>NC_135885.1:75951831-78602306 GCF_964194155.1 Cetorhinus maximus | reverse complement strand
GAGAGAGAGAGAGAGAAATACCGACAGAGAGACCGACAGAGAGAGAGAGAGAGAGAGAGAGAAATACCGACAGAGAGAGAGAGAGAGAGAGAGAGAAATACCAACAGAGAGACCGACAGAGAGAGAGAGAGAGAGAGCGAGAAATACCGACAGAGACACCGACAGAGAGAGAGAGAGAGAAATACCGACAGAGAGACCGACAGAGAGAGAGAGAGAGAGAGAGAAATACCGACAGAGAGACCGACAGAGACAGAGAGAGAGAGAGAGAGAAATACCGACAGAGAGACCGACAGAGAGAGAGAGAGAGAGAGAAATACCGACAGAGAGACCGACAGAGAGAGAGAGAGAGAGATAGAAATACCGACAGAGAGAGAGAGAGATAGAAATACCGACAGAGAGACCGACAGAGAGAGAGAGAAATACCGACAGAGAGACCGACAGAGAGAGAGAGAGAGAGAGAGAGAAATACAGACAGAGAGACCGACAGAGAGAGAGAGAGAGAGAGAGAAATACCGACAGAGAGACCGACAGAGAGAGAGAGAGAGAGAGAGAGAGAAGTACCGACAGAGAGAGAGAGAGAGAAATACCGACAGAGAGACCGACAGAGAGAGAGAAATACCGACAGAGAGACCGACAGAGAGAGAGAGAGAGAGAGAAATACCGACAGAGAGACCGACAGAGAGAGAGAGAGAGAGAAATACCGACAGAGAGAGAGAGAGAGAAATACCGACAGAGAGACCGACAGAGAGAGAGAGAGAGAGAAATACCGACAGAGAGACACACAGAGAGAGAGAGAGAGAGAGAAATACCGACAGAGAGAGAGCGAGAAAGACCGACAGAGAGAGAGAGAGAGAGAGAAATACCGACAGAGAGACCGACAGAGAGAGAGAGAGAGAGAGAAATACCGACAGAGAGACCGACAGAGAGAGAGAGAGAGAGAGCCCGACAGAGAGAGAGAGAGAGAGAGCCCGACAGACAGGCACAGAGCCCGACAGACAGGGACAGAGCCCGACAGACAGGGACAGAGCCCGACAGACAGGGACAGAGACCGACAGACAGGGACAGAGACCGACAGACAGGGACAGAGACCGACAGACAGGGACAGAGACCGACAGACAGGGACAGAGACCGACAGACAGGGACAGAGACCGACAGACAGGGACAGACAGCCAAATTCCTCCATTTCTATTTTATTTTCCTTCTTTTATTTTGAGAGAGAGAGTAAGTGAGTGAGAGTCAGTCAGTCTTAGGTTATCTCAAAAGAGTAATTATACTAATTTCATATTCCATGCTGGATGTTGATAAGCTTTGCCTCTATTTGACAAGACTGATTTGTTGTTTATTGAAAGAAGCCTGGTTAAAGTCCCTTTTATTTTAGGTACCAGTAGTTAAGGTAAACAATTGGCCATGTTGGTGAGTAAATTAAACGTTTAAACTGGTGGTACAACCTGTGGAGTAGTGGGGCTAGAACAACTGCACACTCCTCCCAACCCGGTCATAATATCTACTGTAATATAGGAATTAACATGGCCTGTGTCCTCAGTGCATTTCTCTACAGTAGCAAGGCCTAAACAACACATGCTAGGCAGGAGAAAAGACTCAACAGTTTCTATCTTCGCCGTCAGGCATATCCTGGGCATCTTTTGTTAAGACAAGGTCACCAATTCAGAGGTCCGGAAATGATCTAATTCCATCAGTATACGCTCATTGCTAAGCCAACAACATCTGCGCTGCTCATCACATTCATCGGATGGATGACGGCTGTATACCGAAAGACGTTCTGTATGGTGAACAGGCCATTGTGTCACGACCTCCTGGGCGTCCATACTTCCACTACAAGGCCACCCACAAATGAGATAGGAAGATGGCAAATAATGACACTGACAACTGGGAGACAGTTGTTGACAGCAATGATCTCTGGAGGCTGACTGTTTGGAGAGGCATTAGAAGAGACAAGCAGAAACTGAAAGCTCAGCTGGCTGGGAAGAGGGCCCAGAAGAAACAGGGACCAGCAAATCCTGAATCTTCTCAGTCTGCTGTCTTCCTCTGCAGCAAATGCAGCAGACAGCGTTGCCAGAGTCAGGCCCCTGTACCACACCAGGCAATGCTTAACAGAGTTGATCACCGTCCGCAGCACAAACCATCGTCTCACAAGACACAAGGCTGCCAATGATCTAATAACTACCAAAGTCTCAGACTTCATTGCCACACTGACTAGCTGGCTAAACCTGAACAAAAACTAATAGACTCAATGACGAAAATAGAATTTACAGGCCGGCACCACTAATTGAGCTTGTAACATGTATTACGCTTGCTACTTTGTAAAGTTGAGCTTTAAGGAATGTAACTATTCTTCTTGTGCAGACTAGCTTTCAGCTTTTGCTCAAACAATGGAAGCTTGTGAAACAATTATTCCAGCCCTGCATTAGGACAACATTGTTTCTAATCACTTTTCTATAAAATTGCAACACCGTTCTAATTACAATCCCAATCCTCAGCATTTTAAATTGTAAAAACTTGGATTTTTCCCCCTCCTCCTAAATACATCCTGCAAAGCCTATAGTGCAAATTGTGCAAACAGTGAAGTGAATCTGGTTATTTTAAAATAATTGATCAGCTTGCTACCTCAATATTTATTCTGCATTAAACATCAAATCTTGACCATTTAATTTTTAAAGATACTGCACCCTGTAAGCTGCTGTAAACAATGAGTAATTGACTACAACATGGCAGTATCTAAGGGTTAAATTATGAGGCGAGATTAGACAAAGTAGTTGCATTTCCTGGAATTTAGAAGGGCTGATTTGGTCAAAATTGAAGATATCAAGAGGAACAAATTGTTTCCATCGACCCTATTTTTTGCCGGTTGGCAAACCTAGAACCAGTGGGCGTAGCCTCAGAGTCAGACCTCTTGAGACTGAAATTAGGAAACATTTGTTCACACAAAGGGTGGTATAAGTTTAGAACTTTCTGCAAATGGCAATTTGTGTTAGATCAATTACTTCTGCTGGAAAATGAATGAAATGCTATGGATGGGCTAATCTCTAGGAATTGCTGGGCCAATTTTAATTTCTGCCACTAGAAGCTACAGTTGGTTACCACCTTAACTACAATCTCTGTCGTGGTGGGAGGAATTAAAAGGGTTAGAATGGACCAGAAGATCAAGCCCAGTGAATAATCAAAATCATATGTTGGCTATATGTAACCATAAGCAATGGGCTCAATTACAGATAGTTTTAAAATTAGGATTATTCATAATCAAATTGTGATATTAGATCCTATGACACTGCACTGTTAGAAGTTAATGATCCATTTAGATTTTTTTCTAAAGCACCAAAACCACAACTCAATCATCAAAATAGCTATACTTTACAAGAATGAAAATCATGTGGATGAAACTCTGATGCATACAGTATTTGTTCCAACAGGTCAACATATCTCTGAGCAAGATCAATACATTTGTACTTTAGACTTGAAAATAATGGTGGCATCCTGCAGGAATAACATGAAAGATTTTAAAAGCACACTAATAAAACTAGTAATCATTTTTTAAAAACTCACAGCCAAAGTCAATTAATAATGCTTATAAATATGCTTCAAGTTAATTACCTGATGGATGACATATATTGCATACTGAAGCTGTTGGCGCTGCAAAAATGGATGAAGGTAATACAGAAGATGGCGCAAATGTGGCTCCCTGTTTCGATGAGGAACAAGGATTGCTGTTTTATATTGAGCTTTGCAGTGTGGGGGAGTGTATCGTCCACCAGCTTGAACATATGGATTTTTTCTTGCAATTTTGCTCATAACTGGAATTTTCTGAAAGCTGATAGTCAGCGGTCCAACTGTAAATGTTGACAGATCAGTCTAATGAACACGCTTAAAGTAATACACATGACAAAACATCCTCGATTATAGCAGAATTATAATTCTCCTTACATTTAAAACAACTGTAGAAGAAAAATTGAGGCCCAAAGCCTAAGACCTAACTTGATTTAGGTCCTTCAGGAGGTTTCAGCACAATAAGTTCAAGTATATACTGTAAACTGAATTTTTTGGCAGCTACTTTCTGAACACAGTGCTACTTTTATTGCTCCAATTTCTTCCAAGTGAGCTGAAGTTGTACTGGAATACCATGCTAAACACAACCTTGTAAAATATTGCAGCCAAAAACCTTTTTAATTAGATCAGGGAGCAATTTGCCAACAGAAATAAGCACTTCTGCCTCTAATAGGATCATATGCCACAGTACCAAAATTGTGTCACAGAACCATCAGATATGGGTTTTCAACCACAAACACCATACATCAAAAGGGAGAAGCATCGATCAAACACTAAGTATTTCTTCACAGGGAGGGGAAAATACATTCCAATGAAAATCAAGTTTGATTGCTCTGCAGAAATATAATACCCATTTTTTTTTTGTCAGTCTAGCAACATTAAATGCCTACAGCTCAAGTAATTCAAGTGGTTCTGAAGCATTTTGGAACACCCTGGCAACATAAGAAGCACTTTGTAAATGCAAGTTAGAGGTTATATTACTGAAAAGAGAGACATGTTGCCAAAGTTTTTCATCTTGCACTCAATCAGGAATGCCAAATTTCAAATGATCACAGCAATTTATACTATGGGAGAAAAGGGTGCTGATTGATTGGCAGAGGCATTGCCATGGAGAAAGCAACATGGAACTTGGGCTATCCAAGCTCTGGAGTTTTTTTTTTAAAAGTGTTCAAGTTTTTCTGTGTGTGCAGAGAATGGGTCCCTGCATATGAACATATGTTGCTTCTAGCAAGCATAAATGAACCATGTTAAGAACTCAACGGATTATCTTAAATTGGTTGTTAGTGTAGCTATTAGCACACTCAGCATTGTTCAGCAAGTGCTGCCCAATCACAGAATCACATTTAACAGATGTTTTGTTTTGGTTTTGCAAGTTCCCTAACTGCACTGTAGGTGTACCTATACCACATGGACTGCAGCAGCTTAAGAAGGCTACTCACCACCACCTTCTCAAAGGCAATAAGGAATTGGCAACAAATGCTGGCCTAGGCAATGAATTAATAAAAAATGAACAAAGGCTGGTTGAGTGTAGTTTGTACTCTGCCTATTACAAACAACTGAACATGCTGTTTGAGTTAATCAGCCAATTGTTGGGACATATGGTTTATGTACTTGGCATCACACTGACACTGAAATTCATACATGACATTGCTCAGTTGTGTGGTAGGCAGACTAACATCAACTGGATTCTGCCATCCGTTCTAAAAGACAGTTGGGAGTAGGACATTTTGTCCATAACAGATTCTACAATATAGTATTGTTTTGATTTCTCTCAGGGTATACTTCAGTCTTGAGACCTTTTCAACAAGAGAAGTCATACTATAATCTCAAACTTGGGATAAATTTTTCTGAAGTATCAAAAATAAATTTCTGCATTCAGGATACAGGAGTTCTAAATAGTGGAACAACCAGAGAGATCACAAAGTTTTGGAGCTGATGTAAAAAACACTTTGGATTGATAGAATCACAGGCTACGTGAACAACATTAGATTTGCATCTCCAGTCAAAAAAAGTGAAATTCAACTTCAGAAGGGCCACAAAGGTTCAGGGAAAATCATCCACCTATCATATATCCCATCATATCTTCCTTTCTATTGATTTAGAAAGGAAAAGCTGGGAAGCGTTTAATAGGCAACAATTTTTTAGTCCAATTTGTGGTCGCAAATTTGAACTTCAACCCCGAGAAAACTTATAAAACTGGTGGGTACATTTTGTATGTGTTCTATAATATATCTCCTTGCTCAAAGCAAATGGGGAAGGTTAAAACTAAATGATTTGGGAGAACTAGCAATTGTGCCGTTGATTGAATGTATTACTGCACATCGCACAGTGTTCCAAACCTGTTTCAAGTTGTGTCCCATGATCAAGGAGTCAGGCCTTGAACTAAATTCATTGATTTTCCTACTTCAGTAGGAAAGTAGACAGGTAACACAGGCAACCCCATGAAACAGATCACATATTGTAATGGTTTGGAAAAACATTTCTATTTCCACTTTAGACCCCAGGAAATCAAAATTCCAGCATTTCTTTGTTTTCTATTGATATGCTGACATCCTCTTTTGGCCCATAATATTAAGTGCTTTTGAAACAAAGTAATAACCAAAATGTAACTTCAGTTGCACCATTAACCGTTCAGTGGATCTGGCTGGTATCCAAAAAAACAAAATTAGATAAACTGTAGTTTTGGTTATGAAGTAATGATAGAACCCATTCCCTCTACAACTGCTATGTAGTTTTTACTTTGGCAGATACCACATGCACAGGCCTCAATCAGCAAAGTCTTGTGGGATTAGGTTAGGCTGTAGAGGCATGTTTTTTAAAAAATCTAACACTTGAAAACTTGTCATGTTCACATTGATATGACCATCAGATGCACAGCCTTGCATTATCAGGATCCCCTTAGCACTGATCTGCTACTTAATCATTATGAAAGCAATTAAACAATTCCCCAATAGTAACAATGAGTGGCAAAGCAAACCTCAATGGAAATCAGCACAGTGCATAACTGAGAAGGAATTTGGACTTTCTACAAAAAAAAGGAATCGAGGGACGCATTTTTTCGACATGGATGGGTGATACTAATCTTCCCCTTTAAATTTAAGTAAAATAATGAAAAGTAAAATGAGAGAAATAGGTTTGTTCCAGAATCTAATTAGCAAGAGAATGTATTATAACAGGGTGAGACTGGCTTCAGCCACACATAGGAAAAAGTCGTTTAGTCTAGTTTCAAAACAACTTTTACTAGAATAGTACAATCACCAAGTCGGAAGGAAAAAAACAGCGGGCAAAAGCATGATTCAAGAGGAAGATCTTCAGGAGGCTTCTGAAGGCAGGAAGGAAGTGACAAGATGAAGGTGGTAAGGAAATGGTGTGCAAGTTGACTGAAGTAGCTTGTAGACTGAAGGATTGAGGATGGCTCTGAGGTGTCTGATAAATCCAATACGTGATGTGCAGACTCTGCCACATGTGCGGCAGGTGGTGCTTGGAGTGTTGGGTAGGTGGGTTGTTTTAAGTAGCAGGTGAATACTGAAGGCCCCTATTATAAACAATGCCACAAGAGATCTAGTTGAACTGAAGTGTTACACATTACACTTTGCTAAAACATTAACACTAATGGAGGATATTTATGAAATATGCAAATATAAACATCAGATTTGATCTTCATGCTTTGTAAGTAGATTAGGTCCCATACATATTACCAAAGTCATTGGAGATGGGGGGGTTACAAAAATGCCTCAAAATACAGGTGGCAAGTTGAGACTTTTTTTTAAGACAGAGGATCATTATAAATGATTAAAGATTCACTCAAGTTATGAGAGTCTAAACCCTGGAAGAGTTTACATAGCTGAAAAGTGTGTGCATATCTGTTATAGTCCACAACAGACTGATCTACACAAACAGGTTTAACAAAACATGAAAATGCCTCAACCCCTATTTCTCAGCTGCCACATCTCAGATTTATCAGGTTTGATTATTGTTGAACAGTCTATTCAGATTCAAAAACAAAAATAGCTGGAAAAAATCAGTCTATTCAGATTGTTCATTATAATCAATAAGTTTTGCAACACCACCAGTTTGTGTTTTAACAATCAGTATGGTCAAAACTCAATATATCACATGACAAATTCAGGACAATGACTGAAAGCCACAATTTCAAGATTAAGTCATTGCTTTGCATAATTTTTAATTACATCTTTGAGAGTGGGTGAAATCAATACACTGTCCACATAAGGCTACATCCCTCTGAGGAGATATATATACAACATTGAAAGGCCATATTTTCATGCAATTTCATCTGTTGATGGCACTGCTACCGACATCAGAAGGGCTCTCCCAAATGTTAAATGACAGGCTTCTATAGCCTCTCTCTAATAAAGAGCAAATTGACTTGCATTTATAGAGCATCCTTCACAAGCTCAGAATGTCCCAAAGTGCTTCAAAGACAAATATTTTTGATTTGCAGCTGGAGAGAAACAAAGCAGCCAAACTGCATACTGTAAGGTCCTACAGCAATGTAAGTGACCAGATATAAAAGCAAAAATAGCTGGAAAAGCTCAGCAGGTCTGACAGCATCTGTGGAGAGAAAGACAGAGTTAACGTTTAGAGTCTGTATGACTCTTCTTCAGAACTAGAGGAGTAAAAATGTGGTGAAATATATACTGTTTAAGGGGGGTGGGACAGGTGAAGCTGGATAGAAGGCCAGCGATAGGTGGAGGCAAAGGAGAGATTGCAAAAGATGTCATAAACAAAAGATCGAAGGGGTGTCGATGGTGGTGATACTGGCTAAAGGAGGTGCTAATGGTGACATTAAGAGTAGAAAGCAGGATGAGCAAGTGACAGATGGCCCTAGTGGGGGTGGGGGACGGTGTGGGAGAAAAGATCAAAATAGGCTAAAAGGTGGGGATAAAACAATGAATGGAAATAAATTTTAAAAATAATAGAAATAGGTGGGAAAAATATATATATAAAAATTTTAAAATAAATATTTGAAAAAAGGGTATCAAAAAGGGGTGAGGGTGGAGGAGAGAGTTCATGATCTGAAGTTGTTGAACTCAATGTTAAGTCCAGAAGGCTGTAAAGTGCCTAGTCAGAAGATGAGGTGCTGTTCCTCCAGTTTGCGTTGAGCTTCACTGGATCATTGCAGCAGGCCAAGGATGGACATGTGGACATGAGAGCAGGGTGGTGTGTTGAAATGGCAAGCGACAGGAAGGTCTGGCTCATGCTTGCGGACAGACAGAAGGTGTTCCACAAAGCAGTCACCCAGTCTGCATTTGGTCTCTCCAATGTAGAGGAGACCACATTGGGAGCAGTGAATGCAGTAGACCAAATTGAGGGAAGTGCAAGTGAAGTGCTGCTTCACTTGAAAGGAGTGTAAGTGACCAGATAATCTGTTTTAGTGGCATTAGGTGAGAGTAAATAAATGCTTTAGGGTAGCAGGGTCATTTGAGACTCAGGGGATGGTCAATGCCCTTTGCAAGTCACCCCAGGCCCAGGTAAGGGGCCCAATGTTCAGAGTTATGAACCACAGCTAACAGCAGAAACCAGTGAATTTTCACTGGTGATGGCAGAAAAGCTAGAACCTCGAGGGGCAATGGTTGCTTACAGGTGGAGGATCCTTCAGGATAAGGACTTGTATTTCCTTTAAACACAAGGAAGGCAACAGGAAACTCTCATTCTTTTCCCTAGTCATAATGCTCAATGAAAGTGAGAATGGAAATTCCCACAAGTAACTGATGAGGAAAGCGCATGACTATGGGGCATGGGGAAATGACCAGAGGACCTGCCCTTAGGCAAGTTACTACTACAAATAAATATTGACCTTGGGCATAAAGAGAACTCACCAGCTTTAAACTTCTTACACTCACCCAACAGGACTTCTTATAATGTTCCATCTAAAAGATTGACATCTCCAACAGTACAGCACTCCTTCAGCACTGAACCAAGTGCCAGTCCAGATTAGATTGGACTAAAACTCAAGTTAACCCCGTTTGTTTTGCTGCAATGGTCTCCCACTTCCCTCAAAGGAAGTTCTCTTCTCAGTAATACTGGCGTTAACATTTTGGGCATTATTTTTACCGAAATACAGGAAGTAAAATCATCTTATCCCGTTGACTGAACTTTCCTGATCCCTGCCCCACTCGAGGTTGACATTCTCCTCCCCACCATAGGGCTACTCCGGCTGAGGGCGCTGAACCCCCTCAGCCGGGACTGACAGGAGGACTACCCTGCCGAGTGTGAAGCCACCAGAGCACGAATAGTTTAAAAGTGGAGGAGCAGAGAGCTTTTTCCATTGTTGAGGAAATGTTCCACCCCCTCTGTCCTTCCTGAGAAACGCTCAGGAGAGCGGGCGCCAGGTAAGCCAGCGGCTGCTGCACCCGAGTTTATTCTTACCGAGCAGCGGCGACTCGTCCGGACAGCTGCTTAAAGTTTGTCGGTCTGGGCTCGGGGTGACCAGGCTGAGGTTGGTGTAAACATCGTGAGTTTTAGAATAATCCCAGTCACCGACGCGGTCTTCTTCATACAGGGAGCTGGTGAAGGAGCCGGACAGGCTGCGGCGGTACAGGAACAGCACGAAAGCCAACTGGAGGAAAGCCACCAGGAGCAGAGTGCAGGGCCGGTTCGGGGAGCACAGGCGGCTCATCCTCCCCACCGTTTCCAGTAAAGACACACAGCGAAACAGGATCCACAACCTGAGCCAGCTTACTGCCCAGCTTCACAGCGACAACACATCCCGGCGGCCACCTACTTCACGACCGAGAGCAGTGGACAAGTGACTCGGGGGAGCACAAACATGACAGCCGCAACCGTCCGCTCCCTCACAGCCTTCTTTCCGCACTGGCCCCAGGGGCGGTTACCACAGCGCGAACCACGCCCCAACCGCGCGAGCCGCTAACCCGGCCCGCGCGCCACGCCCCCGTCGCGGGAGCCACTCACCCACTTCCCCCCGCACTCCGGCCGCGCGCGGGCCGCTCCTCCTCCCCTGGCCGCGCGAGAGCCCCAGAGCGCGAACCACTCACCCGCCGCACGAGAAACTCTTTCCCTTCCCCCCCCCACTCCCCTTCATGGGCCGCGAGCGAACCCACGGCCCCAGAAGTTGTTCTCACAGCACGAAACCTGCCCCGAATCCGCTCACGGGCATTGCCCGTTACTGATATGCATGTGAGTGTTCAGCATTCAAACCCGTGTGTGCGTGGGCTGCTCTGAAGGGATGAATCATTGAAAGGGTTAAAGCACAGATGGAGGCCGGTCGGGCCGTCATGTCTGTGCTGGACCTCTAAAGGAGCTAAATTAAAAATTGAGTTCAGCCGAAAGGTCACAGATTTGAAGCGTTAACTCTTTCTCTCGCTCTACAGATGCAGACAGCAGTTGAGTATTCCCAGCATTATCTGCTGTTATTTCAGATTTCCAGCACCTGCAGTATTCTACTTTTGTTTTAGGGCTGAGTCAATGGTGCAGATAGAAGGAAGGTACAAGGATTATCCTTGTCCTGCTATTATCACATTCTGCTTTATAATCTTAATGCCACCGTCAGCACCTCCTTTAGCCCTTACCACTACTTAATTACACCCCTTTGTCCTTTTGTTCATGACATCTTTGTCAATCTCTCCTTTGCCCCCCACCTATTGCTGGCCTTCTTTCCAGCTTCACCTGCACCCCCCCCCCCCAAACAGTATAAATTTCATCACACTTTTACTTCTCTTTAGCTCTGAAGAAGAGTCACATGGACTCGAAACATTAGCTATGTTTTTCTTTCCACAGATGACGTTAGACCTGCTGAGTTTTTCCAGCATTTTCTGTTTTTGTTAGAGTGACTGGGATTGGCAGTAAGGAGTTGTCAAGACCTAGAATGGCTGTAGGTGGAATCATAGAATGATTACAGCAGAGGAGGAGGCTATTTGCTCATCATGTGCTGCTAGCTCTCTGGAAGAGCAATTCAGATAGTCCCATCCCCACTATGCCTGCATTTTTTTTCTTCAAGTGCTTAGCCAATGATAACACTTATCCAATGATTCTGCCTTTGGATGACTTTTAGATTCCCTTTTATGGTAGCTGCTAGTCTTTTCTCACACTATTTGCTTCTTTTATATCCTTTTACATTTGCCCTCTGAACTTTCTATACTTAAACATAGAAACTAGGAGCAGGAGTAGGCCATTCGGCCCGTTGAGCCAGCTCTGCCATTCAATATGATCATGGCTGATCGTCCATCTCAACACCATATTCCCGCTATTTCTTGATGCTCCTAATATCCAAAAATTGATCAATTTCATTCTTGAATATACTCAGTGACCCAGCCTCTACAGCCTTCTGTGGTAGAGAATTCCACAGGTTAACCACCCTCTGAGTGAAGAAATTTTTCCTCATCTCAGTCCTAAATGGCTTGCCCGTATCCTGGGACTGTGGCCCTGGTTCTGGACTCCCCAACCAGGGAAAACATCCTCTCTGCATCTGGTCTATCTAGCCCTGTTAGAATTTTATACATTTCAATCAGATCCCCTCTCATTCTTCTAAACTCTAGTGAATACAGGCCCAGTCGAACCAATCTCTCCTCATAGGACAGTCCTGCCATCCCCGGTATCAGCTTAGTGAACCTTTACTGCACTCCCTCTACGACAAGTATATCCTTTCTTAGGTAGGGAGACTAAAACTGCATGCAATACTCCATGTATGGTCTCATCAATGCCCTGTATAAATGCAGTAAGACATCCTTACTTGTGAACTCAGATCCTCTTGCAATGAAGGCCAACATACTATTTGCCTTCCTAATTGCTTGCTACACCTGTTTACTTGCCTGTTTACTTTCATTGACTAGTGTACAAGAACACCCAGATCCCTTTGTACATCCACATTTCCCAATATATCACTATTTAAATAATGCTCTATCTTTCTGTTTTTCACACCAAAGCGTATAACTTCACATTTATCCAAGTTATACTGCATCTGCCATGTGTTTGCCCACACACACAACTTGTCTAAATCACCCTGAAGCCTCCTTGCATCCTCCTCACAACCCCGCCCAGTTTTGTGTCATCAGCAAATTTGGGAATATTGCATTTGGTTCTTTCATCCAAGTCATTTATATATATATCATGTGTAGCTGGGGCCCGAGTGCTGATCCCAGCAGTACACCACTGGTCACCGCCTGCCATCCGGAAAAAGACCCATTTATTCCCACTCTGTCTTTCCGGTCTGTCAACCAATTCTCAATCCATGCCAGTATATTACCCCGATCGCATGTGCTTTAATTTTGCCCACCAGCGTCTTATGTGGGACCTTATCAAAAGCCTTCTTGAAATCCAAATACACCACATACACTGGTTCTTCCTTATCTATTCTACTAGTTATATCCTCAAAAAACTCCAGTAGATTAGTTAAGCATGATTTCCCTTTCATAAACCCATGCTGACTTTGTCTAATCCCGTTAATGCTTTCCAAGTGTTCTGCTACCACATCTTTTATAATAGACTCTAGCATTTTCCCCGCTACTGATGTTGGGCTAACTGGTCTGTAATTCTTTGTTTTTTTTCTCTCCCTCCTTTTTTAAATAGTGGGGTTACATTTGCCACCCTCCACTCTGTAGGAACTGCTCCAGAGTCTATAGAATTGTGGAAGATGACCACCAATGCATCCAATTCTTTTAGTGCTCTGAGATGTAGATTATCAAGCCCTGGGGATTTTTCAGCCTTTAACGCCATTAATTTCTAGCACCATTTTTTTACTAATACTGATTTTCTTCAATTCCTCCCTCTCACGAGACCCTTGGTTCCCTAACATTTCTGGAAAATTATTTGTGTTCTCTTTTGTGAAGATAGAGCCAAAATATGTGTTCAATTCTTCTGCCATTTCTTTGTTCCCCATTATAATTCCCCCTGTTTCTAACTGTAAGGGACCTACATTTGTCTTTGCTAATCTTTTTCTCTTCACATATTTATAGAAGATTTTACAGTCAATTTTTATGTTCCCTGCAAGCTTACTCTCATACTCCATTTTCCCCTTTTTGATCAATCTTTTTGCCCATTTTTTGCTGAATTCAAAACTGCTCCCAATCCTCAGGTTTGCTGCTTTTTCTGGCAATTCTATAGGTCCCCTCTAACACTATCCCTCATTTCTTTTGCAAGCCATGGTTGAGCCACCTTTTCTGTTCTATTTTTGTACCAGACAGGAATGAATAATTGTTGTAATTCATGCATACGTTCCTTAAATATTAGCCATTGCCTATCAACCGTCAACCCTTCTAGTAAGGTTCCCCAATCCATCATTGCCAACTCATGCCTCATAACCTTGTAGTCCCCTTTATTTAGATTCAGGACCCTAGTTTCGGATTCAACTTCTTCATTCTCCACCCTAATGTACAATTCTATCATTTTATGATCGTTCTTCCCCAAGGGACCTCGCACAACAAAATTGTTAATTAATCCTTTCTCATTGCACAATACCAGTCTAGGATAGCCTGCTCTCTAGTTAGTTCCTCAACGTATTGGTCTAAATAGCCATCACGTACACTCTCCAGGAAACCCTCCTCCACAGTATTATTGCTAGTTTGGCTTGTCCAATCTATATGTAGATTAAAGTCACCCATGATTACACTTGTACCCTTATTGCATGCATCTCTAATTTCCTGTTTAATGTCTTGCCTTACAATTCCATTACTGTTTGGGGGCCTATAGACAACCCCCACCAATGTTTTCTGTCCATTAGTGTTTCTTATCTCCATCCAAACAAATTCCGCATCATGATTTTCCAAGCCAATATCCTTCCTCACTATTGCATTCATTTCCTCCTTTATTAACAATGCTACCCCACCTCCTTTCCCTATTTGTTTGTCCTTCCTAAATGTTGAATACCCCTGGATGTTCAGTTCCCACCCTTGGTCACTCTGCAGCCATGTCTCCATAATTGCAACTATATCATAACTGTTTATATCTATTTGCGCTGTTAATTCAACTACCTTATTGTGAATGCTCTGCGCATAAAGATATGGTGCCTTTAGACTTGTGTTTTTAACCTTGTTCGTCAACTTAGCTTTATTTTGAACTATGATCCCAATTGTTTCTCGCCCTTTTTTTGCCTTCCACTTTTCCTTCTTACTTTTCTGTCTTTCATTCAGATCCTTGTTTCCCCTCCTCTGCCTCCCTACTCATGTTCCCATCCCCCTGCCATTCTAGTTTAAACCTCCCCAAACCCCCCCCCCCCCCCCCCCCCCCCACCCGCGCCACCGAGGACATTGGCCCCGGTCCTGCCCAGATGCAACCTGTCCTGTTTGTACTGGTCCCATCTTCCCCAGAACCAGTCCCAATGTCCCAGGAATCTGAATCCCTCCCCCTACACCATTTCTTCAGCCACGTATTCATCTGATATGTCCAATTGTTTCTCGCTAGCACGTGGCACTGGTAGTAATCCTGAGATTACTAGTTTAGTCTGGTTCTCACTTGTACTATCAAGCTGACATCTGTTATATGCATCCTTTTTCTGCTTCATCTTATTTCACTATCTCTTTCATCATCCAGAGAACTCTGGCTTTGTTTGCCCTACCTTGTCCCCTTGTGGAAATATACCTCAACTATGGATGAAGCATCTGCTCTTTGAAGGCAGCCATTTGTCCCATTACAGTTCTGCCTGCCAATCTTTGGTTCCAATTTACCCAACAGATCTGTTCTCACCTCACTGAAATTGACCCTCCTCCATTTAAGGATATTTACTCTCAATTGCTCTTTGTCCTTTTCCATTGTTAACCCAAACCATATGATACTATAATTAAAGTTCCTATGTTAGGGGGAATTAAAAATGCTAAAAGAGAACACTGTAAGAATTTACTGAAGAACACTTCAAATCTCCAAGCAGCCATGGATGTTAAATCTATTGACAGCTGAGGGTAAGCAGATGGACATTGCACACAAAGGAGCTTTGAGTTTGTGTGATTTACACAGTTTCAAGAGATAAGCTAATGTCCAGTCACAGGCAGAACCATTCAAGTGGTGCAACGATGCGGTGAAGCCTTAAGAGATGGACTGGAGATAAAACATAACATAAAGTTAGTCTAGGTATACTCCTCTCTCAGATAGGGACACAGCTGATGGTTTAGCTTAGATAAGGAAGAACATACAAAGACAAGAGAGGTCTTTGATGAAACACAAACAGTCTTGAGTTCTGAGAACCAAGGTCTTTGCGTACATGTTTTAATTTTGACTGGATAATATAATTATGTATACACCCTTTAGAATAATTGGTTAGCAAAATCACGTGTTTATGTACTCAATAGGATAGTTTTAACATGGTACCTATATGTAGGTTACCGATTGGATATATTCAAATGTATTGTGATAAGAAAAAGTACAAAAGTAATGAAATGTAATCAGTCTGGGAGCTGGGTCTTCATTCTTAGGAATGATTGCGGCCCCCTTGCATATGCTTGAATAAAACCGGTAAAGGAAGCCTGAGTCTCTCTGGTCGCTATGTGGTTGGGGATTGTAGTTTCTCCTCTTCAACTGGCCTGTGTGGTAGTTGCAGGATGGGAGGGAATACCCTCTTCACCTAAATGTTCTCCCAATGACACCTGATCCACTTGGCCCACCTCATTCCCCAGAACCAGATTCAGCAATAACTCCTTCCTGTTGGGCCAAAAGTGTATCCATAAAGAAAATTCTCACAAACAGACTTCAGAAACTCTTGCCCCTCTCTGCCATTTCCATTTTACATTATTACTATCTGTTATGATCCTTAGCCAGACCTAGTTCAGGACCAATAACGTTTTGTTTAAAGTTGATTAAGTTTGAGATTTAAGATGCTTATTAAGTGAGTAAAGCTGGAAGATTCCATGGGTTTTAAACAAACAAAGAAAATAAACTTTACTATGCAAGTTCAGAAAGATAAAACAATTTACGATATCTATCTTATACTCAAAACATTCAGGATAACTATGAGGTACATGAATTAACAGGCAAACTGTGATCAGACACACTACACTACACAATAAATGACAGATGCAACCAAAAGAAATTCCATGGATTCCTCAACAACCCAACCATTGTCATTGTGACAATGACACCACAATTGTCACATTGTGAGCTAACCAATCTCACTGAAACTTCATCTTTCTCATGAGAGTTTCCAATCTCCACACTTGAAGGTTTCACCTTGGAATTCTCTCCAAAAGTCCCTCCCACTTGGATGGCTTTAACGACCCACCTCGCAGGGTTTCAATCTCGCCTTCCGAGATTCCTTTCCCCTGGAATTCCAAGTACATCTTACTAGCACAATTTCAGATTCTCAGCCATGACAAACAAAATACCGCTGCTCCAAAGGGGTACTTTTGTCCCAGGGGCCTGCAGCACGGAGTCACCAACCTTTAGCTGCCTTCTTGGATTTTCACAGCTTTTCTCCTGCCCATTTCAATTAAAGTCTACTCTCTGCAGCTCTTTCTTTAATTTGGAGCCTATTTCTCTGCTCCTTTCTTTAAATTCATCTTAACAAGACCCATTTCTGTCCCTTGCCTTTGTCCCTTACCGGAGACTTCCTTTTGGGACCCCCACCCCCCCAACCATCCCCCTCAGTTTGGGATTGCTCCATGTCCCCCTCCTGTGCCCCACTCCCTAGGACATTCACTCGACAATTGCATTCTGTTCCAGGTCATCTGAACTGCCCTTTCGTGCCGTTCTTCTTTCTTTCTTCAGTGCAGGTGCACAGGGTTGATCTTCGGCCTGAAGAATGTAAAATACCTGGACTGCACATGTGCAGCCAGTTCCTGGCTGGTGCATGCGCTAAAGGCCTGAGGATCATCATGACTCAGTTCCCGGAGGCAGAGAGTAGGCACTTTCCCTGGAGGATGGAGTTAGATACAGCCATGCTCAGCTGGGTGCAGATGCAGGGCCTTGTGAGTCACACAGAAGGTGGTTCTACCTCAACCAGCAGTGTGAGATATGTACTCATATGTTAGCGTTCCCAGAGGCCATGTGGAGTCATGCGCTCCAAATGGTAGAGTCCAATCAGCTCATGTACACCACCATGGCTGAGGACTATGAGCTCCTACACTGAGAGGGAGGCCAGCCTCATGGAGAACCGTAAACACCTTCACCTCCAGGAGTCCAGGATGCCTTGGCTCTTCATAACATCATCAAAATTTCATGGATGGATTCTACTGGAGAAGGGATATCGACTGAACATATAGCTACTCTAGGTGGATACAGGAACAGTGCACTGATGCAACGCTCTGTAACATTAACTGTTCAGTGGTGCAGATGGCACAAAGAGACATGGAGTGAATGCCAGTTGCAACCCACAGGTGCTCCCCTCCAATGATCCAGAGAGCCATCCAGAGGTTGAGGTAACCACTGATGAAGATGAGAGTGCCATTCCTTGTGGCATGCCATCAACATTATCAGTTTCCCTGGCCCCATCTGACTGAGGAACCATACATTCAGCAGCACCTTGTGATAGAGGCTGTCCCTGCTTTGACTTTGGTGAAACAACCTCTGGTTTTGCCCCCACTGGCAGCTCCATAAGAAAGACGGCAAACACAAACATTTCAGCCTCAAGCAGACACGCTCAAGCAAGCTGCTTGCACATCTCTGAGGTCACAAGTGGAGAACCACCTAGATGTGGCCAAGCGTGAAGGCCACTGCATCGGTCAGTGCACTGAATGGTTCACTGAAAATGTGGAGCCATGATCTCAGGCATGTGAGCTTCCATAGATTTAATGGCATGACTGCAAAAGAGGGAAGTGGTGAAGGGAAGCTTTGGTCTTTGAATGGGGATACTGAGACCACTGGACAGTTGTGAACCAGCAATCGGCAGTAAGAGTGGATCATTCAATGTTGTGTCTTCAATGGAAGTTTTCTCTCAATCAGAGCAAGATCAGTTTCAGAGCATGCAGTCCTGCTGATTGAATAGCACTGACGTGAAAAGTACCCGGTTCAGATGTGCCCTGATGTTCATGTCATCCTGATGAGAGCTTTGACTCCTGAGCCAGCCCAAGCCACCTCCCTGCTCAGCCTGGCCATGTCTCTGCTCTGAATCTTCCTCCTGCTCTGATGATGAACTGTGTTGATCTGGTGCTTCACCATTTTCAAGGTCCACACCTCTCTGGAGGGTCATATTATCGTGAGTGCAGCAGACCACCACAGTGACCAAGAGCCTTGCAGGAGTGTACTTCAGAACACCACTGAACAGTCCAGGCACCAGATTTGCATCTTCGGAGCCAAATGGCCTGCTAGATGGTGCAAGCAGATGGCTTTGTTTGTAATGCCTCTGTGCCTCCACCTTGGGTCATGTAGAAGACTGAGTAGCCATTGCTTCAACAGATATCCCTTGGCCCCTAGAATCGATCCATGACATTTTGATGATGACATGAAGTGCAGTGGCATCCTAGACTGCTGGAGGTGAAGACATCATGGCAGCTGCCAGCACAACCATGTGTAAGACTCCTGTTGTGGTCACATACCAGCTGAACATTTAGAGAGTGGATGCCCTTCCTGTTCCTACAGGCCAGTCAGTTTAACCTCAGTGGTAGTGAATCGATAATTCAGGACAAAATTAGCAGTCACCTGTGCAAATGTGGGTTAATTGAGTAAAACCAACACAGATTTGTTTAGGGCAAATTATGTTTTATTAACTTACCTGAGCTTTTTGATGAGGTGACAGACAGGATAGATGAAGGTAATGCAGTTGCCATGTATATGGACTTCCAAAAGGCACTTAATAATGCTGCACAACAGACTTCTAAGCAAAGTTAGAGCTCATGGGATAAACCTCAACTGTCAACATCCTGGGGGTTGCCATTGACCAGAATCTGAACTGGACTAGCCATATAAATACTGTTGGTACAAAAGCAGGTCAGAGGCTAGGAATCTTGCGGCAAGTAACTCACCTTCTGACTCCCCAAAGCCTGTCCACCATCTACAAGGAACAGGTCAGGAGTGTGATGGAATACGCTTCCCTTGCCTGGATGTGTGCAGCTCCAAAAACACTCAAGAAGCTTGACACCATCCAGGACAAAGCAGCTCGCTAGATTAGCAGTCCATCCACAAACATTCACTCCCACCACCACTGATGCACAGTGGCAGCAGTGTGTACCATTTACAAGATGGACTGCAGGAACTCATCAGGCTCCTTAGATAGCACTTTCCAAACACATGACCGCTACCATCTAGAAGAACACCACCAGCTGGAAGTTCTCTTCCAAGCTGCTCATCATCCTGACTTGGAAATATATCACAGTTCCTTCACTGTCACTGGGTCAAAATCCTGGAACTCCCTCCCTAACAGCACTGTGGGTTACCTACATCACATGGACTGCAACAGTTCAAGAAGGCAGCTCACCACCACCTTCTCAAGGGCAATTAGAGATGGGCAATAAATGCTGGCCTAGCCAGTGATGCCCACATCTCATGAATGAATTAAAAAAAGGGAGATTAGCAACATGGATACTAAATTGGCTGAGTGACAGGAAATGGAGAAGCAGTTGATGGATGTCTTTCTGACTGGAGGAAGCTTTATAGTAGGGTTTCCCAGGGATCAGTACTAGACCACTGCTCCTCTTGATATATATTGATGACCTAGTCTTTGGTGTGCAGGGCACAATTTCAAAATTTGCAGATGACACAAAACGTGGAGGTATTGTGAACTGTGAGGAGAATAGTGTTAAGCTTCAAAAGCACATAGACAGGCTGGTGCAATGGGTGGACAAGTGGCAGATTAAATATAATACGGAAAAGTGTGAAGTGATTCATTTTGGTAGGAAGAACAGGGAGAGACAATGTTAAACAAAGGGTACAATTCTAAAGGGGTTGCAGGAACAGAGGGACCTGGGGTACATGTGCACAAATCATTGAAGGTGCAAGGTAGATTGAGAGAGCTATTAATAATGCATAAAGGAACCTGGACTTTAGAAATAGGGGCATAGGGTATAAAAACAAGGAAGTTAAGATAAATCTGTATAAAACACTGGGCCTTAACTGGACTATTGTATCCTGTTTTGAACACCACACTTTAGGAAGGATGTGAAGACATCAGGGAGGGTGCAGAAAAGATGGATGAGAATGGTTCCAGGACTGAGGAACTTCAGTTATCTGGTGTTACGATCCCAGCTGATGTTCCATGCTTCACATGCACATAGTAAATAGTTACATACCTTTGGCTGACTCCTTGGATCTTCTGGCTTCTCGCAAGCCTATTTTACTTTAAGTCTGCTTTCTGCAGCTTTCTCTCTTTAATTTGGGCCCTTCTCTTCTGCTCCTTACTTCAACTTCACTGAACAAGACCTTGTTCTGATTCCTGTTCTTCTCCCTTGAATTTACTGTCTTCCTGGGGCTTTTCTCCTGTTCCACTCCCTGATTTGGGGATTTTCTTTTCATTCTTTGGAACCTGCTTCCTGCAGTTCTCTCTACTGTTTCCAGTTTCTCCTGGCACCTGCTTCTAAATTAACTAAAACTGCTATCTCTGTGGGCCCTCCTGTTGCTGGGCTACAGCATAGTATTTTTCTACTTCAAGAGTCATAAAACCTCAATAGAATGCAGGTGCACAAACAAACCCCTTAGAGTTGCAGGCATCTGTTTAAAATGAAACTAAAACTCAGGTTCCCTCAACACACAAATACAGAAATATAAATTAAACTTAAAGCAATAGCTTATTCCTAACACCCACAAGTACAAATACAACTTATTTAAAACCGTCCCTAGTTTCGAACTAGAATTCTAGTATTCAAAATCATGAGGGGTCTAGATGGTATAGATAGGCAGAAGCTGCATGCATTGGTGGAAGGATCAAGACCAAGGGCACCAATTTAAGGTGATTGACAAAAGAAGCAATGGTGACATGAGAAAACGTTTTCATGCAGTGAGTGATTAAGACCTGGAATGCAATGTTGCTGATTGCATTCAATCATAGCTTTCAAAAGAGATTTGGATCATTATACAAGAAGGAAAAAAAATTGCAGGGCTACAGGGAAAAAGCAGGGTGAGTGGCACTAGGTGAATTGCTCTTTCAGAGAGCCAGCACAGACATGATGGGCTTAATGGCCTCTTTCTGTACTGTAACCATTCTTTGATTCTATGATGAATCTCACTGGCTGCTCACTCTGTGCCTTGATGGCTACATGGGTGCAATTGATAATGGCTTCCATTGGTTGAATTCCAGACAAACCCCGTCGTGCTTTTCGCGAGAGGCCTCACCTGTTTGAAATTTGATGTGCTGGCCAGCAGTCACAAAAAGGGTATCAATGACCTCTGATTTAGCAATGGTATGCTGCTACTTGCAAGACATCACCAAAGTCCAATGTTAATGCTTGGAACGAGCCAGAGGTGAAGAAGTTCAAGACCATAGTGACTGGCATGGCATGACGAGCAGTACTGCAAAATCTGTGATCTTCTTCAGAGGGGGCACAAATATTAATTATCATCTGCCTAGATATGTGGGGCACTAATATCCTGACATATTCAGGTAGCTGCTTCTTCAGCAACACAATCAATGGTGCAGGTATGGCTTTCATTGCCTTCTTGCCCCTAGCTTCTCTCCTCAGCCCTCCTGATGCCCTAGGCTCTGCATCGACTCCTGAAGATGTTGTTCCTCATCGTTACTCGGCCCTATCTCCAATTATCTTAATCCCATGTCCAACTGCTGCCTTATTGCCATCAGCTGCACTCACAGTGCTTACTGACTTCCCTCTGATGGCCTGCAATCCCTGAAGGGTCACAAATCCTTCCAGTGACAGAGCGTACACAGCCCACATGATGGCTGGCAGTGTTAATTTTCGCACTCACCTGCCTCCTTACTCGTTCCCATATCGGGTAAAATTTCTACCCACTTTTCAGATCTTAACCTGAAACGTTAACTCTGTATCTCTCTCCACAGATGCTGCCAGACATGCTGAGCATTTCTAATATTTTCTGCTTTTATCTGTGAGCCTTGAACCTGGAGTCCCCATTGATCATTGGAAGATGAGGGCACCATGTTGCAGATCTCCATTGTCTCACTAGGATGCCTGGCAAGCACATTGACAGTCTGATGACTTTAACTAATGACATGTCCTTCTCTCTTTTAGGTTCACCAGCAGGGCCACCCTTTACGCTGGGGGACCACCAGGTGTCATTTTCACCTGTGTTACACCCGCTCTCTGAAGCAGTCACCAGCGTAGATACCAGCACCTCGGTGGGCATTAGAGTGGTAGCTAGTATCTCAGTGCACATTGGTGAGGGCACTTCACAATCGCTTGAGGTGCAGGTGGAGGCAGAGAGTGCCCAGGGCGCCAGCAGTCGGAGGACTGCTGGGGACCAGGACAATGTTTAGTCGAAGGCTGATAATACTCTGAAGTGGTCCATTAGGCAGCAGGTGTTGGCTATCCAGCAAGATGTGCAGCAGGATCTGGTGGAGATCCATGAGGGTCTGCGTTCCATGGTCTCCGTGAATGGAGGCGTCCATGCGGAGTGTGAGTACTGCGTTGACCATCATGGCCGAGCACGCACTGCCTCCTCCATTGAGAGAATGGCATCTCTCATGGAGAGGCAGCTCCAGGGACAGAATGAGGAGTTCCTGGGGTTGCGCTTGCACCTGCAAGCTCTCACGCAGTCACTGACCTCAGGTGGTCTGTGTCAGTGTAGGAGATGGATGAGGTACCCAGTATCCCAGCTAGGTGCCTGTCTATCAATGGTGTGTAGGGAGGTCTAAAGCAACCTTACATTGGCGCTTGAGCTGCCTGTCATCTCTGCGGGCTCCTCTTAGGGGCGCACTGGATGACAGCAGCAGCTCCTTCATCCCTCCGCCAGTGACCGTGGCATCTGATGAGGCTGCGGTGACTGGGGAGATGCCAGCCGTGGCACTGGTGGTTCCTTCCCAGGCGGGGCCAGCACAGGCTCCACTGGCCGGAGGACGACTGCCAAGGTCATCAAGGCCAACAAGACAGCAGAGTCAGCAGGCTCTTTCCAAGGCTGGTGCCAGCTGTGGAGGGGGGTGGGGGGAACTCCTAGACATAGCACTCGCAAAGTTAAAGGTACAAGAAGGACAGCTCACGGGTGATTTTATGTTCATTTTTTGTTTACCTTATGTATACTGGTCTGATGCTGAAAGCAGAAACATTTCTGTTAAGATTATTGAACTGTCACAATGAGGTAAATTGTGTTTTTGTCGTCATGGCCTGAGTATGCTTCACCTTTTTATTTCATTGGTGCGGGGAATGCCAGTATGTAATGCTGAACTCGGGTGGCTCTGAACTTTATTGCTCAGGCACTGAGTGTTCTTTGGGTTCAAATGCAAGTGTCCTTTCAGACATCCATGATGGAGGCGGCAGCCCTGGCATGCGTTTGAAGCTGATCTTTGGTAGTTTAGCTGAAGGAGTGTTGGATCAAGGCATTCCTGGTGTCCCTGCCTCCCTGCAGGTTTCTGAGGTCTGACTCCACACCCTCAGTGTTCCCCTCATTGTGCTCCTCTTCAGACTCACTACTGAGCTCATCTTCTGTGGCTTGTCAAGATCCCCCCTTGCCAGTGCCAGATTATGAAGAGTGCAACCATGATCAGTGACACCCGCTCTGGGGGGTATTGTAGTGCTCCGCCTGAACGGCTCAGGCATTGGAAGCGCACTTTGAGAAGACCTATCTACCACCGCCCTTGTGGAGGCATGACTCATTTTGTAATGCTCCTCTGCCTCTGTTCTAGGGTGGCGGAGAGGCATCATGAGCCACCTCTTCAATGGATAGCCCTTGTCACCCAGCAGCCATCTATCCAGTCGGGCTGGAGCACTGAAGAGCCTTGGCACCTGGGGGTGTCTCAAGATGTAAGCATCATGGGAACTGCCAGGGTACCTTGCACAGACTTGCAGAATCTGCATCCTGTGGTCACACTATCTGCATATTCATGGAGTGGAATCCCTTCCTGTTGACAAAGGCACCCGGCTGACCCACTGGCGCCTTGATGGCCACATGTATGCAGTCAATTGCACCCTGGTCGTGGGGGAACACAGTAATCGCTGAAAAGTCTCTGGCTCACTCAACCTGGCTGGCCTCCTTCACACAGTAAAGAGTAAAGGTCAGTACCAGCCTGAACAGAACTTTTGTCACCAGCTTGATGCAGCTGTGGACAGCTAATTGGGACACTCCACAAAGATCCCTCACTGACCTCTGGAATGAGCCGGAGGCATAGAAATTGAGGGCCACTGTGACCTTCAGAGCCACTGGCATGGGGTGCCCACCCAAACTGTTGGAGCTGATCTCAGGCCCAATCATCTAGCAAATGGAGGTCACGGTCTCCCTTGCGAGGCGGAGCATCCTTCGGCATTGCACCTCAGACATATTGAGGTAGATGCATCGCCGCCTGTAAACCCTGGCAGTAGGATAGTGGCGTATTCTGCGGCCCCTTCTGCCTTGGACTACTTGCTGGCCCTGCACCCCTTGGGCCTTCGCCTCTCCTCCCACAGGTGTTCCCTGCCCCCCCCACCCCCCCCCACCGGAAGCTCCATAGGGACGCCTGCCTTCCTCTCCATTCTACCCCTCTCTTCCTCCTCAGAGGGGGTGCCTCCACAATCCCCATTTCCAGGGTGACGGAAGGCTGTCTGATACCTGGAAGGGTCCACACAGCCTGAATCCTCCGGGGGCCTGGCATACAGCAATGGGTCCTGAAATCTGAAATGATGCCTGGAAATGTTAAGAAAGAAGCCCCAAACAGAGATGAAGCTACCAAGTACCAATAAGCAGCCAGCAGCAAACTAGCTCTAAAACTCCTTACCACTCATGTTGCTGACCCTTTTTATCCCGCCCTTGGATGAGGTTTGTGTAAATGTCGGTTGGCGGCCTGCCCGTTTCGCCCTTGCGATGAGCAGAAAATTGCACAGGCAAGGGAACATCACAGTCAGTTGGACTGTTAAGGGCCTTAAGTGGCTGCTTAATTAATGTCGGGCGCTGCTCCGGCACCTGCGCATGCCCGCCAAACGAAATATCGCGCGAGTGCGCATTGACGTCGGGGCACTTGCCCGACATCATCGCATGCAATTTTACACCCAATCAGGTCGAGCGCACGCCCGCCCACAGGACATAAAATTCTGCCCCTGCAATATTTTGCTTTTGAAATACATGTATGACTGTGTTAAGGTAGAAGCTAAAATAAAGATAAACAAACTAAAAAAGGTTTTTTGATGTTTTTAAAAGTATATGGAAGTTTTAATCATCGTGGAGAAATTTGACATTCCACAAATATATATTTAGCTTTTCAGGGTCAATGAGGGTGATTAGCAATAATTATGAAGCTAGTAAACTGTTAAGAATAAAGTGTAATCCTTTCAAAGATTTTTATGAAAAGGCTAACAGCATTTCAGTGGATGTTCTTTTTAATTCATGATTGCATGGCAGGTTGCAATCTCTGGCAACCATTGAAGCCCACCACATGGAGAAGAGTAAATTCACTGGCAACAGCTTTTGATTTTCCGTGTTATTCTGCACATGTCAGAAGTCCCAAAGTTGCTATCAGTTTCAGAGGAGTAATGATGATGAACGCTGACAGTGTTTGACATGGCAGCTGAAGGCAAAGCCCCACCGATAGTGGAATGATTAAAATGCTCAAGAGGGCAGAATTGGAGGAACGCAGATTTCATGGAGGGTTGTAGGGCTAGAGGAGGTTACAAACATAAGGACAACTGAGGCCATGGAGGGATTTGGAAACAAGGATGAGAATTCTAAAATCAAGGTGCTGCTTAACTGGGAGCTAATGTAGGTCAGAGAGTACAGGAGTGATGGTTGAATGGGACACTGGCAACAGAGATTTTGATGACAACAACTATATAGAGGATAACATATAGGAGACCAGCAAGGAGTGCATTTAAATAGCCAAGTCTGGAGGTAACAAAGGCGTGGATGAGGGTCTCAGCAGTAGATGAGCTGAGGCAGGGGCGGAGTCAGGCACTGTTATGGAGCCTGAAGTAGGTGGTTTTATTGATAGTGTGGATATGCGGTTTTGAGGCTCATCTTGAGGTCAAATAGGACACCAATGTTGTCTATAGAATTGAGGCATTTCTGGATAGGGAGCCAATACAAATCAGCAAGCAAAGAGGTGATGTGAAAATGGGCCGATGCAAGTTAGAATGCAAGCAGCAGAGTTTTAGGGAAGTTTAAATTAATGGAAGGTGGTAGGCAGGTCACAGGAGCATTGCAAAAGTCAATTCTGTGGTAATACAGATATAAGTAAGTATTTCAGCAACAAACGGGCTTAGGTAGGGAGGGATTTGGGCATTATTATGGAGGTGGCCTTGGTGAGCATTGGTTGTAAAGTCAACTCAGGGTCTAATAGGACACTGAGGTTGCAAACAGTCTGGTTCAGCCTCAGGGAAAGGGATGGAATTGTTGGTTAGGGAACTATGTTTTTTGTGGGGACTGAAGACAATGGCTTCAGTCTTAACCCAATTGCTAATTGGAGGAAATTTCTGCTCATCAAATAATAGGTGTTGTGCAAGAAGCGTGGCAAATCTTAGGCAATGGAGGGGTTGAGAGAGATGGTAGAGCAGTATAGTTTTCTTTGGTCAGCATACTTATAGAATCTGACAGTTTTCAGATTAGAGACAGAACCAAAATCCATCTGGTTTAAATATTGCAGTGAAATATATTGCTGGTGGTGAGCATGGAGGTGGGAAGGGCATATATATTTAGGAGGGATGGTGACATACCCCAAACCTGGCCGCCTTCCCACATCCGCCCAAATTAAGTTCCAGGCGGGAAGGCCCATGGTCGACCTTCCTGCCCTGGCGCCAAGTAGGGCCCTTAAATTGCCCATTAAAGACACTTAAGGGCTCATCCCGCCACTGCTGGGATTAACCTAGCTGTCGGTGTGCCTGTCGCCTTTCAGTGTGCGTGACAGCTGCTACCCTGCTAGTCACCTCCGGGAGGAGTTCGGGGGGGGGCGTGGAGAGGGGCTTCTCTCGACCAAAGGCACTCAATGCCTGCTCAAGCGACTGGACATGGAGGGGTGCTGATATTGAACCCCTGCCCTTGCTTCCAAACTTCCTGCATTACTCTCCCCACGACCCCCACCCCACATCACTTATCTTTGTCCTGTGTCGCTCCATGATCCTGGGACTCCAAAGCGTGTTCTTCTGGCAGCAGACATGGCCTCCTCTGTAGCGCTGCTGACTGCAAGAACTGCCAGCTGCTGGCCTTGCCGCTGCCTGTTGGCATGTGGTTCGGCAGACCTTCCAGAAAAGAGGCAGTGTGGGCCCCTCACCAGCTCTCCAGACGTCAGGCTAGACCCTCAGTTCTTCAACAAGATTCCGCCCTATATCTCCAAAGAGCAGCATGTAAATGAGAAGTAGGAGGGGCCAAGAATGGATGTCTGGGGGACTCCAGAGGTAATGATGTGAAATTAGGAAGAGAAGTCATTACAGGAAATTGTCTAGCTGCAACTGGATAGATAAGAATGGAGCCAGACAAGGACAGTCCTACTCAGCTGGATAATTGAGGAGGGGTGATGGAGGAAGATGGTGTGGTCAAGCATGTCAAAAACTGCAGACAATTTGAGAAAGATGAGGAGGGTTAACGGATCATGATCACAGTCACATAGGATGCCATTTGTGACTTTGATAAGGGCTGTTTCAGTCCTGTGGCAGGGAAGGTTCTTTTTAGAGTTGTAGGAATGATGAATATTTATTTGAGAGTGACATCACACTCAGGGGCTTTGAAGGGGGAAAAGCAGTTGGAGATGGGACTTTATCTAAGTTAATAGTGTTATATGAATGGAATACATTGTCAATGCAAGCTATAAACACTGATACAAAATAGAAGGAACAAACTTTTCTGCATTCTGCCATGTACCAAAGGGATTCTTAGTATACGGTTTTAATGCATTTCAAACTTAATTGATTAAAAATAATCTTAAGTCAGTTCTAGTTTGTCAAGTGTCTACAGAATCACAATGCTGAAATATAGTTTATTTTGCCTTTATAACGTAATAGTTCCAACAATGTTTTAGCAAAAATATTGCAATGTTTTTGCATTACTGACCTTCAGAGTTATTGAAGATGGCCTTTAATCACCATGTATTGCTGTTACTATAAAGCAACTTTGGATTCAGTGGGTGACCAGGATGCCTTTTGTGTCTTGTCGAGCTCTACGCATTCCACACACGGTGCTGACCCACCTTTAATACTATTAGACCCTAGATTGGTTTCATCTGCCCAGTCTGTCGGAATCAGTCTTTGCATGCCAGGGCAGACAAATCCCAAAGTCACTGAGGGTAGAAGATCCAGCAGCTACCCTCACTTGGTTTGGCCCACCCAACAGTTTACCGGGCTGTGGCTGCTGTCACATGCTAACAACTACGTGGAGACACAGGTGAGAACTGGGTGAAGGTCAGGACTAATACAGGATGAGTGACTCCAAAGAATGCAGTGAGCCCACTTGGGAGACGTGCTAGTCCTCCCTAACATTGCAAGGTAAGACCAAGACAGGTCAGGGCGAAAGAGTGAGGTTGGCAATGTTCAACTCTCCCTCACTATAATCCAATTCACACACAAGTCATGTCCATCATCTTTCTATCATCTGTCATCCATTAGCTACCTGTCATAAATCCTATGGTGATAGATGAGCAAAGTAGCAGCAGGTGTGGATTCACTGGGAGCCGTATCTACAAACCTGCACACAGATGGCTTAGGCCATCATAGTGGAACTTGGCAGCCCCCTGAGCAACTGAGCAACCTTTTTCAAGACCACATTGCTCACCTCCCTAGTATGATGAAAGAGCTAGAAAAGGTGCCTTAAATATTGCTTCCCACTCCTGTCCTGCAGGCTGCAACTGACAGGGATCCCATCAACGCAGTCATAAATCAATCTCCATTAAAGGTGACACCAATCATCATTGACGCATGAAATGTGCGCCCCCTCATGGACAATGCCACTGTGGACAGATCTCAAGGAGGAACTGCTCTTGTCAGTAGAAAGCTGGCTAGGTACAATGACCGGATCGCCACCATCAGCGAGACTCATTTGCTTAAGGAGGCTCAGCCAAAGGAAATCCGTGCAGGTTACACATTCTTTTGGAGTGGTCATAGAAAAGGAGAATGGTGCAAAGCTGGTGTAGGCTTTGCTTTCATGAACCATCTTGTCAGTAAGTTTATGTGCCATCCCAAAAGTGTTAATGATCATTTGATGGTACTTAAACCTCCCCTGCATAACAACAGGTGAGCAACTGTTGTTGTGGATGCCCTACCATGACCAATCCTGAACTGAAGGATAAATTCTATGATGGCATCTACTCCTTGATAGCTACTGTGCCAAAGTCAGACAAGCTAATCATTGTTGGTGATTTCAACACAAGAGTTAGTGCAGAACACCAGGTATGGGAAGAAGTCATCAGAAAAAAACGGGATTGGCAGTAATAACAGAAATGGTCTCCTCTTGCTGAAGGTAGGTGCTGAGCATGAGCTCTTAATCATCAATAATTTTTCACCTCTCTATTCGCAACGCAATGTAAGGTTTCTTGGACTTGACAAAGAAAGTTGACAGAGGGACAGATCAATTGGTGGAAACTTAGGAGAATTTATTAAGTATAAAATGGTAAAAAACTTAAACCAGGCAGTAGTTTACAGGTTGCTACAGACTTTACTTCCCTTTTTGACCATGGAGCATGCTTGGACTCATCACGTGATCTTCTCTTGCTTTTGGCTTCACGCCACTGTGAAGCTGTCCTTTGTGATGGCCTCCTCCACTGTGACGAGAGTCTTTGGTTCACTCATTTATATAGTTTCCAGTGCCTGGACCAACTGGATGTGATGTGATTAAGATATTCTTGGCCCTTTCCAAGGGTGATGTAACATTGTTTGTATTTGATGTGATTAAATTAGTCCTGGGTATCCAAATGTTATATTTCAAACATAGTCCACTTAGTTTCTTGATAATACAATTAAGATCAGGAATCATGGAATTATAGAATGGTTACAGTGCAGAAAGAGGCCATTTGGCCTGTCTTGTCTCTGCTGGCTCTCTGCAAGAGCAATTCACTTAGTGCCACTTACCTTGCTTTTTCCCCGTAGCCCTGCAATTTTTTCCTCTTCAGATAGTGATCCGATTCCTTTTTGAAAGCCACGATTGAACCTGCCTGGCATCACATATTTAGGCATTATATTCCAGATCCTAATCACTCGCTGCATAAAAAAGTTTTCCTCGTGTTACCATTGCTTCTTTTGCCAATCACCTTAAATTGGTGTGCTCTGGTTCTTGATCCTTCCAATGGAAACCGCTGCTCTCTATCTACTCTGTTCAGACTCCTCATGATTTTGAATAGCTCCATCAAATGTCCTCTCAACCTTCTCTTCCCTAAGGGGAATAACTTCAGCTTCTCTAATCTATCTACGTAACTATGGAGTAACAAGGTTTGCAATCATACTTTAACATTTGTGGTCAGTTACCTGAGTTCAATATACAGACATGAACAGTTCAAAACGCATAAAATTAATCACCATGAGAACCCTTATTGGTCTCAGTATTTACAAAATGGAATAAACATGATTCTCAGTAGGTACAAAGTGGAATGATTAAATGCTGACTATAATTGAACATAATCCCTTTAGCTGTTAACAAAATTAGTACAACTGAACATCACAAATGAAAACATTAAGGGTGAAATATACTTATTGATCCCTCATCATTTGTTACTTTTTGGTCATTAGTGTGACTCGACCCAAATTGGTGGTCTATCTTTGTAGTCAAGAGGTCCTGTGTTTCAGGTAACAGAGCATGATTATTACAACACAGCTGTCACAGCTTGTATCAGTATAAACAATGTAGACAATGTCCTGAACCAGGGACGTTGTCCCACATTATAAGTAATTTCCCACAACTTATGTTCACCTAACTGCTCAATTGCCTTCACTGTTAATCAGTTATTCTGCGTCATCTTAATCAAATGTATCAGAGAGGTGGATGTTCTTTCTATGATTGGTTTAAAGTTAAGGACAAAGGTGGCATACATTGCCCAAATTGTTTGGCAGCTTTAAGGGCTTCATTCTGCATAGAGAAGTCTACCTTTAATTCTGTAATGTTTTCTGTAACGTTCAAACAACAGATCACGGATGGACTTAAAAGATTTTCCAGCTCTCCTAGTAGTCCAAGTCTACTATTTCTCCCTAGCCTTCAATTGTCTTAATCCAAATTCTGTAACTCACTGACAGTGAACAATATGTTAAACTCTTGATTGTTTCAAGATCGGTTTCTTTATGGAGTATGTGTCAATACCTTGATAATTTAAAATGTCGCATTCTCCAGGCCACATTATCCATTTCATGCCTTGCCGTTATCAAGGAACTGAATATATCTGAGACCCGTTCTTCCGTGCAAATTTATCATGCATTTCCACATATTAGTTACTTTACATTTAACAATTCACATTTGCACACATGAGCCACTATCCCAATATCATACCACATGTGTAATCCAATGCAATTCATTCATTGACTTTCAGGTGATCCTATCAAATGATCAAGATGTGCTTGAACATCTCCATTTGTGGCCTTGTTATGGCCCTGATGCCTTGGGTAGTGGCCAGACTAACATTGCAATTTTCTTAAAACATTCAAAGGCAAGGGCACAAATAGCTCCAAAAGAAAACTATCAATTTAAAATTCTTAGCTTCACTTTTCTGACTTTCACTAGAATGTACATGGATACCGGATTGTAAGCTTCCAATGAATTACACCTGGGTGATTTATTCCAATTCAACTCAGAAAATTATGTTTGAAAAATTCTCATTTGGTGACATGATTTTTCCATCTCTATCTTTTACTCTCAGTGACTATCTTTTGTTCTATTTGGCAGATTCCATTAATCACCATTCAAAGTCATTCATGAGCCCCAGAGAAACTTTACTGTCTAACACAAGATTGTCATATATCTTTAAAACAGAAATCAAACATTTCCATTTGATTCCAGGCAACCATACATTTTGATTGTCTGTACTTTATTTCAGATGACCTGTTGGATAACCATTTATGTTTCAAAAATAAGTTATGCCTGCTATTTTATAATTTCAACATTATCCCAAATTGAAATAGCAGTGTTGTTGGGCTAATAGATTTTCACAGAATCACACAGTGCAGAAGAGGCCCATCGGCCCATCGAGTCTGCACCAAAAAGCAAGAAACACCTGACATACCTACCTAATCCCATTTACCAGCACTTGGCCCATAGCCTTGAATGTTATGACATGCCAAGTGCTCATCCAGGTACTTTTTAAAGGATGTGAGGCAACCCACCTCCACCACCTTCCCAGGCAGCGCATTCCAGACCGTCACCACCCTCTGGGTAAAAAAGTTTTTCCACACATCCCCCCTAAACCTCCTGCCCCTCACCTTGAACTTACGTCCCCACGTGACAGACCCTTCAACTAAGAGGAACAGCTGCTCCCTATCCACCCTGTCCATGCCCCTCATAATCTTGTACACCTCAATCAGGTCGCCCCACTGCCTTCAGAGATCTATGGACACAACGCCAAGGTCTCTTTGTTCTTCAGAACTTCCTAGTGCCATGCCGTTCATTGAATACTTCCTTGTCAAATTACTCCTTCCAAAGTGTATCACCTCACACTTTTCAGGGTTAAATTCCATCTGCCACTTATCTGCCCATTTGACCAAGCCGTCTATATCTTCCTGTAGCCCAAGACACTCACTGTTAACCACCCAGCCAATCTTTGTGTCATCCGCAAACTTACTAATCCTACCCCCCACGTAGTCATCTATGTCGTTTATATAAATGACGAATAATAAGGGACCCAGCACAGATCCCTGTGGTACGCCACCGGACACTGGCTTCCAGTCACTAAAGCATCCCTCTGTCATCACCCTCTGTCTCCTACAACTGAGCCAATTTTGAATCCACCTTATCAAATTACCCTGTATCCCATGTGCATTTGCCTTCTTTATAAGTCTCCCATGTGAGACCTTGTCAAAGGCTTTGTTGAAATCCATGTAAAACTACATCAACTGGACTACCCTCATCTACACATCTGATCAGCTCCTGAAAAAATTCAATCAAATTTGTTAGGCATGACCTCCCTCTGACAAAGCCATGCTGACTATCCCTGATCAAACCTTGCCTCTCCAAGTGGAGATAGATTCTCTCCTTCAGAATTTTCTCCAATAGTTTCCCTACAACTGATGTGAGACTCACTGGCCTGTAGTTCCCTGGCTTATCTCTACAACCCTTCTTAAGTAGCGGAACCACATTAGCTGTTCTCCAGTACTCTGGCACCTCCCCCGTGGCCAGAGATGAATTAAAAATTTGGGTCTGAGCCCCTGCGATCTCCTTCCTTACCTCCCTCAGCAGTCTGGGACACAAATCATCCGGACCTGGAGATTTGTCCACTTTTAAGCCTGCCAACACCTCCAATACCTTGTCACTCCCTATATCAATTTGCTCAAGAACCTCGCAGTCTCTCTCCCCGAGTTCGATACCTTCATCCTCATTCTCTTGGGTGAAGACGGATGAGAAGTATTCATTCAACACTCTACCAATGTCTTCTGGCTCCACCCATAGATTGCCCCCTTGGTCCCTAATGGGCCCTACTCTTTCCCTGGTTATCCTCTTCCCATTGATATACTTATAGAATATCTTGGGATTTTCCCTACTCTTACCAGCCAGAGCTTTCTCATATCCCCTCTTTGCTCTCCTAATTGCTTTCTTAAGCTCCACCCTGACTTTCTGTACTCCACTAATGCCTCTGATGATTTGCTTCCCTTGTACATGCTAAAAGCCTCTCTTTTCCTTCTCATCGTATTCTGAATATCTCTGGTCATCCATGGTTCACTGGGCTTGTTACTCCTTTATAAAATTCTATTGGAAATCCATCAGGCCCTGGTGCCTTATTACTTAGCATGTATTTAATTGCCTTTAATATTTTATCTTGGGAAAGGGATACTTCTAACACATTCATAGAGTCAGACGTTGGTGATGGGATGTCAATATTATCAACAAAATTGTGAAATAAACAAGGATCTGAAAAGAAGTCTGAGGTATAAAGAGTGCAATAAAAAAGTTTGAATTGATCACTGATCTCCTAATGGTGGTGGTTGACCCTGTTGGAGTGGTAATTTCAGCTATAAGTTGAGAAGAAGCAGAACTGGCGAAGCTGGTGAGCCAGGAGTCTACTGGTTCCTTCACAATACTCATAGAATGTACCACGTGATCTAAGTATAAGCATTTCTGTTTGTTTAGTGGAAAGAAGATAAAATTCAGTCTGTAGAGCCAGACAGTTTTAATACTGGGGTAGTGTTCGTCCACTAAGAGAATTTAGTCAATCAATTGGGATAATTTTGAGGTATTGTGTTTGTTAAGTTGAGCAGTAAATGAAATTATTTGTCCATGTAGGTAAGCCTTCTTACTGTCCCAGACAGTACCAAAGGAAATACCTGCAGTAGTATTAAGTGCCATAAAAGTATCTATTTGGGAGGAAATGAATTGAGTAAAATCCGGGGCTGCCAGAAGAAGGGAATCAAGGCACCACGGTGGACAAGAAACAGGTTGATCATGGAATCATATTGCTAAAACTAAGGGGCATGATCAGAGATCACAAAACCATTGTATGCACAAGATTGAATTAACGTGAGCAGCCTCTTGGCAAGGACAAACAGTCAATATGCAAATAAGTGTGGTGAACAGGAGAGAAAAAGGAGTATTGTCTCGTTGATGGGTATAGAAAACACCATGGGCAAAATTTTCAGGGTGACGTGCGGGGGCGGGCGCCGCACATCAGCGCTTAAAATGGTGCGCGGTGACGTCAGGTGAGCGTCCTGGTTCACCGCACATCATCGCAATATTTAGCTGGGCGGGCGCGCAATGAAGTGCGACGCACGCCCGCCATTAATTAAAGGGCTTGTTAAGGCCCTTAACTCAGTAATCGACGCCGATTTTGAGGTGCCCGTGCAATCTTCGGCTCGGCAGACAGGCGCAACGGGCAGGCGGGTAACTCATCTACGGGCAGGATATGTGGGCTCAGTGGGGTTGTCAATGTTTTATGTGAAGTATTTATTGCAAAAAGTTTTTTAAACTTGCCTGTGTGATCTGTAGCAATTTAGAACGGATTCCAGCAGCTTTCTGTGTACTTTGAAGCTTCAGCTCAGCACTCTGCAGTCAGGAATCTTTATCAGGCCTGCAGCTTTCCGGAGGCCTCCATTTAGCCTGGGTATGGGTTCTGACATCCCCACTGGAGGCAGATCCTCTGAGGAGAAAGGGAGGGCTAGAATAAGGAGGGGGCCAGGAGTGGACAATCAGCCTCCAGGGGAGCCACCTTTGGGAGGACAGGCGCAGGCACAAGGGGCGCAGGGCCAAGAGGTTGTCCAAGGTGGAAGGGGCCACAGAAGACGTCACTATCCTGCTGCCAGGGTATACAGGCGGCGAAGCAGCTACCTCAATATGACTGAGCTGCAGTGCCGAAGGAGGCTCCGACTATCAAGGGAGACAGTACACTACATCTGTCATAAGATTGGCCCTGAGATCTCTCCTAACAATGTAGGCGGACACCCCATGCCAGTGGCTCTGAAGGTTACAGTTGCCCTCCACTTCTATGCCTCTGTGCCTTCCAGGGCTCGGTGGGTGATCTTTGCGGTGTCTCCCAATCAGCTGCCCACACTTGTGTCAAGCAGGTTACAGGCACTCTGTTCAGACGTGCATTGACCTTCATCCACTTCCGCTGCGACCAGGCAAGTCAGGCACAGTGAGCCAAGGGCTTCACGGCCATTGCTGTCTTCTCCCATGTCCAGGGTGCAATAGACTGTACACATGTGGCCATCAAGGCGCCAGCAGGTGAGCCCGGTGCCTTCGTCAACAGGAAGGGATTCCACTCCATGAACGCACAGATAGTGTGTGATCACAGGATGCAGATTCTGCAAGTTTGTGCAAGGTACCCAGGCAGCTCCCACGACACCTACATCCTCAGACACTCCCAGGTGCCAGGGCTCTTCAGTTCTCCGGCTCGTCTGGGTGGATGGCTGGTGGCTGACAAGGGCTATCTCCTCAGAAGGTGGCTCATGACACCTCTCCACCATCCAAGAACAGAAGCTGAGCCATGCTACAATAGGAGCCAGGGGTCCACAAGGGCTGTGGTGGAGAGAGCCATCGGTCTTCTCAAGATGCACTTCCAATGCCTGGACCACTCAGGGGGCGCACTCCAGTACCCCACAGATCACGTCTCTGTGATAGTGGTAGCATGCTGCGCTCTGCACAATCTTGCGCTGGAAAGGGGGAACGCAGTTGACGATGAACACCTTGACACAGAGGATGTGGCTGCACACGATGACTCCAGCAGTGGTTTGGAGGATGAGGAAGCACAGGGCAATGATGAGGAGCAGCACGCCGACCCGCAACTACACCAAGGAGGCAGGGACATCCGGGAGACTTTAATCCAACGTACCTTCAGCTAGCTCCACACAAATGGATCTGCAGGACCAGCCTTGCCTGGCGCTTCCATACGCGGCACTTAAATGCTACATCTTCCATTTCATCAGCTGCAACTAAGGGCTTAGTACATTAACATCAATGTCCACTCAGACACTGATAATATGTCTGTGAAACATACAAATGCAGCACAAAGGAGCCACCCTCAGCCATGGTACCAAATGTGGACTTTATTCCCATCCATCAGATGTTGCCACAAAAAACAGAACAAAACGTTGCTCCGATGTTGACAAATGTAAATTCCCTAATCTAGGGCCAACAGAAAAGCACCAGTGAGAAACCCGTGGTGTGCCTAACGTGCCTTACGCTTACGTTAGCGGGTGCTACGTCTGGGTGCCGCCCCATCACTTGGAATGGCTTGTGAGACAGCCTGCTGACTCTGCTGTCCTGTTGGCCTCAATGACCTTGGCGGACGGCCTCTTGCCCGTGGGGCCTGTGCTGGCCTTGCCTGAGAGGGAGTGGCCAGTTCCACAGCTGGCATCTCCCCAATTGTCGCAGCCTCAACGGATGCAACAGTCACTGGCAGAGGGGCGGAGGAGCTGCTGCCCACATCCAGAGTGCACTGAGAGGAGCCCGCAATGATGACAGGCAGCTGCTGCGCTGACGCGAGGTCGCTTTGGACCTCCCTGCTCACCGTAGATGGACAGGCACTGAGCTGGGACAGTTGGTCCCACATTGCCAATGACCACCTGTGGCCAGTAGCGGTGTGAGAGCTTGCAGGTCCGAGCATAACCCCAGCAGAAGCTGGTTATTCTGTTGGAAGCCCCTCTCCATGACAATCGCAATTTCTCCATGGAGGACCCGCTGAATGAGGTTCATGCCAGCACTGACGCTCCGCCTGGATTCCTCCACCATGGAGACCAAGTGAAGCACACTCTCATGCAACACTCCCAGATGCTCCCGTGCACCCAGCCGCTTTTCCTGCAGCTGCTGCGTGGCAAGCAACTCCAGAGGCATATCATCACAGCACAACTCAGCATGTGCCTGGTCCCCTGCAGTCCTCCGGCTACTGGCGCCATCGGCACTCTCTGTCTGTGCCATCTCGTCTAACGATTGTGAAGTGTCCTCTCCACTGTGCCCCGGGACACTAGCCGATGTTACAATTCCCATCGATGTGGTAGTTGCTGCGCTGGTGCCTGCCTCGCTGAAATGGTGTGACGCTTGTGACAATTGATGCCCCTCAGATGTGGAAGGGGGCATCTGGACGTCCTCATTGCGGCCATGCTCTGGTGATGCTGAAACTAACAACAAGGACAGTGGATCAGTTTGCGTTCACTTATTAACAGAATTCATCCCTTTCCCCCCAGGTTCATAATGCGCTCAACCCTCAAGAACCTAAGGAGACAAACATTGGTGGGGTGGTAAATAGTCAGGAGGAGGCCCAAACATTATAGACGGGTACAGACAGGCTGGTCAGATGGCCTAAGGAATGCTACATGGAATATTATGTGGATAAGTGTGAGGTCATGCACTTGGGCAGGACAAACAAGGTACAGGAATATAGAGGAAATGGTAGGACCATAGAAAGTAAGTACGATTACAGGGACCTTGCTGGGCATGTGGACGGGCCAGTTAAGGTAGCAGAAGAGGAACATAAGGCATTTAACAAAGTAAAAGCCATACTTGCCTTTATTAGCTGAGGAATAGAATATATGAAAAGGGAAGTCATGTTGCAAGCGCAGAAAATGCTGTCGAGGCCACAGCTACATTTCTGCAGTCAGTTGTGAACTGCGCTTCATGGGAGGGATGGGATTGGAGTAGAGAGAGTGCAGAGGTTCCTGACCAGGATGCATACTGGCCTGGAGAGTTGGAGTTATGAGGAAACAATGCATACACTGGTGACATTTGCCATGGAGCACAGGAGATTGACGGGTCACATTATTGAGCTTCATATCGTTATGAGGGGCATAGGCTGGGTGGACAGAAAGCAACATTTCCCCTTGGCGGAGGGATGACTAACCTGGTGGCATTTATTTAAGGTGAGGGGCAAGAGGTTGACAGGTGAGGCGATGAGGACCTTTTGGACAGAGTAATGTGGGACGCACTGGCTGAAAGGGTGGTGGAGACAGAAACCCTCCTAAGATGCAATAAGTATTTGGGGGGCTCTCCTTTTCAGCCTACTGGCCTGCATGCTAACTGGTTAACTATTTCCCCTTCTGAAGTTAGTCCCTGGAGATCCTGGGGAGGTTTTCTGCTAACTGCACCCTTACTACCAGGCGGGGGGCTCTCCTTTCCAACCGGCTGCCCTGCCTGCTCACTGGTTAACTATTTCCCCTTCTGCACTTAGTCCCTGGAGCTGCTGGGGAGTTCTGCTGCTAACTGCACCCTTACTGGAATGCAGCAGCGATGACATGGCATGTAAGGCCATGGGGATAGTGGTCAGAAATGAGAGGAGGTGACTTTGGAAGGTGCTAGAGACACGCATCCTCAAAGGGTTGAGGGACCTTTGTGTATGACCCACACGTCTGACTCTATGGGCAGAATTTTCTGCCTGTCGGGCGGGCGGGCCCGACCCAATCTCCGGCGGGTGGGGAGCCGATCCCTGCCGGAGAAACAGGCCCTGCCGCCATTTTACGTGGGCGGGCTAATTAAGGCCCACCCAGCGTGATGTCCAGCGGGAGGCGCTATGCGTTTCCTATATGGGCGGGGGGGATTCCCCAAAAGCGAGAATGCGCTCTTTCGCACACACGCACGAAAGAGAGCACATCTCCCTGAGGCTAAGTGCTGCCTCAGGGAAATCACTTACACTTTGAAAAATATGAAAAATAGAAAAAAAGTTCCCTAACATGTCCCCCCCATGTGGCAATGTCACATGAGATGGGGCATGTTCATAATTTACATAATAACTTTATTAAACTTTTTAAAATCCTACATGAAACTTCATCCTGCCGGTGGATGAGGTTTCATGTTTTATCTATTTGCTGCCGGGGCTCCTGGCCTGCCTGCCAACCTTAAGGTTGGACGGGCAGGTCCTTTAATTGTATAAATGATCCTGTCAATGGCCTCAATTGGCCATTGACAGGTTGGTGGGCCTGCAGCTGATTTTGCTGTGGGCCCGCCTTCCTGAAAATTTAAATGGGCTGGGATGACATTGAGGGTTCTGTCCGACGTCATCCCGCGTCATTTTACACGTCGGCAAGGAGGCCCCGCCCCCTGCTCACCGACAGCAAAATTCTGCCCCATCAGTCTGTGAATGAGCAGTGCTGCTGCATTACCGATTGCAGCAATCATCAGTGCTTTGGATGGTGGGAAGACAGAACGGATGGGACTGTGGGCCTCAAATACATGGCCGCTCCACCCCAGCCTCGCCGACACCTGTCGACCTGGGCGCATGGCAGGTTTCCAACTCCAGTGCCTGCTCTTTGAAATGGCTCAGGATGAGAAGCTGGGCCTGGCTACCACCAGTGCGTGAACACTTGTACGTGTTGTGCACATTTTTCTCCTGCAGAACAGAGAACACCATTTATTGGGGCTGATCACTCATGTACTCTGCACGCGCACACTGCACCCCAACCACAGTGGCCCATCTGAGGCCTCCAGTGCCTCCTGTCCACGCTACTGCTGATCGGTCACCAAAAGATAGTACGGCTGCTCCCAACCTCCCCCCCCACAATGGCCACCTTGGACACATTTGGCGACCATCACTTTCAGAAACACACGGTCTTAGTTCCCATGGCAAGGAGGTGCAACTAGGTACGGCGCTGAGGCCACCAGATGGCTCTTGGTCACGACACCTTGAGGCTTCCCTTCCACCATCTCATCACCATGAATAAGACGTGCTGGAGTTATGAGTATGGGCCTAGCTGCCTCTCCTGCAAGCTGCCTGTCAAGTGTGATGAAGACCAACACATGGGGGAGAACCCATCTTCTCATTAACCACTAAGGCTGATGTAAGCATGGGGACTATCTGCTTGACCACCCAGCGTGCGCCAAATGCTCAACATGAGTCAATGCAGTAACGACACTAAGATGTCGGGGTGGGGGGGGGACCTTCAAAGGCTAAGGCTACCTGCTGGGTTAAGTGCCTAAGGCCAACATGGTACTCATCCTTCCAGAGCGCAACAAATAGTTGAAGCCTTTGCGACACTGGATCCACATTCAGTGCACCACATCCCGGGAACTGACCTCCTCTGTCACGCTTCGTCATGTGGGGCCCACCCCCTCCCATCCTGGGGAAACAAGACCTCTCGCCATGCTGCCACCTCCTTGAGAAGGGCAGCAAGGCAGTTATCAGAGAAGCGAGGGGCACATTGGCCCCCCACTGGCCTATCCTACCCTGTTACCGACCCATACCCTGCAGCCCGCCCTCCTCCTCTGGCCTTCCCTCTACGATGGCCTGCTGTGCAGACCGCCTGTGGTGCCATCTGTACCTGGCCATGGCAATCAATCTAAAGGAAGCTGTCTGGCCTTTTTTTATACAGACTGTCGGGTCCCCATTGGACTCGGCGGTCTGTACACACCGGCCGCAATTTTAAAAGTCCCGCTCTCCACGGGAGTGAGAAATGCGCTGGGCGGGTCTTAATTTGCCCTCCGCGCAATATGGCAGCATGGCCCCAATCACCACCGGCAATCGAGTCCGCGGCTGCCCGCGATAGCTTCAGCTCCGCCCACCCACCAAACGGAAAATTTAGCCCCATGAGTCTACCAATCCGTGTGTATCCAAAAAAGAACTGATGGCTGAGGCTGATTTTGATATTGGAACAGATTTTGTGGATGAGCGATTTAAATTTGTGTTAAGAACACAGTTAAAGTGTCCTCCAAGAAATAAGTGACATGAGTCTAAATCAGGTATGGAAAATAAGAAATTTGAAATGAAAAGGTGATTATCCCATTTGGGTGCATATACATTAGCTAGGATCAATGGGACGTTAAAATCTGCCTTGCACGATAACATAGCTGCCATTAGGGTCAGCTATAACCTGAGAGTGAATAAAGGGAATGCCTTTATGGATTAAAATTGCCACACTTCTCGCTTTACTATGAAAATTAGAATGAAATATCTGCCCAACCCAACCCTTCCGCATTCGAAAGTGGTCACATCATAAACCTAATCCCCATGAGTATCCTTAGTACTGTGCTCCTCTCCACAGATGCTGCCAGACCTGCTGAGTTTTTCCAGGTATTTTTGTTTTTGTTTTGGATTTCCAGCATCCGCAGTTTTTTGCTTTTATCTTAGTAGTCTCAGTATTTGCAAAATGGAATGTTAATTAGATTCTCAGTAGTTACAAAATGGAATGTTAACATGGTTAAATGCTGACTATAATTGAACAATACCCTTTTAGGTATTAATAGAATTAGTACAATTGAATATCAAGCACAATTCCCTTACAAATAAGTCTTGGATACACCCCGTTCTATGCATTGACATCTAATCTACTATGTCATCGCCTGTCAGAGGGACAGGTAGGATGTGCATGTAATGAATGCCAAGTGTGGCACTGACTGCTGGGCTGACCACCATCTTATTATTTCAAAGCTAAATTTCAAGATATATCCCCTGGATGCTGCAAGACATAAAAGTCCAGAAGACCCTCAATGTTGCAAGGCTCAAACAAGCAGTCATGAAGGAATCTCTCTCAGAGAAACTCGAGAGTCACCTGTGTACAGTGCAAATGGACACTTACTGGGCAACCTTCAGGGATATAGTGTCCTCCACTGCACTAGAGATCCTTGACCCTACTTCTCGTAAGCAGCAAGATTAGTTTGATAAAAACAATGGCCCAGATCTTCCAGTCTCCAGATGGTCAGAGACTGGAGGTACCCTAGAAGATGTGCTATGGGACTCCTCGGAAATTCCAATGCAAGTACTCTGCCAGAAATGTCCAGGAAGTTTCAACTTCAGAAGGGCAATTACCCTGCTCCCTGGGAACCTCCAATAAAGCCCCCAACTCTGAATTCAAGTTGGAGACTTCGGGGTGTTCCAATTCAGTAACCTGGATAGTTACCCAAGAAGTATTAGACAGAAAAAAACAATGCCTAACTCCTGGTTAATTACACAACTGACCCCCCTGAATCCCCACTGACTCCCCGACTCGCCCCTGCGCCTCCGACCCCCCGACCCTCCGACCCTACACCATCCAATCGCCCCGACCCCCTGACACCCCCTCGTCCTCTGACACCCCCAGATCCTCTGACGCTCTCCTCCTGACCCTCCAAACTCCTCCCCATGACTTCCCGACTCTACCCGACCTTCTATTCCTCCCCAACCCAACTTGATCTGACCTCATCACCTTACCACCCTGCCACCCTACTCAGCTGTCACCCTACCACCCTACTGTAAGTAAGCTTAGATGGTTATTTTTAATCAAAATCAATCATTCTTAAATTACATTTACTGAATAAACTGATGGGGCCAAAGGAAGCCATCTTAGAAGTAACGTAATTTCTTGTCAGTAATCACTTTTTATATTGTTGCACTGACAATGAATTAGGTAAGCCAGCAACAGATGATTTTAAGATAGTGAACCTCAATTAATTTTAATTGATGACATTAGATGAGTTAATAGTTATTTTAAAAGGCTTGGCTAGATTAATACCCCTTTGAAAAGAAGTCTTTTAGCAAAATTTTAAAAACTTCTGTTATGCTCAACATTGTTACTGCATGTACCTTACAGTGATACAATGTATAACTATGGATTGAAACATATGCCAGTAACATCAAAATTGCAAGCAGTATGCCTTTTAATGACAATCAAAGATTTAACCCTTGATCATTAAGAGGACTGGCATTAGTAGTTTACCTTTTATAAGTATATAACCTTAACTGTATTATGTGACTTTTAAAATCTTTACATTTAAATTAAGATCAACCCACTAAAATTACTCTTGTAGTTCAAAACAAATAAGGCAAGGTTTGTGCTATTAGAATGTACATAACTATGGTAACAACAGATAAGGACCACTGGCAACTGAGTCCTTGGTCCATCAACTCACATGAATAGTTGGACCCCAGCCTAGAAATTAAGATTGAGTCTCAGTTATAATTAAATAACTATTAATGAATTCATAGTTTTATCACAGGTTTAGTCTTTAACTTTATATAGGTTAATACTAGGTATGTTCCTAAAGGGATTTTATGTTTGATATAAAGCCTTCTTACAAAACTTAAGTTAAAATATAGATACAAAATGGTGACAAAAGAATGTGTTTAAATCAGATTAGAGGAAAGTTTAGAAACCAAAGTTATAAAAAATATAAAGTTGTATGTTTGAAATGAGATTAAAATAACACAATGAAAAAGTTAATTGTTCTATTATCGAGATTAATTATGCACAATGGCCAAGACCAATTAAAATAAATTAAATAATATGTCAGCTAATCAATGGGTGACAAGACCCTATTAACACATGGAGGGGGAGGGTCTTGAACCTTCTCTAGGGATTAAAAATCCCATCTCTGGAGACACCACTAGTTAGCCATATTCTGATTGAAGGATACTTATTCAAATGAAAGAAAGAGATACACACTTTTGTGGAATTGATCACCCATCAAAAGTCATAGAGACTTTATGGATGAGCTAAGTATACTCCATGGACAAAATTTTTAGATCAGTGGGCAGGCGTAATCAACAGGCTGGGGAATGGACTGCCAACTGTGATTGGCCCCCGAACACAATTTCACGCTGGCTGGCCAATTAACAGTTAAATGCGCGCTGAGAAACTCAGCACTACTGGGATGGGGGCAGGAAGAGGGCAGGTGTTGATGTCAACACAGGTACCGGCCAGCGCTGAGAGAAAGCTCCCTGAAGGCAGAGAGCTGCTTCAGGGAGCTGCAGACCTGAAAATCCTCAAATAAAGTTTTGAAAAGCAACAAAAAATGTCCAAGCATCCCAATCAGGCACCTGAAAATGTACATGATAAAAATGCTGTCCACTGATTTTAATTTTAATTTTATTTCATCACGGAAACCTCATTGGATGAAGTTTCATGAAAAATGTAAAGGCCGCCTGGCCGATTCGCCCATCCACCAACCATAAGGTTGGACGGGCAATGTGAAATTTAAGACAATTGCACCTTTAACAACCTTAATTGGCCTCTCAGTTGTCGGCAGGCCCCAAAACTTTCCACTGTGTTAGTGAATGAAGATCTACCAGAATATGGCAGCTGGTGCTGTAAAAAAGGGCGTGACTTGGCGTCCCCTAACGATCCTGTAAAACGAGGAACGACTCTGAGAACAGGTATGTTCTGCATTTCTGAACAGGTCTGGTTCAGAAGTCTGGGCCAGAAATGTGGAGTTCCTGTGCTGTATGAAAAAAATACGAGCAGAGTGGAAATCTGATGGTGATTACCACTCCTCAGATGATTTGGTCCAATAAGATAATCCCGAAACTACTGAAGGAGAAACATCAACTCTATAGGGTTTACCGCAATGACAAGTCATCATTATACATGCACAATGCCTACCAAAGCATCCACAGGATTGTCCAGTGCAAGCTTAGCGAGATGTAAGACACTTGGCTGAATCAGAAAGCAGAAAAACTTCAGTCATATGCAGATATCAAAGGCTGGAAGAGATTCTATGATGCTATGAAATCTGTTTCCACGTTCAAGTCTACTGGTTTATCGCTAATCCTCAGTGCCAATGGGTCAAAACTGCTCACAGAAAAAACCCAAATTCTACAAAGATGGACAGAGTATTTTAACCACATCCTCAATCAGCCTTCATCCATCAATGAAGACGCAATCAACAAAGTGCCAAGGGTTGCCATCAACTGCTCTCTTGATGACCCTTCTATGCTGTTAGAAATGATGAACAGAATCAAACTCCTGTCTAGCAGCAAAGCTCCAGGAGCTGATGTTACCCCAGCTGAGGTTTACAAGGCTGGAGGTCAGTGTCTGGTCAAGAAGCTCATTGAACTCTTTCAGTTTAGGTGGGAACAAGGAACCTTCTCACAATAAAACAAAAGTGCCTCCATTGTCACAAAAACAAAAATTGCTGGAAAAATTCAGCAGGTCTGACAGCATCTGTGGAAAGACAGAGCTAACATTTCGAGCTCTGTCTTTCTCTCCACAGATGCTGTCAGACCTGCTGAGTTTTTCCAGCAATTTTTGTTTTTGTTTCAGATTTCCAGCATCCACGGTATTTTGCTTTTATTTTGCTTTTGCCTCCATTGTCCCCCTGTACAAGTGGAAAGGAACTCACCAACTTTGCGACAATCAAGAGTTAGAGGAATCTCAGTCCTCTCTGTCACTGGTGAAATCTTCACCAGAATCCTACTTAACTGGTTAGTGCAACACAACCAGGGTCTGCTGCCAGAGAGTCAGTGCAGTTTCCGAAAAGGTCGAGAAGCCACTGATATGGTATTTGCAGATCAATTGCTCCAGGAGAAATGCCAAGAATAGAATATGGACCGCTACACTACGTTTATTGTCCTGACCAAGGCCTTTGACAGAGTCAGCCATGAGGGCCTTTGGAAGGTATTGGAGAAATTTGGCTCCCCTGAGAAATTCATCACAATGGTTCCACAGTTCCATGACAGCGGGCTCACGTGTTCTGGATGGTGGTGAGTCTTCTGACCCATTCCCAGTCATTAGTGGAGTTAAACAGGGCTGCGTGCTAGCACCAACCCTCTTCAGCATGTTTTTCTCTACCATGCTCTCCAAAAGTTTCCATGATGGTGATCCAACCCTCTTCAGCATGTTTTTCTCTACCATGCTCTCCAAAAGTTTCCATGATGGTGATCCTGGCATTGAAATCAGATATCGCATGGATGGGAAGCTGCTCAATCTGAGGCAACTCCAAGTAACCACCTAGGTCTCCAAGGACATACTTTGTGATTTACTGTTTTCCATTGACTGTGCACTAGCTGCCAGTTCAGAGCTGGACATGCAATGTAGTATGGACTTGTTCTCCAATGCTTGTGACAACTTTGGCCTTATGATTAGCACAAAGAAAGCCAGAGAAATATTGCAGCCTGCTCCAGGAAAGCCCTATCTCGAGCCCAAGGTTTCAGTCCATGACCAGAACCTATCTGCAGTGGTTAAGTTCACTTATCCTGGCAGCACACTCTCTCAAGCTGTCTATATTGACAATGAGACACATGCAAGAATTTCCAAAGTGTAGCCTTCTAAAATCAGTCTGGAAATGAACACCAGTAAGTTTTCCTACCAAGCTGAAAGTCTATGGAGCAATAGTCATGCACGTTCTGCTCTATGCATGCAAAACTTGGACTGTGTTCCAGCGTCATGCCAAGAAGCTAAACCACTTTCCTTTGAGCTACCTACTATAGATTCCTGAATTTATTTTGTGGGGGATGGGGTGGTGGTGTTGATGGATCAATGAAATGTGATTCTCTCCCAATTTCGGTACAAAACCCCTGGACTCACCATTTGTCACTTCAAACAGGGTCCCAAAATTTGTGCCTGCATTTGACTCAGTTATTAGGTGTGTGTCAAGTACAACATTAGTTTCCTCTTTGGGCACAACCTCCAAAGTACACCTGAAATTGTGCCTGAAGCTGTGTCAATTTTGCTAATTCCAAGTTACATGCAAGTATCCTCCCAATCTTATTGCAACCTGCCCAAATTTAAAAGAGGCATAATTAGGCATAAATCATCATAAAGAGTATGGGCCCAAGGAAATGCAAAAGGCACACAACCATATTTCTTTTTTGAATCTTTGGGGAGAATTTTCTCAGGAGCGGGCACAGGCGAGCATGCCGCCAATCACCACCCGCGATCAGCTGCGCACCGCCATTTTATGTGAGCGGGCCAATTAAGGCCCGCCCAGCGTGACACACACCCAGAAGCGTTCAGCGCTCCCTGTGCAGGTGGGGGGAGGAGGGAGAGTTGGGGCCTGCACTCTTTCACACATGCGCGTGAAAGAGCGCAGAAATCTCCCTGAGGCATGGAGCTGCCTCAGGGAGATTATTTTCATTATGAAAACTTCAAAAAAAGAATAGAAAAAATTATTCAGACATGTCCCCTCATGTGACACCCCCCCCCACCAACCCCCCACTGGGCCTTTTTAACCTGGCCTCCAACCCCCTTGCTGGGGTCTACCAGCCAGGCCTGTCCAAAACCCAGACTTACCTTAAACTCCAGAATCCATCACCTCTTCTTCAGGACTGCCTGTAGTCCCAGCAGTGGCCACTGTTCAATCCTGGCTCTGCTGGTACTACAAAGCTGCCAGTCAATCAGATTGGCTAGCAGCTCTCTAGGACGGGACTTTCTTCCAAATGCAGGCTGGAACCCACTCTGAAACAATTAAGGCTGCTCCCAACATAATGTAGCTGTAGGGTAGCTGGGTTTCAGGTGGGCAGGCTGACTACCAAATTTTCAGTTGTGGGTGGTGGGGAGGGGGATGGTGTTGGAATACAGTGCCCTGTAAAATTGAGCCCAACATTTCAGGTTGATGACCTGTCTTCAGGGCTGGGAAAAATTAGAGATGTAACAGGTTTGACATTTTACAGCCTTCCAGTGAAGATGGATAGCATGTAAATTTAATGCTGCTATATCATTTAGGTAATAGCAGTGTTGCACCGAATACTTTCCACCTCAGCCGCTGTTGCCTGCCCTTGCACTCAGCAGGGAGATAAGTAGCATTGTGCCGATGACACATTGTGCATCCAGCCTCCTTTGTTCTTAAAGGCAGTCTGTATGTTTTAAAGGGAAGCTACACTGAATGGCAGAAGGCTATTGCAGCACAATTGCTACAATTATAAACAAGGAAAATGAAATACCAGGACAGAGAGGGGCTCCAGGGTCATAGTTACAGGCCTTGAGGTTTTAGTAGTGGAAATGGGCAGGAAGACAAACACCTTAGTTCCACAGGGTCTTGGAGGCCCTCAAGGACCACCCTCATAAGGGATTGGGACCAGGTAGCCAGAATCAATTCCTGCTTTCCAGACCCAAGGACCTGGCAGAAGTGTCACAAGAAGTCTAATAACATCACTTGGGTTGCCAAGGTGAGTGAATACATCTTCAATAGACATTTCCACCCATAGCTTCACCAGTTTCTCGCACTGCTTAATACACCACATCCACATTACTCATCCAACACAGTCCCAGAGCTCAGCACTCATGCCTAATATCCACATAATGCACCTCACCCTCACATATCTATCAATGTAGCTAGCCTCACACCACTTCTCACTGCTAACTTACTAACTGTTACTCAGCTATGAGAGGCAGATCATCCCAAAAGAAACACAGTCACTGGCACTCTTCCATCTCTCTTGCAGGACAAGGTGGCACACAGTAGAAGTGAGCAAAGCAGAGTTGTTGGGGACATTCATCTACTACACCTAACAGAGGAGATGCCTCTCCGCATCATGGGACCAGCTGCGACGGAGACCGTCACATCCAGCATTGCTGAGAACATTCAGGATGACTATATGTTCCTGCCTTATGCCCCTTCTTAACTCCCAGCTCACCCTCATCTTGCTATCTGGCATGGTGTCAACATGGACCTTTTGATTTACACCCCAGCCCCATCCTGAAACTAGAACCTTCGCCTTCTGATTTCCTGCTTTCAGTCATCCTAGAACTGTCAGCTGCTAACCACAATATCCCTAGAATGAGGTAACACCACACTATGATGAAGAAATACCGTCACTTGACCTGACACTTGCAGCCACCAGCCCAGATATTGACACTGCACTTAACTTAGTGACTAGTATAGAGCTGGAATCAGCACATGGTGAATTATTGGGCACAAGTGGCTGCAGCCAGGGCAGGGTTAATGGATGGTTTGTGTGCGAGCTCATCTGAGGGCAAGGTTGCAGATGAGTTTTGTTACATGCAACTTGGATGTGGACCTCGATGGGATGGTATACCGGACACACACACAAGTTGGGAGCGTTAGGTGGCTTGCCAGACTGCCCCCTCTCTCTGTCAAAGAGCATAGAGGAGACCAACTCCAATGTGGCAAAGGGCATTGTGCAGAGCTTGCCCTCTCTGCAGCCTCTACTCCATCCCCCAATCATACTGCAGACTCAACACTGTCACTGCTGCTCCATACTTGTTGCAGTCTGTGTGTGGACAGGTCACCAACTTAATTGCCCTCCTGAGAATGCTGCAACACTCCCTAGTAAATCCACGAACATTCCAGAACACTTTTATGCACTTTGTAATCACAGAAGTTCTTCAAAATCATCTTATCTGCAAGATAAGTACCTGGCACTTTAAGTAACAGCAGGTGCAAGCCCCTCTTGCAGCTGAATGTTTGAATCTTTGTGAGTAATATGCAAATTTGTTCAATGGGTCAGTGGGATCCAAATTTTTGTCAATGAACATTCGGGCCATTCGACCCCTCAAGCCTGCTCTGCCATTCGATAAGATCATGGCTGACCTGATTGTGGCCTCAACTCCACTTTCCTGCCTACCTCCAATATCCTTTAACTTCTTTCTAGAATCTACCTACCTCTGCCTTAAAAATATTCAAAGACCTTGCCTTCACTGCTCCCCGGGGAACAGAGTTCCACAGGCTCATGACCCTCAGAGAAAAAAATTTCTCCTCAGCTTCATCTTAGATGGGAGACCTCTTATTTTTAAACTGTGTTTCCTAGTTCTGGTCTCTCTGTCAAGGGGAAACATCCTTTCAGCATTCAAAATGGGATCCAGTGAGACTGTGTGACATTACAACAGCACACATTTAGTTGCTCCCAGTGCTTGCAGGGGATGCCAATGCAAGTGCCCTTCTCAAGGTGGAGTGCTGCACCAGAAATCAGTGCCAGCAAAGAGTGCACCCCCTGGAGGGTGACTGACTTTGGTGGTGCCAGTGGAGCTTCAGAACCGAATTTCACACCCTAAATGTTTTGAGAGCAGAGATGAGAGTGCTCACTTTCTGAAAACATTTATAGAATGCCATGATATCTCCCTGAGCATCAAAACTTGATACCATCGTGACACACATTTCACTTTTTAATGAGTCCTACTTTAGTCATTGTTAATTTAAATCTAGTGCACAGGTGGCTACAAAAAACATAGTTGCAGGTTTTATTCTTATGTCGAGGCCATTTCAGTGGTGTTACAAGTTTTGTCAGTTACAGGAAAAAGGGAATTTTGTATTTCAATAATGCTACTTTGTGATTATTTCAGTTTGTTGATGACTGGAAGTTAATTTTAGATTTACATAGTGAATATTCAAAATCCAATAAGTTCAGAGTTTCTTCTGGAATGAAAGACTGATTCTGCCTATTTCTTGGGATCAATTTCAAAATCTTGGTTAGAATAGATCAGTTTAAAACCCCTGAAGGAGAGAAAAATCAGTTTGAACTGCCAAGAAACAGTTTAGATTAATTAGTCTTCTATAGCAGTAAAGAACTTTAGAGAATAAAGTGCTATTATTTAAAAATTATTTACCAAGGGTGAGCTGAGTTATTCCTCAAATTCCCTGAAGGTCCCACTATAATGCTAGCGGTCGACTGGTAGAAACCCCAAAGGAACAGTATTAATAGCTGTGCTGTTGACCAATTTCACTGGGGGTTCACAAATAGGAAGTGTTCAGCAGCAATTTAACTTAAAAATAACTTGAATTAACATACAGCCAATAACATTCTAAAATACCCCAAGACATTTAACAGGAGTGTTATCAGTCAAAATTTGCCATCAAGCCACATGAAAAGTTATTCGAACAGGTGGCCAATAGCTTGATCGGAGAAGTAAGTTAGGAGCATTATAAAGAAGAAGAGGAGGGAGGTGTTTTTAGGAGGGATGGAAGGAATTCCAGAAATTAGACCCTAGGCACCTGAAGGCATGGCCACTGGTGGTGAGGTGAACTTTGGGGATGCCCTAAAAGACCAGAACTGCAGAGACACAGAAATCTCTGAGGGATGTAAGACTGGAGGTAGTTTTAGAGATAGAGAGGAACAAGGACTTGGAGGGATTTGAACACTAGAAAGAAAACTTTGAATTGGAAGCATTGCTGGACCATGACTCAATGTAGGTCAGCATGCAGAGGGATGATGGATAAACAAAGCTTTGGTATGATTTGAGAGGCAGCAGCAGAGCTTTGGATAAGTTGATGTTTAGGGGAATGTGGAAGGCAGGAAGTTTGGTAGAAAAGTATTTAAATAGTTGAGTCTGGAGGTAACAAAAACCATGAATGATCATTTCAGCAGCAGTTGAGCTGAGGCAAGAGCGGTGATGGTGATAATATAGGTGGATATTTTTGTGCCCACTGGCACAGGCATCATGGTGGGCGTGAGTGGACAAGATGACGGGAAGGCCAAAAATTGGTTTCACAACGTCGTGAAACCAGTTTGCAATTATCCACTGTGCCAGCCAATGGCGGGCAGCGTTTCCCGCCGCTGCACATCGGGAACTTCATTATGATACATCTGCATAAGCCCACCTCGCCAGAATGATCTCCCCATGCTGGATCATACAAGCACGTCAGTGTGATTGCACACTAGTATGTTTCACAACAGCATTTATAAGGCATGAACCTGGCGAGCTGCACTTCAAGGGGAGATCGAAGGCGAGTGCACCACAACGTTATGCAGCATTTGTGAGGGTTTCCTGTTGGACCTCAAGGTTGAGGTACCACACATTCATGCAAGGGCACAGGCAAGTTGCATTTTCCCAGCTGGCCAGGGCAAGGTCTGCACTGCAATTGAGGCGAGTTGGGGTGGGCAAAGACTGCACTGCAGTTGAGGTGAGTTGGGGGGGCAAGGACTACACTGTGGTTGAGGGAAGTTGCGGAGGCAAGGGCTGCGCTGTGGTTGATGGTAGTGCACAAGCACGTGCAGGGGTGGGAGTGGGGGATGGAAGTGGCCATGCATTAGGGAAACGTTGTATAAAGTGACCATTCCTCTGCAGCTGAGACAGTTCAGGTACAGCCGCATTGACATGTTTGGAGTTGGGCCTCTAGCTTATCTGCCCACTCAAGAAATGCAGAGGCATAAAAGTGCCACCAAATGCTCCAGAGCTTTTCACCCCCCTGGGCACAGACTGCATCCCGGTTTGGACCAATCTCCCCGATGGTTCAAACTAACAGTGCTGCATTGCAGTACAGGTTAAGAGAATGCCTGCGCCTGAGCCAAGAGCAGAGCATGCAGTCCAGTGGGCAAAGCTGCCATCAATCGGTCCGGTGGAGTGAGGTGGTGGAGGGTGGGGTTTTGAGCAGCCATGCAATGCACTAAACTCTGGCCATCCAAGTGGTGGCCAGCTCTTTCTGGGATGCATTAAGAAGCCTTCAGACTTAATCAAGAGAGGTTCTTAGTACACCCATGCTAACCTGCGCATCCCTCTCTTTCGTTCTGCAGGAGGAGTACATCAGAACCATGGAGTCTGGTGACCAAGCTGTATGGCTCATGGCTTACAGAGAGTGGAGACTAAGGAAAAGAGAGCAATGGAGCCGCCTGGTTGGGCAGAGAGAGGAGCAGCACCCTCAGGAAGAAGGGGTGGCTGGGGCTCCATTGCACACTGCTGAAGCGCCACAGCGAGCCGTGGCTGGTCGGCGCATAGCTAGACCCAGGGTCTATAGACGGCGCTTGACATTCCTGTAGCTGACCGAAAACCAGTGTCGTCGAAGACTGTGCATGTCCAGGGAACTGATTGGCCACACCTGCCACCTGCTGCAAGATTTGGCGCCATGGGGATATGGAAGGCATCCACTGCCAGTGGCAGTGAAAGTGACCGTGGCACTCAATTTTTACACCAGTGGCTCCTTTCAGGGCCCCACAGATGACATCTGTGGGATATCACAGGCCTCCATCCACAGATGCATCCATGAGGTCATGGACACCATCTTTGCAAAGGCACACAACTTTGTGCATTTCGCCCGGGATCAGGAAAGCCAGGATGCAAGAGTCCTGGGATTTGCCCAGATCTCAGGTTTTCTACAGGCGCAGGGTGCCATCGACTGCATTCACGTGGCGCTCAAATCTCCATGGTAACAAGTGGTCAACTACATCAACCGCAAGGGTGTCCACTTGCTGAATGTTCAGCTGGTGTGCGACCACAACAAACACATCCTGCAGGTCTACACGAGGGGGTTCCCAAGGTCTGTCCACGACTCCTACATTCTCAGTCAATCACAGATCACTGACATCTTCCAAGGTCCACAGAGGCTGCAGGATTGGGTCCTCGGGTATAAGGACTACCCGCAGACGATGTGGCTGATGATACCCACGTGACAGCCTCAGAGTGCAGCAGGGAGAAAGTACAAAGAGGATCATGCTGCAACTCGCATTTTGGTTGAGCAAACCAATGGAATGTTGAAAATGAGGTTCCAGTGCGTGGACCAGTCTGGTGGACCCTTGAAATACAGTTCACAGAGGGTGTTACACATTATCGTTGCTTGCTGCATGCTTCACAACCTAGCGCTGCAATGGGGAGAGGAGCTGGCTGAGGATGAGATGGACGAGCTGGACGTCTCCTTTGATGAGGAGGACATTGACGGAGCTTGGGGTGAAGAGGTCCTCGAAGGGATGGATGATGGCAAGAGGTTATCGCATTAACCAGACAAGGTAGGCGTGCTTGGGAGGCCCTCATAGCTGCTGCATTCATGGATGATGATGACGAAATGCAGTGAGGAGACATCATAGATCCTCACATTGCATCTGTGAATGTTTGACTCCTGGCTGGCTGATGGCGGTGCACATACCCTCTGTAATAAGGCTCCTGCCATGGAAATGCAGCAGATTCCATAGTCCATACATTCAGAAGGGTAATGGCAACATGCAGTGGAGACACTCCATAGACCCTCACATAGCTTATGTGAATGTCTGATTCCTGCCTGACTGATGACACCTCACTTGCACTCTGTGAACAGGGTCATATCATGGAGATGCAGCGGGGAAACTTTAACTTGTTCTGATCCTATGGCGCCCTTTGTGAGATGAACCCTTCAGGACCCCAATGTCACCAGACACAGATGCTGATGAGATGGGGGGCCAGCTGTACCTCAAAGGTGCTGGGAGCACACAGAGAGAATGACGGAACTCTGTGCTGCCGGCCCAAGACATTCTGGCAGTAATGATAAGGCCCATCAAGGCGCAGGCATAACCGATGTGACCAGTGACAATGAAGGTGCACCATCAGTGTGCTGGGAAGGTTGTACAAAGCACAGGGAAGACTGAGACACCTTCCTTTATTTTGTGCAGGAACCAAGGTTTCACATCTGAGTGACACGAACACTGCTCATCAGAACAAGGAGCCAGCAGCAAGGAGACATTTAGGAGTTTATTAACAAAGTGAACATTAAGTACAAGTGATTAACACCCATGTCCAGGCTGTGCTTCCTGATTGGGCTCAATAATGTGGCGAGTTTGGGATGATACGGTGTGAAAAATCCACCATCGCGGCTGGCGGGTAAAACGTCGTTTTACCTGCCCGCTACGGCACTTAGTGCAAATCTGGGACAATTCCACCCAACATGTAAAACAGGCACTCAGTCGAGTGCATATCTTCACCATGCTATGTAACTTAATGTTATAAGAATTGCACCACTCTTCCTTGAGGCTTTTCCCTGCCTAGGTGATGGTTTTTTTTTTATTCAGAGCTTCCATCTCGCTTAGAGCAGTTCAGGCCAATCCACACTCAACAACCTGATCTGAAAACTCTGCTCACAAGTTGACAGCTGTGACAAATTTCTCCACAGCCGTTGAGACAAGCTACAACATTCTAATTGGGCTCAAGTGCAGCTCCTTTCTGTCTGAGTGGGGGCTGTTGCTGTGTATTGGCTGTGGCTGCTGCTACTGGGAGTTAACTATCCTGCAGTTACTATTGCTTTTTCCAACATACTCCTCTGGATTTTTACAAGTGGTTCTGGTTTTGCTGCAGCCCAGGGGACACTAGAAGCCAACTGCTGGTATTGTTGCCGGGGCTGCAGGGGCCTGGAGCCTGTAAGGCCTGAGGCCTGAAGAATTGGAGGAGTGGGAGAGGACATGCTACAAGACAGGGAGGTCAGGAGGCAAGGACTTTTTAAAATTACATTTGCGGTGGGCATTTGAACTTTTGTTTGGTGGGGACTGTGAAGACTGTTGCTTTGTAGGGGGAGGAAGAAGACTACTGAAGGGACTCGGGGAGAAGAGGTGCATGTATGTGTCCATTTAACATCTTGTCATGCTTCTCGCTCCGCCCCTGTATAAGTTCAGGCAGCAGGTGCTACCTGGTGAACAGGGAAGGACCTGACTTCCATGTGCCAGGCAGTACCGGCTGCCTGGTGAAGATATCACCCTCCCCCAATGGGAAGAACAGTTAGGCTCCTACCACTCCGCCCCACTCCACCCAGCGACACCCACCCACCCTGCACCAATTACCCTTTCCCCTTCTGTGCCTCCCTGTCCTTTTTCTCTCTCTCTCCTCCCCTTCTGTCTTTACACACCATCAGGAGGGAGAGGGTAATCCTTCTTTTCCCCCTCTCCCCCTTTATAAATGCTGTTGCTACTACCGACGGAGCTTGGGGTGGGTGTGGCTCATCTCCCAATGGCTGCCGCGGGGGTCACCGGTGGTCAGGCCCTCCAGGGCAGCTGGGGAGGCGGCACTATCACCAGTGGGGGCACCCACCAAGAAGACCTATGCGAGAGTGACTGCTTCCATGGCCTCCGCTGTTCCTGCGGCCCCGTCACCGTTCCACCTTCTGACCGGGGCCATGAGGGTAAAGAGCTACGTTCGCCCCGAGATGACTGTGGAAACATGTGTGAAGGTTTTGGCTGGGGTTGTCAGTCCCTCAGCCACTGTTGCAACCTCGCGCATGTAAGGGAAGGCGGTGTTCTTCCTGAGGTCCAAGCGGGCGGTACACCTGGCCCTGGCCAAGGGGCTCACCATCGACGGGACCTGGCAGTGGACCTTCTTGAGACCACCATGGAGAGGATTATTCTATCGAACATTCCTTCATTCCTGGTGAACTCCTCCTTCCCCACCTTCACCAATTGGGGGAGGTCAAGTCTGGGGTCCCACTTGGCCTCAGGGAGCCCAGTCTCCGCCACATGTACTCCTTCTGGTGCCAGATCTTTGTTTGCCTGGCCCAGGAGGAGTGCACGGACGGGCGGTTTGATGTCACCTTTGAGGGGGCTGCCTACTGCGTCTTCTGGTCGGCGGACGGCGTGCAATGCCATGCCTGCAAGGAGTTGGGGCACATCCGAAAGAACTGCCCTGCCTCCAAGGCTACCAATGTCACTCAGGCAGTCACGGCTGGCACTGCTACACCTCCCCTTGCCACCACTCCATCTTCCTCCCCACAAGAGGAGGTGCCGCCAGCTGCCACCGCCATCTCAGCTGCTGACAAGGCGGGAGAAGAGACCCCGCACCAGAAGAAGGCGCGGCGGAAGACTCGCCATGCGGAGGTGGCCCTCCAAGTCCCCCGAACTCCCCAAGCTAACCTTGATTGCCAGACACCCAGGGACACCGGCTTAGGGAGAAAAACATCATCTGGCCCCGGCGACATGTCTGCACGTGCTCCCACGCCCATGTGCGCCTCAGCACCATGTGTTGGGCCCGACATCGTTCATGTGTGGGCTCCCGGGTCTGGCAGGGATGGGGTGCGTGACCCTGAGCCGGTGGTCGTCCCAAAAAGAATAGACCAACCAAAACCCCAGAGGGTGGAGCATCCGGAGGTGCTGGACGAGGCAGCGGGAGTCTCGCAGATAGAGGTCTTCCCAGCCCCCAACCAACCCCAGAAGAGATGCCACCCCCCCGGAGCGGAAGGACCTTGCGACTTGTGAGGTCGGATGTGTCCCCTTCCCCAATGAAAAGGTCTCCACCCCATAAGTCCTCGCTCTGCCCTCTGGGGGGAGCCCAAATCCCCGACCCCTTGCTGCAGCCCCCTGAGCAGGGACCCTCGGGGGTCAGTGAGGTTACCTTGCCGTGGTGTCCCACCCCGACCCACCTTGTACGCCGGGATGCCATCTGACCCGCCAGGGGACTGCAGCAGCCCCTTCATGGCCCCAACAATTGGGTCCTTGGGCGGCAGTGGTGAGGAAGGCCTCCCCACACCTTCCCAACCTTCAGTGCCAGGTGCTCCCATCCTATGTCCGGAGCTTTTTTCCGGACTCACCGGGCGACCCAGTGCCTGGGGGGGAAGCAGGGCTCTGAGCCGCCACTACCCTTTGGCCCATATCCCCAAGAGGAGACCAGAGAGGACTCCTCTGCCCTTGATCCTGGGGGCGGGATCGAGGTGGAGGTGGAGCCGACTGGCAGCTGCAAACCAGCCCCCATACATAATACGGGGGAAGGGTTGGAAGCTGGAGGCAACGACCTAGAGGAGGACAGGGTTTCGGTGGTGAACACCGGTGACGACTTAGAGTCATTGTCGGGTGAGGTGGTGGATCCCCTGATGCCCCCCACTGACTCTCCCCTCATCCCTTTACAGGAGCTCCAGGATTTTTTAGCGAGTAATCACAGTCGCCGAGACAGGGTCCAGTCGGCCCTGGACTGGTGGCATTCTTTTCCTCTTGTGTTCTGGTCTGCCTGCGAGGCCCTGAAGGCCCCTGGACTGGCCCAGAACACTAGAGGAATGTCCACACATTTCTCACTGGGCTCCTGAAGGAGAGGAAGATTTAAAAAAGTCCTCTCCTTTTATTTAGTCTGGGTGATGGTAGCACATACTTCTGACATTGAAGGCTACCATAGCCAGCCTCAACATCCACGGTAGCAGGGATGCACAGCGCAGGTTCCAGAACTTCTCGTTCCTCAGGGAAGGGAAGTATGTGGTGTGTTCCTGCAGGAAACCCATACCGTTCCGGGAGACAAAACTCCATGGCTCCTGGAGTGGCGAGGTGGGGTCTACATGAGTTACCTAGCCTCCAATTCTGGCGGGGTGGCTATCTTGTCGGCCCCACATTTTCTGCCGGAGATCTTGGAGGTCAAGGGGCCGGTGCCAGGCCGGTTGCTGCACCTTACTGTGCACCTGGGGGGCGCGGCGTTTCACTTTGTGAATGTGTACGCTCCCCTGGGCTCGCAGCAGCAAACGAGCTTCTTTGAGGAAATGTCCACTCATCTCGGCTCCATCGACGCTGGTGAGTGCACCATCCTCAGGGTGGATTTCAACTGTACCCTCGGGGCCAGGGACCGTCAGAGTACCCAGTACCGCACGCTAGGTATGAGTAAGTTGTGGGACCTGGTCGGGTCCTTTGACTTGGTGGACGTCTGGCGACATCTCCATCCTGACTCTAGAGTTTTCACTTTCGTGTCACCTGGAGTTGGGGCTTTCAGACTCGACCGCATTTATGTTTCCAAGGCATTCATGTTTTACGTTCCGTCGGCTTCTGTGCGGCAGATGCCGTGCACGGACCACCGTGTGGTGTGGGCGGAGCTCCCTCCATTCTGCGCTCGGTTAGGTCCGCTTACTGGCACTTCAACAACCTGCTGCTGGGGGACGAGCAGTTCCTAGACTCATTCTGTTGTTTCTGGGCCGGCTGGAGAAGGAAGCGGGGAGTCTTCCCCTCCTTGAGGCTATGGTGGGACGTGGGCAAAGCTCACGCCCGCGTCTTCTGTCCGGAGTACGCGAGGGGGTCGACAAAGAGGTGGAAGTCCAGAGTCGAGGAGTTGGAGAAGGAGGTACTCGACCTGGAGGCACGTCTCCATCAGCCCGATGCGGACCCAGCCCGGTGGCTGGTACAATGAGAAGAAGGGCGCGCTGCGGGACCTGCAACTCATCGGGTCTCGTGGTGTCTACGTGAGGTCGCAGGTCCGGTTCCTCCGGGACCTGGGCCACGGCTCCCCCTTCTTCTACTTGCTGGAAAAAAGGCACGGGGTCCGTCAGTAGCTCCTTACGCTGCTGGCTGACAAGGGATCCCTTGTCTCAGGTCTGAAGGGCATCAGGGCCATTGTCAAAACCTACTACACTGCCCTGTTCTCTCCAGATCCGTCCAGTGAGAATGCTCGTAGAGCTTTGTGGGAGGACCTGCCGCAGGTTGGCCTGGAGGGCAACAGAAACCTTGATTCCCCTATTAGTCTGGGGGAGCTGACTATGGAGTTCTTCAGGGCATTCTGGGACATCCTGGGGCACGACTACATGGGGTCCTGTGGGAAAGTATCGCTACCAGGGATATGCCCCTCTTGTGGTGCAGGGCGGTCATTGCCTTGCTGCCTAAGAAGGGGGATCTCCGCCAACTTAAGAACTGGCACCAGGCCTTCCTCCTCAGCACGGATTACAAGATCTTTGCCAGGGCAGTGTCTTCTCGCCTTGGCACCGTGCTGGACCACATGATCCACCCTGACTAGTTCTACTCAGTCCCGGACCACACTATTTTTAATAATATCCATCTGATCTGGGACATCATCCATGTCTTTCAGAGGACTGGTCTGTCTCTTGACCAGGAGAAGGTGTTCGACAGGGTGGATCATGAATATTTATTCAAGACTCAGTGAGCATTCAGGGACACATTTCGTCACCCAGATCCGACTTCTGTACGCTGCCGCAGAGTATCTAGTTAAGGTTAACGGGTCCCTGACGATGCCCCTTCGCTTTGGGAGAGGAGTGCGTCAGGGCTACCCCCTGTCTGGCCAATTGTATTCTGTCTGCGTGGAGCCTTTCCTGCGCCTCTTGCGGAGGAGGTTGTCAGGATTGGTTCTGTGCGGGCCAGGCATCGGGGTGATCCTCTCGGCTTACGCTGATGACGTGCTCCTCATGTTCACCGACCCGGCTGACCTGCGGAGGACGCACGAGTGCCAGGAGGTCTACTCTGCCACGTCCTCTGCAGGATCACCGGGGGCACTCCTGGTTGGTCAGTGGCAGATGGATCACCTACCCAAGGAGCTCAGGCCTTTGACCTGGAGCAGGACCAGCATCCTCTACCTGGGGTTCACCTCTGCCCTGCTGAGGAATCCTGGCCGGCGAACTGGCAGGAGCTGGTGGCCAAGGTCACCATTCACCTGTGGCACTGGACAGGACTGCTCTGAGTGCTGTCTTACCGGGGTCGAGTTCTGGTCACAAACCAGCTGATTGCCACCATGTTATGGTACCGGCTGGTCACTTTGACCCCTCCCCTGGATTTTGTCACAAAAAACCAGAGAATGCTCGTCGACTTCTTCTGGGACAAAAGGCTGCACTAGGTCACTGCTGAGGTTCTGAGTCTCCCTCTTAGGGAGGGCAGTCAGGTGCTGGTGTGCCTACACACCCAGGTGGCGACTTTCCGCCTTCAGGCCCTGCAGCGATGCCTTTACGTCGAGCCCCCTCCGAGATGGTTTGCCCTGGTGACATATTTCTTCCACCAGGTGCACGGCCTGAATTATGACGTGCAGCTCCTGTTTTTGATCTGAGGGGCCATCATGGCTCCTTGCAGGCATTGCCCGCCTTTTACCAGGATCCAATCAAAGTTTGGAACGTGGTCGCCTTGCGACGCAGCTCTCCGCTGTCAGGAGTACCGGCTATCATCAGAGACCCGTTGCTCAGAAATCCGCACCTCCACCCTTTTCAGTGGCTGGCAGAGAGGAGGGCTGTGGCTGCCGGGGTGACCAGGATCAGGGACATGCTGGGTGGTGGAGGAATGGGCTGGATGATTCCCCAAGAATTGGCGCAATGTGCGTTGGTGGATGTCCAGCTCACAGCTAATGCCATCCAAGACCTTAGGATGGTCGTGCTCGGCCCTGGCGTTATACTGGGCCTTCAGATGGCGCAGCTGCGCGGTGGCCTTCCGTCCGAGTGCACTCCTGTTCGGACGGAATTCCACATTGGCCCCAAGCCCCGAACACTCCCCCGGGAGTTAGTGCCTCGCAACCTGAGTTGCCTCACGGAAATTCCCCCGGTGCCCTTCAGCATGGCGCGGAGGGGTTTCCTGTCTGGGCTAATGCTGTGCACCCTTCACTTCCTTGCCCTCTCCCACCATTCAGACATGCCCTGGCATGCCCTGTTGCTGTTCAGCAGCAGAGGTCCCCAGTGGGGGGCCCTCTACAGAGGAGTCCTCCCCTTTTCCATTGGGGATTGGGATGGAGGGTGTTGCATGCAGCAGTCGGCTCATGGACTCCCAAGATGCCTGCGTCTTTTGCGGCCTTATGGAGTCCATGGACCACGTGTATGTTGGTTGTTGTAGGCTGCAACCCCGTTTTAGTTTTTTGAAAAACCTTTTACTGTTTTGTTTGCACTTCAGCCCCACGCTCATGATCTATGGGCACCCAGTGCGGAGGGGGGCCGGGAGGGAAGAGGACCTCCTCGTGAACCAACTCCTGCACCTGGCCAAGTTGGCCATTAATGGGCCCAGTCAGTGGGCGATCGAGGGGGTTGTCCAATCTGACTGTCTGCTCCTCTTCTGCAGCTATGTTTGCGGCCGGGTATCCCTGGAGAGGGAGCACGTATTGTCCGCCGGCACCGTCGAAGCCTTCTGTGCTTGGTGGGCACCGCATGGACTTGGGTGTTTTATCGACTCCTTTAATCATATTTTGATTTAGTGTTGGTAAGTTTCCTTTGCATTTTATCTTTTGTTTTTGGCGCGGTGGGCGAATCGGAAGCCACCCGCCAGCAAAACGGCATGTTTCCCAGGAATGCATGATTAATATGGCGAGATTGGGGCGATACAGTGTGAAAAGCCACCATTGTGGCCAACGGGTAAAACGTTCCTTTTCCCACCTCCCAGTTGCAGACCGAGTGGCTGGCATAACTAGGATCATTTTGAGATTGTCCCACCGCAATCACCATATCTACCTGGCCACAGTTGCAGCTACAGTCCACCCTGTAGCAAGATTCCCCCCTCCACAATGGTGGTCTGGCATCTGTGACATTTCTTTTTAAATATTTGTAAAAAATGCTGAGACAGCAATCTCTCTTTCCCTTAGCTGCCTCAGCAGGCAGCAGCTCCCTCAGTGCTGGGCTCTGACTAGCATCATACTTAATTGACTGGCCAGCCCACCTCGAGCCATTGATGGGGCTTTCATTCAAAAATTGTGGTCTGCATGTCACATCGCTGCTGTGCAGAGTCAGGACCTGGAAATGATCTTGACCCAAAAATGAAAAACCAGCCCCTAGAATCTGAAATTATACTTTCATACAAGTCATGGGGGGTGGGGACAGCAGCATGTAGATAAGAAATAAGAAGAAGTTTGGGGTAGATCCTTGGGGGGGCTCCAGAGATAATAGTGCAGGAAGTGACAGGGGAGATGATGGTGTAGTGGTAAAATCTCTGGACTGTTAATTCATAGACCAAGGCTCATGCCCTGGGGACATGGGTTCAAATCTCACCACGGCAGCTGGTGGAATTTGAATTCAGTTAATAAATCTGGGATTGAAAGCTAGCCTCAGTAATGGTGACAAGGACAATTATCATCAATCATTGCAAAAACCCGTCTGGTTCACTGATGTCCTTTGAGGTTGGAAATCTACCATCTTAACCAGGTCTGGCCTACATGTGACTCCAGACACACAGCAATGTGCTTGACTCTTAACTGCCCTCTGAAATGGCCTAGAAAGCCACTCAGTTCAAGGGCAATTAGGGGTGGGCAACAAATGCTGGTCTTGCCAGTGATGCCCACATCCCATGAAAAAATTTAAAAAAGAGAAGCCACTGCAGGAGACTTTCTATGGCTGCATAGATAGGAATGGAACCATGTGAGGACAGTCCTCTGAGCTGTACAGTGGAGGAGAGGTGTTGAAAAAGAGCGGTGTAGTGAACCATTACCAAAGCTGCCCACAAGTCAAGAAGGAGGAAGAGGGAAACTGTACCTCAATCACAGTCATGAGATGTTATTTCAGTGCTGTGGTTTTTGACATTCAAAAGGGAGGTGTGGGAAAGGTGAGCACAGATTTGGGAGGCAACAATATTTTCAAGGATTTTGGAGAGAAAAGTGAGGTAGCTTGCAAGGACAGAGTGGTCAAGATCTTTTTGTGAGGACAGGGTAATGATGGCAGATTGAAACAGAGGGACAGCACCAGAAGAGAGGGGACCATTAATAACATGAGGTTCAGGAAGCGAAGATGAGTGGTCAGCAGTTTGGTGGCAATATGGTTAAGGGAGCCGCAAGTTTTCCTCTTAAATAAGATGAACTTGAATATGGCATGAGTGGACATTGGAGAAAAACAAGATAAAGATGCAAGTTCAGGACTGGAGATGGGGAAAGCCTTAGAAGAAAGTTAACTTGCTCAACTAAAAATAGCAAAGCCACCTGATCACAAATTCTTGAAACCTGCTGTTGGAAGGTATGGTGGAGGGGCTAAGGGAGAAGGGTTTATGAAGACAGTAGTGAAGAGAAGCCAGACATTATCTTTGTATTCCAGGGTGATCAGTGAGCAATTGTGGCATTGGAGAGCAGGATCTGATAGTGCTTTATGTGGTCAGGTCATATATGAATGATAAATTTTGGATGGCTTGATATCTGTGAGACCTGGAAACTATAACATCTTGGATAGAGCTTCTGTGTTTTGGCTTTATTACAGATCAAGGAACTAGGTCTGCTTCCATAGCCACCTGGATAGCAGGCCTCCTTGTGCAAGGGAAGTCAATTTTTATCTCAATTCTAGTCTTTTACAAAACTATAACATAAAATAAAGACAACTGGCATAATTAATGTAGAATGAAAGTCCTCTTTCATTACATGACTTTACCTTCTGGAAAGACAGTTACCTGACGGTGTTATTCTATGGCATTTGCCTTGCTTATGTTGATATGAGTCAGGAGAGTTCACAAGTCTATCAATTAAAATTGAATGTTCAGATAATTTTCTGATGGATATGTTTTTGCTCTAACTATCTGCTCTTGCTCAATGTGCTTCTACATCATGTGGCAAGATATGTGGTGTAGCTTAGCTGGAATTGGATTACCCAAGTTCATCCTTTGGGTGAGTTATCTTCCATAGTCAGTTCTGTCCTGCAACGGTCGTTGAAAGCGTTACAAAATCTCTGCAGTTTTGTGACTGTATAAATGCTACCTAATTGGGACACCACCCCCACCAATGAGGAAGTCGCCTGGCTGTCATCCAGTGTGGAGTTATGGGCTGTATCGACTGAATTCCCACTCTGATCTTGTAGTTAAACCTGTCCCTCTTCCAATTCAATCTGGTGTTTCTTTTCCTTTTACTTGTCTCTTACTTTTCTTCCTTCTCCTGCTTCCAATGCTGCTGCTTCACTATTTCCTCATAACTGTGCCATTCTTTTCTCCCCATTTATCACCAGTCTATGCACTTCAGCTTCAGGCAAGTGCTCCTTTTTCTCCACTATCACTTGAGCTAATTCTATCTATCAATGTATTTGCGTGTCCCACTGCTCACAGTAACAGCTGCTTTCTCTTTATAATGAATTTAATTTAAACTTTACACTGCTTGTTTGGTTTGTAAGCGATGTTTATTCCACCCTAACTCTCATCAAATATTACAGTCCAGGTTTTCTCCCAAGACCATTAGCTTGTGCTTGTGGAAGAGCAGCTGTTTCCATAAGGAGATATTTTTGTATCATGTGTGTAATAGTGTGTAGTAGTAATAGGACTAGTACCTCTGAGCCATTGCCAGCCACACACTTCGGTTTCAAATGTGGTTAAGGCTTATTGGTGTTCCACAGAGTCCTCAACTCTCACTTATGCCTCCAACCAGCTTGTAATGCACACTAGCGGTCATAACCTGGTACCTCGCCTCGGTTGACAAGCTAAAATAAGTGAGGGTATCATCAGTTTCATCTGGTGTAGATAGGGAATGTCACCCCTCTAAGTGCATGGAGTCTGAAATGATGGAAATGGCAGACGATCCCAGCAAGAGAACAATGCCTTTGAAGGTAGACATCAGCATGATGGGCAACACGTCCAGGGTACTCTCCTGATGAATTGGACTTGTGATCAGTCACCTTGGAAAGGATTGGGGTCTTACCCGATATTATTTCATAGTTAGCAATGAAACCCAGTCAAAAAAATGCTGCTTAGTTGAAGTGACTGGTGCAACATGGTAGTCAACACTCAGCAAGAGGAAGAAACCTGAAGAAGGATATCCACATATTCTGGTAAAATTATTGGTGAGATTTATTTACAAGTAAGAAGGCATACTAAGGCAGTAAGACATTGTATAAAACTAGCTGAATTATTGCACAGAGAATTAAAATGTCACCTTGAATTTATTTTTAGATAGTCTGATAATCTTCAAGACTTTTAAATACATCTACCATTTGAAGATATCCATGTGCAATGTCAGTGGATATGTAAATCACGTGACAAATGCCTTGTTTGTCCAAGCAAGCAACATAACCTCTTTCCCCATAAACTGACCAGAACATGAGAAAAGTGATAGGATTCCTGAAGGCCTAAGGGATAATAAATTCCATTGTATGACAATATTCTCCCTTACATAATGCCACTACTTACTTGAATTGGAAAGAGTTCCACTCTAGGACTGTTCAGCATGTTTGCGGCAGGACCTTAATATAGGAGACAGCCTTGTCACGTGTCAAAAGGTATTCATTTAAGGCAATCTTTGTTTTTACAATATTTAACCCACAAAGACTCTGCAGTGTCCAAAGACATGAGCTAAAGCAATGGTATAATACTACAGGTAATGGTAGCATAGTGGTTATATTAATGGTCTCGTAATCTAGAGGCCTGGACTGATAATCTAGAAACATGAGTTCAAATTTCTCCGGCAGAAGCCGGAGGTATTTAAATTCAAACATAGAATATAATGTCGGTATCAGTGATTGGACCATAAAACTGCTGGTTCACTAATGTCCTTTAGGGGAAGAAATCTGCCATCCTTGACCTGTCTGGTCTAAATGTGACTCCAGAGTCACAAGAAGTGGTTGACTTTTAACTGCCCTCTAAAATGTTGTGTTCAGGAAGGTAGTTCATTATCATCTTCTCAAGGACAATTAAGGATGACTTTTGCCAGTAACGCCCACAACCTGTGAATGAATAAAAAAATTAAGTAATTAACTGCATGCATTTACCAGGATAGTGCGAGGGCATACAATAGGCATGTTGAAGCAACATTACATGCAAAGTTCCCTCTAAGATGCATGGGTGCACAGCCACACAATAGCCTGAAAGTTAATAAACAGGCCTTGTTCAGTGAGAAATAATGCATGTGTGTGCCTGTGCAAATAATTTCAAGGGACTGTGCAATGAAAAAAACTTCCATGCACAACAGCTGCATTTTAAACAGGACATGGATTACATGTACCAGGAATGAGAGATTTCTACCTTTTGGCAGATTTCTGACACTGGCATTTTGGAAATCCACCATTTTAAATGTATGTTCCAACCTTTGGTGGTAGGAGGCTTAAAAAAATTTGCAATCTGTCAAGCAGTGAGAGTGGGAACTGACTGCAGGGCTGTGATTGGAGGAGCAGCCAACATGGGAGAGATAGAGCTGCTCCTCCAAACACAGATTTTGACTCTCTCACACTGGCTGCTCCAGCTCCTCCAGTCAGAGCTTCTCTCCCTCACACTCTTGCTGCTCCATCAAAGATAGAATCTGTGATTGGAGGAGCAGCAAAAATGGGAGGGAACTTGTGATTGGAGGAACTGGAGCAGTTACTCTGGCCAGTCTCGTGGAGACTTTCAGTTACACTGTTGCTCTTCGACATCCCCTGGGAGGCCGAGGAGAAGTGGAAAATGAAAGAAAAGGAAGGGGTGTCTGCCATTAATAAGGTTGGACAGGTCCTGGGGAGCCATCACTCAGGTTTGGTTTATGGTTCTTGGGGAACTCTGAGATGTGCTGGTAGAATCAGTGAGAAAACTTATCTAGGGATACAGCTTAGTCACTCAGCCTCATGCCAGGACAGACCTGACTGCCATCCTTATCCACAGCTCGAGTCATTCCTGGAGAATCAGAGGAGACTGATACTGTGTGTAGCCACCGAGTGATTTATCTTGAGTAGGGTGAGTGCTGTGCCAGTGACTGCAGGTTGGGGGAGGCGCAATTAATGATATGAGGGAGGGATGGAGAGAGAGGGGGCATTTGTTCCCAACTCTGCTCTGTAAATGTTCCCAACTCTGCTCTGTAAATATTCCCAAAATCTCAAACTTGGCTGTCCTCCCATGTTGGACTGGACATGGCATTGGCTTGGCCTACTCAGGACCTTGGCACTACCCAAGCGCTTGGTGATGGAAGTGGCTACACCTTCCAGCCTAGTTAATGATGGTCAGCCTGAGTCATGTAACGGGAGCAGTCCAGAAGACAGCCACAATAATCAGAAGAGTGAGACTGATGACAAGGTCTTCATTGTCGAGTTAGAAAGAGAGCCTCACGGTCTGGGTCTTATGTTAGTAGATGGGGATTTACATTAAATCACTGAGCCTCTGGGACCTGAGCTCCTAGCCCCCGGGGAGGCAGTGTGCCCTTCCCCGTCAGTGCAGATAGCTGGCAGTGGCGCAGCAGAGGAGAAGCTGCAGCTGCCTACTGACAACAGGGGCTGTGGTAGCGACGAAGAGTTGAGTCCAGGCAAGGTGGAGAAATCCAGGTTGGACTAAGCCTTGGAACCACTGAAACCATTGAAGTTTATGGCACAGGAGGCTGAATGACCCATTCCTATTCCTATGTCAGGTGGCCCATTGTGTCAGTGTCATTTAATTGCTGGAAAAACCCAGAACATTTTCCAGTGGTCTGCTCTCTTCCCATAGACTGTATCTTCCTCTATGTTAAATATTTATCCAATAATTACTTAAAAGATAGCCTCTGCTTCAACAACAACGAAAGTAAAGCATTCAGTGTTCCAACAATCTTCTATATAAAGAGATTTCTCCTCATTTACAATTTTGAATTGATGACCCTTTGCCATTGACTCCCCAGCCACAGGAAATACTCTTCTCCTAATCACTGTATCAATACCCTTCATAATTTATAAAATATCCGTTAAATCACCTCTTAGCTTTTTCCCCCTCTAGTAGAAACAGTCCTAGTTTCTTAAGTCTCTCCTCTTAACTACAGATCCTATCCTGGCATCATCCTGATAATTCAACGGTTTACATCCACTTTAACATCCTTTCTATTATGGAGCACCCAGTTCACAGAACTCTTGGCTGTGATCTAAGTGATGTTTTGTACATATTTATCATGGCTTCTTTACTTTTGTACTCAATGCACCTATTTACAAAATCCCAAATACCGTGGGCCTTTTTATGGCTTTATTGACGTGCACTTTCAGGAAATTATAGCCTGGATTTATGGTCAGCAGTGAATGAATTGTGCTCGCCATTCATTACCTTTACAGTTTCCAACAGACTTTTAGTTGATTTTTGTGCTACAACTTATGATTATTCAAAATCCATTTCAGTGTGGCTTCTTATAAGAGGGATCTGGGACCTGCGTGAACAGAGCAATGGAAGGCTCTCTATTTAAAAGACCCCCTGGAGGCATCAGAATGACTGAACCCTGCATTGCATTTAATGGATCTGCAAACAAAACAATGGAAGTGAGACATGAGAAGGCTGTTCCCCTGTTCTCTGACTCTTCCTTGGAGGTGATGCTGGAGGTGGTGAGACCATGAAGAGATGCATTGTTTCCTATAAATGGTAAGAAGAGGCCAGCCACCGAAACCAAACAGGCATGGCTCGATGCCTATTAGTATATATAGGGCAAAATTTTTACCTCAGCGGGCACTTGCACTCCTCCCCCACCCCCTCCGCCACCCGCCCAGGCAGGACTGAGCACTGCCACTTGCGTTTCATGCTGGGCAGGCCTTAATTGGCTCGCCAATGTGAAATCGCGGGCTATCACTAATAGGCATCCTTGACACACCCAAAAGAGTGCTTCAACATTTATCCATAGACTACATTTAAATGCCAACACATTCTCACTCCATCATCATTCTCCTACCTCTTCCGTATCGTGTGTGGAATGGCTACTGCCCTAAAACCATTATTTACATATGATGATATCAGAGGTCACATGAGTATGGCAAGCCACTGTGTACAAAGGTACTTATCCAAGCACTGACCAGGATTGTTCATTTGCAGCGCCATTCATTCCTGTTTCTTGAGGCACCTCCTCATATCCTTATTTGAACAGCCAACACTCACACTCACCCTAATCTTATTGTCGTATCATACCCACCCCTTACAGTGACCCTGCTCAAATGTTGCTATTCCATCCTCTCCACCTATTCTATTACTCACATTAATAACTCCCCAACAAGCACAAGGGGAAAAGGGGGGGAAATTAGAAATTGGCGACCCATTTCACTGTTGAATGTGGACTATAAGATTCTGTCCAAAGTCATTGCCAATCGGGTCAAGTCCGCTCTGGAATTGGTGATCCACCCTGACCAGACCTGCGCTGTGCCCGGCAGGAAGATCTTTGACAGCCTGGCGCTACTCAGGAATACGATTGCCTATGTGCAGGACAGGGGTATGGACACCTGCCTCATCAGTCTGGATCAGGAGAAGGCCTTTGACAGAATATTGCACACCTACATGGTGGATGTGCTCTCCAAAATGGGGTTTGGAGAGGGAATCCGCAACTGGATCTAACTGCTCCACACTAACATCAGTAGCGCAGTCTCAATCAATGGATGGGAATCAGATAGCTTTCCTATTAAATCTGGAGTCAGGCAGGGCTGCCCTCTCTCCCCTGTCCTATTTGTGTGTTGCGTAGAACCCTTTGCTGAGTCCATCAGGAAGGATCTGGGCATAGGAGGAGTGATGATCCCAGGCAATGGAGGCACTCAGGTCAAAGCCTCCCTGTACATGGACGATGTCGCTGTCTTCAGCTCAGATCCGCTGTTGGTGCACAGACTGACCCACATCTGCGACCAGTTCGAACTGGCCTTGGGAGCCAAGGTAAATCGCGGGAAGAGCAAGGCCATGTTCTTTGGGAACTGGGCTGACCGATCCTTTGTCCTCTCCACTGTTGGGGATAATGGCCTGAAGGTGCTGGGGATATGGTTCGGAGGGACCGGGGCATGCATTAGAAACTGGAAAGAGCGAGTGTCTATGGTGCAAAGAAAACTGGGCATGTGGGAGCGATGCTCCCTCTCTGTTGCGGGTAAGAACCTGGTCATCAGGTATGAGGCGCTCTCGCTGTTGCTGTATGTGACGTAGGTCTGGCCCATTCCACACTCCTGCGCGATGACGATCACCCGAGCCGTCTTTCTCTTTATCTGGAGGTCGAAAATGGATCGTGTCGGCACATAATGTCTCAGAGGCCCTGCAGAAAAAGGAGATGGTGGATCCTGTTGGATGGTTCCCCAAGCAGACTGTCAAAGTTATTTGGCAGAATGCCTCATCACCAGAACTTTCCAACAGGCACCTGTATGTAGCTTGGTTGGTGGTGAGAAATGCCCTCCCCGTCAGATCCTTCCAACACGCCAGGAGTCTCACCCCCTCTGCACTTTGCCCTTGAGGTGGCTGTGGTGGGGTCGAAACCATTGTTCACCTCCTTGTGGATTGTGCCTTTGCAAAGAAGGTCTGGAGAGAGATGCAGTGGTTTCTGTCGAGGTTCATCCCAAGCAGTTCTGTGACACAGGACTCTGTGCTCTATGGGTTGTTCCCAGGGTCACACACCAAGACAAAGATCAACTGCAGCTGGAGGATCATCAACTCGGTGAAAGATGCTCTTTGGTTTGCCCGAAACTTGTTGGTCTTCCAGTGCAAAGAGTTGTCCCCCACCAAGTGTTGCATTCTGGCACATTCCAAGGTCCAGGACTACGTGCTGAGGGACGCACTAAAGCTTGGGGCAGCCGCCGCAAAGGCGCAATGGGGAAAGGTCGCTGTCTAAGACCTTTCTGTCACAGTGCACCGAGGGGCTGGGAATTGTATAGACCCTTCGGGCTGTACCCTCACAATGAATGTATGCATTGAATACTAATTTTATTATAATTGTATTGAAGTACCTCAGAGTGCAACATGATGTATGATGATAATTCCAATACCACTGCACTGTCTGACTGCCTGTAATGACCATATTGAAATGATTGTAATATTCATTGATTGTATTGAAGCACCTCGTGATCCATGTGTAAAAGTTGAATCTGATTGCACTTTTTGTGATGGCGATTTAGAAATGTTTAGTAATGTTCTTCCAGATATTTTATGAATAAAGCATATTTTTCATAAAATAAAATAACTCCCTGATTTATCTCCTTTCAGGAGAAGACAGCACAGAACTCCAGAGAGAGATAAAGAACCAGGTTTGATTCTCAAATTGTAGCCACCCTAACTGATGCAGAGGAGGAGGCATTGGAAATCAGCCAGGTGGCAGAGAGATGGGGGTTTCCCATGTATCATGTGACAGAACTGAACATCATACTACCATTTGGCACACAACAGCTACTGATGTTGATCTTCTGTCAACACTAATTGAAATGCCAAGATACACAATGTAGACTTTCAACACTTTCCCCATGTCAGTTCTAATTCATGTCTTTCATCTTTCACGAATAACACAAGGGTGATGGAGGATCTGAAGCAGGAAGAGGCTGAGGAGTCCTTAGAGGTTGGTGCACCATCTGAGATTGCACTGTCACATGACTCATGCACATCATCCATCAGCATAGATACTACACCTTGGAGGGCAATGCACTAGAAATAGTTACATGGTAAGGCGCACATCACATATGAGCAGGAGCAGGTGCTGGAGACAGGAATAGCAGTAAAGAGTCCTTGTATGAGGGCACAGAACACTCCTACCTCAGCTCAAGATGGAAATAGATACTGAGCCTCAGGGGTCATCCACAAAGTGGACAATTATGGAGTCAGCATTTTCAGAGGTACTGATTGTACCTTTTGTTTTATTCTTTCATGGGATGTGGGCAATGCTGGCCAGGCCCGCATTTGTTGCCCATCCCTAATTGCCCTTGAGTGGGTAAGTGGATTCTTAGGCCATTTCAGTGGGCAGTTAAGAGTCAATCACATTGCTGTGGGTCTGGAGTCATATGTAGGCCAGACCAGGTAAGGATGACAGATTTCCTTCCCTAATAGATATTAGTGAATTAGATGGGTTTTTTAATGACAATTGACAATGGTTTCATGGCCATCATTAGACCTTTAATTCCAGGTTTTTATTGAATTCAAATTTCACCAACTGCCATAGTTTAATTCAAACCCAGGTCACCAGAGTATTATCCTGGGTGTCTGGATTACTAGTCCAGTGACAATACCACTGTGACACCACCTCCCTGAAAGTCTGTCTCTGTCTGAGTGTCATGATATCTCAGGCATTTTTGTTGATGTCCATCTCCATGAAAAGAATGGCCACTGAATGAGAATCAGACATGGCGAGCAACCGAGTGCATGCTTGCCTGACCAGTGGTTTTCACACTCAATCTGCAGACAGAGGAAAGCTTCGCCTTGGCCATTCCATGCCTCAGTAAAGCACAGCAAAATGTGTTCAAGCTCTTGGCTAGCAGGGAATTGCAGCTAAGCCATGAGAGGGAAAATTAAGAAAGGGTAAATGGCAGTATGGACTCATCTTAAGGTATTCCCATTCCTCATCCCTTGTCCTTCCCCCATCCTCACCCACATGCTGTCTTCTGCCCTGATGACGGAGTCTGCCACTGCACAGGTGCAGGTGAGGCAGCCATTGGTGAAACTTCCCTGGGCTCCACAAAACAGAAGACATCCGCCATAGGCATCTCAGCTGTCGAGCAGGGAAATGAGCAGTCTGCCTCTCACTCTGCTGAAGTCACAGGGGTAGCATCACATGGGAGTAATAGGAAGCTAAAGAGGATGACTTTTGAGTTGCACAAGGGAATTCACTTAAGTATAACAATCTCAATATTATGTCTGTGGATATTTCAATGAATTAAGCACTTTATTTGAATTCTCTATTGTCCAGTCATCTCCATTGTTGCCTACCAAATTTCCACTGGATATTAGCCTTCAGGAGGATGGTATGACTAGTGTGGAAGAAGAGCAACAGGTGTGAATGTGATGGGAGGACTTATGATTGTGAAATGATTTGTGTTGGTGGGGGGGGGAGGGGTGGGGTGCAGAGGGTCACGCACTCAGGTTCTCTGAAGCCTGCCTCTATGAGCAGACTTCCCTAGCAACCAGGCTGCAGGCACACTCACCACATCTGAGTCCTTCTGCACGAAGGAGGAGAACGATGCCAAGTGGTATGCATCTTTCTTTTCCTGCAGCTCCAGTCCTATCTGCAGTGTGATGTTGTGCAAAAGGCATGGCAGACCACTACCATTTGGGATACCCTTGCTGGTATGTACGGAAGCGAGCAGGATCATGTTGGTTCTTTAGCATGCTGACATTTTTCAGGGATTTAACATGCCATCTGCATGCCATTCTCCCTTAGCGGTTAAAATTCTGCCTGCAGAGTCCATACCAGGAAATGCGGGTTAGAATATTTAATTTAAAGTAAAAACATGCACAGAATGTGAAATAGAGAGAAGGGAAGAAAGATAGCATTAGGAGAGATAAAAGAGAAATAAAGAAAAGTTTTTTTAAAATTTTAATCTGTTTAAAAATACAATTCAAAGGAATGAAAACCAACATTTTTAAAAGTAAATTTTCAGCACCAGAGAAGATGTTCGGGAGTAATGAAAACAAAACGTGCTATTAAAAATTCAGTAAGAACGAACAAGTTCTAACTTTTTCTGGCATGTTTAGTGGGTAACTATTGAATAAGTACTGCCATTTAATGCTCTTCATATCTTTTAATGTTAAGTAACTTGACAAGGTACTGGTGTAGCTGAGGAACATAGCAAAACAGACAGTAATTTTCTGCTTTCCACATTTAACTGTGCATATGTTAGAAGGTAATGTCTGATTCACTCCAAAATAACAGTTAGCGCAGTTGCCTCACCATTATTCCTACTGCAAAATCTAGACTAACATATTTGAACCCCTTCTAAAGAGCTGTCAATTGATCAGTCATGTTCAAAAAATACAGTGGAACTTCCTCTGCACTGAAGCACTTGGCAAGCATTTCTTTATATCTCATCCAGGCTGCACCTTTTTATTAATGCTTACACCATGTATAATTTGATTAACACCTGGGACAAATCCTTTTCTAGGCTAATTCATGGCTCAAACCAGCAAGTCTTGTTATGTAGTAAATTTGTTGCTGGCTATTTATCTTGAAGTTGGGGAAAGGAAGTCATCTTCTCGCTTTCCTCTGGTTATTCCAAAACTATTATGTATTGGCACAGGGTGAAGACCTTGTTTTTGTCATGTTAAAGTATTTTTGATACTTGTCAAACTGCTTTTATATAAAGATTCCTTAGCTTTGAGTACATATCAATATTAAATGCCATTAAATCTTGAAAACAGAAACTATAAAGCAATACTTACATTTTACAAGATTAACCAACTTAAAACTCAATCCTATTATTATGATATTTCATTGTCACACAGTTATAATTTTGTAATGTACTTCAAACCAACTATTCTTATATATTTTTTAATATTTTACTACAGGATCAAGAAAAAATCATCACAGGGAAATTTCATTTGGAATGAGGACTTTTTAAGCTCATTTGACTGATGCGAGAGTACTTTTCATTGTTACTCAAACTTTCCTTTAGGTGGCAATAGATATATGTAAATGGTTTTAGCAGTGTAATAAAATTAATAAATAGAAAACAAAATTGAGATCAACCTTTGTAAAACTCACTCTGTTTGTTTCCTATTTCCATACATTCATTATCAGATATTAGAATGAAGATGCAAATAGGGCTTCATGTTTTCCACTTAAGGTATCACAGAGTAAACCATCAGCGACAAAGGGCGGAATTGTCCCAGATTTGCACTAAGTGCGGTAGTGGGTGGATGAAATGACATTTTAACCGCTGGCCACAATGGTTGGTTTTCACGCCGTATAGTTCTAAACCCGCCACATTTCCCAGGAAAGACGCTGTTTCAATGGCGGGTGGGCTCTCATTTGCCCGCCACGTCATCACCTCGCCGCTTCATCTTGTCAGGTGCCATATTTAAAGTCTTCATGCGTGCATACATCTCAGTGCTTCCGGCCCAGGACTACTGCAGAGAAGATGTCCAAAAGACTGCCGCCCTCAGGTTTAGTGACGCATCACTGGAATGCCTTTTGGATGCCGTGGAGGCCTACTGAGATGTCCTCTAACCCCACTCTGGCCGCAGGACAGGCAGCAGCATGACCACGCAGGCTTGGAAGGTGGTAGCAGTGGTGATCAGTGTCAAGGCTGCACAGAAGAGGTTGGCCATCCAATGCAGATAGAGGATGAATTATTTCATCCATGCAGCCAGGGTATGGCAACCATTTCATCACTCTAAACTCACCCACTCAAGCCCATCACACATTTACTGGCATCTCACTCACTGCCAACTAAAGGGACATCACCACCCATTCTCACACACATACCCTCATATGTCCATCTGGCTTCATCTCCTCTGGAGATTGCCTCTTCAGCCCTCATTTTCTTGAGGCCACTTGCACAGATCAACATGTGCCTCCACACACACCCTGGGATACCCTCCTTCCCCAGTACAGCTCTCATCCTGCAGCCTCTTCCCTTGCCTGAGGCCACTTCTCCCCCTTCGCCAAGCAAGCCTTAGCCCTGCAACCATTGAAAAGCCACCCACATATGGCTGAGCTGGTAGGTAGAGACCTGTTGTGTACCCCCATAAAAGTGATGTGGTGCTCTGTGTGAAGCCTGGCACAATGCTGCGAGTGCTGACCGAAGCAAGGTAGGCAAACAAACATTGAAGTCCCGAGTGAAGTGCAGCCCACCGGGTGCACGTCACTTATGTGCTGTTGTGAAACACATCGGCATGTTTTCCTGCTGATGTGTGCAGACAATCCAGCGGAGGGGGTGAGGGGGTCAACAATTCTGGCGGGCTGTTCTAATAATGATATGCAGATGTATTACAAAGAAGTTCCCAATGTCTGATGGCGGGAAACGCAGCCACCATTGGTGGGCTGAGCGGATGATTGCAAACTGGTTTCACGCCATCGTGAAACTGAGCGCGTCATATTGTCCACTCATGCCACTGAACATGCCCAACGTTGGCAAGCAAGGAAAATCCCGGCCAAAGTGTGTTTAACAAACCAAACATTTGTTGTTTAACTGTATAATGTTGTCATAACATTATGTGCTTTCCATGGGCTGGTACAACTAAATGTACTCAGAATCTGCAATTCATATCAGTTTTCAGAAGACCAAACTTCACTAAAATGGCAGAGTTTGGAATGCGTCGATTGGTCAACCTTACTGCGTGGTGATGAGACTGATGTAGAAAAAAATGGAAAACTTTTAAGAACAAGACAAAAAATATAGAAGACAAATATATATCCAATGTCGAAAGAAGGGACTGCAGTGAGAAAAAGCCAAGGTGTTTGATTGTATAGCAAGGCAAATAGGATGTAAATAGTAACTTGCTCAAACAGAACTTGAGTATTCCTGAAAAGAGAGACATGCAGTCAAAGCTTTTCATCTTGCACTTATCAGGACAGGTGCAAGAATGCCAAATTTCAAAGGGAACAACAATTAATACTGCATGAGAAAAGGGGTGGTGATTGTTTGGCAAGTTAACTCTGATTGGTCAAGACATTGCCATAGTGAATGCACCAGGAAGCCCATGCTTTCATATATTCAAAAAAGGTGTGATGCCTGGCCTTATTCCTTTTGCTTGCACATGAATGTATGTAGCTTCTAGCACACCTAAGTGAGCTAAGTTGCAAGTCCAACTGATAACCTTAAGTTGGTGTAATTCTTAGCACATTCAGGATTGTTGCCCAATCCTGGAATTACATCTGAAATGTTGCCACTGCATAGTAGCAGTGTGGAACAGCTAGCTTCACATGTCGTTCAGACCTGAAAAGTGCCAAATCTACCTCAAATTACCCTGGAAGGTTAAAACATCTCAAAAATTTAAGCAACAGGTGAAGCTAGCTGTTTCACGTATACAGTGGTAACACAAGTGATGTTTTCCACTAACAGGATGCTGCAGCCAAACCAAAACGACATTCTGCCTATCATACAAACAAGTAATGTGGTTTATGAATTTTGGTGATGGTGCAATGGCAGGTATGTATGCTGTATGCCCCAACGACTGGTGGATCGTATCAAATAGAACATCTTTTTGGCTGTTTGCAATAGGCAGATTACTGACTGTATTCAACCAGCCTGTGCTTGCAAACTCAGTACATAATGTCTAACATTAGATGTGATTCCACGATTGGGTAGCATTTACTGAACAATCCCAATTGTGCTAAGATTACTTTAATAATCAATTTAAGATTATCAGTCGGGCTTGCAATGTAGCTCACTTAAGTTTGCTAGAAGCCACAGATATTCATATGCAGGGACTGGTTTGCTGCAGGCAAAAGGAATGTCCAGACATTGCACCTTTTTTGATTAAACAAAAGCATGGAGGACAATAACTCCCTGGTGCATTCGCCATGACAACATCTTGACCAATCAGAGCCAACTTGCCAATCAGCACCCCTTTTCCCATGCAGAATAAATTATTGTTCCCTTAGAAATTTGGCTTTTTGCATCTGTCCTGATGAGTGCAAGTCAATAAGCTATGACTGCTTGTCTCCTTTTTTCAGCAATACTCAAATAGGATGTAAACAAAGATGTTTCTATAAACATAAGGCATCTAGTACTCAACTGAACAGGGTTCATTATAAGGAACAGTTAAAGAAAATGAAGGCTGCTTTTAGATAAGCTGAAAGGCTAATGGAAAACCTGATTATAGACAATTGTGAAAGTAATGGGGAAAGCTTTTCATTTTTGTGAAGAGTCAGGGAACTGTCACAGACTGTATTGGGCTATTGACGGATGTTCAAGGTTACAAATGACACATTGGGTGTGGCAGAAATAGTAAATGAGTACTTGGACTGATATTCACTCCTGAAATCAATGCTTGACTATTGGAATTAAATCTTTTTAATAAAAAAATGAATATTAAATTAGATATCATATTGTTTTAGGTAGAATTAAGAACTTGAAAATGGATAGAGCAGCCAGACGGATGTTTGCCCCTGAGGATCCTCAGGTGAATGGAGAACATGCTGTGCGAATCCCTAACATTTATTTTTAATAACTCACTATTCCCATAGATGGGAAGGAGGCTAATGTAGTCCACATCTCTAAAAGGGAAATGATAGGCTGACATCAGTAATAGAAAAGATACTTGAGGGAGTAATTTGGGATGGAATGTATGATTACTTGGATAGAGAGAGACATATTGGGCACACCCGACATAGCTTCACAAAAAGGTCGTGCCTTATAAATCTGATTATATTTTTTGAGGAAGCCACCATGGCAGTGAATGAGGAAAGCCCAGTGGACAGTGCCAACTCAAACTGCTAAAAAAAAACTATGAAAGGTACTGCACAAGAGGCTTCTCCACAACATTGAAGCCTCTTGAATGTGGACTATAAGATTCTGTCCAAGGTCATCGCCAACTGGGTCAAATCCGCTCTGGAATTGGTGATTCACCCTGACCAGACCTGCTCTGTGCCAGGCAGGAAGATCTCTGACAGCCTGGCGCTGCTCAGGTATACGATTGCCTATGTACAGGACAGGGGTGTGGATACCTGCCTCATCAGCTTGGATCAGGAGAAGGCCTTTGACAGAATATCGCACACCTACATGGGGGATGTGCTCTCCAAAATGGGGTTTGGGGAGGGAATTCGAAATTGGATCCAACTGCTCTACACTAACATCAGTAGCGCAGTCTCAATCAATGGGTGGGAAACAGATAGCTTTCCGATTAAATCTGGAGTCAGGCAGGGCTGTCCTCTCTCGCCTGTCCTTTTCGTGTGTTGCATAGAACCCTTTGCCGAGTCCATCAGGAAGGATCCGGGCATAAGAGGAGTGACGATCCCAGGCAATGGAGGCACTCAGGTAAAAGCCTCCCTGTACATGGACGACGTCGCCGTCTTCTGCTCGGATCCGCTGTCGGTGCGCAGACTGATGCACATGTGCGACCAGTTCGAACTGGCCTCGGGAGCCAAGGTAAATCGTGGGAAGAGCGAGGCCATGTTCTTTGGGAACTGGGCTGACCGATCCTTTGTCCCCTTCACTGTCAGGGCTGACGGCCTGAAGGTGCTGGGGATATGGTTCGGAGGGACTGGGGCATGCGTTAGAAACTGGAAGGAGCGAGTGGCTATGGTGAAAAGGAAACTGGGCATGTGGGAGCGACGCTCCCTCTCCATTGCGGGAAAGAATCTGGTCATCAGGTGTGAGGTACTCTCGCTGTTGCTGTACGTGGCGCAGGTCTGGCCCATTCCAGACTCCTGCGCGATGGCGATCACTCGAGCCATCTTCCGCTTTATCTGGAGGTCGAAAATGGATCGTGTCCGCAGGGACGCGATGTACAAGCCTCTAGATAAAGGGGGAAAAAACGTGCCCAACATCGCCCTCATACTGATGGCCACCTTTGTGTGTGGCTGCATCAAGCGGTGCGTAGACCCTCAGTACGCAAACACCAAGTGTCACTACGTGCTGAGGTTCTACCTGTCCCCGGTGTCGCGAAGGATGGGTCTGGCCACGCTGCCGCGGAACGCTCCAAGTAGTTGGACCGTGCCGTACCACCTGTCCCTGGTGGAAAAATTTATGCAGAAAAACACCTTTGACCACAAGTCCATCAGGCAGTGGTCAGCACGTAACGTCCTAGAGGCCCTGAGGGAAAAGGAGAGGGTGGACCCTGTGGGATGGTTCCCCGAGCAGACTGTCAAAGTCATTTGGCAGAATGCCTCATCGCCAGAACTTTCCAACAAGCACCAAGACGTAGCTTGGCTGGTGGTGAGAAAGGCCCTCCCCGTCAGATCCTTCCTACATGCCAGGAGGCTCACCCCCTCTGCACGTTGCCCTCGAGGTGGCTGTGGTGGGGAAGAGACCGTTGTTCACCTCCTTGTGGATTGTGCCTTTGCAAAGAAAGTCTGGAGAGAGATGCAGTGGTTGCTGTCGAGGTTCATCCCGAGCAGTTCTGTGACACAGGACTCTGTGCTCTACGGGCTGTTCCCAGGGACACACACCGAGACAAACATCAACTGCAGCTGGAGGATCATCAACTCGGTGAAAGACGCGCTTTGGTCTGCCCGAAACTTGTTGGTCTTCCAGCACAAAGAGTTGTCCCCGACCGATTGTTGCGGACTGGCACAATCCAAAGTCCAGGACTACGTGCTGAGGGACGCACTAAAGCTTGGGGCAGCTGCCGCAAAGGCGCAATGGGGAAGGGTCGCTGTCTAAGACCTTTCTACCACAGCGCACCGAGAGACTGGGAACTGTTTAGAGCCCCTCGGGCTGTACAGATCAAAATGAAAGGCTGTAAATGACTGTAATATTGTTTGTACTGATGCACCTGGTGATACATTTTGTAAAAGTTTAACCTGGATTGTACCCTTGTAATGTTGTTTTTGAAATAGTTTGGAATGTGATTGAAGATATTTTATGAATAAAGTATATTTTTACAAAAAAAAAAAAAAAATTGAAGCCTCTGCTATTATTACTAATAAGTGGCAGTAAAGCAAAGCACATCAGGAGAGTGTAGCATTTAAAAGCAGCACTGGAACCATGCAGCAGTGCCATTGCAGCATAGCAGAGACAAATACAGAGGCAGGGAAAATTCAAAAAGCAACATCATATCTAAATCATCACAAAGGGTGAAGCAGCAGAACCTGAGGCTTTCAAGGCAAGTTTATAGGTTAAATATCTACATATTTATACGTATGATATTTGTGTATTTAATTTTTTCAGCAGTGGATCAATTCATGAATTTAAAATCCTGAAGATAAGGAGCACAAGCTTCAGCGAAAGAGATTTTAAAAAACTCCCAAAATGATCATGCAAGGGATGAAGCTGACTGGTTAATATGTGCTTTTTTTTAATCCAGATCAGATCATGGACAAGTATTAAGATTATTTCTGGTAAGGTTAAATAGTGGTATAGTAATTCAAGGCATTTAAACTCTTTTCCAGTGTTTGAGCCTTAGTGCTAATTAGTGCATAGATAAGAAAAAAAATTCTTACAACAAACTAAAAAGTAGATGTAAATAATATGAATAATCTGGGCTAAGATATGGCAGAACAGGTGTGTTTGAATGGGAGTTTATGGACATTGAAACTGTCCAGAATGAACACCTCAGAAGTAGATACCTTGTCTTGAATCTCTCCACTTCAGAGTCATTGGACTGGATTTTTAAGTCCCACTGGAGATGGGAGGAGAGGCAGGTGGGAGCTGAAAATACTGGCACCAGCCAGCATGTTGGTTCCCATTGTCATTACCAACGTTGCCAAGTTTCACCAAGGAGAACATCCCCAAAAACCTGCCTGATCTATTAACAACTCCAATTAGAAAGAAAAAAGACTTCCATTTAAATACCACTTTTCATGACCACTGAATGCCTCAAACACTTTACAGCCAATGAAGCATGTTTGAAGTACAGTCACAATTATAATGCAGGAAACACGGCACCCAATTTTGCGCACAGCAAACTCCCACAAACAACAATGTGATAATGACCAGATAATCTGTTTTTGTGATGTTGGTTGAGGGATAACTAACACTAGAGATATCTCCCCGGCTTTTATTCAAAATAGTGAAATGGGACTGGATTTTATGCGTCACCTGTGGGTGGCAAAGCAGATGGTTGGACCCCAAAGTACAGTGCTGTGCCCACTGCCAGCCCCTGTCACTATTTTACGAGCGGCAGTAGAGGTGTCGTGTGGGCTACCCACCCTTGGCTTAATTAAGGTCCTTAAGTGGGCAATTAATGCCCACTTAAGGGTCTCATCCTGCCACCACTCAGATGTAATGGGCAGCTTGACTGGTTTGTCCCTGTGGGCTTCTGGCTAGTCAAAGGTGGGGGGCCGCACCCTTTCTGGACCCCCAGTGACAATCAGAGCCCTGCTCTCATAGTTTTGATTCCCACGTCCACCCTCCTCTCTTGCCTGTCCAGTATACCCCTCACCCCTCTTCATCAGGACCTGCTAGCCCCGACCCAGCGAGATCCCAGATTTACCTGGAAGTCCGGTCCATCGCTGGATGCTTCTTCAATGTCCTCAGTGCACTACTGACAATGGCCACCGCTCCTGGTGGCAGAACTGCAGATTTTCCAAACTGACAGCTCCATGGGATGGGACTTCCTTCTTGAATGGGGTAGAAGTCTCGCCTCAATAATGAAAGGCCTGTCAGCTGTAAAATTAAAGTGGAGTGAGCCGGCCAAGTGGAGGCGGGCCAGCTCCCGATATCTATTCTGGGGTGCATGGAGCCCTTCTCGGCATATAAACCAGCCCATGGGATCTTTTACATTCACCAAAGCAGGTAGATGGGGCCTCAGTTTAACAAAAAAGGTCTTTGAGAGCTCATTGATGCACATGTTGATGTTTTAGTTGGGGTGCTCAAGCTGCACCCCGTGTCGGGGGCAGACCAGGTTTATGGAAACAGATGCACAATGGACAGCCAGTAATGTGGGCCCCAGCAAATTAGGTGGGCACTTAAAAAGGGCTCAGTGGGTTTCTCTGCCATTGGCACACAGGTGCCATCAGGTTAGCGCAGGTTGCGGGGAGAGTGCTCACAAAAAGATCGGGCAGTGTAAGAGATTGTCACCTGCCTGGTATGAAAGGAGGGGGAAAGGCTTTCTAAAACAATGCAAATTCGGCAGTATCTGGCAATACAAGCACAACTCTCAGAATTTGGGTCCAGTGTTGATGAAGAGCAACATCCTCTGCAGGAAAGGCACAACTCTGGGAATCAGTAGGGCAATGGAGAGGGTCGAGGGGCAGTACGGCAATGGCTTCCACTCCTTCAATGTTCAACTGGTACTGATCGGTCACCACAATAAGTGCTCACTTTCCTGGCAACTGCCATGATCACTTCATCCTCTGGCAGTGCAGGCTGCTACGGGTCTTCATTTCCCCACCACCTCACCAAACTATATGAATGGAATCTAGGGGACAAGGTATATCCCTTGAAGAGATGCCAGTAACCCCTCTATGGGAGCCCTAGACAGAGCCACAGAGGTGATCCAACCAATACCACCTGCTCAGCAGGCCATCAGGCTTCTGAAGAAGTGGATTTGGTGCTTGGATCGGACTGCTGGAGCCCTGCAGTGCACTCCTGCAAAGGTCCCAAGCATTGTGGTTGTCTGCTAAGCTCTCAGTAACATGGGCTTCAGAAAGGTGCGGTCTTTGAAGACAGTGATGCACTAGTTGGACACAGCTCATCAAAGGAAGAGGAAGAGCAAGAGGTAGAAGAGGAAGAGGGAGAGAAGGAGGAGGAAGATGCAGCATAAAGAGGTACCCCAAGCGCACAGGGAGGTGGATGGGCCTGGTGAGAGGCTTGAAGGTCTCATCAGAATGCCACCAATGTCAGGAATCACCCAGTTCAGGGGCATTTCAGCTGAGCCCCTTTAACTCACAATGCACAGCATAGTAGGGACCATTCTCTGAGTTTTGTACGATAGCACTTCCATTGAAGATGCAGCCTGAAACAGCTTGATTCTTACTGCCAATGAAGTTTGCATGTCTGTCCAGAGGTTTCACTGTCACTGGTGCACCCCTTTACTACTTAATCCCTCTTTTCCTGCCCCACTATTAATAACAGGCGGCTCACATGTCTGGTTTCATGTGTCAATATTTACATGGTGCTTAAAAAGACAAAAAGTGCTAAATTAAAGATGATAGACATCCCTGTCACCCACTCAGTGCTCTGCCCAACCCTGTGGTCTCTGCTTTCGGCCACTTCTGTACGGTGCCCCCCCCTTGTGTCATCGGATTCCAGCATGCGCTCCAAATGCTGCTGCATATGGCTCTCTATGAGGTTGGCCACTCTCTCAATGGAAGAGCTCATGCACTCAAAGCTCTGAGCCACGGTAACAAACATGAGCTGAATGGACTCGTCCTTTCTAAGCCCATGACTACACACTACCTCAAGGAACTCTGACATGTGGGAGCACATCTGTTGTTGTTGGTCTAGGTAGAACCTCCTTTCTTGTTACGCCCATGGCCTTACATCTGCACCAAACTGAGCATGGCCATGTCTGTCCTTCATCTTCCGAAGGGGACCCACAGTTACCCTTCCTCTGTCACCTCCTCCTGCACACTCGTGACATGCTCATCACACTGTGCCACTTTACCTAACTGCGTGCAAAATCCCACCAAAGTGACTGTATCTGCACTGGTGAAGGATGCATTTGTGAGGCAAATGGTACTTGACCTGAGATCTGCTCGAGCAGAGCTTGGCCTGGTGATGATGTAAGATTTGGTCTTTGCACCTTGACGTCTGTATCTATGGGACAACAAGAGATCATGAGATCTGGTCTTGGAGAGCAGAGCCTCTGCAATGCTGAGGCTTCCCAATGCAGTTTGGATGGGCTGGAGTGCAATGTACCCCCAGAATGTACAAATTCCAGTTTCTATTCCCCTCTTCACCAGCTGCCCATCTTGCCTTCCCTGACTTGCTCATAGTCAGTGACCCTAGCAATCTCCATGGATTGCTCTTCCAATGTGGTTATGATGTACAAGAAGAGAACTCCTCTTCCTTTCTGGGTCCTCTCACAGGCATTATGTGCCTGTTTCTCCTGCAAGGTCAAAAAAGAGAGTTAAGGCACTGCTAATCTCTATGGACAATGCAAATATTTCATATGCATAAGAATCTGCTTGTATCAGTGCTGGCTGATCCTCAGAAGCATTCTGGCTCTCAGCTGGGGTCACTAAGTACTCCTTACATGTTCAGGGGCAGTATGCGCTTTCAGGTTCCTCAGTTGGAGATTGAATATCTAGAATCCAGGTCATGAGGATCTGAGGTTGCACTCACCTTGCCTGGCAGAATAAGGTCATTGAGCCTCTTCCACCACAGGGCCTGTTCCTCTGGTCCACACTCTGTCTGCTCATTGTCTACACCACCTCGATCCAGACCTGCTTGGTATGGGAGAGTGGACTTCTCCTGCCATTAACCCGATAGAGAACCTCCCTCCTCTCTGTCACTGCCTCAAAGAGGACCTCCAGGTCGGCACCCGCAAAGCACAGGGCAGCTCTGCTCCAGGGTCATGCCATCTGCTTCTCCTATTTATTCAGTGATAATACCACAGCAAACGATTCAGTGAAACTGCAGCAGCATCTGTTAATTAGTAACATGACACAAAAACAATGGGCAATGTTTGAAAAAGAATTTAGCGACTCACAGAACTAGTTGTACTCCTAAGGGACAAGAGCTTGACTTGCTAAGCAGCTATGGATGACTAAAAATGTAAGAGATCACATAAAAGTAAAAGAAAAAAGCACATGAAGATGTAAAAAATAGCACAGATCCTGGTGATTGGGAGAGATGCAAAGACGAGGCCCAGCCAATAGCTTCATCAATGACCTTCCCTCTATCAAAAGGTCAGAGTGGGCATGTTCGCTGATGATTGCAGTGTTCAGCACCATTCGCAGCTCCTCAGATACTGAAGCAGCTCAGATACTGAAGCAGTCTGTGTCTGCATGCTACAAGATCTGAGCAACATTCAGACTTGGGCTGGTAAGTAGCAAGAAACATTCGCCACACACAAGCGCCAGACAATTACCACCTCCAACAAGAGAAAATCTAACCATCCCCCCTTGACCACACCAGAAGAACACTGGCAGCAGCTGCATGGGAACACCACTACCTGCAAGTTCCCCTCCAAGCCACACGCCATCCTGACTTAGAACTACATCGCCATTCTTTCATGGTCACTGGGTCAAAATCCTGGAACTCCCTCCCTGACATCACTATGGGTGTACCTATACCACAAGAAGACAGCTCACCAACACCTTATAAAAGTCAATTAGGGATGGGTTAAATGTTGGTCTTGCCAGCAATGCTCCAATCCCATAAGTGAATTAACATAAATTGACATCAGATCCTCTCAGTACCACAGTCTTTAGCTGGGATGTTCCACAACCTAACATACAGATAGGGATTAAGCTAATGATCATAAAATCAGTATTGGAAGATTGTGGGCTGCACTTTACCAGCCTTCTGGGAGGTGGAATGCCTTGTAAAATAGGGGTGGAAGGCATCTGGAATGGAGCCCATCATCCTCCTGCTGCTTTGGGATATCCTCAGGGGCAGGAAACTCAAGTGGCACATCTGCCCACTGACCGAAGGGAGGCAGCCAAATAACCCAATAAAATTACATATTAAGAGCCACTTCCTGCTCCACTGGCATTTTACTGGCATCCAAAGGGGCCTCTACTGGGTGGAGAGGCCCTCAAGTATACCCTGGTGACCTCCCAGTGGGTTCCAGGGGGACAAGGCCTCCTTTATGGCCTCTCCATGACCCACAGAGGGGTCCCCTGATGTCAATGGCCACCCTTATGTCTATGGTAGTGAGCTGGAGGAATCACCACCACCACGACCACACCCCCAAGTTGCCATGATTTGTCTGTCTATCCCCGACTTATTAAATAAAAACTTACGTTGCCTTGCCTTCGAGGGTGCTTTACCATAGACGCCAAGGTTGCCGAGATGCCAGCCCTCACCTCTGCGTGGTGAGCTGCCTTCTTTGACTGGACGGCGGTCCAGCCAGCAGCCTCTAAATTGGCCACCACTGGTTTAATTGCTGCCCAGAGTCCCACAGTCCAACTGTGCGGGATTGGGTCCAGCTTTTTGTCCCAGCAGTGGGACACACCTTATGGAAAAATTCCAGCCTATAATTCTGTGGTTGTTTGGTATGAGATCTGAGAGAAAAATCATTTTACTTGAATAGTTTTCATATTCTGTCTTTGAGTACTAGGGAAACTCTTTCAAGTTATCAACAGCCACAGATTGCAACCCTTTCGAGTACAATCACAGTTCTTGGTTTCCGGGAGTGGGACATGAACCCACAACCCTCTGATTCAAAGGCGAGGGTGCTATGAACTGAGCCACAGCTGACACCTCTTGAGTACTAGGGAAACTCTTTTCGAGTTATCAACAGTCACAGATTGCAACTCTTTCGAGTACAATCACAGTTCTTGGTTTTTTCCGGGAGTGGGATATGAACCCACAACCCTCTGATTCAAAGGCGAGGGTGCTATGAACTGAGCCACAGCTGACACCTCAAAACTGGTTCAAGCTGTAATAATTGGATAATTAGGTAACTCAACTACATCAGAAAATTAACTGACTTAAAATCACCAAAGATGTAGTTCCTTCTGCTTAACAGTCTGATAAAAAGTGGCGTGTAAAGGGTGCAGAAAGATTATTTTGTTGATACAAGCTCTGGAAGCTGTTCAGACATTGCAATATAGGAGTTTACTATGTACTGAACATTTCACAAAATTTCATTTTGTGCAAGTTCCTTGTCATTTCATGGTTGACTGAAATTGATAGGTGAAATTTAGGTTTCAAAAGTGTAATAACCATCAGAGAGCCAAATTCATAATAGCACCCTTTTATTACATTATCTGACACATAGCCTGGAGGCTCTTCGATGTAAGCCAGTTATCAAGCATATCGTGTATTATAATTGGTAATTGTGATATCTAAACCCAGACTTCCTAAATTAACTTGCATGAATCTTGTATTAGGATTAGTGATAAAACTTACCTCCCTTAATAGCTACCTATTGCTACCTAGCAAGCTCTGCTGGAAGTCATTGAGCACAGATATCAAGTGACGACAGGATTGGGCTCGACTCTGTTGCCTCACCCAACCCCTGCCCCCCATTCCCCCACAGCTGGATATCCCACTGATACTCATTATCATGGCTCATTTATGAATATATTCAGAAGCGGAAGGACAAGGCAAAAACTGGTATTAAAAAGGATTTTTGAAATCTGTTAGAACATATTTTATCAATAAAGTACTAATTTATTAAACTCTTTTATCAAACAATTAACAAACTCTATTTACTTTAGATAGGTCAAAACCTCAACTAAAGTAGCACACAGAAGAATGTCATATAAATGCATTAAGTGATCATCTTCCAAAATACTCAACAGTAATTTCTAAGCTTACATGTTGCATTGGTATGTAACCCCTCCCTATATATTTTTATGTTTAATCTTTATGTTCAATAATTTATAACATGGTTGTGTAGTTAGGACTTACTATTTTGACTATGTAACCACGGTATAAATTACTGAACATTAAAATTAAACTTACAAATAAGGAGGGGTTACGTACCTTCCCCCAATGTTAAAACACCAGAGTTTATTTACCTGTGCGGTCCTATGTAGCCTATAGCAGCAGCATAAAAATGAACACAAATGTGCCTCTCTTAGATCTGATAGCATACAAGATAGCTGAATTAGTTGCAAAAAACCATACAATGGTAAGAAAACAAAATATGAATCCCATCAGCGATTAAGTCAGAATGTAAGATTCTAATTCTATGGAATTAGAATGAGACAGACAGAAAGAGTTTAAATAGAACTTGCAGAGACAGGACCTACTATATTTTGGCATTCGGCCAGCTTGTTATTTTTAAGGATTGATGGTATTTGTATTGTGGCAGCAGAGGATTTTCTTACAGCTGGCACTGACTTGCTCTGGAAACCATGTGGTATTACTTGTACATGGATTTGGCTTTTGGAAACTACAATGCTTTGTCGACTGCAACAGGTTCTATTTGTCAATGGTCATATGTAGTCTGAGTGATTTTAGATAGCACTAAACACTTCAAGCATAGATGATAATTTATTCTAAAATCTAACCTGTACTGAGAAAACTTAACAATGAACAAAACAAGCTAATTACTGAGTGCATTTGGAAAACTGTTCAGTGCCAGCATGTACTGGGAAATCGCATGCATGCTATTAGTGCATACTCAACAACAACAAATTATATTTATGTAGCGCCTTTGATATAATGAAATGTCCGAAGCCACTTCACTGGAGTATTATGAAACAAAGTATGACACTGATCCACATAAGGAGATATTAGGTCAGATAACCAAAAAGTTAGTCAAAGAGGTAGCTTTTAAGGAGTTTTTTAAAGGAGGAAAGCGAGGCGGAGAAATTTAAGAAGCGTATTCCAGAGCTAAGTGACTGGGCAACTAAAGGTACAGTCACCAATGGTGGAGCAATTAAAATTGTGGATACTCAAGAGGCCAGAATCAGAGGAGTGCAAATATCTTGGAGATGGGAAGGGTGAGACCATGGAGGGATTTGAAACAAGGATGAGAATTTTAATATCAGGACTGTGATAGCTTTGCAGGGCAAAAAGAGACTGGTGCATGCACATGGAGTTCAAATACCTAACTGAAGCTAGTTTAATCTGGGTTTTGTTTATATACATACATACACAAATGGCCACAAGAGGGTGCTATTACAAATATATCACATGACTGGGAGCCAATATGGGTCGTCAAACACACGGGTGATAGGGGAATGGGACTTGCTGCAAGTTAAGACACGGGCAGCAAAGTTTTCAATAATCTCAAGTTTATAAAGGGTAGAATGTGGGAAACTAGCCAGAATCACATTGGAATAGCCAAGTCTAGAGGTAATGAAGGAATGAATAAGAATTTCAGCAGCAGATGGGCTGAGATGGGACAAGGCTGGGTGATGTTACATAGGTGGAAATGGTGGTGGAAATGGGCAATTTTAGTTATGGTATGAGTCTGAGGTCAGAAGCTCATCTCATGATCAAATATGATACCAAGGTTGCAAAGAGACTAGCTTAATCTCAGACTGTAACAAGGGAGAGTGATGGAGTCAGTAGCTAGGGAACAGAGGTTGGAACGGGGACCAAAAACAATGGCTTCAGTGTTCCTAATATTTAATTAGAGGAAATTTCTGCTCATCTAGTGCTGGATGTTGAATAAGCAGACTGATAATTTAGCAACAGTGTCATCAACATACTTATGAAAACTAATGCTGTGTCTTTGGATGGTATCGCTGAGGGACAGCATGTAGATGAGAAATAGGATAACGCCAAGGATACAGCCTTTGGGGGAACACCAGAGGTAATGGTGTGGGAGCAGGAAGGGAAGACATTGCAAGTGATTCACTGGCTGTGGTTAGATAAGAAAGGAAGCAAGTGAGCACAGTTCCACTCAGCTGGATGACAGTGGAGAGGTGTTGGAGGAGGATGGTGTGGTTAACCATGTCAAAGGCCGTAGATAGGTCAAGAAGGACAAGGAGGGATAGTTTACCTTTGTCATAGTCACATCGGACGTCATTTGTGACTTTGGTAAGAGCTGTTTCACGACGGGTGGAAAACTGATTGGAAAATAACCTCCTTGTATTTTGGACCCATTATTGAAATAAGAATTAGTGAGTTCTCCTGTCTGTATCTTCTGCTACTGTCAACATTTATAGAATCAAAAGACATTTGTAGCACAGAACTAACCTTTGGTCCATCAAATTTGTTTACCTGTTTTTCCTGTTTGATCCTGTCATTGGTATCTTCTTGGTTCAATGATGTCAGTTACTCCATAAGTAGCCTGAACAACGTTCTTTTACTGGGATTTGATTCACACTGGTCAATATCCACTTGTATGAAAACTTTGGAAGTGTAACAATAATATTCACTGGAGACCTGAAACCAGATATTCCTGTACTAATACATTAAATCTGTTTCTCTCCAAAAATGCTGCCTGACCTGCTGAGTATTTCCAGCATTTTTTGTTTTATTTTAAATATTCCTGCCTTTCTTTAAACTTTAAACTAATTAGTCGGGGGGAGGGTTCAACTGAAGGGAAGTTTAAAAAAATCAAAAAGAAATGAGAGAGCAGAGGTGCAGGGTAGTGAAGAAAGAGGTGAACGATAATCAAAGTGTGACAGGAAGGGACAGAAAATATAAGCCGAAGAGTGCAACAGAAACCAGAGCCAAAATGAGTAATAATGGTAAAAAGTCAAAACTTAAGGCTCTTTATCTGAATGCATGCAATATTTGTAACAAGATAGATGAATTGACGGCACAAATAGAAATAAATGAATTTGACTTGATAGCTAGTACAGGGACGTGGTTGCAGGGTGACCAAAACTGGGAGCTCAATATTCAAGGGTATTCGACGTTCTGGAAAAATTGGCAAAAAGGAAAAGGAGGTGGGGTAGCTTTGTTAATAAAGGAAGATATCAGTGCAGTGAAACTTGGAAGCTGGAGTTTAATGTAGGAAAGTGTGAGGTCATGCACTTTGGTAGGAAGAATCAAAAGGCAGACTATTATCTAAATGGAGAGAGACTCCAAAAAAGTGCAGCAAAGAGGGATCTGGGTGCTCTTGTGCGTGAAACACTAAAAGTTAGCATGCAGGTGCAGCAAGTAATTAAGAAGGCAAATGGAATTTTGGCCTGTATTGCTAGGGTGTTGGCGTTTAAAATAAGGAAATCTTGTTACAACTGTACAGGGTGTTGGTGGGGCCGCACCTGGAGTACTGTATACAGTTTTGGTCCCCATATTTAAGAAAGGATATACTGGCATTGGAGGCAGTTCAAAAGAGATTCACTAGGCTGATTCCTGGGATGAAGGGGTTGGCTTATCAAGAATGGCTAAACAGGTTAGGCCTTTATTCATTAGAATTTAGGAGAATGAGGGGTGATCTTATTGAAACGTACAAGATTCTGAGGGGGCTTGACAGGGTAGATGTTGAGAAGATGTTTCCTCTAGTGGAGGAATCTTGAACAAGGGGGCATAATTACAGAATAAGGGGGCACTCATTTAAAACTGAGATGCTAAGGAATTTCTTCTCTCAGAGGGTAGTGAATGTCTGGAATTCTCTACCCTCTGAGAATTGCAGTGGCTAGATCACTGAAAGTATTTAAAGAGGAGGTAGATAGATTTTTGAAATATCAGGGAGTTGAGGGCTATGAGGAGCTGGCATGAAAGAAGAGTCAAGGCCTGGGGTAGATCTGCCTTGATCTTATTGATTGGCAGGGCAGGCTTGCGGGGAAGAATGGCCTACTCCTGCTCCTATTTCTTATGTTCTTATGTTATCTGAAGATGAACTGAGCAAACACTTGATGAAACAAAGGCATACACGAGTAGTTAAGTTGCTTTATTAATAAGTCAAACTTACAGAGCACCAGTTAAGACTGGATTCACTTAATTGAAATTGCTTGTTGTTTAGTCACTAGAGAAAACAATATTTAAAATACTAACTTTCTTTCTCCCGGGTGCCTTTTATGAAATAAAAACAGAAAATACTGGAAATGCTTAGCAGGTGTGGCCGTACCTGTCAAGAGGAAATGGAGTTAAGGTTTCAGTTCGATGGTGATGCAGACAATCAGGTATTCTGATGAAAGGTCACTGACCTGAAGCAGTAACTCTGCTTCTCTCTACAGATGCTGCCAGACCTACTGAGTATTCCAGACTGCTTATAGATCTACTGACATCACTGAACCCAAGAAGATATTGATCACAGAACCAAATTTGTAAAAGCCAATTTATAAATAAGGAGAAAGACTTTGAAGTCAACCTGCTAGGAATTGGGGAGTCAGCGAACTTTCCTGGGGACTAAGTGTGACTTAGTACATGATAGATTACAGGTGGCAGAATTTTGGAAGAGCTGGATTTTATGTAGGACGGAGTTCTGGAGGTTGGCCAGCATTTTCTGTTTTTATTTCAGATTCCCAGCATCTGCAGTATTTTGCTTTTGTGTTTTATCAAATTTATGAGACTACACCTTAATTAAAAAACATAAAATACATTTCCAAATATTCTGTTCAATATTGGTCAGAAATTCCTCAGACATGACAGTTGCTTTACCCCTCTTTGCCTCACCAATCTTCTCCAGCTCTTCATCTCAGTCCCCTGCTCTTCATTCCAGTCCCTAGCTCTTCATCCCAGACACTTTTCGTTCTAACTCTGACTGACATGCTTCTCTTCACTTAATCTTTAATATAGCTATCAGCAACCATAGGCTTGGACTCTGGAACTTACTTCCTGAAACCTTATTAGATTTCTGATTGTTTCAAAAGTCTCCTCAAAACCAATCTCTTTAGCTGTGTTCTCAGTCATTTCTGCTAACTCTTGCTTGATGTCCATTTCTCCAATTTTTCATGAAGCACCTTAAGTTGTTTAATCCACTAAAGATGCTACATAATTCTTGTTGTTTTGACATTGATTTCATCCCTGTAATTATTTGAACCCGCAAACAATCTGGAGGTTCACATCAACTGCAAGACATTTGATACCCTCAACATGATATGTGACTACCAACAATGGATCAAATGCATCAGTGCCCAGTTCTTTGATAGTGCACGTGGCATCTTCATTTTTCAGAAATCCTGCAAGCTTCTTGTTTTTAGTGGAGGTACAGTATGAATAAATGGATGTCTCTAGGGGCAAAGGTTGTGCTATTTTATTGTGGCTCAAGTCTCTGCTGAGAAACTTTCTTATTGATTAGTACAATGAGGCACAGGTCAGAATAAAGACAATCATAAAACATGATACAGTTGAGGGAGATGACCAAGGTTGGCTTCTGGAGATAGTACTATGGTGCAAGGGAGGCTTGTTATATCCTGTATAGTTAACAATGAGAAAGACTGCGACAAAATACATGATGACATGAATAAAACTGCAAAATGAGTGTGTAATTGGCAAATTAATTTCCATACAGAAAAATGTGAGGTTTACGTTTTGGTAGGAAGGATAAGGAGGCTGCATACGCCTTGGAAAATAATAGTTTAAATTGATTAGAGGAACAAAGGGATTGAGGGTGTAGGTACACAAATCACTATAAGTAGTGATGCAGATTAATAAGGCCATTAAAAAAGCTCACAAAGCACTGGGGTTAATTTCTAGCAGGATAATAATTGAAAAGCCAAAGAGTTACTTTAAACTTATATAGAACCTTGATTAGACACTTGGATTACTATTAATAGTTCTGATTCCTATATTATAGAAAGGATATAAAAATATTTAAGAAGGTGCAAAAATTTGACTCAACAGGCTAAGGTTTTTTTTCAAGAGAAGGCTGAGGGGTGATCTAATAGAGCTCTTTAAAATGACAAAGAGGTTTGATAGGGTAGATATAGGGATAGTTTTTCACTTGTGGGAAGACCAAAACTAGAGGCTATAAATATAAAATAGTCACCAATAAATCCAGCAAGGAATTCAGAAGAAAGTTCTTTATCTGTAGAGCAGTTGAGGTGACTTGTATATGTGCATTTAAGGGGAAACTAACTAAGGACAGCAGGGAGAAATGATTAAAAGGATATGCTGATAAGGTTAGATGAAGAAGGGTGGGAACAGGCTTCACTTAAAAGTAAACATCAGCATAGGCCACTCGAATGATCTATTTATGTACTGCAAATTCTATGTTATTAAAAGTAGCTGGGGTTCAAACCTAGGGATTCTCTGGTTTGCATGATTTAGTTTCATTATTTGGTTCAACCAGGCTATCTGGACACCCCTCAAAACAGTTTTAAAATGTTTGAAATTTAGATTAGTGAACCCAATGATCACTTTACTGTCAATTGTGGTTTTTAAATGGAACCTAGTAACATAGCTTTACTCATTTAAATCTACAGGTTATATGTCAGAAATTTGTTTTAAAATCTGGAGGGACCTGATGGTTTCATGTGGTCAGGTGATCGCGCAGTTTCATTGGCAACAGTCCAAGCTCAAGATATCTTTACACACTCCTCTATGCCAGCAGTGTCCAATATAAATTGCTGGCAAGTCACAGATATGGCTATAGGGACACTTTTTAGCCATAAGCACTAATTATAATAGTGTTCCTGACACGCACACACAATAGAGGTGAATGTATTTCACACATATTAAACATCCCCGCTTGCCATTTTAACACTCCACCCTGCTCTCTTGCCCACATATCTGTCCTTGGCTTGCTGCATTGTTCCAGTGAAGCTCAACGCAAACTGGAGGAACAGCACCTCATCTTCCGACTAGGCACTTTACAGCCTTCCGGACTGAATATTGAATTCAACAACTTTAGATCTTGAACTCCCTCCTCCATCCCCACCCCCTTTCCGTTTCTTCCCCCTCCCTTTTGTTTTTTCCAATAATTTATATAGATTTTTCTTTTCCCACCTATTTCCATTATTTTTAAATCTATACCTGTAATGCCCTGTCAGTCTTTCCACCCCTCCCCCACTAGAGCTGTACCTTGAGTGTCCTGCCATCTATTCTTAATTAGCACATTCTCTTAGATAATATCACTACCTTCAACACCTCTTTGTTCCTTTGTCTGTGACATCTTTTGATTATCTGCTCCTATCACTGCTTGCTTGTCCCTACAACCCCCCCCCCCCCAACTTCTCTCCCCCCCCCCCCCCCCCCCACCTTAAACCAACTTATATTTCAGCCCTCTCCTAATATTACTCAGTTCTGTTGAATGGTCATGAGGACTCGAAACGTCAACTCTTCTTCTCCGCCGATGCTGCCAGACCTGCTGAGTTTTTCCAGGTAATTCTGTTTTTGTTTTAAACATCCACCACCTTCAGTAAGCAAAGAAGTAAAACACAACGATCTAAAACCTTCTTTCTTTTTGTTACCAATAATGGCACGAAAAAGTGTTGTGAATACGAGTATTGAGTCACATGCACGCTAATTTTCTTGACTTTGTATTTAATAATCAGAAATACTAGTCACATTTGGATTTCCAGTTAGCCTGGCTAATGTATTGGGAAAACACCGCTGTATAAATACCATTGAAGTAAAACATTGCATACTGTTACCTTTAGCTGCTTTAACTGTACTCCTGGTGCGTGTCTGTAAATATTTCTCACCTGTTGCTCTGTCCTCTTAGATTCTTTGCTCTCCGCCTCCTTATGTGATGGATTGAGATTCAAAATCACCTGGTGGTGAGCTCAGGCATCCTCTTGCCTCACAAATCAATGTGCACCATGCGTGGATTTGTATCTGTTTTTTTTGTGCAGCTGCTATTTTTATCCCCAAATTCTGCTCCTCTTAACTTTCTTGTCATGATCTCTTTTATTCCAATTCTCTCAAGCCAGTTACTCTACTTTGTTCATTTTTTCACATTTTAATAATATCGCAATGATGTGTTTATTTAACCTGGGGTTTGTTTGATTTTACTTTTCATTTTCAATCCCTCGCAGAGACCTTCCCTCCTGCTTCAACATTCTATAAGTTTTCAAATGCGATGGGTTAAGCAGAAAGGTGGAATGCGATTCCTCTTTCTTTTTAAAGATGCTCTTAAGCGAATTTTATCCTGGGCGCAGAAATGGCCAATTGTAAGCTCCGGTGAAGATGTAGGAAATGCACTAACAACACAAAATCTGGGAGATCAAAGAGAAGCGAGGGGCGGAAGAGCGCCATTGCAGCTCGGAGTCAGGGAAGGTATTTAATGCCGTGGAGCAGGGAATCTAAACCTCGAGAGCCAGGAGAGAATCCGCACACACTGCACCATGGCTTTGTCTTGTAGAAGCTGGCTCTCGAACGAGGGTGGAAAGCATCTGTTTTTGGTAGGACTGACGAGTACAAAAATGCTCTTCACTATTAGAATTACAACGCATTCTAAGATATGTTTCCAAACTTTTTTTTTAATAAGCAGGCGAGTCGATGCAATCCTGAATTCAAATTGCACTGCTTGATTTTGCGAGCAGCTTTCACTAACTTTTTCCCTCCCTCTCTCTCTTTATTTCAGCTTTTCTGGTTGTCGATCAACGTGTTGTTATTTTGGAAAACCTTTACGCTTTATTACTACGGTGCACAGTATTATTACTTACATCGGATGCTTGGGGTAAGTACAACAAAAGATCCGTTTTAGTCCATTTGTGGACAAGTCTGCGAAGCCTGGGCGAGTGAAGTGAAACTGACAGATGAACATTTGCCAGCGAGCAGCTCCTTGTCCACTGAACAAGCTATTGTTTCCAAAAAAAAGGATGGGTATTTTTCGACTTTTCCATGACCCCTTCGCCTAGCGCTGAAATATTTTAAAAAGTAAACTTGATGTTCCCGTGTAACTAATGCATTAATTGTAAATTCGATTAATACTGTAGTTTGTACATGAAGTAACTGGTGAGAAAGGATGGCAGCCCTTGTATGCGAACCCTTTATGTTTGGGTCGGAACTGACTAGAAAGGCTACTTTATTTCTAATAGACATGGAGTCATGGGCTGAAACTCACATGGAGTTACAAAGGAAGCAGGCAAGGAATATATTAAACAAGGGAATTCGGAATAAATTTGAAAAGGATTGTTGTCAGTACAATGAACATTGTTAAATAATGTCTATACGGTTTAAATCACCAACTTCCTTCTGGCTACGTGCAATGCGTGTAACGAATATGGGAAGTACAACAGGAAGAAGTTCTACAACGCAAAACGGTTGTGCCACTTAGTGGCTGTACTTTAATCAAATTGGATTTCATTCATGTCGGTGCAATCAACCGTGGCCAGGAGGCCCAATGCTTTTCCAAGCGTTAACATGGAATGCAGCCCACATTTTCTTCAAACTTGTTGAGTTTGGCCAGGCTAACTTAATCAAACCTTACCCATTACACAAGTTACAATCCGATTCCGTTTAAAATTTCAATGCAAAAAAGACGTTCACTTTTAAAATCAGATCTTTTATTTCGTGTTTATGGAGTGGAAAACTTATTACATGCTAAGTTTTGAAGCTCTTTGTTGTAAACAAGATTCTGAGATTTATAAATGGTTCTGGAGTTTGGGTGTTACTATTTTTGATAAACTTACATACCTATTGAGGTTGCATCTCTGCAGCTGCGGCTCCTTTGTCCCTCGTCGATCCCCATTAGCAGTTTGACAAGAGATGTGGAAGGTGCCTACTTACCAAAACAAATCGGGCTTATTTCTAGGCCTACAGGCAAATAACACTTTGCAACGAGGGCTTTTGTGTTCTCCGGTTTCTTCTGACATATTACCCTGAGTGATTATAGCCAACTGGCAATGTATTTCTTACTGATGTGTTTGGGGACAGAGGGTGGCTATTTTTAAAACTGGGGAAATTTTCTCTGCGTTAAACCAAATCACAAAGAACACAGTCCAGGCAAAATCAATCTTCCGGTGATTTTTGTTTAATTTTGGAGTGGTTAAATCAGATTGTGCCAAAAATATCAAATCAAATATTTCTGAAACAAAACATTAAAAACAATCCAGGGGTAAAATTCTGTTTGAACATAAATCATGTGCTGATTTTTATGGCCAGCATAATCTTTTATTCTGGAACTTTTTCCATTGTTTGAAAGGCTCTCCTGCTTTTGCACTATTGATGTTTAAAAGCTAGTTGTGCTGATATTTCTTTTGGCATCTTTAACCTGTTAGGACTGCAACAACACCACTGTTTCAAAAATAAAAGTAAACCAATTAAAATAGTTTGGTTATTTATTGGAATGATTCAGGGGAATGCAGAACAAGGGGCCGGAGCTTTAAAATTGGAGCTGGGCCACTTAGGAGTGGAATCAGGAAGTACTTCTCCACACAAAGAGCAGTGGAAATCTGGAATTCTTTTTCCCCAAGAAGCTTTCAAAACTGACTTATCTCCTTACATGGCTTGGTGCTATACTTTGTTTTATAATGCTCCTGCACCTTCAGATGTTTCATTGCGTTAAATGGTGCTATAATTTGTTGTTCAGTAGATGTAAACATATCAAGGAATTCAAACAAAGGCAGATAAATGGGGTTGAGGTACAGATAAACAGTGACCTAATTAAATAATGCAAATATCTTAGGAACACAGGAATTGGAGGAGGCCATTATGTCCCTCAAGCCTATTCCACCTTCAATTAGTTCATGCCTGATCTGTACTTCCACCCATGTTCCTAAAGAACGTTTCAGAATTACCCTTTGGTTTTGTTTCCTTTTCCAATTTCTGCTTTATGTTGTCGCATTCTGCAGAAATTGTTTTGGACAAAGATTAAATTAATTAATTTTGTGCTGGTCTGTCAATGATATTTTCATTGAGGTAAATCGGCTGCAAACACGGGTTCCACAGCACTGATGATATTGGTGCTATTAGAGCCCAGAGGGATTGAGTTAGTGAAGGTGGAGGTGGGAGGTTGTGTGAAAAACAAGAGGCCCATGGTCATATTATCTGCAGTTTGCACTTCATGCCACATAGCAGGATGAAGGTGAGGCGTAATTTGAGAAGTTGTATAAGGCAGGAACAAGTGTAATCCTGAATGTTCTTGATGATGCTGGTTGCAAAGGCCTGAGTCACTGCGAATTTGCAGCAAAGTCTCCTCCAAAGGTGCCTATCTCCCATCGGTTTTCTGCTGCTCCTGCAAAAGAAATGGATGAGACTTAGTGAGTGTGTTGCAATGTGTTTGGGTGATGCACCTGTCATAACTGAATTGCAGGCAATATTTGGAAGGTGTGAGAGGCTTGCAGCAGTGGTGAGTGGACAAGGGTGAGGTGGATGTTCAGCATGAGCCCTGATAACTAGATATTGTTAATGTGTGAGGGATGGAGGTGTAGAGCATAGAGCAAAGGGAGAGGTTGGTGGGACAGGGGTTGGAGATGGCATTTGGGGCAGGATTTTCCCCCCGTTGGGGGAAGTTCAGAAGCGGGCGCGTGCAGGCGCGCCTCCAATCGGTGCCCCCGATTGGGAGCGCGCTGCCATTTTACGTGGGCAGGCGGGGGGGATTCCCTAAGCCAAGAGTGCGCTCTTTTGTGCATGCATGCAAAAGAGCGCATTCATCTCCCTGAGGCTAAGTGCTGCCTCAGGGAGATCGGCGCCAAATTCAAAAATGTTAAAAATAGAAAAATAAAATTTCCCTGACATGTCCCCTCATGTGACACTGTCACATGAGTTGGGACATGTCCATCACTTTTAGTTAAACTTATGTTAAATTTTTAAAAGCCTACATGAAACCTCATCCTGCCCATGAATGAGGTTTCATGCTTTCTCTGAAGCCCGCTAGCCCACAGAGCAACCTTAAGGTTGGACGGGCAGGTCCTTTAACTACTGCAATTGCTTTTTAAATGACCTCAATTGGCCATTGACAGGTCGGCGGGTGCACAGCTGATTCGGCTGCGCCCCCACCAACCTGAAAATTGGAATGATGCGGGGTGACATCGGGAGTTCCGCCCAACATCATTCTGCGTCATTTTACGCGTCAGTGTGTGGGTCCCGGGAAATCCTGCCGTTGAAGATGCGTTCACTGACCTTGATCACTCACATGAGGTCATTGAAAATTTTGCAACACTATAACCAGGATATCTGGGCTGCACTAGTTGAATTGGCCTCTGTGCCATATCCCATTCTGTTTGCAGTGTATGTCTAAGGGCCTCCTGACCGCCTGTAGAAACCTGTGTCTCAGCCTCCTGGACTAAGGCCCTCAAGAACCCAGGAACCCTCTCTCTGACCTGCTCCATTGGTTCTCTCTACTCCTTCTGGAGACCAGCATCTGCTAAAGCCAGAATGCACCTTCTCTTTAAGAGCTGTGGCTGACTTTAGGAAGTGCAAGCTAGCTTTAACTTGCTGAAGCCATGCAAGTACCTGGGCCCCTTGCTGAGTGTGCAGCCAGTCAGCAGCGTGTTTAGTGTTGGAATGCATGCTGCAATTATGGAGATGAGCAGGCAGCACAAATTCTGTGCTGCCTGCATTATGCTGATCTGTCAAGGGGCAATCACGCGTTACAATCCAGGCTCCACAAACTGGTACTATCCAATTTTTAGCTCATAGTTTTTACAACCAGAACACACATGCTAAATTTTGTGGCTGCTTTCTGATATGTTGCACTCGAGAACATTATGGCTTGGGAGAACAGAGGAAGTCAGATACTATACAGCATTGTGCCATCTTGTTGCAAAGACTTCCAATTATCCCCTTTTGTTGGTAGTTTGTAAAGGTTGGTAATTATTACTGAAATAGCTAATAATATTCCTGTAGAAGCTATATTAATGCCAATTAGGTTTATTGTTCAAATTGAGAGAGAATTTAATTTTAATAGAATGATGATTTTATCAAAGAGAAGTGCCCCCCCCCTCCCCCCCACCTTTTAAGGAGGTCTGTGCATCCAAAATTTTCATTCACAGATACTCACCCAAAAGGGGAAGGGGAGAAAGTGAAATAAAGTCAGTTTGTACACCTCTTTGCCAAGATTGTTTTTTCAACTAACTACAATGAGAACAGGCTGCTTTCCCAGCTTCTCAATCTATGCATTGTGCAGGGAGAAGTACAAGCAAAAAAACCTAGAAAACAATTCATATCTAGCATTGTTGCAGATTATTTTACAACCAAGAGCAAAAACGAGCACATTGCCCCCTTAAGGTAAAGGTGATAATATCAGCATTGCATTCATAATCATTCTTTTTTAAGCCATATGTTAAAAAGCTGCTGTTTACTTCATTGTCAACAGGCTTGCACATCTAATTTCCATGTTTGTTATGCACTCCATGGATAGGGAGTGTTCGTCTGATTTACAGATTGCCTAAAGGCATGCAGGTTGCTGCTCAGTGGGGGAAGAGGAGGTCAGAATGCTTATCAGTGGAGAGAAGGGTTAAAATGTTTTTTTGTTGGGTTGTGGGGGGTTGTGGGGGATGGGGGTAACCTGTTGCCCAGTGTGACGCAGTGAGGAGAACCTAGAATTATGGTGCCTAATTGCAACATGCTGTCAAGGTGGGTTAGGAACTGTCAGACTTTTGTGGGTGTGATTGATTAATTAAAAAATACCCATTAAGTTCCCTTGCACAGGGAGAACCGCTTCAGTACGCTTTTGCATCTGCAGCTAATACTGTGTACTTCATTCAGTGACCCCAAGTTCTTCTGGATTCTACTCTTTCCTCTGCCATTCTTTGATCTAATTGCTGTCTGCTACCACTGCTGCTCTGAACTACAGCAACATTTAGAGTTGATGGTGTAGTGGGTAATGCTACTGGACTTATAATCCAGAGGCTGAGGCTAATGTCTGGGGACATGCCACCATGACAGTTAGTGGAATTTAAATTCAATTAGCAATGGTGACCATGACAACTATCATTGATTTTCGTAAAAACCCATCTGGTTCACTAATGATCTTTAGGGAAGGAAATCTACCTGGTCTGGCCTACATGTGATTCTGGACCCGCAGCAATGTGGTTAACTTTTAACTGCCCTCTGAAATGGTTTAGCAAGCCACTCAGTTCAGGGAAAATTAGGAATGGGCAACAAATGTTGGCCATGCCAGTGAGACCCACATCCCATGAAAGAATAATTTGGTGCTTTGGTGGATGGAGGATGCGTTTGTGCTAGTGATTGGGGTTTCCTTTTAGATGTGAACATTTTTAGCTGAGGTTTTTTCCTGTCCCAGACACTAGCAAATACACTTTACAAGTGTCAACTACAATACCAATTGGAGATTAAAACAATGCAGTGTGCTCCTCTCTTTTCCAGAATACTGCAATCTATTTTCACTCATTCCCAGTGTCTGGCATTGTCTGTTTCTTAAACAAAAACCCTGAATTGTGAAATTTTCCTCTAGCTTTTCCTGAAATAATTTTGAAAAACAGAAATAGCCAGAGCTGAAGAAATTATTTTGACATTGATGGATTGATTCCGGGACATCGAGTCCCAGTGCACCTTCTCAGATCTCACACTCCAAATTCAGCTCATAGCATCACAACTTTGGAAGCAGCTGAAGGCTTCAAACAAAATCTTTGATGAAGGCATTGAATGAGCCAAAACACAACTCGATGGATAAATTTAATCTTTATTGTAAAAATGTCTTTTTTTTGCTTTAACTCCTATTATGGACATTAGATGGTAGATTTTCAGAAATTTGAGAGTATTGTGTGAATCCAGAGTGAGGTTGCTTAATCTAGCCTGCAGGCTGCTCAATTAGATTTACAAGTTTACATAAGCCAAATTCATTGGAATAGGAATTTATAACGTCATTTTGGTCATAAAATGCAGACAGGATGTATATACAGAGAGTTGTAAGTACAAGGGTGGGAAATGTACTTGAGAAGGACTAACATCAATGGGCAGAATTTTCCGGCTGACGTGTGGGTGGCGGATCCTGCACGTCGGCGCTTAAAATGTCGCGCGAGCATCCCGACGTCAACGCGTGGCATGACAATATTTCGGTCGCGATATGTACACCCACCATTAATTAAAGGCCTCGTTAGGGCCATTAACTTGCCATTTGTTGATGATTTTGAGGGACCTGTGCGAACTTTGGCTCGGCGCACAGGCCCAACGGGCAGGCGGGTAGGAGATTTTTTAATAAAACTCATGCACTGGCGGGATATGTGGACTCAGAGGGGTTGTTCATGTTTTCCACGAAGTTTTAATTGCAGAGAGTGTTTTAAAGTTGCCTGTTTGATTGTTAGCAGTTCACATCAATTTCCAAGAGCTTTTTGTGTACTTTGAAACCGGTCTGCAGACAGTAATCTTTCTCAGGCCTGCAGCTTTCCGGAGGCCTCCATTTAGCCTGGGTATGGGTTCTGACATCTCCACTGGAGGCAGCTCCTCTGAGGAGGAAGGGAGGCAAAGAATAAAGAGGAGGCCAGGACTGGACAATCAGCCTCCAGGGGAGCCACCTTTGGGAGGCCAGGCACAGGCGCAAGGGGCACAGGGCCAAGAGGTTGTCCAAGGTGGAAGGAGCCACAGAAGTCGCCACTATCCTGCTGCCAGGATATACAGGTGGCAAAGCAGCTACCTCAATATGAGTGAGGTGCAGTGCTGAAGGAGGCTCTGACGCTCAAGGGAGACAGTCAACTATATCTGTCAGATGATTGGCCCTGTGATCTCTCCTAACTGTGTGGGCAGACACCCCATGCCAGCAGCTCTGAAGGTTACAGTTGCCCTCAACATCTATGCCTCTGGCTCCTTCCAGGGCTTGGTGGGTGATCTTTGCGGTGTCTACCAATCAGCTGTCCACACTTGTGTCAAGCAGGTTACAGATGCTCTGTTCAGGCATGCATTGACTTTCATCCACTTCCGCTGCGACCAGGCAAGCCAGACACAGTGAGCCAGAGGCTTTGCGGCCATTGCTGGCTTCCCCCGCATCCTGGGTGCAATAGGCTGTACACATGTGGCCATCAAGGCGCCAGCAGGTGAGCCCGGTGCCTTCGTCAACAGGAAGGGCTTCCACTCCATGAACATGCAGATAGTGTGTGATCACAGGATGCTGATTCTACAAGTCTGTGCAAGGTACCCAGGCAGCTCTACGATGCCTACATCCTCAGACACTCCCAGGTGCCGGGGCTCATCAGTGCTCCGGCTCAGCTAGATGGTTGGTTACTGGGTGACAGGGGCTATCCCCTGCGAAGGTGGCTCATGACGCCACTACACCGTCCAAGAACAGAAGCTGAGCCATGCTACAATAGGAGCCACGGCTCCACAAGGGCTGTGGTGGAGAGAGCCATCGGCCTTCTCAAGATGCGCTTCCATTGCCTGGACCGCTCAGGGGGCGCACTCCAATACCCCCCAGATCGCGTCTCTCTGATAGTGGTAGCATGCTGCGCTCTGCACAATCTTACGCTGAAAAGGGGGGATGCAGCTGATGATGAAGACCTTGACACCCTGGATGAGGCTGCACATGATGAGTCCAGCAGTGGCTCAGGATGAGGAAGCACAGGGCGTTGATGAGGGGCAGTACGCCGACCCGCTACTACACCAAGGAGGCAGGGACATCTGGGACAATTTAATCCAATGAACCTTCAGCTAGTGCAACACATATGGATCAGCAAGACCAGCATTGCTTGGCACTTCCACACGTGGCACTTAGGTGCTACATCTTCCACCTTATCAGCTGCAACTAAGGGCTTAGTACAGAAACATCAATGTCCACTCAAACACTCATGATATATCTGTGAAACATACAAATGCAGCACAAAGGAAACACCCTCAGCCATGGTCAGAAAAGTGGACTTTATTATGTCCAACATATAACAGAAACGTCTCTATTGCAAACATAAGTATATTTTTCCCTATTCTAAGGCCAACACAAAATCACCAGTGACATACCTGTTGAGTGCCTAACATGCCTTATGCTTTTGTTTGCGGGTGCTACGTCTAGGTGCCACCCCATCGCTCAGGGTGACTTGTGAGACAGCCTGCTGACTTTGCTATCCTGTTGGCGTCGATGACCTTGGCGGGCGTCCTCTGGCCCACGGAGCCTGTGATGGCCCCGCCTGGGAGCGAGTGGCCAGTTCCTGAACTGGCACCTCCCCAGTTGTTGCAGCCTTAACGGAAGCAACAGTCACTGGCAGAGGGGCAGAGAAGCTGCTGCCCTCATCCGGAGCACCCTGAGAGGAGCTCGCAGCGACGACAGGTAGCTGCTGCGCTGACGTGAGGTCCCGTTGGACCTCCCTGCTCACCGCAGATGCATGGGCACCGAGCGCCGACGCTTGGTGCCCACAGCATCTCCCACATTGGGAATGACCACCCGTTGCCAATACCGCTGTGAGGGCTTGCAGGTCAGAGCATAACCCAATCAGAAGATTCTCCATCCGATCGAACCCCCTCTCCATGAGAGTCGCCAATCTCTCAGTGGAGAAAGCCTGAAGCTCTGCCCTGAGGTTCATGCTTTCACGTGCACTCTGCCTGGACTCCTCCATTGCAGAGACCAACTGAAGCAAACCCTCATGCAACCCTGCCAGATGCAAACGCGATTCCTGCCGCTTGTCCTGCAGCTGCTGCATTGGTGACAACTCCAGAGGCACATCATCAGTGCCAGACTCAGCATGTGCCTCGTCCCCTACAGCCCTCCGGCTGCTGGCGCCATCGGCACTCTCTGTCCCTACCATCTCCTCCAGCGATTGTGAAGTGCCCTCTCCACTGTGACCCGAAACACTAGCTGACGGTAAATTCCCCACCGAAGTGTTTGTGTCTGCGGTGGCGCCTGGCTGGCTGAAATGATGTGCTGCAAGTTGCACATGTTGGGCCTCAGGTGTGGAGGGGGGGCTGCGGTGTCTATGGGCGCGGCCATGCAGTGGTGATTCTGAAATTAACAACAAGGACAGTGCATCAGTTAGTGTACAGTCAGTTAAACCTTTCATCCCTTTCCCCCCCAGCCTCATAAGCCGCTCACCCTTCAAGAACCGAAGGAGACGAACATTGGTGAGGTGGAAAAGAGACAAGAGGAGGCCCAAACATTAGACGCGCATACAGACAGGCTGGTCAGATGGCCTCAGGAATGCCACATGGAATGTTATGTGCCATTGGAGTGGGGAGAATGCAGAGGTACCTGACCTGGATGCATGATGGCCTGGATAGTTGCGGTGCTGAGGCAACATCGCAAACACTTGCGACATTTGCCGTGGAGCACAGGAGATTGACAGGTCACATTATTGACCTTCATACCATACTGTTAGGAGGGGCATAGACCAGCTGGGCAGAAGGCAACATTTCCCCTTGGCGCAGGGATGAGTAACGTGGTGGCATTTATTTAAGTTGAGTGCCATGAGGTTCACAGCTGACATGCTGAGGACCTTTTGGACAGAGTAATGTGGGGCGCACTGGCTGAAAGGGTGGTGGAGGTTCCAACCCCCCTAAGATGCAATAAGTCTTTGGCTGTGCAGCAGCGATGCCATGGCATGTTAGGCCATGGGGATAGTGGTCACAAATGGGATAAGGTGACTCTGGAAGGTGGTGGAGATGTGATTCCTCAAGGGGACGAGGGACCTTTGTGTAGGACCCACATGGTAGACTGTATCAGTCTGTGAATGAGCATTGTTGCAGCATTAACGATTGCAGCAGTCATCATTGGTTTGGATGGTGGGGAGACAGAGTGGATGGGACTGTGGACCTCAAATACCTGGCCACTGGATCCCAGCCTCGCCGCTACCTGCCGCCCTGGCCGCCTGCCTCCACCCCAGCTCCATGGCCTGCTCCTCAAAGATCATGAGGCGCTGGAACAGGGCGTGCCCACCACTAGTCCTCTGGCGCTCCCGCTGATTGTGTTCTGTTTTTGCCTGCAGAACAGAGAAGAGGATTTATTGGGGCTGATCGCTCATGTACTCTGCACGCGCACGCCACACCCCAACCACAGTGGCCCATCTGAGGCCTCCAGCGGCTCCTGTCCACACGACTGGTGATCAGTCCCCAGAAGATAGTACGGCTGGTCCCAACCCCCTCCCCCAACGAACACCTTGGACACATTCGGCGTCCATCACTTTGAATAACACACGGGTCTTAGTGCCCATGGCAAGGAGGCACAACTAGATGCGGCGCCGAGGCCAGCAGATGGCACTTGGCCACGACACCTTGAGGCTCCCCTTCCACCATCTCATCACCATCTTATGTGACATGTGTTGGAGTTCTGAGTATGTGTCAAGCGGCCTCTCCTGCAGGTTGCCCCCAAACTACTCAAATGTGACAAACACCAACATATGCTGCAGGGAGAACCCATCTTCTCCGCAACCACTGAGGCTGATGTAAGCATGGTCAGTACCCGTTTGCCCACCTAGCGTGTGCCAAATGCCCAATGCAGTAACGACAGCAAGATGTGGGGAGGGCGGGGGGGGATCAAAGGTTAAGGCTACCTTCAGGGTCAAATGGCCAAGGCTGACATGGTGCTCACCCTTCCAGAGCGCAGCAAATCATTGAATCTTTTGTGGCACTGTGTGCCTGTGCGCCGCACATCATCATGGGCGCTTACTGCGTCACCCACCTCCTCCCATGCCTGCCTGGTGACATGGGGGCCCTCCTCCTCCCATCAGCTGGATATAATATATCCCGACCCCTGGACACCTCTTGGAGGAGGACAGCAAGGCAGGCATTGGAGAATCGAGGGGGACACTGGCCCCCCCGCTGGCCTCTCCTGCAGCCTGCCCCCCTCCTCCTGCTCATGCTCCTGTCCTGTGACAGCTGCCTCTCTCTCTCCCTGAGTGGCCATGGTGCACTGCCTCAAGCAGGCTGCCTGGCCACTCTTTATACAGACTGCTGGTTCCCCATTGGAACCGACAGTCTGAGCCCGCCCGCCTCTGCGACTATTTTCCCCTTCTCCATGGGAGTCACTAACCCGCTGGGCGGGCCTTAATTGACCCGCCCGTGGAAAATAGCGGCGCGGCCCATTTCGGCGGCGGCAATCGGCTGCCCACCCGCCGCTGAGTCGGTCGGGCCCACCCGCCTGTCAAGGGCGAAATTCTGCCCAATGTTTTTTTTTCTGGGAGAATAACTAATGCTTTCTTGATCAATGTATTAAAGTAATATGGCAGAACATGGAAAGAATAAATAAAGCAGAAAAAGAAGCAAAAGGGAAAATGGAATAAGAAGGATTGGAAAAACAGGACAATTATTAAAAACAGATTAGATAGAGGAGGATTAAAATGAGTAAGATTCACAATCATACAGACTGATGGTAAAATTGGTGAGCTTGAGGAAGTAATGATGTGGACAATACATTAGCAAAAATATGCCTGAATTGAAAACTAAACATTCTTGGTTACAAAATATTCAGGGGGAATAGGGTAGGAAAAAGGAAGGAATGCTACATTAGTCAATGATTCCCATTTCAGCATTAGAACATTGGGAAGTATAGGAGATAGTAAAATTGCTGAACCTATTTAGTTAGAATTGGCAGGAAAGTAATTGTTTCTTCAATTGCAATTTATTACAGGTCTCTCTCTCTGTCTCTCTCTGCGTGTGTCTCTCTCTCTTTCTCCAGGTACCATGCCCTTAGAGGGTTTAGATCCATGGTTATGCTTGGCAAGATAATTGCAGTAGTTTGCCATTACCTTCTGCGGGTTCTGGCTGATCCTGAGGCTTTCCTGCTCTTACTGCCTGCCATATGCATATTGGAAGGATTTACAAGTTGATACTCAACCCAAGACTGGGTTATGAACCTTCCTTGGCCACCAAGTCCTGGAGTGGGTCTTGAACCCAGAGCTTCTGTTTCAGAGGCAGGGATGTTACCACAAGACCTCCCTATTATAGACTACAATGAGTTAAAGAAACACAAATTAAAAGATAAGTGGAGAAATAACAGGGCCATAGTAATGGGTAAGTTTAATTTTCCAAAGTTAGACTAAGATAAAAATAAAGTGATAAAGAAGGGGAAGACTGTATAGTTTGTCTAGTCTTCTGTGGTTAAATTGATTTTTGTCCTTCAAGGAAGGACACACTATTTAATCTAATTCCAGAAAATGAAATGGGACGAGGAGTAATGTGAGGGCTGGAGACTATCTTTGAAATAATGCCTATAACATTAATACGCCAAATGTGAAAGAGAGAAATTTCGAATAGATAATAAAGAATCATTGCAAATATATAGGAAAGAAAATTTTCCAGGTAAGACAGTGAACAAACAATTGGACATTTTAGAACAGAAAATAATTATGGTACTAAAAGAAGTATGTCAGCATGGATAGGAAGTTGGCTAAAAGCAAGTTTCCCATCACCGAAGCACGCTTGTGAAATAACATCCCATGTGATATAGAACGACAGAATCTATGAGCGGAATGATCTGGTCCCGTTGGCGGTGAGTGTCATGGCAGGCGGGCGGGGGAGGGGGTAGGAACAGGATTTGGCATGATGGGCAGAAATCGGTTCCATGCCAGCGTGAAATCACAGCGGGATCATCTAATGGTGACCGCCATGGCGGAACACCAATCCTGTTGGAGGCTGGCATGAATACAATCTGCATCCCGCTAATGGGATGCAAAGTAAGGCCCGACTGAAATCATCCCCCCCACCCCCCGTGCTCGATTTACCATTATGCTGGCAGGAAAACACACTGGCCCAGGACATGTCTGGACAACTGTGACATGCAGAAGTCAGGGCTTGCATTTAGGGCCTTGCTAAGATTGTGTACATCTGAGGGGAAGAAGATGCTAGAGCCCTACAGCTACCGGACTCCTGAGGAACACGCTCATCACATGCTGAGTGGATCCTTGTGCACATGGCCCTGTCGCAAAGCAGCTCTCGGAAGGTGGGAGGTCTCTGTTGATGCTTTGGGGAGTCACAGGCAAAGGGGACTTGGAGGGCGGATAGCCTCTGTGATTCCTGAGTGAATGATCCAGGGGTATCCAGCTGCTGCTCCTCCTCCGTTTGGGTGCCCGAGGGCCCCGGCCTGAGTCCTTGAGGGGAAGGAGCACCTGGAGGGACTCCGAGGTGTCACATTTCCTGCTTGCGTTGCCACTGCAGGAACTCGCCCATGGCTACCGCGATGGAGTACAGGTCTGTGTGCATCTCTGCATTCTGCTGGACTAGGGTCTCCATGGCATCTGTCATCCTTCCCATGGAGACCCCCATACATGCACATGTGGATACCACTTCATCAGAGAGCAGGTGGACCCACTCCTCCGACTCACGTGCCACTCTGTTGAGGGCTTTCAACAGCTCTGCGTGATGTTCCCCCACTTTCTGCCGACTCTCCATGATGAGTTGGAAGGCTGAATTCAGAGGCTCGTCACCTAACTCTGACCTCACAGATGCCTCTTCCCTAGCATCCTCCGGGTGCTGGGGGGCTCGGCTGAACCTGCTTCCTCCTGTTGCGGACACATGTCTCTGCGGTGACCACCAGATTGTGAACCTGAGCCTGCTCTAGATCTGGGTGTCGCTGCACTGGTGGAGGGTGTGGATGAGCACCGAGATGGGTCTTCAATGGTGCTGCCCTCAGGGTCCTCATCCAAGGTGCCTTTGGGGTTGGAGTCAAGGTTGCCTGAGGGTGACATGTCAGATGTGCCTAGGATAGAAAGTGGAGGTTATTAGTGCTTGGCAGCTGCATTGAACACAGAACAATGGACTTTAGAGTAGTGTTGAGAGAGGGATGATGTGGTGCAGGATCCTCATGTGGGTGTTTGACACTGACCTCACCTTCACCAGAGGAATGGTTCACATCCACTCCGACCAGCTCCAAAGCGCAACTCTCGAATGGAGTGAGGACTTGATGTTGGGCACTCCACCCCCAGTCTGGGACCGCTCCTGTTGATTGTGCGCGATCTTGTCCTGTATGAAAACAGATGGAGAGAGTGTGAGCAAGGCATGTGCCAGGTCAAATGAGAAGGATGCCAGGCATGCGTGTGTGCTGAGTGGAGCTGTGAACGGGATGAGGAGGCTATCTCCAGAGCAGATGAGGCCAGCTGGAGATGAAGGTGTGTGAAAGACTGAGTGTTGATGCCTCTTGAGTTGCCAGTGAGTGAGATGCCAGTGAATGTGACTTTCATCCTTAAAATTCTCAGAACTCAAAATGTGTGTTACACAACGTGGTGCTGGAGACATGAACAGATCTGAAGGACAGAGGTAAAGGGCTCCAAGCTATGTGAAGCAGCAGCTGCAAAACTGAACTTCCCTCTGAGACAGATGCTGGTGTCTGCCCTCAGGGAAGATGGGGGTGAGTGTTTGTAAAAGACCAAAGGCTCATCCGTGTGCACTCCTGCTCATCACTCCTTGCTTCGTCAGCCATGTGGGTGACATTACAAACTGCCAGCACTGGGTTAGGAGTGTGTAGGCCATGAAGGAATTTTGCTCAATTGGACACAGACCTTCACACATCCTCCATATGGAGGAGGAAAGGTAGTGGCAGCACAACTTGGCTACAGCCAGGGTACCCGGCATGAGATTACTAGACAGAGCACCTAGACAGACCAGCAGGAAGGAGGAGGGTGAGATATTACCTTGAATGAAGAGGGTACAGGAACAGGTTCAGCTTCCTGGACATGAATGAAAGGCAGTGTAGGTGACGGCTTATGTCTCAGGATATTGTAAGAGAAACCTGTGCCCATGTTGGAGGCAGACCTCATACCTTGAACAACTGATGCGCAGGTCCTTCCAATAGCAGTCAAAGTAACTATCACCTCAACTTTTATGCGGCTGGATCCTTCCAGGGCTCTGCTGCAGACCTCTGCAGCATCTCGCAGTCAGCTGCCTGCAGGTGCATAGTAGAAGTCACTGATGCCCTCTTTGCCAGGGCAAGGGAAAATTCCCTGCAGATGCCCCACAGCCAAAAAGCAATGGGGCTCATGTCAATGGCAAGCTTTCCACAAGTTCAAGGCGTAATAAATTGCACACACATCACTATCACAGTGACTGATTCCAGGACTCATGGAAAGCCCACTTCCTAATTCATCCACCGCCTCTGCCTAAGAAATGTGTCCATGGTCGGCTGTCCCGACTGCTGGCTGCACCCAGCCCCTGACAATGAAGATCACGCCTCTGGAGCCCCGAAGCAGGCGTGCAAAGCTGGACATTTTCCCAGCTTCCGCTATCTGCCTCAAGATGAAAACCCAGGCTATAGTAATTTCCTTTGCAACAAAAAGACCCATGTTCCTCCACTCTACCTCATGAATCAGAATTACAACAATGTTATATTTCAGCAGCACTAAGAGAACGGTGAATGCCTTTCCAACAAGGATCATCAGAACATGTAAAACATCTGGGTTATTATTCTGGGAGTCACACTGCTCATTCCTGCTACATTGCACAAAGGACTGGGAACTACACAGAGAATTCTTTGTCAGCACCAGCAGTTATACCTCCTGGCTACATTCACATGGCTTTCTAATTAAAGACTGTTGCTTATTTAGAATGTCTGTTTTACAAAAAAGTTGGCAGCTTTTATCAAAAATTTTGCTTATCAAAGTTTATAGGAACCTCAATTGAAAGCATGATTAAAATGATTTCTGAAAATATTTGATGCATTGTTCATAAAATAGGAAACCTGCTATGATTTATGAAAATAATAAATTACATTGTATTTTCTTTGCTTTTGTCCTTTTTCACTTTTGGACAGCTCAATGTTTTACCAGTTTTGGAAGCAGGGGAACAATATTTAAGCAATAATGGATCATGCTGGAGGATATGTAGAGAGACAGGATGGTTACGGGTAAAAACAACAGTTTTGTCTAAATTTTCTAATATAGCACAGGATTCACTATTGTTTGATAACACTTTGAGGTACCTTCATTGAAAATTCTTTGCCTCCTTTATTGGTTTCTTTATTGACAGCGTTGGCTCCAGGGAAACATTCTGTGCACTGCACAAAATCTTAATGGAGAAAAGATCATTTTTAAAAAAAATTGCCAAGCGAATATATCATCCTTTGTCTATATATCCCAACTGTCCATCTAGCTGTCGGATCTCCCATGGTATTGCTCATTGTAAGAAGAAGAATGTTCATTTATAGTCATAAGCATTATATGCTGTTACATATGCTGTTATGTTTCTGTGCCTCTGTTCACTTTTTCTTTAAAAAATCTCTCCCCTGTTTTCCTTCACTTTTTCAGTAAATATCAACTCTTCCCCTCTGTCTTTCTGTAAATCTTTCCTCTCTGTCTCTCTCACCTTTTCCATAAATATCTCCTCTCTTCCTCTCTGTCTTTATATTTCTGTATATCTCACCACTGCGTCTCTCTCTTAACTCAATTTAAATCTCACTTTATTTCATATATGCCACTTTGCAGGAGTTCAGTAAGCTAACAGTTCAAAAGCAATGCACAATTGAAAAACAGCCATGACTAGAAATCTATTATCAAGGCCACTGCTAAGGGTGAATGGATAAGTTAAATTTATTTTAAATTCATTGGATTTCAGGGGTTTTAATGCTTTTCTTTGCATTCTGTGATTTGGTTTTGGTAAAAATTGGAAACCTTCACTAACAGAAGGTTCAAAACTCCTGACGATAGAATGAAAGGCCTTTGATGTAGAAGCATCTCCACTGATTAATAAGAATTAATCATAACATTCTGCTCAAATACATCCTGAAGATTGGCAACAGAAGCATAATGTCCCAGATGGAACAAAAATACACGGATCAGGCTACATCCACAGCTCCTAAATGTTGTTGTAAACTCATCTTAAATCATTGTTGTAAAATGCTTATTCCAAGCCATAAGAGTATAATAAATAGGAGGAGGAGGAGTAGACCATACAACCCCATGAGCCTGTTCTCTGCCACTCAGTAAGATCATGGCTAATCCTTAACCTTAACTCCACCTTCCCACCTGATCCCCATATCCCTTGATTTCCCCTAGAATCAATCAATGTATCCCAGCCTTGATTATACTCAGTGACTGAAAATTTACAGCACTCTGATTTAGAGAATTCCAAAGAGTAACAACCATTTGACTGAAGAAATTCCTCCTTATCTCAATCTTAAATGATTGACCCCTTATCTTGAAGCTATGCCCCTTAGTTCTAGCCAGGGGCAGCAATCTTTCAGCATCTAAATAGCATCAAGGGAGAGAGAAACATTTAATATTTCAGGTCTGTGACCTTTCATCAGAACTGAGAAAACATGAGAAATGTAATAGGTTTTGAGCAAGTGAAAGAGGGGAGAGTGTAAAGAAGAAAAAAAAGGAAGGCGTGTGATAGGGTGAAGGGCAGGACATGACAAAATATTTCATGGTATAAAGCTGAAGGTAGTGGTAATGGGACAAGGAAAGAAACAAAAGATAAATCTGGATTGCGTGAATGGCAGGATAGCAGCTGTCCGAATGCAAAGAGAATAAGAAAGAAACGAGGGGAGAAGAAACAAATCTGTAAGATAAAACACGAAACAAAATGGGGGCAGAAGTTATAATCTAAAATTGTTGAACTCACTCTTGAGTTCAGAAGGCTGTAAAGTGTCCAGTTGAAAGACGAGGTACTATTCCTTGAGCTTTCTTTAAGCTTCATTGGCAAAATGCCACAGGCCAAGGACCAAAAGGGTAGAGTGTCGTGTTATGATACAGCAGGTGATATTTGCCAGGCTGACCAAATCAGCAAGGGAAGTTTTGCCATGCTATCACAGCGGTTTTGCAAATTGTATTTATTTTGAGAAGATTTGTGCACTGTACTCAGAAATAGTGGGCAGGATTTTCCCCCCATTAGGGGGGGAAGTTGAAGTGCGGGCGCGCACCGCCATTTTACATGGGCGGGCCAATTAAGGCCCGTATAGCGTGACGTCCGCATAGAAGCGCTCCCCGTGCGGGCAGGGGGAATCCCTAAACCTGAGAGTGCGCTCTTTCATGCATGCGCACACTAAGTGCTGCCTCAGGGAGATCGGCTCTACAATAAAAAATATTAAAAATAATAGAAAAAAAAATCCCTGACATGTCCCCTCATGTGACACTGTCACATGAGGTGGGACATGTCCATAACTTTTTTAAAAACTTTAAATTTTTAAAAACCTACATGAAACCTCATCCTGCCCTTGGATGAGGTTTCATTCTTCTGAAGCCCGCCAGGGCTCCCAGCCTGCCTGCCAACCTTAAGGTTGGATGGGCAGGTCCATTAATTACTTCAATGACTCTGTCAATGGCCTCAATTGGCCATTGACAGGTCAGCGGGCGCACAGCAGAATTTGCTGCGCCCCCGCCTACCTGAAAATTTAAATGGGGCGCGGTGACGTCGGGAGTTCCGCCAAACGTCATCGCGGGTCATTTTACGCATCGGCGAGTGGGCCCCGGCACTCCCCCTCGCCAACAGGAGAATCCTGCCCAGTGAGTTTAGAGATTTTAAAAATTAAATTCAAACATTTATTAACAAAAGAACAGAAAACACATGTATGCAAGATTATAATTACACGGTTACTTAATGTTATAAATATTATAACAATTCTCAAAATTCTTAGTTTACCAGACTCCCAAATACATACACCCTTTAAGCTAACAGTCCAAAATAGATTCTACATTTATGTAGACAATCCAGCAAGGTTAAAGGTTTAAGCACCCACTCAACAGTGAATTTCAAAGGCTTTTAACACAACTTTGGTTACTGGAACAGCAGACTTCTGCAAAGTGGCTTGGGGCTTTTCCCCAAGTCTGTTTCACATTGTGTACCCTTCAGGTATTATACATCCACCCCTCATAGCCTTCCAATCTTCTTTAAATATATTTTCCTTCTTTGATTTGTAAATCCTATTGTTCTCACATATCTTTGTAATTTACTTTCCCATAATATAAAAATCTTTTATGTTGTCATTATGGCCAGCATTTTTGGGAAAAAGCAACCTAATAACCTTTCCCTAGTTATCTTGTTAGTTGTAAACATCCTACCATGTCTCTTTGAAAACCAAACACCTCCACCCTTATCTTAAAATGCTAATTTTATTCACACCCTATCTGCAGAGACTTTACCCTAGTTCACTCATTAACATTTCAAATGTCCTTTCTATACCTAACTCTTTTGATAATTTCAACCTTCAGTCTATCCTTCTCTAATTTAATTATATCAGCCACACAGAACCATCCACACACACACAAACATAAGCCTATTTTTCAATGCCCCACAATAATATTATGAAAAAATATGATAGGTTCGTGACAGTTGCAAGATGGACAATTAATATAACAAGTGACGGGAAGCTCAAGGTCATGCTCGTGGATTGAGGTGTTTCATGAAGTGATCACCCAATCTCCCCAGTATAGAGGAGACCACATTGTGTGTACTATACTAAATTGTACACTAGTACACTAGTACAGTATACTAAATTGAAAGAAGTCCAAGTAAATCATTGTTTCACTTGAAAGAAGTTTTTGAGGTTTTGGATGGTGAGAAGGGAGGAAGTATTAGGGCAGGTGGTGTAGGCTTGCTAGGAAAGGGAGGGGGTGTTGGGAGTAACTGAGGAGTGGACCAGGGTATTGCGGAGGGAGAGGAGGGGAAGGATATGATGTGTTTGATGGTGGATTCATGTAGGTAGTAGAAATGGTAGGTTATGATCCAATGAATCCAGAGGCTGATGGGGTGGAAGGTGAAGGTAATGGGAAACACATCATAGTTCTGGGAGGAAAGGCAAGGGGTGAGAGCAGATGTGCGGGAAATAGAACAGACTCAGCCGAGGGCCCTGTCAACCATGGTGGGAGGGAATCCTCAGTTGAGGAACATAATGGAAACACAAGTATGGAAGGATGCATCATCTGAACAGATGCAACGGAGATGGAGTAACTTGGAGAATGGAATGGAATCCTTACAGGAAGCGCAGTGTGAGGAAGTGCAGTCTGCAAAGGCTATGGGCCCTGACAATATTCCGGCAATATTACTGAAGACTTGTGCTCCAGAACTTGCTGTGCCCTTAGCCAAACTGTTCCAGTACAGCTACAACACTGGCATCTACCCAGCAATGTGGAAAATTACCCAGGTATGTCCTGTACACAAAAAACAGGACAATTCCAACCTGGCTAATTACCGTCCCATCGGTCAACTTGCGAACATCGGTAAAGTGATGGAAGGGGTCATCAACAGTACTATCAAGCAATAACCTGCTCACTGACGGTCAATTTGGGGTCCGCCAGAGTCACTCAGATCCTGACCTCATTACAGCCTTGGGTCAAACATGAACAAGAGAGCTGAACTCCAGAGGTGAGGTGAGAATGACTGCCCTTAACAACAAGGTGGCATTTGATCAAATGTGGCAACCAGGAGCTTCAGCAAAAATGGAGTCAATGGGGATCGGGAGGGATGGGGGGAGCTCTCCGCTGGTTGGAGTCATACCCAGCACAAAAGAAGATGGTGTGGTTGTTGGAGGTGAATCATCTCAGTTCCAGAGCATCACTGCAGGAATTCCTCAGGATAGTGTCCGAGGCCCAACCTTGTTCAGATGCTTCATCAATGACCTTCCTTCCATCATAAGGTCAGAAGAGGGGATGTTCGCTGATGATTATACAATGTTCAGCGCCATTCACGACTCCTCAGTCCATGTCCAAATGTAGCAAGACCTGGACAATATCCATGTTTGGGCTGACAAGTGGCAAGCAACATAAACGCCACACAAGTGTCAAGCAATGATCATTTCCAACAAGAGAAAATCTAACCATCGCCCCTTGACATTCAGTGACATTACTATCACTGAATCCTCCATTATCAGCATCCTGGGCATTACCATTGAGCAGAACCTGAAGTGGACTAGCCATATAAATACTGTGGCTTCAAAAGCAGGTCAGAGGCTAGGAGTCCTGCAGCGAGTAACAGCCTGTCCACCATCTACAAGGCACAAGTCAGGAGTGTGATGGAATATTCTCCACTTGCCTGGATGAGTGCAACTCCAACAACATGCCATCCAAGACAAAGCAGCCTGCTTGATTGGCAGCCCATCCACAAACTTTCATTGCCTCCACCACCAACACACAGTGACAGCAATATGTATCATCTACAACCTGCACTGCAGGAACTCACCAAGGCTGCTTGGACAGCACCTTCCAAACCCACGAACTTTGCCATCTAGAAGGCCAAAGGCAGCAGACACCTGGGAACACCACCACCTGGAAGTTTCCCTCTAAGCCACTCACCATCCTGACTTGGAACTGTATCACTATCCCTTCACTGTTGGGTCAAAATCCTGCAATTCACTCCCTTACAGCACTGTGGGTGTACCTACACTACATGGACTGCAACGGTTCAAGAAGGCAGCTCACCACCACCTTCTTGAGGACATTTGGGGATGGACAGTAAATGCTGGCCTAGCCAATGATGCCTACATCCCATGAATGAATAAAAAATATAGTCAAGTTAGCTGTGGGAGTCAATGGGCTTCCAGTGAATAGTGGTTGCTAGTCTATCCCCAGAAATGGCAATGGAGAAGCCATGTAGGGAAAGGAAAGTGTCAGAGATGGACCAGGTGAAGGAAAAAGAGGAATGGAAATTTGTAGCAAAATCAATAAAATTTTCCAGTTCAGAGTGAGAGCAGGAAAGGGCCCCCATACATTCATCAATGTACTGGTGAGGGGTGGGACCTGAGTAGGACAGGAACAAGTAATGTTCTACATATCCCAGAGGCTAACCATGGGCTTCACAGTTGCGGGTACTATGTTGTGTATGAGCTCTTCAAAATTTCTTCAAAGAAGAGGTAGCATCAACTCTTGGACATGCCTAACTCTTTGTTTTATTCCAAAACCCTGTCCAACTGTTAAGCTGTAAATTATCAGGGACCTGACTTTTCGAATGAATGTTCACAATTTATGGGAACAGTCATTTATTTGATGATGAGGCTCACATAACTAAAATAAAGCGATTTATCGCATGGAAAAAAAAGGCATAGCCAGGGCCCATGTGGGAACCCATAGCCAGACCTGTTATTTGGAACAACTAAATGGAGTTGAAGGAGTAATTGTTCAATGTGCAAACAAATTTAGCCAAGCATACAGTGGTGGTGGATGGAAACTAGTTGGGCCTCCATTCAGAGAAGAAGTGGAGAGCCCTCAAACCATTCTCGTGGAGGATTGAAGGTGTAGAGGGATTAGACATACATGGTGAAAAGAAAATGGTCAGGACCAGGGAACTGGAAACTGTTGAAGTGACAGAGGGCTTTGGAAGAGTCACCGAAGTAGGTAGCAAAACATTGGACAAGGATAGGAACAAATCAGTTCAATGAGACAGGAGCAGGCTAAAACAATGGGTCCAGGCAATCCTTGTGGAGATCCTGGGAAGGAGGTGGAAGGTTGGGGGATAGGAGATTATGAAGTTGGAGGCTGTGGAGGGCAGCTCTCAAGGAGATGAGTGACACATTTTAGGTATTATCTGTTTACAGTTACAATGTCAAGTTATGCTAAGTGGTGGATACAATGTCTTGATGATTGGTGGTGGGGTAATGGTCCAAAGGAGATAGGAGGAAGTGTATGAAAGCCAGTGTTTGGCTTCTGCTTGGTAGAGATCAGTACACCAGGCAATAACAGCTTGAGTGAGGAGGGCAGAGAAGTTGAAACAGCCAGTGTCATATTGGAAGTTCTCAATGAAAAATCTAAAAATCTAGGCCAGGGGGAGGGTCCAGGTAAAGGGAGAATACTGGAGACCGGTAAAAGGGCCTGCTGAGCAGGGAGAAGACTCCTGGCAAAAGAAATGGGCTTGGAGGTGAAGGCAACGGAAGGAGAATTCAGCAGCATTCTAAGCTGGAAATTCATTGAGGTGGAGGTGTATGGGGATGAAGTTGAGGCTTTGCTGAGGACATATAGTTCAGAGAGGGGAACATGGGAGGGTATTGTGAATACATGGCCAGTGATGAGACTCAAAGATGGGACGGAGTCAGAGGGAAGGGGAAGAATGATCCAGGGAGGGGGGTGGGGAGGGGGGCAGCAGTGAATGCTGGATGTTGGTACCCATGAGTTGTTGAAACTTGCACTCTTTCACATCTGAAAGACAGATAAAAAAGTTTTTTATTGAAATGCTGAATGAGGCGAAGGATGAAATGAAACTGTGGACTAGGAAAGCTTTGAGATAGAACAAGTCAGTGCTACTTAAGAGAAAAGTCGAGAGTGTGCATACGGCGGCGTGAGGTGTTGAGAATGGATCTTAGGATGTGGCAAGATTAGCTGTTCAAGGAATTCTGAATGTTTCGGAGATATCTGTAATTGTGGTGGGTCCGAAATGCAATAGGGTGGAATTTCAAGTGGAATCCATGTGGAATAATTTGGAGTTGGAGACTATTGTTAAGGAAGGAAATGTCACTGTTAAAGCGAGCTTTAGTAGATATCTGATTAAACCTTAGAAGGGAAATAGAAATCAATGAAGGTGAACAAAGTAGAAAAGACAAACGGAAATCGCATTGAAGAGAGGAGGAGAACTTATTCAGGCATCCCTGGCAGAGAAGTCTCAGGGAATTAAACACTTTTTTAATGCTGGTGGAATAAAAATAACAATTTCATCATGTGTGTAGGTAAGGAGATTCACAGTTCCAGTTAGTTTAAGTCACATTACCTGTTGATATAGCTGACATTCAGTGCAATGAAGTGGAAAATGTGACTTTTATCTGCATGTGAGATGAGATTGAAAGGCTAGCATGTATTGGGAAATAGCTTTGGAGATATCGATGAAAAGTAAATGACTTGTATTTCAAGAAATATGGAAGTATCAAAATTAAATTCTATTTGTACTATAAAACTAATAAAACTTTAGCATAACTTGACATTGTAACTGTAATCAGATAATACCTAAAATTGTAAACTTTTTGTAAACACCTGAGTTTAGCAATTCATCAGTGATCCCCATTACAGTGCTTGAGTCCACTTTATCTGAATCATTCAGAGACCCAGAGCCCAGTCTGGGAACTGAGAGTATGTTAACTCTCATGTGATATGGTTACTACTGTATAATTTATACATTGGTACCTCTTAGGCTTCTTATTACTTATTGCAATGTCAATAAAAGTATTGTAAAATTACCATTAGTCTCTACTGTGGAGTTTAAAGATGTAAAGCTATATACATGAACAAAATGTGATCAGGTCAATGCCACTTTAAAAAATGAGATTTGGATTCATAAGGTTTGATCGATCTTAACAGTGAGCTTAGAGCTGTAACACATTTTGACTCCCTGATCACCATGTGCAATTGTAAAATTGTATTTTAAATGTCTGCTTAAGTAGTTTGCATGCATTACAATGCTTAATAAAACTATGAACACTTGACCTTAATGTTGGAAAAACCTTTTGATTTTATGAAATAGAACATCTAATTAGAAATAAATCCATCCTCTAATGATTTCTCATAGTGAGGAAGAGGGAGATTGTGGTAATGATGGATGGCATGGCACAAGATGCCAGAGGAACATTGAATTCATTGGGGTGGAAGGCTATGGTTTCTAGGGCAGAAAGGATTTTCGCAGGGTGAGGAATGAAGTCATGGAGGGATTTAAATACAAAGATGTGAATTCTAAATTTGTACATATGACTGGGGGCCAATGTGGGTCAGCAGGTGTGAAGAATGGGAGGCTGACCAGGGGAGGATTGGAATTGTCAAGTCTGGAGGCAACCAATGCATGGATGAATGTTTCAATATAAGGTGAACTCAGTTAGGGACAGAAGTGGGTGATGTTACTGAGGTGGAAGTAAATGATCTGTGGTGAAGATGACGTGGGATTGGATGTTGGTGGTTATGAACATTCTGTTTCAGCCTGAGCCACTGGAGGAAGAAGATTCTGGTTAGGGTACAGCATTAGTGGCTCAGTTACAAATTTATAAAACATATTTTGTGTTCAGTGTTGTCACTCCTGTAAGCAGATCCTATGGGCCAGAGTATTTAAGCAAGTAGCTTCAGTCAGGAAAATTCCCAATTCACTGGACCTGTCTCAGTAGAAAGGTCCCCCCAAATATCCTAGTCTTCACTCAGGGGAGTGGGGGGCATGGTGAGGTATGGGATAGTGTTGGGCTGGCTGACCCCAGAAGCGAGCTGTAGGTGGCCATGGGGCAGCTGACTGCTGAAGAAGGCTGGTTAGAAAGCCTGCCTCAATTCTCTGGGACTTCATCAAAGTTGTTTTAAAAGCTGTTTATCCTATAGCCCTCACCCTTACCACCCCTTCATTATCTCAGCTGCGGTTTTGTTTTGAGAACTGTTGACTTTCCTTGACTGACATTTTTAAGTGGTGATATTAATTTGCTCTTTCTGTGATTTATTTTGCCAATGTCTCAATGTTTATTTGCACAAAAGTTGTGAATTGTTTGGAGCCTCTGTTATTGATTCTTTAATAGTCTCTCTGACCCTTTTTATAGAGTTGTAGCAACAGAACTTTTTTACAAAAGAAGATTTGAAAATATGTTTCTATTTTGAACAGTTCCACACATGCCATAGTTACTACATGGCTCATTGGCTGTATACGTAGTGCATACTGGGTGAACGGGCACGGAAGGGCCATGAATTGGCACGGAGGTTATGAGGGGCCGGGGTGGGGGGAGGCAGGGATGCACTGAGTTGAAGTGGAGGAGCCATGGGTAAGATCATTTGAACTTACCTTTCAGAAGGTTTCCAAATCCAGACTATGGCTCATGAGTCCTGAGGGGCCGTGAACCATGAATTTTGGAGAGGCTGGCTTGACTCCACGAAAATTGCAGAGGGCTAGGAGATGCCTACCCTGATAATGGAGCCAGCAAAGTTGGGAGATGCAAGGTGCGGGCTCCCTACCTGCAGCCTTGTCCTGTGCCAGTGAAAATTGGGATGCGCACCCTGGAACCGGGTCCCAAGTAACTTATAACTACACTCCAATGTTTTCCTTCTCTGCTATGGCTTCTCAAAAGGTGAGTATGCAGGTACAACAAGCAATTAGAGAAGCTAATAGAATGTTATTGCTTATTGATAGAAGAGTTGGATACAACAGCAGGGAGGTAACACTTCAGTTATACAGGGCATTGATGAGACCACATCTGGAGTACTGTGTACAATATTGGTCTCCTAATTTAAGGAAGGATGTAAATGTGTTGGAGGTAGTTCAGTGAAGGCATGCTAGACTAATACCTGGAATGGGCAAGTTGTCTTATGCCGAAAAGGTGGACAGGCTAGGCTTGTATTCGCTTGAGTTTAGAAGAATACGAGGTGACTTGATTGTAGCGTATGATCCTGAGGGGCCTTGACAGGGTGGATGTGGAAAGGGTGTTTCCTTTTGTGGGAGAATCTAGAACTACGGGTCACTGTTTAAAAATACAGAGTTACCCATTTAAGGCCGAGATGAGGAGAAATTTTTCTGAGACTCTTGAGTCTTTAGAACTCTTCCTCAAAAGGTGGTGGAAGCAGAATCTTTGAATATTTTTAAAGCATAAATAGATAGATTCTTGATAAGCAAGGGAGTGAAAAGTTATCGAGGGTAGGTGGGAATGTGGAGCTGAGGTTACAATCAGATCAGCCATAATCTTATTGAATGGCGGAGCAGGCTCAAAGAGCTGAGTGGCCTACTCCTGCTCCTAATTTGTATGTTCTTGCAGCTTTCTGTATAAAAATCTGACTTGTCTCAACTGCACCTGACCACTTTTACAGCTTTATGCTTTTAAAATAAACCTAACTGGCTGCCTCCTATGTTTTATCTCCCTCTGTTCATGGTCAGACACTCCCTGCCAAAGTCTTGGTGACCAGAGACTTTCCAACACAATAGACTTGAGGTATTTAATGATTACAGGGATAAGCTAATCAACTGCATTAATTACTGTCTTGCAAAAGTTGTGTTCCCTAACTTCCTATTATTTTGGTGTATTTTTTCTTTGAATACACTTTGTATACAATTGAATACAGTTAGAAAATTTCTTTCTTTCAATGTTTTGTTTTGAAAGTTAATAAGTCATTCTTTCTTCAAATCATATCAGTGAGCAAAAGTATTTTTTTAAATCCTGCAATGTGAAGAGACATTTATGGTATTTTACTCTCTACCACCAAATTGATGTTTTGTACATACAATTGATGAATTTAATTGTTTTCAATATGTTTGGTGGGATTGGGGTGTCATTGAAATTATCTCCTTTGGGAGGGGTTGTTGGCGAAATGCACAGTCTCTGCACAAGGATCCACAGTTCACCCAAGGCCACAAAACACTTTTCAATAGGGACCAACATATGATGCATCCCATGGTCATAATACTCAGCACAGTAAGGAGATGACCAATTGCTTCTGTAACCAAGCCATTTAGGAAGGGGAAAGGGATATTTGTTAGAGAAGAATAAGGTTGTAGGATTTTTAAAAAAGCGGGTGTTTGATTAAATTTAGACTTGATTTGATTTATTTGCATGCAGCCAAATAAATGGATCCCAAATTACCGCTTTAGAGCTCGACAGGTCTATAACCATGAGGCAAAGACCCAGACACTGAAATTAGCAAATAATATCAAAGTTTATTGATATTAGCAAAATGAAACAACACATTTATTAACCAAAGACTAATCAGTCAACTAAGGACTCATCAATTAATTTACTCAATTAAATAGAACTTAACTAACAAGAAGAAACAAAGGTCAAGTATACTAATTAACAAAACTCTACAGACTTCACACCTTCAAACAAATGGCGAGGTGTCAGCTGTGGCTCAGTTCATAGCACCCTTGCCTTTGAATCAGAGGGTTGTGGGTTCATGTCCCACTCCCGGAAACCAAGAACTGTGATTGTGCTCGAAAAGAGTTGCAATCTGTGACTGTTGATAACTCGAAAGAGTTTCAAACAAATGGCCAATTCAGAAGAAGCAGGACACAACCTCAACCCTTCATGCTGACAGGTATTTACATTTGCCTCTGAAGAACACTGCGCCTTCCTAGAATCCAAGATGACAGGAATTCCCAATAGTCCCTGTACTACTATCACAATCCTTACAGGAATCTCATCTCTGTCCGTAAAAATCTCCCTTCACTTGATATACACAACAAAATAGCACCTGTAACCTGCTTTTATACTTAAAAAGTGGCAGCACCTGCACCCCCTCCCCCTAATCCGCCACCACCGCCTTCGCCCATGCTTGCTGTTAATGGCTAATTGGTCAATAATGGTGTAATGGTTAATTTCATCGGTTCTGACGAATTGCGCGCATTGCCTTAAACTTAAGACAATGGCTTGCTTCAGGGTGTACTCATCTTAATGCCTTTACAAGCATCCCATTCATCAAACTAGGACTGAGCAAGTCAAGGCCAGTGTGTTCCTGATAGGCCAATACCAGATAGCATAGATTTCTTTCCCACAGCTTCCGTAAATTTCAAACTTAAAATCCTAACATGGGAATATTTGTAGAAAACACAAATAATATAATCCGACTCTTATTATCTTTTGATTAATTACTTATCCTTCAATTACAGGGTACAATCATCTGTTGCTAGTTGATGACTACTATATTAGGTTAGCTTGTTGTAAAAGGTTGGCAACATCAGCATGGTTTCTTTTCTACTCACGTTTTAGTGTAAACTGGCTTTGGAAATAAAATAGTCAAGTTAAGCAAGCACACTAAATCCTACTAAAATTAAATCTAGTCCAGTTTACAAGATTTATTTGTGGAATGTCAAAGGGACTATAGGTGAGACCATGGAATCGAGAGCATTGACTTAATGTTTGCAGCCCATCATCCCAAAAGTAATTATCGTGTAGGGTTTTATTGTAACAGTGATAATGACTTCTCTGAGACTATAGTAGCACCAAGTGAGAGGTGGTTACGTTGGAAACAGCATGTACCTCTTTCTAAGGAACAAAAGGAGAATTCAATGGGGAGAAGCAGCAGAAATAAGTCATTCTGTTTTGTTAGGTTTGCAAACATTGGGACATGAAAAGTTGATGGTTCCTCTGTTGTTGAGGAGGCATCAGGTGACCAGTGTTTCTGTGTGGATCAATTCACTACATTTGCTTTAGCCAATATTGTCCTGTTTTTTGACCAAACATTACTCTGACTGATTTATAATGGAAAATGCCCATTTTTAGTGCCAATCACTGGCATAACTGATATTGTATCCAAATATTGATGCAGGGTGTTCAAGGCTTATCAAAATTGAATGGTGTCATCCACTCAGCATTTGTCATATATAATAGAAAGACTTATTGTAGCTAATACTGCTTACCTAGTGGAGATCACACAGGGAAATGCCTGAATAGCTGAAACAGATGTTGGTATTTTAAATCTACGATGAAGAGGGATTTTAAGTGAACTTTGAAGGTAGGTTTTCCTTCTTATATTTTGCCTGTTTTATGGGAACTTTTTCTGATCATTGTCTTATTTGTTCAGCTAGGATTATGCATTAGTAGAGCATCTGCTTCAGTCCTGAATATGAACTGCAGTCTTGTCCTGCTGCCAATGTGTCGCACTTTACTGGCATTTCTGCGAGGATCACAGAAGGTGAGTGTATGGAGTTTATAGTTGATGAGACTTACCAACTAAACAAGTCAACTTTGTTTACAGAGATCCCAGGAAGACTAATCAACAAACTTCCTGTATAATTTTCTCACATTCTTTCCAAGGATTTGTTGCCCTGCTCCAGATGACTCAATCCTTTAGCTTGTTTTGTAGATAGAGATATAATATTTTTCTATATTCATTAATTGTGACCAGAAGACCAAGGGCAGAATATTTTTCCCTCTGCTGTGGTGAGTTTGGTGGCAGGAGGGCATTTAATCAGGCGAGAGGGTGGCAGTGACCTCCTTCCCATGACCCCTTTCCCTCCACCTTCCTGTCACCACCCCAATTAAGTCTGGGGCAGGAGGGCCATTCAGTTACTGCCCACTTAAGGGCCTCACCCTGCCGTCACTGGTAATAATCCAATAGCGGGTGGGGGATTCGCCATACGTGAAACACAACAAACAAATCCTGGTGTGTTTGCTTGCAGGCTCTTGGGAGGAGGGGGTTCCTTGTTCGATGGCACTCAGTGCCTGATCGAGGGGACCTGCCATTGGGAAGGGGGTTGCTGCTGAGAGCCACCCTCCTGTGTTGCCGACCACCCCACCCCTTCTCATGATCATTCACCTGTTCCTGGCTCTCTTCCTGATCCTCTGATTGGCCGGCAGCTCTCAATGGGAAGGACTTGTGGCCCTGGGGTCCTTGATCCCAGGGGAAGGCCTCCGTCACTGGCTTGTTAAGTGCCTGAGTGGCACAAGATGTGGCGAGCCTTCTTGAAAGTAGGTGATACTGCAGGCTCTAGCCAGCATCCAAGACCCCCATCACCTCAACAATACTCCACCCTAAGTCTGCAACAGCTGAAGTGGAGTGAGATTAACTGAAAGTTAAGATTAGTCATCACTAACTAAAGATTCTTCTCCTGAAGTTTTGTTGACTGGTGCTGGCTAAATGCTGTTGGCAGTTAAATTACAGGCCTACGGCTTTTTTGTTAATTAAGAAGCAGAAATGAGGTCCGGGCCATTTTACCTTCCAGGCCTCAATTAACTTCCACCCATTCAGATTTAACAGAAGGGGTGGAATATCATGTGGCCCATTAACACAAGGTAGATGGTATCATTGTTTCCAGAGGATCTTGTGGGATCTCTATCTCCAGTTCTTACAAAGAGAAGAGAATAAAACCCTTTCCTGGTGCTTTTCTTCTTTCAAATTTGTTCAGCCTGACAAGAAAGCTTCAGCGGCCTTCCCTCTCCAGCCTGAATTAAAATTGGGATGGGTTCTCAATGAAGTGCACACATAAAGAAGGAACTAGCCAACTTTGGGTGGTGGTCCTTGTCACCTGGTTAGGAAAATAGGTTAAAATTGCAGAGGAGTGCAAATGGTATCTGCTGAGCAATCTGGGTGATTTTTAATTGCCAGCCTACCTTATTTTTACTGGATAGGGTTAAAATCTTCACATATGCATTAATATCAGTGTTTAGGAATCATTTTCTTTCATTCCATTGATGAGGCATCAGCAGTTTGCTGCTTTGAGGCAATACTGGCCTTAATATGTTAATGTGTTTAATGACCAAAGCCATTTCGGTTGTTCTCACCTGATAACTGTTCACTTTATTCTGGTGAGTATAAGACCAAAGGAATTTTGAAACAGATTTAGATGCTATAATGGAAACTGCAGGTTTCTTCTGTCTTTTCAACTGAGCGTGGCTTTTGCAGCAAAATAATTGGCACTTTCTGAAAGATGCACCCTTTTACATGGAGGGCATCATTAAACCATTGTCTCACAACAATTAAAATACATGCAAGTTTTTAGAATAGTATTCAATTCTGATAGTTAATGAAAATAGGTATGTCTAGTGGTGCCCACTGCCTACAAAACAATTGAAACAAACCGATGGACCCCGCATGATCTGACTCTATCTTCATTGATTCATTCAAGTGTTCAGAAATGGGGGAAGCATTCAGAGGACACCCATCATCTAATTTATGCATCCTGAACCTATGATAGGCGACTTTCACCTCGGCCCAAGAGTTCTTCCATCCTACTTTCCCATACCCCTTTCTGCATGGGTGACTAAATTAAGAAATTCAGCCAGAACATTGGGACCAGCTTCTTCAAGTGGTCAAACAGGGGCTGCAGTCTCTGGCACTGCACATATACATGTGAAGAGATGCTTTGTTCACACCACAGAATGACCATGCTTCATAAAATGGCTCAGTTAGCTTATTTGATTTTGAAGGATGATTTTTTTTCAATCTCCTTTGTTCCTTGTTATACGCAATAAAGTACGTCAGTACTTGAAGCCAGCAAGAGGAAGGTAGGATATTTTTGGAACTACTTCTAATTTGGATATGGGTATTCTTAAATATTATCATTAGTGAAGAGTCCCATCTGTTTATAATTTTCTGTAATCAAGGGGCAATAATTGGTTTAAAAAAATGTAAACTATTGTGTTGTCTTCGCAACCTTTCATTTTCTATTATAATAAACTTCAAGCCATAGGCAGACAGAATATTTTCTTTTTGAGTATTTTTCTACCACTTTCTTGGAATGCACTAGTGGATTTATGGCCTAACCAGTAAATGTTCCTGTTTTTCCACAGTACACTATATTGCTGGATATTACAAATATAAAATCATATGTTAGCTTGTAAAGGGCGAAGGCTAGCTTATAGAAGCATTATTTTGTTTTGAGCCTGAGAAAATTATCCTCAGTAAATAAAAAATTTGGATCATGACCTAAAAGCAGATTTCCTTCCAGTCTAGGTATTGGTGAATCCCATAAACAAATATGTGACAGGAAAGTTACATGCATGCCATCAGCCCATCAACCTCCTGTTACTACTCTGACTGCTTCAAGTTGTTTTAATAACCCTGCCTTGTTGGAAACTTTCTTTACATTCTGCTAAAACTAGAAGAGTAGTACAATTGTGTATGCTTGATTTTAAATACAGTAAAATTGTTCATGGCCGCTTCTTCTAGTTCGATTTTAGAATGTTGAGCCTGATTGAAGAACTACTTGAATTATAGTCAAAACAAAAGCTAGTGGTGGCTGTGTTCCCCTCCTCTCAGTTTACTGTCACAAGAATAAATCCCTCCGGATGCTCACACTGGCATACTAAGTGCAGCTCAAAAAGTTAATCAGTTATTAGGATGCCTGTGAATAATTCACTTGTAAAAGTGGTCAGGCCTGAATTCAGGCACAGGGATCACAATGTACGATTAATCTGCACCCATTTATTATGATTTAATTGATAGCAGCATGCAGCCCAGTGCTAAAGATACTGCTGAGTGGCTACATGCATCACCAAGGGACCTAAATTTCTGTGAGGCAACCACCACTTAAAACTAACAGTAATGTTTAAAGCAAGCCTGCATCTCTTAAAAGGAAGTGCATTCCAGCTCCGGAAGGAGCTGGAAGTGATTGGGGAAAGTGTCTGGTGTGCAAGAAGAGCAAAATAGTGCAACAATGCAGTACCTGTGCTGCAAAGTTCCCTGACGCAGCATTGGAGGCCTAGGTGTAGGAAGTGGACAGGAGGAGAGAGGTTCTCTACTCACAGGAGGCCTCCCAGACAGACACTACAAAGGCAGTGGGAGCAGATAGCCATCATGGTCAATACCAGCAGCGTGGCCCAGCAAACCTGGGTGTTGTACAGGAAGAAGTTCAATGATCTTGCTTGAGTGATCAAGGTCAGTGAATATGTCTTCAAATGCCATATCCTTACAAATGAACTATTACGCTCTCACACTACTCAATTCACCACCATTGCCTCCTTCACTAACCGACCAACAATCTATCAACCACGACTTGTACTTTGCATTCAATGCTTCTACATCAACGAAAACGTGATTCAAGATTTGCTCATCTCTGTCAATCCTGACTGTTGCCATAGCTGGAGTTTCTTCAGGTTCATGAATATCCTTCTGTCTTTCATCTTGCGCAGGTAAAATCCAAGCTAACCGGGCTGCTCCTCAGCTCCTAACATCCACCTGTGTAATAGTTCCTGGAGGAACAGGAGCAGGGCACTTGGAGGTGGAGGGATGGAGGAATTACCTACATTTGTAATCATTCTCAAAGTATCAAGCCTTTTTTTCTATTTACTACCTTTACTGTCACCGATTGCACTTTCAATATCTGCATGGATCAGTTCAGACTTAACTCCATCACATTGGAAAAGGTAAATATTTGGTTTGCCTTGGCCAGTGTAGCACTGCTGCAAGCCTGACACCCACATCTCACAGCTTATGCACACCTCCAGCTATCCAACTATGTCAGCCATTTCACTCAAACACATTGCACCACAAATGGCACATTCCCACTCTCTTGCAGACAAGTTGCTGTCTAATCAGAGACAGCAACACATAACCCCAATGAGGGGAACAGTGTTGGTCATCATTGGAGCAGACATGGCTGAGGCTCTGGCCAGCAGTGAGGCTAAAAAAATTGAAGATGATGGTATGTTCCTACCTAATCCAGCTTCTCATATCCCACTTCCCCCTCATCCCATAATCCCCTATGATTTACAAGCTGCAGATGGTGTAAGCATGTACCTCTTGCTTTCCCCTCTTTCCCTCATCCAAATGCTACCTTGTGCCCTTATCCTTTCAGCTACCCAAGAATTCCCACACGGCCAGGCAGTGGTGTGGAAATGTGAAGTTTAAAAGGAACAAGAGACTGATGTCGAGTGACAGTGTCCTTGCATTCACAGCCACCAGCTCAGATCTGACACTACGTGATCTTTAGAGTGTAGCAAAGGGTTAGCATATGGTGGATGGAATTTAATGAGGGCCACTCGAGTGAGACATGTGGTGGGGGAGTGTTGTGGAATTGAAGTGGAATCCCGACAGAGTGATGTCGGGTCTGCTTTATGCTAGTGGTGGGAAACCAGTGAGGTGGCGTAGCCATTAGGATGTGACAGGAAGTCAATTGTGCTCATTGACCAGGTAATTAATGCTCATTTCCATGAATCCAAATGTGATTTAATCTTACCATTCAAATTAAATGAGTGGGTGCATGGCGATGCCAGGCCGTCAGATCCCTGACTGCTTAAAGCTGGTGGCACCAAGGTGAGGCTTCAGTTCCCAAGTGGAAGTCAGTCATTTCCAACCTGCTTTCGTGCTGAACTCAAACTTTTGAGGAACAGGGAAAGGAGGCCATTGTATCAGTAAGGTGGGAGGCTTCCGAAGGGCTGAGGGGCAGCAGTCCGTGGGTCTTCTGTGAGGAGCTGAAGGGCATCCGATTTGTGGTTGTTGCATCCCAGTGGGGTAAGCAAGGGCACAGGGTCCAGGTGGATTGAGAAAGCTTGGGACCCGGGGAAAATTTCCCACAATGGCAGCACACACTGCTGTTGGTATCCCCCTTTAGAGGAGGGGTGGCACAGATGGAGGAGGACCAGGTGCCAGAGGCACCTCTGCAGCAGCAACAGTAACAAGAGGGCCAACCTTTGGCTGGGCACGCTGCAGGAAGATGCCAAATGACGAACAGCAGGATTGCATCCCAAGACGGGACCAACCATGGCTCAGGCACCTCTGGACTCACCTGAATTACCTCTTAATGTCAAGAGCGCCATGCCAAAGAAGTCTGCAGCTGTCAAGGGAGGCCGTCACCTACCTCTGTGCGGTGCTGCAGGACAACCTCCGATTCATTGGACTTGTTGGACATCCAAAGCCCGTGACACTGAAGTTCACCGCTGTGTTGAACTTTCACGCATCCGCTTTCTTCCAGGTATCTACTGGGGGCATGTGTGGGGTCTCCCAGGTCGCAGCTCATCGCTGCATTAAGGAGGTCACCAATGCATTTTCAAGAGGGCTGGAGAGTTTATGCATTAACGCACCAACCCAGAAAATTAGGCAGAGAAGTCCATTGGCTTCTTGGCCATTGCAGGATTTCCTCAGGCGCAGGGTGTTATAGATTGCTTGCAGGTGTCCATCAAGGCTCCCTTGGACTTGCCAGCAGCCTTCATAAAAAGGAATTCCACTCAATCAACACTCAACTGGACTGTGACCACCAAAAGTGCACACTGCAGGTGTGATCCCACTTCCCCAGGAGCACTCATGACACATATATACTTCATCACTCCCACCCCCACCATGGGCCTTCAGGGAGGAGGATCCTTGGGAACAATGGGTACCACTCAAGACATGGGGTGGAATTTTGTGGAGCAACAGGGGCCTTGGTTGCTAGCTGGAAAGTGGCGGGAACACTGCATTGCCTCTTTTTGGGAAGTCCCGCCACATCTTGTTCCACTCTGTAGTCAGCCAATCAGTGACTGTCAGCTCTATTGAACAGCAGCGCCACCAGAGAGGCATTGGTGAGCAACCCTCAAACTTCAGCCAAGAAACGGGTTTATCCAAACCATAATCAAGCAGGCTATTATCCTACTAAAGCTATGATCCTGTTGCCTGGACTGATCCAGTGGAGTGCTGCAATATACCCCCAGCCAAGGTTTCCTGTATCAATGCTCTGCAGAGGTGCGTGGCCTTGCATCCGGATGCTTTGGATGACGTCCACTCTTCATCTGATGGGGAGGGGGCAGAGCAGGCACACAGGATGATGAGCCCCTTTGTGCTGGAGGCCAGAACCATTGAGAGACACAGTTACACTTATTACTGACCATCGCTTTGCCCCCGACCTCTCCATGTGCTTTGCCTACCTGAGGAAATGAGTAGACTCCACCTTCCCCCATACAGGTAAACAAATGAGGGTGCAAGAACTACATTCCAACTGATAAGTCACTATTTACTGCCTCAGTGTTCCATATCTCAAAACATAACTGCAATTTAATGAACTATCAATCATTAACATTTACAGACTCGTTACACCCGTGAGCCCTGGTGTGTCTTGGTGCTCTACTTAATGTGCTAACACATCCTTCTATGGGACGCGATCCCTGCACTTGCAGCTGAAGTGGAGCCAGGCTGCTGACTTTGCTGTCCTTTGGCCTGGAGATAACTTTAGCGGTTCTCCCCTTGAGGGTTCGGCATGCTGAAGAGATTCCGCACAGTGCAGGACACCCCTCGGTCATCATGGCTACTGGAGGGGCTGGGGTCACTGCTGGAGGGGCAAGGATGCCTGTCCGCCCTTGGAGCACCCTGAGAGGAGCCCCAGGTGTGGCTGGCAGTTGATCCTCCTCCCTTTTGATGCACAATGACACCTCCATGCATTCTGGAGATGGAGGAGCACCTGGAGGGAACTCCTGTGTTAAACCTATGGCCAAGGTAATGGTACGCAGGCCTGCATGCATCTCCAGTAACCACTGACTGGACTGCTAGATCTGGTTCTTCATGAGGGCCAACAGACTCGATGGAGGATGCTATGCATGCACACACCTAAGACATAGCAGCACTCATGTCTTGCATGGACTCCTCCATTGTCCGCAATGGCTATGCATTGACTCTGGCAGCTCTGCCAGATGTTCCTTGCCTGTCATTGCAACTCCAGCATGTTCCATGTGGCTGATACCAGAGGCCTATCATCAGCATTGGGCACAGTATGGTTCTGGCCTCCCATGGTAATCCAACTGTCAGTCGCCTTGGCTGTCAGCCTCCGTCAGTTGCTCTGGTGTATCTGTGATGTGCTCACCAGCTTGCAACCCTGGATTTAATTGCGAATGCAAACTCACTGAGGTAAGAGTATCTATCCTGGGGAATGATGTGACGGTCCACCCTCTGAGGAATCCTCATTCTCCTCCTCAGAGGTGGAAATCAGGGCTCTGGACTCTACGGCTACCTGTTCTTCCAGAGTGTAGGAACCTGCATAAGAGGACACAAACAGTTAGGGGTAAGGCCTTCAAATTCCTCCCCTCATCCATGCCTGCTGCAAATTTCCTTTTGTTCAGCGGTGGACATATGAGCTTGATGTCCCCTCACTCTCTTTACTTTCGATTCCAGTCTTGCCATCCAAAATCATGCGGCCACCCTGTGCTCCTGCCAGTTTGAGGGCCATTTCCTCTGCAGACGTCATTGGGCAAATGTCTTGCACTTTACTGGTTTTGGTCCTCTCCTTGCTGCTGTGGGTCCATTTCTCCTGCAGGCAGAAAGGAATATTGTGAGTCTCTACTCAATGATCAGCTGATCATACAAACTACTAACGTACCTCTTGCACATGATGGGTCTCACAGACATGTCCTTATATATCCACTCTCATGCTGCATGAAAACTGCATACCAAAGGGATGATAACTACTGGACCTATGACTGGGAGGAATTGGTCTTACCAGAAGCCCTGATGTCAGAACCTTCACAATATGCAACGCCACTCTATTAATTTCACTAACTTTAAAAAGCCCTAGAGAAAACTCACATCACTTGTACAATCTCACACAGAGCCAATAGGAATCCATCAGCAACTAACCTGAAAGTAGTTGATAATCTCTTTTAAATAGCACTGGTGGAGAGATCCTTTCTGCTGCTGAATGCATATGCGGCTGTGTTTTTAAAAGAAGATAGCTGCCTCGGTGAGGTAGAAAATGGCAGGGCTAGCATTAAGTCAGCATTGGATGTTGATGACATCATAATCATGTAGTCAGGTCAAGAGCCTATGTGACTGTTCTCCTGAAACTGGCGCCCTGTGGGGTGGTGCATGAGCATTGTGAACACCGTTTTGGTACCAAAACAATGTGTGGAACACCAAAATTTCAGGCACATTGGGCTGAATTTTTCAGCTGTAGGATCTTTTTGTGAGGTAAGCCTATCATAAAAGTTTTGAAGATTATTTTGACTTTCTGCTGTGGTCATTTTATTTTTCTGATTCCATCGGTAGTGGTTCACTGAATACTATCCATATCATCATCAACATCATGATCAAAGGTTTATTTATTCAATGTCACCTTTGTAGCAGCCAGAGGCTGAATTAAGGTAAGTTTTATAATCAGTTCAAGTAAAATATAAAAAATAATGGAGCAAAGCAATGTATTAAATCAGAACAAACAAATAACTTGCTTCCAGAAGTAGCATCAAAAAACAGAAAAAAAGTGAAAAGTTCAGGTGGGAATTCACTGGCAGCATTACAGCCAATAGCAGCACCACCGATTCACCAAACAGCAATAACTTCCTTGATATTGTGTATCACTTGAGCAATTGCCCTCTGTTTGATGCAGAAAACATTTCAAATGCCTCCCTTCCTATATGCGTTTGTGCTCCCATTCCCAGCTGCACAGAATATGTTCTACGGTGAGATGGGGGTGTTGCCGAACCCAAAGGGAGACGGCTCCATTTTCGGGTATTTCTGCAAGAGGCAGCCAATATATCCAAATTCTACTCGTTTTCAATCTGGGTTGCAAAAACCATTCATGCGATGATAGTGTCCTACCTAACTAAATTTGTCATTTTTCTCATTTCTAAATAGTTGTAATGATTTGTAAAATTATTTTTCACAGGTTACAAGCAGAAAAGCACGAAGATTGTTGGATAAGAGTAAAACGTTTCATATAACATGTGGTTTTACTATATGTCTATTTTCAGGTAAGAAACCCCTACCTTGTCAAAGTATTATAGAATTATTATAGACCAGTATTATAGACCAGAAATTCCCAGCCAAAGTCAGTGGACATTTGGCTTCCTCCCTGAATTTCCTGTCCCGCCCATGATGGGACCCGTTTGAAAATCCCAACCATAGTACATAATAGCAGGGTATTAGCTCAGACTCTTACACTTGTACTGATGACTTAGAAAGTGATTAATTGCTCCGTGGACAAGACCTGCATGATCCCTGAGGAGTGATAGAGGGCCTGATTTTCAAAACCCATTCAATTACACAGTTAGAATCGGGTCCTCTATGGAGTTCCAAATTGGTTTGTGAACATCATTCTTCTTAATTCTTCTGTTATGGTAGACATGAATGTGGGACTCTCTTCCAAGTCAATCACTGTTTCTCTCACCAAGCCCCATTTCCTATGGCAAGTTGAGAGGAGATGTTTTAAAAATCCCATGGCATTCTAAAATGATCAGCTGAACTGATAAACTTTTACACTGCTGAGAGAGAAGAGGAGTTTGGAATTTTACTGTAATTTTTAGTTTATTAATTAAGATCCCATCTCTTGCCTTTTACAGAATACTGCAGAATCCTGAACGAATATCACATGGTTTGTGTGTGTTCTGCAAAAGCTCAAAGCACAGCTTTGAACTCTACCAGTTCAGTAGTCTCCATGTGATACTTCCATTTTCTGATTGTTGCAAGAATTGAATCACTTTGGTTTTATGAGCAGAATTTTTTGTCCCACGGGCGGGCATGCGCCCGACCCGAACGGGAGTGAAATAGTGCGTGATGATGTCAGCTGAGCATTCCGATGTCATTGCTTACTCTCGCAATATTTCAGTCGGCGGGCACACGTAGTAGTCGGCAGCGCACCAGCCGACAATTAAGAGGCCTATTAAGGCACTTAAGCAATTAATTAAGTTGCATTTTCGCTGCCCGCTCAACCGTTCAGTTGGCAGGCGGGCGAATAAGCCAGCCGGCCTTTGCATTTTTCATGAAACCTCATCCACGGGCGGGATGAGGTTTCCAATGGTTACTAAAACAAAACAATGAAAAAATTTTGACATCCTTTTTTACATGACCCTCTTCATGTGACTAAGTCACATGTGGGGACATGCTTATATAATTTGTAAAAAGTTTATTTTTGTATTTAAAATTCTTCAGCCCCCTGAGGCAGCCCTGTGCCTTCAGGGAGCTTTCAGTGCGTGCTCCACCGCACTTGCGTACACTTCAGCGCTAGCGCTCCTCCCGCCCACACTCCGGCAGCGGGTGGTGGTCGGTCTTGAGGCCATTCCCAGGCCTGCCTGACGAGGGGAAAATCCTGCTTTTGTGTATTTTACACTAAATATCAGGCAGCTACGAATAGTGAATAAAGACTGAAACCTAGACAAATGTCATTGGCAATATTTTGTTCCAATTCATAGTGTTGCAATTGTTGAAGCTTGGTATGAAAGAACCCTTCCCTCACAATACTTTAGAAACACTGCCTTCAAACATTACATTGTGCACTATTGGGCTGGAAAACTCTGCTTTTTCATTCCTGTTTCCAGCACTTTGTTTGGAAGAAAACCAAAATATGAACATTCCTGGACATTACTGAGGTTCACATTGCAGCCAGTTTTTCAAACATTTATTAGCTTGAACATTTAACTCAGCTTCTACTTGCCATCGTCAAGCAATGTTGTTTGATAGGAGGATGCTGAGGGTTGTCTGAAACTTGTAATTAGAAACTCATACCTGACAGATTTGTCAGACAGTCCTGTTATATGATGCTATTGCTTCAAGACTTAAGGGGAGCATTTGCCAACAGCTATGGTTGCCAGGTGCAGGTTGTTTTTTTCCCTCTGCCTCTTCCTTTTCCGTATTGGTGCTGTTTCTGGTCCACATTGGACAGATGGAAAGAAACACTAGCATTTGTGTAACGCCTTTTATGACCTCCAGACATCCCAAAGTGCTTTATAGCAAATTAAGTACTTTTGAAGTGTAACTGCTTGTAATGTAGGAAAACATTCAGAAAATGATAACATAATCAGGCAGAGCCGACATGATTTTGTGATATTTATTAGCATTCTTTGAGGATGTAACAAGCAGGGTGGATAAAGGGATAAGAGTAGATGTAGTGTATTGGGGTTTCCAAAAGGCATTCGATAAGGCCACATAAAAGATTACAACACAAGCCCATAGTGTTGGGGTAATATATTAGCATGGATAGGTGATTGGCTAATGGGAAACAGAGTCAGAATAAATAAATAATTTTTGGGTTGGCAAACTGTAATGAGTGGAGTGCTACAATCAGTCTGTCCTCTATAAAGTTTCAAAATTGAAAGTTAAAGGTTTCAGCGCTTTTTACTTCCTGGTTTACTGTCTGTGAGAATATTTCAATGTGATTGGTTGCTTACCCTGCTTAATGACATAACTGTTGTTGGCATCTAGAGATCCCCTTGACCAGGCACAAGATCCAAACTGATGTTAGGAAGGGGGAAGTCCATACCACAGACAGCACTAGATCTTTGTGGGTAGCTTTCTTCAAAGTCAGTGGTGAGTGCCATTGCTTTGTTGCTGACTGCAAAAACCAGCCATATGAATATGCGCTGCTGCCCTTGATTACTATCTAGCTGCTGTGCTGGCAATTATGCAGATGAGGATTTTGGATAAGAATACAATTAAATTTGATGTAGATGAATAACCCACTGGCACTTACTTTCCAGGCTCATGTGAAGAATGGCCAACAAGGTGAGCTATCAGAGGACTGTAAATGCCTGTGGTACTGTACAGTGCGTATGAGTTTCTGTCATCAGGAGAGGAAGAGTAAGGATAGTAAAGTCAAGGGAAAATTGGAAAAAAGAAATATAATTTTAAAGATAATGTTTTTGCACGTTCGCATAACTTGTGTTGTCTTTTAGCTGGATGAGCTTTCTCTTGCACTAGGAGTGATTTGGACATAGTCTGTATTAAAATTCTCTTAAAACTATTTATTTACATCTAAGACTTCATGGTAAGTACATTATTCTTTGGATACAGATTGTTCTGTGTCTTGCTCCCTTGGAGTCCCTTGACCAACTGATCTGATGTCGTTTTTACATCAACAGTAACATCATTGTCTAATTAACATAAACATATGCTGTACAGAAAGGAGAGGGGAAGCTGTCAGTGGCACCACTCCCACCCCTTCCCCCCACTTCCTGATGCCAGATCCCTCAATCAGGCACTGAGCATGCCTTTGAATGAGGGTCCAACAACAACCCCAACACCAACCCCCCCCCACCCCACCCTGAACCCCCAGATTGCAAGCAACCTGCACGCAAGTCCCCCGCCCTCTGCTGAGTAATACAAATTGGTGGCAGGATGAAGCCCTTAAGTGGGCACTAATTGCCCATGTAATGACATCAATTGGCAGCGAGGTGGGAAGGCCATCCATGGGCCTTCTCACCATGGACTTAATTGGGTGGAGGTGGGAAGGTGGCGGGGCCCCCACCTGCTACCCTCCCACCCGATTAAATGCCCCACCAGCGCCAAACACAGCAAGGGAGAGCATTAAATTCCACTCAGTGACCTTTGTCCAGAGATACTTATGCTAAAGCCAATAATAAAATGAAACATATCCTGTATTTCTGTAAACTGCCGTCAAGCCTCTTCTAATGAATCATTATATCACACCACAAATACTCGAGAGTTGGTAGAGTTTTGTCCTTTGGATTTCATGGTATGTCCAAGTTGGGAGTTCATTCTTGAGCTCTTGACAATTTGAGCAAGCTCAGTTGTACAAAAGAGTAGGGAATGTTTGCTATTTTAAGTGCAGTATTTTACTGATGTAACAAAGTTTTGCCCTTTGTATGTGAGTAACTCCTGAGTAATAATGTATTTTGTTCACTCCTGATTTTAGTAATCCATGTTGCAGCTCATGTGGTCAACGCTCTAAACTTCTCTCTGCGCTACAGTGAGGATTTTCCCACACTCAATGTTGCTCACTATCGAGATGAGGTCAGTGTCATGCTGTGTCTATTATACTTTGTCACGCAGATCATTTTAAAGCCAGCTGTTAATCTCATCATGGTGATGAAGTAAAAACAATGATTAATTGCTCACTTTATTGTGGGAGGACATTATTATCCCTGATTAGTTTCATGTCCTTGTTGTGGAAAGTAATTTACCTGATGCAAAGGGGAGAGTTTAATTCAAAATATTTGAATAACATAACTCTTATTTAAATGCTCATTCTGTTTTGCAAGAGAATCATTGAAAAAAACACAGGGCTGCATTTCTTCTTTGTTGTAGGAGCGGTGGGGCTGAATGGGCCATAACCCCACTCCATTTCCCTAGGTGAGGCCTCATTTAAAAAATAGAATCTGACTACTTTACTGGAAAATTTTGATGGTGCTGATGAGGCAATAGAAATCTAAATGATGTGGGAAAGAGTCATCAGGAGGAAGACTGGACCTTTTTGTTGGGAGGTTTTGGCTGAAACTGAGGTCTTAAAAGTTGTCTGTATTGGGCCTATATGAAGGTTAAGGAGGCCATTCCTGTTTCTTCATGCAGTCGCTTTGGAGTATTACTGCTGCTGTCCCAGGGACTACTGCCCCCTGCTGGCTACTCTGTCAAGGGCAGTTTAGGAGAGGATAGGCTTCACTTTTCGAAATTTGTTCCAATTTTCTGTGGTTATCTTTCCTATCTCAAGGTGGAACCATGGAAAAAAATCTAATCCATAGTCTTACACGTCAATAAAGAAAAGGTTTTCATGAAAATCCATTTTTAAGAAAAAATATTAGGTGTTGCCATTTTGCTACACAATGTTTACATTCTAAATATTCAGATTCCAGTGTCTAGTGAAAATGATAAATGCTGCCTTGAGGTAACCTGTTTAGCTGTAACCATGACCAGTGCTTTATGGTGATTGAAAAACTGAAATTATGCCTTTATTACATGAGATTCCAAGATTTCTTAAGTGTTTTGGGAATCAGTCTGTGACTCCAAACATTTAGAGGCAGCTGTGCTATGGTAACTGGGAAAAGTCAACGACAGTTTTTTATTGCATGAGAGTCCAAACTGTTGGTGTTTTGGGAATTGCATTCCACAGTGCTGTCCATTTTTAAAAATAAATCTTTAGTCTTGATTAAGACCTCTCTGTATTCAAGGAAAGGCATGGCACAGGTCCTGTTCTGAGAAAGGGAAAATGTGAGTTGTGACATTTGTGAGTGTGTCCTAATGAAGGGCTTATGTACAAATTCAATTAAAAAAAATGTCAGGCTTCAAGTTTTTAATGGCATAAGTGTGCCCAGTCAACATTTCCATTTTTTGCTGATTCACCGTCATTTTGGCCTTCTTTGCCAAAAAACCCTAAACTAAGGGAATGAACTTCAGCCAGTCTTTTCTCCTTGTCTCTGTATTCAGCTACTTATTTCCAACATAAGTTATTCCTTCTTTTTTCTCCCTTAGATTTTCTGCCTCTAACTTCCTCTTCTAAATGTACTGAATTGTGCTGGCATACTTTTTCATCACCGAACTTTCTTACAGTAAGGCACCAGGTGGGGTTGAGGGCATATTTATCTAATTCTGGTTTACTTTTGTGTAACAATTTTTTTTTGCATATGAGTAAGATTCTGTTAATTTAGATATTGTGTAAACTTATCCTTCATTTTTGAAAGCTAATATTTAACTGTGGAGGTGCCTCAAATTAGTTGGGTTGCCCTTTGACATAGTTCTTCCCTTATCTTTGCTATCAATTGAGGAATTTGGACACTGCATTATCTCTGATTTTGTTAACTACTTAGTTTTTTTTGTTATTTACCTTTTTCTTCAAATGAGATGACAGGAATTGAAAACTCAAACCCAGGTACCACTAACTGGGTTGTACCACTCTGTTTACAAAAGCCATTTGAGGCAGAAACCAGATCAAAGGATTTACCTGTAAGTGAGGAAATAGAACTCGGTGGTCCTACTATTCATCAGCCAGTACATGCATAGAACTTCAAAACCACAACGATGTTTAATGAAAATTTGTGTTCCTACAGAAATGCAACTTTCATCTTTAACCCCTGATGCTAGAGTAGTTGATTTGGGGGAAAATAACTTGAGGAAAATTTAATTGTAATTATGTTTCATTCACTTTTTTGCATTGCCTGTTGCAAAGAATAGGACATGAATCCAGTTGATTTACAAAGAAGTGCATTGCTGATATGATTAAATCATCTCATCTGTGGAATAACACAATAAAGCACATCATTACTGCTAACAATGACATGTACGTTACTGTCAATGTCAGTGGCCTTTTGGAAGTACCTACCAATCCAGCAATAGAGTTATTAATGCACTTTCTGGCATATTCAGTGAGATACTATTATACTGGTTGTTAAAAAAAATGAGTGTGGATTTCCTCCTCTGAAGATAAAGCAATCTGAAGAAGGGGAAAATGTAGAATGTGACAATTTAACTCTGATAGTGACTTTTAAAGATCTGACCGTTTTTTCCAGGACCCCAGGAAGATTCTCTTCACAACGCGTGAGTATAATTTTTTGTGGGATTTCTTGCTTGGGGAAAAAGTAATGATATTCTTGGAATGGGGAGTAGTTAGTGCTGAGACCTAATTTTGTTGGGAACTACGGTGTCTTCCTTAAAGGAGAAAAAGAAACAAAACTGCTCATATTGAGCAGAGCTCTTGGCACTGATTTAAGAAACTACACTTTGTGTTATCCATAGTGGTTTGTCTTGAGATTAAGTTGGTTGTGAGTAAATCATGCCAAACATCTGGTTTAATACTATTGTCACAAAAGGGCACCAAACTTCATGCAGTCTATTTACTTTAGAAGTTACACCTTTATCAGTATTCAAGAGAAGGGTTTTTTTTATTTTTCTCCTGATCTTAAAGTCACCCTTTGAGGCTAAGCAAAGGGTGGTTCAATTATTTTTCTCCTTTCTTTTGAATAATTTCTATACATTCTCTAAACAGAACTGTTTGTGAGGAGATTTATGGTCCTGTTACAAGAGCTCCTATAAATGGATTCCTTCTGATTTGTCACACAATGTGATCTCCATTTTCTGAAACTTTTTAATTTCACGACCTTAGTAATTGCTAATCTGCAGTATCTCCGTTGTCAATAACTTGTTATTTAGTTCCAGGAGTAACTGGATTTTTCATGGTGCTGGTGCTTTTCTTAATGTGCACATCTTCATCATACTCTTTAAGGTAAGACTGAGCACAGGCAACATTTTATCTGTATGATCAGCTGAGAGTGAGTGAAGTAATTATTAAAATGAATTTTTCCACAGTTGGATGCCATTAACGTGCGCTGTTGTCCTATCTGTGTTGCAGGTTTTCAAACTTTGATATCTTTTGGTACACACACAACCTCTTCATAGTCTTCTACATTTTACTTCTGCTTCATGTGACTGGGTAAGTATGTTGAAGTAACCTTTTTCAAAATACTTCTTTTAGCAACCAGAGCTATGTTGATTCAAAATCCATTACAATGGTCATACCTTGCATATTTGTGAGAATTATGATTGGTTAAGATGCAATGCACTTTTTTAACTGTAAAATCTAAGCAAATCCAAATGCTGTTTTTCTTAAATCCAAATGCTGTCTATCTTACAAACGCAAAATACTGCAGGCGCAGGAAATCTGACAGCATCTGTGCCGAGAGAACCAGAGTTAATGATTGAATTTTACATTTTTCGAGGTGAGGGAGGTGGATCAGAAAGTGAGTGGTCTGCTGCTTCTGCCCTCACCATTTCTGTTCTTCAAATCAAGTGTTGGATGGCCAATTAGTGGCCGTCTGGCAGGAAGGTGGCCAATTAGCAGTGCAGAGGAGGGCTCCATACCAAATCTGGAGTCCCGGTTGGGACATCATGCAACTGAGGGGTTATGCTGTTAACAGAAAATCAATCACGGCTACAAATTTAAAGCTCTCTCAATCTTTCTTTATTTCTTATGGCAGGCTCCAAAAAATTTAAAAATGAGTTAAAAAAACACACAGATGCTGCCACCTTTAGCAGCAGAATCTGCTGCTACATTCAACCATGGTCCCGGTGACAGGACTTCTGCCCATGTGCCGCCTCATCATAGCTGCTGTAAAACTTTCCCAGACTGTTTGTTTCACGACTGACAGCTGAGAAATGCAGCGGGCAATAAAAAATTGCAGACCAATGTCTTGTTAATGAGTAATTTCAAAATGGCAGGAGGCTGCTAATTTCCACACCCACTCACTTTCCAAAATTTCGGAGACTGGCGTGATGACTTCATATTACCGACCTGACGTCATCACATCCTATTTTATGTACACACAGCCCTCCTGATTTGCGGCTGTAAAATCCAGCCCAATGTTTCAGCTTTGTGACATTTCATCAGCACTCAGTTCGCTGAGGTTATGAAAGGTGTTACATAAATGCAATTTCTCTCTAGTGCTGATGTGGCCTTCTAATTATTCAACTCAGTGGATGGAGTTCAAAATTTGCAGACTTGTATTTGAATCTCGATCTAGACTAATTTAGCTATTTGTGCTTTCCAAAGGGCTGGGGAAATGTCAGTCTTGACTACATCAGTGACTATGTTGAGATCCTTTTGTAATAGCTCAAGTTCATATCCATGAGTTGAGCTAACTTGTCATCCTTACTATGGAGCAATTTAAAAATAAACTCGTCAAATGTCTCCAGTCATGATTACTGAACTTTCAATTGTCTAGTTTTCCTCCTGAATCCTTCCTTTTTAAATGATGACTTGTAGGTAGGTGTGGAATTTCAGCACTTCACCTAGGTATGCATTCTTTATGCATGAACCTGTCTAGCAAATGTCATCAGGTTGTTCAAGTGTAAGTGACATCAGAGCTGCGCCTGACCTCTCCTCCCCTTATGTCCACACTGATACTTTCACATCAGGCATTACAGGATAGCCACTAGGGATCTCAGATGGATACTTTTTTCCCTGTATTCTTAGTCTAGGGATGTTGAAAACAATGGTGGAATTTTCTAGTCAGTTAGTTGTCTGATTTGCATGGATACCCATTATAATTGTCCCCAAACCAAGCTTTTTAAGAAATGCATATTGATAGAGTTTTTGATTGCTTGAATCTTTCCAGAAAGTTTAGACATAGATTGGCAGCTAGAGCATAGAAACCCCAAAGTGTGCTCAAGGGGACTAATGAATTTAACAAGCTTAAGCCATGTAACCAACAAGGACACACCTCGTAAGCTTTGCCCTGCCTGTTCAGCCAGAACTACTCTACCCGTTAATGAAGAGAGAGGAACTCCTCTTCAAGTTTCCACATTAAGCTTGTCTAACTGGATATTAGACAATTAACAACGGCTGGGAGTACTGTGGACCTGTATGGCTCATTTATTGGATTATCACAAGGTTGTCTTGGTTCTGTTTTTCTGTCACTAATGTACCATCTTGGAGTAACCTCTACCCTAAGAAAATCCTGTTTACCACTTGCTCTCAAAGTGGATAGTCCCATGCTGGTCATTAGGTAACAAGAGCATTGTTGAATGCTCAGAAGATAGTTATAAAATACCATTGCTGTGATAGGCTGGAGCCCTCCAACCCTGCAATCATTTCCTCTTTTTTCTACAAATTCCCCTCACAGCGTAAACCTCAATCATGCAAGTGGTTAGTGCAGTTCCAAAGCACTGTTCCCATGGTAAAATTGACACCTAGCAAGACTCGGGTACTGAGATGGATCAACAATACCGAGATCCTTTGAAACTTCAAATCAATACCTTTGAGATCCCCTTTGAGATCCCCTACTGAGTAATGATGAGCCATAATACAGCACAGCTGAAAACCTAGGGCTGAATTTTAACACTTAAAAATGGGTGGGCTGGGGTCAGGTCACATGTTAAAATTTTAAAAATCTTAAACATGATCGCAAACCAAACCATTCTCTTCCACATGTAAGGAAGATGGGACAAGGGGTGAGGAGCCAATTCAGGATACAAGTTAGCAATTTAAGTTTTTATTGAGGTTGGCAGCCTCTGATTTGGCCTGAATTACCAGTTTTACAGTAATTAACCAGTTTCCCAGGTCTTGGGAAATACAGAAGCTGAAGAGAGGTGAGGACAGCTTTGGGAAGAAGGTAAACACCTTTTCAGCACTGCTTGTGGGTCAGGAGTGCTTCCACCTGACCTTCTGATCTTTCACCTCCATCCCCATCAAACAACACCTTATGAAGATACCCTGGATCAACACTCAACCCCAGCTGTGGAAATATATTGCTGTTCCTTCATAATTTCTGGGTCAAAATCATGGAACTCCCGAACTAATAAAATTGTGGGTGTACCTTCATCACAAGAATTGCAGTCGCTCAAAAAGGTGGCTTCACCACCACCTTCTCAAGGACCCGGATGAGCAATAAATGCTGGCTTTGTTGGCAACACCCAAGAATAGATTAAAAAAACACTTGGCTGGTTTCTGATGCTAAAAAAAGTGTTCTAAAAATGCAGTGATCCTGATTTTGCAATCAAAATAATAGTAAGACTAATTGTAGTTGTGTTACTTAAGTGCAAATAGCATAGCACCTTCAGGCGAGGACAGATGTGCGGTTAAATGCTAATACACAAAAGTTGCTGTCTAAGTTGCATTGTATGCTGTTAGTTTTGTGAAAATTACATCTTGTTGCTGCCTCACCATTGAAATACTGTAGTAATTATAGCTTTAAGGAATGTAGTGACTGTAGCTTTAAGACTTATTGTGTTGTATAGTATCACGTGACAGTGTGAATGAATCCGCTTTAAGCGCGGGGAACCTTAGAGCGGGAGTTATTCAAGTTGCGGAGCTTGATGAGAGCATGTTACTGCATGTAACTTGTAAATAAAGTTCGATGTTTCTATAATGAGAAACCTGTCATAACAAACTGGCGACGAGGATGGGATTGGGTCCAGCGTTGTCCCTCACCCAGCTACTGAGTATCTCGTTTAAACTGAAGAAAAGGAAATATACTCACCAGGTATGCTGCAGAGTTCAACCAGAAGAAACAGAAGCACTGTTATTTTAAGTTAAAGGTAAAAAAGGACTCCGATCAAAATGGCTGAGAAATCTCCTGGAGCACTCCCGGCATTTAAAGAAAAACGGGATCTGCAGAGGCGGAAAAAAAAAAAAATCTGTACATACATTGTAAAATGGGCGGCAGCCCCGCAGCCTCAGTAGGTTAGAGAAACTGGCACACAGCTGCAAGTAAAGAAGGGTTTAAAAATAACATGCAGTGCAAGGTTAAAAGAAAAGGCTGTAGAGTTTAAAAATTTTTTTTAAAGTACGTACTGCAGAGTTGACAGCTTGCAAGTTTAAAAAAAAGCAACCACATTTGCCGGTGAGTCTGCCAAAACACAAAAAATGTGGGAAACTCAAAAACAGCATAGAAAAGCCGACAGCTGCAGAGACAGCCCGAGTAAAAAAAAACGTGACTGCTCTTAAAGTGACAATACATTTAAAGTGGTAAATGCAAGAAAAATGGACAGAAAATGGACAGAAAATTAGAAGAGACCCCAGAGAGAGGGCAACTCTCAATACAAGTCCATTGGCAACAAGAGATCCCAGAGAGGAGGCAACTCTGCCGAAGGCAATAAGAGACCCCAGAGAGAGGGCAACTCTACCAAAGGCAACAGGAGGCCCCCGGGGGAGGCAACCAGAAAATAAACAGTTGAAAGAACAGTTGATTGTCCTTCAAGATCAAATGCAAAAGGAATGTGTAATCATTCAGCAACATGAAGAAATAAAGACTGTCTTAAACAGTAGAATGGAAGCACAGCAGAAGAAACTCCTGAGAGGGCTTGGAGGAAGCCCTGGTAATCAGAGAGGGCTCAGGTACCCCTGGGAGTTGTGTATAGCTGGATACAACCAGGACACAGGAGTTCAGAGAAACTCCAAGGTAGTGAAGCTAGCTATCTAGCAAAGAGCTGAAGAATCAGCTGAATGAAGCTCAGGAGGCATTGAAAGAAAAAGTCGTATAACTTTCCAAGATGCGAGTGGTTACCTGGATAAGAGTTTCTGTGATTGGACCTTTGCCATACCATGTAGAATTGGAGGTCTGGATCACCCACAAACACATGGATCATTTGAGAAGAAGGGCGATACCCCAACAAAACGATGTTCCACCTGTAACCATTGTAGAACCCGTGGTCCCTGTTGAAATTATTCAACCAAGGATAGACATACAGATGGCTCCGTGGGAGTAGATAACATTGAACTGCCTGTGCCTAAAGAGGTACCTGATGTTGCTGCGGTTCCAGATAATGTGGATCCTGTAAGAGATTCGAAAGTCGTGGAGTTACGATGCTCCATCCAGAGAGACAACTTATAATTCTATGACCTGTGTGTACATTTGTGATGTCATGAAGGTGGATGTTCTTGTAAATACAAACTGTACAAAAAATTTAAAGGCGGAGGAATGTAGTAATTATAGCTTTAAGGAATGTAGTGACTGTAGCTTTAAGACAAATTGTGTTGTATAGTATCATGTGACAGAACTGATTCATTCACACTAAATTGGGAAACTTTAGAGTGGGAGTTCTTCTTCTAGTTGTGGAGCTTGATGGAAGCATGTAACTGCTGCTGCAGCCTGTAAATAAAGTTTGATGTTTCTAATGAGAAATCTGCCTGGAAAATCAGGTCCAAAACAAATACGTTGAACAGCGTGAAGTCTTTGCATGGTAGATATAAATTAAAATATAAAATATAAAATGTCACAGAATGTTACATTGTATCATTACAGTGCAGGTAGTCCTTTAATGATGTGATATATGTTAATCAATTTCATTGCCAGTGAACTATTAAAGCTGAGTGCCATTAAATTTGACAAGTCCTGAAAACTGGTGAAGGGATCACAATATGTTGTGTGCAGATTTGGTCATCTTATTTAAGGAAGAATGTACTTGCCTTAGAGGCAGTGGAATGAAAGTTTACTAGGCTTATTACTGGGATGAGGGGGATTGTCCAATGAGGAGAGATTGAGTAGACTAGACCTATATTCCTTAGAATATAGAAGATTGAGAGCTGATCCCTTTGAAATATATAACATTCCGAAGCAGCGTGACTGTGTAAATGCTGGGAGAATGTTTTCCCTGGTTGGAGTGTCCAGATCTAGGGGCTGAATTTTCTGCCTGGCGGGGGAGTGGAGCAGGAGCAGGCGGGCGCTGACCCGATCGCCACCTGCGATCGGTTCCGCGCCTCCATTTTATGTGGGCGAGCCAATTAAGGCCTGCCCAGCGTGAATCATGGCTCTTGAGGACAGCGGGAGTGGGTGGGTGGTGGCGAGTCTGCAATGACTGCCGGGTCCAATGGCGACCTGGCGGCTTGTTTTAAAAAGCTGCTGCAGCCTTTCCAAGGCTGCGAATTATGGCCAGTGGAAGGGCTCCCCAGAGCGCTGCTGGTGATCAGGCCAAGCAGGAGGGTAGGGCAGGGGGGCACTGTGCCCCTCATTTTTCAGATGATTGTGGGGAGGAGGAGGCGCCCCCCCGCCCCCCACAAACGTGCCTGGGAGGAGGTGGTGAGCTCCCGCGACGTGGTGCAGTGCACCTGGATCCAGTGTCACAAGCGCTTCAACGGCCTGTTGCGCTCAGGAACAGCGAGTACCATGTTGGCATTGGTCACTTAACCCAGCAGGTAGGCTTCCCCCCCATTCCCCCCCCCACCCCCAAGTCTGAGTGCAGTGGCTGCATTGAATCATTGACAGCATGTGCCCTTCTCTGGGTGGGCCAGCAGATATTGCCCATGCCAAAGTCACCCTGAGGGGGTGGTGAAGAGATGGGTTCTGCCCCCGCAGCATGTGGTACACTGAGACCCACATTACTGTTTTGGGGACAACCTGGAGGAGCTGCACCCAGGCGCAGTGCTGGAACTCCAGGGCATGTCAAAGTCAGGGTGATGAGATGCTGGGAGGGGAGCTTCAAGGTGGCATTGGCACCGATCGATCTGCTGCCCTCTGCGCTCCACGTGCTTGCGCCTCCTTGCTATAGAAGGTTAGACCGTGTGGTGCCACATGTGATGTAGGCAGCATTTGGCCCAAGGGGACAGGCCTAGCATCTTTGTGTAAGTGTTCAGCAGCAGCGGGGTGAGAAGACACTGGAGCTCTGTAATGTCCCACTCTGGTTGGGGTGGGCCGTCCGTGAAGAGAGTCCAGGTACAAGTAGCACTAATCAATGCTCTTCTCCCTTTTCAGGAGAAGAATGCACATAATGCTGCCGAGCGGGTGAGGACTGGCGGCGGGCCAGCACAGTTAGTGATTCTCAGCCGTTTCGAGCAGGAGGCCCTAGATTTGGAGAGGTGCCATGCACCCAGGTCCACCGGTGTCAGTGAGGCTGGGGTGCCACGGGCAGTTCTGTTTGCCCAGCAGTGAGGTCACCATTGTTCTCCCAGCAGCCATGGCAGTGCTGGATGTTCAGTGATTGAAGTTTGCACCATGGCATGATCATTGCTTATGGAAGGATGAGCTCATAAAGATCCGGGGGACAGGCATACACATTGACATTATCTCCACATTAACTGATCCAATGTCCTTGTTCTTCCTTTCAGCATCAGCGGAGCAGGGCTGGGAGGGGGAACAGCAAAGGCTCTCATTCCTGAGGGCCCTGATGTCTCACCAGTGTCACACCATCTCTGCCAGGCAGGCACCAGTGCAGTTACTAGCACCTCGGTGGGAGTTAGAACATCGGCTAGTGTCCCAGGGCACAGCGGTGAGGGCACTTCACAGTTGCTGGAGGAGCTGGCAGAAACAGAGAGTGCCCATGGCGCCAGCAGTCGGAGGACTGCAGGGGACCAGGCACATGCTCAGTCGCTGCCTGATGATGTGCCTCTGGAGTCGTCCGTGATGCAGCAAGCGCATGAAATGTGGCCGGGTGTGTAGGAGCATCTGGGGGAGATACATGAGGCTATGCTTGGCTTGGTGTCCATGGTGGAGGAGTCTACCCGGACTATCGCTGAAGCAATGAACTTCATGTCCGAGTGCCATGCGTCCTCCATGGAGAGAGTGGCGACTCTCATGGAGAGTCTCCTCCAGGAGACCTGTCAGGGATTCCTGGGGATGCGCTCAGACCAGCAAGCCCTTACACCGGCATTGACCTCAGCTGGTCAGTGGCAGTGTGGGAGATGGTCCGGGCACCAAGTTTCCCAGTTTGGTGTCCATCCATCCACGGTGAGCAGGGAGGTCCGAAGCGACCTCACGTCAGCGCAGCAGCTGCCTGTCATCTCTGCGGGCTCTTCTCAGGGCGCTCTGGATGAGGGCGGAAGCTCCTCTGCCCCTCTGCCAGTGACCCTTGCATCTGGTGAGGCTGCGACGACTGGGGAGATGCCAGCTGTGGAACTGGTAGCTGCCTCCCAGTTGGGGCCAGCACTGGGTCCACAGGCCAGAGGATGACCACCAAGGTCATCGAGGCCAACAGGACAGCAGAGTGAGCAGGCTGTCTCAGATGCCACGCCGAGCAAGGGGTCAGCACCAGGCCGTAGCACCCGAAATCGTAAACATGAGGCACCCTAGGCACACCACGGGTTCATCACTGGTTCTTTTGTGTTGGCCCACAATGAGGTTTTTATGAGTTGATGTGATTTTTCACACCTTTTTCATTTTGTTTCATTAAGTTTCTTTGGTTGCAAAAATAAATTCAGACATGTCACCATGGCTGAGGGTGCCTCTTTTCTTCTGCAGATGGATGGTTTCCAATAATGTCATGTATGCTTTGTGGGACATTCAGCTTTATTAACAAGGACCTTAGTTAATGTTCCTAACCGGGCAGATTATGCACTTAGGTCTTGAATATGGAGCGTACAGCCCAGGCTTGTCCATACGTGATGTGCTAGCTGAAGGTTCATTGGATTAAAGCCTCCCGGGTGTCCCTGCCTCCCTGGAGTATGCCCGGGTCAGCGTCTACCCCCTCAGCATTTCCCTGTGCATGCTCATCCTCGGACTCACTGCTGGACTCATCGTGTGCATCCACAGCCAATGTGTCTACATCTTCATTGTCCACTGCGTCCCCCCTTTCCAGCACAAGATTATGGAGAGCACAGCATGCAGCCACTATCAGTGACACATGATCTGGGGGGTACTGGAGTGCACCCCCGGAGTGGTCCAGGCATCAGAAGCGCATCTTGAGAAGACCAGTGGCTCTCTCCACCACAGCTCTTATGGAGGCCTGGCTCCTATTGTACCGCTGCTCAGCTTCTGTTCTTGGATGGCGGAGAGGCATCATGAGCCACCTTCTGAGGCGATAGCCCTTGTCATTCAGCAGCCATTCAGTGGGGAACCCAGCAATCGCGGCAAACCCTCTGGCTCACTCTGCCTGGCTGGCCTTGTCCATGCGGTAGTGAGGGAAAGTCAATGCACGTCTGAACAGAGAATCTGTCACCAGCTTGACACAACTGTGGACAGCTGGTGGGGAGACTCCAGAAAGATCACCCACCAACCCCTGGAAAGAGCCAGATGCATAGAAGTTGAGGGCCACTGTGACTTTCAGCGCCACTGGCATGGGGTGTCCACCCACACTGTTGGAGCTGATCTCAGGGCCGATCATCTGACAGATGAGGGTCAGTCTCCCTTGAGAGGCAGAGCCTCCTTCAGTGTTGCACCTCAGAGACATATTCAGGTAGCTGCATTACCGCCTGTAAACCCTGGCAGCAGGATAGTGGCGTCTTCTGCGGACCCTTCCGCCTTGGACTTCCTGTTGTGCCTGCGCCTGTCCTCCCACAGGTTGATCCCCGGGAGGCTGAAAAGGGACATCTGGCCTCCTTCCCCTTCTGGCCTTCTCTTCCTCCTGAAAGGAGGTGCCTCCAGTGGAGACCACAATCCCCATTCCCAGGGTAAGGGAAGGCTGTCTGATACCTGGAAGGTCCCAAGTGTTATGACTTCTCCAGAGTCCTGAACCGAAGCCTGTGATTTCTGGCAAAGCAGCTCTGAAGCGAAATGAAGCTGTCCTGTTCACACAAGCAAGCAACTGTAAGTTATAATCTAAAGTACTAACAACTCACACTAGTGAGCCCACTCACCCCTTTTATCCCACCCGTGGATGAGGTTTTTGAAAATGTGGCCTACCCGCTTGCCTATGCCGACACCCTGAAAATCGCACGGGCTGCGTAAAATCAAAGGCAATTGGTACCTCAAGGACCTTAACTGGCATGTTAATTAGTGACAGGCGCACCCCCATCCTCAGAGTGCGCCTGCCTACCGAAATATCGTGATGGTACGCGGTGACGTCGGGACTCATGCCTGAGGTGTCATTTTACGTCTGGCGTGTCAGGCCTGTGCCCACATGAATGGGGGGTGTGTGTGTGTGTATGTATGTTGATGGGTGAATGATGGGTGTGTGTGTATATATATATATATATATATATAATATGCTCATTAAGAGGCGTATGAAACTAATGGTGCAGATGGTACAAATGGCACTTGAAGATGCATTCGCTGACCTTGACCACTTGTACGAGGTCATTGAACTTGCTGCTGCACTGCATGCAGATACGTGTGGCTATACTGTTGATATTGAATGCCACGGCTATCTGCTCCTACTTCCTTCGCAGTGTCTGTCTGGAGAACCTGCTGGTCCCTTATGGATGGTACACCTCTCTCCTTCTGTCCACCTCCTGCACAAAGGCCTCCAGTGCTGCATAGAAGAAGCTGCAGTATGCTCTCTCTCCTATTGGTGCCATAGTACTCTTCTTCCTGCCGGCTGGCTTTAAATTGGGCAGGGTAGCTTGGATTCATGTTAGCCTCTCAAAACTTTGCATCCCCTGCTCAGGAATGCAGTCACTGAACAATGGACTCAGTATCGGTTGTACACTCATGAAGATGAGGCAACACGAAGTTTGCACGCTCTCTGCATAGAAGCAACATAAGGACACAGCGAATCTGAGCTGAAATAGGCTATTCAGCCCTTCAAGCCTACTCCACCATTCAGTGAGATAATGGCTGATCTTCTCCCTCATCTCTGCTTTCCTGTACCCATCTCCATGTCCCTGATTCCTTTAGGATCTAAATATCTGGGGCTCTCTGACTTGAATATACTCAATATACAGGTCATTTACAGCACTCTGTGGTAGAGAATTCCAAAGATTCACAACTGCTTGAAAGAAGAAATTTCTCCTGATCTCAGTCTTAAATGGCTGACCCTTTAATATGAGGCTGTGTCCTCTAGGGCAAAATTTTCCCATTGGCGTGCGGGGCAGGTCCCAACGTCGCCCCTAACCATCGCAATATTTCATTGGGCGGGAGTGCGGTGCTCTCCGATGCGCACCCGCCAATAATTAATGGGCCACTTAAGGCCCTTGATGCTCCAATTGACCGCGATTTTTCAGCGCCCGTGCAATCTTCGGGTCGGCGCACAGGCACAACCGGCAGGTGGGTAGGACACATTTGTATAAACCTCATCCATGGGCGGGATAAGAGGGTTCAGTGAGGTCATGAGTGTTCTCTGCCAAATATTGATGTTTCAAAGTTACTGATACTTGCCTGTGTGATCTGCAATACTTCAAAACTCATACCAGCTGCTTGGTCTGGACTCACAACCTTCCAGTCAGCACTCTGCAGTGAGGAATCATTTTTGGGCCTGCAGGTTTCAGGAAGCCTTCCCTTGGCCTGGGAATGGGAGCGGTACTCTCCACTGCAGGTGCCTCCTCTGAGGAGGAAGGGAGGACTAAAAGGGGGAGGGGGCCAGCAGTGCACATGCAGCCTCCAGGGGAGCCACCTTTGGGAGGTCAGGCGCAGGCACAAGGGGTGCAGGGCGAAGAGGTAGTCCAAGGTGGAAGGGGCCGCAGAAGACGCCACTATCCTGCTGCCAGGGTATACAGGTGGTGAAGCAGCTACCTCAATAAGTCTGAGGTGCAGTGCCAAAGGAGGCTCCGTGTCTCAAGGGAGACAGTCAACTATATCTGACAGATGATTGGGCCTGAAATCTCCGCTGTGTGGGCGGACACTCCATGCCAGTGGCTCTAAAGGTCACAGCTGCCCTCAGCTTCTATGCCTTTGGCTCCTTCCAGGGGTCAGTGGGTGATCTTTGCGGTGTCTCCCAATCAGCTGTCCACACTTGTATCAAGCAGGTTACAGATGCTCTGTTCAGGCATGCATTGACCTTCATCCACTACCATTGGGACCAGACAAGCCAGACACAGCAAGCCAGAGGCTTTGCGGCCATTGCTGGCTTCCACCGTGTCCAGGGTGCAATAGACTGTACACATGTGGCCATCAAGGCGCCAGCAGGTGAGCCCGGTGCCTTCGTCAACAGGAAGGGCTTCCACTCCATGTACGTGCAGATAGTCTGTGATCACAGGATGCAGATTCCGCAAATCTGTGCAAGATACCCTGGCAGCTCCCATGATGCTTACATCCTCAGACACTCCCAGGTGCCGGGGCTCTTCAGTGCTCCAGCCCGGCTTGATGGATGGCTGCTGGGTGACAAGGGCTATCCCCTGAAAAGGTGGCTCATGACGCCTCTCCGCCATCCAAGAATGGAGGCCGAGCAGCGGTACAATAGGAGCCACGCCTCCACAAGGGCTGTGGCAGAGAGTAACATCGGTCTTCTCAATATGCGCTTCCGATGCCTGGACCATTCAGGGGGCGCACTGCAATACCCCCCAGATCGTGTCACTGATAGTGGTTGCATGCTGTGCTCTCCATCTGGCGCTGGAAAGGGGGGACGCAGTGGAGGAAGAAGATGTTGACGCAGTTGCTCTGGCAGCAGATGATGAGTCTAGCAGTGAGTCTGAGTATGAGCATGCCCAGGAGAACGCTGAGGGGATAGACGCTGAACTGGAACTGGACAACCTCCAGGGAGGCAGGGACACCCAGGGTCCTTTGATCCAATGCTTCTTCAGCTAGCCTACCAAAGATGAACCACTGCCATATGTCAGGGCTGCAGGCTCCATACTCAACAGGAACATTTGTTTGGTGAACAACATGCACTATGTGCCATTTCAATAAAGTACAATGACAAACAAGTCACTCATAACGTTATGGGTTACCCTGCACCTGCATAACTAATGAAGCACCCAGAGGCTTCTTGAATGCAAACACACTTAATGGTGTGGTGCCTGGCATACATAAAACAAATTAAATGGAAAGGTGTTTTCCATCACACCTACTAATAACTAATTTAAAAGTGGGGCAAAAAAAATTACCAGTGATAAGCCCGTGTGGTGCATAAGGTGCTTTAAGTTTTTGTTTGCGGGTGCTCTGTCTTGGTGCTCCCCCCTCGCTGGCACTGGCATTGCAGACAGCCTGCTCACTCTGCTGTCCTGTCGGCCTCGATGACCTTGGCAGGCGTCCTCTGGCCCGTGGAGCCTGTGCCAGTCCCACCTGGGAAGGAGCGGCCAGTGGCATGGCTGGCACCTCCCCAGTTGCCGCAGACTCAGCAGATGCCACAGTCAGTGGCAGAGGGACGGAGGAGCTGCTGCCCTCATCCGGAGCACCCTGAGAGGAGCCCGCAGAGATGACAAGCAGCTCATGCTCCAACGTGAGGTCACTTTGGACCTCTCTACTCACCACTGATGGATGGGCACCTAGCTGGGATACTGGGTGCCCAATCCGTTTCCCACACTGACCACCTGAGGTCAATGCCACTGTGAGGGCTTGCAGGCCCCAGCGCATCCCCAGGAATCCCTGATTGAGCTCCTGGAGCAGTCTCTCATGAGAGTCGCCACTCTCTCCATTGAGGAGGCAGTGCACCCAGCCATGAGGGTCATTGCATTGCTCATGCTCCGCATGGACTCCTCCCCAATGGTGACCATGGCACGCATTCCCTCATGTATCTCCGCCAGATCCTCCCGCACACCCTGCTGGACTTCCAGCACCTGCTGCCTCAGGGACGACTCCAGAGGCCCATCATCAACCACCAACTGAGCATGTTCCTGGTCCCCAGCAGTCCTCTGACTGCCGGCGCCCTGGGTACACTCTGCCTCCGCCTGCACCTCAAGCGAGTGCGAAGTGCCCTCACTTCTGTGTACCGAGATACTATCTGCCGATCTAATGTCCACCGAGGTGTTGGTATCTGCGCTGGTGCCTGCCTGGCTGAGAGGGTGTGACGCCGGTGCGTTTCTCTCGTCTCTGTCCTCTGAGGTGAGCAGTGGGCCTTCAGGCTCCTGACCCCGACGGGCTTCTGGTGAGCCTGAAAGGAAGAACAAGGACATGTCATTAGTTGAAGTCATTACACTGTTAATGTGCATGCCTGGCACCCGGATCAGGGAGCCCTCATCTTTCCATTATCAATAGGGATTCCATGTTCGATGCTCACATCAATATAGAGACAACAGTTGAACGGTTGCTATGACAGACATTCTGATCTCAGTGCACTGCACCCTTATCTCCCTGTGGCACCCAACCTCACTACGGCTTGTTGACCTAGGCGCATGGAGTCTCTCCAGCTCCAGGGCATCCTGCTCGTATCTGGACAAGATTAGATGGTGGGGCGGTCCTCTGTTAGTCCGCAACCTTTCAGCATTATTGTGGGATGTCTTCTCTTGAAAGGAGAGAGGAGCGTTGATTAGTCCACCCTGTTACCTGCATTGCCATTGCAGCCTAGTCAACCCCACCTGAGGAAAACCTCGCAGGGCTCAGCCGATTAGTGATCCTGGAGCCGCAAGACACTCATTCCGAGCAGCCAGGGCTCACCCCCTTGCCCAGATGCTGCCTCATTGACATTTGCCACTCTGAGGGGGTGGTGGGGGGGGTGCTCCTAGCTCCTGTGCTAAGTGTCCCATGCCAACAGGTTACTCACCCTTCCCGATCGCAGGACATTGAAGCGCTTTCGGCACTGCACCCATGTGCTCCTCACCACACCATGGCAGCTGACCCTGGATGCCACCTCTTCCCAGGCATTTTTGGTGAGGTGGGGGTGCCTCTTCCTCCCGTCCCTGGGAACAAGGCTATCCTGGCGTGCTGCCACCTCCTCCAGGTTGGCACCGAAACACTCGTCAAAAAACCGTGGGGTCGCCTGCCCTGCCGACTTGCCCTCCCGCCTGCCGTGTTCAGCACTGACATTCTCCATGACAACGGTCCTCCGAGTCAATGGCAGCCTTCTCATGGCTGTCTGTGCTGTTTTTGAATTGGCCGCCGGGTCGTCATTGGACCCGGCGGACATTGAGCTCCTGCCCCCGCCCGCCTTATCACGCTGATGCCGGAGTCGCGTATTACACTGGGCGGGCCTTAATTGGCCCACCCATGTAAAATGGTGATGCGGAGCCGATTGCGGGTTCCTGACTGCCCTCAGCCGCTCCCACCGAGCCTGCCCGACCAATGTAAAATCCTGGCCATAATATCAGGTCTCTCACATAGATAATGGGCAATGTACTAGAGGGAAATAGCTGCACAAATATTATCATTTTCCAACTGGGTAATAATTGTCTAGAAGGGAGGAAGAAAAGTAAAGACAGAAAAATATCCTCTCGTTTCCTATGATGGAGAAAATAGGGTGGAATTCTCCAATGCCCCTGTTAGCAGGTTCAATGACGGGCGGTGGGGGAGATTTCGGTGGGAGGTCCAAAAATTGGATTGCTGACGGGATCTTCTGCTGCCTGCTGTGGCAGGTTTCAGTTCCCGCCAAAGGCTGGAAACCAATTTGCATCCCACTATTGGGATGCAGATGAAGGCCTGATCAGAATCTCCCCCCGCGCTCAATTGTTCAATACGCCAGGGGAAAACATGCCAGTCCAAATCATGTCTGGACCAATGTGCCGTGCAAAGTCGGGACTTGCCTTAAGAAGGCCTTGAGCTGCTCACAGAGATCTGAGGAGAAGATGGAGGCCTCCAACTGGACCCTGGAGCACCAATGTATCTCCACGACGCAGATTCCGGAAGGTGTGAGTTCTCCACGCAGCAGCTTTGCCATGGGATCGGACTTTCTTCCAGGGACTTTGTCTTGGAATCAGACATTCTTCCAGGGTCTTCGCCATGGGACTGGATTGTCCAGCTGCAGGTGGAAGGTGCAGGAGGTACTGTTGGGCGGTGAGGGCCTGTAGGTGGGAGGGGTTTCAAGAAGGATAGGAGAGCAATGAGGATGCAGTGCGAGGGTTCAGGCCTCAAGGGGGGGGGTGGGGGGCGGGTTGGCAGTGGGTGTGCTGGGAAAAGGGTATTACAGGGATGTTGCAAGGTGATAGGTGGTTTGGAGCAGGAGGGTGGGAAGGGCAATGGTGGGTGTCAAGTGTGTGGGGGGGAGGGCCGGTGCTTTATGAGCACATCTGAGGAGGCATGGAGGGTGTTGAGGTGTGAAGGAGCATTGGGGGGGGTGTCGAGTTGTGAAGGGGTCGGTGGAGTCAATTGTAGACTTGTAGACGAACTGAGGATAGCTGTGGTATGAAGGAATAGTGAAGGTTACAGGCGGCAGAGGGAACCAGCAGGGTAGGAGGGTGAGGGTATGACATTGTCGCGTAAAGAGGCGCCGAGGCTCGTTGGGGATGCAGTGATACACGTGGCCTTGGGGGGGGCGGGGTGGGCAGGAAGTCAATGGTTATGGGGTTGGGATTCTTGGTGAAGACGGGTACGTGGACATTTATTTGAACATTGTTGAAGGAGACGGGAAAGGGTTGAAAGGTAATGGTGGGGGGTCGAAAGTTATGCTGGGGGTGGTGACTGGTTCTGGGGGATAGGGTGTGGGTGACTGGGGAAGGGGAAATGGTATGCAGCTCAAGAAAAATATGACTCCCACCATTGCTGGTCTGGTCAAAACTATGCAGAGCCTCATGGTGGAGATCTCCATGGAGACCTGCATACACAGGTCGGCATCACTTCATCAAGTGGCTGGACTCGTCGAACTCGCATGCCACATTTGTCTGATGTTCCCTGCCTCTTGCTGACCCCCCACCATCAGCTGGAATCCCCAGCAGCCCTCCAAGTGCCGGTGCGCTCGGCTGACCCTGCCTCTTCCTGCTGTGGGCACGTGTCTGTGTGGTGACCACCACAGTGTGACACCCTTCCTACACTAGATCTAATACCCTCCAAGGAGTGAGTTTCTGGACTGGTGGAGGGTACAGGCGTTTATTGTGATGCCTCTACAGGTGCATATCTCTCTTCTTGTATTCTCTCCTCACTCCTCTCCGGGCTTAGGCATCTGCTGAGGCCTAACAGGGATTCTTCTGGCGTGGGCCTTGGCCTCTTCCTGGTGGCACCTGTTAGTGAGAGAGTGAGTGACAGCATGAGTTGCCACCAACATGGAGGCACCCTTGGCCCTGAGGTTTCTATTCCATGCATGGATCCTTACTGGGTGGAGGCCCAAATCCAGTCTCCCCATCTCCAATTGCCCGGTCGCATTCCACACCTGCCAGCTGGGAGAGCTGCCCTCTCCTCGAACTCTGTCAGAACCGTCAGATGTGGGCGACCCCCTCCCTTCTCCCGTTCTTGCCAGTTGCTGCTTAACTTATCCTGCTCAAAGACAACAGAGAAGATGGGGCTGAGAGGAATTTCACGTTCATTTCTCATGCTTTCACGCTTAGAGATAACCCATTGGGTTGTGTGGCATGACATTAATGCTCTGCACGTTGTCCAGAAAGGTTGTGGGCCAGCTCCCTCCAGGGCACTGAGCTCATCCACAAACAAGGATATTACTCAGGGAGGTATATCATTTCTGGAGGTTGCTGGTGCCCTCTGTGCCTGAGCCCCTTCTCTTCCCACCCCCCCACCTCCCCCCACCCCCCACCCCCCAACCTGTGACCACCACAGAGTAGATGGACTGCAGTGGGGCTATGAGGCACGACCTTATGCTATTGTCACTGAGGCCCATGTACCCTGACGTTCACTGGTTTCATTGTGGTTAGTGTAAGCAGCTGAAGCTTCACGTGGAGCGCATGAGGTCACTCATTCTTTTCCAGCACTGGATAGCTGACCTGTGCTGGACAGCATTGGCAACCTGCGCCCATGCAGGTTTGGTTTCCCTGCTCGGCCTCCTCCCCCCCATCAGCCGGGTAAAGAATCCTCCTGCTGACCTCCACCTGGTCGAGGAGGATGCGAGGGGATGCGGTACTGAACTTAGGCACTGGAGTTTCCTCTCCCCTTTCTGCAATTTCTATAAGCCTTGTCAGTGAGTTGGATGCCTGGGCTCCTTTTAAATATGGTGCCCAGATATGATGGTAGGGCACGTGGCATCCAGCCTGTCCCGCCACGCAAGACGTCGGGAAACCCTCAGCTGCAGCATTAATAACACCAGGGCCGCAAGATACCGTGGGATTCCTCATTGGCCTCTGCAGAGGGAAACATTCCCCATCCCCAACTCTGCCCCTGCATGGGACTTAGTCCTGGATAGGAGAATTCCACCCATAATTTCCTTTAGATGACTATTCTTTTAAAATCCTATTAACAGTTGTACTTTTCAACTGAGAGATATGGGTCTCCTTTAAATACAGTTACTATATGGGAGCCAAGAAAGCCATATGAGAGGAAAGACTGTACTCTTAAGTAAACATAGCTTGGTTCCCTTTTGTTTTCTTTAAAATTTAATCTTGTATTTCCTTGAGGCAACTCTTACACACACTGCTTTGACTCCTCTGTATACATGCAGAGTTTGTTTGGAAGAATCTATAACAGTGTTGTGTATTTTTAAAGTGACAGTGAATGTCTTGCTGGGAATTTGTAATCCCATACTTCCTTGGCAGAGAACACCTGGGCAGTGCTTCACCTGAAGCATTGGTATGTTTGACAATTTCTCTGTATATGCTGGCTAAATGGACACATATTTTATTAAAGGTGGAGTGTGGATTATGCATGGTGCATTTGGCAATTGTACGTCAATAGTGGAACTATTCTAAAGAGAAGTAAGAACTGCCAATATCTTTAGTTGATAATATCACTGATAGAAAAGCTTTATCTTTGTGTAAACACGAGTTCTGTATGAAACCACTGAAGTGGCAGTGACTCAGTAAGGAAAGAGGCACAATAGCTTTAAACTTTTTATAATGCAAACATTTTTCTCCCAATACAAATAATATAAAAAATGTGAGACTGTTTGCATTATTTGTGTGCTTTTACAAAAACTGCTCATATATATATATGTAAATATATATATATATCATGCATTTCTGTTTGGAATATAGTAGTATTGGTACAAAAACTGGCAGTCCTGAAATACCCTGTATGTTTTTTTAAAAATAATGAGGGTTAAAGTGAGAAGTCACTAGTATGAGTTTAGAAACGTTTGAAGCATTTGGATAAACTCTATACCCTATATGTTTGGAAAAAACTTTTGTACTAATTGCTTATCTTCCAGAGGCATGTTGAAATATCAGACAAATTTGGATCAACACCCACCTGGCTGCGTTGACCCGAATAAAACATTAGTCGATGATTTCCCCATACCAGAGTATCCTGCAGAGCCAATTCCAGAAGGCTATGCTGAGCCAGAACCTGGGATGGAGAGCAACTCTGAGAGAGTCTGCACTGAAGCCCCAAAATTTCAATCTAATTCACAAGAGGTATGTAAAATTTGGACGTTCAGATTGGGATATTTGATTTTGCCTTTATTTTTGACAGTAACGAATGCTCCCTTTAGTGTGTGGCCTGTTTTTTGCAGGCCATTCTATATTGCTGCATGATTACATGGCCAAGTATCCATACAGCTTAGGGGGTATGTTGGTAATATCGCACAAAAAATGATTTTGTTGTTGGATTGCAATAATTCATAGAATGTTCAGACCATAAATATTTTAAAACTTTTGAAGAGTGGAACATGGGCCTTTTTTTCCACAAGTGCAGTAGACTGTCACCTACTTGGATCTACTATATATTAGGTCTTTAATTTAGACAGCTATATGGGGCAAGTACCGGCATTTATAATCCAGCTATTCAATGCTCCATGCTCTGCACAACAATTTAATTTAGCACCAGCAGTGAGTTAAGATATCTGACTGTTACATATCAGTTCAAGGACTTACCCATGAAATGAGGCAAGTCATCCTATTATATTGTGAGAATTTAACGATAAGAATGGATTGGAAAAACAAGAAGGAAGCCAGATTCATGGCACTGAGGTGACTCTTATTGTGGAGATGCTGGTAGCTCGAAGGTCTTTAACATTTCGTACTGACTTACTGGGAGTGGAATTGGAACGGAACAGAGGCAGTTGGAAGTTGGGAGCTGTGACTATTTCAGCTGCTGAAGAAACTGAGTGAAAGAAACAACTGTGACATCACAGGAAACTAGTAAGTAGATTGGCCGGTAAGTGCTGGGTGTAAGGGACAGTGAGTTAATAGCTAGCTTAGGACACTGGAGTTAAGGTAGATCTATAAATAAAAATAACTAAAACTTTAAACTAAAATAAAATAAATAGAAAATAAAATAATTAAAATAAATGCCTAAAACACACACCTGTTTAATTAAGAAACGTATAACTTTTAGTTGTAAGTAGTCCAAGCGTTTAATAAGCACAGTAAATTGTAGTACACTAGGAAATATTCTAAAACAAAAACAGAATTACCTGGAAAAACTCAGCAGGTCTGGCAGCATCGGTGGAGAAGAAAACAGTTGACGTTTCGAGTCCTCACGACCCTTCGGCAGAACTGAAGTATAGTTAGGAGAGAGGTGAAATATAAGCTGGTCTAAGGTGGGGGGCGGGGGGAGAGAGAAGTTGAGGGTGGGGTCGTTGTAGAGATAAGCAAGCAGTGATAGGAGCAGATAATCAAAAGATGTCACAGACAAAAGGATCAAAGAGGTGTTGAAGGTGGTGATATTATCTAAGAAAAGTGCTAATTAAGAATGGATGGCAGGACACTCAAGGTACAGCTCTAGTGGGGGTGGGGTGGACAGACTAACAAAGTATTAGTTGTAGATTTAAAAATAATGGAAAAAGGTGGGAAAAGAAGAATCTATATAAATTATTGAAAAAAAAGGGGGAGGGGGAAGAAATGGGGTGGGGATGGGGGGAGGGGGTGTTTAAGATCTAAAGTTGTTGAATTCAATATTCAGCCCGGAAGGCTGTAAAGTGCCTAGTCGGAAGATGAGGTGCTGTTCCTCCAGTTTGCGTTGGGCTTCACTGGAACAATGCAGCAAGCCAAGGACAGACATGTGGGCAAGAGAACAGGGTGGAGTGTTAAAATGGCAAGCGACAGGGAGGTTAGGGTCTTTCTTGCGGACAGACCGCAGGTGTTCTGCAAAGTGGTTGCCCAGTTTGCGTTTGGTCTCTCCAATGTAGAGGAGACCGCATTGGGAGCAACGAATGCAGTAGACTAAGTTAGGGGAAATGCAAGTGAAATGCTGCTTCACTTGAAAGGAGTGTTTGGGCCCTTGGACGGTGAGGAGAGAGGAAGTGAAGGGGCAGGTGGTGCATCTTCTGCGTGGGCATAGGGAGGTGCCATAGGTGGGAGTTGAGGAGTAGAGGGTGATGGAGGAGTGGACCAGGGTGTCCCGGAGGGAACGATCCCTACGGAATGCCGCTAGGAGGGGTGAAGGGAAGATGTGTTTGGTGGTGGCATCATGCTGGAGTTGGCGGAGGATGATCCTTTGAATGCGGAGGCTGGTGGGGTGATAAGTGAGGACAAGGGGGACCCTATCATGTTTCTGGGAAGGAGGAGAAGGCATGAGGGCGGATGCGCGGGATATGGGCCGGACACGGTTAAGGGCGCTGTCAACAACCGTGGGTGGAAAACCTCGGTTAAGGAAGAAGGAGGACATGTCAGAGGAGCTGTTTTTGAAGGTAGCGTCATCAGAACAGATGCGACGGAGGCGAAGGAACTGAGAGAATGGGATGGAGTCCTTACAGGAAGCGGGGTGTGAGGAGCTGTAGTCGAGGTAGCTGTGGGAGTCGGTAGGCTTGTAATGGATATTGGTGGACAGTCTATCATCAGAAATTGAGGCAGAGAGGTCAAGGAAGGGAAGGGAAGTGTCAGAGATGGACCACGTGAAAATGATGGAGGGGTGGAGATTGGAAGCAAAATTAATAAATTTTTCCAGGTCCCGACGAGAGCATGAAGCAGCACCGAAGTAATCATCGATGTACCGGAGAAAGAGTTGTGGGAGGGGGCCGGAGTAGGACTGGAACAAGGAATGTTCCACATACCCCATAAGAGACAGGCATAGCTGGGGCCCATGCGGGTACCCATAGCCACACCTTTTATTTGGAGGAAGTGAGAGGAGTTAAAGGAGAAATTGTTCAGTGTGAGAACAAGTTCAGCCAGACGGAAGAGAGTAGTGGTGGATGGGGATTGTTGGGGCCTCTGTTCAAGGAAGAAGCTAAGGGCCCTCAGACCATCCTGGTGGGGGATGGAGGTGTAGAGGGATTGGACATCCATGGTGAAGAGGAAGCGGTTGGGGCCAGGGAACTGGAAATTGTTGATATGACGTAAGGTGTCAGAGGAATCACGGATGTAGGTGGGAAGGGACTGGACAAGGGGAGAGAGAAGGGAGTCAAGATAACGAGAAATGAGTTCCATGGGGCAGGAACAGGCTGACACGATCGGTCTGCCAGGACAGTTCTGTTTGTGGATTTTGGGTAGGAGGTAGAAGCGGGCCGTCCGAGGTTGGGCGACTATCAAGTTGGAAGCTGTGGGAGGAAGGTCTCCAGAGGAGATGAGGTCAGTGACAGTCCTGGAAACAATGGCTTGATGTTCTGTGGTGGGGTCATGGTCCAGGGAGAGGTAGGAGGAAGTGTCTGCGAGTTGACGCTCAGCCTCCGCGAGGTAGAGGTCAGTGCGCCAGACAACAACAGTACCACCCTTGTCAGTGGGTTTGATGACAATGTTGGGGTTGGACCTGAGAGAACGGAGTGCAGTAAGTTCAGAGAGAGACAGATTAGAATGGGTGAGAGGAGCAGAGAAATTGAGACGACTAATGTCACGCCGACAGTTCTCAATGAAAAGATCAAGAGCAGGTAAGAATCCAGAGGGAGGGGTCCAGGTGGAGGGAGAATATTGGAGGTGGGTAAAAGGATCCGTTGAACGGGGAGAGGACTCCTGCCCAAAGAAGTGAGCACGGAGACGAAGACGGCGGAAGAAGAGTTCAGCATCATGCCGAGCCCGAAATTCATTGAGATGAGGGCATAAGGGTATGAAGCTAAGTCCTTTGCTGAGCACTGAACGTTCAGCATCGGAGAGGGGAAGGTCAGGGGGTATAGTGAACACGCGGCTGGTGCTGGGATTGGAAGATGGGGTGGGGACGGAGGGACAAGCAGGGGTGGAGGGTCCCAGATGGGTGTTGGTGTCGATGCGTTGTTGGAGCTTGCGTTTCTTAGCACTTGAGAGAAAGAGAAAAAGTTTCTTGTTGAGGCGACGGATGAGGCGAAGAATAAAATGAAACTGGGGGCATGCGCAGCTTTGAAAAAGGGTGCGGCGGTGCTGCTGGAGGGAGAGGTCGAGTGTGTTCATATGGCGGCGCATGGCACTGAGTGTGGATCTCAGAATATTTCAGAATATTATCAGAAATATTCTAAGTTAATTAAGTAAGTAATCAAATTAAATTAACTGAATAACACAAGTAACAATGGCAGGACAGGTTATGTTGCAGCTGTGCAATGTGGGAACTTTTGGATGCTAAGGGGATCCAGGATAAACACATCTGCAGAACGTTTAAGCAGCTAGAGGAATTCCAGATCAGGATTATTGATCTGGAAGCCGAATAGCAGACACTGTGCAACATATGGGAGGGGGAGAAATACCTGGATACTTTGTTCTAGAAGATGAGGGTCACGCCACTTAGAATAAGGTCATCGGTCTTGGTCAGCAGTGAGGAACAGGAGGATGTGACCGTGAGTGAGGTAGGTAAAAGGACCCAGCAGACAGTAGTGGAGGAGCCTCAGACTTTGCAATTGTCAAACAGGTCTGAGGTGATCACAACTTATGTGGACAAAAGCAAAGCCTGCAGGGTGGACGAGCAGACTGGCCATGGTACCATAGTTCAGGAAGCCATTCAAGTGGGGGGAGTAAAAATGAATGCAGTGGTAGTAAGAGACAGTATAGTGAGGGGGAGTAACACTGTTCTCTGCAGCAAAGCGTGAGACTCCAGAAGGCTGTGTTGCCTGCCCGGTGCCAAGGTTTGGGATATCTGCTCGGGCTGAAGAGGAACTTACAGTGGGAGGGGAAAGAACCAGTAGTTGTGGTCCGTGTAGGCATCAACAACATAGGCAGGACAAGGCAAGTGGTTCTCCATAGTCAGTATGAGGTGCCAGGCACCAAAGTAGTCACCCATTTAAAACAGTGATGAGGAGAAAATTTTTCTCTGAGACTCGTGAGCCTTTGGAACACTCTTCCTCAAAAGGCAGTGGAAGCAGAGTCTTTGAATATTTTTAAGGCAGAGGTAGAGAGATTCTTGATAAGCAAGGGGGTGAAAGGTTATTAGGGTTAGCTGGGTATGTGGAGTTGAGGTTACAATCAGATCAGCCATGATCTTATTGAACGACAGAGCAGGCTCGAAGGGCCAATGTATGTTCATATGTTCAATTCCTTCAAACAAGAGGAAGGCCCGGGAGAAGTTTATTCAGCAGTTGAATGCAATCTCTATCAACAAAAGGAACTGACCAGAGAACAGAAGTTTGAAATCTACCAAGAAAGCTTTCTTGGAGAAGGCTAAGCTCAACATCAAAACTACTATATAAATATCAGTTTTTGCTGGGAAGAACCCTGAACATTTAGTTTAGTTTTTTTAAATAGACAGGACTCCTGAGGTCAGTAGAGGGTGACACATTCTGGCATGGGGTTTGACTCACATGGGGAACCTCCAATATTTACTCTGGTAGGAATTTACACAATGCCTGTTTACTTGTTTTGCCATATTCCACAATATTAAGATATATTAATAGAATGGCATAACAGTCAATGTGAACCACAGGATGTTGGAGTGATTTTTGAATGATAGACAAAGCACAAGATTGTTCTTCAATGCTGTTTAGGTATATTTTACTTAGCACATGGAAAGGATTTGCACATTTTGGCTGACTATTACTGCAAAATGTGACTCGGCGATTGATCCAAGTTCTAGAATTCCTGTTTGAGAATATAAATGTTTGCTGTACAACTGTGTCGTCTTGAATGGCCTGTTGGGGATTCTGGGTTGAGGTTATAAATTGTGGTTTTAGATCATAGGTATTATCCCCACAAGCTAGTCTTAATCCCCCAAACTAGTCTTGTGGTTAGTTATTTTGATTTTAAAAAAAAAAACAAATCAACAAAAATGGTATGTTGAATCAAGGCATTTTTCCTGGGTAATACAGATTGAACTCATGTTAGCTTTATTCTTTCATGGGATGTGGGTGTTGCTGGTTAAGCCATCATTTATTGCCCATCCCTAATTGCCCTTGAGAAGGTGCCGGTGAGTTGCCTTCTTGAACAACTCCAGTACATGTGTTGTAAGAACGCCCACAGTGCAGTTAGGAAGGGAGTTCCAGGGTTTTGTCCAAGGGACAGTGAATGAATGGTGATATAGTTCCAAGTCAGGATGGTTTGTGGCTTGGAGAGGAACTTGCAGGTAGTGGTGTTCCCATGCATCTGCTGTCCTTGTCTTCCTGGTGGCAGAGGTCATGTGTTTGGAAAGTGACTTGGTGAACTGCTGCAGTGCACCTTGTAGATCGTACATACTGTTGCCTCTGTGCTTCAGTGATAGAGGGAGCGAATGTTGAAGGTAGTGGAAGGGGTATCAATCAAGCAGGCTGCTCTGTCCTGGATGGTGTCGAGCTCCTTGAATATTGTTAGAGCTGCACTCATCCAGGCAAGTGGAGAGTACTCCATAACACTCATGACTTGTGCCTTGTAGATGGTAGACAGGGGAGTCAGGAGGTGAGATATGTGCCACACCACTCCTAGCCTCTGACCTGCTCTTGTAGCCACCGTATTTATATGGCTGCTCCAGTTTGGTTTCTGATCAATGGTAACCTCCAGGATGTTGATAGTTGGGGATTCAGTGATGGTAATGCCATTGGATGTCAGGGCGATTTGGCTGGATTCTCTCTTGTTGGAGATGGCCATTGCCTGACACTTGTGTGGTGTGAATGTTACTTCCACTTATCAGCCCAGGCCTCAATGTTGCCCAGCTCTTGTTGCATTTGGGCATGGATTGCTTCAGTATCTGAGGAGTTGCGAATGGTGCTGATCACTGTGCAATCATCAGCAAACATCCCTACTCTGACCTTCTGATGGAGGGAAGGTCGTTGATGAAGCAACTGAAGATGATTGATCTTAGGACGTTACCCTGAGGGAATGAAAAGCTTTACAACTAATGGACATTCAATTAAATACAAATGCCCATCCTTGACATACACTCATTGTTCCGGCATAAACTTTTATCATCTCTCTCTAATTGCTTTGTTTCAGTCCTGTGAAAGTGGGCAATCCAGAATGCCTTACCTTTTAAGAAATTAGAGGAAGCTTGAGGTCTTTTGGGAGATTCAAAACTGTTTTTCCCACTGCCACGAATCAGGGGATTGAGGTCTGTGTTGGCCTCTAGCTAAGCTGTTCCATTACAACACTGGCATCTACCCATTAAAGTGGAAAATTCCCCAGGTACTTCCTGTCCACAAAGTACAGGATAAAACCAATCTGGCCAGTTGTGAGCTCATCAGCCTACCTTCAATTATCAGTAAATTAATGAAAGCGATTGTCGAAACCGCTGTCAAGCGGCACTTACTCACCCTGCCTCAAGGGCATCGAGGAGCTCTAGAAAAATTGAAGTCAGTGAGAATCAAGGGGAAAACTCTCCACTGGTTGGAGAGCACAAAAGAAGATGGTTGTGATTGTTATAGGCCAATCATTTCAGCCTAGGACAATACTATAGGAGTTTGTCAGGGTAGTGTCCTAGGCCCAATCACCTGCTGCTGCTTCCTCTGTGACATTCCTTCTATCAGGAGGTCGGAATTGGGTATGTTCCCTGATGACTGCAAAGTGTTCAGTTCCATTTACAACTCCTCAGATAATGAAACAGTTTGTGCCTGAATCCCTGGAGGAAGCCTGGATATGTCAATGGAAAGAAAAAAGCAAATATAGATAAAGAGGTTTGTATTTCTACATGTAATCAATTCTGGAACTATATAAGCAAGGATGTATGCCTTGTTAACCTGTTCTGCCGTTGTTAAAACTTCATGGTGCACTTGAACAGCTTATCTGACACTTTGTGGTAGTGAGGTGGCAGTAAGACAAAATTATTTATTGACCAGGGCCATCTAACAATGTATACAATGTTCTCTTATTCCAAGGAGATGGACCATGGGCACGCCTCTTGTTAAATCCTGTCAGCCTGAAATCTGCACATATTTTGAATTGGCAAATTCAAATTTCTTGTATTATCTAACGGCTTTCCTGAATGTGTAAAGCTGAAATCTGCTGACTTAATTGTAACATAATTGTGATTTTCAGCCAGCAGGATCTGGTTGTGAATTTTCCCCACCCCTGTGTAAGAGCAATGCCAGTGATAAATATTGTATTTTTCCTACGTTGATTTAACAGCCATTCATCACTTGACTTGTTCCACTCGACTTCAGTTGGATAACACAGCAGAAAATTATTCCATCAATGTGCTGTCAATCTCTTGCCATTTCATTCTTAGAAACAAATAAGAATCTATTCACTGTAGTATCAGTATAAATATTGTGAATTTTATTATTAAACCCTTGCCTATAAGTCTGAGATTGAGTGGGAAATGTCATGCTGGCTACAACTCAAGATGGTTTGTTTTTGCTTCAATGTAGTTGGAATTTTTAGCGGAGGGAAGAGAGAATAGTTTTGAGTAATATAGTAATTCACTAAAGTATAAATAACCAATTGGGAAGGAGAAAACACAATTAAGCAAAAGTTTGAACACTTCAACCACTAGTAAAAACCACGAGCTGCTTTTAAGTAAATTGAACATGCAGGAGCTCTCTCCTATCATTATTAATGACCAAAAGGCGGGCAAAGGGAAATTGCAGGACCTGCACAGGATCATTTTATCTTTCATTAAAATGGGGCCAATCTAAAAGCCTGTGGGGATAATTTTAATATAAGCCTGCCCATCAGAAAACTGAGAGAACTGGATCATTGGAATGGATTGAAGTCAATGAAAGATGAAATTGGCAGCGGGTCTAATTACCCTGCTGGTCAAATAGGAAACATTGGCCTGGATCTTGCAGTCAGCAGCGAAGTGGAGGCATAAGCCTTTGACCGCATTAAAAACTGGCTGCAGTGGGACCTTGTTCTCCTGGCTGAGGCGTGGCTCCATCAATGAAATGAGTGGAGAGGCCTAGTGACATGGTATAATTCCAAAGAAGCCACGGTCTGTTGATGTCAAGAGCTGAAGACACACTCCTTGAAGTCTGCCTGCATCTCAATGACAGGCTAAGTGCTTTTAGTTATTTTAAATTCCTTCCTTTAATCTACTTTTAATTCCAGCTCCCCGTCACCCCAAGCACCCTCCCACCACCTCTCCCATCTCCTCCACCCCTCCCACCGGCATCCATGACAACCCCATTGCAGATCACCACACACCCTTGGCATCACTGGTACCTCAACGCCACTATTAAGGGCTGCAATGGTACTGTAACTTAGAGTTCCCACTTAGGTTAAAGTCTAGAAATTGTGCACCTAAATAGACTCCAGGGAGTAGGGGGGTGGGAGTGGGGTTTGAGGGGGTGCACGTTCATATTTCCTGTAAACTTGGGCTGACTGCACTGTACTTGCACTGATATTTGCAGTGATCTATGTAAGGCTGCTCCTAGCAGGAGTAGAGCCTGCTCAGGAGTGCAACCGTTAAATGAGCCAGAAGGTGAAAACATTCTCACACCTCATCACCCCTGGCTCTCCTCCCCTCCCAGCATCCCTGGCAAAACACCACCTCCTCTCCCCCTCCCTGCCCTCTGGCTATGCCCCCCAAACGTTGGGAGTGAACCGTGGGGCAGTGCCAGGGCAAGAAGCAAAGGTGTTGGGGATGTGGGGGCGGCGATTGTGGGTGCCACGGGTGTTGGTGTGGGGTGATCCGGGGGTGACTGGATGGGGGAAGTGTTTTGACACTCCTCTTGATTTAAAATATTGCATTCCTGGGCAGGCTTTTTGCCTGCTAGATCAGTCCACATCAATCATTGTAAATACCAGTATAAGTACAAGGCAATTAGCCCACATCTACAGGCTGAGAGGTCCTGGGTGAACTGGGGGTCCTCTGGAGACTATGCAGACACACCACAACTTCCAGATTCAAGTGTAAGTCAGCTTCCCGGAAGTTGAGGTGCCATTGTGGCCCTCAGCATTGAGCTAATCAGCGTTTGCTGCCATTGGGACCACAAGATTTGGGTCAATGCCTTTAAAATGTTTGGTAGAATGAGCAGTTCTGTTTCAGGTTAGCTGTTGGCATTGTGGTGATCAGCCTGAATCAATTGATTATTATCAATATAGGGGTTCTAAATCAGTGAGCCTTATAACTTGTATTTTGGTTTCAAATTCATTGCCTCGGAATGTATCATTAAATTTCCCTACTTTTGCACAGAGATTTTCAGTTACTGCAATAATAAACACTTGGATACTAGTCACCATAGCAATACATAATATTTACAGCACGGAAACAAGCCTTCCATCCCATGCAAGCAAATAGTCCTAATTATATTTATCTACCTTGTGGCTATATTCCATATATGGGAAGAGTAAATAGGGAAGTCACAAAGGCTTTAAAATAGTAAGATGGGGGTGGGGGAAGGATCTACAAGAAATGAAACAAGCTTAAATATAAATGAAACAGGAAACTAGAGCATGGAAAGATTAAACTAAGGGTTGACATAAATGGCCATGAAATAACTAGAGTTCTGGAACAGGTGTTTAAAAAGATAGTTAAATAAATTGAGAAGGATTGCTATTAAGGTGAGTTAAACTGTACAGGAATGCATACAGGGCCCATAATAAAACACAGAACTTGAGGCAAGGAACCAGATATAATTGAGATTACTGAGACATGGCTATGGCAAAATCAGGATGGGTAATTAAACATTGAAGGGTATACACAATTAGGAAAAATAGAGGGGGAAAAGGGGAGGTGGAAGAGCTGCACTTATTAGAGATTACATGTCATCTATGAGACAGAAATAGAATCCATGCAGATAGAGATAAGAGACAAACAAGGATCACAACAATAAGAGGAGTTAATACTACTAATAGTGGTGGGGAGGTGGAGGAAGAAATATGCAGACAATTTAGGGAAATGAATAACAAACGTAAAATAATAATCATGTGGTTTCAAGTACCCTGAAATTAATTGATTTGAAAAGGTCAGTAAAGGGGAAAAGGAAACAGGATTTCAATAATTTGTACAGGACCCTTTTTGACTCAAATCTAACAAGTCCAAGAAAGGAGCATTTACTAGTGAATCTAGAAATGGAGAATGAACCAGAGCAGATAAGTGAAGATCAAGTAGGGGAACATCTAGGCAATAGTGATAATATAATAGGGTTTAGGATAGTAATTGAGAAGAACGGAAGAATAGCTGATTTTGAGAGGCTGAGAATCAAACTTAGGGAAAACAAAATGGATAGCAATATTGGCATGCAATGATGTAGAACAGCATTGGAAAACAGTTAATATGGTTTTCAAAAGAGCCCAAGAAATATACTGCACTAAAATCCAAAAGCAAACTAAATACTAATGAGACATAATGAATAAATAAAGATGGAGGGGAAAAAATGAGGATAAGGAATGGGATATGCACTAAATATATGTACAGCAGAAAATAACAAGACAAGGGAGAATACAAAGAGACTATGAGAACAGTTAAGGAAAAACAATTAGAAAGGCAAAGAGGCACTATGAAATTAAATTATCAAGGAATATAAAACAAAATAGTAAAATATTTTATAGGCACCTGGATTAAAAGAAAGTTGGGATGAGAATCAGACCATTAAGAGACACTGGGGATAAAATCATAGGCAGCAATAGCGCAATGACAAGAATATTAAGTAGTATTTTTTTTTCAGTTTTTACCAGAGACATTAATCCTGTGGATATGACATTGGACGATGAGATTAGAAACAATGGCCAGAATTTTCCAGCCACCATCTCCCCCCCACACAGCAAGTTTCCCTGCGGGGAGCCTGGCGAGCCATTGAAATCTCCATTCACATCGGCGGGACCGGAAGATTTTGCTGGTGTAAGGGGCGGGAAATTCCGGCCAATGCAACCGTAGTTAAAATAAAAAGAGGAGATATTTTGAATAAACTAATCGAACTCGAAGATAATGAAACCCTGGTCTAGATAGATTGCATCCATTCATTCTAAAAGAATCTAGGGAAAAGAAAACACACGCTATTATGCATATTTAAAAGCTCATCAGAAAAAGGCATTGTGCCTGAGAACTGGTAGATAGATAACATTACACCTGTGTTTAAGAAGGGAGGTAGAACATGTCCAGGGAACGATGAACCAATCAGCTTAATACCAGTAGTGGAGAAAGTAATGGAATCCCTACTAAAGGAGAAAACAGAAAAAAACTCTTGTAACCAAAAATATAATAAAGAATAGTCAACATGGACTTCAAAATGTAAAGTCTCACTTGATCAACTTCATAGCTTATCTCTTCAAAGGATTCAACGTTGATAATGCAAGAGCCAGGATTGTTTTGTCCAGATAATCCATATGATCGGTGCATGGCTTCTGTACAAACAATATTCATATACCAATCTAAACTTCGCCTTTTCTTGCTATGGGGAACCCTGTCCCAAACAATCAAGATGGTTTGCCCAAGTTACCTCTCCCGACCCTTGGGTTCGACACCTTCTCCATGGTGTGCCAGAGAATCCCAGCTTACGGCTTCTCCATGACTTTTTGATCCACCTGCACCCAGTGGGTCAGGTAAGTGAAAATTCCGATACTTGTGGGGGTGAGCAAAACTAGAGTCCATCTATATGATGTCATTGAGAAATCAAGTGGGAAACTCCAAGGAAGCTCTTTTAGTCAGAGAGTAGTTAAGAATCTAGAACTTGCTACCATAGGGAGTAGTTGAAGTGAATAATATAGATGCATTTAATGGGAAGCTTGATAGCATATAAAGGCAAAGGGAATAAAGTGTTATGATGACTGAGTTAGATGAGGAAAGTTGGGAGAAAGCTCGTATTGGGCATACGTGCCGGCATGGACTAGTTGAGCTGAATGGCCTGTTCCTGTGCTGAATATTCCACATAATTCTTTGTAATATTCCTTCATCCATCTAGCTGATGAATGTTGATATAGTTTCTGCTTCAACCACTAACAGCCTCAGAACAGTTAAGGAAGTTTGTCCTGATCTATCATCTATTCCTGAATGGTGCAGTTGTCCAAATTCAAGCCATGAATATTTACCTTCCAAAAACGTGGGCTGGAATTTTCTCCTTAAAAATTTTTCCCATGCCAGGTTCATTGCTATGTCCCAATCCCACTGACAGCCACATCCTAATGACCAGCACAATCCGTTCGATCTGTCTGCAAGGGAAACTCTTCCAATTGAAAACATTTCTCAGCGGATGCTCTCCAAAGTACAATTTGGCTACTTGCGCCTCGGCATATGCCTGTCATGGTTTTTGAACCTCCTGTGAGAAGATAAACTGCAGACATAGCAAGGGTCCCATGTGAGTCAAGGAAAATATAATTGAAGTACCAAAATAGAGGCTAATTGAACTTTTGACTTCTTTAGCTGACTACCTGCTGCTGTCAGCAGGGTAGCCAATGCTGCTGGGAGCTCGCCTCTGGGAAAAGTGCAAGGAGGCAGTAACATGTCGGAGAGTCGGCCAGCAGGTTTCTTTCAGGATTTTTTTTGCCCGCATCCCCTCCATTGCAAATCCATCTCCACAGACTGGGAAATTTCTGGCCTTACTGTGTCTTTATCTACTAATTACTTATCAAACTTTTGCAACACTGAATATTGTGTCAATTTTCAGTTAAGAAAGCCAAGAATTTACTGAAGTGTATATACCCATACACATTTAGTAACCAATTAAACAACTTATTCAAATTCATTCCACAATAAAACTAAGTAAAAACATTCAATTTGATGGAGTTTGTAACATGAACGTCCAGAATCTTTTCTAGCTACATGGGGCATATTTTCCTCTTTTCATTAATTTAAATGAAAACCGTAGCCAAGAAAATGGATGAGTGAGATCAGTAGAAATTAAAAATGTACTTTTCATTCATTGTAACAATTACATTGAACTAAACTATGTAAATGTTTCCCTTATATTTTAAAGAAACTGCACTCAGCTGGGTTGTGAACCCAGTGCTGTAGTCAGGTGCTTACAAATCTCTGCAGAAGATTTTTAACCTAAAGGTTCTGATGAAAGATGGAATGCTAACTGTTTCTCTCTCCACAGATGCTGCATGCATATTTCCAACATTTTCTGTACTTATTTTAGGTTTTCAGCATTTACACTACTGTATTTTTCTCTTGATTCTTTTAACCTAAGCTGGATATATGCTTCTTATGGTGAAGGCCCATTTGAATTTTGCCTTAACTGTTGAACCACAGTTACCACTTTCTAAGGATGACAATTTCCTTATAGACCATCACAAGAGGAGTACACTATAGCCTGCTGTAACTATCCTTTAATGATCAGCAGTATAGGCAATCTGTCAAAGTTGATTGAGTGATTCAGAATACCTGCATGTTGTACCAGCGGTTGACTCCAGTATAACCCTAAAATGTTTACTTTTTCTCTTTATGGGATGTTTATGGATGTTGCTGGCAAGGCCATCATTTGTTGCCCATCCTTAATTGCTCTTGAACTGAGTGGCTTGCTAGACTATTTCAGAGGGCACATTGCTGTGGGTCTGGAGTTACAAGTAGGCAAGGATGACAGATGGATAAACATTCAAACTGCCTATAGGAGCTTTTGATGGCCCTAAACAGAATAGGTGTCTATGGCACCTTTGGCACCCAATTTTATAATAATTGGTAGTGAATACCTGGGATACTGAGGTACACAGGTGACAAGGATGAGTAAAAAATTTAATAGTCACTGGAACAGAAACAGTAATGTCACCCAAGTCAAAAGTTGGTGGAAACACACTTGGCTGTGCAACATATGGAACTGTAGCTGATGTAAAAGGATCCCAGGCACAAAACACAAGAGATACAGGACTCACAGGCAGCTTTCCATGCAGCTCATGGCTTCCCAGTACATGGGAAATGGCAGCAATGATTATATGTCTAATGATACATGAATGGCCACCTAGAATTAACTGTAATGCTCAGAATGCACAGATTGATCAAGACTTTCTCCGATGATTATTCAATTGGTTTTGCTGATTGCCGTGCTGCATTGATTGGACTAGTTGAGCATTGAGTCTGCTGAGAAAAAAAAAGAACTCGGGGGTGGGGCAATAAAAATGGGGCAAGTTATCCAAAAGTCTATTGACTTCGGCGGGACCGTAAAACCCCCCCCCGACGTAAAATTCCATAACAGATCTCTTTCAACTAACTCCTTGTTGAGTTCAACATCATTAATGGAGTACATGTTTCATCCGTTTTTATTTTCAATGTGCACTACATTTCATTTTTAAAAAATCCAATAAAATTATGTCAACTGACCATAGTAATACAACCTTTTAATCAAATTCCATTACAATAGATGCAGCAACCTTACTATTGAATGTCTAACTGCCTCACCAAAAATGGGTAAGAGTTTGGGCAGAATTTAATGATGGCGATGGCAGGGGGGGTGGTGGGGGCATGTCCACCACCAAAATTGGCAGCAACCCCGCCAATCTGATCACCGAGAGCCCCGAGGGAATTAAGCCCTAACTGGCAGTGGGAACCTTCCCGCCAGGGCTCCCAGCTCCATTGGAGATATTTAATTAATGCACTTAGGGTGGAAATAGTACCTCAGAGAGCAACTAGCCAATGAGAGAGCAGTAGCTGCTGCTAGTTATTTATTTAATGGGCCTTGTGGGATCCCTGGAGAAAGGTAAGTGATGGTGGGGTGGGGATTGTCAGGGAGCTGGTCAGGGTGGTGAGGGGGAGAGGGGTTTCTGAGGAAAGGGTAGTGGGTGGCTCTCAGTGGGCACCCACCTTCCTGATGCAGGGTTCCTCAATCAGTCACTGAGTGCCTTTGAACGAGGCCACCTCACTAGGTGGGCATGCTTGTCGGTCTCTCTGCATGGCAAGTCCCCCGCCTGCCACTAGTTTAATACCAGTGGTGGTGGGATGAGGCCCTTAAGTGAGCATTCATTATCCAACATAAGGGCCTTAATTGGTATCCAAGTGGGAAGGCCACCCACAAGCTTTCCCACCCAGATATAATTGGGGGGAACTGTAAATGGCGGGGTCCCCACCATACACCCTCCCACCATTTCACACTGCCTCCGAAGATGCCCTTGGTGGGGGTGGGTGGGTGCATGAAATTCTACCCTTTGTTTCGAACCAAGCTACAGATTTTGACAGCAAGCTGGTGAAATTTTTCTTCAGTCTTGAAAAATTGATTAGATTTTTTTTGCCACTATGACAGTCGTCCAAGAAGTGACCTTTTTGCCTTCTCTAGAAGCAAGCAATTTACAAAAGAAGCTAATGGAAATTTAGGCACTTTCTTCGGGTTCAAATTTCTCCTGAGGGTCATGAACACACATTTGTTACAAAACTGATGTAGATTTTGCAGCCCAGATATGCAAATGTGTTGAAAGAAATACTAGAACTATAGCAGGAACTAACTTTCCTATGTGACTTATTCTGTAAATTTGCTTCATGAACAGCAATTTAAACAATAATCAGAATCACCAATTTGACATAAAAACAGATTCTATTTAGAATTGACATTTTCTAACTGGAATTTTTTTCTTTGTTTTTAAGACATGGCTTTGGGTGTCTGGGCCTCTCTGTCTTTATTGTGCAGAAAGGTTGTATAGATACATTCGGAGCAACAAACCGGTCACCATTGTCTCTGTGAACTCTCATCCCTGTGATGTGATAGAGATAAGAATGGTGAAAGAAAATTTCAAAGCAAGACCTGGTCAGGTAAGTTCAAATAAAAATTTAGCCTACATTATTATAAAAATGTCTTTATTAGAGTAGGGAAAAATAAACTTGCTATTGTGCGCTCACTGAAATATTAAAGGTCACAATTTCTAATACATTGCATTACATCAGATTGTGTTGGTGTGTGAGTATGAGCTCCTTTAACTACATGCCTCTCTCTCTGTCCTCTGAGTTGTCGATTTATCCTGTTTTGTTTTTAATAATAGAGATATTAGATTTTGACTTGTCTGGAAGTGACACTCAAATAAGCAGTAAATAATAAGGAAAACTAAAGCTCCTTTTTATCCCTAAAACATTGGGAGGGAATCAATATTTTTGGCTTTTTGTCTGGAGTTTTGTAAGTTAGCACCTGGGGGGAGTGACCTTGGGTTGACTGGAGATTGTAACAATTAAAGTACAGAATGTACCAAGGTTAATGCATAAGACTCCACCTCCGAACCAGGGGCTAGCTCTGTTAGATTTAACAGGACAGTTTTTCCATTCAGAATGGGAGTGGTAGCAGAAGGTTTCCAGCTTCATGGTGGTGAAACGGTCTGGTTAATTCACGCAGTTGGGGCTCAGAGAGGCCCAGGAGCAGAAGTTGCTCAGTGCAGCTGGGGGGATTGGAGCTCAGAGAAACCCAAGGGCAGTGTCAGCTCAGTGAAGCTGGCGGTTGGGGCAAAGGAAAGCCTGTGAGCAATGGAGCTCTGCTCAGAGTAGCTAGAGAGCTGAAACTGTGTTGGTAATTAGATGCTGGAGTGTAGCTCTATGAATTCAGTGAGAGGCAGTCTCAGAAGAGGTTGAGCAACTGGGCAATCTGTCATTGGGCAGTGTGAGTTGGAGCAGCTTTTGAGGGAAACCAGAGGCTAGATCATTGAAAGAGAGGAGTTTCCTCTTAGGAGGAAGATGGAGTTTTGAAGGTTTTTGTGACTTAAGAGTATTTGTTGAAGTCAAGGTGGGTTGCTGAGAAATTCAGGGAACTTCTCTTGGTTATGTCTGTGACTTAACATGCAGTTTGTGGTGTGTTTGGTCACAGTTTGCCTGTCAATTCATGTTTACCTCATGTTAATTCTGGATGTTAAGAGTATTAGATAGATAATGTTGACTGCTTGCTTTCCTGACTTTTGTATAGTAAATGTTCTCCTGTTTGATTAAAGCCATGGAATCTTGTAGGTTTATTCTGTTAGTGAGTAACCGTGGTTTCTAATATTATCTACTTTAAAAGAAAAGTTACTGGTCCCGAACCGTCTGTAACAAAATGTGGAGGTCTGGTCAAGGATCATAACAAAATTGAGGGCTCATCCAGGCTTGTAACAAATTTCAAATCCACAGACAGATGTAGGTGCTGGAACTTGCTAAAGTTCTAGAAGTTGTAGAAGTTAACAGGATCTCTTGGTGAATTTTACTGTACCTATTGAAAAGCAGGATGTCTTTGTCAGTTGCTACAGCTTTCCTGGAGAGGGACAATTTATCCCAGAGTGAATTGCAACAATTAACCAACATTAGAATAATAATGTTAGTAGAAAATATGGAGTTAAAAGCAGGGCTTAAAAAGTAGACATAATTGAGGTAATAGTACAGCATCTGGGATTAGAAGAAGAAAAGCCTGACCCAGGTAGAATGCAGCTTGAATTGGCTGGAATTCAGTTGCAGGCGAAGGAGATTGAAATAGAAAAAAGAGAAAGAGATGTAGTAGCTTGAGATAGAAAGAGATGAGGAAAAGCAAAAACTCAATTTGAAAGAGGGGCAAAGAGAAGTGCAAAGGCTTGAACTTGAACTCCAGAGAGACAAGTTAGCAAGGGAGGAAAGAGATAAGGATACTTTCTAAGAGAGACAGAAGTCAGACTGCATGAACTGACCAAAGAAAAACTTAGATTATGGGATGAAAGAGAGGCTAATAGTTTGGGTGATATGTTGAATCCTACTCCGAGCTTTCATAGAACAAAAACCTTTGATGCCAAAATTCACTGAGACAGAGCTGGGATGTATTTTATCTTCTTTGAAAAAGCAACTGCAAAGCTAGAGTGGCCAAAGGACACATGGATTCTAATGTTGTAAAGTATCTTAGTGGGGAAAGCAATGGATGTTTATTCATTCTTTTGGAAGAACAATCCTCAAATGATGAGACAGTTAAAACTGCAGTGCTTAATTCTTATGAACTTGTCCCAGAAGCATATCAATTAAAATTTCAGGCTTTAAAGAAAGATCGAATAAATCATTTGTAGAATTTGCCAGGGAGAAAGAAATGTGGGACCAGTGGTTTTGAGTGGTGAAACTTGAACAGAATTTTGAGAATGTGAAGGAGGTAATTACAATGGAAGAATTTTGAAACAGAACCCCGATAGCCATCAGATTATACCTGGAAGACCGCGAGGCTCCTAAAATAAGAGAAGCAGTGGTTTTGGCAGATGGGTATGACATATCACATAGGCAGCTAGGGGGGGTCAGTAGATCCCCATTTGTAAAGCCAAGGGAAACTAGAGGAATATAAAAAATTCTGGCTTTACAGAGAAGGCAGAAGCAGTTCCAGTCAATAAAGATGATGGTATAGAGGATAAACTTGATCTAAAGAAATCAGTATGCTTTCATTGCCATAAGGCAGGGCACGTAAAAGCAAATTGTTGGAAGCTGAACGGAAAATTGGTGGCAGTAATAGAGATCCTTAAGGAGTCTTCAGAAGAGACAGTAACAGTAAAGGAAATGGATGTTAAAACAGGATAAATGGTACAGTTGCAATGTGTCACCTCAGAGCCTCCTAGAGTGGTGGATAGGGATCAGGATAGTCAAGGTGATTCTTCCCTGGATACTGATGGAGTGAGTGATGTTACTGGAGATTATAGAAGCTTGTCTCTTAAGGAGAAGTGTTACCTTACCTCTCCAACAAAACATATAAACAAATTAATATTTTGAGAGACACTGGGGCAGTTCAGTCATTAATGTTGGCTGATGATACAATTTGTGTTCCAGATGGTTGATGAAACAAAGTATTAATGGGGATATTCTTGGGCTTTATGAATCTATACACTAGTATAAAGTTAATTTACGAAGTGACCTAGTAAACTTGGCTATTATTGTGGGAATTGTTCCTAGTTTACCTATTGAAGGGGTAGATTTTAATCTAGATAATGGCAGGCACAAACTGTAACATGGCGGCGGCTGTGTTGCAGTAGTTACTTAGCCATGATGAACTTGCCAAACTCACCAAAATTATTGTGGCCAAACTCGAGAAGCTTATTGGCAACAATGAGCAATTGAAGGAAAACTGATCAGTGTATAGGACCAATTTACATACACAAAAGATGAGTTAGATAATGGTGAGAACAGTTCGGGTCATGCACAGAAAGTAGAACAATTGGATGAGGACTTGAAATGTCTAAATGATAAACTTGTCGAAGCAAATTCACCAAAGATAGATCTTCAGTTAAAACTTGATAAGCTTTAAGTATCAGAAGTCTCTATTAAGTATCATGAAAAACGTCTTGGACAGGAAAAGGAATTATTGATGAATAAGAACAGTTGGTTCAATGCAGAACTAAAAAAGCAAGACTGACAAACTACTGGAACTTTGTCATGGAAAGAATTATGATATTCTTAACTCCGGTGCAATCTGGAGAACAAAAAGATTGAGATGTGTGGCTTGGAAAAGCAGATCCAGACTTTAAAAGCAGCTAAGGAAAATTTTGAGATACAGATTGAGGTTCTAACGAGCAAATTGAAAGAGCCTAAGGAGCAGTTAGCAACCATGGAGGAAAGAATCCTAAATAAACGAATGCCCATGTGAAGTCATCAAACTTGTATAAGGATTCTGCAGAATTTCAAAATAAAAATTTCAATGGGAAAAGCTGAGATCTCAGTGACCCTCAAGGGGTAATGACACCTGACACCAAACCAGGAGTGCTTGCCAGTGTTGAGAAATATGATACAACAGCAGGAATCCAGGCAAATGGACAGTTCACAAAAGACCCTTTTAAACCCCAAAAGGATTGGAATGATATGGTTCATGAATTGCTTGGAAGACTTAAAATGTAAAAAGGAAAGTAAAAGTTCAGAATGAGGAAGCTCTTGACATCATTCGAAAAGAATTGAATAAGATACATTTTGAATGGGATCAGGAGAAACAATTTGACTGTGGACTTAGCTGAGATATTATTTGCAGAGTTAAAGGGTGTAGGAAAAGATGCAGCCTCTTGAGTTACGACCATTCTATGATGCTTAAATCCTGCTAACCCTACTTGTCACATGTAATTGCTTTTGATTTGGTTAAGCTCCTATAATTTTATAAGTATCATATGTATAATTGTGAAAAATGAAAATGTTACCTGTACAATATGTAATAAGCTATTGGTGAAGAAGGTTTATGATGATAAGCACTTGTTGTAAAGAAACTGTGAAGCCATTGTAAAGAAATCTTCACTATGGTAAAGCTTTCTTTTTCCCAAGGGGAGAAGTGTGAGGGGATCTGTATCTTTGGACTTTTGTGTGTTTTTGTAAATTAGCACCGGTGGGGGTGACCTTTGGTTGACTAGAGATTGTAACATTTAAAGAACCATATGTCCCAAGGTTGATGCATTAGACCCCACCTCAGAACAGGGGCTGACCTTTTTTTTATTCTTTCATGGGACATGGGCGTTGCTGGCTGGGCCAGCATTTTTATTGCCCATCCCTAATTGCCCTTGTTGTAAGATTTAACAAGATAATTTTTCAGCACAGAGGGGTAGAGGCAACGGAAGGTTGCCAGCTCCATGCAGCTGAAGTGGTGTGGTTAACTCCCTGCAATTGGGGCTCAGAAGGCCCAGGAGCAGTAATTACTTGGTGCAGCTGGTGAGATTGGTGTTCAGAGATTCAGCAGCAGTGTCAGCTCAGTGAAGCTGGCAGTTGGGCATTGGGATTTTGTTCAGAGAAGCTAGAGAGCTGAAATCACACTGGTAACTAGATGTTGGAGTGCAGCCTTATGAATCCAGTGGGAGGCAGCTTCGGTAGGATAGATTGAGCAACAGGAAGGCAAGCAGTCATTGGGTAGTCTGAGTTGGGGTGGTTGGCTAGATCTTTGAAAGAGAGGAGCTGAAATCTCTCAGGAGGAAGACAGAATTTTAAAGAATGTTGTGACTCACAGTGATCACTACTGTCTGGGTTGGTGGCTGAGAAATTTGGGGCACTTGTCTTGGTTATATCTGCTATTTAATGTGCAGTTTGTGATGTGTCCGATCACAGCTTGCCTGTTAATTCATGTTTACCTCATGTTAATTCTGTATATTAGAGTATAAGATAGGCAGCATTTTTTTATTGATTCATGGGATGTGGGTTTTGCTGGCTGGGCTAGCATCTATTGCCCATCCTTAGTTTCCCTGGAGAAGGTGGTAGTGAGCTGCCTTCTTGAACCTCTGGAGTCCACGTAGTGTAGGTACATCCACAATGCTGTTAAGAAGGGAGCTCCAGGATTTTGACCCAACCCTTGTGTTGACTTTTTGCTTTTTTGACTTTTGTATAACATAAGTTCTTCTGTTTGTTTAAAACCATGGAATCTTGTAGCTTTATTCTTTTAGTGAGTAACCAGGGCTTCTAATTTTGTCTATTTTAAAACAAAACTTACTGACTCCTAACCATTTTGTAACACAATTTGGGACCTTTACAAAATTTGATGGTCCGGTCTGGGATCGTAATAAAATGCACTACACAGCTCTTCATCAGATTAGGAATAAACCTGTTTGGAACAGCATGCATGGCCATGATATTGGCACTGAAAAAGTACAAACCAAATTAATGACTTAGATGAAAGGACCAAGTATAATATATCCAAGTTTGCTGATGGTACAAAGCTGATGGGAAAACAAGCTATGTTGCAGGCAAAAAAATGGGAGAAATATGTTCATGTTGCTCTACTTCTAGTGGTGCTAGGCAGATGATTCTCTATTTGCTGGGTGCAGGCAGGGCTCCAAGCCTATACCTGCATGGCCTGCACAGTGTTTTTCAATGATATGAAGCTGCCTGGCCTGGCAAATTGAAGTATGCCTGTGTAGTGCTGCTAGAAGAGATGTTACATGAAAAAATTTCTCCCCCAAAGATTCAGCAGATAGATATAGACAGGGTGGGCAACAAAGTGGCAAGTGGAATGTAATATGGGGAAATATGATGTGACATCCTTTGTTAAGGATAGAAAAATAGAAAATATTTTAAATGGTGAGAACTTATTAAAAGTTGGTGTTTAGAGGGATTTGGGTTTATTTGGATAAGAAACACAGAAAGTTAACACAGGTACCGAAAACAATTAGCAATGCAAACGAGGTTGGAATACAAGAAGCTGCAGTTGTAGAGGACTTTGGTGTGATGACACCTAATGTACAGTTTTTGTCTTTGTACTGAAGGAAGAATAAACTTGCCTTAGAGGGCTTCACCAGATTAATTCCTGGGATGAGGGGGTTGTCCTATGAGGAGAGATTGAGTAGAATGGGTCTATAGGGAAGAATTTTCCCTCCTCCGTTGGGGGGGGAAGTGCAGGAATGGACGCAGGCAGGCGCGCCTCCGATCGGCACCCCCAATAGGGGGCCAGCCGCCATTTTACGTGGGCGGGACAATTAAGGCTCACCCAGCGTGACATCCGCCAGGAAGCGCTATGTGCTCCCTGTATGGACGGGGGGGCAGGGATTCCTTCAGCTGGGAGTGCGCTCGTATTTCGCGCATGCGTCACATGACTTGGGACATGTCCATTACTTTAACTCTAACCTTTATTAAATTTTTAAAAACCCTCATGAAACCTCATTCCACCTGTGGATGAGGTTTCATGCTTTTTCTGAAGCCTGCCAGAGCTCCTGGCCTGCATGACAGTCTTAAGGTTGGATGGGCAGGTCCATTAATTATGTCAATTACTTTTTAAATCGCCTCAATAGGCTGTTGACAGGTTGGCGGGCGCACAGCTGATTCGGCTGCACCCCCACTGACCTGAAAATTGAATTGATGCGGGGTGACGTTGGGAGTTCCGCCCAATGTCATCCTGCATCATTTTATGCGTCGGCGAGCGGGCCCCACCCCTGCTTGCCGACCTAAAGGTCCTGGCCAAAATCTCTGGAGTTTAGAAGGATGAGAGGTAATTTCATTGAAATATGTAAGATTCTGAGAGGGTCTAACTGGGTCGATGCTGAGAGGCTGTTTCTCCTGTCTGGAGAGTTTAGAATTAGAGAGCTTGGTAAGGTCACCTAGGACTGAGGTGAGGAGAAATTTCTTTATTCAGGGTATTGTGAATCTTTGGAATACTGTACCCCAGAGGACTGTGGATAATCAGTTGTCCAGTATATTCGAGGCTGAAATTGATAGATTTTAGGACCTGAAGAGAACCAAGAGATATGGGGTTTGGACAGAAAAGTGGAATTCAGGTCAAAGATCAGCCATGATCATATTGAATGGCAGAACAGGCTCAAGAGGCTGTATGGTCTACTCCTGCTCTTATTTCTCAAACAGTGAACTCCCACTGTTCACGGCCTCTTCTTTCGCGAATTCGTTTACCCACGTGAAATTGTTTGTACACCCAATTGCCCATCATGGTCCCAAATCTTTGCCCATCCAGAGTATTGGTTCTGAAATATCTTCAGAAATTGGAAAAATACCTATTGAGGTTAATTTTAAAATACTTGTTTATCATCTTCAGGGGATTACAAATGAGGGAAAGAGCCTAAAAGCAAGAGTTTGATTTCCTAGATAGTCAGTGATTGAATTTGAAAGCACAGTATAGATTGTGGGGGGTGGGAGGGTGGGGTGCAGTCAGCTGTCTGTTGAGACAGAAATATAAATTTGTTTGGGCAAAAGGGTTAGAAGTACATCTTTATGAAGTGTGAATAAGTTCAAAGCCAAGCTGCTAAATAACAAGAACAATTATATGCTGGGGTTTGTTAAGACTTGTTAAAATTAAAACTCTAATTGCATATTGTGGTAATGGAGTATTTGTTTATGATGGCTGCATTCAAGGACATGCTTTTTTTAACGTTTGGGTTGTGAATTTGAGGGATGTCTGCTCAGGGGAGATAGGTAAAGGGTTGGAGAAGTTTCCACATCTGGAAGAGCAAAGCTCAGATGTACAGCAGGCAAGTAATTTTGCTCTGGCTGGAATCTATCTAATTCACTCCCATTTTAAAGTATGATCGCTGTTTGCGATTTCGCCTGTTGCAAGAATTTGCAGGAATGTATTCCCGCATTACTTTACTGTATTCACTGAATGATATTTGAGATGTCAAACAAGATTATTTCTGCCATTAATCAGGGTCCAAAGCCAGAGTCTGGTTATATGGCTCTGTGGGATGAGAGGGGAATAGGATATTCACACAAAAGGAGTGTGAATTGAAGAGTCCTGCACCGAGGCCTGATTTGTGCTATTGTCAATTTTCTAGTTATTAATTATTTGTGAGGTAAGATAGAAAGTTTGTGAAACATCTAGGGAGAATTTGAGATGTACAGAGGAAAAAAAGTGAAGATGAGTTTTGCAGAAATAGGAAAATGCGTGAGAAAGAGTTAGAAGCATACAGAGTACGGGTGTATGAAAATCGTAGAGGAGAGAGAAATATGGAGCTTGGAAGGCAAAGACAGAGAGGGAGAAAAAGAATGAAAGTTAACTGCAAGATAAGCAGAGACAATGTTACAAGGTGGAAGAAACATTCAAACAAAGGCCATTTAAATACCACCGGTCATTTAGTTTCAGTTTCATAATTTACTACAAAATGTAATTTTTCAGTACATTGTAACAGCAAAAATATTGAAACTCAAATTTCCAAAACTAGAGCCATCAGTGCAAAGACATGGGGCAGAATTTTTCAGTTGGCGTGTGGGGGTGGACCTGACATGCTGACGTGTAAAATGACGCGTGATGATGTCAGGCATGCGTCCCAACGTCATCGCGCCAAGTTGCAATGTTTCATTTGGTGGGCACGCACTGGAGTCAGCTGCACGCCCGCCAGTATGTAAACGGCCTATTAAGGCCATTAAGAAAGTAATTGAAATATTTATTAACACTGCCCGACCAACCTTAAGGTTGGCGGGCAGGCGAAAAGGCCAAGCGGCCTTCGCATTTTTTAGAAACCTCATCCATGAGCGGGATGAGGTTTCCTAAAACTTTTATTAAATAAATTTTAAAATTTTCATAAATATGAAGACATGTCTCATCTCATGTGACACAGTCACATGCGGAGACATATTAAATAAATTTTTGAACCATTTATTTCATTATTTCAATATTCATTCAATTTCCCTGAGGCAGCTCCATGCCTCAGGGAGATTGAAGGGCTCTTTCGTGCGCATGTGCAAAAGAGCACTGGCCCCTACTCTCCCTCCTCCCCCTGCCGCATGTGTAGCGCTGAGCGTTAAGGCTTACGTATTACGCTGCGCGGGCCTTAATTGGCCTGCCCAGCGTAAAATGGCAGCGCGGAGCCGATTGCAGGCGGCAATCAGCTCCACAACCGCCCCTGCCCGCTCCTGCCGAGCCCACCCACTGCCTGAAAAATTCAGGCCCTGAAGTGATGGAAATGCGTAATAATAGTGGTAAATACAACATAGGTCAGATGAATTAGCTGCAAAGCACAACATTAAAATCAAAATTGAGCCTAATTATTTGAAAACAAAATGTCAAACTGAGCTTTACAGATTTTTGTTAGGCAAGGATATTAAGGGTTGTAGAATCAATGTGGATGGATGGAATTATTATGTAGATCAGTGATACAAACATACAAAATAGGAGCAGAAGTAGAATTTTGAAGGACTGAATGCCCTAATCCTGTTCTTATGTTCTTAATGAACAGACTACTATTATTTTTGGATTCACTAATTATTTTCTCTCTCTCCCCACATCTCCTTTAGTACATTGTTCTGCACTGTCCGAGTGTGTCAGCATTTGAGAGCCATCCCTTTACTCTCACAACAGTAAGTCCAATCAATCTTATGTTTTTATCAAAGCAAGCCATCAAAGCAGATTCATACACTTAAAAGGCTAAAGATTCAGATCACAAACGTTGTTTTTCAGAAATTAAGAACTAGAATATCTTGGTTACAAATTGCATGCCTGTGGTGAAAACTTAGCAGCAGTATCAAGAATGTTCTGAATTAAATCAGTATTTGGTGTCCTAAAATGACATGAGTTCCAGGAGTGCTGTATGACTGGGATAAATATAAATTTAAAACAAATTCTGCTGATTTGAAGCATTTTTGGAGCCTGTAAATTTAATCATACGCTCCTTTGTTAATAAATTGTTGTCATGTTTTGACACCATACATAGTGAGTAAATATAAATAAAAACCTAAATATTGATTTTGAAGGCTTTGCCCATATAGCTTTATCTGCTAAGTGGTGCCTTGGAACATTTAGCTCAAATTCAAAATTTTCAATTTTTAACTAGAAGTTGATAGAATTATAAATGTTATATATTGTAAAAAAGGCCTTTGAAGTCTACAAAAATTCCACTGAGGAACGCCTGCTGTAACTTTGGTAGAAACCTTGGAGAAAAGATGTAAATGGGCATTTCTGCAGCAGTTCTCCTGAGGGTGCAGCAGGAGACGGGAGAAACCCCAGAGAAATTCTATCACCTGTCACTGCATATCAAGAGTTATGCATGGGAATGCCCAAGAGTATGTCTATGGTTTACAAAAGTACAGCACTATTGTCATGCCTGTTGCTGAATTGATCTTGCTTTACCAAGCGTGTTCTGATTAAAATAGAGCATAAGTTTTTTCCCCTTGCATACTGTGGCTGGCAAGAAAATACAAGGGGTTAAAGTTGATTGCTGCTACCTCTTGCCAGAGATTGGAGAGAGTAAAAATAAACAGATGAGCTGATGTACAAAAGCAAAATACTATAGATGCTGGAACTCTGAAATAGAACAGAAAATGCTGGAAATACTCAAAAGGTCTGGTAGCATCTGTGGAGAGACTCAATGGGACAAATTTTTCCCCGGTTGGGGGGGGAAGTGCAGGAGCGGGTGCGGGCAGGCGTGCCTCCGATCGACGCCCCCAATTGGGGGCGCGCCGCCATTTTACATAGGCGGGCCAATTAAGGCCCGCCCAGCGTGACATCCACCAGGAAGCGCTATGCACTCCCTGTGCGGGCGGGGGGGGGGGTGGAATTCCCTCAGCCTGGAGTGTGCTCTTTTGCACACGCGCGCGAAAGATTGCAATGATCGGCTCCAAATTTAAAAATGTTAAAGAGATGAATTAAAAATTTCCCTGACATGTTCCCTCATGCGACATTGTCATATGAGTTGGGACATGTCCATCACTTTTGGTGAAACCTTTATTAAATATTTAAAAACCCTCATGAAACCTTATCCCGCCCGTGGATGAGGTTTCATGCTTTTTCTTAAGCCTGCCAGGGCCCCCGGCCTGCCCGCCAACCCTAAGGTTGGATGGGCAGGTCCATGAATCCTGTTAAGCACTTTTTGAATGGCCTCAATTGGCTGTTGACAGGTCAGGGGGTGCACAGCTGACTCGGCTGTGCCCCCGTCGACCTGAAAATGGAAATGACGCGGGGTGACGTCGGGAGTTCCGCCCGACGTCATCCAGCGTCATTTTACGTGTCGGCGAGCAGGCCCCGCCCCCGCTCACTGCCTGGAAGATCCTGCCCAGTGTTTCACAGTTCTAGTAAATGGTCACAGACCTGAAACGTTAACACCATTAGCTGCTGTACACATTGGCTAACAAGATTTTTAAAAAGGATGTGTGATTTAGGAAGGCTTTGATTTGCAATTGTCCTTGGTTGGTAAATTATCATACAGGTGTTTCAAGGTTTTTGGAACACATCAATAAGTCAAACCATTTTATTCAATTACAGACATCATGTGAGACTGTTCACCCAACAGCTGTATTCATGTAGCTATTTTGAATCCCCTGAGTACTTGACTGGCTAAGCGTAGTAATGAGAAATACAATTTGTCTGCGATATCTTCAAAGGTATCTGAAGCTCTATCTTGGGCAACATTGCATGAAGTAGCAATCATTCTGAAGCCAGAAAGTCAGAAGTTTCTGTGGTACTTAACAAGTAAATGATCATTCATCATGGGTCAAAGTTATGGGGGGTGGGGTGGGGGGTTATACAAGGGATACATCATTGTTTTGATTTTAAAGAGAATAGTGAAGTTTGTATTCAGCAGTTCATTAATCTGTTTTAATGTTCAATAAACTTGTCACGTGATTTTCGGCTTAGACCTGCAAGAGTTTATTTTCATCCTACGGAAGACGAGCACATCATGTCCTAACATGTGAAAAGCTTTAGCACAGTGGCAAGAGCTTTTTGTTCAATCCTTGGATCTTGCTACATTTACCTAGATATTGACAAGGTTTTGAGTGTTTCTGACTCCGATATTGTGTTAATCCTTAATGTTAGGGCTGTGGAGGCTCAGTCATTGAGTATGTTCAAGGCATAGATCGATGGATTTCTAAAATTCGAGGAATATGTGGATTGTGTGGGAAAGTGGTGTTGAGGTAGAAGATCAGCCATGATCTAGTTAAGTGGCAGAGTGGGCTCATTGGGCTGAATAGCCTACTCCTGCTCCTATTTCCTATGTTCCTATGTTTCTGTCAGATGGTCACTTTTCAACAGGTGTCCTATGATTTCCATTTGTTGTTTAGGATTTTCCTGAATACTAGCTCAAGATGAGCATTGCTTCTCATGGCTTCTTTGAAACACTGGTTCAACAACAACAGCACCAACTTGTATTGATATAGAACCTTTGACATAATAAAATGTCGCAAGGTGTTTCATTGGAGCATTGTAAAACAAAGTGACGCCAAGCCACAAAAGGAGATATTAAGGCGGATGACCAAAAGCTTGTTCAAAGAGGTAGGTTTTAAGGAGTGTCTTAAAGACAATGCTCGATCAGGATCCAATGTAGGTCCATGAGCACAGGGGTGATAGGTGAATGGGACATGGCACAAGTTAAGACAAGGGCAGTAGAGTTTTGGATGACCTGAAGTTTAAGGAATTTAGAATGTGGGAGACCAGTTGGGAGTGAATTGGAATAGTCAAGTCTAGAGGCAACAAAGGCATGAATGAGGGCTTCATCAGCTGAAGACCTGAGACAGGAGAAATTGAGCAATGTTACGGAGATAGAAATAAGCAGTTTTAGCGATGGTGTGCATATTGTCACACTCATGCCATACAAACCTAATGAGCTAAATATGAACTTATGAAGTATAAACCTGAAGTTGATACTTTCCTGTAAAACAAAATGGAGTTGAGAGGTCAGGTGACCTCTTTGCTGCCAATATATATGGAACTGCAGGGACCCTGAGTTAACCTTTATGACTGAACAAGTCTTGACAAAGTCAAACATGCTCTCTGCACATATCTTTGAGAAGTCATTAAAATGCAAATGATGGCACTCTTCCAACTAATTAAAAAAGCTGGTTTCACAATACTGTTTGTAGATTCTTTGACTCCAAAGTTGAAATCCAGAAAATGAATGTGAAAAACTCTTATCGTATCAAGATGGTATGTGGATGGGTGATACTCAAACTCCATTGTCTGATACTGGCCTGGCTATCAGAAACTATTTGTGAGGACAATGGAAAAGAATGCTCTGGTCACATGCCTGAAACTAAGTTTCTGATTCGGAGATTTGATAAGGCATATTTTTGGATCAGACAGTTCAGAAACATCCAGACCAATGAAAGAAAAAGACCTTGCCTAAAAAAGGCAGAGACTCGGGTTGGACCTTGACCTCTCAACCTGAGGAACTGCACTAGGGCTTTGCTAGGACTTCGCTAAAGCACCTTGATTGGAGTGAAACAAGAGAAATCTGCCACTGCAAATAATAAACAACAATGAATCTGTCTTCCTAAACCTAAGGACACTTCTTCAGTGGACCAAAAAGTATTGGAGGCCTTCATTGTTTTAAGCCTTCACCCCGTGGGGGAAAAGCAAGTGTAACAGAGCCTGCTGAAATCCTAAGACCTAAACACATGCTACTTCTGTAACTACAATCTCTCCTTGAGTGTGTGCATGTATCTGTATGAGTGTGAGAATGGATGTAGTTGCATATATATGCAGATGTTGAATAATAAACATTTATCTTTCTTTTATAACTTCGGTGAAAACCCGTCATTTATCTGTTCCTGACAATTACAGCACTTCATGCCTGGAAAACATTTAAAACACTGGTTAAAACACTTCTTTAAAAAACATGCTGTCTTCAGTCAATCAGGAGGTTTTAAAAAAAAAGTGGAGCCATCCCTATCATTTCTCCCCTGTCTAACAATATGAAGTTGTAAGCCTGGGGTCAAAGGTAACACCAAGGCTGCCAACAGACTGGTTTAATTTCAGACTGTTGCCAAGGAGAGGGGTGGACTCAGTAGCTAGGTCATTTGGAGTTTGAAGCGGGGATCGAAAGCAATGTTTTCGGTATTCCTAATATCCAAGTGGAGGAAATTTCTGCTCATCCTGTACTGGATATTGGATAAGCAATCTCAGAATTCAAGAAGCAGTCATGCACTGCATCTGTCAATTTCTGCTGGGTTTCTGCCACGTTCAGAAAAAGGAAGGAGATCTCTTTGGACAGTTACACCCTGGTATAACTTCAGGATGCCTCTGGGCCTTTGGCAGGCAACCCCCTGTTGGGTCACTCCAGGCATCGATGCCTACACATATCATTTAAGTGACTGTTTCCAGGCATGAAGTGGGGTCATGAAATGGGTGGAATTACTGTCTCATTGCGCTTCCAAAAGTGTTTGAAGTTTTAATGCTGGAATATTTATTGAATTAATTGTCACTGCTATCACTAATTTCTTCTATACCCTATATTCTTCAATCCAACATCAAGATTTTCATTTTGAGTCCTTTTTTGAAAGGTGTCAATTGCAAGAAATTCATTGCATATCATGTTGTACCCAAGGGGAGAATTGTTGTTTGCATGAAGCATGGGTGGCTACTGGCATCTCACCAATCACAAAAGAGTTGTTTATGGTTTAAGTGTGCTCATTCTGCCAGCTGTTCCTCAGTTGGTAGCACTCTTGCCTCTTGAGTCATAAGGTTCTGGGTTCAATCCCATTCTAAGGCTTGAGTGCCATAAGCAAAGCTGATATGCCAGTGCAGCATTGAGGAATCGCTGCACAGTTGGAGGTGCCATCTTTCAGATGAGATGTTAAACCTAGGCCCTACATGCTTGCTTGAGTAGATGTAAACGATCTCATTGCTGTGTTTCAAACTCAGAGGAAGGGAGTTACCCTTGTGGCCTGACTATTATGACACAGCCGGTGGTAAAAGCCGAGCTGCTCAAAACACAGAGGGAAACTTGAAACAACTGTCATAATCCATTTTTGCAATTTGTATGTTTCGAGATGCAGGCTTTGAATTCAGTAGTAATAAGACTGCCAAGTTTAAAGAGGTTTTATATAAAACTAAAACATTTATTAATACAAGAAAAATTGTAAGCACATACATATGTCTACAAAATTACTACTAAAGTAATTACAAAAAATACCCCAATTAATCTGACTCTCAGTTACACCCTGTTAAGGCAACAATAAAACTCATAGATTTGAAAAGACCCCAGGCAAAGCACATTTGACCGTACAAATTCCTTGTAGACACAGTCGCAGGCGTACAGGCTGGTTAGATCTTAAATACCTTATACACACAAACCCTTTTCTGTTTATACCTAGCTTTTCCTTTGAATGTAAATTTCCCATTGTATTATTAGGTTTTTAAGGTCTTCTGACAATAACGTTTTCATCCCACTAATTTTATTAATAATATAATTTTATAATAATATAAACACACTGCTTGGCATCTCCCAGCTGGGTGCAAGATTTTACTCATTCTTTTGAATGCTTAATTTAAAAAGAAAATGTCCCTCTTGGCACTTATGTTTCTAAACTTCCCCATGTTTATCTAATTTCCTTTTATAACCTACTTCTTTCTATACATCAAAACACCCAGACTAGCTGGCTTTAATCCAATTAAGACACACTCATCACTAAACTCTATTTTAAAAAAAAATTTCCAACAACATTATAGACATTAATCTCTTCATGACACTGACCAATATTAATCTCTCGATCAATATCACAAAAAAGAGATTATCTGGCCTTTATCACATTGCTGTTTGTGGGTGTTTGCTGAGCACATACTGGCTGCCACAATTCCCACATTACAACAGTGACTACACTTCAAAAAACACATCATTGGTTGTAAAGTGCTCTGAGACATCAGCTAGTCGTGTAGAACACTGTATAAATGCAATTCTTTATTTTTCTTTACATTGGATGCTTTCTTTACACACTGAATCTCAAAATAAGAAATTAGCGGGCTGGATTTTACAGACCCCTGCCGGGTGTGTTTTTGGTGGGGGCATGTAAAATATGACAGGTGGCGAGCCCACCACTTTCCCGCCCACCCTGATCTGGTTCCCATAATGGTGGGTAAGGTGCCCACTATCATGCTCGTTTGTAGGCCTGTTGAGACCCTTAAGTGGCCAATTAATGGCCCACCATTCTCTTCAGATTGGCCCATAGTTCTTGAGAGGCAGGACTTCCTTCCACTGAGGGATGGAAGTCCGACCCTCAGTTTGTTTTTATCCACCTGCAGCTTGTTATCACTGTAAAGCAGCCTTTTTAAAAATTAATTAGTTTATATTAGGCTGAATTTTACAGGGCAGCAGTATGCACCTCGTAAAATTCAGCCCAATATAAATCAATTAATTTTAGCTATCATTCCATATTTTCACCTGCTGTGCATACTTTGTTCTTAACTAATAAACCAAGTCCCACTGTTACCACATGTACAAACTTGGAACATGTTACTGGCTTCTGTAGCAGAAAATGTGATCATGTTAGTTAAAGTCTCAGGTTTGCAACAAAGAATCACAGCCAGTAACTAAGAGATAGGAGAAAGAGGAGATAAGAGGAAGAGGGGTAATGAAAGAGAATCAGTGAGGGTAAAAGTGGGAATAAACAGAAGCAGGAAAGAGAGAATGAGAGAGAGAGAGAATGACTGAAAAAGTGAGAGAGGCATTTATGAGAGTCAGTGGGCGGAATTTATTGTAACTGATGCGGGTGTAGCTCACTGTTTGAAGAACTGGCGGGAAACACCTGTCGTTTCTAAGGGGGGAGGCCTGACCTGATTGAGTACTGGTCACTGGGCAGTGTCAGGCTTTCTCCAAAATTCAGGACCCCAGGGTAGAAAACCCAGGCCGCCGAGAGCTGCTGGCCAATCATAAGACCAGCCGCTCTCTAAATACAGGCAGCACTGGGAATGGTGGCTACTGTGACCCAGGGCACAGGTGAGAGAGCGCAGGATGGGGGTCGAGGGGAGTGAGGTGGGCCGGAGGGTTGTAGGCAAGGACAAAGAGGGTGGCTTTCAATGGCCAGCCCATACCTGATGCTAGTTCACTTGGTCAAGCACTATGTGGCTTTGAATGATGCCCCACCAACCACCCCCGCCATGAACCCCGGTCACCCAAGAAGGCCACAGGCAAGCCTGGTGGGGTTTGCTGGGCAGTGTTCTGGGGGCACAGGAAAGCAGTGCCTCTCACATTTAATCCTCAGCCATCAATGAATTCCAGTGGGTGCAGGGATGATTGGTGTCAATTGGCTCAATAATGAGTCCAATTGACAATCCACCGCCGTCTAGTGAATTTTCCTGATGCGCCTGTTCCATGGGCAATTTCCCTGCATGGGCAACCATATGAGAATGTGATTTAAATTGCAAACTTTGGATGGTTTCAACTATGTTACAGCAATAGTTACACAGAAAAAGGTAGAAGAATTAAAACCACTTCTATGTTCTGAGTACCTATGCGCAATCCAAACCCACCCCCCCCACCCCCCCACTCCCACCAACCTCCCCATGGGACTACCCTCATCCCCTCACATCCCTGATCCCCCAGGGGACTGTCCCCACCCCCTCCTTGGGACTCCCCTCTGCCGTGTGACTTCCCCCTCCCCCCCACCACTGAACTTCCCCATCCGTCTCCCAACAGGACTTCCCCCAACCCACGACTAGCTCCCCGTCCCCACCCTCCAGGTTGCGTCTGGCCTTATTCTGACTCTCAACCCCATTCACCATCTCTCCACCCCCCCTACCACACACACACACACACAGCCAGTTTTGTAAAAAAGAGGGCATGGCTTACTTATCCTTGACTCTACAGCCCTCGATTCAAAGCCCCGGGGACGTGCTGCACCGCCCAGATCTCACCCAGCCTGAGTCAGAAGGTTGGGCGAGATAGGATCAGGTAATAACCTGTGAGCAGAGGGCAATCTGGCTCACTTACCACTCCATCAAAAGTTAGGACCCACTATTTTTGCTAAAATTTTATTTGCTAATAATGTCTTAGAAACATGAATTTCTAATGTCAATAAAACAGTTTTAAAACAGCTACATATATATTTATAAAGCACCTTTAACAATGAAATGTCCCAAGGCACCTCATAGGAACATTATACTATGAACCATTATGTAAGAAGACATTAGGTCAGATGACCAAAAGATTGTCAGAAAGGTCAGTTTTTAATGAGTGTCTTAAAGGATGAAAGCGAGGTAGAGAGGCAGAGAGCTGTAGGGAGGGGTTTCCAGAACTTAGGGCCTAGGCAACTGAAGGCCCTGCCACCAGTGGAGGAATAGTTAGAATCAGTTGTTGCTTGACTGGGAGCCATTGTTGGTCAGCAAGCGCAGGGAATGGACTTGATGTGAGTTAAGACATGATCAGCAGAGTTTTGGATGACCTCAAGTTTACGGAGGATAGAATGTGGGAGGCCAACCATGAGTGCATTGGAATAGCCAAGTCCAGAGGTAACAAAGGCATGAATGAGGGTTTCAGCAGCAGATGAGCTGAGACTAGGCAAAGCTGTGCAATGCTACAGAGGTGGAAATAGGCAGTCTTATCAATGGCATGAGTATGAGGTTAGAAACTCATTTTGGGATCAAATATGACACCAACGTTGCAACCAGGCTGGCTTAATCTCAGTTGCAAGGAGAGGGATGGAATCAGTAGCTAGGGAACAGCATTTGGAGCGGGGTCCAAAAACAATGGCTTCAGCCTTCTCAGTATTTAATTGAAATAAATTACTGTTCATTCATTACTGGATAAAACGAAATAAAAACGACCTATGCCTCTGACCGCTGTCATCCTGGATAGCCTGAATGCACACACAGATCTCTGTCTCCCTTGTGGCTAATTTTTAGTGTTAGGAGGGCAGGCAAAAGATTATACTTTCTCTTAACTTTGTAAAGATCATAAACTTACTTTTTGAAATTCCCTAATGGATTGCTTCTCATGTCCTGCAGTTAGACTAGGGTCATTCATCTCTTGGCCTTGTACTCCATGTCAAATGGGGACCTAACTCAGAATTATATTACTACTTTTTTGTGGAGAACGTCTGCAGTCATTTCATATGGCAGCATAACTGCACCCTAAGTGCTTGTAGTTGGCCTCTCATATAGTGTTATCAAAATCTCTTAATTAAAGAAGCAGCCACAGTCCTCTAGTTTACTAGTACAGTAATATAGCCATAATGCTACTAAATTCTAATGTACATCACCAGAACAGACTGGGTGAAGCAGAGACTTGACATAATGGATGTCCACAAAAACGAATATGAATAAGTAAAGTGAGGCTATATTCGGTGAGGAGGAGGTGTTCGCTATGATGGCATGGTTGAATCTGAAGCTCATTAGGGGGTATAATTTCATTATTTTATATTCTAGTAAGCTGGGTAACAAGATTGCATATGTACATTGAACATGTGTGGCTTTTAATTTTTGCTCTTATTGTTCTTACATTTTTGACGGTTTAAAATACTTTTGGGGTAAGTGAGGGAGCATTCGGGAAACAATAGCCACAGTGTCCTTAGAATTATAATTATTATGAAAAATCATGTGCAAGGATTCAACTGGAGGAGAGTTAATTTCAGTTAGTTGAAAAGGGATATGGCCCAGGTGGATTGGAATCAGCAATTGTAGATGCAATAGCTTAGTGGTTATTTTACTGGACTAATAATCCAGAGGCTTGGACTAATGATCCAAAGACGTGAATTCAGATCCCACCACAGCAGCAAAGGAATTTAAATTCAATTAATTAAATCTGAATAAAAAGCCAGTGTGTATAATGATGACCATGAAACTAACAAATTGTTGTAAAAACCCACGTGGTTCATTAATGTCTTTTAAAGAAGGAAATCTCTCATCCTTGTCCAATCTGGCCTAGAAGTGACTCCAGATCCACTCAATATTATTGACTCTTAACTGTCCTTTGAAATGGCCCAGCAAGCCACTCAGTTGCATTCAAGAAGCTGGCTCCCACCACCTTCTCAGGGCAATTAAGGATGGGCAATAAATCCTGGCCTTCCCATGGATTCCTACGTCCCAGGAATACATTTTTATAGAAAGATTGTTAGGTAAAACAGAGTGAACAATAGAAAACCTTCAAAGATGTGATAGTTTGTGTATGTACTGGACACATTCCCACAATGGGGAAAGGAAAGGCATCCAAAGCTCGAGCTCCTTGGGCGATTTAAAATATAGAGATTAAAACGAAACAGCAAAAGATGGTTTATAATAAAGGTTCATAATTCAGTTCAGAACCAAGCTGAATACAGAAAGTATAGAGGAGAATTATAAAAGGAAGTAAGGGGAGGGGAAAGAGTGAATGACAATGGAACAGTGGATAACAAAAAAAGGAACCCATAGCCATATAACAAAATAAGGAGCAAAAAGAGTACCTTGTGGAGTCGGAGGGATGTGGCTGAGGTATAAAGTAATTGCTTTGCAACTGTCTTCACTAAAGAAGAGGATTCTGCCAATGTCACTGTAAAGGAGGTTGTAGAGATATTGGATTGGATAAAAATAGATAAAGGGGTACTTGAAAGGTTGGCAGCACACAAAGTAGTAATGTCACTAGATCCAGATGGGATGCATTCTTGGTTTCTGAGGGAAGTAAGGGTGGAAATAGTGGAAGCTCTGGTCACAATCTTCCATTCCTTCTTAGATATGGAAATTACACCAGTAGACTGGAGGATGCAAATATTCAAGGGAGAGGATAAATATGGTAACCCCAGCCCAGTCTACCCAAGGGAGTACAGAGGTTTTAGAGAAAATAAAGCAGGACAAAGTTAATTGGTACTTGGAAAAATATGCATTAATAATGAAAGCCAGCATGGATTTGTTAAAGGCAAATCACGTTTGACTAACTTGATTCTGTTATTTCATCAAAAACACAGAGGGTTGATGAGTGTAGTGCGGTCAATGTTATGTATTTGGACTTTCAGAGGGCGGTTGATAAAATATCAGATAATAGACTTGTTACCAAAATTGAAGCCTGTAGAATTGAAGGGACAGTGGCTATCTGGATATATGATTGGCTAAGGGACAGAAAGCAGACAGTAGTGCTCTAAGCATTTGTTTTTCACACTGGAGGGGAGTGTTACAGTGGTATTCCCAGAGTTCAGTGTTGGGACCACTGCTTTTCTGATATATATTAGGGGCCTGGACTTGGGTGTACAGAGCATAATTTTAAAAGTTTGCAGATGACACAAAACTCCAAAACATAGTAATAAGTGAGGAAGATTGTAACAGACTTTATGAGGACGTAGACAAATTGGCAAAAAAGGCAGATGAATTTTAATGCAGTGAAACGTGAAGTGATTCATTTTGGTAGTGTGAATCAGGAGAGAGAGTATAAAATAAATGGTAGAATTTTAAAAGGGGTGCAAGAACAGGGAGATTAATTGTATGCATACAAGTTTTTGAAGGTGGTAGGACAAGTTGAGAGGGTGTTTTTAAAAAAAAACCTCTGGGTTCAATGACTTCATAAATAGAGGCATAGGGCTGAATTTTCGTGTCCCACTGGAGTTGGGAATGGGGTGAGTAATCACCAAAACTTCTGTTTTTTTCGTGGCACATTTAAATTTCCTCTATAAAAATGGAATCTCCCCATAGTCAGGAAGACGTTCAGATTAGGATCAGGTCATGACTCCGCATCCTCTGATGTCAGGGTCACCATTGACAGCCCTAGGGGAAATTTGTTTTTCTTGTTCCACCGTACTTTTGTTGGGTCAGGCAGATTTTGGAAGGCTTCTGAAAACTTGCCTTATTTGAGAGCTTGAAAACCTTGGAGGAAGCTGCTGAGCAGTCAGGAATATTTTGACAGGTAAGTGTTAAATGTTTTGATAACTTCAAATGTCATTATTAGATGTTATATTATAAATTGCATATGTTTTTACTATAGCGATTGATTGTAGGGTTCTGTCCTGCAAAGGTAAATTGACCATTACACTGATCTGTATTCTGTAAATATTGAGATGTATTAGAGTACTTTTCCCATGGAAAAAGTACTATTATGCATTCAAAACAGAAGAAAACTGTGCTTGGGAACTTTAGTGTCATGATCTGAAATTATTTAAAGACCCACAGTACTTTAAATTTGAAAAAAGAAAATGGTCTGCTGCTTTCATTTAGACCTGGGCTGCTTTGATTAACATGCCACTTGCTGTAGCTTAGAAAAGAAACTAGTCATCTGTTTCCCAGTTCCAATAGGCTACATTGTCTGCAGTTGCAAGGGTTTATTTTCACAGGTGAGCCCATTATGAATGCCTGCCTGAGTTTCAAAATCTGCGCACCGTTTATCTCAGCAAGAGATAAAGCTGAATAAAGCAAAGATAAAGCAGAAAAAGAAAGCTTATGATAGTCACAAAAAGCTTAATACTGTAGACAGCTGAGAGGAGTATAGAAAGTACAGGGGTGAAGTCAAAAAAGGAAATTAGGAAAGCAGAGAGGATACGGAAAAATATTGGCAGGTAAAATCAAAGTAAACCCAAAGATGTTTGACCAGTACACTAAGAGCAAGAGAATAACTAAGGAAAGGCTAGAGCCTTTCAGAGACGCACATGGTAACTTAAGTGTTGATGCAGAAGATGTGGGCACGGTTCTCAATGAGCACTTTGTCTCTGTCTTCACTAAGGGTGGTGGGGGGGGGGGGTGGGGGGGGGGCGGGGGGGATGATGCAGACATTCTAGTTAAAGAGGAGGAGTGTGATATATTAGACACAATAAGCATTATGAGAGAGGAAGTACTGGAGGGACTGACATCCTTAAATTGGATAAATCACCAGGGCTGGATGGATAGTATCCCAGGCTGTTAAAGGAAGCCAGGGAGGAAATGCCAGGTAGGATGCTCTGAGGATCTTTTTCTAATCCTCACTAGATACAGGGGAGGTACCAGAGGATTGGAGGTCTACAAATATTGTATCATTATTTAAAAAGGGTGTGCGGGATAGACTGGAAAATTACAGGCCGATCAGTCTGACTTCGGTGGTGGGCAAATTATTGAAATCAATTCTGAGAGACAGGATAAATTGTCATTTAGAAAGGCATGGATCAACCTGGGATTGTCAGCATGGTTTTGTTAGGGGAAGATCGTGCCATACTAACTTACTGAATATTTTTAAGGAAGTAACTAGGAGGATTGATTAGGGTAGTGCAGTGGATGTTGTCTACATGGACTTTAGCAAGGCATTTGACAAGGTCCCACTTGGCAGATTGGTCAGAAAAGTGAAATCCCATGGGAGACAATGGCTGGACTAATAATCCAGAGGCCCAGGCTAATGCTCTGGGAACATGGATTCAAATCCCACCACAGCAGCTGGCGGAATTTGAACTCAGTTAATAAATCTGGGATATAAAAAGCTAGTCTCAGTAATGGTGACCATGAAACTATCATCTACTGTTGTAAAAAAACCCATATGGTTCACAAATGTACTTTAGGGAAGGAAATCTGCCATCCTTACCTGGTCTGGTCCACTCCAGACCCATAGCAATCTGGTTGACTCTTAACTGCTCTCTGAAAGCCATTCAGTTCAAGGGCAATTGGGGGTGGGCAACAAATGCTGGCCTTGCCAGCAATGCCCAAGAAGAGAAAAAAGGTGAAGAGTTGGATCCAAAATTGGCTCAGCAACAGGAAACAAGGTTAATGGTTGATGGATGTTTTAACAAATGAAAAGTAGCTTCCAGAGGTGTTCCACAGTGATCAGTATTGAGGACCTTGCTGTTTGTTGTACATATTAATGATTTGGACATGAATGTGGGAGGCATGAATGGGAAATTTTCAGATGACACAAAAATTAGCCATGTAGTTAAGAGGAAAGCTATTGTCTCCAGAATGATATCAATGGTTTGGTTGAGTGATTGGATAAGTGGCAAGTGGAATTAAATCCAGAAAAGTGTGAAGTAATGCCTGTGTGGAGGGCAGACAAAGCAAGGGAAAACACAATAAGCAGGAGGATATTGAGAGGTTTAGAGAAAGTGAGAGCTCTGAAGAAGGGTCATACGGACTCAAAACGTTAACTTTTTCTCCCTCCACAGATGCTGTTAGATCTGCTGAGTTTTTCCAGCATTTTCTGCTTTTGTTTTGTTTAAAAGGTATGTGGATCTGCACCTGAAGTGCTGTAACCTGCAAGCTTTCAGACCAGGTCCTGGAAAGTGGGATTAAAAAATGAGTGGCTAGTTTCTTTTTTTTTTCTCTTTTTTAGCCAACGTAGACACAAAGAGTTGAGTGGCCTCTTTCTGTGCTGTAACTTTTCTACGGTTCTATGGAGACTGCATACACAATTTGATTGACAGTTTTAAGTGATTATTAAAGGATTATCTGTCTTTGATGTGGTTACTGTTATAGGGTGTTGGATACAGTTTGGTAGGTCTGAAGAAGTCTTCAACCATACCATACGTAGGTTGACTGTAAGTCTTTATTGACTCTTAGGCCTGAATTTTCCCGTCGGCGATTTGGGGGCGGGGCCCGCTTGCCGATGGGAAAATGACGCCAGATGATGTCGGGAGGAACCCCCGACGTCATCCCGCCCCATTTAAATATTCAGTAAGGCGGGTGGACAGCGAAATCAGCTGTCTGCCCGCCGACCTATCAATGGCCAATTGAGGCCATTGACAGGATAATTAAAGTAATTAAAGGCCCTGCCCATCCAACATTAAGGCTGGCGGGCAGGCCAAGAGCCCCAGCGGGCTTCTGATAAAACATGAAACCTCATCCACTGGTGGGATGAGGTTTCATGTCCATTTTTAAAAATCTTAAATAAACTTTATGTGAGATTTATTAACATGTCCCATCTCGTGTGACATTGTCACATGAGGGGTACATGTTAATATTTTTTTTATTTTTCTATTTTGACACTTTGAAGCACTGTCAGTGATCTCCCTGAGACAGCACTTAGTCTCAAGGAGCAGTGCAATCTTTCACGCGCATGCGCGAAAGTGCGCACTTTGACAGTTAGGGAATCCCTCCCCCCCCCGCACAGGAAACACATAGCGCTTCCCGCCGGGTTGACCGCTGGGTGGGCCTTAATTGGCCGCCCACTTAAAATGGTGGTGGGGCCTGATTCGGCGGCGGAATTCGGCTGCTCGCTGGCGAACCTAGAGCAAAATTCTGCCCTTAGAATTATTTACATATACTCAGTAAAGGGTTCAAGCTAGGAGCTGTCTCCATGCTTGCTGATACACACGTCTCTGTCCAACACTAGACTGACCCTGGATGTGGGTCATGTGCTGTTTTACATCACTGTGTGGGCGGTACTATGCTCAGTCCCACATTAACCCTATAGCTACCAGACCCTTATACAACAGTTACTATATTGATAGAAACAAAAAACTACTGCGGATGCTGGAAATCCAAAACAAAAATCGAATTACCTGGAAAAACTCAGCAGGTCTGACAGCATCGGTGGAGAAGGAAAGAGTCGACGTTTCGGGTCCACACGACCCTTCAACAGAACTGAAGTATAGTTAGGAGAGGGGTGAAATATAAGCTGGCTTAAGGTGGGGGGCGGGGGGAGAGAAGTTGAGGGTGGGGTGGTTGTAGGGACAAGCAGATAATCAAAAGATGTCACAGACAAAAGGATCAAAGAGGTGTTGAAGGTGGTGATATTATCTAAGAAAAGTGCTAATTAAGAATGGATGGCAGGACACTCAAGGTACAGCTCTAGTGGGGGTGGGGTGGAAAGATTGACAAGGTATTAGTTGTAGATTTAAAAATAATGGAAATAGGTGGAAGAAGAAAAATCTATATAAATTATTGAAAACAAAAAAAAAACAAAAGGGAGGGGGAGGAAACGGGGTGGGGATGGGGGGAGGGGGAGTTTAAGATCTAAAGTTGTTGAATTCAATATTCAGCCCGGAAGGCTGTAAAGTGCCTAGTCGGAAGGTGAGGTGCTGTTCCTCCAGTTTGTGTTGGGCTTCACTGGAACAATGCAGCAAGCCAAGGACAGACATGTGGGCAAGAGAGCAGGGTGGAGTGTTAAATACTATATTGATGTTTGTTTGATTTTACAGCTCGGAAGGTTTAACTTTGTTCTTTGGGTCTGGAGTGTTTTTTTCAGTATGAATGTTTGTGTTTTTGAACGATGGCTTTATTAGATTGTTGGAGGTCTACTTTTTTTCATGACCATTTCAAAGACTTCCTATTGCTATTACATGAGGACTGTACATAGCCACTCACCCGGTATCCACTATGGAGGATACATGGGTGGCATGCAGGGCACATGGGAGTATGATAGGAAGTGTGTATTGATGAAGGCATGATGGGGAATGGGGGGTATGAGGGGACATGGAAGAGAGAGACATGGGCTGTGATGGGACATGAGAATTTGAGTGGACCTGCAGGAGGCATGGTGGTATGAGGAGGCATGCGGGATGGGTGAGGGGTGAGTTTTAGGTTGGCATAAGAATGATGTTGGAGAACTCTGCTGGTGTCCCAGCGAACCAAGAAGGGCCTCCTAACCAGGCTGCTTTGGCACCTGCAATCCTCTGATACTGCCTCGGGAATTGGGAAACCCGAACCCTGCACGTCTCCAGGAAATGGAAATATGACGAGCATGGACAGAGGTTAAAAGCTCAGGTTTCCAAAGTTGGGAAATGGCCCAACTCATGTTTCTCAAGCCCCAACATGAAAATCCAGCCCAAAGAGTACAAAAGCAAGAAAGGTATACTAACACTTTAAGAAACACTGATTTTGTTCCAGGTGGAGTATTATGACTAATTCTGGGCACTGCAATTAGGAAGGATGCCAACGTGTGAAAGAGGGTGCAGAGGACATTTGCTAGAATGGTACCAGGGACAAGGGGCTTCAGTTATGTGGAAACACTGGAGATGCTGGGATTGTTCTCTTTAGAGCAGAGAAGGTTCCCGGAAGATTTGATAATGGTGTGCAAAATGATGAAGGGTTTTGATAGAGAAAATAAGGAGAAACTGTTTCTAGTGTCAGAAGAGTCAATAGCTACAGGAAACATTAATGGGCAAAAGATAAATGTTTTAGGCAGAGTTGTTATGATCTGGAATGCACTACTTAAAAGGATGGTGGAAGCAGATACAATAATTTATTGGAGAATCAATTGAAAGGGCAAAATATACAGAGCTATGGGAAAGAGCAGGGGAGTGGGACTAATTGGATAGCTTATTCATAGATCCAGTACAGGCAGAATGAGCTAAACAGCCTTTTTTTGTGCTGTGTCACTTTATGATTCTTTTGCAATTGATTTTGGTTAATTTATTCCACTGTCATCATTTTATGTATTCAGTATAATTAAATCCGTACAGTAAATATTCAATAGGTAGTAAATTCTTATATACTCCATTAACCCCCACTTTCTATGGCAGGATACAGTAATTGAAAAGTCTACTCGTACTGAGGTATGTTTGTGTTTCTGATTTGCCTCCAAATCTTGTTCATCCCCCACCCCTGTGCTCGCTAACCTACATTGGCTCCCTGTCCAGCAATGCCTTGACTTTGAAATTCTCAGGTTTGGATTCAAATCACTCCTTGTTATCATTATAATCCCCTGAATGCTCCTCAAAATTTGGCCTTGTGTGCATACCCAATTTTAATCATTCACTACTAGTGGCCATGCCATCAGCAGCCTGGGTCCTGAGCTTTGGAATTCCTCCCCTAAGCCTCTCAGCCTATGTAAATTTCTCTCCTCCTTTAAAAGACACCTTAAAACCTACCTTTATGACCAAACTTTTGATCACCATTATTAATATCCCCTTATGTGGCTCAGTGTCAAATTTTGTTTGATAACACTGCCATAATGCACCTTGGGATGTTTAAGTATGCTACTGGGTCATATATAAATTTCTTAGCTTAATTATTGCTTATTGAATTAGAATAGGATTGTAATCATCATTCAATAATTTTCCAATAAAATCACATATGTATGGTATTTATGACTATAGATAGAAATATATAGAGAGAAAGAAGAAAAAAGTATGGAAAAGGAAACAAACTAATAATACCTGCTTTAAATTGCAATGAAAGGTGCAAGTATGGTGCTATTTTCACAATGCCGGAACTGGACTTCATTTTTTTCACAGATCACTTCTATTACTTTGAAGTTGGGAAAAGCACGATGCATGGTACTGAAATATCACCAGACTCCAACTCAAAGTAGCTCACAAGATATCAGCTCTTCTCAATCGTTAAAATATGAATGCTAAAACAGCAGTTTGTTTGAAATTTAAAAGCTTACCTTTGGGCTCCCCTGATGATGTGGTGAATTGATGCAGTGTGTAACTGAGCCATGGATACTAGGAAGGTCATCAATTGCACATGAATACTGTTCGCTTGAACAGATACTGGGTAATGATTTGTGTTTGTAGAATCATAGCATGAAAATAATTCATGTATCAAATATAGCTACCAATTTTGGCAGGGTTTGGTGCCATATGTGTTTGCATTAGTCAATGACCATCGTCTTTATGTGTAACTGCAACAGAAATGAACCAGTTCAATCATTTCAGTCTGGTAGCTGTTTCTTTTAGTCACTCACAATACATACAAAGTGAAATTCTGAAAAGGTTCTCCTGGTCTCCCACTATAACTTTAGGGGGGGGAAAAAAACACAGATAAACAATGCAAGTGGTCATTTTCAGCCATTTACACTGTTCCTTTGGCATTTTTTGCTCATCTACCACTGACCAGCAGACTTACTGAAGAATTTGAGTTCCAGAGAGTTTAAAAGCAAGCTGTACTGTTTTAGCCTAAATAGATACAAATGCTGAGCTTTCGAAGATCAAAACTATTTATTTCAAATATACACGCAGTGTGATTGATGCAGTGTTGCACTTAACAGCTACTTGTTTTTTAAATATAGCCAGTTATTCAAATCTAACATAGACTTGGCAGTTGGTCAAAGTGTCTCAGGGTATTCATTAAGCAGAGTTGGTAGGGGAGAGCTGAATCAATTGAAACCCTTGGGAAAATAAAGGGATAGCGTTTCCACTTTGGTAACAATCATGATTCCAGCGCCAACCCCACCCAAAATTGCACGAGGTTTGAAAAGTGTTTGAGTTTCCGTTCAAACTCATTTGAATAATGTAAATTCAGATTCTGCCATGAGCCATCACCATAGGACAGCGTTTTAAAGTGCAATTGAAAAAAATATTTTGCTTTAAAACATTCCTTGATTTATTTAAGTGTGATAACTTGGTGTAGTTTGATTAGTACAGCTGAAAATGTTTCCTGAAAAATAAGCAATTTTAACCACAGTGTCAATCCAACACCTATGAGTAAGCCGATTTTAAGTTATTGAAAATTATGCAAACAATATACAGAGCCATATGCTTGTGAGATTGGAATACAGTTGCTAGCCAGTTTCTTCAAAAATTAAAGCCATTCAAAAGCTTTTTTATAGTCTCCTCGAAAGCCTGCAAGTGAGCATAATTAGTGCAAATTCACAACGGAGATTAATTCACCCTGGGGGCATGGGCAATTTTGTTGGTGGGGCCAGTTTCTAGCGCAATGCTTTTTAAACTTGTGCAAAAGATTGCAAAAGTTGGATTTGTGCTGGACGTAACTTGTGCCTTAAATTCTGATATTTTGCATGGCTTATGCTAATATCAAGCAAATTGCACTGAAAAGAACAATGCGACTGAGCTGGGTCCCCTAATTTGACCAGCTAGATTCTGCAGTTAAAATAATTACAAGAAAAGATCTGCACATATAGAAGTTTTCTATAAAAAAATTAGCGACACATAAAATGGAAAAAGCACAAGTGCCCAATTGCCCCACCACACCTGTGCCAGCTCTTTTCAAAGCCAGTTAATCCCAGTTCCTGTTCTTTCCCCATAGCCCTGCAACTTTTCCCCCTTCTGCTATTTATTCATTTTCCTACTATTGAATCTGTTTCCATCTGCCTTTGAAGCAGTTAATTCCAGGTCACAACAACCCACTGAGGAAAAAAAAAACCTCATGGCGTCTCTGGTTCTTTTGCCTAACGCTTTAAATCTGTGTTTATTGACCCTTCTTCCACTGGTAACAGTTTCTCCTTATTTACCCTATCAAAACCCTTCATGACCATTGTAACATTTTACTGTTTTCCTCTGAAACAGCGAGATCATAGAATTTTTACTATAAGTATCATATGTTAAATATTCACTATTTAATGAATTCACTTAATAGCTGAAGTCAGAGGTTTCCAAACTTATGACATGCTTGTTCCATACCAACTAGTTGCTCGCATATCCCTGTCAGTACACTGGATTAATATTTTCACTCCCTTAATGTCCAAGCATTGTACAAAATGTGCAAATTATGATACATATATACAAGCTAAACAATGGCTTAATAATACTACTCTCCATTAAAGTAAAGGTTGAGGTTATTTGTATGGGCATACACGCATAGTTTTTGGTGTTACTTTGAGTTGCAACTTGGTTTCTACTCTTGGTTCCAATCTCCCCCTAACTTCCACACTTCATAAACATGTCCCAGCTCATGTGACACTGTCACATGAGGGGACATGTCTAAATAATTTTCACCTGTCTTTATTGAAAACTTTCATTCTGAACTGCGAAAGAGCGCAGGCCCCGACTCATCTCCCTGCTCTCGCCCACACAGGTAGCAGCGTTACCGGACACACGTCACGCTGGAAGGGCCTTAATTGGCCCACCCATGTAAAATGTCGGCGCGCAGCCGATCACAGATGGCGATCGGCCCAGTGCCCACTCCCAAATGGCCGCCAGACGGGGAGAAAATTCTCCCCTTAGACATTGCACAAAAGTCTGCATAAATCACTCAAGTGAATTTTATTGATCTATGTTGTGTATAAAAACATTGACTTTGCACTGTACTTAAACTCTTGTTATGTTGCAAAATACAAGGAAATTTGGCCATTTTAAACAAGCTGAGATGCTAGGGATGTGCTTTAGGATGCTATTTACCAGTCCTAAGCAAGCCCAGAATCAGCTTGAATATTCAGTTGTTCCTCAATGTTTCAAGAACATTGGAGAGTAAGAATTCTTAACTAGCATAAATATCTCCTATAAGAGAAAGGAAGAATCAATTAGGAATGAAAACAAGTGAGTTAATAGATTACTTCCAATACAGATCCCATGAGATGTTAATTTGTATAACTGTGGACATATAGGGCAGAATTTCTACCTCGGCGGGCGGGCGGGCACGCGCCCAACCCGCTCAAGCGTAAAGTGACACATGTTGACGTCAGGTGCGCGTCCCGACATCAACGTGCAGTCGCGCGATAGTTCAGTCAGTGGGCGCATGCCGAAGTCAGCAGTGCACCCACTGACAATTAAAAGGCCTATTAAGGCCATTAACAAGGACATTGAAACATTGAAAAGGCCAAGCAGCTCTGTGCCTCAGGGAGATTTTCAAGCATGCACTTTCGTGCTCAGCCTACTCGCCCTCACCCCCACCCTTCACCCACCTCCACCCCGCCCGGGCACAGGCAGAACTGTATGCTGCCACTTGTCCTTCACGCTGGGTGTGATTGGCCCGTTTGCATGATATCGCGGTCCGGACCCGATCGTGGGCGGCGGTCAGCTTCCTGGCCAGCCCTACCCGCCTCCGCCGAGCCCGCCCGACAAGAGTAAAATTCTGCCCATAAATGTGGCAATTGAATCCCAATGGTTTCTAACTTAACTCCTCTATAGATTGACAATTTCAAGTTCTTTAACATTAAAGTTGTAGCCAAATATTTTGTGGTAATATTTTCCCCCACAACCGATCGCTCTGAAATGTTATACATGAGGTGCAAACAAAATAAAGTTTTGTTTCAAAGGTATTATGATCTTGGACCAGACCTCCCAAGTTTTTGGTAAGATTCGGCTAAGGGCAAATAACTTTTGTTTAAAGTAGACAAAGTTTGGGATTTAAGACCCTTAAGAGAATAAAGCCACAAAATTCTACAGGTTTTGAACAAACAAAAATAAAATTTACTGTACAAGGTCAGAAGGATGAAAAAAATTATAAATCTATCTTATATGAAATACATGTGAATTTACAGGCAAACTGTGGTCTAAAGCGTCATACTGCACAATCAATAGCAGATGTAACAAAGACAGATTCCATGGATCTCTCAACAACCCACCCAGATGTCAGTAACACTGTGAGCTAACTACTCTCATTGAAATTCCGTCTCTCTCACAAGGGATTCCAGTCTTCACCTTTGAAGATCTCATCTTGGAATTCTCTCCTAAAGTTGCTCTAACTTCAACTGTAGCTATAAGAAAAGATTGAAGAGGCTGGACTGTTTTCATTGGAGAAAAGAAGGCTGAGAGGAGACTTGATCGAGGTATTCAAGGTCCTGAGGGGTATGGACAGGGTAAATAGTGAGGAACTGTTCCCACTCAAGGGAGCATCAAGAGATAGAGGGCACAGATTCAAAATAATTGGCAAAAGGAGTAAAAGTGACCTGAGGAAAAATGTTTCTCCCAGAGGGTGGTTGGAGTCTGGAACTGACTTCCTGAGAGGGTGGTGGAGGCAGGTTTGATCGAGGCATTCAAAAGGGAATTGGATTGCTATCTGAAAAGAAAGAAGATGCAAGGCAGGGGATTGGGACTAAGTAGAGAGCCAGTGCAGACTCGATTGGCCAAATGGCCTCCTTCTGCACTGTAAAGATTCTGTGATTCTCTGAACTCGGACTGCCTCAACGCCAGCTCAACTTGCAGGATTTCAATCTCATATCCCAAGACTCCATTCACCTGGATTCCTGAGTTTGCACTCAAGCACCAATTCACAAGCACAACTTCAGCTCTTCGGCCGTGCTAAGCAGAATACCACTGCTCCAAAGGGTTACCTTCACCCCAACAGCCTACAGCACAGAGTTACCAATCTTCTGCTGTCGACTTCAAATCATCAAGGCTTCTCCTGAGTCCCCTCCAATTGCCAGGGCTTCTCCTGAGCTCTATCCATTTAAGGTCTGCCAGCTGCAGCCTTTTTTCTGCTTTGAGCCTCTCTCTCTGCTCTTCTTTTCTTCTTAGCTAGGACCTGTCCCTGTCTCTTGTTTTTGTCCTTTGTCCGGGACTCCTTTTTGGGACCTCTCCCTGTCCCCTGCCCGGGACTCGTCTCTGGTTATGGTGCCCCAATCCTGGTCAAATGACCGTGCTTTTTTTTCCTTTTCATGCAGGCATCCTAAGAATGTTCAAATGCCGTAAATTGAATGTGCAGCCCGCTCCTGGTCTGCGACATGCGCGGAAACTGTAGGGACTTGAAGTTCCTGACCTCCCACTTGATGAGAAGGTAAGTCTGGATTTCTTAACAAAGAATGTAAAGAGTCTGTTTGTCCTGAATATTATTATCTCGTTCTTTTACATGCTGAGGTACAGAGTTATATTGAAAGTACTCTCAAAATATTTTTCGACATGGAATCTGCTATTTTGAGTGGTGATCAACTTTTTGTATTGTGCATTTTTATTTGACTGAGAGTGACAACTCCTGAGCAATTGTTATACTCTTTTTTTTAAGGAAAAAAGGCTGATGAGAAAATGTCATCTTTGTTAGCATCTTTCTTGTTAAAGCTGTGGCTTATGCTCAGTGGTGGAAAATCAGATATATATTTGACCTCTTTCTACCCATATATAAATAATAGAGTGAATATTACAGACCCTGGCTGGCATATTTGAAGATAGGGTCACGAAAAATAATGCTGGTAGCCAAACCCACACGTTACCCCCACTACCCGCTCCCCCTACCCACAACCTGTTCCTCATATTACAGGGCGCAGGTAAGGCATCAGGCAGCCTGCCCATGCTTAGGGCTATTGAGCCCCTTAAGTGGCCAATTAATGGCAACTTGAGGACCTCATTCTGTCTCTATTGCAATAATATGTGTGGCTGGGGAAGATGGGGAAAAGCTAAGTATCCTGGCAGCTTTCCCTGCATGTGCTAAAGTGAGGGTGTGGTCTCCTGTGCCAATCAGTGTCACACCCCCAAGATTGTACCCCTCCTTTGTGCCTCCTCAGGGCTCTAAAACCCTACCTCCAACCCCTTGTTGGGGTCACAAAGACGTCGCCAACCAAAATGCCCAGACTTCCCTGAAGCCTGGCATCCATCGTCAGTTCTTCTAGGGACTTGTGTTATCACTGTCGCGTAGCCAGTTTTAAAGTCGTCGTCGTGCTGACTGATTTTTCAATTGGGGGGTGGGAGGCGTTGAGGATTATGTTCTCCCCCAAGCCCCCGTGAAATTCACCCCAATGAATGGGATTTTGTCGAATGCTGTTTATTCAGAAATGTTAAACTTGAAAGATTACAAAAGCTGACTAACAGTTTCAAAAAGCAGATAGAGACCCCTATCAGCTGACAACTAGAAGAACCACCAACAATTCCAAAAACACCCTTGAATGTAGACCCGTGATCAAGGCCAATACTTTTATGTTTTTTTAATGACCGTAATTAAAATCAAGATTTATGAATGATTTCGAGCAAACTAGTAGTAAGTTGGTAGCTGCTTCACCTACTGGTTACAGCATGATTGGCTGAAAGGGTTTGCAGGAACAGAGAAATCTAGAGCGACAAACGTATCTCGAAAATGCTGGTATATCAAGCAACAACATGGGGCTAGATTTTGAGCTTCCCTGCTGGTGGATTTGAATTCCTACTTTGGAATTTATGAATACACGTATATTGTACAAGAGCAGAGAGGTTATGATGAATTTGTACACTACAATGCTTTGGTTGCAGTTGATGTACTATATGTAGCTTAGGGTACTCTACACTCTCTAGGGCTTTTTATAGTAATAATGTATAAATTCATCAGATGCTGATATCAAGGATGGAACACTGCTGTACTGAAGAGAGACTTGTAATACTGGAACTATTTCTACTGGAGCAGAGAATGATAAGAGGACATTTAAGAAGATTTAAAAAAAAATTATGAATGCATTTGAGAGGGTTAGTAGGAAAAGATACTTCCTCTTGTTGAAAGTCAACAGCAAGAGATGTTCAATTTAAAATTGTCACTGGGAAGTGAGGAAAACAATCTTTATATAGAGGATTGTTAGACATGGAATGTTCACCAGAGAGAGTAGAGACAGACAACATTTTGAAGAGACAAATTGATAACTATTTGAAACAATGGAGGATAGTCTATGGAAGAGAGCAGTATATTAATATTACATTTCGAGAGTCCTAGTGAAATGCCAACATAGATATAATGTGCTAAATGGTCTCCGTCGGTGTTGTAAATATCTATGGTTCGATACCTGTGACAAAACACAGACCAGAGACTTTCATCTGACAGCTGCTCTCTTGACCAGTCCAGTGATATCACAACAAAGCTTAGAGTTTAGAAAAGCTGTGAAAAGTTTATTTTTAGCCTATGCGCAGGGTATTCCATGGTGTCTTTACTCTGGATTGAATGACAAGCTTTCAACATTTAGTTAATGTTTTCCAACTGTTTAGCTCTATGTTACAATATTGAGACAGAACTTGAGTTCAAGAATTTGTGTTATAGGTTTTTAAAACACAGGTTATAAAAATTCTTCGGAAGTGGGGATACTCTGAAGAATTTTGAAATGTTTTATTTTAAAACCCATTAAAACATCAGAAACAGCTATTTTGTCAGTAGATTTCTCTTTCTTTGTGTCTCCTTTCTTCCGCCCGAATGAGTCCAGATAGTAGCTATAGCTTGAACAATATTGCCTGTTGATATGGTGTTTTTCTGCTGCTCTGAGAGGTCAGGAGTGGACAAACCTGTACTCTTCCGATGGATACCCAAGCTAGGGTGCATTATTAAGCCTGAACCATGTGTTACAACTAGGTCAGTAGGGTGAACTGACTCTTTGTCCGACTCCTGAGTTGGTTATAACAGTGTTTGAATTTAAAAGGGAGGTGATATTGACAATTCAATATAACCATTTAGCTGTGTATAGCTTAGTGCAAGAAATGAGCGAGCCAGGTTCCTTAAGTTAATGAGTAAAGAGTTAGATTTAATGCTAAAACTCACTCAGGTAAAGACACAGAAATGATTAACAAAAGGTTTAAAATGTACAAATATGTACAACCACTCACTAATACAAAAACAATGCACTTACAATACCCCCAAGTGTGCAAAAAGAAGTAAAATTCTGCAGAGTATCAAATTTTAGAAACTTGGCCAAATAACAAGTCAGAAAAAAAGTTATGGATTGCCCAGCAGCTTGTTTACAGCTGAAGGGTTCCTTTCCACCGTGGAGCAGTTGGCCAGCAGTTGTGGCTGGTTAATTTGGAATTATCCTTCAGAACTCTCGATTTGCAGCAATGAGGTCTTCTGGTGGGTTTTTCAAATCTCAAACGGCTCAGCTTTAATGCTGGATATTTCAGAAGAAAGATGGAGTAAGGCTGTTGCCCCTGAGCAGTCTCTCTCTCACTACTCAAAAGATCCAGTATCTTTTTTACACCCATGAGCTGCATCATGTGACCTCTCTGAAAGCTCCATAGACTTTGTGACTCCATAAAAGCAGCTTGTGTCCTTTGTAAATACAAATATAATAGCTGCTGTAAGCCAGTGTCTTTTGCTTAGGAAAAGTGTTCTTTTCAAAAGAGCTCAATACATATGTATGTCCATCCATTATAAAGTAATATATGTCCAGATGATGACATTATAAATTAATATGCTATATAACACATCTTCATAACACATGTTGCACCTCCAGCTGGATTTCCCCAATGAAGGTGAGAAACATGAGACAGGATTGATCCATGCCATGATTCTGCCTCTGCCGCCATACTGTCAGGAAGTGTGATTTTCCTGCAGCTGAGGTCTTAATTGGCCTGGAGACAGGTCTGCTGCCCTCATCGGCAGAACTGAGGTTGGAACAGAGGTTTGCTGACTCTGGAGTGGGCAAGTTAAAAGGCCCACCTCCATTCCAATTTGTAGGTAAGAAGTCTGCTCATTTATTTGTCAGGACTAATGAAGCCTCAGCAAAAATAATCATTGTGCAGACCTGTGCACGAAACTTGTCTAAAAAAAATAAAAGGTCTCTGTCGTTTGGTCAATTGTGTGAGTTACCCATTTCCATAATTACAATGTTGGCCTTTTACTTGACAGCTTGATAGTTGGCAGAATCATCAACAATCTGGTTTAATCTTCACTTCTTTAATGAAAAAATCTCCTATTTTGTACAGTAGACTGCTACTGTTCATATTTTCCCATTACAGGATGGGTAGGCAATGCTTAGGTGTCAGCCGGCAACTGTCCAAAAAAAGGTATATTCAAGCAACCAGATTGCTGTTCATTGCTAGAAATTCCTTGCTCTCCTCATCACACACAAAGCAGGTAATTCCTACAACATATCTTATAGGGCCAAGTAAAAATTTGAATACTATCTTGTTTAATAGGTAGCTAAATCTTCCATTGTTATGATTCATCTTAATGAGCACAGGTACAAATCATGCTACAGTACCTATAATTTTCTGACTGCAAAGCAGGCAAAGCCATTTTCCTTACCTTTTAAAGCGCTTCCTGCTTTCATCTCATGGTTCTCGCCTTCATTGAGCTGTAGTAAAACCTGACACCCGCTGAACACTGGCTGCCTCACTGAAAATCACAAAACCTTAGAGATGGGCTCACGATGTGAATAAGCTTGTTAATAGGAGGGAGACTGCTCAGGGCTCACTCCTTCCCCTGCCCTTGGGCAAATGTTAGAGGGCAGAAACAGAGGATTGCATTTTAATGGGGGAGCAGACTGCTCACCACCCACACTCCCGCAAGAAGTAAAGTGGGCCAGAAGCTGATTCGCTCCATGCCAGCCTGCTCCGTAGCCATAACACACTGTGGGCAGCTAAACTAATCTACAGTGGGACTTTCGTCCCTCACTTGGGAGCTTGGCAGCTCTATCACACCTGGCAGCATTAGAGTTCAGTAATGGGCAGTGCCGGCACTGCAGGAAGAAGACCGAAGAGGAACATGGCTGCCCCAACAATGTAGGTCCCAGAGATTTAGAGTGGTGAGGGATCCCAAAGCCCGGAGAGGGAGGTGAGAGGCAGGATTCTGTTGGGCAGGTGGTGTGGAAGAAAGGGAGAATGACATCTTCAGAGGGGTGCTCCTGATGTATGCATGCATGAGATGCTCCATTCCTTCCCACCTTTGTTCATGTAGACCTTTGAAAATAGTCTGCCCACTCTCGCCCGACTGCTTATGTCAACTATGTTATGCTGTGGGCAGCATATTATTCAGGTCAATAGGCTCCTTAATAAGCCAAAATGACCCTTATTTATTTATTTACTCATGGCAAGCAGGCTGCTGATTTTGGTGCCCAGAAACTTGTGTATTATGAGGGTGAGCTCATGGCTGGGCTGAAAGGTGGTGGGCTGATCACCTGACCTATTTTACCGCCACTGAGAACACACCAGTGGGGACACACAAAGTCCATCCCGGGTGCAAGATTTCTGTCTGCGCCGCTCGATGATTATTTATTTGCGGTCCTGCCTCCGTTCCCATCTGAATTGGGACAGGAAAATTCTGGCCTTAGTCACTTCAAGCACAACACTGGGTCTTAAATAGTAATAGAATCTGCCCATGGAAGCTACCTTTTACAATTAGTGTGAGTGGAGTTTTGGGAGATTCTGAAATCAGTGGAAGGGATATTGATGAAGAATGCACAGCTACCATGGGAAAAAGGATATTTGTAAATGTTAAGAGATATAACTGGAGCTTTAAAAATACACACTTCTTCATATTGCCATATTTGAATTTGTTTTAATGCACATAACTGTATCCTACAGACTAATTCAGAGATGGTGGTTTAGCTTCTCCTTTGGAGGATGCACTGCAGCATCTATAAATATAAGTGATTGTATTATTGATGCTTATTGCCATTTCTGAGCGTGCGGAAGAGTCAACTTGCTTTTACAGGCACAGGCTCTGTGTAGTTTTTCATTACTGGTTTTTATGAAACTTCCCTAACCCTTCACAAAGATTCAGTGGCCAGCTTTGCAAAAAGGCAGAGCCCTCTGCGTGTGCAAACTAGCACATTGCAGTTGTCTGCCACCTGTGCTGAGGAATCTGGCCTGCGGTGCAAACAGAGAAAATGGTGCAACCTCAGCATATTAGAGAGCTGCTTTTACTTCAATTACTTCTGTGATATAAACATAGCATATTTTGTGTCAGCTGTGCAGGGCGTGAATATTTATTCTGTGATATTGATGTCATAGTGGATTGTACAGTTGGTATCCTGTACAGCAGCAGTTACTCACATTAGAATGCAACAGCTGGAAGCATAGGAATTTGTAGCCAAGAGCTTGAGTGCAGCTACCAAACTATTTAGACTTACGGAAAAGTGATATAACTTCATATGTTGGGCTGCATACATAGAATAAATTGCATATTCCAGATATGTGAAAAACTGCGAATTATCAAGTTCTGTTAGTAGTCATGCACCACATTGGGCCGTAATTTACTGGAGGAGTGATTCGAACATCACTTGTCATTGTTAGACTTATCAATCCCAGTTTAGATTTTCAAAATTTTTACATGACAAATTACTGAAAATGGAAGAGGCAGAAACCCTCATTGTATTTACAAAATACCTGAATATGCAGTTAAAGTGCCATAACACTGGAATAAGGCTGGATCACTTTTTTTGACTGGCACAGACATGATGGGCCAAATGGCTTACTTCTGTGTCATAATTTTTCGATGGGCGGAATTTTATGGCCCTGTCGATGGGACAGGGTCATAAAATGTGGTGAACCATTCAAAAGTCCATTGACTTCGGCAGGACCGAAAAATCCCAACGGTGCGAGGGGCCGTAAAATTCCACCCAGTGTTCCTATGCAAATTTATAACATGCAGCGAGGAAAACCAACCATCTGGAACCTGAATGAACAGGTCAAGCAACTGTGTATCTTCTTAACCAATTAGATTGTAGGGCTGTGAAATTAAAGGCATAAGGACTGAGAAGGAAGTGTTAATTAGAGTAAGTGGAATTGATGCTTAATTAGATACCAAAAGAAAAATACAGACGGAAAGGAAGAGAAAAGATTTTTTAAATAATTTAAATTTTACACTTTCAAAATCTCCAACAATTAAAAAGCTGTAGGAATGAGACTCCACATTTGTAATGGTTAATTTTCAGTGGTTGACCGGCAATAATTAACACTTACAACAACATTAGAAAGATGATTATACTGAAATGGTCAAAATTTAACTTTCTTTGACATATGTATTTTGTACCTACCACACAAGTACAGCAACTTCACTCCATTCAATGCATTTCAATGATGAGCCAAAAAAGGGGTTGGCATTCATACGACAGCACCTCAGAAAGTGACTTTTAGATTTTGTGTATAAATACACAGATATCATTGCCTGAAGCTACTGCAGCATTTTGACATAAATAATGATGAGTGTCAATAGTCCCACCATTATTTTGACAGCAAATTATAAGCCATTCACATTTTTCTTAGTCCTTGAATCATTGATTGTAGTACAATTTATGTTCATCAATATATCCCCATTCTGCTTAGGGATCTAATATTTTGTGGTACTTCTGATCCATTTTCAGGACTTTCAAGCCTGAATAATATTTTCAAGACTGCACTGTGTTTACCTCTATTATAAATGCAAAAAAAGAGAAATTCTAATTAGTAATAAAAGAAAAATACTGTGGATACTGGAAATCTGAAATAAAAGCAGAGTGCTGGAAATACTCAGCAGGTCTGGCAGCATCTGTGAAGAGAGAAGCAGAGTGAATGTTTTGAGTTGAATATGACTTCTTCCGAAGTTTCAGGATGGCAAACTGACTAGTGGAGTGCCACAGGGAACAGTACTGGAGACTCAACTATTTACGAGCTATATTAATGACTTGGCTGAAGGGACTGACTGTCTGTATTGGAGCCAAATTTGTTGACGATACAAAAGATAGGTGGAAAGCTAGTTGTGAGGAGGATATATAGAGTCTGCAATGGAGTATAGATAGGTCAAGTAGGTGGACAAAATTTGGCAGATAGAGTATTATGTGGGAAAATGTGAGGTTTTCCATTTTGGCAGAAATAATAGAAAATCAGAATATTGTTTAAACGGAGAGAGACTACAGAATTCTGCAGTACGAAGGGATCTGGGTGTCTTTGTATGTGAATCACAAAAAGTCAGCATGCAGATATAGCAAGTAATTAAGAAGACAAATGGAACGTAGCCTTTATTGCAAAGGGATTGGAGGATAAAATTATGTTACAAGGATGTGCATTTTTTTTAGATACAATTTCTATTTTTTTTCTTCTGGTTGGATTATTTTAAAAAACTGAAACCCCCTAAAGACAATGGAGTCTGTCAGCTGGCTACAATGTACAGCTTGCATTCCACCAAGTGGGATGGAAAAAAAATAGACATTCACCCCCCTGGGGAGCATGAAAGACCCAGTCTCCTGTTGGCTTTACACTGTCTTGAAACTTTGCAAATATTTGATGAGACATCAAAATGCAATTACCTGTTCTAAAACAATGACTGCGACAGATATGGACTAATAGAATTTCTCTAGAATATGCAGTCAGAAGAATACTTTAAGAGACTGTTACCAAACAGGAGAGAGATTAAAAAGACAATGCAATGCTGAAACAGGGCTGAAACTGTTAGTCATCTCTGTCTGTCTTTCTCGGAAGTATTGTACCTGGATTTGCAAAGTAGCCATCCTGAGAAGAGAAATTTCCTGCAAGCCGAGATCTTTTTGGAATAAAACGTGGAAAACTGCTCCATAAAGCTACACCCAGGAACAAAACGGCCGGAACGTGGAATTACTACAACTACAACTACATTAATATCAGCCAAAAAACAGCTAACCGTATACTCCTTTTTACTTCTTCATGAACTTTTAGAACTATTTTCTTGTTCTGCTATTGTGTGTGTGTGTGTGTCAAGGCCCGTGTGTGTGACGTATGAATGGTGGTTGCAATTTACCTAGGCCGGGACTTTCTGTGCCCGCTGGCATTGGGCATGTTCGGTGGCATGAGTGGACAATATGGCGAGAAGGCCAAAAATCAGTTTCATGACATTGTGAAACCAATTTGCGATCGTCCGCTCTGCTCGCTGATGGCAGGCCACATTCCCTGCCATTGGACATCGGGAATCTCATTGGAATGCATCAACATATCATTATAAGGCCAGACCGCCGGACTCATCCTCCCCACCTATGCCACCCACACCCCACCCCCCCTCCAATGGATCATCCGTCCACGACGGTGGGAAAACACACCAACATGTTTCATAAGGTGTGCACTTGGCAAGCTGCACTTTGCTCAGGACTTCAAGGTTTGTTTGCCTACCTTGCTTCAGTCAGCACTCGCAGTCATCACTCGCCAGGCTTCATAGACAGCACCGCATCACTTTTAGGTGGGGACTAACGGATATGTCTCTACCTACCAGATCAGCCATATGTGGGTGGCTTTTCAACGGCTGCAGAGCAAGTTTTTGCTTGAGGAAAGAGGAGAAGTGGCCTCAGGCAAGGGAAGAGGCTGCAGGACAAGAGCTATACTGGGGAAGGAGGGTATCCCAGGGTGGAGGCACATGTTGATCTGTACAACTGGCCTCAAGAAGGTGAGGGCTGAGGAGGCAGTCTCCAGAGGAGATGAGGTCAGATGGACATGTGAGGGTATGTGTGTGAGAACGGGTGGCAAGCCCCTTGAGCTGGCAGTGAATGAGATGCCAGTGATGTGTGATGGGTTTGAGTGTGTGAGTTGAGAGTGATGTGATGGTTGCCTTACCCTGGCTGCATGGATGAGATCATTCACCCTCTATCTGCATTTGATGGCCAATCTCTTCTGTGCAACATTGGCACTGATCACCACTGCCATAAGCTGGAGTGGTAATGCTGCTGCCCCTCGTATGGCCAGAGTGGGGGTAGAGGACATCACAGCGGGCCTCCATGGTGTCCAAAAGGTGCTCATGGTCTGCAGCCTTCTTGCCTTTCGAGGTCATGTCTTATTTGTTGCAGTCCTGAGCTGGAAGTACTGAGCACAGCTGTACTTTAAATGTGGTGCCTGGCATGATGAAGCGGTGAGGTGACGGCGTGGTAGGTAAATCTGAGCCCGCTCACCATGGAAACAGCATGAATCCTGGGAATGCATAATTAATGCGGCAGGTTTAGGACGATACAGTGTGAAAACCCACCATTGTGGCCGACGGGTGAAACGTCGTTTTACTCGCCCACTACCGCACTTAGTGCAAACCTGGGACGATTCCGCCCCTAGTCTTTTTTTAAATTTGGGAAATAGTTTCATTAAATTTATCTTGTTCTTTGCTTAACCTAAGAAAACTTGTCTGACTAATCCTTTAAAATCTGAATGTGTAAATAGTGGGACTCCTGCAGCTTTGGCAAAGCACATCCTCTCTAAATTCACAAAAAACCCCTGTAAGAGTGAGACCTGGGGTGGTAGAATAGGGGAGTCATTTTGCCCCTTCCCACATGGTCATAACAAGTAGAGAAATCTTGCTACAACTTGGTGAGACCACACCAAGAGCATTATGTACAATTTTCATCGCCTTACTTAAGGAGGGACATTGGAAGCAGTTGTGAGAAGATTCACTAGGCTGATTCCTCAGATGAAGGGGTTATCTTATGAGGAAAAGTTGAGCAGGTTAGGCCTGTAGCATTTGGAGTTGAGAAGAATGAGATTCTGAGGGAGCTTGACAGGGTAGATGCCATATGTCACCCAATGCCAACCATGCAATCCTAACCATCCAATCGCATCCATCCAATTCTATTCACCCAATCCCAAATGTCCAATCCCATCCACCCAATCCCAGTTCCTTACTCTAATCCGCTCAATCCCAACCATCCAATCCCACCCACCCAATCCCATTCATCCAATCCCAACCTCCAAATCTCATCTACCCAATCCCTACCTTCCACTCCTATCCACCCAATCCCAGTTTCTTAATCTAGTCCGCTCAATCCCAACCATCCAATCCCACCCACCCAATCCCATTCGTCCAATCCTAACCTCCAAATCCCATCTGCTGATTTCTAACGGGAGGCAATGGTGTAGTGGTATTCTTGCTGGACTAGTAATCCAGAGACCCAGGGTGGTGCTCTGGGGACCTGGGTTTGAATCCCACCGTGGCAGATGGTGAAATCTGAATTCAATATAAGTCTGGAATTATAAATTTAATGATAACCATGAAACCATTGTCAAGTGTAGTAAAAACCCATCTGGTTCACTAATGTCCTTTAGGGAAGGAACTCTGCTGCCCTTACCTGGTCTGGCCTACATGTGACTCCAGACCCACAGCAATGTGGTTGACCCTTAAAAAATGCTCTCTGAACAAGGGCAATTTGGGGTGGGCAGTAAATACTGTCCTAGCCAATGACGCTCACATTCTGTGATTGAATTAAAAAAAATAACCGTCCAATCCTATCTGCTCAACCCCATCAACCCAATCCATAAGCTTGCCACATAAATTTAGTCGCGAGTCTAGCTAGGGTTTTTGTCTTTATCGTTCAGTATTCATTTAGTGTAGCTGGATGTCTGTTTTGGAAATTTATAAATAGAACTAGCAACATCGCATTATCTCAGTGCTTGAATGTTTCCTATAATACATGAACACCAGTAACATCATTGCACATTGAAAATGCTTGAAAGGAACTATGCATTTCTGTTTAAATAAAAAAAGAATTTGAAATAAATCTGTTCTACTAATCAAGTTGTCTGATTTCTTCAATGTTGTATGCCACAGTTTTAAAGGAAATGGGGGAGGATTAGGAAACACAAAAATAGATGTTCTGGTGTGGGATCTTATCAGAGTTTGGGATAAAGTAATTTATTCTTTTATAGGGCCATGCAGTCTCACAGCAATCAGAATCATATGTAAAGAGTCAGTGGGGTTTGGGCTAATGTGCATGTCAGATTACACCTACAAATAAGAAAGACACAATTTTCCCTACTATCTGCATATTTTCCTTCCCACTGTCTCCAAGGCTTATTTTACAATGTAAAGATGGTATTTAATGGACCCCTGACAGCACAACATGATCAACATGATTTCCAATCAAGAGAATTTCTTTCCCACAGCTTATCATAACTAGAAAATATCACAAGATATGAATCAGGGTGACATGGTCTTACTGTCCTCTTGAAGTGAGTATAGTCACCATAGGCCTATTTTACTTCACGAACAGGGGAGACAATTACTGTAAAGACATCTCTTTTTGCTGTTTATTGTGAGCTTATTTTGTGCCAGCCATGGCTCAGTGGGTGGCACTGTTGCCTCTGAGTCAGAAGGTTGTGGGTTCAAATTCCACCAAGGGAGTACCACACTATTGGAGCTACCATCTTTTGGATGAGACATAAAACCGAGCCCCTGTCTGCCATCTAAGATGCATGCAAAAGATCCCATGGCACTGTTTCAAAGAAGAGCACAGGAGTTATCCCCAGTGTTCTGGCCAATATTTATCAATAGCAACAACAGCATCACCAAAACAGATAATCTGGTCATTATCACATTGCTATTTGTGGGAGTTTGTTGCACACAAATTGGCTGATGTATTTCCTACATTACAACAGTGACTATAGGCCGAATCTTCCTGTGGACTTGGGAAAACCTGGCCTGCGCACTTTCATGGCTCGCAAACTGCACATCTAACGCGTGTGTGACTTCACGAGCCATTTTTGTCTTTTCACACCAGGGTTGGGTTCTCAGTGCAGTTTGCAGCCACACTGAACTGAGTAAGAAGTGTGGATCTCTTTGAGCTCAGCACTAAGTTCAAATGGCCCTGCTGAGTTTGGCTTTCCCACATATGGGAATCACGTCCCACCCCCAGTAACCCAATTTAAACCACCTCACCACCCCCACCGTCCCTGGCGGTAATGCTTTCTGTCAGACATGGATTTCGGGATCCAGGGTACATTCACCATTTTGGATATGCTGCGGAAGTCTTCATTACTCCATGAAAATTAAGGCCATTCGCACACTAAAATGTGTCTTTGCACCCAGTTGAAAATTTGGCCCTATATTTCAAAACTACTTAATTGGCTGTAAAATGTTTGGGACATCCTGTGGTCGTGAATGGCACTATATAAATGCAAGTCTTTTTTTCTTTTTATGTGAATTAAATTAGCTGAAATTTATCCCTTTTTTCTCAATAAAACCTCAGAGGAACTCACCCTCTAGCTGTTTCTTGTAATGAAAGATTTTTTATTTATGATCAAGAATGAAATGTGTAGGAGCACGAGCTCAAATAAGGTCTCAGTTTAGATTATGTGCTGAAGTCAGAGAACATAAAAGCTGGTAATGTTGCGCAATGACGGATTTTTTCCTGGCCTGTGGAACTATATGGCAGAATTTTGCCCTTGGCGGGGGTGCTCGGCGGGGGCAGCCAGGAAGGTGACTGCTGCCTCTGATCTGCACTGCACTGAAATTTCATGCTGGCGGGACAATTAAGGCCTGCCCAGCGTGGAACATGAGCGGAAGCGCTGTGCGGGTGGAGGGAGGAGGGCGAGCGGGCCTACCGTGAACTTCGCGCATGCGCATGAAAGCGCGTTTCAATCTCCCTGAGGCACGGAGCTGCTCTGTCACATGAGCAGGGACATGTTTTTAATTCAAGTGTAAAATTTTAATTTTATTTTAATTTTCTTTAGGAAACCTCATCCCGTCCGTGGATGAGGTTTCCTAAAAAGTGCAAAGACCACTTGGCATTTTCGCCTGCCCGCCAACCGTAAGGCTGGAAAGGCAGCGTAAATTTGAATTTAATGACTTTTTAATGGCCTTAATAGGCCTTTTAACTGTTGGCAGGCGCGCTGCTCACTCCAGCGTGCACCCGCCGAATGAAATATCGTGGGACTACGCGATGATGTTGGGACCTTGCCCGATGTCATCGCACGTCATTTTATGCTTGGCCGGGTCGGGCACATGCCTGCCCGCTGAGCTCAATATTTTGCCCATGGAGTTTAATATTGAAGTTCCATTTTTTAATCATTTAAGTTACTTGTCAACTGTAAAATGAACTCGAATCTTAAATTAGTATAACAAACTCCAGCTGTGTAATGGCTTTAGTGGAAAATAATTGACATCTGTGTCTTGGTTTTTCAATGAACAACACAGTTAAGGAACTGCATGTATTTTCAGATTTCCTCACCACACGAACTCTACAACCCTTGGGAGTCTCTGGTCTTTGTCCTAGAATCTTGTTTTCTGCAAATTCATTTTCTTCTTTTAAATGTTTGCAGATGGCTTTAACAGTTAAGTCAATTACTAAGTGTTGTAAACACATCAGTTCACTCCTGAGAATGTCACAACCTATTTCATACATCAGAACTGGATGTGAGAATTTAACTCACTTTTTAATAAAGAAGTAAACACAATGGGCCGAATGACCTTTTTCTATGCTGTAGCTTTTCTATGGCTTTATTTGAATCAAATTCTATTTTGCCAACCACTACTTTTTTCAATTAAGATAACACAGCGCTCTACCTTGTTCTTAAGTGAACAATACTGATCTAATCACATACACTTTTGTAGCAATCTTATATCTTTGCAAGCCAAATCTTTTGTTTTCCTTAATGTACACCTGAAATTAAAATAAAATTATCTAGACATTTTGAAGATTATTTGGTCTGGCCATGATATGTAATATATTGTGTAAAGTGTTCTTTTGTCTATCAATTAACAAAGTAAATAATGATGCAGCATGTGCATGGAGGTATATTGATGTATGGAGGAAAATATAGTTTGCAATTTTGCAGCAGTACTTGAAATGACTATGTAAAACTTCAGAATTGGTTTATTGAATGTTTTCAAGTATAAGACTTACAATCTTTACAAAATCAATGTATATCTTCTAGCTACTGCTTTCCCAGACTAACCACATTTGACTAATTGTTACTGGATGAAATATTGGCTCAGATTTATAGCACACATGTAGGAAATATAAGTAGAATGAAAAAACCTAGGCTAATCACTATAGTCCTTATTGCAAATGACCTGCTGCACCTGCAGTTCATTTAAATAAAACTACTGGAATATTTGACTTGTTACTGTGTCCATTGACTAAGTTAACATTGCCCACGGTGATGGAAGTGAGAGCTGTATTGCATCCATTATGTGTGTTAACTGCTGACAAATGAGTTGTGCTTTCTTTGATAGGTATGTCAACTTGTATAAATGATTCCCTGGAATCTATTCATTTATTCCTACTAGGTTTTGCGTTCTTGTGTCATTGGTTTGCATTATCTGATTACTTACAGAAAACGTAGAATTAACCTCAAAGATTGGTAACTAAATGGAGTCAATTTAACTGAGATATGTTAATTTTATTTGCTGTAAATGCCATTAATGATGAATTTGTAGCCACAGTGAGTTTTGGAGTTTCAGGGCTGACTGAAGTCTAAACATTTGCTTCCGGCAAATCTACTTTTCCACTCCCTTTGTATTTTGATAAAACTGGATTTCCAAATGTCATATGTGGCCACGGGTTCTAGATGTCTAATCCTAGAAATATATATCATGCAGGTCATGCAAATTTGCCCAATGTCCCCTGGTAACACAGAGCTTGGAGATTCACCACCATTTGAAAAATCACAAATATGAATGCCTATTGATGGTGCAGCACATTGGCTTTCCAAGGTCTTGCTTTGGTGTGTAGTTTCTTCTACTCAAAATAGGGGTTTCCCCTTCCCACTGCACTTTTCTCTCCTCCTATCCTGAAGGTTATAGTTCCTTGGGAACTGGCAGACTGACCCAAATGGTTATTCATATGTGAGGCAAAAGTGGGGTATGGTGGCAGTGGCTGACCCTGTCCATTGTCGGTGCCCACAGATACAGTTTTCTGCATAGTGACCAAGGGCTGAATTTTCTGTTTGGCTGAGGGGGGGCAGAGCGGGAGCAGGCGTGGACCCGATCGCCACCTGCAATCGGCTCCACGCTGCCATTTTCCGCGGGTGGGCCAATTAAGGCCCGCCCAGTTTAATGCCCAACTCGCGAGGTTAGCAGGAGTGGGTGGGCGGTGGCAGGAGTACATTTCCCGCCGGATCCAGTGGCGACCCTGTGGCCTGTTTATCTGAAGCGCTGGCAGCCTTTGCAAGGCTGCTCACAATGTCAAGTGGAAGGGCTCACCAGAGGGCTTCTGGTGATCAGGCCAGTCCGGAGGGTAGGGCAGCAGGACAGGCCAGGCTGGAGGGTAGGGCGGGGGGCAAGTGTGCCCCTCGTTTCTCGGATGACTGCCTTGCTACCCTTCTCGAGGAGGTGGCAGCACGGCGGGAGGTGCTGGTTCCCCAGGATGGGAAGAGGAGCCCCCCCCCACATGACAAAACGTGCCTGAGAGGAGGTGGTGAGCTCCTGCGACGTGGTGCAGTGCACCTGGATCCAGTGTCGCAAGCGCTTCAATGACTTGTTGCGCTCTGGCAGGGTAAGTATCATGTCAGCATTGGTCATGTAACCCAGCAGGTCAGCTTATCCCCCTGCTGCCCCCCACCAAGTTTGAGTGTAAGGACTGCATTAAATCATTAACAGCATTTGTCCTTTGCTGGGTGGGCAAGCAGACTGACCCAAATGGTTATTCATATGTGAGGCAAAAGTGGGGTATGGTGGCAGTGGCTGACCCTGTCCATTGTCGGTGCCCACAGATACAGTTTTCTGCATAGTGACCAAGGGTTGAATTTTCTGTTTGGCTGAGGGGGGGCAGAGCGGGAGCAGGCGTGGACCCGATCGCCACCTGCAATCGGCTCCACGCTGCCATTTTCCGCGGGTGGGCTAATTAAGGCCCGCCCAGCTTAATGCCCAACTCGCGAGGTTTTGGAGTTTCAGGGCTGACTGAAGTCTAAACATTTGCTCCCGGCAAATCTACTTTTCCACTCCCTTTGTATTTTGATAAAACTGGATTTCCAAATGTCATATGTGGCCACGGGTTCTAGCCATGCTGAGGTCAGCCTGAGTGGGTCATGAAGAGATGTGTTTTGCCCCCGCAGCATGTGTTACACTGAGTCCCACATGACTGGTTTGGGGGCAACCTGGAGGAGCTGCACCTAGTCGCTGTGTTTGAACTCCAGGACATGTCCAAGTCAGGGTGATGACATGCTGGGAGGGGAGCTTCAAGGTGGCGAGGCAACGAACCATCTGCTGTCCCCTGCGCTCAACATGCTTGTGCCTCCTTGCTATGAAAGGACATACTATGCGGTGCCTAATGTGATGTAGGCAGCATGTGCCCAAGAGGGGGGTGGGGGGTGTGGAGCAGGCCCAGCATCTTTCTGTGAGTGTTCGGCAGCAGCGAGATGAGGAGGCTCTGGAGCCCTGATATGTCCCACTCTGGTTGGGGTGGGCCGTGCGCGAAGAGAGTCCATGTACAATTTGCACTAATCAATGCTCTTCTCTCATTTTCAGGAGAAGAATGCTCATAACGCAGCTGAGCATGTGAGGACTGGCGGTGGACAGGCGCAGATCGCCATTCTTAGTCGCTTAGAGCAGGAGGCCCTGGATCTGGAGGGTGCCATGTGCCCAGGCCCACTGGTGTAGGTGAGGCTGGGGTGCCACGGCAAGGTATGTTTGCCCAACAGTGAAGTCAGCATTGTTCTCCCAACAGCCATAGCAGTGCTGAATGTTAATTGATTTAATTTTGCAACATGGCTTGACCATTGATTACGGAAGGATGAGCGCATAATGATCTGGGGGACAGGGATGGACTTTGACATTGTCTCCATGTTAATTGATCCAATGTCCTTGTTCTTCCTTTCAGCATCATCGACGCAGGGCCGGGAGGAGGAGCAGCAGAGGCCCCCTCTCACACCTGAGGGCCCTGAAGTCTCACCAGCATTACACCATCTCTGCCAGGCAGGCACCAGTGCAGATACTAGCACCTCAGTGGGAATTCAAACATCAGGTAGTGTCCCGGGGCACAGCGGTGAGGTCACTTCTCAGTCGCTGGATGAGCTGGCAGAGACAGAGAGTGTCCATGGCACCTGCAGTCAGAGGACTGCAGGGGACCAGGCTAATGCTCAGTCGGTGCCTGATGATGTGCCTCTGGAGTCGTCCACGATGCAGCAACTGGAGGAAATGCAGCCGGGTGTGCGGGAGCATCTGAGGGAGATATATGAGGCTATGCTTGGCTTTGTCTCTGTGGTGGAGGAGTCTACGCAGACGGTCGCCGAAGCAATGAGCCACATGTCTGAGCGCCATGTGTCCTCCATGGAGAGAGCGGTGACTTTCGTGGAGAGCCTCCTCCAGGAGACCCATCAGGGCTTCCTGGGAATGCTCTCGGACCAGCAAGCCCTCACATCGGCATTGGCCTCAGCTGGTCACTGCCAGTGTGGGAGATAGCCTGGGCATCAACTTTCCCAGCTCGGTGCCCGTCCACCCACGATGAGCAGGGAGGTCCGAAGCAACCTCACATCGGCGCAGCAGCTGCCTGGCGTCTCTGTGGGCACCTCTCAGGGCCCTCTGGATGAGGGTGGCAGCTCCTTCGCCCTTCTCCCAGTGACCCCGTATCATCCGGTGAGGCTGCGATGACTGGGGAGATGCCAGGTGAGGAACTGGCAACTCCCTCCCAGGCAGGGCCAGCATTGGGTCCACGGGCCAGAGGACGACCGCCAAGGTCATCAAGGCCAATAGGACAGCAGAGTCTGCAGGCTGTCTCAGGTGCCACTCCGAGCGATGGGGCAGCACCAAGACGTAGCACCGGAAACGTAAACATAAGGCACCTTAGGCACACCACGAGTTTTCCACTGGTGCTCTTGTGTTGGCCCTAGGTGAGGCCCTTATGATTTGTTTTGTTTGGTAACAATATTCCCTTTTTTTTGGAATAAGTTGGTTTGCTTGACAGAATAAATTCAGATATGTCACCATGGTTGAGGATGCCTCTTTTCTTCTGCATGTGTATGGTTTCCAAACTGTAATGAGTGCCTGGTTGGACATTCAGCTTTATTAACAAGGCCCTTAGTGACTGTTCCTAACCTGGCAGATTTTGCACTTAGGTGTTGAGTATCGAGCCTACAGCCCAGACTTGTCCTGGTGGTCCATCTGTGGTGTGCTAGCTGAAGGTTCGTTGTATTAAAGCCTCCTGGGTGTCTCTGCCTCCCTGGAGTATGCCCGGGTCAGCATCTACCCTCTCAGCATTTCCCTGTGCATGCTCATCCTCGGACTCACTGCTGGACTCTTCGTGTGTAGCCAGAGCATCTGCGTCGATGTCTTCATCGTCCACTGTGTCCCCCCCTTTCCATTGCAAGATTGTGGAGAGCGCAGCATGCAACCACTATCAGCGACATACGATCTGGAGGGTACTGGAGTGCGCTCCCTGAGCGGTCCAGGCATCGGAAGCGCATCTTGAGAAGACCGATGGTTCACTCCACTACAGCCCTTGTGGAGGCGTGGCTCCTATTGTACCGCTGCTCAGCCTCTGATCTTGGATGGCGGAGAGGCGTCATTAGCCACCTTCTGAGGGGATAGCCCTTGTCACCCAGCAGCCATCCATCCAGCCAGTCTGGAGCATTGAAGAGCCCCGGCACCTGGGAGTGTCTGAGGATGTAGGCATCGTGGGAGCTGCTGGGGTACCTTGCACAGACTTGCAGAATCAGCATCCTGTGGTCACACACTATCTGCACGTTCATGGAGTGGAAGCCCTTCCTGTTGACGAAGGCACTGGGCTCACCTGCTGGTGCCTTGATGGTCACATGTGTGCAGTCTATTGCACCCTGGACATGGGGGAAGGCAGCAATGGCAGCGAAGTCTCTGCGAAGCCTGGTCCCAGTGGATAAAGGTCAATGCACGCCTGAACAGAGCATCTGTAACCTGCTTGACACAAGTGTGCACAGCTGATTGGGAGACACCGCAAAGATCACCCACCAACCCCTGGAAGGAGCCAGAGGCATAGAGGTTGAGGGCAACTGTGACCTTTAGAGCCACAGGCATGGGGTGTCCACCCACACAGTTAGGGGAGATCTCAGGCCCAATCATCTGACAGATATAGTTGACTGCCTCCCTTGAGAGTCGGAGCCTCCTTTAGCACTGCACCTCAGACATTTTGAGGTAGCTGCTTCGCCGCCTGTATACCCTGGCAGCAGGATAATGGCGTCTTCTGCGGCCCCTTCCGCCTTGGACTACCTCTTGGCCCTGCACCCCTTGTGCCTGCACCTGTCCTCCTAAAGGTGGCTCCCCTGGTGGCTGAATGTGCATTCCTGGCCCCCTTCCCCTTCTAGCCCTCCCTTCTTCCTCAGAGGAAATGCCTCCAGTGGAGAGTTCAGCCACCATTCCCAAGCTAAGGGAAGGCTTCCTGAAACCTGCAGGCCCAGAAAAGATTACTCACTATAGAGTGCTGACCTGAAGGTTAAGAGTCCAGAAAAAGCAGCTGGTATGCGTTTTGAAGTATTGTAGATCACACGGGCAAATTTCAAAAACTTTCAGAAATAAATGCTTGACTGTGCACATTCGTGACCCCAGTGAACCCTCTTATCCTGCCAATGGATGAGGTTAATACAAATGTGTCCTACCTGCCTGCCCGTTGCGCCTGTGCGCCTAGCCAAAGATCGCGCGGGGGCTGAAAAATTGGCATCGATTGGCGCCTCAAGGGCCTTAACTGGCCCGTTAATTAATGGCGGGTGCGCGTCGGACATAATCACGTGCCCACCCAGCGAAATATTGCGATGGTGCGCGGTGATGTCGGGACGCTGGCCCGACATCACCACGCGTCATTTTAGGCATGGACGTGCGGGTCCCACTCCCCCATGCCAAAGGGAAAATTCAGCCCCAAGAGTGGGAACCAGTGCTGGGCTGTTTTTTTCCCAGCCCAGGAACATTTAAAGTACATTCTAGAAATCCTGCTGGCACTTGAAATTTCCCAATGGTAGTTTTCGAAGTTTCATTCAGCGATTAACTTGCATTGCTTTACAGCTAATAATGTGAAACATAAAGTAGATGTTTCATTATACAATAATTTCAACAATGGTTTATTTCCTAGAGCCCCACAGAAAATCGAGGAACATTTGGCATCCACCTCCGTGTTCTGGGAGATTGGACAGGTAAGTCTAAAGTTTTACAACTGAATGTAAATATGGAAGTGGTATATGTTTCCTTAATCTTATCACCACCCAGACCACTCCCCACCTGAAATTTACCCACACAACCACTATATCTTCAAATCTACTGTTGTATCCTTAGCAGTTAAGATGATACCAAATTCAGACACAGGTTTTCTCTTCAGTTTATTAAACTGGAGGAAATTTTTAAAAAATGTATCCCTTCATGGTATTTGGGGAGAAGATAAGCCAGGCTGAGGTGAAACTTGCTTGCTGTAAAATTCACATAGGAGTACTTAAAGAGAACAATTTCTAGTAAAATATATATTTTTTAATACATTCATGGGATGTGGGCATCTCTACCAAGGTCAGATTTATTGCCAATTCCTAATTGCCCTTGAGAATGTGGTCGTGAACTGCCCTTTTGAGCTGCTGTAGTCCAAGTGGTGTAAGTACACCCACTGTGCTAAGGTAGCGAGTTCCAGGATTTTGACCCAGTGACGATGAAGGAATGGTGATTTATTTCCAAGCGAGGATGGTATGTGCTAGGAGGTGTTGGTGTTTGCATTCGTCTGCTTCTAGACATTAGAGGTCTCAGGTTTGGGAGGTGCTGTTGAAGAAGCCCTGACGAGTTGCTGCAGTGCATCTTGTAATGGTACACACTTCTGCTAGTGTCTGCCAGTGGTCGAAGAAGTGAATGTTTAAGGTTGTGGACGAAGTGCCAATTAAACAGTTGCTTTGTCCTGGAAGGTGTGAAACTTCTTGAGTATTGTTAGAACTGCAGTCATCCAGGCAAGTGGAGAGTATTCCATCACACGCTTAAATTGTGCTTTGTAAATGTGGACAGGCTTTAGGGAGTATGGAGATGAGTTACTTGCTGCAGAATTCCCAGCCTCTGACCTGCTTTAGCCATTGTATTTATATGGATGGTCCAGTTAAGCTTCTGGTCAATGTTGACCTGTGAGATGTTGATGGTGGGAGATTCAGTGATGTTAGTACCATCATCAAGTTTAGATTCTGTTGTTGGAGGTAGTTATTGCCTGGGCATTTGTGCAGCTTGAATGTTAGTTGCCATTTACCAGTCCAAGCCTAAATGTTGTCCAGCTCTTGATGTGTAAAGATCTGAACTGCTTTATTATCTGAAGGTCTGCAAAATGATCGTTGTACAATCATTTTGAGGACTCCCATGCCCTCCTGACTGAATATGACACCTCTGATGGGTCTGTCCTTTTGCTGGGACAGGATATACACAGAGATGGTGGTGGAGGAGTCGAGGACTTTGGCTGTAAAGTATGATTCAGTAAGGAGGCCTTTTCAGAAGACAGGCAAGAGGCCAAGGGTCTGGAGTCACATTTAGGCCAGGTAAAGACCGAGTAAAGAAGGCAACATTCCTTCACTAAAGAACATTGGTGAACCAGATGGGTTTTTAAGACAAGCTGGTTATTTCATGACAAGCTGGTTATTTCATGGCCATCATTGCTGATACCAGCTTTTCTTAAATTCCAGATTTGTTTAATTAACTGATTTTAAATTCCCCTCCCTTTAAACTCTTACCTCTGGATCATTTGCCCAGGCCTCTGGAATACTAGTCTAGTAACAGAACCATCAGGCTACAGTATCCCTTCGTCTTCATCGGCTGTCCCTTGATTCGAGGATGCCATCTACTCAGGGTACGAGCTTCTGCCATGGGTCTCCATATGGTTGAACAGACCGAGCTTGCCTGGCAAATCTTTAGGAACATGAGGCAAGATGTCGCACTAGGTAGCGGAATTTGGAGTGCAGGATTTGCTTCCTTTTCTTTCCTTCTCTGCTAACACTCTGCTTCATAAAAGTGTGATGCACCTTGATGGACAAGTTGCTGTCATTTTGAACAATTGGTAGGAAGCTCCTCCCAGTCATTAATGTCAATGCTGATGCTCCTAACGAAAAGCTTCAAAGTTTCAATGAAGTGTTTTCCTTGTCCTCCCCGGAACAATGGCCATTTGAGAGTTGGGAAAATAGGACTTGGTGGGAGATGCCTTTTAGCCATTTAGACACAGTGTCAAGTCCATCAAAGTTGACTTTGTCAAAGTTTTGATTGTATGCTGTGGAGCTGGCTTCAAGAAGGACACTAGTATCTGTTTGATGGTACTCCCATTGAATCGGAGAATGAAGTGAGGCATTGCTGATGGAATTTCTCTAGCGCTCTTATGTGTCACTATACAAAGTCCAGGTCTCACTGTTGTACAGGATGTGATGACGACAACTGCTCTGTAGACTTATTATTTTCTTGACTTGCAGAGGTCTTTGTTGTCAAACATTCGCAGCTATAGTTTGTAGAAGGCTGAGCTGGTGCAGTTGATCCGGTGTTGGACCTCCTCGTCAATGGTGGCCTTTTGAGAGAGGTGGCTGCCAAGGTATGGGAAGTGCTTAATGTATCCCAGAGTCTCTCCTCCAATATATATTGGAGGTGAAATATTTGACTGACCAGGTGTATTTTGTTTTGGCAACATTCAAGGACAGATCAAGTTTCTTGTATGCAGAATTAAGAGATCAAGAGTGACATGCAAATCTGGTGCAGAGTGGGCAATGATACCATAGACCATAAGACATAGGGGCAGAAATTAGGCCATTCAGCCCATTGAGTCTGCTCTGCCATTCAATCATGGCTGATAAGTTTCTCAACCCCATTCTCCCGCCTTCTCCCCGTAACCTTTGATCCCCCTACCAATCAAGAACCTATCCATCTTGGTCTTAAATACACTCAATGATCTGGCCTCCACAGCCTTTTGTGGCAATGAATTCCATAGATTCACCACTCTCTGGCTAAAGAAGTTTCTCCTCATCTCTGTTCTAAAAGGTCTTCCCTTTACTCTGAGGCTGTGCCCTCGGGTCCTAGTCTCTCCTACTAATGGAAACATCTTCCCCACGTCCACTCTATCCAGGCCTTTCAGTATTCTGTAAGTTTCAATCGGATCCCCCCTCATCCTTCTAAACTCCATCGAGTATAGACCCAGAGTCCTCAAACGTTCCTCATACGTTAAGTCTTTCATTCTTGGGATCATTCTCGTGAACCTCCTCTGGACCCTCTCCAGGGCCAGAACATCCTTCCTGAGATACGGGGCCCAAAATTGCTCACAATATTCTAATGTGGTCTGACCAGAGCCTTATAAAGCCTCAGTAGCACATCCCTGCTTTTATATTCTAGTCCTCTCAAAATAAATGCCAACATTGCATTTTCCTTCCTAACTAACAATTCAACCTGCAAGTTAACCTTAAGAGAATCCTGGACTAGGACTCCCAAGTCCCTTTGCACTCCAGATTTCTGAATTCTCTCCCCATTTAGAAAATAGTCTATGCCTCTATTCTTCCTACCAAAGTGCATGACTTCACACTTCCCCACGTTGTATTCCATCTGCCACTTCTTTGCCCATTCTCCTAACCTGTCTAAATTCTTCTGCAGCCTCCCCGCCTCCTCAATACTACCTGTCCCTCCACCTATCTTTGTATCATCTTGCCTCTAACACCATGGGCTCTTATCTTACTGAGCAGCCTCCTGTGCGGCACCTTGTCAAAGGCCTTCTGGAAGTCCAAGTAGATAACATCCATTGGCTCTCCTTTGTCTAACCTACTCGTTACCTCCTCAAAGAATTCTAACAGATTTGTCAGGCATGACCTCCCCTTGATGAAGTCATGCTGACTTTGCCCTGTTTTACCATGCACTTACAAGTATTCTGAAATCTCATCCTTAATAATGGACTCTAAAATCTTACCAACGACCGAGGTCATGCTAATCGGCCTGTAATTTCCTGTCTTTTGCCTCACTCCCTTCTTAAACAGGGGGGTTACATTAGCGATTTTCCAGCCCTCTGGGACCTTCCCTGACTCGAGTCATTCCTGAAAGATCGCCACTAACGCCTCCACTATCTCTTCAGCTATCTCCTTCAGAACTCTGGGGTGTAATCCATCTGGCCCAGGTGATTTATCCACCTTCAGACCTTTCAGTTTTCCTAGCACCTTCTCCTTGGTAATGGCCACCATACTCACCTCTGCCCCCTGACTCTCTTGAACTTTGGGGATGTTACTTGTGTCTTCCACCGTGAAGACTGACGCAAAGTACCTATTCAGTTCCTCCGCCATTTCTTTGTTCCCCACTACTACTTCTCCAGTGTCATTTTCCAGCGGCCCAGTGTCCACTTTTGCCTTTCTCTTACCCTTTATATATCTAAAAAAACTCTTGCAATCTTCTTTTATATTACTGGCTAATTTACCCTCATATTTAATCTTCTCCCTCCTTATTTTTTTTTTAGTTGCCCTCTGTTGGTCTTTGTAGGCTTCCCAATCCCCTGGCTTCCCACTGCTCTTCACCGCATTGTATCCTTTCTCTTTAGCTTTTATGCTGTCCCTGACTTCCCTTGTCAGCCATGGTTGCCTCGACCTCCCTTTAGTATGCTTCTTCTTCCTAGGGATGAATTTTTGCTGTGTCTCCCAAATTACTCCCAGAAACTCCTGCCATTTCTGTTCCACTGTCTTTCCTGCTAGGCTCATCTCCCAGTCAATTCTGGCCAGCTCCTCCTCATGCCTCTGTAGTTGCCTTTATTCAACTGTAATACCGTTACATCTGATTCCAGCTTTTTCCTCTCAAATTGCAGGGTAAATTCTATCATATTATAGTCACTTCCTCCTAAGGGATACTGCAGTCACCTGCAAACTGTAGATCATATATGTATATGGTGGTCAGTTTAGTTTTGGCATGGAAGTGACTGACGTCTAGGTGGTATTTAATACTGATATCAGAGGTAGATTGTAAGTAGCATGGAGGCTATCACACAGCCTTACTTAACTCAGCCTGGATTTTGAAGACCTTTGTTCAGAACTCCTATTCAAGACAGTTGCAGTTATATTCATATGAGGCAATTGCAGGGTTGTGATGAAGTTTCTTGGAATCTAAATCTTTGAAACACAATCCACAGAGCTTCACAATTTACTGAGTCAGTTGCTTTGGTCAGGTTGATTAATGCAATGAAGAGTTCCTGCGTTGTTCTCAGCATTTTCCTTGGATTTGTCTGGCAACAAAGACCACGTCAGAGACTTCTCGGGAATGTCTAAAGCCACACTGTGTCATTGGTAAGATTTGTTCAGCCATAGGAAGTAGGCGGTGTAGGAGTGTGTGGTGGAGCTGGAGTGGAGTTCTTTTTCCTCCGAATCCATAGGATGAATGCATGGAGCCTTGATGTGAGCCAAAAGCCCACCAGCTTTAAAGACCTCAGCTGGAATGACATTGGTGCTGCAGGCTTTGTTGTTTTATCTATTTGATTGCTTGTTGCAGCTCTCCCATTGACGGTGTTCACCTGTGGATTCTACCACAGATTACTGAGGGATAGCCTGGATGGTATCAGCTGCCACTGTGGGTTCATGCTTGAGGAGTTGTTGAAAATGTTCTTTCCAGTATTGACAGATGGCATCGTCATCCTTAAGAAGAGAACCATCCTGTGAGCAGAGGGGATTTTGTTCATTTGACCTTGGTGAATAGCTGGCTCTGGTGGCTTCAAAAAAGCTTCACATGCCAACATGGTCAGCATATTGTTCGATCTCTTGGGCTTTCTCTTCCCACCACATGTCCTATATCTTCCAGATTTGTCTCTGGACATCAGCCTTGAGCTGTTGGAATGCTGCCTTCTTGACTTGTGACCTTGAGTGGTTCTGTCAAGCAACGAATGCTGCTATCTTTTGTTCCACAATTCAGCATCCTTTTCATTGAACCAGTTCTGGTGAGGACAATGCTCAAACCCAATGATCTGGGCGGAGGAGTCTGGTACAGCTGACTTTATTTGTTCCTACTGTTCTAGAATTAGGTTTGATGTGTGGCGATTTTCCAGATTGGCCATGAGCTTGGCTTGGAATTCCTCTCTTCGTCGGGCTGCTTTACAGTTGAGACATCGATCTTCTTGGACTTTTGGGCCTTGCGATGTCTCGGTGCTTGGTGGATGTTCATCACCAATTGAACAAGTTCATGACCTGTCCAACAGGCATCAGACACTTGGATGGATCAAGATGGATACAAATATCAGTTAGACCTTTGACCTGAACAATGACAAAATCCAGCAGGTACCAATGTTTTTATCTAGGATCCCTCCATGTTGGTTTTGTAATTGTTCGTCAAGCGGAAAAGAGTGTTCGTTATAATGAGGCCATGCTGAGCACACTTTGTGAGTAGGAGGATGCCATTTGGAATTGGCTTTTCCCACCCTATTTTTCCCAATTATGAGCGTGTGACCACAGAACTGGAAAACCCCATGACTGAGCTATGCATGATTATAACAAGGATGGATGGTTGCTGTGAGTACATTGCCAAGGAGCAGCAGATTTCACTTAGCATTATGCATAACTCCAGGAAGCCCACTTTAACATGTACTGGTTGACTCAATCTAAACTGTATGCGGAAAATAGAATTTCAAATGATGATTTGATGGTGGAGTTCCATAAGACAAGATTCTGTGAAGCACCACCCCTTCAAATTCTCGGCAAAGTTTTTGGGTTGACATTCAACTGTCTTCAAATCTTATCAATTCACTTTCAAATTTCTTTCCTTTGCTATCCTTAGCCTCCACAATTCTGTACTCTATTAATTGATACATAACTTGGAGTTTCATTCCAGGCACTTAAATCTTAAGGGGTTCAAGTGCTTTTTATTCCCTACTTATCCTGGAGCAAGGGACAAATTTACATTTTTGACAGGAATGCAATTAAGGGGCATCTTTATTCAGTAAGCAGTAGCAGGACACTTGGAAAATTAAAATACAATCTAGCAGAGTCAACATGGTGTTATAGTAGGGAAATTATGTCTGACAAATTTATTAGAGTTCATTGAGGTTGTAACAAGCAGGATGGATTAAGGGAAACCAATAGATGTGGTGCGTTTGGATTTTCAAAAGGCGTTCGATAAAGTATTACTACACAAGGTAAGAGCTCACGGTGTTGGGGGTGATATATTAGCATGGTTAGAGTTTTGGCTGACTAACAGGAAATGGAGTCGGAATAAATAGGTTGTTTTCAGGTTGGGAAAACTGTAACTAATGAAGGGCTTCAGGGATCAGTGCTGGGGTCTCAACTATTTATGATATATATCAATGACTTAGATGAAGGGACTGACTACAATAGCCAAATTTGCTGACAATACAAAGGCAGGAAAGTAAATTGTGATGAGAATGCAAGGATTATGTAAAGAGCTATAAATAGGTTGAGTGAGTGGGCAAAAATTAGTTAGATGGAGTATAATGTGGAAAAAAATGAGGTTTCCCACTTTGGTGGGGAGAATAGAAAAGCAGAATATTATTTAAATGGAGAGAGACTGCAGAATATTGCAGGATCTGGGTGTCCTTGTACATGAATCACGAGAAGTTAGCATGCAGATGCAGCAACTAATTAGGAAGGCAAATGGAATGTTGACCCTTATTACTAGGGGAATGGAGTATAAAGATGGGGAGTCTTGTTACAACTATACAGGGCATTGGTAAGACCACACCTTAGAATATTGTGTACAGTTTTGGTGTAATTTAACGAGAGATATATTTGCATTGGAGGCAGTACAGCGAAGGTTCACTAGGTTGATTCCTGGGATGAAGGGGTTATCTTATGAGGAACAGTTGAGCAGATTTGGCTTACACTCAATGAATCCTAGAAGAATGAGAGGTGATCCTACTGAAACATATAAGATTTTGAGGGGGCTCTTCAGGGTAGATGCTGAGAAGATATTTCCCCTTGTGGGAACATCTAGAATTAGGGGGCACACTTTCAAAATAAGGGGTCTCCCATTTAAGATGGACATGAGGAGGAATTTCTTCTCTGAGAGTCATTAGTGTTTGGAATTCTCTTCCCAGTGGAGGCTGTGTCATTGAATATATTCAAGGCTGTTAGACAGATTTTTGATCTATGTGTTATGGGGGAGCAGGCAGAAAAGTGAAGTTAAGGCCACAATTGGATCAGCGATGATCTTATTGAATGGCAGAGCAGGCTTGAGGGACCAAATGGCCTACTTCTGCTCCTATTCCTTATGTTCTAACCCTCACTCTTGCATCACATATGAACTAATATAGATCTCAGCACATACACACATGCTTGCAGATCTATTTACTAGCCTGACAACAATTTCTAGTAATTGCCACTTTTAATATTAGAGCTACAACAATGGTATATTAGGCAGCCAGCGTTGACGTTAAACTTGTCAATGGAAAGGAAAATTGCTGCTTCCTATTCCCTGCCTGACTTTTGTTTAAACTTAAAAAAATGACTTCCCATATATTGCAATATGTTAAATTCTGAATCTATTATTCCCAAGCATGCTTCAAGTTCACTGTTGGCTATTTCTACACAACAACTATAACAAATTATATAGTGCCTTTGATGTAATGAAATGTCACAATGCACTGCACAGGAGCATTATAAAACCAAATATGACACTGAGCCACATAAGAAGACATTAGGTTAGATGACCAAAAGATTGGTCAAAAAGGTAGGTTTTAAGGTGTGTCTAGGCAGAGAGGTATAGGAAGAGCTTGTGGCTTAGGCAACTAAATGGTGAGGAGATTAAAATCAGTGATGCATAAGAGGCCAGAATTAGATGGTATCTCAGAGGGTTGTGATCGAAGAGATTTGAGAGAAAAGGAGGGGAGAGACCATGGAAATGTTTGAAAGCAAGGATAAGAATTTTAAAATCAAGACTTTGTTTGATGGGGTGCCAACGTAGGTCAGTGAGCACAGGGGTGATAGGGAAATGGAACTTGGTACTAATTAAGACACTGGCAGCAAAGTTCTGATTGACCTCAGGTTTACAGAGGCTAGAATGTGGGAGGCAAGCTAGCAGTGCATTGGAATAATCAAGTCTAGAGGTAACACAGGCATGAATGAGAGTTTCAGCAGGAGATGAGCTGAGCAGGGGCAAAGTTGGGTGATGTCACGAAGGTGGGAAAAGCAGTCTTAGTGATGGCGCATGAGGTCCAAAGCTCATCTCAGTGTTAAATATGACATTAAGGTTGCGAACTGACAATTTTACCATAAGACATAGGAGCAGAAATTAGGCCATTCGGCCCATCGAGTCTGCTCCGCCATTCAATCATGGCTGATACGTTTTTCAACCCCATTCTCCCGCCTTCTCCCCATAACCCTTGATCCCCTTACCAATCAAGAACCTATCTAACTCGGTCTTAAATACACTCAATGACCTGGCCTCCACAGCCTTCTGTGGCAATGAATTCCATAGATTCACCACTCTCTGGCTAAAGAAGTTTCTCCTCATCTCTGTTCTAAAAGGTCTTCCCTTTACTCTGAGGCTGTGCCCTCGGGTCCTAGTCTCTCCTACTAATGGGAACATCTTCCCCACGTCCACTCTATCCAGGCCTTTCAGTATTCTGTAAGTTTCAATCGGATCCCCCCTCATCCTTCTAAACTCCATCGAGTATAGACCCAGAGTCCTCAAACGTTCCTCATACGTTAAGTCTTTCATTCTTGGGATCATTCTCGTGAACCTCCTCTGGACCCTCTCCAGGGCCAGAACATCCTTCCTGAGATACGGGGCCCAAAATTGCTCACAATATTCTAATGTGGTCTGACCAGAGCCTTATAAAGCCTCAGCAGCACATCCCTGCTTTTATATTCTAGTCCTCTCAAAATAAATGCCAACATTGTATTTGCCTTCCTAACTACCGACTCAACCTGCAAGTTAACCTTAAGAGAATCCTGGACTAGGACTCCCAAGTCCCTTTGCATTCCAGATTTCTGAATTCTCTCCCCATTTAGAAAATAGTCTATGCCTCTATTCTTCCTACCAAAGTGCATGACGTCACACTTCCCCACGTTATATTCCATCTGCCACTTCTTTGCCCATTCTCCTAACCTGTCCAAATTCTTCTGCAGCCTCCCCGCCTCCTCAATACTACCTGTCCCTCCACCTATCTTTGTATCATCTGCAAACTTAGCCAGGATGCCCTCAGTTCCTTCATCTAGATCATTAATGTATAAAGTGAAAAGTTGTGGTCCCAACACTGACCCCTGTGGAACTCCACTAGTCACCGGCCGCCATCCTGAGAAGGACCCCCTTATCCCCACTCTCTGCCTCCTGCTCAGACAGTTGCTAGGCAGTGGGCTGGAGCCGATAATTAGGGAACAGCGTTTGATGTGGGGACTGAAAACAATGGGTCAAACATTCCTGTCCCAGATCGGGATGGAACAGAGGTGGGCAGCAAAAAAAATGGTGCTGGTCTGCTATCTTCAATCCCGACTCTGAGGACGTTCCTGAGGGTGGGGGGAGAGCGGAGGGCGGATAGGAAAGTTACCTGACATGTTAATTGTATATGTTAAGGTTTTTCGAGAGCTTGTCAAGAACTCACCTTCTGACTTCCTGAGGATTTCATGAGTGTGGGAGGCTTTAGGAGCTGTCTAAAGCTGACCATCTGCAGCCTGGTGGGAACAGGTGTGGCAGCGCTGAAAGTTTCATTTGATGGATAAAAGTGAATGTTTGAACAAAAATACAGCAGCAATAAAATTTCAATAACCAACCTTTCCCTACTTTATCCCAGGTTCTAGCTCTCCATTTGCCATATGATGACTTTGAAGATAAAAATCCTCTTTTTTTTAAGATCACGCAGAGATGGACAAGTGGTGAGAGGTGTAGCCAGGAAGGGAGGCTTCATTAGTGGCAAGGCATTATTGCCTCTCAGCCAAGTTTCCGTTAAGGCCAATATGTTGATGCAATCATCCACAATAAGCTCATGGATGGCAAGGATCTTGTTCACATATTGGAGGGAGATGGGTAGAGGGGTGGTGAGAGCTGATTGCTGGTAGAGACCACAGTGTCGGCAGTGGCGAGGGTGAATGGAAAGGAAGGAGATTGGCAAGATTAGCCTCCAGCTGGCACACAGGTTGACGAGAGAGAGGGGTGGGGGAGTTGGGGTTGATGCTCATATTGAGCCCGTGTTGAGTGCCTCAATGAGACATTCTGAGGATTCCAAGCTGGCAACACCCATCTGTCATAGTCAGCCTCTTCAGTGCCACATTGAATTGCATCACCTCATATAAATTTACAGCCGACTCTGTCCCTGCCTCCACAGAGCTGATCTGATTTCTGACAGCTGCTATGGTCCAGCCACTTCGCTAAAAATTAGAACAACTTACTGGGCTAGGCTCTTAATGAGCCCACAATGGTGCTAAGTACCTTGTTAATAGGAACAGACTTGTTCTGAAGTCCATTTCCTTCCCTGCTCTTGGGAAAATGGCAGAGGGCAGAAACAGAGGCAGGAGTCCAGGCCGTGCTCCTTGGCAACCATTTTTTCTACTGTCCCGCCTTCATTCCCAGCCCTAAATGTGTATAGCTATCTCTATAGTTATTATAAAGAATAATATTGCTTAGTGCTTAAGGAGTACGATGCTCCTTGAAGGCCAGATGATGTTGAAAGATGTCTATCCTATCACACCTCTTGAACCTCAACTCTTACCATCTTCACTTTAGCCATCATGTTACCTATTTCACAATATATATTATGCAAAAAACCCTGCATATTTTCAAAAGGTAGATATGTGGGCTGTTCCCAGGTAAGGATTAGAAAGGGTTGCACGGCAATTGCCTGAGGAGTGCAAACTTCCTGTGGGAAATTGCCCTGCACTGGGAACAATCCAAAAACTGCAATTTAAATTGCAAACTTTGGATGATTCAAACTGTCAGACAGCAATAGATACCCAGAAGAAGTTAGAAGAATTAAAACCACTTCTAACTTCTCTTGTACAGACTCACTCCAACCCTACGCTGCCACCTCCCCCACCCCTCCAGTCACCACAGGACTCCTCACTCCCACAAATCTTCCCACACCACCCCCAAAGCCCCGACTACCGCCCCCCGGTCAGGCCTGGCCCGGTCTTCCCCACCCTCAGCCCCGACTGGCCGATCCCCACCCCCATCCCAAATTCTAACAACTTACCTGTCAAACCTACCTTCTCACTGGGTTGAAAGTGGCTGGACCTTTAAATTCACCTGTTGGCTATGTAAACTCATGGCAGTGGTGTAGCAAAAAAGGGTGTGTGGCCTCCTTGCCTCCGATTCAGCAGTGATCTACTGAAGGCTTCAGGAGCATGTTGCACTGCACAGTTCTCTCCCGGCCTGAGCCGGAAGGTTGGGCAAGACGGGATCGAAAAATTTTAAGATAAGGAATAGGAGCAGAGTGGCAACTCGGTTTGCCACTCCAGGGAAGTTCAGGTCCACAAAAATGTTTTGCACACTCACCCAAGGACTGTTAAGAATTGACGAAGCCTATTACTTAAACCAGTTCGGAGAAATGGGATGTCGTGCTGGTCTTTATAGAGACCTATAGATGAAGGCATCATTGCTGTGCATTGAATTGCATTAAATGAGTTCAGCACTGAACAATAATAATATATCAGATATAACAAATCATTTTTGTATATTTTTTTAACCTTTATTAATCTCTTTCAGAAAGATTTAGGGAGCGCCTGCTATCTGAACCAAATTTGGATGCAGAGATCCTGCCCATACTGCGGCAGAGAAATTACCCAAAGTAAGTCTGAATGAATGTTGCTGTTATTTACAACAATGAATATATTATCTAATTTTTAACTATTATTAACGTGATACTTATGCCACTTTATATATTAGTTAATCTCCTGTAGTTCTTAGGGAGTTTAGACCAAAGGCAGTAGTCACGCAAGCAAGGTTACAGCGAATGGTATATTTGGACCAAGGCAAAGGGATAGGATAGGGGAAGAAGGAAGGGAAGCTAGAGAGAGAGAATTCAGTCAACCAGGGCATGCAGCTTGAAGCACAGGAAGTCAGCCAGTGAGGGAAATGCTGAAGAAACAAACAAAATTCAGGTTAGCAGGGGAAGTGGACATCACGGCATCAGATATCCGCACAACACAGGTGAGGAAAAGCCAGGGAGGGGGATGTTAGATCAGCAGGAATGGTCGGGATAGCCAAGGGCTTGAGGGTGGCAAGGAAGGAGAAATAAGATTAAAGGGGTAAGGGTTGTTGAGGAAAGGCAGTCCATGTCAATGATAAGATGGGAGCTGAAGAACAGGAAAACCAGTCAGCGAAAAGGGGAAATGCTTAGAATGGGAAATCCAGGCAATAAGGGTGGAACATGGGGTCTGTGGCTCAGGGACCATTGTTAGATGCTGACCATAGGATGTGATGCAGAAGTTTGAAGGCACAGAGAGGAATTCAGATCCAGAAAGGAGTGGTGGCTGAGAAGATTGAAATGCCAACCTTTCCAGGGAGTTGCCAAGGGAGATTGACCTCATATGTAGAAATTAGGCAAATCATGGTAATCAGATTATTAGCGGCCCTGACACACCCACCAGCTGTATTTTAGGATAGTTCTTCTGTGTTGATTGATATTTTTAAAAGTAAGTCTCTGGAGATGAGAGATGTAATACACAAAAATCCATCCAAAAGGAGAGCTTAATCTGTTAAATTTTAATGGCGCAGGATGTCAAAATCTGCTGGGAAACATCATGAGTCACTCTCAATGAATACCAGTTTAGAACCTGGCTCACAAGCTTTCTGTCAGGCCAGTTGTGACAGTGATTGTGGCTTGGGAATATCAATCACTTATCAGTATTAGACAATACAAAAGAAACTGTACTGAACTTGGTTTTCTTCCAGGACTTTTGTAAAATTAGAGGATCGAAAATGTCAAAGCATTGAGACATGATTGGGAAAATATGCTTCATCTAAGGGAAGTGGAGACTTCGACTATTAAAGATGATAAATTGTACATTAATTTTCTATCATTTTTACACAAAATAAAGTAGAGAATTATGTCACAGTTTATAAATACAAGGTCAATAAGGATTCTCAAAACACATCGGTCGCAAATTTCAATAAGATCCGAAATTCGCAGTTGGGGGCCGATCGCGGTTGGGGGCCGATCGCAGGCAGCGGACCGTTTCCCGGCCGCTCCAGGGCCCGCCCACTGTGCTTGCCCGATGACCATAAATCCTGGCCCAAGCTCATATTGGCTTTCTTTCCAAGCATATTAAGGTGCTGCAGTTTCTCCTTATACTTCCCTGGTCTATCTCAATTCTGTATGATCTTGGTTGTGGGGCTCTTTTGATGATTGTGCCTTCTCTCTGTTGGTTTCATACCCATACTCTCTCCCTGGGCTTCAGCACTGGTAACTCATGTAGTCTGTGCCTGTGATTAAAGTTACAAGCCTGCTTGTTTCTCTGTTCTTCCTCACGCTGTTTTACCCTCTCATGGTCATTTATGGTGATATTGGATTTAATTTTCTGTGTCAGAGATGAAAGTTGTGTTCATAATCTCCTTCCCATCAATAGTTGGATGATGAGAAATTGTTTTGCAGTAGTGAGATTCGATAACTCAGAAGAGCTAGATTAAGGTCTTCATTCTTCAGCAAATCTTTGATGGTTTGTATACCTCTCTCAGCTGTTCCATTTACTTAAGGATAACAAGGTGAACTAGTTACACAAGCAAGTCTGTATTCTTTTGCAAAAGTTTGGAAACCTCATTAGCAAATTTCAGCCCATTGTCTGACACTGCAATGTCCAGAATGCCATGTGTTGCATTAATTCTCTTCAGTGATTGAATGATGGTTTCCATCATGATGCTCTGCAGTCTGTTTACTTCAATCCACCTTGAGTAGTAACCCAATGACAATAAGCAATGTTTTCTCTTAAAATCAAACAAGCCCATTCCCAGGTGCACCCACGATCTTAGTGGAAAAGTAGAAGATGATAGTGATTATTTTTGCTCTTGGTTGTTTATATGTGAGACAATTAGAAATAATTTCTTCTATAGAGTAAATAATGCCTGGCCACCAGACTGATTGCTTGGCTGTTGCACAACATTTTGAAGAATATCAAGCCAAAGTGCTCTTGTTATGATTATTTTCTCATTGAAGACTAGTTAATCATCAATGACTGTGAGGTGCTTTTTTAAAAATTCATTCATGGGATGTGGGCATCGCTGGCTAGGCTAGCATTTATTGCCCATTCCTAATAGCCCTCATTCAGAGGACATTTTTTTAGGAGTCAACCATATTGCTATGGGTCTGGAATCACATGTAGGCCAGACCAGGTAAGGATGGCAGTTTTCCTTCCCTAAGTTCCAAGTTCACAGACCGCATGGATTGGTTGGAGCAGCAGTTGGATGCACTTAGGAGCATTCAGGTGGTGGAAAGCGTCATAGACAGGAGTTTTGCAGATGCGGTCACACCCAAGGTACAGACAGATAGATGGGTGACTGCTAGAAGGGGCAGGCAATCAGTGCAGAAATCCCCTGTGGCTGTCCCCCTCTCTAACAGGTATACCGTTTTGGATACTGTCGGGTGAGATGGCCTATCAGGGGAAAACAACAGTATCCAGAACCGTGGCACCACGGCTGGCTCTGTTGTTCAGCAGGGGGGGTCAAAGCACAGAAGAACAATTGTCATAGGGGACTCTATAGTCAGGGGTTCAGATAGGCGCTTCTGTGGTCGTGAAAGAGACACCAGGATGGTATGTTGCCTCCCTGGTGCCAGGGTCCAGGATGTCTCTGATCGGGTATGGGACATTCTGAAGGGGGAGGGAGAACAGCCAGAGGTCGTGGTACACATTGGTACTAACATGATAGGCAGGAAGAGTGAAGAGGTCCTGCAGCAGGAGTTCAGGGAGTTAGGAAGAAAGGTAAAAAACATGACCTCTAGGGTTGTAATCTCAGGATTACTCCCTGTGCCACGTGCCAGTGAGGCTAGAAATAGGAAGATAGTGCAGCTAAACACGTGACTGAACAGATGGTGTAGGAGGGAGGGTTTCCGATATCTGGATCAGTGGGATCTCTTCCGGGGCAGATGGGACTTGTACAAGAAGGACGGGTTGCATCTAAACTGCCGGGGCACCAATATCCTGGCTGCGAGGTTGCTAGTGTCAATCGGGAGGGTTTAAACTAGTATGGCAGAGGGGTGGGAACCAGAGCAATAGGTCAGCAGGTGAAATAAATGACTGGGAACTAGTGAATATGGCCAGTAGGACTAAGAGGAAGAGCAGGCAGGGAGAAATTACTGAATGCAGTGGGACTGGGGGTCTGAAATGCATTTGTTTCAATGCGAGAAGTATAACAAGCAAGGCAGATGAGCTTAGAGCTTGGATTAGTACTTGTGACTATGATGTTATTGCTATTACAGAGACTTGGTTGAAGGATGGACAGGATTGGCAGGGTTTAGATGTTTCAGGCAGGATAGAAAGGGATGTAGAAGAGGTGAGGGAGTTGCACTGCTGGTTAAGGAGAATATCACAGCTGTACGACAGGAGGACACCTCGGAGGGCTCATGCAGTGAGGCAATATGGGTAGAGCTCCGGAATAGGAAGGGTGCAGTCACAATGTTGGGGGTTTACTATAGGCCCCCTAATTGCCAGCGGGAAATTGAGGAACAGTTATGTAGGCAGATTTTGGAAAGATGTAAAAGCAATAGGGTTGTTGTGGTGGGTGATTTTAACTTTCCCTATATTGACTGGGAATCACTTAGTGCCAGGGGTTTGGATGGTGCAGAATTTGTAAAGTGCATCCAGGAGGGCTTCCTGAGACAATATGTAGATAGTCCAACTAGGGAAGGGGCAATACTGGACCTGGTATTAGGGAATGAACCCGGCCAGGTGGTCGAAGTTTCAGTAGGGGAGCATTTTGGGAAAAGTGACCATAATTCAGTAAGTTTCAGGGTACTGATGAATAAGGATAACAGGAGTTCTCGGGTTAAGGTGCTTAACTGGGGGAAGGCTAATTATAACAATATTAGGCAGGAACTGAGGAATCTAGACTGGAGGCAGATGAGGGCAAATCAACAACTGACATGCGGGGGGCTTTCAAACATCAGTTGATAAGAATTCAGGACCGGCATATTCCTGCTAGGATGAAGGATAAGCATGGCAAGTTTCAGGAACCTTGGATAATGAAGTATATGGTGAGATTAGTCAAAACGAAAAGGGAAGCATTCGTAAGGGCTAGAAGTCTGGGAACAGATGAAGCCCGTGGAGAATATAAAGAAAGTAGGAAGAAACTTAAGCAAGGAGTCAGGAGGGCTAAAAGGAGTCATGAAAAGTCATTGGCAACCAGGATTAAGGAAAATCCCAAGGACTTTTATACATATGTAAAAAGCAAGAGTGTGGCCAGGGAAAGGGTAGGCCCACTCAGGGACAGAGGTGGGAATCTGTGTGTGAAGCCAGAAGAAATGGGAGAGATACTAAATGAATACTTCTCATCAGTATTCACCAAAGAGAAGGACTTAGCGGTCGATTTGTCTAGGGAAGAGTGTGTAGATAGCCTGGATCATGTTGAGATCAAAAAAGAGGAGGTGTTAGGCGTCTTGAAGAATATTAAGGGGGATAAGTCCCCAGGGCCAGATGGGATCTACCCCAGAGTACTGAGGGAGGCAAGGGAGGAGATTGCTGGAGCCTTGACAGAAATCTTTGTATCCTCACTGGCTACGGGTGAGGTCCCAGAGGACTAGAGAATGGCCAATGTTGTTCCATTGTTTAAGAAGGGTAGCAGGGATAATCCAGGAAATTACAGGCCGGTGAGCCTTACGTCAGCGGTAGTGAAATTATTGGAGAAGATTCTTTGTGACAGGATTTACTACCATTTGGAAGCAAATGGGCGTATTAGTGAGAGGCAGCATGGTTTTATGAAGGGGAGGTTGTGTCTCACTAACTTGATCGAGTTTTTCGAGGAAGTGACAAAGATGATTGATGATGCAAGGGCAGTGGATGTTATCTGCATGGATTTCAGTAAGGCCTTTGACAAGGTCCCTCATGGCAGACTGGAACAGAAGGTAAAGTCGCACGGGAACAGAGGTGAGCTGGCAAGATGGATACAGAATTGGCTTGGTCATAGAAGTCAGAGGGTAGCAGTGGAAGGGTGCTTTTCTGAATGGAGAGCTGTGACTAGTGGTGTTCCACAGGGATCAGTGCTGGGACATTTGCTGTTTGTAGTATACGTAAATGATTTGGAGGAAAATGTAACTGGGCTAATTAGTAAGTTTGCAGACAACACTAAGGTTGGAGAAGTTGCAGATAGTGAAGAGGATTGTCAAAGGATACAACGGGATATAAATTGGTTGGAGACTTGGGCAGAGAAACGGCAGATGGAGTTTAATCCGGACAAATGCGAGGTAATGCATTTTGGAAGGTCTAATGCAGGTAGGAATTATACAGTAAATGGCAGAACCCTTAAGTGCATCGACGGGCAGAGGGATCTGGGTGTACAGGTCCACAGGTTACTAAAAGTGGCAATGCAGGTGGATAAGGTAGTCAGGAAGGCATATGGTATGCTTGCCTTCATCGGCAGGGGTTTTGAGTATAAAAGCTAGGAAGTCATGCTGCAGCTGTGTAGAACCTTGGTTAGGCCACACTTGGAATATTGCGTGCAATTCTGGTCACCACATTACCAGAAGGATATGGAGGCGTTGGAGAGGGTGCAGAGGAGGTTTACCAGGATGCTGCCTGGTCTGGAAGTTATTAGCTATGAGGAGAGGTTGGAGAAACTCGGATTGTTCTCACTAGAACGACGGAGATTGAGGGGCGACTTGATAGAAGTTTACAAAATTATGAGTGGCATGGACAGAGTAGATAGTCAGAAGCTTTTTCCCAGGGTGGAAGAGTCAATTACTAGGGGACATAGATTTAAGGTGAGAGGAGAAAACTTTAGAGGAGATGTGCAGGGCAAGTTTTTTATGCAAAGTGTAGTGAGTGTCTGGAATTCGCTGCCAGAGGAGGTGGTGGAAGCAGGTATGATAGTGATGTTTAAGAGGCAGCTTGATAAATACATGAATAGGATGGGAATAGAGGGATATGGATCCTGGAAGTGCAAAATGTTTTAGTTTGACAGGCAATATGATCAGTGCAGGCTTGGAGGACCGGTTCCTGTGCTGTACTTTTCTTTGTTCTTTAAAGGACACTAGTGAATCAGATAGGTTTTGACAACAATTGGCAATGGTTTCATGGTCATCATTAGATTACAGATTTTTATTGAATTCAAATTTCACCATCTGCCATGTGGGATTCAAATCCAGGTCCCCAGAGCATTACACTGGGTCTCTGAAATACTAGTGCAGTGACAATACCACTATGCCACTGCCTCCCCTTGCATTGTTCAAAGTATGGGCATAATACTGGATTACTGGGGATACAATTTGGCCATCCTTCCAAACAATATTCTTTTATCTCAAGAGATTTGTCATCTTGTTGCTGTGTTTGATTTATTTTCTGCAACTTTTTTGCAGTAGCTGGTAAGCGTTGAGTATCTAGGGATGTATATACTTCTACCTCCTTGACGAAGTGTAAATCCTCTTGTTTGGTTCCTTCTGATGGTATCCATGCCAGTGTGTCTGCTGTCATTTGATACTTCCCTTGAACATACTCTGTTATGGAGTCATGCCTCATTAATCTTAATCTGAATGCCTGGATTCTGGGCAGCATCTTTGCAATTTCTTTCATGTTCAGAAAAGTGACTAGTATCTTATGGTCTGGTTCAATTTTGAACTGTAATCCCGTAATGGTCTGAGAATTCTTTGCCCCCCCCCGCCTATTCCCCCAACATTGTTGCCAATGCTTCTTTTTCGGTTGTGGCATATCTTTGTTCTTATAAGTATCTTATAAGGATTTTGAGGCATAGTAAACTGGTCTACATTTGCAATTTCTTTGCACTTGAAATAATACTGATGATGATCATGCATCTCCTGCTATTATGGTTGGTAATTCTGGGTTTAATGTGCCAAATTTCAGAGGAGATTAAAAATCTGTTTAATCTTTTTAAAAGCATTTTGCTGGCCCACATTCCAGCACCAATGTTGACCCTGTCTCACAGTTGTCTTGAAGGTGCATTGACCTCTGCTAAATTTGGTAGGATCTTGCCTACTTGATTTACCATCCTGAGAATATTTGAAGCTGTTATGTTCCTGGGTTGTGGAAATTCTCTGATTACTTTGTCTTTGTGGATCAACTGTGATTCCAGTGACTTGTAGTATGTGACCTAGAAGCTTGATCATTGGTTTGGTGAACTCAAGCTTTTCATTCAATGTTAGGCCTGCATCCTGTAAGACACTCAGGACCGCTCAGACTCTGCGATCATGCTCTTTTGTTGTGGACCCATGTACAAGTATGTCATCCATATGGCATATTACATGGTTCCAGAGTTTGTTCTCTGCAAAAATTTCAAGAGCAGACGTAATTCCAAATGGTAATCTATTGAAATAATAACGACCTAATGGCATCATAAATATGGTCAGCGATCTGGATTTTTTGTCCAGAGGCAGCTGCTAAAATCTGCTGTTTGCAACCAATTTGGTGAACAGAGTAATCTTGGCTAGTTTGGCAAAACTCTCATCCACTGAGGTCATTGGGAGTATCTCACATTCCACTGATTTGTTTAGATGAGTTAAATCCATGCAGATTCTTATAGAGCTGTTTGGCTTTGGGACTGTGACCATATCTGAACATCATTTCATTGGCATCGTGACCGGTGAGATAACCCCTTGCTGTAGCATCTTCTCAATTTCACCCTTGACTTTGTCCAAGATTGGGTGAGGGACTTTTCTTGGTATAAAAAGGCAAAGTGGTATAGCATCAGCTCATAGGGTGATATGGCACTCGGTCTTTAGTTTCCCTAGACCTGTAAATAATTTTGGAAATTCATTCCTGAAAGTACTACTGTAATGCTCATCAGCAACTTCATGCACTTTATAGATTAGTTTTTAAGCATGTCTTTCTGCTTTGTAGACAGCATTCTTGATTTTGAATGACATAAGAGGTTCAAGGAAATTCCTGTCTTTATACTTCAACTTTACAATGAGTTGACCTTTGACTTTCAGTGTGTCCCACCAGGATCCGGTAATTTGATAGATGAGGGTTGCAATATAATCTGCTTGAGCCATTTTACGTTTTCTGATAAAACAGAAACTCCTGTCCCAGCGTCTTATTTAAACTCAATGAGGTGTCCATCCATTTCAAGTTTAATACTCCACTACTTGTTTTCAGTATCATTTACCTCCCCTAGGAAGATAACTACCTTTTTTGTAGTTCTTCCACTTCTTGCATGTGACTCTGCTTTAATATTTTCTCCCTATTTTTACAGGTTGTCAGCATCTTTGAATGACAATTTTGAAGTGCCCTATTTTTCCAAAGTTCTAGCACTCTGCTCCCCTTGCTGGGCATTCTTACTTGTGTAGTTTGTTCCTGCCACACCTAAGACATTTCAAGATGATGGTTGAGGTGCCAGCCTGTATAGATTGTTGATAAATGAATCCATGCTTTCACCTGGCCTTTGTTTTCTCTTGTTAAATTTTGCCCTTTTTATAATTAAGATTCTGTGGATGTTGAAATATGAGTCAAATGCTTGCAGGACTTCTTTGTAAGAAGTTGAAGTCTCATTAACTACTTGCCTTGTGAGCATGTCATCAGTAATAGATCTAACTGCATAAATTAGTGTACTGACCTCGTGTTTTGGTCTTTTTTGTGTAAGCCAGAAGCAGTTCTATATCTCGTGAACCTCTTTCTCTAGTTATCCTAGTTCTGGGCCTGTTGCAAGCCTTCAGTGCACTGAAAGGTTCTGGGGGTGGAAGTATGGACTCTGGAATTGTTGCTGCTTCACTGGTGCTGCTTGTTGCTTCAGGTCTGTGCTCACTGCTGTCTGGACTCTGGGTCTATGTCTCAGCTTGCATCTGCTGCACCTGCGATACTCTGACTTTTTGGTGAGCCTTGAATCTGTTGCTTTTGTTCTTCTTTCAAGGATCTCTTGACATGCCAGGTCTGTAGCTGCTTTTTAAAGTTTTCCTGGGTCAGCCACCATGTTTCATCGTTTGTTGGGGACTAGACATGCATCTTTGGGATTTGTCTATTCTCCCAAGGTATTCTCACTCAAGACTGTATTTTGTTAATACCATTACCCTTTACTTACAGCTACTGTATACATATCGGGAACTCTGAACAAGTTTGGAACAACTTCTCCCTCTAGATCTCTGCTACTCAGTCATATGATGTTACACCATCATTACATCAGCATCATGTGCTTCTAATGTTAACCCTTTACAGAAATAAAGCTTATTACCTAATAGATAGAGAAATGGCAGGGCTGCTCTGACCTCTTGTGCACATCAAGTGCTATGTGGGGACTCTGGGATGCTTCCCATGTCCAGAATAACCATATGTGCAGGAAGTGTGAAACAAAAACAAAAATACCTGGAAAAACTCAGCAGGTCTGACAGCATCTGCGGAGAGGAACACAGTTAATGTTTCGAGTCCGTATGGCTATTCACCAGAACTAAGGAAGAATAGTTGAACTGTCCCACCCCCCTTTAAACCAGCTTATATTTCACCTCTTTTCTATTTTCCCTTAGTTCTGATGAAAAGTCATACAGACTCGAAACGTTAACTGTGTTCCTCTCCGCAGATGCTGTCAGACCTGCTGAGTTTTTCCAGGTATTTTTGTTTTTGTCTCAGATTTCCAGCATCCGCAGTTTTTTGCTTTTATCTTTGTGCAGGAAGTGTCATCAGTTGCAGCAGCTTGAGCTCTAGGTTTTAGACATTGAACAACAGCTGGTGTCACTGCAGTGCATCCGTGAGGTTGAGAACTTTGTGAATAGCATGTTTATAGACATGGTCACCCTGTAGCTTAAGAGTATGCAAGGAGTGGGAATTGGTGGCCACCAGACAGTTAAGAAGAAACAGGTAGGCAGTGCAGGAGTTCGCTGAGTGCACCTTCTTAGCGGAACGGAGACTGAGGTTGTGGTAAGAGAAATGTTCTCTGAGGACCCTTGATGGATATGGCCATCCCTTCTTCTCTTCCAGCAGCTTGTGTCACTTCTTATTCTCCTTATCATGTTGCAGGCCAAGGGAGACTGAAGGTACAACATCCATGACTGGGAGCAAACAAAGTGAGCAGAATCCTTGAAGTGAGAATCAAGGTTTTCACCACATATCACACCTCCCTTTCGGCTTCACCAACTTTGGGTAGCAGTACAAATCACTGAGCAAGGTGGACTCCCTATTGTATATTGATAGTGGTATAAATTCCTGGAAATTGTATATATGTCTAAATATTATCATCAGGGACTAATTTTAATATAATTACCGGCAAACTAGCAGATGTTCCTGACTTCAGTATTAAGCCCAACCTTAAAATTCCATGACACAAAAACAAAAATAGCTGGAAAAACTCAGCAGGTCTGACAGCATCTGTGGAGAAGAATACAGTTAACGTTTTGAGTCTGTATGACTCTTCATCAGAACTAAGGAAAAATAGAAATGAGATGAAATATAAACTGGTAGAGGGGGGTGGGATAGGTAGAGCTGGATAGAGGGCCAGCGATAGGTGGAGACAAAGAAGAGATTGCCAAAGGTGTCATAGACAAAAGGACAATGGGGTGTTGACGGTGGTGATATTAGCTATGGAATTTGCTAATGGTGACATTAAGGGTAGAAAGCAGGACCATGTGCTGAATGATCAAAAATCTGGTATAATTGATCACTTTTTTTTTCAATGCCCCCTGCCCTCTTTATGCCTGTTCTATGTCTGTAACTGGGTAGATTTTCCAATCATGTCCAAATCCATTGTAATAAACATCTGACTTTGCTTACAGCTTTTAAACCAAAATTCCAAAATATGCTATTCAGGATGAGCCTTTACAAAATCCCCATCTGGTGAAGTCTTGCAGCTTTAATTATTGGTTCTTAAAACTGTCTGCCTAATTATTAACAATGCACAATGAGCCATGTCAGAATGCTGCCTTTATTTCCTACACTGCATTCCTCCACTGTCTTTTTACTTGTGGTAACTTGACTTGAGTTGACAGCTACCCTCTCTAATGCATGACATGTGATCAAGAACACAATGGAAATGTTCACAGTTCAATTCTAAGTGGACTAAGGAAAGTATGTAGTGGTTTTCTTGTCTCGCTAATCTTTTAACTCTGAAGCATAGCTTCCCGAACAATTAACACCTTAGCCTTTGCTCATTGATCATTAAATAGGGCTGAGTGAATTTTGACAAAGTAATGTGTAACTGAAAAAAGAGGAGCTATCATGGAAATGTGTATTATTAAATCATGAGTTTCTTTGAAGAGCAAATACAGTTTTCTGACAAGACAAATGGGTTTTAAAAGAATCACTGGAGCGGGTAGGAAGTGAAGGATTATATTAACTGTTTAAAACAGCCAAGTGATAGGACCCCCAGCCAAATGATGCAGTTTGGGCCAGTCAAATCATTTCACTCACTTTTCAGATTGTTTGAACTCCATATATGAGAATTGATCTATATTAACTGCAGAAAAAATGAATTGGAACTAACCATCATATTGATTCCTGTTGACTGGTTAGTTAGTTATTAAAGGAATTTTTGTGGTTCCAATCCAGACATTCTTGGTGCCCCTGCTTTGATTACGTTATTGTGAGGATTTTACTTTTCCAATGATAAAAATATTAAGACCCTATGTGGAACAGCTAAACAGAATAACCTACTTTATTCATTTTACAAGTAAAATTAAGAAACAAAGTCCCAAAGTCTGTATGCTTCTAACCCCTCTCAAAGCACCAGATTGATGAAACACCAACCTTTGTTTACATTGTGGTAAAAACGATCTCCAGTAATTAAGCTGATAATCCCCTCTACATTCACAGCCACATATTTCAGTGCACTGGAATATGCTGACATAAACTCCAATGTATTCACTAATTCGTGGCCAACATGGTGTCCTGGGGCTAGCAATGCACTGATGCGATGTTTTGCTGAGTTAATAAAAGTTTTTGTTATTAAATCATACATTTTCAAACAGACCAATACCTTGGTAAAACTCACATAGCTACCAGTGACCCTTGCTGCCTTTTATGACATGATGGGATCAATTTACTTGTTCCACCCACCCCCACTGAAAATTAGGATGCATTATTTATTTCTAAATTGGTGTAAAATAAATGCTGAATTTGTGACTGTTCCATTTGATTGCGTCGAGAGCATAAGCATGCATTATTGGTGTACTGAGGGTCAGGAATGCAAAGAGGCTTGCCTCCTCTTTTACCACTTCTTTAGTCTTCATAATCAAATCCTTCTCCTTGTAAGAATCAAGTGTTGTGTGTCAGGTGACTACCCGCTCCGCAAATGCATGAAGGAATCGTGTGTGACAGCATGCTTGGTGTTTGTCGCTTTTCACAGGCAATAGACTAACTCTTAGATGCATTATCAAGGCAGAAATACTTCACACACTGGCAAAACGTGGGCATCTCTATGGTGCTGTGCCAATATTAAACATTATAAAATTGTTTAAACTGTGTACACTTGCTGCAGCTATTTCTCCCTTTATCCAGCATGAGGATAGCTTTAAGTTTGATCAGTAGGACTGAATATGCTTCTTGATTCTAGGGTACTCCAGCATACTGCATTGTACACAGTGATTTCAGGCTGAAGTGCTGACCTCTAACTATATTGTCCCTATATTTCCACAATTATTCAAAGGGCTTGGGAAGCTGAAAACAGCTTATCACATCACCTTATGTCCCAAAGCAAAGCCAGTGTGCTTGTTCACACTGAGGAAAGTTCCTCACCCCCTTTTGCAGAAGGTAAAGCAGGAAGTTGACTCAATGTTATGACAAGGAGTAATGTCACCCGTAACAATTATATGTGTTGGTGTTCAGGTATGGTTCCAGCACCAAAACCAAATGGATCCCTAAAAATCTGTGAAAGTCTCGCACAGTTGAATAAAAGCTGTTGAAAGTGAAATTCATTTAATGTCGTTTGTGGATAAGAATCTGGCAAAGTTGGGAAAGAGTTCGATTTTCACTAAGCTAGATGCGAATAGTGGCTTTTGGCAATTACCCTTAGATGAGGAATCCAAATTACTTACAACCTTTATTACACCATTTGAGATATATTGCTTTAACAGATCACCTTTTGGTATCACATCTGCATCTGAGGCTTTTTCAGTAACTGATAACTGAAGGATTGGAAAGAGTAATTTGCCTCATGGATGACTTCCTAATCCATGGTTCCACCGCAACCAAGCATGATCCCAGAGTGAGAGCTGTGCTACAACATCTACAAGAAGCAGGATTTACCCTTAATAACAAATGTGAGTTCTTGCAATCAACTATTATTTTCCTAGAATATATTGTACATGCATCAAGGGTCAGTGCAGATCCTTGGAAAAAAGAGCAATCAAAGAAGTTCCACCTCCTTGAAATGTCACCGACCTCCAGTGAATTATGGGGATGGTGAATCAAGAGGGGAAGTTCTTACCCAACTTAGCAAACGTGAATGAACCATTACATCAGGTGCTAAGACAGGGCCAGGTTTGATGCTGGGAAGAAGCCCAACAGATGTCGTTTGAAAGTGTATGTCACTGGACAAACTAGCTCATTACGACCCAGAACTGCCTACGATTGTTGTCGCAGATGCATCATTGACTGGATTGGGGGCTGTACTTTTCCAGACTCGGTCGAATGGCGTACAATGCATCTCATTCTTTGAACGAAACAGAACAAAGGTATGCAGTTATTGAAAAAAAAGTGTTAGCTGCTACCTGGGCTTGTGGGGAGTTTGCAGACTATGCTTTGGGTCTTCAGTTCATAATTGAGACAGACAGACCACAAATCTTTAATTACCCTATTGAATGTGAAGTAACCAGCAAAGATGCCACCAAGGGTACAAAGATTTTGTATGAGGTTGATGAGATTTGATGCTACAACTGAGTATGTAGAAAGGAAGAAACAGTCCACAGCGGATGCATTGTTGTATATTCCTGCAGCAAGGCCCAAACAAAGGGGTGTAAATTTTCTTGAAGATATGGAGACCCTTTCTTCATTAATGACCAAATATCTACCAACTACAATACTGCTCTCAGATCAGAAATGCAAAAATGTTAGACGAAGAAATTACTCAAATCTGTGAGTACTGCATCAGAGGACGGCTGGAATATACACCACAAAATCCTATTCTGAGGCAATATTTTGAGCAAAGAACACGCCTCAGAATTGTGGATGACTTGCTGATTTATTGTAAAAGACAGTTCATACCTAGGGTCCTTTGACTCTATATACTTCAGAGGTAACACCAAGTTTACTTGAGTAACACGGAGTGTCTTACCAAAGTGAGAAATTCTATCTGGTGGCCAGGGCCCTCCAAATCATTAGATGTCCAATTGTGTCACGTGTGCTATTCATAGGCAGAAACAGAGGGAACCACTGAAGGCATCCTCATTCCCGTCTAGACCATGGGAATGTCTCAGGATGGCCCTTTTTGAGCTCAGAGGGAAAAACGATGGTAGTTGACTAGAAATAAAATGTCTACGTATAGTTGAAAGAAATTTTTAGCCACATACAGGATTTCAGAGTTTGTCATTTTGGACAATGGCCCACAGTTTGCTAATAAATATTTCATGGAGTTCACTGAATCTTTCAGGTTTGCCTACATGACTAGCTCACTGAGATACCCACAAACTAATGGTGAGGCCGAAAGGGGACAGTGGATAGTAAAGGCTTTATGAAAAAAGAACAATGACATTAACCTGGCACTGCTAAGTTATCGTTCTACCCCACTTCAAAATCACCTGTCTCCGTGCGAGCTTTTAATGGGAAGGAGACGAGGAGTCAACTTCCTACACTTCTGCACACACTTAAGATGTGTCTGACAGCAGCAGGTTTGGACAAGGTGAGGGAGAAGGAGGATGAGCACTGCTCTAGTCAAATGCGGAACTACAATAATCACCACAGAATATACAAACTACCAGACCTCCAGCCTGGAGAGTCAGTGTGGATTCGTGATCAAGCTTGTCGAGGCCAGGTTCTTGAGAAAATACCACATCTGCAATCCTATCTTGTGGAGACAGAAAATGGCATAGTGCAAAAGGAACAGGAGTGCACTAATTTCTACAAGGAGGCAACCTCTTGCAGAGTTGACCAGTTCTTCAGGAGACATTGAAGATGGCCTGAATGGTGAACTCGTATCCGTTGATAATTCTCATTCTACGCAACACCGTTTGAGGGAACGCGTAGAGAGCTCGAATTCTCAATCTCCTCCAAGAGAGCTGAGAACACGGTCAGGTCGACTGATGAAACCACCATAGAGGTTGCCCCTGTGAATCAGAGATTAAGTCAAAGACAAGTTGGCCAGGGGTTGGGGGGGGGGGGGGGGGGTAGTGGGGAGAGATGTAGTGTGAAGGGTTAATGTGAATGTGTAAATGAGACAATTCACATCTTGGGGAAATAATGTAAGATTGCATGACTATCATGATCAGGTTCTCTCTTGCAGCCTCATGGCAAGGATGAAGTCTCATTCTAGGTGTAGTTGTTCTTTGTATTGAATAAAATTGATGTTAAACCCTACCTCAGAAGACTCCAACAATGGTCATTAACAACACCTTGAACACAAGAACATTAGATCTCCCAGAGCTTGAAACCTGTCCTTTTCAAGGCACAAGTGGTGACTCATTCCATTGCAGCACTTGTGGACCCTCCCGTGATACAGCAACTGGTGGCCACTGTCTTAACTTCCACTTCAGCAAAGGCAGAAGTCACCCAATATCTCAGTGATGCCGTGGAAGCTCATGCAGAAGCCATGAGAACCATGCTTGGTGCCGTACAAGCTCAGGCTGCTGCCATCATGGCCACAGAACCCAGAGCTCACAAAGACTTGCAGGTTGTCGTGGGAGTCCAGCAATTTGTCCCCTAACAGATTAATAGGATTACTGAGGTGCCATACTGGGGAAATGGTAGTGGCTTCATGGAGCACAAAGCTGCTGTCCTCTCTCAGGATAGCAGCATTCATATGCTCACCACTGCCACTCTGGCAGTCTTCTTGATGAACCCTGTCAGTCAGCCAAGCCAGACTGTTATCACCCATGCCACGGTGATAGCATTTTCGAAGCCAGGACCTTGAGGCCCAGAGCTGTTTCAGGGTGTCCTCGAAGTCTCTCCCAGTGAAAGTCAGCAGCCTTCCACCAGCCCTGCTGCAGCCACCAGGGTAGCATAGGAGCACTAGGACAGGAAAAGACACCTGTAAAACAGAAAATAAAAAGAATGCACAAGATTGAATAGTTCATTCCTATTTGTATAAGTGTATGCATTTTTGGATAAAGATGTAATGGAAAGATTATTGTTGACTTTTATTGTAGGCTTGAGGGACTAAACGACCTCCTCCTGTTCCAATGTTCCTATGATCTTATGATCTTAACAAGCAGTGCTATAATGGAGCACCCCAGATGGATAGTGAGATGGAATTAGGGTGGTAAAGGGATGTTGGCCTATGGGGAGCAGAGTTCTTAGCAGGTGTTCTTGGATAGTGTGTCTGGATGCCTCCTCTCTGTCTCTCACCGCCCACCTGCTCTTCCTTCTCCGCCTCCTCCTGAGGTGGCCTCCAGATTCCTGGTGGCATTAGCCTTCAAGATAGTGATGTTGTGGAGGACTCACCAGAGCACCACAAACTCGGAGACATTACTGGCATTTACTGCCGAGCTCCCCCTGAGCAGTCCAAGCATCGGAAGTGTTTCTTAAGCATGTCATTGGCCTGCTCTATGTTGTTCCTGGTGGCTCTGTGGCTTTTGTTATAAGCTCACTGTCCTTGAATGGTCAGATGGCAGGGGGGTTTTACTAGTCACAAGTAGGCATGTAGCCATTACTCCTGAATAGCTACCCTCTGGTTGCTCTTGGTGTGAGCAGCAGGCTGTGGCTGTTGAAATGCAGGTATCATGGCTGCCACCAGGATGTTGGGCATTCACCGATATGATTTGGTCACACACCAACTACACGTAGATAGAATGCTAGCCTTTTTGGTTCCTGTACTTTTCCTCATTGCCATGGAAGGCCCACAGAGATACATGCATGCAGTGGATGGAGCCCTGTACCATCGGAATCCCATTATCCTGGCAAATCCATGTGCCCGTTCATCCTGCTTTTCCTTCTTTACAGTGAACACAACGCAATGGCCTCGCTTGGCAAATAGGGCATCCGGGGTGCATTAGTGAATAATGGACTGAAAGATGTTGAATATGACGCCCACTCCTGCCTGAAACTATCCAATCACATAGATGTTTAATGCCACTGTAACCTTTTATGGCCATTGGTAACATTATCCATGTCCTGGTGCAAGTTCTAGGTCGGGTTGAAGGAGGTAGCAGAATCTTCCACCAGTTTAGTGAATTTAAGTCAGCTTCGCCATTGCTTCTAGTTCAAATGAGGGTATGAGAATTCTCTCGGAAAACCCATAATGGGTAGAGCCTTCAGTGCAAAACCCTTCTCCTTCTCCCTTATCACAGAGGTTCCCCCCTCAGGAGCCTCTGTTGATATTTGTTGGTTATGCTGTAGATCCAAAGACACCACAAAGACAGCCTCCATAGCTCTTGTAGACTGTAAATGACAAAACCCTCCATCCTCCCTCAATGGACGTTTGTGAAACATGCGTCAAATCAGCTGGAACAACTGATTGACGTCACTATCTGACCTCTCCCCCTTATCCTAATAGCGTGTACACAGTATCCTTGCACTAGCCCCCTGCCCAACATGAGGAATCGTGTGGAATGTGCAGAAATTGTCCATGCCATTTTAAACCTTTGGCGCTTCGGTAGCAGCACCAAACGCCAGCAGCAATGCGGAGCACAAAATTGTGGCCTTTGTGTTATCACAATATTGAATCGGAGGTTGATGAGTCTTTGAATTGTGAGCCTGTCTGATGCCCATTTGGTTAATGTGGGTGAAACTAAGGACAACTGACCAGTCTAGTGCCTGGGATCTTGTTCTGAATTTGTAGTTCATGTTGAGTAAGGTTATGGATCTGTAGTAATCTGCGCAAGGCTTCTGTAGGAAGGCAGAAGGGTGGGGTCTTTGCCCTTTCTGCTATTCATTGTGATTGAGGGCTTTCTTGAAACTACCTGGAAAGGTATTTGTTTCTTGAACACAGTGGAAAAGTTTCAGTAAAAGTCATCAGTTCCAGGAGCAGGACCTTGTAGATTTTGGCTATGTAGCTCTCAGCTCTTTGTGCCTGCTAAGAGCCCATTCTGCCATGATTATATGCCTTGCAAGTGAAAGATGAGAGAGAGGAGAGCTAAGCTGGTGAACCTGAGGGACTCCTTTTTCAGGGCACAGATGTTGACCATTGTGATCAGCTTGCCTGCTTCTTAATTCTTTATTGTGATTGAACAGCCACCACCTGTCAGGGATTGTCATCTCCAGAGTTAAATGAAGATACATATTAATCAGCACACTGCTCCTCCGCTCTTGGATGAGTAGTAGGTTAACATTGTGTGGCCTATCCAGACCCTTTTGCTGATTTTTAAAAATTCATTTACAGGATGAGGGCCAGCATTTATTGCCCATTCCTAATTGCCCTTGGGAAGGTGGTGGTGAGCTGCACTCATCCAGGCAAGTGGAAAATATTCCATCACACTCCTGACTTGTACCTTGTAGATGGAGGACAGATTTTGGGGAGTCAGGAGGTGAGTTACTGGCCACAGGATTCCTAGCCTTTGACCTGCTCTTGTAGCCACAGTAGTTATGTGGCTAGTTCAGTTCAGTTTCTAGTCAACGGTAACCCCAGGATGTTGTTAGTGGGGGATTCAGCAATGGTAATGCCATTGAATGACAAGGGGCAATGGTTAGATTCTCTCTGGTTGGAGATGGTCATTGCCTGGCACTTGTGCGATGCGAATGTTACTTGCCACTTGTCAGCCCAAACATGGATATTGTCCAGGTCTTGCTGCATATGGGCATCGACTGCTTCGGTATCTGAGGAGTCGTGAATGGTGCTGAACATTGTGCAATCACCAGCAAACATCCCCACTTCTGACCTTATGATGGAAGGAAGGACATTGATGAAGCAACTGAAGATGGTTGGGCTGAGGACACTACCTTGAAGAACTCCTGCAGTGATGTTCTGAAGCTTGAAAGCACTGTTGATGAACCCTTCCATCTCTTTACTGATGGTCAAGAGTAGACTGATGGGGCGATAATTGGGCGGGTTGAATTTGTTCTGTTTTTTGTGTACAGGACATACCTGAGCAATTTTCCACATTGCCTGATAGATGCCAGTGTTGTAGCTGTACTGGAACAGCTTGGCTAGGGGTGTAGCAAGTTCTGGAGCATAAGTCTTCAGTACTATTGCTGCAATATCATCAGGGCCCATAGCCTTTGCAGTATCCAGCCCCTCCAGCTGTTTTTTGATATCACGTGGAGTGAATCGAATTGGCTGAAGACTGGCACCTCTGGAGGAGACCAAGATGGATCACCCACTTGGCACTTCTAGCTGAAGATTGCTGCGAATGCTTCAGCCTTATCTTTTGCACTGATGTGCTGGGCTCCTCCATCATTGAGGATGGGGATATTTGTGGAACTGCCTCCTCCAGTGAGTTGTTTAATTGTCCACCACCATTCACGACTGGATGTGGAAGGACTGCAAAGCTTAGATCTGATCCATTGGTTGTGGAATTGCTTAGCCCTGTCTATCACTTGCTGCTCATGCTGTTTGGCACACAAGTAGTCCTGTGTTGTAGCTTCACCAGGTTGACACCTCATTTTTAGATATCCCTGGTGCTGCTCCTGGCATGCCCTCCTGCAGTCTTCATTGAACCAGGGTTAAACTCCTGGCTTGGCGGTAATGGTAGAGTGGGCGATATGCCTGGCCATGAGGCTACAGATTGTGCTTGAGTACAATACTGCTGCTGCTGATGGCCGAGATGGTCTCATGGATGCCCAGGCTTGAGTTGCTAGATCTGTTCAAAATCTATCCCATTTAGCACGATGGTAGTGCCACACAACACAACGGAGGGTATGCTCAATGTGAAGACGGGACTTTGTCTCCACAAGGACTGTGTAGTGGTCACTCCTACCGATACTGTCATGGTCAGATGCATCTGTGGCAAGCAGGTTGAGGATGAGGTCAAGTATGTTGTTCCCTCTTGTTGGTTCCCTCACCACCTGCATCAGACCCAGTCTAGCAGCTATGTCCTTTAGAACTCGGCCAGTTCAGTTTGTGGTGGTGTTACCGAGCTACTCTTGGTGATGGACATTCTGCACCCATGCCACCCTCAGTGCTTCCTCCAAGTGGTGTTCAGCATGGAGGAGCACTGATTCATCAGCTGAAGGGGGATGGTATGTGGTAATCAGCAGGAGGCTTTCTTGCTCATGTTTGATCTGATGCCATGAGATTTCATGGGGGCCGGAATCGATGTTGAGAGCTCCCAGGGCAACTTCTTTCCAAGTGTATACCACTGTGCTGCCACCCCTGCTGGGCCTGTCTTGCTGGTGGGACAGGACATACCCAGGGATGATGATGATGGTGGTGGTGTCTGGGGCATTGTCTGTGAAGTGTGATTCCTTGAGGATGACTATGTCAGGCTGTTGCTTGACTAGTCTGTGAGACGGCTCCAATTTTGGCACAAGCCCCAGATGTTAGTAAGGAGGACTTTGCAGGGCCGACAGGGCTGGGTTTACTGTTGTCGTTCCTGGTGCCTAGGTCGATGCCGGGTGGTCCTTCAGGTTTCATTCCTTTTTCTTGACTTTTTAACAGTTTGATACAACTGAGTGGCTTGTTAAGCCATTTCAGAGGGCATTTAAGAGTCAACCACATTACTACGGATCTGGAATCACGTGGGCCAGACCAGGTGAGGACAGCAGATTCCTTCCCTACAAGGACATTAGTTAACCAGATGGGTTTATACGGCAATTTACAGTGGTTTCATGGTCATCATTAGACTTTTGAATCCAGATTTTTATTGAATTCAAATTCCACTGTCTGCCATGGTGGGATTCGAACCTGGGTCCCCAGAGCATTATGCTGGGTCTCTGGATTACTAGTCCTGTAGAAATGCCACGTCTGCTTGCTTGGGTGACCTAGAATTAGCATTTAGGAAGAAAATTTTGTTTTCATTCATGACATTTTTGGGCGACTGCATACGCATGATCCAGCGCCTGCATAGCGATGTGATTTGCTGTGAACTAATGAACTCTGAACACATATATCAAACAGCTTTTGCTGAAATATGTTAACAATACAAGAAAGTTCAATTGCTGAATACTGAATGTTAGGTTCTGTCTAAAATGAGGTGGATAGGAACACTGACAATATCCGGAATCTTCACTAGGGAAAACTGCCCTCATACCTAACAGTTGAATTCACGCTATCTGCATTTTTTGTACTTGTGTAACATTATATGTTTCTCTGCACTCGGTGTTGTCATGACCTAGAAAACTTGTTTTTTGGAGACCAGCTGCCGTGTTTGTACTTGTAAAACATTGTATACACCTTTTCCATAGTACCCCATTTAAGATAGCAACCTCTTCTCCCTCTTATTCCCATTCATCCCTTCCATATATTCCCTTGGGATAATTCCTTTGGTGGAGTTGTCGTCATTTGGCCTTATACCTTCATCCTGCCTGACCATAGTGCACACAAATTTGTTAAGTGACTGGAAGGATTGGTAGTCATTGCACATCAATTTCTGCACATTCCTAGGACTATAGTCCTTTGTGCCAGAATTAATTGTCTGGCAATCAATATTTCCCACAGGGTTGCCATATTTGAATAGGCTTAATTATTTAACATTTCTTATCTATGACTAGAGTTCATTAACTCGCTTTAATCCACTGTCTGCTCCAGACCTTGGTTTGAGTGGACTTTCCTGTGGTGATCTAATTATACTGTTTTACTTTGGGCAAGGTATTTGTTACCAGTCAAGTGTACCTTCCAATGATGAAGGCTTTTTGTTATTGTCCTGGCACTTAGTGGAGCGGGTGCTTGTGTGTAGGTTGACATCTGCACTGGGCTGGTCATATTGGGTATGGGGTAAAGTTGCTCATGGTCTTTTTTGGGGCCCTGAGTGTTTGTTGTTTTCTTTGGGACTCCTGTTTCAATGAGGCTGCAGAGTCAGGAAGTGGGACTTACTGTGTGCAAAGATTGGCTTTGTACCATCATGGTAGGAAGGTTTAGGTTGGGTGCAAGGGTGTGCAGCATTCTTCATCAGAATTTAGAGTTTAAAATGTAAATAATCTTGTACTTTAATACCTGGTTGCAGAGGAATATTACAATAGTATTAAACTATTGTGCTTTTGTAGGAACTTACAAACAGCTTCAGAAAGGATGAGATGCATAAGCTTTGGAAGTATAGCACATTTTGGGCCCTTGCCTAGAACATTCATATTGTTTGTTCCTAGAGCGTTATAGATCTATGGACATGAGGACTAGAGCTCTACAGGTACATTGTAACATGAAATTCACCCTGCTATTCAGGATTAGGTTGTGTCTAAGGGTTTGATTGATAAAGGCAGTTAGTCTATTTCTCTCCAGGTGTTCAGGGATGCTGAAAATCTGGATATTACTGTGGTGCCATTCTAGTCAAAGTCAGCCATATTTTTCAAACATCTCTCCATCTCTTTCCAGAAAGTAGACCAAAGAGATTTGCAATATTGATATATTCTCCTTCAAGGATCTAAACCTCTAGTTACTTTGTCCGGCACTTTTCTCAAGAATTTGCATTAAGGAATTTGAGGGGTACTGTGCACATGATTTGAACAGTGGACTGAAGGTTTTCGTAGGGGCTTTGCACTTTTGTTCTGAGCTATGGGAGTCCCGTTCCGGGTGTCATGATTTGCTCTGGGGTATTGCACTCTGGCTGGTTATGGTGTCACATCTTCTTTAGTTGTTGGGCGCGGTTCTATCTGGTTAAATGTTGGGACTGTGTTTCTGTGGGTGCTGGTCTGGGAATTCATTCATATTTTCTGAGGTTCGAAGTATTACTTCTGCTCTTGTCTTTCTGTATGGAGGGAGGCCATTCTCAGCTTTTCATGCTTAATTATTCCTAGTGGTCTAAGTGGATGAGATCGGTAGCTCCAGTGGAGAAAGACTTGCTGGAGCTTCTGGCAGGATCCTGAGAACTGAGTACCTTTCAGCACAATACTGACCTCTACAGCAGGGTCTCCCACTTTAAGGCAGTAGCAAATTCTATTGAAAAATACCCATGCTATTGCTATGTTGGTAACAGTAAAGTTAAGATATTTCGCAGACAGCGTTCATGGTAATTGCTTTTAGAAAAGCACTTTCCTGTTGATTGTAAATATTGTGTGTGTCACAAATCATTTACTTAACCTGTAAATTGAACGATGACAATTCTCAGACCTCTCCAGTTTCAGTTATTAATATTCCATTTTCATCTTTTTTAATGCTTCAAATTAGAAGCCTGCTGCTATGATTAAGACTTCTGTTCTCTTGGCACCAACAAACAATGTATAATGTAATAAAAAATAGTCAAAATAAGCAGGACCACATTCGGGACCTAATTTTAATTAAGTCTTTTATCATATGAAATGCAAAATACTGAAAATACTGGAAATATGAAACAAGAACAGGAAAATGTGCAAGTAAGTCGGACACCATCTGTGGAAAAGTGGACATGCCAACATTTTGAGTTGGACCCTTGGTCAGAAATGGGAAAATTAAGGATCCATAGAAAGGTTACAGCACAGGAGGAGGCCATTCGGCCCATCTTGCCCATACCAGCCCAAGGACACCCAGGTGCCATTTCTAATCCCACCTTCCTGCAGCCGGCCCATAGCCCTGCAGCTTACAGCACTTAAGGTGCAGATCCAGGTACTTTTTAAAAGAGTTTAAAGTTTCTGCCTTTACCACCAACTTGGGCAGAAAATTCCAGACACCCACTACCTTCTGTGTAAAAAAGTTCTTCCTCATGTGCCGCCTACACCTGCTGCCACTTACCTTGAATCTATGTCCTCTGGTTCTAGAATTCTCCATCAAGGGAAACAATCTTATCCTGTCCACTCTATCTATTCCCCTCATAATTTTGTACACCTCAATCAAGTCACCTCTCAGCCTCCTTTGTTCTAAGGAAAATAACCCCAACCTATCCAATCTCTCCTCATAGCTACAATTTTCTAACCCTGGCAACATTCTTGTAAACCTCGTCCGCACTCTCTCCAGAGCTATTACGTCCTTCCTGTAATGTGGTGACCCAAACTGCACACAATACTCCAGTTGTGGCCTCACCAGTGTTTTATACAATTCCAACATTATATCCTTACCTTTATATTCTATACCTCTGCCAATGAAGGAGAGCATTCCATATGCCTTCTTTACAACCTTGTCTATTTGAACTGCTGCCTTCAGGGACCTGTGTACTTGTACGCCAAGATCTCTCAGTTCATCTAACCCTCTTAGTATATTCCCATTTATTGTGTAATCCCTGTTACTGTTTGACCTAAATGTATGACCTCACACTTTTCTATGTTAAAATCCATCTGCCACTTTACCGCCCACTTCGCCAACCCATCTGTATCATTTTGGAGATTATGGCTATCCTCTACACTATCCACTGCTCGGCCAATCTTTGTGTCATCTGCAAATTTCCCAATCGTGCCCCCCACGTTCACATCCAAATCGTTAATATATAACACAAACAGCAAGGGTCCCAACACTGAGCCCTGTGGAACACCACTTGAGACAACTTTCCATTGCAAGGGCATCCATCGACCATTACCCTTTGTCTCCTGTTACAAAGCCAACCTTTTATCCAGTTTGCCACATTACCCTGAATCCCATGGGCTTTTACTTTCCTGACCAATCTGCCATGTGGGACCTTGTCAACTGCCTTGCTAAAATCCACGTACACAACATCCACTGCACTACCTTCATCCACCCTTCTTGTCACTTCCTCAAAGAATTCAATCAAGTTTGTGAGGCAAGACCTTCCTTTAACAAATCCATGCCGACCATCCCTGACTAGTCCATGCCGTTCCACATGACAGTTAATTCTATCTCTCAGAATTGATTTTACTAATTTGCTCACCACAGACATAAGACTAACTTGGCCTATAATTGTTTGGCATTTCCTTTGATTTCTTTTTAAACAATGGAATTACGTTTGCATTTCTCCAGTCCTCCAGGACCTCCCCTGTATCTAGTGAAGATTGGAAAATCATCCTCAGAGCATCTGCTATCTCCTCCCTGACTTCCTTCAGCAGCCTCGGAAACAATCCATCTGGCCCTGGTGACTTATCAACTTTCAAGGATTTCAACCCTTCGAGCACTTCCTCTCTCTTTATGACCATCCCGTCCAATATCTCGAGGTGTTCCTCCTGGACTACTATATCTACATCCTTCCTTTCATTTGTAAACACGGAGACAAAATATTCATTCAAAACCTTTCCCACAGCCTCTGCATCTACACACAAGTTTCCATCTTCATCTCTGATAGATCCCATTTTTTCCTTAACTAACCTTTTAGCGTTAATGTATTGGTAAAACATCTTTGGGTTATCTTTAAATTTACTTGCTAATCTTTTTTCATGCCTTCTCTTTGATTTCCTTATTTCCTTTTTCACTTCGTCCCTGCACTTCCTATACTCGTCTAGGCTATCTGCAGTGTTTAGTTCTTTGTGCCTATTGTACGCTTTCTTTTTCTGTTTGATCTTCCCCTGCATTCCTCTAGACAACCAGGGGGGTTTAGATTTGGCAGTACCACTCTTATTTTTGTAGGGGTCGTGTCTACTTTGTACAATTAGGATCTCGCTTTTTAGTGCTTCCCACTGGTTTTCCACTGTTTTATCCTCCAGCAGTGCTGTCCAGTCCACCTCAGCCAAGTCCCTTCACATTTCTGCAAAATTTGCCTTCCCCCAGTTCAAGACTTTTACTCCTGCCTTATTTCTGCCCTTTTCCATGGTAATGCTAAATCTAACTGAATTGTGATCACTGTCCCCGATATGGTCGCCAACTGTCACTTCATGCACTTGCCCTTCTTCATTCCCCAAGACTAGGTCTAGAATTGCATCTCCTCTCGTTAATTGGTTGAAAAAATTTTCCTGGACACACTGCATGAATTTTTCTCCCTCAGTGCCCCTTATATCGTTTGAATCCCAGTTGATATTAGGATAGTTGCAGTCTCCTACTATTATTGCCCTCTTGTTCTTACAAGCAGTAATTTGCCTACATATTTGATCACCAAGCACCAAGCATATTAATAGAATTAGGAAGGCCTGGGAAAGGGCAAACAGACAAACGTAGAAAGGATGTATGATTATTAACTGATACAACAGGTCACCTCAGCCAAGCAATGTTGAGAAGAATTAAAGAAATAATGAACAAGTTTATAGCTAAAACATTGGTGTCACACTCAATTTCCATAATCTGATCTGTCCTGTTAACACTTAGTGAGGCATCTTCAGTGATAAATTATTTGGACATACTGGAAGGAAATTGGTATGCGTTTTGCTCATTTGATGTTTGACACAACTGAGCTAAAGATTTAAAACCTACCCATGGAAAAGGTAAAAAAGAAGAGAGACATGGAAAATATGAAGGGGAAGTAAGCCTTCTGTTGTCAGAGTTTGGATAAAAAAGCATAAATAAATTTCCGGATACTGTGCCTCATGCCCAAAGAATGTCTGAAATGCATCTGACACCGCACTAGCTCAAGTGATACCCACATGTCCCTCATGGCCACCAAAAACAGGCATTACCTCTAATACATATGCTAATGAGGGGCTTAATACCTGTTTATGCAACCCCCTTCTTGGAAATTTGTCGGTATAGCTACTCATTTTTTTCTCCTTCTAGATCCTAACCAGTGGAGGCCATTAGCATACAATATACTTCTAAACATTAATGTTCCACAGCACTACTTGACAGTTTTGTTCATTATTAATCTGCATAGAAAGAAAGAAGTTGCATTAATGTAGCACCTTCATGATCTCAGTATATTCCGAAGTGCTTTGCAACCAATGAAGTACTATTGAATTGTAGTTACTGTTCTAATATAAGAAATGTGCCATCCAAATTGCACACAGATTCAGAAACATTAATGAAATAGTTGACAGGGTTAAATGAGTAATTAAGAGTTTGCTTATTCTCCCTGGCAGCTAAGTGAGGAAAAACAAATAGTGTTGAACTATCACACATGAGAGAGAGTAAGCATTTTCAACCTACTCCTGTCCTCTTTCACTCCTCCCCACTCTTTTCGGGACTTACATGAGGGCTGCTAACACCTAGACTGAAGTTGGCATTGTGGATTCTGTTAAGGTGAGTCTTAACGCTCAGTTGGCATCTGCAGGTCACCACCACAAACATGCTGATGAGGCCCAATTTCAGTTCAGCCTCGGACATCTGGGGTGGAATTTTATGCCATCCTTCGTGGTGAGTTTGTAAGCAGGGTGGGCATTTAATCAGGCAGGATGGTAGAATGTGAGCACCCTGCCACATTCCTGCCTCTGCCAAAATTAAGTCCAGGGCGGGAAGGCCAGTGGTTGGACTTACTGCCCCATTGCCATTGCGGCCCTTAAGTGGCCAATTAATGACCACTTAAGAGCCGCATCCCACCACTGTTGATATTCACTCAGTAGCTGGCAGGCCTGTGACCACGCAGGGAGCATGACAAGTAAACCTGTTCAGGCTGCTTGTGGTCTCCCAGGTGAGGAGGTGGGGGTCCCTCATTGAAAGGCACTCAGGGATCAAGGGATCCAACATTGCAAAGAGGGGTCTGCTGAGAGCCACACCACAGCCCTTGATGCTAAATCCCCACACACACTCCCTCATGATTCCCACTCCGAGAAACCATAACATGTCTCTGGCCTGGATTGCTCCTCAATCCTGACCTCAGGTGGCTGTCGTTCTGGCAACAGCCAGCGCTTGCATGCTGAAGCTAATGAGCAAAAGAGCTGCTGGCTGGCAGCTCTCAGTAGGCGGGATTTCTGCCCCCATCACAGAATCACAGTGCAGAAGAGGGCCTTCGGCCCATCTAGTCTGCACCGACACACGAGAAACACCTGACCTACCTACCTAATCCCATTTACCAGCACTTGGCCCATAGCCTTGAATGTTATGACGTGCCAAGTGCTCATCCAGGTACTTTTTAAAGGATGTGAGGCAACCCGCCTCCGCCACCCTCCCAGCCAGTGCATTCCAGACCGTCACCACCCGCTGGGTAAAAAAGTTTTTCCTCACATCCCCCCTAAGCCTCCTACCCCTCACCTTGAACTTATGTCCCCTTGTGACTGACCCTTCAACTAAGGGGAACAGCTGCTCCCTATTCAGCCTGTCCATGCCCCTCATAATCTTGTACACCTCGATCAGGTCGCCCTTCAGTCTTCTTTGCTCCAATGAAAATAAAACAACCCAAGTCTATCCAACCTCTCTTCATAACTTAAATGTTTCATCCCAGGCAACATCCTGGTGAATCTCCTCTGCACCCCCTCCAGTGCAATCACATCCTTCCTATAATGTGGCGACCAGAACTGTACACAGTACTCCAGCTGTGGCCTCACCAAGGTTCTATACAACTCCAACATGACCTCCCTACTTTGTAATCTATGCCTCGATTGATATAGGCAAGTGTCCCTTATACCTTTTTCACCACCCCGCTAACGTGCCCCTCCGCCTTCAGAGATCTATGGACACACACACCAAGGTCCCTTTGTTCCTCAGAACTTCCTAATGCCATGCCCTTCATTCCTAGTGCCATGCCCTAGGGTCCTTGATCCCAGTGAAGGCCTGCCGCCTGAGCGGGGGACAATTAATAAAGGTGAGCCTTCCCAGAGGAGGTAATGCGGATCTCCAGCTGGCAGGCAAGACCCCTGACGCATCCATCAAATCCAACCCCTTTTTTTCACGCTTACCCCTGGCGCTAGATTCTTCTGCGCCTCAAAATTATGATGAGCCCAATTTGTCTGCTAGGGGCTTCAGATCAGGCCTGAAGTTAAAAAGAAACAACTTGTAAAGTACAGTCAGTACACCAGCTCTTTTCAGAGCAACATGTCGGCATGGTATTTTCTACAAGGGAAAGGTAGCTGGGTTATACTATTTCTCATGCACACTGCAGTGGTAAAAGGGGTCAGTGTTCACCTAGGGTGAACTATCTCAAACCCAGACAAAGGTCAAGTTTAGGTTTACAGAAACTCAGACTTGTCTATGGAAGATTTTTTTTTAAATTTTTACATTGGGTATGAAGATCATCTATTGGTAAGAACCATGAATTGTAATAGCAACATGTCGAGGTTTATTTTATTTTTAAGAAAATAAAATAACAAGCAAAAAGTTATTGAGTTCAGGTATTCCAATCCCGATGTGCTTTAGTTGAATTAAAATCTTTTTTATGGCTGTTCACTGATTATGGAGAAAAATTGATTTGGTTTTCTTTTAACAGGTTATACATTGATGGTCCATTTGGGAGTCCGTCAGAGGAAGTCTTCAACTATGAGGTTAGCCTTTGTGTGGCCGGTGGTATTGGAGTGACCCCTTTTGCTTCAGTACTAAACACACTATTGTACGTGCATTTTCTTTCTGACAGTTTGTTCATATGGTTAATTTATATTCATGAGTAAGGAAGCATTTTGTTAGTTCTAGCTACCAAGTGAGGAAATGGAAATAATATTGAGCTATCAACCAAGTGTGTTTTAAGAGAAAACATTCAATTTAATTCACTTGTTCACTTAAACTGCTTATTAAATTTACATTCACTCTTCTTCATTGTGGCTATAAGGATATCGAGGTCAGCGCTTTCTCTGTTTATGCTTTATTGTGGGGAAGCTCTTTTTCCTAATCTTGCAACCAAATCGGTTGCATTTATGAAAATTTTCAGATTACACAGTTTTTGTTTTACAATCAAAAGTGCCACCAAAAAGTTTGCAGGTATACTCATTCACCAGATTCATTCTCCAGATACTGGTATCAAATGCAAGGAACAGGCAATATTTGTTTCTGTTTCAGGCTGTTCATACTATAGACAAGGACTGGTTACACATATTTGACTAGGTTATTATTGGATACACCAGAATCTGGCACTGCATATTGGGCTTTCCTAGCTAAGAACATATGGTAAAAACTCTGCTGACGCAGATAAATTATGCTGCAACAAATACACAAACTAATAAAGTGCAAAAGATAAAGAATTGACTTTGACTTCCTGGCTCAAAACTTGTAATCTAATTAGAGTTGCTTCCTTTGGAATGTATGGGTGTGGGGGCAAGATTTTCTCCACCTAGTTACCAGGATGTGTGGGATAATGACATGATTTGCCTTCTTTATTGTCAATACTGCAAGTGTGTGAACCTTTATACTCAAACATAGCAATGCATAAGTCTAAAGGCAAAGTTGTTCAATTAACTACTTCTGCCACCAATGAACCCTGGCAGAACTGCATGCCAAATTATTGAAATGGAAACATCTTCTCTGTTAGATCTAGGGGGTGTCTTAAGTAAAAACAGTTCTGATGGACTCAATCCAGTTAATAGTGTGTGCAAACCTATTGTACAATAATTAACATAAAGGCAATTACCTGACCCAGCACTGTTTAATGCTGAAGCTGAGTGAAAGTATTTCATTCTGCCATACAGACACATGATATGATGAGTTTAAAGAATTAAAAAATAAAAATCCCGATCAAACTAAATTCATCAAAGCAAGGGTTCCTCTGGCAAAATAGACTACTTGTTTTCCAAGCTCCACTGGCAGAAATGTTGATAACCAGACGATACAGATTTAAGGTAATTCCAGGGAACATGTGAGGAGAGTTTGCTAATGCAGTGAATTATTATGATGTTGAATGCATTGGAAATGGCAGTGGAAATAGATTCAACTGTAACTTTCAAAAGAGAACTGGATATATACTTGAAAAGGAAACATTTACTAGGACCATGGGGAAAGAGCAATAGAGTGGAATTAGTTGGATAGCTCTTTCAAAGAGTTTGCACAGACATGATGGGCTGAATGGCTTCCTTTTGTGCTGCATGATTCTGTACATACTAATATATTGCATTCAAAAATCAAGAAATTTAAAATTGCTTGCTTGAATGGATACAATGTTGGATTGTTGAATAAGCAACAATTAAGTAGGGTGCAGGTTTAAAATGCCACTCTGTTTAGTCACTGTTCTCCCATTTAGGTTATAGCAAATGTAGCATTATGAACAGACAGCTTTTGCATACCATCTAATAGCAAGCTGAAGAGCAGTAAAATTGGGCATCAAGGAAGAGGTCTTTCATTCACCCTTTTGTCTCTAAATGGTATGTGACTGTTAGACCAGAGAGAAGAAAAATGAGCGAAACAATTAGAGAGCAATGCTTTATTTAAAAGAAAATGAGTTCCGTGCAAACATCCATCAATAAATTGAGACGCATGAGTTGCTTTGATATGAATGAATTTTATTACATTTTAGTAATGGATAGATAAATTGAGTATTAAAATTGCTGAGGGAAATATAATTATTCAAAAAATGGCTCTGGAACTTTCACATTTGTGTAATGGGTGAGAGAGTAATATTTATGCCTGAAACATCTGCTGAATAAAAAAATCCAGGTTAAGTCCTGTGAGAATTCTATATTATAAACATGAGAAATAAGTGGTGGACTGCACCGTGGCTAAATTGATGACTGCTGAGTGTTGGAATATGGGACAGAAAGGTGATTTTGCCTCTTGAGATTTATCACAAGAGATATGAAATCTAAAAACTAAGAGGTAAGGATAAGGCTGTATATAACTTTTAAGATCTCGAGGCCCTGAAATTCAGCTTGTACCCCACAGTTTTTGGTGCAAGGCAAGGTGTGCCGTGTTGCTTCCACAATGACATCCACGTTGCAGACGTCTGGTGCTTGCTGCACTGATGTCATTTTAATGAAGTCATTAATGTGCTGTGTAGGTAGCATCCGCCGGAAGTGTACAGAGTCGGAAGACTGTGATTTTAATCAGTGTTGATCAACTGATGATTGATGATTTGACACCAGTGCTGCCATTTTGGAGCTCAATGCTCCAGGTAATGCCATCTCTTAAAAACGCACAGCTGAACATGCATTCAGCAGCAAGAAGGACACTAGTTGCTGATTGCTTTCTACTGGCTGTTGCTGCAGTTGTAGAAGTGTTTGGTGGTTTCCAGACTTGTTTAAAGTTGCAGAGGGCTACAGAGAGTGGTATGGCAGATGCTATAGGATTTTGTTTTAACTTCAAGGATTCGCCACAAAGCACTTGATTCCAGATGTAGGTGCAGTAGTTTGCACCCCTAAGGTGTACAACATTAGAGAGAGATTGAGCAGAGTGACACAGAGCAGAACAAACTGTTGAAAGAGAGGATGGGAGTGGGGAAGGGGGCAGCACAGGGAAAGGCCTCTCAATAAGAGACCATTTCTGCCCAGAGTATTCGGGGAGCAATTCCCCCATCTGAATCTCAGTGAGGAACAGTTTCTGTTCAATGATGTCTCTGCTTCACTAAGAAGATCCTTATTGCAAACTTCCACTTGCTGCAGTCACAACTGCATCGTCAGAGCATTGGATGTGAAGGTGAACATGGCCATGAACATTTATGTGCCTGGCTCCTTCCAGACTGTTGCAGGAGATATGTGCAACATCCCCCAGTTAGTCACCCACTGTTGATTAAGGAAGGCTACTGAGGTTCTGTATGTAAAGAAAGCTGAATATATTTCATTCTCTCTTGTCAGAGATTGGCTTTGTCAGGATTATAGAATTTCCCATGATGTAGGTAGCAACTGACTGTACGGCAGATGGTGTTGCGGGCAGCCCATGTCAACTCGGAGATGTATCACAACTGAAATGGATTCCGCTCCCTCAAAGCCTAGCTGGAATGTGACCGTATGGAGGTCAATTCCCATTATTCTGGCACCAGTTTTGATGTTTCCATTCTATGGCAGATTGCTGTGCCATCTGCATTTGAGCCACAAGAGCAAAACAGATGGGCAATAACAACTATCCTTTGATGACATGATTCGTGATTGCACATGTGGGCAGCATGCAGAAACGCAAGCCGCTTTGCCACATGGAATGTGATCAAGCAGACCATTGGAGCGCTTATACATTGCTTCTGCTGCCTGGGCTGTGCTGGAGGAGACCTGCAGCACTAGCATTATGCATTCAAGACTCTTGGTGGTCTGCTGCATGCTGCAAACCTCAGCACCATGAAGGTCTTGCCATCAGGTACACAATAACCAACTGAGGAGGCAGGGAGGAAGAAACCAACAAAGTCATGCTTAGGCTGTCCATCTGTTAACATCCAACTGAGATACCAATGAATGCAACCCAATTTCCCAACCCTCAGCTGTCCCACATCTTATCTTCCCTCCGTCATTGACCATCACAGTGTCCTCTTGGTCACAATGCAAAAATAAAAGCCACCAAAAAATAAATATTTCAAACCAAATTCATAAATCAAAACATGCCAATGTGAAATAATCACCCTTGTGCATCCCCTAGTGCCTGTCTTTCATGTGCCTTTGCCTGTTCTTGTGCTTCTATCCAGGGTTACCCAAGTGCTACAACATGGTTGTTAGAAGATTGCTGACTTGCAAGGAAGGAGACTGCATATAGCCTTGGAGCATGACCTCGAGTAGCTCTGGGCCTAGAAGGCCCAGCTTTGAACTCAACCATCTTGGCATGTGAGGTGGCCATCTAGGCTGGTTGAGAGGCAACAGCAAAGGCACTGGTGGAAAGCCAGTGATTGGATGATCAAGGCTGCCAAGTTGAGAGAGGACAAAGGGTCATGCTCCATTATGCCACTTCGAATCCCCAGGGGCGGTGTTTTAGCAATTCCATCAATGTATTACAAGACAGATTACTGGACTACTTTTGGCATCCGCAACAACAATGGCAGCAGTCTGAGCTTGTATGACTTCAGTCTCAGCTTCCTGTGCCACACCCAGAGATTGGTTGGCCTCTGCTTGTGCTACAATGGAAGCTGAGACCCTGCATTAAGATTGGATCTGCAAATGTCCTCATGGACTTGGCCATCACGCTGGAGAGGATGGGCTCCAAATTGTGCACAAAGCCCTGTGCCAAATTGGTGCTGGATTCCTGCATTTTCCTTGACATTGACTGACAGGCTTCCTGGCAAACCTGCCAGCACACCAAGCCTTTCAGTGTGCATACCCATCAGCCACCTTCTTCTCCATCCCACCAACATGATCATTTGAGTCCTTGCAGCAGAATGTTGTGCAGCCTTGCCCTTGGGCAAACTGGCACCTATGCCAACCTTGTTTTTTTAGCAGAATTTTAGCAGAAAAGACGGTTGGTAAATAATGGCAGATGTTTAAGGAAATAGTTCATGGCTCACAACAAAGATATATCCCAGTGAGAAAGAAGGATTCTAGGAAGGGGATAAATGGACCATGGTTAACCAAGGAAGTTGAGGATAGAATCAAATTGAAAGAAAAAGCATACAATGTGGCAAAGATTAGTGGTAAGCTAGAGAATTGTGAAAGTTTTAAAAACCACAAAAGATGACCAAAAAATGTAATAAAGAGGGAGAAAATAAACTTTGAGGATAAACTAGTAAGTAATATAGAAACGGACAGTAAGAGCTTCTTTACACATATAAAAAGGAAAAGAGAGGCCAAAATAAACATAGGCCCCTTAGAGAATGAGGCTGGGGAAATAATAATGGGGAACCAGGAAATGGCAGAGGAATTGAATAAATACTTTGCATTGGCCTTCACAGTAGAAGACACTAATTGCATTCCAAAAATGCTAAATAGTCAAGAGGCAAAAGAGGGGGGAGGAAATAAATACAATAACTATCACTAGAGAAGAAGTTCTTGGGAAACTATTAGGGCTAAAGGCTGACAAGTACCCTGGACCTGATGGGTTGCATCCTAGTATATTAAAGGAAGTAGCTATACAAATAGTGGATGCACTGGTAGTAATCTTCCAAGAATCCTTAGATTCTGGAAAAGTCCTAGAAGATTGAGAAACTGCCAATGACACCCTTATTCAAAAAGGGAGGGAGACAAAAGAACAGGTAAACTGTAGACCAGTTAGCTTAACATCTGTCATTGGGAAAATGCAAGAGTCTATTATAAAGGATGTAATAGCAGAGCATTTAGAAATGCGTAATATAATCAAGTAGATTCAGCATGGCTTCATGAAGGGGAAATCATGCCTGACAAATTTATTAGAATTCTTTCAGGAGGTAACAAGCAGGGTAGATAAAGGGGAACCAGTAGATGTAATATATTTGGATTTCCAAAAGGCATTTGATAAGGTACCGCACATTAAGCTATTTAATAAGATAAGGGCCCATGGTTGGGGGTAGTATATTAGCATGGATAGGGGATTGGCTAATTAATATAAGACAGAGGGCAGAATTTTGCCGTTGGCAAGCAGGGGCAGGGCCCGCTCGCCGACGCGGGATGACGTTGGGGGGAACCCCCGACGTCATCCCACCCCATTTAAAGTTTCAGGAAGGTGGGGGCACAGCCAAATCAGCTGTCCGCCCGCCGACCTGTCAATGGCCAATTGAGGCCATTGACAGGATCATTGAAACAATTAAAGGACCTACCCGTCCAACCTTAAGGTTGGCGGGCAGGCCAGGAGCCCCGGCGTGCAATAGAAAAACATGAAACCTCATCCACTGGCGGAATGAGGTTTCATGTAGGGATTTTAAAAGTTTAATTAACTTATTCTGTAAATTATGAACATTGTCACATGAGGGGGACATGTGAGGGAGTTTTTTTTTCTAATTTTCATATCTTTAGAAGCGTAAGCGATCTCCCTGAGGCAGCACTTAGCCTCAGGAAGATGTGCGCTCTTTCGCATGCATACGCGAAAGAGCACACTCACTTTTGGGGAATCCCCCCCGCCCGCACAGGAAGCGCATAGCGCTTCCCGCCGGACGGCACGCTGAGCGGGCCTTAATTGGCCCACCCATTTAAAGTGGCGGCATGGCCCGCTTCTCCGGCAGGGATCAGCTCCCCGCCCGCCGGAGATTGGGTCGGGCCCACCCACCCGGCAGGCAGAAAATTCTGCCCAGAGTGTTGGGATAAGGGGGGCATTTTCAGGATGGCAATCTGTAACTGGTGGAGTGCCACAGATCAGTGCTAGGACCACAATTATTTACAATATATATTAGTGACTTGGATGAGGGAAGTGAATGTACTATCGCCAAGTTTGCAGATGACACAAAAATAGGTGGGAAGGCAAGTGGTGAGGATGACACAAAGAGTCCACAGAGGGATATAGACAGGTTAAGTGAGTGGGTAAAAACTAGGCAGATGGAATATAATGTGGGAAAATATGAGGTTATGCATTTTGGCAGGAAGAATGGAGGAGTTGAATATTATTTAAATGAAGAAAGACTGCAGAAAGCCACAGCACAGAAGGATTTGGGAGTCCTCGTGCATGAATCCCAAAAAACTAGCATACAAGTTCAGCAGGTAATAGCGAAGGCAAATGGAATGTTGGCTTTTATTTCAAAGGGAATGGAGTATAAAAATAGGGAAGTCTTGCTAAAACTATACAAGGCACTAGTTAGACCACATCTAGAATACTGTGAATAGTTTCGGCCCCCTTATCTAAGGAAAGATATACTGGCATTGGAAGCAGTCCAGAGAAGGTTCACTAGGCTGATCCTGGGTGTGAAGGGACTTTCTTACAAGGAGAGGTTAAGCAGGTTGGTTCTAGAGTTTAGAAGAATGAGAGGCGACCTTATTGAAACATATAAGATTCTTAGGGTGCTTGACAGGTCAGATGCTGAGGGGTTGTTTCACCTTGTGGGAGAATCTCGGATCAGAGGGCATAATCCCAGAGTAAGGGGTCACCCATTTAAGACAGAGGTGAGGAGGAATTTCTTCTCTGAGAGTAGTGAATCTGTGGAATTCTTTAATGCAGGAGGCTGTAGAGTCTGCATTATTAAGTATTTTGAAAGCCGAGTTAGACAGATTTTTAATCAGTAAGGGAATCAAGGGTTATGGGGAAAAGGCAGGAAAGTGGAGGATTATCAGATCCCAGTGAATGACAGAGCAGGCTCAATGGGCCAAATGGCCTACTTCTGCTCCTGCATCTAATGGTCCTGTAGAAAGCAAATGACAGTGTTTCTTCTTCATTGCCTTCTCCTGCTCATCCACCACGGCCTGACACAGGCAGAAAGGAGAACATCAAACAGATAGGGTTTTAGTGAGCGGAGGGGTTGGACAGCAAGAGCTACATGCTATGTAATTTGCAACTGGTAAATAGAAGCTATTGTTAGATGAGGGGTAAGTAGGGTGTGAGGAAGAGATTAGGTAGGGCATACCATCATTTTTGATAATTTCTCCCCTGCCACTGACCAGCACCTCAGTCATGGCCACTCCGGTGATGGTGACCACTATCTCCATCATGGGGTTAAAGACATGCAGCCATGCCAGCCCCTGCTGATTAGCTGCTGCTGTCTCCAGGTGTGGTCACCCTGTCTGAAAAGAGAGAGAATGTGTGTCAGTGAGTGTAGGACAATGTGTTTGGCTGATGTGGCTACCATGGTTGAATAGCTGGCAATGTATACAAGCTGTGAGATGTGGGAATGAAGCTTGAGCAATGCCAAGTGTGTAATGGTGAGGTGAAACTATGACTGTTAGGCATAAGTTGTGATTGGTAGATATTATGGGGAGGTGAGTGATGGGGCGGGATGGAGTGTGCAGCATTGAGCAGTGTATGAGGCCAGCAGTGCAGTTGGTAGATTGTGGCATTTGAAGATTTATCCACAGACCTTGACCACTCGTGAGGTCATTGAATATTTTGCAACACTGCATCCAGGTCCTCAGGGTTAGACTCCTGACAACAATAGCTATCTAGCACCACTGCCTTTTCAAAGTTTGCCTTGAGAGTATCCTGGCCCCTTGTAGGTAGATGACATCTTGCCTGGTCTCCACTTTGTGTAATAAGCCCTCTTGTGCAGCAACAGAAAATCTTGAATCCCACTTTCTGCCATGTTGTGCCTTATGTCTTTCTCAGGTCAGATACTTGCAGCATCTGCTCCAGCCAAAATATACCTCCACTTTAAGAGGTGCAGGCTGGCTTTAAGTAGTGCAAGTTGTCTTGAGCTCCGGTAAGCCTCTAGAGAGGTGTGCAATCGCTCAAAAATGTGCTACTTAGCATTGCCTGCAGGCCATAATCAGCAGGAAGCACAAAGTTTGTGGGTTTCGTGGATTGGAAGCAACGGATGTGGGTTATGCACGCATTCCAAACTCTGCATCCATTTTTGGGGTCATCCAATTTTACAGCCCAAGAGTATTTTGTGCAGTATTGGGGCCCACACTATTGATTGAGTATTGAGCTTTTAGAGAGGCACAATGGAGATTTACTAGGGTGCTGCCTGGTATGAGGAAATACAAAGGAAAATTTGAGAACTTGTTTCTTTTTATTCGAAAAATGCAAATTTGAAGTGAAAATAGAAGTGTTTAAAATTATATTACTAAAAAAAGAGACAGGTTGTCAAAGCTTTTGGTCTTACACTCATCAGAACAACTGTAAGAATGCTAAATTTCAACCGATCATCACAACAATTTATACAACAAGAAAAAAGGGTGCTTAATGGTTGGCAAGTTGACTCAGAGAGCTTATAGCTCCCCGTTGCTTTCTTCATGGCAATGCCTCGGCCAATCAGAGTTGACTTGCTAACCAATCAGCAACATGTGTCTCTTTTCAGCAATATTCAAGTTCTGTACTACCATGTGACTATTTAAAAATATGATAAGGCAGGTTAGATTGAAGCAGACTGTTCCCCATAGTTGAGGGGTCTCGAATAATGGGCAATGGATACAAATATTAAATGGGAGGTCAAAAGAAACCTTTTAACATTTGAGGCCATGAAGTTAATTCCCAAAGTTAGTAATTGAGAGAATTATTTATGCATTCAACATTTAATTAAAGAAAGGAAGGAAAAAGAGTTGAAGGATTATTGAAATGTGTTGGGTAAATTTGATTAGAACTATTTGCTTGCATGCAAGTTAAATGTTGACATGAATTGTTTGGGTTGAATGGCCTATTTCCAGGTTGTAGCTCCTTGTATTCAAGTTAGTAGCTGTTAGCTCATAATTCCCTTCTCCAGTACAAACTCCATATAATTACCACACTGTAGCCAATAATAATCTCCTTTTTAAACAATAGCAACCTACTCAATGCCCCTTAGAAAATTCATACTATTACACATGGAGCTGATATAATATTTTTGGACAATAACATACAACATCCCAGCTTCATTTGTTCAAGTCAAGTCAACATGTTGGCTGTAAACTCTGAATTCCTCCAGTAGAAGTGATTTTGTTCATGTGATTAGTTCTTATCAGCTAAACATGAAAAAAAAGTAATAATGTGATGGGATTGATTTTACTTGATTAATGATTAATTACAGCTCAATAAACATGCAGTGTGTGGTCACAATCATTCAGCCTTCAGTAAAGATGTCCAGCACAATAAAATAATGCATTGTGTGCAATGCAGTAGTTGTCAGCAAAAAATTAAGCTTCAAAGCAGTATCTACACAGAGTATATGTTATGAAATAATGAATGCATTGAAATTATATTAAAACAGTAAGCTTTTCTCTTGTTTAGATATTGTTATAATCAGTTAAGCTTTGTTCTAATGGTTAGTGGTGTCATTTGGACTCTTCCATTTTGGTTGTATTGTCCTTGATAGTTTAGTATTGAACTGTACATGACAATCTAGCAATTACTGCTGGTGAGATTAGCAGATGAATAGTTCAGTTCAGACATTGACCTGCATCTTTTAAATGGGTTAAAACCTCTGTAAAAATAACAAAGGAATACAATTTCATTCAAATTTGCCTATTCATGACAACAGTAATTGTTAGGTTTATATCTGAAAAATGTTTTTGTTTAAAAACAAATTGTTTATTTTATAAGTATAAACTTTGCAAAATTGTACTTATTACAGTATTTTGCACATTTTAATTACATGACTTGTAGCAACAAGTTTGCTAAGGATTATTTATTTTAAAAATTGTAGCTTAGTAGTACAGGATATTAGAATAACATGCTGCATCATATGACAAGATTGTTCCCTTCAAATCCTCAATGAGTATGAATTTAGGCAATTTATCAGTGAATTGGCACCTCCCCACAGGAGAGAAAAAAGTTGGACTAAATCAATCTGCATTAATTTTGTGCACTTCCTAGTCTCGAGTGTCTGCATACCCCTCAAACGCAAAATAAAAGATACGTGGGAAATATAAAAGAGGAAGAGAAAAAAGAAAGCTATAAACTCTTTATAGACCCTTGAGTTTGAAGGAAAAAAAGAGTTAAACAAACTGTTAAAGCCCACAGGAATAAACTTCTCACGAAACTCTGAAACTATTGATTAGCGATTGAACTGCTTTAAAGCATGGAAAGGCATCTAGAAAAAAACTGAATGCTATATTAAACTCTAACAGATGTCGAATACACTGACCTAGGAAGTAATCACAATGCATAAAAGTAGATTTTGGTTTCAGCATGCTAAGAGAAAAATAAATTATTTTTCAACCTGTAAATTGAACTTTATTTAGTGGAATTGTATTTTGGTTGTTTAACTAATAAACTAGGTGCTACTTTGTTTCCTATAGCCAGTTCTTTATCATAGCCACTTTTTGTCTTCATGTGCTGCATTGGTGCGCACCATGGAGCCTTTGCATTTAGGCAAGTTTCAGTTAGTGTTCATTTTAACTTATGTTTATTTCAAATCACTTATACTAAATGGCCTCAATGTTTGGATTTGGGATTCATCCACCAAAGACGCATTAACACTAACAGCGGTAATTTCTTAACCTCTGGGCCCATAAAAATCAAATGGCATGCACCAGTGATTAAAGAAAATTGGCAAAAAAATCAAAAGGGAGTTGAAGTAACTTTTTAATGCATGGAGTTATCATGATCTTGAATACATTGTTTAAAAGAGTGGTGGAAGCAGATTCAATATTAACTTTCAAGACTGAATTGAATGTATACTTGAAAAGGGAAACTATGTGCTGCAATGGGCAAAGTGCAGGGGACTGTGACTAATTGGATAGCTTCATCTAAGAGCTGGCACAGGCACAATGGGCTGAATGGCCTTCTGCACTTTAATATTTTGTAAAATGTAAGGACAAGTAGCACTAATTTGCTCGGGCTTACAGGGTTAGATTGCCAGGACATGAGGGTTGAATGTTCTGCAATTTAGACAATACTGATTTACAGGATATTTGAAATAATGATGTTAATGCAGCTTTTAGAAATGTTGTTCCTTTTTCTTCCAGAGATGATTGGAGACAATATAAGCTCAGGCGACTTTACTTCATTTGGGTGTGCAAGGAAATTCAATCCTTTCTCTGGTTTGCAGACCTGCTCTGTATTTTACATGACAAGGTAAGACCAGATGGGTAAGTCAAGCAACAGATATCCTTGTTTGTGCTATGCAGGGTAAAGGCTACCATTATAAAAACAAAAAACTACTGCGGATGCTGGAAATCCAAAACAAAAACAGAATTACCTGGAAAAAGACCTGCTGAGTTTTTAAAGGCTACCATTAGTCTATTCAATTTTTCTGAGGAACATGAGCTGGATTTGTTTTCAGAGATTTCATGTCATGCTAGATTAAAGACTAACCAGCAGTTTGGATTTGGCTGGAACTGGTATTGTTCCAACTAGAGTGTTGTATGATGTTTTATCAAACTTTAACATCCTGTGTTTAAATATTACAGCAGCCTCATTCCAAATCTGAAGAAATTTCTTCAGAATTCCACGGTGCGCTATAAGTTACTGTAGTTTTAGTTTGATTTAAAACTAAGCAAATGGCAAACACCCAAATAAAAATAAAAACTATGACTGTGAAAAGGACAGGACAGACCTGAGCTATCTCCTCAATTTATATTGCAAAAGCTTACTTTTGTATTAAAGGGACCAATAACTCCAGAGGTAAGTAAAGTACTGTTGAGTACTAATTTGAAGGTGTCTTTTTATATTTTGTCAGGACAGGCTTACTAAAATAATCACAATTTAATGACTCATCTGTTATTTTTAGTCCATCATTTGCTCAGTTAAATAAAGAATTAAATGTGTTGTATTTGCTAATAGCCGTGGGGATCCCTTGAGAGTACGCTGCTTCTTACAATCAGTTTTGGTAACTGATCATAAGTTCTGACTTTTCTTTATTTCATTAGCATTCTGTGCAATGTTTTCCTTAGTTCAGCTATGATAACCCATGTGCTGTGAAAAGCCTGTATTTTGTGTGATGCCCCTTTAAGACCAAATTGGGCTGGAAAGTATTTTTGAAAGAGAGTTAATTGGCTTTCTGATTATGACATCATTAGGCTCCAAAAATTCCCACATGACCTGTGGTTGCCACGGGGAAGAACAGTTAAGAAGTAAAGAATAAATGGAAAGTTAATTGCAGTGGGGTTGGGTCAGCCTGTTGTTTTCCGGTTTGGCAGTTCAGAACACTGAGAATTTGTACAAAGAGAAAAGAAGCAAGTCTCTCTCTGAATGGAACAGTTTTCTGTTTAGTGACCTTCAAACAGATCCTGGCATTGAAGCAGGTCTCTGAGAATAGAGTAGAGATTGTATCACTCTGTGTGTTATACAATTGGAAAGGACAGAACACTAAAGACAGGAAGGGTAAGGGATTGTGGATTGGACAACACCTATTGCTGCTGTTGAAGTGGTGCCTGGCCCCTCCAGACTGTCTAAAGGCATCAGAGAAGGGAGTCTCTGGGGATTCTGTGCCATCAAGGCTGTTGTGACCTGACTGAGAGGGAGTTGGTAAATGTGTCTTGTCAGTGGTAAGTAACTATGTCAGAGGAGCTTGGATAAAAATAGTTGGTGAATGAACCTCAAGGGCTGAAACAATTGAATGGGAAGTGAGAGATCCTACATAGTGGAGATCATGCTGAAAGGGCAGTTAGATTGCACATGGTGCTACATTTGTACAGCAAGTAATAACAGTGACTGAGATGAGAACATTTTTATCAGGGCTGCTAGCCTGTTGAATTCTCTTCCCAAGAGAACAGTGGAAGCAGGGTCATTGAATATTTTTAAGGCTGAATTGAATAAATTCTTGATTGAGAAGGGAGTCAAAGGTTTTAGGGTACACACAGGAAAGTAGAGTTGAGACCATAATCAGATGAGCCATGATCTTATCAAATGTCAAAGCAGGCTCGAGGGGCCAAATGGCCTACTCCTGCTCTGAATTCTTGTAACTTGAGGCAATTATCTTTGTTATATAGACTATTTAAAGTGAAATTTACTTTTTTATTTGAAATATTCTTTGCCTGTTAATTAATTACATTGATTTTAGTTAGTTTGTTATAGTAAAAATTCTAAAAAGACAAACCTTGTCTATCAGTTTTCTTTCCTTTGTCTTTGTGGGGATTGCTTTTTCAAAAAGTTATCAGTCTCCATGTAGATTGTAACACAGCATAGGTCACTATAAGTGTTTCTCAATAAAATATCTTTATTGTCAGAAAAGATTGGCTCGAGTGTATGTTTATAAATTGTTCCACTTATAAGTATGTTGCATATATTCACTTTACTTCATGCAATAAAGCTGATCTGTCAGAAAAGAGAGGCTAAGTGAAATTATCAATATAATTCTAGTAAAAACACTATGGCTGGGATTTTCCGTGCCCGCTGGCATTGGGCGTGTTTGGTGGTTTGAGCGGACAATATGACGTGATCGGTTTAACGACGGCGTGAAACCAGTTTGTGATCATCCACTCACCCCACCGACGGCAGGTCGCGTTTCCTGCTATCGGACGTTGGGACCCTCAATGTAATACATCTGCATACCATTATTAGGCTTGCCCGCCGAAATTGTCCCCTCCCCCCACCCACTGGATCGTTCGTCCACGTTGGCAAGAAAGCATACCGATGTGTTTCACAACAGCATATAAAAGACGTGCACTTGGCGGGCTGCACTTTGAGGGGAGCTTGGAGGTGAGTTCACAGCAACGCCAGGGTTGCCTGTTGGAAGTCAAGCTTGAGGCATGTTTGGGGCGGGGGGGACCAAGGGCTGCCTTGCGCTTGAGGTGACTGGGGTGGGGGGTCAACAAGGGCTGCCTTATGATTTAGGTGACTTGGAGGGAGGCCAAGGGCTGCCTTGCAGTTGAATATAGTGCACAAGCATTCGGGGTGGGGGATAGGGTGGGCGAGGGAAAGGCCACGCATTAGGGAAACCTTATATAAAGTGACCATACCTCAGCAACAGAGACAATTTAGATGCAGCCATTCATATGATTGGAGTTGGGCTTCTAGCTTATTTGCCCACTCAAGCAACGCAGAGGCATCAAAGCGCCACCAAGTGCTCCAGAGCTTTTCACCCCTCGAGCACAGACTGCAAAGTAATGAGAGTTATAGTGGACTGCAGAACAATGTTGTACAGTCTCTTTGCTACAGCTGGCCATGGAGCAGCCACTGGTGGAGGCGCTCACAGTCCCTTGCAATGTCCGGTTTGGACCAATCTCCCCTATGGTTCAAGCTAACAGTGCTGCCTTGCACCATGGGTTAGGAGAATGCCTGCCTCTGAGCTGAGAATACAGCATGCAGTCCAATGGGCAAAGCTGCTGCCAATCACTCGGGTGGAGTGGGGCAGAGTTAGGTGGGGTTTCAGGCAGACATGCAGCACATTACTCCCTGGCCATCCAAGTGGTGGCCAGCACTCTCCGTGATACGTTAAGGGACCTTCACACTTAACCAGGACAGGTTCTTAGTACATCCATGCTAACCCACGTGTCTCTCTTTCATCCTGCAGGAGGAGTACATCAGGATCATGGAGCCTGGTGAACTAGCTGTAAGCCTTGTGGCTTACAGAGAGCGAAGACAATGGAGGGGATAGCGACAGAGGCACCTAGCTGCGCAGAGGGAGGAGCAGCACCCTCGGGAAGAAGGGGCGGCTGGGGCTCCCGCACACAGTGCCGAAGAGCCACAGTGAGCCATCGCTGGTTGGTGCTTAACAACACCCAGGGTCTGTAGACGCTGCCTGTCATTCCTGCAGATGACCAAGAACCAGTGTCGCTGAAGAGGAGGGCATCCACTGCCATGGCTGTGAAAGTGACCGTGGCGCTCAATTTTTATGCCAATGGCTCCTTTCAGGGCTCCACAGGTGACCTCTGTGGGATCTCACAAACCTCCACCGACAAATGCATCCATGAGGTCATGGACGCCATCTTCGCGAAGGTTCACAACTTTGTGCATTTTGCCCGGGACCAGGACAGTCAGGATGCAAGAGCAATTGGATATGCCCAGATCTTGGGTTTCCAGCAGGTGCAGGGTGCCATCGACTACACTCATGTGGCGCTCAGAACTTCATCACAACATGCGGGGAACTATATCAACTGCAAGGGATTCCATTCGCTCAATATGTAGATGGTGTGCGACCACCAGAAATGCATCCTGCAGGTCTGTGCACTGTTTCCAGGGAGTGTGCACGGCTTCTATATTCTCAGTTGGTCACAGGTCCCTGATGTCTTCCAGGGTCCACAGAAGCAGCAGAGATGACTCCTCGGAGACGAGGGCTACCTACAGAGGACGCCGCTGGTGACACTCGTGCGACAGCCTCAGACTGCAGCAGAGCGAAAGTATAACGAAGCTCATGCAGCAGCTCATATCTGGGTGGAGCAAACTATTAGGATGCTGAAAATGACATTCCGGTGCCTAGACCAGTCTGGTGGAACCCTGCCATATAGTCCATAGACAGTGTCACAGATCGTCATCGTCTGCTGTGCCCTTTACAACCTGGCATTGCAACATGGAGAGGAGCTGGCTGAGGAGGTGATGAAGGAGCTGGAGGTCTCCTTGGATGAGGAGGACGCCGACATGGAAGAGGGTGAGGAGGTCCTTGAAAGCGGTGATGATGCGGATGAGGCCCTTGCATTGGCCAGACTAGGCAGGAGCGCGCAGGAGGCCCTCTTGGCTGCTAGATTTGTGGAGGATGATGACGACATGCAGTGAGGAGACCCCACAGATCCTTGCATTACATCTGTGAACATTTGACTCCAGTCTGGCTTATGGCAACGTGCACACCCTCTGTGACAATGCTCTTGTCATGGAGATGCAATAGCTGCTCAGTTGGAGGAGGATGATAACAACATGCGGTAAGGACACTCCATAGATCTTCACATAGCCTCTGAAAATGCCTGACTCCTGTCTGGCCAAGCTCAGCTCATTTGTGCTCTGTGATCAGGGTCATATCATAGAGATGCAGCCATGAAACTTTAGAAGCATCTGATCCTTTGTCCGTCTTCAGCACCTGAGCCCTCCAGGAGCACAGCGTCGCTGGTCACAGATGCTGAAGAGATGGAGGCCAGCCCCACCTTAAAGGTGCTGAGAGCAAACAGAGAGGATGCCGGAACTCTGTGACACTTGCCCACTACATTCTGGCAGCAATGACAAGCACCATCGAGGTGCAGGTATCAGTAATGTGTCCAGGGAGTGTGAGGCTGGACCATCACTTTGGTCTGGATGCTGCAGAAAGCACAGGGAAGAGGCCCTGGACTGAGACACCTGCCTTTATCTTGTGCAGAAACGTTTCACATCTGAGTGACACAAACACTGCTCATCAGAACAAGGAGCCATAGGCTGGGAGACATCCTTGGGAGTTTATTGACAATAGTGAACAGCATGCGCAAGTGATTAACATCCGTGCCCAGGCTGTGCAACTACATCTTCTTAACCTTTCTAACCCTGCCTCCACATCTTGGTGCTTCCCAGACATTCACAGTGGAGATGGAGGCAGCCTGCTGACTACTACACCTTGTCTGTGATGACCTTGGCGGATGTCCTCTGGAGCGCCAAGACTTGGAGCGCTCTGGCCTGCTTTCTTGATCCTGCTGTGAGGCAGTGGCGTCCTCCTTGGCCTGTCAAGCTGGAGCTGCTGAAGTCACAGGAAGAGGGGATTCGGATGGGCCAGACACACCCAGATTCACCTGGATGGATGGCCCTAGGGGGACACCTATTGATTCTCCTCCCTATTGGTGCCCAAGGATCCCATGCTGACTCTTTGAGGAGAAGTGGTAGCTGGAATGAGACTGAGCTGCCCCACTCCCCTCCCACGTAAACATTGTTGGAGGCCAACTATGGCATCAGTGACATAGTTGAGTCCATGCAACCATGCAGGAGCGACGTCCCGAACAAGGTCTTCATGGTGGCCGCCATCCTACCAGTATTGACCTCAGTGCATTGGCATTGCCAGCATTTTCACCTCAGCCTGAAGGTGGACGGACTCCTCCATCGTGCCTTGCAATCTGAGGAGTGCAGCAGACATCCCTTCCAGATGTTACCAAGCTTTCCTTTGCAGCTCCAGCAACTGTGACATAACTGAGTCCAGAGGTTCGTCATCTGACTTGGACTCAGCAAATTTCTGGCACCCAGCAGTCCTCTGAGTACTGGAGACCTGGGAAATCTCTGCCGCATTGCTGTGGATCAGGCAATGTAATGTGCTCACCAGATTGTGATCCCAAGGCTATTCTAAAGCTATGTCCCACCGAGGTGTGTGTTTCTGCATTGGTGGAGGATGTGGATGAGCACTGTGACGGGACTTTGAGGAGGGTGCCTTCAGATTCCTCTTCAGAGGTTTCTTCGGGGCTTGATTGGTGGCCCTGAGTTATGGACGCCTTCGGCTGTTTCCCAGATGTGTTTGCAGAAGCAAGGAGAGATAATTAGTGCATGGCAGTGTCCTGTTAAACAGGACATATCACTCACAGCATGGTTGTCTGATGGATGTTGCACTGCTGGACCCTCACTTGGTAGAACACTGCCGAACTCACTGTCAGCACAGGACCAATCCAGATTGTCTCCAGCCAGCTAAATGGCTTTGTTTTCAAAGTCCGTGAGGACCTTGATTTCAGGGATTCCTCCACCGGTCTGCAACCTCTCCCTGTTATGTCCTGCATGAATAGAGATGGAAAGAGTGTAAGTAGGACGACTGCCAGGCCAGATGATAAGTATGCCTGTCATGTGTGGGTGGTGAGTGGTCCTTGGACAGGATGAGGACCGTTAAGGTATGTATGAATGGTGATGTCCCTTGAACTGGCAGTGAGTGAGATTCCTGTGAATGTGTGATGGGGTTGAGGGTGATGGGAAGAATGATTTACCCTGGCGGAATGGAGATCATTCATCCTGTAGTGGCATTGGGTGGCTGTCCTCTTTTGAAGGGCATTGGCGCTGACCACAGCTGCCACTGCCTGCCAAGTGTAGTTGGTCGTGCTGCTGCCCATCCTGCGGCAAGACTGGGGGTAGAGGATATCGGAGCAGGCCTCCACGGCATCCAAAAGGTGTTCCAGTGACACGTTGCTAAATCTGGGGGTTGTAGTCTTCTTGCTTTTCGTGCACTCTTCCCTGCATTAGTCATAGCCTGGAAGCACTGAGATGTGTGTGCGCAGCTGCACTTTAAATATGGTGCCGGCATGTTTCCCGGGAAAGAATAAATAATATGACGGGTTTGGGATGATACGACATGAAAACCTGCCCGCTACCACACTTAGTGCAAGTCTGGGACGATTCCGCCCTATGTATGGCTCAGTGTCACTTTCATCTGAGACCTTGCTTTAAATTCAACCTGTAATGATGATTCATTGGCTCAGTCAGAATAAGAAAAATGGCACTGCCCAGCTTGAGACCAGTTTATAATGGCTGTAGCATCACAATATAAAACAATCCATTCTAGACAAACATTGTGGGGTTTTTTTTGCTAATACTTGGCAGAAAATCAGGACACCTTTCTGAATGTACAAAAAGATTAACACATATCACACAACTTTGCAAATAGGAACTTCTAATCTGATATTTACCAGGGAAATTTAAATTTCTTAATCACAAGCCCAATGACAGTTTTAATGTAAGCAAAGCAGACAAATAACCTGCCCTCAGCCTGTGGGTAGGTTAGTAAAATCCTTGAAGGAGGCTATGTGCCTCCATTTTACCTAAATTTATATTTGTAAATAATGCAGGCTGGGTTTCCCAGTGTTTCAAAATCCCGCAATCTCGAACTGCTAACTAACCCCACCTCCCCGCGATCTCCAATTACTCACACTTCCCAGGATCTCCAATTTCAACTCCCACCCACCACTACCTCTGACTTAACTGCCATGCGGTACCTGGCTGCTTCCTGCCCACCCCGGCAACTAGCCTGATCAATCAAGCTACCCAGTTTTTAGCCAGCTTGTATCCACAACACAAAAATGTTTCTATTTGGTGCAAAATGACAAGCTGACACAGGCCTGAATGGCAGGTGTGAGTAATGGAAAACACATTGTTGGGGTAAAGTTGAGGGAGCTGTACTTTGTGTCTAAATGTTTTAACTTGACCTGAGGGGTATTTGCACTTTTTAAAATTGAGAAATAAAGATGGTGTCAAGGGCCAGATTGTGGTACACATGGTTGAAAAGAATAAAAGGGAAGACAATGTAAGTCAGGTAGTAGTGATGAGGTTATGTAACAGTTGGCTTTTAAAATTCTGAAGATTGTAAGTGAGAAGGAAGAATGGAAAATTAGGGTCTACACAGTGATGCAGCTGGGAAAGAAACTGATAAAATATGAGACTTTAAAATTTATGTTTAATTTAGCTTATTTAGGATGTAGGGAGGAAGTAAACAAATGTAGGATGTGATATTTGCAACTTAGAAGAAACAAGGGAAAGAGGTTCTGGGGCAGATTGAGCATGATATTAATGATCAAACCAAAAGAAAAAGAGGAGTTATGACAGAGAGAGAGAATTCAGTGAATTTGATGCTGTCACCACGTGCCTGAAAGGGGAAAGTGTTCAATTTTTCAGCATTGATAACCCACAACTTGATGTTTACAATCATTCACCAAAGGGTATTGGACATATTCTTTCTGCAAGAAATTTTTTGTGGGCATTATTCATTTTCATACTCAAATATTAAGTGAGCAATTCAAAGTTCCCTTTATTGTAATAATCATTCTAATGGATTCCTATCCTGATATCATTGGAGCAGTCACTCCCTCTTTCTCTGTGCTGCACTACTTATGTTTTCAAAGTTAGTCAATTAAACCTGTCCAAACTGCTGGGAAACTTGCTGGGCCTTTTGGTTATGCTGTCTTAATTGATTTTGACTGGGCTATTTCTCCATTTCCAGCTTTGGCAAGAGAACCGACCAGACTACTTGAACATCCAGCTGTACCTCAGTCGAACAGATGGGATACAGGTAATTTAAAGTTGGTTGCATTTCAGATGACTTTGCTCATTTATGTTTATTTTGTTCCAATCATTCTCATGCATCAATTCACAATGTTTTCCTTGCTCGAGGAAATCATTAAAATCCCTTCTGATCCTACTTGATCTGAGGCCTGTTTGCCCTTTTTTAAACTAAGAAATTGAGATGAAGTGCCGGAGTGTGGTCCACAAGGTTGAAAAGAATAAAAAGTTAGTAATGATGAGGTTATTTCACAGTTAGCTTTTAGAGGCAGAACTTTCCATGCCTGCTGAAGTCAGGCATGTTTGGCAGTGTGAGCGGGCAATATGGGACAAGACCAAAAATTGGTTTCATGACGTTGTGAAATCAGTTTGCAATCGTCCGCTCTACCCATCAATGGTGGGCTGCATTTCCCACTGTCAGATATCAGGAACCTCATTGTAGTACATCTGCATATCGTTATAAGCCCAGCCCACTAGAATCATCCCCCCACGTTGGATCATCTGAGCACATCAACATGATTGCACGCTGACGTGTTTCACAACTGTATATAAGCGACGTGCACCTGGCAAGCTGCACTTCGCTTGGGACTTTGAAGTTTGTTTGCCTACCTTGCTTCGGGCAGCATTCACAGTCATCAGCACCAGGCTTCGCAGACAGCACCACATCACTTTTAGCGGGACTCTGGGGCCAGTGTCTACCTACCAGACCTACCAGCCATAAGGCTACAGGGCTAGGGCTTCCTTGGGGAATGGGGAGAAGTGGCCTCAGGCAAGGAAAGAGGCTGCAAGGTGAGGGCTGTACTGGGGGATAGGGTATCCCAGGGCATGTGTGGGACACAAGTTGATCTGTGCAAGTGGCCCTAAGATGGTGAAGGCTGAGGAGGCAGTCTTCAGAGATTAGGCCAGATGGAGATGTGAGGGTGTGTGTGAGGGAGTGAGTGGCGATGTCCCTTGAGCTGGCAATGAGTGAGATGCCAGTGAATATGTGATGGGCTTGAGTGTGTGAATTTAGAATGATGAGATATATAATGGACTGGTCAGGTGGGCAGAGTAGTGGCGAATGGAATTCAACCCAGAAAAGTGTGAGGTAATGCACTTGGGGAGGGCTAACAAGACAAGGGATTACACTATGAATGGTAGGACCCTGAAAAGTACTGAAGATCAGAGGAACCTGGTGTGCATATCCACAGATCCCTGAGGGTAGCAGGGCAGGTAGATAGGTGGTTAAGAAGGCATATGGGATACTTGCCTTTATTAGCCAAGGCATAGAATATAAGAGCAGGGAGGTTATACTGGAATTGTATAAAATGCTGGTTATGCCACAAGTGGAGTACTGCATGCAGTTCTGGTCACCACATTATAGGAAGGATGTGAGTTCACTGGAAAGGGTGCAGAGGAGATGTACCAGGATGGCTGCCTGGGCTGGAGGGTCTGAGCTGTGAGGAAAGATTGGATAGGCTGGAGTTGTTTTCCTTGGAGCAGCGAAGGTTGAGAGGGAACCTGACAGAGGTGTATATGATTATGGAGTGCATAGATAGGGTGGATAGGAAGGCACTTTTTCCATTAGTGGGTCAATAACCAGGGGGCATAGATTAAAGTTAAGAGATAGAAGGCTAAGAGGGGAGTTGAGGAGAAATGTTTTCACCTAAAGGGTGGTGGGAGTCTGGAACTCACTCCCTGAAAGGGTGGTTGAGTCAGAAACTCATAACATTGTCAGAGCCTCCAGGGCTATGGGCCAAGCACTAGAAAATGGGATTAGTGTAGTCAGATCTTTGTTGACCTGCGCGGACACAATGGGCCGAAAGGCCTCCTTCTGCAAACATGGTTACCTTATACTGGCAGCATGGATGAAATCATTCATCCTCTGTCTGGGTTGAATGGCCAACCTCTTCTGTGCATCATTGGCACTGATCACCACTGCCATTGCCTACCAAGCTGGAGTGGTAATGTTGTTGCCCCTCCTGCGGCCATTCGGGGGTAGAGGACATCACGGCAGGCCTCCATGGCGTCCAAAAGGCACTCGAGGGATGCATCACCAAACTGGGGGGCTTCAGTCTTCTTGCCTTTCGGGTCCATGTCTTCTTTGCAGCAGTTCTGGGCTGGAAGCATGGAGAGGTGTGCGCATAGCTGCAATTTAAATGTGGCACTCGGCATGATGAAGCAGTGGGGTGGTGGGCGAAGCTGAGCCTGCCTGCCATTGAAACGGCATGTTTCCCAGGAATGCATGATTAATGAGGCTGGATTGGGACGATATGGCTTGAAAAGCCGCCATCGTGGCCAGTGGGGAAAACATTCTTTTCCCCACCCACTACTGTACTTAGTGCAAATCTGGGTGATTCCACCCTAAGATTCTGAAGATTGTAACCTCCCTTAATTTTATTGCAATTTATTCAAATGTGTTCATTATAAATCAGCTATACATGCAATTATGTATTTTTTGTCACATCCACTATCTTTAATTAGAATTGATTTTTATCATTGTTGGATGGCTAAAAACAATAATAATTCCTAATCTCTTGCTTAAGAAGAAATTCAATTAGACATTGCAAAGCCTAAGTCTAGTCTAGCTACAGTCTACAAATGCTAGGTTGTTTGCCCACTCTCACACACTCTACTTCTTACTTGTTAACACTTTTTACACCTGTAATACAATATTACATTGCCTTATTAGCACTCAAATTAACTGCATAGCCGTTCAAAAAAACATTCAGATTTTGGATGTGTCTAGTTTTTGGATGTATCAATAAAGGATGTTTGACTTGTATCCCCAGTATCGGACAGCCTGCATACTAGAGTCTTAAAAGAAGTGGCGGCATAGATAGTAGATGCATTGGTTATAGTCTTCCGAAATTCCTTTGATCCTGGAAGGGTCCCAGCGGATTGGAAAACAGCTAATGTAACACATCTATTCAAGAAAGCAGGGAGGTAGAAAGCAGGAAAATTCTGTCATGGGGCAGTGCTAGAATCCACTCTTAAGGAGGTATAGCAGGATACTTAAAAAATTATGATATGATCAGACAGTTTTGTGAAAGGGAAATCATGTTTAACTAATCTATTAAAGATTTTTGATGAAATAACATTCAAGGTTGATAAAGGTGACCTGGTAGATGTGGTGTACTTAGATTCCAAAAAGTATTTGATAAGGTGCCACACCAAAGAGCAAGAGCAACAAGATAAGAGCATATGGTGTACGGAGTAGCATATTGGCATGGATAAAGGATTGGTTATGTAACAGGACACATATAGCAGAAATTTCCCCCCATCGGGGGGGTTGTGCGAGGGTGGGCGCGAACCCGATCAGGGCTGTGCACCATTTTACGTGGGCGGGCCAATTAACGCCCGCCCAGTGTGACGCACACCCGGAAGCGCTGAGTGCTCCCTGTGCGGGTGGTGGGGGGATTCCCTGAGTCGGGGCCTGCGCTCTTTCACGTAGAAATTACCCTGAGGCACAGATTAGGCAGATTAGTTTAAGGTTTAAACATTTAAATAAAGGAAAGAAAATATTTTAAGACATGTCGCCTCATGTGACAGTGCCACATGAGCTGGGACATGTCAGTGAATTTTTCAAGATTTTTAATTTAATTAATAAGCCCTTCATGAAACCTCATCCTGCCCGTAAATGAGTTTTCATGGAAAATGTGAAGATCGCCTGGGCTCTTCGCCTGCCCGGCAACCTTAAAGTTGGATGAACAGCCCTTTAATTGGCTTAATGACTATTTAGATGGCCTTAATAGGCCTTTGACAGCGTGCCTGCCGAACTGATAATCTAAATGACGTGCGGTGATGCCGGGATGCCCACCCGATGTCACCGTGCGTCATTTTACGCATCGGCGAGCGGGCCCTGCCCCCCTGACAATTCTTCTCATAGAGTAGGAATAAATGGGTCTTTTCCGAATTGGCAAGCTGTAACTAGTGGAATGCCACAGGGATCAGTGCTGGGCTCCCAACTATTTACAATCTATATCAATGATTTGGACGAAGGGACCGAATATATGGTAGCTAAATTTGCCGATGACGCGAAGATAGATAGGAAAGTAACTTGTCAAGAGGAGGTAGAGAGTTTGCAAAGGGACATAGACAGGTTAAGGAGTGGGCAAACATTTGGCAGATGAAGTATAACATGGTAAATGTGAACTTGTTCATTTTGGCAGGAAGAATAGAAAGGCAGCATACTATTTAAATGGAGAGACTGCAGAATTCAGTGGTACAGAGAGATTTGGGTGTCCTGGTACATAAATTACATAAAGTTAGTATGCAAGTACAGCAAGTGATTAGGAAGGCAAATGGAATGTTAGCATTTATTTCAAGAGGAACGGAATATAAAAGCGGAGAAGCTTTACAGCAGCTATACTGGGCCTTGATGAGACCACATCTGAAGTACCGTGTACAATTTTGGTCTCCTTATTTGAAATAAGATATAATTGCTTTAGAAGCAATTCAGAGAAGATTGATTTGACTCATTCCTGGAATGAAGGGCTCATCTTATGAAGAAAGGTTGAACAGGTTAGGCCTATATCCATTGGAGTTTAGAAGAATGAGAGGTGATCTTATTGAAACATATAAGAGGACTGGATAGGGCGGATACCGGGAGGATGCTTCCTCTTGTGGGGGAAAATAGAACTCAGGGATGCAGTTTAAGAATAAGAGGTCTCCCTTTTAAGGCAAAACCAAGGAGAATTATTTTTCTCTCAGGTTCATTAGAGGGTAGAATTCTCTTCCCCAGAAAGTAGTGGAAGCTTGGTCCTTAACTTTATTCAAGGCTGAGTTAGACAGACTTTGTTAGACAAGGGAGTCAAGGGTTATGGGGTGCAGACAGGAAAGTGGAGCTGAGAACACAACCAGATCAGCCATGATCTTATTAAATGGTGGAGCAGGTCTGTGTGCACCTCCGGGACTGGTCTGCTGGATGTGACTCTCCAGGAGAGTCACCAATATCTTAATGGAGGAGGCCATTTCCTCTGCTGATCAGAGGAAAATGGCAGCACTCATGGCCTGGATAGACTCCTCCACTGTCCGAGAAAGGGTGCGCATGCCCTCTGGAATCCCCAGCAGATTTTCATGCACCTCATGCTGTACATCCAGCATCTGCTGCCTTACTGCAGACTCCTGAAACACCATCAGCCTGGCGTTCAGCATGGGTCTGCCCTGTCATATTCCGCTGACTGTGAGTGGCCTCGGCTGTAACAACCTCCAACAGCTGCTCAGCCATGGTTGTGGTGCTCTCTCCAGATTGTGACCCTGAATCTAATTCTGAATGGATACCCACTAACGTGGGAGTATCTGCACTGGTGGAGCTGAGTGATGAGATGCTGCATCCTCTGAGGTTCGCTCTTCCTCAGAGGTAGACAACTGTCTCCTAGAGATTGCAGTTCTCAGGTCTTGTGGAAGACCTGGATGCAAGAACAAAGAAGAAAGATCAAAGGGTTTTTCCCTTCCAAACCCGATCCTCCAAAATCGGCTGGTGTTCAGATCGATGCATATACAGCGGAGGCAACAGGAGCACCTTCCCCTGTGCTTGCCCAAGGCTTCCTCATGCCCAGTCATGAGGCCAGTCACCTTCCTGCACTTGGACTCCTGTCTCATCATCTGCGATGGAGAGGCTGCTATGCTCCCTTTTCAGTTCCAGAGCCTCATCTTCCATGGATGTGAGGATGGTGAGAAGTTAGACCCCACCGCCAATCTGGGCCCATTCTTTAGCATTGTGACTTCTCTTATCCTGCAGTAGCAAAGAAGAACAATGTTAGTTGTCCGACAAAGACATGGACAATGCCTGAGCAGGTGGCATTGTGGCTGTCTATTTTAGGCCCCATTGAATACATCTTGCATTTGGCCAATCTGGAAAGACCTTGTAAGAATCCCCACTGACAGAAGTGCATCTATTGACTGAGCTGCATCTATTTCTCTTACAGGAGCTGCTGTGGCCTGATCCCATTAACGCTGACTGGGTGGGGTCTTCACACCCAACAATTGCACCCTTGTACGATGTTATTTGCAAACGCCTAAGGGAACCGGGTTATGGGATACTCACCCTGGAGGAACGGAGAAGGACATTCAAGCTCTTGTGGTGCTGCAGCCCAGTTCTCCAGATGACCTCATGTCTACTGACCTCCTCTGCAATCTCCGCTTGATTAGACAGGGGGGTTTACTCCTGTCCCTGAGACCTCCTCACTTTCCTGAGTAGCCTGGAGAAGAACCTGCAGGGAGTCGTCACTGAACCGAGGGGCCTCCCAGGACCTTCCTTCAGGCATGCCAACAAATGTCTCATTCCTCCAGTCTTCACAATGTCTGCTTCACTGACCAGTAGACCTTCTCACACCAGCAGGGCTGGACTGCTAACTATGGCTTCAGGGCAGGCTCAAGCTGGACTGCTGGCTGTGGCTTCAGGGCAGGTTGGGCCCAGATTCCTGGCTGTGACATCAGGGCTGTCTTGGTATTCATGGCAGTCTTTAGCTGTAATCCGAGGGTGCTGACAGCCCTTTAAAAATGGCACTAGCACCTTTAGCTGTAGCTTCACTGCCTGTCTCCATTCCAGGAATGGTCATTCCCCCTGCCCCTCCACCCTGCTGCCTGCTGGCAGTTAATTGACATTCCATTTGGGGATTGCGTTGTGAGCCCCAGCAGCACCTCCTTCTGGTCCCGCTCGGGTCTCCACGGAAAACCCCGGCCAGTGTGTAGGACAGTTGCCCAGGTATCCCGAAGGCTTTTTGTTAGTCTGATGAATTTTACTTATTATGATTTTTTTTTTGGTTTGAACTTTCCAAGATTGGTGAGTACGATGAGTTTTAGGAGCTAGTTCACTTATCTGGAATATTGTATTATAAATACAAGAGGCTCACACGTTGCTCTATTCACCATAATCCCCTCAATTCACCTACCAACAGTGTTGTTCAGCTGCAACTCATACCTCACATTCATAGCTTCACCTCATCCTCGCAAACCTAGCACAGCTGCAAACCACACACTCACATCTCACAGCTTTCACAGACTACCAGCTAATCAACTATGACAGGTACAACACTCACATTGCACCACACTCACAGCTGCACTTCCCTCTGTCTTGCAGGCTAAGCTGGCCATTACTCAGAGAGAGCAGCACCCAAGCGGTGGGTGTCAGGCTCAACTGCATGGCCTCGTGTCACGGAGAAAATGGTTCTGGAAATCATTGAGTGACCACGATTAACACCATGGCCAGTGGCAAGGCTGGAAACATAAAGGATGACATTATGTTCCAACTAATTCACTTCCTTCTCATTCCACAATATCTTCTGGTTTACACACTGCAGATGGTGTATCCATGCACCAATTGCTTTCTGGCCGTTCCCTCACCGCAACCATTCTTGCTGCTTTAATGCTTTCAAAAACCTGCTGTCTAGCCAGGCATTGATATGGGAGGCTGAAGTCCTAGAGGAACAAGAGACTAATGAAGAAGAAACATGGTCACTGGATCTCAGATTTATAGCCACCGTCTTTGATACTGACATTGTATTTCAGAGGGCAGTATATAGGTAGAATCTGCATATGGTGAATCACTGGACATGAATGGCTTGCAGCCAGGGCAGGGAATAAGAATAGCATACATGCTGCAGAGGACTCAGATGAGGACTTTGATGGGGTGGCATATAGAAAAAGGCTGATGGACATGCACACAGAAAAGCTTGGTGCATTTGCACACAGAAAAGCTTGGTGCATTGGCAGGCCTGTCAGAAAGGCTGTGTCCAAGGAACTTGGAGGAGTCCGGCTCAAACTTGGCACAGGGCTTCCCACAGAGCATGGAGTTCATCCTGTCCAGCATGGAAGTGGTGGGCAACATCATGAGAATAATTGCTGACCCAAACCATTATGACCAATGTCTTAGCTTCCATTGCAGCACAACCAGAAACCACCCAACACCTGAATGCTGCAATGAAAGTTCAGACTAAGGTTATGAAATCTCAGCATGGTGCCATGCAGGCTCAGACTGCAGATGGCAGCATTCAAAGTAACTTAGAGTCTCACAGCAGTCCACCAATCTGTTCTCCAGCACATTACTAGAATTGCTGAGGCTTTGTTCTGGCAGGAGTGGCAGTGGTTTCATGGGGCCTGAACCTTTTGTCCTCTCCTAGGGTGACAGCATTTAAATTCCTACTGACTCTTGCTGTTGCCCATCAGCCAGACAGCCCAGACTGCTGCCACCCATACTGTGATGGTGCAGTCTGAAGCTGAGCCTTCTAGGCTTAAGAGCTGTTTGACCATATCCTTCAAGGCCAAGTGCGAAACTGCATTGAAAGTCATTAGCCTTTCACTAATTATGCTGCAGCCACTAAGATAGCCCTGCGTAGAAACACTAGGACAGGCAAAAGCACCTGCAATAATGGTACTAAGGGAATGCACAAGGATGATTAGTTAAGATTTGTATGGAAAGTTGGATGTTTTGTTGGATAAAGTTGGTGTGGAATGGCTATTTTGTGATGACTTTCATTTTAGCATTCTGGTCAGAGGTTGCTTTAATGGGTTGTAACGGAATGATGGTTGAACAATGTTGAACAAGGATCTGAGGCATCATTCACAGAAACAGGAGTCAAATGAGACACTCATGGGCAACCGGTCCAGATGTGTGTTTGCTGATTGCAAACCTCCTCCTGAGCTGCTCACTGAATCCCTGGTAGCAAAGGTTGTGCCATTATGATGGTCAGGTTGTGGTAGATGCAGCAGGCCATCACAAAATGGGACAGCCATTCTGCTCAATATAAAGGTTCCTTCAGTATGATTGAGACATAGTGAAACCTTTGCTGCATCCAGTCGATGATGTTTCTTGTGACAGCATGGCTCTTGTTATATGAATGCAGGACACAAGTGGTTGGATTGCTGAGAGGAATCATCAGCCAGGTGTAGAGCGTATAGCCCTTGTTGCTCAGTGGTCATCCTCTGGTTTGATGTGGTGTCTGAAAGATTGATGTAACATTAAACTGGTGCAGGATACATGCATTATGTCTGCTGCCAGCATAGGGGGCATTCACCAGCATGATGTGCTGAGCATGGTTGCAAATGAATTGCATATTCAGTGAGTTGTAACCTTTGCAGTTTTGGTACACCTCAGTATCGAAACGTGGCAGCTGCAAAGCCACTTGTGTAGAGTCGATAGCACCCTGCACAATAGGGAAGCCTGCTATCCTTCATCTGCTTCTCTCTGTTTAAAGAAAACTCAACAAAAGTCTCCCCTCTGGTCATAGAGTCTCTGTCATCTCTCTGATTTAACAATGGATGGCAAACTGGGAGATGGTAAATGTGCTGCCAGTTCCAGCTTGCCAGGATCCTGATGCCTAGAAATTCAAGGCCACTGTCACCTTCCCAGCCACTGGCAGCACTAGCCTTGCCCTGCTCTAAAGCTGCTGGTTTGGTTTCAAGAAGTGGTGGAGATTTTTGAGCACCTTGTTGGTGAATCGCAGATGCCACACACACTGCTCCACATTTAGGTGGAGATAAGATTATTGCTCCCAGAAGATTCTAGGTGAATATGGCCTCCAAGTGAAAACCCATCTTCCCCTGTTCCTTCTCTGTCAACAGCTTGTCGTCTTGTTGCCTTTCCAACATCCCTCTCCCACGTTGCAGTACAAGGAGTACTACTAAAGCCCACATGACTGGGAGCAAATGGCCTGATCAGAACCCTTCCAGCCACAACCACTTCCTTTTCCACGTGGACCACATGCAGCACCAGTCCCTGCAGAGTTCATCAACTGTAAACAACTCCTCAAGATATTCAGCACTTCCACAAACTCAAACCGAGCCAGTAGAAAGTAATCAGCAAGTCCCTGGAAGTTGTAATGATCCCTATAAATAGTGCATATGGTGAAGGTGGTGCTTCTTGCTGCTGAACACATGTTCAATTGTGTGTGTTTAAGAGAGGGCTTTAGCTAGAGCAGTGATTCAAAATTCTTGCATCAAATCAGCACGAGACACTGACTAACTTCATTATCTGCCAACTCTGCATACTTCCAACGCATGCTCTTCATGGCTGCACTAACACCCTCACACAGGTTGCACTTGGTGTGGGCAATACTAGAAGTGAGCGCAAGCAGCATCGGTATTTTGGATCAAAATGGCAGCCCTGGTACCGAAACCATGGAACCAAATTCTGCAGCCCTAATATTTTCCTCCGCTTCTTGCTCTCCTCTCCTTATAGTTTTGACACTGGCTGGGCTATGTTTTCATTGATGCTAAAAGCTTAAGCTGAAGTCACTCACTGTATAGCTCTAGCACAGACAGGTTATACCGGGAATCACCGGATGATGGTCAGGAGATCCGTAATTGATTATTTTCCCCCTGCCTTCCTAACTCAGAAAGACTTTCCTAGAACAGATTGGAATTGAACTTAGGAAGTTCTTGGTCTGTATGGATCAGTTTGAATCTGGACAAATCATTTATCTTTATTTTCAAATCATATGAAAAATTGACAGAAGGTGTTGTCTTACTTTTATTTATTAAAACTGAGGGATATGGTGGAGTATTGGGTTAGCATACTGTGCTTTTGCTCTGGATGGGGCCTAAATTCAGACTTAGCTGATAAAGTCTCCTCTCTCTGGTGCCAGTAAACGTCCCTCATGAAATAAGCCTGGGCAGTTACAACCCAATTCCTCAGGCATGAGGGCCTATAGCACCAAACTTCCCAGAGTCTGGCAATAGATTGACAGTCTCACTTGTGAAACCGTAAGGATAGCCAATGTGGGAAACATAAATTGTCGCATTCATACATAGAGTGCTTTTTTGAGATTAAAAGTGAATCTGTGCTGGAAATCTGAAATGAAATAAGAAAATTATAGAACACACAGCAAGCCTGACAGCAACCGAAGGAGAAAGTCAAGTTAACTTTGGAACGACGACCCTTTTTTGACAGTCTAGACGTGTGCTGCATTTTTTTTTTGCTTCGCTGTCCTATGAAAGTGGTGATAGGTTAACATTTTGGGTCAGACTCTTCAGCAAATTCGATGATGGTCTGACCAGAAACATTAACCTGTCTTTTCTCTTTCAGATATTGACTCATCTAATGCACATTTCAATATTTAGTGTTTCTTCTGTAATTCATAGGAATGTAAGAACAGGAGTAGGCCATTTAGCCCCTTCAAATTGCTAATGGCTCATCCATAACTCACCTCCATTAAAATGCTTTTGTTCCATATCCCTTGACATTCTTAACCAATAAAAATCTCGGATTCTTCATCTTGAAAATTTTAATTCACCCGGCATACACTGCCTTTTGGGGGAACAAGGTCCAGATTTCCACTGCACTTTGTGTGAGGGCAAAGAAGCTTCCTGGTGCCATTCCAGTTGGCCTGGTTTTGATTTTAAAATAATTCCTCCTTGTGGGATGTGGTGTGAGTAAGAAATGAGATGAAATGATCCCTCTTTAATGGTTCAATCATGTGTAATGCTAAAGGCTCCAAATCACATGGCAATAAAACTAAATGTGACCATCCTTTGTGAAAAAACAGGATAATAACACTTGGAATGTAACTGATGTTTGTAGATCTTTGAAAATCTGATCTCTTTTCTCAATCAGTTATTTTTGTTTACATTGTTTTCTGTTTTATTCACTTCCTGTAGAATTTAAACGGAGAAAAGTATCAAGCACTGAATTCAAGGCTTATTATTGGAAAACCTCGTTTGAAACTTCTGTTTGGAGAGATAGCCAAATGCAATAGACAGTGAGTAAATGTTAAGTTTCTGGATGTTGCAAGAAGGTGAAAGCAGAAAATTTTAGTTGCTGTGGTGTGTCATTTGTATGCTCTAAAGTACCGTAGCAGACGATAGGGTACTACTTGTAGTCAGATGCTGGCTTGAACACTGAGGATATACCAAGTTACTGGAACGCTAAGAGAACCACATTCAGCCTTTGACATGGCGCACATCTTTTGTGCTTCCTGTAAGTAGTTAATGAGCAAGGTTTTACAGTCAACGGCAAAGCAAGAGCATGCACAGTTGACCATGAAGAAAGCTGCTCACAAAGATTTAGTGAGCTTGTGGTGGGAATTTGCCTTTTCCCGATGGTAGTTTAAATCTGATGCCAAGTCAGAAGGATATGTTGGTGCGCAGCAACAGTGATGTCAACAGTCAATCGATCAAATTGAAGCTGTAACTTTTTCAAGGGTTTTTTTATAGTGAGAATAACAGTGTTAAAGCGGAAGGTCTCATTAATTCTTGTTTGCAAGGAGGCACTGTTCTGTGGGAACCTCTACAGCATACCCTAGAAGAAGCTTAGACTCACTGACAGCAACTTCTGGATTTCCATGGTATCCTGTGCATGCCTGAATTCCCAAAGTGCTGTCAGTTTCAGTGGAGTATTTATGGCGAACACTGACAGTTTTTCCATCAGTATTACAGCAGAACCCAGGCCATGGCTTCAATTGTGAAGGCTTAGGAACAGAACTAGGCCATTTAGTCCTTTGATCTTGTTCAGCCATCCAATTAAACCATAGTTGATCTATACCTCAATTCCATTCACCAACCTTTGATTCATACCAAAGAAAAATCAATCAATCTTGGTCTTCGATATCAATCAACTCAAATCCACAGCTTCTGGAGGAAAGAGTTCCAGATTTTAACCTCCCCTTGTGTGGAAAAGGTGTTTCCTAATTTCACTCCTGAACAGTATAGCTCCAATTTAAAGGTGAAAATCCTTTGTTATTAGTTTTCACAAAATGCTTACAGATGAGCAAGACCCAATTTTAATACGTTAATCCAGAAAAACCCATTGCTGCACCCAGTTGTTCCTTAAATGGTTCCAAGATTTCCACATCCTCTACTCCACCCATAAATCAATTCCAATTACCGATCACACTCTTTATGAAGACCCTCTTGATATCAGTCCCACTGTGATCTTTTACTGTTTAAAGTTGTGTCCCATTGTACTATTTATATTGTTTGATGTAAAGTATTATTCTGGACACACTGATGTTATGCTCTGACCAGAGCAGCATAGAGTTTGCTCATGACATCTTCTGCTTTTATTCCAATTTTTTGGGTGTGTAATTCAACATTCTATTGGCTGTTTTGATTGCTGTTGTGCATTGGCTGGACATACTTAGCGTTGTGTTTACTGTGACTTTTAGGTTACTTTCAATTACATCTTTAGCTATTTCAACAGCGTTCATAAAGTATGAATGTTAGCAGTTTTCCTTCCCACATACAATACTTTGACTTGTCTGTGTTAAATTTCTTCTGTCATTGATTATCCTAAATATTTGTTTAACTCCTTCTGTAGTTTCTGGGCTGCTTCTTTCAAGTATTCCACTAAATTTGATATCACCTAATTTACATTGCCTTTTAGAATCCAAGTAATTGATGTAAATAAGAGACAGAGGTGGTCCCAGCACTAAGCCTGAGGTACTTAACTTTGTATTTGCCCATAACGTGACATTACTCCACTTCACCTGCATCCATCTCTTTTCCACCCATCAACCAGTTTCTTAACCATACCCATGTTTTGTCCTAAATTTCCAAAACTTTGATCTTAAAGTTCTACATGAAATATTAATTATCAAATACTTTTCAGAAGTCAAAGTGCAGATCATCCTAAAGTTTACCACAATTGACTTGGGTTATTTCTTCCACAAAGTAATCAATGAGGTTGCTCAGGCAGGACCTTTCCTTTCCAAAGGTTTGTTAACTGCTGTTCACTTGGCTGTACAGATAATCTCAAGTTTGCTTATAATAATTGATCATATTATTTTACATGGAATTAATGTAAGACTGATGAGGCTGTCAATGCTTGTTTCTGATTTGTCAAATTTTTGAAAATGGGCACCACTACAGCCTATTTCCAATATTCTGGTAGCTTTTCAAGTGTCCTCATAACTAGTATCTTGCAATTCTACCTTTGAGATTTTTTTTTGTTTTAAGCTCTTTATGTTCATCTAGGATTTCATGTAATTCATATTTGAAGCCTTGAATTATGCTTTGGTACTTTTTTCTTTTGGGAGAGCATAATTAACCACTTCTAAAAGATTTTCTTAGTTGTTTTTCTGATCTGCTTTTGAATTGTTTTGTTAAATATCTGTTAACAGTGATCAGTGATATGTACATTTGCCCTGAATGGGGTGTCTGCTGTCTTCAACAATTTCTTTCTCTGCACCGAAACATTCATTGTTTATGTGACAGCAATCTCAAAGAATCACTTGTGAGATGTATATTGCATAGAATTAAGGTTGTTTTAAGCATCTATTGGATTACCAGCAAGCTACCACTGATAAAGGTAGGTGCAACTAGTTTTGAGGGAGAGAAGGTGTTCAAACTTCACAATTTATAGCAAAATAATAAAGACGTTCATCCTGAAATTATGCCATGAAACAATAGGTTTAGAATGTTTGCCTGAAATGTTTCTCTCTGGTATTAACCCATTTAAAGTACTGTAAACTAAATGAGCAGACTGTGGAATCACAGGTAAATGCATAGAGGAACTGCCTACATCTGACTCCATATTTTTATTGCTATGTTAATATGCGGAGTAGATTTTAACCTTGCTGCTTGATGGAAAACGGGTAGTAGCAGAGCTGGACCACCATCCACTCCCCACCATGCCTCCACACGTCTATTATTTGCAATAGACAATGAATATTGGAAATCCTCTTCCAATCACTAGACATTTAAAGTAAATGTTCAACCTGAAATGAAGTTTCAGAGATTTGCTTGTATTTTACCTGGAAGATGGTTGCTAGACTTGAGCAAATAAAATAGTGCTGTAAAATATCCCAGACAATATACCTTCCACTAATATTGATATTATTTTTCAGCTAAACTACTGTGTTAGTCTGAGAAATCATTCCAAATGACACTTCTGTTTCTTCTTCCTTTCTGACAGAAAATGTGTTGGCGTTTTTTGCTGTGGGCCCAATGAACTCTCCAAGGAACTTCACAAGCTCAGCAACAAAACCTGTTCACATGGAACAAAATTTGAGTACAACAAAGAATCTTTCTCCTGAAAATCACTAAAGAAAAGATTCAGCACAAAAACTTGAAGTGCAATTATTTTGCTGATATGATAGTCAGCAGGATCAGCCTTAGACAATCTCCAGTCACCAAAGAGTGAACCATATTGAATTAATGCTAATTCAGTAGTTGGTGTGGCACAGGTACAAAGTTATATATTGGGATGTCAATGTCAGTTTACCAATTGGTATTTTTTTCATTGAGTAGTTGAAAGCTGGATATTTTGATTCTATTATAACAATTTTATGGAAGGTTGGGATTGTTATTGCAATTTTAGCAAACCTATTTCTTAAAAAGGAATTTACTTGTAGGTGCAGAACTCAACTCTGACATATGGGCCAGAATTTTCCTGTTGGCGTGCGGGGGAGGGACCCACACACCAACACGTAAAATGACGCGCGGTGATGTTGGACAAATGTCCCGACATCACCGTGCGCCATCGTGATATTTCGTTGGGCGGGCATATGATGATATCCGATGCGTGCCCACCATTAATTAACAGGCCACTTAAGGCCCTTGAGGTGCCAATCGATGGCGATTTTTTGGCATGCGATCTTTGGGTCGGCGCACAGGTGCAATGGGCAGGCGGGTAGGACACATTTGTATAAATCTCATCCACAGGCGGGATAAGAGGGCTCAGTGGGATCATGAGTGTGCTTTCTCAAGTATTGATGTTTCCTGTGTCATCTGCAATACTTCAAAACGCATACCAGCTGCTTTTTCTGGACTCACAACCTTCAGGTCAGCACTCTGCAGTGAGGAATCTTTTTTGGGCCTGCAGGTTTCAGGAAGCCTTCCCTTAGCCTGGGAATGGGAGCAGAACTCTCCACTGGAGGCACCTCCTCTGAGGAGGAAGGGAGGGCTAGAAGGGGGAGGAGGCCAGGAGTGCACATTCAACCTCCAGGGGAGCCACCTTTGGGAGGACAGGTGTAGGCACAGGGAGTGCTGGGCCAAGAGGTAGTCCAAGGCATAAGGGGCTGTAGAAGATGCCACTATCCTGCTGCCAGGGTATACAGGCGGCGAAGCAGCTACCTCAATATGTCTGAGGTGCAGTGCCGAAGGAGGCTCCATCTCTCAAGGGAGACACTCAACTATACCTGTCAGATGATTGGGCCTGAGATCTCTGTGAACTGTGTGGGTGGACACCCCATGCCAGTGGCTCTAAAGGTCACAGCTGCCCTCAACTTCTCTGCCTCTGCCTCCTTCCAGGGCTCGGTGGGTGATCTTTGCAGTGTCTCCCAATCAGCTGTCCACACTTGTGTCAAGCAGGTTACAGATGCTCTGTTCAGGCATGCATTGACCTTCATCCACTACCGTTGGGACCAGGCAAGCCAGACACAGTGAGCCAGAGGCTTCGTGGCCATTGCTGGCTTCCCCCGTGTCCAGGGTGCAATTGACTGTACACATGTGGCCATCAAGGCGCCAGCAGGTGAGCCCGGTGCCTTCGTCAACAGGAAGGGCTTCCACTCCATGAACGTGCAGATAGTGTGTGATCACAGGATGCTGATTCTACAAGTCTGTGCAAGGTACCCAGGCAGCTCCCACAATGCCTACATCCTCAGACACTCCCAAATGCCAGGGCTCTTCAGTGCTCCAGCCCAGCTTGATGGATGGCTGCTGGGTGACAAGGGCTATCCCCTCAGAAGGTGGCTCATGATGCCTCTCCGCCATCCAAGAACAGAAGCTGAGCAGCGGTACAATAGGAGCCAGGCCTCCATAAGAGCTGTGTTGGAGAGAGCCATTGGTCTTCTCAATATGCGCTTCCAATGCCTGGACCACTCAGGGGGCACACTCCAGTACCCCCCAGATCGTGTGTCGGTGATAGTGGTTGCATGCTACGCTCTCCACAATCTTGCGCTGGAAAGGGGGGACGCTGTGGACGATGAAGATGTAGACACAGTGACTGCGGTTGCACATGATGAGTCCAGCAGTGAGTCCGAGGATGAGCATGCACCGGGAAATGCTGAGGGGGTAGATGCTAACGTGGGCATACTCCAGGGAGGCAGGGACACCCGGGAGGCTTTAATCCAACGAACCTACAGCTAGCACACCACATATGGACCACCAGGACAAGCCTGGGCTGCAGGCTCCATACTCGATACCTAAGTGCAAAATCTGCCTGGATAGGAACATTAACTAAGGGCCTTGTTAATAAAGCTGAATGTCCCACAAAACTCTCATATCATTATTGGTAACCATCCACCTGCAGAATAAAAGAGGCACCCTCAGCCATGGTGACATGTCTGAATTTAATATTACACCCAAAGAAACTTAAGAAAACAAAATGACAAAGGTGTTAAAAATCACACCAACTCATGAAAACCTCATTGCGGGCCAACACAAAAGCACCAGTGATAAACCCGTGGTGTGCCTATGGTGCCTTATGTTTATGTCTTTGGGTGCTATGTCTTGGTGCTGCCCCCTCGCTGGCACTGGCATTGGAGACAGCCTGCTCACTCTGTTGGCCTCGATGACCTTGGCGTTCGTCCTCTGGCCCGTGGAGCCTGTGCTGGCCCCACCTGGGAGGGAGCTGCCAGTTCCAAAGCTGGCATCTCCCCAGTCATCGCAGCCTCATCAGATGCAACAGTTACTGGCAGAGGGGCGGAGGAGCTGCCGCCCTCATCCGGAGCGCCCTGAGAGGAACCCGCAGAGATGACAGGCAGCTGCTGCACTGACATGAGGTCGCTTCGGACCTCTCTGCTCACCATGGATGGATGGGCACTGAGCTGGGAAACTTGGTGCCCAGACCATCTCCCACACTGGCACTGACCAGCTGAGGTCAATGCCGATGTGAGGGCACATCCCCAGGAAGCCCTGATTGGTCTCCTGGAGGAGCCTCTCCACGAGAGTCGCCACTCTCTCCATGGAGGACGCATGGCGCTCGGCCGTGAGGATCATTGCTTCGGCGATAGTCCGCGTGGAGTCCTCCACCATGGAGACCAAGCCAAGCATAGCCTCATGTATCTCACCCAGATGCTCCCGCACACCCGGCCCCATTTCCTATGTTTGCTGTGTTGCGGACGACTCCAGAGGCACATCATCAGCCACTGACTGAACATGTGCCTGGTCCCCTGCAGTCCTCCGACTCCTGGCACCATGGGCACTCTCTGTCTCTGCCAGCTCCTCCAGCGACTGTGAAGTGCCCTCACCGCTGTGCCCCGGGACACCAGCCGATGTTCCAATTCCCACCGAGGTGCTAATATCTGCGCTGGTGCCTGCCTGGCAGAAATGGTGTGACATTGGTGAGACTTCAGGGCCCTCAGGTGTGAGAGGGGGCCTCTGCTGCTCCTCCTCCTCGCCCTGCTCTGCTGATGCTGAAAGGAAGAACAAGGACATTGGATCAGTTAACATGGAGACAATGTCAATGTGTATCCCTGTCCCCCGGATCATTATGTGCTCATCCTTCCATAAGCAATGGTCAAGCCATGTTGCAAACTTCAATCACTGAACATTCAGCACCGCTTTGGCTGCTGGAAGAACAACGGTGACCTCACTGCTGGGCAATCATACCTGCCCGTGGCACCCCAGCCTCACCGATACCGGTGGACCTGGGCACATGCATCTCTCCAAATCTAGGGCCTCCTGCTCGAAGCGGCTGAGAATCACTAACTGGGCCGGCCCGCCGCCAGTCCTCACCCATTTGGCGGCATTATGTGCATTCTTCTCCTGAAAAGGAGAGAAGAGCATTGCTTAGTGCTAATTGTACCTGGACTCTCTTCGCGGACGGCCCACCCCAACCAGAGTGGGACAAATCAGGGCTCCAGTGTCTTCTCACCCCGCTGCTGCTGAACGCTCACAAACAAACAAAGATGCTAGGCCTGTCCCCCCCCTCCCCACCCCTTGGGCCAAATGCTGCCTACATCACATTTGGCACCACACGGTCTAACCTTCCATAGCAAGGAGGCGCAAGCACGTGGAGCACAGAGGACAGCAGATCGATCGGTGCCACGCCACCTTGAAGCTCCCCTCCCAGCATCTCATCACCCTGACTTTGACATGTCCTAGTGTTCCAGCACTGCGCCTGGGTGCAGTTCCTCCAGGTTGTCCCAAAAACAGTAATGTGGGTCTCAGTGTACCACATGCTGCGGGTGCAGAACCCATCTATTCACCACCCCCTCAGGGTGACCTCGGCCTGGGCAATATCTGCTGGCCCACCCAGCGAAGGACACATGCCGTCAATGATTCAATGCAATCACTGCACTTGGACTTGAAAGGGGGGCGACGGGGAGAAATCCTACCTGCTGGATTAAGTGACCAACGTCAACATGGTACTCACCTTCCCAAGTGCAGCAGGTCATTGAAGCGCCTGCGACACTGGATCCAGATGCGCCACACCACGTCGCGGCAGCTCACCACCTCCACCACCTCCTCCCAGGCACATATGATAATTTGGGGTGGCCTCCTCCTCCCGTCCTGGGGTACCAGGACCTCCAGCCGTGCTGGAGGGCTGCAAAGCAATCATCAGAAAAACGAGGGGCACAGCACCCCCTTGCCCTACCCTCCTGCCTGGCCTGCTCATCAACAGTGCTCTGGGGAGCCCTTCCACTGGCCATGATTCACAGCCTTGGAAAGGCTGCAGCAGCTTTTTTAAAACAGGTCGCCATTGGACCCGGCAGTCATTGCAGACCCGCCACTGCCTGCCCACTCCCGCTGTCCTCGGGAGCCACAATTCATGCTAGGTGGGCCTTAATTGGCCTGCCCATGTAAAATGGCGCGGGCGACGATCAGGCCTGCGCCTGCTCCCGCACCGCCTACCCGACAGGCAGAAAATTCTGCCCATAGTGAGGGGGAAAATTGGATGCTCTGCTGTGAAAGGTCAGTGATTTGAAAACAGCCCGAGGCTTCTGTGCATCCATTACTTCCCCTTACCACCTTAATTAGTGTAGTTTGCTGTAGCTGGCTGAGAAGCAAACGCCCTCATCTCATTTATACTTTCACGTACTGGATATTAAAGCATATTTATTGTATTAATAGGATAGCTGACAAGTACAGTCCTGTGGTTTTTGCTCAAAGCCCATGAGCTGACCATTATAATACACTTGTAGACTTGGTTCATTACAATAGTTCTCAGTCGCTTCCAATACTATTGAACCCTATCTACTCAAATCATGCTTCTTGCAGAATAATTACAGAGAAGTCTGTTGATTGGATCTCACTCAGAGGAGGATGCATGTTAAATAGGAGATTTTTTAAAAGTAGAGATTTAAAAGACTGAGCCTATGACAAACGTTGAATAAATTCTGCTCCATTAATTTTTCACACCATGTAAAGTCTGTAGGAAAAAGATGCTGGTATCAACAGAAACTTTTGAAAGTGTTGAAAATGATGATGTTGTGGTGCATCACTTTAATGCACTAATACCCTGTGCCAAGCAGTGTTAAATTACAGGTTTTGCCAGAGACTTTGTATCCCAGCTAGCTGTCACACATGGCAAAACAAAAATCTTAAACTTGAAAGGAAAAGTCAGCCGGACCTACTCTCGCACACATCCTGTTAGCAGGTTGAATGACAACTTTGGCAGAGATCTTGAAGTGAGTTTCTAAGTCATCTCTTGGCAGAGGCATGACATGAGAAAGCTAAGAAAAAATTACTGAGAAGCAAAATCAATTCAAATTTAGAAGAGGAAGAATCAATATATTTAATAATTGAAAAAAATTACTTAGTCAGCAAATCCCTAACTGTTCCATGCTAGAAAGAAACATCCCACTTTTGTATAATGGAAGGGAGCCAGTTAACTCATTCAACTTTCAGCATTGTATAACCAAAACTGAATATTAGATGAGTTATTTCTGTGAGCTTCTACATTTATTGATTTTTCAACTTGCTTGCATTCAGTCATTTGCATATGTACTGAGCTAAAGGGCATATGTGGCTTGTAACACAATTATTTGACCAGCTGAAAAAACCATGTCACAATTCTACTTTCTGGGCAGGATTTTCCCAGCGGTGAGCAGGAGGCGGGGCCTGCTTGCCGATGCATAGAATGACGCATGGTGACGTTGGGCGGAACTCCCGACACCACCGCGCCCCATTTAAATTTTCAGGTAGGCTGGGGCTCAGCAAAATCAGCTGTGCGCCCGCCAACCTGTCAATGGCCAATTGAGGCCATTGACGGAGTCATTTAAGTAATTAGAGGACCTGCCCGTCCAACCTTAAGGTTGGCGGGCAGGCCGGGAGCCCTGGCGGGCATTACAAAAAACATGAAACCTCATCCACCGGTGGGATGAGGTTTCATGTAGATTTTTAAAAATTTAATTAAAGTTTTTTAAAAAGTTATGGACATGTCCCAACTCATGTGACAGTGTCACATGAGGGGACATGTCAGGGATCTTTTTTTCTGCTTTTAATAATTTGTACAGTAAAGACAATCTCCCTGAGGCAGCACTTAGCCTCAGGGAGATGAGTACGCTCTTTCGTGCACATGCTCAAAAGAGCGCACTCTCAGGTTTAGGGATTCCCCCCTGCCTGCACAGCTTCCATGCGGATGTCACGCTGGACCGGCCTTAATTGGCCCGCCCACATAAAATGGCGGTGGTGCATCTCTGCGTACCCGCACTTCAACTTCCCCCCCCCTCCCTGACAGGGGGAAAATCCTGCCCTCTCAGTAGAAAGGTTGATATCAGAGTGGATAGTGCGTGCTCTATAGGAGCACCCTCATTGGCATCTCTTCACTAACCTAGTTCCTTAAAATATCATCATGGGCCACAGTTCTGGAAAGTTTTTTAGTACAGGGATGGAGGGTACAAGTTGATTACAACTCCCTCATCTTTTCCAGGATAACGTAAAGCAGAATTAATGCCATTCCTCTGTGATCAAAAGCATGCAGTGTTATAATTTATTTTTCTTCACAAAACACCGGTCCAAGGGCCAGGACTCGGTGGGGGATTTGTTAGTAGCTTGCTTGCAATTTCTCACAACTGTCAAGTGTAAAATAAGGGAGAGCCCAACACCAAAAATACAAAAGTAAATGGTTAGTTTTAGGGCTTTTCTAACCAGATTTTGCCAAATTAAATATTAGCCAAATCAAATGCTTTGTAGCCAGAACTTCTTATTGAGTCAATGGTCATAATCATAACTACCATCATTTATTTTTACTTTATTAGTCATTTAGAATTATTCATAAATCAGTGGGTAAGAGTTTGTGGTGGACAGGTTTTAGTAACTGCCATGTATATTTTTAAATTTAAAAAAATCCTAATTAGCTTTTACAATAAACAGAAGCCACCTCATTAACATTGGTTGGGAAGAGTGACAAAACATATTAAAGAAAATGTATGGTATTGATGCTCCCTGTGATTAGATAGAAATTCTCACTCTGTGGTAGTGTAACATTATTGCTGAAGTTCTTGTATATCACAATATAAAATCACAGTGTGTACTGAAGACCAGAGCCTTTCTGTATTTCCCTGTCAAGATCTTTATCTGACGTAGCAATATTAATGGTAAAAAATGTCTGCTTCCACTTCAGAATTTGCTTTTATATTTGAACAATTCTGGGCCAATTTTGTGTAGTATTTATATTTTGGTTCACTTGATATTATTTCTGATCTGCATGTCATTCTGTGAGTAAAATGAATATACATATTAATTATTGTAAATAATGTAAGTTCTTTAAACTTTCAAAGACAACTGGGCGAAACTGAAACATGATGGCATATCTTTCAAAAATGACTTAAGAGCTATTGATTGGTTTCATTGCAGATGCATTGATTTCTGCTCTATACTTGAGTAATCATGTGTAAAAAAACAAACCTCAATATTAAGTATATTGGAACATGAAGTGTATAATAATGAGAGTGAGTATTAGAATCCTCATTATCTCAGGGCAGGGGGAAATGTGGCCAATAATAGCAGTGGATGTGATACTTTTTCAACAGTCTTAAAAATTGAGGCATGAACTTAAATTTCCTTTCTCAGGAATATTTGAATGGTACAATCCAGTATGATTCTGCCCAGGGAGGAAGTATAAAGAAGTATACTGGGTTTTTTAAATGGCAATAAACAAATACGTGACCAAGATCCCTGGAAGAAATTCTTGGCAGTAGTCACCTTTTGATTATTTTCTACATTGCCAGATTCAGATGTTCCAGATATTATTGCCTTATTTCAGCTTTAAATGACTATTCTTCCCCAATGTGTTGTTGAAGGGCAACATGGCCTCCTGCCTTTTCTGCCTCAGCTTCTGTCTATCAGTATTCATAGCTGGCAGGTTATTTTTGAAGAGCCATTTCTGAAAGCTGAACAGGAGCCTCACAGCCACTTGATGCAGCTGCTTTCAACACAGATTGAAATATACTACAAGGCTGATGTACAACTTGAATTCTAAATCATTTTGAAAATTTGTCTTTAGTTGACATTGAGAATGCCTGTAGAAATATATTAAATCAGAGATTCCTAGCTCCCAAGCGAATTATAATTTTGAATATGTTTAGGAAGAGCAGTAAAATCATGCTTAAAAATTCTCAGGGACAGCTTTGCTACAAGATTGATTAAGGCTTTCTTATTCACAGTGTTGTTTTATCTGATGACTGAAAATGCCTCAACCCACTCTATCAATTCTAATTATGTTCATACATAAAAGTTTGGCGTTCCATATGTAATAAAATGCATAACTTTCTGAATTTGTTGACTTTATTTGAATATTTCCACGTTTTCCTTAAATTGACACCTAACAAAATATCAAACGTAAAGCAAATTTGTTATATATTTTTCATATTGTGTCTGGCTGTGAAGGATTGGGTTAAATAACAAACCTCAATATTAAGTATATTGGAACATTACCACCTACTGGAATTTCAGCAGCACTACAAAGGAAACAGAGGGCCGGATTTTTGCGGTCAGAATGACGCCAAAGCCATTTAAAAATGGTGGGTGATACCCAATTTTGGGATTCCTGCCCCCATTCCCGGCGCAGGCAATATTTACCAGTGCAGGAGGAGGGTGAGGATAGTAGTCTTGCACCCTGCACTCCCGAACTGGCTGGTTCCACTGCAGGGGACAATTTTTGTGGAGACGGCTCATGACTCGTGGTACATGGGCCCTCAGAGGATTTGTGACTAGTCTGGATTTATCTATCTTTTAAAAGGTGACTTCGAAAGTTCTTACTCAGGCCCTCCAGCCATTCCCCTTTGCTTCTCATAGCCTCTATGCCAATTTGTGCCCCCAGTCACTCCCCATGGCCCCTCCGACTCTCCATACCAACTCAATATTAACTCATATTCCCCAGCCAATACCCATGGCTCTTCATGCTCTCCATGCAATTCAAAGCCAACTCATACCCCAACTATGGTCCTTCATAACAAAAACAGAATTACCTGGAAAAACTCAGCAGGTCTGGCAGCATCGGTGGAGAAGAAAAGAGTTGACATTTCGAGTCCAACATGACCCTTCAACAGAACTGAAGTATAGTTAGGAGAGGGGTGAAATATAAGCTGGTTTAAGGTGGGGGGCGGGGGGAGAGAAGTTGAGGGCGGGGTGGTTGTGGGGACAAGCAAGCAGTGATAGGAGCAGATAATCAAAAGATGTCACAGACAAAAGGATCAAAGAGGTGTTGAAGGTGGTGATATTATCTAAGAAAAGTGCTAATTAAGAATGGATGGCAGGACACTCAAGGTACAGCTCTAGTGGGGGTGGGGTGGAAAGACTGGCAAGGTATTAGTTGTAGATTTAAAAATAATGGAAATAGGTGGGAAAAGAAGAATCTATATACATTATTGAAAAAAAAGGGAGGGGGAAGAAAAAGGGTGGGGATGGGGGGAGGGAGCTTAAGATCTAAAGTTGTTGAATCCCCCCAGCATTCCCGTCCCCCCCAGCAACCCTGTAAACTGTCAATCAGGCAGACCATTAAAGTCAATAACGGAGGCTTCAAGTACTCCACACCTCTTAATCTTGACCACATAAACAAAGAGATCACAGAAAGAACGACTTATTATAGCAACTTAGGGCAGGGTTTCACACTGAGTGGGCAGGTGCATACCTGACCCACTCGAGCATAAAATGACATGCGATCTTTTGGTTGGCAGGCATGCACGGGAGTCAGAAGCCCGCCCACTGACAATTAAAAGGTCTATTAAGGCCATTAAAGGTTTAATTAAATGTATTTTTCATTGTCTGTCCAACCTTACGGTTGAAGGGCAGGCGAAAAGGCCAAGCGGCCTTTGCACTTTTTAGGAAACCACATCCACAGGCAGGATGAGGTTTCCAACAGCAAACAAAAATAAAATAAAAAATAATAAAAAAATAAAAACAGAGTCATATGAGGGGACATGTTTTTTAACGCCTTAAAATTCTGTATTTTTTATTTCCCCTCTGCCTCAAGTTCGCGCTCGCCCTCCTCTCCCCAAACCCCCCCCCCCCCCCCCCCCCCCACCACAAGGCAGCACTGCCGCGTGCATTTCACGCTGGGCGGGCCTTAATTGGTCCGCCGGGCGTGAAATCGCGGACTGGCCCCGCAGGCAGCAGTTGGCTTCCCAACCGCTCCCTCCCGTCTCTGCTGAGCCCACCCCGATGAGGGAAAAATCCTGGCTTTTAAGATGCCAAAGTCAACAATTCACTTCACTTTTTAAAACAGAATCCCAGCTGAGCTCATGCTTTTATTGGGCTGGGTTCTTAGCCAAGTATGCAAATGAGGGCAGGTGAAGGAGGACATGAAACTGGGACTGTGAATTTTTGACTTTGTTCTTCAAAGAACATTTCTTAATGGGTGTTTGTTTTCTCAGCAGTTCCATACTTACCACTGGTATTAAATGGTTCATTGGTTACGTGCACAGTGCATATTGGGTGGATGGGCATGGAAGGGGCATGAGTTGGTATTGAGTTGGCAGGGACAATGAGGGGCCATGGCGGTTTGCTGGGGGGATTGAGTTGGCGTTGAATTGGCATGGAGAGTATGAGGGGCTGAGGGACCATGTGAAGTGGTTGGGGACATGACTTGGTATGGAGAGTATGAGGAGTCAAGGAGAGTAGATGAGAGGGGGTGAGAGCTAGAGAGCCTAACTGCTTTTATTACAGCTGGGATGAAGAACCAGAGCACAAAGGTGGGTCTTCTAAACCAGCTTACCTCGGCATTCGCCTGTGGCCATCTAGGAGCTGCTTCCGGGGTCAGCCTGCACCCTAATGTCATATATACTTTGAACGGAAAGTATGTCTTGCATTTATACAGTACCTTTCACAATTCCAGGATGTTCCAATATGCTTTACTGTCAATGATGTACTTCTGAAGTAATGGTGCTGGTATAATGATTGTTAGAAACTACATCATAAACCAGATGCAGACATTCCAGTTTAAAAAAAGTTGAGCTGTTGCCTGCTATAGGCAAGTTACCTGGAGAATGCAGTGAAGAATAGTTTATCAAACCAGACTGAAGTGTACATAAGAACATAAGGGGGCAGCATTTTCCCCCCACTGGAGGGGTTGTGTGGGAGCGGGCGGTGGGGGGCGCGCCACCATTTTACGTGGGCGGGCCAATTAAGGCCCGCCCATCATGACGTATGCCCAGAAGCGCTGTGTGCTCCCTATGCGGGCGGGGGTGGGTGGGGGTTTCCCTGAGTCGGGAGCGCGCTTTTTCGCGCATGTGTGCAGAAGAGCACACGGATCTCCCTGAGGCAAAGTGCTGCCTCAGAGAGATCAGTGTTACTTATAAAAACCTAATTAAAGACGGAAAAAAATTTAAGGATATGTCCCCTCATGTGAAACCGTTGCATGAGATGGGACATGTCCATTACTTTTATTAAAAAGTTTTCGTGAAATTTTAAATCTTACTGAAACCTCATCCCGCCCGTGGATGAGTTTCATGCATTATCCGAAGGCCGCCTGGCCTCCTCGCCTGCCCGCCAACCTTAAGGTTGGATGGGCAGGCCCATTAAGTTCATTAATTAGTTTTTTAATGGCCATAATAGGCCATTGACGGTTTGGCGGGCGCACAGCCGACTCGGCTGCGTGCCTGCCAAACTGAAAATGTAAGTGATGCAGGGTGACGTCGGGACGCCCGCCTGACACCACCCCGTGTCATTTTACGCCCCCGCTCGCCGACCGGAAAATGCTGCCCAAGAAATAGGAGCAGGAGTAGGCCATTTGTCCCCTCAAGCCTGCCCCGCCATTCAATAAGATCATGGCTGATCTGCCCCAGGCCTCAACTCCTCTTTCGTGCCAGCTCCTTCAACTCCCCGATATTTCAAAAATCTATCTATCTCCTCTTTAAATACTTTCAGTGATCTAGTCTCCACAACTCTAGGGTAGAGAATTCCAAACATTCACTACCCTCTGAGAGAAGAAATTCCTTCATATCTCAGTTTTAAATGAGTGTCCCCTTATTCTGTAACCATGTCCCTTAGTTCAAGATTCCCCCACTAGTGGAAACATCTTCTCAACATCTACCCTGTAAAATCCCCTCAGAATCTTGTACATTTCAATAAGATCACCGCTCATTCTTCTAAACTCTAATGAATAAAGGCCTAACCTGTTTAACCGTTCTTGATAAATCAACCCCTTCATCCCAGGAATCAGCCTAAGTGAATCTCTTTTGAACTGCATCCAATGCTAGTATATCCTTTCTTAAATATGGGGACCAAAACTGTACACAGTACTCCAGTTGCAGCCTCACCAATGCCCTGTACAGTTGTAACAAGACTTCCCTATTTTTAAACTCCAACCCCCTAGCAATACAGGCCAAAATTCCATTTGCCTCCTTAATTACTTGCTGCACTTGCAAGTTAACATTTAGTGTTTCATGCACAAGAACACCCAGATCCCTCTTTGCTGTGCTTTTTTGGAGTCTCCATTTAAATAATAGTCTGCCTTTTGATTCTTCTCACCAAAGTGCATGACCTTAAACTTTCCTACATTAAACTCCATCTGCCAAGTTTTTGCCCACTCACTCAACCTATCTATATCCCCTTGCAGATTTCTTATGTCCTCATCACAACATGCCCTCCCACCTATTTTTGTATCAACAACAAATTTGGATACATTACACTCTGCCCCCACCTCCAAGTCATTAATATAGGTCGTAAATAATCGAGGCCCTAGAACTGATCCTTGTAGCGCTCCACTAATTACGTTTTTCCAACCTGAAAAAGACCCATTAATCCCAACTCTCTGTCTTCTGTGTGTTAACCAATCCTCAATCCCTGCTAATACATTACCCCCAATATCGTGAGTTCCTATCTTGTGCAATAATCCTTTATGTGGCACCTTATCGAATGCCTTCTGGAAATCCAAATACATTACATCTACCGGTTCCCCTTTATCAACTTGTTCTATCCTCAAAGAACTCTAGCAAATTTGTCAAACATGATTTCCCTTTCACATAAACCATGTTGACTCTGTTTGATTGCGTTAAGCTTTTCTAAATGTCTTGCTATTTCTTCCTTAATAATGGACTGGAGCATTTTCCCAATGACAGATGTTAGACTGACTGGCCTATAGTTTCCTGTGTTATGATCCCCAGCTGATGTTACCCCTGGACAAGCCTGATCCCAGGGTGGAACCCAGCCTGATAGATCTTAACTTTTATTTGTTTGTTTAGATATGTGGAGAGTAGCTACTGAACAGCGTCACAGGAGTCAGCTGATGAATGTTTTACAAATGAATAAAACATTTATACAACAAGAAAAGATGAACTATATTACAATACTCCTTCACTCTTTATAGATATATACAGATTTGTAAGGATAACACAAGTCACAAAAACGATCTTATACTTTAATGTACACAGTAATTACCCAGTCCATGTAAACCTGTGGCATCCTGTGGTCAGACACACCACACTCTGACCTCAAGTGACAGATGCCACCTCAATGAGATGCTATGGATCTCTCCTCAACTCCGCCTCCCACAGCCGCTTGTCACACTGCGAGCCAACCAGTGTTACTGAATTCCATCCTTCACACGAAGATTTCCAATCTCCACTCTCCAAGACCTCACCTTGGAATCTTCTCCCAAACTGACGTTTTCTCTGAGACACCTTCTGCAAGGGTTCACCTCCAGGGTTTCAAACTCTCCTTCTGATGTTCCTCTTCCCTGGGTCACCACATGCATTCAAGCTGTCTTCCATGCACTCTCACCAACTCAGCCTTAACAGTACACCAGTGTTTCACACGCCCATAGCAAAGAATTATAGACCTTCAGTTGTCTCTTTGAACCATCTTGTTTCTCGCAAGCTGTTCTCACTTTAAATCTGAAGCTTGGAGCCTTTCTCTCTGCCCCTCACTCTTAACTTCACTTAACAGGACCTTTTCCCAGGTTCCTGTCATTCCTTTGACTACAAAGTCTCCTTTGGACTTTCCCCCCCTTCCACTCTCCTGGATTTTTTGGGTTTTTCTTAAGCTTGGGACTTCTTTCTCTCCCCGTTGCTCCAGTCTCTCCTGACAGCATCTCCAAAACCAGCTGAACTCCAACAGCTTCCAAATCAAACTATTGTCTTCTTCTTTATGTATGTCTGTGGGAGGAACCTACCTATCTGGTCCCCTGTTGCTAGGCAACAGGACTGTTTTTCTACTCTTGTGTGTTTACCTTTATCTTGTAGCAGTCATAAACTCCTCATTAGAAATGCAAGCAGCCTTTTAAAGTGAAACTAAAACTCCATTTGACCTCTTTTAACACAAGATACAGAAATACAAATTAAACTTAAACTTTAAAGCTAAAACTCATTCCTAACACCCACAAATACAAATATAACTTACTTAAACTATTTCTATTTCCTAACACCTGCTTTTTATCTCCCTCCCTTCTTGAACAGGGTCGTCACATTAGCAGTTTTCCAATCCACTGGGACCCTCCCGGAATCCAGTGAGTTCTGGAATATTTCGACCAATGCCTCCACGATCTCTGTAGCCACTTCCTTGAAAACCCTTGGATGTAGGCTATCAGGTCCTGGTGACTTGCCTGCCTTTAGTCCCATTAGCCATTAGTTTGTCAAATACTTTGTCCCTTGTGATAGAGACTATTACAAGATCTTTCCTCCCATTAGCTCCTTGCTTATCTGATATCTTTGGAATGTTTATATTGTCCTCCACCGTGAAGACCGATGCAAAATATTGGTTTAAATTATCTGCTATTTCCCTGTTCCCCGTTATCAATTCCCCAGTCGCATCCTCCAAGGGTCCCATGCTCACTTTAGCTGCTCTCTTTCTTTTTATATACCCGTAGAAGCTCTTGCTGTTTGTTTTTATATTTCTTGCCAATTTACTTTCATAATCAATTTTCTCCTTTATTAGCTTTTTAGTCATCTGCTGGTTCCTAAAAAAATTCTGAATCCTCTGGCTTACCTCTAGTTTCACCGCTTTGTATGCCTTAGTTTTTGTTTGGATACTTTCCTTGACCACCTTTGTTAATGATGGGTGGTTCATCCTTCTCATCGAGTCCTTCTTTTTGACCGGGATAAATTTTTGCTGAGCGTTATGAAAATTCTGCTTAAATGTCAGCCATTGCTCATCCACTGACCTTCCCCTTAGTCTATTTTCCCAGCCCACTTTATACTACTCTTTCTTCATACCTCTGTAATTGCCCTTATTTAAGTTGAGGACACTGGTTTGAGACCTGAGTTGCTTGCCCTCAAACTGAATTTAAAATTCTACCATGTTGTGATCGCTACCCTCTAGAGGATCCTTAACTACAATATTTCTTATTAATCCCGCTTCATCATATTGTACTAGATCTAAAATAGCCTGTTCCAGGTTAGGTTCTGCAACGTATTGCTCTAACAAACAATCCCTGATGCACTCTACAAATTCGTTTTCCATGTTACCCTTGCCAATCTGATTTTTCTAGTCAATATGCAAATTAAAATCACCCATTACAATTGTAGCGCTCTTCTTACATATCCCCATTATTTCCTGATTTATATTTTGTCCTACAGTGAGACAACTCTTTGGGGGCCTACGGACAACACCCACCCGTGACTTCTTCCCCTTGCTATTCCTTATTTTCACCCAAACTGATTCAACATCACAAACTATTGCACCTATATTACTCCTCACCACCACACTGATACCTTTTAGTAACAAAGCTACCCCACCTCCTTTTCCTTTTTGCCTATTTTTCAGAACGTTGAATACCCTTGAATATTGAGTTCCCAGTCTTGGTCACCCTGCAACCACGTCTCTGTAATAGCTATCAAGTCATATTCATTTAATTCTATTTGTGCCGTCAACTCGTCTATCTTGTAATAAATTCTGCGTGCAATCAAGTAAAGAGCCTTAAGCTTTGACTTTTTACCATTATTACTCATTCTGGTTCTGATTTCTGCTACACTCATCTGCTTATATTTTCTGCTCCGTCCTGTCACACTTTGATTATCGTTTGTCTCTTCACTACCCTGCACCTCTGCTCTCTCATTTCTTTTTGATTTTTTAAACATCCCTTCATTTGAACCCTCCCACCCCTCCACCCCACCAATTAGTTTAAAGTCTTATCTACAACCCTAGTTATATGATTTGCTAGGACACTGATCCCAGCATGGTTCAAATGAAGCCCGTCCCAACGGAACAGCCCCCTCCTTCCCCATTACTAGTAGCAGTGCCCCTTGAATTGGAACCCATTTCTCCCACACCAATCTTTGAGCCACGCATTTATCTCTCCAATCTTATTTACCCTACCTTAATTTGCATGTGGCTAAGCCAGTAATCCGGAGATTATTGCCTTTGTGGTTCTGCTTTTCAAATTAGGCCTGAGTTGCGCTCAGTCCCTCAGCAGAACCTCTTTCCTAGTCCTCCCTCTGTTGTTGGTACCTACGTGGACCACGACAACTGGATCCTTCCCCTCCCACTCCAAGTTCCTCTCCAGCCCAGAAGAGATGTCCTTAACCTTGGCACCAGGTAGGCAACACCGCCATCTGGACTCTCTGCCTTTGCTGTAGAGAACAGTATCTATTCTCCTAACTATTGCTATGAGACAGCCTTTTGGTAAAGATTTCTTTAAAAATCCCCGAGGGAAACCTTAAACATAACCTATTTTTTTAAGTGGTATGTTTGAGATGCAATTCTAAATTCAGAAATCAGAGAACCAGTTCTCGAGAGGTTTTATATTAAACTAAATTAAGCATTTTATTAAGTTACAACACATTAAACACATATACATGGCTATAAATTACTACTATCATAACTTTTAACAAATTCCTAAACTAATCTCCATTAAGGCAACAGCAACCCATAGACTTAACCAGACACCAGGTAAAGCATTTTCACCTTACAAATTCAAAACGTGGTTCTTTTCATTTTGGTTCCTGTGGAGTCAGTTGGAGGCTTATAGCCGCTTTGATCTTACATTGCTTCTCCTTGCACACACAAAACTGCTATCCTTATACCTAGCACAGCTCATTGAATGTAAATTCTCACTGTATCACCAGCCTCTTCTAACAATAAAACCCCTTTCATATTACCAATTTTATTAGTAATATATAAGTATTGCTTGGTCTCTGCTAGCTAGGTGCCAGATTTAACTTGCCTTCGTGAATGCCCTATTCAAAAATGCAAATGCACTCTCCCTCTCTTACCTCTCAAAACTAGTACACATCAAAGCACCCAGACTAGCTGATTTTAATCCAATTAAGACACACACAGGCTATCCCCTATTACTACTACATTTCTCTTTTCTCCCCCCACTTGAATGGTGCTCTGTACCACGGTGCTATAGTCAGTTCGCTCATCCTCCCTGCGGTCTGTGCCCTCGTCCACACTGGGAGAAAGAACCTCGTACCTATTGGACAAAGCATGGGCTGAGGCTCCTCCAAAGCTAAATTCTGGATCCCCATTCCTGCCTCACTCGCAGTCACACCCTCCTGTCCCTGGCCACAGTCAAAATTTGATGTAATTAATCTAAAGTGTGTGACTGTCTACTGAAATTTACAGTGCCCAGGTAACTCTCCCCCTCCCTGATGTGTCACAGTGCCCACAGCTCGAACTCCAGCTCATCAACTCTGAGACAAAGTTCCTCGAGCAGCCAACACTTGCTGCAGATGTGGTCACCATAGATCGCACCGGGGTCACCAGCTCCCACATAACTACAGCTGCAACACATCGCCTGCCCAGCCATTTCTATTCTATTTAATTAATTAATTTGGATGTTATATATTTTAGAAGTGAATTTCTTAACTATACTCTTCAGCTGTAATAACATCTCCTGCTTTAAACCACTTGGCCAATTCAAAGAGACACGAAAGGGATACCCACTAATCACCTACCTGTTTTCCTTTGATGTCACACTTCGACTCTGACGGGTAGAAACAGGTCATCCTCTCGTACTATCCCCTAGGTGCTGCTGACTGCCTGTCCCAGGGTCCTCCTCTCACACTCTCCTCTAGGTGCTGCTGACTGCCTGTTCCAGGATCCTTCTCTCGCACTCTCCTCTAGGTGCTGCTGACTGCCTGTCCCAGGGTCCTCCTCTCACACTCTCCTACACTGATACATGAAACCATAAGAAATACTGATACCTGTACCTGAAATGTAAACTGCCCGTATGTTGTGATTCATTGCACCAACACAGCACAGTATGACATACAGTGGATTGGATTGAAGGGAACACAAAGTGGAGGCCAGATACACCTTTTTTTGAGAATAATGGTTTATACAGGCAGGAAACTGGATCAACCATTAGCAATCTTAAAAGAGATGTGATATTGCTCCCCCTCCAATAGTGTATTATTAAAGGTAACAGGGCAGAATCATCCCAGATTTGCACTATGTGTGCTAGTGGGCATGAAAGAAAGACCTTTTACCCGCGGCTGAAATGGCGGGTTTTCATGCCATATCATCTGCTACCTGCCTCATTAATTATGCAGCCACAGGAAAATTGCCATCTCATTGGTGGGCAGCCTCTGAATTGCCCGCCACGCCATTGCCTCACCATTTCCTCACTCTGAGTGCCATATCTAAACTGCAGCTACACACACAGTTCCTAATGCTTGCAGCCCAGGGCTGCTCCTCATGGCCCTGAAAGCCAAGAAGAGTTCAGTGACCCGTTACCGAAATGCCATTGAAGGCCTGTCCTCCATTCCCGCTCTGGCCGCAGCAGGTCCTGCAATCTCATCACTCCGGCTTGGGAGGCAGTGGCAGTGGTGGTCAGTGCCAATGCTGCACAGATGAGGCTGGCAATCCAGTGCAGAGAGAGGATGAAAGGTTTCATCCATTCTGCCAGGGTAAGACAACCATGTCATCACTCTAAACTCACAGGCACAAAGCCATCATACATTCACTGGCATCTCACTCACTGCCAGCTCAAGGGACATCACCACTCACTCACATACAACCTCACATCCCCCTCTGGCCTCATCTCCTGGGACTGCCTCCTCAGCCCTCACCATCTTGAGGCCACTTGCACAGATCAGCATGTGCCCCCACACACACCTTGGGATACCCTCCTTCCCCAGTACAGCCCTCATCATGCAGCCTCTTCCCTTGCCTGAGGCCACTTCTGCTCCTTCCCTAAGCAAGCCCTAGCCCTGCAGCCATTGAAAAGCCACCTCTGCCTTACGGCTGGCCGGGTAGGTAGAGACCTGCCCGTGCGCCCCCCCTAAAAGTGACGTGGTGCTGCCTGTGAAGCCTGGCGCTGATGACTGTGAGTGCTGACTGAAGCAAGGTAGACAAACAAACCTCGAAGTCCAGAGCAAAGTGCAGCTCTCCAGGTGCACATCGCTTATGTACAGTTGTGAAACACTGCACTCCGATGTGCTCAGATGATCCAGCGTTGGGGGATGATTCCGGGGAGCAGGGCTTATAATGAGATGCTAAAGTATTGAAATTAGGTTCCCGACCTGCAGCGGCGGGAAATGCGGCCCGCCATTGGCGGGTGGAGTGGACAATTGCAAACTGGTTTGACGATGGTGTAAAACCGATTTTTGGCCTTCTTGCCATATTGTCCGCTCACTCCCGCCATGATACCTGCCGCCAATGGGAGGGGAAAATTCTGGCCTTAGCTTCTGAATGTGAGAGTTTTATTGTTGTGAAATTCTGTCCCTAAATCTCTCTGCCTTTTCCCCTCCTTTAAAATGCCCCTTAAAACCTACCTCTTTTATGAAACCTTTAGCCACCTGTCCTGATAGCGATTTATGTAGCTCGATATTAAATTTTGATAATGCTCCTCTGAATCACCCTGGGATGCTTTCCTCCATTAAAGCTGCTATGTAAATGCAAGGCGGTGGTGTTTTATTTCTGCTCTGGCCCTTTTTCCAAGTTATTTTTAAAATCCATCCAGATTAGTACGCAGATTTAGAAATATTACACATCAGACAGATCAAGTCTTCCAGAAAAGATTCTCTAGATTTTCAGATGTGCACGTTTGAAAAATACAAGGGGCGAATTTTCTGGTCGGCGAGCTGGGGTGGGGCCCGCTCGCTGACGTGTAAAATGATGCGCAATGGTGTTGGGTGGACATCCTGATGTCACTGCGCGTCATTTAGATTTTCAGTTCGGCGGGCATGCAGCCAACTGGGCTGCGCACCCACTGAACTGTCAAAGGCCTATTAAGGCCTGTTTAAAAATCATTAAATCAATTAAATGAGCTGCCCGCCCAACCTTAAAGTTGGTGAACAGGCGAAGAGCCCAGGCGGGCTTTGCATTTTTCATGGAGCTTCAACCACAGGTGGGATGAGGTTTCATGAAATGTTTATAAATTAAATATATTTTTTAATTAATGTCCCTTGACATGTCCCAGCTCAGGTGACACTGTCACATGAGGGGATGTCTTAAAATATTTTCAGATCTTTATTTAAATGGTTGAGCCTTAAACAAGTCTCCCGGAGGCACCTCTGTGCCTCAGGGAGATTTCTGCGCTCTTTCACACGCGTGCGCAAAAGAGCACTGGCCTGGACTCGGGGAATCCCTCCCCGCCTGCACAGGGTGCGCTCAGTGCTTCCGGGCGAGCGTCACACTGGGCGGCCCTTAATTGGCTCACCCATGTAAAATGGTGGCGCCAATCGGGTTCGCGTTTGCTACTGCCCACCCCCGTACAACCCCCCCCCCTCCACCATTGGGGGGGGGAATGTTCAACCCCAAGAGATTAAGGAGAGAAGAAGTATTGTTACATTTTATTTGGTTTGTTTGAATTCAAGAGTCTGCTAACTCTACAGAGAAAATAAGATTGTAAATATTGATTTATACTGTATAGGTTGTCTATTGACTGACCCTTCATTTACACTTTGGTTCTCCATTTCTGAGGAGTCTGATCAAAAACAACTTTCGTGAAAGAAAATCTTTTATTATAATTCTGACATAATTAAATAAAAGTATTGTTAGAAACTATGTTGTAAACCAGATGGAGACAATTCATTTTTAAAAATACTGATAAGGTTGAACTTTTGCATGCTATAGAACCAATTGCTTGGAGAACGCAGTGAAGAAATTTTAATTCGATCAGAAAGAAGTGTACACCGATATATGAAACCATAAGAAATCCTGGTACCAATACGTGAAATGTAAACTGCCTGTATGTTGTGATACCTAATACCAACATAGCACCTGAGTAAGGTATAGACTGGATTACAGGGCATGTGAAGGGGGCACCAAGTGGAGGCCAGATGCATCCCTAAAGAAGGGGAAGGAAAAGAAACAGGTGAGAACTCTTCATTTGCTTATTCTTCCTCAGTTCTTGAGAGACTTTCAGCAGTGGCATGAAGAGAGATCTTGTGGAAGGCCACTTACCCCATGCTTTCATTCACAAAGAGATGCAGTCCAACAAGGATTAGTAAAGGGTGAAAATGTATGTGCATCTCAAAAACAAAACTGTAAGTAAAAAACTTGTATATCTATTGTCACTGTGTTGCAAGTTTATGTTGCATATTATGTACATTACTCATGAATATATGCAGCATGTTTTCCAAGTATTTGTTTAAAGCTCATGTAGACTTACGATAAAAGACTTGCTGTTTGCAAAGTGTTTATAATTTAATTTAAAGGGTTTGCAGACTTTTAACTGCTGTTAAATATTTTTGTGGTAAAATAGTTGTTAGTTCACAAAAATGATTTTTTTTCCTTTTTAGTTTCCTTTATTTATTCATTCATGGGATGTGGGCTTCGCTGGCTGGGCCAGCATTTATTGCCCACCCCTAGTTGCCTTTGAGAAGGTGGTGGTGAGCTGCCTTCTTGAACCACTGCAGTCCATGTGGTGTAGGTACACCCACAGTGCTGTTAGGGAGGGAGTTCTAGGATTTTGACCCAGTGACAGTGAAGGAATGGCAATATATTTCCAAATCAGGATGGTGAGTGGCTTGGAGGGGAACTTCCAGGTAGTGGTGTTCCCATGTATCTGCTGTCCTTGTCCCTCTAGATGGTAGTAGTTCTGGGTTTGGAAGGTGCTGTCTAAGGAGCCTAAATGAGTTCTTGCAGTGCATCTTGTAAATGGTACACACTGCTGCCGCTGTGTGTTGGTGGTGGAGGGAGTGAATGTTTGTGGATGAGGTGTCAATCAAGCAGGCTGCTTTGTCCTGGATAGTGTCAAGCTTCTTGAGTGTTGTTGGAGCTGCACTCATCCAGGCAAGTGGAGAGTATTCCATCACCCTCCTGACTTGTGCTTTGTAGATGGTGGACAGGCTTTGGGGAGTCAGGAGGTGAGTTGCTCACTGCAGGAGTCCTACCCTCTGACCTGCTCTTGTACCTACAGTATTTATCTGATTAGTCCAGTTCAGTTTCTGGTCAATGGTAATCCCAGGATGTTGATATTGGGGATATAGGGGCGATGGTTACATTCTCTCTTGTTGGAGATGGTCATTGCCTGGCACTTGTGTGGGGCGAATGTTACTTGGCACTTGTGAGCCCAAGCCTGGGATGGATACAATAGGACTGCTTCTATTCTGTTAACAAAAAAAAACAAATCCCTGTACTGTACAAGTGCCAGTAAAGGAATGTGCTAATATCTATAGTTTTTTTCAAAACGATTTCAGACAATTATATTGGAGGTGCCCTTTTTTTTGAAAAAACTCTTGAGAAGTGGCTGATGTAAAGCATTCTGTATTGCCTATCTTTAGTTGCCTCAAGCTGGCAGTGAGCCTTCAGCTTAGACTGCTGATTGTGCTCCACAATGGTGCTATGGTGGAATTTTAGATTTTTGACCTGCCTCTACCACCCTCTAACATGGTGCTAGCATCACATGAAGTAAGCAGTCATGCAACAGTAGGTTATGCACTGGTCTGGGCTGCGTCTCATAATCATTATAATTAGCAAGCGGCATGAAGTTTGTATGCTGCCTGCATCATTTTGAATAGACATGGGGTAATCATGGATCCTGATCCCTGCACCTGATTTTGGGGCTATCCAATTCCCTAAAGTCTTTGTCACTTAGGGATTATATAATTCAATATCATTTTAGAGAATTTTTTAACATTCATTTAATATTGTCAGAATGGCAGAAATAGAGTAATATTCCCATTTAGACTCCTTATTTGCAAATACTCCATTGTGCACTTTGCATACCTAATTTCCCCTGGAATCCTCTCTGCAATGACAGGTTGTGGTTGCCTCTCTTCTCAACGAATCCAATTATATCTTTGCTTCAGGGAGCCAAATAAATTCTAATTAGTTGATCTTAATTTTTAATCAGTTGTAACTGGCTGGGAATTCCTCCTCGCAAAAGTACTTATCGAATGTCCATAACATTTAATTGCACAAATGCGAAGTATCCAATATATCACTTTTCTGAGTGAGAAATATCCAATCTAACCAACTGCTGTGTAAAAATCTTAAAAACCTAAATGTGCAAAGGCAAGTCCAACCAATGGCAGATGCCATTAGATTTACTGCAATAAGAAAATCTGGCCCATTCGAGAGTTGAACAAGAGACAAGCACAGTGGAAAGATTATTTAAGGGGCCATTTTGATGAGGTACTGGATTGTTCCTATTTGTTTAGAAAGGTCTCAGTATCGGACAAAGCTTGTATCTTGTACTTAAGTCTGATAATGTTTGGGGTGGACGGTCAGTGTATTATAGCAGAATTTTTTTCTGTAGCATCAGATAGATTATAATTGTCATGATTTCACATATTAGCAATAATCCAAGTGTTGAACTGACAATTCACATAGCTGTTTGGTAAGTTACACCTTGGTACTCATCATGTTCATTGAGCAGAGGCTGCTTCTCTTCAAAGGTGGGGTCTTGTTTCTTCCTCTTCTGACATGCCTGTGTAATAATATAATTAAATAGTGCTGTCACCAAGCAGCCAACCACTGCAGCACTTAGCAACCAAGGCCAGATCTGCTTGGCTTGCTGTAGATAGGGGGCGAGAATTTCCTGAATTGAAGGTGGTACTGAAAAATACAAGAAGGGAAAAAAGAAATATGTTAAAAAATATGAAATGCAGATATAGATTGAAAGCATCTCTGACTTGTCCGTTGTATCCCAATCTGCAAAATTTATACTGAATTACCATGAAACTACAAGAAAGGAGTAGCAAGGCATTTAGTTTTCAGAACATATTTATGAACTCATTGGCCAGGATTTTCCCCTTGGCGATTTGGGGGCGGGGCCCGCTCGCTGAGGGAAAATGGCGCGGGATGACGTTGGGAGGAATCCCCGACGTCATCCCGGACCATTTAAACCTTAAGGAAGGCGGGTGGACAGCGAAATCAGCTGTCCGCCAGCCGACCTATCAATGGCCAATTAAGATAGTTAAATGCCCTGCCCGGCCAACCTTAAGGCTGGCGGGTAGGCCAGGAGCCCCAGCGGCCTGTCGATTATTAATGAAACTTCATCCACTGGCAGGATGAAGTTTCATTACCGTTTTGTAAAAATTTAATAAATTTTATGAGTTTGTTATCAACATGTCCCATCTCGTGTGACATTGTCACATGAGGGGGACATGTTAATCATTTTAAAATATCTCTATTTTTTGACTTTACTTGCCTTTCACTAAACGTCGAGACAGGACTTTACCTCAGGGAGCAGTGTGCTCTTTCGCGCGAAAGAGCGCACCTTGACAGTTGGGGATTCCCTCGCCCCGGTTCAGGAAGCGCATAGCGCTTCCTGTTGGGCGGGCCTTAATTGGACCACCCACTCAAAATGGCAGCGGGCCCTGTTTCAGTGGCGGGATTTGGCTGCCTGCCTGCCATCGAGCCGGTGGGGCCCGCCCGCCATCCAAGGGCTAAATTCTGCCCATTATCTTACTCTTACCCTGTTATCTAACCCTGGATAATATTGCATCCTTTCATAGTTTTCATAGTCTCCTTGTTTCCTCAAATAATTCATCTCGTATAGAGTTGAGAATATTTGAATGAATTGGCTGAACATCTACTTGTGTTGGTTTAGTGATCCAACATGTTAAAGTACTTTATAAAACTTTGAAATTATTGTACATTAATAAAGCATGTACTTCCACAATTAACTGTATAATATATATATATATATATATACTGTTATATAGTATTGTGTAAGTACTTTCACCACACAAACTGAAGCAGTGCAAGAAGGTTTTCAAGGGCAATAAGCAATGGGCAATAAATGCTGGTCTTGCCATGAATGAATAAAAAAAACTTAAGCATTATGTAAAGATTAAAGTTTAAAAAGGATACTTAAACATTTGTTTGAAAGACTTAATGCAACAGCATTGACCAAGATTCATGAAACTATTTATGTAGATTTTGAAGAACAGGGAAATTATCCCCAGTGCCCTGGCCGATAATTATCCCTCAATCAACATCCCAAAAAACCAATTATCATTTGTAAGAGTTTGCTATATACAGCTTGGTTACCGTGTTTCCTCAATAAATCTGTGACTATGCTTCAAAATTGCTTAATTGGCTGTAAAGTGCTTTGAGACGTCTAGTGGTCATGCAAGGCACTGCAAATCTTTCATTTTAGATTCAAGGAGTTGGCATTTGTTTAAGGCCTGTTTTTGGGCCCATAATCAGTGGCACACCTACAGAATATAACCAAAAAGAAGCGTGAAGTCTGCCCAAAATTGGTCCAAGGACCTTGTTAACATTTCTTTGAATGAGCTGCTGATGCCTGTCACATTGGTAATGGACTGTGAGCAGTTCTAAGGAGCACACCTTAGGAAGGATATATTGGCCTTGGAGGTAGTGCAGTGTAGATTTACCAGAATAACATCTAGACCCTAGGAGTTTAAATGTGAGAAAAGGTTACACAAAGTAGAAGGAAAATAGACAAAGCAAACCAAGTACACAAAGTAGACACTGAAGAAGAGTCCTACAGGCTCAAAATATTAACTCTGTTTCTTCCTCCACAGATGCTGCCAGACGTGCTGAGCTTTTCCAGCATTTTCTGTTTTTATTTCAGATTTCCAGCATTTGCAGTATTTTGCTTTTACACAAATTAGGGTTGTAATGCCTGAAATGTTGAATGTTAAGTGTGAGTTAATTGCAGTTCTTAAGATATTATGGGTAACTGGTAGGACAGACAGAAAGAAAACATTTCCGCTGCTTGGGGAGCCTAGGACTAGGGGACATAGCCTAAAAGTTAGAGCTGAGCGTTTCAGGAGCGACGTTAGGAAACATTTCTACACACAAAGGGCGGTGGGTGCTTGGAACTCTCATCCACAACAGCAATTTATGTTAGGTCAATACCTCCTTGTGCTGGGCCATTAGATGACGTTAATTACAGATGTCATGGATGTTGTTGCAATGACTCCCCAGGCCAATATAAAAAGTCTGTAGATATTTGAGAGAGGTGACTTGCTGTAAAGGAAGTGGCATCACACTGAGAGACAACACCTGTAGTAATTATGGTTTTATTTAGTGTGTAATGTACCTTTAAGAATAATACTTGTTAAGGAATATCACATGATCTGTAGTAACCAATAGGAGAGTAGCGCAGGCTACCCTAGCAGTCAGTGTAGAGATAGAGTTGGGGTTGAAAGCACACGTGTAGTTGCTGCTGAGTACATTGTAAATAAACTTAATGTTTCCATCCAAGAAGTGTCTGCAGATCAACTTTATCATTAATAGTAGCAACTCAGCCACCTTACAACAACCCGATTTACTATGCAGCTTCTCCCTGCATATCAGTTTGACTCAGTAGTATAGTATCGATTCTCAATTAGAAAGTCCTGAGTTGAGGCCTCATAGCAGGACCCGAGAACAACATAAACCCTGCTACTACACCGCAACACTGAGGGAGTATGACGTTGTCAAGGAGGTTGGGCAGGGTTTTGTGTTTTGGACTTTTGAAACTTCTGAGAAAAAATTGGCCACAAGTGCCTGATCACTTTTGTGGAGGGGATCCCCTCCTCTAGCCGGCCTGGGGCCACAGCTGTAGCTCAGAGATGGGCGGGCAGTGGGGAAGATTGGGTGGGTTGGTGGTTGGTGAGCGGTGTTTCAAAATCAGCTGCTGGGAGGCTACTTCCAGGCAGCTGCAGTACAGGGAGGGCTATAGGCCAAATGGAAAATTCCAGTCAGCCTCTGATTGGTCTTAATTGGCCTTTTAATTATCTAAACAAACTACCTGCCTTTGTGGGCAGATAGCCATCCCATGCCTGATCTGACATGCAGGAAACTTGGCTCTGGGCAGGATGCTGCCAGAAAACTGCATACCGGCCAGCTGTCAATTATACATGCCCTTTCACCTCCATTTCTGCCCCAGGGCACAAATCTTGCCCATTATCTTTCACATGAGACATTAAACCTAGGCCCCAACTGTCCCCTCATGTGGGCATCATACATCCTATTCAATCAAGTGTTGGGAAATTCTCCTGATGTCCTGGCTAATGTTTATTCCTCAACCAACAACACCAAATAAACAGATTAACCAGTCTTTCATCTCATTGCTGTTAGCAGGATTTTGCTGTGTGCAACATTGACAACTGCATTTGCCAAAGAAACAACAAGGATTACATTTCAAAAATAATTAGTTGGTGTGAAACACATAGGTATAAAGATGTGTGAGTAAATACAAGAACTTCCTTTCTTTCCCTGGGTGTACTGAATCACAGAATTAATTCAGAACTTTAAACATACATATTTAACCTCACAGAAAATAACTTGTAAAATACCGAGAACTATTTAAGGAAATGCATCTTACCTGATTCAACCAAATAATCATAATCATATCCAAGTTCTCTTGTTGAAATAAAAAAGTCAATATTTCTGTAGATTGGAATGAAAGGCACCATGTAATAGTCACGGTTGTGGCCTATTGGTGTGTTAGTTGCTGGAAAGATTGTCTGAAGAGGCATGTGTCTCCGTAACCATTGTTCATATATGCTGCAGTTGGCAAAACAAAATATAAACCATATTAGGAGCTCTAATACTGAAGGCTTATTTGGATCACAATCAAATTCACCTAAATCTTTGGCTGAGTGGCTGCACTCTTGCCTCCAAGAAAAATGGTGCTGAATTCAAGGCTTGCTGTAGATTGTAATTTAGGTTTACACTTCAGTGCTGCACTGTTGGAGGTGCCATCATTTAGATGAGATGTTAAATGAAATCCTGTCTGCCCTGTCAGGGAATATAATGGGAATGATTCTATGACAATATTTTAAGAACAGGAGCATTCTCAGGGTGTTCTTAACCATCCTCACTTAAACAGATTATCAGCTCATTTATCTCATTGGCGTTTGTGGACCTTACTGTGCGCAATTTGGCTGCCACTCCCCACTACATTATAACAGCGACCAAATTTCAAATGTATTTCATTGATTGTAAAGTAAATTGAGACATTATGAGGATGTAAAAGGCACTACATAAACACAAGTTATTTCTTATTCCTTAAAAAGTATCATTGGCTTATTTTTTAAAAATAGTGAGGCCTTGTCTTATATTTATAGTTCAGTCACTATTTATATGAAAACTTTAAATGCCTGTATTTAAAGCTGAATTCATCCCTTTAACTCTATTGTTAATATGGCATTTAAAAAGCTTACTGACAAATACAATCCTTTATCCAGCTTCAACATTGTATCTAGGGGACACCATCAGACTATCAGAGAGCCTGAAATTTTAAATTTCACGTTTGCCTGTGCTATTCTCTTTTGCAGCAACTCCAACGTTGCTTAGATTATAATTCAAAGCAGATGAAGTTATTCTAGGGCATGAGTAGATCAGTATGAACATTAAATAGGCTCCTCCTGTTACAATACTAACAATGGTGAATGAAGGAAAATGTTTCACTTATATATAGTGTTACTGAAGGTGATTGTTAAAACTGAGATTCAGTTCACGCTTGCACTTAAACAGGATAGCCTGGGAAAACTTAAGCTAGGACATGTTAGCTCATTGCAGACAGAGACAAATGCCTCCTTGCATTCCTTTCTTTTACTTGACCAGCATATTCTGAGTGTTGCCTCAACCATATGTCGTCTATAGCTTGTTACACACTCAATCATAGAAATATGACTCATTTGTTCGTCTTTCACTTATAAATGATTCCATGTGCAAATAAACCTAGCAACACCACCTCTTTAAGAAATTCATACCATTGCACTCCATTTTGGTCTCATGACATTGACCTGATCCAGTGTTTGCACGCCAAACTCAGTAAAACTAATTGCTTCAAAAAAACTGGCACAGGTCAAAAAAAGTGGACAATTTAAAAAGGAACATAGAATTGAAAATTAACCCTGACTGAGTGCCACTGTCACAACATGACTAAATAAGTTACATTATTTTATATTACATGAAATTTCAGGATTTTGATTCATGTTTAATGATCGCTTTCCAGGATTCCTCTGGTTCTTTTGCGAAAGAGCACATGGCACAGTGAAAGGATGGATTGGAGTGCAGCAGGGATTGAGCCTGTCATGCTTTAAGCAGCAGCTGTATCCAACCTTCCTAAGTTGTATCATGGGGGAAAACTATAATATAGTACAAAGAAATGTAATTTGTGTAGTGATGGATTTGTAAATTATTAAAGGTGAAAATTACCTCTTATGGTATAGCTTAGATGTTTAAGAAGGGCAGTTAGGCTCCTATCACAATTGATATTTGGATTTTTAACCTTATCCCAGCACTTTGATTCTTTTCCTTGCATATTTTTCCAGTTCTTTTGCCATGATTTCTCTTTTCTACATGAATTTAACATTTTTGGACTGATTCTAAGATGTGCTGTTCGATTCCATTTTTTTCACTTATAAGCAACCCAATGCACTAATTATTTGCTTGCTCAATGTGGATGATTTTAGCTTGGCCAAATCAGTGTTAATGGGGCAGGAACGGCCTCAAAATGAGGTCAATTAGACTAAGTGCTCATTAACACACATGCAGTGGCTGCTGCTGCTTTATAGGGGCATGCTGTGGCTCAGTTCATAGCACCCTCGCCTTTGAATCAGAAGGTTGTGGGTTCATGTCCCACTCCCGGAAACCAAGAACTGTGAATGTACTCAAAAGAGTTACAATCTGTGACTGTTGATAACTCGAAAGAATTTTTTTTATAGGGGCATTCCCTTGGGTGATGACAGCACCGATTTCAGGTGGTAGGAATTGACTATGCAAATTGACCCCTGTGACATACTTAGGACCCTGATTTCAAATATTTGGGACCTGTAGGTGGAGTGTTGGACCTGTAGGAGGAGTGTTCATCCTGTCCCAACATTGAGCAGCTTGGTGAGTGATCTTTCACTCATGACTGCTTCAAAAGGAGCCTAGAAAAGTTTCAGGTCATAGTTTTGAAGAGCTACCTTCCTGAATTCCCAAAGATACTGTTGGTCACTGCCAGACCAGGCTCAATTCTCTCCATGATCACCTCCAGCCCCCCCCTCCCAGGATCTATCTGCAGGCCAACATCTGAACTGCCAGATACTGCCAGATACCGGACCACGGAAGACGCAGTGGAATGCTGGGGCAGGGCATTGCCAGTGGCTTGGAAACGAGACTCTGGCCTCTGGCTGGCAGGAACAGGCTGTAAAGTAAAGGGTTAACACCAGTACCTGATATTAATGCAAATGCTGATGTAACTATGATGCAATGTCACATGACTAAGAGACTGTGATCTGGTGGGAAGCAGAAGCATAACCTCATGTAGAGTACTGAGACATACATAGATCTGTAAATAAATAAGAATAACAGTCTATGGTAGCAATCTTAGAGTAACAGGAAAACCCTAAAGAACCCCATCTAGACCCTGAACTCAAGATAAAACACAGGCAGGCGGCCATTGAACTCAACTGGTTGGTCACCTGGAAATGAGTATCTACCCCAATGTTTACTTTTAAAGGCTCCGACCATCATCTATGTTTCATATAGTAAGTTCATGTACCTGACTCCTTCACTGGTAAAAGGATAATTTAGTCACTCAGCATTTTATGTAGATCCTAATATAAATGTTAATTTAATTTGAATGTAAGAGAGTTCAATGAGCCAAGTTTAGCCATAGTTAGCTCGTGGACATAAATTGGAGTAAAACTCCCAGGTCATTCATTGATATAGAATTAAGGTGAAAGATTTAGGATTTGTCTGGTGCCCTTGCTAAATATTCCTGTTGGGGTATCTATCTCAGTGTTCCTACTGTCTGAAGTGGAAAAAAACATATTCGGTGTTCTACTGCCATTGAAGAAACTGTATTCTGTAACCATAAACATAATCTGTGGTTTGAGTAAGCCTAGAATCAAATAACTTGGGAAATATTATAAACACATTCACAAAGCTTTTATTTTTGTTCTTTTTCCACTCTCCCCACCTTTCACTTGCTTAAAATCTAATAGATTTCTAACTTTGTCCAGTTCTGATGAAATGTCATCGATCTGAAATGGGTGAGCTGAATTTTCCGCTCCGGAGACTAGGTGCGCTAGCAGGTGGAAAAGGCAACGCGGTTCCCACCAGCCGGCGTGGTAGGTTTCTGCTCTTCACCTCATTACGTATGCATGAATGAGCAGCACATCGTATTTGGTGGTGGAGTGGGCTTGGATTTGTCTGCCCTGCCGTTACCTCATTGGCTCATATTCTTCTGTCCACCATATTTAAATGGCTCCCACGCACACATTCATTCTCTGCAGCCCAGGACTTGACATGGCGGGCGATGGTCCCCAGAAGAGACAGGTGCTGTGTCCCTAAGGTACTGGCGGCACATCCTTTACCCCCGTGATGGGAGCCAGAGGTCTACCAACCTTACCACCAAGGCTTGGGAGCAGGTCGCCAGGGCAGTCAGTGTTTGTGCTCCTCAGAATAGGAGTGCTACCCAGTGCCGAGAAAAGATGAATGATCTCATCCGCTGTGGCAGGGTAAGCCAACCATCTCCTCAACCTCAACTCACACTCTCAAAAGGCCTTCAGGCATTTGCAGGGCTAAAGTCTACAGGGATCTCACACACTACCAGCACACGGGACGTGAGCACTGATTCTCTCACACACACTATAATATCTTCATCTCTTGTGACATCCTGCAAAAGTCGCATCTTCAGCCCTTACATAGGTCAACTTAGCACACACAAAATGCAGGCATGCTTATCATTTGATTTGATATCTGTCCTGCTCACAGTCTGTTCATCTGTCTTTATGCAGGAAAAGATTGCCCACAACAACAGGGAGAGATCACAGACTGGAGGAGGAATGCCAGAGCTCCAGGCCACTCACCCACTTTGAGGAGCAGGCAACAGAGCTGGCTTGTGAGGTCAGAGACCGTTCCTGCACCGGAGGTGAGACAGCATCTCCCAACAAGTCAGTGACGCCCCATCCACTCGTCTTCGTCCATCTGCCAAAACTCTGAGTGCTCTTTAATGTAGGTGACTATCCAGCCAGTCACAAATTAACTTTTCTCTCTATTACAGTCATCGGCATGAAAAGGAGAAGACACGCCACCAGCCAACTCATCAGTTCCAGCCCCCAGACCACCTAGAATGTCAAGCCATCATTGCATTCATCTGCATCCTCCACCAGTGCAGAGACACACACCTCAGGGGACCTAGTTTAAAGCAGGATTGGGTCACCATCTGGTGAGCACAGCACAGAAACAGGTCCACAGTAATGCATCTTCAGTATGCTAATGGTCAGCTCAATCAAGGAGCATGTCGCAAAAAGAGCTGCATTGTGCCTCTTCTCTGAAGCACTTTGTGGCCACCAAAGGGGCATCATTAGCCACGTCTTTTGGGCGTAGCATTTATCACTGATCAGGCAACGCTGGATGCGCCAAGCGCCCTTGAAGATCTGTGGCACCGGTGAGTGACTTGAGATGTATGAGTTGTGCGAGCCCCCAGGGTATCTCACACAGACCTGCATAATCTATTTTTGTTGGTTACAATCAGCTGCATATTGAGAGAGTGGAAGCCTTTTCTATTGATGAATTGTAGCTGCCAGGGAGCTCTTAAAACCACGTGTACAGTTGATGGTACCCTGAACCCGTGGGAATCTGGAGATTGCTGTTAATCCCTCTGCTTTGGCAGCCTGGCTGGCTTCATCCAGGGAGGACTGGACGTAGCTGTGCACCTTGCTAAATAGGATGTCAGTAACCCCTCGGATGAGATTATGAGCGAAGGGTTATGATATTCCGCATAGGTCCCCAGTGGAGCCCTGGAACAAGTCACTCGCAAAAAGAAAGTTGAGTGCGGTGGTCACCTTTACAGCCACTGGCAATGGAGGGCCACCCAGGCCATGGGGCATCAGGTCCTCCCTAAGAATGTGGCAGATGTGAGCCACCACATCCCTAGACAATTGGAAGCATCTATAGCACTGTCTCTCGCTCATCTGCAAGTATGAAAGGCATCTTCAGTACACTCTGGGCCATGCCAAATGCCTCCATGGAACTGGTCTCTCCACTCAGCTTCTGGGTCTTCAAAGGACCACACGGACCCTTGTTCCTCAGGGCGAGGCACTTCCTCTTTTCCTGCCCAGTGGCCACAGGCCCTTCTTCTCCTCCTCAGTTACATGAGAGCCATGAAAAAGGCAGTGTTGCCTCCATTGTGCACTCCTCCTCGTCTCTGTGGGAAAATTGAACAAAGACATGATTGAACATAACCCTGGAATGATCACCTTCCATCGCCAAGCTAGGGAGTCATTGTGAAGCCCTTGGGCTGCCCTCATTCCAGGCATTCCATCCCCAGATCCTCCCTTGCAGCTGTCCCACAGTCTTAAGGGATACTGGAAGCTGAAGCCCCCCCCGCCATCGAATGCCATAGGCATGACAGCACTTTCACAAAGGAGGTTGTATCTGGATGTGTACAGCCTTCAGTCAGGGCACTGTCAGGCTGCCTCCTTTGGAGTAGATTAGAGACCAACCTTGCACTAATGTAATGACTGTAATCGCTGAGGTGGTTAAAGCCTGAAACTCTCAGCTGCAATGTGTAGAGGTCTTTGGAGCATTTTGAAAATGTATGTCTGCTCTTTGCACATTCTGAAGAGAGGGACAAATGGTCATTCAAACCCAATGAACATTTGGCCCTAAGCCGTGATGGATTCTCGCAAGAATGCACACCATGAGTTAAGGTGCCCAAATCCTTCAATTGGCATTTGAGTCTTCCTAACATGTGTCAGCTGACCCCTACTCTCCACATGCTGAAACTCTTTCGAGTTATCAACAGTCACAGATTGCAACTCTTTCGAGTACAATCACAGTTCTTGGTTTCCGGGAGTGGGACATGAACCCACAACCCTCTGATTCAAAGGCGAAGGTGCTATGAACTGAGCCACAGCTGACACCTCTCCACATGCTAAAGTGGAAGTTATTAGGGAGCCCCTTCAATCAGCCCACAAGTGCAGTAGTTGACTCTTCCCTCAAGACCTCAGACCCCACCCTTGATGATTTTTTTTCTCTAGGTTATTTTTCAACTGCTTCATTCCATTGGCTGTTGAAATGGCGCTGCTCTGCTTCTAAATTGATAACAGCTTCCAACCACCCCAACCCCCCTCCCCTGCCCCCCACCGTGACTGTCCAAGTCCCTCCTAATGTCCTGCAAGAGCATCATGTGCAAGTTTCCCTTCCTCCGATCACTCTCCTGCCTCCCCCTCTAATCCCATGGTAATTCTTGTTGCTATCCCTGTCGTCCCCACTGAACTATTTTCTGTTGATGTCCAGATGCCCCATGTCGACCTGACCCCTCCCCATCTTAAGGCCCTATGCACGATGACCTATCGAGACCCACCCTGCCCCCATGAGACCATCGCGTGCCCCCTTCTTGGTTACCAGTTCTCCATTTACAGGTTGCATATGCCACCCCTGACTGTGACTGTGCCATCTGCAGCCCAGTACCAAGCCACCAACCCCCAGGACCGAAATGTGTGAGGGACTGACCATGCCCTGCGCACCATTCTATGCACGCCTGACACAGGACGGACAGGCCCTCCCCCTTCCTGGACTGGGACCAGGATGTGTGTGCCAGTCACAGCCTTGTAGCATGGTGTGTACTGTCCCTGGACTGCCTTTCCTTTCTGGCCCTGACCACATGGTGCGTGCTGCCCCAGGACTGCCTTTGCCTTATGCACCCTCTCCTTTCCCCCCTACCCCCACAATCACCTGTCTCTGTCCACCTCTCCGTCCCTGTGCTCCAGTCAAATTTCCCTCCCCCACCCCCAGCAGTGTCTCTGTCCATCCCTTCCCTCCTGTGCTCCAGTTAGCCCCACCCCCAGACATGTGTCTCTCTCTCTACCCCTCCACACTAAGCTCCAGTCAACTCCCACTTCCCCATCTCCCCCAAGTCATGTGTCTCTGTCCACCCCTCATCCCCTGAGCTCCAGCCAACGCCTCCAACCCCATTCAAGCATGTACCTTCCAGACCACTGGTCACACCTTCCCTTCCTGAGGTCTTGCCTGAGCAGTCCTGGAACAGAGTGGGAGCAAATGTGAACACAGCACAGTGAAAGGTAGGCGAGTGCTGTACGCACAAACCTCGAAGTCGCGAGTGAAGTGCAGTTCACTGCAGGTGCACGTCAGTTATACTCGGTCATGATTCACAATGGCCTAATTATCCAACAATGTCGCCATTTGATTTGGAGAGGGGGAGCTGGGTTTTTAATGAGCATTCGTGAGATGCAATGGCGTGCAAATGTGATTCCTGACGTGGCGTGGCAGGCTACCCGACCCACCATGAAAGTCGGGAAGGGAAAACTGCAACCCGTTTTCACGCCAGTGGGAAACTGACTTTTGGTCGCACTCCGAAGTTTCTGGTCCCACCTGTCAGGATGCCAGCTGCTGGCGGGACCGGGAAATCCTGCCTGGTAATGCTTTGTCTCTCCACAGACACTGCCTGCCCTACTGAGTATTTCCAGCATTTGCTGCTTTTATTTCCTCTTTCCCTGCCTTGGGACGAAATTGCTTATCAGTTTTGTTTTGTAGACATGACAATTGAAAAGCGTGAGATTTCACAGGCTCATGTATCGTGTGGCAAATGCCAGTTCAAAGGAGAAGACTTGTGAAACTAAATCTAAAGATTAAAGAACAATATAAGGTACAAAGACAGGAGGCTCTGAAGAAATCATACGGACTTGAAACGTTAACTCTGTTTCTCTCTCCGCAGATGCTGCCAGACCTGCTGAGTTTTTCCAGCATTTTCTGTTTTTAATACAAAGAAAGGAGTGTTGTTGTTACTTATTGTATAAACATTTATTAAAGTGATACAATGAAATAAGGCATCTGCAAAACCTATAGTAAGCTGCCAAATAAAGCAAAGGGTACCTGCTAAAATTTTGTCGGTCCAGATCAGCGTCCATTTCTGAGGAACTCTAATCAGCAATTGGTCCATTTTAACAGTACAATGAGGGACACTGGAATCAGCCATTATGGGCAACACTGTAGCACCTTTATTTCATCCACCACCATTTTTTTTTCATTTATCCACCACAATTCTTACTTTACTGCCTCTTACTCTCCTCAACATAAACTGGTCTGATTTTACTTCCTGGACCTGAGACTACCCTGAATATAAGAATGTTTTCTTAGAAAACAGATCACTCTTTTATCAGTATTGTATATTACAAAGTGAGTGCTTAAATACTTAAGCTTAGAAATTAATTGAACTGCGCCCATTTTGCAGGCATAAAATGCAACTGCACTACCTGCCATGTGGGTAAAGGCCCCAGTAAAGACCCCCTGATGCAGGCATTTGGCATGTTACATATGATGGCCCAACTTCACCCAGTGGAACTATTAAGCTGCCTCATGGACAGTTGATAAGCATCCAAGCTCAATGACAATATGTGGGCAAAACTCAAGTCCAATTTCAGATGAACGTTGGGCCTCTAGCGCCTGCTCCCAATACACTACCTATTTCAGGATCGAAGCAGGCTGAAAGGAATTTTCACCTCTTTGTTTCATAAATACGTCAGTTGTTCCTCTTTCTCTAAAATGCTGATTACACTTCAATAATAACACGCCTTTCCAAATGCTAATGTAAATTTTGAAAGCACTGAGCTGTTTTGTGATGGGCTCCTAGGAAATTGCTCACTGATAATTTGTAAAATCAACAAGTGTCTGCATTTAAAAAAGCTGATGTTTGCAGTTATTTCAACAAGAAGGTCAAGTTTCTCCAAAGCTCAAAGACTGGTAAATGTTTGGAGAACAAATCATTGGCCTCCTCTCATACATCTACTAATGTTACTGGGTGGTAAGCATGTCTGGAGGGGATTGACAAACTGTAACATATAAACTTGAACTTACAAAATCCGTGCCCTATTATTTACGCACTGCAGCCTATTAAAGTTCTAATTGCCCTGCCATTGAAAGGCCTAGGAGCTCCTATTGGTGAAACTTCAAAAGCATAACCCTCAGATGATAGCATTTACAGACTTATAGAACTTATTTCTAAATTGTTCAAAGACAATAAACATGGTCAACATATAAATGATATTAACACAAAACTTTAGTCATCATCACTACTGCAAGAAAAAGGAACCATGTGACAAAATTGGCAAATTTAGGGTTAAAAATCCACAAGAATGACCAGGATTTTTAGGATGGTGGAGTTTCCCTTCCAGCCAGCCAAGGAGTCGGTGGTAAACACATCCTTGCCGATGCTGCCGGTGGCACAGCCATTTAACACTCCCAACAAGTGTTCATTGGCTGGAGGTGGGACTTCTGCCCCTCAGTCAGGAGGAAGTCCCGCCTCAGAGAGCTGCTGGTTAATCTGATTGGCCAACAGCTCTCTAGTCCCATCGGTGCCAGAAACTGCAGTGGAGAGGACTGGGACTGCATGCCCAGAGTCTAAGGGCGGAATCATCCCAGATTCACACTAAGTGCGGCAGTAGCTGTGAAAAATTACATTTTACCCGTTGGCCGCAATGGGGATTTTCGCGCTGTATTGTCCCCTTCCTGCCTCATATATTATGCAGTCACGGGAAACACGCTGTCTCACTGGTGAGCAGCCTCCGATTTGCCCACCATGCCATTACCTCCCCACTTCCTCACTCTGGGCGCCATATTTAAACTGCAGCCACATGCACTGTTCTTAATGCTTGCAGTCCAGAACTGCTCCAGTGAAAACTTGGCCTCAAAAGCCAAGAAGAGTGCAGCAACCCCCCCGATTCAGTGACGCTTCCCTGGGATGCCTTCTGGATGCCATGGAGGCCCTCCGCAATGTCCTCTACCCCTGCTCTGTCCACAGGAAGCCCCATCAGTCTCACCACTCTGGCTTGGGAGGCGGTGGCAGTGGTGGTCATTGCCAACGCTGCACACAAGAGGTCGGCCATCCAGTGCAGAAAAAGGATGAATGATCTCATCTGTGCTGCCAGGGTAAGTCAACCATCTCATCACTCACAAGCCCACCACACATTCATTGGCATCTCACTCATTGCCAGCTCAAGGGACATTACCATTCTCTCTCTCAAGCACACACTCACATCTCCATCTGGCCTCATCTCCTCTGGAGAGCGCCACTTCATCCTGTCCATGGCTCTACTCAGCACACAGGCACATGCACACCTGGCATCCTTCTCATTTGGCTGGGCATGCGCGTTGCTCACACTCTCTCCACCTGTCTTTATGCAGGACAAGGTTGCGCACAATCAAAGGCAGAGGTCCCAGACCAGGGGTAGAGTGCCGACTGTCAAGGTCCTCACTCTGTTCGAGAGTCGCGCTTTGGAGCTGGCCGGAGAGGATGGGGACTGTTCTTACAGCGATAGTGAGGTCAGCAGTGAATACCCACACAAGAATCCTGCACCACGTCATCGCTCTCTCGATGCTACACTAAGTCCACTGTTCTGTGTGTAACGTGGCTACCAAGCATTAATAAACTCCACTTTCTCTCCTAGGCACAAGTTGCCCTTAGGCAACTTTGACCCCGACTCCAGCGCCAAGAGCACTTTGGATGAGGACCTTGAGGGCAACAGAATTGAAGACCTGTCACGGCACTCACCCACACCCTCCACTAGGGCAGCGACACATACCTCGGTGGGACCTAGATATAGAGCAGCCTCAAGATCACCATCTAGTGAGCACAGCACACAATCTGTCCCACAGCAGGCGGAGGCAGGGACATCTGAGGTTGCTGGCACTCAGAGGACTACTGGAGGCAAGGGATCTTCTGAGTCCAAGTCAGATGATGAGCCTCCAGACTCGCTCCTCAATCAGTTGTTTGAGCTGCAAAGACAATCACAAGAACATCAAGAAGGGATGTCTGGTGCATTCCTCAGATTGCAAGGGACAATAGAGGAGTCTGTAGGCTGTCACCAAGGTCAACACTGGTAGGATGGCAGCTGCCATGGGACCTTGGTCCACGACATCGGTCCTGCACTGCTGTATGGGCTGAACTCAATTGCTGATACCATAGTTGGCCTCCAATGTGAGAGGGGTGCAGGGCAGCCCAATCTCACTCCAGCTTCCCCTTCTCCTCAAGGAGTCAGCCAACAGCCATCAGGCACCCATAGGGAGGAGGACCAGCAACTCGACACCCTGGGGCCATCCACCCAGGTGACTCCAGGATTGTCTGGCTGATCTAAGTTCCCACTTCCTGTGACCCCTTCATCTCCAGCTCCACAGGCCAAGGAGGGTGCACCTGCTCCACAGCAGGACATCCAAAGTAGACTGGGGCCCTCCAGGTCTTGGCCTCCAGAGGACGCCTGCCAAAGTTATCACAGACAACAGGGCGTAGCGTTCAGCAGGCTGCCTCCACCTCCACTGTGGATGTCAGGGGAGCACCAAGGTGTAGACCAAGACCAAGGCAGTGTTAGGAAGGTGAAGAAGGTGTAACTCTTTTGAGTTAAGGTGTAACTCTTTCAAGAAGAAGATGTAACTCTTTCGAGTTATCAACAGATCGCATGTAACTCTTTCGAGTACATTCACAGTTCTTGGTTTCCGGGAGTGGGACATGAACCCACAACCTTCTGATTCAAAGGCGAGGGTGCTATGAACTGAGCCACAGCTGACATCTCAAGAAGAAGATGTAACTCTTTCGAGTTATCAATAGATCGCATGTAACTCTTCTGAGTACATTCACAGTTCTTGGTTTCCGGGAGTGGGACATGAACCCACAACCTTCTGATTCAAAGGCGAGGGTGCTATGAACTGAGCCACAGCTGACACCTCAAGAAGAAGATGTAACTCTTTTGAGTTATCAACAGTCACAGATTGTAACTCTTTCGAGTACATTCACAGTTCTTGGTTTCCAGGAGTGGGACATGAACCCACAACCTTCTGACTCAAAGGTGAGGGTGCTATGAACTGAGCCACAGCTGACACCTCAAGAAGAAGATGTAACTCTTTTCGAGTCAAAACAATTAACTAAATTAACAATAACAAGGGATAAATCAAGCACAGCCCCTAATTCAGGTCAGCTGTAAAACCAAGGACAAAGTTTAAAGGAAACTTACAAACATTAAACCAAAATGTGATTAAAGGGGTCAACAAAACACCCCAGTCCCCGCAGCGCCCACCGGGCACGGAAGGCCTCGATGGCGCCGGCAGACACCGCATGCTCCCTCTCCAGGGACACCCGGCCGCGAACGTAGCTGCGGAAGAGGGACAAACAATCGGGCGGGACTCCCCCCTCGATCGTCCGCTGCCTGGACCTGTTAATGGCCAACCTGGCCAGGCCCAGGAGCAGGTTCACGAGGAGGTCCTCCTCCTTCCCGACCCCCTTCCGCACCGGGTGTCCATAGATCAGGAGCGTGGGACTGAAGTGCAAACAAAACAGCAACAGAAGGTTTTTTAAATAACTAAAAAGGGAGTGCAGCCTATAACACCCTATATAAACGTGGTCCACGGACTCCACAAGACCGCAAAAAGAGCAGGTGTCTTGGGAGTCCGTGAACCTACACATTCTACGGTTGTAGGGGACTGCTGCGTGCAACACCCTCCAACCCAAGAAGAAGATGTAACTCTTTCGAGTTATCAACAGATCGCATGTAACTCTTTCGAGTACATTCACAGTTCTTGGTTTCCGGGAGTGGGACATGAACCCACAACCTTCTGACTCAAAGGCGAGGGTGCTATGAACTGAGCCACAGCTGACACCTCAAGAAGAAGATGTAACTCTTTCGAGTTATCAACAGTCACAGATTGTAACTCTTTCGAGTACATTCACAGTTCTTGGTTTCCGGGAGTGGGACATGAACCCACAACCTTCTGACTCAAAGGCGAGGGTGTTATGAACTGAGCCACAGCTGACATCTCAAGAAGAAGATGTAGTTGCACAGCCTGGACACGGATGTTAATCACTTGTACATAATGTTCACTATTGTAAATAAACTCTGAAAAATGTCTTCTTGTCTATGGCTCCTTGTTATGATGAGCAGTGTTCATCTCATTCAGATGTGAAGCCTTGGTTCCTGCACAAGATAAAGGCAAGTGTCTCAGTCCGGGGCCTCTTCCCTGTGCAGTGTGTAATCTTCAGAGCAAAGTGATGGCCCAGCCTCACACTCACTGGACATATTACTGATGCCTTCACCTTGATGGTGCCAGAATGTCTTTGGCAGGCGTCACGGAGTTGCTTCATTCTCTCTGTGTGCTCTCAGCACCTTTAAGGTGGGGCGGCCCCCCATCTCTTCACCATCTGTGCCCGGTGAAGGTGAGGTCCTGGAGGGTACAGGTGATGAAAGCTGTCAAAGGATCAGGTGCACTTAAAGTTTCATGGCTGCGTCTCCATGATATGACCTGATCACAGAGCGCAAGAGAGCTGCACTCAGCCACACAGGAGTCAAATGTTCACGGAGGTAATGTGAAGATTTATGGAGTGACCTCACTATAAGACTATAAGACCATAAGACATAGGAGCAGAAATTAGGCCCTTCTAGTGAGAATGAGTTCTGAGAAAGTTGGCTTAAAAGATCTTGGCGTAGGAATTGAATTGCCACATACCATACTGGATCAGGGTACTCCATAAGCATCCGGAATTATGTATAACATTGATTACTGTATTCAAATTAGGGTCCTAGACTTGGTGGATGCCGAACTTTGGTTGGGTGCATTCCTGGAGGCTCAATCATGTGACATTCTGATCACATGACATTTGACCATGTGGTGCCCAATTACATGACATCTAATCACATGTGTTCTACAAATGTGATTGCATTTACCTTGTAAAGCTTGGGTTCTCTGTAGTTGAGTATTTTTGCTTTTGATTTTGCTTAAGCAGCTGTTTTTCAACAAGCTCTAAGAACCAGGAAGTCCCCCAGTCAATGTGGGAAGAGGGGAAATTGTAAAGCAGTGGGTTAATGGTTATGTTAATGAGACCATGATGTTACTGATGAGGTAAGCATGACATCAAAAGTCAGATGACCAAGAGGCTTCAAGAGAGCAAGATGCAGAACAGTCTGTGTCCTGAGAACTCTGAGGCCTTTTTTAATAGTTCCTAATAAATAGTTTCAAGAAAAACTATATTCTGACTATCTCAAGTCAATCATAGAACAAGCAAAGCCTCATCAATGTATGGTAAGACTACAAGACATGGTAACAGATTGATGTAAGGTAGCAACAATAAAACCTTATTGAAACAGAAACCAGGGACAGGCAATAGGGAAAACTGATATACAGGGAGAGTTGAAAAGCCGGGGGGAGAGGTGGGAAAGGGGTAGGAAGGGAAACTGAGGGAAGAGAATCTGAAAGTGGAGGAGTGATTTTGCAGATGGAAACAGAGGTGTCTCCCTCGGAGGTTCCCAGGTAAGTTTCGCATGGCATGTGCCCGGGAAGTTCAAACTTCCGACGAGCAATTGCCCTGCACTGGGAACCATCCGAAAATGTGATTTAAATTGCAAACTTCAGATGGTTCCGACTGGCTTACAGCAATAGTTACCCAGAAAATGTTAGAAGAATTAGAACCACTTATAGCTTCTGGGTAACTATTGCACTGGCCACCCCTGACTCATCATGGGACATCCAACTAACGCCCCCCTACTCCCCACTTAACCCCCGACACACCATGGAACCCCCCCCAACAACTCCTCAACCCTCCATGGGAACGCCACCATCCCCACAGGAGCCCCCTGACTAACCCCCACATCCCTACTACCCTACTAGCCCCCCAGTTATCTCCGGAAGGTCAGGCGAGTTGGGGCTGGCTGGGTTTCAAGTAATTACAAACAGATGCCAATCCGACTCACTTGCCACTCCTTCAAGGTTATGTGCCATTGTGATCCTTAACTTTTATGGGTCCCTTTCCAGCTGCAGTAGATGACATCAACAACAAATCGCAGCCTGGAATCCAGTGCTGTACAAGAGTGGTCACCAAGGGCCTCTATACCAGCATTATTACCTCACAAACAGAGCGAAGTTTGTTAAGACTAGGCCTTTCCACATGGCAGGCTTTCTCAGTGCCTAAGATGTGAAAGACTGCATCCGGATTGAAGCACTGAAACATAAAAAGATTTACGGGCTGGATTTTACAGCTGCAAACTGGACATCCCACCGCACCCCCCCTGTACCTATGTAAAATACATGTGATGATGTTGGGTCAGCGCCCCAATGTCATCCTGCTAGTCACCGATAATACAGAAGGAGAGTAAGTGCCGGAACCCAAAACCTGCCATTCCATTTGAAAATCCATGTACCAAGCTATTGAACTTGTTAAAAATCCAGTGGACTGCAATTTTCCGTTGCTCACTCCATTTTCCGTTAGTCGCACAGGAAATAATTGGGAGTGAGCTACACCAGGTATGAGGGGCAGCACAAGAGCAGATGCAAAGGTCTAGAAATGGGACCATGGCTGCATGTAGCAGCGGAATCTGCTGGTGAAGGTGGCTGCTGGTAGACTTTATTTCTTAAGTTTTTATAGGCTGACACAACAATTAAGGAGATAGTGAGAGAGAAGTGGGCCTTTCTTACTGGCCAGATCTGACTTTTGGTCCACGGCCTAAACTCCCTCCCACCAGACGTCCCGCCCTAGATGCCCGAATGGGCATGGTGTTTCTCTTCACAATGCTAATTGTCCATCATTCCCGACAGCGAGCTGCTAGTTGCCCAGATGATGCTTGATTTGACGTGCTGAAACGGCAGGGTCGGGAACGAGCGGAAGCCTTACCCTGGCAGAAACCCTAAAATCCAGCCCAAGGAAGAGAATGAGGCTATTCGGCCCATTGTGTCCGTGCTAGCCAAACAAGAGATGTCCAGGCTAATCCAACTTGCAGCTCAGGGTCCGTAGCCCTGTATGTTACAGCACCTCAAGTGCATATCCTAGCGATTTTTAAATGCAATGAGGGTTTCCCTAGGACAGCAGGTGAAAGAACCAGACAAACATGACCAAGACAAAAAACAAACTGCAGCTATATTGTCACACATTTCTGTTGGGAACCCTGAAAACATAAATCTTGTTGAGGAGGTGGAGTCATTACAGTTCATTCGCAATAAAATTCCTAAAAGCAACCACACGGGCTGAATAAATTACGACAAGCAGAAAAGAACAGATGAAGACTGTGCTAAACGTAGAGAATACTGCAAAAATGGATGGCCAGAATATGTTCCAAAAAATCTAGTCCTGAAGCAATACTTCAAGCAACACAAGCATCTCAGTATTGTCAACAACTTGCAAATCTACGATGAGAGGTTGGTCATGCCAAGAGTCCTCAGACTTTGGATCCTTGAAAGAGTACACCAGGGACAGCCAGGAATTGCAAAGCATTGTGCTAGAGCATGAAATTCAGTTTGGTGGCCGGGAATCTCAAAATCACTGGAGGAAATCGATTTCGAGCTGCATCACCTATGAAATCCATCACCAAATGCAAAGAGAACCGCTGATGGAATCCTCAATTCCATCCAGACTGTGGGAACATCTCAGAATTGACCTTTTCGAGCTCAAGGGGAAGACATTCCTGATAGTTGTTGACTATTGCTCCAGATGGACTGGGGTTAAATTTCTTCATGGTACAAGCTCAGAAGCAGTCATTAATTCACTGAAGAAATTTTTTGCCACACATGACTTTCCAGATCTTGTCATTTCAGACAATGGTCCACAGTTTGTGAATGAAGAGTTCAAGAAATTTACAGCAGACTATGGATTTGTCCACACAGCTTGTTCACCTATGTACCCACAAGCAAATGGAGAGGCCAAAAGAGGAGTGAGAACGGTTAAAGTTTAGTTGAAAAAGAATGATGATCTCAACTTAGTACTGTTGAGCTACCATTCCACACCACTTCAGAATAGGTTGGCTCCTTCAGAACTTCTGATGGGAAGGAGACTACTGACTCAACTTCCTGTTCTTCCACATACACTCATGCCATGTTTAAAAACAACTGACAGAGGGAGTAAGATAGAAGACTATCATGCAAACCAGACCAAAAATTACAATCAACCCCATAGAATGCATGATTTACCAGAACTCCAACCCAGTTGAATAAGTCTGTATTAGAGACCAGAATAGAGAAGGCCAAGTACTGGAAAAGATACGAAGACTGAGATCTTGTCTTGTAGAAACTGAGAATGGGATAGTGAGGAGAAAGAGAAACACATTCATATCTACAAGAAGACCACCATCAGAATGGACAAACTACCCTTATGCTCAGGAAGACAACTTGAACAGAGAACCAATAGCCCCTGAAGATTCACATGCTGCTTCACAGGATTCGAGAGAGAATGTGGAGAACTTGAGTCCTGTGCAACCTCCAAGAGGTGAGAACAAGTTCGGGGAGATTGGTGAAACCACCACAACGCTTACCTCTGTGAACCAGAGATGACAGCCGAGACACTGGGGGAAAATGTAGGATAATGTAAATAGTATTTATTGAAGTCAGAGACTTGGAAGGAAATGTAGTATAAAAGGGTTAATATTAAATATGGAAATATATAGTCGACATCATCAGTGATGTTAGATCACATGACAGCAGAGCATGGAGAGAGAGGGAGCTCTATGTAGTGCCTCATGCTAAGTCTGTATTGTACATAATTAGTATAATGTTCAATAAAAGGTAGAGTTTACATATAGCCTACCTCCAGCTTTATCTGTATGTAGAAGCCCACGACTACCATATCCTGAAACCAACAATGATAATAACAGGCTGACCATCTCTGGGTGAAAAAAATGCTCCTCAACTCCCTCTAATGTTTTTACCAATTACTTTAAATCTCTGGCCCTCTGGCTATTGACCTCTCTACTAATGGACACAGAGTGGATAGAAATAAATCAGTCTAGGCTACTTGAAATCTTAAGCACTCAATTAAATCTCCCCATAGCAACATCTGTTCCAAAGAAAACTATCTTTCCTTACAGCTAAAATTTCCATTTCTGATAACACTTCATAAATCTCCTATGTACCCACTACCGTACACCCACAGTGTTGTTAGGAAATGAGTTCCAGGATTTTGACCCAGCGACAGTGAAGGAACGACAATATAGTTCCAAGTTAGGGTGGTGTGTGGCTTGGAGGAGAACTTGCAGATGGCAACATCTGGATGCATCTGCTGCTCTTGTCCTTCTATGAGCTAGAGGGTGCGGGCTTGGAAGGTGCTGTCGAAAGAGCCTTGGTGAGTCTCTGCAGTGCATCAAGCATACAGTACATACTGCTGCCACTGTGCGTCGGTGGTGGAGGGAGTGAATGTTTAGGATGAGGTGCCAATCAAGTGGGCTGCTTTGTGCTGGATGCTGATGAGCTTCTTCAGTGCTGATGGAGCTTCACTCATCCAGGTAAGGTGACTCATCCGTCAAAAATCAGCAAATTGTTAAAAAAAACAACGTAAAAATTTGACGGACGATCACACACCTGATTTGTGCCTTGTAGATGGTGGACAGGCTTTAAGGAGTCAGCAAGTGAGTTAACTGTCCACAGAATTCTCAGTCTCTGACCTGCTCTTGTAACCATAGTATTTATATGGCTAGTCCAGTTAAGTTTCTGGTCAAGTTCCTGACATTGAAATATATACCACCAGAAACAGCCTTCAAGTCAGAAAACCATCTGTTGACCATAATTCTTTGCTCCTTTCACTGAGCCAATTTTGGATCCAACTTGCCACCTTCCCTTGGATCTCGAGCTTTTGATTTTGTGACAAGTCTGCCGTGTGGGATCTTGTCAAAAACCTCACTAAAACCCATGTAGAATATATCAAACATACTACCCTCATCAACTCTTCTAGGGGACCACTAATCATGGAACAAGTCCTTTGTTGTCTATCTTCTAGCCTTTGTTTCCTCAATCTTCCATGCTCGCTTACTAATTTTCTACCTTCTATTTTCAGTTTTCCTTTTTTTCCTTCTGAATCAACACACAGGTTCCAATGCCTCAAAGCTAGTTTAAACCATCCCCAACAGTACTAGCAAATCTCCCCATCAAGATATTAGTACTGAGGTGACACTGAGGTGCAACCCACCCAGCTTGTACAGTTTCTACTTTCCCGAAAACCAGTCCCATTGCCTGAGGAATCTGAAACCCTCACTCCTTCCTCATCTCCCCAGCCATACATTTAGCTGCACTATTCTGCTATTTCTGTGCTCACTTGTGTATGGCACTGGGAGTAATCCACAGAATACTACCTTTGAGGTCCTAATTTCTTTCCCTGCTCTCTGAAATATGTCAGCAGGACTTCATGCCTCTTTCCTAAGTCATTGGTACCTCTGGCTGTTCACATCCCCCCCCCTCTTTTTTTTTGCCTTGCACACTCTGTACAACCAGTCTGACATCGTTACCAATTGAATGGGATTCCATTTCATCAAGGTACAGCTGGTTTACAACCACAGTTAATGCATGTACAGGTCTGTGCTGAGTTTACTAGCAGCAATTGTGACTCATTCATCCTGTGCCATTCCTCTATGATACTTTGTGCCAGTCAGGCCTGCAGGTTACAGGCTGGCTATTGTGCAATGAAGGCCATGCCCTCCAGCCTTGGCTCAACATTCCTGTCGGCTGGAGACCTGATCTACAACAGGAGCCATGCTACTATCAGAAATGGCACCAAACAAAGGGTGAGCATGCTCAAGCAACACTTTTGCTGCCTTGACTGCTCTAAAGGAGCCTTGCAGTCCACCCCTAAGTGCGTGTGATGATTTCTGGTTATCCAACCATGCTCCATAAAATTGCCATCATGAGGGACCAGCCTTTACCACCTCGTGGGCAGCAGGATTTGCAGTAGGAACATGAAGGGGAGTAAGAATTTAGGAGTCATTGATCACCAGTGCCCCTAGCTGCCAGAGCACTCAGGGAGCTCATCAAAGAGTGCTTCACTTAAACCATCCCTCCCATCCCCAATATCCCAACAGTCCCATGTCCCTTTGGCTTTGTTCAGTCCAGCTTTATAGTTCTATCTCATTTCAATCCAAATATAAACACCAAAAATAAATCCAGAACAAAAAAATTTAACCAAGAATTCAATTCCATCTTTATCTAAAATTTAAGATAAATAAATAAACAAGACATTACAGCCTGCCTTGTGTGCTTGTTTACCTATCCTAGTGTATTCTACAAAGTCTTTCCTCAGTGACTACAGCTTGGGAAGTAAATGCTGGTGGAGATTCAACTGGAGACACTTCCGATGGCCTAGGTGGGCGACCTCGAGCAGTTCTGGGCCTTGGGGGCCTACTGTGGCATTTGAATGTGGGCAGAACAGTTTGACCCATCTGGCACTAATGAGCATATTGGCAGAATGGTTGGCAGGGGAGCAAACATGCTGATGTCCTGAGAAAGGACACCAGCAGTATCTCACATGGAGCCAAGGTTTTGGACTTTGCCTCAACACTCCTGCAGCTCTGTGCATGAACAGAGTGCAAGAGTGAGATGATGCCCTGGAAGCACTTGTCAACACTGGTCACCAAAGTTAAGATTGCAGTTGTTTGAGCTGCTATGGTGAGGAAAGGCATCATGGTATTTGGTGCCACTGTTGTGTTGATGGAGCTAACTCTTGGTCCATGTTGGACAGAATAGCTTCCATTCTCTGTGTGAAACCTTGGCACAAGTTGGAGCTCAACTCCTTTATGTTCTGCAACATCTACATAAACTCACTGGCAAGCTGCCTATTGCACCTAGCACTTCCTGATGTATGGCCATCAGCCTTCTTCTGTAGCTTGGGTTCTCAAAGTCAGCATCTGAGTCTTCTGCTGCACATTTAGTATTCAGTCTCACCCTCCAGCAAATTGGCACCTATAATGTCATACCCCTTTAACTTGTGCCTGGTTATCCACCAAGTGATGACCTATTGCCTAGCCTAGCCACTAAAGCACATATGGTTGCAGTCTCTGAATTAGTGCTTGCAAGTATGATGCTGCATCCTCAGGAAGGCTCTTCCTGAAGTGGAAGAAGTATCACCACATACTTCAGCACCTGAAATGAAAGAGAAGAACAAAGGTTAGTTTTTAGTATGAAGGAAGAGCAGAAGCAGAAGTAGCTGGTGAAAGTATTTGTAGTTTATCATGTTGTGTAATAAGAGAAAAAGAAGAAAAGTGAAGAAATCCTGCAGTACACCAGCATTGCCACAGCCATGGCTCTCTTGCTGCCTGTGATGGCCAGCATGCTGTCTTTGGTGGGAGAGATGGTGTGCAGGGGAGGCTTGGTGTCACCTATAGGCAGCCGTTGAGTGGAAGATATTTCCTGCAGGAAGGGAATATGTTAGTGAGGTGTTTAGGAAATGTACCTGTCAAAGTTGAATACCTAGTATGGGACGTAAAGAAATGGGTGTTTCAGTGTGTTGTGTTGTGTTGTGTATGTCACCCTGAGAGTTTTCTGCCCCATGGAGGCAATCGGATCTGCACCTGTTCACTGTTTCCAGCAGGGCTTCAAAGCAGCAGGTCATGCAGCCATTTTTTGCTTCAGAAGTTTTCTCTGCTGTCTGTAGCAAGAGTGCACCCTCAGCGAAGATGTGCTAGCTGTTTTAAGCGGCCTCAGATACACCCAATGTTTGATTCCCCCAAACACTTGTACATGCAACCAATAAATAGCACAGGTAGTGCTGGATACATGCCTTGAATGAACACACAGCCCAAATATAACATGCTGCTTGGGACACCACTAACATGAGCTGGCAGTACTCCGTGCGCGCTTGTTTTCCAACATAATCGCATTTCCAGGCCTACCTGCTAAGCAGACAACATAGTATATTTAAGGAATTTTTGTAGTGAACAACCAGGGAATGTGAGAATATGGAGTAAATTTACTCCCAAATACACTCACCTGTCAACAAAAGCATGATGAAGGATAAAGACTGGGTCGTTTGCTGATCCACCAACGCTGGACATTGAACCATTCATGTAAATGTGTAAGGCATTATGTAAGCCACTCTGTGTTGTGTTGGATATAGCATCATTTGGATTGGCAAAGCCTGTTCAAGAAGAAGTTACATTTAGTTGAATTGATAATTAAGTCAGTTTTACTAATTAAGCTACTACACTTTCAAAGAACAGCAAAGTAATATAAAAATAATTTTCACCTTTGAACAGGATAATTAAGGGCTAAAAATACACAGGCTACATCTCACAAACAAATAACAAGAAAAACAATGCAATTGTTGTAGAGTTGTTGTTATGTCTTTTTTGCATTAAACAATTAGATTTTGATGCATTTTTAAAAATTATTCATTTTTGTTCTTGGGTAATGCACCATGTTTGCATTATTTAGGTTTATTTTCTACCAATATTTTCATTCATTCTTCTTGATTGCTGCTTTCATTTCAATCACAACATGCAAAGTAGTGTCAATAAGTATTCCTCAGGAATTCCGATCATGCTTCAAGATTTGGATGAGTGACAGGAGTTCACAAGGAGTGAATGACATGGGCATTGACACCTGAGGTAACTTGATTATGTCCACCCATCATTACCCCAAGACACATGTTTACTGATCACCAAAGGAGATCAATCTGTGCCGTTTCCTCTTCACAGAGTTGTGCCATTTACTGAAGGATGACTTGTTATGCTCTTCTATTCAACATAAACATACCAATCAGACAACAAGGATTGGTAAAACAGTAATGGGTGTTCTTTATTTGAAGTTGAGAATAGACAATATAAACTGGGAGGCTATGAGGCACATCTGACTTGTACTATTGCTTCTGTAGACTGAATTCAGAGTAACGGAACTACTATATTACACCCTGTGTCAGGGTGATAGTAATTGAGAGCAGTTTAAGATACATACCCTTAAAGGTACAAGTACATCATGTCACAACATCCTCCTATTCTCAAACTGGATGTTTACCATTAAAGAATAAAACTATTTATATGACAGGGAATGAAAATAACACTGTGTCTGAATAAACCATTGCACAAAGCAAACATTTGCAAATCTCTGAAATGTATTGACGATTTCTTTCCATCCAGACTTAGTTACTTTGATCTTGGCTGGAGGCTGCTGTGTCTGTGTTATGTCTTAGACAGTGTTCTGCTCGCAATAGGATTACTCGGTATTTCCAGTTGTAGCATTGTTCTGATTTGATATCTGTTTCATCGCATGTTAGTACCATCTTGGTTCCTGGCATATGCTGACAATTTCTGCTGGATTCCATGTGCCAACAGTTGGGCATTGTACTCAAAACTTTTGTTTGATGTTCAGTTTGGGTAATTTGTTACTCCCATGCCATTTGTGGGCATCTTTCATCTTCCTCTGTTTTTTGAGTGATGACTGGGGAAGGTTGTTGCACTTGTCTGCCAAATGGTAATTCCACATTGATTCTATAGTAGGATAGAAGTTTGCAAATTCGGCATGGGTATACATATTCGGTTCCAACTGTGCTGTGTATCCTGTTGGATGATGATCAGCATTGCAGAGTTAGGTGGTTCTGCTGCTTTGAGGTCACAATCACGCCCCTTGTCATTACATTTACTTAGGAATTGTTCAGTGGTCTCTGTTGGTTGTTGCCTAAAAGACATGGGGGAGGGTTTCCCCCTTAGCAGGTGGGCCTGGGAGTGGCCGCCCAACGGCCCGCCGCCCGTGATCGGGCCCGGACCGTGATTTCATGCTGTCTGGCCAATTAACGGTCAGCCAGCGTGAATCGCACGCTGAAACGCTCAGCACTACCTGAGGGGGTGGGGGGAGAAGGGCGAGCGCGGAAGTCAGCACATGCACGGGAGTGCGCTCTGTGAAAACTCCCTGAAGACACAGAGCTGCCTCAGGGAGCTGAAGATTTTCAACTTTACAAATAAAGATTTTAAAATTAAGGAGAACATGTCCCCTCATGTGACAGAGTCACATGAGCAGGGACATGTTAAAAATGAGTTTTAAAAGTTTTTTCTTAATCACTCTTTGAAACCTCATTCCCGCCCATGGATGAGGTGTCGTAAAAAATGGCCTATTCGCTCGCCTGCCAACCGTAAGGTTGGACGGGCAGGGAAAAATTCAATTTAATTAAATTATTAATAGGCTTACCAGCCCCCTTAATTGTCGGCAGGCGTGCTGCCAACTCCCGTGCACGCCCGCTGACCGAAATATCGCGCGAGTGCGCGATGACATCAGGGTGCTCGCCCGACATCATTGCACACTATTTCATGCTCGTGCATGTTAGGCACACCCGCACACCGAGTTGAAAATTCAGCCCATGAATTCCAGACAGTCTAGTTGGAAGTTGAGCTTCCACTTGTAATTGATCTTCGAGTGTTGACTGTATTTTACCTGGAATTTTAAGGTCATCGTCCAACAAACCTGAAGCATTTAGTCTGTGGAGACCTTTATTGCCATCATTTTAATTATAATATCTTGTTTATCTGGTTCAGCAATATTGAGGTCCAGAAAACATAGCTCTACGCATTGTCAGAACATAGTAAATTCAGGTAGGAGGTCTATCACTTTCCAATTGAATGTTGGAAATTTTAAGGCCATCTGTGGCTTTTTGCAGGATTACTGGGACCCTCTGAACAGGACAGCAAGTCACGCTGGTTTTACAGCTCTTCTGAACTTAATTTAGCTCTGAGTTGCAATACCTTTAGCAGCCACAGCCTTAGCTGGTCATAGGTTACTGCCTGACTGAAACAGCGGCACTTCTTTCCTGGGCTTACTGAAGCTCCACCCACAAAACAGTGGTTTTTGGCGTGAATAAGCAGGGCTTCAAAGATGAAATTAAACTGTCAAAAAAGCAATTTTTTGCTACCTTCTTCGAGCTGTTGGGAGTTGTTACTGGATGGACTCTCCTTTCCTAGCTCAGTCTGCAGTGATTCAATCTCTTCCCAACCTCCTGTAGGGATAGTAAGCAGTGATAATGGATTCCTCCATCTGTGGAGTTGTACTTTAAATTAGACCTCTCAGTGTCGGCTTTTAATAGCTGTTCCTGCACAAACTTTGCAATGGTAGTCTTATACTAATTACTAAATTTGAACCATCATACTGGGACCTGGTGCCTGCTGGCTGCTGTGATGTCCCAGAATGAAGGTACAGTATATAGGATTCCTACAGTACTGCACAATCACTTACACATGGTGTATTAGCAGGTGATAGTTGTCTTACTTCCACCCCAGTTGTTCTTCTGCATGTGAAAGTGTTAAGGCTTGAATGCTCCTCAGTCAAATCTTCAAAAACCACACTACCACCATGTCTTCTGTTTGATGTAGACATACCAATCACACAACAAGGATTAGTGATATAATAATGTAGGCTCTTTATTTGAAGACAAGACTATATACATACAATGACTGGGAGACTGGGAGGAAAATCTGACTTCTACTGCTGCTTTTGTGGACTGAGCTCAGAGTCATGAGACTATTACATCACATCCTATGTCGAGGTGGTAGTGATTGACAACATTTTAAGATACACCCATTAAAGGTACATATACATCGTATCACAAGATAACTGACAGAATATATCTAGAACAGGAATTATTCTTCCTATAGCAATAGGCATTCACTATATTGGATTCTTCTATGCACTGCAGTTGACATCTGCTAGATCAACCTGACTTCCATGCATGTATGTATCAATCAAATGACAGATATTATGTTGGCAAGGGATGCACCTTCATTTCCTTAATGGAAAGATCGCATAAGCCAAACAGGATGGTGCAACGAGATAGGATTAATTAATGACCTCATAGGTAGCAGCGATCATAATATGATTAAATTTTGCATTCAGTTTGAGGGAGAGAAGAGTGGCTTCAAGACTAGTATTTAAAACTTAAAAAAGGGCAATTATGAGGGCATGAAAGCAGAGCTAGCTAAAGACTACTGGCAAATTACATTAATGAATAGATCAATAGAGATGCAGTGGCAGAAATTTAAAGGGATATTTCAGAATACACAGAATTATTACATTCCAACAAGAAAGGAAAATTCCAAAGGAAAACCCACCATCCATGGTTAACTAAAAAAGTTAAAGATAGTATCAAACTTAAAAGAAAAAGCATATAATTGTGCAAGGAAGCCTGGCAGGTCAGGAGAATGGACAGAATATAAAAAAACAGCAGAGAATAACTAAAATATTAATAAGGGGGGAAAATTAGAGCATTAGAGAAAGTTAGCTAGAAATATAAAAACATACAATCAGAGTTCCGATAGATATTTTAAAAAGAAAGGAGTTAAAATGAGCATTGGTCCTATAGAAAATGAGCCTGGGGAATGAAAAATGAAAAATAAGGAGATGGCAGATGAATTGAACAGGTATTTTGCATCAGTCTTCACTATAGAGGATACAAGTAACATCCCAGAAATGGCTGTAAGTCAGGAAATGGAAGGAAGGGAGGAACTCAAGAAAATTACCATCACCAGGGAAGTGGTACTGAGCAAATTGTTGGAGCTGTGGGTTGACAGTACCCAGGACCTGATGGATTTCATCCTAGGGTCTTTAAAAAAAAGTAGCTAGTGAGATAGTTGATGCATTGGCTTTAATTTTCCAAAATTCCCTAGATTTGGGCAAGGCTCCATTTGATTGGAAAATAAGGAATGTAATTCCTTTATTCAAAAAGGGAGGGAGACTGAAAGCAGGAAACTACAAGCTAGTTAACATAACATCTATTATAGTGAAAATGTTAGAAGCTATTAAAGATGTTATAGCAGGGCACTTAGATAAATTCAAGGTAATCAGGCAGAGTCAACATGGTTTTTTGAGAGGGAAATCATGTTTAACCAATTTATTGGAGTTCTTTGAAGAAGTAACATGTGCTGTGGATAAAGGGGAACCGGTGGATGTACTGTACTTAGATTTCCAGAAGGCATTTGATAAGGTATCACATCAAGGGTTATTGCAGAAAATAAAAGCTCATGATGTAGGGGGTAACATGTTGGCATGGATAAAAGATTGGCTAGCTAACAGGAAACAGAGGGTAGCCATAAGTGGGTCGTTTTCTGGTTGGCGGGATGTAATGAGTGGTGTGCCACAGGGGTCAGTGCTGGGACCTCAACTTCTTACAATTTATATAAATGACTTGAAGGGGCCGAAGGGATGATTGCTAAATTTGCTGGACACAAAGATAAGTAGGAAAGTAAGTTGTGAAGAGGACATAAGGAGGCTACAAAGGGAAATAGATAGGTTAAGTGAGCGGACAAAGATCTGGCAAATGGAGTATAATGTGGGAAAATACAAAATTGTCAATTTTGGCAGGAAGAATAAAAAAGAAGCATATTATCTGAATGGTGAGAGATTGCATAGCTGTGAGATGCAGAGGGATCTGGGTGTCCTAGTGCATAAATCACAAAAGATTAGTATGCAGGTACAGCAAGTAATTAGGAAAGCTAATAGAATGTTATTGTTTATTGCAAGGGGAATTGAATACAAATGTAGGGAGATTATGCTTCAGTCACACAGGTAATCAATGAGAGCACATCTGGAGTACTGTGTACAGTATTGGTCTCCTTATTTAATAAAGGATTGGAAACAATTCAGAGAAGGTTTACCAAACTAATATCTGGATTGAAGGGTTGTCTTACAAGGAGAGGTTGGACAGGCTAAACTTATACCCGCTGGACTTTAGAAGAGTAAGAGGCTACTTGATTGAAACATATAAGATCCTGAGGGGTCTTGACAGGATCAATGTGGAGAGGATGTTTCTTCTTGTGGGAGAATCTAGTACAAGTGGCCACTGTTTAAAAATAAGGGATCGCCCATTTAGGACAGAGATGAGGTGAGGCTTTTTTTCTCTCAGAGGGTTGAGAGTCTTTGGAACTCTCTTCCCCAAAAATTGGTGGAAACTGAGTCTTTGAATATTTTTACGGCAGAGTTAGATAGATTCTTGATAAGTAAGAGGATGAAAGGTTATCAGGGGCAGGTAGGAATGTGGAGTGGAGGTTACAATCAGATCAACCATGATTTTGTTGAATGGCGGAGCAGGCTCAAGGGGCTGAGTGGCCTACTCCTGCTCCTAATTTATATGTTTGTAGGATATTTAGGGAACAATTTTCAACTGCTGCCTTCCCAGTTCTGGCTTGAGAAACAAGTTGCCAGCGGTGGAAAATTGGGAGAGGGGAACCTCGGCTATTCCTCAGTTTGCTGTCCACTGTTGTATTAGGGATGCTCTATATGTGAAGACAGTCCATTTCACTTTCTCTTGCTTGATTAAAGCAGGCAGAGCAAGAATATGGCTTTGCCAGATCTCAGGATTCCTCACAGCGCAGAGTGCCATTAACTGCACTAATACTGTTGCAGACATTGCATGTGGATTCTTAGATATACCGCAACCAGAAGTGCAGCTAGTATATACTCAGTACCATACTCAGCATATCATGCAGATCAATGCCCAGAATCCTGCCAGTAGTCACAGTGCTTTTATTCTGTGATACTGCATAGTGGTGGTGGTGTAGTGGTATTGTCACTGGACTAGTAATCCACACACCTAGGGTAATGCTCAAGGGACCTGGATTTGAATCCCACAATGGCAGATAGTGGAATTTGAACTCAATAAATATCTGGAATTAGAAGTCTAATGATGACCATGAAACCATTGTCATAAAAACCCATCCATTTTGCTAATGTCCTTTAAGGAAGGAAATCTGCCATCCTTACCTGGTCTGGTCTACATGTGACTCCAGACCCACAGCAATTTGGTTGACTCTTAATGTCCTCTGAAATGGCCTAGCAAGCCACTCAGTTGTATCAAACCACTAAAAACTAGTCAATAAGGAATGCAATTGGACGGACCAGCTGGAATCGACGTAGGCACTGGGGCAAACCCAGCCCTTTCAACCCTGCACAGTCCTCTTTACTAACGTCTGGGGGCTTGTACCAAAATTGGGAAAGATGTCTCACGGACTAGTCAAACAACATCCTGACATAGTCATACTCGCAGAGTCATACCTTACAGATAATGTTCAGACACCACCATCACCATCCTTGGGTATGTCCCACCGGCAGGACAGACCCAGCAGATGTAGTGGCACAGTGGTATACAGTCAGGAGGGAGTTGCCCTGAGAGTCCTCAACATCAACTCCAGACCCTATGAAGTCTCATGGCATCAGGTCAAATATAGGCAAGGAAACCTTGTGCTGATTACTATAAGACCATAAGACATAGGAGCAGAATAGGCCATTTGGCCATTTGCGTCTGCTCCACCATTCACTGAGATCATGGTTGACCTGATAATCCTTAACTCCATTTTCCTGCCTTTTCCCCATAAACCCTTAATTCCCTGACTGATTAAAAATCTGTCTAACTCAGCTTTGAATATACTTAACGACCCAGCCTCTACAGTCCTTTGTGGTAAAGAATTTCACAGATTCACTACCCTCTGAGAGAAATTCCTCCTCATCTCTGTCTTAAATGGGTGAGCCCTTACTCTGACATTATGCCCTCTGGTCCTAGACTCTCCCATAAGGAGAAACAACATTTTAGCATCTACCCTGTCAAGCCCCCTAAGAATCTTATATGTTTCAATAAGGTCGCTTCTCATTCTAAACTTCAATTAGTACAGGCCCAACCTACTCAACCTCTCCTCATAAGCAAATCCCTCCATCCCCAGGATCAACCTAGTGAACCTTCTCTGGACTGCCTCCAATGCCAGTATATCTTTCCTTAGATAAGGGGACCAAAACTGTTCACAGCGTTCTAGGTATGGTCTAACTAGTGCCTTGTATAGTGTTAGTAAGACTTCCCTATTTTTACACTCTATTCCCTTTGAAATAAAGGCCAACATTCCATTTGCCTTCCCTATTACCTGCTGAACTTAGAACCATTGAACACTACAGCACAGAAAACAGGACATTTGGCCCTTCTAGTCTGTGCTGAAATATTATTCCGCTAGTCCCATTGACCTGCACCTAGTCCATAACCCTCCAGACCTCTCCCATCCATGTATCTATCTAATTTATTCTTAAAACTTAAGAGTGAGCCCGCACTTACCACGTCAGATGGTAGCTCGTTCCACACTCTCACCACTCTCTGAGTGAAGAAGTTCCCCCTAATGTTCCCCCTAAACCTTTCCCCTTTCACCCTAAAGCCATGTCCTCTCGTGATTATTCCTCCTAATCTAAGTGGAAAGAGCCTACTCGCATTTACTCTGTCTACACCCCTCACAATTTTGTAAACTTCTATCAAATCTCCCCTCATTCTTCTACGCTTCAAGGAATATTTGCTAGTTGTTTGCTAAATGTTTGCTAGTTTTTTGTGATTCATGCACGAAGACCCCCAAATCCCTCTATGCAGCGGCTTTCTGCAGTCTTTCTCCATTTAAATAATATTCAGTTCCTCTACTCTTCCTGCCAAAGCGTATAGCCTCACATCTTCCCACATTATATTCGATCTGCCAAGTTTTTGCCCACTCACTTAACCTGTCTATATACCTCTGTAGACTCTTTGTGTCATCCTCACTACTTCCCTTCCCAACTATTTTTGTGTCATCTCCAAACTTGGCGATAGTACATTCGATAGTACATTCACGTACATATATATTGTAAATAATTGTGGCCCCAGCACTGATTCCTGTGGCACTCCACTAGTTACAGGTTGCCATCGTGAAAATGACCCCCTTATCCCAACTCTGTCTTCTATTAGTGAGCCAATCATTGATCCATGCAAATATACTACCCCCAACACCAGGGGCTCTTATCTTACTAAGCAGCCGCATGTGCAGTACCTTATCGAATGTCTTTTGGAAATCCAAATATATTACATCTACTGGTTCTCCTTTATCTATCCTGCTTGTTACCTCCTCAAGGAATTCTAATAAATTTGTCAGTCATGATTTCCCCTTCATGAAGCCATACTGACTCTGCTTGATTATACTATGTATTTCTAAATGCTCTGTTATTACACCCTTTTATAATAGACTCTAACATTTTCCCAATGATGGATGTTAAGCTAACTGGCCTATACTTAACTGTTTTTTCTGTCTCCCTCCCTTTTTGAATAAGGGTGTTACATTGGCAGTTTTCCAATCCTCTGGGACTTTTCCAGAATCTAAGGATTCTTGGAAGATTACAACCAGTGCATCCACTATCTCTGTAGCTACTTCCTTTAATGTCCTAGGATGCAACCCATCAGGTCCAGGGGACTTATCGGCCTTTAGCCCCATTAGTTCCAGGACATCACTGCAGTAGTTCCTCAGGGTAGTGTCAAAGGCCCAACCATCTTCAGCTGCTTCATCAATGACCTTCCCTCCATCATAAGGTCAGAAGTGGGGATGTTCGCGGATAATTGCACAATGTTCAGCACCATTCGCGACTCCTCAGATACTGAAGCACTTCATGTCCAAATGCAGCAAGACCTGGACAATATCCATGTTTGGGCTGACAAGTGGCAAGTAACATTCGTGCCACACAAGTGCCAGGCAATGACCATCTCCAACAAGAGAGAATCTAACCATTGCCCTTTGATATTCAATGTCATTACCATCGCTGAATCCCCCACTATCAACATCCTGGGGGTTACCATTGACCAGAAACTGAACTGGACTAGGTACATAAATACTGTGGCTACAAGAGCAGGTCAGAGGCTGGGAATCCTGAGGCGCGTACCTCACCTCCTGACTCCCCAAAGCCCATCCACCATCTACAAGGCACAAGTCAGGAGTGTGATGGAATACTCTCCACTTGCCTGGATGAGTGCAGCTCCAACAACGCTCAAGAAGCTTGACACCACCCAAGACAAAGCAACTCACTTGATTGGCACCCATCCGCAGACATTCACTTCCTCCACCACTGATGACCAATGGCAGCAGTGTGTACTATCCACAAAGTGCACTGCAAAACTCACCAAGGATCCTTAGACAGCACCTTGCAAACCCATGACTGCTACCATCTAGAAGGGCAAGGGTGGCAGATACATGGGAACACCACCAGCTGCAAGTTCCCTCCAAGACACTCACCATTCTGACTTGAAAATATATTGCTGTTCCTTCACTGTCACTGGGTCAACATCCTGGAACTCCCTTCCTAACAGCACTGTGGGTCTATCTACACCACATGGACTGCAGCGGTTCAAGAGGAAGCTCACCACCACCTTTTAAAGGGCAAATAGGAATGGGCAATAAATGCTGGCCTAGCCAGTGATGTCCACATCCTCTGAATGAATAAAAAAAAATTTGAGGCATTTTGTCAAAGTTACTGGTTAACCTGCTGACCGGTTGGCCCATGGCTTTCGTGTGCAGAGCCAGATACCACATGAAATGTCATTGAGCAGACCATTAGGCTGTTTGAGTAATGTTTCCAATGCCTGGACCATTCTGGAGGAGCCTTGAGTACCCACCAGAGTGTGTCTCATGACTTAGTGGTCTGCTGCATGATGCACATCTCTTCATCAGGAGGGCAAAACCCAAGGCACCAGATATACAGTGAGTAGCTGATGAGGAGGAGGAAGAGGAAGGGAGATGGCAAGAAGCCGATTTCCACCTGGGCTGTGACCCCAGCCCAAATCCCCATCAACAATAGTGCCACAACTTTCCTTCTGTTACTGACCATCACAACATTTTCATGACCACAATGCTGAAATAAAGGTCAACAAAAAAACAAACATTTCACACCAACTTTATAATTCAAGCTGTCCATCTTGTATTCCATGTGTCTTTACCTGTCCTAGTGCTCCAATGCAGTGCTACCCCTGTGGCTGCTGCATGGCCGGTGGAAGGCTGCTGACTTTCAACAGGGAGACTGCAGGTGGCCTAGCAGGATGACCTTGTGCAGCTCTGGAACTAGAAGGCCCAACTTTGTACAGCACCCTGGCATGGATGGCAGCTTTCTGCCTGGTTGTCAGACAGGCAACAGCAAGGCCATTCTCAGAGTGAAAGTGACGGAAGGGTGAACGTTGTCATCCTGAGAGGGGACATGGAAAAGGCCACACGTGCAGACAAGAGGGAGATTGCAGTGGATGGACTTCACTACTGTCTGGGCCAGGACATGGACACCCTCTGGAATCTCTGCCAGATCCTCACACACCTCACGCTGAACCTCCAGCATCTGCTGCCTTATGATGACTCCAGAGACACATCATCCGCCCAGAGCTCAGCATGGGCTTGGCCTCCCACACACCTCCTCAGTGGCCCCAGCTGTCACACCCTCCGCCAGTTGGTCAGGTGTATGTATGGTGCTCGTACCAGGTTGTGACCCCAACCGAATCTACTTGTGAGCATGGACCCACTGAGGTGACAGTATCTGTGCTGGTGGAGGGTGTGGGCGAATGACATGATGCTCCACCATCTGAGGTTCCCTCCTCCTCCTCAGAGGTGGATGACTGTCCGTTGGAGATGGAAACTCCCTGTTCCTGTGATTGACCTGTGAAAGAGAACAGGATGATCAGCACTTCTCACCCCTCCAGACAGGAGCTCACAGAATTGACAGCAGCTCACATCAATGTCTGTACGTTGAAGGACACATAAACTGCATCCACCATGCTTGCCTGAGGCTTCCCTCATGCTTAGTGATGAGGCAGCTCACCTTCCTGTGACTGCATTCTGGCCTCACCCCCACATAGGAGTGGCCGCCCTGATACCCTGCCAACTGTAGAGCCTCCTCCTCTATCGGAGTCAGGATGGTGATGGTCATGACACCATCACTGATCCGGGCCCTCTCCTGGGCATTTTGGCCCCTTTTCTCCTGTAGGACTTTGCATAGTTCCTGCTGTGTCTGTGGCCAGTGGCATGAATGTGGCATTGGGCTACTCTGGAGCCACCTTGCATGGGTCAGCAGTGCCAGTCTCACATCCCCTGACAAAGTTGCAAGCATTCCTTCCCAAAGGGATGCTGAAGCCTCACCCCAGTGCCATAATTATAATGGGCTCTCCCTCCCTAGCCGTTGCACCCTCCCACTTATCCATTTCCTTTGCCATAAAGGCAAACAAGGTGTGGTACTCACCCCTGTAGAGTGGAGAAGGTTGGTGATCAGCTTGCAGCACTGCAGCCAGGTTCTCCTGATCACCCCATGGCTACTGGCCTCCTACCCAGGCTTCCTTGATTAGGTGTTGAGGTCTCCTCCTTCTGCCCATGGGGAAGAGTACCTCCTGCTTTGCCTAAGTGAGTTGGAGGAGAATGAGCTGGGGGTCATCACTGAACTGTGGGACCACCTGGAATCTTGCTCCTGCCATGCCTATAGGTACATTTCTCCTGCAGGTTTCTTCCAGGGATGTTGGAGGAGTCACTGGTAGTTGGATGCTGGAGGGATCAGTGATTGCTGGATACTGGAAAGTTCAGTGGATTCTGGAGGGGTCAAGGGTCGTTGGAGTTTTTTTTTCCTTCATTCAAGAAATGTGGGCTTCGCTGGCTGGGCCAGCATTTATTGCCCATTCCTAGTTGCCTTGAGAAGGTGGTGGTGAGCTGCCTTTTTGAACTACTGCAGTCCATGTGGTGTAGGTACATCCAGAACACTGTTAGGAAGGGAGTTCCAGGATTTTGACCCAGCGACAGTGAACGAACGGCGATATATTTCCAAGTCAGGATGGTGAGTGGCTTAGAGGGGAAGTCGCAGCTAGTGGTTTTCCCATGTGTCTGCTGCCCTTGTCCTTCTAATGGTCGTGGGTTTGCAAAGTGCTGTCTAGGGAGCCTTGGTGAGTTCCTGCAGTGCATTTTGTAGATGGTACACACTGCTGCTACTGTGCGTTGGTGGTGGAGGGAGTGTATGTTTGTGGATGAGGTGCCAATCAAGTGGGCTGCTTTGTCCTGGATGGTGTCAAGCTTATTGAGTGTTGTTGGAGCTGCACTCATCCAGGCAAGTGGAGATTATTCCATCACACTCCTGACTTGTGCTTTGTAGATTGTCAACAGGCTCTGGGGAGTCAGGAGGTGAGTTACTCGCAGGAGGATTGCTAGCCTCTGACCTGCTCTTGTAGACAGTACTTATATGGCTAGTCCAGTTCAGATTCTGGTCAATGGTAACCCCCAAGATGTTGATAGCGGGGGATTCAGATATGGTAATGCCACTGAATGTCAAGGGGCGATGGCTAGATTCTCTCTTGTTGGAGATGGTCATGGCCTAGCATTTGTGTGGTGCAAATGTTACTTGCCACTTATCACCCCAAGCCTGGATGTTGTCCAGGTCTTGCTGCATTTAAACGTGGACTGCTTCAGTATCTGAAGAGTTGCGAATGATGCTGAACATTGTGCAATCATCAGTGAACATCCCCACTTCTGACATAATGATGGAAGGACAGTCATTGATGAAGCAGCTGAAGATGGTTGGGCCTTTGACACTACCCTGAGGAACTCCTGCAGTGATGCCCTGGAGCTGAGATGACTGACTTCCAACAACCATAACCATCTTCCTTTGTACTAGGTATGACTCCAACCAGTTTTCCCCCTGATTCCCATTGACTCCAGTTTTGCTAGGACTCCACACTCAGTCAAATGAGGCCTTGATGTCAAGGGCAGTCACTCTCACCTCACCTCTGAAGTTCAGCTCTTTTGTCCATGTTTGAGCCAAGGCTGTAATGCGGTCAGGAGCTGAGTGGTCCTGGCGGAACCCAAACTGAGCGTCAGTGAGTAGGTTATTGCTAAGCAAGTGCCGCTTGATAGCACTGTTGATGAATCATTCTATCAATTTACTGATTATCGAGAGTAGACTGATGGGGCAGTAATTGGTCTCGTTGGATTTGTCCTGCTTTTTGTGTACAGGACATACCTGGACAATTTTCCACATTGCCGGGTAGATGCCAGTCTTGTAACTGTACTGGAACAGTTTGGCTAGGTGCGATGCAAAATCTGGAGCACAAGTCTTCAGTACTATTCCTGGAATATTGTCAGGGCCCATATCTTTTGCATTGTTCAGTGCCTTCAGCTGTTTCTTGATATCATGTGGAATGAATCAAATTGGCTGAAGATTGGCATCTGTGACGCTGGAGACTCCTTGGAAGAGGCCGAGATGAATCATCCACTTGGCACTTCTGGCTGAAGATTGTAGCAAGTGCTTCAGCCTTATCTTCTGCACTAACATGCTGGGCTCCCCCATCATTGAGGATGGGGATTTTTGTGGAGCCTCCTCCTTCAGTGAGTTGTTTAATTGTGGATGTGGCAGGACTGCAGAGACTAGATCTGATCTGTTTGTTATGGAATCACTTAGCTCTGTCTATCACTTGCTGCTTATGCTGTTTGGCATGCAAATAGTCCTGTTTTTTAGCTTTACCAGGTTGACACCTCATTGTTAGGTATGCCTGGTGCTGCTCCTGACATGCTCTCCTGCACTCTTTATTGATCCCCTGGCTTGGTTGTAATGGTAGAGTGGGGGATATGCTGGGCCATGAGGTTACAGATTGTGGTTGAGTACAATTCTGCTGCTGCTGATAGCACACAGCGCTCATGGCTGCCCAGTTTTGAGCTGCTAGATCTGTTTGAAATCTATCCCATTTAGCAGGGTGATAGTGCCACACAGCACGATGGAGGGTATCCTCAATGTGAAGACGGGACTTCATCTCCACAAGATCGTGCGGTGGTCACTCCTACCAACACTCTCATGGATATCTGTGGCAGGAAGGTTGGTGAGGATGAGGTCAAGTGTGTTTTTCCCCCTTGCTGGTTCCCTCACCACCTGCCACAGACCCAGTCTATCAGCTATGTAATTTATGACTCGACCAGCTCAGTCAGTAGTGGTGCTACCGAGTCACTCTTGGTGATGGACATTGAAGTCCCTCACCCAGAGTACATTCTGTGCCCTTGCCACCCTCAGTGCTCCACGTGATGTTCAACAGGGAGGAGTACTGATTTGTCAGCTGAGGGGGGTCTCAGATAATTATCAGCAGGAGGTTTCCTTGCCCATGTTTGACCTGATGCCTTGAGACTTCAAGGGGTCTGGAGTCGATGTTGAGGACTCCCAGGGCAACTCCCTCTCCTCTGTATACCACCGTGCCGCCACCTCTGCTGGGCCTGTCCTGCCGGTGGGTCAGGACATACACAGGGATGGTGATGGTCATGTCTGGGACATTGTCTGTAAGGTATGATTCCCTATGTATGACTATGGGCGGGATTTTCCACACCTGCCTGCCACCATGATCTTCCAGTCCTGCCACAAGTCAATGGACTTCTGGCTGGGGCTCCGCCTCGCCCGCGACGGGTCCCGCCCGCGATGGCGCTGGAAAATCCCGGCCTATGTCAGACTGCTGCTTGACTTGTCTGTGAGACAGCTCTCCCAATTTTGGCACAAGTCCCCAGATGTTAGTAAGGAGGACTTTGCAGGGTCGACAGGGCTGAGTTTGCCGTTGTCGTTTCCGGTGCCTAGGTCGATGCCGGTTGGTCCGTCCGGTTTCATCCCTTTGAGACTTTGTAGTGGTTTGTTACAACTTAGTAGCTTGCTCGGCCATTTAAGAGTCAACCACATTGCTGTGGGACTGGAGTCATATGTAGGCAAGACCAGGTAAGGACGGAAGATTTCCTTCCCTGAAGGGCATTAGTGAACCAGATGGGTTTTCACAACAATCGACAATAGATTCATGGTCATCATTAGCTTTTAATTCCAGACTTTTATTGAATTCAAATTTCACCATCTGAACCCGGGTCCCCAGAGCATTACCCTGAGTCTCTGGATTATTAGTGCAGCAACAATATCACTACGCCATTGCCTCCCCATGAAGCTGAAGGGGACACTAGCTTCTGGAGAGGTCACTGGTTTCTGGAGGGGTCTGTGGTCACTGGTTGCTGGAGGGGTCACTGGATGCTGGAGGGATCACTGGATGTTGTATCCTGGATGCTTGGTGGGGCGGGGCGCAGGAGGAGGTGGTGAGTGGATGCTGGATGCTGGGGGGTCACTGGTTGCTGGGCAGTTGGTTAGTAGTTGCTGAGGAGGTCAGTGGTTGCTGGGGGGGGGGGGGGGGGGGGGTCACTGGTTGCTGGGTGGGGGTCACTGGTTGCTGGGGGGGGGTGGTCAGTGGTTGCTGGATGGAGGTGGGGGGTTCAGTGGTTGCTGCAAACTTGCAGGCCTGAGCACTCAGAGGATGGTTGCTGGTGGATCGCTAAAGCATTTGGGTCAGGGCTCAGGTGCTGGTGGCTCTTTAAACATGGCACCAGTACTTCCATACATGTCAGGTGACAATGCAGATGCCACCTCAATGTCCGCCTCTGGCTGCTGAGTGGTCTCCAACTCCATCGACTGTTAATTGGCTGGCCAACGTGAGATGTCAATGGGTACATGGGTCGAAGAGGGGGTACCTTCACCACCCACTTCTGGTTCCACCTCCCCTGTCCCGCCAAGCCCAGTAAAATACCAGCCTATATACAACTATAAACAGCTAAAAAAAATGTATAATTTTTTTGTAGGAGGTGCATGGTGAGCATCTTAATTAGATGGACTGTTTTAGATGCACATTAGGTGCTATTTAGAGTGGTGGTCCTGGCAAGAACAATACTAATTGTTTTAACCTCAGTGAAACCAATATCGAACTCTTTACTAATTTTTTCTGGATTTTTCCCACATAGACACAGATTGTTTCTGATATTCCTTGTCCAGAAAGTTACACTTCAAAAGAACATCGTTGTTCAGGTTATAAACAAATAACATTAGCCAGGCATGCCAAAGTCATTTTGATGAGCTGTACAAAGAAATTGATCTCCACACTTCCCAAAGGACATACAAACTTTAAAAAAGAGAACACATAAACAAAATACCTTCCAAAGTATTCCGGAAGCTAAAATTAGCAAACTTATCAAAGGGTGGAGCTTCATATTCCGTCAGATTTAAACAAAATTCCACTTCTGCTGAGATTGGAAGCCTTGGGGTTCTATTTCGATCATGGTTGCCTGGATTACGTTGAATGGGTCCCTCAGGAACACCATCACACAAAACCTCACGACGATTGTATTCTTCTGGCCTGGTGCAAATTACCTGTGCCAAATATAAGACATAAAATATGGATTTTCTCACTAATATAGACCATTTAGCTTAACATCTGTCAGAGGGAAAATGTTAGAAGAAATTATTAAAGATTTTATAGCAGATCACTTGGAAAAATTCAAGGTAATCAGGCAATCAACATGGTTTTGTGAGAGAGAAATCATGTCTAGCCAATTTATTGGAGTTCTTTGAAGAAGTAACATGTGCTGTGGATAAAGGGGAACCAGTGGATGTACTGTAATGAGATTTCCAGAAGGCATTTGATAAGGTGCCATATCAAAGGTTATTACAAAAAATAAAAGCTCATGGTGTAGGGGTAACATATTGGCATGGATAGAAAATTGGCTGGCTAACAGGAAACAGAGGGTAGGTATAAATGGGTCATTTTCTGGTTAACAAGATGTGATGAGTGGTGTGCCACAGGGATTGTTGTTGGGGCCTCAACTTTTTACAATTTATGTAAACAACTTGGATGAAGGGACCAAAGGTATGGTTGCTAAATTTGCTGATGACACAAAGATAGGTAGGATAATAAGATGTGAAGAGAACACAAGAAGGGTACAAAGGGATATAGATAGGTTAAATGAGTGGGCAAAGATCTGGCAAATGGACTATAATGTGGATAAGTGTGAAATTGTCCATTTTGGCAGGAAAAATATAAAAGAAGCATATTATCTAAATCGTGAGAGATTGCAGACCTCTGAGGTGCAGAGGGATTTGGGTGTTCTAGTGCATGAATCAGAAAAGGTTAGTGTACAGGTACAGAAAGTAATTAGTAAAGCTGTTTTCATTTATTGTGGGGGGAATTGAATACAAAAGTAGAGAGATTATGCTTCAGTTATACAGGGTATTGATGAGACCACATCTAGAGTACTGTGTGCAGTATTGGTCTCCGTATTTAAGGAAGGATGCAAATGCATTGGAAGCAGTTCAGAGAAGGTTTACTAAAGTAATATCTGGATTGAAGGGTTGTTTTGTGAGGAGAGGTTGGACATACTAAATTTATACCCACTGGACTTTACAAGAGTAAGAGGCTACTTGGTTGAAACATATAAGATCCTGAGGGGTCTTGACAGGATCAATGTGGAGAGGATGTTTCTTCTTGTGGGAGAATCTAGTACAAGTGGCCACTGTTTAAAAATAAGAGGTCGCCCATTTAGGACAGAGATGAGGTGAGACTTTTTTTCTCTCAGAGGGTTGAGAGTCTTTGGAACTCTCTTCCTCAAAAGGTGATGGAGACAGAGTCTTTGAGTATTTTTAAGGCAGAGCTATATATTCTTGATAAGTAAGGGGGTGAAAGGTTATCGGGGGTAGGCGGGAGGGTGGAGTGGAGGTTACAATCAGATCAGTTGTGACCTCATGGAATGGCATAGCAGGCTCGAAGGGCTGAGTGCTTCTGCTCTACTCAACTTCCTGGAGTTGTCACACTATCTCGGAAGTGTGCTGGGGCAATGCAGTTTACTGTCTGGCAGAGATAGTGGACTAAATACTCCACAATGCTAATGCATCTATAATCACTAGAATTTTTTTGTGATTGACAAAAACTTACTGGGTATTTGCTGATTGTGCCATGGCTTGCTGTTTGCTAGGCTTGAAGCTTTCCCTTTGTGAAGGCGAAAGCTTGATGAATGATGGTAGTAAATACCCATAGAAGCCACTAATAGATAACTCATTAAAGGTAACTCATTTTTATATAGAAAAAAAGGTTAAAACATAGGTTGTGAACTCGTTTTGAGATCATTTTCCCAGGATACCACAGGTGAACTAAAATCAATGGTAACCATAATCCTTCAAAGTATGGATACTCATGGGTAATCAGTCTGTGATTTTCATCTTTAGCATGATCTTAGCATGGTTTCATTGAGAAGTGGGCACTGGTGCACAGTGGAGAGGGTCATGAGAAGATGAGTCAGAAAGCACAGCAGGGAGGGATTTGACGTGAGGGAGCCAAGGAGCATATGATTGTAGACAGAGGGAAAAATGATGGAAAGGAAACCAAGAAAAGAAGCATAAGGTATATAGGGATATAATACAGTAAGGGGAGGCAGTTAATAGAGCACAACAAAGGATCCAGGAAGTTCTAATGGAAATAGCATATTAAAACTAATTTAAAAATCTTAAGGCTTCATGAGAATCATTGACTTACACCTTTACTAGTGTAAGGAAATAGAGATTGTTTAGGTAAGTTATATTTGTATTTGTGGGTGATAGGAATGAGTTTTAGCTTTATTGTTTAAGTTTGATTTGTATTTCTGTTTCTCTGTGTTAACAAAAGGTCAAATTGAGTTTTAGTTTCACTTCAAAAGGTGCCTGCATTTCTAATGAGAGTCTTATGACTGTTGCAGCTAAGTTAAATAAACAAGAGTAGAGAAACTGGGCTGTTGCCTAGCAACAGGGGCCAGAGAGGCAGGTGCCTCCCACAGATATGCACACAGAAGAAACTAGAAAGCAGTTTGATTTGGAAGCTGTTTGAGTTCAGTTGGTTTTGAAAATAGCTGCCTGGAGACACTGGAGCAAAGGGGGCAGATAGCCAGTCCCAAGCTAAAGAAGAAAGTCCCCATAAATCCAGGGGAGTGGAACAGGAAAAAGTCCCAAGAAGACCTTCTAGTCAAAGGGAAGGACAGAAATCTGGAAAAGGTCCTGTTAAATGAAGTTAAGAATGAGGGTTAGAGAGAAAGGTTTCAAGCTCGTGATTTAAAGAGACAAAAGTTGCAGAAAGCAGATTTAAGGTGAGAACAGCTTGCAAAAAGCCAGAAGGTCCAAAGAGACAACTGAAGGTCTGTAACCCATTGCTATGGGCATGTGAAGCAATGTTGTACTGTTAACAGCTGAGTCAGTTAAATAGAGTTCATGGAAGACAGTTTGAATGCATGTGGTGACCCAGGGGAGAGGAACATCAGAAGGAGAGTTCGAAACCCTGGAGGTGAACCCTTGCGGAAGGCATTTGAGAGAAAGCCTTGGTTTGGGAGAAGATTCCAAAGTGAGCTCTTGGAGAATGGAGATTGGAAACCATTGTGTGAAAGACGGAGTTCAGTGAGACTGGTTGGTTCACGGTGACAAGCGCCAGGGGGGAGTTGAGGAGAAATCCATAACATCTGGTTGAGGAGGCATCTGTCACTTGTTTCAGAGTGCGGTGTGTCTGACCATCAGTTGCCTATTGGTTTACATGGTCTGTGTACTTACTGTGGACATTAGAGTATAAGATAGCTTTTGTAACTTGTGTTATCCTTACAAATCTGTATATATCTGTAAAGGTATAATTGTGGGTGAAGGAGTATTGTAATATAGTTCATCTTTTCTTGTTTAATAAATGTTTTATGCTTTTGTTAAAAGTTCATTAGCTGACTCCAGTGACTCTGTTCAGTCGCCCCTCTCCATATATCTAAACAAACAAAAACAAAAGTTAGGATCTATCAAGCTGGGTTCCACCCTGTGATCAGGCTTGTCCAGTGGTAACCTCAGCTGGGGATTATAACACTCGTCTCAGGAATGCAGTGAATGAAAATGATTTGTTCCAAGAATATTTTTTCTCCTAGATCTGATTTTAAATCAGAAAGTTGTATCTGAGATAATTATTTTCTTTATACAGTCCGAAAATCTGGGTATGCCTTCATAACACCAGAGTTTCTTTATGATTGACAGAAAACCTATTGATTCTATGTGCCAATTTCCATATCTAATAAAGACTAAGGGGAGAAAGAGGCAGCCTTAAATACATTCTGGGTGTTGTAGCCAACCTAACTGACACGCACACACAGACACACATACATTAGCACTCGAGTATATAGGGAGTTGTAGGTTACCAGCTCTGTGACATGCAAAAGGTAACATTGGTACATTCCAGTGCTGTCATTGTTTCTCTTTGTTCAAGGACCTGACAAAGCGGCAACATTCTAAATGCAGACTTTTTACCTACAGGCCTTGAAATAAAACATGAATAAAAGCACCACCGTCAACACCCCTTTGTCATTTTGTCGATGACATCTTTGGCAATCTTTTCTTTGCCTCCACCTATCACTGGCCCTCTATCCAGCTCTACCTGTTCCACCCCCCTCAACCAGCTTATATTTCACCTCATTTCTATACTTCTTAGTTCTGATGAAGGGTCATACGGACTCGAAACGTTAACTGTATTCCTCTCCGCAGATACTGTCAGACCTGCTGAGTTTTTCCAGCTATTTTTGTTTTTGTTTCAGATTTCCAGCATCCGCAGTATTTTGCTTTTATCTTATATGAATAAAAGCAAACCTTCCAAAGTCAACAGTATATGTAGGTTTAATTATATTGATATGAATTATTTAATTTTTCAATGTGTTCCCTGATATTAGAAACTTTATTTTTATGGCTGCCCTTTGATACCTAATGATGGCAACCAAAATGATTTACAAAATAACATTTTGAGTGATTTAATTACTTTTTTTAAATGGGCATCTGTTTTGTTGTTTGCATTTTATTGATTGTTACATTTCCACCTATTTATAACGGTTTTATTTTTGTTTTAAGAAACCATTTTGATCAACCCAGTATGAATATGATGTACATTTAGCAAGTGTGATAGTTGCATGCTAGAAGAATTTTACATAAAAAATATGTTGCATAGTGTCTCTCACTCAAATTCCTGCTTGATTAAAGAGAACCAAAAAACACTTCATTGTCTCTGAGACTTTTCTTGCTAACTTGCTAAACCCTTTCAGGGGACATGTGCATTGACCTCCAGGCAATAAACCACATAACCTTCAGTCTACTGTTAGCATGTGTGGCCATTTTGTTATACATTTTTAAACATAATTCTTGTGTTTTTTAATTCATTTACAGGTTGGGGACATCGCTGACAAAGCTAACGTTTATTGCCAATCCCTAATAAGGTGGTGTTGAGCTGCCTTCTTCTTACCCTCATCAACCCTCTCTGTTACATCATCAAAAAACTCCAGCAAGTTAGTTAAATAGAGTTTCCCCTGAAGAAATCCATGCTGGCTTTCCTTAATTAACCTGCATTTGTCTATTTGATTATTAATTTTGTCCTGAATTATTGTTTCTTGAAGTTTCCCCACCACTGAAGTTAAACTGACTGGCCTGTAGTTGCTGAACAAGAGTGTAATGTTTGCAATCCTTCAGTCCTCTGGCACCACCCCTGAGTCTAAGGAAGACTGAAAAATTATGGCCAGTGCTTCTGCAATTTCCACTCTAACTTCCCTCAGTATTTTTGGATGCAACTCATCCAGTCCTGGTGCTTTATCAACTTTAAATACAGACAGCCTATCCAATATCTCCACCTTATCGATTTTAAACCCCTCTAGTGTCTGAATTACCTCCTCTTTCATCTTGGCCTTGGTGGTATCTTCTTCCTTAGTAAATAAAGATGCAAAGTATTCATTTAGTTAATACCTCAGCTATGTCCTCTGTCTCCATGCATAAATCCCTTTCTGGTCTCTCATTAGCCCTACTCTTCCTTTTATCACCCTTTTACTATTTACACGTCTAAAGATGACTTTGGGATTCTCTTTTATGTTATCTGGCAGTCTCTTTTCTTTGCTTATTTGCTTTTCCACTTCCCCTCTGAACCTTCTATATTCAGCATAATTCTCAATTGTATTTTCTACCTGACATCTGTCATAAATGTGCTTTTTCTTCTTTATCCTAATTTCTGTCTCTTTTGTCATCCAAAGAGCTCTAGATTTATTTGCCCTACCTTTACCTTTCGAGAAAACATAGATTGATAGTTTGGGCACAATCTGTCCTTTCAAGGTAGCTCATTGTCCAGCTACCATTTTCCACCCAACATCTGACTCCAATTTATTTGGCCCAGACCTGTTCTTATCCCATTGAAGTTAGTTTTACCACAGTTAATTATTCTTACTCTGGATTTTTCTTTGTCCTTTTCCATAGGCAGACTAAGCCTTATGATACAATGATCACTGTTTCCTAAATGTTATCCCACTGACACTTGATCCACTTGGCCCACCTCAGTCCCAAGAATCTAAAGCCCTCCCTCTTGCACCATCTTTCCATCCATTCGCCTGCTTTATCCTCCTGTTTCAATACTCAATTGCACGTGCCACTGGGAGTAATACAGAGATTACTACTTTTGAGATCCTGCTTGCTAATTTCCTACCTAGCTCCCTAAATTCTGACTGCAGAACCACATCCCTCTTGTCGTTGCCTATGTCATTTGTACCTATGTGGACCATGACTGCTGGCTGTTCACACTCCCCCTCCAGGGTGCTCTGCAGCTAGTGACATCCTTAACTCCGGTACCAGAGAGGCAACATACTCTCCTGGATTTTCATCTGTAGAAACACCTATCTATTCCACTAACTATCAAATCACATATCACTATTGCTCTTCCAGTCTTTCTTGTAACTCCTGTACAGGTGATTCACCCATGGTGCCATGGGCTTGACTCTGGTTGCATTCCTCAGATGAACCATCAGTTTCATCAGTATTCAGAACTGAGTACTGGTTAGAGAGTGGGATGCACTCAGTGGACTCCTGCACCATGTGCCTGCTCTTTTTTGACTGCCTGGTAGTCATCCATTCCCTCTCCCTCCGCATAATCTTGAGCTGTGGGGTGACAACATCTGCAAACATGCTATCCATGAATCTCCCAATCTCACAGATGCAGCACAGTGATGCCAGCTGGTGCTCAAGTTCCGAAGCCCGGAGCTCAAGCTATTGCAACTGCCATTACTTCCTGCATAAATGGTTATCCAGGACCTGGGAAGCATTCTGGAGTTCCCAAATATCACAGGATGTGCACTCTTGAGGTTGGAGCAGCCATGGCCACTTCTCTATTTATTAGGTAATAACCTTGTTACTGCTAATAAATCTTACTACTGGTAATAAACCTTACTAATACTGATAAACCCTGTTTATACTTGATGCACCTCACTAGTGGTAAAATACCTTACTTAAAAATAGAAGATAAGACTCACCAGCTACTCACTCGTCACTTGTTAATAGTTAATGTTTTTAGTGTTTGTTAAACTCCCAGTTGTTTAGATTCAACCCTTAAGCAGCAATACTCGCCAGCCAATCAACTTATAGCTTTCCTCTGATGTCACTGCTCATTTTTTTCAAACTCAGGATGCTCCTGGACCTTTCTGCCTCTGTCCCAAAGGTAAGTGCTGTAGGCTTCACATCTCAGGCTTTATCTGCTCTCCACTCTGTTTCCTGTGTGCTCTCTCCAATCCGTCTCTCTCCCAGAAGGTAAGACTGTAGGCTTGCTCATCGGGTTTTATTGACCCACTCCCTAGTCTGTGTTTCTTCTGCAATGCCACTCCTCTCTGCCTCACTCCCCAAAGGTAAATGTTCATGATGATGGAAAAGCTTCGGGGAGTTGCTCACCTTATGGTACTCAGCCTCTGACCTTTTCATGTAGCTATGATATTTACATGCCTGGTTCAGTTAAGTCGATAGTGACCCCCAGGATGTTGATGGTGGGGTATTCAGCCATGACAATGCCTTTGAAAGTTAACTGGAGGTAGTTAAACACTCTGTTATGGCTTGGCATTTGTGCAGTGTGATGTTACTTCCCACTTATCATTCCAGGCCTGATTGATGTCCAGGTCTTTCTTCACATTGACAGGGACTCAGTCATTATCTCAGGAGTTGTGAATGGTACTGAGCACTGTGAAATTATCAGTGAACAATCTAGCTTAATGGTGGAAGGAAGACCATTGATGAAGCAGCTAAAGATGTTTGGGCCTGGGACACTACCCTACAGTGATGCCCTGGAGCTGAGATGACTGACATTCAACAACCATAACCATCTTCCTTTGTACTAGGTACGACTCCAACCAGTTTCCCCCCCTGATTCCCATTGACTCCAGTTTTGCTAGGGCTCCACACTCGGTCAAATGAGGCCTTGATGTCAAGGACAGTCACCCTCACCTCACCTCTGGAGTTCAGCTCTTTTGTCCATGTTTGAGCCAAGGCTGTATGAGGTCAGGAGCTGAGTGGTCCTGGCAGAACCCACACTTAGCATCAGTGAGTAGGTTATTGCTAAGCAAGTGCCGCTTGATAGCATTGATGAAGCAGCTAAAGATGGTTGGGCCTAGGACACTACCCTGAGGAACCCCTGCAGTGATGTCCTGGGACTGAGATGACTGCCTCCAACAACCACAATCATCTTCCTTTGTGCCAGGTATGACTCCAACCAGTAGAAAGATTTCCCCCTGGTTCCCATTGGCTTCAATTTTGATAAGGCTCCTGGATGTCACACTAAGTCAAATGCTGCATTGATGTCATGGAAAATGACTCTCACTGCACCTCCGGAATTCAGCACTTTTTCCTATGTTTGGATGGAGGCTATATTGAGGTCTGGAGCCAAGTAGCCTTGGCAGAACCCAAGTTGAGTATCAGTGAGCATGTTGTTGGTGAATAACTGATGCTTGATAGCACTGTTGATGACAACTTCCACCATTTTGCCAATGGTTGAGAGTAGGCAGAGTAGGATTGGAACTCATATCTAGATATTCAGTCCAAACTTCAAGATTGCTGATCTGGTACATAACTAGGGATCTGGTGCATAACTACAGTTGCCAACTCTGGCTGGATATATTCCAGGAGACATCAGTAGAAGTGATGTCACGGAAAGCTGGCCGGGTGGCACGAGTTGATTCTAGGTTTATGAGTTGTCTGTATAAACAGATACATAAATAAAAATCCTGCCCCGCCTCCTCTTACTGCTGTCAATACGCAATAATTGGGGGAGGGACGGGGGAGATTTACTGCAATATCATTACATATATAATAAACCACTTTGCCAAGCCTTGACTGCGCTATGAACCCGTTTCACTTTCAGCAGTTATGTTGCAAACTCACAGTTGACACAGGCAGAGACATTCCAAATTGGAGTCCTGATACTTCAATGGAACTGAAATTAGAACACTGTGTAACCATTCAACATTCCATTCTGCCCCTGATGAATTTCACACCCATAAAAGCTTAAGATTTGATTTTTTTAAAATTTCTAGTAAAAATTTACTACATGCAGGAATGAGAGTCAACAATTTAAATAGTGATTTTTCTGTTGGGGAGGTTGCATTTGCAATAATGCTGTCACAAAAAGTTTATTTATGGTCTAAATACGAGCAGTAACTTTCTGATGTGAGTTTAATGAGTATTTAATGTGTAAATCCAGAATGTACTTAAAATTAACAGAGAGGTTGAGAGTGAGGTGTGTTTTTTTATTCTTGTCATGGCATGTGGGTTTCACTGGCAAAGCCAACATTTATTGCCCACCCCTAATTGCGTTAAACTGAGTGATTTGCTAGGGCATTTCAGAGGGCAGTTAAGATGTGGGGTCACATGTAGGCCAGACCAGGTAAGGACAGCAGTTTTCCTTCCCTAAGGAACATTAGTGAACCAGATGGATTTTGACAACAAACAACGATAATTATCGTGGTCACCATTATTGAGGTTAGTTTTATATTCAAAATTTATTAATTGAATTTAAATTCCACCAGCTGTCATAGTGGGATTTGAATCCATGCTCCCAGAGCATCAGCCTGGGCTACTGGATTACTAGTCCAGTGATACTACCACCATCTCCCCTATTTGTGCAAGACAATGGAAATTTCCCAGCATGAGTTAGCAATGATGATATTTTGACTGAACATGCTGGCCGATTTATACATTAGTAATGGCATGCAATGTGAGCTTGCCATTATTTTTCCAGCAATGTTTCCACCCACGGTGGTTGACAGGGCCCTCAACCGTGTCCGGCCCATCTCCTGCGCATCCACCCGCACTCCTTCCTCTCCCTCCGAGAACCATGATAGGGTCCCCCTCACTTATCACCCCACCAGCCTCCACATTCAAAGGATCATCCTCTGCCATTTCTGCCAACTCCAGCATGATGCCACCACCAAACACATCTTCCCTTCACCCCCCCGGCGGCATTCCACAGGGATCATTCCCTCAGGGACACGCTGGTCCACTTCTCCACCACCCCCTAACCTGAACCCCCTCCCATGGCACCTTGCCATGCAACCGCAGAAGGTGTCACACCTGCCCCTTTACTTCCCCCCTCCTCACCGTCCAAGGGCCCAAACACTCCTTTCAAGTGAAGCAGCATTTCACTTGCACTTCCCTCAATTTAGTCTACTGCATTCGCTGCTCCCAATGTGCTCTCCTGTACATTGCAGACACCAAACGCAGACTGGGTGACCGCTTTGCGGAACATCTTTGGTCTGTCCGCAAGCATGATCCAGACCTCCCTGTTGCTTGCCATTTCAACACACCACCCTGCTCTCAAGCCCACATGTCCGTCCATGGCCTGCTGCAATGTTCCAGTGAAGCTCAACGCACACTGGAGGAACAGCACCTCATCTTCCGACCAGGCACTCTACAGCCTTCCGGACTTAACATTGAGTTCAACAACTTCAGATCATGAACTCTCTCCTCCATCCCCACCCCCTTTCCAATCCCCCCTTTTCCAATAATTTATATATTTTTTAAATATATTTTTCTTTTCCCACCTATTTTAAAATTTATTTCGATCTATCGTTTTATCTTCACCTTTTAGCCCATTTCGATCCTTTCACCCCACCCCAGCCCCACTAGGGCTATCTGCCACTTGTTTGTCCTGCTTTCTACCCTTAATGTCACCATTAGCACATTCCTTAGATAATATCACCACCGTCAACACCCCTTTGTCCTTTTGTCTATGACATCTTTGGCAATCTTTTCTTTGCCTCCACCTATCACTGGCGTTCTATCCACCTCTACCTATCCCAACCTCCTCAACCAGCTTATATTTCACCACATTTCTATATTTCTTTAGTTCTGATGAAGAGTCATTCGGACTCGAAACGTTAACCGTGTTCCTCTCCGCAGATGCTGTCAGACCTGCTGAGTTTTTCCAGCTATTTTTGTTTTTGTTTCAGATTTCCAGCATCCGCAGTATTTTGCTTTTATCTCTTATTAATTGTAACCTGGAAATTACTGTTGGTATGAGACCCTAAGACTAGACAAATACTCTACAGTATTGCTGAAAAAAGAGACATGTCTAAGCTTTCTGTCTTGCACTCATCAGAACACTCGCGCGATTACCAATATAAGGGGGAAGACAACAATTTATACTGTATGTGAAGAGATTGCTGATTGGTTGGCAAGTGTCGTTGCCATGGAGAATGCACCACTGATAGTGACTGACAGTTAACTGCCAAGCATTGCTCAAATTTACATCAGCTTGACCCTGATTGATCAAGACATTTCCCTGAGGAATGAGTCAGTGGATCACTGTCACTTATTTTGTTCAGCTGAAACAGATGTAATGTATGTACATGTTCTTTCTGTCTGCAAAGAATATGACCCTGTATATTAAGGCCATCACTTTCGACCCTGAAAAGTGCCCAGTCTACCTCAGATTACCTGGAAGGGCAAGGTATCGCAAACATTTGACCAACAAGTGAAGCTAACTGTTTCATGGTGCTACTATGCAGTAGCAACACAAGTGGTATTCACCACTCCTGTCACACAAATGAGTAATGTGGCATATGAATTTCAGTGCCAGTGTAATGCTAGGTATGTAGGCTGTATGTCCCAAAGACTGGCAGATCATATCTAACAGCATGTCCCTTCCGTTATTCGCAATGGGCAAGGTACAGATTGTACCCAACCAGCCCGTGCTTGCAAAACTCAAAACACAGTGTCCAACATTGGATGTGATCTCACGATTGGACAACATTTAATCCTCAATGTACTATGAATTACATTGACAATCAATGTAAGATTATCAGTCGGGCTTGCAATGTGGCACATTTGTATGTACTGGAAGCTACATATATTAATACATTGGGCCCTTTTCTTTGCAGACAGAAAGAACATGTACATACATTGTGTCTGTTTCAGCTAAACAAAATAAGTGTCAGCCATTCGCTGACTCATTCCTCAGGGTAATGTCTTGACCAAACAGGGTGAAGCTGCCTGGTTTAAATTTCAAACAATGCTTGACAGTTAACTGTCAGTCACCATCAGTGGTGCATTCTCCATGGCAATGGCACTTGCCAACCATTTAGCACGCTCTTCACATACAGTACAAATTGTTGTTTTCCTCCTTATATTGGTATTCTTGAGAGTGTCCTGATGAGTGCAAGATGAAAAGCTTGGGCATATCTCTTTTTTTCAGCAGTACTCAAGTTCTGTGCTACCAAGCAACTATTTAAATGCTCTACAGTGGTCTGAGCTGCTACTTACCCTCTTTCACAGCAGTATCCAGCCACTACTATCATCCTTTACCTCAACTTCTGGTGTTCCACTTGTGACAAGTCATGTCACCGCTCCCTCCCCACTCCCGTCCGCAGTGTCCTCTGGGAGTTGTAGTGTGCTCTCCACTCAGCTCCCTGCTCTCCGCCGTGCAGGGATAGAGAGACTACCTTTCCCAGCCAGTGCCACAGGACCCTCCTTCCTGGTTTGGTGGTGGGGGTGGGGGGGGCGGTGGGCGATGATGCTAGTGGACTAAACTGACTCAACTCACTCAATGGCGTCAATGTAAAATATTGTTTTAAAATCTTCTGAAAGGCTTTCTTTGGTCACTGGGAGATTAATGTCGATTCCAGTAGACTACCAGCCATTCTGGGAGGGTCAGCAACTCAATGAACACTACCATATTCACATCTAGCATCCGCTCTCCTGGCCCCAAGCAATTTTACGTTCTCTGGAATTAGATCTTTGCGTAGAACACGAAAGTTCAAATCATTCAAAATACTCATCTCCTGTGGCCACCTTCTAAGATTCTATAAAAATTATCTGAATGTCTTTGTGCCTCTCTATCTACTCCTTTGAAAATCTTTTATGTAATTTCCTATTTCGCTTTTCAAAATGTCATATTTGAAAATTACATTTTCTCTTTTCAAACAGTTGCCATGGAGAATCCTGCTTCAATGTCACAACACCTCATAGGTATAGGATAACAATAGCTTTCATTGGCATCTTTATGAATGAAAGTCAAGGCCAATGGAGGGAAAACTGAATAAATCTGGAAAGGCTATCACTTCTCATTACTGCACTGATCAATATAAGCAGGACAGCTGCACTATTTCATATTTAAATGTATAGTTTCTAAATTGTCAGCTCAGCAGGTCTCGTTAAATCATTAGACAACTAAAAATCGAATGATACATCAGAGCTTGGCGGAAATTGAAAGGGATTGGAATTGAAACTTTACCCAGTATAAAAAAAATTCCAGGCCAATGCAAAGTGTTTCAGCGTGGCTTCCTGCTAAATAATCAGGCACCAGACATTTAACCGGTACAATTGTATTGTAATGATATACTGGGTCTTTTGGAAGCTTGTTAAAATTAAAAGTATTAAAAGATCAAGTAAGGATTGCAAAAAGAGAAATAAAAGAAAAGCTAGGCATGATGAAACCAGTTTCAGAGAAATGCAGGTCAACATTTTGGGATGGGTTTTTAACCACTGCTGCAGGTAGGAATGGAGGCAGGAGGATGTGGAATTTTGTTCCGCTGTCATGCATGCCAGTTCTACGGCTCCATCAAGAGGTGAATAGAGGTTCAGTGGGGCTACCCACCCACAAGTGACAGTAGCCAATTCAACTGCTTAAGAGCCTAAGACCTGTTGCAGTTGGAGTCTAATTGGAACTTTCCACTTGGTCTCCATGTCCCCACAGCCAGTGGGTGACAATGCAGCTGCCTGGAGATTGTCTGCTTATGGCAGACTGTTGGACCAGCATTCCAGGCAGACTTAGAGCCTGAGTTCAGCAGCAGTGCAGGGCGCCCTGCGGAGAACCTCCCCCACCAAAGTGGCGGCCCGGCTGCAAAGGCCTTTTTTTGTTTTAAATTTGAAACTGTAGGAGAGAGGAGGTGGTGGCTTAGTTGTATTGTTACAGAACTAGTAATCAAAAGACATCCCCAGGATTACTGGGGGATTTGGGTTCAAATCCCACCATGGCAGATGGTGAAATTTGAATTCATGTAAAAAAAATTGCAATTAAAAGTCTAATGATGACAATGAAACCATTGAGGGGGATTGGTAAGAAGAAAATGTATCTAAATGGGATTAGAATAATTTGATTGGCACAGACTCAAAGGGCCTTTTTCTGTGCTGTAGACCTCTATGGGGACGCCGTATTTCAGGGCACTCTTATTCTCACTTATCTTGAATAACATTCTACTGCTGCTTTTAAGCTAAACAGTCTCATATTGGTCCTGTAATTTTGAGAGCCTATCCACCATCCTTAATTAGATGTGAGCCTGCCCTCTAGCCATTAATTGGTTAATTCAGGGAAAATTACTGGTGAATGACTGTTTCCCAAGTAGTCCGGGAATCTGACCCAATTTCATATTGGCAGCAGGATCCTGAAGATGCAGGAAAATCCTCCCTCTAGACCCTGAATGTCCTTGGTTCTGGGATGAAGTCCTAACCCAAAAGCTAGGAGAATGGACTACTGGGTGCAGAAAATCTGTCAGCATCTGGTAAGACCAGGGCAGCAAAATTCAGCTTTGTATTGCAGCTGGTGTTGGTACTATGGAAAACTGGAAAGATGAAAATGGTGCATGAACTACTTCCAGATGCAGCTGGTGGGCTGGTGGGTTCACCATGCTTGTAAGGGCACTAGTGCTGGCATGCTATGTGTGTGTAGGAAGCATGCAGATTGGGCAAATCACAATATCATGAAGTGTCAAACGTTGATTTGGCATCAGACCTGCCATTTTCGACTTTGCAGGTCCTGTCAATGTCCTTTTTTAAAAACTTGCAACTGAACATACATTCAGTTGCATGGGGATTCCCACTGGCATTATTTAAATGCATCAGCATGGAGCTTCCAGGTGAGACGCTTTTGACTTTCTTTTGCTGCTGCAGAGTGAGCAGAATTATAGTATTCAGTATTGTCGGGGGAGCTCTGAAAAGTGGGAGGAGTCAGAAGGGAGTGCTGTTAGACTTTTACAAGGAAGAGGACTTTAAAGCCCTGTCAGCAGGGCTATCGCTAATGTTATGGATAGGGGAGAGGTGGTAGGATGGTTCTCCCATTTTCCCACTTCTTGAATAACCATAACAAGATATGTTTTAAGGAAGAGGTGCTGTGACGCTCAAGAATAGACACAAAACAGACTTTCTCATAAATTTCAGATTAATAGAAAAAATAAATGTTTATTTCTCAATACCCAAAATGTATTGCAACAGCACTATTCACTCATTCACACAAGACACACACACAAAAAAAGGTGATTACGAAAGTTGTAGCATGCACTTAGATTTTCTAAACAGTCCAAAAAGTCAATTTTATTTGTAGATTTCAAAGCTTGCTGAAAACATTGCAGGCCTGATGACCTGTTTTTGGTTCACTGAAGACGATGGATGTTGAAAGTTCCTGGAGATGAATTCATAGTGGCTTTCTACTGGCCACAGTAGGTTTCTGGCTTAGTTTTTGCTAATCAGTCAGTAAAAAGGGTAGCCTCATACCCTCCACCTGCTAGGTCAGATATCTTCTCTCTATGAAGAAGAAGAAAAAAAGGAAAAGATGCAAATGTGATGTGAGAAAAAACTTTTTCACACAGTAAGTGGTTCAAGTCTGGAAAGTACTGCCTGGAAGTGTGATGGAAGCAGGTTCAATTGAGGCATTCAAGAGGGCATTAGATGATCAGTGCAAGGGTATGGGGAGAAGGCAAGAGAATGATATTCGATCATAATGCTCATTTGGAGAGCCAGTGCAAACACAATGGACTGAATGGCCTCCTTCTGCACCACAACATTCTGTGGTCTCTGTCTCCCAGAATGTCTACCTTGGGCTGCATAAGATCTGAGTTAATATGTGTTTCTTACCATAAGCTAGTTTCTGTAATGTGACCACAGTATCATTATTCCCATTGTCCTCACAAATGTTTCCTGATGATGTGGACACACAATGATTTGAATCTTGGTCAAAAGAACAGCTCCCTCTTACCTCAATTTCTGAATTGAAACCCATTTCTCCAACATAAATCTTTGAGCCATGCATTCAACTCTCTGATCTTATTTACCCTATACCAATTTGCTCATGGCTATCGCTGCACTCTCTCTGGACTGTAGTATGTCAGGGACATTGAACAAATACAGCAGGGAGGGGAATGTGCATGCAGAAGAAAAATGAGGAGGAATGATCTTGCTAGAAGACTGTCGCTACCTAAGGTTTTCAGGGAGCATTTCGGCTACCTCCACTCTGTCATCAAAAACACCTCTTCTGGCAAAGATTCATCAAGGAGTTGGTCAGTGGACTGTGTCACCTCCTTCAGCAGGAACTGTAGCCATGTTGCAGGGCAAGGATAGAGCTGCTTTGGCATTTGAGATCACCGTGGTCCTCATTTTCTAGATGAAAAGATCCTTCCAGGCAGGGGCCGCCGACATTGCTAAAGCTCTCAATTTGCTGTGCATTAATACATTAGGAAGCCAAGGGGTCCTGAATACTAGAAGAGGGGCCTTCATCATCTTCTTTCTAATCAGAGAAAAGCAGATGGAACAGGCACCAGACTTTGCCAGGGTAGCGTGATTCCCAGTGGTGCAGGAAACCATTCATTGCACACACATGGCTCTGCGGACAACACTTGTCAACAGGAAATGTACTGGAACTGCAAAGGCTATCACACCCTTAGTATCCAATTGGTGTGTGCCTATGCACGGAGCGTCATATCAATGAATATTCCTGGCAGCAGTCACAATGCATTCATTCTGTGCAAGGAAACTGTTCCTGCCATATTTTAGCCACCTGATGAACTAGAGGCTGTCTGCTTGGTGACGAGGGCTACCTCTTTTAACCATGGCTCATGACTCCCCTCTCCCACATGACCACATGTTGATTGCACTCAGTGAGACCCATGCTGCCAGCAGGAATGTTAAATTTGTGATTATTACACTGGGAAGATTTTTTCAAATTGCACCAACTTTCTGATGCATACATATGAGATTACCCATCGGTGGAGACCTAGACACCATTATTTGTTGATGCATCAATTTTCAGTATTCATAAAATTGCACTAGGTTACCACTTTTAAGTACATCAAGGTGTTCTTTTACTGGAAATAATGTATTTTATTAAGCTGGCTGATTGCATTGGCTCATGGAAGATTTTATGTTTGTGATTATACAAATACATTTTCATGGAAACTTGGGGTGTAATCTAACCAGTTCAATTTAGAGCACATTTTGGCTGCAATTTCTTGATTGTACCCAAAATGGGTACGCAACACCATGAATCCCAAAAGTGTTTTTTATGAAATCCCTTTGTCTATTATAATAGCAGAGGAACAAATGCATTTATCTTCAACAGTATTAATGCCTTGGCTAAAATAATTGGGAAAACAATATTAGATAAAAGAGTGAAGGGTTCATATGATTTAAGTAGTCGCTTGGGAGTACATGACTTGGGTATTGCTGAAGAGACATGCTGTTGAAGCTTTTCATCTTGCACTCATCAGGACAGATGCAAGAATATCAAATTTCAAAGGGAACAGCAATTTATACTGCATGAGAAAAGGGGTGCTGATTGGTTGGTAAGTTGGCTCTGATTGGTAGAGACATGACTATGGCGAGTGCTCCAAGGAGATATTGAATACCATACTTTTGTTTATTCAAAAAAGGTGTAATGACTGGACATATTCCTGCATATGAATATATGTAGCTTCTAGCAAGTGTGAGTGAGTTACATTGCGAGCCCAAATGATAATCTTAAATTTTTTGTTACTGTAATTCTTAGCACACTCGGACTTGTTCAGCATGTACTGCCTAATTGGGGAATTGCATCGAACATTAGAAAGCTTAGGCAGTGTCTCTTTTTTCAGCAATATTCATATGCTCTAATTGAACAACTTAATCCCAAAGCCATTGCAGTTCATTTGTTCAGTCAGTATATGAAATGTTTTGTGACTTTTAATTATGTTTCTTCTGAATCTTCACTGTTCAATTTTATTTGTATACATTTCTCTCTTTTAATCTCCCCAATATCTCCTCAATATTTTTTATTGTGATATCTCTAGATCTTTGTGTTCCATTCTTTTTTTCTTGTTCTTTGTGAAGCCTCTCATTGACTGTCGTCTCCTCTCCAGTAAAAATTTCAATGAAACTTCACATGTCTGCTTTCAGTGTTCTCTGATTCACTCTCATTACAATAGTCAGGAGTTCACTTTAAAAGCCAAAATTGAGGTAATTGACAACACGACTGAGATACTGTAACATAGGGTTGGATTTTCAAATGCTGGAGGGGATGGGAAAGTGCGGGCACAATTTGAATATCGCACTTCTGGAGGGTGGCACTGGATCCCACTACCTCGAGAATGCAATGTAAAGGGAGAATGAGGGTTTTTTCCACACACATCAAATGCTCCTTGAGCTCTTTTTACTAAGCTTTTTGATGGGTAGCAGCGATGGTGTAGTGATATTGTCACTGGACTAGTAATCCAGTAAACCCATGGTAATGTTCTGGGGTCCCATGTTCAACTCCTGCCACGGCAGATGATAGAATTTAAATTCAATAAAAATCTGGAATTAAAAGTCTAATGATGACTGTGAAACCATTGTCGATTGTTGTAAAAACCCATCCGGTTCACTAATGTCCTTTAGGGAAGGAAATCTGCTGTCCTTATCTGGTCTGACTCCAGACCCAAAGCACTGTGGTTGACTTTTAAATGCCCTCTGAATAAGGGCAATTAGGGATGGGCAATAAATGTTGGTCTAACCAGAGATGCCCACATCTCATGAATGGATAAAAAAAAATTAACAGGCTGTCGGGGAGAGGTTTTGAATTTTCAATTCTCAGGCACTGGCGACCTGCAGTGTCAAGGACACAGTTGCAGCTGGCATGAACGCAGCAGGAAGCCATGAGGGCTAATAGATATATTGGTCAACTCATTAAAGAAGGGGAGAATAAAGCTCGGCTGCTCAACCAGGGACTCAGTATTGCCACAGTTGGTGCTGCAAGGCTTGTATTTGTCACGAGTGAGAGATTTGAGTCCAGAGTGGGGCACTAGGCTACTGGCATCATCAGGCTAGCAGAGGAAGCCCTGCTGAACATACAGGCACCAGCTAATGGAGTGGAAGTGGGAATTCGTTACTCCGACATTGGACAGAGTAGTGAGGCGGAACTTCAGCTGATGTAATATCCTGACAAGGAAGAGGCCAAAGGAGAAGGCGGCACTACCCAAGACATCAGGTGTGCTGCTTATGAGTCAGACTCCTCCAAGATGACAGAGCCATTACTGTAGGAGGCTGTGTTTATCCAGGCAGTTGGTCTCAGACATTTGTGGTCTGATTAACAAAGACCTCCATCAATGCCTCAGGAGAGGCATTGGAAAACATTGGCACTACTCGTGGATGCCTGCCTATGCCAGCACTGGCACGATCAGGACCTCCTGCAACATGTTATCAGCAAATGACAAACTCAGTCATGGCTGCCACTCACCTTTTCAAAGGACCTTTGGTTTCTATCTCCTGCCTTCAGTTCATTCCTGGCAGCACTGATTGGGAGCCAAACACACCATTATGCCAATTATGTGTTTTACATTTGAAAATAGTGTCACATCACTGATGATGACACAGGGTGAAGTCAAGATTTAGAAATTATCCAGGCACCAGGTCCCAGGTCCCAGATTGAAAAATCGAGTCCATAGGCTCCTTGCTGTAACTAGTACTGGATACTGGTTATTCCACAGATGCCACATGCATTTGCCTTTCTTCAGAAGGCAGGTTTAAACACATTCCAACGAGACAAAGTGAATTGAAAATGAATAAACTGCTTATCTTCCACGTGTCATGGATGGAATGTATTTTCTTTCTTATTGCCCACAATCAGTATCTTTTGTGTGGAAAGAGGTGCATCTTTTCTTACCCTTGGAGTACGTATTCCAGTTCAACCAGCACTGTGGCATTCGTTCTGTTTTCGGGTGGCAGCTCATCAACCGTCACTACAAGCAGTGTATGAAAACACCCTGTCTCTCTAAAAACGGTTATTTCTCTCCTCAGAGCTTGTGGCACAAAAGGTGTAATTTTCCCTTTCTACAAGAAACCTTCTACATTTGAATCTAGGCTCAGTACCTTCAAGGCTACAGACACGGTTCTGGCCAGGACAGTTCCCCTGTTGGTCTTTTTGATGTGCCTGGGCTTGGCACACTGGAAACGTGCAGGTCAGATTCCGGCTGGGCTAACTTCAATGTTCCTTCTTTTACAAGCTGTGGATTGATCTGCACTGCCTTCTCTACTCTTATTTTCTCTTGAGTCTACCTCTGTTCCATCTACCGCCATCTTATTTCTCCCTAGCTGGTAGGAGTTACAAAATCCAAATTTGTTTTGGATTAAAAGGTTTGTCAGTTAATTTGTAGTCATCAGCAATGATGGCTGCATCTCAGACTTTTGAAACCCTTTTGTTCCTCTAGTGAGCTTTAAGACTCTATGAGAGGCAGTTTTTGGACTCCTCCATTATTATCATTTCTCCTAGCCCCTTTTAGGTGAGGCCAATTTTTAGGGCTTGCACCCAATGATCAAATGCTAACTGCCTAAATCTCTTGAAAAATAGAAAAATTTGAATGGGCTTTTTAAGAGAGTTCTGGAATGGTTGGGAGTACGTCTCTGATACAAGTTCATAGGCACTAAGGATTGCATTCTTTGCCTGTTCATAGCTTGCAGTGCTGTCTGCAGGCAGGATAGAGTAACTCTCATGGGTTTTTCCTACTAGATGACCTTGCATTAGGAAAGTCCAAGACTCAGTCAGCCACTTTAACTGATCTGCCAGCTTCTCAAGTTCTGTGAAGAAGGTTTCCACATCCTTTTCTTGAAACTTGGGGATTAACATGAGAATCAAAACTTGTGTCTTAGCTAGGGGTAGTTGAATCACCAGTGGTGATAAAGACTAGTTCTCTCTAGTTGCTTCAATCTGCCTTAGTTTCCTATCCTTTTGTGCTGGCAATTCTAATTCTTTCTCCAGTTGGAAAGCTCACTCTCACTCTTGTTCCTGGAATTCTCTCTCCTCCCTTTCCTTCTGGGATTCCATTTCTCTCTCTTTCACCCTTGACTGAAACTCTATGGTAGCCTTGGATCCTGTAGGTGAATTTTGCCTGAGGTAACCTGGTCTATTTCAGGATCTATATCTTTTGTGTGTGGCAAACCTTGGGTGAGGCCAAGATATTCAGCCAGCACCTTTAATGCCTTAGGCTTCTGCACTTTATGATGTATATTAAGGCCTATCTGCTTAGCAACGGCTTTTAGCTGTTCTATGGTTAGGAACTCTAATTTAGTGCAAGGTAAGTTCTCTAGTTGCAAGAATACTTTTTACAACAAAATCAGCCACCTTACTTTCTTTTGTTTGCATTCACAAAGCTTTCAGCTGTAAACCCTTTTGTTTTTGTTTCAACAATGGTGGCTACGTCATTTTCCCCTTCTAATTCCAATTTTCCTTTAAAGTCACATTTGGCTAGTTTGCTCCAATGGATCTAAATCCCTGATGCAGGCTCACATTTTGTCATGGACAGAATTGATCTGCTCCCTTACTGCCCAAAACCAGTATCTTTGTGTGGAAAGCGGTGTGTCTTTTCTTACCCTTGGAGTGTGTATTCCAATTATATAATTCAGCAGGAAGCTTTTGAAAGTTTAAATAAAGGTGGCTATTTATTCTCACACACTTACCCCAAATTACTACAATACCTCATACTTGGTCTTGTGCATGCACACACACAGACTAAGATTGGATATAGATAAAGATAATGCACTTTTACAGATTAGAGTTAATTCAGTCTCTGATTTATGACTTCTGGTCTCCCACATGGCGGGCTTATGGTTGCTTGAATGGTTTCGATGATTTAGAGTTGAAGTGAGGGTTTGGTAAAGTGAACAGTTCTCAGGTGAATTTTGAAAACTGGAACAGGGTAAGTACTTTGACTGCTCGATGCCTTGCAGTTAGTTTCAGAATCTGGTTCACAGACTGGATGAACTGGTGATTCTGATGGACCTGATCAGCAAACTGCTCTTAGCTGACTTTTTTTTAAAAAACAGACAAAACATGGCTGTCTCATCATGTGGCTTTTCACAAGTTCAAATAAGGTGCAATATTAATGTTGATTCCACATCCTGTGTTGTGAGTTAACATTCCTGAAGCCCACCAGTCTAGTTGGGATGGGTGAGGCCATCATGATATAATGGGAGGTTGGAAGTGGCCATTCACTTCCTTCTGCATAAATTGAGTTTCGATCTTCCTTTTGTATGAAACATGGAGATGGGTGGTCTGGAAACTCTATAAGTCTTTTGTGTTGGTCCATCCTTAAACAAAGAAGTGTGTGAATTCCACAGATGGCTGTGAGGTACCCTCACCTATGTCCCTTTTTAATTAGGTATTCACTAGAGACTTGATACTGTCTGTAGTCCAAATTGTAAAAGTCACATGATTTGCAGAAGCCATTTAAAAGCTTGTTTGTGTCAATTTTTTTTTAAGAAGTGTTGTCCGAAAGTTCCTAATATGATATGATATGCCAGTACTGGGCATGACGCATGGAATATGTTGAATGAATAGAACAGAGTTTTTTTCTGTAAGTTATATTGATTTCCTATTACTTGGCATGCCAAAAATGTGGCTGTCATTCGCTAGGAAGCAGTTACTTACAATCTAATTATCCCCTTGCTTCCTCTGTTGCAGTGCCTCAGCCTGGAGTCCCTTTTTCTCACTAATAGACTGAGAGAGATGTCCTTATTGCCTAACACCACCACCCCCATTCAAAAGTGTGAGGAATCAAAGATATTGATTTCTGAGCCATTGAACATAGTTAGCATCTTAAATGAAAAGTCATCTCTTGCTGTGTAGTCTTTTATAGTACTAGTCCTTATTCAGCTGAGCCTTCCCTCCGAGGCTTATTAAAAGAAAACCCTTCTTATATAGCACAGCTTCTGGAAGAAGACCAATTGCTCTTCATATCCAAATTCTAGTTGCATTGGCCTGTCTGCTAAGGACTCTGCGCACAACGCTAGAGAGCATGGAGGAGTCCAGCTTATACTTGTGTGCAATATTTACATAGGGCATGGAAACAATACAGTCAACTATGGAGATGTATGCTTAGCTCCAAGAACACAGAGTCCAAAGTGTTGGAGCCATGAATCTGGAGACCCTCTTAGTGCTGAACTGAAACACACCACAGAACTGTCCAGGCAGCAGGTTCTCTGCTTCAGAAAGTCAGCAATTTGCTTTTCAGATGTCTGGTTGGAGTAATGAAAACTCTTTTTTTCTTGTTTTATCAGCAGCATTGAGAAAATTATAAACTGATTCTGCTTAATGAGGAGGGTGACCTGACTTCTGTGGCACTGGATTAAAAATGATTTAATGTCACTGACGTCACCTGCTGTAGCTTGGAATGACCTTGAATGAAGGAATTTGGTGTTACAGTACAGGGCTACAGTTGGTGCTCCAACGGCTGATATAGCTCAACCAATATGTGAAGCGGAGATGCCAAACACACTGCTCCACAATGAAGGAATGTCCACCTAGTGTAAGTCCTTGTGAAACCTCCCCCTCTTCTTCTACTTCTGCCAGAAGCTACATATTTCTTCCTTGCTGTTCTCCTTGCCCCAGTAACAGACTGTGCAACATACCCATAAAGTCATCAATAATGAGCTAAAGCCCCCAGATAATGCTGAAGCTCCTAAAGTCACCATCCACGAATTTTGAATGCAGAATTTTTGAATTACAGGCAGAAAAAAAATCTACAAGCCCACGAGCATAGAAAGACTAATCAGAAACATGCCAGAATGCAACTCAAAGACATAGCACAGATACAGACCCTTGGTGCACAGAATTATTGAGTGGACTAAAAAATGAACAAGGTCAACATTCTCAGAGTTAACTTTGGGAAATGAAGACTTCAACAGGCAAAGGGCACTTAATTTAATATTTTACTGAGGCCTCTGCTGCAATCAAAGTAGCTGCCTGGAACAACAACAACTTACATTTCTAGAACGCCTTTAGTTTAGTAAAATGTCCCAAGGTACTTTACAGAAGTGTTAAACAGAATTTGAGGCAAATAAATCACATGTGGAGTTTAATTTTTTATTCATTCATGGGATGTGGGCTTTGCTGGCTGGGCCAGCATTTATTGCCCATCCTTAGCTGCCCTTGAGAAGGTGGTGGTGAGCTGCCTTCTTGAACTGCTGCAGTCCATGTGGTGTAGGTACACCCACAGTGCTGTTAGAAAGAGGGTTCCAGGATTTTGACCCAGTGACAGTGAAGGAACGGCGATATATTTCCAAGTCAGGATGGTGAGTGACTTGGAGGGGAATTTCCAGGTGGCGATGTTCCCATCTATCTGCTGCCCTTGTCCTTCTAGATGGTAGTGGTCATGGGTTTGGAAGGTATAGTTGAAGGAGCTTTGGTGAATTCCTGCAATGCACCTTGTACATGGTACACACTGCTGCTACTGTGTGTCAGTGGTGGAGGGAGTGAATGATTGTGGATGTGATGCCAGTCAAGCGGGCTGCTTTGTCCTGGATGGTGTCAAGCTTCTTGAGTGTTGTGGGAGCTGCACTCATCCAGGCAAGTGGGGAGTATTCCATCACACTCCTGACTTGTGCTTTGTAGATGGTGGACAGGCTTTGGGGAGTCAGGAGGTAAGTTACTTGTCGCATGATTCTTAGCCTCTGACCTGCTGTTGTAGCCTTAGTACTTAAATGGCTAGTCCAGTTCAGTTTCTGGTCAATGGTAACCTCCAGGATGTTGATAGTGGGGGATTCACTGATGGTAATGCCATTAAACATCAAGGGGCGATGGTTGGATTCTCTCTTGAAGATGGACATTATCTGGCACTTGTGTGGCACGAATGTTACTTGCCACCTGTCAGCTCAAACCTGGATATTGTCCAGGTCTTGCTGCATTATGACATGGGCTGCTTCAGTATCTGAGGAGTCCCGAATGGTGCTGAGCATTGTTCACTGATGATTGCACATCCCCACTTCTGACCGTATGATGGAAGGAATTTTGGGACAGATGGGTATAGAGGTAGTTTCTAAAGAGCATCCTAGTAGAAGTGAGGTAGAGCTTAAGGCCTAGGCAGCTGGATGCATGGCCAACAGTGGTGAAGCAATTAAAATCAGGGATGATCAGGCAGCCAGAGGAGTGCAGATGGTTGGAAGGCTGGAGGAGATTACAGAGATAGGGAGGGACAAGGCCAGGGAGGGAATTAAAAACAAGGATGAGAATTTTAAAATTGAGGCATTACTTAACCAGGGGCCAAAATAAGTCAGTGAGCACAGGGCAATCAGTAAACAGAACTTGACACAAGATGTGCAGCAGAGTTTTGGAATAACTTAAGTTTATAGAGGCTGGAAGATGGGAGGCCAAGCAGGAGTGCATCGGAATAGTGAAGCCTAGAGGTAACAAAGGCATGGATGAGTTTTCAGCAGTAACCGAGCTGAGACAGAGTTGGAGCCAGGAGATGTTATAGAAGTAGAAATAGATGGTTTTGGTGATGATCTAAATATGTGGTTAAGCTTATCTCATGATCCAATACAGCACCAAGGTTGTGAACAACCAGGAAGAGAGACAACATTTTATAGGGAATAGAGTGATGGAATCTAAAGAAAATGGCTTTGGTCTCCCCAATATTTAGTAGGAGGATGTTTCTGTTCATCCAGCACTGGTTGATGTACAAGAAGCATGACAAATCATAAGCAGTGGAGGGGTTGAGAGAAATGGTAGTGAGGTAGAGTTGGATGTCATCAATGTAAATGTGGACTGAAAGTTATTTGATCAATATGGTGACTGGTACACTACCAAGGGAGACCTGGCACAAAATTGCGACTTGAAAATTTTCCCCATATCATTCATTTCATGCTCCTTGTAATTGTCTTGTGCTGCTATTCAATGGGCCGAATCTTCCGAGGAGTTGCAATTACCATTGGATTGCTATTCCCTTCCTGTTTATTTGCACAGCTCCAGAGCTCCGCATTTCTGGGCTGGATTTCTGAACCGGGTCTCTTCAGAAATGTGAAGCACACCTGTTCAGAGTTGGAGGGTTGGGGGAGTCTGAAGGTTGTGGGGGAGTTGGAGGGTCAGTGGGAGTTGGAGGGTTGGGGGGAGAAGGGGGGTGCGGGAGTCAGGGGGCCAGGTGCATAGTTACCTAGGAGTCAGATATATGCTTTTTCTCCTGTCTAACATTTTCTGGTAACTATCCACGCAAGTGAACCTGAACTCTCTGACTCTAACTCAAGAATTGCAGACTATTTTGAAGGGTTCCAGAGACAGGGAAACTACCTATCAAAAGTTGAAACTTCCTGGGCAATTTCCACGGAGTTCTTGCATTGGGGCTTCCGAAGGACACCAGTGCATCTTCCACGGTACATCCGGGGTATACCATCAGGAGACTGGAAGATCTGGGCCAATACTTTTTATCCTGTTACACATTTTTCAGTTGGAATGGAATAAAATTATCCATAACACAAGTCAATCTTTCTGCAGTTTGCTAAATTGTAAAATTACAAACTTACTAATTTCAAAATTAACCATCCTCTATGGTTCACTAGAATATGCAACATGATAATTATTAAGAGTGAGGCTGCATACAAAGACAGGTCAAATTAGATTTAAGTTCACCCAATTCGATGGCTAGTCTGATGATACTTCATAAAAATAGAAAGACTTGCATTTATATCATGCCTCTCATGACCTCAGGGTGCCCTAAAGCACTTTACAGCCAATTAAATACTTTTGAAGTATAGTCACTTATAATGTAGGAAACAGCATTCATATTCAATATTTTATCAAAACCAGAAGACTGAAAGAGAAAATAAGGTAAATAGGGAAGAATCAATTAAATGGTGCCAAGTTTTAAAAGTCAAAGGTGTGTGAGGAAGAAAAGACCAAGAGTGAAAGAGTGAATAGAGTAATTAGCTTGATTTCAGCAAAAATATATGATGTTATAATTTAATGTATATAAAATGCATTACAACTTGAAGAGTATAACACTACACACCCCAAAAATAATCAGATAGCCAAGAGTCTTCAGCATACTCTTTAAGAGGGAGGGAGCCTTGCTTCATGGTAGCATTCCTGCCTCTGATTCTGAAAGTATGGCATTGAGCCCCACGCCAGGTAGCCCTTGTGAGAAGAGACCAGAGTTCTAGTCCCTGAACACTGGGTTGCCATCTAGCAGGATACTTGTGTCCAATGGGAGTGGCTGACAGTCCCTGCTATATTTCCCTGCTAGGGAGTTGGAAGTCAGGTTATAATTTGCCTGCATAAAAAAAAATCTGCTGATATCAAAAGCAATGGAAAAATGGATTTTTACATGTAACATTAGACATGGAAGAGAAAGAAGAATACCCTCTTCAATATAATACAACATTTTACCAAGTCAGAATAACTTAATAAGAATTTCTCCTTCAGTGGAGAAACATGGGTATAAAAAATGGAGTTCTTGTACAGTACCTGCCATGCAGCAAAGAACGATGCAGGACTGAGGAGATTGGGGTTGGTGGAATGGCGGCCTCCCATATACTCATCAGTACAAACATCACAGCTTCCTGAGTCTCTCCAGTCCCAATATGGGATCGTAAAGCTGTCATCATTTGCCATCTTCCTGAGCTCATTTTCCCACAGCAACATAAAAGCTCTATGCCAGGTTAGGAAACCTGGACCTTCATGGGCAAAGTCAATATCCATCCAAACACTGGACTTACCCAGTAAAGCATCTCTAGATGTATAATAGTGCATCCAAACAAACAGGTCATAGATGCTTATGTCTCTAAACATGGGATCTGAACCATTGTTCATCTGGGCATATGTGCCTGTTGCGATCTGATAGTCCTGACTGATGGTATATTTAGCTAGATTGAGATAGGCAAGAAACTGGTTCTTTTCTGCTGTTGTAAGATCAAATACATTTTTCCTGACTGACAATCGTTGTTCTGTGCAATTAGTACCATAAAAGCCAAACCTGCAGTCTCCACAATTGAAACCCATGAAATTTTTGTTGCATTGACAAGTCCTGTTGTAAAAGACAGTTGGCCAGTTTTCACGATCATCCACCCCAATGAAGGGGAACTGAGGGCCATGTGGAACATCCATTATTAAAACATCTTGACATGATCCTCTTCCAGAGAGCTCTCCACACAAAGATCCATCTCCATTCCAAGCTGGGCAACATTCCTTCCTGATAAGTGTGTCTGCAGAAGTACATGCTCGAGGGAACTGTTGAAAGGAGAATTTGCAAAAACTCAGAAGGCAGAGAAACAAAAGAGACATGTTTCTGGGTGAGCTCTTTTTACCTTGGCTTACTGCAGAGTCAGGAGCCAAGTACTTAACTTCAACTTTCTCTTCAAACTCCTACATCACATGCTTTGGATTAATGAAAAGAGCTTTTCATCCCTGACTGGCACAAATCATAACCAAAGACAGCCCTCACCCAGCTGGATTTTTAAAAATGCATTTTAGTAACCCCCAGCCCTTTCTGCTAAAATTCCATTACACTCTTTTGCGACCATTAAGCCCTTGCAACAGAGGAGTTCAATCACTTTTTCCAAGATATAATTAAATGATTCTCATATCCGGCCATTTCAATATTAAATCTCTAATTGCTTATTTACACTCGCCATTAAAAAGGAAAAGAAATCAATTCAGTTTACAAAACCAAGCGGGTCAAAGGGGTAACGTTTACTTACTGAAATTAAAGAATAAAGGAGCACATGATCAAACTGATAATTCTTAAATAATAAAATTCAATATCTGCTTAAAAGGTTATGTTGGAGAGTTTAACTGCTATTGGTACAGATTTTAGAGATGATAGGATTAGACATGTATGAAGTCGGTCCATTTATACTATGTGCTGCAATACAGTTTTTTTCAATTACTGTGTATTTTACTGGTTATTTGCAAATTAGAGACATATAACGGTTAAGAGGTTCAACACTATCTATGGTAGCGAATTATAATTAATTATTAATTACTTGTGATTAATTCAATTAAATCGTTGAGGGATTGAAAAAATGATGGGTGTTATTATTAAGTCAGCAGACTGATGTCGATGGTTAGAGCAGGATGTTTGACGTTCATGGGACCTTGAGGCACAGAGCGAGTTGTGGATCACAAGTGATTTGCATGATTGCACGGGAAGCACGAGTTTCTTTCATGTTCAGCCTCCCAACCGCAATAGATATTTTAAGTTTAATGAACCATCACACAATAAGAATAGATAGCTGCTTTAGGTACAATAGCATTTCTTTGTTCTACCTTAAATGAGAGTTTACAAGTTTCTACTGATAATGTCGCAAAAAATTATTAGGTTATCATTAGACGGCAAACGACAGGCATCAACAAAAGATGTTCGAGACAAAGCAAGAATTTCAAATTAAGGCGTTGAATTCACATTAAAAGTAGGATGGGGATGTTTAATGGGAGGTTGTGTAACCAGAGGCGATATAGTCACCAAGAAAGGGGATCCAAATCAACCCGACTGTTGACTGCAAACCCCAGCCAGGCTGCTGAAGAAGCAAATGGAAAGGGATGAGTGCATTCATTTCGGAGTCTGTGGATTGGTTCGTTTAAGAGGAGATATACGGCCCAGAATGGGAACCAGCGAGTCACTGGGTCAATGTAAATGGAGATGATGAATAGTTAAGACTTAATGTGGCACAAGATTTGCTTGGCTGAGATTTGGACAGGTTGGAGTTAATGTAGGTTGGAGGATGGGAGGTCAGCCAGTTGAGTATTGCAGTAATCAAGTCTGGAGGTGACAAAGAATATAGAAGAAATAGGCAACATCAGAGAGATGCAAATAAGCAACTTTGGTGATGGAAAGGTTGTGAGTTTGGAAGTCAGACTAGGAGTGAACAGAATGAACCTGTTTGGGTGAAAGGGACTTAGAAGATCAAGAGGTTTTGTACAGTTAGAGCTGGGCATCAAACACATATGTACAGAAGTTCACCCTGTGTCTAAAGATAATGTTAGCAAAGAGAAGTCCGAAAGAGCTGATATTTTTCCATGTCTTGTGTCTTTGAACAGCCTATTGAACAGTTTACGATGACAGCATTTCATTTTCTGGAGCTAACTGTACCAAACTCTGTTGTCAGCTCTGACACTTGGACTCTGACAGGTCCATCTCTGACACTTCCCTTCCCTTCCTTGACCTCTCTATCTTAATTTCTGGTGATAGACTGTCCACCAATATCCATTGCAAGCCTACCGACTCCCACAGCTACCTCGACTACAGCTCCTCACACCCCGCTTCCTGTAAGGACTCCATCCCATTCTCTCAGTTCCTTCGCCTCCGTCGCATCTGTTCTGATGATGCCACTTTCAAAAACAGTTCCTCTGACATATCTTCCTTCTTTCTTAACCGAGGTTTTCCACCCATGGTGGTTGACAGGGCCCTCAACCGTGTCCGGCCCATCTCCCGCGCATCCGCCCTCACACCTTCCTCTCCCTCCCAGAAACATGATAGGGTCCCCCTTGTCCTCACTTATCACCCCACCAGCCTCCGCATTCAAAGGATCATCCTCCGCCATTTCCACCAACTCCAGCATGATGCCACCACCAAACACATCTTCCCTTCATCACCCCCCCCCCCCCCCCCCCCACCGCCGGTGGCATTCCACAGGGATCATTCCCTCCGGGACACCCTGGTCCACTCCTCCATTACCCCCTACACCTCAACCCCCTCCCACGACACCTTCCCATGCAACCACAGAAGGTGCAACACCTGCCCCTTCACTTTCCATCTCCTCACCGTCCAAGGGCCCAAACACTCCTTTCAAGTGAAGCAGCATTTCACTTGCACTTCCTTCAATTTAGTCTACTGTATTCGTTGCTCCTAATGTGGTTTCCTCTACATTGGAGAGACCAAATGCAGACTGAGAGACCGCTTTGCAGAACACCTTCAGTCTGTCCGCAAGCATTACCCAGACCTCCCTGTCGCTTGCCATTTCAACACTCCACCCTGCTCTCATGCCCACATGTCCATCCTTGACCTGCTGCATTGTTCCAGTGAAGCTCAACGCAAACTGAAGGAACAGCACCTCATCTTCCAACTAGGCACTTTACAGCCTTCCGGACTGAATATTGAGTTCAACAATTTTAGATCATGAACTCTCTCCTCCATCCCCACCCCTTTTCCGATTTTCCCCCCCCCCCCTAAACTTTTTTCCCAATTATTTATATAGATTTTTCTTTTCCCACCTATTTCTATTATTTTTAAATGTATTTGCATCCATTGTTTTATCTCTACCTTTTAGCCTTTTTTGATTCTTTCACCCCACCCCAACCCCACTAGGGCTATCTGTACCTTGCTTGTCCTGCTTTCTACCCTTAATTAGCACATTCCTTAGATAATACCACCACTTTCAACACCTCTTTGTCCTTTTGTCTGTGACATCTTTTGGTTATCTCCATCTATCACTGGCCCTCTATCCAGCTCTACTTGTCCCACCTCCCCCCACTTAAATCAGCTTATATTTCACCTCTTTTCTATTTTTACTTAGTTCTGTTGAAGGGTCATTCGGACTCGAAACGTTAACTGTGTTCCTCACCACAGATGCTGCCAGACCTGCTCAGTTTTTCCAGGTATTTTTGTTTTTGTTTTGGATTTCCAGTATCTGCAGTTTTTTGCTTTTATCTGTTGTCAGCTGTTAATTTAGTGCCTCTTAAGAAATTAATATAAAAATAAAAATTGTGCTTTGTAAGATAAATTTACATTAAAAATTCTAACACTGGGAGATGTTTAGATGTCTTAAATTCAAATGTAAAAGATAAAGGCCTCAATTTCACCCCCTCTCCATCCCCCCCCTCCCACCCCTGCTGAGGGCGGGCAGGAGAGGCTGGTGGAGCAGGGTGGGTTCTGTCACGAATTCAAGGTTTTATAAGATGATCAATGGCCGTAATTTCCAAGCACCCCAGCTTCGGATCTGGGGGGGTACCCCAAAGATGAGCTGGGGCATCCCCTTTGGAAGTTCCCAGGTAAGGGTGTGCACGGCAATTGTCCAGAAGTGTAAACTTCCTCTGGGCAACTGCCCTGCGCTGGGAAACATCTGAAAATGCGGCTTAAATCACAAACTTTAGATAGTCCTGGCTGTTATACATATAGTTACTCAGAAAAAGTTAGAAGAATTAAAACCTCTTTTAACTTTTGGGTAACTGTTCTAAAGACAAAGACCATGCTCCACCCCCCTCCCGCCTCACCACGCACCCACCCCCATGACCCCCCCCCAGGAGTCTTCCCGCCCTGCCGACCACATGATATTCCTCACCACACCCACACCCCCCCAACTCCCCATTGGGTTCATCCTGATCCCCACCCTGACCTAACCCGACACTTCCGCCCACTGTCCCAACCTGACCAAGCATCCACCATCACCCCTCTGCAGGCCCTACCTACTCCCGACCCAACCGGACCTCCCCTCCCCCAATTCCTGACAACCCCCAGATATCCGACCCCACCCGCGCAATGTCCGATTCACCCACCAGCCCCCATCTCCCCAATGCTCGATGCCCCCTCCCCTCCAATGCAAGCACTTCTACACTCCCCCGCCTGGTGTCTGATTCCCCCCCAGCCTCAACAATGTCAGACATCCCCCATCCCCCGATGTCCGATGCTCCGCCTGATGTCAGACACCTCACCAACTGCCTGACATCTGAACCCCTCCCTCCCCCTCTGTTGCTGGCACCCTCACACCTTTGCCCAATATCTGACCCCCCCCCCCACACCCCAAATGTCCAACACCCACCTGCTGTCCGACACCCCACCACCCCCCACCCCCCCGATGTCTGACAACCCCCGACCCTCCCATGTCAGATACCCCCCACCCTCCCTAATGTCCGACCCACCCCCCCACAACCCGATCTCCAATTCCCCCACACCTACCAAATCCTATCCACATGCCTCAGGCATTTACCTTCTCTCTGGCCTGTCAATTTCAATTGGGCCTTTAAAATTACCTGGTTTATGGCAGCTAGTGCAGTAAAAAAGTGGCAGCCCTTCTTCAGTCTGACTCCGCTGGACTGTGACGCTGGGCTTTGGAGACAACTGCGCTGCCTGGATCTCACCCGGCCTGAGTAGGAAGGTTGGGCGAGGCGGAGGCGGAGGTGGAAGAAATTTCACATAAGTAACTGGACATGGAGTGGCAATCCAATGCTGATTACCACTCTGAGGAAGTTGTGGCCCTATGTTTGTGGAACGCCTCTTTAATTCAAGGTAAAATGGGGTGGTGAAGAGAGACAAGTGATCTGTTTTGGATTCTGCCTTACAACAAGCCTGTGTGGCTTGGTTACCATGGGACGTGGGGGCCCAGGGTGAGACTCACTGAGGGCAAGATGCAAAATGTTCACATCTGAAACAATGGCAAGAGCAGCTGGGCTAACTGTGAATAGACTTTCTGCCTCAGTTTTTGTTTGGACAGGAAGGGAGAGAGGTCTCAAGCAATGGCCATTTGTCTTTCCTTATGTGGTCAGCAGAGAACAGTGTGCTGCTTTCTGTGAATTACCAGGAGGAATATGGGTCTCTGGTCAAAGAGACACATCCCATGGTACTCTGGAAGATTTGCCCTGGCATAGCTGGTAGGAGAAATCGCTGGAGTGGGCCTTACTGTTGGTAGCCAGTTCAGGAATTCTCCAAAAACTGAGAGAAGCACCTTTCAATGGTTACTTGAAGTTATGACTTGGTGAAATGGGGAGATATGAGCCCATTGGAAGTTAGGAGTGAATGTGGACTCTGTTCTTTAAAGAATTTAATCCTGTGGAAAGCATGCTAGAAAGTATATATGTGGCATGGGGTTATTGGTCACATTAAAACTATCTCCTGTGGTTTAGAGTACGAGTTGTCTCCTAAGTAATGTTTACTAGAGGTGCTTTTAGCTTGTTTTTTACAGTGAAAGTCTTAAAGCTTGAAATTTTGTCATGCAATTCTTTTAAGCAGGAAAACTGGAAATACAAATACCCTTTTAACATTTATTGGTCTGCACAGGAATTGTAACAGTTCATACATCAGTGTTGAGCAACTCAATCACTTCCTGACCCCATTTTTGCTCTTTTAAGTCTTGTTGACAAACAAGAATCAGCCCTTCAATGGGGTTCCACAAAAGGGAGGCAGGAGCCTCAGTAGTATTCAAACTTTGCAGCCCAAAGACATTATTGGTGCTATGACTTAAACTTAAATAAATGTCAGGGAATGTTGTAAATCCAGGATAGGAAGAGCTGACTGCCTAAGATAAGTACTAAAGATATGCTCCTTTTAGAATTCCCTGCGAATTAGGAGGAGCAAGAATATTCATCCCAGGCCTCGCCCAACCTTCAAATCATGGCTCTGATTTTTCAGCCACACCCCCACCACCCAATATTACAGTCTAATTATTCAGCCACCATCCACCTCCCCCACCCCCTGTCAACAGATCCTATTGCAACCTAGAACTCCTGCTTCCTTACTGACTGTTGGGAATCATTCCCACGAGTCTCTGACTGTGGCCTCCTGTCGTGACTTACCCCTCTCCCCCTGTTGTCTAGGCTGTTGGGTGAGAATCACCCCAAAATCATTCAAAGGAAGCCTGGTAAGATCAACAGGGACTCCACATTCCTGGACATGCTGGGTTCTTTGGTCACTACCTGGCTCTCTCTTTTCCCCCCTGCCTCTCTGTTCATATCACAGCCAGTTGTTCCTCAAACCTTAATCTCACCCCTCCAACCCACCACCTGCCACCAATCTGAGCTCTCCTGCATTTTTAACGTGTGCAGGAAATATCGCTCTTGTTTCTTGCATTTTCACAGTGAGAGTTTTAAAAATGTTATTAGTTGTCAGGTTATTCTAGCCTCCTCAACAATCTGAAAATTCTCACTGTTGGAAACAGATCTGATGCAGAGTGAGAAGATGGGTTAACCTGGCCTTCCAACAGAATCTATCCCACCGTGACCAGAAGGCAATCATAACATTTTACCTATGGGGGATGGTGGGGGGGACTGAAATGAATTTAAAAATAGGAAACTGTCTCTGTAACTAATAATCATTGACAAAATCATGCAAATGGGCACCTTCAACACATGCAGTTTTGAATATTGAGAGATTTTTTTACTGATTTGTTAATGATAGAGAAAAACAATTGTTCTCCTGTTCTTTTTTTCAAATAAAAAATTCACTTAAGGTGGCCTGGTGTAGAAGACTTTGATCCATATGGAATAGGTGGAAGCCTGTGATGTAGAAATCCAAAATTTCTTAAATACCTACTAGACAAGAATTGTTGTTTTCAGCTAACACATCCTCCATAATCCAGAACATTTCAGAGTCTGAAACATAAAATGTTAGAACCGCTCAAATGGCCAGGCAGCATCTGTGGTGACAGCAGACAAGTTGATTTCTCTGGAGTTAAGTTGAGGTCCTATTTGTTAACTTGACTGTTCCTTCCCGGGATGCTGCCATGCCAGCTGAGAGCTCACAATAGTTTCTGCTTGTTTCACGTTTTCAGTATCAGCAGTATTTTGCTTTTTGTACATTTAAGAGTTTGATTTAACGGGTACTATCTTGAATATTGGCTAACATTTTTTTTTTTCAAACACATGAGGCAGTCACATAAATGATATCAAGAAGGTCCCTTGCATCTCAAAAATAAATCACACTACTTGCATGTGACATCATCGTACAACTGACATGTGACTCTGTAACTCTGTTACAATGAAAAAGGGGACTCCAGATTTCAATTTCCATTCAACTAGTTCTAAAAATGAATTTGTACTGTGCACAGGAAAATAAAAGCATAAAGTAAATGTTTTTACTAACTAGAAAAATCCTTACCAGATGATGCCATGGCCAAATTACACGGGCATTTGAAATGTCAACATTTTAAAATTCAATTTCATCACATATAAACTTTTACTACTGATTAAACAGAATACAAGATTTCTATCGTAGATAAGATTATTAAAATAATTACTGCTCAGAACTTTTATAAGTGTTCTTAAGGCCTCAGAGGATAATGTAATTATTCATAATTTTATTGGATTTTCAATTTACAGAACAACATTACAAAGCAATATTGGATTCAGAGCAAGTAATGTAATGTTTCTTCAGGATAGAACATGATGAATCAGAAGTGCATGGAAATGAAGGAAGTATTTATATTATCAATCAAACTAGTTATTGTTGCTCACTCGGATAATGTTCACGTTGAATCAGTTAAGAATACTGACTTACCTTGTCATCAGGAAAAGGTCAGGACCTACATGTCCTGACAGAGCCTGGGAGCTTCTGTGCATGTTGGGAGCAGGCGGTGCATTCCGTTTGGTGTTCTTTGGGCCAAGGACAAGGCCTGCATGAAAAAGAAAGCATCGCGAATAGCTCGGTCTTGGGACCCAGGAATAAGGCACCATACCAGAGAGGACTCCTAAGACAGGAGATGGAGAGGGGACAAGGGGAAGTCCCAAAGAGGGAACCCCAAAAGGGAGCGAAGGGAGAAGTCCCAGTCTCTCTGAGAGAGAACCGGGGAAGGAGCCACTTGGAGGAGGAGATCACTAATCAGAACCACCTGGAAGAGGAGCAAAGAAAGAGGCTCCAAGCAGTAAAAGTACTGCGGTTGACAGGCTTCAAATAGTGAAGGCTCGAGAGAAGCCCTGGAGACCTGAGAAGGCAGCAGAAAGTTGGTGACTCTGTGCTGCAGGCTGTAGGGATAAAGGTAACCCTTTGGAGCAGTAGTGTTCTGCTCAGTGTGCCTGAAGAGCTGAAATTGTGCTGAGTTGGGGCTGGAGTGCAGACTCTGGTATACAGGGGAATAGAGTCTCAGGAGATGAGATTGAAACCTGGGAGGTGGAAAGTCGCTGAGGCAATCTGAGTCGGAGTGACTTTTGGAGAACATTCCAAGGTTAGGTCTTCAAAAGTGAGGAGTGAGGCCTCATAATTCTTCCTAAAGCAGACAGAGTTTTAATGAGATTGTGTAACTCAGTGAACACAGACATCTGTGTGGGTTGCTGAGAGATCAATGGGATCTGAAACAAAAACAGAAAATGCTGGAAAAACTCAGCAGGTCTAACAGCATCTGTGGAGAGAAAGACAGAGTTAACATTTCGAGTCTGTATGACTCTTCTTCAGAGCTAAAGAGAAGTAAAAATGTGATGAAATTTATAATGTTTAAAGGTGGTGGAGCAGGTAAAGCTGGATAGAAGGCCAGCAATAGGTGGGGGCAAAGGAGAGATGGACAAAGATGTCATGAACAAAAGTACAAAGGGGTGTTAATGGTAGTGGTAATGGCTAAAGGAGGTGCTGATGGTGGCGTTAAAGCCAGAAAGCAGAATGTAGTAAAGCAGGACAAGGGTAAGCACTCTGGAAAGAACAACATGAACAAGTGACAGATGGCCCTTGTGGGGGTGGGGTGGGGAGAGAGGGCAGTGGTGGAAAAAAGATCGAAAATAGGATAAAAGGTGGGGTATAAAACAATGAATAAAAATGAAAATAAATAAAAATAAGCAGATAAAAAATAAAAAATTTATAAATGAAAATTAATATTGAAAGAAGGGGATAAAAAGGGGTGAGGATGGAGGAGAGAGTTCATGGTCTGAAGTTGTTGAACCCAATGTTAAATCCGAAAGGCTGTAAAGTGTCTAATTGGAAGATGAGGTGCTGTTCCTCCAATTTGCGTTGGGCTTCACTGGAACAAATGGGATCTGTCTTGGTCATATTTGCTACTTAATGTGCAGTGTGGGTGTTAGACCATAGTTTGCCAGTTAACTCACATTTATCTAATATTAATACTGAATGTTAGAGTATAAGATAGATATTGTAAATTGTTTTATCTTCATTACCTTGTATAGTAAAGTTTATTTTGTCTGTTCAAAAACTGTGGAATCTTGTGGCTTTATTCTCTTAGTAAGTGCCTTGGTTCTCAAATTTCATATATTTAAACAAAAGTTATTGGTTCTTAACCGCACCTTACCAAAAGCTTGGGGGTCTGGCCTGGGATCATAAATCTTCTTAGCTTATTTGTCTTACCCCTTCTTCAAATGTTGGCAGCTCTAAATGAATATTGTTTAGGAAAGGATTCTTCCCCTTTTCCACTAAGTTAGGGATGGGGAGCATCTCAATTTGGTGGATAACATATTTCTAAGCTATTGTACTTAAATTATTAATAAGTAATAAAATACAGAACATCATAGTAGCTCTGGAGAAGAGTCATACGGACTCAAAACGTTAATTCTGTTTGTCTCTCTGCAGATGTTGCCAGACCGTCAGACCTCCTGAGTTTTTCCAGCATTTTCTGTTTTTATTTTATATTGAAGAACACCTTAGCTCTGATTTTGCAAAGCTCCATCAGCAGGGGTTGGGTGGGGGTGGAGGAAGTACACGTTATGAAAGCAGGCACATTTCTTGGTAGAGAATATGCCTGGAAAAGGAAGGATGCACTTCAAAGGGTGACTAACACTAGCTTTATTGTGGTAACTTAATCTGTTACCAAGCTTAATTTCATAATGTTCATACAAACTCACTTTGCCTGTACGCAATAGGCACATTGCCTGGCCAGTTGAAATTGGATTCTTAAAACAACATCATCCAATAATCCGCATTTGAGGCTATCATGTGCACTGATTTTATTCACAAATACCTTGCTCACAGTACAGCTTAATGTACTTCATGTACATATTTACATAAACAACATCCACCATAAGAGTGCAAAACTTTCCATTCCTTCTCCTTCACCAAAGTTTGGAATCCTGACATGTATTTAACAGACAAAAAATACCTTGGTGCAGCTTCTTGGTTTATACCCAGTAGTTGTGAGCAGTGTTTCGCCTTCACCAGAGTAATTGCTGAAAATGTTGACTCGCAGGAGACTGGCCAGGCTTGGGCCTGTTCTACACAGAAATCGTGTTTGATGCTGTTTCTCCTTTGACACAATGTGCGCTGGTGGAACTGCTCATTATCGCTTGAGCTTGCTTCCTTCCAATGGCATGGAGTGGTTATTTTGATTGTTCGAGCTGACAGCAATCACAGATCTCCTCTCCATACAATGTTGCTGGTGTTGAACTCCAGCATTTTCACCCATGTTACATCCCATTTTAGCTCATAACAAATGAGCAGTAACCAAGGAAGTAAAGCACATACAATGATCAAAAACACTTGCACAGTCCGATTTCCATTTTATCAATTTATCACCAAACACAAAAAGATTAAAGTATACACCAGAACTTCAATTCTGATGAAAATTCATTGACCTGAAATGTTAACACTATTTCATTTTCCACTAATGCTGCCAGACCTGTTGAGTATTTCCAGTATTTTCAGTTATATTTCAGTTTTACAGCATCTGCAGTGTTTTGCTTTTCTACTGGTTTCTTGAGGGAGGAGCCAAGACACTATGTTCAAATATAAACGTGCTGTGGGATTTGCACAGTTATGTAGCTGATTAGCAGTTTCTTGAACTTAACGGACAGTTATTTAGCTGAATACATGAATCTGGTTACTGCTTTCAAGGGTATTGACTTGGACCTTTCAAATCAATCTAATTTTATTTGAAATCTTCAAATAGAGGTTGTCAAACTGAAGCCTCTGAAGAGAATAAGGCTCATCTGATGACTTTCATAGATGATGCGGAAGGGGTTAAAAGAACATAAGTAATTATAATCATGGTTCTAGTACAATATGTAACACGCTATTAAAGCATAACAACTACTGTAAACATATATGTTTGTACTCTTATTCACTTGCTTATTTACCCTTTTATTAAATTTGTTTGAATGGAAAGTTGGATTTGCATTTAAAATCTATATAAGGTCTAGTTTTAATGTTACTCTGCAACTTCTCATAGATAAGAAGTACATGAAAGCATGTGTTAAAACAGTAACTTCGCTGCTTGTTGGAAGTACAGAAAAACAAATAAAAATACATGACACATGATGTTTCAAAGTTTGAGGATGAAAAATACTTTGAGACATCCGCTTGGGTTAGTAGGAGAACTTTTGCTCCTGAGTTAGAAGGTTGTGTATTTTAAACCCATCTCTAAAGATGCGGGTCTATAATGTAGGCTGACCGTTCAGTGAGGTCCTGATTTTGTTAGGGGGATGTTAATCCAATATCATGGGAGGGGAGGAAGCAGAGGTGCTTTCTTGAGGATGGTTTATGCATATTATTTGGGATGGAATGGAGGAAACATTTTCCTGTTTTAACCTTTCCTGTGTCTGATGTAGAAACACTTGAAGCTGACAGTGGGTGAAAAACAATTGGGAAAGTGTTAGTTCACTTACAATGAAATTTCTAATTTTATGAATGCAACCAACTATTAAAATTGCCAATGTCTTTCTGGCTTTAGTCCAGTCATTTCTGTGAGAATGACTCCAGTTGTGAGCAGTACCATCGTACATGAACTCTTAAATCAAAAATGCCCCTAAATAAACTAAATACTGGATCCTGTTCTCTAAAATGAAGAATAGCTGATTGTATAATACATAGTGTGAGTCACCATCTTCAGGCTGAAAAGGGAGAAGAACTGAGAGAACAAAGGAAGAAAAGGTGACTGTGATGAGATTTATGGAGAGTACAGTTTAACAAAAATGAACAGCAGTAGCTTCAGTGTTGGAACAGTGACATACACTCTATATAAATTGACCAGAACTGCTTGTAGGCTGTAAGGTAGGCTGCAAAATTTAACAAAATTGTATAGAAAGGCTGGTAGAAGCCAACAAAATTTGGCAAGAATTAGAGGAGTTAAAATGTATTGAGATTGTTGCTTGTTTTGGTACCAAGAAGAAAATAAATGACACAGGGAAAAGGCAATTTTTGATATTATTTGAACTGAAGGACAATAATCTGTGATTCTGTGACAGTGAATGTTGTTTATTTTCATAACACATACTCTGAATATATAAATTATCTTTAGATATCAACACTATGATTGTAACTTGCTGTTAAAGTATTTTGATAATGTTCCAAAATATTAACTGAACAATTTACTTCAGCTGGATTTAATCAACTAAAGCTGCTTGCGTTGTTCATTATTATTTATAACAACTTTTCCCCGGGTCAGTTAGCTCATTGGATGGACAGAATGAATGCATTTAATCTGGCCTATAACAATAGCATGAAGATACATCAGTGTAATGAAAGCATTTTGGTATGTATGTGAAAGGTCCTAGCAATTGAGATTTACAAACCATCTTGGACCCCATCTTCACTCCATCCCTGCAGCCGAAGAGATAGTTGAATCCCCCCCACCCCACCCCAGGGACATAAAACTCTTTCCTTATTTCCCACCCACCCCAATTGAGAAGCAACACTTCTGTGATGTGAAGAATCTGATTATTGGACATTGGAAAGAGATTTGGGAGGTTTATCTTATGGACGATGTTGGACTTTTGTCACTATCAATGGGTCTGTGAGACCACTAATGAGATTTTGCTCCATTTCATGGCGAGAGTGACTGAGGATTAGGTAAGGGATTTCCAAGAGCTTTCTTTTGTTTTATTGAAGGAGGACAAGAAAAAGGAGGGGTTGGCATACAGAAGGGTGAAGCAGCATAAATGAGGAATGTGTACATGAAGATATTGTTCTCCTTCTTGAAGGAATTTATAGTTCACACAAATCTTAGCAAGGAGCTCTGTGTTACAATAGTATGCTTCACTAACAGTGCAATAGAGGAGCTGTGTCAGTCACTACATGAAGCTGTAGAACCATGTTCCTTTGCTGGACAACACTACCTGTACTACCTGTAACTATGACTTAACCTTTACTCAACCTTTATGTCACTGTGTCATCACAAGCATCCATGGGAGATCTGTGCAACATCAGCCAGAGTGCCATCCTTTATGAGTTGATCAGGTAGCTGATATACTTCTCCGGATACCTGGAGATTCATTCAGTTTGGCATCACAGCAAGGCAGCAGTGAGATGGAGGTGGTGAGATAAGTACAATAGACGGAATCCAGCTTGCTTTGTGAGGTTCTGGTGCCAAGCCCCTCAAGTTACTGAACAGAAAGAGTGTCACTTTTTTTTATTCTTTGATGGGATGCGGCTAGGCTTGCATTTATTGCCGATCCCTAATTGTCCTTGAGAAGGTGGTGATGATCTAGACTTGTTCAATGCCTAAATTATATGTGGCAGTATGCAAAGAATCCTCCATGCCAACATGAAGTTTGCAGCAAGTTGGCTTGTGGCTCACACCCTTTGCCACCAGGGATAATGGTCACTCAAGGATTTGCAAGAACAGCAGCAGAGGATTGTTATAGTGAGGTATCATTAATTGCTGGCGAATTGAGTGGGCTATCCAAGAGGTGAATGATTTGCCACACGGTTATTTCCCACACAGAGAAGCTGAAATGACCTCCATTATTTTTACCATAACTTGCTGATGAAGACACTTTAGAATATTGATTGGAATCTTATGGAGGCGACAGGGTCTCACCCCCTGGCTGGAGAACTAGCAAGAACCCCCATGGCGCCTCTTTTCAGGAAGGCCCACCACATTATGCGCCACTCAGGTACTTGACAGGCCAACAATGGGCCTTCCCCTGGGATCAAGAATCCTGGGGGCAGAAGTCCTACCGGCCGAGGGCTGCCAGCAAATCAGAGACCGACAGCTCTATTGAAAGGCACTGCCACTAGTGAGGCAGTAGCTGTCATCAGTAACACATCCATACAAGGTCGGATCATTGCTGAATCCCAGGCCACAAATGAGTGGTGGCAGGGGGAGAGGGGGGAGGTGTCGAAGAGTGGGGATCGCAGGGGAGGGGGCGTGGCAGCAAGGACTTTCAGCGGGTCCTCCTACAACCCCCATTCCTGATGCTAATCTGGCACTGAGTGCCTTAGAACGAGGGCTTGCTTGTCATGCTCCTCACATAGTGAGCCCCTTGTCCGCCGCTGGGATAATACCAGAAGTGGCAGGATGAGGCCATTAATTTCCCACAGGCTTCATGTGCCAAATGTTTGCATGAATGTCTTATCAAATGGTAAATCAGAAGAAGTATTAAGGAAAATAAACAGAAAATTAGGATCATTGTTAGAAGCAATTAAATAACTGCAATCTGGACAGCCAGGTAATTGAAAGTAATCTGACAATCTGATTTACTCTAACTTTATTTGAGTTCTCAAAGCAAATATGCCTTCCCTCATGATCTGAACTGAATATTGTATCTCATGTCCTCACATGCAGTTCAAAAAGAGTCTGGATTGTCAATTAATGTAAACTAAGTTCTGGCGTTAATTGTGTGAGTTATGCAGAGAGGAGGCATTTGGGTGAGAACATGATACAGAAAAGGAAAGCCTCAGAGAGGAGGGAGCAGGGCAATAGGGGGAACAGGGTGCTGCGAGGGAAAGACTGAGGGAAGGATGCAAGGAGCAGGGGAGGAACAGAGTAGAGGGAGGGAAAGCCTGGGGGAGAAGGTGGCAGGACAAGAGCAGGAATTGGGAAGCCTTTTTGAAACAAAGGTCATGGTTGAGCAGGGTGCTATGCATTCAGTTGAACCATACATTCTTCTCAGAAACTCATTGGCTTCCAAATTTGGATCTGTAGCACCAGTAGTTTTGGTGCTATGGGTTCTGGTTTTAGAAGCAAAATGCTATCTGCAGCCTGTTGTATTTCTACATTTGCTTAATACAAACTTACCAATCTTACTGGTAAGCTAAACATAGGTTCAGTTTATTTGAAGATTTATCACAGGATTGCTTAGCAGACAGATTTAGTATAAAAATTCAACAGTTATTGTTAACAGGAAAGTACAGCTGCAACTCCTTCACAGCTAAACTGAAAGTTCCTCTAAACAATGTTTGCTCGTCACATGATTTATATCCTGGCTTCTTACTCATTAGCATATTCTCTCTTTAAAGCGATGTTAGAACATGCCACTTTTTCTCAAGATAACATTACACACAGGAAGAGTGAAAATACATATATGTTAGGGCAGTTGCAAAAACTATTTGCACTAAAAAATTTCTCTTCAAGATCTAGTAATGGATTGACCTAGATCTAGTAATGGATTGACCTTCTTGAGATCTAGACCTATCGCTTGGGTGTTTTTGACTTGTAGGTGTGTTAGTATCTTGTGTATTGTCAGAGTGATGATTGTTTTCTTGTTGGTCCTCCACAATTTCACTCTCCGATTCCATCTTTGAATGTGTTTTAGAAACAGTTGGAAGCTAGGTGTTATACAGTTGTACAATTCCATTAGCTGACTTCTATTCCTTCCTAATGTCGCTCCATTCACTGTTGTGACTTCATAGGATCAAGGTGTACTGCACACTTTGGATACTTCTGCAGGTGACCAAGGTAGGATGTATGACTTGAACCTTTTGTCCTACATGCAGACTAAGCAGTTCTGCACCTGTACACCACCTTCATTCTCCCTTGTTTTTCAAGATGTTTCTCCTGTACTTCTGAGATATGTGACAGGTGATGGCTCGGAAAGGTTGTCCTAACCTGCCCACCAGACATGATTTGCGCTGGTGATGGTAAGCCCATGTCTAAAGGGATGGCTCTTAAATGTAACATGGCAATACAGAGGTCTTGTTTTGTTTCCCTGCACTTTCTGAGTAGTGATTGGCAATGTGAACCATTTGCTCAGCGAGACCATTGGATCTGGGATAATGTGATGAGGCTGTCACATGATTTATACCCTGTTTATCACACATGTCCCTAAAAGATCTGTCAGTATACTGTGGCCCATTGTCTGATATGATCTCTTCAGGCAAACTGAACAAGCTGAAAATTGAGCTCAGTGTGTCTGCCACAGATGCATTTGAGGTGTCTTTCAGTTGTCTATGATTTTCAACTTGGAAAGTAGACAGTGACTAGGGGAAAGTTGTTGCCATGGACAGTGAATAAATCTGTTGCGATTTTAGACCAAGGGTACGATGGAACTTTGCGAGGGTCTATAGGTTCTTTGCATTGATGTGGCTGGCGTCTCTGGCATGCTTTGCACATCCTCGCTGTCTTCTTGACATTGTTGTTGATCCCTGGCCAAAACACAGTATACGTTGCCAGGTGCCTTGTTTGCACTCTATCTATATGCCTCTGGTGTGACTGTGACAATGTGTCCTGCTGAAGAGCTTCAGGTACAAGCGCCTGCTTTTCCTTGAAAAATCACACCTCGTGAAATACCTGGTTCATCTCTGCATGGCCAACAACATCTCAGGGCGTCTGACACTTCTTATATCACATCAAGCCAATCTTCTACGATGACTCTCCACAATGCCTTCAGTCGTAGATCATTTACTGTTTCCTCCTGAAGTTGGTCAGATCGACATTGAGATATCTGCTACATCGATGTCTACGCCTTCTACTTGTAAGTCCACAGAGACATCCACAGTTTCTTCAGATTGGGTAACCTGCTCAGTGTATCTGAAGTAACCATTTTGCTACCAGGTTTGAACCAGATGTCGAAGTCGTAGCCCTGTATTTTTATTGGAAGTTGTTCTAGTCTGGGTATTGCACTTGTCAGTGGCTTGTGCCAAATCATTTCCAATGGTTTGTAGTCAGTTTCCGCAATGAATCATTTATCGAATAGGTATGTGTGGAATATTGTGACACTGAATACCGGAGTGAGTGTCTCACACTCTGTTTGAAGAGCTGGATAGCGCTTGTGATAGGTATTTGGAAGCAAATGCAATTGCTTTGCCACCTTGCATAATGCATGCTCCTAACCCTTTGAGATGTGTTAACCTCTAAGATTGCTTCCTTTCTTAGGTCATAGTATTGTAGAACACATTTCTCTCTTGACAGTGCCTGTTTAAGTCTCCAGAACACGTGTTGATGGCCTTCCTGTCATATGTATGGAACATCCTTCCTAAGCAGTTCTCCAAATGATGATGCTCTATCGGCAAAGTTGGGCGTTTATGATGCTAAGAAGTTGAAAAATCTGAGGCATCTTTGCAAGTCCTCTTTGTCCTAGGGAATAGGCATGTCTTGTACTGCCTGGGTCAGGGTGGATCCCGGAGCTTTAATAGATAGAACCAAAAAAGTTGACATGACCCACGTTCACCTGGCATTTATTGCTGCTGAAGACAAGTCCTTCACGATGAATTGCTGCCATTGGTGAGTGTAGATTTCGGTCATGCTCTTCTTTGGTTTTGGCCATCACTGCAATATCATTGGCGATGCATATGCATCCAGGGATATTTTCTGTAATTCTGTCCGTATGCTTCTGGAACAGTTCCTGACTGATACATAGATCATAGGGTAACCTCTGGAAGCAGTTTATTCTGAATGGTGTCCTGAAAGTCGTGATTTCTTGAGATCCCTCTGTCAAGTGAACTGACTGATGTTGTCCAACTTGGAGAAAAACATTGCTCCTGTGAATTTGTGTTTCAATTCCTCTAATGTTGGAATCTTGTTCGGGCACCTCTTTCGAGTGGGATTTAGGCATCTTGGGTCTAAGCATACCTGGATTATGCCATCTCTTTTCGGTATGCACATGATGGAACTGCTCCAGTCAGTGGGCTGATGCATACAATGGATAATGCTGTTATGCCCCATGTCAGCCAACTCACGCTTTAGCTTCTAATGTATGTGCACATTGCACTTTCTAGGTGGTTCAATCGATGGGATTGTATCTTCTCTGAGGTATAATATAGCATCACCTCTGAAGTTTCCTATGGCCAAATCTAGACCTCCCTGGTTGTCTAGAGGAATACAGGAGAAGATCAAACAGAAAAAGAAAGTGTACGATAGGCACAAAGAACTAAGCAATGCAGATAGCCTAGATGAATATAGGAAGTGCAGGGATGAAGTAAAAAAGGAAATAAGGAAATCAAAGAGAGGGCATGAAAAAAGATTAGCAAGTAAAGTTAAAGATAACCCAAAGATGTTTTACCAATACATTAATGCTAAAAGGTTAGTTAAGGAAAAAGTGGGACCTATCAAAGATGAAGATGGAAACTTGTGTGTAGATGCAGAGGCTGTGGGAAGGGTTTTGAATGAATATTTTGTCTCCGTGTTTACAAAGGAAAGGGAGGATGTAGATATAGTAGTCCAGGAGGAACACTGTGAGATATTAGACAGGATAGTCATAAAGAGAGAGGAAGTACTCGAAGGGTTGAAATCCTTGAAAGTTGATAAGTCACCAGGGCCAGATGGATTGTTTCCGAGGATGCTGAAGGAAGTCAGGGAGGAGATAGCAGATGCTCTGAGGGTGATTTTCCAATCTTCACTAGATACAGGGAAGGTACCGGAGGACTGGAGAAATACAAACGTAGTTCCATTGTTTAAAAAGGGATAAAAGGAAATGCCAAACAATTATAGGCCTGTTAGTCTTACATCAGTGGTGAGCAAATTAGTAGAATCAATCCTAAGAGATAGGATTAACTGTCATGTGGAAAGGCATGGACTAGAAAGGGATGGTCAGCATAGATTTGTTAAAGGAAGGTCTTGTATCACAAATTTGATTGAATTCTTTGAGGAAGTGACAAGAAGGATTGATGAAGGTAGTGCAGTGGATGTTGTGTACATGGATTTTAGCAAGGCATTTGACAAGGACCCACATGGCAAATTGGTCAGGAAAGTAAAAGCCCATGGGATTCAGGGTAATGTGGCAAACTGGATAAAAGGTTGGCTTTGTAACAGGAGACAAAGGGTAATGGTCGATGGATACCCTTGCGAATGGAAAGTTGTCTCAAGTGGTGTTCCACAGGGCTCGGTGTTGGGACCCTTGCTGTTTGTGTTATATATTAACGATTTGGACGTGAACGTGGGGGGCACGGTTGGGAAATTTGCAGATGACACAAAGATTGGCCGAGTAGTGGATAGTGTAGAGGATAGCCATAATCTCTAAAACGATATAGATGGGTTGGTGGAGTAGGCGGTAAAGTGGCAGATGGATTTTAACATAGAGAAGTGTGAGCTCATACATTTAGGGAGGTCAAACAGTTACAGGGATTACACAATAAATGGGAATATACTAAGAGGGTTAGATGAACTGAGAGATCTTAGTGTACAAGTACACAGGTCCCTGAAGGCAGCAGTTCAAGTAGACAAGGTTGTAAAGAAGGCATATGGAATGCTCTCCTTCATTGGCAGAGGTATAGAATATAAAAGTAAGGATGTAATGTTGGAATTGTATAAAACACTGGTGAGGCCACAACTGGTGTATTGTGTGCAGTTCTGGTCACCACATTACAGGAAGGACGTAATAGCTCTGGAGAGAGTGCAGAGGAGGTTTACAAAAATGTTGCCAGGGTTAGAAAGGTGTAGCTATGAGGAGAGATTGGATAGGTTGGGGTTATTTTCCTTAGAACAAAGAAGGCTGAGAGGTGACTTGATTGAGGTGTACAAAATTATGACAGAAATAGATAGAGTGGACAGGATAAAATTGTTTCCCTTGGTGGAGAATTCTAGAACCAGGGGACATAGATTCAAGATAAGTGGCAGAAAGTGTGGGGGGGACATGAGGAAGAACTTTTTTACGCAGAGGGTAGTGGGTGTCTGGAATTCGTTGCCCAAGTTGGTGGTAGAGGCAGAAACTTTAAACTCTTTTAAAAAGTACCTGGATCTGCATCTAAAGTGCTGTAAGCTGCAGGGCTATGGGCTGGGTGCAGGAAGTTGGGATTGGAAAGGGCACCTGGGTGTCCTCGGGCTGGCATGGACAAGATGGGCAGAATGGCCTCCTTCTGTGCTGTAACTTTTCTATGGTTCTATACTGCTAGATCTGCTTCGTTTTTCCAGCATTTTCTGTTTTTGTTTAAGATTTCCAGCATCTGCTGTATTTTGCTTTTAACCAGGAGTAAGAGTCAGGAGCAGTAGGGAACCAGGAGAGAGAGAGCCGGGAGCAGGAGCCGATCGGGGGGAGAGAGAGAGTCGGGAGCAGGAGTGGACCGGGAGAGAGAGCCGGGAGCAGGAGCCGATCGGGGGGAGAGAGAGAGTCGGGAGCAGGAGTGGACCGGGAGAGAGAGAGAGAGTCGGGAGCAGGAGGGGACCAGGAGAGAGAGAGTCAGGAGCAGGAGCGGACAGGGAGAGAGAGAGAGTCGGGAGCAGGAGCAGACTGGGAGAGAGAGTCGGGAGCAGGAGCGGACTGGGAGAGAGAGTCGGGAGTAGGAGCGGACAGGGAGAGAGAGAGAGAGTCGGGAGCAGGAGCGGACAGGGAGAGAGAGAGTCGGGAGCAGGAGCGGACAGGGAGAGAGAGTCGGGAGCAGGAGCGGACCGGGTGGGAGAGAGTCGGGAGCAGGAGCGGGCCGGGTGGGAGAGAGCCGGGAGCAGGAGTAGACTGGGAGAGAGAGAGCCGGGAGCAGGAGTAGACTGGGAGAGAGAGAGTCGGGAGCAGGAGCGGACTGGGAGAGAGAGAGTCGGGAGCAGGAGCGGACTGGGAGAGAGAGAGAGTCGGGAGCAGGAGCGGACCGGGTGGGAGAGAGTCGGGAGCAGGAGCGGACCGGGAGGGAGAGAGTCGGGAGCAGGAGCGGACCGTGAGAGAGAGAGTCGGGAGCAGGAGCGGATCGGGAGAGAGAGTCAGGAGCAGGAGCGGACAGGGAGAGAGAGTCGGGAGCAGGAGCGGACCGGGTGGGAGAGAGTCGGGAGCAGGAGCGGACCGGGTGGGAGAGAGTCGGGAGCAGGAGCGGACAGGGAGAGAGAGTCGGGAGCAGGAGCGGACCGGGTGGGAGAGAGTCGGGAGTAGGAGCGGACAGGGAGAGAGAGAGTCGGGAGCAGGAGCGGACAGGGAGAGAGAGAGTCGGGAGCAGGAGCGGACAGGGAGAGAGAGAGTCGGGAGCAGGAGCGGACAGGGAGAGAGAGAGTCGGGAGCAGGAGCGGACAGGGAGAGAGAGTCGGGAGCAGGAGCGGACAGGGAGAGAGAGTGTCGGGAGCAGGAGCGGACAGGGAGAGAGAGAGTCGGGAGCAGGAGCGGACAGGGAGAGAGAGAGAGAGTCGGGAGCAGGAGCGGACAGGGAGAGAGAGAGAGAGTCGGGAGCAGGAGCGGACTGGGAGAGAGAGTCGGGAGCAGGAGCGGGCCGGGTGGGAGAGAGAGAGTCGGGAGCAGGAGTAGACTGGGAATGCTCGCGTTTGAACAAGGGAGACAATGAAATCAAACTCTGACATTACAGGAATTCTCTGAGTTGATTAACCTCACAAGGAATGATCGAGAGAGAGCGCAGCAAACACTGAGACCAAAGAGCTGAAGCCCAGAGGCATTAATTAGGTCAGCAGATAGTGATTGGATGGTGAATTTTAAGTTTTTTTCTCTCTCGAAAACCTGGGCAGTAGGTTAAACTGGTTAGGAGGGGATCTAAGTATTTTATTAAATTTATATTTTAACTAGTTAAACTCTTTAATAGAACTATGTATAATTGTTGAGTGCTATTTCTAAAATTGAAACCTAGTTAGCTGAGTAGATGTGGCTGGTGGTAAATGCCAAGCTGCTCATCTCCAAAGGGAAACTTGTCCAACTGCCACAACTGTTTTGCAATTTGTATTTTTATTTTCAGATTTGTGCCTTAAATCAGTAGTAATAAGTCCACCAAGTCTTAGTTTTGTAAAAAAAAAACCTCTAAATTAAACATTTATTAATAAAAGAAATGATTTTAAGCACATACATAGGTCTACAAATTACTACTAAGGTAACTCCTAGCTCCCCTAATTAATCTGACTCCCAGTTATACTTCCATTAAGTCAACAGTAAAAACAAATAGATTTTGACAGACCCAGGCAAAGCAACACAATACCCTGTACAGTGATATTTAAAATGGATTCTCTTAGCTTCGGTTCCTGGAGACAGCAGCTTGGTACATAGAGGCTGGAGGCTTTTCACACTTGTAAGATCTTACAATTCCTTTTCCTTACACATAACCTCAGCTCCTTTATAAATGTTTCTCCCTTTATAATGTAAATCCCATTGTTCCAATATGCTTTTGCAACTTTACTTTTTCCATAATGTAAATCTTTCATAGCACTCGTATCAATAACCTTTGGGAAAAGTAAACACACTGTTTGGCTTAGCATCTTATGGCTAGGTGTAACACTTTACCATCTCTTTGAAATTCACTACTTTGGTTTATCTAAAAATGTAAATGTTCCTCACACCTCACATTCTGAAACTTCAGCCATGTTTACATATTTAGCATTTCAAACCTCGCTTCCGTTTTGAACACTCAAAAATTCCAGACTAGTTGTCTCTAATTCAATTAAAACCCTCACATGCATCCACACAGAGAAACTAATCCAAACCCCACTATTAAGCTACCTTTACAATAAATCACAATAATATTATGAACATTGTTATAGTTTCATGACATAGAACACAATAAAAATGGCAGGGCAGGTGATGGGTTACAGCTGTACCACGTGGGTGCTGGTGAACGCCAGTGTGACACATGAAAACTGGATCTGCAGTGACTGCAGCTCAAAAACTTCAGCTCAGAGTTAATGAGCGGGAGTCTGCGCTTCAGACACTACCACGCATTCGTGGGATGGCGGGGGCAGAGGGGCAAGGTTACCAGGACACTTTATCCAGGAGGTAGCCATATCCCTTAGCTAGGCACTTCAAATTTGGTCCGTGGTCAGGGTCAGGTGCGTATGACTACAAGTGAGACTGCTATGTGGATCCGGAAGATAACAATGGAGGGCCCTGAGCCCTTGCAATTTCCCAACAGATTCGATGATCTTACAGCTTGTGTGATGATAACAGGTACTTAAGGGAGGATAAGCAAACTGGCCACAACGTCATGATACAGGGGGGCTTTTCTTTTGAGGGGCAGTACAAAGGAATATAGCAAAAGACAGTATAGTTATGGGGATGGATACAGTTCTCTGCAGCCGAGAGCGTGAGTCCTGAAGGCTGTGTTGCCTGTCTGGTGGTAGGGTTAAGGACTCTAAGTTGGAGAGGAGCTTGGAGCGGGAGGAGAAGGAGCGAGTTGTTAAGGTTCAGATGGGCACCAATGACATAAGCAGGACTAAGGAAAAGTTCTGCTGAGAGAGTTTGAGCAGCCAAGGGCTAAACTAGAAAGCAGAACCACAGAGGTATAAAACTCTGGATTGCTACCTAAGCCATAGCAAATTGACATAAGGGTAATAAGATCAGAGTTGAATGCATGGCGCAAAGAGTCATGTGAGAGAAATAGGTATTGATTCACGGGGCACTGGCACCAGTAATGTGGAAAGAGGGAGCTGCAGCATTGGTACAGTCTTCAACTGAACCATGCTGGGGCCAGTGTCCTGGTGAATTGTATAACTAGGGCTGTAGAAAGGGCTTTAAACTAAATAGCAGAGAAGGGTTCACTTGAGGGGATATTTGGAAAGTTAAAGAAAAAGGACACTGCAATACTGCAGGCTAGTGATGTGGGTAATGATAACCAGAGTACAACATGAAGGGACAGAGCATACAAATGGAAGAATGCACCAGAAAATAAGGTCAGAGCGGGGAAAAATGTTGTAAGAACAGAATTAAAGCTCCTTTTTCAGAATACATGCAGCATTTATAAATGCTGTTTATAAATAGAAATAAATTAATCTAATATGATAGCCATTAGAGATATGGGGCAGAATTATCCGTGCCCGCTGGCATGGGCATGCTCGGTGGCATGAGTGGACAATATGATGAGAAGGCCAAGAATTGGTTTCACAATGTCGTGAAACCAGCTTGCGATCGTCCACTCAGCCCGTTGATGGCAGACTGCGTTTCCACCATCTGACATCGGCAACCTCATTATAATACATCGGCACATCATTGTAAGGCCAGCCCACCGGACTCATCCCTCTGCTGGATTGTCCACCCATCAGGCTGATGTGTTTCAGAACAGCATATAAAAGGCGTGCACTTGGTGGGCTGCACTTTGAAGGGAACTTGGAGGTGGGTGAAAAGTAACATTGCGGAGCGCACACAAGGGATGTCTGTTGGACTTCAAGGTTGAGGCACATTGTGGGGGGAGCAAAGGCTGCTTGCAGATGAGGCATGCAGTGGAGGGGCAAAGGCTGCCCTGCTGTTGAGGGGACTTTGGTGGAGAGGGCAAAGGCAGTCCTGCAGTTGAGGCAAATTTGGGGGAGGGGCGCACTGCGATTGAAGGTAGCGCACAAGTACGTGCAGGGTGGGGGGGAGGTGGGCGAGGGAAGCAGGCACGCATTAGGGACACCTTGTACAAAGCAACCATTCCTCTGCAGCTGAGACAGTTCAGGTGCAGTCACACTGATATAATTGGAGTCGGGCCTCTGGTTTGCCTGCCAACTCAAGCAACACAGAGACATGAAAGTGCCACTAAGTGCTCCAGAGCTTTTCATCTCTTGGGCACAGAGTGCAAAGTAATGAGTGTTTCAGTGGACTGCAGAACAGTTGGACAACTGCATACGTTGTACAATCTCCTTGCTAAAGCTGGCCATGGAGCAGTCACTGCTGGAGGTGCTCACAGCCCCTTGCAATGTCATCATCCCGATTTGGACCAGTCTTCCTCATGGTTCAAGCTAACAGTGCAGCCTTACAGTGTGGGTTAGGAGAATGCCTGCACCTGAACAGAGAGCACAGCATGCAGTGCAATGGGCAAAGCTGCTGCCAATCAGTCAGATGCAGTGGGGCAGAAGAGGGTGGTGTTTCGGGCAGCCATGCAGTGCACTAAACTCTGGCCACCTAAGTGGTGGCCAGCGCTCTCTGGAATGCATTAAGGGGCCTTCAGACTTAACCAAGAGAGGTTATTAGTCCGCCCATGCTAGCCTACATGCCTCTCTCTTTCATCCTGCAGAAGGAGTACATCGGGATCATGGAGCCTGGTGAGCTAGCTATGTGCCTCGTGGCTTACAGAGAGCGAAGACGATGGAGAGGAGAGCAACAGGAGTGCCTGGCTGTGCAGAGGAAGGAGCAGTACCCTAGGGAAGAAGGGGTGGCTGGGGCTCCAGCACACACCACCAAAGAGCCACAGGAACCATCGCTGGTTGGCACCTAACTAAACCCAGGGTCCATAGACGCCGCCATTCATTCCTACAGGTGACTGAGATCTAGTGTCGCCGAAGGCTGCACATGTCTAGGGAACTGGTCGATCACATCTGCCAACTGCTGCAGGATTTGGCGCCACAAGGACATGGAGGGCATCCACTGCCAGTGGCCATGAAAGTGACCATGGAACTCAATTTCTATGCTAGTGGCTCCTTTCAGGGCTCCACAGGTGACCTCTGTGGGATCTCACAAGCCTCTACCCACAACTGCATCCATGAGGTCATAGATGCCATCCTCACGAGGGCACACAACTTTGTGCACTTCACCCGGAACTAGGAGAGCCAGGATGCAAGAGCGATTGGATTTGCCCAGATCTCGGGATTGACACAGGTGCAGGGTGTCATCAACTACACTCACGTGGCGCTCAGATCTCCATTGCAACACACGATGAACGACATCAACCGCAAGGAATTCCATTTGCTGAATGTGCAGCTAGTGTGCGACCACCACAAACACATCCTGCAGATCTGTGCACAGTTTCCAGGGATTGTGCATGACTCCTACATTCTCAGTCAGTCACAGATCCCTGACGTCTTCCAGGCTCCACAGAGGCTGCAGGGATGGCTTCTTGGGGGCAAGGGCTAACCACGGAGGACGTCGCTGATGACACCCATGCGGGGGCCTCAGACGACAGCAGAGCGACAGTATAATGAGGCTCATGCTACAACTCACAACTTGAAGGAGCAAACCATCGGGATGCTGAAAATGAGGTTCCAGTGCCTGGACCGGTTTGGTGGAGCCCTGCAATATAGACCACAGAGGTTGTCATGTATCATAGTCACCTGCTGCACTCTTTACAACCTGGCGGTGTGATGGGGAGAGGAGCTGGCTGAGGAGGAGATGGAGGTCTCCTCCAATGAGGAGGATGTCGTTGGCGATGAGGATCCTGGAAGGGAATGATGATGGGGATGAGGCCTTCACACTGGCCAGATGAGGCAGGCGCACTCTGGAGGCCCTCATAGCTGCTAGATTTGTGGAGGATGATGACAACATGCAGTGAGGAGACACCATAGACCCTCACGTTGCACCTATGAACGTTTGACTCCAGCCTGGTTTATAGCAGCACACGTATACTGTGATAATGCTCCTCATGGAGATGCAGTGAAGCCCCAAATAGTCACTCAGTTGCAGGAGGATGATGACAACATGCAGTGAGGACATTCGTAGATCTTCACATAGCCTCTGAGTGTCTGGCAAAGGGACTCATCAAGGCTCCTTCGACAGCACCTTCCAAACCCACAACCACTGCTATCTAGAAGGACAAGGGCAGCAGATAGATGGGAACGCCACCACCTGGAAGTTCCCCTCCAAGTCATTTACTATCCTGACGTGGAAATATATCGCCATTCCTTCACTGTCACTGGGTCAAAATCCTGGAACGCCCTTCTTAACAGCACTGTGAGCTTACCTACACCAGATGGACTACAGGGTTCAAGAAGGCAGCTCACCACTACCTTTTCAAGGGCAACTAGGGATGGGGCAATAAATGCTGGCCCAGCAAGCGAAGCCCACATCCCGTGAATGAATTAAAAATTTTTTTTTAAATAGTGAACACTATGTACAAATGATTAACACCCGTGCCCAGGCTGAGCACCTGCCTCTTCCTGATCGGTACAGCTCACTGCTGTTGCTGCAATTGTGAGCTGGATGTTGTTGGAGCTGGAAGGAGCCTGGAGTTGTTGCTGAGGTTTTGCAGCTTACTGCCTTTTGCCTCATGGACCTCAGGAATTCTTTATTTGCCTGTTTTGCTGCTGCCAAGGGGACACTACAAGCATGCAAGACCTTACTGCTGGTGTTTTTGCTGGGGCTGCAGGGGCCTGGAGCCTGCAGGACCTGAGGCCTAAAGCCTTGGAGGGGAAATGGAGAGAGAGAGAGAGAGAGAGAGAGGTGCTGTGGGACGGGGAGGCCAGGGGGCAAGGACTTTTTTGAAATAACATCAGAGGCGGGTGGGGGCTGAAGACGACCGTGTGTTTTTTGGGGGGTGGAGTGAAGACCATTGCAGAGACTTGGGGAGAAGGGGTGTGTGTGTTGCCTAAGATCTTGCCACCCCCTCCTCACTCCACCTGTGTCTGAGTCCAGGTAGCTAGTGCTACCTGGTGAAAAGGGACAGGGCTGACTCCTGTGTGCCAGGCAGTACCAGCTGCCTGGTGAAGACATTGCTCTCCCCCTACGGGAAGAACAGCGAGGCCCCCACCCACGCTCCACTCCACTGAGTGACACCTTCCCACCCTGCCTTCCAAAATACCTGGTAGGTGGCCCCCTTGAAAATGACGTCAAACTGCCCCTCCGTGCACTCCTCCCGGGTCAGGCGAACAAAGACCTGGCACCAGAAGGACCACACATGGCGGAGACTGGGGTCCCTGAGGCTAAGTGGGATCGGCCCTTTATCCTTTCCCTCTTGTGTCTCCCTGTCCTTTTCCCTCTTTCTTTCCTCCCATCTCCACCTCTACTTGCCGTCAGGAGGGAGAGGTTACACCATCTTCCCCCGCACTCTCCCCGTGGGGCCATACTGTCTGGACTTGCCAGAAAGAGCTCGGGGTGGGTGTGGCTCAGCCCCTATGGCTACAATAGGATCACCTGTAGCCGGGCCCTCCGGGGCAGCTGTGGACGCGGCACTGTCACCAGTGGCAGGGTCCTCCAAAAAGACCTATGCGGGAGCGGCTGCTTCTGTGGCCTCCACTGCTCCCGCGGCCCTGTCACCGTTCTGCCTCCTGACCGGGGCCATGGGGGTAAAGGGCTACCCTCACCCCGAGTTGAGCATAGAAGCGTGCGCGATGGCTTTGGCCGGGGTTGTTGGCACCTCACCCATTGTCACGGCCCCACGCATGTGTGGGAAGGTGGTGTTCTTCCTGATGTCCAAGCAGGCGGTTCACTTGGCCCTGGCCAAGGGGCTCACAGTGGGTGGGACCTATCTGGCGGTGGGTCCTTTGGAGGCCACTATGGAGAGGCTCATGTTATCCAATGTCCCGCCCTTTATTCCCCGTGAGCTCCTCCTCTCCCACCTTCACCATCTAGAGGAGGTCAGGCCTGAGGTTGTGCCGATCCCACACGGCCTCAGGGAGCCCAGTCTCCGCCATGTTTGCTCCTTCCGGTGCCAGGTCTTCATTCGCCTGGTCCGGGACGATTGCATGGAGGAGCAGTCTGACGTCATTTTTGAAGGGGCCACCTACCGGGTATTTTGGAAGCCAGATGGTATGCGGTGGTACACCTGCAAGGAGGTGGGGCACGTTAGGAAAAACTGCCCCGCCTCCAAGGCCTTCAGCACCACCCAGGCAGCCGTGGCTGGCGCCGCCGCTCTTCCCCCTGCCACCACCCCATCTCCCTCCCCGCAAGTGGGGGCGATACTAGTGGCTAACGCCACCTCAGCTGCCGGCGAGATGGGGGGAGAGAATCCACAACGTAAGAAGACGCGGAGAAAGACCTGCCACCTGGAGGTGGTGCCCGAACACCCCAAAAACACTCTGATCCCACAGCCCCTGAAGACACTGGCTTGGGGGAAAAAACACCCTCAGGCCCCAGAGCCGTGGCAGCACAATCCCCCAGGCCCGTGGGCACCTCAGCTGGGCCCAGCGTTGTCCCTGCATGGGTTCCCGGGTCTGGCGACAATGCGCCAGCTGGTGGTCTTAGTAAAGAGGGTGAACCTGCCCAAACCCCACAGGGCAGAGCATCTGGGGGAGCTGGAGGAGGCCTCGTAGATGGAGGTCTCCCCATTCCCCAGCCTACCCCGGAAGTGGCGCCATCCCTCGGAGGGGGAGGACCTCATCACTTGTGAGGTCGGATGTGTCCCCTCCCCCAGTGAAGTGGTGGTGGCGTCTCTGCCCCATAAGTCCTCGCTCTGTCCTCTAGGGGGAGCCCAAATCCCCGACCCCTCGCTGCAGTCCTCTGAGCAGGGCCCCTCGGGGATCAATGAGGTTATTGCCTTTGCAGTGGTGTCCCACCCTGACCCACCTTGTACCCCACAGAAGCCATCTGGCCTGCTAGGGGACTGCGGCAGTCCCTTCATGGCCCCAAAGGCTGGGTCATCGGACAGTGGCGAGGAAGGCCTCCCAGCTCCTTCCCAACCTTTAGCGGCAGGCACCTCCATCCTAGGTCTGGAGCTTTTTCCGGACTCACCTTGCGACCCGGTGACTGGGGGGGAGCAGGGCTTTGAGCCGCCACCACCCTTTGGCCCATATCCTCAAGAGGAGACCAGAGAGGACCCCTCTGCCCTTGATCCTGGGGGCGGGATCGAGGTCGAGGTGGAGCTGACTGGCAGCTCCGAACCAGCCCCCTTACTCAATACGGGGGAGGGGTTGGAAGCTGGAGGTGATGACCTGGAGGAGGATGGGGTTTCAGTGGTGGGCACTGGGGCCTCCCAAGCCGGTTGCTGCCCATCCTGTGGCTGGAGTGGGGATAGAAGGCATCACAGTGAGCCTCCACTGCATCCAAAAGGCACTTGAGGGACACATCATTGAACATGGGGGCTGCCGTCGTCTTGCATTTCAGGGCCATGTCTTCTTTGCAGCAGTCATGGGCTGGAAACACTGAGTGGTGTGGGCGTGGCTGCACTCATGGCGCCCGGTGTGATGAAGCGGCAAGGCGATGGCATGGTGGGTGAATGAGAGCCCGCCCACCATGGAAATGGCATGTTTCCCAGGAATGCATCATTAACGTGGCAGGTTTGGGACGATACAGCATGAAAAGTCGCCATTGCGGCTGGCAGGTAAAACGCCATTTTACCCACCTGTACTTAGTGCAAATCAGGAATAATTACGCCCATCGTTACAAGGTGACCAAGGCTGGGAACTGGATATTCATCAGTATTTGACATTTCAGAAGGAGAGGAAAAAAGTGAAAGGAGGTGGAGTAGCTCTGTTATTAAAGGATGATATCAGGACAGTAGTGAGAAATGATCAGAAGATCAAGATGTAGAATCACTTTGGGTGGACATAAGAAATAGCAAAGGAATGTCACAGGTACGAGTAGCTGATAGATTCCCTAACAGTGGCTATACCATTGGTCAGAGTATAAATCAAGAAATAATGGTGGCTTGTAAAAAAGATAATGCTGCAATCATGGGTGATTTTAATCTTCATAAATCAAATTGGCAAAGGTAGAATGAAAATTGAGCTGATAGTGTATTCAGGACAATTTCTTAGAACAATGTATTCTTGAAATAACCAGGGAACAGGCTATTTTAGACCTGGTAATGTGTAATAAGACAGGATTAATTAACGGCCTCATAGTAAAGGATCCTCTAGGCAAGAGTGATTATAATGTGTAGAATTTCACATTCCTTGGGCCTAAAACAAGCACCTAAAAACTTAAATAAAGCCAATTACAAGGGTATAAAGACAGAGTTGGCTAAAGTGGTCTTGGAAAATAGGTTTACAGGTAAGATGGAAGAGAAGCAATGGCAGACATTCAAGGAGCTACTTCATAACTCTAACAAAAGTATATTCCATTGAGAAAGAAAGAATCTGTAAGAAAGGTGCACCATCAATGACTGCTGCAGTCTGTATCATGCTGCCTGGAGGGGAGTTCCAGGATTTTGACCCAAGGATGATGGAGATACAGCGATATATTTCCAAATCGGGATGGCGTGTAATTTGGATGGAAAATTTCAGGTGACAGTGTTCCTATATGTCTGCTGCAGAATTCCCAGCCTCTGACCTGCTCTTGGAGCCAAAGTATTTTGGTGGCTGGTCCAATTAAGTTTCTAGTCAATGGTAACCCTTATAGGATGTTGGTGGTGAGAGATTCCCCAATGGTAATGCTGTTGAATATCAGTGGGAAGGGTTGGATTTTCTCTTGTTGGTGATGGTCATTGCCTGTCTCTTGTGTGGCATGAATGTTACTTGCCACTTATTAGCCAAAATCTGAAAGTTGTTCAGGTCTAGCTGCAAGAGGCTTGGAATGTGTTATTGTCTGAGACATTGAAACTAGAATTAAATTTTGAGACCATTAGTGAACACCCCTACTCCTGATCTTATGATGAAGGGAAGGTTATTGATGAAGCAACTGAAAATGGTTGGGCCTAGGACTCTACCCTGAGGAACTCCTGCAGCAATGTTCTGGGGCTGAGATGACTGACCTCCAACAATCGCAGCCATCTTCTTTTGTGCTAGGTGTGACAACTTATCTCTTTAAATTTTCTTTGCACTGGGCAGGCTATAAACATCTCTGAGCTCTATTTATGTCAATGGGCAGCTTACAGTTTGAAAGTCACTGAAATTTCACAAAAATGTGAGTGGCCTTTTTATTTCAATACACATTATATTCCAGATTGCTGTGTGGTCGTGCATGAATGGACCTTAGAGAACACATTGCTCTCCTCCCACTGGTCCCAATCTACCTCTCCTTGAAGGTCCATTCCACATCAGCTTTAAATGATACTAGCCTTGTACAAGCTTGCGCCCCCTGTTGAGGCATGCAGACTTTTAACCTTGCAAGCTGTGCTGGCAGCACACAGTGATCATGCAAATTAGCAAACAGCACTTAGTTGGCATGCTGCCTGCAGTAGAAGCATCAGGCAATGGGTTAATCGTTTATCGCAATCTCTGCACCCATTTTCAGTTACTATCAGATTTTGTCCCCTTGAACTCTAAAATTGCAGCACTGGGGTTAAATCAGTGTTGCAAATGTCAGAAATGACACCCTATATGGCTATGACAAGATAAACTATCCTCCCCTATTTTCTCAAACTGTCTGCATCCTCCTCCAATGTCTCTGCACCACATAAGTTTCCACATGAATGCTGACAGTAACCAGCTTTACCTCACCTTACCTCGCTAACCCCTTTCACTACCTCTAAGTTGCCAGAATGCTTGTCCTACATCCAGTACTGGATGAGTAGAAATGTCTTCCAACTACATATTGGGGAGCCCAATATCATTGTCTTTGCCCCCTGCAACAAACTTCGGTCCCTAGTCACCAACTCCATCTGTCTCCGTAACAACTGCTATAGGCTGAACCTGTCTATTCGCAACTTTGTTGGCTAATTGGACCCTGAGTTGAGCTTCTAACCACACATCTATGCCATCACAAAGACCAGCTTTTCCACCTCTGTAACATCGCTTGACTCCATCCCTCCCTCAGCTCATCTGCTGCTGAAACCCTCATCCATGCTTTTGTTACCTCTAGGTTTGGCTATTCCAACGCACTCCTGGCCAGCCTGCCACATTCTACCCTCTGTCATCATGAGGTCATCCAAAATGCTGCTATCTGTGTCCTAACTTGCACCAAGTCCCATTCACCCATCACTCCTGTGATTGTTGGTCTACGCTGTCTACACTGTTAAGCAAAGCCTCAATTTTAAGATTTGCATCCTAGTTTTCATATCCCTCCATGGTTTTGCCCCTCTTTGATCATCTCCTTACGAGGCTCGGTGTTATGCTTTGTTTTATAATGCTCCTGCGAAGTGCCTTGGAATGTTTTAATATGTCAAAGGTGCTACATAAATGCAATTGTTGTTATTACACAATGATTGATATCACAATCTACCTAATCAACATAATTCTGGCAGTTGCTCCCTGTGCTTGTTCTAGCACCCTCACCAAAATGGCATCAGTCGCGGCTCACATTAGAAATTTTGTGTGCATCATGGTTGCCATTTTGGAGTTAAAATTGCACTTGTGATACTGAAAAACTATTCTTAGGTGGTGAATTTTGTGACTACAATATACTAAAATGCCTATGACTTTGTGTAAAATATTAAATGTGTTTTTGAAAGGAATAATTAGTCTTTAATATACCTTTCCAAAACAAATGTGATGTTTGAAGTTTGTGCAGAGTTAATGAACACCCTGTTACAAATCTGTGTAACAATTAAATTTTTATTGCATAAAGCAAGTAAATTATTCTTGGAAAGTTACAGTTAAATGGCAAAAGCTAAAAACATTGCAACAAGGTTTCTGTACATCGGAAGTAATAATGTTGTTTTCTAAAATCACGCATGTTAAATAAAAATTGCTCACATTCGCTGCAGTTGTATTTACTTTAAATGCAAAACCTATTGCTGGCTGTCAGTAGATGGCGCTTTTTGCCTTTCACATGTGATTTGTGCAGTACTGCAAATCCTTTCACACACTTGTTCACCATTTTATAACGTTGTGGAAATCATTTTGCCTATTGTCCCAATCTTTTTTTCTCTTTTCCTTTCGTGCAGGCACTGGTCATATTGTGGTACAGCTGGGCACTGATGAACACCTGCCATTTTACCCTAATAGCTGTTATTGTACAGCCAGATGGTGAGCTGTTTGATCGTGAGATGCATCATGGCTGAACCTAATGTGCACATATATAGATAATTTTAAAATCAAGGTGTTGTTTAACCAGACACAAATGTAGAAGAGCGAGCACAGGGGAGAAGGGTAATAAGGACTTATTTTGAGTTAGGACACTGGCAGCAGAGTTTTGAATGTTATGAAGTTTGTGGAGGGTAGAATGTAGAACACCGGCCAGAAGTTGAGAGATAGTGCCTTTCATGACCACTGGACACCCCGATGCGCATTACAGATAATGATGTAGGAAACTTGGCAACCAATTCGCTCGGAGGAAGCTCTCACAAACAGCAAAGTGATAGTGACCAGGTAATGAGTTTTAGTGATGTTGATTGATGGGATAATATTGATCATACATAAAGGATAACTTCCCTGCCCATGTGTGTCAGAATGATCAAGTTCAGAGATAACAAAGGCATGGATGAGGGTTTCAGCAGCAGACACGGTTAAGAAGAAAGGCTCTTAGGCACACAGGAAGACAGGAACAAGAAAACAGATTTGCAGGAAAGGTAGCAGTCAATGCAAACTCTGCAACCCCATGAACAGTCAGTGCAAACTCTGCAACCCCATGAAAATTATGGGCAGAATTTTATGTCCCATGGAGGGGGTGCGCGCCCGACCCAATCGGGTAAAAATGCGCGCTATGATGTCGGGTGACCTTCCCAACATCATCGCACATTCTCACAATATTTCGGTTGGCAGGCGCGCACAGTTGCCAGAGCCGAGCCCGCCATTAATTAAGATCCCACTTAAGGCCCTTAACAGCCCAACTGATGGCGATTTTTCCTTGTCCATGTGATTTCGTGCTCGTCACATGGGCAAAACAGGCAAGCAGCCAGCTGACATTTTCAAAAATCTCATCCACGGGCAGGATAAAAAGGGTCAGCAGCATTGCCGGTGTAAGTAGTGAGACATTTTGAAAATAGTTTGCTGCTGGTTGCTTATTAGTACTTGGCAGCTTCATCTCTGTTTAGGGCTTCATTTTTAGCATTTCGAGGCTTCATTTTAGGATTATTGGTGTCTGCAAGGCCCCCAGATGATTCAAACGATGTGGACCCTTCCAGGTATCAGACACCTTCCGTTACCCTGGTAATGGGGATTGTGGTCTCAGCTGGAATCACCTCTGAGGAGGAAGAGAGGGGCAGAAGGGAGAGGAGGCCAGATGTCCATATGCAGCTCCCAGGGGAGGGACCTGTGAGTGGAGTTGCGCAGGCACAAGGGGTGCAGGGCCAGCAGGAAGTCCAAGGCAGAAGGGACCACAGAAGATGCCACTATCCTGCTGCCAGGGTTTACAGGCAGAGATGCAGCTACCTCAATATGGCTGAGGTGCAATGCCAAAGGAGGCTCTGCCTCTCAAAGGAGACCGTGACCTCCATCTGTCAGATGATCGGACCTGAGATCAGCTCCGACTGTGTGGGTGGACACCCCATGCCAGTGGCTCTGAAGGTCACAGCGGCCCTCAACTTCAATGCCTCCGGCTCTTTCCAGGGCTCAGTGGGGGATCTGTGTGGAATCTCCCGATCAGCTGTCCACAGTTGGGTCAAGCTGGTGACACAACCTCTGTTCAAGTGGGTCCTGACCTCTGTTCTCTATCGTACGGACGCGACCAGCCAGGATGAGCGAGCCAGAGGCTTTGCAGTGATTGCTGGGTTCCCCTGCGTCCAGGGTGCAATTGACTGTATACTTGTGGCCACCAAGGCACCAGTGGGTCAGCCGGGCGCCTCTGTCAACAGGAAGGGATTCCATTCCATGCTCATGCAGGTGGTGTTTGACCATAGGATGCAGATTCTGCAGGACTGTGCAAGGTACCCTGGCAGCTCCCATGATGCGTACATCCTGAGACACTCCCAGGCACTAAGGTTCTTTGGTGCTCCAGCCCGACTGGATGGATGGCTGCTGGGTGACAAGGGCTATCCGTTGAAGAGGTGGCTTATGATGCCTCTCCGCCATCCTAGAACAGAGGCAGAGGAGCATTACAATACGAGTCATGCCTCCACATGGGAGGTGGTAGAGAGGACCATAGGTCTTCTCAAAATGCACTTCTGATGCCTGGACCATTCAGGGGGAGCATTACAATACCCCCCAGAGTGGGTGTCACTGATTGCACTCTCCACAATCTGGCTCTGGCAAGGAGGAGCCCACTGGAGGAAGAGGATGTTGACGCAGCTGCACAGGCCACAGATGATGAGCCCGGTTGTGAGTCCGAAGATGAGCACGGTGAGGAGGATGCTGAGGGTGTGGAGGCAGACCTCGGTAACCTCCAGGGAGGTAGGGACACCAAGGATGCCTTGATCCAACGCTCCTTAAGCTAGGCTACCAACGATTGGCTTCAAACGCATGCCAGAGCTGCCACCTCCATCACAGATGTCTGAAAGGACCCTTTCATTTGAACACAAAGAGCACTCAGTGCCTGTGCAATAAAGTTCAGAGCCACCTATGTCCAGCATTACATACTGGCATTCCCTGCACCAATGACATAAGAAGTTGAAGCATGCTGATTCTGCTGTCCTGTTGGTCTTGATGACATTGGCAGTCATCCTCTGGCCAGTGGAGCCTGTGCTGGCCCCGCCTAGGCGGGAGCGGCCAGTGCCACGGCTGGCATCTCCCCAGTCATCGCAGCCTCATCAGATGCCACAGCCACTGATGGAGGGGCAGTCGAGCTGCTGCTGTCATCCGGAGCGCCCTGAGAGGAGCCCGCAGAGATGACAGGCAGCTCGTGCGCCAACGTGAGGTCATTCTGGACCTCCCTGTTTACCATTGATGGACATGCACCTAGCTGGGATGCTGGGTGCCTCATCCATCTCCCACATGGACACTGACAACCTGAGCTCAGTGCCTGTGTGAAGGCTTGCAGGTCAGAGCGCAACCCCAGGAACCTCTGATTCTGTTCCTGGAGCTGCCTGTCCATGAGAGTTGCAACTCTCTCAATGGAGGAGACAGTGCGCTCGACCATGACTGGTCAATGCAGTGCTGATGCTCTGCATGGATTCCTCCATCACGAAGACAATGGCACACATCTGCCCGCACATCCCGCTGGACATCCAGCATCTGCTGCCTAATGGACAACTCCAGAGGCTCATCATCTGCCTTTGGCTCAGCAACGTGCTGGTCTCCAGCAGTCCTGCGACTGCCAGTACCCTGGGCACTCTCTGCCTCTGTCTGCACTTCAAGTGAGTGTGAAGTGTCCTCACCAATGCGCACGAGACACTGGCCGCCAATCTAATGCTCACCGAGGTGCTGGTGCCTGCTTTGGAGAATGGGTGCAACAGAAGCTTGGTGGTCCTCCGGTGTCAGGGGTGGCCCTTCGGGGTCCGCAGAACCCATGCCTGCTGGCGAACCTAGAAGGAAGAACAAGGACGTGTCATTAGTTAAATTCAACACACTGTCATTGTGCATGCCAGGTACCCTGGTGAGACCTGGAGATCTGCATCACGGTGCCCTCGTCTTCCAATGATCAATGGGGACTCCAGGTTCGAGGCTCACATCAATGAAGAGATGACACTAGAATGGTTGTACAAACCAAAAGACTCACCTCTGTGCCCTGCACTCTTACCTTCGTCAGGCACCCCCTGCCTCTCCAAGCCTGGTTGCATGGGGTGCTAGCTGGCTCGCGAGATCCAGGGCATCTTGCTCATATCTGGAAATGATTAGGAGGCTAGGGGAGCCTCCCCTGGTCCATGGCCTTTCAATATTATTGTGGGTCGCCTTCTCCTGAAACAACAGAGGAGCATTGATTAGTCCACTCTGTACCTGCAGCGCCATTGCAGCCTGGCCATCCCCAGCTAAGAAGCACCTCTCAGGGCATATCCAAGTCGTGGGCCTTGAACTAAAAGGCACTCAGTCCAAGCAGCCAGGGCTCAACCCCTTGGCCAGCTCTGGCATCATTGACAGTTGACAGTCAGACGCTAGCAACCCAAAGGTCCACGGGGGGACGGCCACACCCTAACACATCTGTACACTGACCCATGCCAACATGGTACTCACCCTTCCTGAGCGCAGCAGGTTATTGAAGTGCTTCCAGCACTGGACCCAGGTGCACCTCACCACATCATGGCTGCTCACCATTGCTGCCACCTCCTCTCATCCCGTCTTGGGGAGGTGCAGTGGCCTCTTCCTCCCATCCCTAGGGACAAGGGTGTCCCTTCTGGCAGCCACCTCCTCCAGGAGAACAGTGAGGCACTCATCTGAAATGTGGGGGGCCGAGTGCCCACCCAACCTGCCCTCCCACTTGCCGTGTCCAGGCGCACTCAACTCCATTGTGAAAGTACAGGAGACGTCCTTCTGTGGCAGCCTTCCAGGGGCTGCCTGGGCTGGTTTTAAACTGGCTGCCGGGCCGCCATTGGACCCGATGGCCAATAGGCCCCCGCCCCTGCTCAGCCCTTATGTCCAGTGTATAGCCGCGTTTCATGCTGGGTGGGCCTTAATCAGCCAGCGTGAAATCGCAGTTGGGGCCTGATCGTGGGCAGTGGACCATTTCCCAGCCGCTCTCTGGCCTCTCCCACCATGTTGCCTGATGACCTCAAAATCCTGCCCTATTTCTAATTCATCAATTGGAAGTGAAATAAAGATTGGGAAAGACAGATTGGATTGAAGGGAAGACATAAAAGAGACAGACAGAAAAGGTAAAAATAAAAATCAGAACATCAATTAACTTGCAAAGAAATAAGATTGCACACTTGTAAAATTAAATTCTCTGCACCAGTGAGGCTTTTCAGCTATAATTATTTGCTCTCTCTAAGCTATGCAGGTTCACAATACCCAAAAGTCCTTGCGCAGGCCACATACATTGGCCTCTTCAAATTAGCATGTAAAAAATTTAAGGGGAATGTGATGGAACATTGTTTATCATGTCTTTAAAATTCACTGACTCCTGAATGCACTAGCTCTAACTTTTTCTGTCATTTTCAGTTTGGAACTAGCGAACAAGTCCTTTCAGTGCTGAGTCTATCAGCAGGGACTGCCATTGCACATCCTGTGGAGGAGCAGGGTATCTCCGAGAGCAACTTCTGGAATGCACGTTGAACTGCATATGAGCAAATGCAGAAGTTGCTGTCAGATTTACCCTGTCATAATGGTAAGCACTATTAGCCTCACTGTTAATCTTATGCCAAAATCTGGTGCATTATGAATTGGTCTCAAGTCTCAATCTGTATATTCCTTCCAAAGGAGAAGCATGCAGATAAACAAAGGCAAAGGACTGCCTTGTTAAAGAATGACTGACGTCAGGCCTTACAGTGGACTTGAGTTTGAAACTCTGTAACTCCTGGGCAGACACAATGCAGAAACTATGAGTGATGCAAAATTTGAAGAAGGGCTGCCAGCTTCAGGAGAGTAATGGAATCAGATGGCATTTTACAGAACTGTGAATTTTTGTTATCTGCAGGTCACTAATGGATGGGAGTCGCAGAGTTTTAAGATTTACATTCCTGTTTGAACTATCACCTTCCTGATCTCTTTCTGCCTATAATAAATGTAGAAAGTTTGATGTGAAATTGCAAACCCTGGAAATGCACTCCATTTCTCGGCACACACAACCCTCCATTTAAACAGCCAAAAAATCAATCAAAACACCTCCAGAAAGGTACTGGAGATTCACATGATCTCTTAGGTAATCCCTACAGTCTCAACAAAGATCCACATATGCATTGGTTTGAGAATTAGGGTGACGGTTTCAAAACCCGCAGCCACTCAGGCATACCATAATAGAAAGGCCTCAAATTAGACCAGGATCTAGACATATTAGTTTCAGGCATTCCAGCAGTTTCTGTTGACCCTTGCTTGAGGTGGAGCCTTCACCCTTTTGAAACAAGATCTATGTTATAAGAGTGTTCACATCCAGAGTTGGCTTCAGACCTTTGCTGCTAACTTGCTGGATCATTGTTAGGCTAATATTCTGAGTGGGATCATGTGCATTGACCTGATGAATAGTGGATGTGTGGCTCACCTGCAATGGATGAAGACTTTTAAATTTTTTTTGGTGCCATATTGGTACCCTCACAAATTAAACAGGTGGGTAACTTTGATCAGTTGCCTGAGGGGTCGGGGTGGGGGTGGGGGTGGGGGGGTGGGGGGGGTGGGGGGGTTGTGGTGAGGGTCATTAACTGCCCACTTAAGGGCCTCTATTGACATCAGGGTGGCAATGCTGTTCACGAACCTTCCTGTTCCAGACTTTATTGGTGCAGAAGCGGAAAAGCAACGGCATCCCCACCCTGCACCCTCTAGCCCAATTAAATGCCTCCATCTCCAAACTTGCCTCGGGGGAGGGCATTAAATTCCACCCATTATAACTAACGTAGAGTCTTGAAAGAAGTAATGATGATGAAGTGCAGGCATACATAATTGTAGCAGAGAAATAAACAAGAGAAATAATAAGCAGGTGAAGGCAATTTAAAGCAGCCAAAATGAGGAAAGAAAAAATAATGGGATAGGTAGTGCAAGTAAAAGACAAAACAAGCAGCAGACAGGATAAATAAAGAGAGAAACACATAAAAAAGACGAAGAAAGGAGGGAGAGAAAGAATAGTAAAGGAAAAATATATTTTACAATAAAAGAAAGATTTGAAAACAAAAATGAGAACTGCAGAGCGAGATCTTACTCATCATCATCCGTGCTCTGCCCAGAGGCAGGCTATTAGCTCATTATCTGCAGATATTTCATCCTGAGCTGCTTTCTTCCAGTGGTGGTTTGCCATTGCCTTCCAATCTCAGCAGTAGGGTGAGAAGGCAGCTCCCAAGTTTACCTCAGCCAGAATGGGAATGAAATCCATGCTGCTGGGGTTATTCTGAACCACACACTAACTGTCTCGCCAACTGATCTAGCAGGCCTTCCAAGACCTTACTGTGGGTGACCATTTATACAGCTTTTTTTTGAATATAACCTGAAAGGCTATTCATATGCAAGTCTGCCATAAATTAAACACACCATGGGTGAATTGTCTGTGCCCACTGGTGTTGGGCGTGCTCGGCAGCATGAGCGGACAATATGGTGAGATGGCCAAAAGTTGGTTTCATGACGTCATGGAACCAGTTTGCAATTGTTCTCTCAGCCCTTCGATAGTGGGCCACGTTTCCCACCATTGGATGTTGGGAACCTCATTGTAATGCATCTGCATATCATTGTAAGGCTAGCCCACCGGACTCAACCCCCCACACTGGATTGTCCGCCTTCACGCCGACATAGTTCACAACTGGACATAAGTGACGTGCATCTGGTGAGCTGCACTTTGCTTGGGACTTGAAGGTTTGTTTGCCTATCTTACTTCAATCAGCACTCACAGTCATCAGCACCAGGCTCCGCAGGCAGCACCACAGCACTTTTAGGGGTCTCACAGCAGCTTTCCACCTACCCAACCACTATAAGGTGGGGGTGGCTTTGTACGGCTGCAGGGCTAGGGCTTGCTTGGGGAAGTGGGAGAAGTCTCAGGCAAGGGAAAAGGCTGCAGGGCGAGAGCTGTTCTGAGGAAGGAGGGTATCCTAGGGTGTGTGGGGGGGCACATGTTGATCTGTGCAAGTGGTCTCAAGATAGTGAGGGCTGAGAAGGCAGACTCCAGAGCAGAAGAGGCCAGATGGAGATGTGAGGGTGTGTGTCAAAGAGTGAGTGGTAATGTCCCTTGAGCTGGCAGTGAGTGAGATGCCAGTGTATATGTGATGAGCTTGAGTGAGTTTAGAGTGATGAGATGGTTGCCTTACCTTGGCAGCACTGATGAGATCATTCATCCTCTATCTGCATTGCATGGCCAACCTCTTCTGAGCAGCATTGACACTGATCACCACTGCCACCGCTTACCAAGTTGGAGTGGTAATGTTGCTGCCCCTCCTGTGGCCAGAGCTGGGGGGTAGAGGACATCACAGTGGGCCTCCACAGCATCCAAAAGGCACTCGAGAGATGTATCTCTAAACCTGGTTGGCTGCAGTCTTCTTATTTTTTGGGGCCATGTCTTATTTGCAGCAGTCCTGGGCTGGAAACACTGAGAGGTGCGCACATGGCTGCACTTTAAATGTGGTGCTCGGCGTGATGAAGCAGCGAGGTGACAGCGTGGCGGCTGAATCGGAGCCTGCCCATCATGGAAACAGTGGCCAAGATTTTCCCGTCGGCAATTTGGGGGTGGGGCCCGCTCGCCGACGGGAAAGTGACGCGGGATGACATCGGGAGGAACCCCCGATGACATCCCGGTCCCTTTAAATTTTCAGGAAGGCGGGTAGACAGCGAAATCAGCTGTTCGCCCGCCAGTCTGTCAATGGCCAATTGAGGCCATTGACAGGGCAGTTAAGATTGTTAAAGACCTGCCCATCCAACCTTAAGGCTGGCGGGCAGGCCAGGAGCCCCAGCGGGCTCCTGATTATACATGAAACCCAATCCATTGACCGGATGAGGTTTCATGTTCCTTTTTAAAAACTTTAATAAATGTTATGTTATATTTATTAACATTTCCCATCTCATGTGACATTGAGGGGGACATGTTAATATGTTTTATATTATTCTATTTTTAATGTTTTTGACACTGTCACTAATCTCCCTGAGACAGGACTTGGTCTCAGGGAGATGTGTGCTCTTTTGCACGCACATGCGAAAGAGCGCACTTTGACAGATGGGGAATCCCTCCACCCTCCGCACAGGAAGCACATAGCACTTCCTGTCGGGCAGGCCGCTGGGCGGGCCTTAATTGGCCCGTCCACTCAAAATGGCGGCGGGCCCCATTTTGGCGGTGGAGTTTGCCTGCCTGCCCGCCCATTGGGGTAAGAATTCTGCCCAGTGTGTTTCCCAGGAATGCATAATTAATGTGGTGGATTTGGGATAATATAGCGTGAGAAGCTGTTGTTGCGGCCGGCGAGTAAAATGTTGTTTTACCTGACCGCTTCCGCACTTAATGCAAATCTGGGATGATTCCACCCCATGTTTCCAAGCTGAACATGTGTAAATGAAGAATTAGGAAAGTGTTATTGTAGTGACTCCACTAAATAAATATCTTCTACAGTGGTTAGAGACATGAAATTTGAAATAAAATGAACAGGTATCAAAATATAAAGCCACCCAACCAGCAAACTGATTTAATATGGATTCAAGCTGAAAGAATTTAGGGGAAACTGTAATTTGGGTGGCAGAGTATTAACGTGTGGTTGTCATGGGAATGTATGTGGAGGAGTGCACAGCTTCCCTGCAGCTCGAGGTGTGCTTGAGATGACAGTTCGAATTTAAATTAATATCACAGCCTTTTATGTCCATGCTGGATAGAAAATAGTGCTGCTGAAATTATATCTAATGAATAACATCTAATAGATCTATGGCGATGGTCATGCTGTGCTATAACTATCATTTGTTATATTCTTGTGCTAAAATCCTAACCAATGGAGAATACTGGATGATAAAATAGCTTTCACAATATTGTGAGATGTAAAAAAAACGCCCCCTTGTTTTTCATTTTAGTAGGAGAGTCTCCTGTCAGAGATTCCACTAGACAGTTGAATAATTACTACAAACCTACCCACTTCTGGTATAAAGTCTATATTGCTCAGTAGAATACTTCCTAAAGTCCTTGGTAGTTTTTTAATATTAAATTCAGCCTAATAATCATGCATTAAACAAAATATCTGCAATTGTTAGACATGGCAGTAATGATGACCATCCAGGATCTTTATGCCTTTAAAAAGGGGAAGTCCTTTTGTTTTTCTGCAGCAGTTATTTTCCTGCACTATCAGAATACTTGGATACATTGCAAAATCTTTATCATTTCATTCTTAAGAACATACGGCAGAACATTTAGGTCGCTGGGTGGGCGCGATCGGAGGGTCCTGGGTTGGCCAGGGAACGGACTGCCGACTGAAATTTCATGCTTGCTAGCCACTTAACGGCCAGCCAGCGTGAAACGCACTCTGAGACGCTCAGCACTGCCGGGGTGGGAGCGGGAGAAGAGTGGGCGCTGACATCAGCGCGAGCACGGGCAAGCGCTGACAGAAAGCTTCCTGAAAGCAGAGAGCTGCCTCAGGGAGCTGAAGACCTGAAAAGCATGAAATAAAGCTTTTAAAGTCAGGGAAAAATGTGCAAGCATTACAATCAGTCACCTGAACATAGATTTTTATTTTTCTTTCATTTAATAACAGAAACCTCATCCCACCCTTGGATGAGATTTCATGAAAAATACATAGTCCGCCTGGCTGATTCGCCCATCTGCCCAACTGTAAGGTTGGACGGACCACGAAAAATCGGAGACAATTGCCTTAATTGGCCTCTTAATTGTCGGCGGGCTCGCTTCCAATTTTTGCGCACGTCCGCCCGCCAACCAAAATATTGCACGAGCGTGGGATGACGTCGGGACACGCTCCTGAAGTCAGCTCGCGCGATTTTGCATCCGATTGGGTCGGGCACGCGCCCACCCACCCACCCCCCACCGAGCTAAAAATTCTGCCCATAATGTTCTCTGTGTCATGCAATTATGGTGAATTTCCATCACCACATTTTGAAGGTACCTCAAATGTTTCTACCTAGCATTTTAAAGCTGAAAAGTATTGTATCAAATTTCTCTAAAGAGTACTTAACAGGGATGATTCTATTAAATGAAAGAGCTACAATTGTTTGAAGCCATGTTAAACATAATAAATAATCTACATAAATGGCAAGTAACAGAATGAAGAGGTTTCACAGTGAAATGTTATATTCCATTAAAGCAAACAAAACTGTCATTAGGTTGGGTGTTACTGATTGACAGCTTAATGAAATAAAGAAACAGCAAGTTCAAGTTCAGTTACCGTAAGAGGCCAGCTCATCTTGAAATTGATGCAGACTTGACATTGATTCAAAGAGTTGTGAGAAGACTGGCTAATGCTGAGGAGATATTCTCCCCTCTTCATGGACTAAAAGAATGCAAATTCTCAGGCTCCATGTAAATAGGTCATAATTTCATTATCAGTGCAGCATCACTTTATTCACCATTGGAACAGTGTCATTGGCATTTCATGTGAATTATGACATTGGAATTTTGCACTCTTAGGACTCAAGTGTGTCTGAATCAATATTATTTATTAAGCCCATCAGTTAAAGTTGTTGACTAATAGGATACAAGCTGGGAAGCAGTGAGGAACCAAAAATAAATCAGATAACACAATTGGTAAGGGCTATTGGAATAACTGATGTTGACCATGTCACAAAAAGTTTATTTTCATTATTAGTTTGAGCTATGCCATGCATCCAAGTGTTTTAATTTCTAAAACATTAAACTTTGTTCTTTTCATATTTACTTTAATTTCTAGCACTCGGTTATGTGAGTGAGAGGGTCAACTGGCAATTTGATGCCATTGGAGCTCCAGTTCATCATATGTCAGTGTAGTTTTGACTCTTTATTGGTCTCTATATTGTGGAACTAGGCAAAAACAAAAAAACTTGGCCTCAATTTTACCCTTGGCGGACAGGCGTGATAGGCAGGCCCACGGCCGGTTGGGAGACGGGCCACTGCTGGACACTTAAGGCCTGCCCAACATGAAACACGTCTTCCCAATGGTCGGCAAGGGGTGGGCGGAGGAAGGGGCCTGTTGGCCACCAGGTCCAATGGCAACCCGGCGGCCGGCTTAAAAACGGCACAGGCAGCTCCTTAGAGGCTGCCAGGGAAGAACGTACCTTTGTATTGTGAACACTGAAGTTATGGCATCGAGTGCGGCTGGAGATGCCAGGCGGGCGGGCAGGTTGGGTGGGCATATGGCACACAGGTTTTTGGATGAGGGCCTCGTGGTCCTCATGGAAGAGGTGGCTACCAGGAAGGACACCCTTGTCCCCAGAGATGGAAGAAGGAGTCCACCGCACCTAACAAAAAGAGCTTGGGAGGAGGTGGCAGTGCTGGTCAGCAGCCACAGTATTGTGTGACGCAGATGTTTGCAGTGCCACAAAAGGCTTACCGACCTGCTACGCTCAGGTAGGGTGAGTACCATGTTGGCATGGATCAGTGTGTTGAGGTGTTAAGGTCTGGCCACCCCCCATGGAGCACAGGGGTGGTAGAGTCTAAGTGCCAACTGTCAATCACGCCAGAGCTGGCCAAGGGGGTGAGTCCTGGCTGCTTTGACTGAGTGCCTTGTGGCTCAAGGGCCACGACTTGGATGTGCCCAGCAAGGTGCTCCTCAGCTAGGGTTGGCCAGGCTGCAATGGCACTGCAGGTAGAGAGTGGACTAATCAGTGTTCCTCTGTACTTTCAGAAGAAGCTAACCTATAACAACATTGAAAGATCACGGACAGGCAGGGGCCCCCCAAACATCCTAATCCTATCCAGATTTGAGCAGCATGCCTTGGAGCTGTAGAGGCGCTCAGTCAACCGGCCGCGGAGAGGCTGGGGTGTCAAACAAAGGTAAAAGTGCAGTGCACAGAGATGAGAGTTTTGGATGGTGCAAACATTCTTGTGTAGTCCCATTATTGATGGGAGCCTCAAAACTGGATTCCCCATTGATCATTGAAAGACGATGGCACCATGATGCAGATCTCCATTGTCTCACCAGGACACCTGGCATGCATAGTGACAGGTGATGACTTAAACTAATGACATATTGTTATTCTCCCTTAGATTCGCCAGCAGGCATTCAGTCGCAGGACCCCGAAGAGCCACCCCAGATGCCAGAGGACCACCAGGCTTTACATGCGCCTGCGTCACACCCGCTCTCTGAAGCAGGCACCAGCCAGATACCAGCACCTCAGTGGGTGTTAGATCCTCGGATAGAATGTCGGAGCACAGTGGTGAGGGCACTTCACAATCGCTTGAGGAGCAGGTGGAGGCGGAGATTGCCCAGGGCGTTGACAGTTGAAGGACAGCTGGGGACCAGGACGATGCTCTGTCGAAGGCTGATGATGAGACTCTGGAGTTGCCCATCAGGTGGCAGATGCTGGATATCCAGCAGGATATGCGGGAGGATCTATGAAGGTATGCGTGCCATGGTCTCTATTGTGGGAGAGTCCATGCGGAGCATAAGCACTGCGTTGACCCTCATGGCCAAGCGCACTGTCTCTTCCATTGAGAGAGTGGTGACTCTCATGGAGAGGCAGCTCCAGGAACAGAATCAGGGGTTCCCTGGGTTGCACTCGGACCTGCAAACCATCCATAGGCAATGACCTCAGGTGGTCAGCGCCAGTGTGGAGATGGATTGGGCACTCAGTATCCCAGCTAGATGCCCCTCCACCAATGGTGAGCAAGGAGGCCCAGAGCGACCTTACTGTTTGTCATCTCTGCGGGCTCCTCTCAGGGCACTCTGGATGACGGCAGTAGCTCCTCCATCCCTCTGCCAGTAACCATGGCATCTGATGAGGCTGCGACGACTGGAGAGATGCCAGCCGTAGCACTGGCCGCTCCCTCCCAGCACAGGCTCCATTAGCCAGAGGATGACCGCCAAGGTCATCAAGGCCAGCAAGACACCAGAGTCAGCAGGCTGCCTCCAATGCCTGTGCCAGCGAGGGGGGGGTGGGGGCACCAAGATGTAGCACTTGCAAATGTAAGTTTAAGGCACCAGGTGCACAAGAGGGACTGTTCACGGGTGATCTTCTATTGTGTGATGTTTTGTTTATGTTTTCTGATCTGGGAATTAGGACCAGAGAAGGTGATGTAAATTTTTTTGGATTGTCAAAATGTGATCCATTTTGTTTTTGTCCTAATGGCCTGAGTATACTTCACCTTTGTATTTTTTTGGAGCAGGGTACACCAGTACATAATGCTGGATATGAGTGGTTCTAAACTTTATTGCACAGGCACAGAACGAGCTTTGGGTTCAAATGAAAGGGTCATTTCAGGCATCTGGGATGGAGACGGCAGCTCTGGCATGACGTGGAAACAGATCTTTGGCAGCCTAGCTTAAAGAGCATTGGATCAAGGTGTCCCTGGTGTCCCTGCCTCCCTGAAGGTTGGAATTCTGCCTCCATGCCTTCAGCGTTCTCCTCACCGTGCTCCTCTTCTGACTCACTACTGAATTCATCCTCTGTGGCCTGTGGAGCTGCGTCAAGATCCTCTTCCTCCAGTGGGTCCCCCCTTGTCAGTGCCAGATTGTGGAGAGTGCTGCATGCAACCACTATCAGTGACACCAGCTATGGGGGATATTGTAGTGCCCCCCCTGAATGGTCCAGGCACAGGGAGCACATCTTCAGAAGACCTATGGTCCTCTCTATCACCGCCCTTGTGGAGGCATGGCCCCTATTATAATGCTGCCCTGCCTCTGTTCTTGGGTGGCGGAGAGGCATCATCAGCCACCTTTTCAATGGATAGCCCTTGTCACCCAGCAGGCATCCATCCAATCGGGCTGAAGCACTGAATAGCTTTGGCACCTGAGGGTGTCTGAAGATATAAGTGTCATGGGCACCGTGCACAGACTGCAGAATCCACGTCCTGTGGTCACACACTATCTGGACATTCGTGGAGTGGAATCCCTTCCTGTTGACTAAGGCACCGGGCTGACCTGCTGGCGCCTTGATGGCCATATGTGCGCAGTCTATTGCTCCCTGGATGCGGGGGAACCCAGCAATCGCCGAAAGCCCTCTGGCTCACTCAGCCTGGCTGGCCTCGTCTGTACGGAAATGAATAAATGTCAATATCCAACTGAACAGAGCTTCTGTCACCAGCTTAACGCACTATGGACAGCTGGTTGGGACATTCCACAAAGTTCCCCACTGAGCCCTGGAAAGAGCTGGAGGCATAGAAGTTGAGGGCCACTGTGACCTTGAGAGCTACTGACATGGGGTTTCCACCCACACAGTTGGAGCTGATCTAAGGCCCAATCATCTCACAACTGGAGGTCACAGTCTCCCTGGAGAGACGGAGCCTCCTCTGGCATTGCACCTCAGATACATTGAGGTAGCTGCATTGCCGCCTGTAAACCCTGGCAGCGGGATAGTGATGTCTTCTATGGCCTCTTCTGCCTTGGACTACCTGCTGGCCCTGCAACCCTTGTTCCTGCTCCTCGTCCCACAGGTCTCTCCTCTGGAAGCTGCACTGGGACACCTGGCCTCCTCTCCCTTCTGCCCCTCTCTTCCTCCTGAGAGGAGGTGCCTCCAGCGGAGACCACAATCCCCATTACCAGGGTCCCTGAAGGCTGTCTGATACCTGGAAGGGTTCACCTGGTTAAAATCCTCTGGGGGCCTTGGAGACACCAATGAGCCCTGAAATGAAGCCTATAAATGCTTAGACTGAAGCTCAGAACAGAGATGAAGCTGTCATGTTCAAATCAACAACCAGCAGCAAACTATCTCCTAAACTCCTCACTACTCACACTGACAATGCTGCTGAACCTTCTTATCCCATCCTTGGATGACGTTTTGCAAAATATGGGCTGCCCGCCTGCCTATTTTGTCCGTGCAACGATCGCAAAATTGCACAGGCAGCATAAAATCAGTTTCATTTGTGTTTTTAATGGCCTTAAGCGGCCTCTTAATTGATGGCAGGCGCGGCTCCGACTCCTCTGCACGCCCACCGAGCTGAAGATTGCACGTGTGCAGGAATACATTGGGATGCTCGTCCGATATCTTCTTGCATTATTTTACACCCAATTGGGTTGGGCGCATGCCCACGAGGCATAAAATTCTGCCCTTGAAAAGATAAGGCAGAGAATATCAGTGAAGGTAATGAAAGATTAGGTTGGAAGAAAAATATAGAAGCACTCAGGAGAGGAACAAGCCAGGAAGCAAAATGTACCTCAGGGTTTAATTTCCTCTGATAATACACTCGTTAATATATTTATGCAAGATTGTGCAGTATTTTAATACAGTTGTTAACCTATTCCTTTGAAGTGGGGTAATGGCACTATTAATCAACAACAACAACTTGTATTTATATCGTGCCATTAACATTGAAAACAACCCAAGCTACTTCATAGAGGCGTAATTAAACAAAATGGATGTCGAGCCAAAGGTGAAGATACTAAGAAGATGGAATAAGTGGACATTACGGAGGGTCTTAAAGGAGGAAAGGGAGGTAAAGAGGGAGAAGAGTTTTGTAAAGAAAAATCAAAACAGAAACTTTATGCAAATACACGGGCCAATGTAGTACTAGTGAAAGTGAAATCATCTGGACGTCAAAGGGATGAAGGTTTTACTTCAATGTCAGAAGATTTATTCCAGCAGGAGCACAACATCTATGTTCCATTACTATTAAGTCCACATGCATGGTATAAATTAAAACAAATATTTATAAATCCAAGTGAAATTAGATAAAAGCAAAATACTGCGAATGCTGGAAATCTGAAACAAAAATTCAGCTCTGAAGAAGGGTCATACAGACTCGAAATGTTAACTCTGATTCTCTCTCCACAGATGCTGCTAGACCTGCTGGGTTTTTACAGCATTTTCTGTTTTTGTTTGAAAGTAAATAATGTTCACTTGACATGTCTAATTATTTTCAATAGACCTCTATTCATTTTTTGATCTAATAATATTACCTTATACTTATAAGGTTCCTCCCAGGGTCACTTATAATCTGCATTTCCCCTGTTAAAAACAACGGTTGTAAATTTACTTACTGTTTCTGCCATATCAGCACACTGGCAATTTTGAGGGTGGATTCTGGTGTGAGGTCTGTACCTGCCCCATGTCAGCACTGTATATCCTGACCTGAACTGGGTTCTTCCAGCTGTGGGCTTTCTGATACTGTTGATTTTATTATCAATTATTAAAATGAGGATGAAAAACCATTGGAGTGTCCACACTAAATAAGCTGTGCTCCCAATTGCAGCAAGAGTAACTTAGATTAACACTAAAGAGCTGATATTTATGGATGTGTTTTAGTTTGGAACCTGGAGCCTGAAATAAACTTTCCAGAGACATCATAGGAGTCGTAAAACAAATTTTAAAATGTTTTTTGTTATTTGCTTTAAACCTGGATGTGCTGTGTTGTTCGAATGAAAGGTCACAGGCCTGAAACATTGGACTGAATTTTCCCTGCCCCTTAGAGATAGGAATGGAGGCAGGGATCCAAGAAAATAGCCCCAGGGTAGCTCCCCGTGTATCTCCCTCCCTTGGAGAATTTCACAGGTAGGCTGGGAACTGGATCAATGGTCTGCAATACAGGGACAGTCAGCTTATTAGGGGAATTAAGGCCCCATTCAAAAAAAATTATTCACTCACAGAATGCAGGCATCGCTGGCAAGGCCAGCATTTATTGTCTGTCCCTAATTGCCCTTGAGTAGGTGATGGTGAGCCACCTTCTTGAACCACTGCAGGATTTTGACCCAGCGATAGTGAAGGAATGGTGATCTAGTTCCAAGTCAGAATAGTGAGTGGCTTGGAAGGGAACTTGCAGGTGGTGGTGTTCCCATGCATCTGCTGCCCTTATCTGTCTGGGCGGTAGAAGTCTTGGATTTGCAGCATGCTGTCAAAGAAACTTTGGTGAGCTGCTGCAGTGCATCTTGTAGATGGTACACACTGTTGCCATTATGCATCAATGGTGGAGAAAGTGAATGTTTAAGGTGGTGGATGGGGTACCAATAAAATGAGATACTTTGTCCTGTGTGATGTCTGTCATGTTGTTACAATGATATAAGAACCAATCACTCATAAGGGATTGTGTGAACACGTTCCCGTAAATGAATTTTAAAAATATTCAGACTAGGCTCATGAGAACATTTATATATAGGTAGAAAGCTTGAAAACATCAGCAGCAGAGCTATGCGTGTGTGCTTTGGTCAAAGGCAAAACTGAAACTGAGACTTGATTGTATGACACACTTCTAGTGATGTCATCCCTTAAAGCCATATTACAACATTCCCCCTTTCTTTTTAAAGGTAATTTCACCCCTGCCAGAAAATATAACTATTTACAATACATGTTAATGTTTAGTTACCACGATACATGTTAATGTTTGGTTACCATGACATAAGTACATAGAACTGATGAATCTACGAGTCTCTAAATGTAACGGTAATCTGCTGCTATGTCCAGATCTTGTAATGGTAGCCTTGTCTGGAGGTTTAGGCCATAAGACCATAAGATGTAGGAGCAGAAGTAGGCCATTCAGCCCATCGAGTCTTCTCTGCCATTCAGTGGGATCATGGCTGATATGATAATCCTCAACTCCACTTTTCTGCCTTTCCCCATAACCCTTGATTCCCTTTCTGATTAAAAATCTGTCTATATCCGCCTTGAAAATACTTAACTACCCAACTTCTACAGCCCTCTGCAGTAAAGAATTCCATAAATTCACTATCCTCTGAGAGAAGAAATTCCTCCTCATCTCTGCCTTAAATGGGCGTCCCCTTACTCTGAGATTATGCCCTCTGGTCCTAGACACTCCCACAAGGGGGAACAACCTCTCATCATCTCCCTGTCAAGCCCCCTAAGAATCTTATATGTTTCAATAAGGACGCCTCTCATTCTTCTAAACTCCAATGAGTACAGGCCCAACCTACTCAACCTCTCCTCATAAGAAATCCCTCCATACCTGGAATCAACCTAGTGAACCTTTTCTGGACTGCCTCCAATGCCAATATATCTTTCCTTAGATAAGGGGACCTAAACCATTCATAGTATTCTAGGTGTGGTCTAACTAGTGCCTTGTATAGTTTTAGCAAGACTTCCCTATTTTTATACTCCATTCCCTTTGAAATAAAGGCCAACATTCCAGCTGCCTTCCCTATTATCTGCTGAACTTCTATGCTAGCTTTTTGGGATTCATGCACAAGGACTCCCAAACCTCTCTGTGCTGCAGCCTTCCGCAGTCTTTCTCCATTTAAATAATATTCAGCTCCTCTATTCTTCCTGCCAAAGTGCAGAACCTCACATTTTCCCACATTATATTCCATCTGCCACTTTTTTGCCCACTCACTTAACCTGTCTATAGCCCTCTGTAGACTCCTTGTGTCACCCTCACCACTTGCCTTCCCACCTATTTTTGTATCATCTGCAAATTTGGCAATAGTACATTCACTTCCTTCATCTAAATCATTAATATATATTGTAAATAACTGAGGCCCAAGTACTGATCCCTGTGGCACTCCACAGGTTGCCATCCTGAAAATGCCCCCTTATTCCAACTTTCTGTCATCTATTAGCTAGCCAATCATCTATCCATGCTAATATACTACTCCCAACATCATGGGCTCTTATTTTATTAAGTAGCCTTACGTGCAGTACCTTATCGAACGTCTTTTGGAAATTGGAATATATTACATCTACTGGCTCCCATTTATCTATCCTGTTAGTTACCTTCTCAAAGAATTCTAATAAATTTGTCAGGCATGAATGTACTATCACCAAATTTGCAGACAATACAAAAATAGGTGGAAAGGCAAGTGGTGAGGATGACACAAGGAGTCTACAGAGGGATATAGACAGGTTAAGTGAGTGGGCAAAAAAGTGGCAGATGGAATATATTGTGGGAAAATGTGAGGTCCTGCACTTTCATGAAGCCATGCTGACTGCTGGATTAGACCATGTTATTCTAAATGCTCTGCTATTACATCCTTTATAATGGACTCTAACATTTTCCCAATGACAGATGTTAAGCTAACTGACCTATAGTTACCTGTTTGTCTCCCTCCCTTTTTGAATAAGAGTGTTACATTGGCAGTTTTCCAATTCTCTGCGACTTTTCCAGAATCTAAGGATTCTTGGAAGATTACTACCTGTGCATCCACTATCTCTGTGACTACTTCCTTTAATACCCTAGGATGCACCCATCAGGTCCAGGGGACTTATCAGCCTTTAGCCCCATTAGTTTGCCTAGTATTTTTTTTCTAGTGATAGTTATTTCCTCCTCCTCTTTTGCCCCTTAATTATTTAGTATTGGAATGTTAAGACCTCTGCCATTTCATGGCTTCCCCATTATTATTTCCCCAGCCTCATTTTGTAAGGGGCCTGTGTTCACTTTGGCCTCTTTCTTCCTTATTATATATTTAAAGAAGCTCTACTGTCCGTTTTTATATTACATGCTAGTTTACCCTCAAAGTTTATTTTCTTCCTCTTTATTATCTTTTTGGTCATCTTTTGTTGGTTTTGAAAACTTTCCTAATCCTCTGGCTTACCACTAATCTTTGCCACATTGTATGTTTTTTCTTTCAATTGGATATTATCCTTAACTTCCTTGATTAACCATGGTTGGTTTATCCCCTTCCTTGAATCCTTCTTCCTTACTGGGATATATCTTTGTTGTGAGTCATGAACTATTTTCTTAAATGTCTGCCATTGTTCATCAACCGCTTTTCTGCTAAAATCCTATCCCAGTCCACTCCAGCCAACTCTGCCTTCATTCCTTTGTAATTACCCTTATTTAAGTTTAGCACAGTTGTTTCCAACCCAAGTTTCTCACTCTCAAACTGAATGCCAAATTCGATCATATTATGGTTACCGTTTCCCATGGTGTCTTTTACTCATATAGTCATAGAGTCATAGAGATCTATAGCACAGAAAAAGGCCCTTCGGCCCATGGACTGTGCGCCGGTCAAACAAGTACCTAACTATTTTAATCCCATTTTCCAGCACTAGGCCCATAGCCTTGTATGCCATGGCATCGCAAATGTACATCCAAATACTTCTTAAATGTTTTGAGGGTATCTGCCTCTACCACCCTTTCATGCAGTGACTTCCAGATTCCCACCACCCACTGGGTGAAAAAATTCTTCCTCGCATCACCTCTAAACCTCCTGCCCCTTACCTTAAATATATGCCACCTGGTTATTGATCCCTCCAACAAGGGGAAAAGTTCTTTCCTGTCTACCCTATCTATGCCCCTCATAATTTTATACACCTCAGTCATGTCCCCACTCAATCTACTCTGCTCCAGGGAAAATAACCCAGTCTATCCAATCTCTCCTCATAACTAAAACTCTCCAGCCCAGGCAACATCCTGGTAAATCTCCTATGCACTCTCTCTAGTGCAATCACACCCCTCCTATAATGCAGATTCCAGAACTGCACACAGTACTTTAGCTGTGGCCTAACCAACGTTTTATACAGTTCCAGCATAACCTCCCTGCTCTTATATTCTATGCCTCGGCTAATAAAGGCAAGTATCCCATATGCCTTCTTAGCCACCTTATCTACCTGTCCCGCTAGCTTAAGAGACCGGTGGACATGAACACCAAGCTCCCTCTGATCCTCGGTACTTCCCAGGGTCCTCTGAGATCATTTATTAAACCTGCCTCATTACACATTACCAGACCCAAAATAGACCGATCCTTGGTTGGAACCACAACACATTGCTCTAGGAAACTGTCCCAAATACACTCTATGAATTCTTGCTTGTGGCTACCTCTTCTAATTTATTTTCCCAATCTACATGAAGATTAAAGTCACCCATGATTAATGTACTGCCTTTTTTACATGCTCTTATTATCTCCTGATTTATTCTCTGACCTACTGTATAGCTACTGTTCAGGGGCCCATAGACTACTTTCACCAGTGTCTTTTTCCCCTTGTTATTTCTTACCTCTACCCATATGGATTCGACATCTTCTGATCCAAGATCCTTTCTTTCATTGCTCACTGTGATCTGTGGGGTTTTAATTCTTGGATGTTGTTCCTGGTTGCATTTGGGATCTTGTCCTCAATGCAACAGGACTGTATAGTGGTTGAGGAGCTGGAATGGATCTGATCTGTCCTCAGTTATGCCTCACAGTTGCACCTTTTTGTGTAATTACTTCATAGGACCTTGGTTTCGCACAAATCCTTGTCACCTCAACTAGTTCCCATGTATCTTCTCTGGGATCCTGGATGCGAGCTTGTTGTCCCAACTGTAAACTTAGCAATCTGTACATGTATTTGTCATCTTCTCTTGCAGTTTTAAATGTTGCTGTTTAGTTTCTGAGAGAGTAGAATCGGTAAGAGAATGTAAATTGGTATACACTGGTCTGTCAAACATGAGCTCTGCCAATGTTGGAGTAGTTGCACTTAAAGATGTTGCTGTCATATGTAACTTTGCAATGCATAAATCTTGCTTGTTCTCTCTACGCTTGAGAATTATGGATTTCAACATGCAAATCATTCATTCAGCTAGGCCGTTAGATCTAGGGTAATGAGGAGAAGAAGTAGTCCACTCCTCACACATTTCCTGCAATAGCTTACCTATAATTTGTAGACCATTAGTTGTACTGATCTCTCTAGGCACAACAAATAAACTGAAAATAGTACTTGTGTGTGTGCAACACTTGTGCTTAATGTGTTGTACGATTGTAGAATAATGGGGTACTTGGTAAAGTAGTTGACGATGGCGATGAAGCAAGTGCCATGGATATGAAAAAGGTCAGATGCAATTTTGGACCAAGGATGGGTAAAAACTTCATGTGGAATCAATGGTTCTTTGTGCTGACTTGGTATATGCTATTGACATGCCTTGTTGTTCTTGACGACAATATCAATGTCATTGTTCATACCCAGCCAATGGACTGTTTCCCTTGCGAGTCTCCCTTCTCTTGCAAGTCTTATCATCTAGCCTGTGCCCATGTGTGAGTGATGAAGTTGTTGAAGAATAGCAGGTCACAAAGCTTCATGTATGCTGCCCTGCCTGCCTTTAAAAATGCCTCCCTGGGAAATGCCTAGCTCATCCCGGTAGACCAAAATGGTCTCACATGTTCATGGATATGCTGAATTGAATCAGCCCATTCTTCAATGATGGTTTTCCACAGTTTCTGCAGTGTGGAATCTTTTGCTTTTTCCCCTTGTAGCTGCTGGCATTTGCATTGTGCAAAATGTACCAGATCAATTGATGGACTTGCATTCTCCTGCAAGTATAACGTTGCAGTTCCCTTCAAACTGCCAATTATGTCAAGACATTCTGAATATTTAGATGTTAAGTCATGAATTGAGGTGCTAAGAATAGCCTCTGAGGTTTATCTGCCTTGGGAAGTCTGATTAGTTCCATGCATTATTACTAGTGTGAGGTCACAGCATGCCGGTAGATTTATAATCACTGGGCCTTTAGCCTTCATGATGTAGAACATCTGTGATACCCTTGCACTCAGGCACTATGGATCCTGCACATGGAATTAGTGAACCGTTGTACATCACAAATTGCACAGTAGTTAGGTTTCGCCATGACCTTTCATGTCTTTTTAAAATTCATTCAGGGGATGCGAGTGTAGCTGGCTAAGCCAGTATTTATTGCCGATCTCTAATTGCCCTTGAGAAGGTGGTGGTGAGCTGCCTTCTTGAACTGCTGCAGCCCATGTGGTGTGGGTACAACCAAAGTGCTGTTAGGGAGGGAGTTCTAGGATTTTGACCCAGTGACAGTGAAGGAACGGCAACATATTTCCAAGTCAGGATGGTGAGCAGCTTGGAAGGGAATTTCCAGGTGGTGGTGTTCCCATGTGTCTGCTGCCTTTGTCCTTCTAGATGGTAGTGGTCTTGGGTTTGGCAGGTGCTGTCTAAGGAGCCTTGGTGAATTCCTGCAGTGCATCTTGTAAATGGTACACACTGCTGCTACTGTGCTTCGGTGGTGGAGGAATTGAATATTGTGGATGGGATGCCAATCAAGCGAGTTGCTTTGTTCTGGATGATGTCAAGCTTCTTGAGTGTTGTTGGAGATGCACTCATCTAGGCAAGAGGAGAGTATTACGTCACACTCCTGACTTGTGCCTTGTAGTTGGTGGAGAGACTTTGGGGAGTCAGGGTGTGAGTTTGTTGCCTCAGGATTCCTAACCTCAGACCTGCTATTGTAGCCACAGTATTTATATGGCTAGCCGAATTCAGTTTCTGGTCAATGGCAACCCCCAGGAGGCTGATGGTGGGGCATTCAGCAATGGCAATACCATTGAATGTCAAGGGGTGATGGTTAGATTCTCTCTTTTTGGAAGTGGTCATTGCCTGGCACTTGTGTGGTGCAAATGCTACTTGCCACTTGACAACCCAAAGCCTGGATATTGTCCAGGTCTTGCTGCATTTGGACATGGACTGCATCAGTATCTGAGGAGTCACGAATGGTGTTGAACATTGTACCATCATCAGCAAACATCCCCACTTCTGACCTTATGATGGAAGGAAGGTCATTGATGAAGCAGCTGAAGATGGTTGGGCCTAGGACACTACCCTGAGGAACCCCTGCAGTGATGTCTTGAAACTGAGATGATTGACCTACAACAACCACAACCATCTTCCTTTGTGCCGCGTATGACTTCAACCAGTAGAGAGTTTTCCCTCTGATTCCCATTGACTCCAATTTTTCTCGGGTTCCTTGATGCCACACTCAGTCAAATGCTGCTTTGAGGTCAAGGGCAGTCACTCTCACCTTACCTCTGGAGTTCAGCTCTTATGTCTATGTTTGAACCAAGGCTGTAATGAGGTCAGGAGCTGAGTGACCCTGGCAAAACCCAAACTGAGCATCAGTGAGCAGGTTATTGCGAAGCAAATGCCACTTGACAGCACTATTGATGACCCCTTCCATCACTTTACTGATGATGGACAGTAGACTGATGGGACGGTAATTGGCTGGGTTGAATTTGTCTTTCTTTTTCTGTACAAGACACACCTGGGCAAGTTTCCACATTTCCAGGTACATGCCAGCGTTGTGGCTGTACTGGAACAACTTGTATAGGGGTGCGGCAAGTCCAGGAGCACAAGTCTTCAGTACTGTTGCCGGAATATTGTAAGGGCTCATAGCTTTTGCAGTGCCCAGTGCCTTCAGCCATTTCTTGACATCACGTGGAGTGAATCAAATTGGCTGAAGGTTGGCATCTGTGATGCTGGGGACCTTCGGAGGAGGCCTGTGAATGCATGTTTTCTGAACTTCACAAAGGTAGGATGTTGGCACTAGTCCTTTTGTCAATCTTGGCCAATAACAGATAATTATCAACTTTCTTTGGGTACATAATTTGAATCTTGACAAACACTTCAGATGGTGTGACAGCATCCGTGTTTTCCATGAGACTGATGGTGTGAAACGTCTTCACTGCTCTTCATCTCGCCATGCACGTCATCAGCATTTTCTGGGTTGTCAATCACCTCATGTTTATGTTTCTGATGGGATTCCGGATGTTCATCCATACTGCTTGAAAGTACTCTTTGTGTATGGTCTGTTTGGGTCAGTACACACTCTTTGCAGCTGCATCAGCCTTTGCTCTAATGAACTGTCGCTGCCAATGGCCCCTTCTGCCACATGCATTGCAGAATTGAAGGAAAGTTGGGCATTCCCTTGGTACATGCAGAGGCCACACCTTCCACATGTCTTGCTAAGTTTGGGTGCTATAGTGAGTATGTCAACAATTGAGCTTGCACTTAGAACTTGTAAGCTCCGTCGACTTGCGAGGATCACTTCGTACTTACGTCAATCCTTGAATAGCTCTTATATTTTTATTCATCCACAGGATGTGGGCTTCGTTGACTGGGCCAGCATTTATTGCCCATCCCTAGTTGCCCTTGAGAAGGTGGTGGTGAGCTGCCTTCTTGAACCGCTGCAGTCCATTTGATGTAGGTAAACCCACAGTGCTGTTAGGGAGGGAGTTCCAGGATTTTGACCCAGTGACAGTGAAAGAACGGTGATATATTTCCAAGTCAGGATGGTGAGTGACTTGGAGGGGAACTTCCAGGTGGTGGTGTTCCCATCTATCTGTTGCCCTTGTCCTTCTAGATAGTAGTGGTCATAGGTTTGGAAGGTGCTGTCGAAGGAACCTTGTTAGATTCCTGCAGTGCGTCTTGTAGGTGGTACACACTGCTGCTACTGTGCGTCAGTGGTGGAGGGAGTGAATGTTTGTGGATGTGATGCCAATCAAGTGGGCTGTTTTGTCCTGGACAGTGTCAAGCTTCTTGAGTGTTGTGGGAGCTGCATTCATCCAGGCAAGTGGGGAGTATTCCATCACACTCCTGACTTGTGCCTTGTAGATGGTGGACAGGCTTTGTGGAGTCAGTAGGTGAATTACTCATTGCATGAATCCTAGCCTCTGAGCTGCTCTTGTAGCCACAATATTTATATGGCTAGACCAGTTCAGTTTCTGGTCAATGGTAACCCCCAGGATGTTGATAGTGGAGGATTCAGTGATGATAATGCAATTGAAACTCAAAGGGCGATGGTTGGATTCTCTCTTGCTGGAGATGGTCATTGCCTGACATTTGTGTGGGTGAATGTTACTTGCGAATGTTACTTGCCACTTATCTGCCCAAGCCTGGATATTGTCCAGGTCTTGCTGTATTTGGACATGGACTGCTTCAGTATCTGAGGAGTTATGAAGGGTCCTGAACATCGCGCAATCATCAGCAAAATCCCACTTCTGACCTTATGATGGAAGGAAGGTCATTGATGAAACAACTTAAGATGTTTGGGCCGAGCACACTACCCTGAGGAACTCCTGCAATGATGTCCTGGACCTGAGGTGACTGACCTCCAACAACCACAACCATCTTCCATTGTGCTAGGTATGACTCCAACCAGCAGAGAATTTTTCCCCTGATTCCCATTGACTCCTTTGCTAGGGCTCCTTGATGCCACACTCAGTCAAATGCGGCCTTGATGTCAAGGGCAGTCACTCTCACCTCACCTCTGGAGTTCAGCTCTTTTGTCCATGTTTAAATCAAGGTTGTAATGAGGTCAGGAGCTGAGTGGCCCTGGTGGAACCCAAACTGGGCATCAGTGAGTAGGCTATTGCTAAGTAAGTGCCACTTGGATAGCACTGTTGATGATCCCTTCCAATGTTGTTGCTGTAATGCAACTGTTTGGCTAGGGGTGTGGCAAGTTCTGGAGCACAAGTCTTCAGTACTATTGCCATAATATTGTCAGGGCCCATAGCCTTTGCAGTTTCCAGTGCCTTCAGCCATTTCTTGATATCACGTGGAGTGAATCAAATTAGCTGAAGACTGACATTTGATGCTGGGGATCTCCAGAGGAGGTCAAGATGGATCATCCACTTGGCACTTCTGGCTGAAGATTGTAGCAAATACTTCAGCCTTATCTTTTGCACTGACGTGCTGGGCTCCTCCATCATTGAGGATGAGGATATTTGTGGAGCATCCTTCTCCAGTGAGTCGTTTAATTGTCCACCACCATTCATGACTGGATGTGGCAGGACTGCAGAGCTTATATCTGATCCATTGGTTTTGGGATTGCTTAGCTCTGTCTATCACTTGCTGCTTATGCTGTTTGGCATGCAAGTAGTCCTGTGTTATAGCTTCACCAGACTGACATCTCATTTTTAGGTATGCCTAATGCTGCTTCTGGCATGCCCTCCTGTACTCTTCATTGAACCAGGGTTGATCCCCTGGCATACGGGTAATGGTAGAGCTAAGGATATGCCAGGCCATGAGTAACAGATTGTGTTCGAGTACAATCCTGATGCTGCTGATGGCCCACAGCGCCTCATGGCTGCCCAGTCTTGAGTTGCTAGATCTGTTTGAAATCCAACCCATTTAGCATGGTGGTAGTGCCACACAACACGATGGAGGGTATCCTCAATGTGAAGGCGGGACTTCATCTCCACAATGACTGTGCGGTGCTCACTCCTACTGATACTGTCATGGACAGGTGCATCTGTGGCAGGCGGCTTGGTGAACATGAGGTCAAGTACGTTTTTCCCTCTTGTTGGTCCCCTCACCACCTGCTGCAGACCTAGTCTATCAGCTATGTCATTTAGGACTTGGTCAGTTCAGTCAGTAGTGGTGCTACTGAGCCACTCTTGGTGATGGATATTGAAGTCCCCCACCCAGAGTACATTCTGAGCCCTTGCCACCCTCAGTGCTTCCTCCAAGCGGTGTTCAACATGGAGGAGCACTGATTTATCACTGAGGGAGGGCGGTATGTGGTAATCAATGCTATACATTTTGGGCTTGCCCAACAGGTCTCTCTGGAATGCTTCCATGGGAGTGGATGGATCACCAACTCAACAATTCTGTCTGCTAGCTCTACGTTTGAAAAATCACAGTATATACCATTTTCTCAGTGTCTGCTGATGAACTGATCTATGGATTTTGTAGGTTGTTGTTGAAATGACATGAACTCTCGTTGGTGAATACGGATGTTTAACCTGATTCTGAATCGGTCGCCCAATGTAGACCATATCTTCTGGGGATCCTTGTGTTCTGCTTAAGTTAATCCTGATGTGTTCACTTGTTGACCCTCATTCCCATTTGCCAGATGAATTCTTATGGCATGCTTGTCTGATCCAGATGCACCTAAATCAAGAAATCCTGTATGCTGTTTGAACATTTTGTATTCGGAAAGTAGGTCAGCAGCATCCCAATTCAAACTGGGGAATTTTGTGGACATTTTGACAATATCCCTTTGACTTCTATAGTACCTGAGATGAATGTCGCTTTCATGTGCTTTTCCGATGCTCTGCCCATTATAATCGCAACCTTTTCTGGCCTGATTTTTAATGACCTTTTTTTGTTTTTTTTGCTTGACTCTCCCCTTGCTCGCTATCGATCTGGCCCATATCCTGGTCATTAGCCTTTCCCGACTGAACTAACCCGGTGCTGGTCCTCTCGACACGCTGTCCTACTCACAGAACTGACATCCTATGCACTGCAATCTCACCACGAAGGATCTGTCTGTTTACCATCTCTTTACTTGCGCACTATCCCGGCACTGTGCCTTCAAAGCTTTTCTGCATAGTCAGCAGACTGTATTTTCAATGCTCTCTGATGCTGCAACTCTGTTGTGGTCTGAACTAAACTTTGAGCTTCATCTCATGCCATGTAGCACAATCTAAGGCTGTTCACAATGTCATAGCTGTACTTAGTCTTGCTGCCAGGCTGTTTGACCACTGCTGAGCACCATGTCATGTTGTTATAATCATATGAGCACCTATCGGTCATAAGGGATTGTGTAAACACATTGTGAGTTCATTTATTTAGACTAGGCACTGAGAACATTTATGCATAGGTAGAAAACTTGAAGACATCAGCAGCAAAGCTGCGTGTGCTCTGCTCAAATGCAAAAGTGAAACTAAGACTGGATCGCATGACACACTTCCCTTCAAGTGATGTCATGCTGCTATCCCTTAAATGCATATTACAACAGCGTAGAGCTTCTTGACTGTTGTTGGATCTGCACACATTCAGGCAAGTGGAGAGTAATCCATTATACTCCTGACTTTGTGACTTGTAGATGGTGGACAGGCTTTTGAGAAATCAGGAGGTGAGTTACTCGCCTCAGAATTCCCAGCATCTGATATGCTCTTATAGCTGCTGTATTTATATGGCTGGTCCAGTTTAGTTCCTGGTCAATTGTAACCCCCAGGATTCAGTGATGGTAATGCCATTGAATATCATGGGGAGATTATTTAATTCTCCCTTGTTGGAGATGGTCATTGCCTGGCACTTGTGTGGCATGATCGTTACTTGCCATTTGCCAAGCCTGAATATTGTCCATGTGTTAATGCATATGGGCACAGACTGCTTCAGTATCTGAGGAGTCACGAATGGTGCTGAACATTGTGCAATTATCAGTAAACATCCCCACTTCTGACCTTATGGTAAAGGGGAGGTCATTGATGAAGCAGCTGAAGATGGTTATGCCTGGGACACCACCCTGAAGAACTCCTGCAGTGGTGTCCTGGGACTGGGGTGATTGATCTCCAACAACCACAACCATCTTCCTTTGTGCTAGGTATGACTCCAACCAGTGGAGATTCTTCCCCCAATTCCCATTGACTCCAGTTTTGTTAGGGCTCCTTGATGCCACTCTCGGTCAAATGCTACCTTGATGTCAAGGGCAGTCACTCTCACCTCACCTTTTGATTTCAGATCTTTTGTCCATATTTGGATCAAGGCTGTAATGAGGTCAGGAGCTGAGTGGCCATCATTGAACACAAACTGAGTGTCAGTGAGCAAGTTATTTCTGAATAAGTGCCATTTGATAGCAATGTCGATGACCCTTTCTATCACTTTGTTGATGATTGAACATAGACTGATGGGATGTTAATTGGCTGGGTTGGATTTGTTCTGCTTTTTGTGGACAGGACATACCTGGGAAATTTTTCACATTGCCAAGCAGATGCCAATGTTGTAGCTGTATTGGAGCAGCTTTCTAGGGGTGCAGCTAGTTCTGCAGCACTAACCTTCAGTACTATTGTTGGAATGTTGTCAGGGTCCATAACCTTGCAGTATACAGTGCCTTCAGCCATTTCTTAATGTCACTTGGAGTGAATCGAATTGGCTGAAGATTGGCATCCGTGATGCTAGGGAACACAGGAGGAGGCCGAGATGCATCATCCACCCGTCAATTCTGGCTAAAGATGGTTGTAAATGCTTCAGCCTTGACCTTTGCACTATTGTGCTGGGCTCCCCCATCATCTGGGATGAGTATATTTGTGGAGACTCCTCCTCTTTTTAATTGTTTAATTGTTCACCACCATTCATGACTGGATGTGGCAGGACTGTAGAACTTAGAGAGCCATTTGGCAAGGGCTGCACTCTAGGGGTGTAATTTAGGGAGGCCATTTAGGGGGTCACTTAGGGGCCATTTTGCGACAGCACCCATATTTCCTTGCTATTAGAGTGTGCCACTGATTACAGAGGCAGTGATCTCCTGGTGGAGGCCCACCAGAGTTTCCATGCCCTAATAGCAGGGCCATGGGGATGAAAGGTCATAGCCCTATCTGTCACTACTCATGCAGCACGGTTTCCCCTCCACCCGAATGACTTTACTAGCTGTGGGCCTCTTTATTTGATGACTTCTTTGCAGGCATCTGAAGGTGCCTGAGGTGCCCTCGTGAGTGCTTTTCTGCCTCAGCAACATGCAACTTTCCCGGTGGGGCTGCCGGCCTGACACCAATGTGGGCCCACTGATTGGACCTGAAGCCTTACCCAACTACAGCCCTTAACAGACAGCAAGTGTGGAGGTGGTCAGTTAGGATGACCCTTCTGGGAATGTTGTGCTGGTGGGCATGATAACTACATGGGCCGTAAGGTCCCTACACCCGTGAAAAAATTCAGCCTGTTAACTCTGTTTCTCTCTCTGCAAATGCTGCCTGACCTGCTGAGTATTTCTAGCATTTTCTGTTTTATTTCTGGATTGAGTTGGATTTGTCTTTGATAGCATGAGGGCCTCAGAAACTGCTGGGTATTTTTACTCCCATTCATAGTAAAAAGGTCTCATTTCCAGGATTCCCAATAGGCAATCCTTTGTATGCCATTCTAGCAGAGGAAGAAGAGAAGGACTGCAGGATGAAGCAAAAGCAAGTATGGTAGCATTTGAGGAGGATGCAACCTACAAGACATCACCTTGTCACATTGTATTTACAGGCCACACAGACCAATGAAGCTATTAAGGAGGAGTTGTGCTCTATGACATTGGAATCTTTCACTATAAATACTCATGGTTCTTGTGTCAATGTTATTTTATTAAGCCTATCAGTTACAGTTGTTAAATAAAAGAGCAAAAGCTACTGTGTGAAGAACTGCAGCCAGCATCATCTTCCAGGCAACTCTGCCTTTGGCTATGAAAGTTATAACTGTATTCAACAATTTTAATGTCAGAAGCTCAATTTGAACAGTCGTTTGGACAGTAGCATTAACCAGGGTGCTTTCCAGGCATGAATTTGTCAGGTCACTGATGAACTTTTTTAGCAGGTTAGGGAATTCATCCAGTTCAACATGACAGCAAAGGCAGAGGCTTGATAAATCCACCCAGTTTGATCACATTACTGAGCTCAATAGTTGACAGCCATGCACCATTATGAGCTACTACTACAAACCCTTTCAAATTTCTTTGCAGTAAGTTGCTGAATGTCCAGATTGTGTGACAAGATGCAATAAACCCTTTATGTCAAACCTAGATTTCCATGTTGCATTAATTCCCAGGAATTCTGTCTTCCTGGAACTCTTCAAGGAATATAGTTAACAGTGAGTGGACAGCTTATGGGTGACAAGGCTTATCTCTCACTACCACAGATAATGACCCTCGCAAAATTCCAAGAACAGTTGCAAAGAAGCACCGCATTGAAGCACATGTCCCTACTAGAGTGGTTATTGAGTGTACCATCAGGATCTTAAAATCGCACTTTCACTGAGCTATAGGTGGCCTTGTGGCTCAGAAGATAGTGTCCCTGCCCCTGAGCCAGGAGCATTGGCTCAAGTCCTACTCCTGAACTTGTTGGCCACAGAAGCAGCGTTTGTGACATTGGTCCACAGGTTAATAATCAGCCTGCTAATTCTTCCAACACTTCTCCACTATTCCCCAAAAAGGGGGAAAAAATGCTTGTGAAGATATGAAACAAATCAACTGACTTATATAGATCAGGAGAGGCTTTGCAATATGCTTCTGACCCTCTTGCTGTCATTGATGTGTAGGAAACAAAGGCATAAAATAAGAATGGGTGAGCTGAACACCCTTGAAATTAAGGTGACAGAGGAAGGTGTGGTAGCTTTTGACTGGCTGCACCTTCGCAGGGATGACACTGTAATTATGTAGTTGTGCAACCATTATCCTGCGAAATGCACTGTTCCACCAATCTCGCCATCTCCCGTGACCGTACATGTTGCTCTAGCAGCCTGGTCCTCGTGGGTCAGCTCTGTGATGTCTAAAATTTTCCATTCAGTTCCTTGCCTTTCATGTAGGCATTGTATGAATTATGTTTCTCCTGTAACAAGATTAAGGTAATGATCTAAAGGCTGGTCATTAAGTAATATCCCACAGATGACATTGGACAGCTGAAATGACCAATTAAAGTGGAGGAAGGGTTTTTTAAAAATTCTGTATGCAAGTAATTGCTGCTGGAGGAGATGGTGATACTTAGATTTTTGGGAGCCAGGGAGGCACTACAGTGACAGGTGGAAGGCCCGCTCCAAACCCCCAAATCAGAAAATCTAGAGCTATGAACCCATGATTTGTTTGATGAAACTGTGCGCAGTTATTCAGTTTATGTTACAGGTGTCCCAGTGGCAGTTTGGAATGACCCTGTGTATGTTTTCAAAAGGGTATTAAATAAATTTAGATGATTTAATTTCATTTAATTTAGCCTAATTACTGGATCCCAAATAAACCCTTTAAACTGTTTGAGTTCAACAGAGATATAACTGTTATGCAAAGACTCAGGCACTGAATTAGAGAATAATACCAAAGTTTATTAAACATAAGCAAAATAAAACAGTACACTTATCAATTAACTAATACCCTGGTCCACTCCTCTATCACCTCCAACACCTCAACCCCCTCCCAAGGCACCTTCCCATGCAATCGCAGAAGATGCAACACCTGCCCCTTTACTTCCTCTCTCCTCACGGTCCAAGGGCCCAAACACCCCTTTCAAGTGAAGCAGTGCTTCACTTGCACTTCCCTCAATTTAGTCTACTGCATTCGCTGCTCCCAATGCGGTCTCCTCTACGTTGAAGAGACCAAACGCAGACTGGGTGTCCGTTTTGCGGAACACCTTTGGTCTGTCCGCAAGCATTACCCAGACCTCCCTGTCACTTGCCATTTCAACACACCACCCTGCTCCCATGCCCACATGTCCGTCCTTGGCCTGCTGCAATGTTCCAGTGAAGCTCAACGCAAACTGGAGGAAGGAACAGCACCTCATCTTCCAATTAGGCACTTTACAGCCTTCCGGACTTAACATTGAGTTCAACAACGTCAGACCATGAACTTTCCCTTACATCCTGTCCCCTTTTTGATCCTCTTTTTTCAAATATTTATTTTTTAATTTTTGTATATATATTTTTTCCCACCTATTTTTATAATTATTACTATTTTTAAAATTTATTTCCTTTTTTTCATTATTTTGTCCCCACCTTTTAGACTATTTTGATATTTTTTCCCACACAGTCCTCTCCCCCCACCCCACCTCCACTAGGGCCACCTGTCCTTGCTCATCCTGCTTTCTACTCTTAATGCCACCATTAGCACCTCCTTAAGCCAGTATCACCACCAGCAACACGCCTTCGACCTTTTGTTTATGACATCTTTTGCAATATCTCCTTTGCCTCCACCTATCACTGGCCTTCTATCCAGCTTCACCTGTCCCACGCCCCTTAAACAGAATATATTTCACCACATTTTTACTTCTCTTTAGTTCTGAAGAAGAGTCATACGGACTCAAAACATTTACTCTGTCTTTCTCTCCATAGATGCTGTCAGACCTGCTGAGTTTTTCCAGCACTTTTTGTTTTTGTTTCATAGTACTATATTAAGTTAGCTTGTTGAAAAAGGTTAGCAACATCATATGTCTTCTTTTCCTGTTCACATGTTAGTACAAAATTGCCAAGTTAAGCAAGCACACTAAATCCCACTAAAATAAAATAAAATCTAGGACAGTTTATACCTGTGGCATAGAAATTAAAGGTGGCCATCACCTTTATTATCTACTAGCAGAGTGCTGATTAAGGTGAAGGTAGGCTGCAGGCCTACAAGCAGCTTGTGGTAAAATCTGTGACTGCTTCCTCCATAAAGTAAAACCTCTGCTCCTTGTTCAAATGCAAGTTGGAGGATAAGCTTTTGAGGCATCACCGGGTAATGCAGCCTCACAAGTCTTAATGCCCTGCTGTTGCCTCGCCTCATGTTGCAAGGTTCAAAGACAAATAAGAATTGTGTGAGGTTCCATTTGTATTGGAACAATAAATAGTGGCTGCTCAGCAAATAGCACAAATGTGGAAACCAAAGGAAGGGACTCCAGCAAAAGAATAAACAAAACAAAACTAATAATGTGATTAAATTTTAACAGCAACAGTAACTGAATAATGTTGTCCTTTTAACTTCAATGCCTGGTAACTCTGAATGAAAGTTTAATTCTGATGAGATCATTACTTCATGAAAATGAGACCAAAATGATCAGAAATGGAACAGACAATGTCACAGCATCATTTACAGAGATCCGCCCAAAAATAGGCAACCCTTTCCACCATCCAGTGGGCACTAAAGTGGGTAGGGATCAAGTGTAATGGAACCCCACCCTATTTCCCTTCTTCACTCACTCAATTTACCGCTCTGAAATCTGGCAGAACATCACAGAAATTCTAGATTCAAATATCATTACGATATGCCAAAATTTAAGACTTACTACTTATTAAAAGAGCTGATCAATTTTGGTGTACACTAATTCTACAGAGTGCTGAACAAGATCATTTTTAGATTTTTCAGTAATGTACTCCTGATTTTAAATTAATGAAGACATTGTAATCTTGTTTTACTGAATAGCTTCTCTTGTTAAGCTTAAGGCAACCTGCCAAAGGCATTCACTTATAACAAGCTTTGTTTTTGTGGGTTGGTGTCTCTTCTAACTAGATGCAAAAGTTGTCATTTGTGTGGCATTTCAGAGCAATGTTTCTGAAGAGATGTTTAGGGTTATTTCTCCCAAGCAACAGAGGTCAGACAGTATGATGTATAATAATCTAATTAGTCAACATTGTATGAGATTTGATGCCAGGTGTGAAAATAACCTCTTACTCTCGCTCAATCTGAGGAGATTATTAAGGAAACAAATGCAAATATCAGGAAATGAAATAATTATTGCAGATACCCATGAAATCTACCGTCACTACAGTATTCCTTTATTTTTTGCTATATAATGCAATTCATTATATACAGCAATAAGACAACATTCAAGCAATTGATGAGGCTTGATTGACAGTGTTAGAAAATGAGTTCATAACATTACCACAAATTATATAGTAGCCTATCTATGCTTCTTTATCAGAACTTTATTTTAAGCAGTGTTGATCTATATCATACACAAAGAATCACATGATATACATTAAATTTCTAGCTAAAAGAAGCTACTTTAAGAAAATGTTTTTATGTTTTGTGAATTCTGAGGCCCATTCTGCTTAGACTCAATAGTTTAGAAATTACTATTGCTACCATCACAATGCTTAATAAGTTCATATAATATTTAATTGTCCACTAATTTAAATGGGCTAATGGGTTACATTATATGTAGAGGAATGTTATATAAAAGCTATTCTACAAATGTTATATAAAAAGAGATATTCACTATTAGCATCAGCACTAACTTCTAGGTTTAATCTCTTATAACTTCATTTGTTATTGTTGCAATCCAAGAGTGATCCAACTGATGCCAACATCGTAGCTGCAGTTTTAAAACATAAGGAGAGTTAAATTGGTCCATGTAGTGTTCATTTTTCAGGTGCTACATGGCCACCTACATCTCTAAATAACATCTTATCAACATCATTTATGATTGAAAGTGCACAGTGCATTATCTTGGTAAAGGAGATAACACTCCTGAGATTTTTGCATGTTGGCAACATGAAAAGGAAGGAGGTCAATAGGTGGTTAGTGCGCTGATTTGAGGTTGCCAATGCCATTTTGGATTGCCGCCATCAATTGGACTCCCTGACCTGACCTTATTCAGCAGAATATGATGGTAAATGGCATGAAGGGCCTCTTGCCCATGGTATTTAGTGGGATCATGCAGAACCTGCAGGCAGAGGTACAGTTGGATGAATGGCCACTTCTGTGCCACATCAATTTATGACTCCATGATTCTGTCACTGGATTATAACATCTGGCTGATGTTCAATTTCTAGATGATTTTTGCTGAGTCTAGGACTGATGAAAGTTTAATTTGTTCGAACAGAGTCTGGCTGCTCTTACATTCTTGTTGCTGCTGTCCGCATTACATTTATCTGTCCCGCAGGTATGGGTGGCCTGGTAAGGCTGCCTCTAGGAATAGAGTATGAATGACACCACAAAGGAAGACACTGCAGAGCAGGACAAGCTGCTAAAAGAAGGAGGGGAAGGAGCAGGACACTTAGCAGAGGACCATATTCACAGAGGGTTACTTCATGAGCCACTTCTACCTCAACTTCAGATAGAGCAGTGATGAGGCACTTTCATTTCACCAAGGATGTTGTCACTGAGCTTTATCAGCTACTGCAGCCAGAGCTGCAGCCTCAAACCAAGGCATGGACAGCACTGCCTGTGGCTGTGAAGGACACCATCATTCTCAACTGCATTGCTACAGGCTCCTTTCAGACCGCAGCAGGTAACATTTGCATCATCTTTCAATTTGCTGTGCTCTGATATATCAGGAAGGTTACCAAGGCTCTGTACAGCAAGAGAAATAATTGCATCTCCTTACCTATTGACAAAGAGAAGCTGGAGGGGACAACATGAGGTTTTTCCCAATGACCAGTTTTCCATGTTGCAAGATGTCATTGGCTGCATGAACATTGCCTTATGTGTTCCCTGTTAAAACCCTGCAATATTTATCGCTCAAAAGGGATTCCACTTAATCAAAATACAATAGGTTTGCAACCAGATGCAACTTGTCATACAGGTCTATGTTCCCTATCCTGGCAACAGCTATGACTCCTTCAATCTGCCTCTGTTCTGTCCTCCGTTTGACTTCTTCAAGCAGGCCTCTATATTAAAGGCTGGTTTCTGGGTGACAAGGGTTATTCCCTTCTTACATGGCTCATGATTCCAGTTAGGAACAAAGAAAGCCACGCTGCCCAAGGGTTAGCATTGAACCATCTTCAAGCTCCTGCTGCCTGGACCATTCAGCAGGAACCCTGCAGTATACCACTGAGCAGTATCAAGATCTGTAATAATCTGCTGAGTGCTCCTCAATTATGCCATTGAAAGGGACTAGACCTAACATCACCTGTGAACCCGGAGATTGAGGAGTTGCAACAGGAAGGAGAGGAAAAGGGGCAACCAAGATCGTCACTTTTTGGTATTACAAGAACAGCTGACTGAGAAGCATGTCAGCTTACCTCAACACCATGTCCTCATTCACCAACAGTTCCACACTCCTTACCTCTCTCTGTCAACACTGTTTGGTTTCTCCCTCATTTGAGTGTAAATAGAAAAAAAACATTACATGTAAATTAAAATCAAGATTTATTAAATTAATAAAGGCATTTTGCAGACAAAATTAAATTAATTATCTTTGGACGTTCCCTTAATGCTTGTCTTTTGTGAACCTTTCCATGTCCTGACAATCTTATGAGACGTTTCCTCGTCGCTGGACCACCTTAGAGGATGACTTTGAGAATCTCTGGTACTAGAAGGCCGGGTTTCAGAAAGCACCATCTCAGCCTGGGCTGGCTGGTTGACAGATGACACCAAGGGCACTGATAGAGTGGCAGAAGTAGGAGCAGGTATGCTGTCATCCCGAGAGAGGGCAGCTAGTTTCTCATTTATAGAACCAATGCCATTCTCCCTGGTCGGCACTTCCACACTTCTACACTCTGGGTCCTGTGTTGGAGATTGCGGCCTGGACTGCTGTGTCACTCTGGGAACCCCTTTCAACAGTGATACCCAGAGCTAAGCAGGCAGCTGAGCATTTTGTGATGGAAGCTGTCAGATTGGTCATGGCACCACCATGGTGGATTCTACAGCTTTGCTGATCAAAATGACCGTCTGTTTCACATTGGAAAGGCTGGGCTCCAAGCTCTGCACAAAGTCTTGCACAAAATTGCAGACAGACTCGTCCATGGTCTGTGATATTGTGAACAAATTCTCTGGCAGGCTTCCCAGTTCATTGAATATTTTTTGGTGTTTTCCCATTCAATTTTGCCTTTAGTCTGGTCTATCAAAATCAGTTTCATATTTCTCTGCAGCAGAACTAGCAGCCCCCTACCACTGGTGAGCTGGCAATTGTGATGTGCTGCTCCCTCGAACTGCTACTTGGGCACTTGTACCCAATGGCTCGCCATGTCCAGGTCACTCCTCTGACTTGATTCTAATGTCTGCGCAGTGTCTATCTCTGAACTGGTGGCTGCGAAAGTAAAAACAAAGGATGTTGCATCTTCATGATCACATTCTTCTTCCCAGCTGAGGATCTTCAAAATCTTGGAGGCTGAAATTAAAAAGGGACAAGGGTTATGTTGTATTGTGGGAAGAGCAGAGAGAAAGAAATGTGTGCTGACTATAACTGCAGCTTTTCATTAGTCTATGCTCAGTAATTGCTCCAGCAGCCATGGCCTATTCTATGCCCTGTCACTTCCCATTATTGCCAGCAGTCTACTGCATCATTCTATGTGCCACCTTGTGATAGGTTTGGGCGATTTAGCCAACCTACCTCTAGCTACTTGCAACCTGCCACATTTTCCTCTGTATTGTGGCTTAAGCTAACTTTTAATAACTTACAATTTCAGTATTCCCTAATTGGAGGTGCTTCAGTTGCTTCCAATGCACAAAATTAAGATTTAACAACAGCACTCGTCTATCCATATGAGAATATTGTGCAATAAGGAAAATTAACGACAACAGTTTGATACATAATATTCCTATAAACACATAAACACTACTATTTTGATTAACGCATAACATATCATTGTTGTTCCCATACAAACTATGAATCCTTCATTTTAATGTTTCATTACCCTATCATCCATCACCCAAACTTTGCCCAGGGCACAAGAATAATTCTGGCACTTTAGAATTTTTAATGAAATAACAGAGGGTAAAGGTCCTGATGATTTGTGTTACTGCCTCTGATCAAATAGATTTACCATAGCAATAAATATTGAGTTCTCTTTTGTCTGCATAGCAAAGATTATTACCTTTGCCACTAAAGGTGGGCAGAGATAATATTTTCACACCTGTTTGTTGGTCTGTTTGTGTGTAAACAATATATCTCAGAAACTAATGGATAGATTCCAACGAAACTTGGTGCACAGGTAGAATATGGCCCAAGGAAGAACTGATTAATTTTTGGCTAAGTTGCAGACTTGGATCCAGATCCTGGAATTTTTTAAAGGACCTGTTAAAATTGGGAGAGAGGGCTAATTGACTTTTTTGTTTTGAATGTTGTGGGTTGTTTTATTTAGAATGTTGTGGATTCTCTCAGCTACTGTGGTAGGATTTGTCACAGCAGTCAAATTGTGCGCAGAGTTTTCAGAGCAGGTTGTTGACTGTAAATTGGCCTGAAGCCTCTCAGTGAGATGGAAGCACTTAATAAAGGATTTCTTTTTTCAGCTTTGTAGTTAAAGAGTATTAACAAAACAGGAAAAAGCTTTAAGGAAAAGCAGTGTAATTGTAATAACATTGAGTTAACACAGCATGGCAGAGGTATGCACTTTACCAAGTGCCCTCTTCACTTGTACATGTCTGCTTTTAGAACATAAATGTGATTAAAGTTTTCATGCTTCCATCTAATTTAAGAACTCTGTTCGTTCAAAACTGTCAGCCAGCAAATTTGACAAGAAAGGTATTAAGTACTTTCCTTTTGGATTGCTACAAGATGAAATTGTAACCAGGGTATTGGTTGATTACAGCTTATCTATCAAACTATAATTTATTGTAATGAAGGCCATAGTGGAATGGCTTTGTATACTGCTTCTTCACTGCTTGGTTTGAATAGAGTGCAGAATGATAATATGGGGGAGAATTTTCTCCCCGTCAGGCGGGCTGCGGTGATCGACTTTGCACCGCCATTTTTCGTGGGCGGGCCAATTAAGGCCCACCCAGCGTGACATGCACCTAGAAGTGCACAGCGCTACCTGTGCGGGCGGGGGTAGGAGGGAGAGTCGGGGCCTGCGCTCTTTCGAGCATACGCGCGAAAGAGTGCAGAAATCTCCCGGAGGCATGGAGCTGCTTCAGGGAGACTAAGAAAAGTCATGAAGATGTGAAAAATAAAAAAAATAAATTATTCAGACATGTCTCCTCATGTGACATTGTCACATGAGCTGGGACATGTTTATGAATTTTCATGAAACATTTTATTAAATTAATAAACCCTTCATGAAACCTCATCCCGCCCGCAAATGAGGTTCCATGAAAAATGTGAAGGTCCCAGTAGCGTTCCCCCTCCCCGATGTGTCCAAAGCTCAGACTCTAGTTCATCAACTCTTAGCTGAAGTCCCTCAAGCTGCAGACATTTATTGCAGATGTGGTTGCTGTGAATCACACATGTATGCACCATTTTTTCCCACATGCTATAGCTGCAACACATCACCTGCCTTGCTATCTTCATTGTTTTTTACTTAACTAATTAGGTTTCAGGTTTAGAAATATCACTCAATGATTATATTTAGTTATATTAAGTACTTTAACTAGTTGAACTATAAATGACATACAATATTTATGTCTCCCCATACTGCCCAGTAAATTAACGCCACTAGACCCGCTCTGTTCTTATATTCTTATTCATATACTACCTGTTATAATCACCTGATTGAAAATTTAAATTTCTCAGCTTACAGTTTAGAGGGAAAAGAGGAAAAATGTTGACCAACCAATCACTTACCTGCTTCTGTCTGAAATCACACTAAGATTATTTTTGAATGCACCCATCTTAGCTCTTTTACCTCCCCACTGGCCTCACTCTGTTCATGCTTTCACTGGTGTTGCCATACTTTGACCTCTCCAGTGGTCTCGCTCTGTTCTGGCTCTCGGTGCGCTGCAGCCATTCTTTTACCTCCCAGCATGTCTCGCTCTCGCTAGTGCTTTTACCTCCCCACAGGTCTTGCTCTGTTCTCTGTATTAAATTTCATCTTCCACCAGTCTACCTATGTCCTCTTGAAATCTATCACTACTCTCCTTACAGTTCACAATACTTCAAAGTTTTATGTCATCTGCAAATTTTGAAACAGTGCCCTGCACACCCAAATCTAGTTCATTTATATATCAAGAAAAGCAATGGTCCTAACGCCAACCACTTGGGAACCTCACTATATACCTTCCTGTTGTTCAAAAAACAACTGTTCACCGCTACTGTTTCCTGTTACTCAGTCAACTTCATATCCATGCTGCCATTTTCCCTTTTATTCCATGGATTTCAACTTTGCTGGCACATCTATCATGTGGCAATTTAACAAATGCCTTCTGGAGATCCATGTACACCACATCTACTACATTACTTTCATCCACCATCTTTGTTACCTCATCAAAAATCTCAATCAAGTTAGTTAAACATGATTTGCCTTTAACAGATCCGAGCTGGCTCTCCCTAATCAATCTGCAATTGTCCAAGTTACTGTTAATTTTGTAGCATATTATCATCACTAAAAGCTTTCCTACCACTGATATTAAGTTGGCTAGCTGTAGTTGCTGGGCTTATCTTCATACACTTTCTTGAATAAGGGGTAGCATCTGCAATTCTCCAGTCCTTTGGCACCACGCTGTATCTAAGGGAGATTATGGCTAATACATCTGCAATTTTCACCTTTACTTGACTCATTGTCCATGGGTGCATCTCATCCGGTCCTGATGACTTATCAACTTTAAATACAGCCAGCCTTTCTAATGCCTCCTCTTTACCAATTTTCAGCCCATCCATAATCTTAACTACCTCCTCTTTCATGGTGATTTCAGCATTTTCTTCTTTGGTAAAGATAGATGCAGGGTACTCAGTTTGTACCTCAGCCTTTAATAATACTCAAAATAAAAGTAGAAACGTTAATAACATGCGGCTTCCTGCATACTCAAGTAATACCAGGAGCCTATGTTTGTGCGTAGTTCCCTAGTCCCCTGTTTTGGTTCCTAATCAGCCCCACCCCCCACCACCCCACCCCCCCTTACTTACTAATTATATGCTTACAGAAGACTTTTGGAGTCACTTTTAAGTTAGTTGTCACCACCATGATTATTATTAATCTGACATCTGTCGTAAGGCCCCTTTTTCTGCTTCATCTTAGCCTGTACCTCTCTTGTCATCCAGGGGGTTCTGGTTTTGGTTACCTTATCTTTCCGTGTCATGAGAATGCAGCTTGACATATCCAAGCAATCTCTTCTTTAAAGGCAGCCCATTGTTCTGTTACATTTTATCTGCCAACCTTTGATTGCAATTTACCTGTATGGACTAGAGCCATCCTCACCCCACTGAAATTGGCCCAATTCCCATTAAATATGTTTACTCTTGATTGTCCTTTGACCTCTTCCATGGCTAACCTTAACCTTATGACACTATGACCACAGTTACCTGAGTGTTCCCTTACTGACACTTGATCCACTTGATTCACCTCATTGCCAGAACCAAATGCAGCAATGCTTCCATCCTTTTACAGCCAGAAACATACTGATAAGAGCATTTTCCTGAACATGCCTCAGAAACTCATCTCCCTCTCTGTTCTTGACATTATTACAATCCCAGTCTATATTAGGATAGGTGAAGTCTCACATTATCACTACTCTATAGTTTTAACACCTCTCTGTAGTTTCCTTGTAAATCTGCTCCTCCAAATCTTTTCCACTAGTTGGTGGCCTATAAAATACACCATAGTGTAATGGTACCTCTATTTTTTTTTAACTCTAACCAAATAGATTCAGTTCTTGACCCCTTCAGGACATCCTCGCTCTTCAGCAATGTAATATTCTCCTTAATCATTACAACCACCTCTGCTCCTTTCTTTCCTTCTCATCTTTCCTTAACACCTTGGATCCAGTAATATTCAGTGCACAGTCTTGCTGTTTTTGAGTCAGGCCTCCGTTGTCACCATGATATTATATTCCCATGAGATTATTTGTGCCTGCAACTCACCAGTCTAACATAGCATGCTTCATGTGTTTACATACATGCACTGGAAACCTAATTTAGACTGTATTGCATTACCACTTCATTGACCTTACCATTTCTTACTCTAGTGATACCTGCCCCTTCCAATCCTTTGTGCACCTTGTTAATCCCTAATGCAACATCCTGTTTCCCATTTCCCCTTCCAAGTTAGTTTAAGCCCTGCACAACAGCAGTAGAAAACTGTCCCAGACAACATAAGGAGGAAATAAGGAAAAACTGTTTCCACTGCTAAGAGTGTTGGGAATGAAAGGATGTAGATTTATGATAATTAGCAAAAGAACCAAAGGACGAATAAGCAGAAATGTTTTTTACACAGTTAGTTGTTATGATCTAGAATGTACTGCCTGTTAGGGAGGAGGGAGCAGATTTAAAAGGGAATTGGATAAATATTTGAAAAGGAAAGTATCAGGGATTTTGAGTTGCAGTCACTGTTATACTGTGGGAAAGCCAGCAGCCAATTTGCACATAGAGTCACACACAGACCACCTTATCTTAACTACCAGGTTTTGTGATGTTAGTTGAGGGATAATTATTGGCAAGAACACCAGGGATAACCCCCCTGCTCTTCCTTGAAATTGTGCCTTGGGATCTTTTATGTCCACTTGAGAGGGCAGACAGTTTTGATAGTCAGTTTAACATCTCATCTGAGAGGTGGCACTTCCAACAATGCAGAATCCCCTCAGTGGTGCACTGGAGCATCAGCCTTGATTCATGTGCTCAAGATCTGGAATGGTTCTTGAACCCACAATCTTCTAATTCAGAGGCAAGGATACTACTAACTGAGCCATAGATGACACCATGGGATCAGAAAGCTAGGGAGTGGGATTAATTAGATAGCTCTTTCAAAGATCCTACGCTGCATTCTTCTATGGTTCTACTTCAGTTGAAGATAAGTAACACCCTTAAACCAGATTGCACTTTAACAGTTGCAGAACGATATTGCTATTGATGACTAGTTACTCAAGAAAAGTTGCTGTGCAGCTAATTTGTACCTGGATTGAGTGGAGGCAGACTGCAGAGGAGCAGGTGCAACACAAAAACCTGAAAAAGAATTAGGTGTTATGGCTTCAGGTTCAGATTGAGGCTGAATGGAGGTAGGGAAGGCTGAGACCTAGGTTGGTATAAGGAATGGAGTGAGATAACTGTGCTTCAGGGACACTGAAGAGCTGCACAAGTTGTCTCATGGCCAAACAAGAAGGTGACTGAGTGTAGAATTTTCTTTGCCTAAAGCATGACTTTATTCTGAGGCTGATTTCTTTGAGATTTATTTCAAACACACATTATAAATAGTTGGATGGTACAGAACATTTAAATTTTTAATTACGTGGCATTGAATAAATCCACTTGTGTATATTCTCTGTGTAAATCTCTTAAATAAAACTTTTATTTTACACTTGTTCAGTCCAATTTTTCTCAACAAGAGCAGGTATATGAAAAGAAGTGAGCACCACACTGGGTGGCTTCCTCCCCACAACCCAAAAGGTTGCTTAGATAAATTAATTAAATCAGAAGGAAATCCTAAGGGGAAAATACTCTTCTATCTCATTTGGTCAATGACAACCTATAGCTTGTCTATTAGAAGGTGGCGTAGTTTTAATTGTGTCTATTTGTCCTTTTCATGAGCTGTTCAAGTGACATAAAGCTGCGAGGAAAGCTTCTGCATACCCCAGAGTGGCTGTTTATTTTGACAGAGCCTCTATATTTAGAACTGGAACATTTGCTAATAGGTAAGAGATAGGTTGTTATTTTTGTAAAAAACTGAAATGGAGGAGCACTTTACCATAGGCTTTCTTCCTTCTTTAATTAATTGACCGTCACCTTCTACAGGTATAATTAAAAAAAATCAGGACCCCAGAGTATAAAGCATAATGAACTAAGACGCTACAAAAAACTGAAAACACTGCAATCAAGGTTTGTGGGGGAGGGAGCCATCCTATGCAGTGTTCTTCGTAATAGGGCATTCATATTTGTGTATGACATAAAACCATAAAATATTACAACACAGAAACAGAGCATTTGGTCTATTAGTCCATCAATCACTAAGTCAAGCCCAACTCTTTTTCTTGTTCCCCATACTCTTTAATCTTACACTGTTTCAAGTAACTGATTATTTTTGAAAAGAATTTATGAACGTTGCGTCAACAACAGACATTAATGGATCTCCAATAGCATTAGGCACAGATAAGCGATTTAAAAAATACAAAAGCAAAATACTGCAAATGTTGCAAATCTAAAATAAAAATATAAAATGTAACAAATACTAAACAGGTCAGGTAGCATCTGCCTAAATGTCATCAGTCTGAAATGTTAACTGTTTCTCTCTCCACAGACACTGCCAGAAAAGTAATGGGTGACAGAAGCCATTGAGCTTTAGTACCGACTTCAGCAACCGGCAGCAAAATTATAGTGGCCGTGCTCCAGCTGCGTAGGCCCTGAGCTCTGGAGTTCCCTCTCCAATCTCACTCTCCTTTCAGACACTCCCTAGAACCTACTTTTTGGCCAAGTTTTTGGTCATCTGCCCTATACCTTCTTATGTGGCTTAGTGTCATATATTACATTAAAAGTGAGATACAATTATAAGTTGTTGTTTAGAAATAGACAAAGAAGGACCTGTAATTGTCGTCCCTATATTCGAGGGCGATGTTAACTCAGGGTTGTGAATTTCTGCCACAGGTTTTCATGTGACTGAAAAGGCTGATTCTCAACCTGCAGATCTTTGGGCACATGGGGCAGGATGTCCCTCCCACAAGGTAGTGGGATCCGGAGTGCAGGCTTTGCTTTGTTTTCTTCATTCTCTGCTGTCGCTCTGTCTCACCATTAAGGTGTTTGGACTTAAAGCATGATGCAGCTTGAAGGACAAGTTTTTGCCATTTTTGAACAATTGGTAGCACGCTCCTCCCAGTCATTAACTTCAATGCTGCTGCACTTCAATGAGATGTTCAGAGTGTCTTTGAAGCATCTTCTTTGTCACCTCTGGAACATTGGCCATTTGATAGTTGAGAAAACAGGACCTGGTAGGGTAGACAGTTTTTGGCTATCTGGACACAGAGCCCAGTTCATCAAAGTGGATTTTGCAGGAGTTTTGCCTGAATCCGTGTGGAGTTGGCTTCAAGAATGACACTACCATTTGTTCAATATTCCTCCCATTGAATCCAGAGGATGCAGTGGAGGCATTAGTGATGGAATTTCCCTAGCTCTTTTATGTGTCGCTGGTACACAGTCCAGGTCTCACTGCAGTACAGGAGTGTGGTGATGACTACTGCTCTGTACACTAGGACTCTTGTTGACTTGTGGAGGTCTTTGTTATCAACCATTTGCTGCTATAGTTTGTAGGAGGCTGAGCTGGCGCAGTCAACGGTGTTGGATCTCACTGTCAATAGTGGCCTTTTGAGAGAGATGGCTGCCAAGGTATGAGAAGTGCTCAACATATTCCAGAGTTCCTCCTTCAATATATAGGAGAGATGGAATATTTGGCTGACCAGATGTGGGTTGATGTATGAGTTTTGTTTTGGCAACATTCAAGGACAGGCCAAGTCTCTTGTCTGCGCAATTGAAGAGATTGAGAGTGGCTTGCAAATCTGGTGCAGAGTGGGCAACGACACTGCAGTTATCCGCAAACTGTAGATCATGTATATCTATGATGGTTAGTTTAGTTTTGGCATGCAGGCATCTGAGGTTAAAGAATTTTCCATCCAGATGATATTTAATATTGACACCAGAGGGCAGTTGATCTTTGATGAGGTGAACAGCCACCATCAGGCGGAGCGTAAATAATATGGGCGCTATCACACAGCCTTGCTTGAAGCCGGTCCAGATTCTGAAGGCACCTCTTTCAGATCTCCCACTCAAGACAGTTGCAGTCATATCATCATGAGGTAGTTGCAGGATTGTGATGAAGTTTCCTGGGCATCCAAATCTTTGGAGCACAATCCACAGAGCCTTGCAATTTACTGATTCAAATACTTTTGTCAGGTTGATGAATGCAGTGAAGAGTTCCTGGTGTGGTTCTCAACATTTTTCTTGGATTTGTCTGGCAACAGAGGCCATGTCTAAAGTCTCCTCTGAAAGGTCTAAGGCCACACTGTGTCACTGGGAGGATTTTCTCAGCAACAGGAAGTAGGCATGTCAGGATTTTACCCGTTATGGACAAGAGAGAAAAAGCTTTATAGTTTCCACGGCATGGCTTAGCTCCCTTCTTGAAGGTAGTTGCAATTGTAGCACTCATGAAGTTGGTGGGTAGTGGGTGTGGCGGTGGGGTTGGACGAGTGCATGGAATCTTGATGTGAGCATAAGCCCACCATCTTTGCTGACCTCAGCTGGAATAACATTTGGGCCACAGGCTTGTTTCATCCATTTGATTGCCTGTTGCAGCTCTCCCTTTGATGGTGTTCACCCATGGATTCTACCACAGGGTACTCGAGTATCAGCTGCCACTGTGCATTCATGATTGAGGAGTTGTTGAAAATGTTCCTTCCAGTGTTGACAGATGGCATCATCATCCCTAAGAAGAGAAACACCATCCTGTGCGTGAAGGGGATTTTGTTGATTTGGCCTTGGTCTATAGATGGCCCTGATGGCTTCAATTGAGCTTTTCATGTCATGCTAAGTCAGTATATTGTTGGATCTCTTGGGCTTACTCTTCCTACCACATGTCTTTTATCTCCTGGATTTGTTCTGGACTGTCAGCCTTGAGCTGTTGGAATGCTACCATCTTGACTTGGGTTGTTCTGCCAGACAGTTAAGGCTGCTCGTTTTTGTTCCCAAAGGTCACATATTTCAGCATTGTTTTGGACAAACCAGTCCCGGTGATGACAATGCCCGAACCAAATGGTCTGGACAGCTGACTTTATTTGATTCCACTGTTCCGAAATTGAGTAGGTTGTGTGAAGATTTTCCAGATTGGTTGTGACTGCACTTGGAATCCCTCCCTTTGGTCGGCTGCTTTAGGGCTGAGACATTGACCTTCTTCCTCCTGGAATTTTAGGCCTTGTGACTTCTCAGTGCTTGGTGGACATTCATCACTGATTAAACAAGTCCATGATATATCCAGCAGGTAACAGTCCCCTGGATGGATCGAGTGATACAGATATCACTTAGATCTTTGACCCAAACAATGCCAAAATCCAGGAGGTCCCAATGCTTTGATCTAGAATCCCTCTATGTTGATTTTGTAATTGTCCTTCTGATGGAAAAGGGTGTTTGTTATAATGAGACATGCTGAGCACACTTTTTCGGAGGAAGACACCATTTGCATTGACTTTCCCACCCCACTTTCCCATCCCACAAGACATTGGAGTCATGGTCAATCCTGGCATTAAGGTCCCTCAGAAGGATGATCTTTTCTTCTTTTGGGATGGCAGTAAGAACTTCATCAAGGTCAGAATAGAACTTTTCCTCAACATCTTTATTGGAGTCAAGGGTCGGGGCATAGGTGCTGATGACAGTGACATATTTTTTACAGCTGAGCCATAGGTAATGTGTCATGAGCCTTTCATTTGTACAATTGGGGAATCCTGACAGTGCATCTGAGATCCTATTCCAGATGGCAAATCAACTCCATGGACATGAAGATCAATGTCGGTCCTTCCTTTCCAGTAGAAGGTGTGTCCCCTGCTGGTTCCTTCAGCTGCCCCTTGGTGGGACTCACTGAGGATGGTGATGTCAATTTGGAGTCTTGATTGCTCACATGATACGATTGTAGTTCTTCTTTCCAGATTATCCATGAGTGCTTACATTGCAAAATTTAAGGTTTTCTTTCTTTAACCATGAATATGGTGATCCCATAGAGTGTGGTTGCCCATCCAGGAGAAAGTGAAACAGTCTATTTCTAGGGCACCTTTTCTAGCCCTTTCCCCATTTAAGGTGAGTAGAGGGTAGCCGGAAGAGGACTGCTAAGTCACAGATGTTGCTGCCCAAAGACACGTCTATCTCAACACAGGTGACCAATGACCTTCATATATTTGTCGCCTGTGTGCAGATTCTTGACCAGGGACTCCCAGTTTCACAGCCTTGTCCCCATCACCACTCCTCCATTGCCACAGGACTTTGCAAATGAACCCTGGGAGAAGCCTGCAGGTGACATTGTTTAACATAGGTGCCTTGGGTGCCGTCATTGTCTAAACGAACTTGGCGGGTTGGTGGTCAGATTTCGGTGACATGTTGAGCCATGATGAGCAGGACCATCTTGCTGCTGCACCTTTTTTCCACCATTGAGGCCACTGAGACATACTGGCTGGAATCTTTTGCTGCTACCAGGAGTGTCAAACAAGGTAGGCTGGGCAATTTAATTGTGTGGGAGGCCAAAAATCAGTTTCACCCTGCTGTCAGGAAGCTAAGTTATTATATTCTCTGAAATTTGAAGGTTTGTTGAGCCTCCTGAGGGGAATCTCGCCAGAATTAAGTGCACCTTTCAAATTAAGTTCCCAGCAAGCAAGGAATAGGTGTTGCATAGCGGTGGTGTGCAGAAGGTGAGGTAGACAACTTGTTGAAGTTGGACTGAGTAGCTGCTGCTTCTTCCTCTTTGGATGCTGAGATCAACAACACATTGAGATCGGGTGGTGGCAGTCAAAAGGCAATGGGGCAGGGCTGTCCAATGCAGGGAGGAAGAGAGGGAGGGAGGTGCAGTCTAAGGGGCATGCGGCAGGGCTGTCAGAGAGGGGGAGAAGGGTGGAGGGAGACAGGGAGATAGGAGGGAGGGAGGCTGCAGCCCAAGGGCATGGGGCAGGGTTGTCCAAGAGAGGGAGAGAGGGAGGGAGGGAGGTAGGGAGGGAGGGAGGGAAGATAAGGGTGCAGGGACATGCAGAGGACGGAAGGGTGGCATGGGTTTGGTCATGTTGTAGCGGTGGGGGGGTGGCTTTCTGGGTAGGGCTGGTCGAAGGAAGATAGATGGTCTTAAAGGGTGGGGTCATTGCGGTTAATGGTGGGGTCCTGGGGGTCAAACTGAGGGTACTGGGCAGCGGCGGAGTGAACAATCACAGTGAAAGGGAGTAGTAGAATGTGGTAGGGTGACAGGTCCAGCGTCATGGTTGGGTATCATGAGGGAGGGGGCAGTCACATAAATAAGCAAAACAGGTGGCACAGATAAAGGGAAGGGTCAGGGTCAGGGTAGGCATGGGGATGGTAACAGATGTAGGCTCCGAGGGGAGAGAAGGCATGTTCCAGGGTGGTTATTGTATGAAGACTAACAAGGGGGAGGTTCAAGGGCGACAGAGGGGAGAGGAATGGTGATATTAGGTGGGTCAAGAGTGATGGGGGAAGCTGACGGGGGAAGGTAGGAGGTGGTGGGGCGAATCTGAAATGTTATGCACACCATTTCTGAAAGCTTGTCTTGGAGACCCAGTTGAAGTGCGAGGTGGCTGAGGATGTCACAGGCTGCCATCACTCACATCTGCCAGCTCCACCAAGAAGACGTGCATTCACTTGGATTGGGAGGCAATCTAATGACAGTAGCACTGGAAATCACCACGACATTGAACTTCTACACCAGTGGGTCTTTCCAGGGCTCCACAGGGGACATGCATGGAATATTGTAGTCAGCCACTCACAAATACATCAGCGAGATCACCAATGCCTTGTTGAGAAGAACGAATGAATTTGTTAGATTCACAACAGTCCCAGAGAGTCAGGCAGCCAGATCTATGGGAGTCGCTGCCATTGCTGGGTTTCCACAGGTGCAAGTGGCAATTGACTGCACACATGTGGTGCTGAGAGTTCCTTGGGATGAGCTGGCAGCCTTAAACAGAAGGAGTTTTCACTCTCTGAATATACAGCTGACATTTGATCACCAGAAACAAATCCTTCAGGTATATGTGTGCTGCCCAGGGATTGCTCACGATTCATAAATCCTCACTGACTTGCACGTGCACAATTGTTTGCTCCCCCTAATCAACTGCAGGGTTGGCTTCATGGTGGCAGGGGTTACCAAAAAAAGACCTGGCTAATGTCACCAGTGCGGAACCTGCAAATTGCAGCAGAGGAGAGGCATAATGTGGCCCATGCCTCAACATGAGCAACAATGCAGCAGACAATAGGACTGCTAAAGATGAACTTCTGCTGCTTGGACCCTCCGACAGAGCACTGCAATACTCACCAGAAAGAGTGTCCAGGATTATTGTGATCTGCTGTGTCCTGCACACCCAACTCAGCAAAGGGGGAGAGGACTTTTCAGAGGAGGAGATGGAGGAGCCTGATGTCTCCTCAGATGAGGACAAAGAGGAAGATGATGCTCCTCATGAGGGAATGGATGACAGTGGCAGATGGCAGGGCGATGTGGCAGACACCCTCATCACTGCCATATTCCAGGCCAAGTGAGGAATTGCAACACCTCCATGCCACTATAGGTTATCAACCTCAGGTGTTTGGGCACCCAGGGGTCTTTTGTGAGCGTAGACATTTTGTTTCATTGTTTTGGTGGCTGCATGAAAGTTGATGTTTTCACCATAACATTGTTGGTATTGTGATCCTGTGTATGTGCCAATCTGAAATAAGATGCATTCTACTGGTGTTAGATTTGCTTCTCAGACAAAATCACAGCATCAGTGCCAGCAGGACTGGAACACAACCTGTAGAACATTGGACATTCCCACCACATCTGGTACCCAGGAGGAAAAATGCTGCAGGCCCTTGGCACAAGCAAGCCCAAATCCATGCTCTATTGGAAGCCACATGAACTTGTAATTTGGCAGGGAGTCACACTGACACATTCTCCAAATGGGGGCAATGCCTTGCAAAGAACTCTTGTCATGTGGACACTAGCAAGACGTGCAGTCAGACGCTGCTCAGACTGTAGGCTTCAAGGGATGATAGTCATGAATGCTACTTGCTGGGTTGCCAGGTGCATTCCAACCCCCGACGTTACAAATAATGCCCAGGTTTAATCCTACATATGCCAGGATACTCGCAGATGCCACTATTGACGACGTGACACAATAAATGGTGTATCCGTAGGCCCAGTGACCAGGAACAAAGTGCAATGCCCTTAAATGCATGCAACAATTGCAGCAACTGGCAATATAATGGACCAGGAATTTCAAGGAGTGGCAATCACAGTCAAATTGCCACTTTGCTCCTTTTTTACTTACACTAGAATCGATTTGCACCTTCTTCGCCCAGCCTTCCGACTTGGGCTGGGTGAGAAATGTGCAGTGCAGTGGGCTCCCGAGACCTTCAGTCAAGTGCAGTAGAGTGGGAGGAAAATAAGCCACACCCACTTTTTTATGGCACTAACTACCATAAAGCAGGTAATAAAAGGTAACAGTCACTTTGAGAAGCCAGGGAAAAGGTAAGTGTGTAAGTGGGTAGAATGGGTATGGGCTGGATGGTCAGACAGGGGATGGGAGTCAGGTGGTCAGTGGAGGGGGTAGAATGGATCGGGGGGTTTCGGGTGGTCAGTGGCGGGTGTTGGGTTGTAAATGGGGTGGGTAGGATGGGTCAGAGCGGGTCGTGTAGTCAGTGAGGAGGGTTGTCTGGTCAGTCAGGGGACTCGGGGATGGTTGGGGGTATAGTTGAGGATAGGGAGGCTAGTTGGGGAAATGGGGGGAGTAGTCACAGTGTTGTGAGTGTGGTTATGGGGTCAGGAGTGTCGTCAGGGGGCTAGGATAGTAGTTGGGGGGTAGCCGGGGCGGTTTGTTGGGGGTCTGGGCGCATCAGTCCTATAGTTACCCGAAAGTTAGAAGTAGTTTTAATTCTTCTAACTTTTCCTAGGTAACTATTCAGAGTATAGCTGGTTCCCATTGCAAGGTAACTGCCCGAAGGAAGTTTGAACTTCCCGGACAAGTCTCTTGCAGTCCTTGCATGGGGATCCCCGGTGGGGGCCCCCAGCAAATCCTCTGGGGTACCTCAGTTATGAGCCAATGAAAATACAATGTACATGAATAAAGTGAAATTAAACATAAATTTACGAGTGTGTTTCACCTATAGAGTGAATAGACACCTGTGCCACCTTTGTGCCTTTACAATTTCTTAATCTTTCTTTTCCTATCACTGCCCCTAGGTGCAACCCCGGAATCCACAGCTGAGGTGGAGGCAGCCTGCTGACTGCTATGTCCTGTTGACTGAGATGACCTTGGCAGTCATCCTCTGTTGGGCTGAGACGTAGAGAACTCTGGCCAACTGAGAATCTCTTGCACAGGTGCCAGGTGCACCCTCCTCAGTCTGATCAGATGGTGCTGATGGGGTCACTGAGAGAGGAGAGGTGGAGCAGCTGAGCACTCTTGGAGTTCCCTGGGATGAAGCCCCCAGAGTACCTGGCTGACACCCCTCATCCCTGTCAGTGCATGGTGGCACCTCCCTCGAGGAGAAGGGACACTGAGGGGGAGGTCGAGGTGCCTTGTCCCCTTCCCACCTGACCACTGCTGCAATGCACTCATGGCTAACGTGATGGAGTGCAGGTCCAAGCATATATGCAGCAGCCACTGTGTGTTCTGCTGGACCTGGCTCTCCAAGGCAGTCACCACTCCACGAAGGCAGCCAAGCGCTTGCATGCCAGAGCCATGATAGCAGACAGAACATGGACGGTCTCCTCAAGCCTACAGTCCAATCTGCACATGGCCTCTAGCAACTCTGCCTGATGTTCCCCTGCCTGTCTCCATATCTCCATCAGGCCTCTTATTATCCAGAGGCTCATCAATAGCATGGGGCTGAGCACAGGCTTCATCTCCAGCAGTCCTCCAAGTATCAGAGACCTCAGCTGTCACATCCTCCATCAACTGGTGTCAGTGATATGCTGAGCCTAGGCTAGAATGAATAATCACCATGATGAATGTCTCTGCACTGTTAGAGGGTGTAGGGGAATGCTGTGATGGTACTTCCTCTGAGGGTTCTGAGTCATCATCCTCAGAGGTGGTACTCAAGGTGGAGATGGAGCTGGATGTGGAGATGGAGGTGGGAGACAGGTGCCACCTCTTTTTACTTCTTGACTTGCTGCGAGGATCTGCAGTGGAGAATAAAAAGAATTAGTTGATGGTTATGCACAATCCTTTTTCTCAACAATGTTTCAGGCATTACTCCTGTATGTTCATTTGTCAACACCAGACTGGAGGCATTCTCACTCCGATCTCTCTATCTGTGTATGCAGGGTCCTGGTCCTCCCCGGCAAGTTCTGCGGCTTCCTCTTCAAAAGGAGTGAGGATTTGTATGTCCAGGACACCTCCACTAGTCTTTGAGTGCTCCTGCCTATTATGAGCGGTTTTCTTCTGCAGACAGAGAGAATGATAGAGTGTCATCCCAATGCAGCATAACCACTTTATGAGTATGCATACCTATGACAGTTTGACACCCACACTGTCCGGCAACTGGTACAACTTTCACAGAATGAAGCGGCCCCCACACATTCCATTTAATGCTGAGGCTTACAACCCAAACTCCTGTCTGACATCCCTCTCTACTCACATGTTTACATTGTTTTATGCCCTTTTCAGTAACTGCATGGTGCCAATTACCCTTGGGGAGCGCAGCAGATTGTTCATCCTCTGAACCCAGTTTTACTTGTGGACCCCATGGCTGCTAACCGCCGTTGCAACTTCTGTCTTAGTCACCTTAGTCTGATGGGAGGGCCTCCTGCTGCCATCCCTGGGAACCAGGACTTCCTGCCTCTCCTGGACAGCCCTAGGTGAGCCTGCAGTGAGGCATCACTGAACCGTGGGGCCACTCATTGTCGGCTCTGAGACATCACTCTGGTAGCAGCAGTTGGTTTTTTGACAGGAGTGAAAGATCGAAGGATTGCAACAGCAGCTGTAGTGTCAAAGCCTCCAGTCACAGCCAATCTGATTCTGCTGGCTTGGTTGGAATGAATGCTGGTCAGGGTGCCCTTTAAATATAGCATTTGTACCTTCGACCCTGAGGGCAATAGCAGGGACATTGCCTTCCTGCTTGCTCGTCCGCATGATTCACTGCACTCCTCCACCATGCATAGTTAATTGACTGGCTGCCACGTGCTCATGCGTGGCCAGCTGTCCCTCCCCTGAGTGAAAGTGTCGCTCACTTTCTGTCCCACCACCGACAACCTCGTCGCTACCACACACAGTCATCCTTTGCCTATTCTGCCATTGAGGACTGTTGGACTACAACTTGTCTGGTATCTCCCACTGATCTTGCCGCTATGGGTGGCCCTACAAGGAGCAAGGAGCTCTCGACGGCACCACTCAAGGGGTCTTCAGGGCACACAAGCTTCTCCACCATGCCAAGGTGGCGATCCAAGGAGGATTACATATATATCAAATGTCTCAAAGCAATACTCCCAATGGGATCAAGTTTCCATTTGTTTCTGACAGGTACATTTGCTCAACGTAGGCTGAAATGGGAAAACCAGCACAAAGGTCAGGGAATTTTACAGGTGAGTTATGCCCAAAACCACTTATATTCATGTTTTCCAAGATCTTTTATGTTGGTTCAAGATTTAATTTAGCTGAATCAAGTCAGGTCCACAAAGCTGATCTTGATCCACGTCAAGATTGGGAGATTCCGCTGATTGAACTGATTCAGAGAGGACCTTCAATTTATTTTAATATGCACACAGACACTGAAAGTTTTAAAAGCTTTCTCGTATCAAAAAGTATTTAAGCTATGAAAAACCTGACCAGTGTACACCAAAAAAGCAGTTAAATGGTTTAGTGTAGTTTTTTAGTACTAATGTCAGACAATGACCATCTTCAACCAGAGACAATCTAACAATTTCCCATGAGGTTCAATGGCATCACCATTGCTGAATCCCCCACTATCAACATCCTGACAGTTGCATTGACTAGAAACGTAACTGGACCAGCCGTGTAAATACTGTGGCTAAAAAAGCTGGCCAGAGGCTGGGATTCTGCAGTGAGAACTGACTTCTTGACTCCTCAAACCTTTTCACCATCAACAAGCCAGGAGTCAAATGAAATATTCTCCATTTACCTGGATGAGTGCAGCTCCAACAAGAGTGAATAAGCTTGACACTACCCAGGATAAAGCAGCCCACTTGATTGGCAAGCCATCCGCCATTTTGAGCATTCATTCTCCCCACTACTGACGCACAGCAGTGTGTACCACATCTACAAGATGCACTGCAGCACTTCACCAAGGTTTCTTTGACAGCACCTGTCAAACCCATGACCACTATCACCTGGAAGAACAAGGGCAACAGGTGCATGAGAACACCAGTACCTGCTAGTTGCCATTCAAGTCACACATCACTCAGATTTGGAACTGTTTTGTCGTTCCTTCACTGTCACTGGGTCAACATCCTAAAGCTCCCTCCCTAACAGCACTATGGGTGTACCTACACCACATGGACTACAGCAGTTTAAGAAGGCAGTTCACCGCCACCTCCCCAAGGGCAACAGGGATGGGCAATATTGCTGGCCTTGCCAGCAATGCTCAAATTCCATGAACATGTAAAAACATCAATTATCTATAACAATTTTGGCTTATTCTTTATCACTTCACTATCCTATCCTCTCAAGGTTCCTAATTTATATTTTATGATTTCTTTTATGGATATTTTTAGAATGCTTTACTTCAATATTGGTGGATTCTCTTCTTATATTTGTACCTTCAATTATTGTCCCTTTTTCCCTTCCTTATTTTTTCTCTCATTTTTAAATCATATCTTTAGGCCCAATTTACCATTTTTCTTTATTTCAGTTTCTTTCTAATCCACAGCATCCTGAAACTTGAAATTGTCTTTTTGTTGCTTTTTTAAAAAATGCTAACATTTATTTCACAACTTTGCAATATCCTTTTTGGATCTTATTGTTCCTTTTCTATTTAGAGCTTAAATCATTTCATGTTATGATCATTACTCCTGAGGTGCTCATCCACTTTAAACTCAATTAGCTGATCCATTTCATTAAGATCTGGCAACACCTCTTATCTTGTTGCCTATTTCCAAAGTGCTTGAGGAAATAGTCCAGTTCTATTCCTATTTTCTCTTTGACTGTCCCAATCAATCTCTAAGAACAGCAATGTTATTATTCCTACTCATCTCCTTGATCTGTCAATTGATTTATATTCCATGCCTGTGTCTGCAGTACAATCCCTTAATGTAATAATCTCTTTTCTAACCATATTGGCACTGAACCTCTTTTAATTCTAGTTCTCTCTCTAAGACGTATTCCCTTCTTCACCAGTGTTGCCATACCTTCACCTTTCATGGTACTTGGTCCCTCCTAAAATATATTATATTTTACTTGAATAAAAGCAAATACTGTGCTTGTGGAAGCTGGAAATTTGAAATAAAAACAGAAAGTGTTGGAAAACTCAGCAGATCTGGCAGCATCTGTGGAGAGAGAAACAGAGTTAACATTTGAAGTCTAAACGACTCTTCTTTGGAACAGCCCACTGGTGAATGCCATCCACTATGTTAAGCATTCACTCTCCCCACTGCTGGCGCACAGTGGCTACAGTGCATACCATCTACAAAATGCACTGCAGCAGCTTGTCAAGGTTCTTTGGACAGTGTCTTTCAAACCCGTGACCTCTATCCCCGAGAACAAGAATCATATTGGACTCAAAATTTTAATTCTGTTTCTCTCTCCACAGATGCAGCCAGACCTGCTGAATTTTTCCGAACTTTCTATTATTTTATATTTTACTTGGATTATTTCCCACTTCTGTCCTGTATATAGCCAAGGTTTTGTTGTTCTACTCTTCCATGCATAGAAACACATGAGAAAATGCATTTCTTCTACCGGTCTTGCTCTGGGTCATGTGCAGAACAAATTTCCTCCTTACATGGACAGATAGCTACCCTAATTCACACTCCCTGTCAGGAGAACCCTAAGCAGGCCCAGAAGAACTTCTATCCCTTTATTCTACTGTTTCAGGGTGGGATTTTCCCCTCATTGCACCAAGTGCGGCAGCGGGCATGATAAACAGCATTCTACCCGCCGGCTGCAATGGCAGGTTTTTGCACCGCATCGTCCGCTTCCTGCCACATTAATTATTCATGCATGGGAAACATGCCGGATTGCCGGCTGGCAGTTTCTGACTCGCCCGCCCTGCTGTGAGCTCCCTGCTTCCTCACTCCAGGTGCCACATTTGAATAGCACCTGTGCACAGCTTTTTTAATGTCTGCAGCCCAGGACTGCCCCACAGAAGACATGGTTCCCAAAGGGAAGAAGCATGCTGCTCCGAGATTCAGTGATGCCTCACTGGGATGCCTGCTGGACGCATTCAAAGACCACCACAATATCCTCGACCCCTCTGATGGCCAGAGGAGGTCCACCAACCTCACCACTCAGGCTTGGCAGGCGGTGACCGCGGTGGTCAGTGCCAACGCAGCATAGGAGAGGTCAGCTACCCAGTGCAGAAAGAGGATGAATGATCTCATCTGTGTCGCCAGGGTAAGTCAACCATCTCATCACTCTCAACTCACACACTCACCAGCCCATCACACACTCATTGGCATCTCACACACTACCAGTTCAAGGGACATCACCACTCGCTCTCTCACACACACCTTCACATCTCCATCTGGCCTCATATCCTCTGTAGTTCGCATCCACATCCTGTCCATTGCTGCACTCACCCCCCCACACATGGCAGGCATCCTTATCATCTGCCCTGGGATGTGTCCTGCTCACACTCTCCATCTGCTTTTATTCAGGCCAAGCTCACATACAATCGAAGGGAGAGGTCTCAGACTGGGGATGGAGTGGCCAAAATCAAGGCCCTCACTCCCTACGAGAATTGAACCATCGAGCTAGCCGGAGTGAACATGGACCATGCCTGCACTGACAGTGGGGTGGGTGGTGCACATTCAAGTGAGGATTCTGTATAAGCTCAGCCCTCAGACAACCACACTGTGAGTGCATTGTCATGTTTTAGAGTCGCCTGCCATGCAATAATTGTCTCCCCTTTCTTTCATAGGTACTTCTGGATAGCACCCGAGTGCATCCACAAGACAGGCCCTCAACTCCAGCCCCGATGACACCTCAGATGAGGAACCGAGGAGAGCAACATATAAGACCCATCACAGCGTCCACCCACACCCTCCAGCATTGCAGACACACATACTTAGGTGGGATCTCATTCTAGAGTAGCATCGGGGGTCACAATCTGCTGAGCACACCACACAATCTGGTCCACAGTAGGCGGAGGCAGGGACATCTGAGGTTGCCGGACTCGGAGGACTGCTGGAGGCCAGGATTCTGTGGAGTTCGAATCAGATGACACGCCTCCGGACTTGGTCCTAAATCAGTTGGTGAAGCTGCAGCGACAATCACAGGAACATTAGAAAGGGATGTCAGCTGCATTCCTCAGATTCCTAAGGGCAATGGAGCAGTCGATCCGCATTCAGTCTGAGGTGATAGCGCCAGCATGTCAATGCACTGAGGTCAACATTGTAGGATGGCGGCCGCCATGGAGACCTTGGTCCAGGACATCGGTCCTGCGCTGCTGCAGGAGCAGCACTCCATTGCTGTAGCCATTGGTGGCATCCATCAGTGGCTACGTGAGAAGGGGGTGGGGCACCTAGACCTCACTCCACCTGCCCCTTCTCCTCAAGGAGTCAGCCAGGAACCCTTGGGATCCCATTGGGATAAGGATCAGCAGCTGGATATCCTGGGGTCATCCACCCAGGTGACTCCGGGACTGTCTGCCCAATCCCAATCCCTTCATCCTGTGACCCCATGATCTCCAGCTCCACAGGCCGAGGAGGGTGTACCTACCCCACAGCAGGACACCCAAAGCAGGCCAGGTCCTCCAGGTCTCAGCCCCCCAGAGAATGCCCGCCAAAGTCATCACAGACAATAGAGCGTAGCAATCAGCAGGCTGCCTCCACCCCCACTGTGGATGTTGGGGAAGCATCAAGACGTAGTGGTAGGGTTTGGAACGTTAGAAAAATTAAAAAGCTCGATGGTGCCATGGGTGTTCACAACATGTATATAACGTTCACAAATGTAAATAAAATCGCACCCATTTCACATCTCTTCTTGTGTATGCCTCCTTTTTATGATGAGCTGTGATGCTGTCAATCAGGTGTGATACCACGGTCCCACCCCCACTTATCACCGATGTCGCTATCATGGGCCTCTCGTCTATGTAATGTGCTTCCATATCACCACAGTGACCATTCTCGACATCAGTGATGCCTCAACCTTAATGTTAAGTGTGCTTGTGGAATGAACCTCGTTCACATGCTTTGCAGGGTCATGTCATGTTTATTCTTGGCTGTGTAAGATTGAGGCAGAGGTGTTCACCTATCTCACCTGCATTCTTGAAAGGTGAAGGTGTGGTGTACAAGGAGAGATGTGTTGACGCATGAAGAAAGGTCATATATCATGCAACTCCATGTGTTCTGTGCCTTCCGGCAAGGTTTTCATGCTATGAGCCCATATTCAGAGCTCATGTGTGCTACTGTCTGACAACTGCGTTTTCGACTTTCTAAGTGTGTATCTGCTAAGCTCACCAGTAAGTGGGAGCACTTTGCCACCTCAAGTTGCCGAAGCTCTGCTCCTCTCAGCCACATTATTGACCTGATGCTCAAACCTACAACCTTGAGCATTTCTTAATCTGTAATTGCCTGGATTGTGGCCACAAGGCTCTCGTCATAATGTTGGGATGCAGCACTGTGCATCTCATCACCTAAACATTCGCAAATGGTGATATTTGGCAGTAAATAGAGCCTTTGAGCATTCTCTGGAAGTACACATCGTAGCTTTAGACAATGTTGAGGGAACAATGTGATAGAAGCCAGGATGTACTGAAGCTGAAGTGTGCTCTTTATTAGCAATGACTTGTCACTTTGAGGGCCTCATGGTGTCTGAGCGTTTTGGAGTTCACATTGGCCAGGGCTGGCCACGAGGGCACAATGTGTGTCTTAAAGAGGAGGCATTTTAATGCCTGGAAGGCAAGTGGTTGAACGTCGTCATCCTCAGGTGGTCCACATGCATAGTAAGGTGAGGATAAAATCAGGCCAGCATCCCTAACTGAGAGTGCCAGATGTTAATGTGATAGAGAAGAAGGTGACACAGAGGATTGAGTCATTTCAGAATAGATGCACACCTGCAGATCATCCTCAGCTGCCTTGACCAAAGAGTCATCTATCTGTTTCACCATTGAGGTTACACAGAATGTGTTGTCGCGTTGCTGGAGATGGATCTTCTTGAGGAGCTTTCTCACATTGAAGACATAGAGCTACGAGCCCAATGAGGATAGTGGAAATGCTCCTGGCTCTTGTAGGCTGCTGCTGTGACTGGGAAGCTGGAGATACGCTTGAAGAGGCAGCACCTTCTGACGTCTGAAGCTGGGACTCCCTCCTCCAGTTTGCACCTCACCTCAGCAAGGACACATGTTCCCGAGGTTTCATCATCCTTCAAAGGATCAGGACAATGTCAGCCTGATGTGTAACTATTCACTCTCATGTTGAAGTGTATGGTTGAAATGAGAGGAAAAGAAACACTGGTGTTCATGCTGGCCCGTGATGGAGGACAATTATCGAAGAGGGTACTCGCTGCAACTCTTCATCCTCCTCGTGGAATCTGGTGGTTAGGAGGGCCTCACACACATGCCTTCTTCGTCTGGCCCATGCTATTGCCTCTTCCCCTGTAGCCTCAGCTTTCTCCAACTCAACGCCCTCATCCTCTTTGATGTTCTCCTCATGGAGGAGATGTGCAGCTCCTCCATGTCGGCACCTGGCAAGTCCTCCCCCCTCTGCAGCGTCAGGTAGTGCAGTGTGCAGCGAGCCACGATGATCTGTGAGACCCTCTGGGGAGTGTACTGGAGTGTTCCGTCAGATCGGTCCAGGCACCGAAATTGCATCTTAAAGATCCCTATGGTGTACTTCACCAATGTTCGGGTAGCAGCATGAGCCTCATTGTACCTTCTCTCTACAGATTCTGTGGCTGCCGCATGGGCGGCATCAGCCACGTCCTTTGCAGGAACCCTTTATCACTGAGACGTCAGCCCTCAATCCTGTGATTCCTCAAAGATGTCCAGGATCTGTGATCTACTCAAGATGTGTGAGTCATGGACGCTTCCTGGGAATATACCACAAACCAGCATGATAAGTTTCTTATGGTCGCAGACCAGTTGTACATGGAGTGAGTGCTAGCTTTTCCTGTTTATGTATTGGAATGTGCCTGTTCCCAGGGAGCTTTTATAGCCACATGAGCACAGTCAATGGCACCCGGAAATCTCAGCAAAGCCCAGTGCTCTGGCGTCCTGGCTTGCTTGATCTCTGTTGCAGTTGACGTAATTATGGGCCTTGGCAAAAAGGGTGCCTGTGACTTCAGGTTTGCATTTATGAGTGGACGCTTGAGAAATCCCACAGAGGTCCCCAGTGGAGCTCTGGAAGGAGCCACTGACTTGGAAGTTGAGTGCAGCCACTACTTTCACAGCCACTGGCAATGGATGCCCTCCCTGTCCCCGTGGCACCAATCCCTGGAGAATGTGGAAAATGTGAGTTACCAGAACCCTGGACATGCAGTGGTGTTGGTGACACTGGTTCTTGCTCATCTGCAGATAAGGCCCTTGGTCTTGAGGGTTTTGCTCCTCCTTTTGGTGAGTCAGATGCCTCCGTCGCAATCTCCTCCTTCTTCTCTCCTGCCTGTATGTGATTATACAGCAGCAATGAATCCAGGCTCCATTTATCTGATGGTCTACTCTGCAGTATGAATGAGAAACAGACAAGAGTCAGCATTAGTCGCTTTCTGTCAATGACTTGTCAGTGAATGTGGTTTCAAGGGCTTTGTACCTGTATAGGCAACTATTTGTCCCTAAAATGATGGCCAGTGCTGGGTGCGTATCAAGGTGCTCCCCACCCCCCCACCCCCCCCACCCTTTATATGGCTGACTGCTATGACATTGCTTTGGTCAGGCGCTTGGTTGTGCTGCTTTCAGCCCAGGCGCTAGGATCCTCATTCTCTGCACTCTAAAACTACATTCTTTGAAATAAACATGAGGTAAATGTTTAGTCAGGCAATGAAATTATTTGAGGGGGTCCTGAGGCTTCTCTTCTGTGAACTGTCCAGCACCATGATTCTAACATGCTCTTGAAGTCGCCCAATTGCTCTGGAGTGTGTTATTGCTCTGGGTAATTTACATGCTACGAACAAGGGGTTAAAACAACAAGATCAATTAGTGCAAATTTGCAGGATTAGTCTCGCATGAATGCACAACATTGCCTCACTTTCCTGATTCTCTGCATTGTCATTGAAAGGCTCCCAACATGTCTCAGCTGTGCCTCTCTCCTCATTTGGGAGTGCACAGTTCAGTTGTGTGCCTCTTTAATCAATCTCCCAAGTGCATGTATCTGCCCTCTAACCCACCCACAAAGCCCTCACCAGCAGAGCTTCTCCTCATTTTAATTTTGTGCCATCACCGTCGGTTCGAAGATGGTGGTGCTGAACTTTCTCTGGCAGACCAACTTGGACCCTTTCTGTGTGAGTGTGGAAACCCCTCTCACCAACCTGGTGGAGCTGAATATTCATATTTCCCTCCCTCCAAGACCTCTCAATCCTCCCCCTGCGTTCCTTGATCCCATTGTGATTGTGGGGGATACCTGTTTGTTAGCCCCTGAACATTTTGATGTGGATGTGCCTATGCCCGTGTGGCCCTCACCCCTTCGCATCTTGAGGCCACTTGCACTCTTAAGCCTATACCCCCCTCACACACTCTCCGATACCCCCACAATGCCTTTTCCCATCTGTAGTCTGCAGATGCCACCCCTGAGTGAGTGTGTCACCTGCAGTCCAGTATGATGCCAGAAATCCCATGGATTGAGGCACATAATGTCATGTCAATGTCCTGCACACAACATGCTGGGCACGACTGAGATTGGATTGACATGCGCTCCCCCTTCCCGGACTTGGACAAGGACAGTCTTTGCAAGCTCAGGGCTGTCAACTGAAGCGCTTCTTCATTCAACGCTCCTCCCATTCTGGCCCCAAGTGGCTTATGTCATTCTGTAACATAGGGCAGAATTTTCCATGCCCGTTGGCATTGGGCGTCATGGCAAGCATGAGCACACAATATAGCGGGAAGGCCAAAAATCGGTTTCACGACATTGTGTGATCGTCAGCTCTGCCTGTCAACAGCAGGCCGCCTTTCCTGCCGTCGCACGTCGGCAACTTCATTTTAATACATCTGCATATCATTATAAGCCCTGCTCGCCGGAATCAAATTAAATTTGTCAAATTTACCGCTCACATTGGCGAGAAAACACGCTGGTGTAGAAAACATCTTGACGAGTGTGACATGCAGAAGTTGGGACTTACCAACAGGGCCTTGCTCACATCGCGGATATTCGAGGAGCAGAAGATGCTGGAGCCCTACATTTACCAGAACCTGGAGGAACATGTGCATCGCATGCTGGGTGGATTCTCATAGTCATGGCTCTGCTGCAAAGCAGCTCGTGGAAGCTGGAAGGTCACCCTTAAGGGTCTATTTCAGGACATCCTTGCCTTGACCTTGTCTGCTATGGTGATCGTCGAGGGAGTGGAAATGAAGGTCCAGCTGTGAGTGGGAGAGGAAGGTCTAGGTTTGACTGGGAGAGGAACATGTACTGGGAGTTGAAGATGGGATTGGGGGTACAATGGTGTCGGGGGTGGTGGGGGGGGCAGTATGGTTGTGGGGGAGGAAGTACAGGCGTTGTAGTATATAATGGGGGAGAATGTGGCAACTTGGAAGGTAGGTGTAAAGTGGAGGAAGGTGTAAGGGAAATGGTTTGGGGGGAGGGAAGGAATTCAGAGTGGGGAAGGAGTCCAGGGGGAGAAGGAGTAAGGCAGGGATGCCCAGGTAAACGTGCAGGGGGGGGTCCATGAAAGTCGATGACTGCCTCCTGGGGAATGAAATGAGGACGGGCATGGTAGCAGGGAATGGTGAGAAAGAGGGAGGGCAGAGTGAACCTGTACGGTAGGAGGGTGAGGGTTCGGCAGTAGCCATAGAAGGTATGGCGAGGGTGGTTGGTGGGGACTTGGAGGCAGGTACAGGTCCTGGGGATGGGAAGGAGGAGGTCGGGGAGATCAGTGTAGAAGGGGGTGGGATTTTCAGGAAGGTAGGGAACGTTCACCTGGACACCCCGGAAAGAAAAGGGTTCTGGCTGGTTGGTGATGGTGGGAAGGTGGAAGGTGATGGCAGGGGGGTGTGGCGGGGGTGTGGTGGGGGTCAACAGGGATGGGGGGAAAGACATGGGTGACAGGGAAGGGGAAAGGGGGAGACATACTTCACGTACCATCTTGCAAAAATGAAAGTGAAGGGAGCATCGTGTTCAATGAGCACAGGTGCTGCATGGGAGTGTGATCAGTGGGTGGGTGGAGATGCAGGTCAGCTCAGATGGACAACTGAAAGTGAACGCCAGCAGGCAGCATTGAAAATGCTCGGGACATTGAGCTGAGTGTGATGGAAGAAGGGTCCGTGTGTGTGGGAGAGGCTTGCATGAGGCTCTGAATGGCCCTGTCACACATACCCTTCTCCATCCAGAATCAATCGTGGGCCGGCTGTGTGCAGCTAAACCACTAGTGGGGCAGAGGGGGGATGCAGGAGGAGGACTCGCGAAGCCTGTCAATGAAGCTGAAAGACACCATTACACGTTATTCAGTGAAAGTGAATAAATTTTCAGATTATAAAATGACAAAATGTGTTCACCCATGCAACCAACAGTGATCAGAAATTCTTAACTTTTCTAGGCCTATCACTTTGTCTAGGTGCTGCGCTGACATCCACAGCAGGGGTAGCGATAGCCTATGCAATGGTTGGCCCTGTTGCCCCTGATGACTTTGGCGTGGATCCTCTGGAGAGCCAAGGCCTTGGGGACCTGGCTTGCTTTGGCTGCCTTCCTGTGGGCCATCTGCTCCCTCTGTGGTGACAGAGGATGTGTTTGAGGGGCTCACAGGCAAAGGAGACTTGGAGAGGGGGGGACAGCCTCTGAGATTCCTGAGCTGATGACCCAGGGGTTTCCAGCTGCTGCTCCTCCTCCCTTCGGATGCCCGCGGGCTTGGGCCTGACACCCTGAGGGGAAGGAGCACCTGGGGGGAAATTGAGGTGGCCAGTTTCCCTCTCACATTGCCATTGCAGGAACTCATCCATGGCTACCGTAATGGAGTGCAGGTCTGCGTGCATCTCTACATTCTACTGGACCAGGGTCTCCATGGTGTCCGCCATCCTTCCCATGGAGATCTCCATGCACAAGTGGGCACCACGTCATCAGAGAGCAGGCGATTTCACTCCTCCAACTTGTGTGCCACTCTGTTGAGGGCTTCCAACAGCTCTACGTGATGTTCCCCCACCTTCTGCTGACTCTGCATGATGAGTTGGAAAGCTGAATCCAGAGGCTTGTCATCTGACTCGGACCTCACAGATGCCTCTTCCCCCAAGTCCTCCAAGTGCCGGGGGCCTCAGCAGAACCTGCTTCCTCTTCATGCGAACACGTGTCCGTGTGGAGAGCACCAGATTATGAACTCGAGCCTACTCTAGATCTAAGTCCCACCGAGGTGTGTGCCTCTGTGCTGGTGGAGGGTAAGCTGTGTGATGGGTCTTCCAGGCTGCTGATTTCCAACTCTTCAATGGAGGAAGTGTCCTCAAGGTTGGAGGTGAGGGCCTGGATGGAGCTGAGGGACTGACTGTTTGTGGGTGTCGGTCACTTGGCAGAGATCCCGGTGATCCAAAGAAGAGATCATTAGTGCATAAGAGCAGGGTTGAAAGCAGGAGAGAGAGAGAGCACTCGCAGTTATGTTGAGAGAGGGATGATGTGGTGCAGGATCCTCACGTGGGTGTTCGCTGCCAACATCACCATCGCCACAGGCACGGTCCACATCCTCACCAGTAGACATGATGGCATGCTCCTCAAAGTGAGTGAGGGGCCTAATGTGGGACACTCCACCCCGATCTGGGACCTCTCCCTGCTGCTGTGAGCCAGCTTCTCCTGCAGGAAAACAGGTGGAGAGAGTGTGAGCAGGACACATGGCACTGCATGGAATGTTTGTGTGGTGAGCGGAGTCATGGACGGGATGAGGATGTGAGCTCCAGAGGATATGAGCCTGATGGAGATGTGAGGGTGTGTGTGAGTTAGTGGTGATGTTCCTTGAGCCAGGCAGTGAGTGAGGTGCCAGTGAACATGTGATGGGATTGTGAGTATATGTGAGAGTTCAGAGTGATGAGATGGTTGACTTACCCTGGTGGCATGGATAGAGATCGTTCATCCTCTTTCTGCACTGGATGGCTGACTTCCTGTGGGAGGCATTGGCACTGATCACCGCTGCTGCCGCCTCCCAAGCTGGATTGATGTTGCTGCCCCTCCTGTGGCCAGACTAGGGGTAGAGGGCATCACGGCGGGCCTCCACAGTGTCTGAAAGGTGTTCCAAGGATGCGGCACTGTATTGGGGGGCTGCTGTCTTCTTCCCTTTCAGGGCTACGTCTTCTGTGCAGCAGTCATGGGCTGGAAACACCGAGAGGTGTGCGCGCATCTACACTTCAAATATGGCACCCGGCGTGAGGAAGCAGCAAGTGACGGCATGGCAGGCGAATCGGAGGCTACCCGCCAGCGACCTGGCATGTTTCCCGGGAATGCATGATTAATGAAACGGGACTGGGATGATACGGCATGAAATGCCACCATTGTGGCCAGGGGGTAAAATGCCCATTTTCCCACCCACTACTGCACTTAGTGCAAATGTGGGATGATTCTGCCCATAGTATCTCCCCATCTTGGTGCTGAGGACACTAAACCTCCACACCCTCCCCACAGTTATGTGTCTGAGTGCAACCTTCCCCACTTGTGTCGCTCAGTACAGCCCTAGCTGTGCAGCCCCTTCCCATGCTTCAGGCCAGTTTTCCCCTTCCCCAGAACAGCCCTAGCCCAGCAGCCCATTAAAAGCCGCCTTACCACTGGTCTGGTAAATAGAGGCTTGCCTCTGACACTGCCCTGGAAGCGATGTGGCACTGCCTGCGAAGTCTGGCACTGATTACCACGAGCGCTGCATGATGCAATGTAGGTAAACAAACCTTGAATTGACGAGCGAAGTGAGGGTTGCCCGGTGCATGTCACTTATATACCGTTGTGAAACACATCGGTCTAATTGGACACAAACGTGCCGTGATCCAGCATGGGCGTACGATTCCAGTGAGGATTACTTATAATGCCACGCTGGGAAACGCGGATTGAAGGCTGCAGCGCACAATCGCAAACTGGTTTGATGACACCGTAAAACCGATCTTTGACCTTTTTGCGATATTTTCTGCTCCCACCCGCCACGATGCCCAGCGTGAATGGGAGCAGAAAACCCCAGCCTTAGTCTTTTTCTTGTTTATAAGTAATTGATTGCATTTTCCTCGATTACCAAGGAAACCATTGTTTTATCCCTAAGTTTTGTATTTGCTTTTTTAAAAAAACAGTATATTTGCCTTAATTATATCAATATTCTCTACTTGCTTATTACTTTAATTTTAACAGCCTCATGTTTTCTAGTTTAAATGACCTTTCACTTCCCTATTTATACATTTTGCCAGTTCATTTGTTCCCTTCCTCTTCAGGAAGCCATCCTTGTAGAATAACTTTCATCATTCCCACAACTTGTGCTAATGCCTCATTAAATGGAAACCATCATCCTGACACACCCCATTACTCAGATATTATACTCCACATTCTGTTTTTTCACAAAGCTGGGGGAATAATCTAAAGATTACCACCCTTGAATTTCTGCTCCAACAATTACTTCCCAATCTCTTAAATTTATTTAATAGAATATCAGGCCTTTTCAATGTCAATTGCTCCCACGTGGACCTAGGATGGTTTCTCTCTCTTTAATAATTTTTTCCAATCTTTCCAAAATGCTCCTTATGGTACCAAGAGGCAACAAAGTAGTTGCAGCCTGGACTGAAAATTATAGGTGTTCACCTGGCTAACTATTGAGTTCCCTATTAATACTGCCTTCCTAATTGCATTGCTAATCTGCCCTTCCTTTTTAGCTGCTATTGCAATCCATTTGATGGTCATGACAAGAACCTTTCCCCCCCGCCCAGGAAGCCAGGGATTCAAATTTGGTAAAAGAAGTAATTTGGTCTTCCTGCTCTAGCCATTCCCTCCTTGCTTTCCCTAACCTGCAAATCATCAACATTCTTTCTACAACTGCCAGCTCACTATCTTTCAGCAGGTAACTACTCTCTAAGTTAATTGCTACAGAAGCCTCTTTCCCTCCTTGATGTCTCAGATCATTTCCAACTCTGCCTGAAAGTTAGAGATCTCGAGCTCATATAATCTCTTTTGGAAACACTTTCTGTACATGTTTGTCAGGGTTAATGTCTATTACTCAAAACCCCCACATCCTGTAGAAAGTGCAGATCACTATCCTTTCCTATGCCGCTATTTTTACTATTAATGCTACTTGAGCTTATATTATTACCTGCTTAAATTAATATTGGACTATTCCACGTCTCCTTCCCTCCTCCCTGAATTTTCACTCTTGCCAAATTCTCATTATGTCTGTTATCACCTCACTCCAAGGTATATTCTCCACTCTTCTACTATTTTCATATTCTTACCAAATTAATTCAAACACTAGCTTCAGCAGCTCAACTACACAGTAGATTAATTAACACCTAGTCAGTGATTAATGATTACCTGCCATCTGTTAACTACAGTTGCACAATTTTCAATTTAAAATTATAAAAGGGAAAATACACAAGATATTCTGAATTACTTAACCATTACTTACCTTTATTCCCCACTGAATTTCTACTCGAGTAAAATTTCCATTCTGGAAGTGCTGTTCTTACCTCACTCTGTTGCCAGTTAACTCCATGGTATGAACACCGCTCAAATAAATGGTTCTTTTATTTGCAGGTGCCTCTGATTTTGCCAAAAGAACTTTCCATCTTCTCTTTTTATCTTGTAGGATCTTATATCCACTGAGCTCTGTCCATTTCCATTTCTTTGTTAATTGATTACTGCTATCTTCTTTTCTAGTATTTCTCAGCTCTCTTACTGTAGAAATCTTCTTTGGTTTCTCATGGCTCCTTCTTACATCAATTACTTGGCTTTGAAAGTTTGTATAGAGCTGTGTGCTCTATTTCTATGAAATAGTCTGGTGATGTGTCCAGTATCTCACCTGGCACATTTTAAAGGAAGAGCAAAAAAGGGTAGGTATCGGATGTGTGCTTTTCCAAGGATTGCAGTTGCACTTTATACAGCGTTGTCTGTTTAACTGCTTGAATTTGGATCTCTTGGCAAGTTGGTCAGATGCCTGAACTTATCATAGGTTGGAATTTTCCACCATCCCGCCCCGCCTCGCCCCTATGGCGAGTAACCATGTGGCGGGGCCGACGAGCCATTGAAATCTCCATTCACATCGGCAGGAGGTGCCTGAAAATTCCGACCATAATGTGTGCAAGCTATTAGAATTCACTTGAGTTAAATGATGGCCCATTCTCTCATTTGCAATCCATTATTTTCAAAATGAGCTCTGGCCTCAGATAGGGCTCTTTCCCTTGCTTATCAGTCTATTTCAAAGAAATATGAATAATAGGTAGAATGTATGAGATATAAAATCATATCTATTTTATCCCCAGGACCATCCTGGTATTTGATGGCTAAAATAAAAATCCTTTTGTTGTTTGGCTTGAAATTATTGGTATACATCCAGGTATTTAACCACTACATCTTGTTCTGTGAGTGCTGATAAACCTTCTACCGTCATAATGTTCTCATGATACACAATCACATGTTACATACATTGAGTGGCCCCAGCAGCTAGAAAAATCCTATGCCCACCCGGAGCGATTTGAAACTCAGTCTGGCACTTCTTGTTGTTCTTAGAGTTTATAACCCACACTCTCTTTTCCCCCAATGCTAAAATTTATATTATGTTGAAAATAAGCAGCAGGTCTTAAAATTCCAGTGACGCATTCAGGTATTCAGTTAAGAACATTAATAGGAACACCACAATCTATTTGGAATGCATTTGGGCATATAATTTATTAGTGCCTGCTAGAAATGACAGAATGTGAAAAGCTCCACCCATTTGTGTTTTGAAATTGCAGTCAGGTCCTTTGTACATCACAGAACACCAATTTGTATATTACAAGTAACCTTCCAACTGAAAGAGGTGGATGCTTCTGCTATTTATCCCAGGATAAGATGCCCAGGCATTATATGATGACCAGGTGATATTTCAGGCCACTACTACTTTGTTTGCACCAGGCAGGGCAAGTTAAAATTAGCTCTATATTGTTCATTAGTCTCCCCAATACAGAATTGGTACAGCTTAATAAGAAGAATTGCCATATCTGTCTTGTCTTCACCTGTCTTAATCTGAAGACTATTAAATATTCCCAGTGTTTTGCTTCCCACCGAAGGTAATTGGTATAGTAACTCTGACATCTTTTGGATGTGTAATCAGACGTATAATCAATTTCGTACTTTTTTACATTCCTGTAAAGTTTTTTTTTCAATTCTTGGTTAGAATACCTAACATCTCTAGTTTTGCTGAGAATGATAAATTTTTAATAATAGGTTTGCAGAACTGAACAAGGACATTTTGGCTGATGCAGTAACAAAGAACAGAATGTAGCCAAGCAAATATTGGACATGAGCCGCAGTTCCCTATAAGACTGTGTGCCAATGTCACCTTGGAGAGGGTGCAGGGGAGATTTATGAGAATGGTAGCAAGGATGAGGGACTTGTGTTATGTGGAGAAACTGGAGTTATTCTCTTTAGAGCAGAGAAGGTTAAGGGGAGATTTAATTAATCGAAGTATTGAAAATTATGATAAATTTTGATAGAGTAGATGAGGACAGGCTGTTTCTCCTAGCAAAAGGATCAGTAACCAGGGGACACAAAGTAAGTTAATTGGTAAAAGCCAGAATGGAGATGAGAAAGTTTTTTCACTTGTGATCTGAAATATGCTGTCTGAAAAGGTGGAGGAAGCAGATTTAATAGTAATGCTCATAAGGGAATTACACAAATACTAGAAAAGGAAATGATTACAGGGCTATGGAAAAAGAACAGGAAGTTGGGCTGTCAGTTAGCACAGATACGATGGGCAACATGACCTTCTTCTGCCTTGTAAGCATATGTTGTCACAGGAAACATTTCTCCTGCCTTTAAATGTTTTCTCTGCTGCATCTTTTAACATATTCTGGTGGAACAAGTTATTTCCATTCTGACACCATGGGCAGGATCTCCCCCCTATCAGGGGAGTTGTGCGGGAGCGGGCGCGAGCAGGCGGGTTCCTGGTCAGCGCCCCCAGTCAGGGACGTGCCGCCATTTTACGTGCGCGGGCCAATTAAGGCCCGCCCAGTGTGATGTCCGCCAGGAAGCGCTATCCTCCTGGGCGGGGGATTCCCTGAGCTGGAAGTGCGCTATTTCGCGCATGTGTGCGAAAGAACACACAGATCTCTCTGAGGTAAAGTGCTGCCTCAGGGAGATCGGCTCAGGTTTGAAAGGTTCAATAAAGAAGGGGAAAAAAATTACTGACATGTCCACTTATGTGCCACTGTCACATGAGCTGGGACATGTCAATTTCTTTTATTTAAACATTTTATAAAAATTTTAATACCCTCATGAAACCTCATTACGCCCTTAAGGTTGGACAGGTAGGTCCATTTATCACGTTAATTACTTTTTTAATGGCCTTAATAGGCCTTTGACAGTTCGGCGGGCGTACAGCTGATTCGGCTGCGCGCCTGCCAAACTGAAAATCTAAATGACGCGGGGTGATGTTGGGACGCACGGCCGACATCACCCCACATCGTTTTACGTGTCGGTGAGCGGGCCCTGCCCCCCCGAACAGAAGATTCTGCTCCATGTTGTGTTTGTTATTAAGTTCAGTTTGTAAGAGTAAAAAAGACTACAGAGCTTCAAAAGATGTGGCTTGTATTCATCAGCCATTTCAGTACAGAGCTATTCTATTGTTGATAATACAAACAGTCCTGGATTTCAAGATTAGTTACAAAACTTCCTGTACTTTCAGATCGTTATGATTAAATTTGATACAAATGTAAGTCATATTCATCTCCACACATAAAATGTCTCATTTCCAGTTTTTAAAAAAAGATGCTTGAATTATTTCTATTGGTTTCCTATTAAAAAGTTCGGGTAACCATTGATATTGATTGAGACAAAGTAGGCAGAATTTTAATCCTACAATTAGAATGATTACACCACAGACAGAGACCATTTGGCCCATCATGTCTGTGCCAGTTTCCTGTGAGAGCAACTCAGCTCATCCCACTCCCTTTTTTCTGTAGCTCTGCAAATCTTTTCTATTCAGGTGCTTATCGAATTCCCTTTTGAAGCCACACACTCGCAGGCAGTGTATTTCAGATTCTAAACACTTGCTACATAAAAACTCTTTTTGACATTTTGCCAATCCCATAAAATCAGTGTCCTCTAGTTCTTGACCCTTTCATCAATGATGCCAATTTCCATCTACCTACTCAGTCTTGAACCCTCATGATTTTAAACACTTCTATCAAATCCCCCGGGGCATGACCACAACTCTGCCAATTAATCCATGTGACTCATATCCCTCATGCCTGAAACCATTCTTGTAAATTGCTTCTGCACTGATAATCTTAAATTGGTTGTTAACATACTTGGGATTGTTCAGCAAGTGCTGTCCAATTGCACAATCACATATAACATTAGGCATTATGTTCTGAGTTATAGAAGCATGGGTTGGTTGACCAATTTATGATTATCAGTCAGGTTCGCAAGTGGCTCACTTATGCTTGTTAGGAACTATGTATATTCATATGCAGGGACCTGGCCCCTGCAGGCAAAAGGAACATGCCCAGGCATTGAGTGGGGGCAATAGTTCCCTGGTACATTACCATGGCAATGCCTTGACCAAACAGTGGACTTGCCAACCAGTCAGCACCTTTTTCTCATGCAGTATTGTTGCTCCCTTGGAAATTTGGCATTATTGCATCTGTCCTGATGAATGCAAATTGAAATACTTCAGCAGCATTTTTCTTTCTCCAGCAATACTCAAGTTCTGTTCTATCAAGCGACCTTTGGAAACGATTCAGTACAATTATTTATTTGGAGTTTTCAAGCCCATGTTTTAACATCAGCTTGTTATTGATCTGGCAGCGTGCCTGTCACTGGTATAAATATGTGGACCAGATACTATCATTAAAAATATATATGCATTCATTGTCAGGATGCATATAGGCATAGATCAGGTTATGTTTATAGGCAAAGCAAGCAGTACAAAGCGCATCAATAGGCTGGGTACTATTTTCACTTAACATACTTTTTTATTCTAATGATTATTCTTTCCACCTTAAAACAATTCAATCACCTTTTTTACATTGAAAAGCACTTGAGGCACACACAAATGTTACAATTTTGCTTCCTGTCAGCCTGACATTTGGTTGTCTTTCCTTTGCCTTGCATTATTGCTTTGATAGCTAATGACACCTGCTATGTGTGTCCCATTTGATCATTGTTTCATTCTTTTGTACTTGTTCTAGTTTGACTTCAAGGACCTACATGGCTGTTCCTGCTTTTGAATATAATCTCACCATGTCAATTTGCCTATGGACAAAATTTCCTTTGGTTTCTGTAGAGAATATCTTGTGAACCCAGTATGCACTCGGTCAATTATCTAAATGTTATTTTTAAAACTAAAACTTTAATTAAACGTTTGACAACAATCTCCTGTTTGTATTCAACATTTAAATGGTGAATATTCAGCATTCTAACTGAGAAATACTTCATAACTTGTTCACGCTGGAATGTGTAGAAATTCTAGTTTCACACTGAAGCATGTAAGTGGTAAATTAAATTCAGGTATTAAAAAAGCAAGTTAAAATGCACATCATTATACAAAACTTAAAGCAATTGTTATGATTTTCATAGAGACCAATAACTTCTAAAGAGAAATTCAAACTTTCGTTTAACAGCTGAAAGAATAACATGTCAAGATTTCACATTTCAAAACTTTTACTGTATTAAGTGAACTAAAAACACTATTGACTAAACATTATTTTCTTTTATAGGCAACTTATACTTTAAACTATAGAAATAAATGGTTCCTTGTTACTTATCACACATCCCACTATCCATGGAATTACAATTCTTATTGCAAACAGTTCACCATTACACCCAACTTCCAATGTATTTCTTCCTTTTTACTTTCCCAGCTGGGTAACTTCTAATCCCAGAACTACCTCTCACTGTAAGGTGTGGTGGAGTCTATGGTTTCAAAGTTTGTATTTTTCAAGACACACTAACTGAAAAGAGAAACCGAGAAAGGAAACTGACGCTTCCAGTTTCTAAGGAAACTAAGACTGAAACTGAGATTGGAAACCAAAACTTGTGATGGGACTGAAACTGGTTGAAAGCATATAAAAGGACACAGAGCCACCAGAACTCAAATGATGATCCCAGTGGTGCAATAAAGCGAGGTTAAAGGAGATGAAGGTTAGATCCAGAGACTGAGGATAGGCAAATATACCACTACTGCAGCTGTTTCTGTTACTTGAAGGTAACATTAGTGGATCTATGCCATTCAGACCACTGTAAGAAGAGTTGAGGAGATTCTTTGGATGTGTGCCATTTTTGGAACTTGGGTTGGTTGTGTGCTGATGTCAATGGGGATCAGGCTAAATCCTAGAAGAAGAGGAGATTAACTTCTTTTTGAGTGAGACAGAGTTTTGAAGATTGATGACATATATGCTGACTGGACTGCTAAGCTAACTCATAAGATCTATGTTAGTTGGTATCTGCCATTTAATGTGTAATTTATAGCTTATAATCGGCCACAATTTGGGTGTTAATTCATGTTGACTTACATTGATTCTGAATTTTAGAGTGTAGGTGATTACCCAAGATAGTATTTAGTGTGGTCTTTGTTTGATTCTTGTGGTGTAAAAATTATTTTGTTTAAACCATGGAATCTTGTGGCTTCTTAAATTATTGGACCGAGGTTATAACAAAGGATTACACTGTAGATTTCTTCTGCTAGCTCCAAGCTAGGCAAATCTTCCAGCCTTCTTTAACTCCTCTTGAGTTTGGTCTTCAATCTGAGCATGAGTCCCTAACCATGTTCAGTGTGGTGAATGATAGAGTCAGAATTTTCTCTGCTTGAGGTGCAAGCCTAGCTGATTCTGACACTTTCTCTATACCTCTGAGTTGACTGCAGTTCACACAAGACAAAACTGAAACCCAGCCTGCCTGTGATATTCATGGATTTATCGGGAAGCCTGTAACCTGATCTCAAAATGGCTTCCTCTTCCCTCTTCACCATTGGTTTTGTATCTAAGTAGAAAAGCTAATCAGTTATCTTTGATACTAACTCCCTTTCATCTTAGAAGTAAAGGAATACCTACAGCACAACTGCTTATAATTTAATAACTACAACACCTTTCTGAGACTTTGGTAGACTCAGGGTCTACTCATTGTAGACTTAGAGTGGAATTTTCCCAGATTTGTATTAAGCACAGTAGCGGGCAGGTGAAATGACGTTTTACCCATCAGCCACGATGGTGGGTTTTCATGCCGTATCATCCCTAACCTGCCTCATTATTTATGCACTCCCATGAAACATGGGAGCTATGTTTAAAGTCCAGCGACAAGCATAGCGCTCATTGTTTCCTGCTCACTGCTGCTGCACAGATGACATGAACTGCAAAGGAAAAAAGACCGCAGGCCCCCGCCTCAACAGCGGGTCTGTCAAGTGACTGCTGCATGCCATGGAGGTCCACCAGGATGTCCTGTACCTCTGCTCTTGCTGTAGGATGGGTAGCAGTGTGACCAATCCAGCTTGGGAGGTGGTGGCAGTGATAGTCAGCACCAGTGCCCGTCAGAAGAGGACAGCCACCCAGTGCCTCAAGAGGATGAATGATTCCACCAGGATAAGTCATGCTTCTCATCACTCTCAACTCACACACTCACAAACCCATCACACATCCACAGGGCCCTCGCTCACTGCCAGTTCAAGGGACATCACCATTCACTCTCTCACATACCGTCATTGTCATCATCCCATCCATGGGACCGCATTAGGGTTAGGGTTAGGGTTAGGGTTAGGGTTAGCCACCAGCCACACAGGCCAGACATACTTATCATCTGGCCTGGCAGGTGTTTTGCTTACTCTTTCTCCATCTCTATCCATGCAGGACAAGCTGGCACACAACAAGAGAGAGAGAGAGAGGTCGCAGATTGGTGGCAGAATGCACAAAATCAAGGTCCTCATGGACTTTGAAAACAGAGCCATCCAGCTGGCCGGCAATGACCGGGACTGGTCCTGTGCTGAAGGTGAGGTCAGTGCTTCTCTAGCAAGTGAGGATCCAGCAGTGCAATATCCATCAGACCACCATGTTGTAAATGATGTGTCCTGTTTCACAGGTCACTACCATGCACTAATTATCTCCCCTTGCTTTTGCAGACACATCTGCCAAACAGCCGACAGACTCCATGACCCAGGGCCTCCAATCAAGTCCTGAAGAAACCTCTGAAGAGGAAGCTGGAGGCACCCTCCTTAAATCCCATCACAGCGCTCACCCACACCCTCCACCAGTGCAGAGGCACACACCTCGGTGGGACCTAGCTTTAGAGTAGTCCCGGGATCACAATCTGGTGAGCATATCGCACTGTCTGATCCACAGCAGACGGCAGCAGGGACTTCCCAGATGTCCAGCACTTGGAGGACTGCTGGAGGCCAGAACGTTGCTGAGTCTGAGTCAGACAACGAGCCTCTGGACTCGGTCATATCACAGTTGCTGGAGCTGCAAAGGCAAGCTCAGGAACATCAGGAAGGGATGTCCGCTGCACTCCTCAGGTTGCAAGGCACGATGGAGGAGTCCGTATGTCTTCACTTTGAGATGATAGAGCCGGCATGACAACGCATGAGTTCAACATTGGTCAGGTGGCGGCTGCCATGGAGACCTTGGTCCAGGACTTCACTCCTGCACTGCTGGACGGGCTCAACTCCATTGCTGATGCCATAGTTGGCCTCCAACAGTGTGTATGCGAGAGGGGTGCCGGGCAGTTTCATCTCACTCCAGCTACCCCTGCTCCTTAAGGAGTCAGCCTGGGGACCCTGGGCACCCGTAGGGAGGAGGATCAGCAGATGCACACTCCGGACCCATCCGTCCAGGTGACTCCGAGTGATTCTGGCCAATCCGAATTCCCTCTTCCTGTGACCTTAGCAGCTCCAGCTCCACAGGCCGAGGAGGGTGCCACTGCCACACAGTATGACCCCAAAAGCAGGCCGGGCCCTTCGAGTCTCGACCTTCCAGAGGATGCCCGCCAAGGTCATCACAGACAAGGCATTGCAGTCAGCAGGCTGCCTCCACCTCCACTGTGGATGTCTGGGGAGCAACAAGACGTAGCAGCAGGACGTAGCAGCAGGGTTAGTAAAGTTAAGGAGAATTAACTCTTTTGGAGTCAACCAATTAAACTAAATTAACAAAATAAGGGACAAAATAAGCACAGCCCCTAAATTAGGGAACTGCAAAACCAAAGACAAAATTTAAAGGAAACTTACAAACATCAAACCAAAATGTGCTTAAGGGGGTCTATAAAACACCCAAGTCCCTGCAGTGCCCACCGAGCACAGAAGGCCTCGATGGTGCCAGCAGACACCGCGTGCTCCCTCTCCAGGGACACCCGGCCGTAAACGTAGCTGTGGAAGAGGGGCAGACAGTCAGGTTGGACAACCCCCTCAATCGCTCACTGCCTGGACCTGTTAATGGCTAATTTGGCCAGGCCTAGGAGCAGGTTCATGAAGAGGTCCTCCTCCCTCCCGGCCCCTCTCCGCACCGGGTGTCCATAGATCAGGAGCGTGGGGCAGAAGTGCAAACAAAACATCAATGAAAAGTTTTTTAAGTAACTAAAAAGGGAGTGCAGCCTACAACACCCAATATACACATGGTCCATGGACTCCACAAGGCCGCAAAAGGGGCAGGTATCTTGGAAGTCCATGAACAAACACATCCTATGGTTGTACAGGACTGCTGCGTGCAACACCCTCCACCCCAAATCCCCGATGGAAAGCTGGAGGACACCTCCGTAGAGGGCTCCCCAACGGGGACCTCTGCCACCAGACAGCAACAAGGCATGCCAGGGTGTATCCGGGCAGCGGGCAAGGGCAAGGAAGTGAAGGGTGTGCAGCAGCAGTCCGTACAGGAAACCCCTCTGCGCCGTGCTAAAGGACACGAAGGGCTTTTCCACGAGGCGGCTCATATTGCGGGGCACCGGCTCCCAAGGGAAGGTTTGGGGCTTGGGGTCAATGTGGAATTCCGTCCAAACAGGTGTACGCTCAGACGGAAGACCACCGCACACCTGCGCCACCTCCAGGCCCAGTATAACGTCAGGGTCGAGCACGACCATCCTAAGGTCTTGAATGGCAATGGCTGTGAACTGGACATCCACGGACGCGCGACGCACCAGCTCCTGTGGAATCATCCAGCCCACTCCTCCGCCACCCAGCACGTCCCCGATCCTGGTCACCCTGGCAGCCACAGCCCTTCTCTCCACCAATCACTGAAAAAGACAGAGGGGCGGATTCCTGAGCAGCGGCTCTCTGATGATAGCTGCTACTCCTGACGGCGGAGAGCTGCGTCGCGAGGCGAGCATGTTCCAGACTTTGATCAGGTCCTGGCAAAAGGTGGGCAATGCCTGCAAGGAGCCACGAAGGCCCCTCAGGTCTATAAACAGGAGCTGCACGTCATAATTCAGGCCGTGCACCTGTCGGAAGAAATACATCACAAGGGCAAACCATCTCGGAGGGGGCTCGACGTAAAGGTATTGCTGCAGGGCCTAAAGGCAGAAAGTCGCCACCTGGGTGCGTAGGCACACCAACACCTGACCACCCTCCCTAAGCGGGAGACTCAGAACATCAGCTGCGACCCAGTGCAGCCTTTTGTCCCAGAAGAAGTCGATGAGCATTCTCTGGGTTTTTATAAGTCCGGGGAAGGAGTCAAAGTGACCAGCTGGTACCACAAAATGGCGGCAATCAGCTGGTTTATGACCAGAACTCGACCCCGGTAAGACAGCACCCGGAGCAGTCTTGTTCAGTGCCGCAGGCGAGAGGTGACTTTGGTCTCCAGCTCCTGCCAGTTCATCGGCCAGGATTCCTCAGCAGGACAGAGATGGAACCCCAGGTAGAGGAGGCTGGTCCTGCTCCAGGTGAAAGGCCTGAGCTCCTCAGGTAGGGGATCCATCTGTCACAGACCAACCAGAATATTTGCCCCAGTTGATCCTGGCAGAAAACGCAGCAGAGTAGACCACCTGGCACTCATGCATCCTCCGCAGGTCAGCCGGATCGGTGAACATGAGGAGCATGTCATCGGCGTAAGCTGAGAGGATCACCCCGATGCCCGGCCTGTGCAGAACCAATCCCGACAACCTCCTCCGCAAGAGGCACAGGAAAGGCTCCACACAGATAGAATACAATTGGCCAGACAGGGGGCAGCCCTGACGTACCCCTCTCCCAAAGTGAAGGGGCACCGTCAGGGACCCGTTAACCTTAACTAGACTCTCTGCGGCAGCGTACAGAAGTCGGATCCGGGCGATGAAATGCGTCCCGAACCCAAATGCTCACAGAGTCTCGAATAAACATTCGTGATCCACCCTGTCAAACCCCTTCTCCTGGTCAAGAGACAGGAAGGCGCTCGACAGACCAGCCCTCTGGAAGAAGTGGATAATGTCCCGGACCAGATGGATGCTATCAAAGATGGTATGGTTCAGGGCAGTATAGGACTGGTCAGGGTGGATCATGTGGTCCAGCAATGTCAAGGTGCCAAGGCGAGAAGACATGGCCCTGGTAAAGATTTTATAATCTGTGCTGAGGAGGGAGACTGGGCGCCAGTTCTTAAGGAGGTGGAGATCCCCCTTCTTAGGCAGCAGGATAATCATGACCCTGCGCCACGAAAGGGGCATTTCCCAATTGCGATACTCTACCCCAGGACCCCCGTGTAGTTGTGCCCCAGGACGTCCCAGATGCCCTGAAGAACTCCACGGTCAGCCCGTCCAGCCCCAGGGATTTGCCCCTGGAGAGACCGTCGAGGGCGCCAGTCAGCTCCCCCGGACTTATGGGGGGGGTCAAGCTTTCCGGCGCCCTCTGGGCCAACCTGCGACAGGTCCTCCCACAAAACTCTGCAAGCATCCTCGCTGGATGGATCCGGAGAGAACAGGGCAGTGTAATAGTCTCGGGCGATGGCCCTGATGCCCTCCGGATCCAAAACAAGGGATCCGTCTTCGGCCAGCAGCGAAAGGAGCTGCTGACGGACCCCGTGCCTTTTTTCCAGCGAGTAGAAGAAGGGGGAACCACGGTCCAGGTCCTTGAGGAACCGGATCCATGACCTCACGTGTGCTCCACGGGACCCGACGAGTTGCAGGTCCTGCAGCGCGCCCTTCCTCTCATCGTACACCAGCCACAGGGCCGGGTCCGCGTCGGGCTGACGGAGACGTGCTTTCAGGTCGAGCACTTCCTTCTCCAACTCCTCGGCCCTGGATTTCTGCCTCTTTGTCGACCCCCTCGCGTACTCTTGACAGAAGACGTGGGCATGAGCTTTGCCCACGTCCCACCATAGCCTCAAGGAGGGGAAGCCTCCCCGCTTCCTTCTCCAGAAACGACAGAACGAGACCAGGAACCACTCGTCCTCCAGCAGCAGGTTGTTAAAGTGCCAGTACACGGACCCCGTCCGAGCGCAGAACGGAGCGAGCTCCGCCCACACTAGACGGTGGTCCGTACACGGTACCTGCTGCACAGAAGCCGACAGAACGCAGGACACGTACGCCTTCGAAATGTAAAGGTGGTCGAGTCTGGACGCTCTGACACCAGGTGACACGAAAGTGAAAACGCTGGAGTCGGGATGGAGATTTCACCAGACGTCCACCAAGTCGAAGGACCCGACCAGGTCCTGCAACTTACTCACACCTAGCGTGCGGTACTGGGTACTGTGACGGTCCCAGGCCCCGAGGGTGCAGTTGAAATTCCCCCCAAGGACGATGCACTTGCCCACGTTGATAGAGCCAAGATTAATGAACACTTCCTCAAAGAAGCTCGCTTGCTGCTGCGCGCCCAGGGGAGCGTACACATTCACAAAGTGAAGCGCCGCGCCCCCCAGGCGCACAGTCAGGTGCAGCAACCGGCCTGGCACCGGCTCCTTGTAGACCCCCCCATCGCCACTCCAGGAGCCACGTAGCTTTGTCTCCCGGAACGGTATGGATTTCCTGCAGGAAACACACTGCATACTTCCCATCCCGGAGGACCGAGAAGTTCTGGAACCTGCGCTGTGCGTCCCTGCTGCCGTGGATGTTGAGGCTGGCTATGGTAGTCTTCATTGTCAGAAATATGTGCTACATCACTCAGACTAAATAAAAGGAGAGGACTTTTTAAAATCTTCCTCTCCTTCAGAGGGCAGAGCGAGGACTTACGGGGTGGAGTTGCCACCACCTCATCACCAGGGGAGGGGACACATCCAACCTCACCCGTTGGAATGTCCTCCCCCTCCGAGGGGTGATGTCTCTTCCAGGTTAGGCTGGGGGCTGGGGAGGTGTCCATCTGTGAGGCCCCCACTGCTTTGCCCTGCCCTCCCAATGCTTTGCCCTCTGGGGTTTAGGTAGGTCTACCCTGTTTAATAAGACCACCAGCTCAAGGTTGCGTGCCGCACTGCCACCAGACCCAGGAACCCGCCTGGGTACAACACCGGGCGCAGCACATGGCGCTGAGGCGCACACGGGCTCGGGAGATCGCACGTTTGCGACGCCGGGGATGGATGATGTTTGTTCTCCCTGAGCGAATGTCATCAGGGGTCTGGTGTTCAGGGTGGGTTTGAGTGGTCTGGGGAGTCTTGGGGGCCGTCCCCAGGTGGTGGGTCTTCCTCTACGCCTTCTTGCGGCACGGGGTCTCTCCCCCCGCCTCACCTGCAGCCGAGATGGTGGTGGCTGCCAGCGGGGCAGGGGCGAAGATGGTGCGGTGTTGGGGGGAGGAGCGGTGGTGCCAGCCGTGGCCACCTGGATGGTGCTGGCAGTCTTGGAGGCGGGGCAGCTCTTCCTCACATGTCCTTGCGGGCATGGCACCACACGCCATCTGCAGTCCAGAAGACCCGGTGGGCAGCCCCCTGGAACTCTATGTTAAAGCCCCCCTCCTCCCGGGCCAGGCGGACGAAAACCTGGCGCCGGAAGGAGCACATGTGGTGGAGGGCCGCACCCTTGAGGCCAAGCAGGATCGGCACAACCCCGGACCTGACCTCCCCCAGTTGATGGAGGTGGGGGAGGAGGAGCTCACTGGGTACAAAGGGCGGGACATTGGAAATTATGATCCTCTGGGCGGTGGCCTCCAAAGGGTCCATCGCCAGGAAGGTCCCGCCCACAGTGAGCCCCATTTCCAGGGCCAGGTGCACCGCCCGCTCGGTCCTCAAGAAAATTACGGCTTTGCCGTACATTTTCGAGGCTGTGACAATGGCCAAGGGGCCAACAACTCTAGCCATCGCCCTGACACACGCCTCGATGGTCATGTTGGGGTGGGTGCAGCTTTTCACCCCGAGTTGTTTTGTCAGCAGCCGGAAAGGTGATGGGGCCGCAGGAGCAGCAGCAGGAGCTGAGGAGGCCACTGCCCCTGCTTAGGTGGCTTTGGAAGGCCCCGCCACCAGTGACAATGATGCTGCCATGAGGCAGTCAAGCCACACCCATCCCGGGAAAAGCTCCCTGAAAACCGTGCGCCTACCTGCAGGATGCATTTCAGGTGCATACCAGCTGCAAGTTCAGCGAGTGGAATCCCTTGCGGTTGATGTAGTTCACTGTGTGCAGAGATGGAGACCTGAGCGCCACATGAGTGCAGTCAATCGCAGCCTGCACCTGTGGGAATCCTGAGATCAGGGCGAATCCAATGGTCTTTGCATCCTGGCTGTCTCGGTACCGGGCGAAATGCACAAAGTTGTGTGCCCTCGGGAAGATGGCATCCATGACCTCATGGATGCATTTGTGGGTGACGGATTGTGAAATCCCACAGATGTCACCTGTGGAGCCCTGAGAGGAGCCACTAGCACAGAAATTGAGCGCCACGGTCACTTTCACAGCCACTGGCAGTGGATGCCCTCCATGTCCCCTTGGCGCCAAGTCCTGCAGTAAGTGGCAGATGTGAGCCATCAGGTCCCTAGACATGTGCAATCGTCGGCGACACTGGTTCTCGGTCATCTGCAGGAATGACAGGCGGCGTCTATAGACTCTGGGTGTCGCTAGGCGCCGACCAGCCACGGCTCGCTGTCACCCCTGGGCAGTGTGTGTGGGAGCCTCTGCTGCCCCTTCTTCCTGAGTTTGCTGCTCCTTCCTTTGCACAGCCAGGAGCCTCAGTCGCTCTCTCTTCCATCTTCTCTGCTCTCTGTAAGCCATCAGGCATACAGCTAGGCCACCAGGATCCATGATCCTGACGTGGTCCTCCTGCAGCATGAAAGAGAGAGAGGCGTGGTTATCATGGCTGTACTTAGCACATTTCCTGGCCCTTAATGCTTCCCGGATAATGCTGGTCACCCCTCGGATGGCCAGAGATGAGTGTGCTGCATGGCTGCCCAGTCGGCCTGCGACTTGGGAGAGTCTGCTCCTAACCGGGATGCTGAGATTGCAAGGGGCTGTGAGCACCTCCAGCAGTGACTGCTACATGGCCAGCGTTGGCGAAGAGGTTGTACAACGTGTGCAGTGCAACTGCTCCGAGGTCCAGTAAAGTGGTTGTGAACTCACAGTCTGTGCTGGGACCGGGGGCTGAGGGACGGGGGTGGGGGTAAAGTATGGAGCACTTGGTGGCCCTTTGGTGCCTCTGCGTTGCTTGCATGGGCGATGGGTGGGCAGTCTAGGAGCCCGACCCCAATCATATCACTGTGGCTGCGCCTAAATGTCTCAGTTGCAGAGGCATGGTCAGTTTACACAGGTGTACCGACCGAATGGCCACTTCCCTCACTTACCCTGCCCCCATCTCGATTTCTTGTGTGCAGGATCCAACGCCGGGCAGCAGCTGCTCCCCTCCCCCAACAACAGTCACCTCCGCGGTTGGGCAGCGGTTGCCCCCAGAAAACACTCGCCTCCGTGGCAGGGTAGCACTTCACCCCAGCCCCCCGGCGCCCCTGAAGCCTGCAAAGCAACTGGCGACTCTGGTGAACTGTGGAGAACGCTGCTGCTCACTCACCTCAGTTCCCCCAAAGTGAAGGCTGCCAAGTGCATGTTGCCTGGGTGCTGTTGTGAAACACATTGATGTGCTTTCCTGCCAATGTGGACAGACAATCCAGCGTGGGTGCAAGAGCCTGGCGGTATCGCCTTTTAACATTATGCTGATGTAGTACAATGAGCTCCCTGACAACCATTGGCGGAAAACGTGGCCCACCATCGGCAGGCTGAGCAGACGATTGTGACCTGCTTCCCTGCCGTCGTGAAATCAACTACGCCATATTGTCCGCGCACGCCACCTATCACACCTGCTTCCAGTGGGCACGGAAAATTCTGCCCTTAGAAACTGCTTTCATTGTCCCCAATTGTAAATACCTCACACTTCCTTCTTAATAAGGTAACCTGAGCCTTCACCGATCTCTAACAATTAAACCACCAAGGCTTACCGTCAGGTAAACTCCAGCACAGATCACATGACTCCTTTCATCTCCCCTACATTTAAAGCTACAGTCCGAGAATTTCAAAATCTTATAAACCAACAAATACAATCCTAAAATATAGGCCGGGATTTTCCATGCCCGCCAGCATCGGGCGTGTTCAGTGGCACGAGCGGACAATATGGCACAATCGGTTTCACGACGGTGTGAAACCAGTTTGTGATCATCCTCTCAGCCCACCGATGGCAGGCTGTGTTCTCTACCATTGGACATTGGTAGGCTTATTGTAATATATCAGCAAATCATTAATAGGCCTGCCCGCTGGAATCGTTCTCCCCCCCACCCCCCACCCCCCTGCCACCCGCTGGATCGTCCGCCCACATCGGTGGGATAACACACCGACTTGTTTCACAACAGCAAATAAGCGACATGCAATTGGCGAGCTGCACTTCGCTCGGGACTTCAAGGTTTGTTTGCCTACCTTGCTTCAGTCAGTACTTGCAGTCATGAGCGCCAGGTTTCACAGACAGCACCACATCACTTTTAGAGGGGCTCACGACAGGTCTCTACCTACCAGCTCAGCCATATGTGGGTGGCTTTTCAATGGTTGCAGGGCTAAGGCTTGCTTGGGGAAGGGGGAGAAATGGCCTCAGGCAAGGGAAGAGGCTGCAGGATGAGAGCTGTACTGGGGAATGAGGGTAACCCAGGGTGTGTGTGGGGGCACATGCTGATCTGTGCAAGTGGCCTCAAGATGATGAGGGCTGAGGAGGCAGTCTCCAGAGGAGATGAAGCCAGATGGACATGTGAGGATAAGTGTGTGAGAATGGGTGGTGATGTCCCTTTAGCTGGCAGTGAGTGAGATGCCAGTGAATGTGTGATGGTTTTGAGTGTGTGAGTTGAGAATGATGAGATGGCTGCCATACCCAGGCTGCACGGATAAGATCATTCATCCTCCATCTGCATTGGATGGCCAATCTCTTCTGTGCAGCATTGGCACTGATCACCACTGCCATCACCTACCAAGCCATAGTGGTAATGTTGCTGCCCCTCCTCTGGTCAGAGCTGGGGTAGAGGACATCACAGCGGGCCTCCACGCTGTCCAAAGGGCGCTCAAGGGCTGCAGTCTTCTTGCCTTTCGGAGCCATGTCTTCTTTGCTGCAGCCCTGGGCTGGAAGCACAGAGCGTGGCTGTACTTTAAATGTGATGCCTGGCACGATGAAGCAGCGAGGCAATGGTGTGACGGGCAAATTGGAGCCTGCCCGCCATGGAAATGGTGTGTTTCTTGAATGCATAAATAATGTGGCGGGTTTAGGACGATACGGCGTGAAAACCCACCATCGTGGCCAGCGGGTAAAGCATCGCACTTAGTGCAAACCTGGGGTGATTCTGCCCATAATAATCTTATAAACCTCACAACTGTAACACAATGAGGTATGTCAGAAGCTCTGTACATACTTTGCTAAAAAATGCAGTGCCATTGCTGAGGCCACATTACAAACACAACAGGCTAAAGTTTCCACTGTTAGATATTTACAGTAAAATTATAAACCTATTCTTTACACACATCCTTATAATTATGTTATAAATAATAAACAGTAGAAATGTTCTTGCTGAATAGACGCACAACTCAATGCATTGGAGAAGTGGGAAATTATCATTTACCTGACCAAACTATGGACAATGAACATTGTCCATAAGCTTTCCATTTGAATTGAAAGTTAAGATTCATAGATTTGACACTGTTGAATATAAAATTTATCCCATGATTAAGACAGACCAAATAATCTATGAGAAAAACAGACATTAATGAATTGTATAGGTTTTGTTCATAAACTGGTAACATTTCAAATTCACGAGCTTCCTATTCTGTTTGTGCCACAATTGTGGAATAGAATGTGATAATTAAGGATAATGTTATTTTAATCAGACTTACTATAAATGTCAATAATTCACATTTATTTTCTGTGAATTGGCAATCATACCTCTAGAAGATTTTTCCCCATCTTGAAAATGCTCTTCAGTTGGGATTAAGGAAAACATTGTGGGCTGATGCAGAGCTAGAAAACTTACCTTGTCATGGGGCTAATTACAATATAACTGATTCTGGCACACTCTACAATAACATAAATCGCTGCCCCTTAGAGATGCCTCCTTTCCATTGCTTCTCAAACTATCAATTTGGTTAACATAGATTTCTGGAGCATTTCATTTCATTGTTCAGAAGACTGAGAAGAGTGCTCTATTGAAAAGTAATCTCATTTTACAATCTTGGTTAAATTATGCACACAACAGATTACAAAATAAGTATAAAATTATGAAACTGTCTACATTCTTACATTGATAACAGATTGCAGATACTTTCACTCAAGCAATCAAAGCATATACCTTAATTTAACAATTTAGGTCCCTTTCTCTTTTATGATTGCACAAATAAACATAAATTCTAGACACAAAAAGCTCCATATAGATGTACGTCTACCTATAAAAAAATCATGAGTGAACATAGACCATTCTTATTGTAAATCCAATGATTTTTATCTTGACCTAAAATTGCCTTCTCAATATACCTTTCATTTAAAGCGTTGTCTTTCCAACTGCACTTGCCTCAAATGAACCAGCTCATCAATTACATTTGAAACCTTTTATTTAGAACTAAGAAAATTCAAAGCAATATTTTTTAAAGAAATATACCATAGAATAGTTACGATTTTTGCAAAATTTATGCAAATGCATTGTTTTCTGTTGATTGCTACAGATTGGTACATTTCTATCAGTTATTTTTAAATGTGCATATTTTCAAGTGACGCCATTTGGTGTCACCCAGGCAACTATGTCTCTGAATGAAAGCACCATCTGGGGTTAGAAAGTATAGTGGAATAATGCCAATTGGCATCTATTCTGATGGGAAAATTATACTGCTATAAATAATAAGGATATAAAATCAAAAAATAGATGCAATTATAATACAATAGCTATAATCAAAAACAATAACAACTAAATGTTTGTTAAAATTTTACAATGTTGACTTACAAAGAATCTACATAGAATTTGTTTAAATGTTATTATATACTCAATATTACCTCTTATTTAGTTTCCTCATGGTGGCTATGGACTTTGTGCTGATGATATAAACATGGAGATCTAGCTTAATGCTAGCTACCCTTGTGTACTTCCTCTGCTACAATCTTCTTGTGGGTTGGTAGCTGAGTTCACCTTCTCAGTGAAGTTAAAGAAAATGATTTCTGACATGATTTTGGATCTCTTAATCACATATACTGGTCTACATGATTTTTGATTGTACTGAATCCAGCAACAAAAGATGAGTTTGCTCCGTAGTTTGATGAAAAGGGTTACAAGCATTCAATCAATGGGTGGCTATAGACTTTACAGAAGACAGAAATGGTCAACAGTGACAAGTGAAAATGGACATCCCAGAATGTTTCCATTTCCCGCTAACTTTTCCAAGAATTTTTGCTGTTTGCCACAATATAGATGTGTTTGCCAAGCCAAGAAAGTAAATATTAGCTGTTGGAAGATGTTGTGTGTAATTCGGTAGGTCTCATGTAAAGGTTCTGAGTCTTGTATTGTTTAACAGTAAGTGTTTATTAACTACTAGTAACTATATACATATATATAGTATAAGTTCTAAGCTAGGAACCAACTCCGTGTTTGCCTCTACCCATGTCTCTGTCCAGTACAAGAATGCCCCCTAGACTCAGACCATGTGTTCCTTTACAATAGAATGTGGGCAGTACTGTAGCCGATCCACGTTAATCTTTTCTATGCCAGACCCTTATACTACACCTCCCCAAGTCTTTATCAACAGATTTACAATGCATTCCTGTTTACCCAACATATTTTCATTATTTATACTAAGTCTCTGTGTTTACAGGTTCAGGTTGTCTGGGGGCTTTATAATTCTTCCAAATATTGTCTTTGTAACAGACAGAAGAGAGGTAAACCCTGTGGCACTCGGTAAATCTTGATGAATAGGAGGTTGCTTTGGATGTGATTGATCTGTGTTTGGTTGCCATCTTCAATTTCTCTCCAATGAATAGTGGGAGGATTATCTCGAGGGATAAGGAGAAGGCTCCTCCTATTCCTTCTGGCTGTATTGTCCAGAGTATTTCCAAGGTATGACTATGGCTGGTCATCATTTTTTTGGACAATAATGCCCTCTTTATCAAGGTCCTTAATCCAGACTCTGTTGTCCTTGTATAAATGTGGCAGGTGTCTAGTGCGATACTTTTTGTTGCAGGTGGAAGCCTGTTTCTGCCGATAAGATGGCTCACTGTCCTGGATGTTTTGGTAATCTTTGGCTGCCAACCCTGGTATTAGTTTCTTTGGCAGGATTGGGATTTGTCTGTGGAGTTTTCTGCCCATCAAGAGTTCAGATGAAGCTAAGCCACATTGTCATGGGATGGATCTGTAGGTTAACAATGCTCTTGGGAAGGCATTATTCTTCCTTGGGAGAGCTTTTATGGTGTGGACCCTTCTCTCCGCCTCCCTGTTCGATTGGGGATTTCTTGGGCCATTATCTAACACTATCTGGCCCAGGATGCAATGGCTCGTGAACATCTCCTTCAACACACTTGTCACCACCTCTGTGGCTGTCATGTACAATTACTTCACCTCAATCCATCAGGAGATGTAGTACACCACAAGGAGGAAGGATCTGCCATTGAAGGCGAATAAGTCAATGCCTGACTGCTCCCACAGCCTGGTTGGGAACTGTGTGGGGTAAGGGGCTCCCTCTGGTGCTGCTTGTGCAGCAAACACCTGGCAGTTCTCTGCAATGTCCTCAATTGCCTTGAAATTCTTGATCACCACATTGCAGATTGGGCCTGTGTCCTGCATTTGGTAATGCCCAGGTGTCCCTGGTGTATTTTTTAGAGCATCTCTGTGCCAGAAGGGAGGCTGGAATGACCAGCCGCTCATTTTATACCAGCAGATCATCGGCGACAGTAAATGCTTCTGCTGTTTAAACCAAGTCTTCATGCTACTACCGCTCAGACTCTGCTGTGGCTACCCTTGTTGGCAGTGACCTGGATGTGGGCACACTCCTCATCTTGTATTTGTTCCTGGTGGATTTGTTGGAGGTTTCTGTGGTAGCCGGCAGGTGACTCCTCACCAGCTGGGAGTACAATTCAAGCCCCTTGATCAGGTTGACATTATGTTTTGTTGTAAGGTCCACTGTAGCCCTGGAAAGTGTGCCTGCCATTGTTTGCTATTTTCCCTGAACATATAACGTCTCATATGTAAACCTCATGGGGTGCAGACAGAACCTCTGAATTTTAGGGGGCATCTTTGCCAGGTCCTTATCATCTAGCAGTGAGACCAGTGACTTATGGTCTGTTTCACTGGTGACCTTTAGGCCAATAATATAGTGTGAAAACTTCTCACATACCCATGAGACTGCAAGAGCTCCTTTTTCGATCATGGCTCGTCTTGTTTTTGCGTTTGACCGCCCTCTGGATGTGTAATACATTGGCCGGTGATATCCATTCAGTTATTCCTGGAATAAGGCTGCTCCAAGGCTTGTGGACAAGGCATCCGCTGCTATGGCGGGGGACAGGGATGGGTCATAGTGGGCCAGGATGTTGATTGTGAGCAGCATGGCTTTGATGCAACCAAATATTTGCTTATGGTACTTGTCCCAGCTCCATGCCTGGTCTTTCTTGAGAAGGTGCTTCAGGGTTTCTGTGCCCTGTGCCAGATTGGGTAAACATTTTGCCAACAGGTTCACCATACCCAGGAATCTCTGGAAGTCCAGAATAGAGGATGTGGTTGGGAACTCGCTGATAACTTTTTTTTTCCCTGTGATGCCTTTATTGCTGATAATGTGTCCTAAGAACCGTATAGGGGTCTTGGAGAATTCACATTTCTCATTCAATGGAGAAGATTCTTCGTGACTGGATTTACTACCATTTGGAGGCAAATGGGTGTATTAGTGAGAGGCAGCATGGTTTTGTGAAGGGGAGGTTGTGTCTCACTAACTTGATCGAGTTTTTCGAGGAGGTGACAAAGATGATCGACGATGGATGAATCAGAGGTGAGCTGGCAAGATGGATACAGAATTGGCTTGGTCATAGAAGACAGAGGTTAGCAGTGGATGGGTGCTTTTCTGAATGGAGAGCTGTGACTAGTGGTGTTCTGCAGGGATCTGTGCTGGGACCTTTGCTGTTTGTAGTATACATAAATGATTTGGAGGAAAATGTAACTGGGCTAACTAGTAAGTTTGCAGATGACACTAAGGTTGGAAGAGTTGCAGATAGTGAAGAGGATTGTCAAAGGATACAATGAGATGTAGATTGGTTGGAGACTTGGGCAGAGAAATGGCAGATGGAGTTTAATCCGGACAAATGCGAGGTAATGCATTTTGGAAGGTCTAATACAGGTAGGAATTATACAGTAAATGGCAGAACCCTTAAGTGCATCAACGGGCAGAGGATCTGGGTGTACAGGGCCACAGGTCACTGAAAGTGGCAACGCAGGTAGATAAGGTAGTCAGGAAGGCATATGGCGTACTTGCCTTCATCAGCAGGGGTATTGAGTATAAAAGCTGGGAAGTCATGCTACAGCTGTATAGAACCTTGGTTAGGCCACACTTGGAATATTGCGTGCAATTCTGGTCGCCACATTACCAGAAGGATTTGGAGGCGTGGGAGAGGGTGCAGAGGAGGTTTACCATGATGTTGCCTAGTGTGGAGGTTATTAGCTACGAGGAGAGGTTGGAGAAACTCGGATTGTTCTCACTAGAGTGACGGAGATTGAGGGGCGACTTGATAGAAGTTTACAAAATTATGAGTAGCATGGACAGAGTAGATAGTCAGAAGCTTTTTCCCAGGGTGGAAGAGGCAATTACTAGGGGACATAGATTTAAGGTGAGAGGAGAAAACTTTAGAGGAGATGTGCGGGGCAAGTTTTTTATGCAGAGGGCAGTGAGTGTCTGGAATTCGCTGCCAGAGGAGGTGGTGGAAGCAGGTACGATAGTGATGTTTAACAGGCAGCTTGACAAAAACATGAATAGGATGGGAATAGAGGGATACGGACCCCGGAAGTGCAAAATGTTTTAGTTTGACAGGCAATATGATCGGCACAGGCTTGGAGGGTCGAGGGGCCTGTTCCTGTGCTGTACTTTTCTTTGTTCTTTGTTCAGTGTCAGCCCTGCTCCCCACATGCGTTCTAGGACCGCTGTGAGCCTTTTGTCATGTTCTTGCACTGTCGTGCCATGGACCAAAGTATCTTCCTTATGGCACACGACATCCTCTAGGCCCTGCAAAATGGCCAACATCGTGCGTTGAAACATTTCCGGTGCAGAGGTAATTCTGAATGGTCAGCGGTTGAGGCAGAATCTGCCAAAGGGGTGATAAGTAAGGCAGCAACCTGGACGTTTCATCTAGTACAAGTTGCCAAAAACCGCTGTTAGCATCGAGCTTTGGAAACGCTGTGCTTTTAGAGAGTTTGGTCAGGCTGTTGCCCGCCGAGCACATTGTGTGGTCTTCTCTCACCATGGCTTTATTGAGCTGTGTCAAGTCGACACAGATATTGGTTTTGGGACCGGGATCATCGCAGGACATCATTTGGTTGGCTGAGTGACAGGGGAGATGACACCCATTTTTGTCATCTCATCCAGCTGTTGCTGCACTTGCTTTATGAATGGATGGGGTATTTTCTGTGGCATGAACAGACACATGGGCTTAGCATTCTAACTCACTGTAATCCTGTATGCAGTCCTTAGTCACTCCAATCTGGTAAAGAGTTTCGGGAACTCCTTTTTAAATTTGGAACCAGGCCCTTGCTGGTTGACCTCGTCAATTTTCTGTAGGAGGTTAAGGTCGACACAGACTTTTCAGTTTAAAAAGGAACATTCTTGGTTGCGGACAATGAACATGGTTTCTTGTACTCTTATGTCTTTGTACCTGAGTGTCACCTTCAGAGTACTTTTCACCAGGAGTTGGATGCTGCCTGCTCCGTACAGCCGTGTTGTGGGTAGCATCAGCCATTGGGTCACGTGCCATGGTTCCTTGTCCGACAGGACCTTAACACTGGCTCCCATATCCAATTTAAAGTTTATGAGATGACCATTGGCCAAGATGTCTGCATTCAAAGTGAAAATCTCTGATATTTGATCTCACCCAAAAAGCATGGGTGTGTTTCCTCTCAGAGTGATACCTCAGCCTTGTGAATTGTCTTGTGATCATCTGTGATCAGCTTTGCATAGCTTTCTGAAGCATCCTATGTGGTTGCAATTAAAGCACTGTGTTGAGACTGCCAGACATTGATCATGCCTGTGTGGCCTCTTAGCTCCACAGTCACCCACCCTCTAGTAGTCGGTTAAGGTATTGCTTCCCTTGGCCTGCAGTGACCCTGCTCCTCTGCTGTTTTATTAGCTGGAGAGTGGTTGTTGCTCTGCACCATGGCTTTCATTCACTCCTTAAAATGGATCTGTGCTGTAAATGGATTTCAGATTGCCCAATCTGAATGGGTCAAATCTTCCTTAGCTTGAAGCATGTTTGAGAGTGCCTCATCCACCACTCTAACAACAATTCCGTCTCTGATTATCTCTGATTATAGATCACCATAGTCACAGCCTTCAGCCATTCTGTACAACTCATTAATGAAGGAGTCAACAAGTTCTCCTGGCTGCTGGACACATTTGTTAAACGTTGCTCTTCCAATGACCTTGTTACTGCTCAAGTTAAAATGTGTAAAATGATTTTAAAACTTCATCAAATTTTGCTGAGGATTCGTTGATTCCTTGTCTAGCTATTATATCATCGGCTATTGGACTTACCGAATAAAGCAGCGTGTTAACCTGTTCAACTTCTGTCATTTTGTCTAGACCTGAAGCAATTATGTATCCAAGGATTCTCTTTCTCCAACATCCCCAATGATTGGCCTGGGCTTGGATGAGTCCCAACAGGTCTGGTAAGGTACATTTTTGACCCATGGTCATTTAAAATTTAAGTATGTATATCTTTAAATGTTGTAAGGAACTCCAAGACGGTGCTGCCGCATGCTTCTTCACAATGACCATTCCTGCGCTTGTTGGTTTTGGCGGGCTCCCGCAGTAATGGTCATCGTGATTTCTGTGTTTTAAATTTTTCAGCGGCAACTCCCTGTTTTGACCTTTCTGTGTCTTCCCCACACTATTTAAGTATTTTCCGGTATTGAAACCATCAATTTCCAGCTTTTGCTGAGCTTTTTAACTGTTGATTATTATTTTTTAAATTTCTCAATTGGACCAAGCTTGGCCATCAGATGTTTAGGTGCCTATTTGGGATTATGGCTTTTCGGGTGCATTTTAAAATGATAATTCTGACTGCTGCTAACTTAAAAGTTTTTAAAAACTCACTCTGGCCAACAATTTAAGTATTTTAGCTCACGCCTGCTATGCTGTCTGATTCTGCACAGTTTGGGTATTGAACTTGGACTTCCATGGGATTCAATGGCATCTTCTTCTGCAGTGTAGAGTTTTATTTCTGTCTTTTGCTTCCAATCCTGCTTTGGAGCTTTTCTCCAGTGATGTTCTGCACCTTCGGCTTCCGATGCTTGTCATCAGGTCAGAATGCTGCTTTTTCAATCCTCCAAGTTTCAAATTTCCTTTCCAGCTTCTGTGAGGTTCTGGTAGCTGCCACCATGATGTTGTGTGTAGTTTGGTAGGTCTCAAAAAGAGGTTCTGAGTCTTGTAACGTATAACAGTAAGTGTTTATTAACTACTAGTAACTACATACATATATATATTATAAATTCAAAGCTAGGAGCTTTCTCCATGTTTACCTCTACACACGTCTCTGTCCAGTGCAAGACTGCCCTCTTGACTTGTGTTGTGTGTTCTTTTACATCAGAGTGTGGGCGGTACTGTACCCAATCCCATGTTAACCCTTTCTATGCCAGATCCTTATACTACACTTGCAACAAAAAACTAGACTGTAAGTCATATCTCAATAATTAATGGTAGTTCTAATTCAACCAAAAACTTGTGTACAGTGGCTTGTCCTCATTCTGTGAATAAAATTGCGCAAATAAATTGGTGCCAGAGAGTAACAGACAAATACATGTTTTTCATGATCTATCCTCTAAGGGAGTTACAGATCTAGATGAGCAACTCACCAGCTAATACACAATTGCCAAATTCTCATTAGGCCCAGGATCTTACTTCTTATAAAATAACAAGAGCTCCTGTTCTGTCTTCATATTGGTTGTCTTAAGAATCACTTCCTTCTGGTACCATTGATTTTCTGTGGAGCCAATCTGGTGAAGCATTTTCTATGTATGAGATGCTGCAACAGTTTCACATAAGTTTTGGTATAGTTGGCAGGTATTGGATATCTATTTATTGTTATGGTTTTAACTTGTGATTGCTTCTTGTGTCTAAGTACATTGTTTGCTGCTTTCCATTTAAATGGAGCAGCACTTCATTGGGACAAATGAGACAGGGGAGTGTTTACCTTCCAAGATAGGGATTTCAGAATCAATGCCATTTGGGTTAGAAGCTTTTCTTTGATAGTTTTAATCCTTAAAGCCTTACCTTTCTACTATACAAGAATTATGAAATTTATTTTCCACAAAGTAGATCATCAATTATCCTTTTAACAGAAGGTTGATGAATAATAGTTTTACTGTAAATAAAATAGCCAAAACAGATGAAATCCAAGTCTCAGAATGAGGTGGTAAATTTGCTGTGTGAAAGTTTCATCTTAGTTTTGTTTTGCTGTAAAAATCTGATTTTTCTCACTATCACTGTTAAAAATCTGGAAGTTATTACACACTGAGGGAAAAAAAGCTTGGACAGTTTCATACCACTGTAATAATAATTTCCTATTAAAAATCAATTATAATTCATGAAAATATACTGTTTTATTACATGTCTATATATTTATTATAAATTATATGTTTTATTATATATTTATAAAAGTAAACAATGACAGTATGTAAAATGTTGTTGAGGTGGCAACTAAAGTTGCCACATAGGGTATCTTCTGTAGAATTGCTTGACCTTCATTCCTAATTGGATGGTGATTTTCTCACATAAGCATACGCACCTAACCATAGTGTGTGTTTGTGTGTGTGTGTGCCATCATACAAATTTTTATCCACAAGCTTCATCTTCATCATGTAATCCCACCCACTACCCTTTAAACTATTTCCAAACGTAAGAATCTATGGCCCCAATCTTCCGGGAGCGGGAATCATCATTGGATCGCCACTCCGCTCAGCCCTGTAGGTGGTTGTGTGGGGAAGATGTTTAGTTGGGCTGTAGGTGGTTGTGTGGGGTTGATGTTTAATTGGGTTGTAGGTGGTTGTGTGGGGAAGAAGTTTAGTTGGGCTGTAGGTGGTTGTGTGGGGAAGATGTTTAGTTGGGCTGTAGGTGGTTGTGTGGGGATGATTTTTAATTGGGCTGTAGGTGGTTGTGTGGGGAAGATGTTTAGATGGGCTGTAGGTGGTTGTGTGGGGAAGATGTTTAGTTGGGCTGTAGGTGGTTGTGTGGGGAAGATGTTTAGTTGGGCTGTAGGTGGTTGTGTGGGGAAGATGTTTAGTTGGGGTGTAGGTGGTTGTGTGGGGAACATGTTTAGTTGGGCTGTAGGTGGCTGTGTGGGGAAGATGTTTAGTTGAGTTGTAGGTGGTTGTGTGGGTAAGATGTAAGGTAGGTGAGATAGTAGTGGGTGAGGCTGTAGGTGCATAGGGTGGTAGGTGCTGGAGGTGGTAGATTGATGAGGCAGTAGATTGGTAAGATGGTGGGTCGGTAGGGTGGAAAGTGGGTGAGATGGTAGATGGGTGAGGTGGCAGCCGGATGAGGTGGCATGTGGGTGAGGTAGTAGGTGTGCAAGGTGACAGATGGATGAGGTGGTAGGTGGGTCAATAGGATGGTTGGGGGTGGGAGTGTGTTCGGTAGGGGATAGTAGGGTCGAGTCAGGTGGTAGTTGGGGGATCAGTATGACTGATTGGTGATCAGTTGTGTAGTTACCCAGATGCCCTCGTCCTTCTAGGTGGTACAGGTTGCAAGTTTGGAAAGCGCTGTCGAAAGTGCCTTGGCGAGGTGCATCTTCTAGTGGATAAACACAGCTTCCACAGTGCATTGATGGTGGAGGGAGTAAGTGAAAGTGATGGATGGGGTGCCAATCAAGCAGGCTGCTTTGTCCTGGACCGTGTCAAGCTTCTTGAATGTTGCTGGAGCTGCACTCATCCAGATTAGTGGGGAGTATTCCATCACACTCCTGACTTGTGCCTTGTAGATGGTGGACAGGCTTTAGGGAGTCAGGAGGTGAGTTACTTGCTGAGAATTCCTAGCTTCTGACCTGCTCTTTAGCCACAGTACTTATATGGTTGGTTCAGTACAGTTTCTGATCAATGGTAACCCCCAGGGTGTTGATAGTGAGGTATTCAGCTATGGCAATGCCATTGAATGTCGAGAGGCAATGGTTAGATTCTCTCTGGTTGGAGATGGTAATTGCCTGGCACTTGGGTGGTGCAAATGTTACTTGTCTCTTATCAGCCCAAGCCTGGATATCATCCAGGTCTTGCTGCATGTGGTCAAGGACTGCTTTAGTATCTGAGGAGTCGCAAATGATGCTGAACATTGAGCAATCATCAGCAAACATCCCCACTTCTGATCTTTGATGGAAAGGTCATTGATGAGACAGCTGAAGATGGTTGAGCCTAGGACACTACCCTGAGGAACTCTTGCAGTGATGTCTTGGGACTGAGATGATTGACCTCCAACAACCATAATCATCCTCCTTTGTGCTAGGTATGACCCCCAACCAGTGGAGAGTTTCCCCCCTGATTCTCATTGACTCCAGTTTTGCTAGGGCTCCATGATACCACACTTTGTCAAATGCTGCCCTGACGTCAAAGGCAGTCACTCTCACCTCACCTCTTGAATTCAGCTCCTTTGTCCATTTTTGTACCAAGATTGTAATGAGGTCAGGAGCTGAATGGCCATGTGAGAACCCAAACTGGGCGAGAGTGAGCAGGTTATCAATGAGTAAGTGCCACTTAATAGTACTGTCAGTGACACCTTCCATCACTTTGCTGATGATTAAGAGTTGACAAATGGGGAAGTAATTGGCCAGATTGGAATGTCCTGCTTTTTGTGTACAGGACATACCTGGGCAATTTTCCACATTGCCGGGTAGATGCAATGTTGCAGCAGTATTGGAACAGCTTGGCTCGGGCCGTGGCTATTCCTGGAGCACAAGTCTTCAATACTGCTGCCGGAATGTTGTCAGGGCCCATTGCCTTTGCAGTATCCAGTGCCTTCTGCCGTTTCATGTGGAGTGTATCGAATCGGCTGAAGACTGGCATCTGTGATGCTGGGGACCTCTGGAGGAGGCCAAGATGGATCACCTACTTGGCACTTTTGCCTGAAGATGGTTGAAGACACTTGAGCCTTATCTTTTGAACTAATGTGCTGGGCCCCCCATCATTGCGGATGGGGATATTTGTGGATCCTCCTCCTCCGGTGAGTTGTGTAATTGTCCACCACCATTCATGAGTGGATGTGACAGGTCTGCAGAGCTTAGATCTGATCTATTGGTTGTGGAATTGCTTAGCTCTGTCTATCACTTGCTGCTTATGCTGTTTGGCATGCAAGTAGACCTGTGTTGTCGCTTCACCAGGTTGACACCTCATTTTTAGGAATGCCTGGTGCTACTCCTGGCATGCCCTCCTCTTCATTGAACCAGCGTTTATCCCCAGGCTTGATGGTAATGGTAGAGTGGGGGATATGCCAGGCCATGAGGTTACAGATTGTGGTCGAGTACAATTCTGCTGCTTCTGATGGCCCACAGCGCCTCATGGATGTCTAGTCTTGAGTTGCTAGATCTGTTTGAAATCTATCCCATTTAGCACGGTGGCAGTGCTACACAACATGATGTAGGGTATCCTCAATGTGAAGATGGGACTTCATCTCCACTGTAGTCATTCCTACCAATACTGTCATGGACAGATGCATCTGTGATAGACAGGTAGGTGAGGATAAGGTCAAGTAGGTTTTTCCCTCTTGTTGGTTCCTTCACCACCTGCCTCAGACTTAGTGTAGCCATTATGTCCTTTAGGACTCAGCCAGCTAGGTCAGTAGTGCTGCCAACAAGCCACTCCTGGCGATGGGCCTTCTTTGTACCAATGCCCACTTGCACTTTCCCAGCAGCTATCTGTAGCACACAGAAGCATGCCTAGATCAAGGACAGACGTCAGGTACTGAGATCATTTTCACTAGAGCAGATAAGGCTAAGAGGAAAGTTAATGCAGTTTTTATTTAATTATGAAGAGTTTTGATCAGCTGCATAAGAAAATACAATTTCCTCTGTTTAGGGAACGTGTGACAAAAGGTTATCCATTTAAAATTATCACTGAAAATAAGGGGTAGAGTTGAAAGCTCTGCTATAGAGAGTGGTTCAAATGGAAACCATGGTATCTTCTAATGGAACATCTGATAAATATTTGACATAGAGGAAATTTTTTAAATGGAGATTAGTTTTAGATTGTCCTAGCAGAGCCAAGAAACAGTGGACTGAATGGTCTTCTCCTGTGCTATAAACTTCTATAGTTCTGTGGTGTTCACAATGTTTCTTAACATGCACATGTTTATCAAGCACATTTTTCCAGAATCAGTTCCACACACAGATTGGTTAAGAGGTGTAAATTGTAAAAGTGATGATATGTTTGCAGTTATCATTCGTTATTTGTGGCACAAGTTGTAATGAGCTTGCCTTGTGCAATATGCAGAAGGACTACACGCTTTCAATCTCTCCCCCACCCCCTCCCCCCCACAAACCTTTCGTTAAAGACACACAATCCCTTTGACACATACCAGCTATTATTACCCCTGTTTTTTTTTAAATTCTGTCTCCCGTTCTCGTTCCGTGGTAATCTGGTCGCATGGTCACAACATCAGAACATTCCGAATGCTCATCCTACACTAATCTACATCGTTTCTTTTCATGGTTGCTCTCTCGCTCCTAATCCACTCCGTTTCACACAGTCAACGCCAAACATTCAACCCCCTTCTTATTTGGCACACGCAATCCTCTTCACGCAATCTGCAAACCTCAATAGCAGCGCGTTAACTCTCTCCCCAGTCAAAGGCAACACCAACTCGAGGAAGATCCACACTTTCCAACATGTTGGATTCCCTCACAATGTTGATTTCTTAACAACAAACCAATCTAGTTAATTCATTGTACGCGCGTAATAACGTGTTTATTATAACTCAGCAATTGCATTCGCTATAAATGGAACAATTTGAACACGATCTTTGCTGCTGCATTTATTGGTTGCCATGGTGAAAATTGGTTAGTCCTAATCCGAGAGCTCGCAATCTTCACACGATCTGCTGGATCGGCCAGATTTACCCGGAGGGATCACCTTTAGGAAACCGGTATGTTATTTCAAGATTTTGTTTATGTTTGATATTGTTGTCTGTAACACTCATTCATTCATTCATTCATCGCTTTTAAAAAAAAGTCACGCACTTTTTGTTTATTTCAAAGATTGAGAATATGAAATTCATTGTGAAATTACAAGATGAAACCGGCAATCTGTTATATTGTAGTCAGTGTGACAACCCCCGGTGTCTGTGCCCAGTTTGTAAGGTGCATACCTCTGGTGAGAAGTGTCAGCTCAGGTGGATGGACATTTTCAGAAATTATCTCCACGCCGCAGATCACAGCTCGCACCCAATGGTCCCGCTCCCCAGCTTCCCATTGCTTCCAGTACATGGGTACATGTTTCAATCGCTGCAGCTTGTCAGTCACCAGCTTTCGAAGGGCACTTTGTGACACACATTTCCACAATGATCGCACGAAATTGTCATCGGCGACCATTACCTCGTGAAGAAAGTGCTTGGAAATTCGGAATTGTAGCCGTTCATTGATGACAGCTTGTTCACACAGCCTCACTCCCCATTTAAAGGGCTTGTTTAAATGGCTCCGACGTCTGTTCCCGATCCGACGGAGGAATATGGTTATTACCACAGAATGGCATTCAGCGCAGAACCAATAGCAACAATAGGTTTGTTAGTTAAACTAAGCAATTAATGCCTACAGATATGAAAGTTTGTATTTCAATATTGCAAAGAATATTCTCGTCTCGACATTCCTAACATTTATACCGAATCCGCTGCGATGACCTGGCGATAGTACCGGACTTCCTAACAATACTATTCTAGCGCACTAACATCTTGGAAGAAGCTATCTCTCCAAGCACAGCATAAGATATCGGAGTGAACGGTCACCTTGTATTAGGAACATGGACAGAGTGAGATAAGCAGCATCACATTGTAGCTCCATCTTTAGTGGTTTATAATCTGCATTCAGTTCATCGTTTAACCGAGATTCCACAAGACTTTAAAAAAATCTCACAGATAATGCTGTAAACGTTCATCAGGTCAGGCAGCATCTGTGGAGACAGAAAGATATAGTGATACCTGCAACGGTAACTTCCCGCCTTTCTCCATAGATGCTGTCTAACCTGCTGAGGGGTTCCAGCATTTTCCGTTTGTTCAGATTTCCAGCATCTGCAGCATTCTTTCCCCCCAGCAAACCTCTCCTATTTCATTCGAACATAACTGTATTTCTAATGAATTAAATCGAAAATGAGGGAATGCGTATTTGTGTGCAAGACTGCGCGCTGGGACGTGTCTGCGCTCTTTGTCCGCACATCCTATGTGCATCCAGCACTCTGTATGTATGTACCTAACTACGTTTGGCCTCCTTGTGCCTATACGTGTGTGCATACCTGTCTCTGAATTACAATATCTTTATCTATGAATCAGGTTCGGTGTAGCTGCGTATGTCTGCTTCTTTCCGTTTCTATATGTCTCCGTGTTTGCCTGTGTGTGCATGTCTGCTCTGTGTCTGCCCGAGCATCTGTGTGAGAGAGGCATCGTCTGCTTCTGCGTGTCTGCCAGTGTTTATGTAATCTGTCCTTTTGTCTTATGTCTCTTTCTGGTTAGTGTATGTGTGTGTATGTATTTATGTGTACATATGTATGTGTGTATATAAACCTGTTGTCATCTGCCCAACCTGTACTCATCTTTCCCTCAACTCCATGTCTGAACCCCTTCCAACAGGTTTCCATCCTGTCACAACACTGAAACAGCCCTTTTCAAAGTCACAAATGACATCCCATGTGTCTGTGACCATGCTTGACTATCTCTCCACTCGCTTCCTGACCTGCCTGCAGACTTCAACATGGCTGATCACACTATGCTTTCCCAAGACCACTCCATCATCCAGCTGGGTGAGGCTGCCCTCACTGAGTTCTATTCTTATCCATACAGTCAGAGTCAGAGAATCATCTGCAATGGCTTCTCTTTCTGCTCCTGCTCTGTTCCCTCTGGAATCTGCCAAGAATCTTCCTTTCCATACTCCTATTTCTCATCTACATGATGTCCCTCAGAGACACCACTGGAAAACTCGTAAGGTTCCACAGATACATTGACGACCCCAAGCTCTATGTCACCATTAAATTTCAAACCCAAACCTGCCTGTCACTCTGCTTCTCCAACATCCAGTTCAGACAGTAAAAAAATCCTCCAACTAAATACTGGGAATACCAAACCCATTGTCTTTGGTCCCAACTACAAACTGTGTTCCCTATTCACCAAATCCAATCCTCTCCCTGGCAAATGCCGGAGGCTGAACCATACTGTATGCAACCTTAGAATCCTATTTGACCCCGATGAGCTCCCAAACACATATCCACCCATTGCCAAGGCAGCCTACTTCCATCTCTATAACACTGTGCATCTTCAAACCTGCCTCAACTAAAAATTTCCTCCATACCTTTGTTACCTCTTGACTATTCCAGTGCTTCCCTGGCTGGCCACTCATCTTTCACCCGCCATAAAATTGAACTTATCTAAAACTCGTGTGCCTGCATTCTAACTCACATGAAGTGCCAGGCATCCATCTACCTGTGTTCACCGGCTAGCACTGGCATCTCAATTTAAAAATTCTCATCTTTGTTTTCAATTCCTTCCATGGCCTCACCGCTCCTTATCTCTGCAATCTCCTCTACCCCAAAAGCCTACAAGATCTCTGGGCTCCTCCAATTTCTAGCCTTCTGCCCTTTCAGGTTTTAATTGCTCTGTCATTATTGGCTATGCCTTCGGCTCCCACCCCTCGCCCCCTGCCCCAAAAATATACTTTATTCATAAAACATTGCAAAGTGCATTCCAGAACATTTCAAATTTAATATTTCAGAAAGTGCAGTAGAATTCAACTTTTATCCACACAGCATGTTCCATGCTGAGTCCATCAATACAATTGCAATACTCTTGACATTTACTTTCCATGTCAGGTGTACAGCCTGCCTGAACCCTAAGCTTCTCCACCCCTGTACCTTTCTCCTGCACTTTATGACACTCCTTAAAAACTACCTCTTTGACCAACTGTTTGGTCATTTATCCTAATAACTCCTTATGTTGGCCGATGTTTAATAACTCTCCTGTGAAGTGCCTTAGGATGTTTCGTATGTTAAAGGCACTCCATAAATTCCTGTTGTTATGTATGTATGTGTGCATTTTATATGCCTACGTCCGCCCCCATCTGGGTATTGTGCACTTTGTAGCATCAGCTACATTTGCCCCATGTAACGAAATGGGTGAGGGTTGTTGATTTGTACATTTCCACACAGCAGGTTACAGGAATAATGACCAGTAATTAAATGGAAAATTGAAGCCAGAACTTAAGCAACAATTAAGCATTTGCAATCTTGGACTATTTTTTACTCTTACCTATTTACTTGCTATTTAAATAAGAGGTAGAGTCAGATCATTTAGTAATCAAAGAAGACAAGTTTCTTGTTTTGTTTCTGTACACTTATAAAATGGCATTTCTTTACCAAGGCTGACATCCAACCAGAGAATTTGATAGGTTCTGAATAGTTAGTAATTTCACCAAGGAAAATGCTTACCACAGCTATTAATTATGCTAAAAATCAAATAATTAAATCATGTTTTAATAAATGCCTGTTTGTAACCAGAAGTTATGAGAGCAAATGCATTTGTTTACAAAGTAGTACTAACAAGCAAAGATATCTGTCATTTCACAATTAAGATCTACTAAATATTCTAAACTCGAGGGGAATATGTTGTAAGCCTGCAGGCAGATGTGCTGCCGAATATTCGAAAAAGATTGGTATCATGTGGGATTCAGTTTTCTAATGTGAGCGCTCGTTAAGTAATTCCTATACGTCAGCATGACATTTTTAACACATAGGGTATAAACAGATCGATACCAATGGAAGGATATCACGTTAATGGAAGTAGATGAATAAACAAGTAGAAGTGATTTCTTCTGTAAATCAGAGTTATACATTCGGACTTAGGGTCTATGGCGCAACTGGAATAACTCACAATGTCCAGTAGGGCACATCGATAAACATCTCTGGGCGGCATCATTACATCGTTTTATCAATCAAGACGAATCGCATCAAACTCTGTCTGAAACAAATAAGTCAGCATTAGAATCCAGGGTATAATCTGCGCGTGTCCCCCCGCTGTTTTGACTCTGTGAAGATCCCAATTGCAGTAAAAATCGAAAAGTTTTTTTTTTGTCAGATTAATTTGAATCAAGTCTGTTCCTTACGAGAAGGCCCGTTTTGAACAGAGTCCCAGACATTGACTTGTACACTTTAAAACACCAAAAAAAAGTTAGTCGATAGCGATTTGTCCCGTTTACACGCACCGTGGAGCAGGGACATTGGGATTCTCTATGTTCTCGACTAATCTTCGTGAAGTCTCTGCAGAGGGGGAACCGAGGAAATTGCAGCTGCCGACTCTGTAAATAGATTACACAGAATCTTAGCGCATCAACCGCACTTCAATGTCATTTTAATCACACGTTGTTATTATCTTAATTAGGTATAGCAAGAGTTCTAAAGAATCAAAATCAGCAAGGTAAGGAGGTATTTCAGCGCTCTAGAATTACTTATCTTGTGCCTTTAATTGGATATATTGTGAAATATATCTTAAAGGTCACACAGGCGGAGAGAGAAATTAGTTCTGTAGGTTACAACGTGACAGATGCAACAGCCTCACATTAACTAGTGGATTCTGTGGGTCTGCATTAAGCGTTCACTTGTCACAAACCAATAATGAGATGTATGATGAGCATAGCACTATGTGTGTTACAAGCCCATTGGATTTATTTAGAGAACAGAAAATGGATTCAGTTTTAAAACAGAAAGGGGATGTTAGTGTAAACTGTTTAGTAAATCTGCCAAATCACATGCCATTGCTATCATAGACAAGCTGTTTTCTATATAGTAAACATTTTAGCAATCATAATTCTAACGTGTAATTACTTTTTGTGTTTTATGAATATCCTACACGTCCCTTATCTTGGTAACCTAAAGAACTAATACAAAAGGCCCTCATTTTCGCACTTTGCATTATAAAGTGCCTGTGGACGATCCCCGCATCTTGGTGCTGGTAATGTGGTGCTGGCGCCTTTGTTGGGGGCCGAGATTAGAGGGTTGTTATTATAACAGTTAACCACATTTTTAAAATAGTTATTATTTGGAAGTTCATTCGGACTATTTGTATATTTAGAGGTTATTTAGGATGTCTATCAGCACGGTCCAACGTCATTGAGCTGAACCGACCGTCAGCTGGAGTGAGAAGATGCGTTATACAGTTAAACCATGCTTTACCCTTTAAGTTACCTTCGTTGGATGCTGAAATACATATTGGCATCGGTAGATGGCGCCCAAAGTTTAACATTGGCCCAGTTCTCAACATCATTACAACAGTATTTAATTTCAGCACAATTTTCATAATAAAAGAAAAAAAGATAAACGCGAGTTTCTTCTTCTGTTGATTTATTCAAATCGCATCTTTTCATCTACATTGAAACGGAAACCTAATTAAATCAGAAGTTGTTTTTCATGCATGCATAATGCCAATCTCACTTGATAAATGACAAACACGATGTTTGGATGCGATTTTTGAAACCACTCGTTAAATTCAGGATTATTCGGATCCTTGACGCATCCTGCAATTTCCCAAACCTAATCTGTCAGAGGTATCGTGGGTGACGCGGAGACATTTTAACCCCTGCCTTTAATGCCATTGACAGTACATAAGATTGCAAAGATGATATTAAGGGGCAAGGTGCGGATAGTTAGACGACAGCGTGACACGATGGTGACTTGCGGTCTGATCAGCTCTGAATCGCCTCTGCTCCAGAAGGTACGTGTCTGCTAAGATTGAGCGCTGTGCGCCCTCTCTAACCCCATTGTGAATGTCAACTGCCTCAAAGATCAGTCACGCCGCCAAGCAGCTTGTGGGGTTTTTTTTTAACCAAGTACCGCCAGATACGACAGAGAAAGCTTCCCAGCTGCGAGTAAACCGCGGGCAAAACGACCGCCAGAATGTATTTTCCTATCCTTACTTATCGGAAGCGCTATAGGTAGACATGAGGAGATGCCATCACAGGCTATTCCGGCTGCCGGGACACAGAACCTTTGGGTAAATATAAAACGCAGTGTGGTTTACACTAAGCAGACCTCATGTCTGAGAAATCACACATACATGGCAGAATATCAAATTGTGTGTTTGGCTTAAACTAAACTGCTTTATATCGTACAAGTGATGTCATTTTAAATGTAACTCGTTTAATCAGAGACGACGAGAATGTTAATTCAGTTATTTGCCCCTCTTTAGCCCCTACACATCCAACACCTTCCGGGAATAATTTACCCCCACCCCACCCCCGTCCCTCCATCCACCTTTCACCCCACTTCAGATTATACCAATGTTACATATCTAACTCCGAGCATTTTACAACTAAATGTTCATTGGAAGAAAGCCGACATTTGAAAGACCGCAGCAGGTAGGTTATCTGTCTGGGAGTAAGCAGACGAACAGGTATAGGAGTGAGATGTAATGCAGCTCTCTCCGTCTCTTCGTCTGACTGACAGGGAGAGTAGTCCCTCTGGGTTTAGATTCGGAAGGTTTGGGGCGATGGTTTAGGACACAGGGCACAGGGCTATTGAGATATTCATGTCAAAGACAAACCGAGAGGGACCCCTGCACACCTTCAGATATTAGCGTGGGGGTACCGTGTCTTTGTACAATAGCAGCAAAATGTCTTCAGAGACTCTCGGAGCATAAATATAAGTACCGGAACATCACAATAGCAGCAGGTCAAATGGAACGATGGAGTAAGAGGCAATCTCTGTTCTCTATTGAAATGAGGGGGCAATGGATCACTCGGGCAATCTGCCGTCACCCGTGAGACGTTGCAAATGGTGTGAAGACTCACCGAGAGCACGAGAATGGTACCATACAGTCATTCCTTCATCAGTACACTTGAACCTTGTCTCTCATGGTAGTCATGGACTGGGATGAAAATTATGCAACGCTTTCAATAAATGAACACGTTATGTACAATATATAACTGGTATGAATATATTAATGTATGATTCGTTATGCGTTCGAATCTAACATTTGAGTAGAGTCAAGGCATGTTTTTTTTAAGGAAGAGAATCTATTTTGGAGAAGGTGTTAGCATGTGAAAGACGTCCCTGTCTGCAATGTATACGGTATTTAACCAAAGCATTGGTGAAATACGATGTGATCAGAGTTACAAAAAATAGCAATAGTGGGTCTGACACGGTGCATAGACCAGGATTAAGTGCTAAAGCGGAATAGATTTGAACGGTTTTGCTCCATGCCCAGAGTTAAACTTAGATCTGCTTCTTAAATACCCGGTGATTTTTTTTATCGCAGCGGATGTGTATTTATAGGAGTCAACAACAACGAAAACAAAAGATTAACACAAAATTATATTAATCAAAGGCCACAAAAACTTAAATGAATTGGCTAAAAATGAAGCCAATGGTTTATTTTATGTATCGCAATGTTGTTCTTGAGATTGGGTTTATGAAGGTTTGCCCATCCTTTCAGCTTTGTGATGGACTTGAATTGTGATTTGACTCATGGGCAGTTACAACCAAGGACAAATAAATGGAAGAATTAACGTTTCAGATTCGGGATGATTTTCATGTGAGGTTGTTCCATGCGACACGACAGAACATTTATTCAGATCATTTGATCTACCCAATGAAGCAAAAGTGGTAAACACGAGTTCTGAATGTAGATGGATTTTCAATATACAAACCCTTACTTGTACTGCAAAATAATATGGATTAATTTGAAATTACCGTCCTGCGGCGGGACCCATTGCATTAACCACATGAATTATTGTCAAGGCTCGGCGAGAGAAAATCTCTTTAGGCATGGTGGATATTAAACATTCAGCATTTTTCTTCGGGTAATGTGGCTTTTTGGGATTGGGAAAGAAAGTGTGGCAGGAGCTGATGACAATTCTCTGTGATATTCTGAATGTTTTTATTTTCATAATAATAGGCTTCGAGATCGTGACATCCGTGGAACCCCTCAACAAATGATGACTTGTGTTGGAGAAAGATGAAGTTTGGAAGTTCTTGATTTATCTATACAGTTCATTAGTTAATATTTTCTCACCTGCTTTAAGATCCAAATAGTTTCAATCTTCCATCACAATGCTTTCCTGAACTTCAAGAACACTTGTATAAGATGACTTTCCTACTGTGGCTTATGGTCATATGGACAGTGGGAGATGTTTTCAGGAACTTTCACTTCAGCACTTCTGCCCAGTCGGGTGAGCGAAGGGTGGTTGCTCACCAGCCGGGAGACATCATCATTGGGGCACTGTTCTCAATCCACCACCAGCCACCTGCCGACAAGGTCCACGAGAGGAAATGCGGCGCCATAAGGGAGCAATATGGCATCCAGAGGGTTGAAGCCATGCTCCACACACTCGAACGCATCAATGCAGACCAAATGTTGTTACCAAACATAACGTTAGGATGTGAAATTAGGGACTCTTGCTGGCACTCCGCTGTGGCTCTTGAGCAAAGCATCGAGTTTATAAGAGACTCCCTGATCTCCAATGAGGAGGAAGAAGGAATAGTGCGCTGTGTTGATGGAACTACCGTGCCGTTCAGAGCCAAAAAACCAATCGTTGGGGTTATCGGGCCTGGTTCCAGCTCTGTGGCCATTCAAGTGCAGAACCTGCTACAACTCTTCAACATACCTCAGATTGCATATTCTGCCACAAGCATGGACTTAAGTGATAAAACATTGTTTAAATATTTTGTAAGGGTGGTGTCATCTGATGCTCGTCAAGCCCGTGCCATGGTTGACATTGTGAAGAGATACAACTGGACCTACATCTCCGCTATACACACTGAAGGTATTTAGCTATTTTTTTCCGAAATAATTTGTTCAGTCTTTAGTTAATCTGCCTTGAACATTTCAATGACTAAGTAGGCTTAAATTATCCATTAAAACCCCGGCATCGCTACCAAAAGGTTACCACAGTGTCTGCCTGCTTAATAATCCTCAATGTGCAAACGCAAAAATAATGTGTGTAAAATAGCTTTTTTCACTTTGAATCTTTGCACTGTTCATTTAATTTGTTTTAACGGAAAGCACTTACAGTATTGAACATCTAATTACTTATGCTTTCCATTAAGTTTTTGGTTCTTAAATAGAAAATATTTAGAACTATTGAAAATAAAATTATATATCCTCTTTAACATATGCTCAAAGCATTTCAGCTTCTTGAACTCAACACATTTTTGTGACATGCAAGAAATACGTTTGAAAATTAGTTTTAGTTTAAATTCGATGTTCACATTACTTTGGGTAGTTTGTCTATCATAGGAACTTTGTCTGGAATTGTGCTTCAGTGCTGCAATATTGAGTAGACAAGAATCTACTCTTCTCACAGTAGATTCTAGTTTGCTAACAGTGTGAGCTGTAAAATGGTGTTTAGAAGTGAACCTGCAAGTATTAAGACTATGACCTTTGTAATGATGGCTGGGTTCCATTATAATTTTGTACCACAAGGATCCCACAGCTAGTGTATAATAATTATGGCTAAAATGATAGGATTTTTTAACATTATAAAACCAATTTGAAAGAACTGAGGCCAATAGTACAGGACACCAGCAAAATGAGAAGCAAAATTAAATCAGGAAGGACTGATTAGAAAATCCCAAACTTGAAGTTTTAACATTTGAAATTCAAAGAAGGAAAAAGGTAATAAAGAGTTTTTGAACTATTTCTACATTAGCGCACTTCTCATCCAGAATGCAACTGAACTGCAAATGCCTTGTGATTGATACGCTAATCATATAGCAAACCACTTTACAGTGAAATTGAATTTATTGCAACTAAATTTTATTTATTAGGAGCTTTACCAGATGACAAGGCAGATTGACGTTGATGAAAGAGAGAAATCAGCAAGTTTAAATTTTGTTATATTAAGCAGCTAAATTTGAAATTGCTATATCCTTCAAATAGATAAAAAAGTAATCCAAAAGCCATTTGATGGCAATAATTTGCTGTATTTACTGCATCTTCAGATTGTGAATGGGCCCAAAATCAATTGTCTACTTTGCACAATGATTGTGGTCCTGAAACAGAAACAGCAAATGTTGGAAACACTTAGCAATTCAGGCACAGCATCTGTGGAGAGAAGTGACAAGTTAACATTTTAGGCATGTCCCTTCATCAGAGCTGATTGTGGTTCTGAGCCTGGAGGACAACTTTGACAAACATTTCTGTTTTAAAGTCACTTTATGTGCAGGTAAAGAATGTTGAGTTTTACAACTGATCTGTTATTTAAGCATTTAACAAGGCAAGATTGGTGTGTAGAGCTGCACTCTAATGATGTAGGTATCTTTTTTGAGAAACAGCATCATTGTATTCACATTCATTGTAAACAAATAGGAAAATGTTTAGCAGGCTTCTACCGTATGAGTTATGTATAAACAGCCTCCACTATACTGATGTACAGAATGAAGTACTATGATTACTTAAATTCTTACTGCCTTGGGCAAAGTTATTCATCATGACATTGACAAGCTTTCACTATTCTTATGACAGGGCCTAGCATACATGCTATTTGGAAGGTAATTACAGATGTTTATTTGATTAATCATTTGTAGGACCTTTAAAAGTACACAGGTGGCCTATAACTCAACTGGCACAAACAACCCATTCAGAAGGCATTCTTGCCCTGGTAAGATTCAGTCCTGAGAATTCAATGACTATTTTGGCAACATCTAATGGAATTTTGGTCACACAAGCCCAGAGTTTGGAGATGTTAACTTTGAAAAATCTAACATGTTTGTAAGACAGTCCTCCATCAACAATCTAAGCTAAAGTGTTAACCAATTTAAAATAAATGGGTTAAAACTTATGTTAAAATGGCAGACAGGGAAATGTCATTTGATTGCATTAAACATGGCATGTTAAGAAAGGTAATAGTGATTTTGAGACGACAGACTAAAGGTATCACTCTTGCATCCTCACTATCTCTTCTCCTTCAGATTTTCTTGCTTGTCAAAATCAAATGTAGCAGAACCTTATAAAGATCACATCAAACTTTCTACACCTGATTTCTATGTATTTCCCTGCTTCATTAAAGGGAGAGGGACAGGGGACTTAAACTAAGGTCTAAACTTAATGCAAATCATTTCAAACTTTAAAGTTATATAATCTAATGTTAATACATCTGGAATTTTCAAGGGGATAGTGGAATCTATGTGTTTCCCTCATTATGGTCTCGGTAGAGACCCCAGTAAGAAGTTTGTTTATTTATTTATTTTTAGAATATAAAAACCAAGGTATTTACTAAAAGAATGAAACCACAAGGTTCACAGTTTAAATCAAAAGGGTTTTACTACACAATAATCAAAGAACATGAATACTAATAACTACATTCTATCTTAAATAGTCAGTTAGATATTAATAGTACAATGGACAATTACTTATTCTCTAAACTGAACTTCTTAACTCAAATTTCCTTCTACACCCATTTGACTTACAACCCTAAACTCAAGTCGGATATTTATCAAAACTTGGAAGATTGGTCTGAGTACTGTTTCAATATGAGGGCTGAGATTTCTTGGGCCTTCTGCTTACTTCTGGCAAGGTTGTCCCATCAAATCTCCTCCAACTGTCCCATGGTTGTAGGCTCCTCATTCAACACAGGTGCCACTAGCATCTTAAGCATAGCCATCTCGGGCCAGAACTCTCCTGATTCTAATATTCTTTCACTCTGGAGTCTTGTATCTAAATTTCTCTCTCTTTCTCTTTTGAGCATGTCTATCCCTAGAAGTTCAACTCACTGTTAGGAGTCCTTCAGTTAACAAGGGTTTTAAACCTTTTTAGCAAGCACACAGAATTTCAAATGAACTTTGCCTGAAAGTGATGCTTCTTGCTCTGCAGCCAGATTTCGCTAAACACAAAAAAACCTGCTTGAAACAGAGCCGCTCCCACAATTTATTCACCCCTACAATTGGCTTCTGGTTGGCCTTTTTTCCCCATTGTCTATCTCCCAGGCACTTTGATCACATGACAATTTAATGGAAACCAGGTGCTTTATCAGAAATCAACTCCCAGAGAGATTTAGGCCTGAATTTTTTGGATTGCGGGATCTCGCTTCTCATCACCCGAGGAGTCGGCGGGGAACACATCCCGGCTGATTCCGAGTGCCCTGCAGCCATTTTATACTCAAGTGAGCATTAACTGGCTGCAGGCGGGACTTCTGCCCTTCATTCAGGGTGAAGTACCGCCTTAGAGAGCTGCCAGCCAACCTAATTGGCCAGCAGCCCTCCAGTCCCTACAGTGACAAGAGCTGCAGTGGACTGAAGAGGAATTACATGAGAATGTCTTAGGCTAATTCCGGCACCGGAGGCACGGATAAGTTTAAAGGGTCCCAGGGTAGAGGGGGTAAGGAAGGCCTGGGGAGTTGTGAAAGGGGTCACTGGGGTCTCAGGGGAGAGCCGGGGTGGGAGGGAGATCTGGAGGCCACCTGTCCTCGGGGGTGGGGGGGCGGGGGCCCAACCTTCTGATGGAGGTGCCCCCTCCCCACACCGCACCGCTTCTCGACTGAGATCTAAGTCTGTTGATTTTTGGGCTTCCCCCACACAAAGTTAAACCTCCCGCCAGCCTAAAGATTGAAGCTGGGTAAGAAACGACCTAATTGGCCACTTAACGGCCTCAGTTGGGGCAAGGGCAGGCTTCCCATCCGAGGCCTTGCTCGTCCCAGCGTAAAATCGCTGTGTGATCGGAGTGGGCGGGGATCCGGAGGAAATCCCGTTCTTTCAATTTCAAGGTTCTCTACCCCCACCTAAAAACCCGTGAGCAGGGGAGCGTAAGATTCAGGCCATGGACCAGGATTTTAAATTTGGTCGGGCGGGCTCAGCGAGAGCAGGCAGGGGCGGTCACAGAGCCGACTGCTGCCCGCAATCTGCTCTGCATCGTGCTTTTATGCGGGTGGGCCAATTAAGGCCCGTCTAACGTGCATCATGAGCAGTAGTGACCTGTGCGGGCCCGGGGAGGGTCTGGTCCAGCACTCTTTTGCATGAGTGCTTCAACCTCCCTGAGGCATGAAGCTGCCTCAGGGAGATTGAAGTGCTTTAAAAAATAATTATTAAACACATTAAAAATTCAATGAAACATTTGTTTGTCCTGCCCAAGTGCATCATTTGATAATGTCAAAAAAAAGCTTTTATTTAGTTTGTAGTAGCTTGAGGAAACCTCATCCCGCTCGTGGATGAGGTTTCCTAGAAAATCTAAAGGCCGCTTGGTCTTTTCGCCTGCCCGCCAACCGTTAGGTTGGATGGGCAGCGTAAATTTGAAGTTAATTAGTTTGTTAATGGCCTTAATAGGCCTTTCAATTATCAGCAGGCACGCAGCTGACTCTGGCGCGTGCCTGCCAAACGAAATATCGCGAGACAGCGCAATGACGTTGGGACGCACGCCCGACATCATCGCGCATCATATTACATTCCACATGTTGGGCGCGGCCTGAACGCTGAATGTAAAATTCTGCCCAAAGAGTTTTCTTAGCTGCAAAAACAAATGGGCCATCACATTCTGCGGCTCCCCAGTTTTCAAGTCCATGCATCATATCTGACCAACTTGCGTCAGTCTCCCTGAAGTGTTCGGAATTGCTTGGAGGTGCTTTATAATTTGAAATTAGCCACACAGATTCTTTCTATCAGTGCTATTGAGTCATAGAGTCATAGAGGTCTACAGCACAGAAAAAGGCCCTTTGGCCCATCAAGTCTGTGCCAGTCAAACAAGTACCTAACTATTCTAATCCCATTTTCCAGCACTAGGCCCATGGCCTTGTATGCCATGGCATTGCAAGTGCACATCCAAATACTTCTTAAATGTTATGAGTGTTTCTGCCTCTACCACCCTTTCAGGCAGTGAGTTCCAGGTTCCCACCACAGTCTGGGTGAAAAGATTCTTCCTCACCTCTCCTCTAAATCTCCTGCACCTTACCTTAAATATATGCCCCATGGTTATTGATCCCTCCACCAAGGGGAAAAGTTCCTTCCTGTCTATCCTATCTATACCCCTCATAATTTTATACACCTCAATCATGTCCCCACTCAATTTCCTCTGCTCCAGGGGAAATAACCCCAGTCTATCCAATCTTTCCTCATAACTAAAACTCTCCAGCCCAGGCAGTATCCTGGTAAATCTCCTCTGCACTCTCTCTAGTGCAATCACATCCTTCCGATAAAACGAATTCCAGAGCTGCACGCAATAGTCTAGTTGTGGCCTAACCAGCATTTGAAACAGTTCCAGCATACCCTCCCTGCTCTTATATTATATGCCTTGGCTAATAAAAGCAAGTATCTCATATGCCTTCTTAACCACCTTATCTACCCATCCTGCTACCTCAAGGGACTGATGGGCATGCACACCAAGGTCCCTCTGATCCTTGGTACTCCCAGGGTCCTACCATTCATCATGTATTCCCAAGCCTTGTTTGTCCAGCCCAAGTGCATCACCTCACACTTATTGAGTAGTCTAGTAGTCTAATAGTTAATGGCATTTATTTTATAACTGTAAGTTTCAGAATTCAACAATGTAATTGACTGCTAACTGTCCTCTGAAATGTTCAGTTCAAGGGCAATTAGGGATGGGCAACAAATGCTGCCTTTGCTAGTGACACATGGAAGAATAAAGAAAAAACTTCTAATTACAAAGTGCATATTGATTCATCAGTTCTCACTCAAATCACTACAAAATCACACACTGTTTCTCTGAAGCATGTGACGTATTGAGTTAATTTAATAAACGTGCCCTTTAAATCCAATAGGTCATTTCTGATACATAAACTGGACCACTTTCTGCTCACTTCGTTCCAACTTTTATATTTAATTTTGTATGTGGCATTCACATTGAGTATTGATACTGGCTGGTTCACAGACTTAAAGCAGATTATTAGTAACCAGGGTCATCAATAAGTTATGTTTGTCTTTTGGGAAGTTTTAAAAAAAGAATGCAAAATGTATGGAGGGAAGGAGGAGATATTCAATGCATGTGCAAATGTAATATGCACAATGCAGATGTGAAGAGATTGATTTTGGTAAGAAAAACATGGAGAGACAATGTAAAATAAAGCGTACAACTCTAAAGGGGTCGCAGGAGCTGTGGGACCTGGACGTATATGTGCATAAATCATTGAAGGTGGCAGGACAGGTTGAGTTAATAAAGCATACAGTATCCTGGACTCCTTAATAGGGGCATGGAGTTCAAGACCAAGGAGGTTATGTTGAATTTGTATAAGTCACTAGTTCGGCCTCAGCTTGAGTATTGTGACCAGTTCTGGGCTCTGCACTTTAGGAAAGATGTGAAGGCATTAGAGAAGAAGCAGAAAAGATCCATGAGAATGGTTCCAGGGATGAGGAACTTCAGTTATGGAGACAGGTTGGAGAAGTTAGGACTGTTTTCCTTGGAGAAAAGGAGAGGAGATTTGATAGAGGTGTTCAAAATCATGAGAGGTCTGGACAGAGTAGATGGGGAAAAACTTCCCACTTGTGAAAGGATCGAGAACAAGGGGGCACAGATTTAAAGTTGTTAGTAAAAGAAATAAAAGCGATATGAGGAGAATATTTTTTTAATGTATTGAGCTGCTAGGGATTGAAATGCACTGCCTGAGAGCGTGGTGGAGGCATGTTCAATCGAAGCATTCAGAAGAGAATGAGACTGTTATCTGAAAAGGAAGAATGTGCAGAGAAGGTATGGGAATGGCACTAGGTAAGTTGCTCATTTGGAGAGCTGGTGCAGACAGGATGGGCCAAATGGCCTCCTTCTGCACTGTAACAATTCTGTGATACAATTCTATGGTTCCATGTGCAAACCTTTTGTATACATTTAGGAGCTGCAACAGTGTTGACTTTCTTTTATGATATTTCTGGTGAAGCTGTGGAAGATGCAGGTCAAGTTAGAAGGTGAGCTTCAACTTGACCAACTTCACCTCCAAGAAAAGTTAACTTACACAAGTGACTCTATCAATTCCATGACCAAAATTATTCAGTGCTTCCGATTTCCACATGGACAGATGCAGTATCAATCTATTCTCCTTGTTTAGACCAGCTGTTTCTGTCTCTCGATCCCCTCATATCATCCCGATGAGCAGAAATTCTCAGTGGCCTAATTTCTTTCCAACAGTTGAACATTTCTGTTTCAATTCCGCCCCTTGCAGCTTGACGTGAGTCACAAGCACATGTCTGATTGTGTGTACTAGGAGCCAGCCCTGGAAATATTGGTCCTGTTTGCGAAACTCAGATACATGGTTTTGCAGGAGAAAATAACCATTAGGAGCAGCTCATTGGATTTGTGGCCATTATTCATAAACCCCCATAGCACAAAGTACTCAGAACAAGCTTGAGTTGCTAACAATTTCTGGTACAGGTTGCCAGCTCGCTAGCTTGCTATGACTCATTTTTCCAATGTGACATAGAGCAAGTTTGACTATCAGCAACACCTGGTTACCCCTGCTGATGTTGTTGTGTCTGCCCACATGTTAGAGCGGTGTGTCGGTGAAAGAGAAATGAAGATAGCAGGCTACCTCATGGGAGCGGCATCACTGCAGCCTTCAGCCTAGGGTTAAGAAGCAGAGAATGGCTCTGTCCCTTGAATTGATCACCTTATTAACACATTTTTTATAGGAGTGATTAGGAAATGTATTTACTTTAGGGTGAGGTTTCTTAAAATAATTGAACTGGTAACAGGAGCTGGTTAAGGTATATGGATTTTCAATGTACATAATTAGTAGACAGTCCCTGAATAGAATTAATTGAATTTGATCTCAGTCTCTAATAATGTCCATTCTCCCAGAACTGACACTTGTCTGGTTAGATCTTAGTTTCACAGGATAGGAAATTCTGTATTTGTGGAGTAAAAATACAAAATCACTCAGTATCAATGCCAGTAGAATCCTTTGATAAGGCTGTTTCATTTGTCATAGCTGCTGAAAGAAGGTATATTTTTAGGTTCCCTCACTAATGGAAAGCATATATAAATGAGCCCATTTATAACATACTTTTCAACTGGCTTCCAGTGACAGCCTTGTAAAGGTTACTAATGCACTTAGAAATGCCAAGCTCTGCATGTCTTTAGGGGACATTGTCTATGAAATTTAATTCAAATTAAACCTGTGCCACTTTGTAAAACTGTTAATCAGCATATTTACAGTGTCTGCTGTGGATATAACAGACACACAAAATTGAAGGTTCATTGGGGGAAGGAAAATGGCTCTGATGGTTGATGTAGACTAGAGAGAACAGAGCAGCACTGACTCTTTTGGAGGAGGTTACTGCCTGAATACTTGATCTCCCAGGTCACAAAGAAAATGTGTCAAAGAGGGGGGAAACACGAAAGCAGGCAAATGTTAAATTAAAGTAATACATGCAAAATGAGGTTTATAGCTAAGTCGACATCTGGCAAAACGTGGGACTTTTATGGGTTCTCAGTCATGTATGAAGTATGTTTTGGTTTGTTGCATAGTTTATGGTTTGAAAAATTGAAATAGAAGATTTTAAATATAAAAATTATTTTATGCCCTTGTAACAGTTCACCTATTACAGTTTGACAACCATTCAAAAATGATTTTGTTGTATAGGTAACTGATTCTTTCGGGCTGCGAGCAAGATATATGCTGAGCAATAAATTATTAATTAATAACTTGCAAAAAGATCTGGAATTTCATTGAAATTCATAATTAGCAGATCAGGGCAATTTAACAGGAATTAACTACGATCATTCAGCTAACAGGGATTGGTGCAACTAATGTGGATGGAAATGTTTTTGGATGCAACTAAGCAGAAATGCACCTAGTACAAATGCAGCCAGTAGCAATGCATATTGCTTATTATTAAATTAAAACTAAGGCTGCAAGTGTCTTTTTTTCAATTTTTGAAACTCTGACCAGTTTAAGATCCAACATACATTACACCATCAAGGGACACATTTAATGATAAAGCAGATGTTAGCAGAAGAAAGCAGTGTGGCAATCTTCACAAGAGTCTGGCAATTCAAGCAATAGTGCCTATTTGAACTTAGATGTGGCACCAGTGGTTATGTTACTGTGAGACCAGATTCATATTATCTCGCTGCTTAAACATTATATCTGAATTATTACAGGGTACATCATAGCTTCTTTACAGCATAATTAAAGAGGAAACAAGGGGGTGGTGATATGTAGTCTTTTGTCTGCCTGCAGGGCACTTTATAATAATACTTTTGAACAGCATTCTTGTCCTGATTGCAAACTATAGACCTCTAATGCCTAATTGATTCACGAAAATGTAATCTTTTCAGGATGTTGCTTTGTCAACTATGTTGCATTTCCCCAGCAATTTTACTTGAGGCCCTTCTACTGAGGGAGGGCATTAGTAAGAGAGGCTGTAATTAAAGTTTTATTTAGGCTCTAATGTGAGGGTTTATTTTCAGAGTCAAAATGCAGTATTATGTTCCCAGTTTTACAGCCTGCATTTAGAATGACATTCAAATCAAATGGAGGTGCACTGAGTTAAATACAGATGATGAGTGATGTTTTAGGACTGCTTATAATTATGTACATTATAATATTTAATGGAATGTGTTGCAAAACATGTACCATGCTTCCAATTTAACCATTCAAAGGTAAAGTATCATTTATGTTATGTTGGAATGTAAGTGTAGAGATTTATGTAAAACTAAAAGCACTTTTTAATTAAAACTGCCCACTGAATAAATTAACAAATAAACTAAAATTTGGTCCAGTCCTACAATAGTCCACAGAGTATTATTACTAGACTATTTGTTACTGGTAAACATGTAAGAACTGAGAAATTTTATTTGATCCTTCTTGCCACGTTCCCCAATTCTTTCTTGCTCCTTACATATATCAAATTGTTTCTCAAATTCATTTAATTTGTTTCAATCATCTTCTCACATAACATACTCCGCAACATTGTTAACTTTTCAGTGAATAATCTTTCATCTGATTTCTCTTCTTAATTCTATCTTCCTACCAGACATATTCCCTTAAATGTGAAACTTGCGCAATAGTAAAAAATTTAATTGGATCAGCCTTTTCAGTCCTTATCAGTATAGTAATAATAATATTTCAGGCTGGAAAAACATTTGGCCCATCTAGTGTGCCCTTCCTAACACCCAGTTTCCTACTATGATTTTAGAACTAGTAGCTTTTCTTGTTTCTACTCAGGATTTATTCAATCTTTCTTTCTGTTCCACCTTCCAAAATCCTATCAGCCTCTGACTAAAAAAAAAAGTTGCCTAAGTTTACTGTTTACCTTTGAAAGGCTTAAATTTAAATGCAATTCCCTTGTCCTCAAATTCTGTGGTTTCCCGAAGAACTTTCCTACATTCAAATTCTCAATTCCCATAAAAACATTACAAAATCTTATCAAGCCCGCCATCATAATTTTGAAAACTTTAATTACATCACCTCAGTCTCCTCTTTTCAAAAGAGAATAAGCCCAAATACTTCATTCTACATTACTTATATGGCAGATAGTTCAAAAAAAGGAGAAAATATTTAATCCATTTCATTCTGCAAAATTGATATATTATGGCTACACTCTAAAATGTTATCCTCATACATTGTCAGGGAATTAATATAAACACAAATTGAAAATGGAAAAACTGACTTGATTATATGAATATGCTGGGCAGAATATAATGGTCCTGATGGTGGCTCCATCCACTGACTGAAGAGCCAGCCAGTGGCAAGCGCTTTGCAGCCATTCTGGGCAGCCCCACAACCCAATTTAATGCCAAACTGTCATTTACCAAGCTGGCAACAGGGTCCTTGGCATCTTCAGGGGGAATTTCCTGCCTGAGTTGCTGAGCGGAAGCGGTGGCCACTGCTGGTACTGCAGCAGGCCCAAGATTGAGGATTGCCACAGGAGCCCAAGAGGAAAAGTAAGTGAGGTGGGCTTACTGGGGTCAGTCAGGCAGGCCTGGCCAGTTTGGGGGGAGGAGGGAGAAGGAGGATCAGTTTAAAGGGCAGGTGTAGGTCTTCACTTGGGCACAGCCCTTGCCTATGTTGGGCATGGGCTGCCCAAGTAGGAAAGATCCTCCACCAGGCGACAAACATACCTGCTAGGTAGGGTGACCAACTGTCCTATATTTTAAGTGATTGTCCATTAATTTGACTGTTTTATCTGCACCCCTTAAAGGACAGCTTCTGTCCCTTAACGCCAGTATCGTCTGTGTGAGAATGAGCCCAGGAACCTTCATCCCACCCCACCGCACCTCCACCCCCATCCCAGCTTGAATGGTCACCAGCACTTACTCCTCCCTCCCCACTCTTTATGGACCCCCACCACCCCCTCACCCCGCTCACATGGTCAGCATCAATACCCCTCCTTGCCCCCATGGTCAAAGTGTCCTTTATTTCATTTAATAAGAGTTAGTGACGCTGCCACCAGGGCGCACATGGCAGTTTGCCCAGATGGTGCAGCTTTTGCCTGCTGCTGGTTGAATACTAGGAGAAGTAGAATGAGGCACTTAAGTGACCACTTAAGGACCTCAGTTGGCCTCCGGGTGGAAGGCCATCCTTGACCCTTCCCTCCCCGGGCTAAATTGGTGGGAGTGATTTGAAGGCTTAATGCACTAAAGTGGCTTGGTGTCAAATTTAGTTTGCTAACACTACTGTGACATACCTTGGGACTACATTGCTACATTAAATGCCTTTCAAAATGCAAGTTGTTATTGGTCTTATTGTTGAGATGTTCAAAGCTATGACAGATGATATACCAAAGTGTTCAAGAGCAGATTACTAGATATGCATGAGAAAGACAACAGGATTACTAGTGGAATTACCATGCAAAAATAACATAGTAGGTTAAACCACAATCACAGAATCACCGAATTATTACAGCACAGAAGGAGGCCATTCGGCCCATCATATCTGCACTGGCTCTCCGAATGAGCAATTCACCTAGCCCTATTCTCTGCCTTCTCCTCAAAACCCTGTGCATGCTTCCTTTTCAAATAATAGTCTAGTTCCCTTTTGAATGCCTCGATTGACCCTGCCTCCACAGTCTCAGGCAATCCAAATCTTAACCAAAGGCTGCTTGAAAAAGTTTCCCCTCATGTCGCCTTTGCTTCTTTTGCCAACTACTTTAAATCAAATAATAGTCTAGTTCCCTTTTGAATGCCTCGATTGACCCTGCCTCCACAGTCTCAGGCAATCCAAATCTTAACCAAAGGCTGCTTGAAAAAGTTTCCCCTCATGTCGCCTTTGCTTCTTTTGCCAACTACTTTAAATGTGTCCTCTCATTCCTGATCCTTCCACAAATGGGTACAGTTTCTCCCTATCTACTCTGTCCCTATCTTTTCTCCTGTTGAAGATTACTTTTAATCCATTATGGATAGATTGGATAAACATCACCGTGCCATTATAAACATCAAATGATAAAGATCAGAAGTGGAATGAATTTGAATAGTTGCTATTAAGCTCAGGTTTACTGCACATAACTGTAGAATATCGTGTATTAATTGGAATTAAGTTAGCAGTTTTTTTTCTCTCTAAATAACTGTAGGATGGCTAAGATGAGGGACACATGTTTTGCTGCAGGAAGCACTGCTCTCTGAATCAAGGTTAATGTTGAGTTTGGTTAAGACTCATTTGTAAATGGAAGTTCAGTTTTCTGTGAAAACAAAATATTTGATTTTCCATTTTTGCTAATGAAATGTGGGAAATCATTATTTTGTGACATAATTTCTGAGTAAAAGATTTAGTTAACAGTAATGAACCATAACAGGCAATCATAGTGCATCTCCAGTAACAATCATTGGATGATTCTCAAGCAGCTTCAAAGCCATTTAACCAATATAAACGTTACACAGCTTTTCATGCCGCTGAGGAAAAGTTGCATTCCAGCTGAGAAAATCGTATACCCCAATGGTAGTTTCCACTTTCTCCATCAAGAGTGCTTTGAAGTGCAGAACAGGTGACACTGTTAATTTTTGATGCAAAGCAAAATATTGCTGAAGGGTCACGAACTTTGTTTCATCTCCATAGATGTTGTCTGACCTGCTGATTACTTCCTGCATTTTCTGTTTTTATTTCGGCTAATTTTTGACATGAACATTGCAGCCTGAATAATTTATATTGAGGTAGCAAATTCATTATTGAATGTTAGTATTTGAACTTGCATTTTCCTTCCAGCAAAATCGAAGTGTGATATAAAATCCCCCTGTGTTAGATATTTGACTATAGGTCACTTCGTCACAGATTTAAAGAAAAGTTATCAAAATTAAAGCATTCTTAGGAAAAAAAGTCTAATTTGTTGTTATCCACTTGGAAAGAATACCATGGTGATTTGGCAGGTCATTGATGTAATGTTGGTATGGTGTGAACACTTATTATCTTTCTCATGTTGGGTGACAAGCAGGAAGAAAGGGCATTGGGATTTACCTGCATTGCTTGATTCCCGAGGGTACAAGTCACAATAGACTGCAGGCACATGGCCCTGAACTCTCCCCATCAGGAACTGGCTCTGTTTCTCAACAAGAAGGCCTTCCACTTGCTCAAAGTTCAACTTGTTTGTCACCATGGGCAGCAACACATGCAGTTTCCTTGACGTTATCATGATGCGTCCATACTGCGCTTGTCCTTAATACCCCAACTGCTTCACTAGACCATCACGTAATAGACTGGCTGCTGGGGGAACAAGAGCTAGCCTTTCACCAATTAGCTCATGACTCCTATCCTGAACACAGATGCAGAAGGTTGAAATAGTGACAACCATGCAGCCAAATGGTTTTGATGGAGCTGACCATTAGCATCCTGAAACAACTGTTCAACAGTCTGGACAGTTCAGAAGGCATCTTTCAATACACCTCAGAGCAAATTTCAATATTCATAATCATTCACAGCATGCACCACTATCTTTCTATATGAAGGGGAATTGCCTTGGAGCTGCCTCAGGAGGAAGAAGTGAAGTAGAAAGATGCAGAATGGGATGAGAAGCTGAAGAATGAAGAACACAGCTCAACAGTACAGTGAGCTGCCAGAGCTGAAAGGCAACATATTGTTAAAGAGAGATTCTCCTAAATAGTTCCTCCCCTGTCACAGCAAAGCACCCTCTTCCCATGGTCCCAGTCCTGACACTTAATTTATTAATGCCCTCAAATACTATACCTTCACGAGTGTTCCTGTTACATTACTAAGATTATAAATACCAACAGTTATATCAAAACAAAAGATTTTCATTTCCAACAGCCTCCATTTTTAATTTCACAATGGTTACTTCCAATGTGACATTTACAAATCAATGTTTGGTAGTACAGAACTTGAATATTGTTGAAAACAGAGACATGTCTAAGCTTTACATCTTGCACTCATCAAGACACTCGTAAGAATACAAATATAAGGGGAAAACAACAACTGACACTGTATTTGAAGAGAGCACTGATTGGTTGGTAAGCGGTGTTGCCGTGGAGAGTGCACCAGTGATGGTGACTTACAGTTAACTGCCAAGCATTGTTTGAAATTTAATTAATTGTTTGGTGAAGGCATTGCCCTGAGGAATGCATCAGCAAATGGCTGTCACTTATTTTGTCTAGCTGAAACAGGCGCAATGTCATTTCTGTCTGCAAAGAACAGGGCCCTGTGTATTAATATAAGTAGCTTTCGGTATATGCAAATGCACCACCCTGTGAGCCCAACTGACAATCTTAAATTGGTTGTCGGCATAATTTTTATCATATTGAAGATTATATAGCAAATGTTGTCCAATTGTGGAATCACATCTAATGTTGGACACTATGCTTTGAGTTTTGCAAGCACAAGCTGGTTGGGTATGATCTATAGACTATCCATTGAGAACAGCAGCTGGGACATGCTGTTTGATATGATCCACAGTCTTTGGGGCATATGGCCTACATACCTAGCATCACACTGGCACTGAAATTCATTTGTGTGATAGGCAGAACGTCTTTTTGGCTTGATGGTAGCACCCTGTTAATAGTGAATACCACTCGTGTTGCATTGTAGCAGTGTAAAAAAGCTAGCTTCTCCAGTTGCTCACATTTTTGAGATACCTTGGCCTTCCAGGGTAATCTGAGCTAGACTGGGCACTTTTCAGGGTCAAAAGTGATGGCCGTAGGCCTGTTCATGAGTTTGCATGATATACAGCACAAAAAGATCTGATTAGGGTAGCCATTATCGTGCAGGATGCCTAGACATGTCTCTGTTTTCAGCAGTATTTACAAATCACTATTGTGCAAAGCTCTAGTGCCTATTTTGTATGTTATTTGAATTCTTCTAGTGTTCCTACAAGGTACTTCCCTAGTGACTACAGACCTGCACCTGGAAGTCTGCTGAACCTCTGCTGAGGCTGCTTGAAATGCCGGTGGTGGGTGACCTTGAGATCTGCTGGGAGATTCTTGAAACCCCTCTTCATGCTATCTTTCAGCTTGTAAGCTAGAGGAGATTCTGGACCCCTGAGCCAAGATGACAGCAGTCAAATCTTCTCTCAAAACTGTCAGAGCTATCTTCAGAGACTCCATTGCTGTAGACCCCCCTGCAGTGCTCACAGAGCTGACCACTCATTCTATGTTTCATTGTGTGGTCTTGATGCCGTGCAGGAAGTCAGCACACCAATTGGAACTGGACTCATCCGTGCTCTTGACATTGTGGGCAGGCTCACTGGCAAGCAGCCCATAGAAGGCTCATGAGGGTCGCCATGAGGGCACAATATGCGTAAAATCAGATGGAATGGCGGGGGCGGGGTTTGGGGGAGAGAGTGGGGGGGGCACTGTGCCTGTCGCTTACCTGCCTCCACTGATATTTTACCAGTGATGGGGTAGGTGTCAGGTGGCCTGCCCGCCCTTGACCCAGTTGAGGATGGGGGTGCCCACACCATGTGGCAAGACAGCCGTGTGTACCCTAACCTGTGTATAATCTAGAAGTCTGGCTGTCAGCTTGGGAGTGGATCTCTCTGGAAAGGGCTGCCCCCCTTGAACCCTATCCCTGGTCTCCTGATCGTAGCCCCTAACCCTACCTCGCTAGTGCCTGCCTGACTGGCCTTGCAAGGCTGCCCCAGTTGAACGCTGGCCCCTAGTGATGCTCCTGTTCAGAGATAGACTGCAGTCCTAGCAGTAGTCACTGCTCCTAGTAGTGCAGGGACTGGAGAACTGCCAACTATCTGACCCGGTTTACCAGGTGGGACCAATGCCTCCGCTTAAAATTCAGCCCATAGGATTTACACCACAAATATAGGCAATACCACCCAACTGGTTCATTCTGGTGGTTATGCTCCATACAAACATCCTCCCATTCATTTATCGATCAGCCTGCTTGGGTGGCTGGAAAAGACCCCATGACACTATTTTGAAGAAGAGCAGGGGAACTATCCGGGTGTCCTGGTCAATATTAATCGCTCAATCAACAGGACAAGGACAGATTTCACATTGCTGTTTGTGGGAATTTGCTGTGCACATATTGGCTGCTGGATTTGCTACAACAGTGACTACATTTCAAAAAGTATGCCCTTGATTGTAAAGCACGTTGAGATGTCCATAGCTGTGAAAAATGTTGTATAAATGCAAGTCTTTCTTTCTATCTTCAACTCTATTAGCATAATTTTCTATTCATTTCTCCCTTAAGTGCTTAGCTAGCTTTTCCTTAAATGTATCTATGTTATTTACCTCAGCTATTCCTTTTCACTCTGGGTAAAAGTTGCTCCTCAATTCTTGACTGGATTTATTGGTGACTATCTTATACTTACGGACTCAAGGATTTTTGCTTCTGAAAGCTGCAACAATATGACATGCATCATGTGTAAGGATGAGAAGGGAAGAAGGAAAAATGATTTTAGTCCCTGAAAGACTTCTCCTCCAGCTTTGCCAGATGTCACTCTCCTGATATGGCCCCCTGCACACAGATGTCTGCCACCCGCTTCTCAAATGGGTGCATAAATTGTTGCTTTCCTGTGCCTGCTCCCCATTATTGTGTCCAAGCTTGGCTTGCAAGGAAAAGAAAATTTCCCATGCTTGTGAGGGCGGATTAGTTTCACTGAGGTGTGAGGAGGGGAGGGATGGACCAGTGAGGAGAGTAGTGAGCACAGAGCAGGAGCAAATGGAAGTTGTGATGAAAGTATAATAATTTTCATAATATTTTTCCTGGTTTATTGTGAGGTAGGTTCATGGGGGTAAGTATAGTTGGGTCTGAGTGATTTAATTACAATTAGAGTCAAGTAGACTGCAAGCTTTAAATCATCAAAAGAAACTAGGTGCTTGACATGCCAATGAGTAAACATGGATGCTGGCTTAGCATGTAAGGTGTGAAGGAAACTTGCACTTTTAGACAAATGAAGAGACTTGGATTTCAAAGGAATCTTAGTCTGTTTACAACTAGTCAGATAGGCAAGGCTAAGGAATTTGTTCATTTTTCTCAAAGGTTACTGACAATATTGGCAACACAAAAGTTTTTATATTATGAGGAGCATACAGTTTCAAAGACGTATGCAACAATAGAATTTACATGTTAAAAAGAGAGAAACATATATAAATGAGAATGAAAGGCTATGTGGAAGAAGACCATGCTAGATCTAACATGAGTGTGTGAAATAGCCTTAATAAAGCCTTCAGCCATTTGTGCATAAATCTGCTATATAACAAAACTGAAGTTGGAGAAGAGCCATTTGGAATTCCACTGTCAGGTGGGTATTGTGTTAACTTGCTGGTTCTGTTTTAATACAAAATCTATTTTGAATAGTTGCCTTAAAGGGAATGTGTAACTGGGAGTCAGGTTAATTAGGAATTTTAGGAGTTATTATAGTAGTAAGTAATTGTAGTCTTATGTAAATGCTTCTAATCTTCTTTGTTTTATTAATAAATATTTTAATTTAATTTTTTAAATCATTAAAGGTCAAGGTGGACTTATTATTTCTGAATTCAGTGCACATATCTTCTTGTGATAAATACAAATTGCAAAACCATTGTGACAGCATGACCAAGTTTCCCTTGTGGATTTGATCTGCCTGGCATACACCATCCGCCGCATCATAACCAAGTGGAGTGAGGTGTGCAGTAAATGCTCTTTTTTAGGGCTGGGAAGAGTTGTGAGTGCTGGGGCAACAGTATTTGAAGACTACGCAGAGAGTAATGAGAAAGATAAGTTAGGAAGCTTACCATAGCAATCCTTGTGAGGTCATTAAACTTTTTTGTCATAGAAGCCATGTCCTAGGTGATGTTCCTGACACTGACCACCCCCCCCCCCCCCCAATTACTTGATCAATCTCTTGCTGGACAGCCTGCCTAGACATCTTGCCTGCTTGAGGGGAATAGATAGAGTGGACAGGATAAAATTGTTTCCCTTGACAGATAATTCTAGAACCAGGGGACATAGATTCAAGATAAGTGGCAGAAGGTGTAGGGGGGGCACGAGGAAGAACTTTTTTATGCAGAGGGTAGTGGATGTCTGGAATTCGCTGCCCAAGTTGGTGGTAGAGGCAGAAACTTTAAACTCTTTTAAAAAGTACGTGGATTTGCACCTAAAGTGCTGTAAGCTGCAGGGCTATGGGCCAGGTGCAGGAAGGTGGGATTAGAAAGGGCACCTGGGTGTCCTTGGGCTGGCATGGACAAGATGGGTCGAATGGCCTCCTTCTGTGCTGTAACTTTTCTATGGTTCTATGGATAGAGAACATCTCCCTCCTCTTGCCAAATTGCCTTGTCTGTCATTGTGTCGAATTCTCACTGACAGTTTCTGTGGGCAAAGTGCACCTCCCCTTCTAGGGCTGCGAGATTCCTTTGAATGGCATTAGCAATCTGTGAAATGAACACCCCGGGTAGGCGAGCTGCCATCAAATAGCATGAGTAATACTGACAACCTATCTATTTTGTTTCAATTAATTTGGGGCCTTTTTTGTAGTCATATGATCAGGTAGTTGCCCATTTTGTGCACAAAACATTCAGAGCATCTCTACCCCTGTGTAGTGAAGGCACTGTTATAATGGGTGAATCGCAATCACAGCGACTGTAGAGCTAATAAAATCTTGCAACCAAGATCTACTACAGCATAATGGCGGTAATTAAAAAGTCACAATGCAGCAGATTTGATCTCTTTTGAATTGCACAAGGTTTCCTTGCTTCAAAGCTACAAAGTCAGTATTTAACTGAATAACATTAGTGTGATGTGACATCAGTGACAAATAAACCTAGCAAGAGAAATGTATTTCTGGAAAAGGTGCAATCTGCAATAATGTGGAAAATGCACCAAATGTATAAAACTTACAAGCCCCAATCTTAACCCTTCACACCTAATGGGAATGGTTCATGAGGGGTTCAAATATTCATAACATTACAGCCACTAGAACTATGCTACACATGCATCCCTTGCCATTTTAACAACTGGGCACTGGCATGCAAAGGCCCAGGGGTAGCTGAGGGCCTCATTAACATTCAAAAATCTGTTAAAAACATTCAGGCCAGGAATACATTCTAACAGCAGCGAGGTTGGCACCTGGTGCTAGCCATGATAGGGAAACCTTGCTGAAAAGGTAGTTTTGAAATGTTTCTCTGAATGCCAGGGGTGCAGAAATGATGTTCAGGATCCCACAAAGAATCCTTGCGCCCTTCCTGTTTCTGAATTTCTATGCTCACTTGGGAGCCCCACTTCACCCACCTTGCCAGGGATTATTCCTGCTGGTCCCAGACTGCATTCTCCTGCTGCAGTCACACGACTTTCGCCTGCTGTCTTGGCATGATTAATGCCAGCTATAGACCATAAGGCCTAGGAGCAGAAGTAGGCCATTCAGCCCATTGAGACTGCTCCGGATGGGAATTGGACCTATTTGAGTGAGACCTGGGAGTTAAGATTGCCCAGACTTCAAAGTGAGCCAGGGTGAGCTTGATGCTTACCCTGCCAGCCCCAGTTTCACTCTGCATTGAGTTAAAATCTGGACTATAATGTTAAAGATGAACATTTTGTGGGGAGTGGATACCAAAGTGCCTCCAAGCAAGTTAATCAATGGACCTTGAACCACTTGTCACTGTGAGCAAATGGTTGCAAAATATTCCATTCCTTGGCGTTATCCTTCCTTACATTGATTAGTAGGTCTCTTCAAATTTTATTAAGTTAAAAATAAAATATTACATTGCTAGCCTAAAATAATTCATTTTGTAATATTGAGTCTCATTTAAAGTAAATTATATGGAAAATTAACAACTGTGATCTGATGATAAACACACGATCTGTAGATAGCAATTGAAATCTACTAGATGGAATACGACAAGTGTCTTTTGATAGTTTTAGATTCAATGGGACAGTGTATATGGTATGTCACAGGACATGGGAACTGTAAACACAGACAGTATGGCAATCAAGATAGAATGGAGCCTTAATGCAAAAGTTTGAAATATATTCCCAAATCAGTCCATCCGTGTACAATATATGGGTAGGAGCTTCCCAGCAAAATCTGTGCAATAGGTCCACTGCATTAAAGTTTTAATTGTCCTTTGCTTTGTAGTGTCCACTGTTCTTTACAAATAGGTGGTTCTTCAGAATCAGTGTTCCCTTTGATTTGATGCCTGCCATCTACCTCTGGGTCAGTTTTGGGATATAAATACCAGTGTTCTGCTTATTAGTACATTCTGGAAACTTAATCCACGATTGCACACTCCAAATCTTAACTGAAAGTTAATGGATGAAAAATCATAGGTTGGCAGTGTACAATTTATTGTTATGTGTTCCTGGCACACACTAAGGGGCAGCACATTAGAATCATCACCAAATATTTAAGATAGAGTTACTGCATATCAGTAGATAACCATAACTTTAACAAAAAGCAGAGTTAGATCTAGTTCTAGTAGAATAGTGAAAGATTATTCAAAAATAACATTTCATTCAAAAAATATAATGTGAACCATATTTCTAAATATAAAATTATAGCTGGTCAAATATGAATCTGCATTAAGTTATCTTTATTATGCAAATGATTCTGAAAATTGTTTTCTCTTGTATAACATTTTTGTACAGCATTCTGTTTTGTCTTGGTATCTTGCTCATCCTTCAAGGTGAAGATGACCATGTTCATCATCAGGGGTATTTGGTAGGCTTCCGGTGGGTACGTAGGTGACTGCTAAGGCCCATCTGCACCTGGAAGGCTCTGCTGCAAATAGGACAGGATACCACAGGTGATTAAGTCCTGGACATGTTGCTGGCTCAGGATTTAGATTGCATTTTCTCTCTGCCTCTGATATGCGCTTGATTTTGAAAGAGGCTGCATCGTTTTTTTATTTTGGTTGCTCCAGGTGCAGGCGAGCTTCTCCCAGGACTCAAAGTTAATATCAAAACTCCTGAGTGAGGCCTTCAGAGTGTCCTTGCAGTGCTTCCCTTGGCCACCATGAGAGCGCACTCCAGACTCAAGCACTCCATAGAAGATCTGCTTTGGTAAGTGAGCATTAGGCATTCTGGCTACATGACCAGCCCAACTCAGTGGTGTGAATGCTTGGCATTCCAGCTCTGGTGAGCACCTCAGTGTCTGGTATTTTGTCCTGACATCTGGTTTTCAGAAGTTTCTGAAGGCAGCTCAAGTCAAAGTGGTTGAGCTTCTTGGCATGACACAGTCCAAGCCTTGCATGCATAAAGCAGAATGGGCTGGACAATTGCTCTATTGACTTTCAATTTGCTAGGCAGACTTTCTCCTCTTTGTTCCCTGACTGATGTTCAAAGTCTACCAAAGGCTACACCTGCTTTGGCAATTCTTGCATGTGTCTCATCGTAAATATAAACAGGTGGAGAGAGTGCCAAGATATGTGAACTTATCCACTACTGACAGCTTCTGGTCATGGACTGATATTTTGGGCCTTCCTGGATCAGGCCGGTACTTTAGTTTTCTTTGTGCTAATCATTAGGCCAAAATTGTTGCATACGTTGGCGATCAAGTCCATGTCCAGCTGTGAACCGGCAGCTAGTGCAGAGTCATCGGCAAACAGAAATCACAAAGTTGTCCTTGGAGACCCAGGTCTTGACTGGAGTCGTTTCAGATTGAGCAGCGTCCCATCCATGCGATACCTGATTTCAGGATCACCATTATGGAAGTTATTGGAGAGCATGGCAGAGAAAAACATGCTGAAGAGGGTTGGCGCTAGCACGCAGCCCTGTTTAACTCCATTAGTGACTGGGAATGGGTCAGAAGACTCACCATCATCCAGGACACATGTGAGCATGTCATCATGGAACTGTTGAACCATTGTGATGAATTTTCAGGGCAGTTGAATTTCTCCATTACCTTCCAAAGGCCCTCATGGTTGACTATCAAATGCCTTGGTCAGATCAATAAATGTGGTGTAGCGGTCCACGTTCTATTCTTGGCATTTCTCCTGGTGCTGTCTAGCTGCAAACATCATATCAGTGGTTTCTCAACTTTTTCTAAAACCACACTGACTCTCTGGCAGCAGCTCCTGGTCTAAGTGTTAAACTAAGCAATTAAGAAGGATTCTAGAAAAGATTTTGCTGGCAATGGAGAGGAGCAAGATTTCTCTCTGATTGTCGCAAGATTGGTGAGTTCCTTTCTGCTTGTGCATGTGGACATTGGAGGCATCTTTGTATTCTTGCAGGATGATTCCTTGTCCCACATAGACTGAAAGAGTTCATTGTGCTTCTTGACCAGGCACTGACCTCCAGCCTTGTAGACCCCAGCTGGGATGGCAACAGTGGGGTTGCCACCATTTTGCCAGCTGGTGGGTGGGCCTAACTCTGTGACCATTAAATTCCGTCCTGTGGCTTCACCAGAGCTGTTGTGTTACATACCATCAGTTTTATTTCTGAAACTTTTGCTTTCAGTGTTTCTCAATTATAGATGAACATACATAGATGAAGCCCTAGATAAAGTAGATACTCACAATAAGGTAATATTACACACTAAAGACAAAAGATTTTTGATTCATATCATATCATTCGATTTCATAATCAATGCAAGGAGTTGTTCATTTCAATTTAATTTTATGTTGAAAAATTAACATATGATCACCTTGCCATATTTAAACTTCAGTTCTAATCTATCTCCTGAGATCACCACTTCTCCAAGCCTAAGATCCCAGCACACTAATCATCTGATAGCAAACTCATGACATTTACAACTGTAGATTTGAAACTTTTAAACAACTATTTCATGTACATCACATTATCCATGGAGCTTCCCATGACTGACAATTGGAATTATCCTGCTGCCTAAGGAACAAGTCTTCAACTTGACAGAATTCGCGCTGACTTAAGACTTACTTTTTCAGAAATACTGAGTTATGTGGGTAAGTCAGTAGTTTTTAGATCATATTAAAGTTTTCTATAGTTCATGCTTAGATTACAGAAATTATTGGCAATTATAACTTAGTTACTGAAGAATTATGGAAAAAATATTGTAGATGCAATGGACAGAATTTATTCCAGCCCCATGAAGACAGCTTCAAACTGGGGGGTGATGAGGGCGCTGTCAGGGAATTTAGTTTTAAAAAAGCTTTGGGCAGGCTCTCCCATATATTCCTACCTCCTCACACATTTCCTGGAGGTGGGACTGCAGTGCTAATAGCAATACACCTTGCAGTGGTGGACAGATAGTTAAGGCAATTATTGATGTAATTAGTTAGCATTTCTTGAATGGAATTTTAACAAAGGTGCGTTGGACCCCTGCTTTGCCTGCAGCTCGCCTACTCACAAGGGCTGAGCGTAGAGTGGGAGGCCATTGTGCACCAAGTGATAAATATGAAGTTTTAACTTCAAAGGACTAAACAGGCAATCCTCAGGCAATCCGCAAAGACTTGCAATTTAATGCACCTTACTCCCTGCAGATAGATCCACCGGATAGGTCTATGGGGGATGGATTGGCTTCCAGTCCCACCAGAAATATCACGCTTCCATCTTGTGCCTCCTGCTCCATTCAGATCAGCAGTACACAGGCTTCAAGTGGGGCTGCTGGCCACCACTCACTTTGGGCGTTTTGATCAGCCCTTCTGCCACCGTAGCCTACCACTGTCCCCAATAGGATGGTGAATGTGGAGGCAGCTTATTAATTGGTCACCTAATGTAAAATTAAGCCAATGGATACACTATTGAAATGCAAGGGGTCGGGACCTGCAAATGGTCCTGATGTCTAGTTTGCAATGCTGGTGGCAAAATTCAGCCCAATGTGATTGTGTAGTTCTCTTTCATTCCTGCTAACAGATTGTAATGTGCAAAATAAAATTATCTGTATATAGCACTTTAACGTGACACAGTTAAACCTAAGGAGAAAAGCACAATTAACCCTTTGTTTTCAAAAAGAAGAAACTATGGGGACAATTTTTAAAATTCAAATTTCCACTGCAGATTTTCCTGCTGGAAGAGCAAATCAGGAATCTGGGTGTAAAGATCAGTGGGCTCCTCAGGATTTTCCTTAAATTATAAATGGAAAATTCTGCACAGCTGATTGGTCTTGGTAATTGCATTTCTGATATGCATTCCGAACGAAAGAAGTTGTTTGCCTAGAGTGCAGCTTTGTAAAGTTTACTCTTACAGCTTTTAATTCAATTTTTTTTTGTTGGTGTCACAAAACATACCTACATTAAATAAGCCAAAGTTCTCAAATGTATATCCATCTATGTCTATTTGATATTGAAATTGATGACTGGGTCACAAAATTCTTTCTCAAAATGTGTTGAAAACTTCTATGCCAGGCTCTGATGTTGGCAAAATCTATTGCAAAAGTGCCAACACCTACCTGCGATACCAGTTACATCTATAGGTGGAGCTGTGGGGGTCATTTGCATTGTATTATCCCCTCCATTTATAGTGGGCACTTGGGTGTTAACGTGATTTGCCCATTTTAAGTGGCGGGAGGTAAAACTAAAGATGTTTTTAAAAAGCTGGCAAACTCCATTTAGCAAATGCCTCTCATTCATGCTGGCATGTCACATCTAAATCTCGTCACAGAGGTAATTACACTTTAACAATGAACAACTACTTGAGTGAAACTGTTTGGAAAACTGGAGCAGAATCTTCCAGTCAGCGTGCAGGGGCGGGCCCAACATGCCGATGTGTAAAATCACATGTGATGACGTTGGGCGTGTGTCCCAATGCCACCGTGCGCCATCGCAATATTTCGGAGGGCAGGCGCTATAAGTTCTGAGGTGCGCTCACCATTAATTAACGGGCCACTTGAGGCAGTAATGCACAGTGATTTTTCTCAGCCCGTGTGATTTTCAGGGTGGAGAGGCCACATTTTTAAAAACCTCATCCACGGGTGGGATAAGAGGGGTGAGTGGGCTTGCGAATATGAGCTGTTAGTCATTTACTTTAGAAACTTACTGCTACTTACTTGTGTGAACAGGAGAACTTCAAATTTCTTCAGAGCTGCTTTGACAGGAATAACAGGCTTCAGGTCAGGACTCTGGAGGAAACATAATTCTTGGGGCCTTGCAGGTTTCAGGCAGCCTTCCCTTACCCTGGGAATGGGGATTGTGCTCTCCACTGGAGGCACCTTCTCTGAGGAGGAAGAGTGGGCTAGAAGGGGGAGGAGGCCAGGAGTCCATATTCAGCCTCCAGGCGAGCCTCCTTTGGGAGGAGAGGCGCAGGCACAAGGTGTGCAAGGCCAACAGCAAGTGCAAGGCGGAAGGGGCCGCAGAAGACGCCATTATCCTGCTGCCAGGGTATACAGGCGGCAATAATGCAGCTACCTCAATATGTCTGAGATGCAGTGCCGAAGGAGGCTCCATCTCTCAAGGGGGACAGTGACCTCCATCTGTCAGATGATAGGCCCTGAGATCAGCTCCAACTGTGTGAATGGACACCCCATGCCAGTGGCACTGAAGGTCACGGTTGCTCTCAACATCAATGCTTCCAGCTCTTTCCAGGGGTCGGTGAGTGATCGTTGCAGAGTCTCCCAATCAACTGTCCACAGTTGTGTCAAGCCGGTGACAGATGCTTTGTTCAGGCGTGCACTGACCTTCATTCACTACCGCATGGATGAGGCCAGCCAGGCAGAGTGAGCCAGAGGCTTAGCAGCGATTGCTGGGTTCCCCCGAGTACAGGGTGCAATTGACTGCACACATGTGATCGTCAAGGCGCCAGTGGGTGAGCCGGGTGCCTTCGTCAACAGGAAGGGATTCCACTCCATTAACGTGCAGATAGTGTGTGACCATATGATGCAGATTCTGCAAGGTACCCAGGCAGCTCCCATAACAGCTATATCCTGAGACATTCCCAGGTGCCGAGGCTCTTCAGTGCTCCAGTTCGGCTGGATAGATGGCTGCTGGGTGACAAGGGCTATCTCTTCAAAAGGTGGCTCATGACGCCTCTCTGCCATCTAAGAACAGAAGCTGAGCAGCAGTACAATAGGTGCCACACCTCCACAAGGGCCATGGTAGAGAGAACCATTGGTCTTCTCAAGGTGCGCTTCCGATGCCTGGACCGTTCAGGGGACGCACTGCAATAACCCCCAGATTGTGTGTCACTGATAGTGGTTGCATGCTGCGCTCTCCACAATCTGGCGCTGGAAAGAGGGGATGCAGTGGAGGAAGAAGATGTAGACGCAGCTGCTCTGGCAGCAGACGATGAATCCAGTAGTGAGTCCGAGGACAAGCACGCTTAGGAGAACGCTGAGAGGATAGACGCTGACCCGGGAAACCTCCAGGAAGGCAGGGACACCAGGAGGGTTTGATCCAACGATCCTTCAGCTAGCACATCACATATGGACTTCCAACACATTAGAGGGCTGCAGGCTCCATACTCGATACCTGAGAGCAACATTTGCCTGGTTAGGAACATTAACTATGCGACTTGTCAATAAAGCTCAATGACAAACTAGTCACTCATAATATCATGGGTTCCCCTTCACCTGCAGGATTAATGAAGCACCCAGAGGCTTGTTGAGAACTAAAACATTTAATGATTTCATATTAGAATACAGAAATGAAAGTGCATTAAAAGGTGTTGAGCAGCATACTGAATGAGATGCAACTAATACGGGGACAAAAGAAAACCACCAGTGATAAGCCCGTGTGGTGCCTAAGGTGCTTTAAGTTTTTGTTTGCGGGTGCTACATCTTGGTGCTCCCCCCTCGCTGGCACCGGCATTGGAGACAGCCTGCCCACTCTGCTGTCCTGTTGGCCTCGATGACCTCGGTAGGCATCCTCTGGACCGTCGAGCCTATGCTGGCCCCGTCTGGGAGGGAGCGGCCAGTGGCATGGCTGGCATCTCCCCAGTCACCGCAGCCTCATCAGATGCCATGGTCACTGGCAGAGGGGCGGAGGGGCTCCTGCCCTCATCCGGAGTGCCCTGAGAGGAGCCCGCTGGGACAACAGGCAGCTCGTGTGCCAACGTGAGGTCGCTTCAGACCTCCCTGCTCAACATTGATGGATGGGCACTGAGCTGGGATACTGGGTGCCCAATCCATCTCCCACACTGACACTGACCACCTGAGGCCAATGCCAATGTGAGGGCTTGCAGGTCCCAGTGCATCCCCAGGAAGCCCTGATTGTTCTCCTGGAGGAGCCTCTCCATGAGAGTTGCCACTTTTTCCATGGAGGAGCAGTGCGCTCGGCCATGAGGGCCATTGCATTGCTCATGGTCCGCATGGACTCCTCCATCACGGAGACCATAGCACACATTCCCTCATGTATCTCACCCAGATCCTCCCACACACCCTGCTGGACTTCTAGCATCTGCTGTCTCAGGGACAACTTCAGAGGCCCATCATCAGCCACCAACTGAGCATGTTCCTGGTCCCCAGCAGTCGTCCGATTGCTGGCACCCTGGGTACTCTCAGCCTCCGCCTGCACCTCAAGTGAGTGTGAAGTGCCCTCACCAATGTGCACCGGGACACTAGCTGACGATCTTATCCCCACCGAGGTGCTGGTATGTGCGCTGGTGCCTGCCTGGCTGAGAGGGTGTGACGCTGGTGCGTTTCTATCTTCAGGGCCCTCAGTGGTCAGCGGCGGTCCCTCTGCCTCCTGAATCCGGGTGTGCTCTGGTGAGGCTGAAAGGAAGAACTAGGACATTTGATTATTTGAAGTCATTACACTGTTAATGTGCATGCCTGGCACCCAGATCAGGATGCGCTCCTCCTTCCATTATCAATGGGAAACCCATGTTGGATGCTGAAATCAATATACAGTCAACAGTGGAATGGTTGCAATGACAAACATTGTGACCTCAGGGCACGACACTCTTACCTCCCACTGGCACCCCAAACTCACCGCGGCCGGTTGACCTGGGCGCATGGTGCCTCTCCAGCTCGAGAACCGCCTGCTCGTATTTGGTCAGTATTAGAAGCTGGACCTGCCCTCCGCCAGTTCGCATCCGTTCGGCATTATTGTGTGTGGTCTTCTCCTGAAAGGAGAGAGGAGCACTGATTAGTCCACCCTGTACCTGCATTGCCATTGCAGCCTTGCCACCCCCACCTGAGTGAAACATTGCAGGGCTTATCCGATTCATGACCCTGGAGCCGCCGTACACTCATTCCAGGGCTGACCCCCTTGCCCAGATGCTGCCTCCATCACATTTGCCACTCACACTGTAAGACCTTCCAAATCAAGGAGCACTACCACCTAGAAGGACAAGGACAGCAGATGGATGGGTACCCTGCCACCTGGAAGTTCCCCTCCAAGTCAGTCAGCATCCTGACTTTGAAATGTTTCGGCGCTCCACCACTGCACCTAGGTCCAGATGCTGGAAATCGCTCCAAAACAATATTGTGGATGTACCTGCACCACATGCAGCGGATCCAGAAGGCAGCTCAGCACTACCCTCTCAGGGACAACTAGGCATGGGCAATAAATGCTGGCTCATCCAGCAAAGGCCACATGCTGTGAATGAATAAATGCAAAAACAAAATTCAGAGTTGGGGATGGTGGGGGGGCAACCTAACTGTTGTGCTAAGTGACCCATGCCAACTCAGTACTCACTCTTCCCGATCGCAAGAGGTCGTTGAACCGCTTGCGGCACTGCACCCAGGAGCGCCTCACCACATCGTGGGAACTGACCCTTTCTGCCACCTCCTCCCAGGCACGTTTTGTCATGTGGGTGGGCCTCCTCCTCCCGTCCCTTGGCACTATGATGTCACGCCGTGCTGCCATCTCCTCGAGGAGGGCAGCGAGGCACTCATCCGAAAATCTTGGGGCACACTGCCCCGCCGACCTGCCCTCCCGCCTGGCCTGCTCTCCAAGAACGCTCTTGGGCATCCTCCTGTGCGCCATCAGTGGCAACCTTTGGATGGCTGCCTGCACCATTTTTAAACAGGCCGCCAGGTTGCCATTGGACAACAGAAATGGCGGAGGAACTGAATAGGTACTTTGCGTCAGTCTTCACAGTGGAAGACATGAGTGACATCCCCAAGGTTCAAGAGAGTCGGGGGGCAGAGGTGAGTATGGTGGCCATTACCAAGGAGAAGGTGCTAGGAAAACTGAAAGGTCTGAAGGTGGTTAAATCACCTGGACCAGATGGATTACACCCCAGAGTTCTGAAGGAGATAGCTGAAGAGATAGTGGAGGAGTTAGTGGTGATCTTTCAGGAATCACTGGAGTCAGGGAGGGTCCCAGAGGACTGGAAAATCGCTAATGTAACCCCCCTGTTTAAGAAGGGAGTGAGGCAAAAGACGGGAAATTACAGGCTGATTAGCCTGACCTCAGTCGTTGGTAAGATTTTAGAGTCCATTATTAAGGATGAGATTTCAGAATACTTGGAAGTGCATGGTAAAATCGGGCAAAGTCAGCATGGTTTCATCAAGAGGAGATCATGCCTGACAAATCTGTTAGAATTCTTTGAGGAGGTAACGAGTAGGTTAGACAAAGGAGAGCCAATGGATGTTATCTACTTGGACTTCCAGAAGGCCTTTGACAAGGTGCCACACAGGAGGCCGCTCAGTAAGATAAGAGCCCATGGTGTTAGAGGCAAGGTACTAGCATGGATAGAAGATTGGCTGTCTGGCAGGAGGCAGAGAGTGGGGATAAGGGGGTCCTTCTCAGGATGGCGGCCGGTGACTAGTGGAGTTCCGCAGGGGTCAGTGTTAGGACCACAACATTTCACTTTATACATTAATGATCTAGATGAAGGAACTGAGGGCATCCTGGCTAAGTTTGCAGATGATACAAAGATAGGTGGAGGGACGGATAGTATTGAGGAGGCAGGGAGGCTGCAGAAGGATTTGGGCAGGTTAGGAGAATGGGCAAAGAAGTGGCAGATGGAATACAACATGGGGAAGTGTGAGTTCATGCACTTTGGTAGGAAGAATAGAGGCATAGACTATTTTCTAAATGGGGAGAGAATTCAGAAATCTGGAGTGCAAAGGGACTTGGGAGTCCTAGTCCAGGATTCTCTTAAGATTAACTTGCAGGTTGAGTCAAAAACAGAATTACCTGGAAAAACTCAACAGATCTGGCAGCATCAGCGGAGAAGAAAAGAGTTGACGTTTCGAGTCCTCATGACCCTTCAGCAGAACTGAGTAAAGTTAGGAGAGGGGTGAAATATAAGCTGGTTTAAGGTGGGGAGAGAGAAGTTCGGGGTGGGGGTGGTGGTTGTAGGGACAAGCAAGCAGTGATAGGAGCAGATAATCAAAAGATGTCACAGACAAAGGAACAAGGACGTGTTAAAGGTGGTGATATTATCTAAGAGAATGTGCTAATTAAGAATGGATGGCAGGACACTCAAGGTACAGCTCTAGTGGGGGTGGGGTGGAAAGACTGACAGGGCATTAGAGATTTAAAAATAATGGAAATAGGTAGTAAAAGAAAAATCTATATAAATTATTGGAAAAAACAAAAGGGAGGGGGAAGAAACGGAAAGGGGGTGGGGATGGGGGAGGGAGTTCAAGATCTAAAGTTGTTGAATTCAATATTCAGTCCGAAAGGCTGTAAAGTGCCTAGTTGGAAGATGAGGTGCTGTTCCTCCAGTTTGCGTTGGGCTTCACTGGAACAATGCAGCAAGCCAAGGACAGACATGTGGGCAAGAGAGCAGGGTGGAGTGTTAAAATGGCAAGCGACAGGGAGGTTTGGGTCTTTCTTGCGGACAGACCGCAGGTGTTCTGCAAAGCGGTCGCCCAGTTTACGTTTGGTCTCTCCAATGTAGAGGAGACCGCATTGGGAGCAACGAATGCAGTAGACTAAGTTAGGGGAAATGCAAGTGAAATGCTGCTTCACTTGAAAGGAACTGCTGCAAACTGCAGACAATACTGCAAACTCAAGCATCTGACAGCAGACCACATAGTAGATCATTCCTCAAACCTCTTCTTTTATTTTATTTAACCCTGGACATTTTATCCTGCCCTGGATGTAGTTTGTAGTGAAAACATGAAGGCCACCTGGCCGATTGGCCCATCCGCCAACTGTAAAAGTGAACGGGCCACATAAAATAGTTGACAATTATCTCATTAATGGGCTTAACTGCCTGCTTAATTATTGGCGGGCGCGCTTCTGACTCCCGCGCATGCCCGCTGACCATAATGTTGTGCATGAGCACAATGATGTCAGGACATGTGCCCAATACCTTCTCGGGTGATTTCACGTGATTCCAGGTCGGGTTCGCACCCGGAGAAACAACATAAAATTCTGGCCTATGTTCCCTCCTTCACTGAAGTTTGATTTTTTTTCCCGAATCTACCCCTCATTTCTTTGCCTTATGGTCAGGCCCCATTTTGCAGCACAATTGACCCCACCTGCCAGATATGTAAATGAACAGTTTCTTCATGGTGTAGTCTTAAGACTTAGACTATCATACTTCTGTTTCAGTGTGAAAGTAGTGGACAATGACCATCAAGTCGGTGATGCACTGACCTGTTTAAAGTTATCAACCAGGAGTGACAAGGCCCAATTGTTGATACATTCAGGAACAATTATTGTATTTATTGACATAGTTACATTCCACCATTAGAATCACTGAGTACAGTTTATCTATGCTTCGCCAGCCTTAATAAGATGCACCAGCTTATGTCAACTACACACTGATTCAAGCTAGGTCCAAGGTTTGCAAATGGACACAAAGGGCTTCTATTCCTCTTCCACTAAATGGGTTCACTTGCATTTCTAATGGCAGCAGTCAGTGATAAGTCTGGCAATATTAATTCAAGGTCGCAATTGTTAGAAATCCAACACATCCTATTAATCCGAAGAACTGTCAGGAGATTAATCTGATCCCACTATCAGTTTCAGTCACACAGGATAGCAACAGCCAAGATAGTTGTAGCTTGCAAAGCTCAAACCCAGTCTTGAAATCATTGCCTGTAAGTTAAAAATGGAATGGCTGATTATTTTGTGCCTTTATAAAGCTCTGGTTAGGCCCAACTAGAGTATTGAGTCCAGTTCTGGTCACCACACTTTAGGGAGTCTTGAGACAAGGGTCCTTGAGAAGTTTCAGAGGAGATTTATCAGTTGTTCCAGAAATGAGAGATTTTGGCTACTAGGTGAGGTAGGAGAAGCAGTGTTGTTCTCCTTGGAGCAAAGGAGAATGAAGGGAGATTGATAGAGGAGTATAAGATTATGACAGGTTTGGATAAGATAGACAAGAAAAAAACTGCTCCTATTAGCTGATGGTACAAGGACTTAGGAACACAGATTTAAGGTTTTGAGCAAGAGATACAGGGGTGTATGAAGGAAGATCTTTTTTACACAGTGAGTGGTAATGACTTGGAACGTGCTGCCATGAGGGTGTGGAAGTGGAGATGGTCAATGATTTTAAAAAGGAGATTAGATGGGCACTTGAAAGAAATAAACTTGCAGGACCATGGGGATGGAGCAGGGGAATGGGACTGATAGGATTCCTCCATGGAGACCTGACATAGACTCAATAGGCTACTTTCTTCTGTTCTGTAAATGACTTTATAACTCTATGACTCTTCAGCTCCACCATCCCCCCTTGAGGTGGCAGTTCCTCTGAACATAAAAATACCAAGTTTGAACTCAGCAGCTCCTGAAAGGAATGAGCTGGAGTTAGCTGGGAGACAGCCAAGGCCCTTTGTTCCCTTCTAGCCTCTTGCAATGAAAGGCTTTGGGTTCAAGTTGTGGCAATGAGTATCAGAAATATAGAGCAAAGCAAAAGAAATGAAAGCCCCTCTCAGTAGGAAGGAAGAGGAGAGGAAACAAATAATCAAAGACTCATAATGCCATCATCAGAGCTGCTGCTGGATACACAGAGCTGGCTGGGCCAAGCTCAAGATTTGGTTAAATAATTCAACAGGCTCTTCTGGTCATTCACTTGTGTTAATTTTCACAGAATGTTCATTAGGCATTGATTTTTAAAATATTTATTAATATTATCCTTCCACAGCTACATTCTTTCCACCTGTGAGCATATCATGGTAGGTAGGTTAATAAATCAATTAATTAAACAAGTTGAAACTGTTCCAGGATCCTAATACATCCACATTTTATATTTCAGGTAATCATAAAGTATAGAAAACATTCCATATTCCAAAGTCACTTGACAGAACTGTTCTGATTAATAGGATGTATTGGATTTCTAACAATTGTGACCTTGAATTAATATTGCCAAACTTATCACTGACTGCTGCCATTAGAAATGCAAGTGGGCCCATTTACTGAAAGAGAAATAAAAGTCCTTTGTGTCCATTTGCAGATCTTGGACCTAGTTTGAATCAGTGTGTAGCTGACATAAGCTGGTGCATCTTATTAAGGCTGGTGAAGCATAGATAAACGGTACTAAGTGATTCTAATGGTGGAATGTAACTATGTCAATAAATACAATAATTGTCTTAGTCACAAAGAAAACCAGACAAGATGATTTAACCCAGAGCAAAGGATCTTAACTATGGCAGTAGCCAGCACATGTTTATTACTGAGATCCTTTTATTTATTAGGCTGACATAGTCTACAGTTAGAAATAAAGACACAAATATTAGTGTATTGATCTTTTGGGAAATGAGAAAATACTCATCTTTGGGTGCCATCATAGGCAGATTTTTTTATTTTTTATAGAACACTGGTCAGAGATGGATTTCTGTAAAATTTCAATGATAGAGGATTCATGCACAAAATAAAACATTCCTTAGTGATTGGAAGACAATTAAAAACCTTTTTTAAAATTTTACTTGGAGAAATGCTGCTTGCTGACTCAGTGAACCAAATCCAGTGAGGTCTATTCCATTATCACAGTCACTGCGTACCAGGAATACAGTTCCAATATAAAATTCAACAGCCATTTTTATAGTAGTGGCCCTAGCTAACTTCATTAGCTGAATTGTGTGTATATGTGGTTGCCCCTAGCAGAATTAGATGAGACAATAAATAAAACTGCTATTATAAAATTGGGATAAATTGAGCTGGTGGTGGTGAAATAATCCCACATGAATTTGTATGGAATTATCAACTTGGCCATATTCATTTCAACATTACAATGAAAGATTTTGCCAGAGTTTACCAGAAAATGTGGGCTGGACAGCCTCTTATTTTATCTTTTGCTTTCATTGGAGTTTTCTACATTACATCAGTGGCTAAACTTCAAAAGTACTGAATTGGCTGTAAAAGGCTTTGCCAAGTCATGGGGTTATGAGAGGTGTTATATAAAATTATGTTCTTTCTTTTTTAAATAATACATACACATTTTAAAGAACCTACTTGACTTCAAAGTGTAATCACTACTTCATGAATGTAAATGTTGTAATTTCTCAGATCAAACAGCTTTATGCATTCACTATTCGATTTTAGGTAGTCGCTCCATATTCACTAACAATGGAGGAGGAAAACTGGTCACCTCAAAATTAGCTTCTCCACTATCTTCCCAGTGTCAACCAACAAGCATCAGCCGTATCATTGATGAAAGTGTGCGTGGTCTGTGTGTGTGACTGTTTCGGGTGGAGGAGCAAGCTGTTGGATAAAAGTTGTGATAAGTAACAAAATGTTTACACAAGGTATTTTACTTAGATGATTATGTGCAAGCATTTTTGAATTAATGCTAATGATATAAATTATTATTATATATAAAGTATGTTCCCAATTAATTGCCATAGATTTGGCAGTTACGTTGAGCAGCTGAACATGAATTAGATTTGGACACTTGATCATGTCTGAGATTGACAGGTTAATCAGAGGCTCAGGAGTGATACTATGGCATGAAAGCATAACTACAGATCAAGCTAGCTGGATCCTCCAAACTAGTCAGTCAGAGTCCTTTAGCTAATGTGTAGCCTGAATGATGGGATAAATGGAACAATTCAAAATAAGCAGTATACACAAAACATATCTGTATTTAAGAATTAACAAAAAACTCAGAAAACTAGGTTGGAACATCTTTATAATGCAGAAAATGTTTTGATTCAGCTGAATCCTGCCCCTCAGTTCAATATGATGTACACAATATCCTTCACAGAGAGAGCCACTCATTAATGAAATTTAAAGCTATTAGTTCTGCTTGTTTGAAGTGGTAATCCCAGGGAGAATTGCACTTTGAATTAAATAATGATTCCTGTTATCAGGGTTCATTGTTTTTAGAAGCGCAAAGTGAAAACAAAGGAAATTGGTCCAGTACATTATGTTGGGGTAGCTAACAAATGCAATAAATGTAAGAGCAAATTAAGACAGACAATTGCTTAAATTCATTAGGCAATAGATTTGTTTAAACCCAACTTTGTCTTGCAATAAACAACTGCACATGGGGCAAAACTGGTCAATGTCAGTATACTGCAGATGGATGACAACAAACCGGAGCCTGTTTTACACTGCAGCTGATACCGCACTGCATTGTTTTACACTGCAGCTGATACCGCACGGCAGTGTTTTACAGTATTGCAGCTGATACCGCACTGCACTGTTTTACAGTATTGCAGCTGATACCGCACGGCAGTGTTTTACAGTATTGCAGCTGATACTGCACTGCACTGTTTTATACTGCAGCTGATACCACACTACACTGTTTTACAGTATTGCAGCTGATACTGCACTGCACTGTTTTACACTGCAGCTGATACCGCACTGCACTGTTTTACACTGCAGCTGATACCGCACTACACTGATTTACAGTATTGCAGCTGATACCGCACGGCACTGGTTTACAGTATTGCAGCTGATACTGCTCTGAACTGTTTTACACTGCAGCTGATACTGCACTGCACTGTTTTACAGTATTGCAGCTGATACTGCACTGAGCTGTTTTACACTGCAGTTGATACTGCACTGCACTGTTTTACAGTATTGCAGCTTATACCGCACAGCACTGTTTTACAGTATTGCAGCTGATACCGCATGGCACTGTTTTACAGTATTGCAGCTGATACTGCACTGCACTGTTTTACACTGCAGCTGATACCGCACGGCACTATTTTACAGTATTGCAGCTGATACCGCACGGCACTGTTTTACAGTATTGCAGCTGATACCGCACGGCACTGTTTTACACTGCAGCTGATACCGCACGGCACTGTTTTACACTGCAGCTGATACCGCATGGCACTGGTTTACACTGCAGCTGATACTGCACTGCACTGTTTTACACTGCAGCTGATACCACACTGCACTGTTTTACACTGCAGCTGATACTGCACTGCACTGGTTTACACTGCAGCTGATACTGCACTGCACTGTTTTATACTGCAGCTGATACTGCACTACACTGTTTTACACTGCAGCTGACATTGCACTGCCCTGTTTTACAGTACTGCAGCTGATACTGCATTTCCCTGTTTTAGAGTGCTGCAGCTGATACTACACTGCACTGTTTTACAGTGCTGCAGCTAATACTACACTGTACTGTTTTACACTGCAGTTGATACTGCACTGCTCTGCTTTACAGTATTGCAGCTCATACTGCACTGCACTATTTTACATTTTTGAAGCTGATACCACAGTGCACTGTTTTAAACTGCAGCTGATACTACAATGCACTGTTTTACAGTGTTGCAGCTGATACTGCACTGCGCTGTTTTACACTGCAGCTGACACTGCACTGCCATGTTTTACAGCACTGCAACTGATACTGCATTGCCCTGCTTTAGAGTGCTGCAGCTGATACTACACTGCACTGTTTTACAGTGCTGCAGCTAATACTACACTGTACTGTTTTACACTGCAGTTGATACTGCACTGCTTTGTTTTACAGTATTGCAGCTGACACTGCACTGCACTATTTTACATTTTTGAAGCTGATACTGCAGCGCACTGTTTTAAACTGCAGCTGATACTACACCACTATTTTACAGTGCTGCAGCTAACACTGCACTGTTTTACACTGCAGCTAATACTGCACTGAACTGTTTTGTGCTGCCGTTGATACTGCATTGCTCTGTTTTACAGTATTGCAGCTGATACTGCACTGCACTGTTTTACACTGTTGAAGCTGACACTGCACTGCTCTGATTTACACTATTGCAGTTGATACTGCCTTGTACTCCTATCTATACAACACTTTTAATTTTGTTCTAGTCCTCTTATATTTAATTTTGTTTCCATGACCCCTCATTCTAGTCCCTTTTATTACTGAAAACAGACTGGCTGAGTTTTTCCAGGCCCTTTGACAGCTGATTGGAGGTAGGAAGGTTGGCAAAACGGTATGGAAAGGCATTAGGTTGACGTGACCCATGCCTTCCTGCAGCCATGCCATTTTTTCAGCAGTGGGAAAGGTGGCAGATGGCCCTCCAGCCTGAAGCCCAACTTAAGCGGCCAACTGAAAGCCTCTTTCCATCTCTGCTGGCATTTTTCCAGGGGTGGGGGTGGGGGGGCATCCTCTGCTATGTGTGCCCACCACCAGGTAAACCATATCAGCCTCCCAGTGGGCTCCAAAATTTGGGGCCTTCTTTTTGGAGCACTCTTTGGTCCATGAAGGTCCCCTTCACCCATGGTGGTAGCGGCTGCCCTAGTGGCTTCGGCACTACCTGCCCATTCATGAACCCCCTTGTTGGGGCCTGCTTGATTGGCCCTGGTGCCTCCAACCCCCACTTACCTGTTTGTGAGGGTGCATGCCCATCGATATGTGCTCTCCCTCCAGGTAAAGCCTCAGCCGTGGCCATTGCTCCCGGTAGTGTTGCTGAGGCTGCAGACCTGCCGGCCCTCTTATTGAACTGGTGGATCTTAGGGGCGGGTGCCATCCTTAATAGCATGGCAGGCCTGGCAGAAACCACGTAACTGGCTGGCTGTAAAATATGCCCCCAGATTCCACCGTCTGCCAATGAGAGGTCGTCTCCTGATATCAGCCCCAGACACCAGGGCACCTGCCACCTCAGAAAAACCCTGGCCTCTGTCTTATTTATTCTGCACTATTATATTCAATCATAATTTTAAACACTTTATCATATCTCTCCACAATCTGTCTTGTTCTATAAGATTACCTGTTCAGCTAAGACCTTTGCTTTTCTCAAATGGATGAAGTAATTCCAGCATTATATCCAATTCCTCCATAGAATATGCTGAAGTAGTCCATTGTCTCAAATTTATATGGGCCAGAATCTTCTGTCCCAAGGGGAGGCGAGGAAGGAGGCAGGCGAGACTGAATATTTGGTGGTTTGGTTTTGGGACTGATACCCGATACCTTCCCACCTCCACCCGGAAGTAAGCTCTGGGTGGGAAAGCCCATGGTTGATCTTCCCACCCCACCTCCACATGAATCCTTTAAGTGGCCAATTAATGACCACTTAAGGGTTGCTTCCCATTTCCACTGCTATCCTTGCAGGTCCTGGTGGGCCTGTTGACATGCGGCCTCCACAACTGGTGAAACTGTGTGGGCTACATGTCAATTGGAGTTGTTGGGGAGGTGGGGGGCAGGGCTGTCCCCTCGAACTGCACTGATCTGTGCATGATCAAGGGCATGGGCATGGAGCAGGAGCGTAACCACGGACAGCCACTGGCTGCTCTTGCTGCCGACCCCTATGGCACCCATCTCCCTGCAGCCCCCATCCTGCAAGACCCTCCCAACAGCACCTACATTTTTCCTGGGTCACTCCACGACCCTCCTTGGCACTGCTGAGTGCAAGAGCTGTTGGCCTCTGATTGGCCAACAGCTCTTTGAGGGTAGTACATTGTCTTCCGGGATCATTGGTCGGGAGGAAGGCCCACTGCTGTCCATTTAACTGCCTGATGGGCAGAAGATATGGCAGGCCTTCCTCCTCAGCATCAGTGAGGCTGTCTTGCTGCCTTTACAGGCAGCGCGCGATCACCCTCTGAGAACGGAAGGTTCCAACCATGACGTGCAACACATACACTTTTATTAACTATTTTGTCAGGTCTCAGTTAATGAATTTGATCCAGGTCCCCCATTCCTGGTATGTTTCAGGGAGTTATCCCTTTTGGACCTAATCAACAGCAACATCATACCATAAAAGAACCAGAAATATCTTCTAGATCAAATAGGCCGACACTTCAAAATTTAACATGCAATATCCGCCTTCCTTAATCCTGATAAAATACAGCGTTACCAAATCCAGTACACCAATTGAGTAATCATGGCCATTGATTTATTGTTTCTGCAAAAAAATGAAATTGAATTTAATTCCCCTGAATTCTGTTAGAAATCCCACAAAACTAGAATATTAAAACAGATTTGATTTTTCAAACATTGTAAATCGGTGGCTCTGATACTACATTGCCAATTACATGGCATAACACTGCTATTGTTATGAGACATCCTCCAACTCAATGTAAGCACAGGGGTTTTTCTAATTTAGCATTTAGTAAGCTATAGGGGTCAAAAATCTGCAACCCCAGCAACCCAGCGTAAAGCCCATTGGTGCCTAATGTTGATCCTAATGATGGCAGATCAGCGTGAGTCACCTTATCTGTAAAATGTTGGCAGACGTCATGTCATTAGGGGAACTTCTTAGGCCTCAAGGAAGCAGGCTTGGTGAAAGTATTACTGAAAATTGTCTTTCTTCAGGGGTCTGGGCATGATTGAGAATTGGATCTCAGGTTGTAGTGATTGAAGGTATAGCCTTTCCTACTGCCTATCAGGGGTCACGTGATTGTTCTTAGGCACTCTGACCAATGACCCCTGAGTGTAGGTAATCCAGGGGGCGTGGCTTTCTAGTCGAGGACCTGGTTCAAGCATATAGCTTCTGAAAAGCTCTCTGTAATAAAGTTATCTGTTTCAAGTAGAAGGCTGTCTGGTAGGTCAAGTCATTACATTTGGCGATGAGGGTAAAATAGCTCCGATGCTGCACCTCACCTTGTGAATGTCAATACACCAAATCTTAGGAAAAAAAAGAAAAGTATACTCACCAGTCATGCCACTCTTCGGCAGAGTCAATTCTTATGACGTGACTATGGAAGACTGGAGCCCGTGTGTAGCGTGCCTTGGTTTTTATCGCATGGTGAACAAAATTACCCTGGAGGAGAAGCAGAAAGCAATTCTTCTGAGTGTGTGTGGTAGCAAGACATACAACTTCATCTGCAGTCTGATAGCCCCAAACGTGCCCAATTCTAAGTCCTTTAACGAATTAGTAGACCTCGTGAAGACGCATTTTCAGTTGAAGCCATCCGTAATAATGCAGAGATTTAAGTTTAACTCCAGAGTAAGGGCCCCGGGAGAGTCCATCACAACCTATATAGGGAATTTGAAGCAGTGGACCGAGCACTACGACTTTGGAGACACACTCAATGATGTGTTGCGGGACCCATTAGTTTGTGGAGTTCACGATGACGCCATTCAGTGCCAATTACTCACAGAAGTCAACATCGATTTGAAGTGTGGCTTGGAATTGGCACTAATCATGGAAAGTGCTGCGAGAGACTCTCAGGCTTTACAGAACATACAACATGGCGCTGCTCTTTTTGTGGGGCGGGAACCTACCACTGGGTGTGGCACGAAAACCAGAGACACAACAGCGAAGCGAGACACAATTTCTGCTGCTAGAAAAATGAAAAGGCCTAGTGTAAGCATTTCAGCAGTGACTCCGAGGTTAATCTGTTACAGATGTGGGAGTAACCACATACCTGCAGATTCAAGGAGGCAGAATGCCATTACTGCCACAAGACAGGTCAAATAATAAAGCAATGCAGGGCAAAAATGAAACAGCCCATAAGGCAGCAGACCAAAATGATTGAAGTGAATAATGTAACAGAACCTGATACAGAAGCGATACCGACATCTATTCCCTGTATAATGTCACAGCAGTAAAAACTGAACCTATTACCGTAACAATCCAAGTGAATGGGAAGCCACTATTAATAGAGGTAGATATGGGAGCCTCAATCACAGTGGTGGGGGAGCACACATTTAAATACCTAAATGAAGGTACCCAGCCACTGAATCTGGAGCGAACAACGGCTCAATTGAAGACATACGCTGGAGAATCCATACAGGTAAAGGGCATCACTACAGTACCTGGGTCCTACAGGCAACAGACAGCCCAGCTTCCAGTGATCATAGTGGAGCTGAACATTTGGTCAACCTGGAATAGGTGCTAAGAAGATTCTTGGAATCTGGTGTATGATTAAAGAAAGAGAAATGTACATTCCAAGCACCACAAATTACTTTCCTGGGTCACTGGGTGGATGCGATGGGTTTGCATCTGGCAGAAGAGAAAGTTAGTGCAATCAAAGAGGCTCCCTCTCCGCCCAGCGTAACCGAACTCAAGTCTTTTCTGGGCATGATCAATTATTATTGCCACTTCTTGCCAAACTTGTTAACAGTGTTAGCACCATTACACTTGTTGTTAAAAAAGAATCATCATTGGTCATGGAATTCGCAACAAGAAGAAGCCTTTGTGAAAGTTAAGAAGCTATTACAATCATCATGTTTACTGGTACATTAGGGCCCAGCAAAAGAATTGGTTTTAACATGTGATGCGTCTCCTTATGATGTGGGAGCTGTGTTATCACATAGGATGGAAGATGGATCAGAAAGGCCAATTGGCCATGTCTCCAGAACCCTGCAACCAAGAACGTTTATCAGTGATATTTGGAGTGAAGAAATTCCACCAGTACATGCATGGATGACATTTCACACTTGTGTTGGATCATAAACCATTAATGGGTTTATTCAGTGAGGAAGTTGGAGCCCCAACAAAGGTAACTGGGATGCTAACAAACAAGGGGGTGAAAGGGATACTGCATGTATGAATGGGAGGGGATGAACACAGACTCTTGAATGGGAAAGGGGGGATGGATTGAATACAGGCTCATGGAGGGGATGGTGGTTGGGAAGGGAGGCAGTGTAGTCTTCAGTCATAAGGGCAATGGGCAATGATGTGCAAGTCAAAGTCCTTGGTCTGGGGCTTGTAGTCTGGAGTCAGAGAGTAGAGACATTCCTGGGGTTTAGTGGAAAGCAGTCAGAAAGTACAGACACCCCTGGGGCTTTGTGGAAAGCAGTCAGGGAGCAGAGACACCCCTTGGGCTTTGTGAACCTCACAGTCAACAGTCAGACAGTGGAGACAGTCAGCAGGTGCAGCAGGCATACTGCAAGAGTAACCATTGGGAGCTCCAGGGAGGGGCAAGGGCCGTGTGCTCAGTAGGAATATTGCACAGCTTGTAGTTGTTTGGGAGTACAGAACTTGCTGTAAAAAGGGACATGTCTAAGCTTTTTGTCTTGCACTCATCAGGACACTTTGCAAGGGGAAAACAACAATTTATACTGTACATGAAGAGAGTGCTGATTGGTTGGCAAGTGGATTCTGATTGGTAGAGGTGTTGCCTTGGGGAATGTATCAATGATGGTGACTGACAATTAACTGCCAAGCATTGTTTGAAATTTAAATTTAAATATTGAGCAGTTTTAATTTGAATGTGGAAACGATTCTGAATGGGAGGGGTGTGAGGCTGTGTGCGAGGAGCACATTGCTGCATTAAGGGGCCCTCTCTGGAGGCGCCTTCTAACATTTTGGTGCTGCAAGAGTGATCTGGAGTCTTATTCTACAGAAAGGAGGAAGTCCTCCTAGCGCAGAAAGCCATTGGAAGCCAATGCGTTTATCAGCGCTATAAAAAGGATGCTCATAACTCAATGGTTTCACATCACATTCACTGCATCTCAGCATTAACACATCGGAATATATAATTTGGGCATGCAGACAATCAGGGAGGAGGCACAGATGCAGCATATATGGCATTCCATTTATGGAGGCCAGTCAGGTGCTCTCCAGAATTGGCATTCCTGACGGGCCAAAGGGTATCCAATCATTAATCATCAGCAACTTATTGTTCATTAGAATGCCAGATCAGACATTGGAGCACTAAGCCAGGTTAGGAGTGCTTGTCATTCAAACCTTCTCATAGCAATCAGGGATTCAGATGTCATGTTCCTGGGATGTCTCGGTCACCTCAGTGTAGGTGGTAGTGACTCAAAGACAATGCAAATAGGGCTGAAACCAATGTAGATCATTTACAGGTGACCGCCGCGCTCAATTTCTTTACCTGTGGGTCTTCCCAGGGATCAACAGAACCTCTGCGGCATCTTGCAGTGCCCAACACATAAATGCATAAAGGAGCTCACAGATGCCCTTTACAGGAAGGCCCATCATTATATCATGTTTGCTCTGGACCAAGATAGCCAGGCTGCACGATTCACCAGCCTCGCCGCCATCTCAGGCTTCCCAAGTGTGCAGGGTACAATAGGCTGCACCCATGCGGCTATACGGGCTCTATGGCAGCAGCCCCTAATGTTTATAAACCACAAAGGCTATCATTCCATCAATGTTCAACTGGGGTGTGATCATTGGAAGCACATACTGCACGTTTGTGCATGGTACCCTGGGAGTTGCCATGACTCCTACATCCTGAATCACTCCCAGGTGCTTGAGATTTTCAAAGGGTCTGAACATCTGCAGGGATGGCTGTTTGGGGATAAGGGGTACCCATTGAAACACTGGCTGATGACACCAGTGCGTTGCCCTCAGAGTCAGTCCAAGAAGAGTTACAGTGCTGCTCACAGCTCCACATGCTCTCTGATAGAGCAGATCATAGCGCTTCTGAAGATGTGCTTCAGATGCTTGAACCACTCAGGTGGTGCACTACAGTACAGTCCCGATAGGCTTTTAACCCCTTCACAATCTGGCAATGCAAAAAGGTGATCCCTTGCCAGAAGGTGAAATGGAGGAGGATGAGAGCTCATCAGAGGATGAAGATCCGGAGGCCGAAGAACCTCAACAGGGTGTTGAGGGTCAGTTTGAGTGAGATGCGCCATAGAGGAAGCAAGATGTGGCAGACATGTGACACTTTAATCACTGGCAGGTTCCAGGAGGAGTAAAGTTAAGGCAAGGGGAGATGACTACAGTTCTCAGCTAGCCCTCAATGCCATTCCCTTTAATCTTAGGAGATGTCCAACCATTCACATCAAAAATGAGTCCAGCATTCACACTTGCATCTCCTGGCCTCATGATTCACCAGGCCATGATCTCTGCAAAGTTTTGCGGTGCCCTGTCACTTTGCAATTTGAGAGTTCACTGAACAACGAGAGTGATGTGAGAACTGACTTGAAGCAGTCATCTCCAGATAATGATGAAATTACAGTGGTCAGTGAGATAAGGGCATGGCTAGGGATCACCTCCTCCTGTCCATGTCTTGTCTTTTGCCACTACCACTGAGGAGACACAACTTCTGCTAGTCATTCATGGCTGATGAGCTGCCCTCACTCAATGGTCTTCTGTGAGAAAAAAGGATTAGAAGTGCACAGCAGACTAGAACACTTCTAATAAGGATTTTAACACATCTCTCTGACATCACACAAGGGTGTGGAGAATATCTTCATTGAGGGTGACATCACATAAATGTTAATCTCACAGAGGGAGACTATCACTGAATGAGAAAATGGATAAACCTCGAAATATGAGGATTCAAATGTACATAATCACAATGCCTTCGGTTGACCAAGCCATTCACAGAAATGTCAAATGTATCAACAAAAGTGCAATATTTTTACAGTGGTAGCACACCCATGACTCAAAGGTGAATTAAATTATTTTCCTAACCCTACCACTGCGTCTGGGTGCAGCCCCGACATCCGCAGCAGTGGTGGAGGTAGCCTGCTGACTGCTACGTCCTGATATCTGCACTGACATTTGTGGACTTCCTCTGGTGGCGCGAGGCCTGTAGGGCCCTGGCCTGATAAGGGTCACCTGCTGAGGGGCAGATGCACCCTCCTTGGCCTGAGCAGCTGTAGTGGATGGGGTCACAGGTAGAGGGGACTCTGAGCAGCTGTATACCCTTGGAGTGTTCTGAGAGGAGAGCTCTGGGGTGTCTGGCTGACATTCATCCTCCCTGTGGTTGCTCGAGGGCCCTGCCCTGACTCCTTGAGGAGATGCTGCACCTGGGGGAAGGTCAAGGTGCCTTGTCCTCATGTTGTCTACGTCTTGATGGTACCCACCAGGTTGTGTGGCCATGGAGTGCAGGGCTGAGCGCAAATCCAGCAAACCTTGCTGGACCAAGGTTTCCAAGGTGGCTGCCAATCTTCCCATGGTGACCTTGAGGTGCTGGCATGTCAGAACCACTACATCAGACAGAACGTGGATGGACTTCTCCATCGTTCGTACTAGTCTGCTGAGTGACTGTCGAATCTCTGCCTGATGTTGTTGCATCTCCAGCATTGAGTTGGCGATCGCTTCCAGAGGCTCATCATCTGACTCGGACTCAGTGGGTGGCTGGTCTGCAGCAGCCCTCCAAGTGCCGGAGCCCTGGGCTGTCCCTGCCTCCGACTGCTGCTGGGACATGTCAGTGAGGTGTTCTCAAGCATGTGAACCTGAGCCTAATCTAAAGCTGCGCCCCACCGACATGTGCGTCTTTGCGCTGATGGAGGGTGCAGGTGAGCGCAGTGACGGTTCTTCCTCAGCTTCCTCTTCAGAAGTGGCCTGGGGTCTGGAGCTTCTGGTGAGTACCTTTGTGGGCCTCGATCTGTTGGTGTCTATAAGGTACAGAATAGAGTTTCAGTTGATGAATGTGAGGAAGATATTACAGCATGTCACTCACTGTGATTGTCAGGATGGAGGTGTGATCTGTACTAGGTTGCTGGGACAATTCAATGTCCCCTTCCCCACAGGAGCGATCCCTGTTCTTCCCAGCGATCGCGGCAGCATCCTTCTCAAATTCTGCAATATCGGCCATCCTTTCCCCAATCTGTGATCTTTCCTGCCTGCTGTGGGCAAGTTTGCCATGGATGAAGACAGAAAGCATGAGAAGCAGAGGTTGGGAAAATGCCTCCTGTGTGTGTGGTGAGCCTCTCCAGAAGGGGCTGAGGATAGAGTGTGAGCAGCATGATAGATGGGGTGGTGGTGATGTGAAAGTTTCTGTGCGACAATCACTGTTGATATGTGTCCCCTGCTAATGGTTGTGTGAGATCCCTGAAGTGAGTAGCACTTTGAGTGCACGGTGTCATGATGTGTTTGACATTGGAGGGGGTTGAAGGATGACTTACCCTGGCAGAACGGTTGAGATTATTCATCCTCTTCCTGCACTAGATGGTATTTCAAAAGCGGTTGCCAGCCACGCTGATGTGCCCTGCGACAGCCTTGCAGGCCGGAGAGGTGAGGCTGATGTGCTTCCTGGAACCATCCCTGGGATACAGGACATCCCTGTGCGCCTGCACTCCTCTGATCAAAGCCTTGAGTGCCTGGTGGGTGAAGCGGGGTGGTGCCTTCTTCTTGAGGCTTGCAGCTGCCTTCTTCTGGCTTGGCGATATTTCTCAGTGTGCCTTGCAGACAGGTGGGCTGGAGGGATGAGCGGTGTGTGTTTGGGTTTAAATATGGTCCCCAGACCTTCGACCCCTTCAGCTAATGGCAGGAGGACGAATCAGCTCCCGACCCGCCAGGTGATTCAGAGAGATACTCCCCTGTGCATAATTAATGAGCTTCCAAATGCGGAATCGGGCGTGGGTTCCCGCCATTCCGAGCAATGGGGTAGGTGCTGCCAAACCCACCTGCCACCGCACTTAGTCTCAAAAATGGAGAATTCCACCCATTGCATTCCTGTTGGCTTTTTACTGGCTTCTCTATTCAATGTATGCTGAGAGGACTGGAGCGTTTTCTTCACTGTGAACCATTTTACATCTTCTTAGGGGTCATTCTGCCTGTGGATGTGATTAGTTTTAGTAATTCAACCTTCCTCCAGGTAAAATGCAAAGTCTTCACCGAAAAAAATATTTATGATACAAGAAGGAAATTTGTTCCATGTTTAGTGGCTAGCAATCAGAGAACTCTAGACAAAATATTTGTGTCTTGCCACTGAAAACATGACAGTAGCATTTTGAAACTCTTGGGAATCTTTTAATATTACTCATGTCACAGTCCGTTGAGAGTAAAGCAGTTACACTGAGTACATGGTATTTACCGTCCTAAGGCAGTACATTTTATATTTTATAGAAGAGAAAATCAGCAGTACTGCAGCTGAAAAAGTTAAGATTTTTTGTATGTATTTATTCAACCAGCAATGGATTACAGAGTAGCTTATGATTAATTGATCATAGGAAACTGAATTCATCCTCACAGTGCTCAGGACAGTTATGCAATGGGCAGAATGCAGACTAATATGACTATAAAATTCATCTTCACAATTTAAGGATTAATTTCTAAAGGTTTTAAATGAAGCCATCGATATAAACAACATTACACTGCAAAATGAGTACAAGTGCATTAATCTTTAACTAGCTTTTGCTTAAGAGTTTTTTCATAAACATTTTCTGTCCATAAATCTGTATTTCCTAGGGGTAGCTGTAAACCAGTCATGCAGTGGACAGCTGCCAAGTGACATTTCAGAGGCTTATCACCAAAGTTCTGGATTGCTGTTTCACACAATAATATGACATGATAATGTGACATGATTCTGACAACACATGATTAACCACTTGCTTAGGCACTTCAGATTCAGCTTTGTTTTTGATAACAAAGGTGGTGTGGGTGGGGAGAACTACACCTTTTACTCCAGTTACTTCTTAACCTTCTCCATTTAACTTATTTTACTGACTATTTTTTCTAATTTTTGGGATTTCTTTTGTCCTCAAAATGAGAAGTCTGTATTGTGATTAGATTGTTTTTTTTTTCAAGCTTTTTGCCGTAGATTTTGTGTATGAAGTGGGCTGAAGCCCTAATCAAATTTGTTATATATTTGCTTGTAGTTTTCTAATTGATCCCATCAGAAAGTGAGACTAAAACTTACAAATCTTATCATGTGTTCTCAACCTAAAGGAGATGAAATAAGACATGATGGGAATGCAAATAGGGCAGTGCCACATCTGGAACCGGTTATGTTTACTGTCCAATATTCAGTTCCAATATTGGGTAGAGCATATAACGGGTTACACTTGCAATAGTACCCAAGTTGTTTCCCCGCCAAGTCAAGTTACACTCCCAACTCTTTTGAGCTGAAATCATGCTGCGGTATTGCTAAGACATGTGTTAATCATTTGCATGAAATTTGTTTCTCCATTATTTGAACAAAAATATCAAAATATACAAAATACAAAAGTTGTCATTAAAATAGCAAACAAAGAAATGTAATTAAAAAACGGGTCAACATACTTGCTATTAATGTCACGCAGTACAATTTTGGACCCACTAACTCAAGGATTTTCCAAGTATTTTATGCAGATATTCAACTGTTTTGTGTAAAGTAAAAGTGATAGTTAAATTGTTCAGTATAATTTCACAAATGATTTTTTGAAAATTCTTCAATATAACTAAGTTAATCAACCTGAAAAATGCCCCAAGATTCACATTTCATATATAATTCTCTTCAGCTAGCTATCTTAAATCATGCTTATGGAGAGGATTTTTCCCTCGTTGGGCGGGCTTGGCAGGAGCGATTGGGAAGCCGACCGCCGCGCACGATTGGGGCTGGACAGCAATTTCATGCTGGTGGACCAAATAATGCTGGCTTAGTGTGAAATGCGAGCGGCAGCGCTCAGCGCTGCCTGTTGGGGGGGTGATGGGAGGAGGGTGAGTGCGAATTTCGTGCATGCGCAGACGTGCGCTTGAAAACCTCCCTGAGGCAGAGAGCTGCCTGAGGGAGATGAACATTTTTCAAAATAAAAAATAAAGGTTTTAAAATGTTATAAAACATGCCCGCTCATGTGACTCTGTCCATCACATGAGCAGGGATATGTTACTAATTAAATTTTAAAATTTTTATTTTAATTTTATTTGCTGTTGCAAGCCATATCCCACCCGTGAATGAGGTTTCTTAAAAAATGCAAAGGCCAGGCCTTTTCGCCTGCCCGCCAACCGTAAGGCTGGACGGACAGCAAAAGTTTCTCTCAATTAACTTTTTAATGGCCTTAAAAGGCCTTTCAATTGTTGGCTGGCACGCTGCCGACTCTGGCACGCACCCACTGACCGATATATTGCGCGAGTGCGCAATGATGTCGGGACGCTCGCCCAACGTCACCGCACGCCATTTTACACTCGTTCAGGTCAGGCATGCGCCCGCCTGGCGAGCTAAATGTTCTTCCCTATGTGATTATGCACATCTTGGGGGTAAATATCATTCTAGCTTCCAGTGCATTCTTGCCTTACCCCTCACATAATAATGGCAGAGGGGTTGGAAACTAGACTGAGGTCTGGAAAGGCTGGACTGGCCTTGGTTCCAAATATGGACAAAAGAGCTGAACTCATGAGTTGTGGTGAGAGTGACTGCCCTTGACATCAAGGCAGCATTTGACTGAGTGTGACATTGAGGGGCCCCAGCAAAACTAGAGTCAACAGGAATCAGGGGGAAAACTCTCCACTGGTTGGAATCATACCTAGCAGAAAGGAAGATAGTTGTGGTGTTTGGAGGTCAATCATCTCAGTTCCAGGACATCACTGCAGGAGTTCATCAGGGTAGTGTCCCAGGCCTCACCATCTTCAGCTGCTTCATCGATGACCTTCCCTCCATTATAAGGTCAGAAGTGGGAATGTTCGCAGGTAATTGCACAATGTTCAGCACCATTCGCAACTCCTCAGATACTGAAGCAGTCCATATCCATGTGAAGCAAGACCTGGACAACATTTAGGCTTGGGCTGGTAAGTGGCAAATTACATTCACACCACACAAGTGCCAAACAATGACAATGTCCAAGAGATAATCTAATCATCTCTCCTTGATATTCAATGGCATTATCATCGCTGAATCCTCCACTTTCAACATCCTGTGATTTTATCATTGACCTGAAACTCACCTGGGTTGGCCATATAAATTCTGTGGCTACAAGAGCAGGTTAGAGGCTAGGAATTCTGTGGTGAGTAACTCACCCCCTGACTCTCCAAAGCCTGTTTTCTCAGCCAATGGATATGAACCGATTAAACTTTGGACTGCTGGTTTTCCGTGTTGGATATCTGCTATTTAAAAAATTGATGTCATGTTTTAATTTCCAAATGTCAGACACTTTGCGATCATTGCATTGAAATTTCCCAGTGGAACTTCATGTGAAATTAGGATCAGGGTGATCCTATTGACTGTTGAACGGTCATAAAAAAAAACCCATAGCACATCCCTGAGCAGGCCTCTGCAGACCTTCTAGCTGACTGTCATGTCTAAACAATCTGGAATTGAAGGATTTGGGACAACCCAAAGTTTCTGGGACCTGAAACAGATCGTCATCTTATGCACATGGCAACTTTCCTCAGGTTGCATGACCTTTCTCTGTTACCCACAGCTTCATCAAAAAATAACATGAAGTATGCAAGGGGTATTAAGTATGAAAGTAGGGAAGCCTTGCTACAACTGCACAGGGTGTTGGTGAAACTGCATCTGGAGACTGTGTACTGTTTTGGTCTCCTTATTTAAGGAGGGATATACTTGCATTGGAAGTAATTCAGAGAAGGTTCACTAGATTGATTCCTGGAATGAAGGGATTGTCTTATGAGGAAAGGTTGAGTAGGCTGGGCCTATACTCATTAGAGTTTAGAAGAATGAGAGGTGAAGAATGAGAGATTGAACTATTTAAGATTCTGAGGGGGCTTGACCGGACAGATGCTGAGAGGGTATTACGCCTCATGAGGTAATCAAGGACTAGGGAGCACAATTGGAGAATAAGGTGTCTCCCATTAATGGTGAAGATAAAGAGGAATTTCTTTTCTCAGATGGTCATTAATTTTTGGAATTCTCTATCCCAGAGAGCAGTGGAGGTTGGGTCATTGAAACTATTCAAAGCTGAGCTGGGCAGATTTTTAATTTAAAGGTGAGTCAAGGGTTATGGTGGCAGGCAAGATAGTTATGTTAAGGCCACAGTTTGATCAGCCATAATCTTATTGAATGGCAGAGCAGGCTTGAGGGGCCAAATGCTCCTTCTGCTCCTATTTCCTATGCTCTTCTGTTATGTCCACCATCTACAAGGCACAAGTTCAGGAGTGTGATGGAATACTCTCCACTTGCCTGGACGAGTGCAGCTGCAACAACACTCAAGAAGCTTGACACCGTCCAGGACAAAGCAGCCCCCTTGATTGGAACTACCAAACACACGACCTCTACCACCTCGAAGGACAAGGGCAGCAGATGCATGGGAACACCACCACCTGCAATTTCCCCTCCAAGCCATGCTCCATCCTGACTTGGAACTTTCTTGCTGTTCCTTCACTCTCAATGGGTGAAAATCCTGGAACCCCCTTCCTAACCATGTGGGTGTACCTATACCACATGGATTGCAATGGTTCAAGAACACCACCACCTTCTCAAGGGCAATTAGGAATGAGGAACAAATGCTGGCCTAGTCAGTGACTCCCACATCCTGTAAAAAAGGTAATTTAAAAAATTCAAATTAGGAACCGCTCCCTGACCCCTCATATTCCAACAGGGCCACCTTTACAGGAGTTCATGACATGTTAGTTCACATTCTCTAAAGCCCACCCCAACTTCCCATTTAACCAGGCAGGTTTGAGGGTGGCTGAGTAACCTGCCCTGGTGAAGTAGGTACGTGAGTCTAACATTTAAATGAGGCTTCTTTGCTGAGATTCTATCAGTGATTTAAACTTAATGTCTCCTGCATGGAGTTCAGGAACTCGTCAGTGAAACAGGGAAGAGATTGAATGACACTTCATGTGGATGGATAAAGGTCAGGAGACCTGATATGAATAAAGGTTCAGTGCTCACAGCTTCTTTCTAATTTCCTCTGGGAAAGGGGCTTGAGAGCTCTTAATTTGCTAGATCTTTGTGTACAGTTTAGAGACGTTCAGACAGAGAACACCATGGTTAATGACACTTTGGCTGCCTTAAATTGGACTTTGCACGAGGAAGATATCAGTAGCTATGGAAAGGGTCTGATGTGGGAGGATCTGCACATGGACAACAGAGAGTGAAGCTACAGGGAGGTTGAGCTTGCAGGAGGCACGTCCAATGTAACAGGTTGAAATGACACCTCTGAGGGACCCCCAAACACTTAGACTGCTACAGTGCAAATAATATGACACCAAAGTGTACCACCGAGCAAGCCATCAGCACCAGATACTTGGACAGGTTTAGGAGGGCCTTTCAGTACTCACCAGCGAGGGTCTTTAGGGTAATCATGGTGTGTTGCATTCTGCACAACATAATGAGGACTAGAGGTAGAGGAGGGGGCATCACGACAGGTACTGGTTGTGAGAGGAGGGCATGGGGCGAGCAATAAATGCGTGAGACTTGGGAATGCTTTGAATGGAGTTCCCACTTTCATATCACATCTTGCTATTTTGAGCCAGCAGCACAATGCTTGTATCTCTCTGCAAGAGAGCAGCTGGGAGCAGATTATTGACTTAATGGATAAAGCAAGGGCATGGTACTAGGTAGAATGCTCTTTCAGAGAGCAAGTATAGACTGGATAGGCCAAATGGCCTCCTTCTGCACTGCAAAGTTACTGTGATACTTCTTGTATGTCCACAGCTAAGGTATCTATCATCCTGTTTAAGGTGGCAGACATGTTGACATTCATAGTTTGCACAGGTATGGTCAGGAGTGGAAGGGGCTCATCAGAATTCCACAAAGGAGTTGACCATTTCCATGAAAGTCATCCTCGCAATTGCATATGACATCAATCCACAATTGCTTAGCTGAATTCCTCCAACCTTTATGCTATTTTGTACTGTGTAAATGCCAGAAGTGACAGTGCCTCGCACATTTTCTGTTGATCCTACATCATTCTCCTTTTCATTGATGGACCTGGGTTTGGCATCTCTGCCCAGCTGAGTAGATCCTGGTGAGGGCTGCACTCTCCAACACAAACTCTCCATGGGTGTCCCTGTTATCAGTGTCTGCCTGTAATCACTTGTAAAATATGAAATATGGGCAAGATTCCACCTAAGTGTCTAACAAGATCCTATAATATGCTAGTATCTGCACTGCTCTGGTAAGCATGTGTCCTATAATGATGCACCCTTCAAAGGAATCATCCACAAAGGACACAAGCTGGTGTTCTTCACATGATGGGCCTGGAGGAGAGAGGTGGATAGACAGGATTCATGGGAATGTAAAAATATTGCAATTCAGCATGATTAAGATATTTTATTCACTGCTGAAATAATAACAACATAACTTAGTCTTATGAGTTGTTGGTCAGAGATATTTAACGCTGTCACCGTGCAGTGCGATGTTTGAGTCTCCTTTTTATTCTTTCACCGGATGTGGACGTTCCTGGCTAGGCCAGCATTTATTGCCCATCCCTAATTGCCCTTGAGAAGGTGGTGCTGAGCTGCTTTCTTGAACTGCTACAATTCATGTAGGTACACCCACAGTGCTGTTATAGTTCCAAGTCAGAATGGTGTGCGGCTTAGAGGGCAACTTGCAAGTGGTGGTGCTCCCATGCATCTGCTGCCCTTGTCATTCAAGGTGGTAGAGGTTGGGGGTTTGAAGGTGCTGGTGAAGAAGCCTTGGTGAGTTGCAGCAATGCATCTTGTAGATGATGCCACTGCCACACTGCTGTCACTGGGCATCAGTGGTGGAGGGAGTGAATATTGAAGGTGGTGGACAGGGTGCCAATCAAGCAGGCTGCTTTGTCCTGGATGATGTTGAGCCTCTTTTATGTTGTTGGAGGCGCAATCATCCAGGCAAGTGGAGAGTATTACATCACTCTCCTGACTTGTGTTTTGTGGATGGTGGAAAGTCTTTGGGGAGTCAGGAGGTGAGTTGCTCACCACAGAATTCCCAGTCTCTGACCTGCTCTTGAAGCCACAAGATTTATATTGCTGGCTCAGTTCAGTTTCTGGTCAATCGTAACCCCCAGGATGTTGATAGTGGGGGATTCAGCAATGGTAATGGCATTGACTGTCAAGAGGAGATGGTTAGATTCTCTCTTGTTGGAGAAGGTTATTGCCTGGCACTTATGTGGCACAAATGCTATTTGTCCCCCAAGGATCTATCATTGGCCCCCCTCCTAATTCTCACCTACATGCTGCCCCTTGGCAACATCATCTGAAGGCACAGTGTTAGTTTTCACATGTATACTGATGACACCAAGCTCTACCTCACAGCCACCTCTCTTGACTCCACCATTGTTCCTAAATTATCAGACTGCTTATCTGACATCTCGGACTTGATGGGCAGAAATTTGCTCCAATTAAATATTGGGAGAACTGAAGCCAATTTTTTCAATCTACGCTCCAAACTCCGTTCTATAACTACTGACTCCATCCCTCTCCCTGGCAACAGTGTGAGATTAAGCCAGTCTGGCTGAAACCTTGATGTCACATTTAATCCCGAGATGAACGTCTGACTTCATATTCATGCCATCACTAAGATCGCCTGTTTCCGCCTCCATGACATTGCCTAGCTTCATCCCTGCTTCAGCACATCAGTTGCTGAAGTCCTTATTCATGTCTTTGTTGCCTCTAGACTTGACTATTCTAAAGCATTCCTGGCTGGACTCCCACATTCCACCCTCCATAAATTTGACGTCATCCAAAGTCTGCTATCCATGCCTTAACTTGCAGCAAGTCCCATTCCTCCTATCACCTCTGTGCTTACTGACCTACGTTGGCTCCTAGTCAAGCAACATTTTGATTTTAAAATTCTTATCCTTGTTTTCAAATCTCACCATGGCATTCCCCCTCTCTATCTTTGTAATTCCTCCAACCCCACAACCCTACAAGATATCTGCATTTCTTTAATTCTTTAATTATAACTGCTCTACCAGTGGTGGCTATGCCTTCAATTGCCTGAGCCCCAAGCTCTGGAATTCCCTCCCTACGTCTCTCCATCTCTCTACCTTACTTTCCTCCTTTAAGACACCTCTGAAAACCTACATCTTTGACCAAGCTCCTGGTCATCTGACCTTATATGGTTCAGTGTCATACTTATTTATAATCCTCCTGCGAAGCAGCTTGGGACATTTCAGTACATTAAAGGCATTATATAAATATAAGTCGTTGTTGTAGCGCATTGACATGTGAAAAATCTTTCTTTTACACAGTAACACAAACTCTGATTTGGGCAAAGAGCAGTAATGTCACAGAGGGAGAATTTGGCCCCTAATGATGTATGTCACCTGTACTACTAATCATGTAGGCAATGTGACATGATTGGGGCCAAGTTCTCTGGAACACTGGAGACCCTCTTGTTCGACAGCCTGGATACCATGATGCATGCTATTGTTGCTGTTACCATGGTGACTAAAGGAGTCCTTTTGATCCAGCTTGCTTTCACCAGAGGCCTATTGTATTTATGCAAAAAGTCTAAGAACAATCTTGTAGCTGGAGAGCTTTCCTTCTGTTTTGCTTCTGGTTTAAGATGTAATGTATCATTTATAGATTTAATTCACTGATATTTGATAATTTTGTGTTCCATGCACATGTACTACTTTAATGATTGTTTATACCGGGACTCTATATTAATCATATACATTTGATGTAACTTGTTTTTTATATAAGGAGTGTAAGGAACAGAAAACTAGACGTGGAAAGCTGTTAAATCTTTCTTTAGTTACAAATGATGAATAAAATCAGAGCCTACAATTAAATGCAGCCAGCGTTAACAAATTGCTTCTTTACTCAGAAGGAACCGCTTTAATGACAGAAAATGCTGGAAATACACAGCAGGTCAGACAGCATGCGTGGATGGAGAAACAAAGTTAATCTTTCATCAGAACCGGAAGAAGTTAGAGATTTAACAGGCTTTAAATAAGTAAGACAAGAAAGAGGGAAGGGGAGGAAAGAACAAATGTGAAGGGTCTATGCTAGGGTGGAAAGTAGGAGAGATTAAATGATAAAGGGGATGATGATGCAAGGCCAAAATGTGTGGTAATGGGACAAGTAAAGAAACAAAAGATGGGTCTGCAGAAAGTGTAAATGAGAGTAGCAAATCTATTTGCAACAGCTGCTGCCCTAAAAAATAAGAGCAAAGGTTAGGATTAGAAATTGTTGAATGCAATGTTGGTCTGGAAGGTTGTAAAGTGCCTATTTGAAAGATGAGGAGCTATTCCTCGAGCTTATGTTTAGCTACATTGGACCTGTGTAGAGATTTAGAACAGAAAATGTGTTGTAAGTTGGAAAATCAAAATGATAGGTGAACAGAAATTTGGGGTCACTTGCTGACTGAAATATGTTCAGCAAATTGGCCACCCAAATTTTTGTTCTCTCCCCAATGTAGAGGAGACTGCATCACGAGCAATGAATGCGGTACAATAAGTTGAAAGGATATGAGTAAATTGCAGTTTCATCTGGAAGGAGTGTTTGGGAACCCAGATGGTGGAAAGGGAGGAGGTGAAAGGGCAGATGTTGCATCTCCTGTGCTTGCATGAGAAGGTGTCATGGGAATGGAGGGGGTGGTGTTGAGGACTGTATTAAGGAATTGTAAAGGGAACTGTCCTTTTGGAATGCTGAAAGGGGAAAGGAGGGAAGGATGTGTTTGGTGATGGCATCACACTGAAGGTGGCGGAAATGGTGGAGGATGATCTGTTGAATGTGGAGGGTGCCAGGGTGGAAGGTGAAGACAAGGGGGTATTGTTGTCCAGTGAGGAAGGGGATAGGGTGAGAGCAGAATTGTGGTAAATGGGATGGACATAGTCAAGGGGCTGGGTTGGGAGTGAATCCTTGGTTGAGAAAAGAGGAAAATATATTGGAAGGACTAGTATGGAAGGTGGCATAGTCAGAAGAAATGCAATGGAGACAGAGAACCTTCAGATAATGGAGGCCTCAGGAAGCATGGTAATGATGAAGAGTAGTCAAGGTAGATGTGGGAGTCAGTGGGCTTACATTGGATATTTGCTCATAGCCTAAACCCAGAAATGGAAACAAAGAATTCAAGGAAGGGAAAGAAAAAGCCAGAGATAAACCATTTGAAGGTGAGAGAAGGGTGGAAATGGGAAGGAAACTTGATGACATATTTCAGTTTGGCATGAGAGGAGGAAAAGGCACCAATACAGATATCAATGTCCCAGAGAAAAAGATGAGTAAAGGGGCTTGTGTAGGACTGGAACAAAGAATATTCCAGATATCCTACAAAAAGGTAGGCTAATGACAGGAATTATTACCTGTTTATTCTGTAGGTGGATTATTCAGAGGAACAGAACATTCTACCAAGAGTATACACAGATGGCAAGACCAGTAATTAGCACTGGAAACATGCTGAGAGTAGGATGGGTTTTGTCCAGTTTATAAGTCACTAGACTCAGGTGGATTGGGCAGAGGAAATAGCTAATAAGTGAAGAAGAGAAAAGGATCTGTGCATGGGAAAGGGAAAAAAGGTTAACAAGATAAGGGGAAGACGGAATGCTTGCCAATGGAGATGTTTTGAGAGGGAAGACGTAGTTGGTGAGAGGAGCAGAAGGAGAAATGGTTGGTGAAATGAGGGGACAAGATGCATAGCAAAAAGCAAAATAAAGGGAGAAGGGAGAGGGAAAATTTATTTTTTTAAAAATTATTCATTCATGGGATGGTCACTGGCTGGACCAGCATTTATTGCCCATTCCTAGTTGCCCTTGAGAAGATGGTGGTGAGCTGCCTTCTTGAACTGCTGCAGTCCATGTGTAGCTAAACCCACAGTGCTGTTAAGAAGGGAGTTCTAGGGTTTTGACCCAGCGACAGTGAAGGAACAGCGATATTTTTTCCAGTCAGGATGGTGTGTAGCTTGGAGGGAAACTTCCAGGTGGTGATTTTCCCATGCATCAGTTGCCCTTGTCTTTTTAGGTGGCAGAAGTCTTGGGTTTGGAAAGTGCTGTTGAAGGAATCCTTGGTGAGTTCTTGCAGTGCATCTTGCAGATGGTACACACTGCTGCTACTGTGCATCGGTGGTGGAGGGAGTGAATGCTTGTGGATGGGGTGCCAATCAAGCAGATAAATGCTAAATACTGTAGATGCTGGAAATCTGAAACAAAAACAAAAAATGCTGGAAAAACTCAGCAGGTCTGACAACATCTGTGGAGAGAAAGACTGAGTTAATGTTTCGAGTCCATATGACTCTTCTTCAGAGTTAAAGAGAAGTAAAAATGTGGTGAAATATATACTGTTTAAGGGGGGGTGGAACTCCCTCTTAAACAGTATATATTTCAGCCAATCAAGCAGGCTGCTTTGTCCTGGATGGCATCAAGCTTCTTGAGCTGTACTCATCCAGGTGGAGAGTATTCCATCACACTTTTGACTTGTGCCTTGTAGATGGTGGACAGGTTTTGGGGAGTCAGGGGGTGAGTTACTCTCTGCAGAATTCGTAGCCTCTGACCTGCTCTTGTAGCCACAGGATTTATATGGCTAGTCCAGTTCAGTTTCTGGTCAATGGTAACCCCCAGGATGTCATTAGTGGGGGACTCAATGATGGTAATGTCATTTACTGTCAAGGGGGGATGGTTTGATTCTCTCTTGTTGGAGATGGTTATTGCCTGGCACTTGTGTGGTGCACATGTTACTTGCCACCTATCAGCCCAAGCCTGAATATTGTCGAGGTCTTGCTGCATAAGGACACAGACTGCTTCAGTATTTGAGGAATGGTGTTGAACATTTTGCTATCGTCCATGAACATCCCCACATCTGACCATATGATGGAGAGAAGGCCGTTGATGAAGCAACTGAGGATGATTGGGCCTAGGATACGAACCTGAGGAATTCCTGCAGTGATGTCCTGGGGCTGGGATGATTGGCCTCCAAACATTGGAGAGTTTTCCCCCTAATTCCCATTGACTTCAATTTTTCTAGGGCTCCTTGATGCACACTCAGTTAAATGCTGCCTTGATGTCAAGGAAAGGCACTCTCACCTCACTTCTTGAGTTCAGCTCTTTTGTCCATGTTTGGACCAAGGCTGTAATGAGGTCAGGAGCTGAGTGGCCCTGGCAAAACTCAAGCTGTGCATCAGTGAGCAGGTTATTGCTGTGTAAGTATAGTATTGAAAGAAGAGTGACTGGCAGAAAAAGAGGAAATTGGATGAAAATGAAGGGGAGAAAGAAGAGGCCACAAGCTTTGAGCAGAGCTTTGTGTGTAGAGAGCAGCAATAGTTGGGAACAATAGTTTAGGGAGGAGAGACAGAAAGCTAGGAGTGTTGCTCTGGAGTGAAAAAGGAGGAGTGTGCTAGCAATAATTGAGAGGTAGTTGGGAAGAAAAATGCTAAAATGAACTGAAGGAAGCAGAAGGATGAGTACCAAATAGCATGAAGAAGAGTGGAAGGATAGTGTCAGCTTAATTGGATTGGAAGGGGAGAAAATCATTAGGTTAAACTAAGAAGGAAGAGGAAGAAATGTGCCAGCATGAAAAGAGAGAGTTGGAAAACAGAATGTCTCTGTGAAGAGTGGGAATTTGGATGGTTTGTAATGTTTCTGTGAACTGAGTCTGAAGGACTGAATGCCACTCTAATTTGAAACAATATGGGGAGAGGATATGGGAGAGTTTAACAAGGAAGAAGATGCTACCAAAGGCATAGGGAGGGAGAAGACACTGAATGAGCTAAAAATTGCTAAGAAAGAGGTATGAGAAAGGCTGATTGTACTTCAAAGTGATATGTCACCAGGGCTGGATGGAGTGCATCCAAGGATACTGAGGAAAGTAAGGATGGAAATTTGGAGGCATTGGTCATAATCTTTCAATCTTCCTTAGATACAGAGGTGGTGCCAGAGGACTGGAGAATTGCAAATGTTACATCCTTATTCAAAAAAGGATATAAAGAGAATATCAACAATTGCAGGCCAGTCAGTTTAACTTTGCTAGTGAGAAAGCTTTTATAAATGATAATCCAGAACGAAATTAACGGTCAGTTGGACGGGTGTGAATTAATTAAGGAAAGCCAGCATGGATTTGTTAAAGGAAAATCATATTTAACTAACTTGATTGAGGTTTTTGATGAGGTAACAGAGAGGGTGACGGGGTATTGTGCTTGAAGTGGTGTACAATGACTTGAAAAAGGTGTTTGATAAAGTGCCAGGTAATAGGCTTGCCACCAAAGTTAAAGCCCATGGAAGAAAAGGGAAAGTGGCAGGATGGACACGAAGTTGACTGAGGAAACAGAGAGTAGTGGTGAACGATTGCTTATTGGACCACAAAAAGGTATAGGTTTAGACCGCAAAAAGGTATAGGTTCCTCAGGGGTTGGTGCTAGGACCACTGCTTTTCTTGGTATATGTTTATTTATGTAAATTATATGTTAAAACTTGGGTGTACAGGGGATAATTTCATAATTTGCAGTTGACCCAAAACTTGGAAGTATTGTGTACAATGATGGGGATATTGACAGACTTCAAGGGGGCAAAGGCAGGCTCATGGTAGATGGAATTTAATAAGAGATGTGTGAAGTGTTATATTGTGATAGAAAGAACAAAAGAAGCAATATAAAATATAGGACACAATTCTAAAGTGGATGCAGGTAGAGAGACCTGGGGGTATATGTATTCAAATCATTGAAGATGGTAGGGCAGGATGAGAAAGTGCTTTAAAAGGCACATGGGAGCCTGGACTTTATAAACAGGGGCATGAAGTACAAAAGCAAGGAACCTATGGGGCAGAATTTTCCCCCCATTGGGGGGGGAAAGTTGAAGAGCGGGCACGCGGAGGCCGCCATTTTACGTGGGCGGGCCAATTTAGGCCCACCCTGCGTGATGTCTGCACAGAAGCACTATCTGCTCCCTGTGCGGGCAGGGGGGGATTCCCTGAGCTGAGAGTGCGCTCTTTCACGCATGCGCACGAAAGAGTGCACTCATCTCCCTGAGGCTAAGTGCTGCCTCAGGGAGATATCGGCTGTACATTAAAAAATATTAAAAATAGAAAAAAAAATTCCCTGACATGTCCCCTCATGTCCATAACTTTTAAAAACACTTTAATTAAATTTTTAAAAACCTACATGAAACCTCATCCCATGCGTGGATGAGGTTTCATGCTTTTTCTAATGCCCGCCAGGGCCCCTGGCCTGCCCGCCAACCTTAAAGTTGGATGGGCAGGTCCATTAATTACTTAAATGACTCTGTCAATGGTCTCAATTGGCCATTGACAGGTCAGTGGGCACACAGCTGATTTTGCTGAGCCCCCGCCTACCTGAAAATTTAAGTGAGGCGTGGTGACGCTGGGAGTTCTGCCCGACGTCACCGTGCATCATTTATGCGTTGGCGAGCGGGCCCCGCCCCCGCTCGCCGACGGGAAAACCCTGGCCATGATGAACCTTTATAAAACACTGGTTCAGTCTAAACAGGAGTACTGTGTCCAATTTTGAGCACCTCACTTTATAAAGAACATGAAGACTTTAAAGAGGATGCAAAAAATCTTTGGAGAATTGTTGCAAAGAAGAGAAACTTCTATTATGTAGATAGGTTGGTGAAACCAGAGTTGTCCTGCTTAGAGAAGAGAAAGTTGTGAGAAGATTTGACAGAGATGTTCAAAATTGTGAGGGTCTAGATAGAATAGATAGAGAGAAATTGTTCCCATTGGTGGAAGGTCAAGAAGCAGAAGACGTCGATTGGTAAAAGAACCAACTATGACATGAGGAAAAGCATTTTTACTCAGCAAGTGGTTAGGATGTGGAATGCACTGTGTGAAAGTGAGGTGGAGACAGACTCAATTGTGACTTTCAAAAGGGAATTGTATAAGTACCTGAAGATAAAAAATCCACTGGGCTATGGAGAAAAGGCAGGAAAGTTGGACTAGCTGAGTTGCTCTTGTGGAGATCCGGTATGGATACGACAGGCTAAAAGACCTCCTTCTGTGCTTGCAACCATTCTAAGATTCTATGAGTGACTATGAGTGGTAACATTTGAATAAGTGAAGTATAAAATTACTTTAAATGACCTGAAATACATTGGTCTGAATTTCATCAAGGATTTCCTGCTCTGTTGTTGTAACTTTGCTGGAAGTTTGGCAAAAAGCCTGTTTTAAATGTGGTTTTCGCTGAAGTTACACTGTGGAACGGGAGAAGGCTCGAAGAAACTGACCTCCCCCTCCCCCTTAATTTTAATGTTAAATTTAAACTCATCTGGTGTGGCACTCCTGACACCACACGTAACATTCCCTATTGGTGTCCCAATTAGTCTTTACTAGAGAAATTAGAATTAATGAATGCACTTCTGGCAAACCAAGAGCAGTTCAAATCTATATATATAAGCCAATCACATTTGAAATTATTTGTGATAAATTTGCTTTCAATATATAATGAGCTAGCAAGGTCTTCTGCAATATATTATATGTATATATATATATAGTATAATGAGTTCAGCTGGAGATAATCAACACTCCAGGTGTGCAAATATCGTAATTAATCCAAGTAAATGTGTTAAAAATTAGGCTTCATTATTTAAAAAATTATCGTTAACAAAACAGAAACTGCCTTTTTTCTTTCATTATATAATCCCAGAGGTAAACTGCTTTGAGAAATAACATGTTGCAATTATAATTTGCAAGAATTCAATGATCTATAAGGGCAGCTCATGCTTTCAGTGCAGTGTGTCCTGTTAGGGTACATCACATAGTGTCATTGATTGTCAGGAAAAGATTTGTCAGTGGAGAGGACCCGTTAGTGCCAACTAAATGGAAACCTTTAGGAAACCCAATGAAACTGTTGCGATTCAGAAACTGGTGCTATCTTTAGCCCAAATTTACTGAAAAAAACAACTGAATAATGCACGCTGTTATTAATGTGCAAGTCGGCCAACAATTTGTAATGAGGAAGAGATACCTAGGAAATTGTGAATTGTCACAAGTTGCTTGATGATTTACATTGATCTGTTGTTGGCTTTGTAAAAATGGGATCTCGTCCCTTGCTTCTTTGTGAGTTTGATAAAGTTTTTTACATTTTCACTATAATATCAAATTAAACTTGCCACAGAAAGTTAAGTCCAGTAATTAACCGTGTAAGTGCCCTTTAATGATGTGATATCTGTTAATGATTGACAATTAACTTCTCTGGCCCAGAAGGTGAACAATTATAAGTCTGAAATCTCATTCCTTCAGATAGTGAACTGTTGGAGATTTTAAAAATATCAAATTTTCAATCTAATTTTTTTCTTACTTTTCTTTCTGTCTCTTTTTTCTCTTACAATTCAATCTTTCTCTCCCTCTCTTTAGGTACCTCATTTGACATTAAATTTACCCACTTTAATTCGCCCTCCTTCTCATCATTCTTGTTCTTCCTTAAATCTTGTTGGTTAAGGAGATTACTTCCTCATTGCTTATTATGACCCCAGATGTCCTTTTGCTCTTGCCATGTCATTATTAGATTGCACTTCCAACAACTTTGTGGCTAAAAGTTTTAAGCTGAAGGGTGCTGGAAATATCTAACAGTGCATGCTGTGAGTTGCCTTCTCCAGAAAATTCTGGGCCATTATGTTAGCTCAAACAGTTACGGATCTTAGACTGTTTGGAGAAAAAAAATTGCATGCCCTGTGTACAACTCATATGCCTGAGGCCAGCCCTTGAACAATACACAATCTGGTGGTTACTGATGATATCTATGAGTTGTATTGGTCATGATATATGGTTTACTAAAAAATGATGGGAGGAATCTTCTTGAAGTAAACAGCATTTTCACTTGGAGGCGGAGCAGCTGGTCACATGCAATCACACAGCAGCCAGCAATTAGATACGCTCCAGCCAATCCTGCATTGGAGATGGGCAGGAAGTTGCCGGCCCTGTCCTTACCTCATGGTGTTGAAGGTCCAGGCATCATATTTAAATGGCGCTTGGACTGGCATCCACTCCTTGCCATCCAGCAGCCTGGCTATTTGTGAGGCGTTGTAATCCCTGGATCTGTTGGCACTTTGACAGCAACATTTTGTGATGAGATCAAGAGATTTTGCAGGGGCCTCATTCTGGCTTGAATTTGGATGCAATGAGGGTGTCACGGGCCTGTTTGAGGTGTTGCTCCATCACCCTGTTATCTTCAGCTTGAGCCATACCATCCACTCCTTCATGAACATCAGTTTCTTCCCCTTGTTCCTCGACTGAGCAGGCATCCAGCTCCTCCATTTCACCATATACAAATTACTTACCCCTTTGCCGCATTAGGTTGTATAGGGTACATCAGGCCACAATGATCACAGAGGCTCTCTGTGGGGAGTACTGAAGCATTCCGCCTGAGTGGTACAGGCAGTGGAACCTCATCTTTAGCAGCCCAATGATCTGTGGTCAGTTCTATTGTTGCCCTTGTTGAAGCATGGGAGGCACTGACCTCTCCTCTTCTGGGCTTTGTAGGTTCTGCATGGGTGTCATGAGCCAGGTCTCTTGTGGATATGCCCAGCCCCCCATGAGCCTTTATAGTGTAGCCACCTCCCTCCCTCAATCAGAAATGCCTCCTTCCCCTTTCACAGCCACCATCCGACCTCAATACATCCATGCTCCTCTCCCCTGGTTTAACAATGCTCCACATACAAGAAAAAGCAGCTCCTACTCAGTCCAAATTCACCAGGAAGACTACCTTGCTTGCTGCATGTCATTTTTAACCAGCCATGAACCTGAAGGCATGTGTTTGTTGTTTGCTGCATACTTAATTCCAATGGTACAATTTAATCTGGTGAAGTTGTGTTTTAATGAGCACTTTTAATGAAGTGGCTCTATTGTGATGTCCTTTATAGTCAAATAGCTTTCAAATTAGGTGCCTAGGCACACAGTTAAGGCCTGACCATTTGGATGAAGTACTGAAGAGCATCCAATGGCTGTGGAACTGAACTGAACTGGAGCAAGAGTCGGTAGCTTTGACACCAGGGGTTGGGGGTGAGGGGTGGTTGGCAGGGAAGAGGATGGCGGAGTGAAAATTGAGGTCATATAAACCTCTTGATTCTGCTAAATGACACATAACATTATACACTTAAATGTCATGGAGATAAGAGAGTATAGATTATACTTCAGAGTGGTGAGGCAGAATTTTCTGCCTGCCAGGTGGGCAGGCCTGATCCAATCTCTGGCAGGCAGGGAGCCAACCCCGCCGGAGAAGTGGGCCCCGCCGCCATTTTACGTGGGCGGACCAATTAAGACCCGCCCAGTGTGACATCCGGCGGGAAGCGCTATGCGCTTCCTGGGCCGGTGGTGGGGGAGTGGGGGGATTCCCCAAAAATGAGAGTGCGCTCTTTTGCTGACACTTTTAAAAACATTAAAAATAGAAAAAAAAAATCCTTAACATGCCCCTCTCATGTGACAATGTCACATGAGATGGGACATGTTCATAAATTACACTGAAACTTTATTAAACTGTTTAAATCCCTACATGAAACCTCATCCCGCCGGTGGATGAGGTTTCATGTTTTTTCTATTCCCCGCCGGGGCTCATGGCCTGCCCACCAACCTTAAGGTTGGACGGGCAGGTCCTTTAATTGTTTCAATGATCCTGTCAATGGCCTCAATTGGCCATTGACAGGTTGGCGGGCGGACAGCTGATTTGGCTGCGCCCCCGCCTACTTGAAAACTTAAATGGGGTGGGATGACATCAGGGGATCCCCCCAACGTCATCCCACGTCATTTTACTTGTCGGCGAGCGGGCCCCGCCTCCTGCTCGCCGATGGCAAAATTCTACCCATGTTTTCTGCAATGTACTTTTTTTATTTGAATTAGATTTTTTGACATGCACTCAGGATCATAGAATGATTAGTATAGAAGGAGGTCATTTGGCCCATCATGCCTGTGCCAGCTCTTTGATAAAACTATCCCACCAATCTCACTCCCTATTTGTAAGTTTTTATCTTTCATATATTTATCCAAGTATCACCTGATAGTCAGTGGGTTAAAACAATGAAGGAGCTTCCAAATACTAGAATTTGCATGGGGTTCTCCAGTCTCTCACCAAAGGTCAGCAGAAAGCTCAGAGGATGATGTAAACGGCCGTGCATGCTATTTCTCCAGTCTTTCCACAAATCTTCTTCAGAAATTATGGCAGGGGAATGGGAAGCCTGCAGAAGTTCTATCCACAAATTTAATCTCCAGAGTGTGCTGAGTTAGCTGATGGCAATAGGGGCATGATCATTGATTTTAGCAAGATGGGATGGGAGAAGGCAAAATATTTTTCTGGGTTATACTGAGGGGTGGGGGAACATCTATGAAATCCTACCCTCTTAATTTAAAGACAATGCTTATTTCCTGTTGAAACATCAAAAAGCGAGTTAAAGAATGTATAAATATTAATGAAGCAGCAGAATTATAAATGATGGCATTAAGCTATACCTCTCCCCCACTTCATTGCCTCTGTGTTGTCAGACTGATTGTGCAAAATCCAGTCTTGGATGAGCCGCAATTTCCTCCAGCTAAACACTGGGAAGATCTTAGCTATCATCTTTGGCCCCACCACAAGTTCCATATTGTTACCACCTGTCCCATTTCCACCTGGCTACTGTCCCAGGATGAGCTAGACTATTTGTAAATTCGGAGTTCTATCTACCCCAAGTTGAGTTCCTGATTCTGTATTCTCTTCATCACAAAGCTTTGTACCTCCATAACATGATCCACCTGCACCTCTATTTCAACCCCTCTGCAGCTGAAACTCATATCCAAGTCTTTATCACATCCAGACTTGCCTATTTTAATCATCTCCTATCTGGCCTCCCAACCTACACCCTCCATAATCTACAGATCATCCAAAATTTTGTCCATTTCCTACCTTGCACCAAATCCCACTCACTCATCACCCCTGTACTTGCTAATTTAAATTGGCTCTTGTCCCCCTTCTCCTCCCAACCCCATGCCTCAAATTAAAATTTTCATCCTTGTGTTTAATTCCATTCATGGCCTATCTCTGTAACCACCTCCAGCACCTTTTGTTCAACCCTGGCCTCTTGTGCATCCTCTTTTCCCACAATTGGCAGCCGTGCCTTCAGTTATCTAGATTCTAAACTTTGGCATTCACTCCCTCACCCTCTCCATCTTCCTCTTCTCCTTAAAATCCAACTCAACTAAGATTTTGGTTAGCCCTGCTAATACCTTCTTTGGTTTGGCATCCATTATTGTCTGATTATGCTTCTATGAGGCACCTCAGGGCATTTTTCTACGTTAAAGACACTATATTAATGAAAGTTGTGTTTTTTTAAGTTCCTGTGCTTATTGCCTGAGAAAAGAAACATCAAGGTGTAACAACGATCTTTAAGTAGCACCAACTGCTGCCAACAGTAAATTGCAATTTAAAAAACTTTCACCAGAGTTTTAATTAACTGACCAGTATTATTTTATACTTTCTCAAAGTTACTGAAGTTTTGAATATTTGGATTTTGGGTTGTTTAGATATTTGCTATTTTTTCTTTACTGATTTGCCCTTTATTTCCTTTCCTTTCCTCTACTGGGTATACAGATAACAATTGCTCTGTAGAGCTCACCCAAGTGGTCATTATTCATGTGCAAACATTGACTATGAACTCCATTGGTCTATTTGACCAGAGAGGAGCACCACAACTGAGCCTAATCCTCTCCTCATTCAGTGCCCACAGGTGTTGATTAGCATAAGATTATTGAGTAGTGGCTAGGGGCCAATTTTCCCGATGCCCGAGATCTGGAGGCCTAATATAATGGCCAGGATTTTCCCCTCGGCGATTTGTGGGCGGGGCCCGCTCACCAAGAGGAAAATAGCGCGGGATGACGTCGGGAGGAATCCCCAACGTCATCCCAGGCCATTTAAATCTTAAGGAAGGCGGGTGGACAGCGAAATCAGCTGTCCGCCGGCCGACCTGTCAATGGCCAATTAAGGCTATTGACAGGCTCATTAAGATAGTTAAATGCCCTGCCCAGCCAACCTTAAGGCTGGTGGGCAGGCCAGGAGCCCCAGCAGCCTGTAGATTATTAATGAAACTTCATCCACTGGCGGGATGAAGTTTCATTACTGTTTTGTAAAAATTTAATAAATTTTATGGGTTTGTTATCAACATGTCCCATCTCGTGTGACATTGTCACATGAGGGGGACATGTTAATAATTTTAAAATGTCTCTATTTTTTGACTTTACTTACCTTTCACTAAACTCCCTGAGACAGAACTTTGCCTCAGGGAGCAGTGTGCTCTTTTGCGCGCCTTTCGGGCAGGCTGCTGGGTGGGCCTTAATTGGCCCGCCCACTCAAAATGGCGATGGGCCCCGTTTCGGCGGCGGGGTTCGGCTGCCCGCCCGCCGCCAAGCCGGTGGGGCCTGCCCGCCAGCCAAAGGCTAAATTCTGCCCAACATCTTCAACACTACCTTGGCTAAGGTCAGCTAAAGTAGCACAGCCTGAAGATTGAACCTGGGATCTTCCTGGTCTGTGTTCACTGAATAAACTCACAGGGTTATTTGAGGGGTTGGGTGGAATAGATAGGGAAGAGAATATCTGGAGTTTTCATTATTGAAATCAATTAATTACTGTCCCTGAAACAGTTCTTAATACATGCAATGCAATTCATATCATATTTGATGATGATCGTTAAAGCAAGAGTCCCAACAGTGCGAAACACTTTTCTGGTTTGGCACATTTTCTACCTTACAATTGTGACTACACTTAAAAAACGCTTAATTGGCTGTAAAGTACTTTGGGACACCCTGAGGTTGAAAAAGGCACACATCTTTCTTCTTTCTTATATAGATCATCTGGAAAAGCAGCCGGATTGCAGGAAGGAAGGGGCAATGTGTGAAACCTATTGTACCATGGCATCCTTCAAAAGTTTTATTTCTAGAGTAATGCAGTATTGATATGTAAAATGAACAGAAACATGCTGGGAGCTTAATGAATTATGAAAAATTTGATCCACAATGGTTCTCCTGGAGCTGGTTCCTGTGAGGTACTCTTCCCCTCAGTTGGTCTCCAGGGGAAATTGCCTGCTTAGGCAGTTTCCCATGCATGCTCCTCAGTTACATGGCATGAAAACTAATCATATCCAGCTCTGCAAATTTTTCTTTAATACTAAAGCAAAATACTTATGGATGCTGAAATTCTGATATAAAAACAGAAAATGCTAGGAATACTCAGCAGGTCTGGAAGCGTGTGTGGAAAGAGAAACAGTTCACATTTCACGTCAGTTACCTTTCATCCGAACTACAGTCACATATAAAAAAATTAAAAGGGCCACACACTTAAACAAATTGCCTGTGCACTCCAGAAAATTTAATGGGTACTTTGCAAGAGACATAACTCCTTCCCCTCCAATAGCAGAGCTAAATAGCCATAGATTATTCTAGACTTTCTTTAAATACTTTGCAAGTAAAGTTGCATTTGAATACATATGGTTAGTCACACTCATCTCCACTTTACATATTCAACATCTATGTAGTTCCATTCTTTACAGATGGACTCAAGAGACTGAAAAAATTAAACAAGGTGTCATCAGTTAAATATGGCAAATATGTTATATTGATTTAGGTAAACAGAGTGAATATCAGAGGTGACTGGTGATTTTATTTTCTGAGGAGTTTCTCAGTCTTTCAAAGTGAACAATTTTACTTGCTATAGGATCTAGTCTGAATAGTTTAACAATATTCTAACCTTTCAAGTACAAAATCAAATTATAAATCATAATGTTGAAAAGAATTGTCCCTGCAATTTTACACCTGCTGAGTAACATGTTCAATAATAATGTACACATTTTACAAAGTAAAATTATAAGTCACGCTCCTAGGTTTGTTTGCAGGTCATATAAATCTAGAATCATAGAATCATGAAACGGTTACAGCACAGAAGGAGGCCATTTGGCCTGTTGTGTCTGTGCTGGATCTTTGCCAGAGCAACTCAGCTAGCCCCACTCTGCCACATTTGTCCTGTAGCCCTGCATTTTTTTTTCTCTCCAGATAATTATCCAATTCTGTTTTGAAAGCCATGATTGAATCTGCATTCACCACATTTTTCAGGCAGTGCATTCCAGATTTGCATGATTTATCCAAAACATGTTATTGAAAATGTCCTACTGGAAATAAGTAGCTCAAATTTAAAAGCTGGAAGGTGGCTAATGTTAGATCAATGAGCACTGAAATTGTCACTGTAGAGACTCCACACTGTATTCACACTATGTTTACATTGGTGTTGAGTGCTTGGACTTTGATTTTGGAGTCCTGAAGCTGATGAAACCAAGGACCATACTGAATGGCACAAACCAATGCAGACCGAACAGGAATTCTGATAAATGCATTTAGACACTAAATATATGATTACACACCAATACCCATCTACGATATGAACACATTTCTCAACAAAACAATTGTTTTGTTATATGCATTACCAGCTTTCTTGTAAATAATACAGCTCAAAGTTCTTGCTACACTGAGAGAACAGTAGATAAAGTATATAAAACATTCTGAATTGTTAGCAGCCTAATGCTCAATTAATATAAACATGACTAGACAAGATGCCAATTTGAGATTCTAAGCCTAATTTTTATTTTAAATTCTTTTTAACATTCCCTGCAATCCTCTCTCAACACTCTATTTATTGCCACAAAGCAAATTGCCCATATTATTTGGCTTGGAAGGCAGCCTACAAACCAGTGCTACAAATGGTGTTCCTTGATTGATCCAATGAGAGCACACATGAATGGTGCTAGAATTGTAGGCCAGTTAGCCTTACACTTGTTGTGAAGAAACTACTCAGGACCATTTTATGGAGTATAATCATTGCTCATTTAAAGAGGGCACAAGCTACAACAAAAATCAACATTGAACTTAGAGTAACAAGTTGTGTCTAACAAATCTGTTGAAGTTGCTCATTGAGTGAATTCCTCAATTAATTGAAGAATGCACATAGTGGAGATGGAGGATGGGGTTTTCCATCTTTGCATTTTCCAGCCTGCAATTTTCCTGTCCATCAAACTATATTGGAAGGAAAATGCTGGGCTCATGAATCCACAAGTGGAAAATAGCAGCATTAATCTACTATAAAATTCAGAAAGTATTTAAGACATTTTCACATCAGATGCTTTGAAAGAGAATTAAAATTCTTGAAATTAATGGAAAATTAGACAATTGGATTGAAAACTAGTTTAGCTATAGAAAGTAATAATGGTGATAAAGTGACCCTGATTAGAAGTCAATGACAATGGATTTCAGAGATTTTATTCTATACTCACTGCTCAAATGATACAAAGGCAGATATTTTGTTATAGTGTCATATCATTAGTAACATAGAAACACAGGAAAAGGAGCCCATTGAGCCTGTTCTGCTTCTTAATTAGAAAATGGATAATCTGTACTGCAACTCCATTTACCAGCCGTTGATCCATATCCATATTACCTTATAAGAAACTGTCAAGTCTCAGTTTTGAAAATTTAAATTGACCCAGCATCTACAATCATTTTATGGGAGAGACTTCCACATTTCCATTACAGTTGGGATGAGAATATGCTTCCTGATTCAGTCCTGACTGACATGGCTCTAATTTTAAGGTTCTGGTCCCTTGTTCTGGAATCCTTCACTAGAAGAAATAACTTCTCTCTATCTACCCCATTTAATACACTACAATTAGATCACTGCTGTGATTTAATGTGGGTGTCAGGCGCCCTCCGGTTGAAGATCGAGGGGCGGCAGAGCCACGTGTCACTTTTCTCCAGGAAGGCCCACATTTAATTCCAATCCCACATTTATTTGGGCAGCATAGGGACTCCTGTCTGACTAAACTCCCATAGGATGGAAATCCTGACCCTGAAAGCGGCTGGCCAATCAGAGGATGGCAGCTTTGCAGTACTGGCCAATGCCACCAGGAGCAGTGGACACTGCCAGTACTACAGTGAATCTTGCAGGAGGGATTGACAATAAATCCCATGATAGAGGTGTGGGCGGGATAGGGGTCATGGAGAGGGATCGCTGGTGAGGACGAGGGTAGGGGGTTCAGAAGCAAGGGCAACGGGGGATTCCTGTGGGGTTCTGCCATTCCTGATGCCATGTCCCTCAATGGCATACCGTGTCCCTATGAATGAGGGACCTCCCAGAAGGCCGCTGCAAGCCTGTCAGGGCTTGAAGGGCAGCCTGCCTGGATGGCAAGTTCCCCCTGGCACTGGTTGAGTACAGCAAAGTCCCGCCATTCAAGGCGGTTACATTCTAGCAAACTCGCAAATAGCGAAATCGTGAATGAAGAACATGCTTTACAATGGGAGTCAATTAGAGAGATTCCAATGATTCGAAAATTTGATCATTGTATAAAGGATCAAAGGCAATGAAAACTATGGGTGGAATTTTCCGCCCCCACCAGTGTTGGGAATCGTGGCGGGCAGGGGCACTAACTTTGGCGTGATTGGAAAAATCTGTTTCCCACCAACGGAGAAGTAGTTTGGAATTTTGTTCTCTCCACTTTGATGGTGGGTTGAAGGTGCGTGGAGTTACCCACTGATCTATGTTGGGAACCACGTTTGCATTCATTTGTATCTCATGAATGCTCAGTAAAACGTCAACTCACTGGGATTACATTCCTCCTCCAAATTAAGTGCCCGCCAGCAGATGGTCTGTTTTACCATATACATATAAATGGCACGCACCTGGTGAGCTTCAGTTTATCCACAACCTGGAAGTCAGCAGATGCTGCTTTCATCTTCCTTTAAGACTGTAACTGTGAAATACCAGCACAGGCATTTCAATGTAGCACAGGTTGGGCATGGGAGGCAAGACCCGCGGGGAGGGGTGAGACAGAAGCAGGACTGGGGAGAGGGGGAACACAAGAGGGGAGGGGTCTCAGGGTGTGTGGGAGGAATTCAGCCACACTTTTTTGGGCTGATTGAAGGGGTACCCTATTAATTTCCTGCTCAAACCATGGCGAACAGGGCTCAGCTGAGTGCTGGATTCGAGTTTCTAATGCACAATGAATGAGCTTGGCTCCTTTACTAATGTTGCACATTTAGGAGAGATTCCACTAAGTCTTGGTGTTGTGATGCATTTGGTCTTAATTGGCATCTATTCTTGACAGAGGCATGTGAGAATGGATGTAGGGTCAAACAACCAAGGGCCATGGCTGCTGCGCAGAAGCAACATGGAGCCTACAGGTCTCAATTTTCCCAGTGTACTGGTCATGTCATTCAAGGCACCATGCTTGCAATCATGACATAAGTGCAAGGATTGGGTGTCAACATTTATTGTCAAGGCCACTGGAGGACAACTAACAGAAGCCTGACAGTGGGTTATAGGACATGGGTCTTTTGAGCCTAATGAAGACCCTCATTGTGAATGTGCAGTCATGTCTGAAAGGAATGTGCAGCCACCTGTTGTCCTCCAGGATGCTATCATCCTGCGAGGGGAGGCCTTGGAATGCCATGTACAGACTGACGGCAGGTCAAGGGCTAGAGACTGGATTCCTGTCTTGTACATGGAAGACCATTCAAGGGGAACTACTATTGATTGCTCAATTCTATACGTTCACAGATACAAGGGGGACTAGAGAATGCAGGCTGCAGGCAACGCTGCCTTGTCGACTGCTATGATTAGAATGAGGAGAATAAGGGCTTGTCACCGATTGGCACAGCTCAGGGAAGAACATTGGCCTGACGATCAAGAGCCACTGGGGCCCCAGGGAGTCCCAGTTGCTGATGAGGAAGGGCCAAATCCATGAAGATGTTTAGTACGAGCAAGGGTCTACAGAAGACGGAGCTCATACATGGGGGCAAGTGAAAGACAGTGCCATAGGTGCCTTCACTTGCCTAAGAATTGAGGAGGTAGACATCTTCTCAGATGAGGAGGACTTGGAAGGGGATGGCTCTGAGAAGGGTGAGGATTCAGACAAGCCATAAAGGGATGCCATTGCATGGGCATGACATGGCAGATGTGCCCGTGACAACTTCATAGCTACAAGATTTCAAGAGGAATGGGATGAAGACAAATGTTCACAATCGAAATTATCTTCAGGCTTTGACGCAGGAGACACAACAAAACCTTCATTCTCAATGTTAACATATGAGGAAAGGTCATCAATCTCACAATAATCAAGGAAGTAGCATAAGTCACCTTCTATCCTAATGATGGGGTCATCCTTGAAAGGCATAGTAACCTTGGGAACATGTGGACGCTGTGGAATGTGAATGGCACTCCATTAGCACACCTCCTTAAGCAACTACACATAGTGCAGTCCTTTCAACTATGGCATCAACAAGTCAGTGAGCATGGCATCCTTCAAGCGGCTGAAACGCCATTGCACACATGGATGCACTCATGCCAGTATGAAAGCAGCTTTAGCAAGGTGGTGCTAACAGGAAAAACACTAGTCGACGGTTAACGCTTGACCATCTCAAGGCGGAGCAGCATTCAGACAGCACTATCTCTCCAATCACCAGTTCTCATGGATGTATAATGTAGAGGCCTCATCTTGCTACTGAGCCTAATATATCTTCAGACCTCAGGAAGCAGTGACCTGTTTCTCGACAGCATACACCCAAAGCTGCGAGATATTCTTACAATGTCCACACAGAGAGTGGCTCAACAGGACTATGGTTTGATTATTTACAAACACTAATGACCGTGCATTCATCGAAATCCTATCACGTTTATGTCCTGCATTACCTTGGCATTTGGGAGAAACGTGGTCCAGCCAGTATTGACACAGCAGTCAGTGGCAACCTCTTCCCCTCATAGATCCTGCTGAGGATTCAGGAGATATACCAAAGCATTGCGCTCATAGCATTACAGTCCTCAACACTGTCCAGCTCACGAAGGCTAATCCTTTCTATACAACCCATCAATGAGTGTGGTCATGCAATGAATTCCATATCAAGTCGCATCCAGTGCCTTTATAGAAGGACCCCATAAAGCACCCCTAGGCAGCCGTTCAGGAGTAAAGTAAGATCCTCACAGGTAAGTAGACAGGTTTCATTAGGAGGAATACACACCTCTGACATCACATTCCCCTCTAGCAGACTTTTCAAATGACACCGAGTTCATCAACTTCCATCATTCAGCATCATGCATGGGGAGAGTGGGAACCAAGAAATCAATAATGTTCAGCCTTAAACGCAGAGACAATAACACACTGCAGGGAGGCATGAAAGCCCTTGTTGCTTGATGATGAATACTACTCTTCCCAAAAACTCACTGTCATAAAATATACGCCATTGCACAGTACACTCTGGGGAAACAATTCTAACATTCATCACAACAAATAATTTTGCCATTCACAAACTACAGACTTCAGTGTGGTAGCATTGGGATAATCACTAACCTTGATGAGCAATTCTCCTGAGGCCAAGTAATGTCTGTCTGAGATCCAAGAGTCACAGTGTATTGTCCAGCCATCATTCTCAGATATGAAATGCCTTTGTTAATGATGTAAATGTGGAAGTAAAGGCTAATCACTGTGATGAGATTGAGTGAGAGTTAATGCAACTGAGGATCCAGATGGAAGCGGGTTGGAGAGTGGTGGTGCGTTTTTGACCCTTGAATGAATGCGGGACCTTGTATCACATCGATTGGCCATTTGACACCTGAGTCCCCATGGAGAGGGACAAATGCAAAATATATTTATAATAATGCAGAGTATCTTCAGTGATTGAACATGTGCCACTATTGTGCATTCAAAACATCTTAATTTTTCTTACCGTACTGCTACGCCTATGTGTAGCCCTGACATTTGCAGCAGATGTGGAGGCCAGCCAGGAATTCCGGACTTGCAAGAAATCCATACAAACCTACATCGAGTTTGAATGGCTGAAGCAAATTGCGTGCGTCCAATGGGTACAGCCATTGCTATGGCCTGTTTTCTGAGATGACTTTGGCAGGCATCCTCTGGTGGCCTGAGGCCTGGAGGTCCTGGGCCTGCTAAGGATCTCCTGTGCTGGGGCAGGTGCACCCTCCTCAGCCTGAGCTGCTGGAGTTGATGGGGTCACGGGCAGAGGGGATTTGGGGTGGCTGGGCACCCTTTCAAATTTCTGGGTGGATGTCCCTGGGGTGTTTGGCTGGTACACCTCCTCCTTTTGGGTGCCTAAGGGATGCTCCCTGATTCCTTGAGGTGAAGGGGTACCTGGAGTGAGGTTGAGGTGCCCCGTCTACCTTTCGCTTAGCCACTGGTGGAATCCACCCATGGCTATAGCAATGGTGTGCAGGTCCAAGCACAAATCAGGCAGAAACTGCTGGACCTGCATCTCGAAGGCGGCCACCACCCTTTCCATGGAGACTTCGATGCGCTCGCATCCTGGAGCCATGACATCAGACAGAACATGGACAGACTCCTCCATCCTTCGTTCCAGTCTGGTGATGGCCTCTGACAACTGATGTTCCCCTGCCTGTTTCTGCAATTCCAACATTTCTCTTAGGGCTGATTGCAGAGGCTTGTCATCAGACTCAGACTCAGCAGGGGCCTGGTCTCCAGCAGTCTTCTGAGTGTCAGAGACCTTAGCTGTCACTGCCTCCGCCTGCTGTGGGCCTGTGTCTGTGAGGTGACACCAGCTTGTGAACACAAGCCTACTCTAGAACTAGGACCCACCGAGGTGCATGTATTTGCACTGGTGGAGAGTACAGGTGAATGCAGTGATGGGTCGTTTGGTAGTACAGAACTTTTGTATTGTTGAAAAAGGAGATATGTCTAAGCTTTTTGTCTTGCACTCATCAGGACACTCATAAGAATACCAATGTAACGGGGAAAATAACAATTTATACTGTATGTGGAAAGAGTGCCGATTGGTTGGCAAGGGGCGTTGCAAAGTGAAAATGCATCACTGATGATGGATGACAGTTAACTGCCAAGCATTGTTTGAAATTTAAACCAGGCAGCTTGACCCTGATTGGTCAAGGCATTTCCCTGAGGAATGAATCAATGAATGGCTATCACTTATTTTGTTCAGCTGAAACAGGCGCAGTGTGTGTACATGTTCTTTCTGTCTGCAAAGAACAGGGCCCTGTGTAGTAATGTATGTAGCTTCCAGTACACACAAATGTGCCACATTGCGAACCTGACTGACAATCTTAAATTGGTTGTCAACATAATTTTTAGCACATTGAGGATTATTTAGCAAATGTTGTCCAATCGCAGAATCACACTTAATGTTGGACGCTGTGTTTTGAGTTTTGCAAGCACGGGCTAGTTGGGTACGGTCTGTACCTTGCCCATTGTGAACAGCAGCTGGAACATGCTGCTCGATAGACAGAACGTCTTTTTGGCTCGACGGCAGTATTCTGTTAGTGGTGAATCAATCTCTCTGCAAGGTCATCAGTATTGAAATCACATTCGGCTCCGTTGCGCTGGCATATGTTTATTAATTGATCAATGCTTTCACTTGGCTGTTAGTACAACATGAACTCTAGCCTGTAAATTCTAAAGTTAACCTTTAGTTAATTTTTGGTGAGCTTCAAGATTTTATTGGGGTCTTTTTTGGTCTCCATCTGATAGGCCTGATGAGTTTACATGCATTAGTTCCTTGTTGCCAAGAGCAATTAGTAATTTGGTGACCTTTTTCTCTTGTTCCCGTACCTGCTGGTCCTTAAAGTGTAAGTGCATCATCTGTCTAAAGAATTGAAATTCTGCAAGATCTCTTGCATGCCAGTTCGTAGTCAAATCTCTATTTGCTATTGTGATGTTCTTAGTCATTGGCTGCACTGGGTGCTACACAAATATAATGCTGATTGCTGTGTCTCTTTGGATGAGAATTTGCACTTGCTGTCTGTCTGTTGTCCCTGTGTTGGAGAACAGATGCTACAACAATGTATCACCATGGGCTCATAACAATGTGCTGCTAAGGGAAAAAGCCTGCTTCTCCTTTTGCTGTATATTTTACAAGTTGCACTTTAGATGCTTGGTTTCTTCTAGTCTGGCCTGAAAAAAGGAGAAAGTATTTTAAATTGCAGATATTTAGATTGCAGAGACTGTGCCTGGCTTGTTGTTTCTGTTGCAGTATTCAAACTGTGCCGTTTTATTCTGCTGGGTTGCTACCGTGCCTCAATGGTTGGAGGCCACTCGGTCCTTAATGTTGGAGGGAAACATAAACCTACCCCTCGAGTCGTCCTTGAAGTCCAAAGCATTGATCAGTGGAGTGGGAGGAGGATCTGTGTTTGCACCTCTCCATAGGGTTCACCTAAAGTATGACCTTGTTTTAGGCTCTGTCACAGTAGGAATTGTCCCCCAACTACCAGTAGCTATTATGATATTGTATGCATGCCAATGCAGACAATGACATGTACCTTTAAGAATCTTCATACCTTATGAGTCAGGCATGTCGTCAAGTAAGCAGCCTAAGTAACTGTTAGGACTCAGTCTAGATCGAGGCCTGTATATAGCTGTATATAGTTGCTGCTAGTGATAAACTTCATGTAATTGTGTTCAACCAGAACTCTTATCAATCTCAATATCTTGCTTAGCATAGATACCATAGAGACAGATCCCTTAGGGTCTACATCAAGACCTTCAACATATATGGTGGTCGCAGACCGTAAGAGACCACGACATGGTTGGCAGCAGTGGTTGCTTCTAAAGATCTTGCAGCAGTGAAGATAATTTCTGAAGTACAACAGACTTGCTCACATTTTGAGATGGGTATTGGGACACTGCTCCTGAAGGATCAAACTCCGGAAGCTCTCTAGGAGTTTCTCTGACTCAGACAAACCTAGTGCCATGCTCTTCAAGGGGTAAGTTTCTGCAGCAAGGGTCTCTGCCTGCTCTACTGCACTACCCATTGGGGCATCCTTTGGGGAACTACTCCAATGGAGCCCTATTAGACCCAAAGGCTTTCCTCGCAATTTCCAGCACCCAAGCCTGGAATGGCCTATTTTATCACAATGGGAACACACTGGTTTCTGGGTGTTCTCCTTTCAGGCTTCAGGAGGACTTCTTGCACCTCATTTGTATTTTCATTTCCTGGCGGAGGGCCTTTCCTACCTGTGTCACCTTCTTATCTTTCCAGTGGTCATGGGAATGATTTGGGAAGGGTCTGCCTGAGTTTTGAGGCCTATGGGTGAGATCGTAGCTGTCTGCTGTGACAGCTGCATCCTGGGCTGTGAGGATTCTCTGCTCCTCCAAGTGCATCCTCAGGCTGAAGGGCAAGCAGTTTTTAAACTCCTCTAACAATGTCAACTCCTGCAATCCCTCATAGGTGCATGGGCTTTTTAAAGGCCATACCCATTGGTCACACAATTTGCTTCAGCCATTCAAACTCGATGTAGGTTGTATGGATTTCTTGCAAGTGTTCTGGAATTCCTGGCAATGTGCCTCTGGGGCTAACTTGCAGGCACTAAGGCTGGCAGCCTTGGTCTGTTCATAATTCAAGGACACATCAGGACTCAGCATGGAGTAGACTTCTTGGGTTCTCCCTAACATCTGTCCTTGAATTAAAAATGTCCAGATATCTGATGGTCATTTTAGGTGTCCTGTCAATTTCTTTCAGTGGCAAAAAAAATGACTCCACGCCATTCTCTGCTAATTTGGCAATTAATCTAGCGCCTCAGAAAGTGGTTGTGGGTTAGGGAGACAGGGTAAAGGGAGATTTCCCTCACAGCTTCCAGCTGTCTGCTCTCTCTCCCTTTGAGCTGCTAACTCCATTTCCAATTTTCAGAGCTGGAATTCTCTTTCCCTCTCCTGTTCCCTTTCCAAAGCTTCTTGTGCTCTCCCTCTTTGCCACTTATGAAATTTTAGCTGCATTCTGAGCTTTTCCAGCTCGAATTTAGCTAGGGGAGGGGATTCGGAGTCAGGGTTAAGCTCTTCATCTACCTGCTCTGTCGAATATGTGAGATCCCAATGTTCTAGCAGCAACGGGATCAGTTCACTTCTCTTCACCTTACTGGGCAATTTTAAAATATGCCACCCTAGCTTTGCTCTGTGCTAAGGGATGCTAATGTTTCATCATTCAGATCTCCTTGTTTGGCCCACACCTGGGCATCATAAGTTGCCAGTTTATTAGGCCTGAATATTGCCGTCGGCACGCAGGGGTGGGCCTGACACGCCGGCGTGCGAAGTGATGCGTGATGACGTCGGGCGTGCGTCCTAATGTCATGGCGTGTCATTTAGAACTTTTACTCGGCGGGTGCGCGCCGGAGGCGGCTGTGCATCCACTGAGCTGTCAAAGACCTATTAAGGCCATTAGGAACGTAATTTAGATAATTAACAGCTCTGCCCATCCAACCTTAAGGTTGGCGGGCAGGCAAAGAGCCTAAGTGGCCTTCGTGTTTTTCAGGAAACCTCATCCACAGGCGGGATGAGGTTTCCTGAAGGTTTTATAAAATTATTAATTAATTTTTGCACAATTCACAAACATGTCCCAGCTCGTGTGACACTGTCACATGAGGGGACATGTCTAAATAATTTTTAACTTTATTATTTAAAGACTTTTATCATGGGAAGAACTTCCCCCCCCCATCGGGGGGCAAGTGCAGGAGTGGGCGTGCGCAGGCGCGCCTCCAATCGGCGTCCCCGATTGGGGGCACGCCGCCATTTTACGTGGGCAGGCCAATTAAGGCCCGCCCATCGTGACGTCCACCAGGAAGCGCAATGCGCTCCCTGTGCGGGTGGGGGGAGGGCGGGATTCCCTCAGCCAGGAGTGCGCTCTTTCGCGCATGTGTGTGAAAGAGCACACTCATCTCCCTCAGGCTAAGCGCTGCCTCAGGGGGATCGGAGCCAAATTCAAAAATGGTCAATGCACAAAATTAAAATTTCCCTGACATGTCCCCTCATGCGACACTGTCATATAAGTTGGGACATGTCCATCGCTTTCATTCAAACTTTAAAAAAATTTTTAAAACCTACATGAAACCTCATCCTGCCCATGGATGAGGTTTCATGCTTTTTCTGAAGCCCGCCAGGGCTCCCGGCCTGCCCACCAACCTTAAGGTTGGACGGGCAGGTCCACTAATTAGTTCAATTAGTTTTTAAATGACCTCAATTGGGCGTTGACAGGTCGGTGGGCGCACAGATGAATCGGCTGCGCCCCCGCTGACGTGAAAATTGAAATGGGGCGGGGCGACATCAGGAGTTCCTGACGTCATCCAGCGTCATTTTACGTGTCGGCGAGTGGGCCCCGCTCACACATTGAGTTCACCGACCTCAATATCCTGGCCTATGTACTTAATCTCCCTGAGGCAGCTCTGTGCCTCAGGGAGATTTCTACGTGCTTTCACGCGCACGTGCGAAAGAGTACAGGCCCTGACTCTCCCTCCTCCCCCCGCCCGCACAGATAGCGCTGAACCGTGTATCACGCTGGGTGGGTCTTAATTGGCCCGCCCACGTAAAATGGCAGCGCGCAGGCGATCGCAGGTAGCGATCGGCTCCACACCCGCCCCTGCCCATTCCCGCCCAGCCCAGCCCGCCCGACCCAGGTAAGTTTCTGGCCTTAGTGTTAGGGAAAAGGAATTTGTTGTAGTAAGTTACTGTGTTTTAAAATTTGTTCCAGCCACTGAGTTTTTCCTTTTGGCTTCCAATTGGCTTTTTTACATCAGGTTTGGCTCATGTCTTAACTTGGACTCTGGTCAAATTTAAATGGCAGGTCCCAGATTTGAGCACCCAATTTCTGTTACAGACAGGAGGGGATCCGCTCAAACAGCATTAATTTTTCATCTCACCACCTGTCCATAAAGAGTAAGGTGTTTTGATTTGTTTTCTTTTTAATAAGCGGTGGCATATTTCCCAACCCCTCGGTTTTTATTTGAACCAATTCTTTCCAATAACCTAACAGCAAACTTGAGGTAGGATGAACTCAAAAGGTTAGTTTATTGCTCAAATTCAAAAAACTATGAAAAGGAGGGTCCACAACATCCCCTCCACACACATACAGTAAAGAGAGGGATAGAGACAAGTAAGCTTTACTGTACAGAGACCGCAGGGAAAATAAATGTTGGTTCATATGAGGCCCAGAGTCCGGAATCAAAGTCCTATGAAGAATTCCTTCAGAGAGTTCAGCGGGCTTTAAACCGGTGGTGTAAGATTTGCTTTTCTGGTGGTATTGACTTCACAAGATGAAATAAGCATGCAGAGATTAATCATTTTTTTAGGCAATGGTACAGAAGTTCAGTGGAGGCAGGGTAATTGGGGTCAGGCGTCCAACCTGGTCAGAGCTCATTCTGTGTGGCCTGCTAGTCAGATGTTAAAGCAGAAGACTGGGCTTGCAACCCAGGAAGGCAATATTAACCTGCTCAACAAGCCAGAGTCTTAGGTCATGTGACTTTAACTCTCCACAACATCTTAACCAAGGACATGTATCCAGTATCTGGAAATTGGCTTTGTGTTCCAGGCTGATAATGTCTCAGCCATTATAAGAACATAAGAAATAGGAATAGTTGACCATTCGGCCTCTCAAGCCTGCTCTGTCATTAGTAAGATCATGGCTGATCTTGTGTTTTGATTTCCACATTCTCATCTAACCCCGATAACCTTTGATTCCGTTGCCTAACAAGAATCTATATACCACTGCCTTAAAAATATTCAATGACCCCGACTCCACCATCTTCTGAGGCAGAGAGTTCCAAAGTCACACAGCTCTCTGAGGCTCCAGTACAGACCCCTGTGGGACTCCACTCGTCAAATCCTACCAATCAGAAAAAGACCCATTTATGCATACTCTCTGCTTTCTGCCAGGCAGCCAATCTTCTATCCATGCTAATATGTTACCCATTACACCATGCACTTTTATTTTCCATAATAATCTTTGATGTGGCACCTTATCACATGCCTTCTGGAAATTATGTGCTGAAAGAGATGCTACTTGTTGAGGGTCTGGTCTTTGGCAAGTCATTCCCCAGGTGGTCTGTTAGTATCTCCTCAGAAATAACAAGGTGTGACATTTCTGAAACAATTGCTCACAGACAGAGGGTCAGCCATCTTAATTGTCTTTGTTCAGTCAAAAGGTCCAGTTTAAAATTAAGAAATAGCAATGAAGACTTTTTAAAATTAAAAATACAGTGTTAGGTTCTGTTCCATCACATAGGAAATGAGCAAACAGAGATTTAGATGAGTTCATGTCTATGAAAGGTGGATGATTGGTGCCCAATTGGGAGAAGATTGGAATAGTGGAGTCTGGTGGTGACAAAGGCATGACTGACACTTCCAACAGCAGATAAACTGAAGCAGAGGCAGAGACATGAGAAGCTATGGGTTGCGGAAGAACATCTGAATTTTAATATAGATAATTGAAAGTGTATACAATTTTGAAAAGGTAACATGAAATATCTGTACAAGATAAAGGGTGCCAATCAATAAAGGTGAAAAAACTATAAGACTTGCATGTACTATGGATCTGAAAGTGTCAAATATATCTAATCAACATGGGATTATTTTAATAACGTGGCGAAGCCACAATGGGAATAGTGTATGCCTTCAAAAGAATAATGATAAATTGAAACAGTTCAGAGAAGAAAACAAGAATAATTCTGAGAACTGGGGTTTTAAAGGATTAGGAACTTACAGAGCTGAACTTGTTTCTGTTTTTGAAAGGCAAATTAAAAGAATCTATGATTCTATTTTTTTTAAATGCAGAGCCAAATTCATAATGCAGTTTCAAACAGATTATCATATTTGGAATTTGAATGAAAAATTAAGGAAAAGATATGTAAAATTAGCAAGCTTTCTGCAAGATACAAGATTAGAAGGATATTTTCTCTTTGCAGAGCCATAGACATATTGTATAGAGACTGAGATTTTCTGCTGCTGTTTGTGGCGGGCATTAGGGTGGGCAGGAGTGGAAAATATTGTGAGAAGGCCAAAAATCGGTTTTACGGAGTCATAAAACTAGTTCGCGATTATGTGCTGCAGCCTTCAATTGTGGGCTGTGTTTCCTGCTACGGCACGTCAGGAACATAAGTCCAATATATTTACATCTCATTATAAGGACTCCTTGATGGAATCATCCCCCTCACGCTAGATCATCAGGGCACATGGGCGTATATATAAAACGATGTGTTTCACAGCAGTATATCAGCAACGTGCACCTGGCAAATTGCACTTTGCTCGGGATTTTGAGGTTTATTCGCCTACCTTGCATTGAGCAGCGCTTAGGGTAATCAGCGGCAGGCTTCGCAGACAGCACCAGATCGCTTTCAGCGGTAAGGCTGGGGTAGCTTTTAATGGCCTTCAGGGTTAGGACTGCACTTGGAAGCGGGGAACTGGCCTGACGCATGGGAAGGGGCTGCAGCGCTAGGGCTGTACTTGGGGTTACGAGTGGGTAAGGTTACACTGAGAAACATGATGGGGGGAGGGTCCAGGGGGGGTAGGCGTCCTCTTCACCTGAATGGGGAGAGAGTATGTTACAGAATGACATAAGCCACTTGGAGCCAGAATGGGAGGAGCGCTGAGTGAAGAAGTGCTTCAGTTTACATTGTTGAGTTTGCAAACACTGTCCTTGTCCCAGTCCAGGCACGGGGAGGGCATGTCAGTCCAGTCATGCCCCACATGTTGCGCACAGGCTGTGTTATAATACCATGCACCTCGATCAGTGGGGTTTCTGGCATCATAATGGGCTGTAGATGGCACACTCAGTCAGGGGAGGCCTCTGCAGCCTACAGATGGGGAAAAGGCATTGTGGGGGTATCCGAGAGTGTGTGAGGTGGTTATAGGTTTAACAGTGCAACTGGCCTCAAGATGGGAAGGGGTGAGGTCCACATGGGCATAGGCACATCCACATCAAAATGTTCAGGGGCTAACAAACGGATATCCATTACAAGCAATGGGATCAAGGAACGCAGGGGAGGATTGAGAGGTTCTTGGAGGGAGGGAAATCTGAACAATAAGTTCCTCTGGAATGATGGAAGGGGTTTCCACACACACAAGGAGGGTCCAAGCTGGTCTGGCAGTGACAGCTCAGCACCACCATCTTCCAACCTGCAGCGATGGTGCAGTGCAAAATTAAAAAGAGATGCTCTGCTCGTGAGGGTTCTGAGGGCCGATTGCAGGGCAGATGCATGCACTGGGGGTGGGGTGGGGGAGGGGGTCGATTAAAGGGCCATCCAACTGAACTGTACATTCCCAAATGAGGAGAGAGGCACAGCTGAGACATGTTGGGAGCCTTTCAAAGACAATGTAGGGAATTGAGAAAGTGAAGCAATGTTGCCCATTCATGCAAGACTAATCCTGCAAAGCTGTACTAATCAATCACCTTGTTTTAATCCCTTGTTTGCAGCAGGGAAATTACCCAGAGCGATAACGCACTCCAAATCAATTGTGCCATTGGATGAGTTTCAGAAGTATGTTAGAATCGTGGCGCTGGACAGTTCACAGAAGAGAGGCCTCAGACCACCCACAAATAATCTCATTTCCTAACTAAACATTTACCCTCATGTTATTCCAAAAAGTGCAGTATTAGAGTGCAGTGAATGAGGATCCCAGCGCCTGGCCAAAGCAATGTCATAGCAGTTGGTCATGTAAAGGAGGGGTGGTGGGGGGAGCACCTTGATACGCACCCAGCACTGGCCATCATTTCAGGGGCGAGTAGTTGTCGACACAGGAACAAAGCCCTTGAACCCATATTCACTGACAAGTCAGTGACAGAAAGAGGACCTTTGGAGACTAATGCTGACTCCTGTCTATCTCTCATTGATGCTGCAGAGAGGAGACCATCAGGAAGATGGAGCCTGGATTTATTGTTGCTGTATAATCACATACAGGCAGGAGAGAAGAAGGAGAGGATTGCGACGGAGGCACCTGACTCACCAAAAGGAGGAGCAAAACCCTCAAGACCAAGGGCCTTATCTGCAGATAAGCAAGAAACAGTGTCGCCAATGACACTGCGTGTGCAGGCATTGGTGACTCACATTTTCTACATTCTCCAGGGATTGGCACCACGGGGACTAGGAGGGCATCCATTGCCAGTGGCTTTGAAAGTAACAGCTGCACTTAACTTCTATGCCAGTGGCTCCTTCCAGGGATCCAATGGGGACCTCTGTGGGATCTCTCAAAAGTCCACTAACAAATGCAAACATGAAGTCACTGACACCCTTCTTGCCAAGGCCCACAATTACGTCAACTTCTACAGAGAGCAAGCAAGCCAGGACGCCAGAGCACTGGGCTTTGCTGAGATTTCTAGATGCCATTGACTGCACTCATGTGGCTCCCTGGGAACAGGCACTGCAATACATAAACAGGAAGAGCTACCACTTGCTTAATGTACAGCTGGTCTGTGACCATAAGAAACTTATGCAGGTTTGTGCATATTCCCAGGAAGCGTCCATGACTCATACATCTTGAGCAAATCACGAGTCCCAGACATTTTCGAGGGACTACACATGATCCAGGGCTGGCTCCTCAGTGACAAAGGGTACCCACAAAGGACGTGCCTGGTGATGCCTGTGCGGCAGCCACAGAATCCTGCAGAGAAGGTACAATGAGGCTCATGCCCCTAGCCGGACATTGGTGAAGTACACCATAGGGATCTTTAAGATACAACTCTGATGCCTGGACAGATCAGGTGGAGCACTCCAGTACACTCCCCAGAGGGCCTCATGGATCGTCGTGGCATGTTGTGCACTGCACAACCTGGCGCTGCAAAGGGGAGAGGGCTTGCCAGATGCGGACATGGAGGAGCTGCACATCTGGACATTGAAGAGATGAGGGTGCCAATTCTTGAAAGAAGCCGAGACTGCAGGGGAAGAGGCCACAGCATAGGCCAGATGAGGCAGGTGTGCACGTGAGGCTGTCATAGCTACCAGATTCCACAAGGAGGATGATGAGTTGCAGCGAGTACCCTCTTGGGTAATTGTCCTCCATCACGGGCCATCATGAACACCAGCGTTTCTATTCCTCTCATTTCAACCATGCACTTCAACATGAGAGTGAATAGTTACACATCAGGCTGACGTTGTCCTGATCCTTTGAAGGATGATGAAGCCTCAGGAACATGTGACCTTGCTGAGGTGAGGTGCTAACTAGAAGAGGGTGTCCCGGCATCAGAAGTCAGAAGGTGCTGCCTCTTCAAGCGTATCTCCAGATTCCCAGTCACAGCAGCAGCCTACAAGAGCCAGGAGCTGTTCCACTATCCTCATTGGGCTCGTAGCTCTATGTCTTCAATGTGAGAAAACTCCTCGAGTAGATCCATCTCCAGCAACGCGACAACACATTCTGTGTAACTGATAGATGAAACTTGAGCCAAGGCCCCGAGGATATTCTGCAGGTGTGCATCTATTCTGAGATGACTCAATCCTCTGTGTCACCTTCTTCTCGATCACATTAACATCTGGCACTCTCAGTTAGGGATGCTGGCCTGCTTTTATCCTCACCATAATATGCATGTGGACCACCTGAGGATGATGAAGTTCAACCACTTGCCTGCCAGACATTAAAATGCCTCCTCTTTAAGACACACATTGTGCCCTCATGGCCAGCCCTGGCCGTTGTGAACTCCAAAATGCTCAGACACCATGAGGCCCTCAAGGTGACAAGCTGTTGCTAATAATGAACAGACTTCAGCTTCAGTACATCCTCGCTCCTGTATCATTGCTCCCTCAACACTATCTAAAGCTTTGATGTGCACTTCCAGAGCATGCTCAAAGGCTCTGTTTACTGCCAAAAATCATCATTTGCAATTAGCATCACACGCCTTGGTGAGTGGTTAGATGATGGGATGCACAGCACTGCATCTCAACATTGTGACAAGAGCCTTGTGGCTGCAATCCAGACAATTACAGGTTGAGAAACACTCGAAGGTGTAGGTTTGAGCATCAGGGCAATGATGTAGCTGAGAGGAGCAGAGCTTCGGCACCTTGAGGTGGCAAGGTGCTCCCTCTTACTGGTGAGCTTAGCAGACATACACTCAAAGTCAAAACACAGTTGTCAGACAGCAGCGTACACGAGCTCTGAATATGGGCTCATAGCATGAAAACCCTGCCGGAAGGCACCGAGCACACGGAGTTGCACGATATGTGCCCTTTCTTCATACATCAACACATCTCTCCTTGTACACTACACCTACACCTTTCAAGAATCCAGGTGAGATAGGTGAACACCTCTGCCTCAATCTTATTCAGCCAAGAATAAACATGACATGACCCTGCAAAGCATGTGAACAAGGTTCATTCCACAAGCACACTTAACATTAAGGTCAAGGCATCACTGATGTCGAGAATGATCTGGAAAAGGGCCACACACTGTGGCGATAAGGAACCACACTGTACAGATGAGAGGCCCATGATAGCGACATCAGTGATAAGTTGGGGAGGGACCGTGGTATCACACCTGATTGACAGTAACATAGCCCATCATAAAAAGGAGGCATACTCAAGAGGAGATGTGAAATGGGTGCAATTTTATTTACATTTGTGAACATTATATACATATTGTGAACACCCATGGCACCATTGTTCTCCTAAATCCTTTTAACTTTCCTTACACTGCCGCTTCGTCTTGATGCTTCCCTGACCTCCACAATGGGGGTGGAGGCAGCCTGTTGACTGCTGCGCTCTGTTGTATGTGATATCTTTGGCAAGTGTCCTCTGGGGGGTCCGAAACCTGGAGGGCCATGGCCTGCTTTGGGTGTCGTACTGTGGGGCAGGTATAACCTCCTCGGCCTGTGGAGCTGGAGGTGATGTGGGCATGGGAAGAGGGGATTGGGATCAGCTGGACAATCCCGGAATCACCTGGGTGGATGGCCCCAGGGTGTCCAGCTGCTGGCCCTCCTTCCTATGGGAGCCCAAGGGACCATGTCGGACTCTTTGAGGAGAAGGGGCAGGTGGAGTGAGGTCTAGGTGCCTCAACCCCTTCTCACGTAGCCACTAATGGATGCCACCAATGGCTACAGCGATGGAGTGCTGCTCTTGCAGCAGCGCAGGACCGATGTCCTGGACTAAGGTCTCCATGGCGGCCGCCATGCTACCAGTGTTGGCCTCAGTATTGGCATGCCAGCACTATCACCTCAGACTGAACGTGGATGGACATTGCAATCTGAGGAATGCAACTGACATCCCTTCCTGATGTTCCTGTGATTGTCGCTGCAGCTCCACCAACTGATTTAGGACTGAGTCCAGAAGCTTGTCATGTGACAGGTAGAATCCTCAGTAGAATCCTGGCCTCCAGTACCGAGTGCCGGCAACCTCGGATGTCCTTGCCTCCATCTGCTGTGGACAAAATTGTGTGCTGTGATCACCAGATTGTGACTCTGAGGCTGCTCTAGAACCAGGTCCTACCGAGGTGTGTGTCTGCAATGGGTGTGGGTGGACGCTGTGACATGTCTATGCTGCTCTCCCCTGGTTCCTCATCCGAGGTGTCATCAGGGCTGGAGTTGAGGGCCTGGTTTGTGGATGCCTCAGGTGCTTTCCAGAAGTGCCTATGAAAGAAAGGGGAGACAATTAGTGCATGACAGGTGACTCTAAAACAGGACAATGCACTCACAGTGTGGTTGTCTGAGTGCTGAGCTGGTACAGAATCCTCACTTGAATGTGAACCACCCACCCCACTGTCAGTGCAGACATGGTCCATGTCCACTCTGGCTAGCTTGATGTTTCAATTCTCGTAGGGAGTGAGGACCTTGATTTCGGCCACTCCCTCCTTGGTTTGGGATCTCTCCCTTCGATTGTGTGTGAGTTTGTCCTGCATAAAGACAGATGGAGAGTGTGAGCAGGACGCATGCCAGGGCAGATGATAAGGATACCTGCCATGTGTGGGTGGTGAGTGCAGCTATGGACGGGTGAGAACATGAACTGCAGAGGATATGAGGCCAAATGGAAATGTGAAGGTGTGTGTGATGGAGTGAGTGGTGATTTCCCTTGAGATGGTAGCGTGTGAAATGCCAGTGAATGTGTGATGGGCTGGTGAGTGTGTAAGTTGACAGTGATGAGATGGTTGATTTACCCTGGCAGCAAGATGAGATCATTCATCCTCTTTCTGCACTTGGTGGCTAACCTCTTATGTGCTGCGTTGGCAATGACTACCACTGTCACCGCCTGCCAAGCCCAAGTGGTGAGGTTGGTGGATCTCTTCTGGCCATCATGGGGGTCAGGGACATCATGGCGGTCCCCGACTGCATCCAGCAGGCATCCCAGTGAGGCGCCACTGAATCTCGGAGCAGCATGCTTCTTCCCGTTGGGAGCCATGTCTTCTGTGGAGCAGTCCTGGGCTGCAGACTTTTTAAATATGGCACCTCAAGTGAGGAAGCAGTGAGCTGATGGTGAGCAGGCAAATAAGAGGCTGCCCGCCCGCGATCCGGCGTGTTTCCTGTGGGTGCATAATTAATACAGCGGGAAGCGGACAATACAGCGTGAAAACCTGCTATTGCGGCCAGCGGGTAGAATGCTGTTTTTCACGTCCGCTGCCACACTTAGTGCAATAAGGGGAAAATCTTGCCTAGAATCTTAGAACAGTGTTAGCTACATTAATTAACACTTGTTAAAAAAACTGAATGAAAAGTGCTTTTTTATATGAAATAGAAGGTAATCACAGGAAGCACTGCCTTGGCATTATGAGTATACCATTGAATGTAATACAAACTTTGATGACTGCAGCTTTTGTACTGCAGTGAAAGGATGCCTGCTTGTTAAAATCTTTCATTGTTAATAATGTAGCCATCGCTTGTGGTCTACGGTCAATAAGACTTCAAAATGTTATTGGAGCTACTTACTGTTGTGAATAGAGAAGATAAATTGTTTTGCGCCTGTATTTGGGAGCAAACTGGGTGGCAACACATGCCAACTCAAGGACCTTGCAAAACTGATCCTTGTTCAGACTTCATCTATAATTTTGGATGAGCTACTGATAGTTGCCTAGCCTCTAGGAGAATCCAATTTTGGGCTATCTTGCAGCAGCAGACTCCATGGGCAGTGGAGGGACAGGGGGGTGGGGTAGTGCAGGGTGGTGGTGGGTATGGGGGTGCTGAGGGGAGGGATGTGGGCAGGAGAATCAGGGGTGCTATTTGCAGGCTGGCAGTGGTCCGCAGGAGTGCTGTGGGCCAGGGAAAAGCTTTCCTGCTCCTTTGTCTCTACATCAAAATATTAATAAATGATTCTCACCTTTTTGTAGGCCACACACATGCAGCAAAGTCTGAATGGAACAGACCCGGAATCTGTTCCACACAGTTCTGCTTGATTTTCCTGAGAGAATTTTAAAACAGAAGTTTGACTCCTCATTTCCTACTATCTAACACCACCTGAGCTACCAGTCAGACATCTTACAGGAATCTTTAGGGAGTAGGCCAAGGTGGAATTCACCTGACTTTCTTACATAAAACTATGAATCAAATATTTTGGGAGATTAACAATGTTATAAATGTATCAAAGAAAGAACTTTAACTTACTGGAACGTTTCATGACTTCACAACATTCCATGCATTTCACAACCAATTAAGTTGTTCTGCAGTGTATTAATTTATTTAAATGTACATAGCAAAGTCCAACAAAAGGCAATGAAATAATAAAGGTGGTGAAATTGGGAATGTGAACAGGCTGAATTTTTCAGTGCCTTTACTGGACACGCCTGGTGTTCAGATTTAGTGCAGTTGATGTGGCATCATCCATTTTGTGTTCTGACTCATGTCCAATTTCACCCCCAATGTGCTTTAATGCTGTTGGTTGATACAAAATAATAAAAGTACATGAAATTAATTCAATTTAGGAAGAGCAGAACAATTTTCTAAAAGGCAGCTGATTAACCTGCTTTCATGGATATAGAAGTACTTGATTATCAACTCCAGATTAATTGACCATACATCTACTATAATGACATCATATTAGTCAATCCCCTAGTGTAATTCCCATCATGAATCGAAATATAGAAAGCAATGAGAGTCAGCATCTCCAACAATAGCAACAAATGAACAGAAACACAATAAAACCTCAGGTAAAACTATATACTATAAACAATATCAATATTGTTAACTATAAACAAGAGCAGGGAGGGTGTGTAATTATTCTTGAGCTTCAGATAATGATTAGAAACAACTTGCTTGTGACATCATCTGAGCCCTTTGAGTAGATTACTGCCTTGTAGTTCCCGTATAGTATTCATTATTCTCCACATGTTAATTATTATACATGTTTTACAACTGCAGACTTATTTTAAAACTATCTTCTCCCTTTAAGTGGATTGTTTCTCCTGACAGTCAGTCACTATGGATATTGGGTGTGTGGGTGTATAACTTTAGTATCCAGATGCGCATTATTGACATTATATATTCACATGCAGTACTAATTTGTGATTGCAATCATTATTGCTGATTGGCTTAATGGACATTGTGATATAAAATTAACTTAGCAATGGAAATCATTGCCAGAAAGGATATTATTATTCAGGTTGTATGCAGCAGGCCAATAAAGTGATGCAGAATGAAGTGTTAGTACTGCAGACAACTTAAAAATAACCAAATTACCTACTATCATGTTCCCTTTGTCAAAACCATCTGAGAGCTATATATTTGTGTCTTGGATGATTTTGGTGTTAATAGTGTAATTATCATTATCTAAGAATTCAGCACAAATGACATTGTAATTACATTTAAGAGAAATAAGATGCCTATATCACACGAGAAGATAAACTGAGCCTTTGCACTTCATGGACTGCACTGCTCAGTATCAGCTGCTACACAGGCAGTGTGAATCACATTTAGGAGTTTTATTGAGTGGGCTACAATAGTCTGAAGATGCAGCACACCACTCTGTTCCATAACATCTATCAATTATCCCATCACTTCACAAGCTTTATTGAACACTGCAGTATATTTTGTTATCCTATTAGGTTTTCTAGGATGCAATTTCTAAATAGTTCATTGTATAATATAGATTACATGTGCCGGTAAAAAATTATCCCAGACCATTTAAAATGAAAGGCTTTTCACCCACACAACATTTTCCAGTAGGTGGGGATCTAACCTTGAAGCAACAAGTTCTAATTCCTTTTGGCAAATATATAGTCCAATATTGCAGTACATCCAAAAAAATTGTTGAATATTCTGCTGGGGTTTTATGAATATTCATAACTATGGAAATTTTGTTTGGTTTCGTTCCTCTTTGCTTCATTTCATTCATCTTTCTCACCCATTTCCCAGAAGAACTGTCACAGCTGCACATTCTCCTTTGGTCAGGATGGAAATGTAGGGCAACGTGAAGCTGAGATAATTCTCCTACTACTGTCAATACTGCTGTATGATCTGTGGGGATGTGCATTTTCAGTGGGATGTGATCATTATATCAACCTTCCCTCTTTTTAAGATGTGCTATCTGGAGAGATGCTGTATTTAGCAGTGTGGCTGAACGTTGGCAAAACCTGCTGTCACACATTGACAGGCGAGCTGAACTGACAGGCAACCCTGTGTGGGATTCAAGTGCATGGCCATCTGCTGCAGAAGCAGGAGCCTTGCCACTTATACCAATGTGCAGCTGAATTCTGGGACACCTTTAAGAAATTACATTTAGCAAATAGTGTAAACTCAAAAATATTTTCACTGTGGCTAAGAGCATGTTAAATCTGCACAAGTCGCTTATCCTGGGAATTAAACAGACACATAATGGACAGACTTTTGGCTGAAATAGGTGATGAACTGGATGAATATTTTTAGGAATGAATTTGTGGAATATGGAATAAGTATAGATCATTCGTGACTGAGTGCTTTCAAGGACAGTCGCTAGTCAAAGGTGAATAATGTAGGAAAATTGAAACACTGGAAATGTATATCAGGTCAGTCAGCATCTGAAAAAGATAAACTGACATCTTCATGGGCAGAATTTTTCTCTCATCAGGTGGGCACACGCCTGACCCGAATGAGAGTAAAATAATGGGTGATGACGTCGGGCGAGCTTCCTGGCGTCATCGCGCACTATCGTGATATTTCGCTCGGCGGGTGCACACGAGAGGCGACAGCGCGCCCACCGACAATTAAGAGGCCTATTAAGGCCCTTAATCAATTAATTAAATCAGGCTTTTTGTTGCCCATCCAACCATTCGGTTGGCGGGCGGGCAAGAAGGCCAAGTGGCCTTTGGATTTTTGAAGAAACCCCATCCACGGACGGGGTGAGGTTTCCGATGTTAACTAAGATGAAAATAAAAATGGTTAAATCTCATTTATAAGATGTCCTTGTTCATGTGACAGAGTTACATGAGGGGACATGTTCACCTTATTTTTTAAATCTTGATTTTTAATGTTATAAATCTTCAGCTCCCTGAGGCAGCTCTGTGCCTTCGGGGAGCTTTCAGTGCGCACACACTTCCGCGCTGGCCCTCCTCCCGCCCCGCCCCGCCCGCGCTCAGCATTGCAGCGCGCGATTCCCGCTGGCTGGCCGGAGCTAGCCAGCATGAAATCGCGGTTGGGCCTGATCGTGGGCGGCGGTCAGTTTCGCGACCGCTCCTGGGCCTGTCCGCTGCGGCCGCTGGACGAGGGCAAAATTCAGCCCCACAGGAATTTATCTGATGACAAAGAATTGCACTCAAAAAACATTGTGGTTTTTTTTGTTCTTGCAGATGCTGGTTGACCTATCCTAGTATTTTCTGTTTTTATTTTAGCTTTCCATTATTTTTAGTGCCTTTAACAAAGTAAAATACCCCAAGGCACTTCACAGAAACATAGAAACTAGGAAACTAGGAGCAGGAATAGGCCATTCGGTCCTTCGAGCCTGCTCTGCCATTCAATATAATCATGGCTGATCCTCTATCTCAATGCCACATTCCCGCTTTCTCTGCATACCCCTTGATGCCCCTAATATCCAAAAAATGATCAATTTCATTCTTGAATATACTCAGTGACCCAGCCTCCACAGCCTCCAGTAGTAGAGAATTCCACAGGTTGACCACCCTCTGAGTGAAGAAATTTTTCCTCATCTCAATCCTAAATGGCCTGCCCCGTATCATAAGACTATGGCCCCTGGTTCTAGACTCCCCAACCAGGGGAAACATCCTCTCTGCATCCAGTCTGTCTAGCCCTGTTAGAATTTTATACGTTTCAATCAGGTCCCCTCTCATTCTTCTAAACTCTAGTGAATACAGGCCCAGTCGAACCAATCTCTCCTCATACGACAGTCCTGCCATCCCCAGTATTAGCCTAGTGAACCTTCATTGCACTCCCTCTATGGCAAGTATATCCTTTCTTAGGTAGGGAGACCAAAACTACACGCGATACTCCAGGTATGGTCTCACCAAGGCCTTGTATAACTATAGTAAGACATCCCTACTTCTGAACTCAAATCCTCTTGCAATGAAGGCCAACATACCATTTGCCTTCCTAATTGCTTGCTGCACCTGCCTGTTTACTTTCATTGACTGGTGTACAAGAACACCCCGATCCCTTTGTACATCCACATTTCCCAATATATCACCATTTAAATAATACTCTGCCTTTCTGTTTTTCACACTGAAGCGTATAACTTCACATTTATCCAAGTTATACTGCATCTGCCATGTGTTTGCCCACATACACAACTTGTCTAAATCGCCCTGAAGCCTCCTTGCATCCTCCTCATAACTTACAACCCCACCCAGTTTTGTGTCATCAGCAAACTTGGAAATATTGCATTTGGTTTCCTCATCCAAATCATTTATGTATATCATGAATAGCTAGGGCCCAAGCACTGATTTCTGCAGTACATCACTAGTCACTGCATGCCACCCAGACAAAGACCCATTTATTCCCAATCTCAGTTTCCGGTCTGTCAACCAATTCTCAATCCATGTCAGTATATTACCCCCGATCCCATGTGCTTTAATTTTACTCACTAGCCTCTTATGTGGGATCATCTCAAAAGCCTTCTTGAAATCCAAATACACCACATCCACTGGTTCTCCCTTATCTATTCTACTAGTTACATCCTCAAAAAACTCCAGTAGATTAGTTAAGCATGATTTCCCTTTCATAAACCCATGTTGACTCTGTCTAATCCCTTTAATGCTTTCCAAGCACAGGAGCCTTATTAAACAAAATTTGACACGAGCCACTTATTAGGTTAGGCAACCAAGGAGAGAAGTTCTAAGAAGCATCTTAAAGGAGAAGAGAGTGAAGGAGAAGCAGAGAAAGAAGCCATTCAGCCTATCGCTCCTGTCCTGGCTTGCTGACTATCCAATTAGTCTCATACCCTTGCTGTTTCACCACAGCCCTGAGATATTTTCCTTTTCAATTCCCTTTTGAAAGTTACTGCTGAATCTGCTTCCATCACCCTTTCATGTAATACAGCTTGCTGCATAAGAGAATTTCTCCTTATTTCCGCTCTCTATCCCACCTCATGCCGGTTCTTTTGCCATCTGTGTTAAAACTGTGTACTCTGAATATTGACCCTCCTGCTTATGGATTCAGTTTCTCCCTACACACTATATCTCTATTAAATGTCCATTTAACTTTCTCCACTCTCAGGAAAACAATCCCAGCTTCCCTAGTCTCTCCACGTAAGTATTCCAACATCCTGTGTACCTTTACCAAAGCCTTGACATCCTTCCTGAAGTGTGATGCCAAATTTGGCATTCTAACTGAGGGCTAATAACTGATAGCATGAGTTTCTAGTTTCTGGCTAGCAAAGAAAATCTTTGAAGGATCTCATTTCAAGAATTCAAATAATGTGGGTAATAAAAGCAAAATACTGTGGATGCTGGAAATCTGAAATAAAAGCAGAGAGAGCTGGAAATACTCAGCAGGTCTGGTCGTACCTGAGGAGAGAGAAATAGGATTAATGGGCAGAATTTTCTGCACCTGCCAGCAGTGGGAATCGTGACAGGCGGGGACACTAAATTTGGCTTGATGGAAAAAGTCAGTTCCCTGCTGGTGGGAAATTAGTTTGGAATTTTGTTCTCCTGACTTTGATGGCGGATTAAAGGCGGGCCGAGTTTCCTGCTGATCTATGTCTGGAACCACAGTTGCATCTCATGAATGCTCAGTAAAAGGCCAACTTGCCAGAATTACATTCCCCCACCCCAATTAAGTGCCCCACCAGCAGATAATTAGAATGATTTGTTTTCTGACTGTGTATAAGATGCATGTAGCTGGTGAGCTTCACTTCATCAAAGACTTTGAGGTCCATGGATGTTGCTTTCTCACATAACTTTACTCGTATTGAGTGCCATTAGCCAGAGGTGGATTTCTAATGAAACACACTGTGCTGTGGCAGGGCACCCCCAGACGACGGGGTACCCCAAAATGAATGAATGCTGAACTGTATGAAGTGTCACCTTTCAGCTGAGACATAAAACTGTTTGCTCGGCTGTATACAAAAAAATCACCTGGTGGCTTCCCCCCTGTCAAGGCACTAAATCAAACCATTATGCAATTTGTGAGCTTGATGTGGCTGGAGCGAAGGGGAGGGAGAGGAAGGGTGGTGGGGAGAAAGCATTCTCTTCACACTTGTTTCTGCTGACGGCGAGCTCAGTCATAAATAAGTTTTCCTGTAAATTGTGAGCAATAACATTTTATCATTGGAGTAATTGAGCAATGCAGCTGTCCGAGGATTGTGGACAGTCCATCCCAGGCCCCGGGTTCTTCGGCTCTAGTTGTTTGCTTTAGGCCAACATTTATTTAGCTGCTGTTATGTTTTACTATGGGGTCGCTTTGCTCGTGAACCGGTTGCACGCTTATCTGCAGGCGAATCGATTACAATATACTGCAGACGTAGAGACCAATGTGAAATGAAGCACATACTATTTATTTACACAAACAACTGAGCACTAACATGATGTGTGCTTCTCCAACCAGACCCTACTCTAGACTAACATTAACATGGTAGCCTGCGCTACACAGCTATTGGGTTTTACAGTCATGTGAGCAATCTGCTCACATTCTCTTAAAGGTGTATTAAATGTCAGATTATACAGCTGTACTATGGAAAAGTTAAGAGACTAAAGGCTCAATTCCTCTCACTCCTTCACCATTCTTGTCCAAGAAGTGCCAGTCCAGGTGCTTTTCATGGCAGATGCTGGTTAGATGGGGTGTTGGGGGCTGGGAGGTAGAAGTTGCTGGTTGAGGTACTGTGTATTGAGCAATATGTTTTGCAACATTTCATTCTAGTCCCGGCCTCCTTGCCTCTGTAGAGCATAGTGGGTCCCATTTCCAAACACCAGCTATCTGAGTTGCCCATTAAAATGAATGCTCTGCCACAGCAGATGACTCCCCAACACTAAATGCAGTCAAGCACACCAAAGCTTCGCTGCATGTCTCAGCAAGCAAGCCAGTGAAACAGAACAAAGCAATCCATCTTAAAACAGCGATTCTATCCCAATTCAACTCAAACACCAAGGGTGGAATTTTCCATGCCCGCTAGCATTGGGCATCATGGGGGCATGAGTGGGCAATATGGTAGGAAGGCCAAAAATTGGTTTTACGACATCGTGAAACCAGTTTGCAATCGTCCACTCTGTCCGTCAATGACGGGCTCTGTTTTCTGCCGCCACACATCAAGAACTTCGGTGTAATACATCTGCATATCATTATATGCCCAGCTTGCCGGAATCATTCCCCCATGTTGGGTCATCCAAGCACTTAGCTGTGGATTGCATGTGTTTAACGTGTTTAACGACTGAGCATAAATAATTTGCAAAAGGAGTAACTGTGATGTGAGGAATAATTTTTTCACCCAGGGGATGGTTGAAGTCTGGAACAAACTTCCTGAAATGGTGGTGGCGGCAGGTTTGATTGAGGTATTCAAAAAGGAATTGGATTGCTACCTGAAAAGAAAGAATGCGCAAGATTCTGGGGATAAGGCAGGGGAGTGGGACTAGGTGGAATGCTCTTTCAGACAGCCGGTGCAGACTCAATGAGCCCAAATGCCTCCTATTTCGCTATAAAGATACTGTGGTACTTGGTAAGCTGCACTTCGCTTGGGACTTCGAGATTTGTTTGTCTACCTTGCTTTGGGCAGCACTCACGATCGTCAGTGCCAGGCTTCACAGGGAGCACCACATCACTTTTAGAGCTGCTCATGGGCAGGTCTCTACTTATGAGACCAGTCATAAGGCAGGGTGGCTTTTTAATGGCTGCTGGGCTAGGGCTTGCTTGAGGATGAGGGAGAAGTGGCCTCAGGCAAGGGAAGAGGCTGCAGGGAGGTATCCCAGGGTGTGTGTAGGGACACATGTTGATCTATGCAAGTGGCCTCAAGAGGGTGAGGGCTGAGGAGGCAGTCTCCAGAGGAGATGAGGCCAGATGGAGATGTGAGGGTTTGTGTGAAAGAGTGGGTGGTGATGTCCCTTCAGCTGGCAGTGAGTGAGATGCCAGTGAATGTGTGATGGGCTTGTGAGTGTGTACATTTAGAGTGATGGGATAGTTGGCTTACCCTGGCGGTACGGATGAGATCATTCATCCTGGTTCTGCACTGGATGGCGAACCTCTTCTGTGCAGCATTGGTACTGACCACCTCTGCCACCGCCTCCCAAGCCGGAGTGGTGAGATTGATGGGCCTCCTGCAGTCAGAGTGGAGGTAGAGGACATCGCGGCGGGCTTCCACGGTGTCCAGAAGACTTCCCAAGGGTGCGTCACTGAATCGGAGGCTGCAGTCTTCCTGCCTTTCAGGACCATCTCTTCTGTCCAGCAGTCCTGGGCTGGAAGCACTGAGAGGTGTGCACGTGGCTGCACTTTACATGTGGAGTCCGGCGTGAGGAAATGGCGAGGCGACAGTGAGGCGGCATCGGAGGCCGCCTGCCAGTGAAGTGGCGTATTTCCTAGGAATGCATGATTAATGAGGCAGGATTAGGATGACACAGCATGAAAATCCGCCATCCTTTTTCCTGCTTGCAAACCGCACTTAGTGCAAATCTGGGGCGATTCTGCCCCAAATGTCTGTTCACCTGTCATGTACAGCCTCTCAATATCTACACACTGGAGGGACTATTCCACTTCTGTAAGCTGTCGAGACTGTATCACTTTTACATAGTGCGAGCACTAACCCAGTTCTATAAGCTGTTAGTTTGATACAGCACAAGTACAATTCCAGCCTTATACCCTGAAGGGACTATCCCAACTTTGTAAAAGATAGCGACTATCCCATCCCTATACCAGAAGGGATTACGCTAACCCTATACCCTGTAAGGACTATCCCAGGCAGGAGAAGGAGGATTCAGGATAAGCAGTTTCAGCATGCTCCAGGCAATGTGGATAGATGTTTGAGATGTGAGTGATGGGAGGCACTCTCCAGTGATGCCCCTGTAATAATGCCACCTCCTGCGGCTTTTAGATTCACCCTTCTGTGCTTGCTCAGTTATAGTGTGCGGGCTGCTTTCACCAAAGCGCTGCAGGTTTCATTCGTGAGGGTGAGCACAATGAATGCAGTGTGGTTCCAGGGAGAGAAATGGTAACACGGTTCTAGCTTTCAGAGGCATCAGATTGCATTGCTGTGCGGTTAGTTTTCAGTGTAGGTTATAAAACAAGAGGGATGGGGGAGAGAGAGAGAAATGATCTGGGTGCACAGCACATTCATTTTACTGCACAATAAACCTTCTCTTTGTAAGCAGTACGGAGACAGGAAAAGAAAGCCTGAATATTGCAAAATCCGATTAGAGATCCGAGTTGAACTGAAAAATAACGGGAAGGACGGGGGGAACAGAGCCAGAGGCAATGGGGACACCATTTCATTGCACTGTTATTCATTCAGAGGGAACCGGGCGGGAAAGGGTTTTGATGTTTTCTTGGCTCTTCAACCCTTTTTGTTGTGTGTGTTAATGGGGGTTCGGGCTGGCATTGTTTTCTCGAGGAGCAGGGGAGTTTTCCCTGCAGTCCTGCTGTCCATCAATCAGCATCACAAAATCATGTTATCTGGTAAAGGTTATGTGTTGTTTGTGGGAGCTTCCTGTGTGCAACAGTGACTGCAACTCAACAGTACTTTATTGGCTGTATTGTCATTGTTCACGGCCACTGGATGTCTCAAAGCATTATTACATTTCAGTCTTTCTCTTCAAAGCTCCAGCATAAAGATAGGGAGAGAGATTGAAGAGAGTCACGGGTTAAGTTAACCTGGAGACTGCGAGTTGGGGAATTAGATGATAACTCCCTTCCAGCCCACACCGCCTAAAGTACTTCGAGAATTCTATTGCCATCATATATCAATGCATTTTACAGGGCAATAAATAAGTTGTGAGGTGAGCTCATGTATAAATTAACTGTTTTATAAGATTGAGCTTAACCATAGACTTTAATCTATATCCTGAGTAGCTAACCTAATTATAACATCTTATATTACCGATAAACATCGGATGGTTTAGGTTATAGTATTCATTGCTGCGACTTTTTTCGATTTGAGGAATTGGCAACAAATTGAACAACATGAAATGAGCTAAAGAGTTAAAACCGAGATGAAACACACAGTGCAGGATCAGCGATATCAGAAGGATCACCGCCTTCCTTTCTCTCTCCACAGAAGCTGCTTCATCTGCTGAGTATTTGCAGCATTTATGTTGATACTTGAGGCATTGAACCTGGACAGATCCGTTCTCAATCTACAGGAATTAGTCCTTTCCAGTTAAATTATTTTATTGCGCGAGGTTGCACTGTGTCCCGTTCCACAGCCAGTTGAAAGCTCATGTCTTTTGCAACATGAGCTGCTCAACAGTAGTTCCTCTAGGTTTGGCTCGAACTCACAACCTTGACATTGCATATACCTCAATCCTGTCATTATTATACCACAAACTAACTGATTGCGCCACGAGAGCAAAGCAGCACTCATTTGCATACATGTTTTAAGTTGTATCATCTCGTTAGAGCCACTAAGTTTTCTTGAATGAGTGGCGAGAACTGAGGTTATAAGATATTGTGCAGAAGTGACTGTGAAATAGCTGGTGAAATAACCAAAGCCCCGAAGCTTTGGGTTGTGTCCAGGGGCGGGTGTGAGAGCCCTAAAAATGAAGCTGAGCACAGGGTCTCACTAAATGTAAATCTGCCAGTGCCATTAGTAAATGCAGCGCCAAGGCTGGACAGGGGAGGCAGGCTTACAGAGGAAGGTTGGGGAGAGTGCCCAGGGAAGTGGGGGAGAAATTTTAGGGGAAGAGCGTGGGGAGAATATCTGGGGCGGGGGGGTGGGTGAGACTGTCTGGGGAAGAAGGAAGAGTGTCTTAGAAGGTGGGGTCGATGGTGTCGACAGTCGGGTCCTGGAGGCAGAACTCAGTGTACTGGTGATAGGAGGGAACAGTAACAGTCAGAGGGGAGAGTAGGATGCAATAGGATTATAGGTCCAGGGTGAGAGTCTGGTAGGTGAAGGTCTCTTCAGATGAAGTGGCTCGGATAATGGGAGGCGGCAGGGTCAGTGTGGACATGGGGATGGTAACGGGTGTCAGCTTTGAGGGGAGGAAAGGCATATGGAAGTGAGTCATTATAGGGTCCAGGGTTACATTGGGAGGTTCAAGGGTGACAGAGGGGAGAGGAATGGTGATATTAGGTGGGTTAAGGGCAATGGAGGGAAGTGGTGGGTGACAGAGGGAGGGTAGCGGGTGGTGAGCGAGTTTGAAAGCTGACACGTGCCATTTTGCAAACTGACCGTGACTGCCTAGTTAGTCAGTCAGTGAGAGCACTTGAGGTGGGAGGAGGGTCTTTTTGGGTGGATGGAGTTCAAGGTCAGCACAAGTGGCCGACTAAAAGGACACCCTAATATTTCGGAGGCAACTGGATGTCACCCATGCTAAGTTGTGTTCTCCTCTCTATGGTGAAGCCCACAATGTAACAGGTTCATCCTGACTCATGGGTCTCATAACATCGAGAACCCAGCAAGGTGTGGTGTTGCTGTTCATTCTGTGTCATTTGCCATTGGCTGCAGTCACAGGCAGGGATGAAGGGAGAAAGGGAGGTAGAATGCCTCCAAAAGGCACAAATGTTGGAGGGCAGCCAACTCGCGATTCCAAATCTCCTTCCTCCTGGGTGAATGGTTATGGCTGACAAGGGGTCATGCAGTTAGTCTTTCTATGCCGCCATGGCAATGGTTTCTCTATAGAGTATCGAGGGTAATGGAGACAAGTGGAAAAGTGTCCGCATGAGGCTTCTTGCACATGGCTCTCATCATCTTGGTCAAAGAGCAACATCACCATACGGATTCATGCAGAACGGGAGGAACACCCACCTCTGGTCCTCCAGGATGTACTTTACCTGGAAGGGGTGGGGTGGGGATGCCATATCTAGATGGAGGCCAGATGAAAGGCTTAGCACTGGCCTGTTGGCTTTGAGCTGGAGGGAAACCTGTAAAGAACATGCTCACTAAATTTATCGCATCAATTCATTCACACAGCCACCGAGGCATTGATGATGCAGTCTGCAGGCAACCCTGCCTTGGTAATGGCTCTCATCCAGATGAGGAGTGAGGACCTGTCGCCGATTGGCACAGAGCAAAGAGAAGCAAGGGCCTGAAAAGCAAAAGGCAATAAGGCCTCTATAAGGTTAAGTTGCTGGCATACATGAATGAATGCGAAGGCAAGCATTGGCCCAACCATGGGTGTATCGCCAGCGTTCTTGTCTAGGGATGCGTGAAAGGCAATGCTGGAGGCACCCTCGTATATCCCGGCATGTGGTTGCTTACATCTGCCAGCTTCTTGAGTAAGAGCTGCAGCCACAAGGGCTCTGGAGGAGTATAGTGGAGCTCCTGGTCTGCAAAGAGTGAATGTGTGTCCAGGTGCTGTTTTAACGTGGCACCAGGACTTTCGACACCATGAGGTAATGGTGGATTGGCGACTTCCTACCCGCCCCACAACAAGATCTGCTGAGCTCCTCGTGGATGCATAATTAATGAGCTGAAAAGTGGAAGATCGTGTGTGTTCACCCTACGGGAATCATGCCAATTTTCCCACCTGCCACCGGACTTAATCTCCAGAATGAAAAATTCTGCCCAATGTTTTGAGTTGAATATGACTTTTTCAGAACCCTAAGTAAGTGGGGCCTGGTATATTGTCTGGAAAAAGGAATGTACTGGTTGAATCAAATGGCCTTTCCCCATGCCATACTTTGATATTACACATATTAAGATATTACACAAAGTATTATTGTGCACTTAATTTTGGCAGAACGCAACTTAAGAAAATATGTAGAATTGCAGACTGTCACTTAAAGTGAAAATGGGTTTGCTATATCTTGACAAGGGGAACAGTTTCTCAGCATCTAGCCTGTCAAGCTCCTTAAGAATTTTATATATTTCAATTAGAGCACCTTTCATTTTTCTAAACTTCAGTGAATATAGGCCTAGTTTAGTCAACCTCTTCTCTTAGGACAATCCCCTCATCCCAGCCTAACCAGTCTAATGGATTTTGCCCTCCCTCTAGGGCAAGTATGTCCTTCCTTAAGTAAAGAGGCAGCACACAGTAGTGCTAAGCTCAGGTTGCCTCTGGATAAGCCTGATCCCAGAGTAGAACCCAGCTTGATAGATCGTAACTTTTATTTGTTTAGCTACGTGGAGAGTAGCTACTGAACAGAGTCACAGGAGCCAGCTGATGAACTTTTAACAAAAGAATAAAACTTTTATTCAACAAGAAAAGATGAACTATATTACAATACTCCTTCACCCACACCTGTACCTTTACAGATATATACATTTTTAAGGACAGCACAAATTATAAAAGATGCCTTATACTTTAATGTTCACAGTAAATACACAGTCCATATAAAACAATAGGCACCCTGTGGTCAGGTACATCACACTCTGAAACTAAGTGACAGATGCCACTTCAACCAGATGCTATGGATTTCTCCTCAACTCCCCCCAGACCCTTGTCACACCGTGAGCCAACCAGACTCCATCTTTCACACAAGAGTTTCCAATTTCTACTTTCCAAGAACTCGCTTTGAATCTTCTCCCAAACTTTCTCTCAGATGCCTTCCGCAAGGGTTAACTTCCAGGGTTTCGAACTCTCCTTCCAATGTTCTTCTCCCTCGGGTCACCACATGCTTTCAAGCTGCCTTCCATGCACTCTCTCTCACTGAATCAGCCGTCAACAGTACCACTGCTTCACATGCCCATGTCAAAGAGTTACAGACCTATAGTTGTCTCTTTGGACCTTCATGCCTCTTGCAAGGTGTTCTCATTTTAAATCTGCTTTCTGCAGATTTTGTCTTTTTAAATCTGAAGCTTGGAGCCTTTGGGCAAAATTTTTGGGTCGGCATGCAGGCACGTGCCCGACCTGATCGGGTGCAAAATTGCATGAAATTTCGGTCAGCGAGCGTGCACAAGTGTTGAAAGCGTACCCGCTGACAATTAAGAAGGCAATTAAAATTGTTAAAGTTCCAATTGTCCCCAATTTTTCATGGTCCGTCCAACCTTATGGTTGGCGGATAGGTGAATCTGCCAGGCAGACTTTGCATTTTTGATGAAACCTTATTAAAGGGTGGGATAAGATTTCCATTATTAAATTAAAAAAATTGTATGGACAGAATTTTCATCATGTATATGTTCAGGTGACTGATTGTGATGCATGGACATTTTTTTCCGGATTTTAAAATCTTTATTTAATTGTTTTGAAGTCTTCAGCTCCCTGAGGCAGCTCTCTGCTTTCAGGGAACTTTCACTCAGTGCATTCCCCATGCCCACGCTTATGTCAGCGCCCATCCTCCTCCTGCCCCCTCCATGGCAGTGCTGAGCATTTCAGTGTGCGCTTCATGCTGGCTGGCCGACAATCGGCCAGCCCAGTGTGAACTCGCTGTTGGGGGCCAATTGTGGGTGGCAGTCCATTCCCTGGCCGCTGATCACGCCCGCATGCCGACCTAAAAATCCTGCCCTCTGTCTCTGCCCCTCACTCTTAACTTCACTTAACAGGACCTTTTCCAGGTTCCTGTCCTTCCTTTGGCTATAAGGTCTGCTTGGGACTTTCCCCTGTTCTGCTCCCCTGGATTCTTGGGGTTTTTCTTTAGCTTGGGACTTGCTATCTGTCCCCTTTTCCAGTCTCTTTCTGGCAGCTACTTTCAAAACCAACTGAACTCAAACAGCTTCCAGAATCAAACTGTTGTTTCTAACTTTTCTGTGTGTGTCTGTGGGAGGGACCTGCCTCTCTGGACCCCTGTTGCTAGGCAACAGCCCAATTCTTCTACACTTGTTTGGTTACCTTAGCTGCAACAGTCATAACAAACCTAATTAGAAATGCAGGCACCTTTTTTAAGGTGAAACTAAAACTCAATTTGACCTTTTTTAACACACAGATACAGAAATACAAATCAGACTTAAACTTTAAAGCTAAAACTCATTCCTAAACCTACAAATACCAACATAACTTAATTAAACAGTCTCTATTTTCTAACAGTAGTCAAAGTGTGACCAAATTGCTAGTAGTTTTGTTGTGAAATGTTATCCTTTGGGAAATTCAAAATGTAGAATCCGTATGGGTGGAGGTAAGAAATAACAAGGGGAAGAAGACACTGGTGGGCATAGCCTATAGGCCCCCTAACAGTAGCTATACTGTAGGACAGAGAAAAACTCAGGAGATAACGGGGCATGTAAAAAAGGCAGTACATTAATCATGGGTGTCTTTAATCTTCATGTAGATTGGGAAAATCAAATTAGCAGAGGTAGCCATGAGCAAGAATTCAAAGATTGTATTCAGGACAGTTTCTGAGAACAATATGTTGTGGATCCAACCCAGGATCAGGCTATTTCGGAATTGGTAATGTGTAATGAGGCAGGTTTAATAAATTATACCAGAGTAAAAGATTTCCTCGGAAACAGTGACCATAACATGGTAGGGTTTAGCATTCAGTTTGAGAGTGAGAAACTTGGGTCAGAAACAACTGTGCTAAACTTAAATAAGGGTAATTATAAAGGAATGAGGGTAGAATTGGCTGAAGTGGACTGAGAAAGGAGTTTAGCACAAAAGATGTTTGACGAACAATGGCAGACATTTAAGAAAATAGTTCAAGACTCACAACAAAGATATATCCCAGTGAGGAAGAAGGATTCTAGGAACGGGATCAACCAACCATGGTTAACCAAGGAAGTTAAGGATATTATCAAATTGAAAGAAAAAGCGTACAATGTGTCAAAGATTAGTGGTAAGCCAGAGGATTGGGAAAGTTTTAAAAACCAAAAAACTGACTAAAAAAAAGAGGGAAAAAATAAACTTTGAGGGTAAACTAGCAAGCAATAAAAAAGTGGACAGTAAGAGCTTCTTTAAATATATAAAAAGAACGAGAGAGGACAAAGTGAACATAGGCCCCTTAGAGAATGAGGCTGGGGAAATAATAATGGAGAACCAGGAAATGGCAGAGGAGTTGAATAAATACTTTGCATCAACCTTCTTGGTAGAAGACATTAATAGCATTCCAAAAATACTAAATAATCAAGGGGCAAAAGGTGGGGCAGGGGAGGGGGGGAGGAAATAAATACAATAATTATCACTAGAGAAAAAGTACTAGGGAAACTAATGGGGCTAAAGGCTGATAAGCCCCCTGGACCTAATGGATTGCATCCAAGGATATTAAAGAAAATAGTGGATGCACTGGTAGTAATCTTCCAAGAATCCTTAGATTCTGGAAAAGCCCCAGAAGATTGGAAAACTGACAATGTAACATCCTTATTCAAAAAGGGAGGGAGACTTAATAAATTTATCCCTATGTATCAAGACAATACCTCATCCCAGTTTTCTATTGTAAAAAGTAGAGAAAGACCTGAATTTATATCGTACATTTAAAGATCTCAGGACATTCCAAAGCACTTAACAACCAGTGAAGCACTTTTGATGTGTAGTTACCATTATAATGTAGGAAACATGACAGTGGATAGATTGTACAGCAAGGTCCCACAAATGGTGATGAGATAATGGCCAGATAATCTGTATTAGGTGTTGGTTGTGAGATAAACATTAACCATGACATAGAGAGAACTACCCTGCTCTTTTTTGAATCATGATGTGATAAGGTATTATGTAGGGTCATGGTAAGAGGGAATACAATAAAGTCTAAATTGGGGCAGATAGCCACATGAGATTATGATGGGGTGGTGATACTGGACACCTGATAAAAGGGCAGGACTGGGTACTAAATATTCCTGGATACAAAGGAAGGAAAGAAAGGAGGAGTAGCAGTGTTGATTAATGAGAATATTGCAGTGCTGCAGAAAGAGTGTGTCTAAGATTGAATCCATAGTTAGGAAACAATAGAGAGAATTTGCAGGTAAATTATAGAAAGGTGCAAAAATTATAGAGTATTGCATATTGGGGACTTTAATTATCCTTTTTTTCCTTTCTTATTCACCCTTCGAGGTGAAGATTACCATGTACATCATCTGGGGTGTTTGGTAGGGCTCCGGTGGGTATTTAGGTGACTGCTAAGGCCAATCTGCGCCCAGAAGCTTCTGCTGCAAATAGGACAGGATATCTCAGACAGTTAAGTTTTGTACAAGTTGCTGGCTCTGGGGGAGCTGGTGGTGTAGTAGCATTGTCACTAGGCTAGTAATCCAGATACCCAAGGTACTGGTCTAGGGACCCAGGTTCGAATTGCACCATGGCAGATGGTGAAATTTGAGTCCAATAAAAATCTGGAATTAAAAGTCTAATGATGACCATGAAACCATTGTTGATTGTTGTAAAAACCCATCTGGTTCACTAATGTCCTGTAGAGAAGGAAATCTGCCATACTTACCTGGTCTGCCCTACATGTGACTCTAGATCCACAGCAGTGCGGTTGACTCTGAACTGGCCTAGAAAGCCACTCAGTTGTATCAAACTGCTAGAAAGTCAAAAGGAATGAAACCGGATGGGTCATCCGGCATCGACCTAGGCACTGGAAACGACAAAGGCAAACTCAGCCCTGCCGACCGTGCAAAGTCCTCCTTACGAACATCTCAGGCTAGGGCCAAAATTGGGAGAGCTGTCTCACAGACGAATCAAGCAACAGCCTGACATAGTCATACTCTCAGAATCAGACCTTATGTTCCCAGACACCACCATCACCATCCCTGGGTATGTCCTGTCCCACCGGCAGGACAGACCCAGCAGAGGTGGCGGCACAGTGGTATACAGTTGGGAGGGAGATGCCCTGGGAGTTCTCAACATGGACTCCAGATCCCATGACAGCTGATGGCATCAGGTTAAACATGGGCAAGGAAACCTGTTGATTACCATGTGCAATGGTGCAGAATGTATTCTGGGTGGGGGACTTCACATCAATATCCAGCACCAAGAGTGCCTTGGCAGCAGCATGACTGACAGAGCTGGCCAAGTCCTAAAGGACATAGCTACTAGACTGGGTCTATGGCAGTTGGTGAGGGAACCAAAAAGAGGGAAAAACATAGCTGACCTCATTCTTACCAACCTGCCTGTCACAGATGCATCTGTCCATGACAGTATCGGTAAGAGTGACTACCAGACAGTACTCTGGAGATGAAGGTCCATCTTCAGATTGAGGATACCCTCCATCGTGTTGTGTGGCACCACCACCATGCTAAATGAGACAGATTTTGACCAGAGCTAGCGGCTCAAGACTGGGCAACTGTTTGACACTGTGGGGCATCAGTAGCAGCAGAGTTGTACACAGTCACAATCTGTAACCTCATGTCCTGGCATAACCCCCACTCTAACATTACCACCAAGCCAGGGGATCAACTTTAGTTCAATGAAGCATGCAGGAAGGCATGCCTGCAGCAGCACCAGGCATACCTAAAAATGAGGTGCCAACCCGGTGAAGCTAAAACATAGGACTACTTGCATAGCAAACAGCATAAGCTGCAAGCGATAGACAGGGCTAAGCGATTCCACAACCAACGGATCAGATCTATAAGGTCTGCAGTCCTGCCGCATCTGGTTGTGAATGGTGGTGGACAATAAAACAACTCACTGTAGGAGGAGCCTCCACAAATATCCCCATGCTCAATGATGGAGGAGCCCAGCACATCAGTGCAAAAGATAAGGCTGAAGCATTCGAAACAATCTTCAGCCAGAAGTGCCGAGTGGATGATCCATCTCAGCCTCCTCTGGAAGTCCCAGCATCACAGATGTCAGTCTTCAGCCAATTTGATTCACTCCACATGATATCACGAAACATCTGAAGGCACTGGATACTGGATAGTGCATAGGCTATGGGCCTTGACAACAATATTCCAACAATAGTGCTGAAGACTTATGCTCCAGAATTTGCCATGCCCCTAGCCAAGCTGTTCCAGTACAACACTGGCTACTACGTGGCAGTGTGGAAAATTGCCCAGGTATGTCCTGTATGCAAAAAGGAGGACAAATCCAACCTGGCCAATTAGTCCACTCTCTATCATCAGTAAAGTGATGGAAGGGGTCATCAACAATGCTATCAAGTGGCACTTGCTTCGCAATAAACTGTTGACGACGCTCAGTTTGGGTTCCGCCAGGGTCACTCAGCTCCTGATCTTATTACGGCCTTGGTTCAAACATGGACAAAAGAGCTAAACTCCAGAGGTGAGGTGACATCAAGGCAGCTTCTGACCAAGTGTGAGTGGCATCAAGGAGCTCTAGCAAAACTGGAGTCAATGGGAATCAGGGGAAAACACTCCGCTGGTTAGAGTCATACCTAATACAAAGGAAAATGGTTGTGTTTGTTGGAGGTGAATCATCTCAGTTCCAGGACATCACTGCAGGAGTTCCTCATGGTAGTGTCCTAGGCCCAACCATCTTCAGCTGCTTCATCAATGACCTTCCTTCCATCATAAGGTCAGAAATTGGGACATGTGCTGATGATTGCACAATGTTCAGCACTATTCGCGACTCCTCAGATACTGAAGCAGTCCATGTACAAATGCAACAAGACCTGGACAATATCCAGGCTCGGGCTGACAAGTGGCAAGTAACATTCACGCCACACAAGTGCCAGGCAATGACCATCTCCAACAAGAGAGAATCTAACCATCGCCCCTTGACATTCGATGGCATTATTGTCGCTGAATCCCCCACTATCAACATCCCGGAGGTTCCCATTGACCAGAAACTGAACTGGACTAGCCATATAAATACTATGGCTACAAGAGCAGTTCAGAGGCTGGGAATCCCATGGTGAGTAACTCACCTCCTGGCTCCCCAAAGCCTGTCCACCATCTACAAGGCACAAATCAGGAATCTGATGGAACACTCTCCACTTGCCTGGATGTGTGCAGCTCCCACAACACTGAAGAAGCTTGACTCAATCCAGGACAAAACAGCCCGCTTGATTGGCACCCCATCCACAAATATTCACTCCCTTCACTGACAATGCACAGTGGCAGCAATGTGTACCATCCATAAGGTGCACTGCAGGAACTCACCAAGACTCCTTAAACCATACCCTCCAAACCATGACCACTACCATCTAGAAGGACAAGGGCAGCAGACACATGGGAACACCAACATCTGGAAGTTCTCCTCCAAGACACTCAACATCCTGGCTTGGGAATATATCGCCGTTCCTTTACTGTCGCTGGGTCAAAATCCTGGAACTCGCTCCCTAACAGCACTGTGGGTGTACCCACACCACAGGGACTGCAGCAGTTCAAGAAGGCAGCTCACCACCACTTTATGAATGGCAATTAGGGCTAGGCAATAAATGCTGGCCTAGCATGCGATGCCCACATACCATGAATGAATAATAAAAGAATCTCTCCTCTGTTATGAAGGAGCTTTTGAAGGAGACCACACTACTTTTTATTTGGTTGCGCCTCATGTAGCAATCCTGGGCGAGCTTCTCCCAGACTCGAAGTCAATGTCAAAATTCCTAATTGAAGCCCTTTAGAAGAGTGCTTCCTTTGACTGCAATACGAGTGCAGCCCAGGCTGAACTTTCCGTAGAAGATTAACTTTGGTAATTGAACATCAGACATTCTGGCTACATGACCATCCCAAATCAGTTTTTGACTAAGGCCTTTGACACAATCAGTTGTGAGGTCCTTTGGAAGGTAATGGAGAAATTTGGTTGCTTTGAGCAATTCATCACAATGGTTCGACAATTCCATGACAGCTTGCTCGCACATGTCCTAGATGATGGCAAGTCTTCTGACCCATTCCCAGTCAATGATGGAGTTAAACAGGGCTGTGTGCTAACACTAACCCTCTTTGGCATGTTTTTCTCCACCATACTCTCCAATGCCTTCCAATGACAAAGAACAAACCAGAGTGAAAATACTTAATTGGGGAGGAGGATCAATTTCAATGGGCTGAACATGGATTTGTCCCAGCTAAGTTGGAATCAAAGATTAGCAGTGTGACAGAACAATGGGTTGACTTTAAAGATAAGATAGTTTGGGTAGAGCCAGGGTGTATTCCCACAGGCGGGAAGGTAGGAAAAATAATTCCAGAGCTCCCTAGATGATGAAAGAGATAGAGAGTAAAATGAAGCAGTAAAACCTTGCATATGACGGATGTCAGGTCAATAATACAAATGAGAACCAAACTAAGTATAGCAAGTCAGAGGGGAAGTGAAAAAGGAAATAAGAGATTGAAAGCGGGAGTATGAGAAGACACTGGCATTTAACACCAAATGAATCCAAAAGTCTTCTCTAGGCATATAAATAGAAAAAGGGTAGTATGAGGAGAGACGGGACTGATTATGGACCCGAAAGTACATGCCTGCATGGAAACAGAGGGCTTGGCTGAGGTTCTGAATAAGCACTTTGCATCAGTCTTTATCCAAGTCAGAGGGGAAATGAAAGTAGTTAATACACAGGATGCACTAAAAATTGATAGAGGTGGTATTAGGGAGGCTGGCTGTACTTAAGGTTGATGATCACCAGGACTGGATCAAATGCATCTGAGAATACTGAGGGAAGTAAGGGTGGAAATTGCAGAGGCACTGGCCATATCCTTCCAATCCTCCTTAGATACAGTGGTGATGCCAGAGGACTGGAGAATTGAAAACGTTACATTCTTGTTAAAAAAAATGGTATAAGGAGAAACCCAACAACAAGACAATCAGTTTAACCTTGGCAGTGGGAAAGCATTTACAAACGTAAATCCGGAATAAAATTTACAATCATTTGGACACTGTGAACTAATTAAAGAAAGCCAGCATGGAATTTTTTAAAGGCAACTAACATGATTGAGCATTTTGACGTGTTAATAGAGAAGGTTGATGCGGATAATGCAGTTGGTGTTGCGTACATGGAATTCCAAAAGGTGTTTATTATGATAAAATGCCACATAATAGGCTTGCCAGCAAAATTAAAGCCCATGGAATAAAAGGGACAGTGGCAGCATGGATATGAAGTTGGCTGAGTGACTGGAAACAGGGAGTGGTTGTTTGTCAGTCTAGAGGAAGGCATACAGTGAGGTTCCCCAGTGGTTGGCACCAGGGCCACTGCTTTTCTTTATATATATTAATGGGTGTATAGGACACAATTTAATACTTGTCAATGACACAAAACGTAGAAGTGTTATGAACTATGAGGAGGATAGTGATAAACTTCATGAGGACATAGACAGGCTGGAATATGCAAATATGTGGCAGGTGAAATTTAATGCAGAGAAGTGTACATTTTGGTAGGAAGAACAAGAAGAGGCAATATAAAATAAAGAGTACAATTCTAAAAGGGGTGCAGAAACAGAGAGAACTGGGGGTATATGTGCACAAATCATTGAAAGTGGCAGGGCAGGGTTGAGAAAGTGGTTAAAAAGGCATATGGGACCCTGGGCTTTATAAATTGAGAAATCACTACCCAAGAACACAATACACATGAACAACAGAATCAGAAGCAGGAACAGGCCAATGGGCTCCTTGAGCCTGCTCTGCCAATTGATAAGATCATGGCTGATCTGAAGTACAAAAGTAAGGAACCTTCTGATGAACCTTTATAAAACACTGGTTTGACCTCAACTGGAGTATTGTGTCCAATCATGGACACAGTTTAGGAAGAAGTTAAGGTGTTAGGATGCAGAAATTATTTAGGGCAATTGTCCCAGCCACGATGGACTTCAGTTACATGGATAGACATTAGTTGGTTGTTCTCTTTAGGAAAGAGAAGATTGTAAGGAGATGTCATTGAGATGTTCAAAATCATGAGGGGTTTAGGCAGAGTAGATAGAGAGAAATTGTTCCCCTTGCAAAGAACCAGAGGACACCGATCTAAGCTGAATAGCAGAAGAACCAACGGCAACATGAGAAAAAACATTTTTATGTTGCAAGTGGTTAGGGTTTGGAATGCACTGCCTGAAAGTGTGTTGGAAGCATCTTCAATTGTGGCTTTTAGAAGGAATTGGATAAGCAGCTGAAGTTAAAAAAAAAAGCACAGTTATGGGGAAAGGGCAGACAATTGGGAGTAGCCGAGATGTTCTTTCAGAGAGCTGGCAAAGCGAGTGCCCTCCTTCTGTGCCGTGACTATTCTATGATTCTATGATTTTATCTTTTATAATCACCTGAGATAGCAGATGAGAGCTTGGTTCAAAATCTCCTCAAAAATACACATGTATCTCTGAATATTCCTCTCTTGGCTATCTCAAAATAAATGGATTAATGGCTCTTCTCAAATTGTGCTCAGAGAAAATTTCTGAGGAATGCATTAGAGGCTGAATTAGCTTCTCCCGCTTGCCCATTGTAACGTCAGTGGAAAAACTGCAACAACCCTGGAAAAATGGTCAGCTGCCAAAGCAAATACAGCACATTTGTTCAGATCCCCCAATAATTTTACAATATAAAAGATAAGTATATGTCCTCTGTCTCCCACCCCTCCCTTACTTCTGTTGAGATCTTTGATAAACTATTTCTTCTGCCAGCATTCAACTTGCCAAGTTTGAAAGCAGACCTACAAGTGAACTCATCACTGCATATGATCAAACTGTGTCTAATGTAAATAATAACATTCACCAGGAACAGCCAACAAAATTGGCTTTCCTTTTCTGCAACTTCTCCTTAGCACAGTGACAAGGTTTTCAACCAACTAATTTATTTACTCTAGTTTTGAAAGCTACTACAAAGTATTGGGTGACATGAGGCTTTTGGTATCTTGGAGACTTTTTCTGGAACCATAAATGCAAATTGACTCTTGTCTCAAGGTAGCTGGAGTCCCAAAATGATGAGTGTCTGACAGCTTGTTGCTTGTAGTAACAAGGGGTGCAGGACCCTGTCTGAAGCTCCCTCGAGTCAAGCCATTCATCAAAGGCAGAGACATCTGCATCCACTGATGTAGGGCAAAAGCTCAGTGTCATCCCACACTGAATTGTCCCAGCGAAGTCTTGGAAGCTGTGTCCTACTGTAGCATTCAGGTTGACCTTCAAGGCTTCTATTGAAGCTCTGGTAGTTGCTATTCTAGAAGCAACTACAGTCCTTGGGGTCCTTCCTGATGTCTCAATGCTGCAGCAATCTCCTGGGCAGTCATTGTCTACAGTGCACTCCATAGGTTATGAGAAACGTCTTGCAATGTGTTTCAGATGCAGGTAGTGAATTCCTTCTCCATTGCCATCATTTCAACCATATGTGTGGAAACTATCTCCGTTGCATGCACAGCAGGATTTAGATTCCAGGCATTATGACCACTCTGCTGAAAACCTATTAAATGGACTAAATCCAGCTCAATTCCTCTGGATTCAGTCCCTGTAGCAAACTGCAATTTCTTCAAGGTGGACAGGAGAATATAATTAGATTTCTCTGAATATAACTAAATCTTAGCATATATCCACAAAAAGATGTATTGAAAGCTGAAGAGAAATTTCCGTTGTCCTAAGTTGTGATATTAATTCAACATGTCACACATGATTTTGTTCTTTTCTCTTACTGAAGTGTTGTTGAGTACGTCAAATAAATTTCCATTGCATCTGTCTCTGGTGTACCAGCAGAAGCTGCAGATTCACCTACTCTTGCCTATTTTCATGAATGTTATAGGCTACAAGCTCCACCAATTTGATTCCCTGAGTTTTCTCTAAAGCTCATTTCAGAATAAAATGTGGGAGCGGGCAGATATTAAACAGCGTGGCTTAGACCCCAATACTTAATGTTTAAGAAATATGATCATGCTTATTAAGGAAATACAAACAAGATATCAGAGGACAGACATAATCACGGATTACCTGAATCCTAAACATTTTATGGCAAGAAAAATGTGTCAAGTTTCCCTGGCTTTTTGTTCTATTACAAAGATAACTTAATGATTGATGAAAATTGTAAGCATTTTAACATTAAGATGTATACGTTTATCACTCATATAAATAGCAGAAGGATATTAGAAGGTCATTTTTTGCTGTACCAAGCCAAGTTATTTATTAACTAGGCAGTCATAAAAAAGCCTTCAAGCGAGTTCCAATAAAATACATTTTATGGTCCACATGCACATCAATAATAAAATGTACCAGACACTGAGAATTTAAACTGATTTTCCAAATGGTAGTAGCATGTTATGCATGTGTGCTGCAGGCTAGAGTTCATGCTCATTCTAACTTTAGGAATTATGCTTTCCTGTTGAACCAGGTGAAGAGTCACTAATTACTGTTCTAGTAATGGATGTTGATATTGGTTGTATTCTGCAAGTAGGCCAAGATTGGAGAGCGATAGATAAGCTTTAATAAACAATTTAGAGTATCTTGTGCTGAGTTGATTTGGTATTGCAATCCATTCTAATCAATCAGATAGTCACAGGTTGGTGCTGGCCCTGTTGGCAGTGACAATAGTCACATCTGTGCTGAATCAGTGACTGAGACAGGATTTAGCTGCTCAAGCTGTTACACTTGGCATTAGACCGGATCCTGTGATGAAATATGGATCATGATGGTATGACAGATCTTTGTAAACCTTGCTGGCTGGTGGATCAATTCTGGATCAGCTCTGATGTTTTGTTGTCAAGTATTAATACACTATTGCACTGGGACTTTGTAATGTCTGAGACTGGAGATATATCTTGGTCTCAAGATTGAAAATTTTCAACATTCCATGTTTTTCTTAAAAGCCCAAAACACTAAGCAATACCACAGAGTTAACGGCAATTAATACGATGCAGTTAATTGATCTATTTACTCATGTATGCATGTTCCTTGACAACATTTGATTCCCAGTTAGGACAGAGGGATTACCTGAGTAAAGAAACTCACCAGGGGTAGAGACCTAAAATGGTATTATCCATTTGTGAAACTATAGCCATATATTTCATTTAAAAAAAATGCAAGTTCAAAAAAAAGCACTAAACTTACTACCAAATAGTTTGGACTGAGGCCATCAACTTTCTCATATTGGTAACATTAGACACAAAAACATCAATCTTGATTTCATTTGTTTCTCAGCACCCTTGCTACTCAATGCTTTTGACTTTGGTTGCAATGGTTTATTCTGATGTTACTAGAAATTGGCTTCAAGTTGCATCATAGCCAAATTGGGGCTGGATCTTGGTGTAGTTCACACTCGAGAGGCTGGTGGCAGGACCAAGGGACATTGTTCTTTCAGCATCACTTAGAGTACGGCTCAGCTGTGAGCCAGAGATGCAGACCTATAGGTAGCTTGCCAGTCACACAGGCGTTAGCAGGTAACTTGAAGAGGGGAGACGGAGGCAATTGGGAGGGGAATGAGAGGTGGCCGACAGCAGTGGATGCTCAAGTTAATTGTGAAACACTGTTTCAGAATCAGAAGCTCTGATGAAGAGTCATACCAAAATATAAACCTTTATTTTTCTCCTTTAAATGCTTGTCAACCCGCTGTGCATTTCAAACATTATTTGTTTCTGAAACTTTAAAATATGAGCCTATGAATGACTATTGGTGACAAATTGTTGACTCCTTTCCATGACATTCTCCTACTTATTTTTGACACTAAAGGGGCTGACCCAATAAAATAAACAAGTTAATGCCTCTGTCAAAATGGCAGATAGGAAAATCTTATACAAATGTATCAACTACTTGTCTGCTATTAACACAAACAGTAATTTCTGGCCTGTTTTACTCCAAAGCCTGCCAAGAGGATTTATTTTTATACTGGAATTAAAGTCTTTGCACACCGCAGATAGGCTTTTGTTCAGTAAGGGTATCAGGGGATATGGAGTAAAGGCAGGAAAATTGAGTTGAGATTCAGATGACTCATGTTCTAATTGAATGGTGGAGCAGGCTCAAGGGGATGAATAGCCTATTCCTGTTCCAAATGTTACTATGTTCTTATAAAAAAATTGAAGAGCACAAAAATGTGGTTTCCGTGAAGTGGCAGACAAACTGAATTTTGTACTGTCACATAGTATTGACTTTGCCATCTATTATACTCTTATTGTAAATTAATGTCACATTTCCCCGTGGCTGTTGTGCGTACTACTGTTGCAGACTTAATTAGCATTGCACTCACATCACCTCAGAGTGGTACCCTGTAATAACATTCTAAATATGTGAATCTTAGTATAATTAAATAATGGCCACTCCAACACCATTCTTTATTTCTAATCTCTAACAATTCTGCAGGTGCAGCAACAGGAATGTTTAAGTAAGGTCAGTTAATGCATTTGCATCAGGAAACATCCTGCTCATCTCAAAAAGTGTCAGCTACCAGTCTTAAAAAAAAATGTAAATAACAAAATACTATGGATGCTGGAAATCTGAAAAAAAACAGGAAATGCTCAAACTATTCGGCAGGTTTGACAGCATTTGTAGAGAAAGAAACAAAATTAATGTTTCAAGTCGATGACCTTTCACGGTGAAAGTGCATTCTACCTGGTCTGCTAAGAGTATTTCTAGCATTTTCTGTTCTTATTGAAAACCCTAAACCTTCACAAAAGATAGCAGTTCAACATATCCTAGAATACTCTTCAAATTAATTAAACACTCTTAAAAGTGGCATTTTAGAAGTGTATTTGCTAGTTATGCCTATTTGGGGGCAACACTAAATATTACACTAAACACCTTTAACTGAAGCTATCAGGGCATCAGCTCATTTTTAAAATCTTCTGCCTCATCTTCATGTGCTATCAGCAGTGGAAGTAACATCTGCTTGACTGCTTCTGACAGATGCAATATAAGGGATTAATTCTAACTGTGTGATATGCTAATAAAACACAATGTACATCATCACAGGAAGTGATGCAATGTCTCAATCTTGCTGTCTCTTATAGACCACGTTGCAAGATGAAGCTCCTATAAGACATTTCTTAATAAAGTTAATGTTTTACTTACCTCAGCAGACTCTGTAAGTATTCTGTGTTAGCATAACAAGACCAGGAATATTATATGTTGGCAGCGAGTGAAAGAACAAGTATGGAAAAATCTCTGCCATTACTGGAAGGCTTTGAGCAGGTCACAGGTCTCAACCAAGCAGAAGCTTGGCTGAATTGGTGCCAAAGATTTACCAGATATCACACCGATTGGACCTCGCAGTGAGTAGGTCAGTTTGCTATTATACGCGATGGATGGCTGTGCAGATGATATCCGAGTCAGGAGAGGGATCAACAAAGATAAAGCTATATATGATGAGTAATAAAAGCACTTGATGCCTACTTCAACCTGTGCAAGAATACCATTGTTGAGTAGACTAGACTTAACAAGTGTACCCAATGACAAGGGGAAGGTTGATTATTTATCAACGATCTGTATGGACTTGCAGAGAACTGCGTTTATGGCAGTTTAAAAGATGAACTAATCAGGGACAGAATTTTTGTTAGAGTCTTGGATGAAGCATTGTCTGACCACTTGCAGTTGAGAGATGATCTAACCTTAACAAATGCAGTTCAACTTAGCAGACAAGCCAAAGTCAGGAAGCAAAATCGATCAGTGATTCGGGGTGTCAGGGAGAACCATATCCCAAAAATGACTGACTCAGTGGAGTATGTTAAATCTAAACGCAGAGAGATAGCTGTACAAAATCAGGGGAGTCAGGAAGAGCATTCATCAACTACCCCAGCTAACTGTAACTGGTGTGGTGGGAAAAAAACAGATGCATGAAATTTGTCCCACCAAAGAGGTTAAATGCCATTTTTGCAGAAAGAAGGGTCACTTACAGACTATGTGTCACGGCAAGAAGCCTGTTCAGATTAAGTAAAAAGAGAAGCCTTCAAAAGGTAGTAAGATCCATGAATTAGAAAATATCAATGATATTGTGATGCCTTTCCTTGGAGAGATCCAGGAACCAAGCAGAAATTACTGGAGTGCTGATATCCCAGTAGAGGGAAACAATCACCACATCCACAGTCCTACCTCATCCAAACAGATAATGGTATAGTGAGATGAAACAGATGTGCACTAGTTGCCACATAAAAGCAACCTTCTACACTGTCAAAGCAGTCATCTACCAAATTGAACAGACCAGAATGCTACGATAAAAGCTAAATACTGTGGATGCTGGAAATCTGAAACAAAAACAAAAATTGCTGGAAAAACTCAGCAGGTCTGACAGCATCTGTGGAGAGGATGACAGAGTTAACGTTTCGAGTCCATATGACTCTTCATTAGAACTAAAAAGATTAGCAATTTTTGTTTTTATTTGAAACCAGAATGCTACATTCATCTACCAATCCAGGTGACTACCAGACTTGTGAGCCTGATTCATCTATTAATTTTTCTTCTGCTCAGCAGAGTCTGAGAGACCACCCACAGGATTTAAATTCCCAATATCCTCCGTAGGAGCTGTGCACCCATTTGGGTAAACTAGTGAAATCACCACAGCGATTGTCATGAAAAAAATTTGAATTCAGAGACCTGGGAGAGATGGAGTACAATGGGAAGAATCAGAGGCTTGAGGAAGATATAGTATAAGGGGTTAATTCTAACTCTGTGATAGGCTATTGAGACACAGTGTAGATCATCATAGGATGTAATGCGATGTCTCATGATCTTGTTCTCTATTGTACCTCATGGCAAGATGAAATCACTGTAAGATGTTTCTTAATAAAATTAACACATTCCTTATCTCAGCAGACTCTGTAAATATTCTATATTAACACAATGAGACCAAACATTATAACAGATACCCTTCCCACTCTCCAATCGATTTGATTGGACAACCTCCAAACCCAGTGGGGGAGAAAAGGATAGCAATTCTTTGTGAAATGTTAACAAGCTGACACATGGATTGAAATGCTGACTGTTAGCTTAGAATGTGGATGCATCAGACCCCAGAATGTAATGAATCTTCAAGGTGAAATTAGCTGCTTCCCTTTCTATGCACAGTAAGGAACAAATATTTGTCTACTGTTAGGAAATGGAGATAGTTTAAGTTAGTTATATGTTACTTATTACATTGATTGACTTTATTTTGCTTAAATCTTTGTAATTGTACAGTATGATGTGTAATTGTGAAATGAGATGGAAAATTTATTTGTATAGACTGTAATAAGCTATTGTTAGAGATTTATGATGTTAGGTTTGTGTGAAGCGCATGTAAGGCCATTGTAAAGAAACCTTCACTGTGAGAGAGGGAGCAGTGTTAGGAAATAGAGATAGTTTAAGTAAGTTATATGTGTATTTGGGTGTGTTAGGAATAAGATGTATCTTTAAGTTTAAGTTCAATTTATTTTTTTTAATTTGTGAGTTAAAAAGTGAAACCTAGCTTCATTTTTGAGTGGAGATAGCAGGTCTAAAGCTCTGTTTGTACAACTGCATTTCTAATGAATTTTATAACCCATGAAGTGGAGAGCTGTGTTTTCAAGGGGGAGTAGTGTTTTAGGAAAGTTAAAACAAGGTCAGAAAAAAAAACTGCTGTGCAAACTGAAGTTGAAGCCAGGAATCCAGAGAGGCTGGATACTGGGATAGGGAACTGGAGAGAGGGAGCAGATTTCCCAAAAGAACTGAAAGGTCGCAAAGCCAAACAGTGAGACAGAAAGGAGTGGTCCCAAGAATACCTTCTAGTCAAAGGAAGAACAGGTTTCTAGAAAAGGTCCTGTTCTGTGGATATCAAAGTAAGGAGCAGAGACGAAGGTTCCAAGCTTCAAGCTTAAAGAGAAGAAAGCTGCAGGAAGCGGATTTAAGGCAAAAATGACTTGTGAGAAGTCAGAAGATCTAAAGAGACAGCTGAAGATCTGTAACTCTTTACTATGGGTAAAGAGTTTTTTTTACTATGAAGCAATGGTGTTCTGTTGACACAGCTGAGTCAGTGAGACAGAATGCATGGAAAGAAGCTTGAATGCGTGTGATCCAGGGGAGAGAAACATTGGAAGAAGAGTTCAAAACCCTGAAGCCACTAATTTGTATCAAACTGCTACAAAGCCTCAAAAAAAGAAATAAACCAGGCGGATCACCTGGTATCGACCGGGGCACTGGAAACAACAATGGCAAACTCAGCCCTGTCAACCCTGCAAAGTCCTTCTTACTAAGATCTGGGGGCTAGTGCCAAAATTGGGAGAGCTGTCTCACAGACTAGTCAAGCAACAGCCTGACATAGTCATCCTCATGGAATCATACCTTACAGACAATGTCCCAGATACCACTGTCACCATCCCTGAGTATGTCCTGTCCCACCAGCAAGACAGACCCAGTAGAGGTGGCGGCACAGTAGTATACACTTGGGAGGGAGTTGCCCTGGGAGTCCATAACATCAACTCCGGACCCCATGAAGTCTCATGGCATAAGGTCAAACATGGATAAGGAAACCTCCTGCCGATTGCCACGTACCTCCCTCCCTCAGCTGATGAATCAGTGCTCCTCCATGTTGAACACCACTTGGGTGAAGCACTGAGGGTGGCAAGATCGCAGGATTTACTCTGGGTGGGGGACTTCAATGTCCATCACCAAGAGTGGCTCGGTAGCACCAATATTGACTGAGCTGGCCAAGCCCTAAAGGATATAGCTGCTAGACTGGGTCTGTGACAGGTGGTGAGGAAACCAACAAGAGGAAAAAACATACTTGACCTCATCCTCACCAACCTGCCTGCCGCAGATGCATCTGTCCATGATAGTATTCGTAGAAGTGACCATAGTCATTATGGAGACAGAGTCCTGCCTTCACACTGAGGAAAACCTCCATCATGTTTTGTGGCACTACCACCGTGCTTAATGGGATAGATTTCGAACAGATCTAGCAACTCAAGCCTGGACATCCATGAGGCGCTGTGGGCCATCAGTAGCAGCAGAACTGTACTTGAACACAATCTGTAACCTCATGGCCCGGCATATCCCTCAGTCTACTGTTACCATCAAGCCAGGGGATCAACCCTGGTTCAATGAAGAGTGTAGGAGGGAATGCCAGGAGCAGCATCAGGCATACCTAAAAATGAGGTATCAACCTGATGAAGCTATAACACAGGACTATTGCATGCCAAACGGCATAAGCAACAAGTGATAGACCAAGCTAAGTGATCCCATAACCAACGGATCAGATCTAAGCTCAGCAGTCCTGCCACACCCAGTCATGAATGATGGTGGACAGTTAAACAACTCACTGGAGGAGGAGGCTCCACAAGTATCCCCATCCCCAATGATGGGGGAACTCAGCATATCAGTGCAAAAGATAAGGCTGAAACATTTGCTACAATCTTCAGCCAGAAGCGCCAAGCGGATGATCCATCTCAGCCTCCTCCAGAGGTCCCCAGCATCACAGGTGCCAGTCTTCAGCCAATTCGATTCACTTCATGTGATATCAAGAAACAGCTGAAGGCACTGGATAGTGCAAAGGCTGCAGCCCTGACAATATTCTGGCAATAGCACTAAAGACTTGTGCTCTAGAACTTGCCGCACCCCTAGCCAAGCTGTTCAAGTACAACACTGGCATCTACCCGGCTGTGGAAGAAAGGTCATTGATGAAGCAGCTGAAGATGGTTGGACCTAGGACACAATGCTGAATGTGGAAAATGTGGAAAATTGCCCAGGTATGTCCTGTACACAAAAAGAAGGACAAATCCAACCCAGCCAATTACCATCCCATCAGTCTCTTGATCATCTGTAAAGTAATGGAAAGGGTCATCAACAGTGCTATCAAGCAGCACTTGCTTAGCAATAACCTGCTCACTGACACCCAGTTTGGGTTCCGCCAGGGCTACTGAGCTCCTGACCTCATTACAGCCTTGGTTCAAACATGGACAAAAGAGCTGAACTCCCGAGGTGAGGTGAGAATGACTGCCCTTGACATCAAGGCTGCAATTGACCAAGTGTGGCATCAAGGAGCCCTAGCAAAACTGGAGTCAATAGGAATCAGGGGGGAAACTCACCACTGGTTGGAGTCATACCTAGCACAAAGGAAGATAGTTATGGCTGTTGGAGGTCAGTCATCTCAGCACCAGGACATCATCGCAGGAGTTCCTCAGCATTGTGTCCTAGGCCCAACCATCTTCAGCTGCTTCATCAATGACCTTTCTTCCACCATAATGTCAGAATTGGGGATGTTCGCTGATGACTACACAGTGTTCAGCACCATTCGCAACTCCTCAGATACTGAAGCAGTCCATGTCCAAATCCAGCAAGACCTGCACAATATCCAGGCTTGGGCTGACAAGTGGCAAGTAACATTCGCGCCACACAAGTGCCAGGTAATGATCATCTTCCGCAAGAGAGAATCCAACCATCGCCTCTTGATGTTCAATGGCATTACCATCACTGAATCCCCCATTATCAATATCCCGAGGGTTACCATTTACCAGAAACTGAACTGGACTAGCCATATAAATACTGTAGCTAAAAGAGCAGGTCAGAGGCTAGGAAGCCTGCGATGAGTAACTTACCTCCTGATTCCCCAAAGCCTGTCCACCATCTGCAAGACACAAGTCAAGAGTATGACGGAATACTCCCCATTTGCCTGGATGAGTGCAGCTCCCACAACACTCAAAAAGCTTGACACCGTCCAGGACAAAGCATCCGCTTGATTGGCACCACATCCTCAAACATTCTCTCCCTCCACCACCAACGCACAGTAGCAGTAGTGTGTACCATCTATAAGATGCACTGCAGGAAATCGCCAAGGCTCCTTAGACAGCACCTTCCAAACTCACGACCACCACCATCTAGAAGGACAAGGGCAGCAGAAAAATGGGAACACCACCACCTGCAAGTTCCCCTCCAAGTCACTCACCATCCTGACTTGGAAATATATTGCCATCCCTTTACTGTCGCTGTGTCAAAATCCTGGAACTCCCTTCCTAACAGCACTGTGGGTCTACCTACACCACATGGACTGCAGTGGTTCAAGAAGATAGCTCACCATCACCTTCTCAAGGGCAACTAGGGATGGGCAATAAATGCTGGCCCAACCAGCAAAGCCCACATCCCATGAATTAATTTTTAAAAATCTGTTTGGGGTGATATCTGTCACTTGGTTTCAGAGTGGGGTGTGTTACCTATTGGTTTACATGGACTGTGTACTTACTGTGAACATTAGAGTATAAGTTAGCTTTTGTAACTGGTGTTATTCTTACGAATCTTATATGTCTGTAAAGATATAGTTGTGCCTGAAGGAGTATTGTAATATAATTCATCTTTTCTTGTTTAATAAATGTTTTATTGTTTTGTTAAAAGTTTATCAGCTGACTCCTGTGACTGTGTTCAGTAGCCACTCTCTTCATATCTAAACAAAAAATAGAAGTTAGAATCTATCAAGCTAGCTTCCACCCTGGGTTTTGGCTTGTCCAGTAGTAACATCAGCTGGGATCATAACACTACCATGAAGCAGCATTATGAAAACGTAAGGCCAGAATTTTATGCCCCCTTGGTAGAGTGCTGGCAGGCAGTGGAGGGACGGGGCATAAAATCAGAAATCAGATGGGATGGCAGGTGTGCCATGCCTGTTGCCTATCTGCCTCCGCTGATATTTTACTAGTAGCAAGGCAGGTATCTCGTGTTGTGTTGTTATAATAACATAAAGACACCAATCACTCATAAGGGGTTGGGTGAACACTTTGTGGGTTTACTTATTAAGACTAGGCACATGAGAACAGATATACATGGATAGAAAGCTTGAAGACATCAGCAGCAGAGCTGTGTGTGTGTGTGTGCTGTACTAAAAATCAAAACTGAAACTAAGACTGAATCATATAACACACTTCCCTTCTAGTGATGTCATACTGCTATCCCTTAAAGCCATATTACAACATTCCTCTTTTAAAAAAAATATACTTTCTCCCATTCCAAAGGAGCATAACTATTTACAATACATGTTCATGTGGGGGTGTCATTCTTGGATATTTTTCCTGGTTGCATTTGGCATCTAGTATTCGATGCACTGGTTGAGGAGCTGGAATTGATCTGATTTGTCCTCAGTTAGGTCTCACATTTGCAGCTTTGTGTGTAATGCCTTCATAGGACTTTGGCTCTTAACAAATCTTTGTTTCATTGGTTGGGTGCCACATACCTTCTGTTGGATCCTGGATGTGAACGTGTTGACCCAAATGTAAACTTGGCAATTCTTTACCTGTATTTTTATCATGCACCATGGTCATCTTCTCTTGCAGTTTTAAAAATTGTTGTCTAGTTTCTGAGAGAGTAAAATGTGTAAGGGTAGGTAAATTGGTATGCACTGGTCTGCCAAACATGAGCTCTGCCAGTGATGGAATAGTTGCACATAAAGGTTTTGCTTTCATATGTAATATTGCAATGTATAAATCTTGCTTAGTCAGTCTATATTTGAGAATTAGGGACTTCACCATGTAAATCATTCATTCAGCTAGGCCATTAGATCTAGGGTAAAGTGGAGAAGAAATAGTGTGATATTCCACTTCTCACACATATCCTCAAATGGATTGCCAATAAATTGTGGACCGTTATCCATAGTGATCCCTCTAGGCACACAAAATAAATGGAAACTAGCATTTAAAGTGTGTGCGACTGTTTTGCTTGGTGTATTAAGCAATTGTCGAATAATGGGGTACTTGACAAAGTGGTCAACGATGACATTGAAGTCAGTGCCATGAACATGAAAGAGGTTGGATGTGATTTTTGACCAAGGATGGGTAGGAACTTCATGTGGAATCAATGGTTCTTTGTGACTCTGTCACATGAGCAGGGACATGTTATAAATAAACTTAAAATTTTTAAGTTGCCAACTCCGGCACGCACCTGCTGACTGAGATATCGTGGGAGTGCAAGATGACATCAGGGCACTTGCCCGATGTCACTGCGCGTCATTTGACGCACGGTCGGGTCGGGCGCACGCCCACCCAACCAGCTAAAAATCCTGGCCCATAAGTTCATAAGCTGTTTAAAAATTTCAAATTCAAATGCATCCCAATTCAAATTGGGGAATTTTGTGGACATTTTGACATTAGCCTTTTGACCTTCCTTCTCCTTTAGTACCTGGGATGAGTGCCGCTGTCGCCGCGTTCATGTACTTTTCTGATGCTTCGCCTTTATAATCGCAACCTTCTCTGGCCCGATTTTTATGACGGTTTTATTTGTTTTTTATGTTTGAGTCTCCTTCACTTGATATCAATCCAGCTCTCAACCTAGTCACTCGGCTTACCCAACTGAACTAACCTGGTACTGGTCCTCTCAATGCAATGTCCCATTCACTGAACTGACATGCTACGCAATGCAATCGCACCACAAGGGATCCATCTGCTTACCAGCTCTTAATATCTCTGCACTCTGTCATCAAAGCTTTTCTGGTCAGTAACCACACTGTGATTTCAACACTGTGTAGAGCTGCAAATCCATTGCGGCCTGACCAAAATGTCAAGGGTCACACGATCCAAGGCTGTTCATAATGTCATACCTGTACTTAATCTTGCTGCCACGTTGTTTGACCACTACTGAACACCATGTCATGTTGTTATAATGATACAAAGGCACCAATCACTCATAAGGGATTGGGTACACATGTGCATTCATTTGTTATGTCTAGGCACATGAGAACAAATATACATGGATAAAAAGCTTGTCGACATCAGCAGCAGAGGTGTGTGTGTGTGTGTGTGTGTGTGTCTGTGTGCTCTGCTCAAAAGCAAATGTGAAATTGAGACTGGATCGCATGACATGCTTCCCTTCTAGTGATATCATGCTGCTATCTCTTAAAGTCATATTACAACATCAGGTAGCCCACCCACCCTCGGGCTAATTAAGGTCATTAGGTGGCTAATTAATGGCCACATAAGGGCTTCCTCCCTCCGCTGTTGGTAAAATACCTCAGTCCTGCCTTACAACTTTTAAACAACTTGGAGGATGGCATGTTTCTTGGCTATTCCAATGTACTCCTAGTCATCCTCCCTTTTTACCTCTCCATAAAATTAAGCTCATGTAAAGCTCTGCTTTCTATATCCTAACCTGCACTAAGTCCTCCTTTTTCTAATTCATTCTTGGGTTGTGGGTGTCACTGGCTAGGCCAGCATCTATTGCCCATCCCTAATTTCCCTTGAGAAGGTGGTGGTGAGCTGCCTTCTTGAACCGCTGCAGTCCATGTGGTATAGGAACACCCACAGTGCTGTTAGAAGGGAGTTCTAGGATTTTGACCCAGTGACAGTGAAGGAACATGCCCTCAGTAGCGTGTTTGGAAATAAGTTCGCAATGTTGAACACATAGACAAGCCATTGTTATCAATATGTAGATTGCATTTAGTCTTTGCGAAGGTGAAGGAATCCCTCACCATGTACGTGGAAATCTCAGTAAGAACTGGCTGCAGTCATTCATTCAATCATTTGGCCAATTCGTGCTGCATGGAACTGGTCATTGATAATATAGTCCATAATGGGACATTGCTTTTGTGTGTTTTTGGCAGCCCTTACATGCGTGGATGTACTGAGCAGGCAGATGAATTTTCATATGCAGTGTGGATATCTTGTAGCATTGCGAGGCCTCAGGACCCACCAAAGCAGAAATACATATTTGCAAGCCTGACAAAGGGCCTGGAGTAGTCATTCTAAATAAGTGCGATTATATTGACAAAATGCATGCCTTTCATAATAACAGTTCCAAATTCTTACCTATTGGATTTTCCACCAAACATGACTTCACAGCAAAGCAAGCTACAGAAATGTTTATTATACTTGTGTAAGAGTGATGAGCTGCCTTGCAACGTATATGATAGAACTCAACCTCATGGCTCACTACATCCATGTACGTATGGGCTGCAAAGCAGCTGAAAGTAAACTGAATAGGCATGAGGAGTGAGTTGACCAAAGTACATTGGGAAGCTATATTGAGATATATAATGGTAGAAAAGCAATGGCAAACATTGAAAGAATTAATTCACAATTTGCAATTATTTCACATTCTCTTAAGGAATAAAAACCCCACAAGAAGAATGCTGTAATAGTGGCTAACATGATAAAGGTAGTATTAGGTTAAAGGAAGAGACTTATGTTTACAAAAATGGGTAGAAGGCTTGAGGATTGGTATATTGCCTCCCTGGTGCCAGGGTCCAGGATGTCACTGAATGGCTGCAGGGCATCCTAAAGAGGGAGGGTGATAAGGCAGAGGTCATGGTACATGTTGGGAGCACTGTCTTATGGAAGAAAGAGGGATGAGGCCTTGCATCAAGAATTCAGGGAGTTAGGCAGTAGACTGAAAAGCAAGACCTCTCGGGTTGTAATCTCTGGATTACTCCCAATGCCACGTGCTAGCGAGCACAGAAATAGGAGAATAGCGCAGATGAATATGCGGCTTAAGAGTTGGTGCAGGAGGAAGGGTTTTAGATTCCTGGATCACTGGGACCATTTCTAGGGAAGGTGGGACCTGTACAAGCGGGACGGTCTACATCTGAACCACAGCGGGACTAACATCCTTGCGGGCAGGTTTGCTAGTGCTGTTGGGAGGAGTTTAAACTAATTTGGCATGGGGAGGGGACACAGAATGTTGGCAGAATAGGGACACATCATAATACAGTAAAACAATCAAGTCAGAAGGAGTACAGCTGCATTAAGTTTCAAGGGAGTAAGGCAAGGCTGGATGGCCTCTACTTTAATGCCAGGAGTATTACAGGTAAAATGGATGAGTTAAGGGTGAGGATTGACACGTGGAATTGTGATATAGTAGCCATCACTGAGACGTGGTTGAGGGAGGAGCAGGATTGGCAGCTCAACATTCCGGGATATAAAATCTTCAGGCGAGACAGGGGAGGGGGTAAAAGAGGAGGAGGCATTGCATTATTAATTAAGGAGTCAGTTACTGCAGTAAGGAGAGATGATATCTTGGAGGGGGCATCGAATGAAGCTTTGTGGGTAGAGCTTAGGAATAAAAAAGGGGCAGCCACATTGTTAGGTGTTTATTATAGACCCCCAGATAGTTAGCGGGAAATTGAGGAGCAAGTATGTGCAATTTGCGAAGGTGTGTAAAAACAATAACAATAGGGTAATTATATTAGGTGATTTCAACTTTCCCAACATTAATTGTGATAGACATAGTGTTAAGGGCTTGGATGGAGTGGATTTCTTGAAATGTGCACAGGAGAACTTTTTAGGTCAATATGTAGAGGGTCCAACAAGGGATGGCACAGTGCTGGACCTAATTCTGAGGAATGAAGCCAGACAGGTGGCTGAGGTGATGGTGGGGGAGCATTTTAGTGTTAGCAACCACAACATGGTACAGTTTAAGTTTGTTATGGACAAAGAAATAGACAAGTTGCAAAAAAATGTTTTGGATTGAGAGAGAGTGGATTTTAGTAAAATAAGGCAGGATCTGGCCAAGATAGACTGTGAACAGCTACTTGTGGGGAAATCTACAGAGGAGCAATGGGGGGCATTCAAAAAGGAAATGGGGAGGGTACAGGCTCAACATGTTCCCTCTAGGGTGATAGGAATGAGTAACAAGCCCAGTGAACCATGGATGACCAGAGATATTCAGAATACGATGAGAAGGAAAAGAGAGGCTTTTAGCAGGTACAAGGGATGCAAATCAGCGGAGGCATTAATGGAGTACAGAAAGTGCAGGGTGGAGCTTAAGAAAGCAATTAGGAGAGCAAAGAGGGGATATGAGAAAGTTCTGGCTGGTAAAAGTAGGGAAAATCCCAAGATATTCTATAAGTATAGCAATGGGAAGAGGATAACCAGGGAAAGAGTAGGGCCCATAAGGGAGCAAGCGGGCAATCTATGGGTGGAGCCAGAGGACATCGCTAGAGTGTTGAATGAATACTTCACATGCGTCTGCACCCAAGAGAATGAAGATGAAGGTATCGAACTCGGGGAGAGAGACTGCGAGGTTCTTAAGCAAATTGATATAGGGAGTGACAAGGCATTGGAGGTGTTGGCAGGCTTAAAAGTGGACAAATCTCCAGGTCCGGATGATTTGTGTCCCAGACTGCTGAGGCAGGCAAGGGGAGAGATCGCAGGGGCTCTGACCCAAATTTTTGATTCCTCTCTGGCCACAGGGGAGATGCCAAAGGATTGGAGAACAGCTAATATGGTTCCTATTTAAGAAGGGTTGCAGAGATAAACCAGGGAACTACAGGCCAGTGAGTCTCACGTCAGTGGTGGGGAAACTATTGGAGAAAATTCTGAAGGAGAGAATCTATCTCCACTTGGAGAAGCAAGGTTTGATCAGGGGTAGTCAGCATGGCTTTGTCAGAGGGAAGTCATGCCTAACATATTTGACTGAATTTTTTGAGGAGGTGACTAGGTGTGTAGATGAGGGTAGTGCAGTTGATGTAGTTTATATGGATTTCAGCAAAGCGTTTGACAAGGTCCCACATGGGAGACTTATAAAGAAGGCAAATGCAAATGGGATACAGGTTAATTTGATAAGGTGGATTCAAAATTCGCTTAGTTGTAGGAGACAGAGGGTGATGACAGAAGGATGCTTTAGTGACTGAAAGCCAGTGTCCAGTGGCGTACCACAGGGATTGGTGCTTGTTCCCCTATTATTTGTCATTTATATAAATGAAATAGATGACTATGTGGGGTGTAGGCTTAGTAAGTTTGTGGATGATACAAAGATTGACCAGGTGGTTAACAGTGAGGTTGAGTGTCTTGGGCTACAGGAAGATATAGACGGGATGGTCAAATGGGCAGATAAGTGGCAGATGGAATTTAACCCTGAAAAGTGTGAGGTGATACACTTTGGAAGGAGTAATTTGACAGGGAAGTATTCAATGAACAGCATGACACTAGGAAGTTCTGAGGAACAAAGGGACCTTGGCGTGTGTGCCTATAGATCTCTAAAGGCAGAAGGGCATGGTTTTAGTCCTTTTAAACTAATTTATGGTCATGGAGTGAGAGGACCAATGAAATTGATTCATGAGAAATTGGTGGGTCAAAATTCAGAGACTACTATCCTGGATTATGTATCAGACTTCAAAGGGAGATTGGACAGAGCATGTGAGTTAGATAGGGAACATTTAAAGATGTCACAGCAAGTGATAAAAGTGAAGGCAGGCAGGAAAGCTACAGCTTGTAGTTTTGTTGCTGGGGACAAAGTGCTGGTTCTGTTACCAGTAATGAGTAACTCATTAAAGGCAAGATTTAGTGGGCCTTACAGGGTTGAAAAGAAACTGTTTGAAGTAAATTATTTAATAAATATTCCAGATAAAAGAAAGAAACAGAGGGTGTATCATGTAAATGTGCTTAAAAAGTACTTTGACAGGGAAGAGGACCAAAAGGAGGTGTTAATGATGGCAGATAAAGAGAAAGAGGTAGAAATGCAAATTTCTGAAATTGATTTTCCTCGAATCAAATTGGATATTGAGGGGGTACTTGAAAATTTACATGTAATATTGAGTTACCTTCCAGACAAGTGTCAAAATGATTTGGAGAAGCTATTGCAGTCACACAAAACTATTTGTGGGAATAAGCTGGGGAGGACAAATTTAGCTATACATGATATATGTGTAGAAGTTCATCTTCAATAAGGCAAAATCCTTATATATTAAATCCGGCAAAGTTATCACAAGCACAGAAAGAAATTGAATTCATGCTTCAAAATGATATCATTGAGTCTAGTTGCAGGAACTGGAGTTCGCCTGTTGTACTGGTACCGAAACCAAATGGAACACAAAGACTGTATGTGGACTATTGAAAGGTGAATGCATATATCCTATGCCATAGTTGGAAGATTGTATTGAGAAAGTGGGACAATCAAAATTTATCACAAAGATTGACTTGCTAAGGGGATATTGGCAAGTACTGTTATTGGACAGAGCAAAAAGGATATTGGCTTTTCTGACGCCAGATGGACTATGTCAGTTTAAAGTCCTGTCGTTTGGTATGAAAAATGCACTTGCAACATTTCAAAGACTGACAAATAAAGTAATTGCAAGACTGAAAAATTGTACTGTTTATATTGACGACTTGGTAGTTTTCAGTCAAGTGTGGGAGGAGCATTTACAGCATCTGGAAGAATTGTTTTGTTGATTACAAGAAGCTAATTTGGTGATGAATTTAGCTATAAGAAAATTTGCAAATGCGCAAGCTACATATCTAAGCCATACCACTGGACATGCTAAGGTCGCTCTGAGAGGTATGAAAGTCAAGGCTATCATGGATTTCCCCATGCCTATAACAAAACGAGAAGTTTTGAGATTTCTGGGCATGAGTGGGTTTTACCGGAAATTTGTATCAAATTTTAGTAGCATGGTTGCTCCATTGACTGAACTATTAAAAGAGGTTTCAGTGAACACTGGAGTGTCAGAAGACATTTGAGAGTTTGAAAACTGTATTGACTACAGAATCAGTTTTGTCAATACCAATTATGCCAAGCAATTTAAGTTGGCATTGACACAAATGATATAGCCGTTGGGGCCGTATTGTTACAAGAAAATGTCACTTGAATTGAGAAACTGATAGGGTATTTTTCACAGAAGTTGAATGTACAACCAGAGAAGATATTCAACGATCGAAAAAGAGACATTGCGTCTCATGTTAGTATTGCAGCATTTTAAGATTCATGTTGCAAACAATTCATCAGAGACAATTGTTTATACAGGCCTCAATCCTTTAAAGTTTTTGGACAAATTTTGAGACAGAAGCACAAGTATATTCAGATGGAGTTTATTACTGCAACCATTTAATCTACAGATTATACATGTGGCTGGATGAGAAAATCTGATTGCAGATGCAATTTTAAGAATTTGAAGCTTAAAGGGACAATTGGACATTTAAAACCTGGACACTGGACTGGAATGATTTCTGTTGATATGAAGGATTTATATATATATATATATATATATATTATGTTAATGCATGTATCTGGTAATGTAATAGTGTAATAAATATAAGGGATAATGTAAGATGGGTTAAGAAAATGAAGCTGTCTTTTTAAATTATGACGGTTCATTTTTTAACAAGGAGGGGAGAGTCATGAAAATATAATCATATTCATAATGTTACTGGGATTTATTGTAAAGTAGGAATAGTGGGGTCTGGATAGCATGTGTGTTTGTGTGTGTGTGTGTGCGTGCGCGCATGTGTGTGTGTGACTTAATTGAATTAAAAGACAGCTGGTCTGAAGGCTTTAATGCATCAGAAGAGAAGCTAGGTTTCAAATGCCAAATAAGTAAACATGGCTGAATTTTAGAATGTGAAGTGTAACGGAAAATTTGCATTTTTAGATAAACAAGATCAGTTTGAATTTCAAAGAGGGCTGAAATGTTACACTTAGTCAGAAGAAGCCAAACAGTGTGTTAATTTTTCCCAAATCTCATTGATAAAATTGATACTATGAAAGATTTTTATTATTAAAAAGGTAAAGTCCAAAAACATACTAAAACAATGAAATTTTTATTCAAAGGGGAAAATATGTATAAAGGAGAGATGTGTAAGAGGAAAGCAGTCTAAGATCTAATAAATGTGAAAAGCCCCCAGCCTCTGTGTACCAAACTGCTGCTAATGGGAGCTGAACCTAATAGAACTCACTGTGAATATCCCTGTCCAGGGTATCGTGTGCTTTGCCTGGATCTATTAAAATCTATTTTATGTTTACAGTTGCCTTAACAGGGGTATAAGAGTCAGATTCATTAGGGGAGCTAGGAGTTATCATTGTAGTAATTTGTAGATCTACGTATATTCTTAAAATTATTTCTTTTATTAATAAATGTTTAATTTAGTTTTGTAAAATAAAACTCTCTAAGACTCAAGGGACTTATTACTATTAAATTCAAGGCATGCATCTCGAAATAAAAATACAAATTGCAAGACAGTTATAGCAGTTGTTTCAAGATTCCCTCTGGGGTTTGAGCAGCTTAGCATTTACCATCTGCCATGCCATAACAACATGCAGGTACAGGAAGCAATTAAGAATGCCAATGATGTGCTAGTCTAAATTACAAAGGGATTGCAGTATAAGAGTAAAAATGTTTTACTGTAATTGTATAGGGCCTTGGTAAGACCACACCTGAAGTACAATGTACAGTTTTGGTCTCCTCACCTAACGAAGAATATATTTGTTTTAGAGGGAGTGCAATGAAGATTCACTGAACTGATCCTAGGATGACAGAATTGTCCTATCTGGAGAGATGGAGTAGACTAGGCCTATATACCCCAGAGCTTTTAAGAGCTTTTAATGTGTGTGTGTGTGACTTAATTGAATTAAAAGACAGCTGGTCTGAAACAAGTAAAAATGTTTTACTGTAATTGTATAGGGCCTTGGTAAGACCACACCTGAAGTACAATGCACAGTTTTGGTCTCCACCTAACGAAGAATATATTTGTTTTAGAGGGAGTGCAATGATGATTCACTGGACTGATCCTAGGATGACAGAATTGTCCTATCTGGAGGGATGGAGTAGACTAGGCCTATATACCCCAGAGCTTTTAAGAATGAGAAGCAATCTTATTGAAACAACTAAATCTCTTAAGAGCCTTATGCTGAGAGGATGCTTCCCCTGACAGGAGAGTCTGTAACTAGGGATTACAGTCTCCGAATAAGGGATCTACCACTTGGGACTGATAGGCGGAGAAATTTATCACCCAGAATGTTGGGAACCTTTGGAATTCTCTACTCCAGTGGCTGTGACTACACACAGTCATTGAGCATATTCAAGACAGAGATCGACAATTTTTGGATTCTAAAGGAATCAAAAGATATGGAGATAAAGTGGGAAGGTGTAGCTGAGGTACGTCTCAACCATGATCTTATTGAATGGCAGTGCAAGCTTGGGTGCTGAATTACATATTCCTTCTCCTATTTCTTATATTCTTAATTGTTCTCTCATCCAACTAAAGTGGAATAAACAAAACTACATTCATGAATCCAGCATGGACAAACTAGGTCTGAGAGCTGCGATGGAAATCGAATGCTTTCTGCTTGAACTCATATTGCACGCATCTCTTCTCTTTGTAAGATAATCTGCTAAATGTCCAAAAAGGTGCTTCAAATTGATCATGAGCTTTGTAATGATGTATCATCCCATTGAGGACCGCAGTAATTCTTTTAACAGTCATTTCAATCTTCCAATGTTCCTACAAATCTGAAAATGTTTTTCATTTAATTGCCGCCAACTTTAAATTTTATGTATATCACATTCCTGTATGCATAATTTCTCTACATTACTTTACACCCACTGGGAGGTAATATCATGGTAGGTACACTTTTTATACCATTACCATTCTATCCTATCAAGATTGGATGCCTAGAGGAATTGAAACATAAGCCATTACTTTACATCGATACACTGCAGAAATATAGAAAAAGATGAACATTTTATTGAATACATCTATGTTGTCTATCACCCAGAAAGTGTTTTAATCATTATGGCCCAGACATTGGAGTGGTAATGATGGTGAAACTGTTAGCATTGACCATCATTGCTACTCTGAACTGACAGCACTCTGGAGTGCACACATGTAAACATAAATGTGGAAATCCAAAAATTGCTGTCAGTGATTCTATACTTTTCGATAGGGTACATCATTGAGGTCCCACACAGAATACAATCAATTGAGAACTATTACACCCTTGTAAATTTCTGAAAAAGTTGCACATTGTTAAGTGAAGTGGAACTGCATTTTTAACATCATACTGAGTTCATTATTACTGTTATATTGGGCATGAAAGTAATCGTATATTTGTTGAATGCCAGTTTTCTCCATTATAATAATAAATTCCACAATATTTTTAAAATAGTAACTGCTTTTAAAGTTTGTTCATGATAGCTCAGCCAAGAGTATACCCCAATGATTTACACAGTCAGTAAATTTAAAATTGAAAATGAAGGAGGCAATGGTTTTTACATCCTGGTTTGCTGTCTGTGAGAATAGTTCAAAGTGATTCGCTGGAGATTCCTGCGCCTTGGCATCAGATTTAAACTGACATTTGGAAAGGGAAAATCCATTCCAAAGATATCACCAGGGGCAGAATTTTGCCCTCGTTGAGTGGGTGCGGCAGGCGGGCCAGGAGCAGTTCCAAAGCCGACCACCGCCCACGATCAGGCCCTGACGTGGAATTCACGCTGGCTGGCCAATTAACGGCCAGCTAGTGTGAAATGCGTGCTGCAGCGCTGCTGGAGTGGGGGCGGGAGGAGTGCGAGCGCGGAAGTGCGTGCATGTGCGGGCGTGCATGCAATAAAAACTCCCTGAGGCACAGAGCTGCCTCAGGGAGGTGAAGATTTTTAACAATAAAAATAAAGATTTCAAAAATAATGAAAACATATCCCCTCATGATGAGCAGGGACATGTTAAATATGAGTGTTAAAAGCTTTTACTTTTTTAAATCACTGATCGAAACCTCATCCTGCCCCTGGACAAGGTCTTGCCAAAAGTGCAAAGGTCGCTTGGCCTTTTCGCCCAATGGCCAACCAAATGGTTGGGCGGGCAGTGAAAAATTTGAGTCAATTAATTGATTAAGGGCCTTAATAGGTCACTTAATTGTCAGTGGGCATGCTGCTGACTCTTGCACGTGCCTGGTGACCGAAATATCACGCATCATTTTACACTCGCTCGTGTTGGCTGTGCGCCCGCCTGACGAGAGTAAAATTCTGCCCGAGATTTTTGTGGGCAGCTTTCTTTGAGGTCAGCAGTGAGTGTTGTTGCTTTGTTGTTGAGCACGCAATCCAGCTATATTTTTCTGCTGCTGTGCATGTTAACAATTCTGTTATATACTTAGAAAAACTCTCCATGCATATAATTCTGCAGGCAAATGTAAGAAAAGGATGGTGATACGTACAAAGATCAAAAGATTGCAATTTTGAAGTCCTGAAAAAGATTGGCTTAAAATAGGAGACAGTATGAAGAGTCCTGATTTCAATGATTACAAAGTGTATAACACAGTGGGAGAGAGGTTAGCAGTAAATGTTGTAGTTAGCGATTACATGTTTCCACAATAATTTTCAGTTGGTGATGTACTTAGGCAATATATGTAGCCTAAACTTCACAGCATTTTCTTACCAAATATACTGTTCACAGCAGGACAGTTTGACGCAATTAATACTGTCAGGATTTACATAGACAAGAGGCTAGAGGGCATCGTGGGCGTTCTGTCAGTCAAACTTAAAACATAATTGATATTTCTACTGCTGGAGTACTTTAGACTATCAAAACTCTACCTAGGGTGAGGAAAATAAAACCATCTAGAGGCAATTTTATGTAAAAAAGTGGTAACTGCCAAAAAATGCTATTAAAGATTGAAGGCAGATTTAACGTTGGGTTCTGGCCAGTAATACATTATCTTTCACTGTAAAGCAAAACATTTTTGTTGCCTTTGCTTTTATATACGCTTATGAAACATGGATAAAGAGTGCAGCATTAATTTCTAATACTGATTAGATCTGAATGAGAATTAAAACCTACAATGCCTTAATGGATTGTAGCTATAACAAATTTAAGTGAAGTGAAAATAGAGTCAGAAATCTCAGAGTTACTACAGCATTAAAAGAGGCCATTTGGCCCATCGTGTCCCTGCCTGCTCTCTGTAGAGCAATCCAGTCAATCCCATTCCCCTGCTTTATCCTTCTAGCTCTGCAATTTAATTTCCCTGAAATGCATTTCCTTTTGAAATCATTTATTGTCGCCGCTTCCACCACTCTCAGAGACAGCGAGTTCCAGATTATTACCACTTGCTATGTCAAAAGTTATTGCTCACTTCCCCCTGCATCTCTTGCCCAAAACCTTATCTCTGTGTTCCCTAGTCCTTGAACCATCAGCTAATGGGAACAGTTTTTCTCTGTCTACCTTAACTGAAACTCTCATAGTCTGGTACACCTCTATCAAACCACTCATTCATCACCTTTACTCCAAGGAGAGCAATGCCAGCTTCTCCAACCTAACCTCATAGCTGTTTTCTGTCCTTAAGCCATTTTTTAATACAAGTTGACACTGACCCACCTATTCCATGAGCCTCAATTCTGTTAACCAGCCTTTTATGTGGTATTTTGTCAAACACCTTCTGAAAATCCATATAGACAACATCCACTACATTCCCTTCATCAACGTTCTGTTACCTCATCCAAAAATTCGATTAAATCAGTCAATCATGATCTGCCTTTTACAAAGCTCTGCTGACTGTCCTTAATTAACTCAAAGCTCTCCAAGAGCCTAATGATTTTTTCCTGATTATCGTTTTTAAAACCTTTGGATGCTCAAGGAAGTCTGCTGTCAACCTCCAGCTTGTCAACACCAAAGCAGGACTCCAGGCCTGCTGTATGTCTAAACCTCCTTGAAGTCTGGTTCTTTGGAAGATTCCTGCCATCACCTGTAGAGCGGGCTAAGTCTCTGGATACCAACCTCATCTTGCTGCATCATCAACAAATTTGAAGGAATTTGGCAACTCCTGCTTTCAGCTAGCTGAACCTGCTTGAACTTTAACTCATACATGGAGGAACCTGACTGAGCTCTGACATTCACATGAATTAATATCCATATCTTTGGGTTTTTGCTTTAAGTTATTCCTAGTTGTAAAACTCTTTTCTTTCCTATCCCCTTCTTGTGTGTTAGTGCATGAGTATGTAGTTGTGAGGACCATCCCCCGGATTTGAAAATAGGAATAAAAAATACCTCTGATTTAACCCTAAAGAGAGTTTGCTGGGAGTTGTTTTGAAATTGACTTCACAAACAGAGGGTTTGGGGAAACACGCCACAACCTATTTCAAAAAGTAAAACACCTTTGCTTACGGACAGATGGTGAGAAAAGTAGAGGAGTTCAGCTTGCCTCTATCCCCTGACCATGACACATTCTATCAAGGGTGAAAGATAGGGAAACCAAAGCCAAGGACCCTTGGATGACAAGGGAGGTAGAGAATATGATGAAACAAAACAAGAGGGTGTATGATGCATGTCAGGTGAATTGTTCAAGCGAGAGCCAGGCCAAATAAAATGAATTGAGAGGGGAATTAAAGGGAAAATAATTCTGAAACATTCAAGCTTTCCAAAGGTCAAAGCAGCTTAGGTCATGTGGTGTTGCCCATTGAGTCAGTTTCAGGTTAGCAGTCATTTTCTATGTCTCCGGTAAAAATCCATTGTTTACCTTAGGAGATAGATGGTGAGTATTAGCGCCTCCACAGATATTATGAATTTTGATGGCTGTCTCTTTGTTATAAGTTCAGGTTGGGAAGACAGACCATCTACTACTCCCTTGTTTCACTGATTGTAATGGGTCCACACAATGATAGGTATGAGATCCCATAAAGATGAGGGGTGAGCTTATCCTGTAATTCCTGTTGCAAGTTTCCAGAACTGTAGCCAACTTACAAATCATGTGACCTGTAGCAGCCATGTTTTTGGCCCAGCAAAGTCCATTTTAAATAAGCAAAAAATAAGGTTTGAGTTGCACCATTTATGATCTCTTTCATGTCTTATGGTCATGGCAAATGTAACTAGCCTGTACCTGAAGCATTTCCTCCTTAAAGATCACCCATTGTTCCATTACTGTTTTTTCTGTCAGTCTTTGGTTCCCTTTTTCCCTGGCTAGGCCCTTTTTCATCCCATTGAAACTAACTCTCTTTTAATTTAGAAGTTCTATTTTAGATTGTTCCTTTCTCTTCTCTGTTCCTAACCTAAGCCTTATGATATGATGATCACTCATACCCAAATATTCCCCCATGGGCACTTGGTTCATTTGGACCACCTCATTCCCCAGCACCAGATCAAGCAATACCTCCTTCATAGGTGGACCGAGAACATACTGGTCAAGGAAGTTCTGCACCTCTCCTCCTTAATCTTTATTCTAACATTATCCCAATCAATATTTATGGGTAATCAAAGTCCCCCAATATCACCACTCTATAGTTCTTGTACATCTCTGTGATTTCCCATCAGATTTTCTCCTTTATTTCTCTCACAATTTGGAGGCATATATATAGCATGTATAGTAGTGTGATCACCCCCTTTTACTTCTCAACTTTAACCAAATGGATTCTGTCCTTGCCCCCTCAAGGATGTCCTCTCTTTCCAACATTACAATGTCTTCCCTTATAGTGCTGTCACTCCACCTCTCTTTTTTCCTTCCCTAGCTTTTCTGAACACTTTGTATTCCTGAATATTAAGCACCCACTCCTCACCATTTTTAAGACAGGTTTCTATTATTTTCACTACATCATATTCCTACACAGCTAGTTGTGCTTGTAGCTCACTAACCTTATTCACCTCACTTTGTATGTATACATACGTGCATTCTAAACCTGTCCTTGTATTCCTCACAGTTATTCTTAGTCTGCTCCTACCTGATATGGTAATATTTCCTTCTCTGGTACTTTCCAACACTCTCCCTCCTTTGTGTACCTCATTCTTTTTCAACTTCTAAATTCTGGTGCCAAACCCAACCACTGCAATTTAGTTTAAACCCTCCCCAACTAGTGAACCTCCCAGTGATGACATTGGTCCCAGTTCAATTGAATTGCAACCAATCTCTTTTGAATAAATGCCTCCTGACGCAGAACTGATCCCAATGTCCCAAGAAACTGAAGCCCTCCCTCCTACACCATGCCTCAAGCCAAGCATTGATCCTTCCTATCTTCCTATTTCTACTCTCGCTAGTGCATGACACTTTGAGGAATCTAGAGATTACTACTTTTGAGGTCCTCCTTTATAACTTCCTCCCTAGCTCTGGGAAGTATGACCACAGGGCTAAAACTTGCTGTCTCTATGTTGTTGGTATTGACCTGTACCATAATTTCTGGCTCACTCCTTTCCCAACAGAATATTCTCAAAAGTGGTAATGTCCTTTATCCTAACACCAGGGAGGCAACATACCATGCAGGACTCACAATGACAGTTACAGAAATGCCTGTCTTCCCCCTTATTATGGAATCTCCTACAACAAGTGCATTTCTATTCTTTGTTCTTCCCTCCTGTGCAGTCTCTTCCCCATTGGTGTCATGTTTTGTATTGTATTCCTTCAAGGTGTGTTCACTCTCAGCAGTCTCCAATGCTGAGTACCAGTATGAGGATGACACATACCCAAAGACTCCTGTACTTCCTGCCTCTTCCTATTGCTAATCCTTCACTATTGAAACATTCTGCATTGAACCCTTGAATTAACTGAGAGTCCAGTACACTGAATGTACTCACATTTCAGTTATGTTGACGGAAGAAAGAAGTTTAATGACCTCACACGATTGGTCAAGGTCAGTGAATGCATCCTCACATGCCATGCAAACAGTGCTACTAACTTCACCCAATGTTCCATTCTCTACACCTCCTTTGATCACCAACTAACAATCCATATCAACCATGATTCAAACCCTAAATTCATATGTTATACTTAATCCTTACACACTTAGCACTGCTGGCATCTGCACACTCACATCTCCCAGCTTGCACACACTGCCAGTTACCCAACTACAGCACCCAAACACATTGCACCACACTCACTGGCACACTTCCCTCTCATTTGCAGGGCAAGGCGGCTCTTAGTAGATGGCAACAGCAGCTAACCTAAGGACAGCAGCATGACCTCCATGAAGGAAACAGTGCAGAGAATAATTGAAGCAGCCAACAGTGAGTTCTTAGCCAACAACATTGCTGAAACCATTGAGGATGATGGTATGTTCCTGCCTAACATACCTTCTCAAATCCCTCTTGACCCTTATCCTACAATCCGTTATGATGTACAAGTGGCAGATGGTGTAACCATGAAACTATCGTTTTCCCTTCACTTCCCTCACCCCAAACCTGCCCTTGTGCATTTATGCTTTCATATGTCCAAGAACTGCTACCTGGCACCAATGATAAATGAAACTGAAGGCCCAGAGGGAGAACAAACTGAGAAGGAATAACCACCATCACTCAATCTGACACTCGCAGCCACCAGTTCCAAAACTGGCACTGCACATACTTTACAGGGTAGTACAGAGGCAAGATCTGCATGGGGTGAGTCACGGGCCGTAAGAGAAGGATGCAGCCAGGTCAGGGGAAAGGATCAGGCGGGTGCTAGTTCCCTGGAAGGCAAGATCACGTATGAGTTCTGCTAGAGACCTCACAAGACCCCAGTGAGGATACATTTAGAAAAACGTTGAAAGGCATCAACACAGAAATGTGAGGCCAGCGGGAGGTGGGAGCACAGCAGGGAGAAAAGGAGCAGCAGAGAGAGAGTGAGAGAGTCACTGCGATACCAGTGGGAGAGGCGGGAGCACAGCGGGGAGAAAAGGAGCAGCAGAGAGAGAGTGAGAGTCACTGCGATACCAGTGGGAGAGGCAGGAGCACAGCGGGGAGAAAAGGAGCAGCAGAGAGAGAGTGAGAGAGTCACTGCGAGACCAGTGGGATGTCTCCAAAGAAAATCACATTATGACATCACAGGAAACCGGCTAAGTGATTGGTTGGTGAGTATATTTCTTTTTTCTTTAGAAGCTGGGAATTGAAGAATTTAAAATGGGTTACTATAGGAGTAAGTGAATTTATTTATAGTAGTAAGGTTTATTAGCAGCAGCAAAGTTTATTAGCTGTAGTATCATGAGACAGAGTCACGTGTGGAAGCAGAAGAGGACCTGTCTGAATGGGACTTGGCGGGAGCAGACCTGTCTAGATCGGACCCGTCTGGATCAGACCTGTCTGGAGCAGACCTGTTTGGATCGGACCTGTTTAGATTCGACCTGTTTGGAGTGGACCTGTCTGAAGCAGACATGCGTCATATCGATGCGCTGGTGTTAATTTTCAAAAATTCGCTAGATTTTGGAAAGGTTCAATTAGATTGGAAAGTAGAAAAATATATCTCCTCTATTCAAGAAGGGAGGGAGGCAGAAAATAGGAAACCATAGGCCAATTAACTTGACGTCTATTGTGGGAAGTTATTAGAATCGATCATTAAGGGGGTTATAGCTGGGCATTTAGAAGAGTTCAAGGCATCGGGAACAGTCAGCATGGCTTTGTGAAAGGAAAATCATATTTAACCAATTTATTGAAGTTTTTTGAAGGAGTAACATGTGCAATGGATAAAGGGGAGCCTGTAGATGCACTGTGCTTAGATTTCCAGAAGGCATTTGGTAAAGTGCCACATCAAAGATTATTATGAAAAATAAAAGTGCATGGTGTAGTGGGTAGCATATCAGAATGGATAGAAGATTGGCTGCCTGGCAGGAAGCGAAGAGTATGCATAAATGGGTCTTTTTCTGATTGGCAGGATGTGATGAGAGGAGTCCCACAGGGGTCTGTACTGGGGCCTCAACTTTTTACGATTTACATCAATGACTTAGATGACATGGTAGCTAAATTTGCAGATGACACAAAGATGGGTAGAAAAGTATGTTGTGAATAGGACATGAGGTTGCAGATGGATATAGGTAGGTTGAGTGAGTGGGCAAAGATCTGCCAAATGGAGTTTAACGTGGAAAAATGTGAAGTTGTTCATTTTGGTAGGAAAAACAAATAAACAGAGTATTACTTAAATGGAGAACGGCTGCATAATTCTGAGGTGCAGAGGGACCTAGGTGTTCTAGTACATGAGTCACAAAAAGTTAGTATGCAGATATAGCAAATAATTAAGAAGTTGATGGAGTGCAATCCTTTATTACGAGTGGGATTGAACATAAAAGTGAGGATGTTATTCTTCAGCTATACAGGGCATTGGTGAGACTGCAACTTGAATAATGTGTGCAGCTTTGGTCTTCTTATTTAAGGAAGGATGTAAATGCATTGGATGCGGTTCAAAGGAGGTTTACTAGATTGATATCTGGAATGAGTGGGTTGTCTTATGAGGATAGGCTGGACAGACTGGGCTTTTTTCCACTGGAGTTTAGAAGAGTGAGGGTTGATTTGATTGAAGCATACAAGATTCTGAACGACCTTGACGAGGTAAACATCGAAACGATTTTTCCTCTTGTGGGTGAGTACAGAACTAGGGGGCACTGTTTTAAAATTAGGGGTTGCCCTTTTAGGACAGAGATGAGGGGAAATTTTTTCTCTCAGGGGGTTGTGCGACTTCGGAACTCTCTGCCTCAGGATGTGGCAGAGGTGGGGCCATTGAATATGTTTAAGGCAGAGGTAGATTGGTTCTTGTTAGGCAAGGGAATCAAAGATTATTGGGGGGGGTAGATGGGAATGTGGAAATCGAAACACAAGATCAGCCATGATCTTATTGAATGGCGGAGCAGGCCATAAGACCATAAGACATAGGAGCAGAAATTAGGCCATTCGGCCCATCAAGTCTGCTCCGCCATTCAATCATGGCTGATAAGTTTTTCAACCTCATTCTCCCGCCTTCTCCCCGTAACCTTTGATGCCCTTACCAATCAAGAACCTATCTATCTCGGTCTTAAATACACTCAATGACCTGGCCTCCACAGCCTTCTGTGGCAATGAATTCCATAGATTCACCACTCTCTGGCTAAAGAAGTTTTTCCTCATTTCTGTTCTAAAAGGTCTTCCCTTTATTCTGAGGGTGTGCACTCGGGTCCTAGTCTCTCCTACTAATGGAAACATCTTCCCCACGTCCACTCTATCCAGGCCTTTCAGTATTCTGTAAGTTTCAATCAGATCCCCCCTCATTCTTCTAAACTCCATCGAATATAGACCCAGAGTCCTCAAACGTTCCTCATATGTTAAGCCTTTCATTCCTGGGATTATTCTCATGAACCTCCTCTGGACCCTCTCCAGGGCCAGAACATCCTTCCTGAGATACGGGGCACAAAATTGCTCACAATATTCTAAATATGGTCTGACCAGAGCCTTATAAAGCCTCAGCAGCACATCCCTGCTTTTATATTCTAGTCCTCTCGAAATAAATGCCAACATTGCATTTGCCTAACTACCGACTCAACCTGCAAGTTAACCTTAAGAGAATCCTGGACTAGGACTCCCAAGTCCCTTTGCACTCCAGATTTCTGAATTCTCTCCCCATTTAGAAAATAGTCTATGCCTCTATTCTTCCTACCAAAGTGCATGACCTCACACTTCCCCACATTATATTCCATCTGCCACTTCTTTGCCCATTCTCCTAACCAGTCCAAATCCTTCTGCAGCCTCCCTGCCTCCTCAATACTACCTGTCCCTCCACCTATCTTTGTATCATCTGCAAACTTAGCCAGGAGGCCCTCAGTTCCTTCATCAAGATCATTAATGTATAAAGTGAAAAGTTGTGGTCCTAACACTGACCCCTGCGGAACTCCACTAGTCACCGGCCGCCATCCTGAGAAGGACCCCCTTATCCCCACTCTCTGCCTCCTGCCAGATAGCCAATCTTCCATCCATGCTAGTACCTTGCCTCTAACACCATGGGCTCTTATCTTTCTGAGCAGCCTCCTGTGTGGCACCTTGTCAAAGGCCTTCTGGAAGTCCAAGTAGATAACATCCATTGGCTCTCCTTTGTCTAACCTACTCGTTACCTCCTCAAAGAATTCTAACAGATTTGTCAGGCATGACCTCCCCTTGATGAAACCATGCTGACTTTGCCCTATTTTACCATGCACTTCCAAGTATTCTGAAATCTCATCCTTAATAATGGACTCTAAAATCTTTCCAACAACCGAGGTCAGGCTAATCGGCCTGTAATTTCCCGTCTTTTGCCTCACTCCCTTCTTAAACAGGGGGATTACATTAGCGATTTTCCAGTCCTCTGGGACCCTCCATGACTCCAGTGATTCCTGAAAGATCACCGCTAACGCCTCTGCTATCTCTTCAGCTATCTCCTTCAGAACTCTGGGGTGTAATCCATCTGGCCCAGGTGATTTATCCACCTTCAGACCTTTCAGTTTTTCTAGCACCTTCTCTTTGGTAATGGCCACCATACTCACCTCTGCCCCCCGACTCTCTTGAACTTTGGGGATGTTACTCGTGTCTTCCACCGTGAAGACTGACGCAAAGTACCTATTCAGATCCTCCGCCATTTCTTTGTTCCCCACTACTACTTCTCCAGCGTCATTTTCCAGTGGCCCAATCTCCATTTTTGCCTCTCTCTTACCCTTTGTATATCTAAAAAAACTCTTGCAATCTTCTTTTATATTACTGGCTAGTTTACCCTCATATTTAATCTTCTCCCTCCTTATTTCTTTTTTAGTTGTCCTCTGTTGGTCTTTGTAGGCTTCCCAATCCCCTGGTTTCCCACTGCTCTTCGCCGCATTGTATGCTTTCTCTTTAGCTTTTATGCCGTCCCTGACTTCCCTTGTCAGCCATGGTTGCCTCGTCCTCCCTTTAGTATGCTTCTTCTTCCTCGGGATGAATTTTTGCTGTGTCTCCCAAATTACTCCCAGAAACTCCTGCCATTGCTATTCCACTGTCTTTCCTGCTAGGCTCATCTCCCAGTCAATTCTGGCCAGCTCCTCCCTCATGCCTCTGTAGTTGTCTTTATTCAACTGTAATACCGTCACATCTGATTCCAGCTTTTTCCTCTCAAATTGCAGGGTAAATTCTATCATGTTATGGTCACTTCCTCCTAAGGGTTCCTTCACCTTAAGCTCCCTTATCAAATTTGCCTCATTACACATCACTAAATCTAGAATTGCCTGTTCCCTAGTGGGTTCCACCACAAGCTGCTCCAAAAAGCCATCTCGTAGACATTCCACAAATTCCTTTTCTTGGGATCCACTACCAAACTGATTTTCCCAGTCTACCTGCATATTGAAATCCCCCATGATCACTGTAACCTTGCCTTTCTTACACACCTTTTCTATCTCCTGGTGTATCTTGTGCCTAACATCCTGTTCAGAGGCCTGTACAACATAACTCCCATTATGGTTTTTTTACCTTTGCGGTTCCTCAACTCTACCCACACAGATTCTACATCATCTAACCCTACATCATTTCTTGCTATTGATTTAATTTCATTTCTTACTAACAAAGCAACCCCACCTCCTCTGCCAACCTGCCTATCTTTTCGATAGGATGTATATCCTTGGATATTTAGCTCCCAGTCCTGATCCCCTTGCAGCCATGTCTCCGTGATGCCCACCACATCATACCTGCCAATTTCAATCTGCGCCACAAGCTCATTTACCTTATTTCGTATACTGCGTGCATTCAGATACAACACCCTCAGTCCTGTATTTCCCGTCCCCTTTCTCATTGTCGTCTCTTTATCTGATGTGCTTGAAGTTAGATTCCTAGCCCTTTCCAAACACTGTCCTATTTTGTGTTCTGGAGACTTTAATAGCCTCTCCTGGGCTCTCCTTTCTTTTCAGTTTTTTCATAATTTTCCATGAAATTGAATCCACCCCCCCGCCACGCTAACCTGCTGCTTTGTTTCCCATTAGTCATACTTCTTGGAGTTTTACCCTTCCCTCCCCACCCCACTTTCTAGTTTAAAGTCCTGTTGACCACCCTATTTACCCTTTTCGCTAGAACATTGGTCCCAGATTGGTTCAGGTGGAAACCATCCCGACGGTACAGATCCCTCCTGTTCCAATACTGATGCCAGTGCCCCATGAAATGGAACCCCTCTTTCCCGCACCATTCCTTTAGCCACGTGTTTACTTCCCTTATTCTCGCGTCCCTATGCCAATTTGCACGTGGCTCGGGTAGTAATCCGGAGATTATAACCCTTGAGGACCTGTTCTTTAATTTAGTTCCTAGTTCCTGATAATCCCCAAACAGGTGCTCTTTCCTAGTCTTACCTATGTTATTTGTCCCGACATGGACCTCAACAACTGGATCCTCCCCCTCACTCTCCAATATCCTTTCAAGCCGGTCAGAGATGTCCCTCACCCTGGCACCAGGCAGGCAACATACCATGCAGGACTCTCGATCCTGCTTACAAAGGATGCTATCAATTCCCCTAATTATAGAATCCCCTACAACTACCACTTGTCTTTTTGCTCCCCCCTCTTGAATGGCCTCCTGTGCCATGGTGCCATGGTCAGCTGGCTCATCCTCCCTACAGCCCTGTTTCTCATCCACACAGGGAGCAAGTACCTTGTTCCTGTTGGACAAGGTCAAGAGCTGAGGCTCCTCTGTTCCTGAACACAGGATCCCTCTACCTGCCTCACTTGCAGTCACACCCTGCTAACCCTGACCACTGACCGAACCTGAGGTACTTAATCTACTGGGTGTGACCGCCTCCTGAAACAAAGCGTCCAGGTAACTCTCACCCCTCCCGGATGTGCCACAGCGTCCGGAGCTCGGACTCCAGCTCATCAATTCTGAGCCGGAGTTCCTCCAGCAACCAACACTTGCTGCAGATGTGGTCACTGCAGCTCGCAATGGGATCTGCCAGCTCCCACATCATACAGCTACAGCACATATCCTGCCCAGCCATCTCGACTTAGATAATTAATTTATTAATTAGCTTTGCAGTGTTTTTTTTTCAAATTTGGTGCAGATTTCCTACCAACCAATCAGGTCACAGCTTTCCTGTGATGTCACTGTTTCAGTTTTGGCTTCAGTTACTCTGTGCCCCGAGGTCACCGCTCCGGTGCTCCTCCCTCCGAGTCTGCTCCCAGGATTTACTCACCAATCAGCTGCTTTTTCTTTAAAATCCACTTTCAGAAGAGAATCCCTCACAGGTCTGGTGCACTCCTGAAGGCACTGCCTCTTCCTCTCTCTCCTTTTTTTTTAGGTTTGAGGAGGAGGGAGGGATGTAAACACTACAGCAATGTAATGTTTTGGGCTATTCCATTCTTTGACAGTGGGTCCTCTTCAATTCCCTCCTGAGTCGCGGTGACTTCTCCCAGAATGCTTCAGTCACTTCTCACCAGCACCCTCTGTTGGATGCTCTTTCTCCTGTTGAGTGCAAGAGTCCTTCTCCTCGATTACCTCCTGAGTCGCAGTGGCTGCGGTGACTTCTCCCAGAATGCTTCAGTCACTTCAAACCAGCGCCCTATGTTGGATGCTCGAGGGGCCGAATGGCCTACTCCTGTTCCTATTTCTTATTGTTGTATGCCTGGAGCGGACCTGTCTGGATCGGATCTGTAGAAGCAGACCTGTCTGGAGCAGACCCATATGGGTCTGGCCTGTCCAGAGCAGACCTGCTTAGAGCAGACCTGCCTGGAACAGATTTGTCTGGGGAAGACCTACCTGAATCAGACAGAGTGGAGTTTGAAAAAAAAAATCAAACCGTGACATCACAGGAAGGTCAGGAGTTGATTCGTTGGTAAGTATTACTGCTTAGGGACTGAGTCTAAACAACTGGAAGATAAAAAATCATTGGCACAAATTTTCCACTCTTCGGATCATCAGAGACCAGATGTACGACTAAGGTGCCCAATGAGACCCTGCAGAAATCCTGACATGCAAACCTTGGTGGGAATTACCCAGGAAGTTTCAGCTTTTGATAGGCAATTCCCCTGAACTCCAGGACCTTCTGCAAATGTCTCCGACTTTGAGTTAGAGTTGGAGACTTTGGATAGTTCCGATGAACTTACCTGAATAGTTCCTCAGGAAATGTTAGACAAATTAAAGCCTGGCCTAACTCCTGAGTAACAACAGAACAGAGCCCCCAATCAACCCCCTTGACCCCCCACTACCCCCTGACCTGATCATACCCCTGACCTGACTACCCACGCTGACGACCCTACTACCCCCTCCAGAGCTGACTACCACCTCACCCACCTGCCACCCTACACACCTGCCATTTCACCCACCCACCAGGTCACCCAGCTACCACCTCACCCAGCTACTACCTCACGCGCCTGCCACATCACCCAACTGCCATGTCACCCACCAATCACCTCACCCACCTTCCAACCTACCCACCTAACACCATGCCCACCTACCTCCTTGCTCAACTATCGCCTCACCCACCTGCCCGGTCTTGCAACTGCCACTTCACCACCTACCGCCTCACTCACCTGCCACCCTATCCACCTACCACCTCACCCATCTGCCACCTCACCCATCCTACCAACCTCACCTATCTGCCACCTCACCACCCTACCCACTTTTTTTTTATTCATCCACGGGATGTGGGCTCCACTGGCTGGGCCAGCATTTACTGCCCATCCCTAGTCGCCCTTGAGAAGGTGGTGGTGAGCTGCCTTCTTGAACCGCTGCAGTCCATGTGGTGTAGGTAGACCCACAGTGCTGTTAGGAAGGGAGTTCCAGGATTTTGACCCAGTGACAATGAAGGAATGGCGATATATTTCCAAGTCAGGATGTTGAATGACTTGGAGGGGAACTTCTGGGTGGTGCTGTTCCCATCTATCTGCTGTTCTTGTCCTTCTAGATGGTGGTTGTCGTGGGTTTGGAAGGTGCTGTTGAATTCCTGCAGTGCGTCTTGTAGATGGTACACACTGCTGCTACTGTGCATTGGTGGTGGAGGGAGTGAATGTTTGTGGATGTGGTGGCAATCCAGCGGGCTGCTTTGTCCAGGATGTTGTCAAGCTTCTGGGTGTTGTGGGAGCTGCACTCATCCAGGCAAGTGGGGAGTATTCCATCACACTCCTGACTTGTGCCTTGTAGATGGTGGACAAACTTTGGGGAGCCAGGAGGTGAGTTACTTGTCACACGATTCCTAGCCTCTGACTGGCTCTTGAAGCCTCAGTATTTATATGGCTAGTCCAGTTCAGTTTCTGGTCAATGGTAACCCCCAGGATGTTGATAGTGGGGGATTCAGTGATGGTAATGCCATTGAACATCAACTTACTCACTTATCTCACCCATCCTATCCACCTACTCATTCACTTATTCAACCAATCACCTATCCATTCACCCATTCGCTAACATTCATACTGGACATTTAAACTTACCATAAACCAGCTAATGCCATAAGAAGGGGCATTTCCTGTTTGCCCCAACTTTACTCCACTGTGATGGAGTTCTCAGAGGGACTCTGTGCATTGCATTTCTGGGAAAGCCAGGCTCAGAAGGTCCCAGAAGAAATGCAAGCAGTGTTGAGTCAGGGGAATGTTCAAGTGGAGTGGCAACCTGATGATGATTGCCACTCCTCGTAAGATCAGGGCCATTAAAAATATTAAATATTAATAACAAGTAAGACATGAGTAGCTGGTGAGTCTCATCTTTATTTTATGTAAGGTCTATTACTACTAGTAAAGTGTATTAAGTAGTAGGGTTTATCAGTATGAGTAAGGCTTATTAGTATTGGTGTGGTTTACCAATATTAGTAAGGTTTATTAGTATTGGTAAAGGTTTATTAGCAGTAGTAAGGCTTATTGCCAGTTGCAAGGTTGTTAACTGATAGATAGAGGAATGGAAGGGCTGCTCCCGACCCTAGAGTGCATATCCTGTGCTATGTGGGAACTCCAGAATGCTTGCTGTGACCTGGATAATCCATTGTGCTGGAAACATCCTCAGTTGCAGCAGCTGGAGCTCTGAGTTTTGGAGCTGGAGCAGCAGCTGGCATCACAGCAGTGCACCTATGAGGTTGAGAGCTTCGTGGATAGCATGCAGGGAGAGAGGGAACGGGTGACTACCAGACAGTCAGGAAGAAACAAACAGGTGTCAGGGAGTCCCATGAGTGCATCCCACTCTCCAACCAGTGTTCAGTTCTGAATACTGATGAGAATGATGGTTCATCTGGGGAGTGCAGCCAGAGCCCAGTCTATAGCACCATGAGTAGCTCAACTGTACAGGGGGATACGAGGAAGACTTGAGGAGCAGTAGTCATAGGTGATTCAATAGTTAGGGGAAAAGACAAACATTTCTGTGACTGCAGACTTGAATCCAGATTATTATCTTGTCTCCCTGGTGCCAGGGTCAAGGGTGTCACTGAACGGGAGGTGTTGTGGTGCTCATTGGTATGAATGACATAGATAGAAAGAGGCATGTTGTCCTGCAGTCAGAATTTAGGCAGCTAGGTAGGAAATGAGCAAGCGGTATCTCAAAAGTAGTAATCTTCAGATTACTTATAGTACCACACATAAGTGAATATAGAAATAGGAGGATAGAGCAGACAAATGTGTGGCTGGAAGGAGAGTGTAGGAAAGAGGGCTTTTGGTTCTTGGGACATTGGGATTGTCTCTCTGGGAAATGAGATCTGTACAGGCCAGATGGTTTGTAAGTAAATAGAGCTGGGACTAAGTTCCTTGCGGGGCAGTTTGTTAGTGCCATTGGGGAGGGTTTAAACTAACTTGGCAGGGGTGTGGGAAGCAGGGGTAATATCCAAGAGGAATACCAAGGTGTACAGAATACTGGGAGAGATAGGTAGGAAACAGTAAGTTATTTGGTGGGGCCAGAGTAAAGGAAAAAGTAATAAAGTCTACATCAGGATTAAATGGCATGTATTGTTGCAGCCAGTTTAAGAGGGCTGAACTGATTCCTCTATTTGTCCCACTCCTGGGTTGACTATAACAGAGTTTCAATTTAAAAATGAGGTGATATTGCCAATTCAATACAAATATTTAACTGTGTATAGCTCAGTGGAAGAAATAAGCCAGCCGTGTTCCTTCAGTTAAAGTAAAAAGTTAGTTTTAATGCTAAAACTCCTTCAGGTAAAGATGCAGAAATGATTAACAAAAGGCTTAATATATACAAATATGTCCAACTGCCATCTAACACAAAAACAACATACACACGGATCATCCAGATACCTGTTTGCAGCTGAGGGGTCACTTTCCACAGTGGCTGCTGGTACTAGGGTTTCTCACTGGAGCACTAGCTGGTTGATTCCATTTTCTCTTGGAGACAGTGGTGTTGGTTTGGAATTCTCCTTTAAGAACTCTCGGCTTACAGCAATGACATCTTCTGTTGAGTTTTCAAATCACAAACAGCTCAACTTTGATGAGAAATTTCAGAAAAAGAGGGAGATGGGGTAAGGCTGTTGCCCCAATGTAGTCTGTCTGACAGTTTTCAATCTGAGCTTATTTTAGCCACTGACAAAGTAATATATGTCCAGCCAAAGACATTACAAATTAATTTTCTACATAACACATCTTCATAACAGTATGTGAATGCATGAAGTGTGGTAAGTGAGATTATAGGCACAGATTGTGGCGATAGCAGAGACCTGGCTCAAAGAAGGGCAGGATTGGATATTAAATATTCCTAGGTACAAGGTGTTCAGGAAAGATAGGAAAGGAAGAAAAATGGGAGGGCTGGTAGTATTAATAAAGGAGAACATTGTAGTGTTGGAGACAGAGGATGTCTCAGAGGATTTAAGGGCAGAATCTACTTTGCTAGAGCTAAGGAACAAAAAAGGTGCAATTACATTGCTTGGTGTAGTCTATAGGCTACCAACTAGTGGGAAAGATGTAGAGGAACAAATTTGCAAGGAAATTACAGGGAAGTGCAAGAAGTATACAGCAATTATAATTGGTGACTCCAATTATCCGAATATAGGCTGGGATAGTAGTAAAGGGTAGAGAGGAGCAAGAGTTCCTCGGGTGCATTCAGGGAAATTCCGGGTGGTAAAAAAGAACTAGGGTCAATTCGGGACCAAAAAGGGGATTTGCAACTGGAGGCAGGGGGCACAGCTGAGGCATTAAAATAATACTTTACATCTGTCTTTACCAGGGAAGAAGACGCTACTCAGGCCACAGTGAAAGAGAAGGTAATCAATATGCAAGAAGGATTTAAAATTGATTAGGAAGAGATAAACCTGTAATTACAGCCAGGTGTAGAGTAGACAGCCCAGCAACCAACCTCTGGTTTGACATGATGGCGAGGCCAACTGGTGGAAGATGAATGAATCATGACTGCTGCCAGGTTAACGAGCATTCACCAGCATGATGTGTTGGGCATGGTTGCATATCAATTGTATATTGAGTGAGTGCTACTCATTGTGATTTCAGTGCATGTCAGCATTGAGTTGCGGCATCTGCAAAGCCATGTGTGCAGTCGGTGACACCCTTCACAATTGGGAATTCCATTATCCTGGCAAAGGCACATGCTCGGTTCACTGCTTCTTTCTGATTAAAAGAAAATGAAGTACCCTCTCCTGGTGTATACGACCTCCTGGACACAGCAATGGACTGCTGTGAGACGTTTGTTATGCTGCCTGTTCCAGCATGGAGGGACCCACTGGTAAAAGAAAAATCAAGGTCACAGTCAATCGTACTTCTACTAGTAGCATGGTCCTTACTCTGCTCTGAAGCAACTGGTCTGATTCCAGGAGGTGGCAGAGTTCTGTAACGTAGATAAGGCCTGCATCTGAGAGCCTTCCTCCACCTCCCTCTTCTTAGATATCTCTAATCCTTCTCTCTCTGATGCTGCATACAGTTGTCCCCATATCCCCCTGCAAATGGTGTCCTCAGAAGCCTTGTAGTAGCAATCAATGCCTTTCTAACGTCCAGCACCACTCAATGCAGAGTTTACCAACTTTTATGAACTCCTGCAAACACCCAGTGCTTCCACAAACTCAAAATGTCAATAGAAAATAATATGCAACTAACTGCAATTTGAATGATGGTGTCTTTAAATAGAAGGACTGGTGGGTCCCTCTTGCTGCTGATGCATCTTCAGCTGTGCATGCTTAAGAAGGCATTAGCTAGAGTGGAGAGGTCAAAAGTGGCAGCTGAACATCGAATCAGTGTTAGATGCTGACTGACATCAGTTTGCCTATGTTGTATGCTTCCGGCATGCCCTCATAACGCCTGGGCTAACACTCACAGCAACATGGAATCAACATGAGCCACACTGGAAGTGGATTTTGGTGGCACATGTTATGTATCGTCTTGAATAAGACTAACACATGCTCAACTACAGGCTGCCATTACTGAACTAACTTAATTTACATCTCCTTAACAGAGAGGGAAGCAAAGAGGGCAGTAAAACAAAATGCTCAGTTCTTACAATATACTACAATCCCTCCCTACTTAAAAAAGCAATTTATACATTAAAATGTAAATGTAAAATGATACACATACATAATTTCTCAGGATGCTGTAAGACTAAACCAATATCAACGCTATCTGAAGCTTAGCAGGTTGCTTTGCGTATTGGTAGCTTCTGTAATCACGACCAAAATATATATGACCAATACACCCAGAGTAATTTACATGTAAAAATAATTGTTTTTTCTTAACACCAGTATGTCTTTCAAAACAAAATCACCATTCAACAGGAAGTAATGGATAATTTCCTTTTTATTCCTCCTTATATGTTTTCAATTAATCTATCTGGCTTCTTTCTCTTTCTGTCTAGGTATCAACTTTCATTTCCATTAGCTTGACTCTGCTCTCTTGACACCTCTGACTCTGTCAAACCTGAAATTTGACTTTGACGACCAATTCCACTTAATGGTTGGTATTCTGACGTTGATTGGTTTGTCTTAATCAAAGACCCTGACTCATTTTCCTCTACCAGTGGATTCTGTGATACCAGCAAGCTTTCAGTTTATTTATGACTTTCACTTTCTTTGTAACTTTCACTTGGGAGAGGTTTGGACTATAGGAGGTTTAAAATGCTCTCCTTTTGTCAGAATTCCTTTCTCAAGCCAATGATTTACACGACACTGACAAGAGTCTTTCTCCAATCTTCACTAGATATGTGAATGCACCTAGTCTCTTTACAACAACTTCAATTACATACTTTCCCTTATCACCTTGGTGGTTTTTCACCATGACCTTCTTTCTGATCAACACTGAAGTCTCTGAGTTTCATGCCTCGTCTTTTATGACTCATCTTCACTTTGTCTTTCTTTTCTCTTAATTTGCTATTGATGTCAGGCTTAAGCAAACTAAATCTTGTCCTAGCAGTGTGCTTAACTATGAACTCATGGTGAGCAACCTATTGTAGACTGCAGAGTTGCTTTATAAGAGAACAGAAAATTATCTAGCCTGTGTCCAAGAAAACATGGAAATTACTGCCCAGCTTTTCACCTAGCAATTACTTCTGCAAAGGCCTCTTTACAATCTGTACACTTCTTTCTGCAGCACCATTCAATGCTTGATCATATGGTGGTATTAGAGTGTGAGTCCATTCTTATTCAGAAATATTTTAAACTCTCCTGACATAAACTGTGGACCATTATCTGACACCTCTGGCAACCTATAAATTGCAAACCAACTTCTCAAAACCTCAATATTTTTGGCAATTGTGGTATTGGACATTGACTTGGCATTTATCCACTTGCCATAGCTATTGACAAAAATAAAGTGCTCTTTCCCTTCCACTTCAAAGAAATCAACGAGTACTTATTCGCACAGGTTTTTTTGTGTTTGACCATGTTCTTTCTAACCTATCCACCTCTTTACTTACTGCTTCTAACTGTGCATAAGGCATTGGCCTAGCCTTGCAAAATTTTGGCTGTACATTGTCTTTTATCTTGACTTTATTGTGATGCCTCATTTTATCATTTGGTCCTCCTTGCTCAAAGATCACTTTGTGCTCTCTTAACACATCCTCAATGATAGACATACTCATACTGATTCTTAATGTGAATAACTTGACCCAGTTTAACCATATCTTCTTAACCAATTTCTTCCCGTTAAGGAGGCTTTGTTACCTCCTACTAATACCAATGGCAAGTAATAGGATGCATCATTGCATTCCACATTCACTTCATCTAACATTGAAACATTGTTATTGGAGTAACTAGTCCATTTCACACTAGTTTTGCATAAGGGATTGTGACTTAGGAACTTCTTGTGCTCTCCTTCTGAGATAACAGATACGGCTGCAGCTGTATCAATAATGAAATTGAGCTGTGAATCTCCATTTTCATTTTTACTGTGGGCACTGGAATCTTATCATCAGCCCAATTATTCGGACCTTCCATGAGCTGTTTTTCTTGCTCTTTAAGTGCAACTTTTGATCCTCTTGCTCGATAACATCAACTTCTGTTTCCACATCTATCATGTGTGTATTCAAGGATTTCTGGACTCCTGAATTAGCTATAGATCTATCAGGATCTCAATCTGGTGTATGGCTGTGACATGGAGCTTTACCATGACCTGGAGCATGACTGTTTCCTCTACTCCTACACGCTGCCTGGATTTGACCGACTTTCCCAGAGGCAAAGCGCTTTGATTGGAAATGGGGACAATGAAATGGTTGGTGGCTACTTTTAATTTCTGGCTCTGAGACTGTGACCTTGGTTGTCACGGCCTGGAACCCACTGAAATAAGATGGACCTCCCCTGCTGGCTCAGGCAAAGAACTCCCTTGCAATTTGCAGTTATCTCTTTCTGCCTTTTCCATGACAGTGGCCTCATCACAAGCCTCCTTCCACAACAGCATATTGTTTTTGCTCAACAGCTTGGGCTGGATTTTATTGTGCTTTAGGCCTCCTTTGAATGTGTCTGTAAGGTTGATTTCTAAGTTCATGTCATATCCACAGTGATGAAAGAGTTTCTTTAATTCGAGAATGTAATCTGCAACAGTCTCACCTGGCAGCTGCTTCCTTTCATGGAATACAACTCTCAATGTAATTTCATTCTTACTAGTGCTCTAATGAGTCCAAAATCTCATTAATTTCAGAATAGTCCATAGTTCTGAGGTCTTGCTGGCAACATTGGTTAGACACCACCACAAAAGCATCTGGCTCCATTTTGGTGAAGAAATCATTTACTTTATCTTCACCTCCTACTTTATTCATTTTCAACCAAATATGTGACCTTAATTTGTAATCACACCAATTCTCTTTGTTAGGGTTGAATTAGGAAGAGTCCTATCCAATATTGTCACCATTTTTCTGTTGTGTATTGCACTGAGTAAGACTGAGTAAGGCATGCTCAACTGCAGACAGCCATTGTTGAACAGATTTTATTTACACGTCCTCAACAGAAAGGGCAGCAGAGAGAGCCAGTATAACAAAATGTTCAGCTGTTCTAATATACTACCACACAGACACCATTTTTCTCCTAAGCAAATAACTGTAGCTCCAAGGCTACTAGTGCAATGGAGTCAATCAGTGACCTTTGTAACCAGTATCTATACATTGAACAACTGAGGCTGATTTTGACTGTTGGATGATCAACCAGCAGAGCTGGTTACCTGTCCTTTAAGATGATGAAAATGATCCCACTACTTTGAAACCTCAGCCTCATTTAAATTTGGCGGGCAAGCAGCAGGATGACAAACAGGTTTCGCGAAGCAGATCACTAGATCTGACAAGGTTTGCTGCCAGCAAGTTAAGTTGTGGGGGGGGTGGTGTGAGAGTTGTGGGGGGAGGTGTGGGGGTGGGGAGCATGGGCTTGCAATCATGCAGGATGGGGATCCCAGGAGGCCACAGCCCAGATTATTTTTAATAGCGTATCTGCTCTTGAAGGCCCAGAAAAATAAATCATCTCTTAGGTCAGCCTTTCCGGTTCCGTCGGGTGCAATTTTCCCATGCCCCCAGTGGCGGATTTAATGGCGGGCCGACAGAGAATTCAGCAGGAGGCCCAAAAATTGGTTTCACGCTGGTGTAAAATGACCATGGCAGGTTGCAATTCCCACCAGAGGCTGGTGGGAATCCAATTTGCATCCCACTAATGGGAAGCAGATTAAGGCCTGTCTGGAATTTCCCCCTGACCCCACCCGATCGTCCACAACGCCAGTGGGATATCACGCTGGTCCAGAACACGTCTCGACCAACGTGGCATTTAAAAGTCGGGACTTACTTTAAGATGGCCTTGAGCAGCTTGCGGAGATCCGAAGAGATGATGGAGGCCTCCAGCAACCGGACCCTGGAACACCACTTGCAGCGTTGGGTGGGTGGAACATCAATACACGGAAAGTCTCTGCGCAGCATCATCCAGGAGGTGGCTGTTCCCGGTGCAACAGCTTTTCACAGGAATCAGACCATCATTCGGGGACTTCACTCAGGGATCAGACCACCACCCAGGGGCTTCACCCAGGGATCAGGCCATCATCCAGGTGCTTCACCCAGGGATCAGACCATCATCCAGGGGCTTCACCCAGGGATCAGACCGTCATCCGGGGACTTCACCCAGATATCAGTCTGTCTTCTGGGGACATCACCCAGGGATCAGACCATCATCCGGGGACTGCACTCAGGGATCAGACCGTCATCCAGGGGCTTCACCCAGGGATCAGACTGTCATCTGGGTACTTCACCCAGGGATCAGACCATCATCTGGGTACTTCACCCAGGGATCAGACCATCATCCGGGGACTTCACCCAGGGATCAGACCATCATCCAGGGGCTTCACCCAGGGATCAGACCGTCATCCGGGGACTTGCCCAGGGATCATACCGTCATCCGGGGACTTCACCCAGGGCTCAGACCGTCATCCGGGGACTTCACCCAGGGATCAGACCATCATCCAGGGAATTCACCCAGGGATCAGACCATCTTCCAGGGGCTTCGTCCAGGGATCAGACCGTCATCCGGGGACTTGCCCAGGGATCAGACTGTCATCCGGGCACTTCACCCAGGGATCAGACCGTCATCCGGGGACTTCACCCAGAGATCAGACCATCATCCGGGGACTTCACCCAGGGATCAGACCATCATCCAGGGGCTTCATCCAGGGATCAGACCGTCATCCGGGGACTTGCCCAGGGATCAGACCGTCATCCGGGGACTTCACCCAGGGATCAGACCATCATCCAGGGGCTTCACCCAGGGATCAGACTGTCATCCGGGGACTTCACCCAGGGATCAGACTGTCATCCGGGTACTTCACCCAGGGATCAGACCATCATCCGGGGACTTCACCCAGGGATCAGACCGTCATCCAGGGGCTTCACCCAGGGATCAGACCGTCTTCCAGGGGCTTCATCCAGGGATCAGACCGTCATCCGGGGACTTGCCCAGGGATCAGACCGTCATCCGGGGACTTCACCCAGGGATCAGACCATCATCCAGGGGCTTCACCCAGGGATCAGACCGTCTTCCAGGGGCTTCATCCAGGGATCAGACCGTCATCCGGGGACTTGCCCAGGGATCAGACCGTCATCCGGGGACTTCACCCAGGGATCAGACCATCATCCAGGGAATTCACCCAGGGATCAGACCATGTTCCAGGGGCTTCGTCCAGGGATCAGACCGTCATCCGGGGACTTGCCCAGGGATCAGACCGTCATCCGGGGACTTCACCCAGGGATCAGACCGTCATCCGGGGACTTCACCCAGGGATCAGACCTTCATCCGGGGACTTCACCCAGGGATCAGACCATCATCCAGGGGCTTCACCCAGGGATCAGACCGTCATACCGGGACTTCACCCAGGGATCAGTCTGTCTTCCGGGGACATCGCCCAGGGATCAGACCGTCATCCGGGGACTTCACTCAGGGATCAGACCGTCATCCAGGGGCTTCACCCAGGGATCAGACTGTCATCCGGGTACTTCACCCAGGGATCAGACCATCATCCGGGGACTTCACCCAGGGATCAGACCATCATCCAGGGGCTTCACCCAGGGATCAGACCGTCATCCAGGGGCTTCACCCAGGGATCAGACCATCTTCCAGGGGCTTCATCCAGGGATCAGACCGTCATCCGGGGACTTGCCCAGGGATCAGACCGTCATCCGGGGACTTCACTCAGGGATCAGACCATCATCCAGGGGCTTCACCCAGGGATCAGACTGTCATCCGGGGACTTCACCCAGGGATCAGACTGTCATCCGGGTACTTCACCCAGGGATCAGACCATCATCCAGGGGCTTTCACCCAGGGATCAGACTGTCATCCGGGGACTTCACCCAGGGATCAGACCATCATCCAGGGGCTTCACCCAGGGATCAGACTGTCATCCGGGGACTTCACCCAGGGATCAGACCATCATCCAGGGAATTCACCCAGGGATCAGACCATGTTCCAGGGGCTTCGTCCAGGGATCAGACCGTCATCCGGGGACTTGCCCAGGGATCAGACCGTCATCCGGGGACTTCACCCAGGGATCAGACCGTCATCCGGGGACTTCACCCAGGGATCAGACCTTCATCCGGGGACTTCACCCAGGGATCAGACCATCATCCAGGGGCTTCACCCAGGGATCAGACTGTCATCCAGGGGCTTCACCCAGGGATCAGACCATCTTCCAGGGGCTTCATCCAGGGATCAGACCGTCATCCGGGGACTTGCCCAGGGATCAGACCGTCATCCGGGGACTTCACCCAGGGATCAGACCATCATCCAGGGGCTTCACCCAGGGATCAGACTGTCATCCGGGGACTTCACCCAGGGATCAGACCGTTATCTGGGGACTTCACCCAGGGATCAGATCGTTATCCGGGGATATCGCCCAGGGATCAGATCATCATTCGGGGACCGCCCAGGGATCAGACCATCATCCAGGGGCTTCACCCAGGGATCAGACTGTCATCCGGGGACTTCACCCAGGGATCAGACCGTCATCCGGGGACTTCACCCAGGGATCAGATCGTCATCCGGGGACTTCACCCAGGGATCAGATCGTCATCCGGGGCTTTCACCCAGGGATCAGATCATCATCCAGGGGCTTTCACCCAGGGATCAGACCATCATTCGGGGACTTCACCCAGGGATCAGACCATCATTCGGGGACTTCGCCCAGGGATCAGACCGTCATCCGGGGACTTCACCCAGGGATCAGGCCATTATCTGGGGACTTCACCCAGGGATCAGACTGTCATCCGGGGACTTCACCAAGGGATCAGACCTTCATCCAGGGATCAGGCCGTCATCCAGGGACTTCTCCAGAGATCAGGCTTTCATACAGGGACTTCTCCAGGGATCGGATTCTCCAGCAGCAGGTGGAAGGCTGCAGGAAGTACTGTTGGACGGCAAGTGTCTTTTTTTTGGGGGGTGGTCGAAACAAAGGTAGAAGGGGAATGAAGAGGTGATGCGGGGGTTAAGGCTTGTTGGGCGTGGGGGGAGGGAGGTTGGGGGTGCTGGGAGGTGGAGGAAATCAGAGGATGTCTTTCAATGGGTCAGCCAGAATGGAGCGGGAGGGTGGAAAGGGCCATGGTGGTTGCAGGCGGTGGGCGAGGGGTGGTGGTTGTGCAGTTCCAAAGGAGCATGGGGGGATGTGAGGTGTGAAGGGGTTCACAGGGAGGGGTCAGTGGAGTCAATGGTGGACCCCTGGGGTGTGAACTAAAGGATAGCTGTGGAAGGAGGGTATGGTGAGGGTTAAAGGGGACAGAGGGAGCTGGTAGGTTGGGAGGGTGAGGCTGTGATGTTATTGGGTAAAGGGGCGCTGAGGGCTGTTGTTGGGGATGTGGAGATGGATATGGATTCGGGGGATGACCAGGATGAGGGCTAGCAAGTCAATGGTCACTGGGGTGGGATTCTCTAGGGGAAGGGGACTTTGACATTAATCTGCACTTTTCCGAAGGTGATGTGGGAGTGTCTAAGGGTGACAGTGGGTGAAAGTTATCCCAGGGGAATCATTGGTTATTGTGGATAGGGTGTGGGTGACTGAGGCAGGTATTGGATCGAAGATAGAATGTCACTGCCACCATGGCTGAGCTGGCCGCAGCTATGCAGGGCCTCGCGGTGGAGGTCTCGAGATGGGAGTTGGGTTATCGTGGGTGGGCAGAGATGCAGGTCATCTCAACTAGACAACTGCAGGGGAACCCCAGCATATAAACTTCACAATGCTAGGGCCCTGCGACACATGGAGCAGAATTATACGTCCCGTAGGTGGGCGCATGCCCCACCCGACTGGGCGTAAAACCGCACACTCGTGTGATATTTCACTGGGCACGCAAAAGTTGGAAGCATGCCCGCTGACAATTAAGTGGGCAATTAAGCCCATTAACGGCGTAATTGTCCATGATTTTTCATGGCTCATTCAACCTTACGGTTGGGGGATGGGTGAATCGGCCAGGCGGCCTTTACATTTTTCATTAAACCTCATCCAAGGGCGGGATGAAATCTCCGTTAGGAAATAAAATAAAAAGAAATATCTGGGGATAGCATTTTTATGAGGTATGCTTTCAGGTGCTTGATTGTGATGTATGGACATTTTCTTACAGCTTTTTCCAGCTTTATTTCATTATTTGCAGGTCTGCCTTCAGGAGCTCTCTCACAGCGCTCACCCACGCCCGCGGTGACATCGTCGCCTGCCCTCTTCCTGCCCCCACCCCGGCAGCACTGAGCTTTTCAGCGCGTGTTTCATGCTGGCTGGCCAATTAACGCCAGCCAGTGTAAAATCGCGGTCGGGGGCCGATCGCAGCCAGGGGTCCATTTCCCGGCTGCTCCAGGCCCTGGGCCCACCAATTGCGGGCGCCTGATGACCGAAAAATTCAGGCCATGAGAGTGTGAAGGCCAAATACTCAGCGTGCGCTGGAAAGTGCTTGCTCATGATTCGCAAGGGCCCTGGCATATACCTTTGCCTCCCTGCAGATGCCTCATTCCAGAGGATGGTGTGTCCTCAGGAAGATGAAGGGGGTTTAGGTGGCGGAGCACTGAGCCTTAAGGACTACAACTATAACAACACCACAGAATCACACAGTGCAGAAGAGGCCCTTCGGCCCATCGAGTCTGCACCGACACATGAGAAACACCTGAACCACCTACCTTATCCCATTTACCAGCACTTGGCCCATAGCTTTGAATGTTACGAAAAAAAACTTTGGTCCCAATTATAGCACGTAAAGCATCCTGATATCCCACTTTAAAAAAAGAACTGAGAGAATTTTGTTTTTCTCTGTTAATAAAATTATGAGAACGAATGACTTTATAACCTTTGATTTCTGAGAATACAATTTTAATGGATCATTTGTTAGAGAGAAAAGAAGTAGTTTGCAATTTTCTAAAAGCTGAATTTAACCTCATTATAGAGATGGTCAATGTGATTCTAGGGCAACAGTATGAAATAAGGCCTAATGATTTACCTAACCTTGGTGTGCTCCTAGCAGTTAGCACATGACATGTTGGGAGTACAATGAAGCAAGGAGATGAGTTATCTGGTAAACTTGGCTGCACTGAAGAGTTGCTTGGGGAAAAAAGTTAATTTAAGTGGCCACATGGTGGTAAAAATCCTCCTGATTTGAAAGGCATCTATTTGTAGACTTTCTAAAGTTTTTTTCTATTCTTTCACAGGATGTAGGCTTCGTTGGCTAGGCCAGCATTTATTCCCCATCCCCAACTGCCTTTGAGAAGGTGGTGGTAAGCCGCCTGAGATGGCACAGAGGTGGCATGCGAGTATGAAGGGCCATGGGGTGGGGGGTAAAAGGGATGGGAGGGTGAAGGCTGAAGGGCCAACAACATCTAAAATAACAGGGATGAAGTCCTAGAGAACAGAGGCGGGCCTTTTAACCAGCCTGCATCGGCACTGGCCTGCCCCCCCAACCTAGAATCTGCTTCTGGGGTCAGCAGGGCTGATTCCAAGAGCAGATATTGGGTCTAATGGGGACCTTTAAATCAAAGGCGGATCTGCCGAGTCAAGAAATTTCCCAACTCGAGCTACCCACATTTGTTGTGAAAATTCGGCCCTTAATGTCTATAACTGTGATCATGGGCTGGATTTAACACTCCCCCATGATCAGGTTTGACACTTAAATTGACTTTATGTGCCCTTCAAGAGCATTTATGTCTACTCCACAACTTGTAAGTCCCAAACTGCGGGTTAATGCCCTTGAAACAGCCAAAATGGGATCTCAACTGTTCAAATGGCCCTGCTGAGTTCGGGTTTCCCACCTGTGAGGTTCATGTCCCGCCCCACTTACCCCTGCTGACAAAAATTGGATCTGTTGGATTTGGGGTTGCGACTTCCACATCTGGGTCCTGCCTGCCATTTTAAAAGGTCTGCGGAGTCTTCCCAAGTCCATGAAAATCAAGCCCTTAGAATCAGTTTTAAGTTTGGCATATGGCGAACCATCATTGACCTTTTTTTGCACATTAGAAATACAGTAGTATTGCAATGTTTAGAAACTGTGAAATGCTATTCAGTGAGAAAGAGAGAGAAGTGCATGTTTTTCTGTCCAGAGCAGTGGAAACCTAATTTATCCACGTGGGAGTAATATTTGAGTTGCATTGCCAGAGCTGTAGTGCCAGCTGGGAGCAAGCTATAAGCATGATAATTGAGAATAGTGCCATTGCAATGTTGCAACCTGCATGCAGGTGTGCTCAACTGGCGCTCTGCTAGCTGACAGGAAACTGAGGCAGTTCTCCTTGGTTGTTGGTAGGTAGGCATGTCAAATTCTGCAGACATGCTCTGATCCCTGCTGATCTCCAAGCATCCTTTCAACTTGTACATCACAGTCACAAAACACTGCATCTGAGGCACTTTTGAAGCAAACTTAACTCAAAGAATACAGAAAATGCTCCCTCCATCTTTTAAAATTAAAAATGAAACTGTCAGCATCCATCATGGAAATATTATATTAAAAATGCAAAGGTTTTATGACTTCAACAATCCCTGTACACAGGAGCTCTTTTTGCTCCCATTGCATGTGGGTAAAAGAGAGCAAATTATCACAAAATGGTGCTATGTGCTCATTTCCATGAAATAAATCCTCCTAATGCCTGCTGCTTGGCATACAAATGTGCAACTCCGCAGGCACTTCACTGCCACATCATATCACTCTACGTACTCTGGGAATGTAAAAGGTAAGCCAGTGAACATAGCACAGGTACACAGGATACATTTCTGGTTTCCGATATTAATCATCTGTCACAGAGCCAATTCTAACTTTCTGAGTCACTAGAACTGTACATACTCTAAATCTGGAAACACATTTTTAAATTACAGCCTTCATGATAATGGGGAGGTGTTCCATACTGTAGATTCACGTTTTTTGTTGAGGGAAATCATCTTTCACTATTAAAAGCTATAAAATGGCCTTTAGTTGAATAACTACATAGTCATTGCTTGGTCAAAATACACGTGCCCCTTTAATTTCGTTCGTCCCAACCTTTAGAATGCTGGATTCAAAATGGGAGCAATAAGGCAGAAGTACAAAAATGTATTAAAGTACATATATTTAAAGCTCCAATGAGTCATGGAGCTAGAAATGTAAATGAGTTCTGTGACAAATTATTAAAATGCAATGTTTTACAAGCTGTGATCCTGTGGTGGTCATGAGAATCGAGAAGCTGCTACAAAAGTAGTCCCAGTCCTCAGAACTGAATATATTATGCAAATAAAGTGGCACATAATGCATTCGACAGTTTATACACCCACATTTATGGAATTAAATAAACAAACTTTGTTATGTTAATCAAAATCCAGAGTTTCTGACCTAAGCAGTGAGCATGTTCTTTGATATATTCATATTCATTTCTTTTTGTTAAGCAAATTGAAACTGGAAACAGATCCATCCACACCAATTGTACTTGATCGCTGCACGGCTAAACTGATTTTACTTGGACAGCTTATATAAATATATTTCCATCTAAGCAAGTGAACAATACTAAATATCAGCTCAAGTTGTTACTCCAATTTCTCTAAATATCAGAACAATTTTCACGGAGAAGAGGATTTATGTGCTAAATTACAAAAAAAAATCAATGTATTTTCAAACTTATAAATCACAAATGAAATGTCAGCTCTTGGCTGTGATCCTTAGATTATGACTTTTTTTTGGATTTAATCTGTCTATCAGTCCATATTCTGTTCAGACCTCATAGCTGTCACCAATCAGCAGCATGTTCGATTAGTTTTTAAATTTTGTTATAGCTTTCACTGTACTTTAGAAGCCATCTGAGATCTATTAAGGCTGAGTTACATGATAAAAATCTGTTCTTTGCAATGAAGGTAACTTCAAAAGCCTCAAATCCTTTTGTATCAGTGCCACTCGGAACCTAATGAAGTCTTTTGTCTTTTTATGGGAATCCTTGAACTGTTTTCTTTCAAATGCAGGCAGTAACTCAAACCATTCAGACAGTAGCTGACATTTCTTTATAACATTCCTTCATCAGCACCCTACACATTTGAAGTTTCAATTCAATAATTGCACTTCTCTGTTGTGTGATTGATGTTCAACCCACTTTTTGATGATGATGGCCGTTCAGTTTACCATTCAGTTTTTTTGATAGTTAAAGTTAAGATTTGGAAGCTAAGTATTGCTGAAATCATGCCATAAAGAATTTCATTATAGAATAGTTTATCTTAAGGATGACATTTTTAGGGTTGATAATCCATATCATTTTCACCTCCCTATTCTCATCATATGTTTCTGTGTCACCCATATCTTTCCTAACTGTGAAGACAGGTTGGATGTTTGCTCCCTATTTTGATATACCACGCTGCAATATAGCCAGCTGCAGGAACTCTGCAAGGGCAGTGTGGTGTGACTGGTTTTCTGATTTTCCTTCTCTGTAATGGAGGTAGTGGTACATGCTCAGTGCTGTTCTGCCAGCATTATGACTGAGATCACAGGTTACTGCAGAGTTACCAGCTTGAATTCTTTGTCTGTATTACTGTACAATGGAGCTCAATTGCAAAATATCATCATGCAACTCCTATTTTCAATGGAACAACTATGGGCCAGATGTTATGTTTCTTTGCGGGGGGGCGGCGTGAGGGAGGCTAAATGGAAACTGAGTGCTTCATTTGCCCCCACCGACCACCCCACCCCCACCGTTTCAGCTCATCCAATCAAACATCGGTTGGGCAATTTGTGGTTGTACAGCAGGAAAGAGGCCAACTAGAGCTGCAAAGGGGGACTCCATGACCAATCAGGACTGTAGGCAGGGACATCATGCAGCAGAAAGGAAATGCCACAAACAGGAATACAACTGCAAGTTTAAAGGACCCATGCTCCCTGAATGTCTCTTTATTTTCCATTGAAGGCTCATAAATGCTCAAAATTGAGTTTATTCCCAAGATTCTGGAAAGGTTCCATCAGACTGGAAAGTAGCAAATATAACCCTTCTATTCATAAAAACATAGAAAATAGGAGCAGGAGTAGGCCATTCAGCCCTTTGGGCCTGCTCTGCCATTCATCATGATCGTGGCTGATCATCCAACTCAATAACCTGCTCCTGCTTTCTCCCCATATCCTTTGATCCCTTTCGCCCCAAAAGCTATATCTAACTCCTTCTTGAAAACAATGTTTTGGCCTCAACCACTTTCTATGGTAGCGAATTCCATAGGCTCACCACTCTCTGGGTGAAGAAATTTCTCCTCATCACAGTCCTAAATGGTCTACGCCGTATCCTCAGACTGTGACCCCTGGTTCTGGACACCCCCATCATCGGGAACATCCTTCCTGCATCTATCCTGTCTAGTCCTGTTAGAATTTTATAAGTTTCTATGAGATCCCCCCTCATTCTTCTGAACTCCAGTGAATATAACCCTAACCAACTCAATCTCTCCTCATATGTCAGTCCCGCCATCCCAGGAATCAGTCTGGTAAACCTTCGCTGCTCTCCCTCTATAGCAAGAACATCCTTCCTCAGATAAGGGACCAAAACTGCGCACAATATTCCAGGTGTGGTCTCACCAGGGCCCTGTATAATTGCAGCAAGGCATCCCTGCTCCTGCTCTAGAATCCTCTGGCTTTGAAGGCCAGCATACCATTTGCCTTCTTTACCACCTGCTGCACCTGCATGCTTACCTTTAGTGACTGGTGGACGAGGACATCCAGGTCCCGTTGCACATTCCCCTCTCTCAATTTAGGGCCATTCAGATAATAATCTGCCTTCCTGTTTTTGCTACCAAAATGGATAACCTCACATTTATCCACATTATACTGCATCTGCCATGCATTTGCCCACTCACTCAGCTTGTCCAAATCACACTGAAGCATCTCTGCATCCTCCTCACAGCTCACCCTCCCACCCAGCTTTGTGTCATAAAGACAAGAAGACAGGGAGGCAGAAAACAGGAAACTATAGGCTAGTTAGTTTGACGTCTGTCGTGGGGAATGTGTTAGAGTCAATCATTAAAGAGGTTATAGCTGAGCACTTAGAAAAGCTCAAGGTAATTGGGAAGAGTCAGCAAGGTTTTATGAAAGGGAAATCATGTTTAACCAATTTATTAGAGTTCTTTGAAGGAGTAACATGTGCGGCGGATGAAGGAGAGCCTGCATACGTACTATGCTTGGATTTCCAGAAAGCATTTGATAAGGTGCCACATCAATGGTTATTGAGGGAAATAAAAGCTCATAGTATAGAGGGTAACATATTGGCCTGGATAGAAGATTGGCTGGCTGGCAGAAAACAGAGAGTATGCATAAATGGGTCTTTGTCTGGTTGGCAGGATGTAACAAGTTGGGGTCCGGCAGGGATCTGTGCAAGGGTTTCAACTTTTTCCAATTTACTTAGATGAGGGGAGTGAAGGCATGGTATCTATATTTGCAGATGACACAAAGATAGGTAGGAAAGTATGTTGTGGAGAAGACATAAGGAGTTTGCAGATGGATCGAGATAAGTTGAGTGAGTGGCTAAAAATCTGGCAGATGGAGTATAATGTGGAAAAATGTGAAGTTGTTCACTTTGACAGGAAGAATAAAAAAGCAGGGCATTACTTAAATGGAGAATGACTGCAGAATTCTGAGGTGCAGAAGGACCTAGGTGTTCTTGTGCATGAATCACAAAAAGTTAGTATGCGGGTACAGCATGTAATCAAGAAATGCTATCCATTGTTATGAGAGGAATTGAACATAAAAGTAAGGATGTTATGCTTCAGTTATACAGGGCATCGGTGTGACTGCATCTCGAACAGTGTGTGCAATTTTGGTCTCCTTATTTAACGAAGGATGTAAATGCATTGGAGATGGTTCAAAGGAGGTTTACTAGATTGATACTTGGAATGAGCAGGTTGTCTTATGAGGAAAGGTTGGACAGGCTGGGCTTTTTTCCACTAGAGTTTAGAAGAATGAGGGGTGACTTGATTGAAGTAAAAAAGATTACTGAATGGTCTTGACAAGATGGACGTGGAAAGGATATTTCCTCTGGTGGGTGAGTCCAGAATTGAGGGGCACTGTTTTAAAATTAGGGGTTGCCCTTATAGGACAGAGATTAGGAGAATTTTTTTCTCTCAGAGGGTTGTGCACCTTTGGAACTCTACCTCAGAAGGCGGTGGAAGCGGGGTGACTGAATATTTTTAAGGCAGAGGTAGATAGATTCTTGTTAGGTAGGGAGTCAAAGGTTATCAGGGGTAGATGGAAATATGGAACTCAAAACACAAACAGATCAGCCATGATCTTATTGAATGCCGGAGCAAGTTTGAGGGACCGAATGCACTACTTCTGCTCCTATTTCCTATGTTCAGATGTTCATATGAAGATACTGCTAGGTTCAGCCCAGTGGCAGACCTTTTCCTCCGCCCTTGTGCTGCCTTGTCGTAGCTGCAAGAAAACACTGTTTCACAGTTGATGCTTGAAAAATGCAGCGGGCAACAAAAAATTACAGAAGATTGGGTCATTAACAAGCTCAATAGCATGTTAATTGATCATTTCAAAATGGCAGGCTGGCTGCTGATTTTCACACCCAACCCACCCAATTTGCAGATATAAAATTCAGCCTTAATTTTTCTTTCTCTTTCAACCTTGCTCTTGCATTGAACCAGATTTAGTTATTCGCTGCTCTGACTCAACCAGAAAGATGCAAATCAACTGCCATGGGCAAACAAGTCTTTTCACTGTTGTGTTGTACTATAGCAGAAAGCTCCTTACAGTACAGCATATGTAATCCTGTAGATATAAATCCTGATCCAACACTTTCATTGTTAGCCATTGTCACATTGAAAATGTGGAAAGATACCTTTTTCTCCCTTGAAAGGTCTTATTTAAAACTGTATTTCCACTGTACAGGCTAGGTAAGCATCACAGTTCTAGGTTATACATAACAACTCTTATCATTGTATATGCCACAAATGTTTAACCCATACAGGTTGGAAGTTAGATGGTCAAACAAACTTCATATCAGGATCTAAGCAAGCAAAGTGAGTCCAACATTGAGCTGATATCGAAGGTGGAGATATAATTCAAAACCAAAATACTCTGGATAGTGAAAGTCTGCAAATAAAACAGAAAATACAGGAAATACTCAGCATGTGTGGGCAGCATCTGTGTAGAGAGAAAAAATGTTAGGCCCAATTTTAATTCTCTGCAAGTGGGTGGGTTTGAATGGGGTAAACTTGGGCTCAGGTTACCCCATCAGAAGTGACCCCATGGCCGAACCTACAGGGAGGCTGTCAGGTTTTACTGGCAGCCTTCATAAGTAGTGAGCTGCCCAATTGCATACCAGCGGCAGAGGAAAGATGCCCTTAAGTGACCTCAATTGGGCTAAGGGCCCGACCCCACCACTGGTCAAATACCAGTTGAGGCAGGAAGGCAATGGGCACAGCCCCACCACCACCATCCCACCTGATCCCACATGCAGCGGAGAGTGCTGCCCTCTCTGGAGGACCCCCACCATAAAGGTTAAACCCCCTCCCCCCTGTCTGATTGGCCTTGGTGAGCTCCAGCCTTACATACTTTTACTCCGGGCCTCCTCAATGGTCGCTGTTGTGGGGAATTCTTCAGTCCCAGCAGTGGCCACTGCTCCTGGCGACACTGCTGGGACTGAAGCCATGACTTCAGGCAACTAATTGATAGAACCAAGTTAAATAGGCTTCTGGGCAGGTAGAAGTGGACTCAACCACAAGTTTCCAATGAGCGAGTGAGGCCACCACCTCCTTGTTAAATCCTGGCCAATAATTGTACAGCAGTACTATTTTATGATTGTTTGTAATTTGAGTTGCAAGTACTGTCAAACTAAAATTCAAGACTTTGTAAGGATATTTTTGCATCTTTGTAACCAGCTGCTGAACATACATATATTTTAAGGGACAAAGGTGCACAATTCCATTCAATAAGTAATATATAAATATTAAATAGGTAAACCTCAGCCACAACTATCCATAAACAGGAGTTGGGAGATCACCTGCAATCCTTATTGCTTTTTATAATGAAATGCCACTCTATAGCCTATTCTTGTAATTGTAGCTAAATGATGTGGCTTGTAAGAGACCATTAGTTACAGTCCATAAGAGGCTTTTGTTACTGCTAAATTGTTTCTCTCCTTCACAGTGCCATAAAAAGAATTCAATTTACAAATTCATGAGGTTAACTGATATAAAATGGCTTGCATGCATTTTTAATAATGAACTCATTTTATTTTATGCTATTATATATCACATTTACCATGACAAAATCAGATTTTTTAGGCATCACAATGTCAAACCGAATCCTAACTCAATGTAACTTACTAGGAATGTATCTGATTTCAAATAATGTTGAGTTATATTGAAACTGAATTTTAGCAGTTTGATTATTAGGATTTAAATACGATAGTATTTTAAATTGGATACATATTGATCCATTGGCACATGATACCACACCATGATGTCAAATAGGATACATTTTGCATCATGGGACAGAAATTTCACGTTGGCGTGTGGGGGCGGGCCCCGCACGCTCGTGCGTAAAGTGACACGTGGTGACGTCGGGCAAGAGTCCTGACATCACAGTGCGCCTTTGCGATATTTTGTTGAGCGAGCACAAGTTGATCTCCGATGCGCACCCGCCATTAATTAATGAGCCACTTAAGGCCCTTGAGGCGCCAATCGATGGCGATGGTCTGGACTCACAACCTTCAGGTCAGCACTCTGCAGTGAGGAATCTTTTTTGGGCCTGCAGGTTTCAGGAAACCTTCCCTTAGCCTGGGAATGGAAGCGGAACTCTCCACTGGAGGCACCTCCTCTGAGGAGGAAGGAAGGACTAGAAGGGGGAGGAGGCCAGGAGTGCACATTCAACCTTCAGGGGTGCCACCTTTAGGAGGTCAGGCGCAGGCACAAGGGGTGCAGGGCCAAGAAGTAGTCCAGGACGGAAGGGGCCACAGAAGATGCCACTATCCTGCTGCCAGGGTATAAAAGTGGTGAAACAGCTACCTCAATATGTCTGAGGTGCAGTGCCAAAGGAGACTCCGTCTCTCAAGGGAGACAGTCAACTATATCTGTCAGATGATTGGGCCTGAGATCTCACCTAACTGTGTGGGTGGACACCCCATGCCAGTGGCTCTAAAGGTCACGGCTGCCCTCACCTTCTATGACTCTGGCTCCTTCCAGGGGTCAGTGGGTGATCTTTGCGGTGTCTCCCAATCAGCTGTCCACACTTGTGTCAAGCAAGTTACAGACGCTCTGCTCAACTGTGCATTGACCTTCATCCTCTACCGTTGGGACCAGACAAGCCAGACACAGCGAGCCAGAGGCTTCGCAGCCATTGCTGGCTTCCCCCGTGTCCAGGGTGCAATAGACTGTACACATGTGGCCATCAAGGCGCCAGCAGGTGAGCCCGGTGCCTTCGTCAACAGGAAGGGCTTCCACTCCATGAACGTGCAGATAGTGTGTGATCACAGGATGCAGATTCTACAAGTCTGTGCAAGGTACCCAGGCAGCTCCCACGACGCCTACATCCTCAGACACTCCCAGATGCCAGGGCTCTTCAGTGCTCCAGCCTGTCTGGATGGATGGCTGCTGGGTGACAAGGGCTATCCCCTCAGAAGGTGGCTCATGACGCCTCTCTGCCATCCAAGATCAGAAGCTGAGCAGCGGTACAATAGGAGCCACGGCTCCACAAGGGCTGTGGTGGAGAGAACCATCGGTCTTCTAAAGATGCACTTCCAATGCCTGGACCGCTCAGGGGGCGCACTACAGTACCCCCCAGATCATGTGTTTCTAATAGTGGTTGCAAGTTGCGCTCTCCACAATCATGCGCTGGAAAGGGGGGATGCTGTGCATGATGAAGGCATAGACGCATTGGCTGTGGATGCACATGAAGAGTCCAGCAGTGAGTCCGAGGATGAGTACACACAGGGAAGTGCTGAGGGGGTAGACACTGACCCGGGCATACTCCAGGGAGGCAGGGACACCTGGGAGGCTTTAATCCAATGAACCTTCAACTAGCGCACCACATGTGGACCTCCAGGACAAGCCTGGGTTGTAGCCTCCATATTTGAGACCTAAGTGCAAAATCTGCCTGGTTAGCAACATTAACTAAGGTCCTTTTTAATAAAGCTGAATGTCCCACAAAACACTCATTACATTATTGGAAACCATCCACCTGCAGAAGAAAAGAGGCACCCTCAGCCATGGTGACATGTCTGAATTTAATATTGCAACCAAAGAAACTTAATGAAACAAAATGAAAACGGTGTTCAAAATCACACAACCTCAGAAAGACCTCATTGTGGTCCAACACAAAAGCACCAGTGATAAACCCGTGGTGTTCCTAAGGTGCTCTATGTTTACGTTTTCGGGTGCTACGTCTTGGTGCTGACCCCTTGCTGGGAGTGGCATCTGAGACAGCCTGCAGACTCTGCCGTCCTGTTGGCCTCAATGACCTTGGCAGTCGTCCTCTGGCCCATGGAGCCTGTGCTGGCCCCGCGTGGGAAGGAGCTGCCAGTTCCAAAGCTGGTATCTCCCCAGTCATCACAGCCTTACTGGAAGCAACAGTCACTGGCAGAGGGGTGGAGGAGCTGCCACCCTCATCCGGAGCGCCCTGAGAGGTGCCTGCAGAGCCAGCAGGCAGCTGCTGTGCCGATGTGAGGTCGCTTCGGACCTCCCTGCTCACCGTGGATGGATGGGCACTGAGCTGGGAAACTTGGTGCCCAGACCATCTCCTACACTGCCACTGACCAGCTGAGATCAATGCTGATGTGAGGGCTTGCTGGTCTGAGCGCAACCCCAGGAAGCTCTGATGGGTCTCCTGGAGGAGCCTCTCCACAAGAGTTGCCACTCTCTCCATGGAGGAAGCATGGCGCTTGGCCATGAGGCTCATTGCTTCGGCGAGCGTTCGTGTAGACTCCTCCACCACGGAGACCAAGCCAAGCATAGCCTCATGTATCTCCCCCAGATGCTCCCACACACCCGGCCGCATTTCCTGCGCTTGCTGCATCACGACGACTCCAGAGGCACATCATCAGGCAGCGACTGAGCATGTGCCTGGTCCCCTGCAGTCCTCCGACTGCTGGTGGCATGGGCACTCTCTGTCTCTGCCAGCTCCTCCAGTGACTGTGAAGTGACCTCACCGCTGTGCCCCGGGACACTAGCCGATGTGCTAATTCCCACCGAGGTGCTAATATCTGCGCTGGTGCCTGCCTGGCAGAGATGGTGTGATACTGGTGAGACTTCAGGGCCCTCAAGTGTAAGAGGGGGCCTCTGCTGCTCCTTCTCCAGGCCCTGCTCCGTTGATGCTGAAAGGAAGAACAAGGACAGTGGATCAGTTAACGTGGAGACAATGTCAAAGTGCATCCCTGTCCCCCAGATCATTATGTGCTCATCCTTCCATAAGCAATGGTCAAGCCATGTTGCAAACTTCAATCACTGAACATCCAGCACTGCCATGGCTGCTGGGAGAACAATGGTGACCTCACTGCTGGGCAAACATACCTGCCCGTGGGCCTGGGCACATGGCGCCTCTCCAAATCTAGGCCCTCCTGCCCGAAGCAGCTGAGAATCGCTAACTGTGCCGGCCCGCCGCCAGTCCTCACCCGCTCAGCGGCATTATGTGCATTCTTCTCCTGAAAAGGAGAGAAGAGCATTGATTAGTGTTAATTGTACCTGGAGTCTCTTTGCGGCTGGCCCACTCCAACCAGAGTGGGACATTACAGGGCTCCAGTGTCTCCTCACCCTGCTGCTGCCAAACTCTCACACAAAGATGCTGGGCCTGTCCCCCCCCCACCCACCCCCTTGGCCAAATGCTGCCTACATCACATTTGGCACCACATGGCCTAACCTTCCATAGCAAGGAGGCGCAAGCACGTGGAGCGCAGAGGACAGCTGATCGATCGGTGCCATGCCACCTTGAAGCTCCCCTCCCAACATCTCATCACCCTGACTTTGACATGTCCTGGAGTTCCAGCACTGCGCCTGGGTGCAGTTCCTCCAGGTTGCCCCCAAAGCAGTAATGTGGGTCTCAGTGTACCACATGCTGCGGGGGCAGAACCCATCTCTTCAGCACCCTCTCAGGGTGACTTCGGCATGGGCAATATCTGCTGGCCCACCCAGCGAAGGACACATGCTGTCAATGATTCAATACAGTCACTACACTCAGACTTGGGTGAGGGGGTGGGGGAGGCGGGGGCACCAGGGGGGAAAGCCTACCTGCTGGGTTAAGTGACCAACGTCAACATGGTACTCACCCTTCCTGAGGCCGTTGAAGTGCTTGTGACACTGGATCCAGGTGCGTCGCACCACGTCACAGGAGTGCACCACCTCCGCCACCTCCTCCCAGGCACATTTGGTCATGTGGGGGGGCCTCCTCCTCCTGTCCTGGAGTACCAGGATCTCCCGCCGTTCTGCCACCCCCTCCAGGAGGGCTGCAAGGCAATCATCTGAAAAACGAGGGGCACAGCACCCCCTGCCCTATCCTCCTGCTTGGCCTGATCACCAGCAGCGCTCTGGGGAGCCCTTCCACTGGCCATGATTTGCAGCCTTGGAAAGGCTGCAGCAACTTTTTAAAACAGGCCACCGGGTCGCCATTGGACCCGGCAGTCGTTGCAGACTCGCCACCGCCTGCCCACTCCCGCTGTCCCCGGCGAGCCGCGATTCATGCTGGGTGGGCCTTAATTGGCCTGCCCACGTAAAATGGCAGCGCGGAGAATATCGCGGGCGACGATTGAGTCTGCGCCCGCCTGCGCCTGCACTGCACCCCCGCCAGCCAGAAAATTCTGCTCATGAAATAGTTAGATGGTGTTTTAATAATTAATAATTATTAGTAATTAATAATTAGATGATATATTTATTCCTCATGAATAAGGTTCTTGAAACCATACCAAGTAGCTGTAGGTTTGTTAATACAGCACTTATAATCATACTAGATGATGTGGAAATCAAATGCATTACAATTCTGAGCTCAATCTCCAGGTGGATCAAACCTCCAAATCCAAATTTCCAACACAATAGGCTGATTTAAATGCCTTAGTTGCTAATAATTTTTGTATCAAAATGTTCTTTTATGACATGCTTAGCATAAGTTGATCAAGCCTTGTTCTTGTGCAACTTTACATTTCCAAGCCACAGTGTATTCTGATTTACAGTGATCCAATTGGCATTGGTGAAGATGGTTCAATGTTAAATCATTCTTTTTTCAACTGTCTTAACTTGCCAACAGTAAACAAGTTTTCCATATCTTTTCTTTTTTGAGGTTTTCAGACTCTTTTTAATTATACTTTAATGCAATACCATACATGAATGTACGCAGGGTTTAGTTAAGAATGTATGGTGAGATCTGCCTTTACCTTTACTTATAAGGGATGCAGAATGTTGATTCATACAGGAAATAATGCTCTGTCTACATCTGTGTGCTGCTTCAATTTTATTTGAGGTCAATATTCTAGATTTTAACCATTTGATGAGTCCATTGGTACAAGATCATTTTTACTATATGGACAGGAATGGAAGATGAACATTTTGGGTTAGTATGTTTAGGAAGGAAAGCATAAGTAAAAGAGGAGTTGTAACATTGGTAAACAGGGAATGCACACTGTCGGCAGGACTGATGTGCAGAGAGTCAATATGGTTTGAGATCAATGATAAAAAGAATAGATTGTTGCATTATACTGCAGACTCCAAATGTGGAAGCAAAATGGAAGAAAAATGGGTAGACAAATCAGGGAGATGAGTAGGAACAATCAAATTAGTGCACTAGGAGATTTTAGTTACCCACTCATCAATTGGGTTAGAAAATGAGTAAACAGAAAAAGAGGAATGCAGTTCCTAAAACATGTGCAGGACTTCTTCCTTAAGCAGAAAGTTTATATGCCTCCATGGCGAAAGGTATTTCTAGATAGATCTTGTTGTAAGCAACAAAAAATATCAGCTAAAATAATTCAATATGGCTGAGCACCTGAGGAGTATTACAATATACTGAGATTTAAAGTCAAAATCCAAAAAGAAAAATTTAGTATAAAAACAAAGGCATCCAATCAGAATAGGGAAGATTTGGGGAAAATGTGGAGTGATCTAGCTGAAGTAAGGTAGAAGGAGGAAGGACTGCAGACCAAGGGTGGGATAATTTATAAAGGAGTTTGCAAAGGAGCAGAAAAAAAAGATGGCTACATGTTTCAGAATTCCTTGGATAAATAAAAAGGCCAGAAACAAACTAAATTTTTCTATGAAATTTTAAGATCATTTGCTTTTTTTCTCTCTGATTCTTATCACCTGATATATTACTGATTGTCTAACATTCTGATAAGAAACATCAGGCTTTGTTAAGAGAATAGAATAATGTCCTGACTGGGTAAACCACAGGTCTACTGACTTTCCAACAAATAATTGTCTTATCATCCTCCATGTCAAGTTTCCTTCATGCCTTAACTGTATTTCACTATAGGCTTCAAAAGTACTTACAAAATAGCTTCCTCCGACTATTTTGCATGGAATTGCCACTCTCTTTAGTGACCTTAATGTGTTTTTATCACTAAACCAAAAGCAAGTAGTCCTTTCAGATTCCTTAACCTTCCTAACTACTTAATCCTCACTACTTAGTGAATCAAAGTAAGTGAATTAAGATAACATTTTAAACAAACTGCTCCACATACTGTCAAAGTGCAAGCAAGGAATTTAATGAGCTTGTTACAAGCACATTTCTCACAGGACTAAAATGCCTTGTGATCAGTATAATTTGTTTGGATCCTTCATAATCTTTGTTCTCTTCCTTGGAATTCTTTTCATCATGTATCATTTTGGGGAATCTGCCACTCCATTTTGGGCAATTCACTGCATAATGGTACTTTGATTGACACCTGTAGCACCTAGTAACTGTTCCTTGGGCATCCCTGGGATTCATTCACCTATTATTGCTCTTCCAATTCTGTCTTCTGCTGTAATAGCCAGATATGCTAAAGGAGCTTTCATCCTACATCTACCTGTCTTTAACCTTTCCCTTAACACCTGTGTTTTGATATCTGGCAATCGAGTCCTCTATTTTTTATGTCACTGCACAATATTCTATTTGTTCCAAAAATGCTGAAGGAGATAGCTGTTTCCTGAGGATTTTTTTCAAACATCTGAACCAACAGGGTCTCCTCCTCCAAAAACTGAACGCCAATTAGAACCAGGAACTTTTTATTTGAGACATTGTGGCACAACCCAGGAATTTAAAAATGCTAGTACTGATGCAGGGATTCAAAATTAATTTTGTAAATCTTTTATATAATCTGTTAAGGTCTATGATGTATTCCTCCATGGAATGACCAACTGTTTTTTGAAAGCTATCGAATTCTGACCATGCCTCATTGACATTTAACAGATTATCTTTCTTGTAGATTTCATCCAAGAACTTTAATAGAAGGTCCAAACTTTAATTATAATTCAACTGATGAACATCCAGCTCACAAAATACTTTACTTATTATTTTACTTCTGGTAGGAAGCAACAATGCTTAGGCCACACACCTTGGTAAGGGCATAACCCATGTCTACGTATCCAATTCATTTGTCCACTGATCATGTGGTTTAGACTCCAAGACCAATGGACAGCTATCATACCTCAACATTTTACATTTAATTTCTACTATTTTTCACAATGGCTATCAGGATTATAGTTTCCTGTCTGAAGTTTTTTTTTCTTAGCTTCCAACTTTCACTTTTAGGCACCATCCTCTCTACCATGTTGTATTCCAGATAGCCATTTGGTGAAGGATAGAACTGGGGTCAATCTTTATACAATTTTATATTTAATAACAGAGTTGCACATTACAAGCATACAACTCCTAACCCAACAACCACAGTTTTAGTCTGTGTTTAATTTTAGGGACTCAAGTTGTAAGTTTTTTTGGGGGTATTTAACTTCTAAATCTGTGATTCTGCACACAATCAATAGTAATTTATTCTTTTAAGACTTTAACTATTTAGACAATAGGAGACAATCTATTGGTCAGGACACATTTATTAAGCAACAAAAATAATACTTAATATGCTCGGCAGCAACTTTACTGGCTCAACATGGTTCTTGCTTCCCAACTCATCCTAGGGCACAAGGCCACACATTGTCTTCTCTCTCTCTTCTGGTCATTTCCTTGGTCTATGTTCCCAGCTAGAAAGCAGTCTCTTGTCTTTAGTTTTCAAATTCAGCGCACCTGGCAGCTCAAAGCTGGTGTTTTTTTTAATTCTTTCCAAACCACAACCACCAGAGTGAGGGGTGACTTGTTGAAGTATATAAGATACTGAATGGTCTTGACAAGGTGAACATGGAAAGGGTGTTTTCTCTTGTGGGTGAGTCCAGAACAAGGGGGCACTGTTTTAAAATTAGGGATTGCCCTTGTAGGACAGAGATGTGGAGAATTTTTTTCTCTTAGAGAGTTGTACAACTTTGGAACTCTCTGCCTCCGAAGGCTGTGGAGGCAGGGTCATTGAATATTTTTAAGGCGGAGGTAGATTGATTCCCTTACCTAACAAGAATCTAAGGTCATCAGTGTTAAGTGGGAATGTGGAATTCAAAACACAAACAGATCAGCCATGATCTTATTGAATGGCAGAGCAGGCTCGAGGGGCTGAATGGCCTACTTCTGCTCCTATTTTGTATGTTTGTATGTATGTTCATATGGGCACTCCTCAGTCATCTCGGTCTCATCAGATACGACGGTCTCTGGCAGAGGGGCGGAGGAGCTGCTGCCGTCATCCACATCAGCCCTGAAAGGAGATTGCAGATGTGAGCTACAACTCGTCTGCCAACATGAGGTTGGTTTGAATCTCCCTGCTCACCATTGATGAATGGGCAGCTAGCTAAGAGACTAGGTGCCTCATCCATCTCTCACGCTGGCAGCCACCTGCTGAAGTCACTGCCAGTATGTGGGCTTGCAGGTCTGAGCGCAGGCCCAGAAAGCCCTGATTCCTGAAGCTGCCTCTCCATGAGAGTCTCCACTCTCTCTATGGAGGAGGCTGTGTATTCAGAGCTCTGGCTCAATGCAGTGCTCACGCTCCTCCAAGACAGGCACCATGGCACGCAATCCCTCAGGGATCTCTGCCAGATCTTCCTGCGCATCCCGCTGGACATCCAACATCTGCTGCCTGATGGACGACTGCACATCATCTGCTTCGGGCTCAGCAGTATCCTGGTCTCCAGCAATCCTTCGGCTGCCAGCGCCCTCTTGTCTCTCTGCCTCTGCCAGCTCCTCAGGTGAGTGAGATGTGCCCTCACCATTGTGCACTACCATCTGATCTGACATGCTAATGGCCACTGATGTGCCTGTGTCTGTGCTGGGGCTTGGTGCAGATGGAGGATGTGATGTGAGTGCATCTGGCAGCTGTTCCTCCTCAGGGGTCAATGGACGGTCCTCAGGGTCTCTCTGGCGTCATGAAGATGGGGGACCTGAGGGAGGAAGAGAATATGTCAGTCGCGAACATCATTCCGAAGTCACTGTGCATGCACTCTGGTTGCTTCTCACAATGGGCATATGCCTCAGAAAGGCGTTCTGAATGGACAAGCAACAGGGACAATTGGTTTTCACATCCCAGTCTAACAGCCACCGTCCTACATCTCTTATATCCTTCCCCAGTCTTTTCATTGTCCACTGGACTCTTACCCTCCAAGATCCCTACCTCTCCCTGACCAGTGGACCTAGCTCCATGCTCGCTGGCCATCTCCAGTGCTTCCTCCTCCGCCTGAGTTAAAATAAGGAGGTTTGGCACTCAACCGCTCGTTCATCCTTGCTCCTGCATGTTATGAATCCTCTTCTCCTGTAATGACAAAAGTGCTATCATGAGTTCTCACTCTACATGCCAGGCCATACCAGCCATAACCCCAGGAGACACAGGTTCAGGTGCCCATCACATTGCCCCACCTCACCCTTACATATATGCCAACCTTTCAGTCTAATTATTTAGTCTTTCAAGGCACATGTATATGTGCCATTTTAGATTCTGTATTTCACACCTGTGAGCACCAATAAGTCCTGCCACCCACGAAGGCACATTTGAAATGGAATCTGTACTCACCCTGGCAGAGTGCAGAAGGTCATTGAACCTTTTCCTGTACTGGATCCATGTCTGGCGAGCAACATCATGCCCACTCACCTGGACTGCCACCTCTGTCCAGGCCTTCTTGGTGAGGTGAGGTGGCCTCCTCTTACTGTCTCACGACAGCAAAATCTCACGGCGGGCATTTGCTGCCTCCAGAAGAACTCGCAGGCCGTCATCTAGAAACAGGTGGGGACAAACTGGCTATGGAATTTCCATCCTACCTGGCATGGGCCACAGTTCCAGGTGCCATAATGCTGACAGTAACAGCAGAATTACTTCCTGATGCAGTGCAACACACAGAATGTCAATGTAGCTCCCTGAGGCACTTGAATACGCATTGCCAGCCTTCAGGGCGCTCCTAGGCAACTTTTAAACGCCCCACCCTCAACCTCAATGATCCCAGCACCCACCGTCTTCCCGCTCCCACTGGCAATGCTGAGCCTGTCTCTGTGTGCGTTTCATGCTGGTCACCAGTCAGTTGGCCAGCCAGCGTGAAATCGAGGTCAGGAGCCGATTGCAGGCAGGAGTGGATTTCACATTTGCTTCTGGGCCCACCGATCGTGCTCCCGCACCACACTGAAAATTCACACCTATGTTTTAAGGAGCTTATTAATGGAGAAAGGAAAGGTAGAGAGGCAGAGAGGTTTTTGTAGGGAATTCCAGATCTTAGAGCCTGACAACAGGCACGGTGGCCAATGGTGGAACAATTGAAATCAGGTGAGCATGTTGAAGGTGGGTTGGAGTCATTTTTTCTATTTTTAAGTGCCCACCAACACTTTCCCTCCTCCTGTCCAAGCTGGGGGTGATATTAACCCCTTATGAGAATTAAGGAAATTGGTAAAAAGAGGAATAAGGACAGTAAGAGATGAAAGCAAAATATTGCGGATGCTGGAAATCTGAAACAAAAACAAAAATAGCTGGAAAAACTCAGCAGGTCTGACAGCATCTGTGGAGAGGAATACAATTAACGTTTTGAGTCCATATGACTCTTCATCAGATGTGATGAAGAGTCATATGGACTCGAAATGTTAGCTGTATTCTTTTCCACAGATGCTGTCAGATCTGCTGAGTTTTTCCAGCTATTTTTGTTTTTGTTTCAGTAAGAGCTGAGCTTGAGGAGAGAATTTCAAACAATATTAAAAAGAGCAATAAGGTATTCTACAAGTTTATCAGTAGACAGAATTATTAAATGTGAGATAAGGTCTCTGAGAAGAGAGGATAGTCAGTTAATGGAGGCTAACTGAAAATTAGTGTGCTGCTGAACAATGCCTTTGCTCAGTGCTTGCGAAAGAGCAGATATTGGAAAGTGGGTATATTGTGAATTGGTTAGAAGTGAGATGAGGGATGTTGTATTCAATAAAAGGAAAGTACCAGAGACATCGGGGATATTTGTCTCTGGATACTTCAGGCACTAAAGAGCCCCTGAGGTGGTCAAGGTGGAATCTTCGTCTGCAATGCTGGTTAAACCTACCTTTAGCACAAGATGCCATCTTGGTAAAGGAGCTGAAGCGTGAGCTAGGAACAGCTGCCCAGAGGATCATTAAGGCTGGGACTGCCAATTAAATTGCCTGCTAAGGCTCATTAAAGAGGCCTCATGCTGCTCTGAGGGCTTGTACTTCAATCAACAACCTCTACTTATCAATGACTAGCTGAATAGGAGTAATCAAGTCATTGCTGAGGATTTCAAGTGCTACTTAAAGCTTTCACAGTTCACTTGATGCTGGAAATAAAATGCATTAGAAAAGGACGTTTGAGACACATCGCAAGACTTCCTGAGACACATTGTCAAGACTTCACCAATACCAATCAGCATTTATTTTGCAAATTCTCTGAGGACTTTACCTACAGTGAGTGCTGCATTACTCTACCTTATTAGTGAATTTATAAGAGTCACTAGGATAAAGGGAGTGTTTGATATTGAGGATTTGGCTAGGGGAAAAGACAGCAAATAAGAGGACAAGATTCTCGCAAAGGGTGGAGGAAGGATTTCAGCAGAAGGTTGTAGCTCCCTCGTGCCTGATGCCTTACCACATTGCAGATTCCATTTCTAAACTACCCTCTAAAGTATGCATACTGCAGTATCTGAGCTCTGTGTCCCCCAAGGTCTATCCTTGACACCACTCCAACCTCCCACCCTGCCCCAACCCTATTTCTCATCTACATTTGCTCATTCGTAACATCGAGCTGAATTTTGCCGTCAGCGAGAAGGGGGTGGGGCCTGCTCGCCGACGCGCAAAATAACACAGGATGACATCAGGGGGGAACCCCCGATGTCATCCCGCCCCATTTAAATCTTCAGGAAGGTGGGGGCACAGCAAAATCAGCTGTCCGCCCACCGACCTGTCAATGGCCAATTGAGGCCATTGACAGGATAATCGAAACAATTAAAGGACCTGCCTGTCCAACCTTAAGGTTGGTGGGCAGGCCAGGAGCCCCAGCGGGCAATAGAAAAAACATGAAACCTCATCTACTGGTGGGATGAGGTTTCATGTAGGGTTTAAAAAACTTTAATAAAGTTTTAGTGAAATATATTAACATGTCCCATCTCGTGTGACATTGTCACATCAGGGGGACATGTTAAGAATTTTTTTATTTTTCTATTTTTAATGTTTGAACAACTTTCAGCGATCTCCCTGAGGCAGCACTTAGCCTCAGGGAGACGTCTGCTCTTTTGTGTGCATGCGTGAAAGAGCGCACTCTCGCATTTGGGGAATCCCCCCCGCCCACACAGGAAGCGCATAGCGCTTCCTGCCGGGTGGCATGCTTCTCCGGCAGGGATTGGGATCGGGAGATTGGGTTGGGCCCGCCCGCCCGAAGGATAGAAAATTCTGCCCTTCGTCTGAAAACACAAAGTTAGTTTTCACATGTATGTTTGTGACACCCAGCTCTATCTCACCACCACCTCTCTCAACTCTTCCACTGTTGCTAACTTTTCATACTACTTATTCGACATCCAGTTCTTGATGGGCAGAAATTTCTTCCAATTAAATATTGAGAAAAAAGGAGCCATTTTAATTTCAGTCCCCATCCAGACTCTGTTATCTAGCTACTGACTCCATCCCTCTCCCTGGCAACAGTCTAAGATTACACCAGTCTGACTGAAGCCTTGATGTCACATCTGACCCTGAGATGAGCTTCCAACCTCATATTTGTACTATCACTAAGGCCAAATATTTTCACTTCTGTAATATCACCTGACTTCCCTGTGGCTCAGCTCATCTGCTGCTGAAACACTCACTTGTGCCTTTGTTACATCTAGATTTGACTATTCTATTGATTGCTGGCTGGACTCGCACATTCTACTGTTCATAAACTTGAGGTCATCCAAAATTTTGTTGCCTGTGTCTTAACTCTCACAGGCCCCATTAACTTATTATCCCTGAGCTCGCTGACTTCCTGATCAAGCAATGGCTTGAATTAAAATTCTCATCCTTTTTTTCAAATCCCTCTATGACCTCACTGTAAGATGTCACCTTCTACCCTGGACAAGTTAAACTACGATTAGGGTGCAAGAATTATGGGAAATAATGAGGCAACACTCAAAGCCCAAATTAAACACTCATGCCTTTACTAGTTTTGTTAGGAATACCAGTTAGCAATACAATACAATTTGTGGGAAAGCAGCCTGCAGCTTTTAGTAGGTTTTGTCTTACTTCAAAAAGTAAGTCACAGAGTCACATGAGGGGACATGTTTCATGACATTTTTATTTTCTTCATTTTTTTTTCCAACTGTGCTTCATCTCCCTGAGGCACCTTTGTACCTCAGGGAGATTGAAGCGCTCTTTCGTGCGCATGCGTGAAGCTTGTGCTAGGCCCGCTCGCCCTCCTCCCCCCACCCGCACAGGCAGCACTTAGCGCTGCTGCTCATGTTCCACACTGGGCGGGCCTTAATTGGCCCGCCCGTGTAAAATCGCGGTGCAGTGTTGATTGCAGGCAGCGGTCGGCTTCCCAAACACTCCCACCCACCCCCGCTGAGCATCCCCGCCAAGGGCAAAATTCTGCCCAATATTACCGGAACCACCTTGAGATGCACATCTTGGTGCAATATCATTCAATTTGGAACTACATTTAATTAATTTAACTCTCTTTGGTAGCTGCACCACATATACTATAGGTTGACTACAACAAAAACAGAAACAGAAATACCTGGAAAAACTCAGCAGGTCTGGCAGCATCGGTGGAGAACAGCACAGTTGACGTTTCGAGTCCTCATGACCCTTCAACAGAACTAAGTAAAAATAGGAAAGGGGTGAAATATAAGCTGGTTTAAGGGGGTGGGGGGGGGGTGGGGGGAGAGAAGGGGGGGGGGTGGTGTTGTTGGGACAAGCAACCAGTGATTGGAGGAGATAACCAAAATACGTCACAGACAAAAGAACAAAGAGGTGTTGAAGTTGGTGATATTATCTAAAGGAATGTGCTATTTAAGAGTGGAGAGCAGGACCAGCAAGGTACAGATAGCTTTAGTGGGGGTTGGGTGAAATAAGACTAAAAGGGCATAAAAGGTATAGATAAACGATGGGTGGAAATACATTTAAAAATAATGGAAATAGGTGGGAAAAGAAAAATCTATATAAATTATTGGAAAAAACAAAAAGGAGGGGGAAGAAACGGAAAGGGGGTGGGGATGGAGGAGAGTGTTCAAGATCTAAAATTGTTGAACTCAATATTCAGTCCGGAAGGCTGTAAAGTGCCTAGTCGGAAGATGAGGTGCTGTTCCTCCAGTTTGTGTTGAGCTTCACTGGAAAAATGCAGCAAGCCAAGGACAGACATGTGGGCAAGAGAACAGGGTGGAGTGTTAAAATGGCAAGCGACAGGGAGGTCTGGGAAATGCTTGCGGAAAGACCGAAGGTGTTCTGCAAAGCGGTCACCCAGTCTGCGTTTGGTCTCTCCAATGTAGAGGAAACCGCACTGGGAGCAACGAGTGCAGTAGACTAAGTTGAGGGAAGTGCAAGTGAAATGCTGCTTTACTTGAAAGGAGTGTTTGGGCCCTTGCACGGTGAGGAGAGAGGAAGTGAAGGGGCAGGTGTTGCATATTCTGCGTTTGCATGGGGAGGTGCTGTAGGAGGGGGTTGAGGAGTAGGGGGTGATGGAGGAGTGGACCAGGGTGTCACAGAGGGAACGATCCCTACGGAATGCCGCCAGGGGGGGTGAAGGGAAGATGTGTTTGGTGGTGGCATCATGCTGGAGTTGGCGGAAATGGCGGAGGATGATCCTTTGAATGCGGAGGCTGGTGGGGTGATAAATGAGGACAAGGGGGACGCTATCATGTTTCTGGGAGGGAGGAGAAAGCGCGAGGACGGATGCGCGTGAGATGAGCCGGATACGGTTGAGGGCCCTGTCAACTACCGTGGGTGGAAAACCTCGGTTAAGGAAGAAGGAGGACATGTCAGAGGAACTGTTTTTGAAGGTAGCATCATCAGAACAGATGCGACGGAGGCGAAGGAACTGAGAGAATGGGATGGAGTCCTTACAGGAAGCGGGGTGTGAGGAGCTGTAGTCAAGGTAGCTGTGGGAGCCGGTAGGCTTGTAATGGATATTGGTGGACAGTCTATCACCAGAAATTGAGACAGAGAGGTCAAGGAAGGGAAGGGAAGTGTCAGAGATGGACCATGTGAAAATGATGGAGGGGTGGAGATTGGAAGCAAAATTAATAAATTTTTCCAGGTCCCGACGGGAGCATGAAGCAGCACCGCAGTAATCATCGATATACCAGAGAAAGAGTTGTGGGAGGGGGCCGGAGTAGGACTGGAACAAGGAATGTTCCACATACCCCATAAAGAGACAGGCATAGCTGGGGCCCATGCGGGTACCCATAGCCACACCTTTTATTTGGAGGAAGTGAGAGGAGTTAAAGGAGAAATTGTTCAGTGTGAGAACAAGTTCAGCCAGACGGAGGAGAGTAGTGGTGGATGGGGATTGTTCGGGCCTCTGTTCGAGGAAGAAGCTGAGAGCCCGCAGACCATCCCGGTGGGGAATGGAGGTGTAGAGGGATTGGACGTCCATGGTGAGGAGGAGGCGGTTGGGGCCAAGGAACTGGAAATTGTTGATGTGACGTAAGGTGTCAGAGGAATCACGGAGGTAGGTGGGAAGGGACTGGACAAGGGGAGAGAGAAGGGAGTCAAGATAACGAGAAATGAGTTCCGTGGGGCAGGAACAGGCTGACACAATCGGTCTGCCGGGACAGTTCTGTTTGTGGATTTTGGTAGGAGGTAGAATCTCTGCCGATGCTGCCAGACCTGCTGAGTTTTTCTGTTTCTGTTTTTGTTTTCCAGCATCCGCAGTTTTTTGTTTTTTATCTATATGCTGACTATATCTGCTATGCTGTACAGTCGCTTGTACAAGGGTTAATCACATCCAACCTCATATTATTTCATATCACCAGCCATTCCTGTGGCTTACTGGAAACCTTTCATTGAAATGCACCCAGGTGATATTTTTTCGATTCCTATTTGATGGTATGATTTCTCTGTCTTTATCTTATATACTAAGTGGCTTCCCACCAATTAGCATTCTATCTCATTCATGAGCCCTGGAGAAACTTTATGGCCCAATACAATATTCTCATAAGGTATTTAAAAGAGAATCAAATGTTTTCATTTGATTCCAGGTATTAATAAATGTGTTTGTCCATTCTTTCTTTTAGGCAATGTTTTGTTTTTCCAAAATAACCCGTGTGCCTGACATTTAGCATTTCAAAATTACCCCAAATTCAAATGCTTTTGTCAATCTTCAAATTTATTTCTCCCCAAAAGAAATGCTATTCCTCAGGAACCACCTAGCCTACTTTTCATTAGGTTGTTTTAATGAAAATCTGACTATGGCAGCCTGCCTGCCCTTGCGCAAATTGAGGCCCCTAAGTGGCTTTAATTTTGAAGCCAGTGGGAGGAGGTCAGGGGCAAGGAGGAGATCCATTTCCTTTCCAAATCAGGCCCCTCCCAAGGTCTGCCCTCCTCCCCCCAGATGTTCCCTCCCTGCCTGGCCTTGCCATCAGGAACCTCACAACCCTTACCTCCCCCCCTGGTCCCCCCCACAAATCCCTAATCAGATTGGCCAGTACCCCTCTGAGTCTGGACTTCCTCCCAGGTGAGATGCAGAAGCCCCACCTCCTGTGAATTGACGCTCCACAGAGTGTTAAATGGCTGCAGGGCAGCAGCGATCAGCGGGGACATGTTCCTCACCAACCTTCTTTGGTGGCTGGGCGGGAAACTCCGGCATCTGAAAAATCCTGCCCAATGATGCCCTTGATGGTTTTACATTGTAGACAGAAGCTCTTATAATTATTATCTGCCCTTCTTGAGCTCTTTATCCCTGAAGATAACAATCATCCTAAATAGATTAAAGCCAAGTCTTTGAAAGCCTTTCTTTCAAAATTGTTACCATGATGTGACACTTGGGGCGGAATCTTCCACTCTGAAGTCTAAGTTCAGTGGCAGGCACGGACATACGAGTGATTCCCGCAGGAGGGCAGGATGCCTGAACACGTGCGGCCTTGCACTGTTCAGCTCATTACTCATGCATCTGTGCAGAGCACGGCGAATCTTGTGGCAGCTAAGCAGGTAGTCACCCTCCCTGTCATTACCTCTGGGGTCAAAGATCCGGGTGCCAGATTTGAAGGACACCCATACAGCCTCCCTCTCTTCCTCCCCTTAGCTTGCCTCCCATGTCCAGCCTCCGCTCTACCCTTCCACCCTACTGCCCACCTTCTAGCCTTCACGCAGTTTGTCCCACCAGCACCCGATATGAGTGAAGTTATGAATGGTCTCTAAGAAGGAGAAAGCAGTCTCTACTGACCTCAGTGTCACAGAAGACGTGAAGCTTGCCAAGTGCATGCCACTTTATACAGTCGTAAAACTGATTATTCTAATTTCCTGCTCGTGGGGAACTTAATTTGGCAGGAGCACTTGATTCCAGCGAGGTGGCCTTTTAATGAGCATGCATGGCATGCTAATGCATACAAACAAGCTTCCTGGCATTGTTCAACAGGAAGTTCAACCTGCCTTTAACCGACCTTTAAAGTCTCAAAAACAGAATTCCAACAGTTCATCCCAACATCGGGAAGCTGATTCTTGGCCTCACGCCAAATTTAATAATACAAAGGTTAATGTGTAATGAACTAAAAAAAACTGCCAGCAGAAGGTGGAGTGAAACATTCACATTCGAGCTAACAGCATTTTAGATTAAAGTCTATTTCCAAACATTTTTTAGCCTTTTTAAAAAAACCTTCCCAATCCAAGATTTTAGAATAACCAATGTGTCTAAACAACCAGAATCACTTCAAATGTTCCAAAATCCAATTCACACCATTAAACCATTAGGTCAGAGGCTGGGAATTCTGCGGAGAGTAACTCACCTCCTGACTCCCCAAAGCCTGTCCACCATCTTCAAGGCACAAGTCAGGAGTGTGATGGAATACTCTCCAGTTGCCTGGATGAGTGCAGCTCCATCAACACTCAAGAAGCTCGACACCATCCGGGACAAAGCAGCCCACTTGATTGGTGCCCCTTCCACAAACATTCACTCCCTCCACCACTGATGCACTCTGACTACAGTGTGTATCATCTACAAGATGCACTGCAGCAAGTCACCAAGGCTCCTTTGACAGTATCTTCCAAACCTGTGAGCTCTACCACCAAGAAGGACAAGGCTAGCAGATGCATGGGAACACCACCACCTGGAAGATCCCCTCCAGGTCACTTGCCATCCAGACTTGGAAATACACTGCCGTTCCTCCACTGTTGCTGGGTCCAAATCCTGGAACTCCCTTCCTAACAGCACTGTGGTATTCCTACAACACATGGCTCGCAGTGGTTCAAGAAGGCTGCTCAGCACCACCTTCTCAAGGGCAATTAGGGATGGGCAATAAATGCTGGCCTAGCCAGTAGTGCCCACATCTCATGAACATTTTTTTTTAAATTGAAAAAAATCTAAACTGCCAATTCTTACATGTGTGAATTTTATATCCAAAATAAAAACTCCCACAATGAATTTCAGGCACTCACGACTTAACAAGTTAACCTGAGTAATTCAAACTTGATTCAGGTTAGCATGCATTAGCTCAAGATAGAAAAGGATGGCATGTGCATAAATAAGAAAAGATAAGTTACATCATCTTCCCTGTTGCTCCTTCAGATGCCCTTCCAAATGCCTATATTAAAACCAAAAAAAAGTTAACTTCAACAAAACTCTCCAACATTCTTACATTAAAAAGAGTTAAAGAGGGTTGAGCTTCCCACACCTATAGGTTGAAACATTCACAGCAGTGTTTAAGAGGCAACGCTGCAACTTTGCAGTTCTTAACAGTTCAAAAACAATTCTCCTTTATTCTACCATTTTCTTATTTACACCAATTTCGAATACCTGATGTGATCTATATTATCTCCTTCTGTACTGATTCAAATGCCCAGATCTTTGTTACTGAGGTGGGTAGCTTGAATCAGGTAAGTTCCTGATTCACCAGACACCCCTCAGAAAGAAGACCCCTGAAAGTTGTGATCCTTGTTCTGGGGTTGGTGGGTGCAAGATAGAATCAGCTCTCCAACCCCAGAAATAGAACCTAGGGGACCATGGGGATGGGTGGGTGCTGTCACAGGCTGGTTAGAAGGCCTGCCTTGGTTTTCTGGACTCTGTGCAAGTTATGTTATAAGACTATAGGTTCTCTAGCCCTCACACCCCTACCCACTGTCATCCACTTCCAATGGCCTCTTATATCCTCCATTCCACCATGCTAACTCATGCCAACTCATGTCTCTAAAGCACTTTATGCTTCCTTGCCAACTCATGTCAGCTCAACCAGTTTCCACCCTGGGCAGACCTCAGGAGCCATGTGGAGATGAAATAAAATAAATTCCTAAATATTCAATACCCCACTCATTATACAGACTTAATCATAAAAAAAACTCCCATTCATGAAAACCAAATCAAAGCTTATTTTAAATCTCAGGTGCTTAATCACTTATAAAAACAAGCAAACTTCTATTCATATCCAACATCAATGACCGCTAATCCTTCAATTGGTTCTTTAACCTGTCAATCAAACTGTGAACTCAGAGCACCCCTGCTGAGAAAGTTGTACTTTAAAGAGCCCTTCGGAAAATGTCAACAAACAACTATTGAAATTGCTAGACCAGATGTTACACCAACTGGTTTGTCAATCAAAGCAATGCAGCAGTTTTCTTTTTAACTCCAACTGTTACCTGCAGCCTGTTTTTTTCACTTTTAAAGGCTTGGGGATTTAAAACCTGATTGTGACATTTAAACAGGCCTATCCACCCTTCAAGAGTGTTAATGTCTACTTCATAAATTTGTGATTTCCACATTGCAATTTAAGGCCTTTGCAACAGCCAAAATGGGGTCTGTTGAACTCAGCACTGAATTCAAAGGGCCCTGCTGAGTTCAGGTTTCCTTCATATGTAAATCACACCCTTTCCCCTTGCCCCTACCAGCAAAAATTGGATCTGTCGCAAATGGGGGCAGAATCTCTGCATCCAGGTCCCTCCCCCCATTTTTGAAGGTCCACAGAATCTACTCAATTCTACAAAAATCTGGCCCAAAATCTAAAATTCAGTAAGTGTCCATTAGTTCTTGAAAAATTCTTAATACTTCTTTCTGATATATGGGAGAGGTATAATGACATGGGGCAGAATTTTTAGCTTGCCTTGCCTGGCCTGCTCGAGTGTTAAATAAAGCACATTGACATCGGCCGAGCGTGCCTACATCAACGTGCACTCTTGCGATATTTCGCCAAGTGGGCGCGTGATGGAGATGGAGGTGCGCCCGCCATTAATTAAGTTGCCAGCTAAGGCCCTTGAGATACCAATTGTCTCTGACTTTACATAGCCCATGTGATTTTTAGGCCATCGCATGGGCAAAACGAGCAGGCCACAGTTAGCACAACCTCATGCGGGATAAGAGGCATTAGTGGCCTTGTTAAAGCGATTAGTGAGGAGTGCAGGATATCACTTGCGGCTGGTTGCTTCTGTGAACAGGACAGCTTCACCTCGCTTCAGAGCTTTACTCAGAGAATTTCGAGTCTTCAGTTCAGGACTCAGTGTTGTTTTCCAGACCGCCAGAGGATTCACCCCATGAGGCCTTCCAGGTATCAGACAGCCTTTCCATATCCGGGTAATGGGGATTGTGGTCTCCGTTGGAGGCACCTCCTCTGAGGAGGAAGAGAGGACCAGAAGTGGGAGGAGGCCAGGTGTCCCTATTCAGCTTCCAGGGGAGTGACCTATGGGAGGAGAGGTGCAGGCATAAGGGGCACAGGGCCAACAGGAAGTCCAAGGTGGAAGGGGCCGCAGAAGACGCCAATATCCTGCTGCCAGGGTTTACAGGCAGCAATGCAGCTACCTCAATATGTTTGAGGTGCAATGCCGAAAGAGACTCCGTCTATGACCTGCATCTGTCAGAGAATCGGCCCTGAGATCAGCACTGACTTTGTGGGTGGACCCCCCATGCTAGTGGCGCTGAAGGTCACAGTGGCCCTCAACTTCTATGCCTCTGGCTCTTTCCAGGGGTCAGTGGGGGATCTTTGTGGAGTGTCCCAATCAGCTGTCCATAGTTGCTTCAAACTGCTGACAGACGCTCGGTTCAGGCGTGCATTGACTTTCATTCATTACAATACGGATGAGGCCAGCCAGGCAGAGCGAGCCAGAAGCTTCGCAGTGATTGCTGGGTTCCCTCATGCACGTGGCCATCAAGGCACCAGTGGGTGAGCCGGGGATTCCACTCCATGACCATGCAGATAGTGTGTGTTCACAAGATGCAGTTTCTGCAAGTGTGTGCAAGGTACCCTGGAAGCTCCCATGACACTTACATCTTCAGGCACTCCCAGATGCCGAGGCTCTTCAGTGGTCCAGCCCAACTGGATGGATGGCTGCTGGGTGACAAGGGCCATCCCCTCAAAAGGCGGCTCATGACGTCTCTCCGCCACCCAAGAACAGAGGCCGAGCAGCGGTACAACAGAAGCCATGCCTCCACAAGGGCGGTGGTAGAGAAAATGCGCTTCAAGATGCGCTTCCGATGCCTGGACCATTCAGGGGTCGCACTTCAATACCCCCCAGATCGTGTGTCACTGATAGTAGTTGCTTGCTGAGCTCTGCACAATCTGGCACTGGCAAGGGGAGACACAGTGGAGGAAGATCTTCGTGTAGCTGCACAGGCAACAGATGATGAGTCCAGTAGTGAGTCCGAGGATGAACATGGTGAGGAGTATGCTGAGGGCATGGATGCTGACCTGGGTAACCTCCAGGGAGGAAGAGACACCCGGGATGCTTTGGTCCAACGCCAACCAAATAAAAGCCACCACCATATGCCAGGGCTGCAGGCTCCATGCTCGATCCCAGACAGGACCATTCCTTGGTCAACAACATATACTCTGTGCCTTTGCAATAAAGTATCAGAAGACACATGCCCATCATAACATCATGGCCTACCCTGCACCTATAGAACAAATGAAGCATACAGAGGCCAGTTGCACAAAATAACATATCATTTACTTGTGAATGTTAAATATTGCAGAAATTTATATGAACTGGTAAAATTCTGCCCATAATGAAAAGGGCAAATGGAACACTGAGGCTCAACATTTCAATATCAACTCCAATTCCACATTCTCTCACATTTAAACTTTTCAGTGAACATTTCCCCTTTCCACAGATCCCTAAGTAAATTTTATTCAGGTTTTCTCCTCTTAATTTTGGGTGAAATAGACATGTTTAATAATCACATTCACTCTTTCATGCTTCTATGCAACCATAGAAAAATGGGGTTAGATTTTATGTTTTTTGTCAGGGTGAGGGAGGCGGAATGGAAACTGAATGCTCTGCTCGTTCTCCCCTGCTGCCCCCGGTGTCTCAGCTTGTTCAATCAAGCATCAGATGGCCAATTAGTGGCCGTCCAGTGGAAGGAGGTAAATTAGAGGTGCAAAGGTGGGGCTCCAAGCCCAATCAGGACTGTAGGCTGGAACATCATGCGGCAAGAGGGCAATGCCACGAACAAGAAGTGGGTCAAGGTTGCAAGTTTAAAGGTCCCATGCTTTCTGAATGTCTCTTTACTTTTTACTGAAGGCTCAAAAAATGCTCAAAGATAAGTTTTTTAAAAATGCAGACGCTGCTACCTCGAGCAGCGGAATCTGCTGCTACACTCAGCCATGGTCTCAGTGGTAGGGCTTTCCTCTGCTCTTGTGCCACTTCATTATAGCTGCCTTGAAACACTCCCAGAATGTTTCACAGCTGATGGCCAAAAAATGTAGCGGGCAACAAAAAAATTTCAGATGATTGGATCATTGACAACTTCAATAGCATGTTAATTAGTAATTTCAAAATGGCAGGCGGGTTGCCAATTTCCACACCTGCTCACCTTCTGTATTTTTGGAGACTGACGTGATGATGTTGTATTTTCAACCCAATGTTATCATGCCCTATTTTACGTTCACACGGGATTTGCAGACGTAAAATCCAGTCCATAGATCCCTGGAATGAGTTATAAACTCCAAGTGCCAGATATTGTGCTATTCCCCGGTCCTGAAAGTGAGGGAAATTTTGAAGTTTCAACTGATTCAAAATTTCACTAATAATACAAATATGTACGCACATAGAACAAGCAACAAATTTAAAACAGCATCCAAGATGAGACCAAAAAGGATCAAAAAACTTTAGTTCCATGCATAGAACAGTGAAGCTGACACACATACAGTTATTGTTTTAACAAATTAAACATTCAAACATAAGAAATGCTCTACCTTTCACAAATCATACACACATTTACACAATCTGTTAAGATGGTCTTTCATTTGCAAATCATCAGAAACATAAAGAATAGGAACAGGAGTAGACCATTCAGCCCCTCGAGCCTGCTCCACCATTCAATAAGATCATAGCTGATCTGCTTGTGTTTCGAATTTCACATTCCCATCTACCTCGATAACCTTTGATTCCCTTGCCGAAGGAGAATCTACTTACCTCCGCCTTAAAAATATTCAATGGCCCTGCCTCCACCACCTTCTGAGGCAGAGTGTTCTAAAGTCGCACAACTGCCTGAGAGAAAAAATTCTCCTCATCTCTGTCCTAAAAGGGCGGCCCCTAATTTTAAAACAGTGCCCCTAAGTTCTAGACTCACCCACAAGAGGAAACATTCTTTCCACGTCTATCTTGTCAAGGCCGTTCAGGATCTTATATACTTCAATCAAATCACCCCTCACTCTTCTAAACTTCAGTAAGGCCAGTTTGTCCAACCTTTCCTCATAAAACAACCTTTCCATTCCAGGTATAAATCTAGTAAACCTCCCTTGAATTGCCTCCAATGAATTTAGATCCTTCCTTAAATAAGGAGATCAAAACTGCACACAGTGTTCGAGGTGCGGTCAGTCTCACCAATGCCCTGTATAGCTGAAGCATAACATCCTTACTTTTATGTTCAATTCCTCTCGTGACAAAGGTTAGCATTCCATTAGCCTTCTTAATTACTTGCTGATCATTTGCAGATCAATTGGAAACAAAATCAGTTGCCTTTTCCTTTTTCCAGCATTTTAATTCTTGCTGCGCGTCTCTTTAACTTCTTTCTTTCCTTCCTTTTAACTTGCCTCTGGTATGTTATTAATCAGATGGTACCGACTTCTCCCTGAGGGTTTTCAGGATTCCCATCTCCATGTGATGGAGCACCCTCTCCTTGAGTCTGTCCTGGGCATATGGACAGGTTTGCACTTTGCTTTCTGAACCCTGAATCTATAATTTGATTCCTGCTTTTAAATTTTCTTTATATTTCTCAGACACTTCTGGTACTTCTTTTCCCTACTCCTATCCATACAGTGGTCTGAATTCGTACAGACTGAGAGGTTCTCCATCTTAACAAAAATGGCAATGGGGGCTGGAATCTGGAAGTCTTGCCACCGAAACTGGCCCCCACCATGTCAATGGGGCTGGTGGGAGTGGAAATGGGGGCGGGTTGCACTTCGCACATCACTGATTCACGGAGATAGCTGCACATGTTAAGGTGCCTTCAATCTGATCCAATTTTGGCTAGTGGGATATCCAAAATACGACTTGTGCACTTTAGGCCCATCACAAGAAAGTCTAAAGTTAGTGGCGTTTTTTAGAGAGGTAGGGTAGCTTTTTCGATAGGTCCAGGGACACATTTGGGAGAGGCGGGGTGCCCTTTGGGAGAGGTCAAGTGCCTTTTGGGATTGTTAAGAGTGGACACGAATGTGCTAAAAAAGTAAATAAACTCAGCGGAACTGTCAAGCTCATTGGAACTGTGAACTGGCAGGCACCCCACTAATGATAGATTGTGAAATCAGTCATGCAGCACAAATCCTATAATGTTCATTCAAACTGTCCAAGCTGTCAAGAGAGCTGTCAAGCTGTCAAGGGATTTAAATCTCCTGGCCTTTAATTTTTTTTTAAAAAAAGGTTAGTGCTTGCTATTTCATTGTTTGTTGACATAAGCCTGAATGTTATCATTATAGGATTTGTGCTGCATGACTGATTTTACAACCTATAATTATCACAATTGGGTGCCTGTCAGTTCACAGTTTGCATGACAGCTCCTATAAAGTATTTACATGGGGCTGTGAATGCAAATGCTTGTTATAAGTGATTAAGTGGTTGAAGAAACTTAAATGAAGTGAATGGGTTCTTATCAATGAGAGTATTTTTTTAAAATTATGAATGCTGTAATAGATATTTAGAATTTTATTTTATTTCCTCTCAGTATGTGTCCTGAGGTCTGCCCATGCAAATATTGGGTGAGTTGGCATGGAGGGTGTAAGGGTAAAGGTTGGTAGATGGGGCATGGATTGGCACCAAGTTGGCATGGGACTATAAAGGGCCATGAGAGGTGGATGGGGGTATAGGTTGGCATGACAAAATTATGCTCCTAAACGAGAGGTCATGGAGTTGAGTGGGGGGACATAAATTGACATAGAGGTTATTAGGGGTTATGGGGGTTGGTTGGGGGGCATGAGGTAGCATAGGTTGGCATGGTTGATGCAAGGGGAGTGTGTGGGGTTAGAGATGTGAGAGGCTGAGGGCTGTTTTTTTGTTTTATTGTTTGTTTTTGCATCTGAGGCAAAGTGCCGATCACCAAGGTCAGCTTTTCACCCAGCCTGCCATTGTGCTGCCTCCAAACTGTTTCCAGGGACAGTGGGCCTGACTCACATTAACACCTCGTCCCCACTGGGTGGGCTCTAACGCCATGGTTATCATCAGAAATCAGAACTTCCGAGGCTGTTTTTCAGGAGTCGGGTTCATGGAGTTGGGAATTCTCCCAACGTTGCATTCCCGACCCGGGAGTGAAAATTCAGGCCAGTGGCTCTATAAATATTGTTCTTGAGTGCACCATCTTTCTTTTTCCCTTTCAAACTCTTCTTTATCCCTTTTCCACTCTTTCCATTCTTCCCCCAATTCTTTTAACAGTCTATTCACTAACACTTCTCAGTCACTTGCCTTTGCCTTCAATTGCTTAATTTCTTCCCTAAACCTAACTACCCCTCATTTAGGAGCATCATCTTATCACATATTTGTGACAAAGCAGACACAGAGTCCCTGGAATTAAGCCATACCTACCATCCTTTAGGTGCATATTCTTATCACATCTTTTGTGACTAGCTTGCAAGTGGGCCTCTGCACCCACTGTTCAGCCCTGTAAAAAAAAATCACTACAATCTATAATGGCTTGTATCGACCTGGAGGGGCAACTTCTCTGCGACATATTTAATTCCTATCTCACCATAAATTTTCCCTTTGGAATTTGAGTGTGCTATTATTCTCATTCATATCCCATCCCTGTTACCAATTCTATATGATGTAATCTTCTACCCCGGACAGGTTTAGATATGAGAATTATGAGAACTAATAAGACAACATTCAAAGCCCAAATTAAACACTTATGTCTTTACTAGGTTTGGTAGGAAAACCAGCTAGCCAAACAATACACCATAAGCCTGTTAGTTACAAATGCATTACATACATATGATCAACCAGTGATCGTACTATCCAACAAATGACCAAGTTTCTCGACTGCAATGCTAAATGATTCTTTACGATGATCTTTATACTTTTATTTACAAGGTGGACATGGATGTTCCGTTGGTAGGGCCATACTGCCCTATCAAAATCCACCTTAACCTTCAGTTATCCAATGGGGCACCTAATGCTTTTATAACTATGGCGTTAGAGCCCACACTGACATAGTACACCTTTCTTAAATTTTTTTCAGTAAATTTCCATCATCCTAGATGCTGCAGAATTTTAAAAAATCATTATCAACATACATAACATCAGTATCTTTTCCTGGTCTCATATTCCAGAAACACAGATAATTAATCACTCAGAGTTTCTCAAATTAATTTTCTTGAAAGTTGTGCTCAGTGTATTAAAATGAAGTTTATCTGATACTTGGAAGCACAGAAAAACATACATAGCTGAACTTCTTTGCATTTCAAAAGAAAACAAACCCAGATATCATCAATCAATGTCGGCTTGTGACAGTTTCATGGAGCTTTCAAGTAAACTTCACACCACTAAATTCAGCTGAACTAGCAATCTTTTCTCTCCATGATTGGGTTTTATAAGGCTCTGAAACAGATTTTGGTCTACGAAGCTAACTTTTAAGTCTTCCTTGTTTGAATTCACTGGTTATCATTGATCACCGCTCAAAGCATTACATCCAGTTTCATTTTTTATCAAACTTAATGAAAGATAAATTTTCACTAAGGTTCTAAACTTGCAATCAGACTATTCATTTTAATTGGGTTCGGTTTAGCCAGAAGACTTAACATTGCTTTGAAGCATGGCTGTTTGTCATTTTCATCCCTAATTTTATGACCCCAGGCCTCTGGCTAAACATTCCATGGCTTTAAAAGTGTGATCTTCTTATCAGACCAGTGGTTTTTGTTTATCTGTGGAAAAGCAGCCTGAAGATTATAAAACTTTTTTACTTTGAAAAGTATTTTTTGGCCTCGCAAAATGTGCCAGTATAACTTTTCGTGCAGTTTTTAATTTCGGTCGAATTATATTAAACATATATTCTTACACCCATCCTTCCCCAGCTCTGTAATCTCCTCCAGCCTCATAACCCTCTGAGATATTTGCACATACCTATTTCTGGTGTTTTGATCATTTCTGATTTTAATTACTCCAGCATTGGAGGCTACACCTTCAGTTGCCTTTGCTTTAAGCTAAGGAATTTCCCCTCTACACCTCTGTACCTCTCTACATTGCTTCCCTCTTTGAGGCACTCCTTAAAACTTACCTCTTCGATTAAGCTTTTGGTCATCTGACCTAATGGCCGGATTCAATGGCACCCACTGGAGCGGGCATGATGGCGAGGGAGCTATTAGAATCGGTCAGGAGTGCCCACATCCAATTCCCAGCATCGGGAAAACTGTCCCTAATTTAGTGGACGGTGGGAAGGACCCAACATGAGAATGCTGCCTGCTGGTGATGGGATGTTAATTAGGTTTATCAACCATAGCATACAGGGCTATGCCGTAGCACACAGGGCTATGGGCCAAGTGCAGGAAATGGGATTTGAATAGATAGGTGTTTGATGGCCAGCACGGACACAATGGACTGAAGGGCCTGTTTCTGTGCTTTATAACTCTATGACTCTAGGTTCATTAATGAATCACTTAAGGCCAATTATCCCTGAGCCCACTGGAATTTAATGGTAGCTTAGGGATTTGACATGATTTGCACAGGTCTCCTGCGCCTCCCAAAAGATTTGCTTATGTCCTTGTAGGAAGGGTTTTCTTATTGTTATGATCCCAGCTGAGGTTACCCCTGGACAAGCCTGATCCCATAGTGGAACCCAGATTGATAGATCCTAACTTCTAATTTGTTTGTTCAGATATGCGGAGAGTAGCTACTGAACAGAGTCACAGGAGTCAGCTGATGGACTTTTAACAAAAACATAGAACATTTATTCAACAAGAAAAGAAGAACTATATTACAATACTCCTTCACCCACAACAATACCTTTACAGATATACACAGATTTGTGAGGATAGCACAAGTTACAACAAGTATTTTATACTCTAATGTTCACCGTAAGTACACCGTAAGTAAGGCAACCTGTGGTCAAACACACCATACTCTGAAACCAAGTGACAGATGCCACCTTAACTAGATGCTATGGATCTCTCATCAACTCCCCCCAGATGTTTGTCACACCGTGAGCCAACCAGTCTCACTGAACTCCGTCTTTCACACTCTTGAAGAACTCACTTTGGAATCTTCTCCCAAACCAACGCTTTTTCACAGATGCCTTCCACAAGGGTTCACCTCCAGGGTTTTTAACTCTTCTACTGATGTTTCTCTCCTCTGGGTCACCACATGCATTCATGCTGTCTTCCACGCATTCTCTCTCACTGACTCAGCTGTCAACAATACACCACTGCTTCACATGCCCATAGCAAAGAGTTACAGGCTTTCAGCTATCTCTTTGGACCTTCTCACCTCTTGCAAGCTGTTCCTGCTTTAAATCTGCTTTTTGCAGCTTTTGTGTCTTTAAATCTGAAGCTTGGAACCTTTCTCTCTGCCCTTCACTCTTAACTTCATTAACAGGACCTTTTCCAGGTTCCTGTCCTTCCCTTGACTAGAAGGTCTGCTTGGGACTTTCTCCTGTTCCACTCCCCTGGATTTTGGGGTCTTCTCTTTAGCTTGGGACTGGCTATCTGTCCCTTCTAGGTTGCTTCTGCCTGGCAGTTGTCTTCAAAACTGAACTCAAAACTGCTTTATTAGTTCTTTCTGAGTGTGTCTGTGGGAAGAACCTGCCTCTCTGGATGTCTGTTGCTAGGCAACAGCTCTGTTTTATTCTACTCTTGTTTGTTTAGCTTAGCTGCAACAGTCGTAAAACTCTCATTAGAAATGCAAGGACTTTTTAAAGTGAAACCAAAATTCAATTTGACCAATCGTAACACACAGATACAGAAATACAAATCAAACTTAAACATTAAAGTTAAAACTCTTTTCCACTACCCACAAATACCAATATAACTTACTTAAACCATCTCTATTTCCTAACATTATTGACAAGCATTCGGTGCCCGATCAAGGAACTCGGCATCGGGAAGTGGGCGGGAGGTGCTTAAAGCCAACCCCCTGCACTTACACCTGACCCCACTCACCGTAACCTCCATCCCACCACACTCTACCTGTCTGCAGGGATCTAATGGCGATCCCTAGTGAAGGTCTTGGAGTATTACTGGCAGCAGACACCTTTGACTGGCCAGCAGCTCTCAGGGAAGGGATTTCTGCCCTCCAGGTACCTTGCTTGTGTGGGAAGCCAGATACTGGCCAGTTAAATGCTTGATTATACTTAAAATGCATCGATGCATGGCTCCCATTAGTTTTGCATCTGGCGGGGGCCCTGGTCACTGGAATGAAATTCTGCCCAATATTTCCTTATGTCGCTTGGTGACATATTTTGTTTCACATCCTTTGAAGCATTTTAGGACATTTTATCACATTAAAGGTGCCATATACAGGCAGTCGTCGACTTCATGACGTTTGAGTTATGGTGTTTATAAATTGACGGCCTGTTTTGACTTTCTCACCTCGGTATTGATTTTATGATGCCATGCCAGCAAACAAATTCAAACGTTCTTACGTTTGATAGGTAGGCGTAATGAACAGTGTACAGTAGTGTACTATATTTCTATATGTATTTTTAGCTTATGCGATTTCTTGTGTCAATATGATCGCTATTTACAACATAAATACGTTAATGTTGCTATATCACTCATCTATAATTGATTAAGTACAAAATTCTGGATTATTTTGATGAAAATAAGATATCAGGCCTTGGTTCAGGAACCAATCCCCCATTTATAACATTGCTCTTATGGGAAAATTGGCTCTGAGTTATCAATGTTTTGATTTAAGACGCGGTTTTCAGGAACCAATTGTGTCGTAAGTCGAAGGACTGCCTGTAAAAACCTCTGTTATTGTTGAAAACCTCTTGATAGTCATCTGGCGTTTAGAGAAAAACAGTTGAGGAAAGTTAAGTGCAAGTGCCCATTGATCTTGGCAGGTCAATAATATTCAATGATCTACATTGGTAAGTAATGAAGAATTGATCTAGATAGGTCAGCACTGAAGCATTGATCTCACCATGTTGGTACTTAATCATTGATTGAGACTGGTCAGTACTAAAAGATTGATATTGACAGTTCAATATTGAAGCATTTGGCTAGACCAGTGAATGGTGTCGTTTTGATCTGGACAGGTCAGTAATGAAGTATTGTTCAAGATATTTCAGTTCTGAAGTATTGAAATAGATATGACCATACTGCATCAGCGGTCTAGAATGGTCAGTCCTTAAGCATTTGAGGTAGAAGCAATAATCTGAGAGAAAATTAACAGCAACTTAGACAAGTATGGAGTAATAAAGGAATGACAACATAGATTTAAGAATAAATCATGTTTGATTATCTTGACTGCGTTTTGATGAGAAAACAGGGGGTGGATGAAATTATTGTGGTTGATGTTGTGTATATTAACTACTGAAAGGTGTTTGATAAAGTACCACAAGTTAGACTTGTCAGCAAAATAGAAGCCAATGCAATAAAAGGGGCAGTAGCAGCATGGATACAAAATTTCTGAAAGGCATATAAAACAGAGAGTTGTGAGGAGTGGCTATTTTTCTGATTGGAGGGAGCTATATAGAAGTGTTCCCCAAAGTTCAGTACTAAGACCATCACTGTTTTTGATGTCCAGGAATACCTTGTTTTAAGTTGTAGATACATTCCGGAAACCACTACTTAAATCAAAACTATTTATATTGAATAAAATTTTCCCATTTAAATGTATGTAATATTAGTAGTTAAGTTCCCAACCCAAGATTTTTGGCTCTAACATAAATATGAAGTACACCTTGGGCAGGATTTTCCCCTGTTGGGGGTGAAGTTGAAGTGTGGGCACACGGAGGCGGGCCTCCAATTGGTGCCCCCGATCGGGAGCGCACCACCATTTTATGTGGGCCAATTAAGGCCCGCCCAGCGTGACATCCGCATGGAAGTGCTATGCGCTCCCTGTACAGGCAGGGAGGAATCCCTAAACCTGAGAGTGCGCTCTTTCACGCATGCACACGAAAGAGCGCACTCATCTCCCTGAGGCTCAGTGCTGCCTCAGGGAGATCAGCTCTACTGTCAAAAATATTAAAAATAGAGAAAAAAAATTCCGACATGTCCCCTCGTGACACTGTCACATGAGTTGGGACATGTCCATAACTTTTTAAAAAACTTTAATTAAATTTTTTAAAACCTACATGAAACCTCATCCCGTCCGTGGATGAGGTTTCATGCTTTTTCTATTGCCTGCCTACCTCAAGGTTGGACGAGCAGGTCCATTAATTACTTTAATGACTCTGTCAATGGTCTCAATTGCCCATTGACAGGTCGGCGGGCGCACAGCTGATTTTGCTGAGCCCCTGCCTACCTGAAAATTTAAATGGGGCGCGGTGACGTTGGGAGTTCTGCCCGACGTCACCATGCATCATTTTACGTGTCGGCGAGCTCCCTGCTCGTTGATGGGAAAATCCTGCCCCTTATGTATAAGTCAAAAATAAACAAAACACAATGGAGATAATAAAAACATATTATGACATAAAATAACAAAGCGAAATAATGGGACACCGGCCAATATGTCTTGGACAATTTTCACATGCAAAGAATCTTGCTAGTTATGTGCCTTCTCAAATACTCCAAGTATATGCGCATGGTGATGTAATGTATCAAAGGCCTTCTTGAATATTCCGTGTCAAGTGCAGGATCTTTTTTAACTGCATCCACCATAAGGATGGGTATCGATAATTTTGGACAACTACTTTATAACAGGGTAAGTGGTATGCACAATTTAAACATCAGTAGTAATTTGTTAACTACTTAATAATGAAACTATGCTATTCGAGACTACTTAAAATGAGGTATGGGTGTTCAATAATTATTTGGACTTTGCGTACAGAACATCATTTCGAAATGTGCAGATGATATAAAACTTGGAAGAGTAATAAACGGTGAGGAAGATAGCAATAGACCATGAGGATATAGACAGGCTGATAGAATGGGAGGTTGCAAGGTTGATGGAAAACTACACAGAAAATTGTGAAATGATACTTTTTGGTAGGAAGAATGAGGAGAGACAATACAAGCAAAAGAGTACAATTTTAAAGGGTGTGCAAGAACAGAGTGACCTGTGGGCTATTGCACACAGATTGTTGAAGATTTCAGGACAGGTTAAAATACAATTAATAAAGCATATTGGATCCTGGGCTTTTTAAATAGTGACACTGAGTGGAAAAGCCATAAAGTTATGTTAAACCTACATAAACACTAAATTGGCCCCAGCTGGAGTATTGTGTCCAGTTCTTGGGTCACACGCTTTACAAAGGACATGAAAGCTTTGGAAAGGGTCCAGATAACAAGAGGGCACAGATCTCAGATGATTGGTAAAAGAATCAGAGGATATATGAAACTTTTTAATGCAATGTATGGTTAGGATTTGGCATGCACTGCCTGATAGGATGGTGGATACAGATTCAATAGTGGCCTTCAAAAGGGAATTGAATAAATATTTCAAGGAGAAAAAAAATTCAGGGAAATAAGGAATGAGTGGGCTAATTGGAATACACTTCAAACAAGCTAGCACAGACTCAATGGACCGAATCACCTCTTGTATTCTATTACTAAAAGATATAATCTTCTATTCGGCGAATACAAGCCTGGCATATGCAATCTGTCCACATAATTTAATCCTTTTAGCACTGGTATAATCCTGGTAAATCTGCATTCCATCCCCTCCAAGGCCAAAATATCCTTCCTGAGGCTGTGTGCCCAGAACTGAATGCATTACTCTAAACGGACCATTATCTGAAGTGGAATACAAAGGAGTGGAAGTTATGTTACAGTTATTTAAATATTTGGTGAGACCCTGGGCATGTTTCCGCCCTGCAATCTGAAATGTCGGCAGCAAACACATACCCAATAATGCTGGCTGCCCCATAGCCATTTAATGCTCTAAATGGGGGTGGGTGGCAAAATTTTATGGCCCCTACCAGCACGTTTGTAGGCGTTGTACATACTTGTAAAATTCTTCAGGTGGCCCTTTCACCACCCTCCTGCCCACCTCCGAGCCGTCCGCAATTTTACAGGGGAAGCAGGTGAGGCCTAGTGCAGCCTGCCTACTCGCATCAATAAAGGCCCTTAAGTGACCAATTATTATCCACTTAAGGGTCGTTTCCCACCCAGTCACAATGCTTTGGCCAGTGGGAGGAGTTCAGGGTCGGGGGCATGCTTATCAGATCACCCTGCTTGGGCCTCATTTCCAGATTGGGTGTCTTTAGCCAAGATCTGCCTCCCCTCCCCAGCGCTCCATCCCCACCTGGCCATGCCGTCATAAACTTCACCCCCTATCCCCTCACTGCCACCAACCCCCACCTACCCCGGCCTCTCCTCCCCACTACCAGATCCTGTATCTACCTGTTCCTGTGGGTTCCAGCATTTAGAATCTGTGGGCTGCTTCTAGTCCCAGCAGTGGTCAACACTCCCAGTGATGCAGCAGGGGCTATGGAGCTGCCAAACAATCAGATGGCCGGCAGCTCTCTGAGGCGGGACTTCCTCTCATGTGAGAGGTAGAAGTCCTTGCTCCAGCCAATTAATGCTCCTTAGAGTATTAAATGGCTGTGGGACAGCCGGCATCAGTGGAGATGTGTTTGCTACCGACATTTCAGGTTGTGGGGTGGTAAACCCTGCCATCCGGAAAATCCTGCCCAGGGTCTCACCAAAGATTTAAATAACCATAACATAACTTCTACCCTTTTGTATTCCTCTTCAGGTAGTGGCCAACATTCCATTAGCCTTTTATATTATTCTTTATACCTGTCCTGTAGTCTTTAGTGATTTCTGTACTTGGATCCATAACTCTTTCTACTGCCTACAGTCCTGGACTTCCCATTATTTAGAAAATACCCTGATCTATGTTTCTTACCTCCATAGGGAATGAAGTCAAAAATTTCCCTAATTGAACTCCATCAGTCATAGTTTTGCCCATTCACTTAATCGATCAATGTCCCTTTACAACTTTCTGCTCTCATTTATAATACTTACTTTACTGCTTAACTTAGTGTTGTCAACAACTTTCACATATGGATCTCTATTCCTTCATCCAAGTCCTTTACAAATATAGTGAAAAACTGTGGCCTCAGTCACATCCTGCCAATGTGAATACATATGCATTATCCTTGCTCTCTGTCTACCTCTTAACTAATTATCTATATTTGTCAACAGATAGCCTTCAATTCCATCCAGCCTAAATTTTTTTCCTCTTATGTGGATCTTTATCAAAATACCTTCCAGAAATCCATACAAATAACATCCATAGATAACTCCCTTATCTACCATCCCCTCAAAGAATTAACTAGATTTGTTAGACATGCAGATTTATGTTGGCTGTCTCTGATCAGTTTAGGTTTGTACAAGTGATCACTCACTCTCTCTAATAACAGATTCAAACATTTCCCATAATGGATGTTAGGTTAGTTAGCCTATCATTTTCTAGTTCATCTCTCTCATCTCAACTCTTATGCTACCACCACAGATTGCTATATTATAGCTATAAAGCCATAAATTGAAAAGTTCAGGAAGGTGCCTCCCCATCACCTTCTCAAGGGCAATTTGGGATAGGCAATAAATACTGGCCTCGCCAGGGATCTCCACACACCATGAATAAGTAAAAAGGTGAAGCTTTTTTGTCACTTGGTAGAAGTAACGTGTTTTGTATTATAAGGCTAGATCCTGTGGAATGTTTCCTGATACATTGGATGATATGTTCTTTTATAACAAGAGAAGCAGCATGCCATGAAATGAACAATGCATGATCCTGTCAGTAAGGTGTGAATGTGTTTAACTAGCCCTGTACCTTTATGGCCAGAGAACCTAATTGCTGTTGCAAGGGAAGTTTGAAGATTGTCAGGTTATAAATTCTCAGCACCATGTCAGAAGAAACATAAATGACTTCTTTCTTTTGATAAATACTTTTGAAAATTTGAAATGTAACCATTAAAGTGTGATGGAGCAGTGATGTGTCATCTTCTAGAGATGTGTACAACTGACTGCAGAAAAGCAAAATAGACTGAAACTGTCTTATTGAACAGCTTTGTCTTAATATTCCTCCAGCTTTTCCAGTCATATCATTCTTCAGAGTAAACCAATGATACAATGTTATGTTTTTTGAAAGAGTATAGGATAATGTGCACTTGGGATAATCACTCTGTTAAATCCTAAAACCCTTTAAATTTCTTGAAATAGAAAGGAGGTGTTAAGTCTGTAAGTACTATGAACAGTAAATGTGCAGCTTTAGATACATCCACTGGAATGCTTTTATTGGAATTTTTTTTGTACTTCATTATTTACTAACCAAGGAAACCTGTTGCAACACTAAAAAGAATATTGCATTTGTAAAGCGCTTTTCATGACCACTGAATGTCTCAAAGCACTTCCCAGTCAATGAAATGTTTGAATTGTAGTATAGGAACATAGGAAATATTTTTTGCAAACCACATTGAAGGTAGAAATGTAACTTAAAAGTGGCTACTGATTTGACTGAAACTAAATCAAGCACAGTTAGGACAGAAAGTGAAACATTTCTTGGGAAATACATTTAACTTATTTACCGAGCACATGGGGAACTTAGAGCTAAGGCTTCATTTAAGAACCAGTGTTCGTTTAATGACTTTTTTCAAAAAGTAAAAACATAATTTGATACAATAAGGAGTAAATATTTCATATCAGCAATAACTTACAGTTATTTAATGACTTTAATGTACAAAACAAATCACTAATAGCTAATGGAAAGCTAACACCAAGGGAGGAAAATAGAGATATTTTGGGCGACTAAAAGCTTGGCCAAAGAGATGGATCTTAAGAGGGGTTTAAACAAAGAGAAAGAAGTGGATAAGCAGAGTGTTTTAGGTATGGAGTTCCAGAGAATGGTAACCATATGGCTGAAGATTTGGCCACAACACAAAGGCAAGGTTACAGATATATAAACTGTACAGAATCAAAAGAGCAAAATATTCAGCAGGAGAAAGTTGGACTGGAGGCTGTAACAGTGAAAGGGCCACATTAAGTTATCAGAACATTTAAAGATGGAGATAAGGACTTTAAATTTAAGGCATTGGGGAGGGGAAGCCAATATAAATCAGCAAGGATGGGAAGAATGAGCCAACTGGAGTAAATGTGGGAGAGGATTCATGCATAGAGTTTCGAATATTTTGTAGTTTATGAAAGTTGGAGATTGGGAAGTGAGCAAGAAAAGCTTTAAACCAGTTGAGTCTGGAAATGAAAAAGATACCTTTGAAATTTCAGCATTCAAGGTAGGGAATGTTACAAAGCTGGAAGCAATCAGTCTTTATATTGGGCAGATTATGAGATGTGAAACTCAGGGTAAAATGAATGTCGAGAACAGCTTAGTTCAGCCTGAGGCAGTGGTTGAGGAGAGATTGGAATCCGTGACAAAGAAACAGTGTTTTAACAGTCAAGACACTTACCACTAGAGTTATCATCTTCTTCAAATATCATGATTTTAAAAAGTAGTGACATATTAGTTTAACTATATCTAATACCTAAAGCTCCATCATTAAAAACTAATATTAACTTTTGCTAGGATTTGATTTTCAGCTTTGAAAATGTATGAAATTCAGATCACTGTGAAACTATTGGGTTATCCCAGTAGTCATAGAACCTTAGAATAGTTACTGCACAGAAGAGGCCATTTGGCCTGTCATGCCCAGGTGAGCTCTCTGCAAAAGCAATTTATCTAGTCCCACTCCATCATTGTTTGCCCTGGCCTGCAATTTTTTTTTCACCTTTTTCCCCTTCAGGTGCTTACCCAATTTCCTTTTGAATCAGCCTCCATTTCCTTTTCAGACAGCGTATTCCAGATCGTATCCACTTGCCGCGCAAAAAGGTTTTTCCCCCTGTCGCCTTTGGTTCTTTTGCCAATCACCTTAAACCTGTGTCCTCTGGTTTTCGATCCTACTGCCAATGGGGATAACTTTTCTCTATCCGCACCATGTAGACCCTTCATAATTTTCAAATCTCTTCAATCACTTTGAATTTCCATGGGGTGGGGGGAGTAGTTCCCTCAACCTACTGCCATACTTTTGGAGGAAGAATCACAATAACCCCTGGTGGAATAATATAAACAGATAAAAATGGCAACTCACTCTTTTTCCGGAGGTTCCACTGGCCTTCTGCTGAGATTAAGGCAGAACATCTGGAGAACACTGTGGAAATTCAAGGTTTATATATTTAAGACTCAAAGGTGAGGTACTACACCTGTATTTCAGTACTCCTGTAACTGTAATGCATTTCAGACTTGTCTAATTTTTAGATTTATAACTGCATTCCAATGGTTAATATTTGTGTACTTACATTTATTATCTTTGCAATAGGTAGTATATAGTCTGTCTAGTATCATAAATGTAACTGGTGAATTAAATATGGTAATTTGTGGTGCAAATATAAACGCAGGTTAGAATATTTTATTCATGCGAGAAAACTGTCAGTGAAATTGTCAGTCAATGCAAATAAAGTCACTTCACAAAGAAGGATATTTGTTTTAGCAAATTCACTGCAATTTGAATTGTTATTTCTAACACTTACACAAAAATGCACCTACTTGAATTCATGTAGCTTTGGAAGTGAACTTTTGACATGAACAGAAGTAAATAATTGGTTATACATTACTGGTGACAGGATCAATAAGTGAAGTCACTTAAACTCTGAATAAGATAGCAGCAGATTTTTTTTATATATATATAACCGAGATTAAATGTCGATGCACAGTGACATCCAATGCTTGTCTTGTAGGTAATTATGGAGAAAGTGGCATGGAAGCTTTTAAAGAGATGGCAGCTAAAGAGGGAATCTGCATTGCTCACTCCTACAAAATCTACAGCAATGCTGGGGAGCAGAGCTTTGATAAGCTTTTGAGGAAGCTGCGCAGTCAACTACCAAAGGCGCGAGTTGTGGCTTGCTTTTGTGAGGGCATGACTATAAGAGGGCTGCTGATGTCTATGAGGCGACTTGGATCTATGGGAGAGTTCCAGCTGATTGGCAGGTAAGTGGAAATCTCAGGCTTTACTGAATTTATATTTACATATTGGTGTGGTTCAGGTCAGGATCTCTGGGGCTTTAGGAGTTTGTAAAAATAATGATGACAGCAGCAGACAAAACAGCTCACCTCAGATAGTTCCAAAACTTTGGATGAGGGAGCCAGCTTTAATTTAAATGACTGGTCCAGAGTAGATCAATAAAATCAGATTGATTCCCTCAAATGAAGTGCACTGCTATTTCTCTGCTTTGAGATACATAATATGGTCCAAATGTTATTGTCTTATCAGCTGCCACCATGCATGTCTGCATCATGTAACACCATTATTTGTATTCTACCACTAATGGATATAAATACATTGAGCTATGGGAGAGGATGGGAAGCGGTATTGTTATTGATGAAATATTACCAAGTAGTAGATGTAGGACAAAGAGGGGAAATTTTTCAACAGTTTAGAGAGGTATCAGAGCAACCGGGGGATAACATTGGGTTATTTTAAATATCCCAGGATAGATGGGGATAAAGGTAATGGTCTGCAAATTTGGAAGGGGTTCTCCCAATCTACTGCTGCAATTTAAGTGGGAGAATGATAAAATCCCCAGAGAAGCAGCATAAATGACTATAAATGGCCACTTATGTCATATCACCAGGAATTCTGCTGATCTTCTATGAAAGCTATGGTGGGAGATCAGAAGAACAGGGTAGAAATTTTGAAGGAAGTGGGGAGATATTTTTTCCCCCCCAGGTCAGTATGTTTTTAGCCCAACAAGGAAGTGCTTGATTTAACTTTAGGAAAAATGTGTGACAAATAACTGAATGAGAATTGGAGAACATTAGGTGATACTGACCACAATGTAGGTGCAGTGTGAAAATAAAAAAGAATAATAAATAATCAAAGTGCATTGCTGGATTGGAAAAAAAAGGCAAAGATAATATATTCCAGGAGAAATAGCGGTGAATTTACATTGCATGCCATTGTTACTGTGCAAATTGACCAACAAGTCTAGGAGCTTAAGAGCTATATTGTGAGTTGCGAATCTGCAGAACTGTTGGTCGAATTATGCTACTCCATTGCTTGCTTTACACAAATGACGACTCCTCCTTAGCAACCGTGCTATTTTTAAGAACTTGCAGGGTTTGCACAGTAGATGTCTGTTAAACTTGTCACAGAAAATTAAGGCTCATGACAAGTCCATTTGCAACTTAAAATACTGGACATCAGCAAGTAAATGTAAGCATACAGCAGGTGGAAAAAGGGTTTTTGTGTGATTGAGATCTTTATACCCAGCATGTTAAGCGACAGAGAACTCACTTTATCTCTGGGACTGAATGCTTGCACGTCTTGAGGACAGAGATAGATAGGTTTCTCTGCCACTATGGATACTGGGTAAAGAAATCTCCATTACACAAAAACTGGAAACTGTAATCAATGGGTTGAGAGGTTGGGAATTGGTGGCCCTGAAATTGTTGATGGGAGTGGGTACAGGGAGGGATTGAATCTTGTGGAGGTGGTGGGCTGAAATCATGGGAAGCTGAAAGTGGGGCAGGGACCCACGAGCTCAGGGGAGTGGGAAACTGAAGATTTTGGGCTGGGGGTTAAAAAGAGTTTGGGGATTGGGCTGCTGGGGACAGAGCTTATTTTTATATTTATTCTTGGGCTAGGCCAGCATTTGTTGCCCATGCCTAATTGCCCTTGAGAAGGTGTTGTGACAGAGACTAGTGTCTCAGGAGAGAGATTGTTGAGAATGGTTTCATTTCTTCACCTGTTCATGAGTAGACTCCTGGAAATGCAGTGTATGTATTTCTTTTGGATTTTTAAAGAAGTTTGATAAAATGTCTTTCAGGAGGCTGGTTGCAAAATATTCAGGCATGTAGATTAAGAGGAAATGGAACATCATGGATGCAAAAATAGCTGACTAATAGAAAATAGAGGTTTAGGATAAATCAAAACAGAAAATGCTGGAAGCACGCAATGGGCAAGGCAGCATCCATGGAGAGAGAAACAATTAATGTTTCAGGTCAATGACATTCTGTCCCTCTAACTGCTAAAATGGTATTAGAGACTGCAGCTCTATTAATATTGCCAATTACTGAAATTATTATTTCTCACACATTGTAATGGTTTTGTATTGTAGATAATTATTTTATATTGCTCCTAAGCAACAGGAAACAATATACAAATATTGATGATATTGATGTATAGTTCACACATGCACAACATTGCAATATATAAGGTCTATTTTATTTCATACATTACTTCTGTGGAAAATCAGACTGGTACTGAGCGTTTTTCAGAAACAAAGCCCAGATGTCTATTTGTGGAGATGTCTGCTGATATCAATGGTGCCAATGACTGGCTCCACTGGATATTGTTAGACAGGTAATCCTCAAGGTCAGTCAGACAACCTGCCACAATAACAGATTACAAATCATGTTTGGAAAAAGAGAAAATAATATTCCATTTTTGAAGTCAGTTATATCATAACTTGCCAATTGTGTCAATATGTCAGTTGTGCTAACAGCAGTAATTGAAAATGCTGCTTCATGAGTAAGAGTTGATCTAAATAATTCTCACAACCTTTTTTAAGAGACATGGTTACAATAACAACAATAACTTGCATTTATATCCCACCTTTACTACAGTAAAAATGTCCCAAGGTGCTTCACATGACATTATCAGACAAATTTTGACATTGTGCTACAGTAACAAAAATAGCTCAAAATTTGACACCTAGCCATATAATAATAAATAATATATAGCTAATTTACACATATACTCTTTTCCATAAAATTGTACTCAATGAACAGTTTGTCAAAGAGCTTTCAATGCAATATTTGACTGTTTTATGCCCTGCAATGTAAAGAGACACATGTTCTGACTATTAATGATATTTCCTTTCTGAACAGCCCTCTAGGTTTTCCTGCCTTTTAAAAATAAAACTCAACTTTGTTTTTTTTTTAAAAAATCTCGGCTCCTGTTTGGGAGCTATTTATACAGCCCTACTATAATTGATGAGTAATCTCCCAGCAGAACTTCATTAAATATTGCTTTGTTGTTCTGTAGTGCTCATAAAAATGTAATACTTAAAAGTGGGGCTCTGTTTCCAACCATCCACTGTGGCAGTTGTAAGAAATGGGCAATATATCAGATTAAAATATTTTTACATAAAATTATCATCCTTAAGCATCAATATGGGTGGCCTAAAATTATTTTGCAAAAGTAGTCAAGGTTGTAAGTCTAACAGTACAATAAGAAATAATAGCATCAGATATCATCCCAGCAATCAATGTTTTAACTCTATTGTGTAAACCTGGTGATCATTGGTACACTAGACTCACTTTCTTCTTCAAAGCAAATGTTCTTACCAAACAGATGCAGCTTTGTTGTAGCTCAAGATAAATGCTTATAAACTTACCTTGCCATTGATTTGATGGCAGGTTAACTGCTGTCTGAAATCTTTCTTCTTACACAGCACAGTTTTGAACGTCACATACAACTAATAGAATAACAATTGACTGAGTGTGATGAAAATACCCGCTTTATCACTGCTGGTAGGAGATTAGAGTGCTTCAGAGCTCAGAAAACCCAGTTCTGAGTAAAAGCAAAGGGGAAATCCAATCCTAAATATTTTCTCTGTTTGGCGTTTGCCATGTCACTGTGTGAAATGCAATGGTACAGATACAATTTGCTCTCGTTGTTTCATGCACCCATTCCCGCATGTTCCCCAAAGAAACAGGTTCAGTAAGGCCATTTCTCACCTGCGAAGCAGGAGACCAGCAGTTGAAAATCTGCTAGGTTCTTGTACACCACAGTAACTCCCAGTTCTAAGTTGCCCCATTTTAACTCATTCCACTTTAACGTCAGAATCACAGAGTTTTAACGGCGCAGAAGGAGACCTTTTGGCCCATCATGTCCACACTGGCACTCCAAATGAGCACCTAGTTAACATGGGCCCGTATCCATGTTTTACACCTGGTGTTTCAGCTTAATGTTGTCTTGCATCAGGTCTGAGGTCTGTGACCCAATCGGCGCCACTTTGGAGTGGCCTCTGCCACTCTTTGACAATCTGTCTCACTGTTGACCCACCTGTCCACATCCTTTTCCGCTCCCTGACCCCACCCCCACTGCCTCTCCAGTTTACGACTTACCCGCCTGCAAGTTGAAGCTGCTCTTCCTGCCTCTTGCTGCTCATCTCCAGAGCCTTTGCTCACAACAAGGGTTCAGGTGAGGGAAGCGGCGAGTGGCAGAGGCAGCAGGAGTTTCAGCTTGAGGAAGGGTCTGCAGCGACTGGGTGGGTCAAGTAGCAGGAGAGGCCACAATCCCAGAAGGTTGGCAGTGAGTGGGAGGATCAGGAAGTGGCAGAAGTTGCAAGCCCAGAGGGTCAGCAGTGAGAAAGAGGGTCAGGGAACGGATGTGTGGAACGGATCTAACCCTAACCCTGATGCGGTTGGGAAGGGTCCCTTAATTAATCAGGGGACCATCGTCAGGGGAACAGATAGACATTTCTGCAGCTGCAGACGTGACACCAGGATGGTATGTTGCCTCCCTGGTGCCATGGTCAAGGATGTCACTGAGCGGCTGCGGGATATTCTGAAAGTGGAGGGTGAACAGCCAGAGGTTGTGGTCCATATCAGTACCAACGAGGTTCTGACTTACTGCATTTGCTACCTGAAGCATCTTTCAGCCACGTGTTCAGCTGAGCATTCGAAACAGGCACAAAGTTGTTTAAATAAGCAAATTAGGATCCTATGCGTGTTGTAGTGCTCTAATTACAACTTTCAAGAAGAAATGGGTGAAGCATGCAAATCACACTATCTCTGGGCCTTAAGATGCCTGATTGGTAAGGAAAGTGCTTCTGGAATTTACTGCTAAATGGCCTAGCTTTAATTTTAAGATTATGTAATCTTGTTCAGGGTTCCCCCCCACCAGAAGGAAACAATTTGTCTATATTTACCCTATCGCACCATTTTATTAAACACTTTGATTGGATCACCCCTCAAACTTTTAAACTCAAGGAATTACAAGCCAAGTTTATGCAACCTTTAACCCTTTAAGCCATGGTACTGTGATGAATCTCTGTTGTACCCCCTCTGAGGCAATCTTGCCTGAGGTTCGGTGCACATAACTGAACTTAGTCCTGCTAATTGGGTCTGACCAAGGCTCTGTACTACCAAAACATTGTACGAGGTATAAATCAGAATCTGACCTGACACACCTTGCTCTTGCCTAGTGTATTAGGTTAAAAGTGAAGTTTAAATGTCTGGACTTGCTCATGAAGAACAGATGCTCAGACGAGGTATTGGTGAGCAGCAGTGACTTGCATAACTAAACCGTAATGGGAGTCAGTGTCTTTAGAAAACCAGAAAATAAAATTTACAACAGCAAAGAAATTCTGACAATGAATTAGGAGAAGGTTGGGTCCAGGACAGGCTGAAAAGGAGATGGCAGTTCATCATCTCAGAATATCAATTCCTTCAAAGCGTTCTTAAATATAAGGGGGAATTTTAACCCCTGGCATATCAACCAGCAGAATTCACAGTTCTGCTGCTTGAAAGTTGCTGCAAGAGGTCCATCTTAATGGCCAGGTTTCATTAACATAGACTCAGCCAACTGGCCACCTGAAACAGGCTTTTGGAGACAATTCATCACATTCCAGCTGGTGAATATGGGGCCATGGAAGTTGAACTGCTTTCTTAAAAAAGTGTTATGATGCGCCAGGCTGACCAAATCCACAAGGGAAACTTGGCCACGCTATCATAACAGTTTTGCATAATACCTTTAAGATGTTAAAATTAAATTAAAACATTTATTAACAAAATAAAAGAATTCAAACACAGACATAAGATTAGTTACTTGATATTATAACAAATCCCCAAATTCCTACTTAACTTGACTCCCAGCTACATACCCCTTTTAAGGCAACATTTCAAAATAGATTTTAAATTTAAATAAGCAATTCAATAAGGTTACCACAGCACACACTCAACAATGAGATTGCAAAGGCTTTTAACACAAACACAGCAGACATCTGCATAAGTGGCTAGAGGTTTATCCCCAAGGCTACTTTACATGGTGTACCTCTCAAGATGTTACACGGCCACCCCCCGTATAACCTTCCATCCTTTTTTATGTATGTTTCTCTCTCCCTAATGTGTAAAATCACATTGTTCGACATGTCTTCAGAAATTTACTTTTCCCATAATATAAAAATCTTTCAACTTGTAAATATGGCCTCTTTCCTTTTGGGAAAAATAAACATAATAAGCCAGTCCTATTTATCTTGTTAGTTATAAAGTGGTGTTAGTCTCATATGTCTTTGGGTCCCCTGCTGAGACATGTAGCCACTCAACATCATGTTTAGCACTGGACTGAACAGTGCAATCATTTTAATTAGCAGACAACAATATGCTAGCTTGCTGCCTGCAACATAACAAACAGGCAAAGGTTAATTGCATGCTGAAATCTCCATGCATGTTATCAGTCCTTATATAACTTTTTCCCGTGGAGTTAGTGCCACATTTGTGGGTGTTCTTATTGCAGATACAGCTCCCAAGAAATGGTACTGATGACTATCCAATATTCTCTACATGGCATCTTTCACAGCAAATGAAGGAAATCAGAAGAAAGTTAAATGTTTTGCTCAACTGCCTGCTTATCATTACACAGTTTCAACCTGTCGAAATTGTATCCATCTACATTAATTCCTACTCACTTATCATCCTCATCCCAACTGACCTACACCAGCTGCCTGTCCCCCAATCCATGGTCTCTTCTTCAAATCTCTCCACAGTCATGTACGACCCTCCCTCTGCAATTCCTTCAGCCATACATCCCTTCAATATCTTTCAGTTCTTTGTCTCGAACCCCTTGACATTAATGTCAGTCCCCTCTCTGGAACTCCTTCACTAAATCCCACCACCTCTCTATTTCTCTATCCTCTTTGAAAAGCACCTATTTAGTCTAGACTTCAATTACATTTCCCGACCCATCTCCCATGTCTCAGTGCCTATGACTTATGTGAATTCTTTATAATCCACCTTGGCATGTCTTGCATATTAAATACACTGCATAAAAAGAAGTTATTTCGGTCTTGATAGCACCAAAGCTTATCCAGAGTACACGGCAAAGGAGGGAAAATCTAACTGAAAAGTTAAAAACTTGAGTTGAACACAGCATAAAATATGAATTGAACTCACTTTCAGTGCCCATTGAGACAACTCATATAGCATTCTCTAATATGATAGAATATGTAAGTACAGTGTAGTTAGTGATTAGCAGTTCTTAATTAATTGAATGAAACCTATAAAAGCAGGAAGGGAAAGATTAATACTACAGCGCACCTTGAAGTTTGTGTTGTAAATGGAAGTTGCTTGCTAGAAGTGTGCATGCAATAAAGGTCTTTCACTGAACCTGTAACAATACTGCAACAGCCAATCAAAAGAAGAAAATATGAATGACATAAATAACATAAGGACTTTAAATCTGTACAGTTCAAAATCAATATTTCTTTTTGTTCATAATTTTGTGATTGTGGTCTGTTTTTAATATTTTCCATATCAAGCCTTGAGATAAACTAAGTATGAATGCGAGTCACAAATTAATATATTTTACATACTAGATTCCTGTGTAGAATTTGCTCCTTATGAAACAGTCTTAAAAAACATGTTTTGTTTCATAACAGGCATAGTACATAAAGTGTATATGTTACATTTTTATATTGATAATTCAGTCCTCTACAAGGATAATAAATACTGTGTGTAAATTCATGACAGATTGTGTTCTCTTTAATACTGATGCACCATTCTACAAAGCACTGATTTGTAAACTTCTGATAGATTCAATTTCTCAGTAGATCAATAAAAAAGATAAAGCAGCTGGACCAGCAAATACATTGTTGTTATGATTGAATTTATGGGCTCCAGCAGGAGCAGTTTAATGTCCTGAAATGAAAGGTGAAGGTGGCTGGCAACGTGTTCAAACTACTAAAATGCCGGAGCTTGTCACCTGACAGCACTTAAAGTACAGTCACATTCAATACAGAGAAAATAGAAAAGCAAAGCCTGTCTATACAGCTAACAGCATAGTTCTATTATTTGTTCTATAAGTAATAGATTAGCGTGCTGAACTGATGATATTATCATGCTAGCCTGGCAACTACAATTCAAATGTGGCCCAGATGTCTATTTATAATTCTAACTCAACTTGTTTGTTTTTAATTTGAACAATCATCTGAAGACAAAAATAAAAATACCTGGAAAAACTCAGCAGGTCTGGCAGCATCTGCGGAGAGGAACACAGTTAACGTTTCGAGTCCTCATGACTCTTCAACAGAACTAAGTAAAAATAGAAAAGAAGTGAAATATAAGCTGGTTTAAGGAGGAGGGTCGGGGGGTGGGGGGGGGGGGGGGGGGGCTGCGGGCGCGAGGTGGGACAGGTAGAGCTGGATAGAGGGCCAGTGATAGGTGGAGATAGCCAAAAGATGTCATAGACAAAAGGTCAAAAAGGTGTTGAAGGTGGTGATATTATCTAAGGAATGTGCTAATTAAGGGTAGAAAGCAGGACAAGCAAGGTACAGATAGCCCTAGTGGGGGTGGGGTGGGGGGAAGGGAAGGGATCGAAATAGGCTAAAAGGTAGAGATAAAACAATGGATGGAAATACATTTAAAAATAATGGAAATAGGTGGGAAAAGAAAAATATATATAAATTATTGGAAAAAAAGAGGGGATCGGAAAGGGGGTGGGGATGGAGGAGAGAGTTCATGATCTAAAACCGTCACATCTGTTCTGATAATGCCGCTTTCAAAAACAGTTCCTCTGACATGTCCTCCTTCTTCCTTAACCGAGGTTTTCCACCCACGGTGGTTAACAGGGCCCTCAACCGTGTCCGGCCCATCTCCCGCGCGTCCACCCTCACACCTTCCTCTCCCTCCCAGAACCATGAAAGGGTCCCCCTTGTCCTCACTTATCACCCCGCCAGCCTCCGCATTCAAAGGATCATCCTCCACCATTTCCACCAACTCCAGCATGATGCCACCACCAAACACATCTTCCCTTCACCCTCCCCGGCGGCATTCCGCAGGGATCGTTCCTTCCGGGACACCCTGGTCCACTCCTCCATCACCCCCTACACCTCAACCCCCTCCCACGGCACCTTCCCATGCAACCGCAGAAGGTGCAACACCTGCCCCTCTACTTCCCCGCTCCTCACCGTCCAAGGGCCCAAACACTCCTTTCAAGTGAAGCAGCATTTCACTTGCACTTCCCTCAATTTAGTCTACTGCATTCATGGCTCCCAATGCGGTTTCCTCTACATTGGAGAGACCAAACGCAGACTGGGTGACCGCTTTGCAGAACACCTTTGGTCTGTCCGCAAGCATGACCCAGACCTCCCTGTCGCTTGCCATTTCAACACTCCACCCTGCTCTCATGCCCACATGTCCATCCTTGGCCTGCTGCATTGTTCCAGTGAAGCTCAACGCAAACTGGAGGAACAGCACCTCATCTTCCGACTAGGCACTTTACAGCCTTCCGGACTGAATATTGAGTTCAGCAATTTTAGATCATGAACTCTCTCCTCCATCCCCACCCCTTTTCCGATTCCCCCCCCTTTTTTTCCAATAATTTATATATATTTTTCTTTTCCCACCTATTTCCATTATTTTTAAATGTATTTCCATCCATTGTTTTATCTCTACCTTTTAGCCTATTTCGATCCCTTCCCTTCCCCCCACCCCACCCCCACTAGGGCTATCTGTACCTTGCTTGTCCTGCTTTCTACCCTTAATTAGCACATTCCTTAGATAATATCACCACCTTCAACACCTCTTTGTCCTTTCGTCTATGACATCTTTTGGCTATCTCCACCTATCACTGGCCCTCTATCCAGCTCTACCTGTCCCAACCCCCCTTAAACCAGCTTATATTTCACCTCTTTTCTATTTTACTTAGTTCTGTTGAAGAGTCACACGGACTCGAAATGTTAACTGTGTTCCTCTTCGCAGATGTTGCCAGACCTGCTGAGTTTTTCCAGGTATTTTTATTTTTGATTTCCAGCATCCGCAGTTTTTTGCTTCAATCATCTGAAGAGCTGCCATGAACAGTTAGCTGGCTGCACCCTCAAATTCACAAATCAACAAATGTCAAGACAATTTCTATTTGTGGCAAAGTTAGGGTAGGTTATGGATTGGGTCTTTGCTGCGCTACGCTTGATGATAACAGCAGGAGGCCTGATGATTTTCAGGGATGGGCCTCTTTCACATACAGGAAGTGAATTGCCAGAGCGAATTATCTGCTTATACTCAGCTCACTATTGGGAGGGATGGAAATCGGGTTGACCTGCTTTTTATGAAAGTCAGCCTACAACTTTTAAAGGGGAGGTGGAGTTTTCAGTAGTCATGTGTTACTGAAGTAGCAAGCACAATGACAACAACCAGAGCATCCTGACTTTCATATATTGTTGTGGAGGTCATTGTGGAGAAAGTGAGGAATGGAAGGATGTCTTCTTTCCTTCAGATGGGTAATGTGCACCCATTAGTCAATATTAGTTATTAATAAATAATAGTGGAGAGAGCTAGCTGGAAAGGTCAATACCATTAACATAACTCCTAGCATCTGGGTCCAGTGCAGGAAGCAATTTAACAATCTTCCCAAGATTTCCAAGGTAAGATCCCACTTCAGACATTTTACACAGCCCTTCAACATCAAACCTTAACCCTATCTCAGTCCTAGGACATTGCTGCAGAAGTTCCTCAGGGTAGTGTCCTAGGCCCAGCCAACTTCAGCTGCTTCATCAATGACCTTCCCTCCATCACGAAGTCAGAAATGGGGATGTTCGTTGCTGAATGCATGGTGTTCAGTACCATTCACAACTCCTCAGATAGTGAAGCATGATCATAAGCAGCAAGACTTGGACAACATTCAAGCTTGGGTTAATGAGTGGCAAGTAACCATCATGCCACACAGGTGCCAAGCAATGACCATCTCCAACAAGAGAGAATCTAACCACCTACCCTTGACATTCACCATCATCACTATCACCTTCCCAAGGGTGATTAGGGATGAGCAACCAATACTGGCCTTGTCAGCGATGGTCACATCCCATGAAAGAATAAAGAAAATCGCTAGCAATCCTTCAATTCAACTTCATAAACCTGCCTTGCAATCACTATAGGACACTCCACTACCTCTTCTTAGAGTTAAACCCACACACTCAACACCTGCTACTTGCTGTTGCCTTCTCGATGAGTTAACCCTATTGTTCACAATTGCTGCTCTTTCCTCTTACCATACATATTATGCTAAGCTGCCTTACAAATCTTCGAAACCATTCAAAGGGGCATAAGCTAACCCCCTCCCACTCTTTTGCAGAAGAAACTGATAAGTAATTGGGGAGAAATCTCAAGAATAGGAGAAAGTTCTTCCATGCTACAAACTTTGAATCTAATGGAGAATACTGCTATGGATGTCATTGGCAGAAGGAAGATATGCAGTATTATAGATGGACATTTTCCCTTCTTCTTTACTCTTTGTTTACTAGCTCATGCACTCTCTCACACACAATACTTGGTGCTTTACTGCATTGTTACTCATCTGCTTATCCTTACCATTCTGTGGTATCCTTTGCCTCTTTACCCTTTCTCTAAGTCAGTTAGAACACTCAAGCCTAGCAGTGCATGGAGAGTGAAGCCAATTCTCTGAAAGATGCATTATCACTAATTTGTATCTTTCCAAACACCAATATAGAAATTGCCCTCCTGTCCCCTACAATAATATAAATAATGAGTTAGAGGGGTCAAAGAGTAAAAGTCAGCAGGAGTAGCTGCAAGTGGACAGGACAACCCAGAAAATGACACATTGGAAGTCAACTTGAGTCTTAGCTCTGCTGAAGAGGAACCCACATTTTAAATGACAAATCCTTTCTGTGCACCAGTTATGCTGAATATATTCATCCTGGTAATTACTGCTTCATGTCGGAGGTGGTAGAGGAATCTGCCGCCAACTTGTGTGGAATTTTGACACATGGCATGACACTCTGAAGTTAACTATGGTGTATATGCGCAGTGAATGCTGCAGCTGGTGGTTGGTCTCCCATGTCCTGTTCCCTTATCACCGATGTACTCCCTGACCTACATTGGCAAATTGATTTTAAAATTCTCACACTTGTTTTCAAATCCCTCCATGACCTTGCCCCTTCCTATCTCAGTAAACTCCCCCAGATCCACAACCCTCCAAGATATCTGCACTCCTCTAATTTTGGCCACTTGTGCATCCTGATTTGAATCTCTCCATCATTGGTACTGTGCCTTCAGTAACCTAGGCCCCAAGCTCTGGAATTCCCTCCTTACACCTCTCCACCTCACTTAATTCCTTTCAAACACTCCTTAAGACCCATCTCTTTGACCAAACTTTTAGTCATGTGACCTAATATCTCCTTATGTGGCTCGGTGTCATACTTTGTTTTATAATGCTCTTGTGAAGGGCCTGGAGTGTCTTATTACATTAAAAGTGCTATATAAATATGTTGTTGTTGTAGCATCTCTTCAGGACACTCATATTGGCATGTTGTATGCTGTGGACTCCACTGCTTCCTGGACAGCACTGGACAGCCTACGATACCCAAAAGAATCCAGGCTTCAATCACACCTTAGATTTTCTACAATCTGCATATCAATAGGAGTGTTTAACCTTAACCCAATAACAGGGGCAGTCATACAATGGAAATGCTTTGTCTCCTCTGACAACAAATCGGCAGCCTCACTGCCCTCTCAATTAGTGTCCATTCTGCAGCTAGAAAGCGAAGTTCACCAGACTGAGCTTACAGCCACTGCGTTTTTGCAGTCTACAACTGGATCCTCTCAGCCCCAAGCACCTAGTGGTCTTGAACAGTCTCTGTCTGAGCAACAGCAACCTTCCATCTACCAGACAGAAGCCACTTTCACAGGAGCAACTAGCCGAAAAATTGGTATAGCTGGAAAGCCATGTAAAATAGACATCACAAAGGAACATCTGACATTATTGACCCATAGCTCGCTAGAAATTGAGATTGGGTCTCACCTGCGTAAAACCTGTGAGCTGTGGACCCCAATTCAGCATCTGGATGCAACTTGCTCATTGGGCATTCAGGAAATCACCCAGCTCCAATGCTGAGCTAACCTGCAGATAGGCCCTGGAGAGGTGGGGGAATATGAACTGGAGGGGTATGAGGTTGGATTAGCAATAGCCTGCAGAACTGTTGTGGAGCCAGGGAAAGCACTGCTTCACATCCTGGCTCAACATGTGTAGAAATAATAAAAAAAAGTTAGCATATCATTTTGAAATCTTTCGGGGAAGACTTTCAGGTTGGATGCCAAATGGCCGCAATATCAGTGATGTAGCCAATCAATGCAGTAGTTGGGATACCTGGACCACTTCCAATTTGTGCCTCATTAATGTTTTCTTGGCAAGCTGCAAATGCCAAATGTGCAGCCCGCTGCTGTTTGCTGGCTTCACCAGGAGGAGAGTGGGATGGTTACGGCACACAACTGGTTGTGAGGTGAAAATTACATTGCAAGTGCCTTACATAAACCAAGTCAGAAAGAACACAAGTTGTAGCTGAGAAAAATAATAACTAACCGTGCCACTTCATTAATATTTAATTGTCAACCAGTACGTACTCTGCATTTACATTCACAGTTATGTGGGACTGGCGTGGGTTGAGTCAGATGAACAACTGGCTGCTGCACTTACGGTTAGATGTAAAGACTCAGAGTTGATGGGGAGCTTCTGATATATTCAGGGTTAGATTGGAAAAGGAAGTGGGAAGGAGCAGAGCTGGTGGAGTATAGATTAAATACCTGGGATGAAGCTTTACTATAAGAGGAATGAGAAAGTGTCATAATAGCCTGAAAGAAGGTCGAATTTATTTTCTAATGATCTGAATGGCCTGTGATTGCATGTACTTAACATGAACCAATCAGCAGTACTAGAAACTGACTGAAAACAATCAACATATATCCATAAACACATTGGATTGTTAATAATTTAGATACATTCTCTGTGCCCTTAGATTGGGATCACTCATTTGTTGTTATTTCCAACATTGTTAATATAATCCCTCTAATGTACCCACAAGAGTAAAATGTTTTAAAAAATTGAAATTATAAAAATGTTCTTGTATTTGTCCAAATAGTAAAGACACAACAGTTAAAACTGACCATGGACCATTTTTATGTTAGACTTCTTGTGCTGAAAATCACAGAATCACTGGGTGAAAATGTTTTTCCTCACATTACTTATACTCCTTTTGCCAATTATTTTGAATCCATGCCCATGTCCATGTTCTTGACGCTCTCTTGAGTGGGAACAGTTTCTCACTAGTTAATCTGTCCATTCCCCTCAGGATCTTGAATACCTCTATCAAGTTTCCTGTCGGCCTTCTTTTCTCCAAGGAAAACAGACCCATCTCTCCAATCTATCCTCATAGTTACAGTTCTTTATCCCTGGAATCATTCTTGTACTCTCTGTACTCTCTCCTAGGCCTTCACATCCTTCCTCAAGTATGGCGTCCAGCACTGGACACAGTTCTTCAGATAAGGCCTAACTAGTGTCTTATACAAGTTCAACATGATCTCCTTACTCTTGTACTCAATGCCCCTATTAATAAAGCCAAAGATACTATATGCTTTATTAACTGCTCTCTCAACATGCCCTGCCGTCTTCAATGACGTATGTACATATACATCAAGGTCCCTCTGTTCCTGCACTTCCTTTAGAGTTTCTCCCTTTAATCTATATTGTCTCACCATATTCTTCCTGCCAAAATGAATTGCCTCACACTTCTCTGCAATGAACTTCATCTGCCACCTGTCTGCCCAAGCCACCAACATGTTAATGTCTTTTTGAAGTTCAAGGCCATCCTCATCACAGTGGACAATGTTTCCAATCTTTGTGTCATCTGCAAATTTTGGAATCATGCTCTGAACACCATAGTCTAGAACATTAATATACATCAGGAAGAGCAAGGGTCCCAACACTGACCCCTGGTGCGTTCCACTACAAACCTTCCTCCAACCTGAAAAACAATCAGTTATCACTACTCTCTGTTCCCTGTCACTCAGTCAATTTCTTATCCAAGTGCCTACTTTCCCTTTTATTCCATGAGCTCAAATTTTGCTCCCAGGTCTGTTGTGTGACATTGCATCAAATGCCTTTTGAAAATCCATATACACCACATCAACAGTGTTACCCTTATCGACCTTCTCTGTTACCTCCTCAAAAAACTCCAAGTTAGTTAAACATGATTTTCCCTTAATGAATCCATACTGGCTTTCCTTAATTATCCTGCACTTGTCTAAGTGACTATTGATTTTGTCCCGAACTATAGTTTCCAGAAGTTTCCCTACCACTGAAGTCAAACTGACTGGTCTGTAGTTGCCAGCTTTATCCTTGCACCCAAGTTTGAACAAAGATGTAACAGTCACAATTCTCCAGTCCTCTGGCACCAACCCTATGCCTAAGGAAGACTGGAAGATTATCACTAGTGCCTCTGCAATTTCCACTCTCACTTCCCTCAGTACCCTTAGATGCATCTTATTCAGTCCTTGTACTTTATTGTTATGATGTGGCAGGTGATATTTGCCAGGTGGACCAAATCCACAAAGGAAACGTGGTCATGCTATCACAATAGTTTTATAATTTATATTTATTATGAGAAGATTTATGCACTGAATTCAGAAGTAGCGAGTCTACTAACACCTTTAGAGAATTTAAAAATTAAATTAAAACATTTATTAACAAAAGAAAATAATTCAAACACATACATGAGATTACAGTTACTTGGTATTATAACAAATCCCAAAATTCCTAATTTACCTGACTCCAAACTACATACCCCCTTTAAGGCAACAGTCAAAAACAGATTTTAAATTTAAATAGACATTCTAGCAAGGTTACCACAGCACCCACTCAACAGTGGAATTCCAAAGGCTTTTAACACAACTTTAGTTACTGGACACAGCAGACTTCTGCAAAAGTGGCTAGAGGCTTTTCCCCAAGGTTACTTTACATGGCGTACCTTTCAAGATGCTACACGGCCACACTCACATCCATAAGCCTACAGTAATATTGTGAAACATGAGTTTCGTGACTCTTATCTATCTTAAGTTAAGATAGCCTCTCTAACACCTCCTCTTTCTCAATTATAAATTCTTCCAGTGTACAAGTTACCTCCTCTCTCACCTTGATCTGGGTAGCATCTTCTTTCTTTGCAAAGACAGATGCAAAGTACTCATTTAACACCTCTGCTATTTCTCCTGCCTCCATGTGCAAATCCCTGTATTTATCCCTAATTGGCCCTACTCTATCTGCTGATTGTGGCAAAGGTAAGAAAGCACAATGTGATAATAGCAGAACAAGGGTTCATGTTGTTCTTTTCAGAGTGCTTACCCTCGTTCCGCTATTATCACATTCTGTTTTACTCTGCCACTATCAGCACAATTTTTAGCCCTCACCACTACTATTAACATTCCCTTTTGTTCATGACATCTTTGTCAATCTCTGCTTTGCCTTCATCTATCGCTGGCCTTCTATCCAGCTTCACCTGTTCCACCCACCTTAAACATTATAAATTTCATCACATTTCTACTTCTCTGTGGCTCTGAAGAAGGGTCATATGGACTTGAAACGTTAAGTCTGTTTCTCTCTCCACAGATCCTGTCAGACCTGCTGAGTTTTTCCAGCATTTTCTGTTTTTGTTTCAGATTTCCAGCATCCGCAGTATTTTGCTTTGCTCTCATCTCATCGAACTTGGCTTTCCATCAATTAATTATCCCTGCTCTGGATTGTTCCTTGTCCTTTTCCATGGTCTACCTAAACCTTATGATACAATGGTCACTGTCCCCTAAATGCATGTCCACTGATATCTGACCCACTTGGGCCAATTCATTTTCCAGAACCAGGTCCAACAGTATCTGACCTCTCATTGGGCCAGAAACATATGGTTGCAGAAAATTATCTTGAACACATTCCAGGAACTCTCGTCCTTCTTGTTGCTTTGCACTATTCCTATCCCAGTCTATATTTGGATAATTTAGGTCCCCCATTATAATTACTCTATAACTCTTGCACCTCTCTGTAATTTCTTTGCAAATTTGTTTCTCTACATCCCTTCCACTAGTTGGTGGTCTATATGCTACACCGATCATTGTTTTTGTACCCTTTTCATTCCTTACCTCTAGCCAGAGAGGTTCCATTCTTGACCCCTCTGGAACATCCTTTCTCTCCAGTACTGTAATGCCATCTTTAATCAATGCTGCCACTGCAAACCCCCCACACCCACTTTCTTCCTCTCCTGTCCGTCCGAAACACCATGTACCCAGGAATATTTAACACCCAGTCTTGTCCTTCTTTGAGCCAGGTCTCTGTTATAGCAATAATATCATAATCTCATTTGTCAACCTGTGTCTGTAGTTCACCAGTCTTATTAACCACACTCCGTGCATTCACATACATGCACATTCAGCCTGATTTAGACTTTTATACTTTCACCGTTATTCTGACCCTATCTAATGACTTACTGTTGTCTACTCTAATTCTATCAAATTCTCCAAGTATTCAAAGGATCATCCTCTGCCATTTCCGCCAACTCCAGCATGATGCCACCACCAAACACATCTTCCCTTCACCCCCCCGGAGGCATTCCGCAGGGATCGTTCCCTCCGGGACACCCTGGTCCACTCCTCCATCACCCCCTATACCTCACCCCCTCCCACGGCACCTTCCCATGCAACCGCAGAAGGTGCAACACCTGCCCCTCTACTTCCCCGCTCCTCACCGTCCAAGGGCCCAAACACTCCTTTCAAGTGAAGCAGCATTTCACTTGCACTTCCCTCAATTTAGTCTACTGCATTCGCTGCTCCCAATGCGGTTTCCTCTACATTGGAGAGACCAAATGCAGACTGGGTGACCGCTTTGCGGAACACCTTCGGTCGGTCCGCAAGCATGACCCAGACCTCTCTCTCGCTTGCCATTTCAATACACCACCCTGCTCTCATGCCCACATGTCTGTCCTTGGCCTGCTGCAATGTTCCAGTGAAGCTCAATGCAAACTGGAGGAACAGCACCTCATCTTCTGACTAGGCACTCTACAGCCTTCTTCTATTATACTTCCTGATTACAATTGTGTGTTAACCAGTACTTGCAACTTGTTAAAAATAAGTTTTATTTTATCATAAACAATGGTTCTGAGTTTATTGAAAGAAACCTGGTTAAAGACTCTTTTACTCTGGGCACCAGTAGGGGAAATAGGTGATTGGCTATTTTGATGAGAAAATTAAACTTTTAAATTAATGGTATGGCCTGCAAAGTAGTCGGGTTAGATCATACGCGCACTCCTCCCATCCTGGTTGTAACAGTATGAGGCTGGCAGAAGTGTTGTAGGTGTGTGTGGGTGAAGTGGAGTAGCTGGATGCTAGGCATGAGTCCTGAGTGCCAGAGATTACTGATGGGTGAGTGATGAGAGTGTGATACATTTCGCAGCGTGAGAGGTTGATGATGTGCTGGGTAGAAAATATCAAAAGATGCATGCAATGACCTTGACCATCTGGCGAATGTTATTATGACTTCTTGTGACATTGCTACCAGGCCTTTGGGTCCAGGAGTCTCTGGCAGTGACCTCCCTGGCCACATGTTCCCGCTCCCTTCTGAGGGCCTCCGATGGAAACATGGCATCTCCCTTGCTGTCCACCTCCACCACTAAGGCCTCTAGCATTGCATCCATCATCTTAGAATCTTCATTTGGCTCTGGTGTTAACTTTTCCAGGTTTAAAGTTCCAGCAACATTGTTCAGTGCAACTTCCCTTTGAATGGGACAAACTGCCTTCAGGTAGGGTAGGCTGGCTGCATCATGTGTTCTCATTACAATGCTGATCATCCCCCTGCTGTACACAGAGGCAGCCAGCAGTGCAGAGAGGCAACCAGGAACAAGACAGACATTTGGCCCTATGCCAGTATCATGATAATAAGGTGGGAGCTTGCAGGCTGCCTACCTTGAATGGAATCGGCAGGGGCATATCATGAATTCCAAGCCCCAGATACAAAAATCAAGGCAGATGAATCTTTTTTAGTCCAAGATAGTAAGGCTGCATATAGGAATAACTGGCATCATTGTATCCAAGTGTAAATCTAAAGCAAGATGTAAGTTGTAACAATAGGATAATTTCTGAGAGTTCATTAGTGGCAGGGAACTTTGCCATTGAGAGCGCATGGAGGGAAATTGCAGACCTGTGATTTTCTGACTTTTGCTGTCATCGCCAAGGTTCCCTGCTGCCATTATGTATTTGGAAAATTGCCTCAATACTGTTATGCATCTCAACAACAAGCACTTACGGGTGTCAATAGTGTCAAACATAACAAACTGGGAAACAGGAAAAAGGCAGACATGATTGGATTTCCTCCTTTACCATAGGAGCTGTCACTTTCTAAGCATTCTTGAAAAATAGTTTTAACATAAAGATGTAACAAATTCATGAAAAAGTTGGGAAATAATAGGCAGGCACTACTGAAAAGGCTGCATTTCGTAGTTAACATTTGTTATTTGATAACCTGATCCCGGTCAAGCAGCCTGTTTTTTTATATTAAAAAATCTATTTTTATTGATTTGCTCTCGCTTTAACATTGCCAACACCACCAATTTAGAATCAGATCTTAAACTTACACAATATACAAATTGTTACTTTCACAAGACAAATTGTCAGGATTAACAAATTTCTGAAAAATAGATTTGTCTTTGAATAAAAGTTCTAAGTAAGCACATCAGTGAGAATGCTTTAAATGGTGACATGATGATGTGACTTGTGCAAGAGTGGTATTAATCTTTAATTTCATTGCCTGATCAAACATATATTGAACTGTTTGAAAAGGACTTTTAAAAAGCAAGCAAGGACACTGACTTAAGATGGCTGCCATAAGTTACTTGATGCCTGGTATTACTAGTTTACCAGTTTTATGGAATACAATTAAGACACTGTCATGGAGTTTCACGCCTGTTGATGTCAAGAACTACTTCAAAAAGTTTACTAGACCTCACATTTTCATCTCTATAAGGCTGCCTCTCAGGCGGAGACAGAAAGTCCACCAGGACAATATTTACATGGAAAGGCGTTTTTCCTATCTCATCAAGATGGATAATGAATCATTCAGAAGCTAATGGCTGGGACATTATAGTCCAGGGGACAATAGCCACAGTCTGTTAAGACATCAGCTAAGCAAATATCTTCTGAAATTATTAAGGGGAGAGAGATCATGTGACTGGAGTAGCCATTTTCTGAATGTCTTTTATTACAGCATACAAGCTGCTAAGCACCTTAAGGGGGAATAATATACCCCCTCTCCCCCTTCTCTCCCAAGTAAAGACCCTATCTCTGTTACAGTTTTAAAATCCTCCGGTGTTTTAACTTTTCCTCTGGTATTAATTTTTCCAGATTTAAAGTTCCAGCAAGATTTTTCAGTGCAGTTTCCTTTGAATGGGACAAACTGCCTTCAGGTAGAGTAGGCTGGCTGCATCATGTGTTCTCATTACAATGCTGATCATCCCCCTGCTGTACACAGAGGCAGCCAGCAGTGCAGAGAGGCAACCAGGAACAAGACAGACATTTGGCCCTATGCCAGTATCATGATAATAAGGTGGAAGCACCAAGCTTGCAGGCTGTCCACCTTTAATGGAATCGGCAGTGGCAGATCATGAATTCCAAGCCCCAGGTCCAAAAATCAAGGCAGATTAATTTTATTAGTGCAAGATAGGCTGCTTATAGGGGTAACCAGCATCACTGTATCCAAGAGTAAATCTAAAACAAGATAGAGATAGCGAATTTCCATCGAAAGGAAATTCAAGTGCAAAAATCATCGACTTCTGGAGTAGAAGATTGTCCCCAGCAATTGCAGTTTATATGGACTTCAACTCCTGGAATTTCAAGATCACCGTAGAGAAAAATATGCCGCAGGCACAGATACCAGTAAAGGACTCATTAAAGATGCCACCACCAAATACATCTTCCCTTCACCCCCCACTGTCGGCATTCTGTAGGGACCATTCCCTCCGGGACACCCTGGTCCACTCCTCCATAACCCCCAACACCTCAACCCCCTCCCAGTGCACCTTCCCAGAAGGTGCAACACCTGCTCCTTTACTTGCCCCCTCCTCACCGTCCAAGGGCCCAAACACTCCTTTCAACTTGCACTCCCCTCAATTAGGTCTACTGCATTCTCTGATCCCAATGCGGTCTCCTCTACATTGGAGAGACCAAACGCAGACTGGGTGACCGCTTTGCAGAACACCTTCGGTCTGTCCGCAAGCATGACCCAGACCTTCCTGTCGCTTGCCATTTCATCATACCACCCTGTTCTCATGCCACATGTCCGTCCTTGGCCTGCTGCAATGTTCTAGTGAAGCTCAACGCAAACTGGAGGAACAGCATCTCATCTTCCGATTAGGCACTTTACAGCCTTCCGGACTTAACATTGAGTTCAACAACTTCAGACCATGAAAGCCTGCTTTCAGTGACTGGTGCACAAGGACATGTACATCAAACATTTCCCAATCTTTCACCATTTAAATAATACTCTGCCATTCTGTTTTTCCTACCAACGTGGATAACTTCACACTTGTTACACTGCATCTGTCATGTATTTGCCCACTCACTCAACTTGTATAAATCATCTTGAAGCCTCTTAACATCCTCCTCACCACTCGCATTCCCATCTAGTTTTGTATCGTCAGCAAACTTGGAACTATTGCATTTGGTTCCCTCATCCAAATCATTGATATATATTGTGAATAGCTGGGACCCAAGCACTGATCCCTGCGGTACCCCACTAGTCACCACCTGGCACTCTGAAAAAGACCCACTTATTCCTACTCTCTGATTCCTGTCTGTTAACCAATTCTCAATCCATGCCACTATGTTACCCCCAATCCCATGTGCTCAATTTTGCATACTAACCTCTTATGCAGGACTTTAACAAAAGCTTTCTGAAAATCCAAACACACCACATCGACTGGGTTCTCCCTTAGCTATTCTGCTAGTTACACCCTCAAAAAACTCCAGTAGGTTGGTCAAACATAATTTCTCTTTCATAAATCCATTTTGACTTTCTCTAATCCCATTGATATTTTCTAAGTGTCCTGTTATCTCATCCTTTATGATAGACTCTAGCTTTTTCCCTATTACTGATGTTAGGCTAACCGGTCTGTAATTCCCTGTTTTCTCCCTCTTCTTTTAAATAGTGGGGTTACATTTGCCACCCTCCAATCTGCTGGAACTGTTCCAGAATCTACAGAATTTTGGAAGATGACAATCAATGCATCCACTACTTCCATGGCCACCTCCTTTAGTACCCTAGGACGTAGATTATCAGGCCCTGGGAATTTTTTGGCTTTCAGTCCCATTAATTTCTCCAACACTATTTTTTTGGTAATACTAATTTCCTTCAATTCCTCCTTCTCATTAGACCCTTGATTCCCTAGCATTTCTGGGACGTTATTTGTGTCTTCCTCAGTGAAGACAGAACTAAAATAGTTGTTTAATTGCTCTACTATTTCCTTGTTTTCTATTATAAATTCTCCCGTTTTGGACTGTAAAGGACCTACATTTGTCTTCAGTAACCTTTTTCCTTTTACATACCTATTGAAGTTTTTACAGTCCGCTTTTATGTTCCTTGGAAGTTTACTCTCATACTCTATTTTTCCCCTTTAATCAATCTCTTTGTCCACTTTTGCTGAATTCTAAACTGTCCCAATCCTCAGGCTTGCTACTTTTTCTAGCAACTTTATATGACTCCTCTTTGGATCTAATACTATCCTTAATTTCTTTTGTTAGCCATGGTTGGCCCCTTTTTCTGTTGTGTTTTTGCACCAGAAGGGATAACTGTATAACTGTTGCAATTCGTGCATTCATTCCTTAAATATTAGATATTGCCTATCCACCATTATGCTTTTTAATGAAGTTCCCCAATCTTTCATAGCCAATTCACACCTCATACCTTTATAGTTTCCTTTGTTTAGATTTAGGAGCCTAGTTTTGTATTAGACTACTTCACTTTCCATCCTAATGAAGAATTCTATCATGTTATGGTTACTGTTCCCTAAAGGACCCTGCACAACAAGATTATTAATTAACATCTCATTGCACAATACCAAATCTAGGATAGCCTGTTCCCTAGTTGGTTCCTCAATGTACTGGTTTAAAAAACCATCTTATACACACTCCAGGAATTCATCCACCAAAGTATTATCGCTAATTTGGTTTGCTCAGTCTATATGCAAATTAAAGTCACCCATGATTACTGTAGCACCTCTGTTAGGTGCGTCTCTAATTTCCTGTTTAATGCTGTCCCCTACCTTACCACTACTGCTCGGAGCCCTATAGAGAACTCCCACTAATGTTTCCCCCCACTTGTTGCCTCTTAGCGCTACCTAGACAGATTCTACATATAGATTTTATGAGCTAATATCCTTTCTCTCTATTGAACTGATTTCATGCTTAACTAACAACGCCATTCCACCTCCTTTTCCTTTTTGCCTGTTATTCCTAGGTATTGAGTACCCTTGGATATTCAGTTCCCAGCCTTGGTCGCCCTGCAGCCATGTCTCCATAATCACAACTGTATCATACCCATTAACATCTATTTATGCTGTTAATTCATCTACCTTATTGCAAATACTCTGTGCATTCAGATACAGTGCCTTTAGACTTATCTTTTTAACATTTTTATACATTTTTTTTGTACTATGGTCCTATTTGCTGCTAGCTCTTGTTTCCTCTGCCTTCAACTTTTTCTTTCTACTTTTCTGTCTTTAATTTTTATCTTTGTTTCCCTCTCCTGTGTCTCCCTGATCAGGTTCCCATCCCCATGCCACTAGGTTAAACGTTCCCCCACAGTACTAGCAATTACCCCTGCGAGGATATTGGTCCTACTCCTGCTGGGATGCAACCCGTCCAGCTTGTATAGGTCCCATCTTCGCCAGAATCGGTCGCAATGCCTCAGGAATCTAAACCCCTCCCCCAACACCATCTCTCCAGCCACATGTTCATCTGGTCTATTACCCTGTTCTTGATCTCTTGATCTCCCAGCTTGTGGTACTGGGAGTAATCCTGACATTACTACCTTTGAGGTCGTGCTTTTTAATTTATTTCTTGACTCCCTATATTCTGCTTTCATCCCTCTTTGCACCTATGTTGTTGGGACCCATATGGAACATGACCTCTGGCTGTTCACCCTCTCCCTTCAGAATGTTCTACATCCTTAACCCTGGCACCAAGGAGGCAACATACCATCCTGGTGTCATGTCTACAGTCGTAGAAATGTCTATCTATTCCCTTTATGACAGAATCCCATATTACTATTGCTCTCCCACTCTTTTTTTTCTACCCCATTGTGTAGCTGAGCCACTTGTGGTGCCATGGACTTGGCAATTGCTGCACTCCCCTGAGAAACCATCTCCACCAACAGTATCCAAAACGGAAAATCGGTTAGAAAGGGAGATGGAGCCAGGGGACTCCTGCACTACCTGCCTAGTGTTTTTACTCTGTCTGGCAATCACCCATTCCCTTTCTGCCTGTGTACTCTTTACCTGTGGTGTGACCACCTCACTGTACGTGCTATTCGCGAAGATCTCAGCCTTGCGGATACTCCACAGAGACTCTAGCTGCAGTTTCAGCTCCGAAACGCTGATTTCAAGCAGCTGCAGTTAGAGACACTTCCTGCACATGTGGTTGTCCTGGACACTGGAAGTGCCCTGATTTCCCACATCGCACAGGAAGAGCACTCCACGTGGCTGAGCTGCTCCACCATGACTTACCCTTAAATTACTCCCTTTACTTTTACTTTCTCTAGTTTAAAGAATATTAAGGACACTTAAATACTCACCAGGTCCTATTTACCAAGACTGCCACCGCTTCTTTTGCACTGGCTCCCAGTCCCACTCTGGTCTCGGGCCTGGTTTCCCTTGCTCTTCAAGGCTGCCACTCCTCTCGTGTTATCAAATGCCAAAAGCAAAAGCAAGGAGCACCTCTCTCACTTCCTTCCCTAACTCCCTTAATCACCCAACTCCCAGCACTCTATTCTAAGTCACACTCAAGTGCTAAGTTGCACTAAGTTGGCTGGCTTTATATGCTCCTAAGACAAACCCTAACTGATCCAGTTACAGAGGAACCAGTTTCAGCTGATACTTTAATTAGCTAAGCCCGACTGCTCATCCAGTGGAGACCTTGTTAAAACCCTGCTTAATGGGAACTTTAGAATTTATGCTGCAGATTTCAGTTAAATGCTAACTACAAAAAAACTAGATTTTTACAAAAAGATTTTTTTTTTAAATTAAGACGCCTTATTCACCATCCACCAGCATCCAGTCCTATACTTATGCCTATACTTACAAACCCATCAACTTATGGGACTCTTATGACATCACTTTAAGATTTTATCTGTAAATTCCCAGCTCTCTGTTTCTGAAGTCCCACTGCTTTATGGGCTTCCCCGTAGCAAAGTAAAAGCCAGCTATTGGAGGCTGAGGAAAGATAGAAAATGAAAGCATCACCTCCTTCCCTCTTCACTGAACTCCCTCACTCACCAAACTGCAACTTAAGCAGTCTAATGCAGCCCAAAGCAGTACTCCAGTGCAGACTGATGGTACAAAATGCACAATATCAATTCAGTCGCTTATTATGCATCTCTCCCAATTCTTCTTGACTTTAAAGGAAATTAAAATCAGAGAGCTGGATGATGGCCAACAGAATCAATACAGCCTGTTTTATACCATCAAAAAAAAAATACCACCCCCTTCACCCCCATCCTGCAATCCCATCTGGTCCTTTCAACTAGAAACAGATGCAAATGTAATTGCAGCTGCAAACTTTCATTTGCACATCAGATCCAGGGTGGCTTCCGGGGCAGCAGTATGGGAGGTGGGGAGTCATTAAATTACAAAATTAAACTTGTGTACCTGTCTTTGGTCTGTACACATGGACTTCAGTCACTAGTGGGCCAGAAGCAGTTCCAGCTAATACAGTTTCGGACCCAGTTAAATTTTATTTTGTCAGAAAATAGTTGCCAGAGTTATTAAATTCTTAATATAACACATTTCCTGCTTGTCTTTCAAAGAATTGCAACAATTTTATCATTGAAGACACCCCAAATGAGAAACTGTTCTATGCTTCATGGATTCTGCAACTGATGCTTCCAAATCATTTAACTAGCATAGATGCCACATTTAGTGCTGATTAATGTACTCACGCAGGCATAATATTTTAACAATGATCAGATAGAAGAGGTAAATGCTATGTGCTATTGTGGGAGATAGCATTTGTTTAGTACTATTGGTCAAGATGATGAATCTTCCAGTGGTTTACAGAAATTGATAGCCAATGAACCTTTAAAGGATAATTGAAAAGATTCCCTTTCAGTGTTTATGTATAATCGAAGGATTTTAGTTTACAGGTTAGTGTGTTAATGTTTGTGTTACGGACAGGAGGGGGTTTAATTTAAACAGCCCTGATTTCTCCTCTCACCACCCGTCTGTAAACAGAAAGGTGTTTCAATTTGATTTACCCCTTTATAAGGGGTGGCGTATTTCCCAACCCCTCAGTTTTGGTGTGATCCAATTTCTATTGATAACCCCACACCAAACTTGAGATAGGATGAACTCAGAGGGTTCGTTTATTCACACACACTCAAAACACAGGAGGGAGTGTTGCTACGTAGACCCCTATGCATTCATACAATAAACGAGGGATAGAGAAAGCAAGATTCACAGGGCAAAGAACACAGGACAAAGAATTATTGTTTCATGTGAGTCTTGAGTCCAGAGTCAAAGTCCAATGGTGCATTCCTTCATAGAGGTTGACAGGCTGAAAACTGAGGCCAGATAATTCACTTTTCCAGTAGACATGACTTCCATGATGAGATATGCATGCAGGGATGAATTAGTCTTGTAGACGATGGTTTAGAAGTTGAGAAGTTCCAGTAGAAAGATTGTAGATGGGGAACATGCATTCAAACCTGGGCATGATCCCTTTTCTGAGCTGCTGTTTGGTAGATGGAAGATGGCAGACTGATTTGCAGCACAGCAAGACAACATAACTGGTTCTCCCAGCTAGGGGAGGTTATGTCACATGAACCCCACCTCTCTACTTTGGCTTTGACAAAGAGTGTATATTCCTTTGTCTGGGTGCCTGGGTTTGTTAATGTTCCAACCATTAAGAATTTGAAAGGAAGGTTGCAGGGTCCTTTGTCCTAGCAGATGACTTGGCTCCGGTTGACCAGGCTTTGCTTTTGAAATGGAGATGGCATTTGCTTAATTCCCTTTGAATTTGGTCTCTGCGGTCCATAGGGGTCGTTGGCATCTCTTCAGAGATAATGAGGGCAAGTCTCTACGATATTGCCCTGGCAGGTCTTCTGTTTAGGGTCACAGACAGACATGGCTTCAGTCATTTTAAAAGGTCATTGTCCAGTTTTAAAATTTTAGGAATTCATCATGATGATATACATAATACATATATTTCATAAAAATATACAGTGGAATTTTCCGAGCCCGCTGGTGACGGGCGTGATATGTGGTGTGTGCGGAAAATATGGCAGGAACCACCTCATGACGGTGTAAAGGCAGGTCACGATCTTCTGCTCAGCCCGCCAACGGCGGGCCACGTTTCCCGCCATCGGTCGGCGGGGAGCTAATTGTAATACATTAGCATATAATTAAAAGGCCATCCCGCCAGGCTCTTGGAACCCCACCATATTGTCCGTCCACGTCGGCATGCTTTCCCGCCGACGTGTTTCACAACAGCACGCAGGCAACATGCACTTGGTGGCCTTCACTTTGGGGAACTGAGGTGAGTGAGTAGCAGTGTTCTCCACAGCTTGCCCTTTGCTTACAGGCCTCAGGGGCGCCAGGGGGGATGGGGGGGAAACTGATGGCTGGCCCCATAGGTGATTGCTGAGGGGTGGGGGTGTCGGGGGGCCAAGTGCTGGCTAGCCTTGGAGGCGACTGCTGAGGTGGTGGGGGAGTCAAGTGCTGCCCTGGCACTGCATCCCGTGCAAAGGTGAGGGGCAGGGTAAGCAAGGAAAGTGGTCACGCATTAGGGACACCTGTATAAATTGACTATGCCTCTGCAACTGAGACAAATCAGGCACAGCCACAGTGATATGATTGCGGTCAGGCTCCTAGCCTGCCCGCCCATGCAAGCAACACGGAGGCACCAAAGGGCCACCAAGCATTCCATACCTTACCACTGCCACCCCACCCCCACCCCCACCCCCACCGCCCCTCACACTCCCATCACAGGCTTCAAGTCTGCCACCACTTTATTCAGCGGTGGAGCAGTTGGACTGCACACATTGTACAATCTCCTCGCCAATGCCGGCTATGTAGCAGTTAGTGCTGGAGGTGCTCACAGCCCCTTGTAATCTCAGCATTCTGGTTTGGACCAATGTTCCCCCATGTCGCAGCACAGCCGTGAAGCGCACTCATCTCTGGCCATCTGAGAGGTGACCAGCCAGGAAGCATTAAGGGGCGGTCACACAGGGCCAGGAAAGGTGCTAAGTACAGCCATGATAACCACGTCTCTCTCTCTTTCATGCTGCAGGAGGACCATGTCAAGATCATGGATCCTGGTGACCTAGCTGTATGCCTGATGGTCTACAGAGACCGTAGAAGATGGAGGAGAGAGTGACTGAGGCTCCTGGCCGCGCAAAAACAGGAGCAGCAACCTCATGAAGGGCAGCAGGGGCTCCCGCACACGCTGCCCAGGAGTGACAGCGAGACGTGGCTGGTCGGCACCTAGAGACACCCAGGTCTATAGACACCACCTGCCATTCCTGCAGATGACTGAGAACCAGTGTCGCCGACGACTGCGCGTGCTAGGGACCTGGTGGCTCACATCTGCCAATTACTGCAGGACTTGGTGCCAAGGGGACATGGAGGGCATCCACGGTCAGTGGTGATGACGACGTGGATGAAGCTCTCACACTGGCTTGGTGAGGCAGGCATACTCAGGAGGCCCTTATAACTGCCAGATTTGTGGATGGTGATGACAACATACAGTGAGGTGTCCCCGCAGATCCTCCCATAGCAGTTGTGAACGTTGACTCCAGTCTGGCTTATTGCAGCGCCAATACTCTCTGAGAGAATGCTCCTGTCATGGAGATGCAATGAAGGCCCTAATGGTCGCTCGATCCCAGGAGGATGATGACAACAGGCAGTGAGGACACTCCATAGATCTTCACATAGCCTCTGAGAATGTCTGACTCCTGTCTGGCCAAAGGCAGCTTCCTTGCGCTCCATGATCAGGGCCATCTCAGAGACGCAGCCAAGAAACTTTAGACGCATCTGATACTGTGTCCGCCTTCAGGGCCTCAGGCCTTCAGGAGCTGGTGCACAGCATCACTGGTCACAGATGCTGGTGTGTTGGGGGCCAGCCCCACCTTAAAGGTGCTGAGAGAACACAGAGTGTATGAGAGAACTCTGTGGCGCCTGCCCACTACATTCTAGCAGCAATGACCAGTACTGCTGAGGTGCAGGCATCAGTAATGTCTCCAGGGAATGTGAGGCTGGATCATCACTGTGGTCTGAAGGCTGCACAGAGCACAGGGAAGAGGCCCTGGACGGAGACACCTGCCTTTTATCTTGTGCAGAAAGGTTTCACATCTGAGTGACAAGGTCGCTGCTCATCAGAATAAGGAGCCATAGGCAGGGAGACAGTCTTGGGAGTTTATTGACAATAGTGAACATTATGTACAAGTGATTAACACCTGTGCCCAGGCTGTGCAACTCATTCTCCTTAACTTTCCTAACCCTGCCACTACGTCTTGGTGCTCCCCGGACATCCACAGCAGAGGTGGAGCCAGCCTGCTGACTGTGATGCCCTGTCTGTGATGACTTTGGCGTGCTTCCTCTGGAGGGCCAACACTTGGAGGGCCCCGGCCTGCTTTCAGGGTCCTGCTGTGTGGCAGTGGCACCCTCCTTGGCCTGTGAAGCCGGGAGGTCACAGGAAGAGGGGAGTCGAATGGGCTGGACACTCCAAGAATCACCTGGGTGGATGGCTCCGGAACGTGCACCTGCTGATCCTCCTCCCTCTGGGTGCCCAAGGACCCCTGGCTGACTCCGTGAGAAGGGGTAGCTGGAGTGAGATCGAGCTGCCCAGCACCCCTCTTGCGTACACACTGTTGGAGGCCAACCATAGCATCAGCGAGGGAGTTAAGCCCACGCAGAAGTGCAGGAGTGATGCTGCCAGTGTTGACCTCGGCGCGTTGCAATGCCGGGGCTATCACCTCAGCCTGAAGATGGACAGACTCCTCCATCGTGCCTTGTAATCTGAGGAGTGCAGCGGACATCCCTTCCTGATGTTCCCGAGCTTGCCTTTGCAGCTCTAGCAACTGTGACATGACCGAATCCAGAGGCTCGTCATCTGACACAGACTCAGCAATATTCTGGCCTCCAACAGTCCTCTGAGTGCCGGGGACCTGGGAAGTCCCTGCCTCTGTCTGCTGTGGATCAGAGAGTGCGATGTGCTCACCAGATTGTAATCCCGGGACTACTCTAAAGCTAGGTCCCAGCGAGGTGTGTGTCTCTGCACTGGTGGAGGGTGTGGGTGAGCGCTGTAATGGGTCTTCAGGGAGGGTGCCTTCAGCTTCCTCTTCAGAGGTTTCTTCGGAGCTTGATTGAAGGCCCTGGGTCATGGCCTCTGTTGGCTGTTTGGTAGATGTGCCTGCAAAAACAAGGGGAGACAATTAGTGCATGGCAGTGGCCTGTGAAAGAGGACACATCACTCACAGCATGGTTGTCTGATGGATGTTGCACTGCTGGATCCTCCCTTGGTAGAGCAGCGCCGACCTCATCGTCAGCACACGACCGGTCCTGGTCATCGCCAGCCAGCTGGATGGCTGTTTTTGAATTCAGTCAGAACTTACCTGTCTGCTACCTTTCCTTCCTGCTGTGAACCAGTTTGTCCCACATGGATAGAGATGGGGAGAGTGTATCAGGACGCCTGTCAGGCCAGCTGTTAAGTATGCCTCACCTGTGTGGCGGTGAATGGTCCTATGGACGGGATGAGGACAATGATGGTGTGTGTGAAAGAGTGAATGATGATGTCCTTGCACTGGCAGTGAGTGAGGGCCCTGTGCATGTGTGATGGGTTTGTGAGTTGGGAGTGATGAAAAGAGTGACTTACCCTGGCGGAACGGAGGAGATCATTCACCCTTTTGCAGTACTGGGTGGCTGTCCTCCTCTGCAGGGTGTTCGCGCTGACCACCGCTGCCAACCCCTCCCAAGCCGGGTCGGTGACATTGCTACCCATCCTGCGGCCAGGAGCAGGGGTAGAATATATCCTGGTGGGCCTCCATGGCATCCAGCAATCGCTCGAGGGACCCGTCGTTGAAGTGAGGGGCTGCAGTCTTTTTGCCTTTGCAGGCCATGTCTCCCGGGTAGCAGTGGTGAGCTGGTGGCGATGAGCGCTTTGCTGGCGGCTGCCTTTTAAAGATGGTGGCCGGCGTGATGCAACAGCGGGGTGATGGCAAGCAGCGAATAAGAACCTGCCTGCCATGGAAATGGCGTGTTTTGAGGGAGTGAACATATAATGAGACGGGCTCGGGAAGATACAGCGTGAAAACCCGCCATTTTCATTGGTGCGTAGGACTCCATTTTACCCGCCTGCTACTGCACTTAGTGCAATTCTGGGAAAATTCCACCCATAGTGTGAGGTTTTAGCCCCATTACAGTCGTTACGGCCTCCAAAAATTCCTCCTTGCATCTTCCTCAGTGAAGACAGACACAAAGTAATAATTTAGCTTCTCTGCCATTTCTCTATTCTCCATTATAAATTCCCCTTACTCTGCCTGTAATGGATCCATATTTGCTTAGCCAAATGTTTCCTTTTTACATACCTATAGAAGCTTTTACAGTCCATTTTTATGTTTTTTGCTAGTTCACATTCATATTCTATTTTCCCTTTATCAGTTTCTTGGTCCTCATTTGTCATATTCTAAAATCCTTCCAATTCCTCAGGTTTACTTTTGGCAGTTACCTTTTGGCAACTTCTTTTAATCTTATACAATCCTTAACTTCCTTTATTTGCCAGGGTTGACTGACTTTTTCTTTAATGGTTTTGTGCCTTGAAGGAATGTATAGTTGCTGTAAACTATGTAATAATTCTTATTGCCTATGTACCATCATACATTTTAATGTATTTCCCAATCCACCTCAGCCAATTTGCCCCTCATACCTTCATAATTTCCTTTGTTTAAATTTAACACCCTGGCTTCAGATTGAACTACCTCACTTTCAAACATAATGTAAAATTCTATCATATTATGGTCACTCACCCTAAAGGTTCTTTTACAATAAGATTATTAATTAGCCCCTTTTCATTACACAATACTAGATCTAAAATAGCCTGTTCTCTAGTCGGCTCCTCAACATACTGCTATAGAAAACCATTCCTAACACACTCCAGAAACTCATCTTCCACAGCATTAGTAATCATTAGGTTTACCCAGTCTATATGCAGATTGAAGTCAGCCATGATTACTGTATTACCCATGCTACATGCTTCTCTAATCACCTGATTAATACCATGCCCCACACTACCACTGCTGTTTGGTGACCTATAAACAACTCCTACCAATGTTTGCTGCCAGAGGAACTAAGTCTAAGTAAGTAAATCTGGCTGGCAGACCCCCGCGAGGGAGGAGAGGCATTGGGGGGCCAGGTTTGAGAGGCCAGGAGGGGAGGGTTAAAGGGGGCTATGATATTGGGGGAGGCGCCACCGTTAGGCACAGAGGACCCCACAAAGGAGATATACCCCACCTCCTTCCTGCTTGACAGCAGCCCGCACATTGAAAGCTGCCACACCAGCCGCTTTGCCTCCGCCTTCCTGTGTCACACGTAAAATAGTGGCGGATGTGGAATAGGCTTAAGGCGGACGGGCTACCTGACACCTTCCCTGCCCACTGTAATATAGGAGACAGGTCAGGGGTGGGCAGGAAGGCAGTGAGAAGGCTACCAGCTTTATTTCACAAGTCCTCCCACTTTCAAATATGCCAGTGGGGGTTGGGAGGCACAAAACTCAGCACATGGTGTAAGCATTTAATTACATTTTTAAAAGATTTTTTTTTAGACTTTTTTTCTTGCACTCTCTAGTTCAAAAAATTTTGCACTCTAAGTTGCTGGAAATATGTGGTGATAACAAAGTGGTGAGAGTAACAGGAACATAAGTGACTGTGCGGACCCACAATGCCTCTTCTTAATGAGACTTAGGGACTGAGAAATGAAGGGCAGTGCAGAGAAGGAGCATGAATTAGATTGCTGAATTAGAATCAAATCAGGTATTGAAAGAGAAATGAAGATTGGGAAAGACTGACCTGATTAAGTGACAGTGGAAATGATAGGTATAAATTAAAAGTAATAAAATAAAATCAAAAATTAAAAATTTGGCATTTTGAAATCTCCAGCAACAATTCACTGCCTGCAGTATTGAGATTCCACAGGTTAAATTATTCATTTTCTCAAACACTGTTTGATTAGCAGTCGGTAACAATTATCATGTTGTTAAAAAGATAACTGCTATTAATTACTAGGTTTAGTTTCCTATGACAAGTTTGATCCATAATGTGCAAATCCGACATGTTCTAATACATAATGGAGGGACTAAGGGTGGAGTAAATGGCAGAGCACCATAAATTTACCAGCAAACTGTGGAGATTTGAAACTCACAGCCTATCTCTTAATCCTTGATGGATTAAACTTGTTGGCCAATTTGCACAATAATATTGCCATACATTGTTCAAATGCCACTTATATTTCAGCAAGTTTTGACCCAAAATGTTTTGTTAAGCTCTTGATTGGTTATTAATTTTACCTCATAGAAAAGAAGTGCAAATACTAATTCTTAAAGTCGTATTCTATCTGTTAGTGAATTGTATTCATCTGCCAAAAGTACTTAAGCAGTTAAAAGATGGAACAGATGTGATATTTTTGCACAAACAGAGGCCAGTTGGCATTTTCAATGCTTTGCACTGGGATTAAAATTAGAGGTTTTGCAATAATACTTTTGTTTGCTTCTAAATGTGAAATTTGTGAAATAAGACTCATTTAGAAGGTCACAGACGAGAAATTGTCCAAAAACATAATTATTGCCAACACCGTGGTGAACGTACTTATGCTCCACATCCATGATAGAGGTCACCATTGATGCATAAGAACTTTTAGCTGAAAACCCAAATTAAAGAATCATAGCACACTTACAGCACCAAAGGAGGTCATTCAGCCTGTCATGTCCATGTTGGCTCTCTGCAAGAGTAACTCAACAAATCCCACTCTCCTGCCTTTTCCCATAGTCCTGCATTTTTTCTTCTCTTCAGATAATTATCCAATTCCCTTTTGAAAGCCACATTTGAATCTGTTATCACCACTGCATTCCAGATTCAAAGCATTTGTTTCATAAAAAAGATTTTCCTCATGTCACCTTTGCTTCTTTTGCCATTCACCTGACATTGGTGTCCTCTGGTTCTCGACCCTTCTGCCCATAGGATCAGTTTCTCCCTATCTATTCAGTACAGGCTCATCATGATTTTGAATACTACTTTTGAATTTCCTTTCAACCTTCTCTCTCTAAAGAAAACATCCCCAGCTTCTCCAATCTATCCATGTAACTGAAGTCCCTCTTCCCTGGAACCATGCTTGTTAATCTTTTCTGCATCCTCTCTAATGCCTTCACACCCTTCCTAAAGTGCAATGCCCAGAATTGGACACAATACTCCAGTTGAGGCCAAACCAGTGTTGTTATAAAGGTTCATCATAACTTCCTTGCTTTTGTACTTTATACCTCTATTTATGACAAGATCCCTCATCCTTTATTAGCTGCTTTCCCAATCTGCCCCAACACCTTCAACAATCTATGCACATATACCTCCATGTCTCTCTGCTCCTGCATCCCCTTTAGCATTGTATCCTTTATTTTATATTGCCTCTCCTCGTTTTTTCTATCAAAATGTATCACTTCACACTTCTCTGCATTAAATTTTATCTGTGATGTCCACACATTCCAACATCTTGTCTGTGTTATTTGAGATAATAATTCCCCTTTCTGATTCTAAACTTAAACTGAATAAATTACAGATCTAAAGAGGCCTATTAATGCCAACTGTGAAAGATTACAGATTTCTTTTTTCTTTCATTGTTGGTTTTTAACGCTATCTACTTTCCTCAAGGTGTTGACCGTTACAATTCCATGGGTTTGTTCCTCCCCCTGAAATATTATTCTTCATGGCCAGAATTTTTAGCTCGGCATGTGGGCACACGCCCGAGCGTGAAATAAAACGCGCTAAGATCGGCAGAGGGTGCCAACACCAACACTCACTCTCAAGATAATTCAGTAGGTGGGCACACGATGAAGACGGAAGCGTGCCCGCCATTAATTAAGTGGCCAGTTAAGGCCCTTGAGACACCAATTGTCTAGGACTTTATGTAGCCTGTGCAATTTTCAGGCTGTTGCATGGGCTAAACGGTCAGGCAGGCAGGCCACAATTTCAAAAACCACATCCATGGGTGGAATAAGAGGGCTCAGTGGGCTGGTAAATGCAAGTAGTTTGTAGTTTAGGATATAACTTGCTGCTGGTTGGTTGGGTGAACAGGACACCTTCATTTTGTTTCAGAGCTGCATTGACAGAAATAAGAGCTTCAGTTCAGAACTGAGTGTTGTTTTCCAGGGCCCTGGAGAATTCATACCACTTGGGTCCTTCCAGGTATTAGACAGCCTTCCCTTACCCTGATAATGGGCATTGTGGTCTCCGCTGGAGGCACCTCCCCTGAAGAGGCAGCGAGGGCCAGATGGGGGAGGAGGCCAGGTGTCCCTATTCAGCCTCCAGGGGAGCCACCTTTGGGAGGAGAGGCGCAGGCAAAAGGGGCGCAAGGCCAACAGGAAATCCAAGGCAGAAGGGGCCTGCAGAAGACACCACTATCCTACAGCCAGGGTTTACAGGCAGCAATGCAGCTACCTCAATATGTCTGAGGTGCAATGCCGAAGGAGGCTCCGTCTCTCAAAGGAGACAGTGACCTCCATTTGTCAGATGATCGGCCCTGAGATCAGCTCTGACTGTGTGGGTGGACACCTAATGCCAGTGGCGCTGACGGTCACGGTGGCCTTCAACTTCTATGCCTCCAGCTCCTTCCAGAGTTCAGTGGGGTATCTGTGTGGAGTCTCCCAATTAGCTGTCCACAGTTGTGTCAAGCTGCTGACAAACGCTCTGTTCAGTGCATCAACTTTCATTCACTGCCGTACAGATGAGGCCAGCCAGGCAAAGCAAGCCAGAGGCTTTTCAGCGATTGCTGCATTTCCCCCGTGTCCAGGGTACAATAGACTGTACACATGTGGCCATCAAGGCGCCAGCAGGTGAGCCCGGTGCCTGCGTCAACAGGAAGGGATTCCACTCCATGATGGTGCAGATAGTGTGTGATCACAGGATGCCGATTCTGCAAGTGTGTGCAAGGTACCCAGACAGCTCCCATGTCACTTAAATCCTGAGTCACTCCCAGGTGCTGAGGCTCTTCAGTGCTCCAGCCCAACTGGATGGATGGCTGCTGGGTGACAAGGGCCATCTCCTCAAAAGGTGGCTCATGATGCCTCTCTGCCATCCAAGAACAGAGGCCGAGCAGTGGTACAACAGCAGCCATGCTTCCACAAGGGCAATGGTATAGAGAACCATAGGTCTTCTCAAGATGCGTTTCCAATGCCTGGAGGCATCAGGGGGCGCACTGCAATGTCCCCCCAGATCGTGTGTCACTGATAGTGGTTGCACGCTGCGCTCTCCACAATCTGGCACTGGAAAGCGGGATGCACTGGAGGATGAGATCTTGACGCAGCTGCACAGTTAATAGACAATGAGTCCAGTAGTGAGTCTGAGGACGAACACGGTCAGGAGAACGCTGAAGGCATAGGCGCTGACCTCAGCAATATCCAGGGAGTCAAGGACATCCAGGACGCTTTGATCCAATGCTCCTTCAGCTAGCCTACCAAATAAGAACCACCACCACATGCCAGGGCTGCAGGCTCCATACTTGATCTTTGACAGGACCAGTTCCTTGGTCAACAACATAAACTTTATTAAAATGGCACATAGTGTAAGGAGAAACACATCCATCATAACATCATGGTTTACCCTGTACCTGCAGGACAAATGAAGCATCCAGAGGCCAGTTGCACAAAAACACATTTAATTAACTGGTGTCTGGCAAACATTCTACAAATTAACATTGACAGGTGTTTTCCATCACACCAATAAACACTGAACGGAAAAATAGGGGAAACAAATATCACCTGGCATCACAACCAATCTCAATGCTGATGTCTGTATTAGTGCATAGTGTACTTTAATGCACATGAAGACTTTTCCACTTTCACAATTCTGGTCAATTTAATGGTCATTTACCTTGTAAGAACAAAGCCCTATCATTGCATTAAAAACATATTTAACTTATCATACAGCATCCCATCCACAGGTATAATGTTGGCAACACCGTTTGAACTTATTTGTCAAAAGGTCTCCTTATTTAAAGAAAGATGTAAATACATTGGGATAAGTGCTGGGGCCTCAACTCTTTACAATTTCTGTAAATGACTTGGATGAAGGGACCGAAGGTATGGTTGCTAAGTTTGCTGATGACACAATGATAAGAAGGAAAGTAAGTTGTGAAGAGGGCATAAGGAGGCTACAAAATGATAAAGATAGGTTTGATGAGTGGGCAAGATCCGGCAAATGGAGTATTGTTACGATCCCAGCTGAGGTTACCCATGGACAAGCCTGATCCCAAAGTGGAACCCAGGTTGATAGATCCTAACTTTTATTTGTTTGTTTAGATACGTGGAGAGGGGCTACTGAACAGAGTCATCGGAGTTGGTTAATGAACTCTTAACAAAAGAATAAAACATTTATTCAACAAGAAAAGATGAAGTATATTATAATACTACTTCACCCGCAACTATACCTTTACAGATATATATGGATTTGTAAGGATAACACAAGTTACAAAAGTTACCTTATACTTTAATGTTCACAGTAAACCAATGTAAGCCCATGTAAACCAATAGGCAACCTGTGGTCAGACGCACCACACTCTGAAACCAAGTGACAGGTGCCACCTCAATCAGATACTATGGATCTCTCCTCAACTCCCCCAAACGCTTGTCACGCCATGAGCCAACCGGTCTCACTAAACTCTGTCTTTCATATGAGGATTTCCAATCTCCTCTCTCCAAGAACTCACTTTGGCATATTCTCCCAAACCGATGCTTTCTCTCAGATGCCTTCCACAAGGGTTCACCTCCAGGGTTTCGAACTCTCCTTCTGATGTTCCTCTTCCCTGGATCATCACATGCATTCAAGCTGTCTTCTATGCACTCTCCCTCACCGACTCAGCTAACAACAGTACCACTGCTTCACATGCCGATAGCAAAGAGTTACAGACCTTCAGCCATCTCTTTGGACCTTCTTGCCTCTTGCAAGCTGTTTTCGCTTTAAATCTGCTTTATGCAGCTTGAAGCTTTAAACTTGAAGCTTGGAGCCTTTCTCTCTGCCCCTCACTCTTAACTTCACTTAACAGTACCATTTCTCTATATGTCTCCTTTGCTCCAGTCACTCCTGGCAGCTACTTTCAAAACCAACTGAACTCGAACAGCTTCCAAAATCAAACTGCTGTTTCTTTTCTGTGTGTGTGTCTGAGAGGGACCTGCCTCTCTGGACCCCTGTTGCCAGGCAACAGCACTTTTTTTCTACTCTTGTTTGCTTAACTTAGTTTAGAGTCATAAAACTCTCATTAGAAATGCAAGCACCTTTTAAAATGAAACTAAAACTCAATTTGACCTTTCTTAACACACAAATACAGAAATACAAATCAAACTTAAACATTAAAGCTAAAACTCATTCCCAACATCCACAAATACCAATATAACTTACTTAAACTATCTCTATTTCCTAACAGTATAATGTGGGAAAATGTGAGGTTGTCCAGTTTGGCAGGATGAATAAAAAAGAAGCATATTACCTGAATGGTGACACATTACAGAGATTTGCGATGCAGAGAGATCTGGGTGTCCTAGCGCATGAATCACAGAAAAAGTTAGCATGCTGGCACAGCAAGTAATTAGGAAAGCTAATAAAATGTTATCGTTTATTATGAGGGGAATTGAATACAAGAGTAGGGAGGTTATGCTTCAGTTATACAGGGCTTTGGTGGACCACATCTTGAGTACTGTGTACAATGTTGGTCTCCTTATTTAAGGAAAGATGTAAATGCATTGGAAGCAGTTCAGAGTAGGTTTACTAGATTAATACCTGGAATGGGCAGATAGTCTTATGAGGAAAGGCTGGACAAGCAAGGCTTGAATCCGCTGGAGTTTAGAAGAGTAAGAGGAGACTTGATTAAAACATATAAGATCCTGGGGGGACTTGACAGGGTGGATGTGGAAAGGATGTTTCCTCTTATGGGAGAATCTAGAACTAGGGGCCACTGTTTAAAAATAAGGGGTCACCCATTTAAGACAGAGATAAGGAAAATTCTTTTCTCTCAGAGGGTTGAGAGACTTTGGAATTCTCTTCCTCAAAAGCTGGTTGAGGCAGAGTCTTTGAATATCTTTAAGGCAGATGTAGATAGATTCTTGATAAGCAAGTGGGTGAAAGGTTACCAGGGCTAGGCAGGGATGTGAAATTGAGGTTAAAATTAGATCAGCCATGGTCTTATTGAATGGTGGAGCAGGCTTGAGGGGGTGAGTGGCCTATTCCTGCTCCTATTTGTATGTTTGTATGTTTAGAACAGGGATCCCCCATGGTTCATGACACCTTTTGAGTTGGTGTGAACCACATCGCCTTCAGAAACTGACCTGACTCCATGTAAGTTGCAGGGGGTCTGAAATGACTACTCTCACAATAGAGCCAGCAATGTCAGGATAGCTAGACGTAGGCTTGCAACCTGTAGCCTTATTCACACCCTTCAAAATTACCAATGATGGAAATGAGGGTGGAAATCCCAGATTAGAGTCCTTCCCAACATTTCTAAAGCCTGTTCCAATGCATTTTGGCACTACATTGGGAAGGGAAATCCAGCCCCTTGTGTCCTCCTCACAACTTGCTTTCCCATCCATTTTTGTATCGTCAGAAAACTCGGCTACAATACACACCATCCTGTCATCAAAGTAATTAATGTAGATTGTAAATAGTCAGGGCCTTGTCACTGAACCCTGTAGCACCCCACTAGTTAACAGTTTGCCAACCTGAAAATGACTCATTTATTCCAACTCTCTGTTTCTTGTTAGTTAGCCTCTCTCCATGCTAATATATTACCCGCAAAACTTTGAGCTCTTATCTTATGTAGTGACCTTTTATGTGGCACCTTATCGAATGTCCTTTGGAAATCCAAGTACACCACTTCCACTGGTTCCCCTATATCCTGCTTGTTAAATCCTCAAAGAACTCTAATAAATTTGTCAAATGTGATTTCCCTTTCACTTCCTTGAAATGGATTGCATTATTTTCCCAATGACAGATGGATATATGTCAATAACCTGGGGTTACCATTGACCTGAAACTGAACTGTACCAGCCATATAAATACTGTGACTGCAAGAGCAGGTTAGAGGCTGGGAATTCTGCTTGAGTAACTCACCTCCTGACTCCCCAAAGCCTGTCCATCATCTACAAAGCACAAGTCAGGAGTTTGATAGGATACTCCCCACTTGCCTGGATGAGTGCAGCTCCAACAACACTCAAGAAGCTTGACACCATCCAAGACAAAGCAGCCTTCTTGATTGGCACCCCATCCACCACCTTAAACATTCACTCCCTCCATCGCTGACGGACAGTGGCAACAGAGTGTACAAGGTACTGTTAGGAAAGGAGTTCCAGGATTTTGACCCAGCGACAGTGAAGGAACAGCAATATAGTTCCAAATCAGGAGAGTGTGTGGCTTGGAGGGGGACTTGCAGGCGGTGGGGTTCCCTTGTATCTGCTGTCCTTCGAGGTGGAGAGGTTGCTAATGTGCTTCCATATTCTAATTTCTCCTTCTTTATTTTTTTCTTTCATCAACTTTTGCTGGTTTCTAAAAAATTCTCTATCTTCTGGTCTACCACTAATCTCCACAACATATACAAGATGCACAGCAGCAACTCACCAAGCCTCCTTCAACAGCACCTTCCAAACGTGCAACCTCTCCACCTTGAAAGACAGCAGAGACAAAGGAACACCACGGCCTGCAAGTTTCCCTCCAAGCCACACACTCTCCTGATTTGGAACGATATCGCCATTCCTTCACTGTCGCTGGGTCAAAATCCTGGAACTCCCCTTCCTAACAGCATTATAGGTGTACCTACACCACATGGACTACAGCGGTTCAAGAAGGCAGCCCGCCACCACCTTCTCAAGGGCAATTAGGAATGGGCAATAAATGCTGGCCTAGCCAGCGACACCCACATCCCATGAAAGAATGCATTTTTAAAAAGGCTAACTGGCCTATAGTTTCCTGCTTTCTTGGAAAGGGCCACTACATTTGCAGTTTTCTAATCTACTGGGACCACTTCAAAATCTAGGGAATTTTGGCAGCCAATGCAGCCACTATCTCTGCAGCCACTTATATTAGGACTGTAGAGTGCAGGCCATCAAGTTCAGATGACTTTCCAGTTTTTAGTCCCATTTTAGTCCCAAGCTTTCCTAATACTTTTTCCCTAGTGATAGTGATTGTTTTCAGTTCCTTCTCCCTTTCGCCCTGATTTTCTAATATACTTGGGCTGCTTTTAGTGTCTTCTATAATGAAGACAGATAGAAAATACTTATTCAAAGCCTCTGCAATTTTCCTGTGTCCCCGTATTAATACCCCAGTCTCATGCTCTAAGGGACCAATGATTATTTTACCTGCTCTCTTCCTTTTCATATACTTTTAGAAGCTCTTATTGTCCGATTTACATTTGTTACTAGTTTACTCCCATCCTCTAATTTCTCCTTCTTTATTTTTTCTTTCATCAGCCTTTGCTGGTTTCTAAAAAATTCTCTACCTTCTGGTGTACCACTAATCTCCATGGCATTGTACACTTTTTCCTTCAATTTGATACCATCCTCACTTCCTTAGTTGGCATGAATCATTCATCCTTCTCATGGAGTCTTTCTTTCCCCATGGAATAAGTCATTGTTGAGTGTTACCAAATAGCTCCTTAAATGTTTGCCACTGCTTTTCTACCATCTTACCTTTTAACCTATTTCCCAGTCTACTTTTAGCAAACATTGTCTTCATGGCTTTGTAATTCCCTTCATATAAGATTAAGACACTAGTTTCAGACCCAAGTTTCTCACCCTCATACTGAATGTGAAATTCTATCATGCTTTGATCCTGAGAGGAACCTTTACTATGAGATTAATTAATCCTGTCTCATTACACATTGCCAAGTCTAAAAGGGCCTATTTTCTGGTTGGTCCCACGATATTTTGTTCTAACAAACTGTCCCAAATACAATCAATGAACTCATCCTCAAGCCTACCTTTGCCAATATAATTTGTCCAATCTATATGAAGATTAAAATAGCTCATGGTTATTGCACAAGGTCTTTCTTGCAAGCTCCCATTATTTCTTGATTTATACTCAATTCTACATTGTAGCTACTGTTATAAACTACTCTCACTGGTGACTTATTTTCCTTGCTATATTTTATCCCTAACGGCATCACATAAAGCAAGTAGAAGCATTCCATCTTCACTGTCTGAAATCTATAAGTAACATCAGGTAGCAAGAAAAAAATCCATAACATTGAGGTTCTTGCAAGGTGCTATATACCTGTTATCAAGAGCATGCTCATCAGAGCTTAGCTTCGCTGGGGCAGTCATGTAATTCACGTGAAGAATCCCCACATAACAAAGGCAGTATTCTATAGCCAACTGAGCACGGGAACCCGCAACACAGGGTGTCCCAAACTTAGACATAAAGACAATATGAAAGCCAACCTCACAGCTTGCAAGCTGGATCCCAATATATGGGAAAAAATAGCCTTAGACAGACCCAAATGGAGACATCTCTGTCATCAAGTGATTTTGACATTTGAGGAGAACAGAGTCAAGTATATTCAGGACAAGTGAGTGTGGTGCAAAGCTAAAGCATCCATCCATCTCTCCAATACTGACTTCATATGCAGTATTTGCAACTGGGTATGCAAATCGAGACTTGGCCTAACATCACACATGAGATGACATCAACCTAGGCTGTAAACCAGTCTTTTTTGCTGAACACTCACTTGTCGAAGTGATGGGTTTTTCCATTAATTAATTAATCTTATCTCTAAAACTGATTCAAGATCAAGAACATCTTGATCTTCCAAGCCAAAATCATTTCTCACCACTGTACTGATCTCACCCTTTATTAAAAGAACTACTTCACCTCCTTTTTGTTTCTTCCTATGCTTTCAAAATGTCCCTTGAATATTGATTTCAGTTCCCAGCTATTCTGACCTGTCTTTGCCATGGTTATCAGGTCATACCAATTTATTTCTATTTGTGCCATCAATGTATCTAGCTTCTTACAAATGCTGCCTGCAATCAGATTTAAAAAACCTTTAATTCTGTCTTTTTACATTTTTCCCCACTCCGACCCTAACTGCTAGTGCACTCTTATGTTTTTTTACATTCTAGCCCTCCTGTTACACTCTGGTTATCATCACCCATATCACTAGCTTGCACGCCCTTTCTCTCTAACTTTCTAAATTTCTCCTCGCCTGAACCTCCCCCGGCTCCCCATTATTTAGCTTAAAGCCCTCTCCACAGCCCTATTTACTCAATTTGCAAGGACACCAGCATGGTTCAAATGAAGCCCATCCCAATGGTATAGCTCCCTCTTTTCCCAGTACTGGTGCCAGTGCCCCATGAATTAAAACCAATTTTTCCCACACCAATCTTTGAGCCATGGATTAAAATCTTTGATGTTATTTACCCTATGCCAATTTGCTTGTGGCTCAGGTAGTAATCCAAATTATAGCGGTGGGAAAGGTAACAAACATGCTGCCCGCTGGGAGCTCAAATGAGTCACTTAGGTGCCCAATTAAGGGTCACTTCCCACCTTCATGGGAATTTTTCCCACATTAGGTGGGCCGTTGTGTGACTGGGGATAAACTCTGGCGGCCTCCTATTGGGCTGCAGAGGGGTGGCTCTCCTACTTGGACACTCCATGCCCCTGAAGGGGTCTCCTGGTGACAATCGCTGCCCACATGGCAAAGGTGCTGCCTGCCCTCAGAAAACACCCTCTACCCACCTCACCAGGGCCTGCCTTACAGACTCAGGAACCCTCAGACCCACTTGTCTATCTTCCAGATCACACAGCCAATTCTTGCACATTTATCCTCCGATGCAGCCCCTGCAATGATTTGGCCAGCAGCTCTTAGGGGTGGGTTGCTATCCTTTATAGACATGGCAGCCCTGGCAGCAGCAATTTAATTGCCAGCTGCCAGCAAAATGTGCCACGCATGCCAATGGGCACCTATGCTAGGTTGCCTCCCTCTTTTAGTCTGGGTGGCGGGTCTTCTGTCAGTCCGCAAAACTTTGCCCAACGTTCATCCAAACTCTGATGAAAGGTTATTGACCTGAAGCCTTAACTCAGGTTGTCTCTCCATAGATGCTTCCTGATCTGCTGAGTTTTCCAGCGTTTTCAGTTTTGACTTCAGAGTTCTAGCATCCATAGTATTTTGTTTGAGGATTTCTTATTATTAACTGTTTTCTGTGTAAAATTTGATACCTAGAAAATTCATATCAACATGGTCCACAAAGTTTCCTTCCCAAATTCAGTATAGTTTTGTCTAAAATGAAATGGCATAGGTTGGTATTTTCAGTAAAAATATCTAGAAATTTGAAAAGAAGTTTACATATGCAGATGGAAGGTTGCCATTGATGGAAATTCCTATCAACAACTCCACTAACAAACAGTAATATACTCTCTAATTAAGATATTTCAGTGTTGCTATAGGATGTTTGCTTAGATAAAAGATGAAAAATAATAATAAATGGAAGAAACGACATTTACGTAATCATGAGTGGTGAAATAATTATTGGAAGATTCGTGGATCTCCATGGAAACCTTACTGGAGCTTTTATTGTTTGTGTGAGATGAAGAGATATGCCAATATCATGAAACCAAGTAGGCCTGAAGATTTTATTCTTCACATTCACTCCTATACCTGTAATATAGCTACTTATGAATTATGGGCCCACATTTTCTGATCGAAGTCGGAACTCCTGGCTGTGTGGTCAGGGGAGAGTCAAGTGGGGGGCAGGGTTGGGAGGGCAGAGGGGGTTAGCTGGGTGATGAGGTTGGGGCAGGTTGGGTCATGGGGGAGTCCGCGGCAGATGGTGGGGAGTGTTGTATAGTTATCCAGTTAGGCTAGGATTTTTCTGTCTAACATTTCCTTTCCAGGTAAGTAAGTCAAAACCCTCTGAAGTCTCTGACTCTAACTTAAAGTTGGAGACTTTTTTTGGAGGGTCCCAAGGAGCAAGGGAATTGCCTATTGGAACTTCAAATTTCCTGGGTAATTCCCATGGAGTCATTGAGTTGGAACTTCCAAGGGGTCCCGTAGTGCTTCTTGTGGGGTACTATCTGGAGACCAGAAGATCTGGGCCATGATATTGAAAGGTTTCTTCATATAACCAGTAAAGGTGGTGTCGCTCATGTATTTTTAAAACTGTTATATAAATTCTCAGAGCTTTCCCCCAAACTCATCTTACACGACAGATGTATGGACTTTATACCTGGTAAAAATGAAAACAATTATACAATCAAATCCAATCAAAATGCCAAAAGAAACCTTTGCCTTTATTTGATTTATGAGGTTAAGTTTTTATTGCAGGATTATTTATTCAAACACATATTCAAATATAATTTTAAAATTTCATATTTATTTAAATATAATCTGTTGATTTTAGGTATGTTCGTATACCAAAATAAACAAATTAGAGCTAAGTGAAGTGGAGTGAAACAACAGGAAATCATCAATATAATTGTCACAGCCCTTCAACTCCCACTCCTAACTACTACAAGACTAAGATTATTTATCTTTCCAGAAGATACTGTTCTTGACTTGATATAAATAATTCATAAGTTTTCATCATTAATAATTTAGTACTTCTGACTAAGAATTATTCCAGGTGATTAGTCGACAGGTGGAGGTAACTCTTATGGTCTACTCCTACTCTTACTTCTACTGCTCTTTTGATCTCAGCTCTTTCCCTCCTTTTGATCATGATGGGAATGTAAATGTTAATATGGTAGTTTTATGAGGAAAATTCTGTTTTGTTGCCCTCTTGGATTCCCACTCTCAGTTTGTTCTAATATCTGTAAATGGTAATGTGAAAATAATGCTTTGATCATCAAATTTTCATCACATTACGTCAGACATACTTGATATTCTGCAGCTTTAAAACGAATGACTATTGTTTGAAATTACAGAGGTGCATTTTATATTTGCCGCTCCCTGAGTACACGGCAACATTGAACTATGTTTATAGTCTTATTTTGACTCCAAACATGCTTTCAAAGTATTAACCAAAGTGTTGTCAAATAGCATCAGCAATATATCATCTGCTAACAAGGGAAACTGTTTAATTTTTGTGAGGTGGGATTATAAAGGAGCATGTGCTTTCAACCGTAATCATTCCGAAACTGACCTGCCTATTATCGGAAAGAATTCAATTTGCAAAAACAAGGCATTCAATTTCCCAGTGAGTGTTTCTTTAAGATATGTTTATTGGTCTTATAAAGAGAATTGAACAATTGTTTTGCTTTTATGCAATGATATATCCCTTCTGCCTTCCATTTTTATGTTCCCAATAGCACAGAAATCTGTTATTGTTGAATCTGCCCTGCAGTATAAACAAAGTAGATTCAACACCAAGGGCAGAATTTTCCCGTTGTCATGTGGGGACGGGCCCCACGTAAAATTACATGCAGTGATGTCGAGCGAGTGTCCCGACGTCACCACGCGCCATCACCAAATTTTGCTGGGCGCGCGCGCAATGATGTCTGACGCATGCCTGCCATTAATTAACGGGCCACTTACGGCCCTTGAGTGTTCAACTGATGCTGAATTTTCGGCGCCCGTGCACAGGCACAATGGGTAGGCAGGTAGGACACATTTGTATTAACCTCACCCACAGGTGGGATAAGAGGGTTCACTGGGGTCACAAGTGTGCACAGTCAAGTATTTATTTATGAAAGTTTTTGAAACTTGCCTGTGTGATCTGCAGTACTTCAAAACGCATACCAGCTGCTTTTTCTGGACTCTCAAACGTCAGGTCAGCACTCTGCAGTGAGGAATCTTATCTGGGCCTGCAGGTTTCAGGAAGCCTTCCCTTAGCCTGGGAATGTGGGCTGAACTCTCCACTGGAGGCAGCTGCTCTGAGGAGGAAGGGAGGGCTAGAAGTGGGAGGAGGCCAGGAATGCACATTCAGCCTCCAGGGGAGCCACCTTTGGGAGGACAGTCACAGGCACAAGAGGCGCAGGGCCATTAGGAAGTCTAAGGCGGAAGGGGTCACAGAGGATGCCACTATCCTGCTGCCAGGGTATACAGGCAGCAAAGCAGCTACCTCAATATGTCTGAGATGCAGTGACGAAGGAGGCTCCAACTCTCAAGGGAGACTGTCAACTATATCTGTCAGGTGATTGGGCCTGAGATCTCTGTGAACTGTGTGGGTGGACACCCCATACCAGTGGCTCTAAAGCTCGCAGCTGCCCTCAACTTCTCTGCCTCTGGCTCCTTCCAGGAGTCAGTGGGTGATCTTTGCAGTGTCTCCCAATCAGCTGTCTACACTTGTTTCAAGCAGGTTACAGACGCTCTGTTCAGGTGTGCATCGACTTTCATCCACTACTGTTGGGACCAGGCAAGCCAGACACAGCGAGCCAGAGGCTTCACGGCCATTGCTGGCTTCCCCCGTGTCCAGGGTGCAATAGACTGTACACATGTGGCCATCAAGGCGCCAGCAGGTGAGCCTGGTGCCTTCATCAACAGGAAGGGCTTCCACTCCATGGACGTGCAGATAGTGTGTGATCACAGGATGCAGATTCTACAAGTCTGTGCAAGGTACCCAGGCAGCTCCCAGGACACCTACATCCTCAGACACTCCCAGGTGCCGGGGCTCTTCAGTGCTCCAGCCCAACTGGATGGATAGCTGCTGGGTGACAAGGGCTATCCCCTTAGAAGGCAGCTCATGACGCCTCTCCGCCATCCAAGAACAGAAGCTGAGCAGTGGTACAATAGGAGCCAAGCCTCCACAAGGGCTGTGGTGGAGAGAACCATCGGCCTTCTCAAGGTGTGCTTCCGATGCCTGGACTGCTCAGGGGACGCACTCCAGTATCCCCCAGATCGTGTCTCAGTGATAGTGGTTGCATGCTGCGCTCTCCACAATCTTGCGCCTGAAAGGGGGGACACAGTGGATGATGAAGATGTCGATGCAGTGGCTGCAGCTGCACACGATGAGTCCAGCGGTGAGTCCGTGGATGAACATGCACAGGGAAATGCTGAGGGGGTAGACGCTGAGCCGGGCATATTCCAGGGAGGCAGGGACACCCGGGAGGCTTTGATGCAATGAACCTTCAGCTAGCACACCACAGATGGTCCTCCAGGACATGCCTGAGCTATCAGCTCATACTCGACACCTAAGTGCAAAATCTGCCAGGTTAGCAACAGTAGCTAAGGGCCTTGTTAATAAGGTTGAATGTCCAACAAAGCACTCATTACAGTTTGGAAACCATACACATGCAGAAGAAAAGAGGCACCCTCAGCCATGGTGTCATATCTGAATTTAATGAGTCAAGCAAAGCAAATTATTACAAAAAAAAGATAATGTTACAAATCAAATAAAATCAGAAGGGCCTCATCTCAGGCCAACACAAAAGCATCAGTGAAAAACCCTTGGTGTGCCTAAGGTGCCTTATGCATTTGTTTCCAGATGCTACGTCTTGGTGCTGCCCCATCGCTGGGAGTGGCATCTGTGACAGCCTGCTGACTCTGCTGTCCTGTTGGCCTCGATGACCTTGGCGGTGGTCCTCTGGCCCGTGGAGCCTGTGCTGGCCTAGCCTGGGAGGGAGCTGCCAGTTCCACAGCTGGCATCTCCCCAGTCATCGCAGCCTCACCAGATGATACGGTCACATGGAGACGGCAGAGGAGCTGCCACCCTCATCCGGAACGCCCTGAGAGGAGCTCACAAAGACGACAGGCAGCTGCTGTGCCGGCATGAGGTCGTGTCTGACCTCAATGGTCACCGTGGATTGATGGGCACCGAACTGGGAAACTTGATGCCCACACCATCTCCCACACTGGCACTGATCATCTGAGGTCAATGCCGATGTGAGGGCTTGCTGGTCAGAGTGCATCCCCAGGAAGCCCTGATGGGTCTCCTGGAATAGGTTCTCCACGAGAGTTGCCACTCTTGCCATGGAGGGCACATGGCACTTGGACATGTGGCTCACTGCTTCGGCGAGCATCCGCGTAGACTCCTCCACCATGGAGACCAAGCCAAGCATAGCCTCATGTATCTCCCCCAGATGTTCCCGCATACTCGGCCGCATTTCCTGCGCTTGCTGCGTCGCGGATGACTCCAGGGGCACATCATCAGGCAGCGACTGAGCATGTGCCTGGTCCCCTGCAGTCCTCCAACTGCTGGCACCATGGGCACTCTCTGTCTCTGACAGCACCTCCAGCGACTGTGAAGTGCCCTCACCGCTGTGCCCCAGGACACTAGCCATTGTTCGAATTCCCACCGAGGTGCTAGTATCTGCGCTGGTGCCTGCCTCACAGAAATAGTGTGATGCTGGTGAGACTTCAGGGCCCTCAGATGTGAAAGGGGGTGTCTGCTGCTCCCCCTCCCGGCCCTGCTCCGATGATGCTGAAACGAAGAACAAGGACAGTGGAACAAGGACAGTGGATCACTTAGCATGGAGACAATGACAAAAGCCATCCCTGTCCCCCGGATCATGATGCACTCATCCTTCCGTAATCAATGGTCAAGCCATGTTGCAAAATTAAATCAATTGGGAGAACTGTTGGGAGAACAATGCTGACCTCACTGCTCAGCATAAATACCTGGCCGTGGCACCCCAGCCTCACCAACACCAGTGGACCTGGGCACATGGCGCCTCTCCAGATGCAGGGCCTCCTGCTCTAAGCAGCTTAGAATGGCGATCTGCGCCTGTCCGCCGCCAGTCCTCACACGCTCGGCCGCGTTATGAGCATTCTCCAGCTGAAAATGAGAGAAGAGCATTGATTAGTGCAAATTGCATATGGACTCTGTTCACACACGGCCCACCCCAACCAGAGTGGGACAACCAGGGCTCCAGTGCCTCCTCGTCCCGCTGCTGCCGAACACTCACACAAAGATGCTGGGCCTGCTCCCCACGCCCCCCAACCCCCATGGACACATGCTGCCTACATCACATTAGGCACCACATGGTATATCCTTCCATAGCAAGGAGGCACAAACACGTGGAGGGCAGAGCGCAACAGATGGTTTGTTGCCATGCCACCTTGAAGCTCCCCTCCCACCATCTCATCAATCTGACTAGGACATGTCGTGGAGTTCCAGCACTGCACCTAGGTGCAGCTCCTCCAGGTTACCCCCAAACCAGTCATGTGGGACTCAATGTAACACACACTGCAGGGGCAAAACACATCTCTTCACCACCCTCTCAGGGTGACCTCGGCATGGGCACTATCTGCTGGCCCACCCAGCGAAGGACAAATGCCGTCAATGATTCAATGCAGTCACGACATTCGGACTTGGGGTTGGTGGGGGGGGGGGGGTTGCAGCAGTTGGGTAAGACGACCTGCTGGGTTAAATGCCCAATGCCAACATTGTACTCACCCTGCCAGAGCGCAACAAGTCATTGAAGCACTTGCGACACTGGATCCAGGCGCACTGCACCACGTCACGGGAGCTCACCACCTCGGCCATGTCCTCCCAGGCACGTTTCGTGATGTGGGGGGGCCTCCTCCTCCCGTCCTGGGGGACCAGCATCTCCCGCTGTGCTGTCACCTCCGCGAGGAGGCAGCAAGGCAGTCATCCGAAACACAAGGGGCACACTGACACCCTGTCCTACCCTCCGGCCTGGACTGACCCGCTGCCCTACCCTCCGGACAGGCCTGCTCACCAGAAGCCCTCTGCTGTGGCCTTGCACTTGCCATTGTAAGCAACCTAGAAAAGGCTGCCAGGCCTTCATTTAAACAGGTTGCCGGGTCGCCATTGGACCTGGCGGTCTGTGTATGCCCGTCGCCGCCCGCCCACTCCTGCTATTCTCGGGAGCCGAGAAATTGGCTTAATTGGCCCGTCCGTGTAAAATGGTGGCGCAGACCCAATCACGGGCGGTGATCGGGTCCACGCCCACCCACGCCCGCTCCTGCTCTGCACCCCTACCAACCGGAAGATTCAGCCCCAAGAAAACTATCACGGTATATTCTAAATATAGGATGCAATTATAGTAGGGTGAGAAAAATTGGAAAAAAAGATGGGATCTAGTGATGTAAAAGCTAAACAAATGATACTGCTAGGCATCAAAGAATTGCACTTCAAGAGAGAGATCAAAGCTACTTTCACGATCAATAAGTTAGTGCAGATGGAGCAGATCTTTCAACACATCAAACTTATCTTTCTTTAGGGACTCACAGAATTCATCTCGAGCGATTTTAGACTCTTCACTTCCACCATATACAGAAGGCCCAACTTTCTTCATTGGCTTCATCAATGACCTTTCTTTTAACATAAGGTCAGAAATGGGGCTATTTACAAATAATCGCACATTGTTCCGCTTCATTCACAATTCCTCAAACAATAAAGCAGTCTGTGTTGCATGTAGCAAGACCTGGACCACGTCTAAGATTCAGTTGATAAGTGCCAAGTAACATTTGCACCACCCAAGTGCAATGAAATAGCCAACAAGAAAGAGCCTAAGCACCTTTCCCTTGATATTCAACAGTATTACCATAATCAAATTCCCCCACCAAGAATATCCTTGTAGCCGCAGTATTTATGTGGTTGATCCAGATCAGCTGGATCAACAACCTAAATACCATGGGTACCTCAGCAGGTTAGATCTGGGTACACTGAGTGAGTGACTCACCTATTGACTGCCCAAAACCTTTTCACATGCATTCTTCTGGATGCAACTACAACAAAACTCAAGATGCTTGACACCATGAAGAAGAAAGCACCTCATCCACCAGCTTAACATCTCTCCTTCCAGTGTACTGTAGCAGTAGTGTGTATTATCTCAAGAAAACATTGCAGTAAATTGTCATGGCTTCTTCAGCAACATCTTACAAATTGACAAGCTCTACCATCTGGAAGGAAAAGAGCAGTAAGTGAATGGAAACACTATATACATTTACTTTCCCTCCACGTCACCTATCAGCCTGACTTGTATATATATCACTGTCCCTTCATCATTGCTGGGTCAAAATCTTGGAAATCTAGGGTGTACCTTTCATAGAATTATATAGAATATACAGCAGAGAAATAGGCTTGAGGAACAGCAGCTCATTTTTTTTTTCAATGAAGGTTGAAGGTTGAAAAAAACTTCAACATTCCTGACTCAAAATTGAGTTGAACAGTTTCAGATTATAACCATCGCTTCACGTTTTTCAGGCAGCAGCTGTTGACAATGATTTTACTATTGCCATATTCAGCTCTTCTGGATCTATCTTTTGCTTCTTTACTTGTCCCATTACCATCCCCTCTTGCCTTGCACCATCATTCCTTTTGTCATTTAAACTCTCCTGTCTTCCACTTTATCACATTTTGTTCTTTCTTCCCCCACTCATTGGTCCTTGTCCTCTCTCGATAAGTGCTTAAAATCTGTAATGTCTCTAACTCTTTCCAGTTCTGATGACAGGCCACTGACCTGAAACATTAACTTTATTTCTCTTTCCACAGATACTGCCTGACTTTTTGAGTTTTTCAAGCGTTTTCAGTTTTTATTTGGCCAGAAACAGGCCATTTGGCCCAACCATTCCATGTTTATGCTCCACTTGAGCCAACTCCAATCCTCCCACATCTAACTGTAGCAGCATAATTCTATATTCCGCTCTTATGTGTATCTAAAGTCTCCTCAAATATATATCTATACTTACTGCTCACTTGAACCACTCCCAGTGATAGCAAGCTCCACATTCTCACCACTCTCTGGGTAAAGAAGTTCCTTCTGAATCCCTGATCTGATTTCTTGGTGACTATTATTTCACACTGAATGTCTTTAATTTTGCACTTTTCCAAAGTGGAAGCACTCTCTCTGTGTCTAGTCTATCATAATTTTCATAATTTTAAAGTGAGGTCACCCTCAGACTTGTTAAAGGGAAAAGAGATCCAGCCAGTTTATACTTTCCTACATCCTTTTGAATTATCACCTGAAAGTGTATTATATTATGATCACTATTACCAAGATGTTTCCTAGCTTTACTTCTCTTGTCTGCTCTGTTTGATTTCCTTGTTATTAAATCCGGTAGCAAATCCTGCCTTGTTGGATTTCTTACATACTGGGTTAGAAAGCAGTCCTGCATGCGTTGCAGGAATTCTATTCCCTTATTGCCTTGAGCTACGTCTTCTGGTCAATTAATTTTGGAGTAGTTGAGATCCCCTATGATTATTATTCTATGATTTTTACTCATTTCCCTAATTTGTTTGTGTATTTCTTGCTCCAGCTCTTCTGATATCTCCCCCTATTAGTGTGATTGATCTTTATTGTATTTATCTCTATCCCACGTCGATTTTCCTTGTCATTACATTATCAAATAAGTAGTGTATATTCCACCTCCCCTTTTTCCCAGTCTATCCTTTCTAACTATGTTATATCCTGCAATTCTTAATTTCCGGCCCTGATTTTTCTGTAACCATGTCTCAGTAATTCCTACAACATAAGACAAGCCTACCACCTTCTCAATGGCTACAGAGCATTGTCAATAAATACTGGCTTTGCCAATGACACCCATATCACAAGCTACTTCCTGATGTCAGTCCTGAAATTGCCCTTTACCAGTTTAAATTTATAGATTAACTTGAAATAGTGCTGAGAAATAGCCTTTGTATTCCACTTATATCATGCATACCTCTGTTCACCTTGTTTAAATATCTGAAGAACAAAGTTTTTCTGGCATGAAGATCAGTTTTCTAGCCATTCTTTGTATCACTTCCAGGGTTTATATATTTCCCTTGTCACACAGTGACCAGAAACAAATATAGTATTCAAGAAATGGCATAACCAGTACCTTATGCTGCTTATATATTGCATATTTAGCAAAAAACTCAGAATTCCGAATACTTTGTTGATTACTGTTCTGCAGTGACTGGGATGATCAGCGTTGAGTGTATTGTCACTCCTAGATCTTCTTTCAGATTCTCCCCTAGTTAATTTAGCACTATTCAATGTCCCCAGCTTTCCAATGTGTAAGGCATATATGCATTGAACTTCATTTGTCATTGCAAAGATTGTCTGGGTCCTGCCATATGTGAAGTGTCAGATGGGAAAAGTCTAGCAAATATAAACAAAATGTATGGGAATAGGAAACTAAGGGGTTTAATACCAAAAGCAGACCTTAGGTGGGAAGGTGTGAATGGCAATTCGCCATGGAATTTAGGAGCAAAACAAATTACTTATTCACAAATGCATGCAAATGACATCTATATCAGGATGAATAGTGAGTAACTATTTAAATAATCACAAGTTTAAAGCTGGGCATTTTACCCTATGACTAACTTACCTGCTACTTTTGCAAAACACTGGCCTGAATTTTTCAGTCAGTGGGCGGGCTTGGCGAGAGTGGTTGCAGAGCTAATCGCCGCCCGTATCGACTCTGCGCTGCCATTTTACGTGGGCGGGTCAATTAAGGCCCGCCCAGCATAAGATGCCAGCCGTAACGCTCAGCACTACCTGTGCGGGCGGGGGGTGGACAGAAAGTTAGGGCCAGCGTTCTTTCTCATGCTGGATCAAAAATTTATTTAAACATGTCCCCTCATGTGACTGTGTCACACGAGATGGGACATATTTTTATATTTCATAAAATTTTGGGATGAGGTTTCCTAAAAAACGTGAAGGCCGCTTGGCCTTTTCGCCTGCCTGCCAACCTTAAGGTTGGACGGGCAGCGTCAACAATGAGCTTAATTGCTTCCTTAATGGCCTGAATAAGCCGTTTAAATATCAGCGGGTGCACAGCTGACTCCTGCGCGTGCCCGCCGAATGAAACATCGTGAGACACTGCGATGATATCGGGATGCACGCCCGACATCATCATGCGTCATTTTACGCATCGGCGTGTCTGGCCCGCCCCCACACACTGACTGAAAAATTCAGGCCACTGTCTTCAGTATCAAGAGATTCCTGTGGCATCTGGATCTGAATTTGCTTGGCAACAGTAGAGTAGTAATAAAGCCAGTTCATATCTAAATGAAAAATTACATGGCTGACGCACCATCTTGCTCTTTGCACACTACTGTTTTCTAAGTGCCTATTTGAACACAGTAAACAACTCTTAGAACTATTGGGATTAATTGAATTTGTTCAGGAACATCTGCTTGGAGGTTAATGCATTGAATTTTGTTGCGGCATTCACAGCTGAAAGCGCTATATTCATGACAATGGCACTTAATAAGAACCAACTGAACGAATGACATGAAGGAGTAGTTTGCCTTACAAATATACTAAACTGTGCATGAAAGTACATAAAAATGTGATAATCACTCAACCTGGGTGAAGGATAAAAATTAGAATGCCATAGAAAACAAAATGTAGCATAAAAAAATCTTTCCAGTCATCTGGTACCTTTGACAACCGTGAATGTTTTTGTAACATACCAAGCATTTATCGCTGACTGAATAAATCTTACAATATCAGCATCTCTTATCTGTTTAGAATAATGAACTGTCATTGTACCATTGCCATAGTTGAGGCAAAATGTTTTCCGACTGATCCTATCAACAGAGTGCATGAGAAAACCTCAGATATGATGCTGCATATATTACAAGCAGTTAGGATTCTAGAGAGACAGCCATGATTTTATGCTCATTGTCCATCAAAGTTTGACCTTTACAAAAAAATTAGCCCGAATTTTCACAAGAGATGGAAGGGCTCTGCACCTCAGTCAAAATGGTGCCACAGCCTTGAATTAGGAAGTCCAAAACCTGTATCTGATACCACAGATTTTTGTTATGGGGGCAAACTGATGGGCGTATTCCATATAGCTGCGGTTTACGGAGGTAGCAGCATATTTAAAAGTGTAGCTGCCTTCACTCAGAAACAATTTTCATCATCCAGGTTTCTGAAACATGGCTGATGAGCTTTATGAATTTGAAGAAAATATAAAAACCTATCGGAGTTTTTTGGAGAGGTCAGGTAGCATTTTTGGATTGTTAAGTGGCATAAATGTATGTAAAAGGTGGATAAGGTCTGTGAAATTGTTGTTATCAAATCATTTATATCCCCTGCTCTTTAAATTTTGAAAAAAGCAGTCTGCTGTGTCTCTGAGTTGAAAAAAATTGTGCTTTCAATTTCACTAATGTTTGTTGACAGAAACCTGAGGGTTATCATTATAGTATTAGTGCTGCTTGACTGCTTCCACAACCTATCATTATCACAGTTGGGGTCCTGTAAGTTCGCAGGTTGATTGACAGTTCCAAGTGGTTATAAAGGGATCAACTGTCTTTGATCTGGGGCTAAAAATACAAATGTTTGTTTTTATAAGGGATTAAGTACCTGAATAGATTTAAATGTATTGAATAGGCCTTTATCAATCAGAGTTTATTTTAAATAGCGAATTCGGCAATAGGTACTTAGAGCTTTAGAACTTCATTTTACTTCATCTCAGTGTGGCTCCTGAAGTCAGCTTTGGTGGAAACTGGGTGAGTTGGCATGGAGGGTATAAGGAAAAAGGGTGGTGGGTTGGGGCATGTGTTTTCATAAGTTGGCACTAAGTTGGCAGAGGGGCTACAAAGGACCATGGGCATGAGTGGGGGAATCATGCGTTAGCATGGAGGGTATGAGGGGCACAGGTTGGCATGGAGAGTAAAAGGGGCCATGGAAGTGGGTAGAGGGGCATTGGGTTGACACAAGGGTAAGAGGGCCATGGGATCAGTGGGGTGGTCATGGGTTGGCATGAAGGTATGAGGGACTATGGGTTTGGGTGTGGGGCATGAGGTGGCAAGAGTTGGCAAGGTTGGTGCACTGGGGGGTATGAGGGGGTGTAAGGGGCGAGGGCTAGAGGGCCTTACTGTTTTTATTATAGCTAGCATGAAGTCCCAGAGCACTGAGGCGGGCTTCTAAGCAGTTTGCCTCAGCACTTGGCAGCCACTATAGCTGCCTCCTCACTGATTCCAGGGGTGGAGGGACCAACTCCAGTTAGCACCCGCCCCCTCAGAAAGAAAATCCAGCCATTCAGGGACGTTTGGGAGAGCTCACAAATTTCCTGACTCTGCTCACCAATTCAAGCCAAAGATTGTGTTTTGATGGTAGCTGGTTTTAATTTGAGTTTTTTAAAACTATAAAATAGCAGGCGATGGGAGTACATATTAAGAATATCAAGTTGCAGGAGGTTAGTGTTTGCACTTGGTGGTCAGTGCACCCACACTATTTTTCATCAATTACGAACAGAAAGTCATTTGAGTGCACCAGCCTCTGCATCCAAAAATTTGAAGTGGAAATCTGCCATGGGAGTGCTAATTAGTAAATTCCATCACTAGATATGGTACTTATACAGTATGTTACATTTAACACTATTTGGAGTTAACGAAAAATCATCTTTATTAAAGCAGTGATTTAAGATATTATCACACAGTTTTTGATATTATATTGGGAAAAAATGCTCTGCAAATTAAACACTAATACAAAACTAAAATACTACAGATGCTGGAAATCTGAAATAAAAAACAGAAAATTTTGAAAACATTCAGCAGATCAGGCAGCAGCTGTGGAGAGAGAAACAGAGTTAATGAGCGAAATCTTCTTGAGTAGTCAAGGGTCACAGCTGCTGGTTGGAGAGTAGGTGAGAGATCCTCGCTGCCTCTTTTCAGGAAGGCCCACCTAACCAAAGGCTAATCACGCAGTGGCAAGGCCAATGAGGGAACCTTCTCTTGGAATCAAGACCGGAGGGGGGTGAGGGGTGGGGGGTGGTGTTGGAAGTCTCGCCTACATAGAGCCGTCAGCTAGTCAGAGGCCAGCAGCTCTTGTGCTCAGCAGTACTACTGGGGAGGCCGTGGCTGCTGCCAGAAGGACAGGCACCAGAGTCCCAGGATCGCAGAGTGATCTAGGCCACAGGTAAGTACTGTTTTGGATGGAGGGGGTGGAGTTGATTTTGCAGGGTGAGGTTTTATTACCTTGACAGGGAACACATAAAGAAAAGGGGCAAAGGAACACAGTCAGGTTTTATACAAGAAATGGTGTGAGACCCACAGGTGAATTAGTGTTTGCAGCTTAAGATGCTTAGAAAGCTGATGCCAAAAAAAAGAGTCCACCAAAGGGACAGGAAGTGTAGTTTATTATATTTTCTACTATTTTTTGCTGAGAAATTAAGGCCCGTTTATTTTAACTGCTAATCTGGATGCTCAGTTGCTGCGGTACAATAAAATAATTTAATAATTCATATTTGGTCTTTTCTCCCCAAGTGTTTCATTCTGCCTTCAAGAGCATTAGCAAAGTGCATGTGATGGCATATAATAATTGAAATGGGGGTGAATTTCCTCATCATTATCAGAATATTTCCAATATGTATTTTTTGTGGTTTAAAAATTGTGCTGTAGCTGTTAACCACTGCTTTTCTGTAATAAAATCATTCCCTTTGAGTTCTCTCATACTTTTTGGCCCTTCCTGTGACATGCCAGCAGACTCCCTCATTTACTTATATTATGGTAAGGACAGTGGTGCAGCAATTCTACATTTCTTGCTTTTACACTCAGAAAACACTTAGGATATAAGACTGAGAAGGACATGGTCCAGTTGTTGTCAGGGTCAATGGAGACAAGAGAAAGGAGCTTCTTGAAGAATCAGGTATCTACAGCTAGGAAACATTTTTTCCCAGGTTACATTTTTAACCATTATACACACCTGGACTTGCTTATATTGTTTCTGTCAGTGAGAAATCACTGGCAGATCTTCCCACCCTGCTCCCTACCCATAGTGAAGGCTTCTCAAGAGCAGATAATGCCATTCTCTATGGACATATCCTTGTATACCATTATCAGAGCAGGATGAAGCAAAGAACAATCACAAAGGATTTGAAGAGGATGCAGCCCATCAGGTATGACCGTTCGCCATGGGCTACATGGCAGCACTGGTCATGGGGACCTTATTTAAGAGATGTGTGTAAGAAAAGTGCACTTTACCAAAGAGACACAAAAACTCCTGTGTTACCTGCTGCAGGAGTGCCTCCTACCACAGTCATCTATCAGAACTCTCTCTGTTATTATTATGGTTCCAGCTCGTTTCAGATTCTTGCAATGATCACTGTAACATCAGCTAGAAATGATGAAACATCAGGTGATTGACACACCTTACAGGAGAGTTAGCAAATCATCATCTTTGTCATTCCAGCATGGCAGCAGTGAAATAGGACCATCAGTTTTATGAAGTTCTTGGATTCCCAAGGTCCAGGTTACAATTGATGGCATCCAGGTTGCTTTGCAAGTTCCCACAGCTCAACCTTGAACTATCTCAGCAAGAAAGGTTTCCACTCCCTCAATGTACAGATTTTGTGTGAGAACAAACAGATGAGTGATAGAACAAGACACATATTTGAACAAAATAGGTCATCTAGAGGACCTTTGTGGTCTCAATGGGACACTATTCTCAGCCTAGGCAGGTCAGGAGGCAACATGCCCCAGATCATATTTCACACATAGTTGTAACCTGCTGAGTCATGCACAACTTTACCATACATAAAGGTCTAGACTTTAGCATTCCTGGGGAGGTGATCTTTGCTTTGCTGCAGTCAGAAGTATATGGAAGAGAGCATCACAATGACCTACACTCAGAGGATTCCTCAATGACTACTGCAAGGAGCAACAGAGCATCTCGCTGACCTCTTCTTTGTGTAACACTGTCATCACCTCACCTCCTCCTCTCCTTTCCAATAAAAGAATATTCTTTCAATCCACTGCCATCCTACAACATGACGATATATCAGAATTCTTTGCCACTATAGGAATGTGCCAATAATTATCATCCAAATGCACCATTTCCTGTATGACTCTCATTTTCATGAAAAAGAAAGCTCAATGGACATTTAAAGTGACCAGGAGCCAACCTACTCTTCCTGGCATTGTATTTCTTTGGGTGGCTACACCTAGTCACAGGTTCTCCTTAATACCAGTACGATAAGAGGTGGTTGACCATAAATTCCCTACAAGGGACTCATTGGACAGAGGTGGCTCTTCCTGTCATGGAAGTTTGTTCATAGTAAGGCACCGCTGCTGGAATTTGTTTCTGGGCAGCATGGTGTTGCCTCTCACATTCTACTGGTTTGGTATTCTGAGAGCAAAGACCAGTGGCCTGGCATGTGCTGCTGTTCCAAGAGTCAGCAATATCAAGCAGGCTGATTCCAATTGTCAGCATTTTACTGATCCCTGAGTTTGTGTCCCCACTGGTCAACAAGATGATTGGTCCAATGGCAGTTATAATTCCTGAAAACCCTAAGAGACAGTAGCATGCTTCATGGCTGTTGCATACTGGCACATTGCTCTTTGTTCCCTATTGCCCCTGTTACCAATTGTCCCTGACCAGAAATGCAGTCTGTGCTCCTATGGCGAAGGCCAATCACTTGTTCAGTCACATTTACCCACTCAATTATCCAATCGGGAGGACAGGCACCTAATGTAGATACCTCCTTTCCAGCCTTCTCTTGCCCCGGGATCACCTTATTGCTCATCTTTTCTAAGAATGTCTCCTTCATTTAGTGGGCACAAGGGTCTATCTAATCAGGCTCAGCAATGTCTACATGAAGGCTTGTACCTGAAGGTTATCCTTCTCATTCCATGATTCCCAATTTCCCTGTGCCTGATTGTTTTTCAGGAATTTCCTCACTGTCTCCTCCTCGAACTGATGATAATAGGTGGAATTTAATTCCACCAGTGGCTAGGCAGAGGGGTGGGGCTGGGATGGTGCATAGGGCATATAATTGGCTCAGAGTGAAGAGCCTGTCGTGGTCCCTACTGCCCCCAATTAAGTCCAGGGAAGGTTAAGATCGCCTTCTTGCCCCTAGGCCATTGGAGGCCCTTAAGTGACCTATTAAGGCCACTTAAAGGCTTCTTCCTGCCACCGGTGGTATTCTACCAGCATCAGGGGAGGAGGCCCATGCCACATGGGGAGGCCACCCAGTAAAAACTGGCAGCTTGCCTTTGGGCTAGGGGGACACTCCTGATCAGGCACCCTGTGCCCAATGGAGAGCCCTGCCGACTGCAAGGGATGTCCCAGTGGGAAGACTCCAACCGCCTGCTTACCAGCCCCACTTACCTGGGTTCTGGGGCAACCATGGCACTCCTCATCCTAGGTCTCCGGCAGTACCAACACCATCCTAGTGGTGCTGCTGGTATTAAGAGCTGCTGGCCTCTGATTGGCTTTTGGAGGTGGAACATCCATCCTGAAGGTCCAGGTAACTTCAACGGCAAGTAGGTAAATGCCTGATTGGACTTAAAATCACATCATTGCTCCCAGAAATGGCTGTGGCAGTGTTGCAACCAGTTCTATGGGTGGTGGATGAGGCCACCACCTTGGCCATTAAGTTCAGCCCAATATGTTTAGAACCCTGTTAATCATAAACCTTTAGAGAGGGGATGGAAAAACTACTCTTTCTTATATCTATTATATTAAAACTACCACTTTCTTATAGCCTACACATGAACATCATGTTCTTCAATCATCCTGTTTAAGTGAATGCTCATGAGTTGTGGTTCATAAAGTAGCAGGCCTCAGCCTCTGCTGGAAAGGGGTACTTAATCAGCCACTTCCCAGTCCTCTAGTTCCCATCTGCTCTATGAGCTACCTAGTGTCACATCCTTACCAACACGGTTTAATTCCCCTTGGGTGAAAGTATCTAAACTGGCACACGGGAATGAAGAAGCAAGAGTGCAAGGGGTGAGTTAGAGCAGGTATGTGGAGGGACTCATGGGCAGGCTCAAGTCCAACGTTATATCTCTCTTCATCATCATTCTCCTTATTTTCCTCCACATCATTATGATAGTTCATAAGGATGTAGTTTTATCTCTATTGTTTTTCTTCATCCTCCTGTGTTTCTTGTTGCTGTGACTGGTGTGCAGAAAATGCAGTGGAAGCCAAGAATGGATCAGCATTGCCTCCTTAAGATTAATGGAACAGAGAAGGAAGTGGAAGCTTGTGCCTGTTTGATGCTTCACAGGAATGCCAGGGCAATGGTGTGGCTGTTCAGTCACTAACAAAATTCCGACAATATGCTTCTACCATGCCAATTCCTACGTCTAGAACAGAGTGTCACCTGATGAGATCCCTGACTTTCTCCCCATGGGCATGAAATATTTGATGGTCGAGTTCCCCCTTCCAATGACTTACCTCTCATGTGTGGTGGTGTGTCACAATTCACTCAAGACCTCCAAGTTGCTCTGGCAACATATACTTTAACATGCATATTGTAGACTGGAGCTATGAATAATGATGGTTGAGGTTCCAATGCTCTTTTCATCTTGTGGCTAACCAGGAAATTCTCCCACTCTTATCGCCTGTCATTGGCATGTGTTGGAAGGACTTACAGGCTGACTAGCCAAAGTATAAGACTTTAAATTATAAGCCTCTTTAACCAAAGTACACTGTGAATGATTAGTTGCAGATCTTCCTTTTAGAAGGTGAAATGTGTGCCCTTGTCCTGGCTTGACACTGTGCATAAGGGATGTGTTACCTTGCATGACCTGGTGAGGTAATTTAACTTCATGTGGTCTAGACTACACTCCTGTGGGTGAGAAAGTTGGCATTTAGTGCCAGTAACAGCTTTCTCTTGGTGCCATGACTGACTGATTCCTGGAGGTTTTGGTTCCACAGGCACTCAGCAGTCTGTGCTCCCGATCTTTATTTCCTTGAGAAGGTCTTCCAGGCCAGAATCTGTGAAATTCTTCCATGCATGTGTGCCATATCCTGTTGTCTTGTTTAGCTGTATGTACCAGCTGCTTATATAGTAAATGTTCTTGAAAAGTGGCAGAAAAAGATTGATGAAACATGCTGTGAAGTTAGCTGAGAGTCAATTGAGTGAGCCAAGAACTGCTCCTTACTTACCTGCTGCTCCCCAGTCTGCTGCTGCAACCTTCAGCCAGAACTGTCTTTTTAAAGGCTGCACATTAATTTCCAAGCACTCTCTCAGTTTACTCCCACTTCACATAGAATTTTTGTCAATCACTCCTCCGATGGATAAGTAAATGAGCTGTGCAAGGGAACCCTTGTGAAAATACCTCTCCAGACCAGCAGTGGGCATTATTCTTTTGTTCCAGTGGCGTCAAAGTGGTGCAATTCACTGTGTGGAAATTCACAAATTCAGAACACAAGCAGGGCCTGCCTGATAATTAAATATAGGGAGGTATGGGTACACCCTGGACATGAGACACTCGGACTAACTATGAGAATAGCAGCACCACTATATAGGAGAGACTATCTAAATGGCCCTAAATCTGTAACGTAGGCATCATCATAACATTTCTGTTCCCTTTTCCATCTGACGACCTAACAGCTCCCCTGGAGTTTTTCAAGAAAACTCTGGCATCATATTTTAAATCACAAGATCATAAGATAAATATTCAGCAATTCCAGTGCATCCTTTCAGAAGACACCCCTCCCTCACTCATCATGATTGCAAGATCTTTGCTTCCACAAATGCTACCCAGAAGTTCATTTTATCAGTGAATCACTCCTCTCATGAAGAATTTTCTCATACGTCAGTTCAAAATTTGCCTTTGCTAGTTTAAACCAGTGTCTCCTTGTCTCACTGTTATAAATTAGTTTAAATTTATTTTCAGGCTTATCATTTATAGGCTATTTATTGTTTTATTTACCTCTGAGATATTTTTCAGTCACCTCCTTTCAAACTGAATGCTGAGTTAGAAGGTTGTGCCACTGAGTCAGATGGTTGTTAGTTCATGCCCCATGGTAAACCGGAGAACATAATCTAGGCTGACAATTCAGTGCAGTATAGAGGGAATGTTTTATTGCCAGATGTGCTGTTATTGGATAAGATGTTAAACTTAAGGTCCTGTGTGCCTGCTCAGTAAAAGATCCCATGGCAATGTTTGAAGAACAACTGGAAGTTCTCCTGGTATTATGGCCAACATTCCTTCCTCAGTCAAAATAAATTAGCTGGACATTCATTTGCTGTTTTAAGAATCTTGCTTTGTGCAAATTGACTGTTGTGTTTCCTTATATAACAGTAGTGACTGCAATTCAAAAATTCGTGTAGTGTTCTAGGACATCCTGAGGATGCAGTAAGGCACCATGTACATTTAGTTTCTTCTTCCTTCTTTCAAGACCCCTACTTTAACCTGAAATAATAGCATTTTATACAGAATTCTATTAAAAAGATTCTAAAAAATTCTAGGTATGTGATTTAGGATTTTTCACAATGAACTTGAAACTTTACATCTTTAAAAACATTAAGAAGGTTGCATGTGGAGTATTTTGCCTTTGCTAGTTTAAACCAGTGTCTCCTTGTCTCACTGTTACAAATTAGTTTAATCTAGGCTGACAATTCATTCTGAATTCATGCTAACATATATTTACTAGATTATTATCATACAGATAATTATTACCTGTTAATAATTGATTTTATTTTTATCTTACTTGGTATTGATGTGAGAGCAATGGATCTGTAGTTACTCAAGCCTTTTGTCAATCAATATTCTTTTACATTAGGCTTTTTACAGTTATATACTCCTTGTTTGAATCTCTCCAGTTTTCTTCACTCTACTCACAACCCTAATACAGCACTAATCATGTTATGAACAAATTCCTCGGTGACTGTAACTATGGTGCTTTATTCATTCTTATCCTTCTCAACTTCTACACGCCATCCTCCTCAAATGCCTTTCACCATTCGTGAGCTCTATGGGGCTACCCTCACATGGTTCTACTCATATCTATCAGTAACCAGAGCATCTCTGATAATAACATAACTTCAGACTCCTGCATTATTACGGTCAGAGTCACCCAAGGATTTATCTTTGGCCATCTTTCACAGACATAATGCCTTGATAACAGCACCCACTGATATGGAATTAGCATCCATAAATATGCCACTTAACACCTAGCACTATCTCTCCACTGTACTGGCTCCCTGTCCCGTACATGCCAAAAGTTTAAAATCCTTATCCTCATCTTTAAATCCCGTCATGGTCTCACTCCATCTTAACTCAATAATCTTCTCCTTCTGAAATCAACTACCGTCCCTACACCATGTTCCTTTGATTTCAGCCTCATATATCTCCTATCTCCTTTTGCTCCAACATTGACAATAGAGTCTTCAGTGGCATGGATCCTACTTTCAGGAACTACATCCCTAATTGCTTTATCTTTCCTCCTTTGCTCTTATGCTCTCTTTAAATCTCCTTAAAAACCACTTCTTTGACTTCTGATTAGCTTTCCTAATATTTACTTCGCTAGCTTGACAAGTGTTACCCATGAAGCTCAATGAGATATCCTTTCCAAAGGCGCTGTGCCAATACAAGTCACATTTGTAATTGATATTGCTAGACAGCAGATCGTATTCAACTTGTTAATCCTAAGATTGTTACTGTCCAAAAGTCCCACAACTTTCATAACTTTATAATGAAAGCAAAAGACTACAGATGCTGAAAATCTGAAATAAAAACAGAAAGTATTGGGAAAAGTTCAGCAGGTCTGGCAGCATCTGTGGAGAGAGCAAGAGTTAATGTTTCAAATCCAGAATTGAAAAAGAGTCAAATGGGACTCAAAACAGTAATACTGTTTATCGCTCCAAAGATGCTGCCAGACCTGGAGTTTTTCCAGCACTTTCTGTCCATGATCTGTATGTTATATGTGTTGCTTAGTGTGACCAAGTCAAGATGCGTATTGCCTCTGATCGTTTCCCTGAAGCACATGTCATAACGCAGTAATGCGTTATGTTTATCATGCTATTAAACCAAGTCTGTTGGCTGATATCCCCTGTCATGAAAGCCTTTTCATTTTTACATGTGCTTCTTATCACCTAGAGTGAATTGTTTTCCTTCTTATTCTGACCTGATGGCTTTGTACCACACACCAAGGGTAAATTTTAGAAAATTAGAAAATTTATCCTCCTTTGATAGCTTTACTCTTTGCACATTAAAACAAATCATACACAGTAAGCTTGTCCTGTAGCATTTTATCTCCCAAAGGATCCTCTTCTTTAACCTCTTTAATTGGGAAAATAGTACATCAGCTCAAAAAATGTTGCACAGTAAGGTGATGAAAGTGCGAGTTGATGCAAGGGTGCAGCAAGGGAAACAGGACATTTGGCACCTAATGAAACAAGTGTGGCAAACAAGAAAACATCTCCTTAGCCAATGAGTTTTAAGGATTGGGAAATAAACTGTGGAAGGATAGAGAAGGAGAGTGATTAAAGGGGATGAACTTGATGTTAAATAAGGTATAGAAAGAGAAATAAAAATAAGGGAAAGATTATATTAAGAGAGAGGAAAATAAAAAGGAAAAATAAAAATGAAATTCAATATTTTTTAAATCTCTCTAAAAAAAAATTCAAAGTCTAAAAGACACTCTCCATACTTGTAATAGTTAATTTTCAGTGCCAGAGGTTGATTGGCAATAAATAATAATCACTTTGTTAAATTATCATTTTCTTAAATGGTACTTACACTGGCCCTTTGGGTTTAGTTCATATCTACCACACAAATACAGCAATTTCATGACATTTAATGGATGGCAATGGTGAGGCAGAGAGCAAAATGCCATTTCTGTGAAACAGTGGAGTAGCGTAACTCAGACAGCAACTTCTGGATATTCACATGTAACCACGCATTTGCTTCTCACCTGAAGTTACTGTATCACTTACGCATAAATGCATTAACCTTGCTGTTACTTTGACAGCAAATTCTTCCCCATTCATATTATTGTTTGTTTAGTATAGAATGAATGTTTGAGCTATGCATTGCAGATAAGATTTCAAGTATACTCTAGGTTATGTATATATTCTGATAAGTATTACCAACTTTCACAGAAATCGTAAAATTCTGAGTTCAGGACCTGCTTCAGTGAGGTTATGTAACAGTAATTCACCCAACAGATTGACTTATCTTGTTTATTTTTAGAAAGAACTAAGTGCTAACTTGTGAGTATACTGTACAGATATATTTCAGTCACCTCAACTAAGGCATTATTTATATACAGATGATTGCTATTCTGTATTGTCACTCTTTAGATGCTTTTAGCTTATTTATTTTGCAATAAAAATGCAGAAGAGATGTTTTGGTTTTAGGGGCATTTGAAGTGTCCTCTTCTAGTCTTAAGGAGAATTGTTTTGGTGCTAAACACCACTGTAATTTCACCCAATATGTTGATTTCCTTTTGATGGAAGATAATGTCAGGAAATAAAGAAGACAAATCTCTCTGTATCTTATTAAAAATCTTACCTTTTTATTCACTTCCTGTCTATTCCATTTGAACACATTTGTTACACTGTTAATGTCATTTTTTTCCCATTATAAATTGCTGTGTTTACTTTTATAATTGGTTTTCCTGTGCAAACTTGTCACAATTTTTACACAATCAGGGAGCTATGGAACAAATTTGTGAGCATATTCTCACAGCTTTATTCCTATTTTGATTTTTCCTATGCAATTCTTCCCTTTGGAGAGGCATTTTCCATTTTTTTTCCCTCTCATTAATTTTTTTCGCCTCCCCTGGAAGATGATATGGCTTTTGGACAGGTGGGGAGTTTATGTATTGTGATGCATGGGACATCAGAACTGTGTAGGACAGGCTGCATGGACCAGTAGGTCTTTTCCTGTCTGTCATTTTTGGATGTTCATGTGGTGCATCTTATTAATTAGAGCATCCTACCTAGAATGCAAATATAAAGAATAAACACTTTTATCATAGGCAAAAAGATTTGAAATAAACACAGATTGTGAACTTTTGGCACTGACATTTTTTCCTTTTAAAAAGTAACATAATAGGGAAGCTATCGAAGCAAGGTTAGTGTGTGGTGTAATTTTTCTCCAACCCAGCCCCAAGATTTATTTACAATTGACAGCAGGTTTAAGATGAGTTATGCATTTCATCCCCTGGGCCTTGAAATTTCTCTCAAGCGGGGATTGAAGAGAATAGGTCTTCCCTTCTCCCAGCCCGGAAATTCCTCTGACCCAGACTAGGAATTCCCTCTCCGTGTTAAGAGGGCCAAGTGATAGTTTCCTTCCCACTCCAGTCATACAGTATTTATCAGAATGTGACAGTGTCATATTGTGCTTCATACTCCCTCCCTCCTGACTTTCAGGCCCAAGAATTTCTCTCATTGTAGGCTCAGTGAGGAGAGGGTTTTTTCCCCCATCAGCAGGATATTTACCTGTTTGAGTCGGTTGAAAGTGTTGCTTTGAAATCCCGATCATTGGGGAAACTCTTTCAAGTTATCAACAGTCACAAGTTGCAACTCTTTCGAGTACAATCACAGTTCTTGGTTTCCGGGAGTGGGACATGAACCCACAACCCTCTGATTCAAAGGCGAGGGTGCTATGAACTGAGCCACAGCTGACACCTCTCCGATCATTGGGGAAGTGGCAAGAAATTAGGGTTAATTTTAACTTGCTGAAATCTACACTAACAGGCCTGAAAATGAAATTGGACACAGCTTTTCCCGCTGCCACTTTTACAATGACCGGCTGCTTGCTGGACCTGCCTGGTTTTTGGTGGCTGGTCCATTTTCACATGCAAATTGGGATCCAGTGACATGCACCAGGACCGGCCGGAGTCTCCCGCCCCGCCTTCAGCGGCGGATGAATCCCGCGGGAAACATGAAAGTCGGTTTCCCGACGGCGGGATTTGACAAGGGGAACGTGTGGTCCCGACCATCGGGAAACATTTACTGACAGGATCTAAATGAATCCCTGGCTGGAGCTGTAGCCCCGGCCCGGAAGGCGGCCGCTTGCTGGGACTTACCTGGGTAAGGCCGGGGAGAGCTCGCGGGCGCCGCTGGAGACGCTGCTTCCCTGACCAGCACGTGCCCATCCACCAGGCTGGCCACAGAGTCTCCAGCAGCATCAGGCAGGTGGGTGGCAGCCTGAGGGTGTGCGGCGCGGCGACGGTCTTCCTGCTGTGGGTGGGGGCAAGAAGATGGGGAGGAGAGGGAAGAAGAGGCCGGGGTGGGGGGACAACATTTGGAGGCGGAAGTTTGGGAAAGAATGAAAAGCTGGGGGGGGAGGGGATCTGGGATGGTGAGGGGGGAGGGGATCTGGGATGGTGGGGGGGGAGGGGATCTGGGATGGTGGGGGGGGAGGGGGTCTGGGATGGTGGGGGCGGGGAGGGGGTCTGGGATGGTGGGGGGGGAGGGGATCTGGGATGGTGGGGGGAGGGGATCTGGGATGGTGGGGGGGGAGGGCGTCTGGGATGGTGGGGGCGGGGAGGGGGTCTGGGATGGTGGGGGGGAGGGGATCTGGGATGGTGGGGGGGGAGGGGATCTGGGATGGTGGTGGGGGGAGGGGGTCTGGGATGGTGGGGGGGGAGGGGGTCTGGGATGGTGGGGGTGGGGGAGGGGGTCTGGGATGGTGGGGGGGGGGTCTGGGATGGTGGAGGGGGGGAGGGGGTCTGGGATGGTTGGGGGGGAGGGGATCTGGGATGGTGGGGGTGGGGGAGGGGGTCTGGGATGGTGGGGGTGGGGGAGGGGGTCTGGGATGGTGGGGGGGAGGGGGTCTGGGATGGTGGGGGGGGAGGGGGTCTGGGATGGTGGGGGGGGAGGGGGTCTGGGATGGTGGGGGGGAGGGGGTCTGGGATGGTTGTGGGGGGAGGGGGTCTGGGATGGTGGGGGGGGAGGGGGTCTGGGATGGTGGGGGTGGGGGAGGGGGTCTGGGATGGTGGGGGGGGGGTCTGGGATGGTGGAGGGGGGGAGGGGGTCTGGGATGGTTGGGGGGGAGGGGATCTGGGATGGTGGGGGTGGGGGAGGGGGTCTGGGATGGTGGGGGTGGGGGAGGGGGTCTGGGATGGTGGGGGGGAGGGGGTCTGGGATGGTGGGGGGGGAGGGGGTCTGGGATGGTGGGGGGGGAGGGGGTCTGGGATGGTGGGGGGGAGGGGGTCTGGGATGGTTGTGGGGGGAGGGGGTCTGGGATGGTGGGGGGGGAGGGGGTCTGGGATGGTGGGGGGGGGAGGGGGTCTGGGATGGTGGGGCGGGGAGGGGGTCTGGGATGGTGGGGGGGGAGGGGGTCTGGGATGGTGGGGGGGAGGGGGTCTGGGATGGTGGGGGGGGAGGGGGTCTGGGATGGTGGGGGGGGAGGGGGTCTGGGATGGTGGGGGGGGTGGGGGGTCTGGGATGGTGGCGGGGGGAGGGGTGTCTGGGATGGTGGTGGGGGAGGGGGTCTGGGATGGTGGTGGGGGAGGGGGGTCTGGGATGGTGGTGGGGGAGGGGCGTCTGGGATGGTGGTGGGAGAGGGGGGTCTGGGATGGTGGGGGGGGAGGGGGGTCTGGGATGGTGGGGGGGAGGGGGTCTGGGATGGGGGGGTGTTTAGGGAGCGGGAGTGTGGGAAGGGTGGTGGTGGAGTACGGGCATGGAGGGTTTGGTGTGCAGGTGTCAATGGGCAGTGGGGGGGTGAGGTGTGCGGGTGTGAACAGGCCTTGGGGAAAAGGTTCAAAGTGAGGGGTCTGTGCTGTCAGCTGCTGATTCCTTGGGGGAAAACTGAGGGAATTGGTGATGTGAAGGGATGGTGAGGGTTAAAGTAGGCATGGAATCCTGTAGGGAGGGAGAGTGAGAGTCCTGCAGGTGAAGGAGCGCTGGGGTTTGTTGGATGGCAGATGAAAAAAATGTAGATCCTGGGCGTCGGCAGGAGGAGAGGGGCATCTGAACAGTTACTGGGGTGGGCTCCTCGAGAGGGAAGGGGATGATAACATTAACCTGCACTGGGCGAATGGTGATGGGGGTGGGGGGGCTGCGATTCTAGGATGACTATGGGGAGGTCAAAGGTAACACCAGGAGGGTCAATGGTTTAGAGCGGGGGGGGGGGGGGCGGTGGGGTTGGGGGGAGGGTGTAGGTAAGGGGGGTGCGCAGCGGGACAGGTATAGGACTGCTCCTCAAACGTCACTCACACCACAGCCGCTCACAGCCATCCAGTGCTTCGTGGTGGAGATGTTGAGATGCTGGATGGGAGTTGGGTTATCAAGTGGGTGGAGGTGCAAGTCAGCTCAACTGGACAACTGATGGGCAGCCTCAGCATGTAGTTCTTGCGAAGCAAAGGCTTGGGAATCAAGGAGTGTATGAATGGCAAAGGAGCAGCAAGTGTGGGAGGCCTCTCGCACACGGATGGCAAGGGCCATGGCAAAGATCAATGCCTCCCTGCACACACATGCTTCCAGGCAACATTGGCCCAGCCTGGGTTGTCCCCCTGAATACAGGGAGTGAGCATAGGCTTAACTACATAATGCAGTGAAAAGACATCAGATCTTCTAAAAGTGCAAGTGATCATATATTAACAAAAGTGTTTCAACATTGAAAAATAATAGTGAACCCGTGCAACCATGTGTGACACCAGAACTGCTTAATTTTACTTTGCCTGCCCCTGCATCTAGGTACAACCCCGACATCCACAGCAGGGGTGGAGACAGCCTGCTGACCACTATGCCTTCTTGTCCTGATGACTTCGGCAGGCGTCCTCTGTGTCCTCTAGGTCTGGAGGGCCCCAGCTTACTTTGGTTCTTCTGCTCTGGTGCAGCAGCGCCCTCTGCGATCAGAAAGGCCGAAGCTGATGGGGTCACAGGCAAAGGGGAATCTAAAGGGCCGCAATTCCTCCTAGAGTCCTGAGTGGAGGTCCCAGATGTGTCCGCCTGCCACTCCTCTACCCTTTGGGTGCCCGAGGGCCCCTCCCAACTCCAAGGGGAAGGGGTACCTGGTTGGAGATAGAGGTACCCTGTCCCACTGCAAAACCTTGCCCATGGAAACTGCAATGGAGTGCAGGGCTGACCACTTCTCTATCAGCACCAGGGTGTTCTGTTAGACAAGGGTCTGCATGGCATCCGCCACCCTCCCCATGGAGACCTCAATGCACGCACATGTCAGTACAATTTTATCAGACAGCAGGCGGCCAGACTCTGTTGAATGTCTCCGACATCTCTGCCTGCTGTTCCCTGCCTCGCTGTATCTCATGCATCTTGTCTAGGACCACTCTCAAAGGCTCATCATCTGACTTGGACTTTACAGGGGCCTCTTACCCAGCAGTCCTCTGAGTGCCAGTGAGCTTGGTCACCCCTGACTCTTCTGCTGCAGAAATGTGTCCATGCAGTGACCACCAGAATGTGAGATCCTGCCTGAATTAATTCCCGTACCCACCAAAGTCAGTGTCTCTGGGCTGGTGGAGGGTGCAGGTGATGCTGTGACGGCTCTACAGGTGCAATCTCTTCATCGCCCTCATCATCCTCGCTCTCCTGCAAGCTGGAACTGATGGTGGAGTTGGGTTCTGGGCCTGGCCTTCAATTAAGAGGAGAAAGTGAGTGACTGCAAGGGCTACCTCCAACATGGCACCATACATGACCCTTAGGTTTCTAGGTAGAGACATTAAGCATTGCCCCTTACTGGATGGAGGCCAGATGCCTAACTTGCCGTCTCCACATGATCGGTCCCGATCCTCTCCTTCCAGCTCGACTCGTATGGTGTGAGCTGCCTTAGTTGAGCCATGCCCCCTCCCATCCTCTCCCCCTTGTGCTTGTTGTGCACCAACTTGTCCTGCACAAGGAATGAAGATGGTTTCAGAGCACTTGGGGTGCAGGTGGCATACACATGCTGCCAGTCGATGGAAGCATCCCACTGGCTACAGTATGCCATGTGAAAGATGCACTGCACTTAGTCTACTAGGGTTCTATGGCAGCACCCTCCAGAATGATGCGTTCAGGCAGACTAAAGGATAAGGTATGGATGGCATTGGCTGTGCTTGCTGGTGGCTTCTAAGCCAGGCACCCCACCCCCACTTCCACAATATGAGCTCTCTGTCTGGCAGGGTCAAGGACCCGCAGTCGCCTCTCTACCTGCAGGCTACCTGGACTGCAGTATGGCTATGAGGCATCAGTGCATCACTTTGAGAAGCCCTTTATGCATGGGCAGCACAGATGGTGGCCTGGCCTCTAAGGCCCATGTTCCAGTTTGCACTCTTGTGAGGTGAGTTTGCGTAGTAGAGGGTTCACTTACCCTGGCAGTGCAGATGAGGTCATTCATCCTTTTCCTACACTGCAGGGAGGTCCTCTGGTATGTACTGTTTGCACTCACCACCCTGGCTACTGCTTCCCATCCAGAATGAAAAACAGTAAAAACCAGGAAATAAGAATACAAGTCTGAACTGGCTTTGTATTACTTTAAAATGGAACACCGGTAAAAACTGGGAAATAAGAGTACTGGTCCGAACTGTTTTTTACTTCTGGTCATGCAGGGTTGGTGAGTTGGGTGGGCCTCCTCCTTCCATCCCTGGGGTAGAGGACATCCCTCCTGTCCTACACTGATTCAGCAGTACTTCAGGAATGCACTGCTAAATCTTGGTGTCAGTGCAGCCTTGGGCCTCCGAGCCATTTTCCTGGACCACAGTTCAGAGTTGGATAAAGCTGCAGCTGTCAGGGCGCCTTTTAAATATGGTGCCTGGATATGACAGTGGGGTGCGCGACTTCCTGCCCAAACCCCGCTCACAAGGTCAGGAAACCCACAGCTGCATAATTAATGAGCCCAGCGCAATTCAGCGTGATCTCCTGCTAGGCTCCATGGAGGGAAATATTCCCGTTTCCTGCTCCCGCCATGGAGCTTAGGCCCGGAGTGGAAAACCCTGGCTGTTATTTTAGGATTGAGCTGGTCAAAGCGTACACTGTGCACAGGCATAATCCTTCGGACCTGACAAAAATACTATGGTTCACTGACTCCCCAGGCTGTTCGCCTAGTAGGATTGCAACCTCTTTGCCTTTAGCATTCAATTTCAATGAAGCTCAACTCGAAGATCTTTCCAACAGATATAATGCAGTCCTCTGCCTTTAATATCAACTTTAATAGCTTAAGATCTGCCCAGATATTAGTATTAAAATGTTCTTATTCACAGGGTGGAAAACATCAGATATGCCTAAAACTGTTAAATATTAATACAGGTTTACTGAATTTTTGCTTTTTAATGTCAACCATTCGCTGATATTATCTTCTGATACTAGTTCACAAAACATCCCGAAAGCTACTTTTTCCACCATACTTCATATATTGTATCAATACAAGTGCAAAATAGTGAATACTTCCCCCCAATTAATAGGAAGCAGAACAACATACTGAAACAATCAACACATGGTGTGCCTCAGGGATCTGTGCTGGGACCATTGTTGTTTGTTGTCTATATCAATGATTTGGATGATAATGTGGTAAATTGGATCAGCAAGTTTGCTGATGACACTAAGATTGGAGGCGTTGTGGACAGCGAGGAAGGCTTTCAAAGCTTGCAGAGGGATCTGGACCAAATGGAAAAGTGGGCCAGAAAATGGCAGATGGAATTTAATGTGGAAAAGTGTGAGGTGTTGCATTTTGGAACGACAAACCAAGGTAGGACATACACAGTAAATGGGAGCGCACTGAGGAGTGCGGAGGAACAAAGGGATCTGGGTGTTCAGATACATGATTCCCTGAAAGTGGCGTCACAGGTAGACAGGGTTGTAAAGAAAGCTTTTGGCATACTGGCCTTCATAAATCAAAGTATTGAGTATAGGAGTTGGGATGTTATGGTGAGGTTGTATAAGACATTGGTGAGGCCAACTTTGGAGTATTGTGTGCAGTTCTGGTCGCCTAACTACAGGAAGGATATCAGTAAGATTGAGAGAGTGCAGAGAAGATTTACTAGGATGTTGCCAGGTCTTAACGAGTTGAGTTACAGGAAAAGATTAAACAGGTTGGGACTTTATTCCTTGGAGCTTAGAAGAATGAGGGGAGATTTGATTTGAAATTATGAGGGGCATAGACAGAGTAAATGCGAGTAGGCTCTTTCCACTTATATTAGGAGAGATAAACACGAGAGGACATGGCTTTAGGGTGAAAGGGGAAAGGTTTAGGGGGAACATTAGGGGGAACTTCTTCGCTCAGAGAGTGGTGAGAGTGTGGAACGAGCTACCATCTGACGTGGTAAATGCGGGCTCACTCTTAAGTTTTAAGAATAAATTGGATAGATACATGGATGGGAGAGGTCTGGAGGGTTATGGACTAGGTGCAGGTCAATGGGACTAGCGGAATAATATTTCGGCACAGACTAGAAGGGCCGAATGGCCTGTTTTCTGTGCTGTAGTGTTCTATGGTTCTATCAATCCAGTTATATTATTGTTGTGTTATATCATTGATTTTCAAACTACCTTCCAACAATTACATGCAAATTTATTATACTTAAATCAGTATTTAATTAGCAAAGGGCATATTTTTACTAGTGCTTCATCATCCCGATGGAAACAGTTACAGTGAAACTTGTTAATTAATGCATAAAAAATTGAAATAGAACTTAAAATATTGGATGCTGCAACATCATAGGATGTGTTTACCCAGAGTTAGGGACTAATTCCTGTAATGTTTTTGGATTCATCATGTTTCCACTACACTTTTCTAGCCAACGGTGACACTGTGCGCCGTGAGAAGTGTCTGTCAGGGTTTCCACTTTAGTGTGATGTTTCTGGTAGAAATATTGAACTAAAAGTGGGTGAGCCAAGCTAGATTTTCCAAGAAAATTAAGGAGCTCTTGGAGCCAAAATTTGAAACATGTGATTTTTTAAAAAGAAATACTGCGTTTTGAATGTGTTTGCAGTTGTGCATTCAAAAACCACCAGAGGCAACAGTGCTAATCCCTACTTCACCCCTCATCCATCCAGCTCCATCGACATCCCAGTTTACTGAGTCCTATTCAGGTGCCTGTTCCCGGTCACATCAGCTTCCACTTTAATGACCTACCTGAGAACTGCTTCCCCTCTTCACCATCCACAGGTTCCTGATCCCACTTGAGTGAGGCCTGATACTCAGGGCTGGATATTAGGAGGAGGGTCATATTGCTGGACTCCCCCCAACCCCCCAATAGAAATTTTGATCACGAACTGACCAACTTTTAAAAAGGCCACTCCACAGCTGGAGGCCTAAGCAATCAGAGAGTGGGCACCTTCTGCCCTTTAGTGGGAGGAAGTCCCACCCTCAAGAGCTGCTGGCCAATCTGATTTTGGAGGCCAGGTGGGGAGGCACAAATTGGGATGCCCTAATGGGCACAAGACGCACCCCCCCCCTTGCAAAAAATGTACCCTTCTTCCTTCCCACTTTTTCACCTCAGATGGCGAAAATGCAGAATTCCTACTCTCACCCGCCTTCCCATGTCAATCCCATTATGTCAAGGGCAGTGTAATATTCCGGTCAACTGGCTCATTAACAAGCTCAATTGTCCATAAATGATTTTTTTAAATATTTCTAGTGGGCTGCCGATTTTGCCAACAGCCTGCCTACCTACTGTCCTTCCCCAGTTTTTATTCCTCTCTCCATTCCCCAGTTTGTATTCCTGTCTCCTTCCCCAGTGTGTTTCTATTCCCCTCCTCCACTTTGTGTTTCTTACTCCCTTTCTAGTGTGTGTAGCTGTCATTCTTTCCCTCCCCCCGTTGCTACAAGGAATCATGGAGTTTCCAGCTGATTTCAGACAGTCCCGACGACATCATCCTCACAACTGCTAATAATGTAGTGTGTTCGGAATAATGGAGGGAGGGGTCCAGCAGGAACACAGACAATGCAGTTTGCAAGCCATAGCAGTATTATGGCAAACTATGTTGACATCGGGTTCACAACCTGCTGTCATCACGCTGGATATGTGGGATGGAAGCAGACCCAATTTGCAAACGTAAAATCCCTGGCCCCAAAATGGGTGCACTTTGGAAGCGTTCACTGTGCCTAGTTGGCAAAGGTATTTCTAGAGCCAAGTCTTTTAGATTGCTGTTCTTAAAAGTGTTGTCATGGAAATGTTTTGAGTGGAAGCAGGACATTTCCCCTAAGGAGGGAACCCTGTAGGTTGACTTTGCTTTCTCCTTGAAGTCAGTTTCAGATTGTCATTAACTCTGGTTGCCCACTCTGAGTTGACATATTTCTGGATATTCGATCATGTGAACATTTGGCTACATGGCATTTGATCACATGACATTTCCCAGTGCTTGCAAATGTTATTGTGTTTATCTTAGTTGAGTGTCTTGCTATCACCAAGTCCCAAATAAAATATTTGATTTTTTGTTTTATCGTGAGATTAAAAAAAATTAAATCAAAAAATAATTCACAAGATCAGAAAGATTTAAGGATGTGTATTGTTTATGTACACACTACTTCTGTATTGTTTCTATAGTATCACATGCAATGAGCAGCACCAAGTAAATACCACTGATTCAACAAACACAACATTGAAATAAGAAACTTCTAATTCAAGTTTTCTTACTATTTTGTTATTTCTACAATTTGCAGTAAATTATAAAAATAATAAATAAAACCAAAACCTAATACAATTCACTGATTCCCAAACCGAATTTTGAAAACCCAACTTCTGGGATATGAGGTTCAGTCCTCAGGGAGAAACACCAATGCAACCTGACCCACAGAACAAATATAACAGCATACACGAGAGGCTGACATGAATTCTCCCTCCTTCCAGTTTGTGTTCCTCCATCCCTTCCCCAGTTTGTGTTCCTCCATCCCTCCCCCAGTTTGTGTTCCTCCATCCCTTCCCCAGTTTGTGTTCCTCCATCCCTCCCCCAGTTTGTGTTCCTCCATCCCTCCCCCAGTTTGTGTTCCTCCATCCCTTCCCCAGTTTGTGTTCCTCCATATCTTCCCCAGTTTGTGTTCCTCCCTCTATTCCTCAGTTTGTATTCCCCTCCCTTTCCCCAGTGTGTTTCTATTCCCCTCCTCCACTTTGTGTTTCTTACTCCCTTTCTAGTGTGTGTAGCTGTCGTTCTCTCCCTCCCCTTTGCTACAAGGAATCACGGAGTTTCCAGCTGATTTCAGACAGTCCCGATGACATCGTCCTCACAACTGCTAATAATGTAGTGTGTTCGGAATAATGGAGGGAGGGGTCCAGCAGGAACATAGATAATACAGTTTGCAAGCTATGGAAGCTGGGGTACTGCACATGTGTGAACTATAGAGACAAAGGCCTTTTCTCTTGAGGCACCAGCAGCACTCAAAAGACCAATAGCTGTTCCAGTAAATCCCCGCCCAAAATAGAAGGGGTGATATTTCAGTTGTGCTGATGATTAAAAGTTTAGCTTTTATTGTTGTTATTATTATTATTATCCTGTGAAACCGACAGCAACTTCTGGCATCAGATGGCTGGCAGCTCTCCGTTCCCAGAAGTGCCACCAGGAGTGGTGACCACTGCTCGGAATGCAGGCAGTCCTCAGTGATGATCATCAGTGGAACCAGATTGGAACATAAATTGAGATCTTCGGCCGGAAGCAGTCAATCAGGCCCCAGTGAAGGGGGTAGATGACTAGGTTCAGAGGGCAGTGGTGCATACTATGGAGAAGGTGCCTCTACAGTTGTAATCTCTACAACAATTTTCCCAAGGCGCTTGAGCAAGAGGTCCACCTTAGCCCCCAAAAATGCCACCAAGTTCCACCTGGCAGGCTCACCACATGGCATGGATACCACCCACTGCAGCAGCAGCTGGAGACGACCCTTAAGTGGTCATTAATTAAAATTCAGCAGAGGTGGGTAGGTGACAGGCATGGCACTTCTGATCTGGTACCTGAGTTTATGCCCCTCATCCTCACCTGTCAGCGTCCTCTTGGGAGTGACCATATAATTTCACCCATAATTACTTTTGAACAACCTCTCTGGCTATGCAAAGCTAATTTTATGTTTGTACAACCTCACATTTCTCCATTCTATAATAAAAACTGCAATAATTTTTAAAATAAAAACAATTTAAAAATAATTTTATTGCTATTGCTGGTTCCACCTTAATCCCAGTTTTGTGCCTCAAATTTTATTTCCCTTCCTACAAAATTCTAATAAGTGAATGATAAAATCTGCTTATTACTTCTTGGTTTGCTGTTCCTGTGATTGGCTGCTTAGCCTATTTGATGATGTCACTGGTACTGGATGCCAAAGTTCCCCTATAGCTGGCGGCAGAATGAAATTAACATCGGGAAAAGTGAAATCCACAGCGTGGATCACACTAAATCATTGTGGATAACTTTCTTTGAGGTCAGCAGTGAGTTCTTTCACTTTGCAGTTATTCACAATATCCAGCCCATTGTTTGTCTATCCTTCCTATTTGGCGATAATATTCAATGCAAGAAGACGTGAAAAAGGAGTGGAGGGGGAGGGGGGAGGGGGGGTGGAAATGAGCCAAAATAAGGAGCCTCACCCACAAATGCAGAAACGTCAATAACAATCAATGAGGACCTAGCATCCATTGCTCATTTATTTTAGAGTGAACCCTCATTGCTTGCATATTTACAACATGAGCAATGTATCAAAACAAACCAAACGGCCTTTGCTAAAGAAAGTGAGATTCATCTAACATTGTTAGATTTTTGTTAAGTGCAGATATTAGGCGATATGGGGCAGAGGTGGGTGTAAGGAGGTAAGTCGCAGATCAGCCATGACCTCATTAGAATGCGAACAGGCTTGAGGATCTAAATGGGCTACTCCTGTTCCTATTTGGATAAATGAGAAGAGTAGCAGAAAATAATTGACAAAATATGATAAATAAGTGGAAATGGTTTTACATCAATAATGCAGAATAAAACATATCATTGTGAAGAGTCAAGGCTTCAGTTCATTTTGTCTTCCACATCATTTTCTGTTCTGCAGAAGTAATTGGTGAAATCACTTTGTTTGCAATAGATTCCCAGGTTTGTATGTGCAGTGGAGCACATACAAAAACTATTCAGTGTAATCTCTACAACGAATTTCCCAATTCATGGGACAAATAGATATCACTAATATTTTTTTCTCCAAAGACAGAACAAATTTATCTTAGAGCACCCCTGTTAATTCGGAAATTTAGTTGCAACTCACAGATCTGTTAATTTTGTATGCAAATTAACAAAAAAAAAACAAGGTTTTGAATCCCGACTAAACATCACCATTTTACAAAATCTTACCCTCTGAGTAAAATTCAGCTTTGATTTCCATAAATATGTTTTCCACGGTCTCATCATTCTTGACTGACTACTGAATGCTCAAGTGCAGTCGATATTCTCTCATGGGCCCAAGAGATTCATAATATTACTGAGTATTCTATACCCAACAAACATCAGAAAATGATTCAATCTGCTGATCAGCAGCAAATGTTCAATTGCACCATTCCAAATTTGTACATCAATCTATCAAAAAAATCTTGAATTATGCAAATTCAACAGATAATTATTAAATATAGAGAAATGTACCACGCTGTAAAAAAAAACAGCATATTTTGTCTAGATTTTAAAAATGAAAATACAAAGGCCCTTTGAAATAGTTCTGCCTTAGATTTCAGAAAGATTGGTTACCCTTCTGAAAATTCATTTAGCGACAGTCGCATTATATTATTGTAAACTAAAATGTAATGGTATTGATTTTTCTTTTTTTTTAGCAATTTGGAAGGTGCAGGAGTGGAACGTTCCAATGTCTAAGCAACATCATGATTTATAATAATGCTCATGCCCCTTTATCAAGTTTTTTGGCAGGTACTTAGCCAATTCGCTCTTGAATTTACTGATATAATGGGCAGAACTTTCCTGGCCCTGTGATGGTAGGCTGGGAAAATTGAGGGAAGCCAGATCGGTTCTGCTTCCCGATGCAATTCCATTACCAGGAACTTTCCACGGATGAGCAGAGTCCCAGATCAGCGAAATCTCGAGGCTGATATAGCACAGGCGGATATAAAGGGCAGTGGTTTGCCTGGACACAATGAAATATTGGAAAATTATCTGCACGCAGGCAGAGGAAAAAACTCAGCCATGGCAGTTGCTTTACATTCTCCAACCCGAAAATTCAAATTTTCATTGTGAGCAGGAAATTCGGGGCAATTCCAATATCAGACCTATAACTAGCTTCCCTCAAATCTGATTCTGTTTCAATATGTGCCTTTACTCCAAGCTCTGAGTAATATCTCAAATGACGTCAATATAAATATCTTTATTGCGCAACAGTTGTCTTAAGGTGATTGTTATTTCATGAAACTTATGAATTATCTGTAGTTTTGCTTTACTAGGACTGAGTTGAAATAGCTTAAACTTTCATATAGTCACTCAGAAGCCTTTATTTACCTCTCTTGCCACTCATTTTCAGGGGTATTCAAATAGAATAGCATTCTATAAGATTCTCGTCCAATATTCCACTGGCATACAGGAGTTCCCTCCCAAAATTGGTGGGAATTATGTGCCATAGCAGCCTAAACATCCATCTCCTCTGCCACTGGCATAGCATGGCCACAGTGTATAATATTACCAGGATGCAGTGCAACAAATCACCTCCCAAACCTCTCACCTCCATCACCAAAAAAGAGAATAGCTACAAATGCATGGGAACCTCATCACATCCAAGTTGCCCCCAAGTTATACACCATCCTGACGAGCATACATTGCCATTTCTCCTTTGTCGCTGGGCCTAAATCCTGGAACTGCCTACCTAAGAGCACTGTGGAGGCCAACATAAACTGCAATGGTTCAAGGTGACTGCTACAAATACAGACTGTGCCAGTGATGCCCTGTGAATGAATAAAAACTAATGTACACCCCTGCCCGTCCCTCTGACTCCATCCAGTCTTCCAATCCCAGCCCCAGCCGTGTATTCTCCATACCCCCTGACCTTCCCTCTCTGATGCTGAACGTTCAGTGCTCAGCAAAGGACTCAGTTTCACACCCTTACGCCCTCACCTCAATGACTTTTGGGCTCGGCACGATGCTGAACTCTTCTTCCGCCGCCTTCGTCTCCGTGCTCACTTCTTTGGGCAGGAGTCCTCTCCCCATTCAACGGATCCTTTTACCCGCCTCCAATATTCTCCCTCCACCTGGACCCCTCCGTCTGGATTCTTACCTGCTCTTGATCTTTTGATTGAGAACTGTCGGTGTGACATCAGTTGTCCCAATTTCTCTGCTCCTCTCACCCACTCTAACCTGTCTCTTTCTGAACTTGCCGCACTCCGTTCTCTCAGGTACAACCCTGACTTTGTCATCAAACCTGCTGACAAGGGTGGTGCTGTTGTTGTCTGGCGCACTGACCTCTACCTTGCAGAGGCTGAGCATCAACTCACAGACACTTCCTCCTACCTCCCCCTGGTCCATGACCCCACCACTGAACATCAAGCCATTGTTTCCAGGTCTGTCACTGACCTTATCTCCTCTGGAGATCTTCCCTCCGCAGCTTCCAACCTCATGGTCTCCCAACCTCGGATGGCCCACTTCTACCTCCTACCCAAAATCCACAAACAGGACTGTCCCAGCAGACTGATCATGTCAGCCTGTTCCTGCCCTACGGAACTCATTTCTTGCTATCTTGACTCCCTTCTCTCTCCCCTTGCCCAGTCTCTTCTCACCTATATCCGCAATTCCTCTGACACTCTACATCATATCAACAATTTCCAGTTCCCTGGCCCCAACCGCCTCCTCTTCACCATGGGTGTCCAATCCCTCTACACCTCCATCCCCCACCGGGATGGTCTGAGGGCTCTCTGCTTCTTCCTCGAACAGAGGCCCGAACAATCCCCATCCACCACCACTCTCCTCCATCTGGCTGAACTTGTTCTCTCACTGAACAGTTTCTCCTTAAACTCGTCTCACTTCCTCCAAATAAAAGCTGTGGCCATGGGTACCCACATGGGCTCCAGTTATGCCTGTCTCTTTATGGGGTATGTGGAACATTCCTTGTTCCAGTCCTACTCAGGCCCCCTCCCACAACTCTTTCTCTGGTACATCGATGACTGCTTCGGTGCTGCTTCATGCTCTCATCTGGACCTGGAAAAATTATTAATTTTGCTTCCAATTTCCACCCCTCCATCATTTTCACATGGTCCATCATTGACACTTCCCTTCCCTTCCTTGACCTCTCTGTCTCAATTTCTGATGATAGACTGTCCACCAATATTTATTGCAAGCCTACTGACTCCCACAGCTACCTCAACAACAGCTCCTCACACCCTGCTTCCTGTAAGGACTCTATCCCATTCTCTCAGTTCCTTTGCCTCCGTCGCATCTGTTCCGATGGTGCCAATTTCCAAAACAGTTCCTCTGACATGTCTTCCTTCTTCCTTAACTGAGGTTTTCCACCCACGGTAGTTGACAGGCCCCTCAACCATGTTTAGCCCATCTCCCGCGCATCCACCCTCACACCTTTCTCTCTCTCCCAGAAACATGATAGGGTCCCCCTTGTCCTCACTTATCACCCCACCAGCCTCCGCATTCAAAAGATCATCCTCCGCCATTTCCGCCAACTCCAGCATGATGCCACCACCAAACACATCTTCCCTTCACCCCCCCTGTTGGCATTCCGTAGGGACCGTTCCCTTTGAGACATCCTGGTCCACTCCTCCATCACCCCCTACACCTCAACCCCCTCCCACAGCACCTTCCCATGCAACCGCAGAAGGTGCAACACCTGCCCCTTTACTTCCCCCCTCTTCACTGTCCAAGGAACCAATCACTCCTTTCAAGTGAAGCAGCATTTCACTTGCACTTCCCTCAATTTAGTCTACTGCATTCGCTGCTCCCAATGCGGCTCCTCTACATTGGAGAGACCAAGCGCAGACTGGGTAAACGCTTTGCGGAAAACCTTCGGTCTGTCCGCAAGCACGACCCAGACCTCCCTGTCGCTTGCCATTTCAACACACCACCCTGTTCTCATGCCCATATGTCCATCCTTGGCCTGCTGCAATGTTCCAGTGAAGCTCAACACAAACTGGAGGAACAGCACCTCATCTTCTGATTAGGCACTTTGCAGCCTTCCAGACTTAACATTGAGTTCAACAACTTCAGATCATGAACTCTCTCCTCCACCCCCTTTCTGATCCCCCCTTTTCCAATAATTTATATATTTTTTATATATATATATATTTTTATATGTATTTTTCTTTTCCCACCTATTTCTATTATTTTTAAATGTATTTCCATTCATTGTTTTATCTCCACCTTTTAGCTCATTTCAAATCCTTCCCCCTACCCCACCCCCATTAGGGCTATCTGTCACTTGCTCGTCCTGCTTTCTACCCTTAATGTCACCATTAGCACATTCTATAGCTAATATCACCACTGTCAACACCCCTTTGTACTTTTGTCTATGACATCTTTGGCAATCTCTTCTTTGCCTCCACCTATCACTGGCCCTCTATCCAACTCTACCTGTCCCACCCCCTCAATCAGCTTATATTTCATCTCATTTCTATTTTTCCTTTGTTCTGATGAAGAGTCATATGGACTCAAAATGTTAACTGTGTTCCTCTCTGCAGATGCTGTCAGACCTGCTGAGTTTTTGTTTCAGGTTTCCAGCATCCGCAGTATTTTGCTTTTATCTTAGTATTCCATTCTCCTTCATTACCGTCTCACTTACATTCAGCAGTTGACAGGGATATGGTCATCTTGAGTTGAGATACTCAACTAGTGACCCAGAAATCATGAGTTCTAAATCCAGAATGAGAAATTGTAAAACCAAATTTAATAAATCTGGTCATACGTTATAGAAATGAATCCTTTATGGTTTACATGAGACTCCAGTCCTGTAGTATGTCGTTAACTCTTAATGTCCTCAGGGCAACTAGGATGGGTTATAATTATGAAAACATAAGAACATAATAAATAGGAGCAGGTTTAAATTATATGCCCTATGAACCTGCTGCGCCATTTAATACAATCATTGCTGATGATTTGTCTTAATTCCCGCTCCCCATATCTCTTCATTCACTGAGAGATCAAAAATTTATCTATCCCAGTCTTGAATATACTCAACGATGGAGCATCCACAACCCTCTGAGATAGATGATTTCCAAATATTCATAACCCCCGAGGGAAGAAATTTCTCCCCGTCTCAGTCCTAAACAATTGACCCCTTACCCTGTGGCTGTGCCCCTATGTTCTGCATACCTCAGCCAGGGGAAACAACCTCTCAACATGTCCCTGTCAGAATCATGTATGTTTCAATGAGATCACATGTCATTCTTCCAAACACCAGAGAGCATAAGCCCAATATACTCAGCCTCTCATCATAGGGCAACCTCTCATCCCAGAACCAAGCTAGTGAACCTTCACTGAATCATCTCCAAGGTAAATATATCCTTCCTTAGATATGGGCTGGATCTTACGGCCTCTGCCAGTGTGCTTGAAGGTGGGGGAGGGGGTCTTGTAAAATGCAGTGCATGGTCTGCCGCCCATCTTTCTGTCCACTATTAACTTGTCTCCCATTTTACTAGGGGAGGGTCAGTGGCGGTGTTGGGCAGCCTGCTTACCCTTGGGCCTAATGAGGCCCTTAAATGACCAATTAATGGCCAGTAAAGTGCCTCATCCTGCCCCCCCCTGCTATTTTACCAGTGGCAGGGGGAGACCCAGGCTAAGTGGGTAGCCCAGCAGTTTTTAATGGGTGAGCTGCTGTCAGGCAGGAAATGAGTGGACATCCTTTGGCCCCCTCTGACTATTGGAAGCATCACCCCGAGGTATAACCCCTGACTTTAATCCTTCCCCCGCCTCTCAAATCCAGCCATCACCCCCACTGCCCCCCCCCCCCCCAATCTCCATGAACCCTCTCACCAGCCAGGCTCCGCCAATATCCTGAAATAATGGAAGATAGAGTCCAATAAAATAAAGTTAACAGGATATACAGTTAAGAGTCCTTTGTTCTTGAGGTGTAGATTTTTAAACATTGTGGCCAATTTGGACTAGCTGGTTTCATGGATGCGGTCAGATGTAGAAGATGTTGCAATTATTACAAGATCTTCGTTCACTGGTAAATTTCTAGTAACGTTGGCTTCCAAACTGGGTAATACACTTGTTCCAAAAGAGACAGAGAGAGAGAGAGCCCAGCTTTCAACCTGTTTCCTCTCCTGAAAACCTCCTTGAAATCTCTCTACAGTGACTGCAGCCTGACCTGAAATACTTCACCTATTGTGTATTTCCAAGGGGTTTAGGGTGGGTCTGTTTGTGGCAGCCATTGTTTCAATATCCAGCGCTTTGCATTTTAATGTCTGTTCCTTAGACAGTGACAAGTTTTGATGGGTGTCTGAATTACAGGAAATGTCTCTCTCTTCGCACTCGCCTGAAGGTGATTTGTTTGTTTCTCACTTCCATCTTGGAATGTGGCCTTGCATTTTTTAGCAGTTTGCTTTGTCTCAGTTCAAATTTCAAAATTTAAATTATAAGTCCACATCGGAACATTCCAGAAGCTGATCACTGGCAATACCAGACATCACCTGACTTGTGGCAGACATCTTTAGCCAGTGTCTTTTCTTGATTTTTTTAAACAGTTATTTATATATTTGGCGGTGAAATTACAGATTGATCTTACTTACGCACAAGTCACATCATCAAGACAAATTGTAGCAAGTCATCCTTATTCTTGTACTCCAGTTTCCTTACAAAAAAGACCAACATGCCATTTGTCTTCCTAATTGTTTGCTGCAACTGCATGCTAACTTTGTGTCCCATATATGAGTACACCCTAGTTTCTCTGAACATCAACATTTAAAAGTTTCAAGACTTTTTAAAATATCCCACTTTTCTGTTCTTATTACCAAAGTGCATAACCTCACGCTTCCCAACATTATACTCCATCTGCCACCTTCTTGCCCATTCGCTTAACCTGTTTCTCTTTGAAGCCTCTTCACAGCTCACGTTTCCAATGAGCTTTGTGACAGTAAAAAGCCATTACTCTTGATCTCTTTGTCTAAATCAGTGATATAGATTGTGAATAGTTGAGGCCCCAGCACCGGTCCTTAATGGCAGTCCACTAGTTACAGCCTGCCAACTTGCAAATGTCCCTACACTCTGCTTCACGTCTGTTTAGCATACTTTTATCCATGTTCATACATTACCCCAGCTTCATAATCCTTTATCTTGCATTTAACCTTTTGTGTGGCACCTTATCAAATGCCTTATGGAAATCCAATTAATTTGTTGGCACCCCTTTATCTACCCTGCTAGTTACATCCTCAAAAAACTAATACAATTATCAAATACAATTTCCCTTTTGTAACCCTATGTTGACTCTGTCTGATCATTCAATAATTTTCTCAGTGCCTTGTTAACAATTCCTTAATAATAGATTCCAGGATTTTCTTGATGACTGATGTCAGGCTAACTGGCCTGTAGTTCCCTATTGTCCTTCTTCCTCTTTTCTTGAGCAGTGGTGTTGTGCTTTCTTACAAATATGAAGTTGGTAAGATTGTTTTGTTTTGAGACTGTCTCTTTAATATAGGGTAAAATGGAGGAATGAAGGGGGTCATGTGCCCTGCTCTGAATGTTGCCTGATATAAGCTTTGGTACCTTGGTCGCTAAGGGTTAAAGGGGGGCCAGGTTGTTGTACTGGGAAGAATGTGCACAATATCCATACCTGTAAACAATAACCAGGGTAGCTGTGCTGCATTGGATAGTGTGTTAGTCTCCAAGTCACAGGGAGGTGCTAGAAATGTCACATTTTATAAACAGTTCTTCTTTAAATTGTCTATTTAATTCCAAAATAGAATGGGGTTAGGGTCTAGGGGTTGGTTAATTAGAATGTTTAGCTGGATGCAAGACCCATGTGATTCACATTGCCACGGAGATGGGGCTTGAGAGGCAAAGAGTCCAAAGCCAGTCTTTCTTAAGATATCCCTGAATCTCAAAGACACGTCAGTCTAGGATAATCGTAGAGAGGGAGAGAGAGCAAAGTGATAGAGGCAGCCTGTCTCTACTGTTCACTGCACAGAATGTGGGTGGGAGCTCATGCTCGGATTGAAGAGATGAAGCTTGTGAGGATTTAAACAAGGCTGTAAAATTTGCCTAGCTTTGGCTATATGAAGAAATCTCCAGGGTATCCCCCACCATGAAAGTCAGTTTGGAGATTAGAAGCTATCAGCTGGAAAAGAAATAAAATCAAACCATTGGGAGCTGAGAGTAGCTTTTGACTGGTTCCTAGAGAATGAAGTGTTCACTTACGGGACAGAGTAGAGTATAACCATGGAGGGAAATTTTCTGTCATCTTAAAAGTTAAATGTAAATGTATTTGTTGCCAACTGAATTATGTTTAGAGAAGGTTGCTTTTAGTTTGTTTATTACAGTAAAAGTCTTATAACTTGAAATCTTGTCATGTGATCCTTTCTGTTAGTCACTAGAATTATTTTAAAATTTTCTAAAAATGTTTTAACATATTGTAAAACTTTTAAAAATCTTTCAAAAATTTATCAGTCTCTATGGAGATCATAACAAATTGAGGGCTCTTGCGGAATTTTGAATCCACAGGGTGAGATGAGTACACTGGGGTTTGTCAGAGTTTAAACAAATAAAATGTTGCAGTGACTTCTGCTGTATTCATTGTAAAGTTAACATGGCTACATCGATTGTGGAAATGCTCCTTGAACAAGATGACCTGTCTTTGAGTGCCTTGCAACAGTTAACAAAGATTAATTTGAAAGCAATAGATGAAAATTTGAAATCGATTTAAACATAGACGCTAAGAAGGCAGAAATAGTTGAAGTATTGGCTCAACACTTGAACCTTATACAAAAATAAGGTTAATCCAGATAAAACACAGGTTGAGTTGGGCAGGATTCTCAAAAGAGAGGAAAATGCAAAAGAAAGAGAAATGCAAAAAACTTAAACTGAATTCCAAAGAGCAACAGAACAAGCAAACCTTACATTTCAAAGAGAAAGAGAAAAAAGAAAAAATGGAAAAGGAAAGCATTGATTCGCAAAGAGAGAGAGAAGGCAGAAAATTTGAACTGGACAGAAAAAGACTTTGATTATAATGAACAGGGAATAGCAGAACGTCTTCAGTTAGCTTTAACTACTGGTTTTGAATTGGCAAGGAACTAACTCAGTGAGGAAGAAATTGAAATTTATTTTGTCTCATTTGAGAAAATTGCTACAAAGTTAGAGAAATTTGATGATTTTATTACAGTGTTTGGTAGGGAAAGTGTTGGAGGTTTACTCAACCCTTTCAGAAGAACAACCTGCAGATTATAATACAGTTAAGATTGCTGTACTTAATGCATATGAATTAGTTCCAGATGCTTACAGACAAAAGTTTAGAAATCTAAGGAAGACTTAGAATCAGAATTTTGTGTAATTTGCTAGAAGAAAATAAATGGTATTTGATTGATGGTACAGAGCTATGAAACTTGGGCAAAATTTTGTAAACCTTAATGAAGTGCAGTTGGTAGAAGAATTTAAAAGCAGTATCCCTTTAGGAATAAGGTCCCACCTAGAACTCTGTAAAGTTTCTAAAATAAGCGAACCATGGGTAACGGTTACAAAATATCCCACAAACACATAAGTGGAAGCTAATCTTTGTTTGCAAATCCACACCTTCCCTCCATCATAAGGTCAGAAGTGGAGATGTTCACTGATGATTGCACAATGTTTAGCACTATTCATGACTTCTCAGATACTGAAGCAGTTCATGTCCAAATGCAGCAAGACTAGACAATATCTAGGCTTGGGCTGACAAGTGGTAAGTAACATTTGCCCCACACAAGTGCCAGGCAATGACCATCACCAACAAGAGAGAATCTAACCATCACCCCTTGACATTCAATGACATTACTATTGCTGAATCCCCCACTATCAACATCCTGGGGGTTACCATTGACCTGAAACTGAACTGGACTAGCCATATAAATACTGTGGCTACAAGAGCAGGTCAGAGGCTAGGAATCCACAAACATTCACTCCCTCCACCACTGATGCGCAGTAGCAGCAGTGTGTACCATCTACAAGACGCACTGCAGAAACTCACCCAAGACTCCTTAGACAGCACCTTCAAACCCATGACTGCTACGATCTAGAAGAACAAGGGCAGCAGACACATTTAAACACCGCCACCTGGAAGTTCCCCTCAAGCCACTCACCATCCTGACTTGGGATTATATCGCCGTTCCTTCAATGTCGCTGGGTCAAAATCTTGAAAGTCCCTCCCTAACAGCACCGTGGGTGCGCCTATACCACATGGACTGCAGCGGTTTAAGAAGGCAGCTCACCACCACCTTCTCAAGTGCAATTAGAGATGGGCAATAAATGTTTGCCTCACCAGTGATGCCCACATCCTATGAATGAATAAAAAAACACAGGAACTAGAGAAGAGAGGTGATCATGGACATGACATTAGTTACACTAAGGGATAACGGAAATGAGAAGACAGATGCTCCTCAGAATAGTAAAAAAAGACAGTGTGAGAGATAAGTATAATTTGAGGGGACCAACGTTACTTTTGCCATAAGATGGGGCATGTAAAAGCAGATTGTTGGAAATTAAGAGTTAAGCAGGTGGTGTAGTCTAGTGTTTTTACAGAAAACGATAAATCAGTGAGTGAAGATACCAAACCGATACCAACTAGTGTGTTTATAGTGGGATTGAATCAGATTATAAAAGATTATGCAAGTTTTATATTTGAGGGTGAAATAACTCTATTTTTGCCTGATAAAGGGAGCAAAAAGATTGTGATTCTTAGAGATATGAGGTCATCACAAAATGGGGTCCATTTTTTTTGTTTTTGTTTATTTCTTCTTGATGTCTACTTCTGTCTTGTGGGACTTCCATCCATACAGGATGGGAGAGAGGACACAATGGATTTCCTAAATGGGGATTTTCTTTCTACCTTTTCTTCTTGGAAGAGGAAGAGGAGCAACCAAGAGATCCTGCATCAGAGGCACATGCCATTTCGCCATCAGTAATCCCATCCAGAGGATGCAAGCAAGTGTGTACATCTACTTGTGCTTATTTGGTGAATACTGCAGCTGCCTAAAGGGGATGTGGAGGATTACCTATTTCTGGCTGAAAGGCATATCAGTTTTCTACTGATTGAGGAGATCTTATGTTGTGCACTATAACTGGCCACTTCATGAACTGAACTGTGTTCTTGCAGGAACTATCCCCAGTTGCCAGTTCAATGTGTCTTTGGTGGGGGGTGGGGGGGGCGGGGGGAGAGATGGGGGGTGGAGTGGGGTTGGGGAACATGGATATGATGGGGGAGGGAAACCCTGGGTAAAAGTGTTGAGAAGTTTCCTTCTGGGGATCAAGGTGGCACTCCATTTCACCTATTGTTCCTAGCAAGGCTGGTTCTGAGAAATGATCATGCCACTGTGCATTGACCTGGTGTGAACAGACTCTAACTTTTGCATTTTGCTGAGGTCCTCACCTGCCTGTGTGGGCATGTTGAAACATTTATTTTAATCCCTTTCACACTCCACTCCCTTCAGGTACAGAGATCAAAATGAACCTTAGGTACTTTTTTTCATTTCAGTATCCGAAAGAAAGTTTTAGTGCGTTTAATTATATCAGTGTAGGTGGTCAAGTGGATGCCAGAAAAATCGACAAACTCATTAGGGTGGATTTTATGTTCCCTTGCTGATGGGTTTCAAGGTGGGGGTCTTTTTATATCCAGCAGGCAGACTGCTGCCACCTATCCTTCGACCCCTGCCCCACTGCGATTATACCAGTGGCTGGGCTGGGGCAGGAGTAGCCAATTAGGACCCTTAGGTGAGCAATTAAGGGCCTCACCCTGCCACTGCTGGGATTTAAACAGCCCTTGCTAAATGGCCAGACTGGCAGGTTTCCCTGTGAGGGCTGGTGGTGGGCTGGGGGGAAAGGTCCCCCCCTTAACAGGCCCCTGTGCCTACAAAGCACCCACCCCCCGCCTCAAAATGTTTTACCATCCCAGGTTTCCCTTCCCCCATGGTCTCTTAAACCACAGCTCCCCATCACTCCCCCCACTCTTGTCAGGGCGAGCCAGCTTGGCACCCTGGTCCAATGCTGCATGCCTCTGTCCAAAGTGCTGGAGAGCTGCCGGCTTCTGATTTTCCAGCAGCTCTCTGAGGCAGGACTTCCTGACCCAGAAGGGCAGAAATCCCACCTCTAGACAAAGTAGCTGTGGCATAGCCAGTGTTCGCCATGGCAGGTTCCCCTCCGACCTTTTGGCTGAGGTTGTTTGGGAGTTGGGGGGTTTGTGGAGAATCCAGCGCCTCATATAATTCAGCCCATTGTGATAAATACAACTAGAGACCTGCTAGCAATATATTAAAAACCTTATGGTTCGCAGTTCCTATCAATGTTTTCTAGTACATGTTTTTATATTCCTATTTATAATGGAAACTACCTGTGTAAACTTGTCGCACTGTTCCTACACCCACCCACCCGTGCTGGTGCATCAACAACGGCTTACATCTCCAAGCTCATCAGGCTGTACTACAGTGGAACTCCTATGCCCCAACTAATTCTGCCTTTCTGCTCAGCACATTGCCATAAGTTTTGTTATTTTCCTAGAAGAATTATTATAAAATCAAGATATTATTTAAAAAATGACAAAAATAATGGTGAGTTCACAGCATTCACCATTATTAGTGCAATATAAAACTCAGCAATTTGAGGTGAGGAACAGATGTACCATGATGGACAATTAGCCATTATTGCCAGAATTCCCCCATACCTCCACTGACAAGATCAATGGAGGGGGGAAGGGGGTGGAATTCAACGGGAGGCCCAAAAATCGTTTTCATGCCAACGTGAATTATCAGTGGGATCTGCCAATGGTGCCTGCCATGGTGGATTAGGAATCCCGCTGGAGGCCGGTGTAAAGCCGATTTTCTTTCCGCTAATGGCGTGAAAATGAAGGCTCAATCAGAATCGCCCCCCCCCCCCCACGCCAGATTCTCCGCTACGTCAGCAGGAAATCCCACTGACCCAGAACACGCCTGGACAAGCGAGACGTCCGGAAATTGGGACTTAGCTTTAGGGCCTTGTGCAGTTCACGGACATCCGAGGAGAAGAAGTTGCTGGAGGCCTATAGCAACTGGACCCTGGAGGAACACGTGACATCGCATGTTGGGTGGATCCTGTTGCACATGGCTCCACCGTGAAGCAGCTCCAAGCAGCTGAGGCTTCGCAACTTCATGGACTTCGCTGATGCTTCGGCCCTGCTTTGGAACTTCAAGGAATTCGCCATGGGCTGGTAAGGATGCAGCGAGTGAGGTGGTGGTGGGGGATGGGGGTGGGGTGTGGTGGGTGCGGAAGAGGAAGGTGTGAGGGGGGTGAAGATGAGAGGGGTACAGCGAAGGTGTCGGGCAGGTGAAGATGGGGGGTGAAAGTGTTGGGTGGTGAAGATGGGGCGGAGGCAGTTGGGAGAGCGGAAGCTGTAACGGGAGAATGGTGCAAGTGGGGAGGTAGGTGTAAGGGGAAAGGAAAGTTTAAGGGAGGGATTGCGGAGGAGGGAAGGTATTCGGTGGGAAGAGGGAGTACGGGGAAAGAAGGAGTTCGGAGGGGGAAGCTGTTCGGAGGGGGGAAGGTGCCTGGGAGGAAGGAGAGAGTACGGGGGAAGGAAGGAGTTTGGAAGCGGGAAGGTGTCCTCGGGGAGGAGGGAGTATGAAGGGGATGAAGGTATTCACTGGGGGAAAGGTGTCCGGGGCAAGGAGGGAATACAGGGGGAGGAAGGAGTTCAGAGCTGGAAAGGTGTCCATGGGGAGAAGAGGGGTACAGGTCAGGAAGGAGTTCTGGGGGGGGATGATATCCGGAGGGACGAGGGAGTTTGGAGGGAGGAAGGAGTGAGGGTGGAAGAAGGAGTAAGGAGGGAGGAAGGTGTAAGGGGGGGAGGTGGAATGTCCAGGTGAACATGCAAGGGAGGGGTTTGTGAAGTCAATGACTGCCTCCTGGGGAGCAATCTCAGGGTGGGTGTGGTAGGAGGGGATGGTTAGAGTGACAGGGCAAAGGGAGCTGGTAGCAATAGAAGGGACAGCGAGGGTGGTTGGTGGGGACACAGAGGCAGACACAGACCCTGGGATGGGAAAGAGGAGGTTGGGGATTTCAACGTGGATGGGGGCAGGGTTCTCTGGAAGGTAAGGAATGTACACGTTCACCTGGACATCCTGGAATGAAAAGCGTTCGGGCTGGAAGGTGATGGTGAGGAGGTCGAAGGTTATGCCAGGGGTGTCTATTTTTATGGGGGATAGGACATGGGTGATTGGGGGTGGGGAAATAGTGGGGAACACACCAGAAATCTGACTATTGCCATCCGTGTGATATTGAAAATGTGCGGAGCCTCGTGCTGGACGGGCACAAGTGCTGCATTGGCGGAGATGCAGGTCAGCTCAGATGGACAACCGAAAGAGAACCCCAGCAGGCAACTTTGAAAATGCTTGGGACACTGAGATGAGTGTGATGGATGAAGCCTTCGGGAGAGTGCTTGCATGAGGCTCCGAAAGGCCCTGTCACAGACACTTCGCCCTCCAGAATCATTCATGGTCTGGCTGCCTGCAGCTGAACTGCTAGTGGTCAGGGGGGTGGGGAGGTCTCACGAAGTCTATATAATGATGCTGAATAACAATGGTAGACATTATTTAGTCATTGAATATATTTGCAGCTAATACAGTGATAGTGTTCACCCATGAAACCACCAGATCAAATTTTCTTGATTTTACATTGCCTACTACTTCTTCTAGCTGCTGCCTGACATCTGAAGCAGGGGTGGAGACAACCTGTGGAGTTGTTTGCCCTGTTGCCTTTGATGACTTTGGTGGCTATCCTCTGGAGTGCTGAGGCCTGGAGGGCCCCAGCATACTTTGGCTCTCCCCCTGTGGGCCAGCTGCACCCGCTGTGGTGGCAGAAGACAAAGTTGAATGGGTCACAGGCAAAGGGGATTCAGAGGGAGCGGACAACCTCTGAGAGTCCTGAATGGATGGCCCAGGGCTGTCCAGCTGCCGCTTCTCCTCACTTTGGGTGACCAAGGGCCCCAGCCTGACTCCTTGAGGGGAAGGGGCATCTGGAGGGACGTTGAGGAGCCCTGTCCCCATCTCGCATAGCCACTGCATGAACTCACCCATGGCAACATCATGGAGTGCAGGCCTGCGCGCAACTCCAGCAGAAACTGGGCGTTCTGCTGGGCGAGGGTCTCCATGGCATCCACCATCCTCCCCATGAAGACCACCATGCGTGCACATCTGGGCACCACTTCATCACAGAGCAGGCGGACAGACTCCTCCGACTGGCCTGCCACTCTGTTGAAGGATTCCAACAGCTCTGCGTGATGTTCACCAGCCTTTTGCGAACTCTCCACCATGAGATGGATGGCCAAATCCAGAGGCTTGTCACCTGACTCGGACCTCACAGATGTCTCTTCCCCAGCAGTCCATCGAGAGCCGGGGAGCTCAGCTGAAGCTACCTCCTCCTGCAGTGTTCATGTGACCGTGTAGTGATCAACAGGTTGTAAGACTCTTCCTAAATTAGCATAATACTCAACAAGGTGTGTTCCTGAGCTGGTGGAGGGTGCAAGTGACCACTGCGATGCCCCTACAGATGTGGAGCTCACCTCTACTGCTCCCTCCTGGCATATCTCTGGGCTGGGGCTGGGACTGACGCCAGATAGGAAGTCCTCCTTCTCCTCCTCGAGCCTTGGTCTTTTCCTGGAGCCACCTGTAAGTTAGACAGAAGAGTGCAAGTGACATCATCAGCTGCCTCCAACATGGAGGCACATTCGCCCCTTATGTTTGCATTGAATGATGAATCCTTACCAGGTATTCGCCCAAGGCAGAGCTCTCCGTCACCAATGCTCTGTCCTGCTCCACTCCTGCGAGCTCAGATGCCCTCTCCTTGAATTCCGTCAGAAACCTGTAAAATGGTTGCCCCCTCCAGTCTTCTCACATTCTCTGTGATTATGACGAAGCTTCTCCTGCTCAAAAACGAGAACATGTTTGAAAGGAGTTGCATGTTGCATGCACTGGAGCAGTGTAAATTGGTTCATTTGTCATACCTCCCCTTGTAAGTTAGCCCACTTTTGTGTCATGTCATGACTGGTGCAAATTGGACAGAAGGGTTGTGGATCAGCTCCCTTCAGAGCACTGAGCAAATCCACATGCAAGGTGAAGGCTCAGATAGGTATGTGATATGTGGTGGTTGCTGGTTCCCTCTGTGCCTAAGCCGGTTCCCCCCACTACCCCCACCCCTTCCTATGCAGAGTTCCATGTCTGCTGAAGGGTGAAAGAGGCATAGTGGACACTCCACCATAGTGAGGATGGGGCTGTGAGGCAGGACATGTCATTGCCACTGAGCATTGGACCGTGACATATTGGAGTCTTTGTGATTTATGCAACCATCTGATGAGACTTACCATGGTGGAGCGAATCTTCTTCCAGCACTGTGTTGCTGACCACTTGTGCACCCCCTGGGAGCTGACAGCATTGGCCACCTGTGCCCATGCAGCATTGGTATCCCTGCCTGGCTTCCTCCTCCCATTAGGGAGGCACAGCTCATTCCTGCACACATCAGCATGGCCCAGGAGGATGCACAGGGAGACAACACTAAATTTCAGAGCTGGGCCAGCGGACCTTACAGACATCACTTTGTTTTAGGTCTGACATTGTGGATGTCTGGGTACCTTTGAAATATGGTGCCTGGATATGACAGTGGGATGCGCGCCATCAGGCCCACCCCACAATGGAAGATGGCGTAAAACCCCCAGACACATAATTAAATATGTTGGGGCCGGAAGATATGGCGTGGTTTCCTGTCGGCTTCTGCAGTGGGAGACAACCACTGACCCCGCCATCGCCATGGGGTTTAGTCCCACAAGGGAGAATTCCGCCCTATGTTATATGAATTATTAACCTAGGTGAAAACTAAAAAAAATTGCCATTTTGCTGTGAGCTTTCCTATTGAAATAAATTGTATATCATGAAATTGCTGTACTTATACTATTCCTAGGAATTAATCATACTGCAGCCATTTGAGGCTGGTAATTCATGTCACATAGACCCTGTTAATGATTTGATTTGAAGTTCTGCTTTGACACTCAACCTTGGAGACCCAGAAAGGAGACAATTGAGACTATGGGAGTGTCACTCTAGCAGTTGTAAATAGTTGCTAGAAGTTTTTCAATAATTAAAAAAAAATACATTTCCTTTCTGTCTCCTTTTTCTCTCTCCCTTTATACACTCTTTCTTCTCTCTCTTTACTGCTCTTTCTGTATCTAATTTGACTGTAATCCACCCTGTTTCTTCCTCCATCATTTGCTCTGCTTTCTCTATCTTTAAATTGCATTGGTTAAGGAGATAGACCATTGGACCCAATGTTCATGAGGTCCCAGATGCACTGTTAATGTTACACTTCACACTTCACTTCACAGTTCCAGCAATTTGCAGTGTAAAAGTAAGACTGTAAAATGAGATTTTTAAAAATCCAACTTCCGGCATCCATGGCTCCATTTCGACTTAAATATATGTGTATTGTTGTGATCAGCATTTACTTCCACGTGTTGGTTTCATTTTGTTTGACATTGAGATTACAATTTCTATTTCTAGAGTGCAATAAAAATCGATTTTCACATTTTTCACAATATAGATGTTAACAAAAAATACATTTTTTATAATCTTCATATTACTTGTTCTGCTGACTGAAAAATTGCAAAAGCAGCAATTGAGTTAAAATTCCTTGCAGGAACTATATGGATAAATATCATGGGACAGTGACTAAATATGGGTCAAGGAAATTATATCACACCAACATTTTACTAACATGGTGTCTACATACAGAAGAGAGTAATTTAATGTTATCTTGTAAATATAAGATGGCTGTAAATGGTTCACTAACATTCCTTCATTATTTCAATTGACAAAATAGGCTATGGATAAAAAGACGAATGTGATCTCAACCTATAGACATCACACTCCTTCAATGTCCTTGTGGACATCAGTCAGTAGTAATGAAGCACTCAGTTCCTGTTCCTTTCTATCTATCAACTCATATATGTTGGAAGCCTCTGCTTAGGGCTACATTTTGTTAAGTTTCCACAGACAGCAAAGGCTCAGGCACTTCTCTGTTTATCTACAACTGTCTTCAATCGACATTCAGAATCAGCTTTGAGCTTTTTCTTCAGAGTTCATTGTTTTCACAGCAACATCAATTTATTAAAATAGACTTACAATGGAAGTGGACATTTGGATTAGTCACCATACAAATGCATTTGGATTGTGCCCACAATTGAAGTAGGCACATAATGCATCAGAGCTCTTGCTGTGTGTAAAATGACTGCCACATTTCCCTATATGACAGTAATTTATTGGATGAGAAGTACTTTGGGATGTTCTGGAAAATACATTATGAAGCTATATAATTGGAAGTTTCTTCTTCTAACAAATCACATATATCATCACCAGTTAACCCTTTGAATACTAAATGTCTTTTAATACCTTCCAGGACAGATTTTCTGAACTTACAAGTTAGAATTCTAGGTAGAAATGGAGCAACTGGGCACTTGTTAATTCAAAGTAGGAATGATGAAGTGGTACTGGATCAGTGGCAACATGGCTATTGTTCTTTGCGCAATCCACACACCTGAGGTGTTTTGAGCTAGTTTCAGACTGCATTGTGAGTTTAATTCATTAACATAATGGTCTGGATCTTCTGAGGATCAGCATTCATCATCGGATTGCCACTGTGTCCAGAAATGTTCCCAACCAGACAAGGCTCCGCATTTCTACCATGGTCTTCTGAACCGGCTGTCCCAGAAATGCAAGTGGAGCGTCTCTCGGAGTACTGCATCGGATCATAATAGAACTGGGGGAAGATAATTCACACCCCTTTTTGCAGCACCAGCTGCCATCTGGTAAATATAAATATCCAGTCTGAATGTCATTGAATAAACATTAGTGAATGCATGTTAGTGAATGAATGTGTGAGTGAATGGGTAGGTGGAAGAGGTGGGTAGAGGTAGGTAGGTGAAGTGGATAGGTAGTGTGGGCGTGTAGGTGGGTAGGTGTGTGATGTGGGTAGGTGGGTGAGGTGGGTAAGTGGGTGGAGGATAGCTGGGTTAGGTGGGTAAGTGAGTAGGGGGTAGCTGGGTGAGGTGGGTGAGGTGGTAAGTTAGTAAGAGGTAGGTGGTTGAGGTGGATAAATCATTAAGTGTTAGGAGGTAGGTGGGTGAGGTGGATACATAAGGGGTAGGTGGGTGAGTGGGTAATCGCATCACGGGGTAGTCACGTTAGGCATTGGAGGGTAGTTAGGTGGTTGGGGATAGTGGGGGTTGGGAAGGTAGTTTGGTGGTCGGAGGGGTTGGCAGGGTGGTCAGGGAGTCAGGTGGGTAGTCGGGGGTGGGTGTCAGGGGGAGGCAGTTAGGGGGAGGCAGTTAGGGGGTGTGATTGAGGGGCCAGTTGCATAGTTACCCAGGAGTTAGACTAGGTTTTAATCTGCCTAACATTTTCTGGGTAACTATTCAAGTAAGTACATCTTAACTGCCCCAAATCTCTGACCCTAACTCAGAGTCGCAGAAATTCGTGGAGGATTCCGGGCAGCAGGTTAGTTGCCCTTTGTAAGCTGAAGCTTCCTGGGCAATTCCCATCGAGAGCTGCATGTCAGGACTTCTGCAGGGTCTCGACGCACATCTTCGTCATAGGTCCAGTCTCCGATGATCCAGAGACTGGAAGATTTGGCCCAATATAATGATTGTTCAGTGAAGAGCAATATCAGAGCAGGCTGGACATGGGTGGTTGAACGTGTCAATAGTCTAGAAATTTGTTATGACCCATTTTTGGCCACATAACTGATAGCGTACTTGCAGCATGCCCAAACAAGGAAGCCTGAGGCATGATAGAAGCTGGATGTTGTCGTAATATTACCAGGAAGCTGCATGAGTCTTTCAGTCCTCCAGAGGCAATGGCACCAATATGGCTGACTATCTCTCAGTTCTCAGGTAACTCCTGGGAGGAAGAGGGAGGGGAATGAGCTCAAGCAAGCAATAGCCTGCAGTAGTAGAAATTAAGCATTGTAATATAAACTTTTCCTTCCTTTCCGTTGGCAGCCTCCAGCAGTCCCTTGATGATATAAAAGCAAAATACTGTGGGAAATCGGAAATAAAAAAGAAAATTCTGGGAAAACTCAGCAGGTCTGACAGCACCTGTGCAGAGAGAAACAGAGTTAACATTTCGCATCTGTATGACTGTTCTTCAGAGCTAAAGAGAAGTAGAAATGTGATGGAATTTAAGTGGGGAGGAGGTGAAGCAGGTAAAGCAGGATAGAAGGTCAGTAATAGGTGGGAGCTAAGGAAATTGACAAAGATGTCATGGACATAAGACAAAGGGAATGTTAATGGTATTGGTGAAGACTAAAAAAGGTCCTTGATGAACACTGGTTAGACCACTGTAGAATTGCAAAAACTAGTCAAAGCATGCATGTTCTGCCTAATTTCTCACAAATATTAGCTCCATGATATGTATATGCAAGGGACTTAATTATTGTTTCAAGTGAGGACCATAGATCCTTGGGAGGCTGCTATTATAATCAGCAATAGCATAAGTTAGGAGAGAGACACTGTGCACCAAAATTAGACCTCATTGCCTCCATTTTACATCCAGAAAATGGACAATGCACCCTCTCCCCCACCATTGCTGTCTCACTGGGGTACAGGTGAAGAATAAATTTTCTAGTCCCTGGGTATCTGAAAGAATCCATGAGCTAGGGATCCAATGGATAACCTTACCAGCCCTGGAAAGTAAGGAATCTCCTATTCCAGGAAAGTAATGTTTAGAGGGTTTGACAAATATCTATTGCTGTTTCTTAGGATGACCTTGGTGGTATGAAGATTTATGGTGCCACCAAGGTGCACAAATAGCTTCTGCTATGTTTTCACTGATCCCCCTCATCTTCTTCTTCCTGAGGCTGTAGATGGGGATGACCAATGGGTTATCCATGTAAGCTCAGTCCAAGTTCAGTTCCCTTGGCAACTTGTAGATAGGAGTTGAGGTGGAGCTTTAAGAAAGTGTGCCTAGCTTCAGTAGTGAAACCAAGAAACATACAGTGAAAACAAAAACAAAAATACCTGGAAAAACTCAGCAGGTCTGGCAGCATCTGCGGAGAGGAACACAGTTAACGTTTCGAGTCCGTATGACGCTTCAACAGAACTAAGGAAAAATAGAAAAGAGGTGAAATATAAGATGGTTTAAGGGGGGGGTGGGACAAGTAGAGCTGGATAGAGGGCCAGTGATAGGTGGAGATAACCAAAAGATGTCATAAACAAAAGGTCAAAGAGGTGTTGAAGCTGGTGATATTATCTAAGGAATGTGATAATAAAGGTACAGATAGCCCTAGTGGGGGTGGGGTGGGGGGAAGGGATCGAAATAGGCTAAAAGGCAAAGATAAAACAATGGATGGAAATACATTTACAAATAATGGAAATAGGTGAGAAAAGAAAAATCTATATAAATTATTGGAAAAAAAGGGGATCGGAAAGGGGGTGGGGATGGAGAAGAGAGTTCGTGATCTAAAATTGTTGAACTTAATATTCAGTCCGGAAGGCTGTAAAGTGCCTAGTCGGAAGATGAGGTGCTGTTCTTCCAGTTTGCGTTGAGCTTCACTGGAACAATGCAGCAGGCCAAGGACCGACGTGGGCATGACAGCAGGGTGGAGTGTTGAAATGGCAAGCCTTGCTTTTAAACATACAGTGAAGAAGCATATAAATCACTGGGTCAATGCAGTTACCTGCTACAACCAGCAGCTACCAAGTAATGTTAATTGTATATTAACTGTGTTTATCTGTATGCAGGTGGTGGGCATTAACTGGGTTTTTACTAGAGTCCCTATAAATAGGTATAGACTGAAACTGTGGTTGTTGGGTAAGGGTACACATCACTGTAATGTGTACAAGAACACAAGAAGTAAAAGCAGGAATAGACCATGTGGCCAATCAAGCCTGCTCCACCATTCAATAAAATCATGGCTGAGTTTGGCTTCAACTCCACCTTTCCACCCACCTCCCATATCCCTGGATGCCCTAAGAGACCAAAAATCTGTCTATCCCAGCCTTAAATGTAAACAACAATGGAGCATTCACAACCCTCTGGGTTAGTAAATTCCAAAGATGCACAACCCTTTGAATGAAGTAATTTCTCTTCATCTCAGTCCTAAATGATCAGCTCCTTATCCTGAGACTGTGCCCCCGCGTTTTTGATTCCCGACCAGCAGAAACAATCAGTCAGCATTTACCCTATCAAACCACTTCAGAATCTTGTATGTTTCAATGAGATTGCCTCTTATGCTTCTAAACTTCAGAGAATATAGGCCCAATTTACTCTATAACTCTGTAAATAAATATAAAAGTGTGCACAAGATTGGCTCCAGTTCTATCCTTCACCAACTGGTTTCTTGGAGTAGAACAATTAGAGCCTGCTTTAAGAAGGAGGACCCGGTGCGGCTGACTTCATGGTCGACTATTCAGTGACTGTTTAACATGAGCGCTGAGCGACTGCAATGTTCAGCCATTGACATCACATCATGGATCATCACCTCATTAAAATATTATTGAACGGCTTAATGAGCCTTGCACACACCCAGTCCTTTTGGATAAATACCTTTATACACTATAGCTTGTCATAATCAGGTGACCTCTGAGGTCATTTTATGTAAATAAAGGTTTTGGGAATAATTTTATACACCATATGGAACATTGTGTCAGAAGTGTGTAGCTGGCACTGAGTAAATCTTTATAGCTATAAGAGAGCTGGTAGGTGTGAAAAACAAAACAGTAGGGAATAATTAAAAGTTCAGTCTGCAACTTTGTACAGGACGTTGCCTGTTGAATGAGTCATTATGGCTTTAAGTATTCCAGTACCGGTTCCTATGGAGATGAAGGGAAATTTGAGAGTGAACTGGAAATTCTTCCAGACTCAATGGCAGAACTATAAAATTGTCACAGAGTTAAACAAGAAAGCTGAGCAAACAAGAATAACAACTGTGTTATCAGTGCTGGGGAAAGAGTGCTACAATCTATATTGCACCATAGACCTCACTGAGAAGCAGAAAAGCCAATCCCGTGAAATTTTGGAGGCCTTGGAGACCCACTTTTAACCCTCTACGAATGTCAGTTATGAACATTATGCGTTCAACACCAGGACTAATGAAGAGGGGGAGAATATTGATCAGTACGTGACTATACTGAAATATCTAGCTGAATCTTGTGTGTTTAGGCAACTGAAGGTTGATCTCATCTGAGATAGGATTGTCTTATGAACAAGGGATCTTGCTGTAAGAGCACGCCTGCTGAGAGAAGAGAAACTTACTGTCAAAAAAACTATTGACATGTGCCGAAGCTCTGAGGGGGCTAATCATTAGCTGAAGAGTATTGATGGGAGAACTGACGAGATGTTTTGCACTATGCTGAGAAGCAGTCCAAACCTTCCAAGCACAAGTCAATGATTGAAAGGAAGGACAACTTAAAGAAGGGCCAGAAGAAATATCAAGGCCAGAGTACAGGATTTAAATACTGTGGAGGACACCACACAAAAGAAATGAAAACATGTCCAGCATGGGGAAAGCGGTGCCCTAACTACAAGAAGCTGAATCACTTTGCAGTGTTTTTTACCGAAAAGAAGAAAAGCAAGCCTAAGAAGATGCTTGCTGGAGAGATGCCAGATGATGATTCTGAAGAATCACTCTACACCCTATACCATAGGTTGGCACTGTCAAGTCTCAAGGTAAAAAATGGTTTGTGACTGTTGTAATGATGACCGAAAGCATCAAGTGGATGTGAAGTGTCAGATAGAAACTGGTGATCCATGCAACATAATGAGCTTCTCAGACCTGTATGAAGTTGCTCAAAATGGTCACCCAGAAATGAAGCTGTCGAAGGTAAAGTTGAAGCTATATGATGGAACGATGCTCACTCCAAGATGGCAAACTAATCTGAGAGTCCAATGCAATGGGAAGAAAGAAGATCTGCATTTCCAGAAAGTGGACACTAAGCAAAATCCCCCTCAACTCAGCTCAAACAAGTCAAAGGGCAGAATTTTATGTCCCGCGGACGGGCGCGTGCCCGACCCGATCAGGCGTAAATTCACGCGTGATGACATAGGGCGAGTGTCCCAATGTCATTGCGCGCTCTCACGATATTTCGATCGGTGGGCGTGGGGGTGTGCCGGAGCCTCGCCCACCATTAATTAACAGGCCATTTAAGGCCCTTAACAGTCCAATTGACGGGAATTTTCCTTGCCTGTGCGATTTCGTGATTGTCGCACGGTGGCAGGTGGCTAGCTGACATTTTGAAAAACCTCATCCACGGGTGGGATAAAAAGGGCCAGCAGCATTGCCGGTGTGAGCAATGAGGAGATAACAAGCACAGAGAACCATGGATGACCAGGGATATTCAGGATACAATGAGAAAGAAAAGAGAGGCTTTTAGCAGGTACAAGGGGAGCAAATGAGCGGAGGCATTGGTGGAGTACAGAAAGTGCAGGGTGGAGCTTAAGAAAGCAATTAGGAGAGCAAAGAGGGGATATGAGAAAGCTTTGGCTGGTAAAAGTAGGGAAAATCCCAAAATATTCTAAAAGTATATCAATGGGAAGAGGATAACCAGGGAAAGAGTAGGGCCCATTAAGGATCAAGGAGGCAATCTATGGGTGGAGCCAGAGGACATTGGTAAAGTGTTGGGCGAATACTCCGCATCCGTCTTCACCCAAGAGAATGAGGATGAAGGTATCGAACTCGGGGAGAGAGGCTGCGAGGTTCTTGAGCAAATTGATATAGGGAGTGACAAGGTATTGGAGGTGTTGGCAGGCTTAAAAGTGGACAAATCTCCAGGTCCGGATGATATGTGTCCCAGACTGCTGAGGGAGGCAAGGGAGGAGATTGCAGGGGCTCTGACCCAAATTTTTAATTCCTCTCTGGCCACAGGGGAGGTGCCAGAGGACTGGAGAACAGCTAATGTGGTTCTGCTATTTAAGAAGGGTTGTAGAGATAAGCCAGGGAATTACAGGCCAGTGAGTCTCACATCAGTGGTAGGGAAACTATTGAAGAAAATTCTGAAGGAAAGAATCTATCTCCACTTGGAGAGGCAAGGTTTGATCAGGGATAGTCAGCATAGATTTGTCAGAGGGAGGTCATGCCTAACAAATTTGATTGAATTCTTTGAGGAGGTGACCAGGTGTGTAGATGAGGGTCGTGCAGTTGATGTAGTTTATATGGATTTCAGCTAAGCCTTTGACATGGGAGACTTATAAAGAAGGCAAATGCACATCTGATACAGGTTAATTTGATAAGGTGGATTCAAAATTGGCTTAGTTGTAGGAGACAACTGGAGGGTGATGACAGAAGGATGCTTTAGTGACTGGAAGCCAGTGTCCAGTGGCGTACCACAGGGATCTGTGCTGGGTCCCTTATTATTCGTCATTCGTCATATATAAATGACATAGATGACTATGTGGGGGGTAGGATTAGTAAGTTTGCGGATGACACAAAGATTGTTCGGGTGGTTAACAGTGAGGTTGAGTGTCTTGGGCTACAGATTTATATAGATGGGATGGTCAAATGGGCAGATAAGTGGCAGTTGGAATTTAACCCTGAAAAGTGTGAGGTGATGCACTTTGGAAGGAGTAATTTGACAAAGAGGTATTCAATGAATGGCATGACACAGGAAGTTCTGAGGAACAAAGGGATTTTGGTGTGTTTGTCCATGGATCTCTGAAGATGGAGGGGCATGTTAGTGGGGTGGTGAAAAAGGCATATGGGACACTTGCCTTTATCAATCGAGGCATAGATTACAAAAGTAAGGAGGTCATGTTGGAGTTGTATAGAACCTTGGTGAGGCCACAGCTGGAGTACTGTGTGCAGTTCTGGTCGCCACACTGTAGGAAGGATGTGATTTCACTGGAGGGGGTGCACAGGAGATTCACCAGGATGTTGCCTGGGATGAAACATTTAAGTTATGAAGAGATGTTGGATAGACTTGGGCTGTTTTCGTTGGAGCAGAGAAGACTGATACCTGATCGAGGTGTACAAGATTATGAGGGGCATGGACAGGGTGGATAGGGAGCAGCTGTTCCTCTTAGTTGAAGGGTCAGCCACAAGGGGACATAAGTTCAAGGTGAGGGGCAGGAGGTTTAGGGGGGATGTGAGGAAAAACTTTTTTACCCAGAGGGTGGTGACAGTCGGAATGCGCTGCCTGGGAGGGTGGTGGAGGCAGGTTGCCTCACATCCTTTAAAAAGTACCTGGATGAGCAGTTGGCACATCATAACATTCAAGGCTATGGGCCAGTGCTGGTAAATGGGATTAGGTGGGTAGGTCAGGTGTTTCTCAAGTGTCGGTGCAGATTCGATAGACCGAAGGGCCTCTTCTGCACTGTGTGATTCTGAGATAGTTTGCTGCTGGCTGCTTATTAGTACTTGGCAGCCTCATCTCTGTTCACGGCTTCATTCTGGGCATTTCCAGGCTTCATTTTGGGACCTTTTGATGTCTGCAAGGTCCCCGGAGGATTCAGACCATGTGGACCCTTCCAGGTATCAGACAGCCTTCCGTTACCCTGGTAATGGGGATTGTGGTCTCTGCTGGAGGCACCTCCTCCTCTGAGGAAAAGAGTGGCAGAAGGGACAGGAGGCCTTGTGTCCCAATGCAGCTTCCAAGGGAGGGACCTGTGGGAGGAGAGGCACAGGCTCAAGGGGCGCAGGGCCAGCAGGAAGTCCAAGGCAGAAGGGGCCGCAGAAGAAACCACTATCCTGGTGCCAGGGTTTACAGGCAGCGATGCAGCTACCTCAATATGTCTGAAGTGCAATGCCAAAGGAGACTCCGCCTCTCAAGGGAGACAGTGACCTCCATTTGCCAGATGATTGGGCCTGAGATCAGCTCCGACTGTGTGAGTGGACAATCCATGCCAGTGGCCCTGAAGGTCACAGTGGCCTTCAAATTCCAGCTCTTTCCAGGGGTCAGTGAGGGATCTGTGTGGAATCAGCTGTCCATAGTTGTGTCAAGCTGATGACAGAAGGGTCTGTTCAGATAGGTCTTGACCTTTATTCTTTACCCAGCCAGGTTGAGCGAGCAAGAGGCTTTGCAGCGATTGCTGGGATCCCCCGCGTCGAGGGTGCCATTGACTGCACACGTGTGATCATCAAGGCACCAGTGGGTCAGCCGGGTGCCTTCGTTAACAGGAAGGGATTCTATTCCATGAATGTGCAGATAGTGTATGACCACAGGATACAGATTCTGCAAGTCTGTGCAAGGTACCCTGGCAGCTCCCAAGATGCTTACATCCTCAGACACTCGCAGGTGCCCAGGCTCTTCAGTGCTCCAGCCCGACTGGATGGGTGGCTGCTGGGTGACAAAGGGCTATCCACTGAAGAGGTGGCTCATGATGCTTCTCTGCCACCCAAGAACAGAGGCAGAGAAGTGTTACCAGTATGAGTCATGTCTCCACAAGGGCTATGGTTGAGAGGACCATAGGTCTTCTCAAGATACGCTTTCGATGCCTGGACTGTTCAGGGGGAGCACTACAATACCCCCCAGGGTGGGTATCACTGATCTTGGTTGCATGCTGCGCTCTCCGCAATCTTGCACTGGCAAGGGGTGACCCACTGGAGGAAGAGGATCTTGACGCAGCTGCACAGGCCACAGAGGATGAATCCAATAGTGACTCCGAAGATGAGCATGGTGAGGAGAACGCTGAGGGCGTGGAGCCAGACCTCAGTAACCTCCAGGGAGGCAGGGACACCAGGGGCGCTTGACCCAACACTCCTTCAGCTAGGCTGCCAAAGATCAGCTTCAAACGCATGCCCAGGCTGCCGCCTCCATCCTGGATGTCTGAAAGGATCCTTTCATTTGAACACAAACACTCAGTGCCTGTGCAATAAAGTTCAGAGCCACCGATGTCCAGCATTACATACTGGCATTCCCCGCACCAATAGAATAAAAAGGTGAAGCATATTCAGATCATGACAACAAAAACACAATTTATCTGATGATTCAGTAATATTTACATAAACGTTTCTGGTCTTCAACCCCAGACCAGTACACATAAAATCAACATCAATGAACATAAAATCACCCATGACCTGTCCCTCTTGTGCTCATGGTGCCTTTAACTTACGTTTGCGAGCGCAACATCTTGGTGCTGCCCCCTCGCTGGCACCGGTATTGGAGACAGACTGCTGATTCTGCTGTCTTGTTGGCCTTGATGACCTTGGCAGTCATCCTCTGGCCAGTGGAGCCTGTGCTGCCCCCGCCTGGGAAGGAGCAGCCAGTGCCATGGCTGGCATCTCCCCAGTCATCGCAGCCTCATCGGATGCCACAGTCACTGGGAGAGGGGCGGAGGAGCTGCTGCCGTCATGCAGAGCGCCCTGAGGGGAGCCCACAGAGACGACAGGCAGCTCATGCGCCAACCTGAGGTCGCTCAGGACCTCCCTGCTCACCACTGATGGACGGGTGCCTAGCTGGGATACTGGGTGCCTTATCCATCTCCCACATGGACACTGAGCACCTGAAGTTAGTGCCTGTGTGAGGGCTTGCAGATCTGAGTGCAACCCCAGGAACCCCTGATTCTGTTCCAGGGGCTGCCTCTCCATGAGAGTCGCCAACTCTCTCAATGGAGGAGGAAGTGCGCTTGGCCATGACGGTCAATACAGTGCTCAAGCTCCACATGGACTCCTCTATCACGGAGACCATGGCACGCATTCCCTCATAGATCTCCACCAGATCCTCCCGCACACCCTGCTGGACATCCAGCATCTGCTGCCTAATGGATGACTCCAGAGGTTCATCATCAGCCTTTGGCTAAGCGTCGTTCTGGTATCCAACAGTCCTCCAACTGCCAGTGCCCTGCGCACTCTCTGCCTCTGCCTGCACTTCAAGCGAGTGTGAAATGCCCTCACCAATGTTCACCAAGATACTAGCCGCCGATCTAATGCCCACCGAAGTGCTGGTATCTGTGCTGGTGCCTGCTTTAGAGCGCGGATGTGATGCAGGTGCTTCTCCATGGCCCGCCGGTGTCAAGGGTGGCCCTTTGGGGTCTGCAAAGCGAATGCCTGCTGGCAAACCTAAAAGTGAGAACAAGGACATGTCATTAGTTAATGTCATCACTGTCACTGTGCATGCCATGCACCCTTGTGAGACCATGGAGATCTACATTACAGTGCCCTCATCTTCCAAACACCAATGAGGACTCCAGGCTCGAGGCTCACATTAATGAAGAGATGACACTAGAATGGTTGCACAAACCGAAAGACTCACCTCTGTGCCCTGCATTCTTACCTTCGTCAGGCACCCCCACCTCTCCACGCCCAGTTGCACAGGGCGAATGCCGGCTCTCAAGCTCCAGAGCATCTTGCTCATACCTGGACAGGATTAGGAGGCTAGCTGGGCCTCTGCCAGTCTTCAACCATTCTATATTGCTGTGGGCCATCTGCTCCTGAAACAACAGAGGAGTATTGATTAACCTACTATGTAGCTGCAGGTCCATTGCAGCCTGGCCAACCCCAGCTGAGGAATACCTGGCAGGGCACATCCAAGACATGGCCCTCGAACTGCAAGGCACTTAGTCCAAGCAGCCAGGGCACACCCCCTTGGCCGGCTCCGGCATCCCCCCTGTCGTCTGTGGAGGGATGGCCACGCCTTAGCACTTCTGCACACTGACCCATGCCAACATAGTACTCACCCTTCCTGAGCGCAGCAGGTCATTAAAGCACTTCCGGCACTGGACCCAGGTGCGCCTCACCACATTATGGCTGTTCACCAGCGCTGCCACCTCCTCCCATGCCCTCTTTGTGAGGTGTAGTGGCCACTTCCTCCCATCCCTGGGGACAAGGGTGACCCTCCTGGCTGCCACTTCCTCCAGGAGGATGGCGAGGCACTCATCAGAAAAGCGAGGGGCCCAGTGCCCGCCTGACCTGCCCTCTCACCTGCAGTGTCCCGCCGCACTCGAATCCATAGCGAGGGGACAGGAGACGTCCTTCCATGGCAGCCTTCCAGGGGCTGCCGGTCCCTGGAAGGCAGCCAGTTTAAAAACGGCCCAGCTTTTAAACCGGCCGCCGGGTTGCCATTGAACCCGCCAGCTGACAGGCCCCCGGTCCCCACTCAGCCCTTCCTGGCCAGTGCAAAGCTGCATTTCACGCTGGGCGGGCCTTAATTGGCCTGCCCAGCGTGAAATCACGATTAGGACCCGATCACGGATGACGGATCGTTGCCTGACCGTTCCCGGGCCCGCTTGCTGCGCCCGCCCGACAACCTTAAAATTCTGACCAAAAGCTTGGACCAGTAACCCTCCGTGCACCAGAAGAGATTTGCAGTATTTCGCATGGCACCAAGCCATTGACTGCTGAACAGGTCCTGAAAAATTACAAAGATGTTTTCACAGGTCTTGGATGCCTTCCTGGTGAATATCGTCTTGAAGTAGATGAGAATGTGAGACCAGCTCAGCATCTTCCAAGGAGAGTTCCAGCTGCACTCAAGTCCAACCTGAAAGACAAGATGGAGCAGCTTGAAAAGATAGGAGAAAGTGACAACTCCTACAGACTGGATTAGCAGCACAGCAGCAGTGAAAAAACCTGGAAAGCTGAGACTGTGCAGATCCAAAAGACTTCAATTAAGCTTTGAAGAGATCTTTGAAGTAGTAACAGGAATGAGTGACAAGATCAAAGTGAAATGACAGGAAGCCAAATTCCACTTTGACAAAGCTGCCAAATCGTTGCCAGAACTGAGTTGGAGATCCGGTCAAAGTGCAAACATTCAATCCACTCAACAAACATCAGCCCATGTGGCAACTTGGGACCTGTGTAGAGAAATTATCACCACAGTCTTACACAATGAAAGTCATAGACATCTACGTGCAACCGGAGAAACTGGTCCTTCACAGCACACAGCTATAAGGCAGATTTGAGTTCGCCAACTAAACAAGGAACTGAATGATCAACAGCCCCATAGGTCAACCATTTCCCAACAAATGCAAGAATAAGTGAAAACAATTACCACAGCAACAACACTCGTCATGGCAAAGACATTTCCTAGAGAAGCAACGTCACCTCAGGAACCAGCAGACACCAGATGTATAGCCAACAACAATTTGCATGCGTACCCTTTGAAGACCAGAACACTTTAAAGATTATGGACAGAATCTTCCTGTCGGCATGCGGGGGCGGGCCCGACACACTGACACATAAAATAACACGCGATGACATCTGGCGAGCGTGCACCAGAGTCAGCTGTGTGTTGGCCAAAATGTCAACAGCCTATTAAGGCCACTAAGAGATTAATTAAAGTATTTAAGAAAGCTGCCCGTCCAACCTTAATGTTGGCAGGCAGGCGAAAAGTCCAAGCGGCCTTCACGTTTTTCAGGAAACCTCATCCACGGGCGGGATGAGGTTTTCCTGAAGTATTATAAAATAAATAAATAAAATTTCCAACTTTTGCAAACATGTCCCAACTTATGTGACACTGTCACATGACGGGACTTGTTTAAATAAATTTTTGCATTATTTAGTAAACTGTTTTATTACTATTCAATCTCACCGAGGCAGCTCCGTGCCTCAGGGAGATTGCTGCACCCTTTCGCCCGCATGCACTGAGCGCCACCGGCTGCCCGATATGCTGGGCGGGCCTTAATTGGCCCGCCCGCGTAAAATGGCAGCGCGCAGCAATGCATTTGCAGGGACACATGAAATTAGAATGGACTAGAACAAACAAACACTTTTTTGTTCATGTGTGATAGTTTTCTTTATGCACTGGCCAGAATTTTCCCGTCGGCGATTTGGGTGTGGGGTCCGCTTGCCGACGGGAAAATGACGCGGGATAACGTCGGGAGGAACCCCCGATGTCATCCCGGTCCCTTTAAATTTTCAGGAAGGCAGGAGGACAGCAAAATCAGCTGTCCGCCCATTGACCTGTCAATGGCTAATTGAGGCCATTGACAGGGTAATTAAAGTAATTAAAGGCCCTGCCCGCCCAACCTTAAGGCTGGTGGGCAGGCCAGGAGCCCCAGTGGGCTTCTGATAATACATGAAACCTCATCTACTGGCGGGATGAGGTTTCATGTTCCTTTTTAAAAACTTTAATAAATGTAGTGATATTTATTAACAAGTCCCATCTCGTGTGACATTGTCACATGAAGGGGACATGTTAATAATATTTATACTTCTCTATTTTTTAATTTTTGTACACTATCAGTAATCTCTGAGATAGCACTTTGTCTCAGGGAGCAATGCGCTCTTTCATGCGCATGCGTGAAAGAGCGCACTTTGACCGCTGGGGAATCCCTCCCCCCCTGCACAGGAAGCGCATAGCGCTTCCTATCGGACAGGCCGCTGGGCGGGCCTTAATTGGCCCGCCCATTCAAAATGGCAGTGGGCCCCGTTTCGGTGGCGGGGGCTGGCTGTCCACCTGCTGCCGAGCTGATGGGGCCCCCACGCCATCCAAGGGCAAAATTCTGCCCACTTTGTATGCTGAGTAACTTGCAAATGATAGGGCATGCATTTTTTTTTCTTTTTATGAAAAGGGGGACAAATACCTTTGTACACAATAGCTTGTCATATTCATGTGACCTCTGATGCAATGTTATGTAACTAAAGGTTTTGGGCAGTAGCCATTTTATACACCATATCGGCTGTGTTCCATGAGTCTTCAGTGTCACAGGTGCTTCCCAATGACAGTTTTGGAAAACTTTGCACATAGCAAGCCCCAAACCTCAATATCAGATAATATAAGTCACCTATGCCTCAAGAGCATTAGTGCTTTAAGTGCTGAACATGTTGTCGGTCCCATTATTCTGTAAATGGATCATTTTGCAATGCTTGTCTTCAACCTCAGTAAGTATGGATTGGAAAGTCAGCGTTAATGTTCTATTTTAACCTCCAAATCATACTCATGGCTTCCCACTGGTTACATGGGATTGTCAAATTACTCTTTAAATCTCCCACAACACTAAAGCACTCACAGAATAAACATCAACCTTAAAGTTTTGGTCTTAAAAGACTCCAGCAAAATGCAAGTTCCTTCCAATATAACCCAATGCCTAAACTCCTGAGCTATTTTTCTGAAGGATACCAAGAAACAATAAAGGCCCTTTATAGAAATGGTGATGACCTTTAAAAGTATATGCAATCATGGTCTTTTCTGGGAAGAAAAAGCCAGTTGCTGCATCCCCTAGTACAGAATTTTGCCTGAGGTTTGAGTCTGTGCTGTTGCCTAGAGCTGACCGAGATTACCCTCAGAAGTTTAAGCTAGTATTGCCCAATCTCCATTCTTAAAAGAGGTAAGCATACCCCAGTGTCTGCAGAGAGATATCAAAAGAAACATGAAACCAACAAATGGAAGACAACATGTTTCTGGAGCTGCAAGCCCAGGAGACTTAGCTCAAGGATGTAAGTAGTTGTATGTTCCGTATACGCTGACATTTTTCATGCTATCTATCATACGCTTCTTATCAGAGAACTCTTTCATATTTATGTATTCTGAAGGAATCAGTAAATGTTACATTCTATGTAATAATGAAACCGTTTGGAATAGCTTCAGGATATTTACACTAGTTAGGTTCAGTCGCAGTTAATGGATAATAGAATGAGACTTGACATGCTTAGCTGGTATGTTTCTGTAAAAATAAAAAATGGTGAAATTAACTGAGAGATAAGAAACCCTTAAAGACTGGAATTTTTAATATCTGGATTAGTCCCTTACATAGGGGGCTGAGAGGATGTTTAATGAAGTTAGGGGCTCAGGGATTGGGCTGGGAAGCATTCTCCACAGTGGCCCGCATGGTTGCATAGATAGGAAGGGATGGATCAAAGATGTGCCTGTGGTGATGAGGAGACTGCCGCCCCCATGTAACTTAGATGTGCTCCCATTGATCCAGCAGATGTTACAGGTCAGGTGCTGGAAGACACCAGCAGGTGTAGTCCGAGGTATAATGTTGGGATTGTGGGCCACATATTTTAAGGAACGATTCTCCTAATTGCCTGACATTCTCGGTCTTTCGGTGGAGTTTCCATCAATCTTGCGCTGGAGTTCCAGTGAGACACCACACAAGTCCCCTTCCCTTGGTTCCTAAAATTCTTTAAAATTAAGAATACACGTGAATGAGACAGAATGTATTACATCATTCGTATTGTTTGTAAGTTTCAGAGTTTGTAGCTTTAATCTATTCTGATTTCTACTCATTCAAAGAAGTGCTTCTCCAGTGGGAAAGTGAGGAAATTAACAATTATTTTCATATAATGAGTAACCTACATCATTACATTTGTAATTGGTCAGTTTACTCAATCTGTTACGTTAACTGCTGACCTCCTCAACTCCCAATAATGGCAGGAGGATCAGCAGCATAGTCAAGGGCTGACTGATCAGAAGTCTTTTCACAATACTAGTTATGGAAGCTTGAAACAGCTCCATTTTTATGTAGCAGTTTCTATATAAAGATCTAATTTTTTTCTCTTTCACTTGTTCCATTCTCTCCTTTCCAGAAGTCATTGACTTACGCTGACCTTCTGGTGCGTCACTGGATAGCAATCATTAGCGCAAACCTTGGCTGATTTTTCTTTGGTTCCTCTCACCAAGTCTCAATTATAGTTTATCATGAATGAATGAAAGTTCACCTTAATGTCATATACATTATAAAAAAAAGATGCAGCCTTCAATAACCTAACAACTCAAGAATGGTCCTGATATGTGGGAGCGGGAGAGGATGAACTCTCCTGCCCAGCAGAAACCAGGGGTGGAGTTGCAGATATAGTGGGGCAGAACACTTACTTCCCGCTTTGAACCAGCTGACTGCAATCTTAAGGTGCCAGTTGAACAAGTGCTCGTTGTTCATGGAGTCCTTGTTTAAATATGCAGATTGGGTTGTGATTCCATTATTGGTGTCCCATTTTGACCCCCAACCCAGTACAAGGAAGCCCTGGTGCCTCCACATCAGGCCACACCTGTCAGTAAGTGAAACTTGGCTTTCTGAGTCCGGCTTCATGCCGCTTGAAATCTTGCTCCCACTCAACAGCGGCGTGGCTCTTCCCACCATGTTCAGGGGCAGGCAAAGACTGCCTCCAATTCTGTAGATGAGGCTGTGAAGTTAAAATCTCCATGCTGTGGAAGGCAAGAGAACGTCCTGTTTGCCTCTGTATTGTAGGGTGGCTAATTGTACTACTAGTAATAGAGCTGAACTGCGGACGCTTCTTAAAGTGGAAACATTAAGTTTATTTACAATATACTCAGCTGCAACTACACCTGTGCTTTCAACTCCAACTCCATCGCAACACTGTCTGCTGAGGTAGCCTGCGCTACTCTCCTGTTGGTTACTACAGATCATGTGATCTTTCCTAACACGTATTATTCTTAAAGGTACATTACACACTAAATAAAACCATAATTACTACACTCTGACCCTAACCACACTGTTCTTGCTCATCTTTAAAATGGCCCCCATTATAATCAGTAATCACATCAAACTTGCACGTTGATGTGCATAGTTTTTTTCACCTGTATTAGAGGGAATATCAAAGGCACACATTTCCTGTTTTATTACTAGAAGCAATAGAAATTTGGAACATTTATATTCAAGATAATGCATACTGGTTCATTTTAAGCTTTCACAATGAATAGACTTTTAATTTGGAAGAAACAAAAAAACAAAGTTACATTTGGATTTTCAACCAACAAGTAGGCTGAAATATTACCTCCACAATCCAGTCCTCTCCCCAGTGCCCAGGACACAATGGCACTCTATCACCTCCAGACCTGGTTCACAGAGATGCCACAATCCATCATGTTCTCTGCCCTTTCACACTTTCTTCTCTAACATCCTCAGTTCACTCTTTTCTGCCTCCCTGATCCTTAAACTTAAATTTAAAATTAAACCTGATGCTCATCTCACGCATCCACCTGATTAAGCCACTGTCCTCTGTTTAATATAATGCTCTTCTCTCCTGGCCTAAGTTCATGTTGTCATTCTTTCCCACCATTCACCTCCACAAGTTACTTCTGGCACTCCCCTTCACCACTCTTTGTTCCTCATCTCAAAGCACCACTCCTATCTTCTCCCCTCTTTTCCCTCCAAGACACCCACTCCCAGCTTCTGCCTTTGTCCCTCCCTTCATTACTGTCCATTTTGCCTTCTCATTGTTGCCACCTATTTACCCACCGCAATGTAATTGATTTCCTCTTCCTCTGTCCCTTCCCTACCATTCGCACTCTCTCTCTCGTCACTTCTCTCCCTTCTCTTCTCTTCAAGTGAAATTCCCTCCTATCCCACCATCATGTACTCCTTTCTATTCACTGAAATCATTTTCAATGAAAGTCCCCTTCTATGGTATAGGGAACCCTTTCATTCAGAGGCGACAACCCTAGTTTTTAGCATTGGGAGCAGCAGGATGTTCCTGATGAATTAGCCACTGAACATTAGGTCTAAAGGAAAGGGGAGATAGTAGAACTAGAGGACTGATTTGTTGTGATTGTATCAGTAAGATCTAGTAAGATTTTTTTTATAACATTACTGATGCTTGCCACTCCTTTACATATTCTCCTGATTGTAACAGCCTCATGTTTTCCAGGAAGCGGGATAGTTTATTGATAAGAAAACAAGGTTGTTCAGTGAATTTAACAATGGTTCCAAATGCTTCCTCATTTATTACTGGCCAGGTGTAAATTAGTAACTGCAAAAGAGGTGAAATAGGCTGCTTGCACAGTCAGCCTCCTTTCTGACATATCAGTTTATGCTTCAATGCTATTTTATGCCAGGTTGGTGTTATTCTTTTACACTTTATTGAAGCTGAATGCAATTACAGCTGCTTCTGAACTCAGCATGTGTTTATTGCTTCACTTCAGTGTGCTTTTTGGATGCCTCAGGCCCTGAGCTCTTGCCACTCAAGAGTCCCCTCTCAGTGCTTCAGTGTACATCTGATTGACTGCAGGCATAGCCACCAGTTCACATGCAATCTGGACCACTCGCTGCTGTCAGTAACAGAAACCTTAATCCAGTTGATAGTACATGAACAAGAATTGAGGAATCAATTTAGATTTTGAAAAAAAAAATCCCTTTTTAATTGGTTGTAGATTATTTTGGTTAATTAGGTGACTGATGAGCATGGAGGGTTATTAGTATTACTCAGACTAACAAAAGCTACATAAACTGGATTTTTGCCCGGGATTGCATTACCATGCTGCTACTAGTCTTGATCTCATCACTTCTGTACAATCTCTAAAGTCAATAGGGTGAATTTTAATGTGCAAGAATGCATGAGTTTGGGAACAGGTGAAGGGGAGGTGGGCGTGAGGGTGGATGAACTGAGGAAATTGACAGTGCATTAGGAAACTAGCTCCAACCTGCTGACTTTAGCATTTAAATGCAGTGCCTTAGGCTGGTGCAAGCAAACCCCTCGGTAGACAAAGGTTGTCAATTTCAGAATGTTAATCACTCAATTACAGAGATATTAAGATGGATTTTGCAATATAACTGAGAGTGCACAGGTTTCCTGGGCTTCCTGGAACTCTCCAATAAAAGCAGAGCAAGAACACAATGGCAATTGAGGAGGCTGAAGACATGATAGGGAAATGTATCAAGACCTGAAAGCTCACCGCTGTTTCCTTGCATGATTGTGTGAAAGGCATTGTTCACAGCATCTGTGCTGAGAAGTGATTTTAACAACTTCGGAGGTAACTTTCACAAATTTCAAGGTTTTTTCACATCTTTGGACATTACTTTCATAACTATAGAGGTTATTTCACAAGTTTGGAGGTTTGTACATCTGATCTCCTTTTTGGAGCTATGACCTATCCAATCAATATGGGTGCCGCTAATGCAGTTTAAATTTGGACCTTCGATGAGGATTAAAATGACCAGCAGCATCAACAGCACCAACAGCAGGAAGAACACCAAAAGCAGGAGTAAAATTACCAATACCAGCAAGAACATGAATGACAGGAACAGCAACAGTTAGAACAGCACCAGCAAGAGTATGAACAGCTGGAGCAGCAACAGCTGGAGCAGCAACAGCAGAAGCAGCACCAACAAGAGCAGGTACAGCTGGAGCAGCAACAGCCTGCTCCCCAAAGGTCTGCTGCTCCACAGGAAATGGGGGATGAGCAGAGAGGTGGAGCTTGTAGGAGGTAATACCCCCAACACATTGTATAGGCAGAGAATCAGCTTCCTGAACATATCAGAACACCAGTGTCTCTGGAAGCTCAGGGTCTTGTGTCAGGTGGTGACATATTTACAACCTGCTGAAACAAGACCTGCTGCCAGCTGGACCTAGTGGCCATGCTTTACTAATGGCTGTCAAAGTCACCACCACCCTCAACCTCTTTTTCTCTGGCTCTTTCCAGGTCTCTGCCAGAGACATTTGCAGGATTTCTCAGTCTGAAGCCCACAAATGTGTAAGAGCAGAGACTAATGGCTTTTTTGCTTGGACACTTAAGCAAATTTTGTCAATTTTGCCACTGAGGGTGCCAGTCAGAGTGAGCAGGTGCTTGAGGCACCCAGATCACCCAGGAGTATTTGTGAACCACAAGGGTTTCTACTTCATCGATGCACAGTTTATGTGCAACCACAAAAAGATGTTTATGCTGGTGTGCACAAGATTCCCAGGCAGCTGCCATGACACTTTCAATATGGGGCAGTTCACCCTCTCTGATCACTTTGTTCTTGGAGGGAGGTACGGTGGCTGATTGCTCGGAGGCAAGGCACACCCACCTAAAAATGAGGGACCCAACAAACAAGGCCTAGGATCAATACAATAGTACAATGTGTCATTGAACACACCATTGACATGCAGAAGATGTGCTCAGGTGCCTGAACAGGTCTGGAGGCACTCTTCATTATATACCAGCCAGGATCTACAGAATAATGGTGATATGCTGCACTCTGCCCAACATTACACAGCAGCAAGGTTTGGACCTGCTTGAGGAACAAGATATAGTAATGCAAAGCCTCTTCGGATAATTCTAAGGAGAAGGAGGCAGAATCAGTGGTGGTGCACATTGTTGCTTGAGATGCCCTCGTTATTGCGAAATTCACTTTGGTTCCACCAGGCAACTCATCTGACAGCCACATTCAAAAGCCACTTCCTCCCAACCTTTCCCCAGTACAAAGCAGTAAGACATGCATGTGTACCCTTGTACAATTACAAATCTTTAATCTTCCTATTCCTAATGCTTCTACATAGTGCAATCCCTGTAGTTTCAACAGAGGTAGAGACAGACTGCTCAGATCCCTGCTTTGGCTGCTCAGATTCTCTTAGCTGATGTCCTCTGGACCTTGAAGCCTATGAGGGCCCCACCAAAGATGACTCCACTTGCACATGTCCAGGGGCAGAGTCAGCAGTCAGGACACGAAGCGGCATATGGGGTATTGATTGAAGGTGGGGTAATAGGTGAAAAGGAACCCGATTTGAGCAGAATGCCCATTTCCATGTTCCCTTTCAACATTGTCCCTCACTTCCCTGCTAGCAATGAGTTGGAGAGCACTTTGTAGCAGATCAGCGGGGTGAAGATAGCCAAGGTTAGGGATTTATGCATCCTATTTAAGATGGTATTTATAATATGCATAGCATTTTTGCGAGGCTGCATTCACTAGTTTGATTGTCACGTTTAGTGCTCTGTGCATGTGGCCACTCTTTCTGTAGAAGAAGACATCCATCACAATGACCTGTGACATCATGCGACTCACTTGAAATGGATTCTCCAATCTCTCTGTAAGTGGGCACAATGTGGCTTGAAAGCCTGCTAGTACATCGCACATTGGAAGAATCCTGTTCATCAACAACTCTCTCCCCCACCCGCATACCTTCCCACAGAGGTTCGGCACCTGGCGGGCAGAGCTTGGCATGTCTTGCAGCCTCTAACATGGATTTTCCACTGCTGTTCTTGTCTCCACCATCTGCTCATATTCTCTTGTGTTCTGTGAGTCATCAGGTGAAAATCCAACTATCTTTCTTACTAGTCCCACCAAAGTATGAGTACCTGAGCTGGTGCATAGTCTGAGTCCTGTGACAGTGCATCCTTAGAGTGTGTGTCCTCCTCGGAGGAGTCATTACCATCTTCCTATATCACTACCTGTGTGACACTTGAAGCCCTGTGGGAGATTAAAGGCATAATTTGGAGTTGTGAAGGTAAGAATGTTTTAAGTGATGTTACGGACGGGGGGATGGGGTGGGGGTTGTGTGGGGGGGGTGGGGGGGGGGGGGGCGGGGTGGGGAGTGGTGGGGGGTTAACTTAAACAGCCCTGATTTCTTCTCTCATTACCTGTCCATAAACAGAAAAATGTTTTTGATTTCTGGTTTCCCCCTTTATAAGTGGTGGTATGTTTTCCCCAACCCTTCAGTTTGGAGTGATCCAATCCTCTATTAATAACCCTCTATTAATAACCCCACAGCAAACTCGAGATAAGGTCGAGATAAGAGGGTTAATTTATTTTACATACAAACAAAATGTGGGAAAGGGTTTTTGCAATGTCCAACCCTTTTTGCACACATAGAATAAAAGAGGGATAAGGGAAAGAAAGGGATACAGGGAAAGACCACGTTAAAAATAAGACTTATGGTTTCACTTGAGCCCAGAATCAGAAGTCCAGTGGCATATTCTTTCAGAGGTTAGCAGGCTGAAACTGTTGCAGGGTGATCCGACTTTCTAGAAGCAAGGACACCCATGATGGAAGAAGACAGGTAAAGATTTTGAGTCTTATGGGCACCAATACAGGAGTTCCAATATTCCAGTAGTACACTGTGTAGATGAGGGCTAGGCAATTTACCTGGACAGAGCTCTTTCTGTTGCTACCTGTTATATGGTAAAATATTAGACTGCTTGGGTTCAGTTCTACAAGGCAATATTTAGCATCTTGGGGGAGGTCATGTGACATACCCCTCACTTCTTTTCCTGGGTGTTGGACATTAGATGTATTTTCCCAAGTCTGGAATCTTGCGGTGTTTAATAGAGGAGTCAGAGCCCCTTTTGTCCTTGCAGACATGCTGTCTCCATTGGCCAGCACTGCCTGAGAAATGTAAAGGGTCTTGGTGCACTTCTTTGGAATTTGATTTTCCGCAGTCCCAGGAGGCATTAGCGTCTCTTTAAAAATAATGAGGTCCCTGCTGGTTTCTGAAGGTTAGAAATTCCTCTGGTATGAGTCATGGCTAGTCAGGGAGAAGCCTTTGTCCATTTAAAAAAAATAACTATTATTTTATACAGAAGCCAGGTTGACGTAGATATATACATTTTCTTTCCTGTCTTCTGAACTGGACAGTGATCATTATGCATATGATCATAATTTCACTTGCTGTTGACATCAACTTAATATTAGTGAGTGTTATATGTCATGTGGCTGTCTGATAATTAATTCTGTCACAATTTTCCCATCTCTGACAGCCAAGCATGCCAAGACTCCACTGATGTCTAGTGCATCTTCCTCTATAGCTCTCAGTTGTGAGATAGTTGGAGGATCACCTCCTATTCCCTGCATTTCCTTCATGTTGTGTGTGCTCTTCTCCTGCAAGAAGGCAAAGAGACCGAATGGTGAGAGTAATGGCATCTGCTGAATGGATTCCTCGATGGATGGGTGAACGGATGGACGGACGGATGGGTGGGCGGGTAGACGGCCGGATGGATGGGCAGATGGATGGGCAGATGGGTGAGTGGATAGACGGATGGATGGATGGATGGATGGATGGATGGACGACAGGTGGGTGGGTGGATGGATGGATGGAGAGCATTTGTCGAGATGACTGTGAGGGAGAGGCATGACATTGCATAAAGATGAGAATGAGTCTCAGTGGTGGATGGTCAGTTTGGGATGAGAGCTAATACATAGACAAAGGACAATGGGTGCGCCAGCAAGTGTGAGGATTCATATGTTGCAGTTCAGAAGGCAGAGTGAGGAGGTTGGGGTGACACTCTTCAGGATTGTAGATTGCAGCACTACACTCACCTTGCCTGCCCTGCTTATGTCATTAAATCATTTTCAGCTTTGAATTTTGGTGACTGGCACCACATTGCCTGCCATGCCTTTTAAAAAAGTCTCCCTTTGCCTCTCTGATCAAAGTTTGAATTTGCTTCTATATTTCCTTATTAGTCCCTGTAAGCACCTTCCGTTCCTGCCCTACAAATTTTGTATGGGCTCCTCTCTGTCAATATCTTACTTTCAGTTTGGGTTTTCATCCATTCAGTGTCACATTTGTTCAGTCTGATTTTATTGGATTTGTTAGATTTAGGATTGATGTCAGGAGCACAAACAGTGACTAAACATACAGACTGGACTGCCAGGTGGTAGTAGAAGTGAAAACTTGGAATCATTTAAGAAACAAATGGATGCTGCAATGGAAAGATGTCAGTGAATGCATGACAATATATGCCCAAGTCAGAATAGTATGTGACTTGGATGGGAACTTGGTGGTGGTGGTATTGCCATGCACCTGATACCCTTATCTTTCGAGGTGATGGAGGTCGCAGGTTTGGGAGGTGCTGTTGAAGAAGCCTTGGCGAGTTGCTGCAGTGTGTCTTGTAAATTGTACACACTGCTTCCATAATGCACTGGTGCCGATCAAGCGGGCTGCTTCTTTATGGATAGTGTTGAACTTCTTGCATGTTATTGGAGCTGAAATTGTCCAACCAACTGTAGTGTATTGCATCACACTACTGACTTTTGCCATGTAGATGGTGGACTGGCTTTGGGAGTCAGTAGATGAGTTAATTCCCACAGAATTCCCAGCCTCTGATCTGCTTTTGTGGTCACAATACTTACGTGGCTGGTCCAGTTAAGTTTCTGGTCAATGGTGACCCCTCCAGGATGTTGATGGTAGGGGATTTAGCAAAGGCAATCCTGTTGAAGTATCAAAGACAGGTGGCTAGACTCTCACTTGTTGGAGATGGTCATTGCTTGACATTTATATAATCCAAATGTTACTTTCCGCTTCTCAGCACCAGCATTTGGGGCATGGACTGCATCAGTATCTGAGGAAGTGGAAATGGAACTGAAAATTGTATAATCATCAGCAAGCATTCCCACTTCACTCTTATATTGGAGGGAAGGTCATTGATGATGGTTGAAGATGGTGTGGCTTAGGACACTATCCTTTGTAACTCTTCCTGTGATGTCCTGCAGCTGAGATGACTGACCTCCAACAAATCATCTTCCTTTGCAGTAGGTATGGCTTCAACCAGTGGAAAGTTTTCCCAGGATTCCTGGTTAACTTCAATTTTGCTAGGACTCCTTGATGCCATACTCAGTCAAATACTGCCTTGATGTCAAGAGCAGTCACTGTCATCTCGCTCTGGAATTCAACTCATTTGTCCATGTTTGGACAAGGCTGTCATGAGGCCTGGAGTTAAGTGGCCCTGGTGGAACCCTAACTGAGCACCAGGAGCAGGTTATTGTTGAATAAATGCAAATGTCACTTGATGGCACAGAAAATGACACCTTTCATCACTTTGCTAATGATTGAGAATAGACTGATGGGGCAGTAATTGGTCAAATTGAATTTGTTCTGCTTTTTATGGACAAGGCAAATTAGGACAATTTTCCATTTAGAACGGGTTGCCAGTGTTGGGTAGGATGCCAGTGTTATAGCTATTCTGGAACAGCCTGGTTAAGGGCATGGCTAGTTCTGGAGCACAAGTCTTCAGCACTAGAGTCAGGATGTTGTTGGGACCCATGCCTTACATGTATCCAGTGTAATCAGCCATTTCTTGATATCATGTGAAATTAATCTACTTGGCTGAAGACTTGCATCTGTGAAGTTGCGAACCTTAGGAAGAAGCTGAGCTGAATCATCCACTGCATTTCTGGCCAAAGATGGTTGTAAAAGCATCAGCCTTGACTTTTGCATTAGCATGCTGGGCTCTACCATAATTGAAGATGGAAATGTTTTGGAGCTTCCTCTTCTTGTTAACTTTTTAATTGTCCTCCACAATTCACAATGTGGCAGGACTACAGCGCTTTGATGTGTTCCGTTGGTCATGGGGTCACCTATCTCTGTCTATAGCATGCTACTCAGGATGCATGTAGTCCTATAGCTTCATCAGATTGATACCTTTTTTTTTAAGTATTCTTGGTTTGCTCCTGGCATGTTCTCCTACACTCCTCATTTTAGCAGGACTGGTCCCTGACTTGATGGGGTGAGAGTCTGGTGAGGGATATGCTAGGTCTTGATGTCATAGATTGTGGTTGAATACTATTCTGCTGCTGATAATTCCTCATGGATACCCAGTTTTGAGCTGCTAGATCTGTCCTGAATCTATCCCATTTAGCATGGTGGTAGTGCCACACAACATAATAGAGGGTATCCTCATTGTGAAGATGGGACTTTATTTCCAAAAGGCCAAAAGGACTATATGGTGATGACTCTTGCCAAAACTCTCATGAAAGAGATGCATTTGTGACAGGTCAGTTGGTGAGTTTGCTGTGTAAAGGAAGTGTCATTTTTTCCTAATGTTACTGTGGGATACTGAAGCAGGCTTAGGGGGGCTGTGTGTGTGTGTGTATGTGTGTGTGTATGTGTGTGTGTGACTAATTTAATTAATCTGAAGACAGTCAGACTGTAAGGATTAAATCATTAAAGGGTTAGGTGTAAAAGGAAGCATTTTGAAATGGAAATGGATGAGCTAACATTTGTATTTGTAGATAAGTTGAGAGGTTTTTTGAATTTCAAAGGGGAATTAGAAGGTGACAAGGAAAATGTTTGCATCTTGCAGGAGTTCATAGGAAACCAAGGAGTGGGGGAATCATGTTTTATTGTCCCAAAAGCAAAGGCAAAATGTAAACATGAAATATCTTATATTTGGAAGAGTTTGAGTTTCACAGAAAGTTTAAAACAATGGATTTAAAGATAAAAGAGGAAAAATATATTTAAGGAAAGATTGAAAGCTGTATGAGGAGTGGCCATGTGAGATCTTTAAAGGTGAGATGTGCAAAGACAGACTTGTGAAAAAGCAGCCCCTAGCCACCCCAAAGAAGTGCTTGCTTGTTCCAGCTAGCAAGGTTTTGTAAAAAGCCTTGGAATTCAATTGTTGAGTGGGAGGAAGAGAGAAGATGTGAAATACCTCCCTTATAGCAACAGTGAGTGCCTTGTGGTAATATTACTGGATGTTTTATAGATTAAGAAACTATTTGGACTGTTGCCTGGAAGAGGTTGTTTATTTGGGAGTCTAGCTAAAAAGAAATCTTTTGGGAAATGCCAAAAGACTAAATTTAACTATGTAACTGTAATCTTGTGTGTTTAAGTTTTCCTTTCTTTTATTAATAAATGTTTTAAATTAATATTTAAAATCTCCAAAAGTGTTAGTGGACTCTTTACTTCTGACTGCATTGCACATACATTCTTGTAATAAAAGTAAAAATTGCAAATCATTGTGATAGCTTGGCCAAGTTTCCCTTTGGGATTTGGTCTGCCAGGCAATTACCACCTGCCATATCACAATAAAATTTGGGGCTCTGCGGGATTTTAAAAAAAATTCCTTGATTGACTTGGAGTTGGTGAATCTGAAGGCTAGGAGTATGAGAAGAACATTGAACGCAGGAGTTGGTGTTGAGGGCTTTTAAAGTGGTTAGACGGCAAAAATGGCTTCAGCAATTGCTAAAACTTTTCTGGGAGTCAAAGATGTAACCCTGATTGGTTTACAAGAAGTAACTAATGCTCAGTTAACAGAATTGGCAGATAAGTTGCAGTTAGAAATAGCTGCAGGGGGCAAAGAAAGCAGACATAATTGAAATAGTAGCACAGCATTTGAAATTGGTGGGGATACTAGAGGGGCCATGTTCTCCAAAGGGTGAGCGAGTTGAATTGGCTAAGGTTTAGGTGCAAATGAAAAAACTTGAATTGGAGGCTAAAGAAAAAGAAAGAGAACGAGCATTTCAAAGGGAGCAAGCAGAAAGACAGGAGAGAGAAAAAAGACAGGAAAGGGAATTGGAAATGGAAAAGTTAGCAATGGAGGAAAGAGAAGAGGACAGGGAAAGAATACCAGTTTAAAAAGCTGGGATTTAAAAAAGAGACCTCAAATGCTGAGGGAGGTTCTGATGGTGAAATGACCACCTTAAACCCAAAACCCAGTGGAGAGATATTTAAATTTGTACAGGTTCTTCCGAAATTTGAGGAAAGGGATGTAGAGGTATTCTTTATTGCATTTGAGAAGATAGCTAAGCAAACAAGATTGCCATAATAAATCTGGACATTGCTTTTACAGTTAAGGTTGGCAGGTAGAGCTCAAAGTACATGCATTGCTGTCAGAAGAAGTATCTGTGGAATATGATGCAGTAAAAAAGGCTATTCATATGATTTGGTTCCTGAGGCATACAGGCAGAAAGTTAGGAATGTAAGGAAGCAGACTGGGCACACTTATATTAAGTTTGAGGGAGTAAAACAAGGTAATTTTGACCATTGGACATGGATATTAAAGGGAAAGACAACACATGTAGCTCTTGGAAGAATTTAAAGATTCACTTCTTTCAGTAGTTAAAACTCATGTGGAAGAACAGAGGGTTAAAACGGCTAGGCAAACAGCAGATGATTATGAGCTAGTACATAGATCGAAACCTTTAAATCTGAGAACGATAGAAAGTGGGAACGTGAAAGGAAGGCAGGGGTTCAATTTTAGCTGGGTCACAGATGTTGGTGATGCTTACTGTAGTTGAGCAGCCTGTGGAGACGTAATCAACAAAGATGTTGCAGAAAAAGCATTCTGGATTGTTTCCAGATTGTGTGGTAATGAGATCACAGACTCTCAGGTTGAAACAGGAAGAATAATTAATCTAAAAGACAGGGGAAAGATGCTGATATCCAGTTAGCTGGATCTGTCTTTGAAAAGATTGTTCAAGAAGAGAAGGTTAGAGAGAGTGAACTGAAGTGTTTGGCTCAGTGAAATTAGTAGAGTTACAGCAGAAAGATCCATGAATAAAGCAGTTATACCAGAACATTTATTCGGAAACAGAGTCAGAATGTATTCCAGAGTGTTATTACCTTAAAAATAATGTGTTAATGAGAAAATGGAGACCATATCATATTCCAGCAAATGAAAAGTAGGTGGTAGCACATCAAATAATTAGACCATCTGGATACAGAAATGAAATATTAAGGGTGGCTCATGAAATTCCAATAGCTGGACATTTAGGAATTAGGGAAACTCAGGCTAAAATACAAAAACATTTCCATTGGCCTGGACTACATAAAGATGTCATCAAATTCTGTAGAACATGTCACACATGTCAGGTGACAGGAAAACCTCATGCAGTGATTAAACCCACACATTTAATTCCAATTCCAGCATTTGAGGAACCTTTTACCAGTTTCCTGACTGATTGTATAGGGTCCCTTCCTAAGACCAAACATGGAAATCAGTACTTGCTGACAATCATGGATGTGTCTACAAGATTTCTGGAAGCAATACCTTTACAAGATGTTACAGCAATTGTAGAGAAGTTGACCAATTTCTTTACAAGGTATGGATTACCAAAAGAAATGCAGTCAGATCAGGGTTCGAATTTCGTGCCATAACTGTTTAAGGAAGTAATGAATAGCTTAGAAATAAAGCAGTTTAAGACATCAGCTTATCACCCTGAATCACATGGTTCTTTATAGAGACGGCATCAAACTTTAAAAACTATGATGAAAGCTTATAGTAAAGACTACCCACAGGACTGGGATCAAGGGATTCAATTCTTGTTGTTTGCTATTAAGGATTCCCCTAATTAATCAATAGGTTTTAGTGCTTTTGAATTAGCCTGTGGTTATGAAGTCAGGAGAAACTAGTAGGTCAAAGTTCAGAAACTACTGTCCTGGATTATGTGACAAACTTCAGAGAAGGATTGAATGCACCATGTGAGTTAGCTAAGGAACATTTAAAGATATCATAGCAATTAAATGAAGGCAATTGCAGATACAAGAGCAAAAGCTTGTGGTTTTGTTGCTGGAGAGAAGGCATTAGTCTTGTTGCCAGTGTCAGGCAAACCTTTAAAGACAAGGTTTAGTGGGCGTTACCGGATTGAAAAGAGACTGAGTGAAGTAAATTATTTGATAAATACTCTAGATAGAAGAAAGAACCAGAGAGTGTGTCATGTAAATATGCTTAAAAAGTATATTGACAGGGAAGATAACCAAAGAGAGGTATTAGTAGTGGTAGATAAGGAAAAGGAGGTAGAAATGAAGGATTCTGAAATTGATTTTCCTCTAATTAAATTGGACAATGAAGGAGCACTTGAAAATTTAAATGTGATACTGAGTTACATTCCAGACAAGTGTCAAAGTGATTTGGAAAAGGTATTGCAGTCACACAAAGCTATTTGTGGGAATAAGCTGGGGAAAACAAATTTGGCTACACATGATGTAAATGTGAGAGATTCAGTTTCAATAAGGCAACATTCTTAATAGATTAAATTCAGTAAAATTAGCTGAAGTGCAAAAAGAAATTAAATTCATGCTTCAGAATGACATCATAGAGTCTAGTTACAGTAACTGGAGTTCACCCATTGTGGTGTTGTCGAAACTGGATGTTATGCAAAGACTGTGTGTGGATTATCAAAAAATGAATGCAGTGACAACTATCAAGTAGATTTTTCCCTTGCAATGGTTTTCTAACTACCTGCTACAGACCCTGTCTGGCAGTTATTTCCTTCAGGATTTGACCAGCTCGTTCAAAAATGGTGCTACCAAGCCACTAGTGGTGATGGACATTGAAGCCACCACCCAGGGTACATTCAGTATCCTTGCTGCCCTCAGTGCTTCTTCCAAATGATCTCCAACATAGAGGATTACTGATGCATCAGCTGAGGGAGGGCAAAGGTTTCCTTACCCATGTGTGACCAGATGGGGTCCAGAGTCAAGGTTGAGGACTCCCAGGGCCATTCTCTCTGGTAGGTCTGTCCTCCCATTGGGGCAGGATATACCCAGGGATGATGATGGAGGAGTCTGGGTCATTGGCTGAAAGCTGCGGTTCTGTCAGTATAATTATTTCAGGCTGTTTCTTGGCTTGCCTGTGCGACAGCTCTCCTAATTTTGGCACAAGTCCCCAAATGTTAGTAAGAAGTACTTTGCAGGATCAGCAGGGCTGGGTGTGTCTTTTTTTATTGTGTCCAGTCGATGATGGGTGATCATTTTGGTTTTATTCTTATTAGGCTTTTCATAGCAGCTTGACTAACTAACTAGGCCTTTTCAGTGGGCAGTTAAGAGTGAACCACGTTTATGTAAGTCTGGAGTTACATATAAATCAGACCAGGTAAGGAGGGCAGATTTCCTTTTCGTAAGGACATCAGTGAACCAGATGACTTTTTATGACAATCCAATAGCTTCATGGGCTGAATTTTACACTCGCCCACCGGCGGGTTTGCAGGTGGCGGGGGGTGGAGAAGGGTGTGGTGTGATGTAAAATTCTTCAGATGGGTTTCCTGGTGGGTTCCCTCCCACCCCAACATCTCTGCAATTTTACACAGGGACGGGCAAGGCCTCGGCCAGCCCATTCACCCTTGCTCAAATTAAGGCCCTTTAGTGGCCAATTATTGACCACTTAAGGGCTGTTTCTCGCCCAAATTTAATTTTCAGGCAGGCAGGGGAAGCCCGAAAATAAATTGGGCTCAGGCCTCTGATGGGAAGGCGGGGGAGCCTCCATCAGCAGCCCTCTTTTAACCCCGGGTGCCCCTCTCTCCCCACTTAAGGTCCAGCAACTGCAGGACTTCACTGCCCCTCCACCCCTCTGGCCTCTCCACCGACACCCCAATCCCCCCGTCCACCCCCGCAGGTCTCCCCTACCTTACACATCCTAAGACCCCCAAAACTTGCCTGTTTCTGGAATGCTGGGTCTTAAGCTTTGGGGACTGCTTTCAGTTCCAATCCTGACTACTGCAGCTTCTGGTGCTGCATGGACTAGAGAGCTGCTAACCAATCAGATTGACCGGCAGGTCTCTAAGGTTGGACTTCCTCTCGAGTAAGAGGCAAAAGTCCCATCTCCAGCCAACTCTTCAGGTGGCGGGAAGAAAAACACAGTCATCCTAAAAATCCAGGCCATGGTAACTGTTTCTGATGCTAGCTTTTAATTCCAGTTTTATTCAATGAACTGAATTTAAATCCCTCAGCTGCCATGGTGGAATTTGAACTCTTACCTATGGGTCACTTGTCCAGGCCTCTGGATTACTAATCCAGTAACACAGGACTAGATTTTATGGGGCGCCACGTTCCTATCCCCGCAACCAAAACGTCAGAAGGGAGCCCACTATAATCCCAATGGCTGCCCCCACAGCAATATAACACTGGAAGCAGTGTTATTGGCTTTAAGGCAAGACTTCCACCTCTATCTTGGGTGGAAGTCCTGCCTTAGAGAGCTGCTGGTCAGTCAGATGGCAGCAGCTCTGTACTCCCAGCTGCACCAGCCAGAAATAGCGGACATTGCTGGGACTACAGGCAGTCCCACCATGCTAAGGAGCCCATGTTCACAATGAGCATACCCTCTATTGTGTTGTGTGGCACTACAACTATGCTAAATGGGACAGATTCAGAACAAATCTAGCAGCTCAAAACTGGGTATCTGTGAGGAATTATGGGCCATTATCAGCAGCAGAATTACACTCCTCCAAGGCCCAACATATACCTCACTCGAGGTAAATCTGGGGCTGGGGGTCTCAGAGAAGGGTGGTGGACCAGGCTCAAGAGGCAGCGGAGAGGGTTAAAGTGGTGGGGGGTGGGTGGGGGAATGACATTTCCGGGGGTGGGGCGTGCCTCCAATGAGCCCACAGGACTCTCAAAGGAAATCCTCCCCCATTTTCCCAAGACCAGTCTGCTCAACTAAAGCTCCCGGGATTCCAGCATGCTGTGGGCCTCCCCCACTGTGGGTAAAATACCAGCAGCAATGGGATGAAGCCTTTAAGTGACCATTTATAAAATTTCATGCAAGTCGGGGGGTGGGCAGGTGGCGGGAAGGCCACCTGCTGGATTTTATGTTCCCCCTGCTTTCAAGCCCACCAGTAGGGGAGCGTAAAATCCAGCCCATAATCACTGTGCTACTGCACCCATTTATGATTCATGATGAGCTGAACTGCTTTCCTCATTTGCAATTATCTTGCGCTCTTGAGAATCCAAAAAATTGTGGAGATCTGTCTGTGGCTTCTACGAGATAGTGGGGTAAAAGTCTTTGGTCATGGAAGTAAATACATTGTACAGCATGGAGATGTTTCTGGGGGTCCTTTTGGAGAATGAAGGAGGCTTTCCCTGGAAATGAGCTTGTTCTCAAGTCTATTTTAGAAAGCTCTGGAGAAAATATTGGATCTGGATGTAATATTTGATGGTGAAATTTGTAGGATAGCTGGTGGAAGTGTACAGTTTGCTTCTGTGGAAGAATTGTCCTATTCTGGTGATCATTTTTTCATGCCAGGCTCTATTTACTGGAGGCAAGTGCTTATGGGAATTTCCTATTATTTCAGGTTGGCAATCTGCTACTATAGTTGTGGATCTTAAATGTGGTAGTCTGGACTTACAGGCAATGCTGGACACAAGGTTGGTGGTAAACTGTACCTTTTATTAAAATAGTATTACGTGCAATACAGACACAGTACGAGGCTCTTCATAGATCTATCTCGCTCCATGCTCTGTTATCATATGATCTCACACACTGATGGTGTAGACTATATATTTACATATTTAACATGAACCCTTTTATACTACATCTCCATACAAGTCTCTGACTTTTATAAAAACTATTTACACTATCCTACATCTATCCCTGAAGTCCCTGCCCTCATCCCATTCGAAGACATTCTCACGGACTAGATGGAAATAAAGGCACCATCTGCAGTACTTTTTGCTCTTGGCAATGGTTGTAGTTGCTGGTCTGATTTGAATGATACTCATCCTTTTCATTCTCCAGAATTTCATTGCTCTTTTCACAACAAAGTTGCAACAGTTGATCAGTCTTGGTTTTTAATTCAGTGTTCAGCCAACTATTCTAATTTGTCAGCAATTCCTTTTCCTGTCCAAGGCATTTTCACCATACTTAACAGAGTTCTGATAACTGAAGTTCATCAAGTTTTAATTTAAGATCTGCCCTTGTTGAATTTGTTTCTACAAGTTTATCATTTAGACATTTCAAGCCCTCATTCAAGTGTTCTACTTCCTGAGACTGACACTCCAGTGCTCTCAGCAGTTCTTATTTTTCATTAGCAAACTCTTCTTTCATGCATGAAAGTTGGTTCCCTACACTAAGCAGTTTTTCCTTAGCAGAGTCTAATTCCTCACGCAGCCTTTGACATTTGTGTATTTCTGATGCTAACTTTTCTTGGTCCTGAATTATTGCTTAAATTTGTCTGGTTGCTTCACCTGCAGTTCTAGGGAAATCTTCTGTCTAGTTTCCTCAAGGTTTTCCAATTCATCACCTTTGTAGATAAGTTGTAGATCTGTGCAAGCTTCTCGGCTGAACAGTGAGCATTCTTGACTGTGAATCATGTACAAATTTTCTGTGATTTCTTTTCCTTTGTACTGGAGTTTAGCAGTCAACTGTCCCTTGACTTTCAGTTGAGTGCCTCCTGCACCATGGAGTCTTCTGGTCGATGGCTGGAGGAAGTCTAGCTTTAATCACTTTTCCATATCTGAAAGAATTGAAACTTCTGCTCCACTGTCTAATTTAAAGTTTGTTTTATGTCTGTTGACCATATTATCTGCACTCCAATAGTTCCCACTTGATCTTGTAATTTCTCCCAAGAATGCTACTTCTGTTTCTTTTTCTTCTTCAACTTCTTGAACAGTTTCAACTTCTTAAATGGTCCTTGATCTTGGCTGTTTCTCCTTTAATTGTTTTGCTAAAAACTTTGCTGTGGAAAGCTGATTTAAAAAAGCCTCTCTTCTTGGACGAATGGCACTCCACGTTTTTGGTAGGGCATCTTTGCACCAATGCAGCTTTTTTCAGCAACAACAAGAATATTGAATAATGTTATGGCGTGATCTTACATCCCAGATGATGTAGACTATATATTTACATGGTTAACATGAACCTTTTATACTACAGGCAAGAGAGCTGATAGATGCAAAGGGATCTTCATAGTATGAAAATATCAGAGAGACAGTGGACACTTCTGGATATCAGTTTTTTTCTGATAATATAAGAAGAATATGCTGTGCAGAGAAGTTGATAGGGAAGATGCAGTCTCATTTCCAAACCATACATTTTGTTAAGAGACCAAAAATCATGTCATGTTTCCTAACACCAGTGTCTGAAGTTGGTGAGGATTCCTCCTGTTTGTTCTTTTCAGAAATGGAAGCATCTGAGGCATTTTCACAGATTCTCACCTGCCCAATGGAACTAAGAGATCCAGGTTGTGGAAGTGTTGGCCCAGCACCTTGATAGGTAGCATTTGAAGCTGATAGAGGAAACTCATCTTTATTCTGTTCACCCTTTCCACAGATGATGTGAACAAGTTGTTCTAACTAGTTAGGTGGGTATGCATATTGATGAGAAACTGGGTCAATATTAGCAGTTGATCTCTGATGATATTTGTATTAGATTGCTGTAAGTGTGTTAATACTTGCAGATATCTCTGGAAGTGTACTAATATTTGTAAGAAGATTCTGGATACATGTTCATATTTACAGGGATCCCTAGGAGGGCACCAATACCCAGAGTACCTCTGGGACTGTGTTAATATTTACAATAACAATGTGCATTTATGCAGTGTGTTTAATGCAGCAAAATACTCTATGATGCTTCACAGGAGCATAAAATGGGCACTGAATCAAAGAAGAAGATAGGATGGGTGATGAAAAGCTTAGTCAAAGAGATAGATTTTAAGGGTCTTAAAGGAGGAGAGAGAGGTTTAGAGGCAGTGATGTTTAGGGACGAAATTCCAAAGCTTTGGGGCTGGACAGTTGAAGGCATGGCCACCAATGGGGGAGTGAAGGAAGTGGGTGGTTCACAAGAGGTCAGAGTTGGAGGAGTGCAGTGTTCTTGGAGGGCTGTAGAAGATTACAGAGATAGGGATTGGATATCTGGGATGTGGAAAATCTCTATTCTGGAATGCTTTAATATTTATAGGTGAGTATCTGGGAGTTTGCCAAAATCTGTAAGGGACGTTGAAGGATGTGTCAATATTAATAGGGGATCACTTAAAGTGTATCAATATTTGCAGGAAATCTGCGAGTGTTAATATTTCTGTACTGCCTCCCGGTGTGTGCAGGAAGTCCTCCACAAATAAGTGTTTGAAAGCTACCATTGCAGGGATTATGCTTCAAAACTATACTTTGTCAACTCCCTTTAGTTAATTGACAGGAAAAGTTAATTTTCCAAGTAATGGCCTGGAGTAAATATTTCATTATTGTAGTTTGGGCACTAACTTAATGCTTTATGTGATGCCTGCTCCAGCACTTTGTCACTGTTACAGAGGGGAGGGCTCATAAAAAAAGCTGTAATCACAAATATTCTCTCACCATAAGAGATCATCAGTCCCCAACAGTATTCTATAACCTCAGTAACTCAACAAATTATTCAATGTTAGCGTCAACACAAATTGTCAAGAATAATCATCACCCAAGTGACTGAAGGATGATCACTTTCCCCTCCAGCAGTAAAATGTAAAATGCCACATTCCAAAAGAATGTCACGGTTACCATTTTGTGTTTAATTCCACCTGCATCCCACCCCCGACCTCCACCCCTGAAAGTGGGGTAGGATGAGATACTTTCAGATAAGACTGAGAATTTTAGTACCTTTTTGTGTTTAATTTGGCCTCCAGGAATTTGCTAACAAATTATATCTACCATTGATGTTCAAATAATGCCTTGATAAACAATTTAAAATAGAGGTAGTTCTTAGTGCAGTTGTTTTGAAATATTCCGTCTGGGTCGTCGTGTAACATGGGTTATTAGTTTGTTCACTGGTATTGTAGCTTCACAGGAGAAGTGTGAATATGAGTTTCCTAATATGCATCTCTCTTTCGCTCTCTGTTTCCTGTATGCACTATATGTCAACAATACCAATGTAGAACAAGCTTGTTTGGGCAGGATGGCTTTATCAAATGTTGACATTGGCATCAATCCCAGTGTATAGAAACTTAATTCAAACATGTCAAGTATCAGTCTGTTTGGGTTTCAAGTTTGCAGGCTCTTAATCTGGCTTCTGGTGCAGCTGCACATGCTCCATCATTTGCAACATCTGCGTCAGAGTGTGGATAGGATCTCTGAGTAAGGCATTGAGATGGATGCCGCAAGGCAGGGACTGTATGTTTTGTCTGGATGGATGAGAAAAGTGAGGTGAAATGTCCTTCCCTATCTATATTTTTCCTGTAATCTTATGTACCAGAAACTACATCATGATTTAAGATTAATATTGTGATGTGTCATCAAGAAATAACAAATTCTGTATAAGGTTCTTTGGCAATTTGGTGTGAATTCATGTAAACAAATCCAAGATATTTTATAGTAACCTTGGGTTTGGCAGGTTTTGAACAGTGAATATTCATAGTCAAGGTTTCCTCATAGAGCAGGTCATGCATTATCTACCTGTCACAACAGCTCTCCATGCAATGTGGAACATTATAATTAGCTGTCGTAGAATTTAATGAAAAACACTTTTGAGTGAATGCTCTTTGACCTGTTGCATATCCATGGCTTAATCTTGGATATCTGTTCGTGCACAATAAAAAAAATTAAAGCAAGATCAGGTGACCCAGGACACAGTGGCCAAACTGTTGGACTTCAAATTTGGATGTAGTAAAGGTTGCATTTAAAATATAAAATACTGAAGTCCTTCAGGCACACCAACGCTTGCACTTTCAGTGCCGTACTCCAAGCTTTTGTGCCCACACTTTCACCGCCCACACACTTCAAATGCTACTCCTTTTTTTTCATCTCAGTAAACATGCATTACAATTTCCTTGTTCATCACCCAAATGCACAGAATAACATTAAAAAAAATCCCCTCAAAACAGGCTGTTAACAAAGCTGTTGTTAACCTGTGCAGTACCTGCATGGGAGTTCTTGAGAATAACCCTAGATGCACCAAATCAAAAATTACTCCATTCCATTTTTCTTCACCTTGATGAGCATAAACTTCATCAACATTAACTTCAATAGATTATTGATAGTAATCCCTCACAAGAATTATTTTTTAACCATAAAACTTCCCAGTAATCAACGACAAATTACTTGTTAATGAACTGCCAATGCTTGTGTCAGAATCACTAAGCCTTTATTGTAAATTTCCCTACATGTTAATGATACCAAATGCACTGGTAGGTAGCACCGATACCATCAGGTAGTTGCAGTACAGGAATTGAATCAACTAACTCTTTGGGAAATAAATTCAAACGCCCTGATTTCAGTGTAGGTAGCACGCCAACTTTGTGCTGCCAGGATTCAAGCCCTAAACACCTGGGCCTGAATCTGCTGCTTGGCGTGCGGGGGCGGGTCCCCCTCGCCGACGCGTAAAATGATGCGCGGTGATGTCAGGCGTGCGTCCCGATGTCACCGCGTGTCATTCAGATCTTCAGTTCGGCGGGCGCGCACCGGAGTTGGCTGCACGCCTACCGAATTGTCAAAGGCCTATTAAGGTCATTGAAATACCAATTAGAAGAATTAACATAGCTGCCTGTCCAACCTTAAGGTTGGTGGGCAGGTGAAGAGCCCAGGCCACGGGCGGGATGAGGTTTCATGAAGCTTTATAAATCAAATGAAAATTTTTATTAAAAATCAATGACATGTCCCAGCTCATGTGACACTGTGACATGAGGGGACATGTCTGAATATATATTTTTTTCTTTATTTCAAATAATAATAATCAAACTAATGTCCCTCAGTCAGCTCTGTGCCTCAGGGAGATTTCTGCACTCTTTCGCATGCACAGGCCCCGACTCAGCCTCCTCCTCCCACCCGCACAAGTAGCGCTCAGTGCTTCTGGGTGCGTGTCACGCTGGGTGGGCCTTAATTGGCCCACCCATGTAAAATGGCGGCATGAAGCCGATCACGGGTGGCAATCAGCTGCGTGTCCACTCCCGCTCAGCCCCCCTGGTGGGGAGAAAATTCTCCCTCTGGATGCAGTGCTGCAAGAAGTTCAATTACCTCACATAAGTGGTCAAGGTCAGTGAACGCATTTTCAGATGCCATATAATGGACTATACCACTATCCTCAGACACTGCTCACTTCATCACAATCCCATCACTCAGAACACCTAGTTGACATTCATATGTTGCATCGACCCTCACACACTTATTACAGCTACAAATCTTATATTCACATCTCACAGCTGGCATATACTTCCAATTATTCAACCAGGATAGCAACATCTCCCAAAAAGATTGCATCACTGACACATATCCCTCTCTCTTGCAGGGCATGGTGGCACCTATCCTAAGGCAGCAGGAGCTAACTGACATGGGACAGGAGCGCATACATGTCCTAACCACCTTGGAAGGGATGGTGATGGCAATTATTAGAAAAGCCATTGCTGTGGTGGTGAGGCTGAAACCATTGAGATGATGATATCCTTATGCTTAATCCTTCTTCTCATGTCCTACCCTCCTCCCACACTCACTTCTGACTTACAAGCATGCACCTCTTGCTTTCCACCATCCCCCACCATAACCTTACACTTATGCCTTTCCCTTTTCCGATAACCAACAAGTGCAACCTGGCCAAAATGCGGAGCGACACCCCCCCAACCCCAGCTCACCTCACCTCCTACATCTCCACCAGTGCTATTAAATAAGGATTATCAACTACTTACAGGCTATTGCCGGTTGCTTTCTTTTTCTCATTCTGGCTTTGATTCTACAAGAGTTTGATACTTTCTATTGTATTTTTTTAATTGTAAAGGGGTGTGCAGGTGCTGAAGAGCTTTTTTGTGTCTTTTACTGTGAAGACAGATACAAAATACTTGTTCAAAGTCTCGCCATTTCCTTTCTTCCCATTATTAATTCCCAAGTATCACCCTCTAAGGGACTGATGCTCAATTTAACTACTCCTTTCCTTTTTATATACTTGCAGAAACTTTTACTGTATGTTTTTGTAATTATTGCTAGTTTTCTCTCATAGTGATATTTCTACCTCTTTATTATTTTTCAGTCATCCTTTGCTGGTTTCTAAGATTTTCCCCAATCTTCTGGCCTACCACTAATCTTTGCAGAATTGTACACCTGTTCTTTCAATTTGATACCACCCTTTACCTCCTTAGTTAGCTACAAACAGTGCATCCATTTTGGGGTATGTCCTTCCTCCAGCTGAACCTATTATGTTCAGCTATGTGCAGTTAAGAGAGGGTGTTGGCTGGAGCATTGTGCTCCAAAATAACACTGTTGACGTCAAGTCAGCTTTGCACACTGATTGACATCACGATCTGCCTGCTCTGCATACTTCCAAAGCAGTAATCTAACCTAGAGATTTGGCTGAATGAGGTATTGATTGACCAGATCACATCGGCATGGCTAGGCTTGGGAGTTGTCTAGGCTGTGGCCTGATATACTAAGTCATTTATATTCTACAAGTAAGATGAGACTGAAGAAATATATCACCTATTTTGTGTGGAAAGAAATCATCCAGTAACACTCAATACCACTTTCACACCCAGCAACCAGAAAATAATTCAAAAAGTTATCAGATTTTCCCTGGGAAACCTAATATTAATAATATTTAGACCTAAACAGCCAATGAGGCATCCTCTACTTTTATTTGTCCTTCTGTCAAGAAGACTTAAAAATTAATGAGATGTGAGTCGTGGCTTAAAAGATTCATGGCAGATTGCACTGCAGAATTAACTTCACTCACTGAGTTTCTGTCACCATGTCCTGTGTGCCTCATATCCATGCTTGTACATCATAATGAGCCTTCGGCTACTTGAAGTAAATGCGAAAAGGAGATAATTTTTATGACTGTGCCACTGATGTATTTGAGATCCTAAAGGTTAAGAGTAGCCTAAAAGTGAAAGTATTCTTCTTTCAAATTAGAGAGTGAGGCATTGATTCGGTAGGTCTTGTGGTGCAATGGTAGCTCCCTACCTCTATGCAAAAGCTCTAGGTTCAAGTCTTCAGGACTTGATGGCCATAGAAGGTGCATTCATAACCTGACAAACAGGTTGATCATCATCCTGTAAATCCTTCCAATACACCTGATGGCAGGTGGTAAGAGTGGGTGGGTTTCCTGGCCAGCTATACTGCAGAAGGCAACAGCAAATAACTGCAGTGATTTGCCAAGCATAATCATGGACTAATCCAGTAGAAGTCCATGGTTACCACTACCCTCTTAGGGCATGGTACGAGGAGGAGGTACTGATTGACTGGATCACATCGGCATGGCTAAGCTTGGGAGTTGTGGCCTGACATACTAAGCGATTTAAAAGATGATTTTAACCCTAATGCTTGGCAAAACAGGGCAGAAGTTCTGTTAAAATTGTATAGATTACTCACCCACCCTGGAGCTGCGGGAGCCAATTAACGACATTAACTTGCTTAACAAAGCAGATGACAAGGGCACCCACCCAAGCCTTTGCATACACTTGTCCTGTCACAATGACATAATTTTAACTGATGGCTTGAGTCAATGTGACTTTCATGCCAGGTAAGGGTCCTTCGACCACCCCTCATCCTATTTTGACAGGAGGCCTGCCCAAACATGCAGCCTACATTTTAAAACAGCCACTTTTCTAAAACTATTTGAGTAAAAATTTACTCAGATTACTGCATTACCAATGACAGAATCCTATCTTTGCTGCATATCAGCAAAACAAATGTTAATAAATCAACCCATGGTAATCTCATACAACATATTAAGAAAATACAACTCTCATCACTTCATGCAATATTCATTTTGCACCCGTACATAACAGGAAACAACTACATTTTGCAGGCATCAGCAATTTAGTTTATATTTGACATTAATTCTTTCACACCTCACATGACAATTTGCAAACTACAATTTATTCTTACACATGTTATTGCTAATAATTATTAAAAAAGAGAAAACTTATTCCATACCCTTACACTTTTACTTTCCTTGTGGAGCCAGGAGGAGCTCACCCCACAAGGATAGTTTAGGCCTCCACTGTTGTGGGATGCACCACCAACTCAAGGTTTCCAAAGAAATGCTCCCCCGAGATGGCTGCTGTAACCAATCCGGGCCACCGCCTCATGTTGCTAGGGAGTCCAAGACAGTGCGGTTTTCTGCTACTTCCTACTCGGATCGTCTCTGACAGTATTTTCCACGTTTAAGATTCTAAATGATAGCATCCTGCAATTTTCTTTGTAACTACTGCACACCTACAATGCAATGTAGCAGCTGAGATGTCCAAATATTTGCCCCCAAAAACATGATTTATTCTTGAGCTTGGTAACAAGGTTGCTAGAGAAGAAATTCCTTTTGTATTATTTTGAATGGGAATGCTGAACAAATAATATCTCTTTTTCTTAACTTTGGTGGGATGCTTGGAAAGAATATGCTTTGTAATACTTTAGCATTCAAAGCCAACCATGACATTGGATATTAGATAACATGTTTTATCAAAACTAAAAGTGATATGTAATAAATAAAATACATTAAATACATGATTCATTTCTGGCCTAAGGCTGTCAGATTTCTAAAGTCAATTTAAAAATGATATGGCAAATTTATGGCAATAATGTGTGTGCATTAAAACGGGACTAACTTATTGAGCTTAAAAGCTTTCTCATGTTTCTATGTTCATTTATCATAGATTTCACCATGTCACTGTTTTACCATTCTTCTGCTGTCTGCAGAACCAGAAAATGATTTAAAAACCATTACATGGGACTGTCAAGCTTCTTGTTCTTTATTATTCATTTTTATTATTCATTACTCAGTCAGCACTGTTGATGTTTTAGCTGAAAAGGAATGCAGATATTAATCTGAGATGGTTGCAAAGTTCTTTATTTCATACTTTAAAAGAAATACGGCCTAGAAATGAGATTGCGAAGCACCTGTTTCGTGGGTACTGAACAGCCTCCTAAGCTGCCAATATAGAAGGCAGGAAGTGCATGCTTATTATAAACAAGAAATGCACTGCCATCATATTGGCGGAGGCAAAAGAATAGGCATCCAGTGCTTATGCCAGAGACCATTTTTAAAAAATCTTGACATAGTCAAATAAAGGAGCAAATGTCTGTTCATACCTGCCTCAGTAATATTGAATTGCCCTAATCATAGCTGGTACTGGGTTGGCTGTGTTTAGGAAAACCAAGGTCAGAATTTTCATTTTTGGGGTGGGAATTGGGAGTCAGGAGATTTCCCGACATCATAATCCTGTCTCCTGCCTGGCAGACCCTGCTGATGCTATCTTCATGGTGGGGAGCTGGGGACAGACTGGAGTCAGACCTGCTTCCAGACAAGATGGTGATGAGCTAATGTCAAGCTCTCCAGGTTAAAAAGCCTGCCACTGTTCACTGAGACATTAGTCCAGTTCTGGAGATAAGTGTGAAGCCCCCAACCCTCAGCCATCCGAGCTCCCTCAATCCCCTTAGACCCCACCCTTCCCTCACCCATTCACTCCCCATACCTCTCTCACCCCACCTCTCTCACTTCCTTATTACCCCTCATCCCACATGCCCCATAGTTTCTCCAAATCATTCACCCATTATCCACTATAAACAGAACTCATGAGCCCTATAATAACATTTGGGGCAGAATTTTGCCCTTGGCGTGTGGGCTTGGTGGGGGTGAGCGGGGGTGGTCAGAAAACCGACTGCCGTCCGTGATTGGCACTGCATCGCGATTTCACGCTGGCAGGCCAGTTAAGGCCGGTCCAGTGTTGGATGCGAGCGGCAGCGCTCAGTGCTACCTAGGCGAGCAGGGGGAGGAGGGTGAACGGGCCGAGCACAAACTTAGCACATGCGCGCGAGTGAGCACTTCGAAATTTCCATGAGGCATAGAGCTGCCTCAGGGAGATAAAGCAATGTTTAAAAAAAAATAAAGAAAATAAAAATGCCATAAAACATGTCCCCTCGTGTAATTCTGTCACATGAGCAGGGATATGTTTTTCATTCAAGTTTAACATTTATATATGATTTTCATTTGCTTTAGGAAACCTCATCCTGCCCGTGGATGGGGTTTCCTAAAAAATGCAGAGGCCGCTTGGTCTTTTCGCCTGCTTGCCAACTGTTAGGTTGGATGGGCAGCATACATTTGAATTTAGTTACCTTTTTAGTGGCCTTAACAGGCCTTTTAATTGTTGGTGGGCGCTCTGCTGACTCCGACGCATGCCCACTGAGCGAAATATCATAGGACTGCGTGATGACGTTGGGACGCTCGCCCGACGTCATCTTGTGTCATTTTACACTTGGCTGGGTTGGGCGCGCACCCACCCACCGAGCTTAATATTCTGCCCTTGGAAGTCTTTGAAAAACTCATAAATCGATCAAAAGGAAGAAACATGACTTGATATCCACTTAAAATAAAACAATATCCTCTTAACAGCTCATAAATCTGTCAAAATAAACAAATATTACTTGAATACTCACAAAAACATTATCCTCTTACATGCTCATAAATCTGTCAAAATGACAAGGTCACATTTCCCTTGACAGCTGTGTCAACAACCCTGTTAAGCAGAATACATTAGTGGGTTTGGAAGTTAGCCAAACATTCATATTGAGATTTCACTGCACAACTGTATAAATAACCCTGGATAAACAGAATCAATTAGTGGGTTTGGAAGTCAGCCAATAATTCATTTTGAGATTCCTCTGAACAACTCTGTCAACAAACCTTCCTGAGTAGAATCCATTAAATCTTTTGAAGATAAACAGAACTTCAGACATCTGTCAAAGCTTCAAAGCATCCAAATAGATGGCTAAGCGGAACCTCAAGGATAAATTCAAAGCAGTAGAAGCATCTCATTTCATCAGGTTTGGATTTAATTATTGTACAATACAGAACAGCACTTCATCCAATGGATAATGCATTGTAATACATCTAAAGACTTTTCTACTTTCACAGTGCTGTTCATTCCCTTGCAGATTCTCAGTTGTCAGAAGTAACAATCTGGCAACCACATTATTTAATGGTCACTTACCTTTCAAAAACAAAGGCCTACCATCACTCACTGTAATAAAAACATATATAACATGGGCTACAACATTTCATCATGGCATGTGAAATAGGCAGCACCTTTAATACTTACCTTTCATACAGTTCCCACGTCAAAACCATGGTTCCCCCATAGTTCGTGACACCTACCAAAACCCACCAACCTTCACCAAAATTGCAGATATTATGAAAAACCAGTTCTGCAATAGTGCTGGCAGCTTTGGGACATCAGTGTGTAGTGTCCTGACCCGCCCCCTTATCCTGCAGTGGTGAAAATTGCTGGAGCCAGGAACCACAAATTCAGTTCCTGCAAGCCAGTTTTAAAGCCTGCCCAACACACTTCAGCCCTACTTCAGAATGGGAAAATCCAACCAAATTTACGTGCAGTCTATCTTGTGATTCTTAAAGGGACTGCAGCAGGGTGAAACCAATATGTGTTTAAAATATACTTACCTGAATGTGGAGCCAGGAGGAATAGATATATTCCTTCTAACTCCACATCAAGCCATTCAGAGAACTGCCAGCCACTCTATCATGACCTCCACCCACTCTGGAACCTTGATCCTCGCAGTCTTCTGCTACCACCAAACTTCCCCCACCAATCTCAGCCTCTACCCTTCTCTAACCAAACCTTAACCACATGAAATGTAACCATTACACAGCCCTGTCAATCACTTCCCACCCTTTCTAATCACTGCTGAGTGCTATCAACCTTTCTGGTCATTGTTACATACCCTCCCATTAACCCTCTTCCCTCCCAGCCATTGTTAACCTCCATCCCAGCCACCACTACCATTCCTCCCAATCAAACTCATTCCCAATACCCTCCCCCCCATGCTTTTGCAGTTGCCTTCTATCCTGGTCTGCTTTAAGGACTTACCTGAGAGACTTTTCTGGCATTGCAGCATCATGATCTTTGAGCCTTGTTCTCGGTTGGACTTCCTGGTTTGATGATAAATGGGATCTAAGGACAAATATTGGGTGTGCCTAACCATTCAGATGCAGGGTTTGATCCCTGAACCCCCTGAGCAAAATTTTTGGGTGCATTAGAATTTCTGGATCTATACACTTCTGAATACCTATGTTAAATAGACTCAGAAACTAAACATGTCAAAGACCCTGCGTGTGCATGTCATGTCATTTATTATGACACAATTGCATAATGGTGCCCAGTGAAACATGAGGTAACGATTAGCAAAGTGTCTCAAGTATAAATTGGTGCAACTTTATAATTGAACCAACATTTTTTTGCTAAAATTAGCTAATATAACAATTTCAATAGGAGTATGCAGCAGTACTTTAGCTATATGCTTAATTTTCAATACAAACAGAGAAACAACACGGTTGAACTAGTCTACACCAGTAACATGAAACAGGCTTATAGCAATTTGGAAGGCTACTTGACAATGTGCCTGATTTTCTTTCACATTAACTTCAATGGAAATATATCAGGCCTCGTTGAAAATGAGTTGCTGATTTGCTGTAAGTGTTTTGCACTACTGGCTTGGGCCAATTTCACTCCCTTTGTATTACCCAAAGGATAATTACCAACTGCCTTTTGATAGCAAGTCTGAAGCATAAACCACAAATCATTTAACATTTTATGGGATTTGAAACACAATCTTATATTAGTATGCATAGGACAGCTGTGAGTTCCAATAAATGTCAGGCATATCATTGAAGAAAACTGCTTTGGACCTCATAAAAATGTTCATCAACCTCTTGTAAATGCACTAGTTTTCCTTTAAAGATGTCTTATGTGGACTGTTATAATTATGGGGGAGAATTTTCTGAATGTCAGGCGGGCTGCTTGGCACCTGCAATTGGCTCCACACTGCCAATTTACGTGGGCGGGCCAATTAAGGCCCACCCAGCATGATGCACGAAAGAGCGCAGAGATCTCCCTGAGGCACAGAGCTGCCTCAGGGAGATTAAGTACATATTGAAATTTTCTAATAAAGAAAGATAAAAATTATTTACACATGTAGCCCCATGTGACAGTGTCACATGAGCTGGGACATATTTGTCAATTTAGCAGAATTTATTTATTGATTTTACTAAACCTTCAGGAAACCTCATCCTGCCCATGGATGAGGTTTTCTGAAAAACGTGAAGGCCGCTTGGGCTCTTCGCCTGCCCACCAACCTTAAGGTTGGACGGGCAGCGTTGATAACTACTTTAATTGTTTTTTTAATGGCCTTAATAGGCCATTGACAGTTCAGCGGGCGTGCAACCGCCTCTGGCGTGCGCCCACCGAATGTAACATCTAAATGACACGTGATGACATCAGGACGCATGCCCGACATCACCACATGTCATTTTACGCGTCGGTGCGTCGGGCCCGCCCCCGCACACTGACGTCAAAATTCTGACCATGATGTTTATAAGATTGTTATGTTTGGGACTTTGTCTCTAATTTCTGGTAAAATGAAGAGAGTCATGTGAATTGTTCTGAAACCTGTCTGACCTCAAGCCTTGGTGGTTTGATTGTTAGAAATTAAAAGGAGGCCTGATTGTTCTACTAAGAAGAAGGTGATAACTTCTTGGAGATAATGGCAGCAGCCTGTGTGTTAACAGTGGATAGACTGTGCATCTCCAAAGTCCCAGAAAACTGTTAAGAATGTTGGGTTGTAAACAGTTGTGCTTTAAACTGCCTATTTACTCACAAGATAAAAGAGGGTTTCAAGGATATCTTATTAGCATTTCTACCCGGATACAAGTCCCATGGGGCAGGATTTTTTGCTCAGCATGCGGGCATGCTCGACATGTCCGAGCATAAAATAGCGCACGATGATATCAGGGGAGCGCCTGACGTCATCGTGCACGCACGTGATATTTCAGTCGGTGGATGCGCACGTGACAATTAAGAAGCCTATTAAGACCATTAGTGTATTAATTAACCAGGATTTTTCACTTCCCGTCCAACATTATGGTTGACGGGCAGGCGAATTGGCCAGGCGGCCTTTGGATTTTTGAGGAAACCTCACCCAAGGGCGGGATGAGATTTCTGATATTAATTTTTTAAAGAAATAAAATGTTTAGCAGAATTTTTATAACCTATGTGTTTAAGTGAGTGAGTCTGATAGGTGGACATTTTTTTCACAATTTAAAATCTTTATTTGATGGTTTCAAATTCTTCAGCTCCCAGAGACAGCTCTCTGCCTTCAGGGAGCTTTCATTGCCCGCTCCTCCATGCCTGTAGTGACTTCAGCACTCACCTCCACCCCCCCCCCCCACACCCCCTCCCCCCCTCTCTCAGTGCTGAGCCTCTCAGTGCATGTTTCGCGCTGGCTGGCTATTAATTGACCAGCCAGCTTGAAATCACGGTCAGGGGCCTATTTCCCGGCCGCTCCCAGACCCGCCCACTGTGCCCGCCCAATGACCTCAAAGTTCAGTCCATGGAGATGGTCTTTGAGAGGGGAAGTGTTTCTAAAATTCTCACAGATTCAGGCAGTCTGCAAGTATCCAGGAGAGGGGAAGGAGCTATAGGCAGCAAGACAGGAATGTGGATGGAAGCTCATACTTGGATTGAAAAGACCAAATTTATGAGTAATTTAAAATAAGGCTGGACTATTCGCCTAGCTTGGACGAGAGAAGAATTTCCATGAAAACTATGAAAAACAGTTCTGAGATTGTAAATTCCCAAGCTGAGAAAGGAAAAGTAAAGAAGTAAACCCTTGGGAGCTAAGAATCACCTTGGACTAATTCCAGGAGATTTGAATGTCTGCTTACAGGACAGTGTAAAGTGTATCTGTGAAGCATTTTTTCAGTTGTGCTAAAAGAAAAAGGGGAATGTTCTGTTTTGTGGTTTAAAGTATAAATTGCCGCAAAAGTAGTGTTTAGTTATTAGTGCTTTTAGTCTGTTTGTTACAGTAAAAATCTTAAAACATGAAATCTGTGTTATTCCTTCAGTTATCAACTGGAATTTTGGATTTCTTTTTTTAAAGTTATCAGTCTTTACAGGGATTGTACAAATAAAATATTTGAAGTCAGTGTGAATCTAGGGATAAAGTGCAATCCATTCTCTTCAATATTAAATATTGTTAACATCACACTACCTAGACTGTAAAGCATTTTTATAAGTATGGTGCAGGAAAATGTTTCTTTGTATCCCATTTACGTGCATATTGAAATGTGGAAAATACAGGTACCAAAATAGTCAATATTCTTCACAGTGCATCATGTTTCATTCTTCAGCTTACATTCCATTGCAGAATTAATTAATTCTACTGTTCTGTACACTATTGGTGTGTAGCCGGGTGCCACAATTGGTGGAATCTGGATGAGCATTTAAGTAGAGGTATTGCTGACAAGTCTTTCTACTCATGCTTCTGTCCCTGTAAAATTGCTATACAAATATAAGATGAATCGAACCTATTTACTAAATTAGTTTCTGATGTTAGAAGATGTATTTTGAAAAGAAAAGTTGCGAACACATTTTCATGAAAACACACCTGCTTTAATAACATAATGGTACCGAACAATGTAATATTGGAGATAGCTGTACAGAAGGTAGCACTCATATCACAATACTATCAATAATCCACTAGCATCTGTGACATGATGTACTTGGTTAAAAAAAGACAGTATTTATACTCTGAATGGAAGTAGGCTTGGTTCTGTGGAAGAAATGAGGATTTAAGGGTACAGGTTCCTGGAACATTAATGGCAGTACTTCAGGATGGTAAGGTGTAAAAATGCAAATGGAATAAAGAGGGAAAGAATATAAATGCCACGAGGTAATGATGAGCTCATATAAAATGTTAATAAGACCTCAGTTAGAATACTATGTGCAGTATGTGGCTCCACACTATTGGGAGGTGATTGAGGCTTTAGAGAGGCTGCAATGCTGACTCACTGGTATCCTGCTTAGTCTGAGGAAATACAAATATGCTGACATAAAGATTTTTTTTCAGAAATGCAGATTGGATGTAATATGCTGGGATTATTTAAAAACATGGAAGATTGGAGATAGCATGTAGAAATAGACTGTTTCCAGGAGTTGTGGATCTAGAATAAGGAGCCATAGATATAAGATTAAATGTAAGAAATCTAGAACAGAGAAACTATGCAGAGAATTGTGAAGCTTTGGAATTCACTGCCAGGGTCAGCAGTTGAGACAGATACCAGTGAAACACTGCAACATTATATGATTTCAATTGGCTGGTAGAACTAAAGGTACTGAGAATCTTTAACTTGTATCAGAGTTCAGAAGAGTAAACTTCAATAAAATGTCAAACAATTTGGAACAGGTAAATTGGTCAGCCCTACTGGGTGCTGATGAGATCAATGTAGAATACAAACGGAAAGCTTTTAAGAACAAAGTAATAAGTGTGGAAAACTAACAGTTACACAAAGTCGATAGAAAGGTAAGAGAAAGCCAAGGTACTTGATTGGTTATATGTAAAGATAAATAGGATGTAAAAATGTTAGTGTAAATTACAGCAAACTAATGTTCAAGTAAACAGAGTTGAATATAAGGAACCATTAAAGAAAGCAAAGGCTGTTATAAATAAGCTACAGACTAATGGAAAAGTTGATTGTAGAACATCTTATAAGTAGTGAGAAAAACATTTTCAGGTACGTGAAGAGTCAGGGAACTGTCACAGACTGTATTGATTGGGCCGTGATAGATGTTCAAGGAAGTTACAACAGACTCAATGGGTATAGTATAAATATCACATGAGTACTTTGCATCGGTCTTCACTCTCAAAAATGATGCTTGATTATTTAAATTGAATGATTTCAATAATGAAACAGGAAATATTAAAAAGATGAACATAATGTTTTGGATAAAATTAAGAATGTGGAAATGAGCAAAGCAGCTAGGTCAGATGATATCCACCTGAGGAGCCTCAGGAAATGTGACACATGTTGCCTGTACTGCAGCCCATATTTTTAATAGCTCACTTCACTTTGGGATAGTTCCCATGGATGGGAAAGATGTTAATGTTGTCTCTATCTTTAAAATGGGTGATAAGATGGACCTGTAGATTGTAACTGTAGATATAACTGTAGACTCATTAATTTGACATTAGTAATAGGAAAAAATGCTTGGAAGAAATCAGTAGGTTGCAATATATGATTGGTTGGATAAAGAGGGTTATATTAGGGACACCCAACATGTCTTCATAAAAAGGAAGTAATGTTTTAAAAAACTGATTGTATTTTTTGAAAAAGTCACCAAGGTGGTCGATGATGGAAGCCCTGTAAACATTGTCTACATAAAGGTATTGCACAAGAGACTTTCCTGCAAGATTGAAGCAATTGGTAATGTATTCAGCTGGATTAAGAACTGGCTGAAAGAATGTATGCAAAAAGTCACAATGGATGAATTTGGATTTGTTTGGAGACCAGTCACAAGTGTTGCCCTGCAGGGATCAGTGTTGGCACTGTTAATTTTTAAGATTTTAATTATTGATCTGGCTGAAGGTGTTGGGAGCAGGTTCTGCAAATTTGCAGATGATACTAAGATATGTGCAACTGTAGATGATGCTGGACAGATGCAGGAAGATTGTTGGGAGGTTGGACTCATGATTGAAAAATGATGCTTAATTTGGAAGAGTGCAACGTCATACATGTGGGACAGGGTGAGTGTTCAACATACATGTACCCTTCAGGGAACAATGGAACAAGAAATAGATCTGGGCATTCTAGTGCATATGTCCCTAAAAGTTCATGAGCAATGCTGTGAGGCAATAGCTAGAGCAAACAGGGTGTTGGGACAATAAGATAAGTCATACTATTTTATCCATGTACATGAATTTGTTAGGCCAAACTTGAAATATCAGCCTGAATGCTGTAGTTCCAATTGCGACGAGCACTGAGAAGCATCCTGCTATTGAGAGCTGCAACAACACTGCATTTTCCTGGGAGCCCACTTACACTTGAATCTGGAAGTTGCGGTGCGCCTACATAGTCTCTGGGGTAGCCCACACTCATGGTCCTGTCAGGACCAGTCAGCATAAAAACTTGGGCTGCTTGTCCTGGACTTACTTCAGTATTCGTGCTGATTTATTTAGGGTTGTACCTAGTGGATGTAGAGCCTGCTCAGAAGCACAGCCCTATGTTATAATGGGACCAAGAGTACCGTAGCTATGTATGTTGGCCGAAGATTAAAGTTAAAAAGTTAAGTTTTCACGAGAAGACACGTCTGGATTAAATATTCAACTTTCCCTCCTGGTATCCCTGCATTCCCAGCTCCACATCCCACTCCCTGGCATGCCTAATTCCACACCAGCTCCATCACCCCCAGTCCCCCTCACCCTCTCACCCCTGCTCAGAGCTTCTGGCTCTGCTGCCTCCCTAGCTCATCCCTGCCTCCAAACCCTCAACACCCCCAGCTCAGCATCCCCTCCTCCACCCCCTGCTCCACCCCACTGTCCCAACACCCCTAGCTCAATTATACCCATGGTATCCTGGGCTCTGCTCCCCTTCACCACCACCCCCCGTGTCCCCCCACCCGCACCACCCCCCGCACCCCACCACCCCCCTCCCCCCATCTCCCAAATTCCCAACTCTCCAACCTACCGATGTCAGAGAAAAGCCAGGGTTGGAGAGCCGAGGAGGGGTGCTGGGACGGTGGGGGGAGCAGAGCCAGTTGGTGGTGGAGGGGCAGGGTGTGGGATGAGCCAGGGCTGTCGGTGGGGGAGGCCAGGTTGGAGGTGTTGCAATTAAAAGTAGATGAAATAAAAAATTCAGAATCATTATAACCACTTATCTGCCATTAAGCTGAAGGCAGACCTCAAGGAACTTGTCTTCAGATTGTGACATCAGATGGTGCATGGCTTTGCTGGGATTGCATCATGTCACTCGGCCTTCCTCCTCACCTCATGGGAGAACAAGTTCCCGCTGCAGGCAACAAAAAAGATGGGCATGTTGTTTTAAACAAAGTCAGCAGCATTCGCCTCTGCTTCACCACTGACCACCACTGGCTGCAAGATCCGAGCTACTGTCTCCAGTATTGGTCTCCTCCCATGGTGTGTGATTATGGACTTTGGAAAGGATGCAGAGGAGGGCCACTAGACAAATTGCCAGTGTAAAGCTCCTTAGTTATCAAGCAGGTGAGCTGTAGAGCATAATATTGGGCGGGGTGTAAAACTGGCATATCATGCGAACCCATGGTTTTCCTGCCCAGTGAGTTGGGTTAAAATGTCACTCAGTGCCAACATTCAAGATTAGATTGGATAAGGATGAAGGAAAAAGGAATGAAAGAATATGGGGACAGAGTGTGGAAATGTGATTAGGTCTATTTACTCACTTGGATGACTGGTTAGGCCGAATGGCCTGCTTTCTGTGCTGTACATTTTGGTTTTCTTTGTATGTATAAAGATTTCAGTAAACTTAAGGCACATTAGGCAAAAAAGGTTTGGAGTTGGGTATAATTAACCCCTTCTCCTTGGTTGTAAAACCCAATACAATTCATTGAGCTCATACATGAAGTATTAACATTTGTGCAGAGTGTCAGATGTCTGCTGGTGCATCTGGAATTATTAATGTGATTGTAAGAGCGCTGCCCATAAACTTCACTACAGAAATGTAGGGCAATGTCTAAAACAGCAGCTCCCTCTAAGAAAAAGGAAAAGTAAAACAGGGTCAAAATTAGTTCTCCCTGCTGGCTGACATCCACTGGGGGCCAGAATTTGGCCTGCAACCAGATACACCAGGTCCCATCCAAAACTGGGAGGTTGCACTGGACACTACAAGGAACCAAACCTTTGTCCACTCTTTATAAGGCCAGTGATACCAAGGAAGCAGGAAGAGAGGCAGGGACATTCACGGTGTAAGTTTCCTCAGCCCCACCTAGTCAACGTCCTGCCATGACTCAAGTCTGACATGCTTAGTAAGTTGAGGTGTACTGGCCTTCAGAAAAGCGTGAGCATGTCATGGGAATTGGAGAGGGTGGGGGTGGGTTTTTTTTCAAGTCAGGGAAGTGATCTGGACCTGCAAAGATGAGTGAGTTTTTTTTTATCATCACCCTTACATAGGGGGCTGTTTAGCTTCCTAGCAAGTGCTTAGCCAATCCTGTCCTGATAATGATCACATTTCAGAATTTCTGGCAGGCAAGTGTCTTTTATGTGCCTTCGATAATGCAGGCTCCTGGCAGCCCCATGTAAATTATGTCTCTTCCTATTGACCTAGAAAAATCCAGTAGGGTGAGTGTTGGAGGACATCAAGGGGCACAATTCCAAAATAATTGCAGATTGCAGCCCATGGACTTTGGACCCAGACCCGATTTAGGCATCTTTCTAAACACCGTTAATAATAAAGGTGGAAATAATTGTATCCATCAGCACAGAAATCATAATACAGTACCTAAAAAAGAAAACAGTAAAGCTTCCAGACTCACAACCAGAGTCAGGAATTGTGTGACTAAGAAAAATAATGACAAACAAAATTGCCTAGCAATGTGTTATAAATGATAGCAGATGGAAAGCAATAATTTCAAGGTTACAATACAATCTCAGGTTTAGTTGCTAGATGTAAATCACTCAGTCCTCATTGCTGCAGTTCATGATGCTATGTTAACCTCTCAAATAGATTATAATCTTATAATCACTGCATGCAATCAATTAGAATGATATTTTGCTGGAGAAAATCAAGAATTCTTTTGTAATTAATGGCCCTTCAACTTTTTAAAAGTAAACCTTTCTTTTAATAACGTTACTATATTAGCTAAAGAACAAAGCAAAAACATGTAAATTTAACAATGATGTTTTACATGATTTAATACATTAATTACTTTAAAATGCAAAACATAATCGTTACATTAAATGAGCCATATATTACCAGATTAAAGTCTTTCAGCCTCAAGCTGTGATAAACAAGTCCAGTCAAAAGCTGAAAATGCATGCAGCTAAAATTGAGTTCCACAATGCTGCTCGCAGCAAGAGACAATGAAAAATGAAATTAATAGCTCTGACTGGCTGCGAGTAAGTGGCTCAGCTTTTTTGACAGTTTGATGGATGATGAATTGTGGACCGATGCACCAAATGGAAACCTCAGGGAACTGATTTTAAATACAAATGTTGAGATGGACTATCCACTGTCAGTATTTACTAGTGATCAGAATGCAGCCTGGAGAGTGATTAAAGCTTCAAATCAATGCATTTACCAAAGTTGAGTTAAGGCGTTTTAACGTGGGTACCTACATAAACATGCTACTTAAAATGATTACACAATCTGTTAATGCACAGTTCCTCAGTAAGCAATATATTTTCCAGTTCATGTCCGTAAATAGGCATTTCCAACCAAATTATTAAAACTTCACTGGGCATTTCTCCCCATTCACTTGCATTTCATCAAACCCATTGCCATCCACCAACCTCTCCAGCAACAGGATGATAGAGTCTGGTTCATACACTTCAGGCAACTCTGTTTCACATAGATCAATGGAATGAACCAGTACATACCACTCCATGTGTCTCTCCACAGTATTTGGCTCATACGAGTCTCCACCTTGCAGACTGGTTAAGAGTGACTAGACCCAAATGATGTAGACAAATTGGAGGTAGTTCTGGGACTCAATGGCAATCTGATTGGGAGATAACTGCATTCATCATTTGAACTCCTAATCACAATATTTATACAAACTAATCATGATTTAAGTAAACATAAAACAATTACAACTACAGCAATTAATTACAATTAATAAGATTAATGTATGATGAAACTCCTGTTAAAGGTCATCAGTGCATGGAGATCACAAGATCTTATATATTGCAGAGTAACGTTGGTGTCAGTTGCTCTAAGATTGTGCCAATAATACATAATGCTCAAAAAATCCTTGCAGGTTTCACCTGCCTTTCCCAGATACTTCACTAGTGTCTTACAAGGAGTGGAACATCCAACCACATTTATAACACATGTGACAGCCTGGGAGAAGGACATTCTCATATCTGAGCCTGAAACAGGAGCTGGATTACAGTGGTCAGCAGCACATTCAGTGAGGTGAAGCATAAGAGCCTCTATAACAGGACGCCTGGGCCTCTACAGAGCTAGGCAATTTGCTGGAGCATTGAAAAAGTGCAATTTTTAAAAAAAAACCTATCTAGATCAGCTCTCTCACACAGGCAAGTTGTTTTAACCAATCCCAAGATCAGGCACAGGTTGCCTGAGCAACCCAACCCCTAAAGTGGAACAAGACTGGAGATATCAGCAGCATGGGGCAGGCAGGTGTCAGAGATGTATCCAAAGTGGACTTTTCACCCACTTGCCCAATGAAATGAGCTTCCTTCCCATTGCAAACTCCAGCAGGATTAATGCTGGATGGTAGCAGGAGGCACAACCTGAGCAAATATCGGATCATACTGTTTATGAATTTCATAATACAGAGTTGTATAACATCATAAAAAAGCTTTCAAGTGGAAATATATGAAAGGATCTATCTACTTCTGACATTTTTAGTTATTCCTGGATTATGTTCTCAGTGGACAACAGAACAAAAGTGTCAGTAATTCTAGAGAATGCAGCCAAAAGGGGACATAACAACTAAATTCGATAGCCCCCAAAACCAGCATTGGGATCACAATGCACAATTAATCCACACACATTAATTGTGGTACAGACAGTAACTTCATGCTGCATATTCATCACAATGATTTCAACGTGCTGCTGATGGGGGGATGCACCAGCAGGTGGCTAATATTGTGAGTGGCTACGTCCACTTAAGGCTAGTCTGTACTGTTTAAAGCTAATCTCTTAATGGGGAGCTCTTGAGAGACCTCCTCCTCCCTTTTCCAGCAGCTTGCCCTACTTTGCATGACTTCTGTTCATTCTCCAAGTCATGCCGCATTCCAAGGGCAATGGCTACTAGTACACCCATGTCTGGCAGCAGCTAGCTTATGCAGAAACTTTGAAGTCAGCAAGAACTGCTTCAGCATCAGCCACACCACACCCTGTCAAAGTTTGCAACTTTAAAGAACTCTTACTGCTTCAAAACATTTGTAGTATCGAAGCAACAGCCGGAAGAAATTTACAGCAACTAACCTATAAACAGCATAAGCGTGGGGTCCTTCCTGATGCTGAATCCATGTTCATTGCGTAAGGTTAAGAGAGCATGCTAGCTGAAGCACTGAGCTCCAATATGGCACTATTGGTATCAAATCAGCGTTACACACTGACTGATGCCATGCTCTGCTTGACCTGCATACTTCTGGCAGCCATTCAATCCGGGTTTATCAGTGTTCTCACCAATATGGCATCTGATGTGATTTGCCCCACAAAAATGATTGCGAATAATCCCAATTTCTTGCCCAAAGTGTTTTTAGTTTACTTTGTGGTATTGATCCACTGGGATTAAGATAAACCATCCAATCAAATCTGGTAAATACATCAGTTTAATGATTCATAATTAAATTACTAATTATTCCTTATTGTGCCTGGTGATGTTTTTGTTGAATGAAAGAGGGAACCAAAGAGAAACCAACTTTTCCAGGAAACACAAGCAGTGACTCATATGGCAGATGATGTTAAAATAGCAAAAATCAATACCTGGCTCTTCTAAACAGGACCGAACAATACATAACATAGCTGGGGTTAATATCACTCATAAAATTACTGCGGTCTTTGAAATAGACAAGGTGAGGAAAATCCCCTTAAGTGCCTGACTGTCATTCAAATTAGTAATGAAGAGGTTCCCCAAAAGACAGAGGTGGCACAAGGATTACCTGCTCTTTCTGTGGATAAAATGGAGTGGGAGAAGTAGACAAGCAAACTTTCATTCAGAATTATTTCATCTTACAAGTGCTACAGACAGGGAGGAGAAATAAACTGAAACCCCAAATTCCCTTCCCTTACTATCCGCAATCGCAGTGGTTGTTTTGGAAAGGTAGAAATATGTGTTCCAAGCCCTCTTTAACATGTGGTCAATTGTAAAGAGCCAGCAGCAGACTGTTGTGCGTTTAAATAAAGAGGATTATTTATTCACACACACAACCCGAAAATCTAAAGGCTATGTCAGTCACATACTACACAGTCAAGAAAAATACAATTAAAGAACAGTGCGGCGGGAGCTCAAAAATCAGTTTCCCACTGGTGTAAAATGATGATGAGATCTTCCACTCCCGACTGTCATGATCGCTCCTAATTCCTGCCAAAGGCCAGCGTGAGGCCTGGGGCAACTCGCAGAGATGATGAGAAGATGGAGGCCTCCAGCCACCAGACCCTGGAACATCATGTGCAGCACTGGATGAGTGGAGCATCTGCCATGTGGATCATCTCTGCGCAGAGCTTCCAGGAGGCAGTTGTTCTCGGCACAGCTTCACTCAGGTTTGAAATCTTCAACCAGCAACTTCTCCCAGGGTTCGAATCTTCAACCAGCAACTTCTCCCAGGGTTCGAATCTTCAACCAGCAACTTCTCCCAGGATTCGAATCTTCAACCAGCAACTTCTCCCAGGGTTCGAATCTTCAACCAGCAACTTCTCCCAGGATTTGAATCTTCAACCAGCAACTTCTCCCAAGGTTTAGATCTTCAAGCTGCAGGTGGAAGGCTGCAGGAGGTACTGGTGGGTGGTGAGGGTCTGTGCTGTGGGTGGGGGGAATAGACGGGGAGAAGAATGAAGAGTTGGGGTGGGTGTGCAGGGCTAGAGTGGGGCGAGGGGTGTTTGGGGAGAGGAAAGAGAGATTCAGCAAGGCTCGTGCAATGGGTGAGCTGGTACGGAGTGGTAGGGTGGGAAGGGCTGTGTTGAAGTGCAGGCGGGGGGTGCTGTGCAGGTCTGAAGGAGCAAGGAGGGGTGGAGAGGTGTGGGCGGGCATGGGACAGGTGCAGAGTTGTGGACAGGCATAGGGAGTGCAGAGAGGAAAGGGGTTCAGAGGGAAGGGTCAGTGGAGTAAATGGAGGATTCCTAGGGGGCACACTGGTGGTTAGAACCGGATGGTGACGGTTAAAGGAGGCAGTGGGAGCTAGTAGGGTGGAAGAGTGAGGGTTCGGCGATGTCAAGTGAAAGGGTGCTGAGGGTCATTGGAGGGGATGTAGAAGGCGATGCGGATTCGAGGGGGTCGGAAGGATGATGGGGGAGCATGTCTATCGTAACGGGGGTGGGATGTTTGAGAATGTAAGGGACTTCTACATTTACCTGTATGGGATAGAAGATGATGGGGGGAGGATTGAAGGGTGACTGTAGGAAGGTCAAAAGTGATTCCTGGGGTTGGGGGAGGGGTCAATGGTTATGGGGGGAGGGTGTGGGTAAGGGGGGAGGGAAAAAGTAATAGACTGGACTTGAAATGTTGCTAGCACCATGGCTGCTTGCAATTATGCAGAACCTCGTGGTGGAGATCTCGAGATGCTGCATGGGAGTTGCCTCATTGGGGGCGGGCAGAAATACAGGTCAGCTCAACTGGACAACTGAAGGGGAACCCCAGAATGTAGTACTTTCAATGCTAGGACCTTGGGACAGATTAGCATGTGAAGGGCAAAGGCTCAGCATGCGTGGGAGACTGTTTGCGCACGGCTCGCAAGGACCCTGGCAAAGATATTTACCTCCCTGCACATGTCTGATTCCGGGGAACATGGGGTGTCCCTCGGAAGATGTTGGTGGGGTGGTGGGGGGGAGTGCACAGGCTTAAGGACTGTCGCAAATAAACCACATCAGACATGACTAAAGTACAAGTGAACTATATTTACAAAATATGATATGTGTAACAATCATAGCACACCCGTGCAACCAATTGTGAATTCAGAAGAAGTGGTAGGGAAAGAAAAATTAAGAGGTTCTAAGTGCTCCCCCAACATCCGCAGCAGGGTGGAAGCAGCCTGCCGACTAGTTGGCCCTGTTGCCTTGAACGATTTTGGCAGCTGGCCTCTGGAGACCCGAGGCCTGGAGGGCACAGGCTTACATTGGCTGTCCTGCTGGGGGGCAGCTGCTCCCTCTGAGGTCACAGAGGATGAGGGTGAAGGGGTCACAGGCAAGGGGATTCCGAAGGGCCGGACACCCTCAGAGAGCCCTTAGTGGAGGTCCCAGGAGTGTCCGAACTGCCGCTCCTCCTCCCTTTGGGTGCTCGAAGGCCCCTGCCTGGCTCCTTGAGGGGAAGGGACACCTGGAGGGAGGTCAAGGTGCCCCGTCCCCCTCTCGTGAAGCCACAGCAGAAGCTTACCCATGGCTACAGTGATGGAGTGCAGGTCTGTGTGCATCTCTGGCAGAATCTGCTGGACCAGGTTCTCTATGGAGTCTGCCACCCTCCCAACGGAGACCTCCATGCATGTAGAGATCGGCACCACTTCATCAGGGAGCAGGCTGATGGACTCCTCTGCCTCACATGCCATCCTGTTGAGGGCCTCCTACTCTGCCAAATCTCTGCCCGATTTTCCTCTGTCTCCTGCTGCCTCTCCAGCATCTCGTGGAAAGCTGAGTCCAGAGACTGGCATCGGATGTGAACCTCACAGATGCTTCTTCCTCAGCACTTCTCCAGGTGCCAGTGAGCTTGGCTGACCCTGCCTCCTCCTGCTGCAGACATGTGTCTGTGCAGTAACCATCAAAATGTGAGATCCTTCCTAAACTAGCCACTGGGGCGTGTGTCTCTGGGCTGGTAGAGGGTGCAGATGTCTGCTGTGACCCCTCCATAGGTGCATTTTGTTCATCAGCAATGTCCTCACCCCTTTCTGGGTTTGTGTGCATGCTGGACAGGACTTTCTCACTTTTGGGCCCTGCCTGCTTACTGGTGGCACCTGTAAGTGAGAGAGGAGAGACCGAGTGACTGCACGAGCTGCCTCCAACATGGAGGCACCTTTGACCTTTAGGTTTCTATGACATACATGGATCCTTAGGATGGAGGCCGCAAGCCAATCTCTCCATCTCTGATGGATCTCACCTGCTCCACCCCTGCCAGCTGGGCTGCCTGCTCCTCGAAGTCAGTCAGTTCTTTTAAGTGTTGCCAGCCCTGTCCTGTCTTCTCCCTCTTTCTTCTATTATGGCTTTACTTCTCCTGCATAAAGATGGGGTTGAGAGCAATTGGGTTTAATGTATCTTTCCCTTGCTTCCAGTCTTACAAATAATCCACTGGATTGTGTTTCATGTGATTGATGCACTGCAGGTTGTCCAGAAGGGTTCTGGGCCAGCACCCTCTAGACCGGTGAGCCCATGCAGATATAAGAATGAGGCTCAGTGAGGCATGTCATTAACGGCGCTTGCTGGTGCCCTCAACGCCTGAGCCCCTTCACAACACCCCCCCCGACAGCAATGGCTTCTCCCCCTGCGGAGTAGACGGACTGCAGTGGGGCTATGAGGCATCACCTTATTCAATTTGCCACTAAAGCCCATGTCCCCTGAACCATTCTTTGAGGTGAGTGTGAGCAGTTAAGGATTCACTTACCCCGGTGGCGAGATGAGGTCATTCATCCTTTTTCGGCATTGCAGGGCAGTCCTCTGCTGGAGGCCCTGGGCACTGATTGTCCTGGAGACTGCTCATGCAGGGTTCGTCTCCCTGCTCGGCCTCCTCCTCCAATCCAGAGGATAGAGGACCCTCCTGGCCTCCACTTGGTTGAGCAGGATGCCCAGGGAGGCATCGCTGAATTTGGGCACTGGAGCTCCCTGCCCTCTCCTGATCATCTCCTCACTCAGCATTGTGTAGGTTACTGTCTCGGTACCTTTTAAATATGGTGCCCGGATATGACGGCAGGGAGCACACCATCCAGCCCTCTCCATCGCACAAAACATCAGGGGTCATGCAATACCACACGAATTCCTGGCAGCTTCTGTGATGGGAAACGCTCCCCATCCCCGGCATTACCACGGGACTTAATTCCGGAAGGGAAAATTCCACCTAATCTGTCATTAGGTGTTTATAAACTGTTAATTTTATACCTTTTTATTCATTGGTATAATCCCGTTGAAGAAAAAAATTACACATCTTTTTGTTTGCATGGTGCTCCTTCTGAACATTTATTAAAATATGCGATTAACTAATGGTTGGCCTTAGAAGCCTAGTCCTTCCATGTATCATGTACCCTATCAGGCAAGCTACCTCACCCAGTTGACCAGCTGGGGAAAATTCCTCAAAGACAAACTTTCAAAACTCTCAAACATTTACCCGTCTTTTTATCACCACAATTGTTCAAGAACAGAGCAAAATTCCTTCCAGGAATGTGATGATTCTTATAGGGCGGAACTTTTTGAGCCATGGGTAGACATGCGCCCGACCTGAACAGAAGTAAAATAATGCCCGATGACGTTGGGTGAGCGCCCCGACGTTATCGCGCACTTGCGCGATATTTCACTTGGCGGGCATGCGCAGGTGCTAGAGCAGCGTCCGCCATTAATTAAGCAGCCACTTAAGGTCCTTAACAGTCCAGTTGACTGTGATTTTCCCTTGCCCTTGCGATTTTCTGATTGTCACACGGGCAAAATGGGCAGGCGGCCAGCCGAGATTTACACAAACCTCATCCAAGGGCAGGATAAGAAGGGTCAGCAGCATTGCCAGTGAGAGTAGTGAGGAGTTTTGGAGATAGTTTGCAGCTGGTTGCTTATTAGTACTTGGCAGCTTCATCACTGTTCGGGGCTTCATTCTTAGCATTTTCAGGCCTCATTTCAGGACTCATTGCTGTCTGCCAGGCCCCCAGAGAATTCAGACTGTGTGCACCCTTCCAGGTATCAGACAGCCTTCCCTAACCCTGGTAATGGGGATTGTGGTCTCCGCTGGAGGCCCCTCCTCTGAGGAGGGAGGGGCAGAAGGGACAGGAGGCCAGGTTTCCCAATGCAGCTTCCAGGGGAGGGACCTGTGGGAGGAAAGGAGCAGGCACAAGGGGTGCAGGGCCAGCAGGTAGTCTAAGGTGGAAGGGGCCACAGGAGATGCCACTATCCTGCTGCCAGGGTTTACAGGCAGCGATGCAGCTACCTCAATATGTCTGAGGTGCAATGCCAAAGGAGGCTCTGCCTCTCAAGGGAGACCGTGACCTCCATTTGCCAGATGATTGGGTCTGAGATCAGCTCCGACTGTGTGGGTGGACACCCCATGCCAGTGGCTCTGAAGGTCACAGCGGCCCTCAACTTCTATGTCTCCAGCTCTTTCCATGGGTCAGTGGGGGAATCTGTGTGGAGTGTCCCAATTAGCTGTCCACAGTTGCGTCAAGCTAGTGACAGAAGCTCTGTTCAGGCTGGTACTGACCTTTATTCTTTACTGTACAGATGAGGTCTGCCAGGCAAAGCGAGCCAGAGGCTTTGCAGTGATTGCTGGGTTCCCGTGTCGAGACTGCCATTGACTGCACACGTGGCCATCAAGGCGCCAGCAGGTCAGCCGGGTGCTTTAGTCAACAGGAAGGGATTCCACTCCATGAACGTGCAGATAGTGTGTGATCGCAGGATGCAGGTTCTGCAAGTCTGTGCAAGGTACCCAGGCAGCTCCCACGATGCCTACATCCTCAGACACTCCCAGGTGCCAAGGTTCTTCAGTGCTCCAGCCCGACTGGATGGATGGCTGCTGGGTGACAAGGGCTATCCGTTGAAGACACCTCTCCACCACCCAAGAACAGAGGCAGAGAACATTACAGTAAGAGTCATGCTTCCACAAGGGTGGTGGTATAGAGGATATAGATGCACTTCCGATGCCTGGACCATTTAGGCAGAGCACTCGTGGGCGGTGGTCAGTTTCGCAGCCACTCCTGGGCTTGCCCGCCGTACCTGCCCGACGAGGGGAAAATCCTGTGTGCTACTTGAGACGTACTCTGGTGATTACTATTTTCAATCTACGATGAAAAGGCTGGGACATTGAACCACAAACTAAAGACAGCCAAAATCCCTAATCGTGGTTACTGATGTCTGCAAGTAGAAAGGATGAAAATTCATGGGTTATCCAAGGGCCAGAAGACAACAGCACTTGGATACAGTCTGAGGAAGAGCAACTCCATAAGGCCAGTAGGAAAAAGGAAAGGATCCACTATCTTACCTCTTTCAAATAAGAGGGACATATAAATCAGTATGATCAAAGCATTCCTTGAGTATCTTCTTGCCTCATTGTTGAAATGCTATAAGGAGAATGCTGATGATGCCTATAGAAAAGTTGATTCTTCTACTCCGGAGTGACTAACAATAACTGCATGAATGTAAGTTTAACATATATAGTGTGAGAAATATGACTTCCCTGTATCTTGTTCAATAACTGGGGAAGTTAAACAAAGGCCAGAAGGTGAGAAACTACATCACAACTTTGCACAGGTGGGTTGAGTTGCTCATCTTGCATGTGTAGTAAAAAAAGAGCTACCTACTCCTCCAGCATTTATATTTCCTGCTATCTGCAGAAGCACGGCAGAAGCTGCAACTTTATCTTGGTTTCAGTACTTCTGGAGGCAGCTGCAGCACCTCATTTACCCCACGGCACTGCTGGCAGAGTCAGAGATTACTGATATTAGCAGTACAGTAAAAGCATGTCTCCCTGAGGCAACAAGATGCAGCCAATATTGATATCATAGACATTTGGCATACAATCCAACCTTGCTACTTTCATTATAATATTCACATCAATTGGGGTAGTTGGCAAAACAGAATGCCTTGCTGGTTTATCTACTGTCATAATTTGTTTGCCACCTGCTATCCTTATCCACTTTCCTCATAGATGCAACCTGGCAGCCTTTCCCTGAAGTGTCAGATGGATAAGCTACAAGAACCATTAAGACAACCTCAGGGGCATTTCTGTCTCTCAGCTCTGAGGCTGATTTTGTGCTGGTTCTTATAGCAAACCTTCTCCCCATCGTTTGCCTCCAATCAGCATAGAGCTATTAACAACACTCAGATACTAGATGGTGAAAACTACTTATTTTCCACAATTACATTTTAACCTTAGTAAATTAATTTTATCAATTTAAAATGATTTGACAGTTTTTATCATGTTACATAGGAATGAAAAATGTATTTAAATTCTTTCAATCTTTAAAACTTCCAATTACCATTGCCCCATACAGTTTCCTTTGGTGTTTAATGTAACTATATTATTTTTATGTTTTTGTAGTTTGTTCAAAAAGTAATTATAGTTGCTTCTGTTATTTTTCTTGAACAAGCTTTTCTTTGGGTTTGCAGTCATGATGTTAATCTTGGCTATTCTAAAGTATTGTGCACAGTACTTTGAGTCAAGATAGGTTTGGATGAAGTAACCCCTTTTACTTCATCCAATCACATTCCTCCAAACTGTCACCCCAGTATCTCCTATTATGATACCCAATTTCTTAACTAATTTTAGTGTCCTGACCTTGATGACATGTTTTAGCAATCTGTCTGGAAAAAGTCCATCATTATGTAAAAAGATTCTTCCTGAGTCCATCCTAAATTTGCCCTTCACAATCCTCAACCTGTGGTTCTTGCTCTAATGTCATGTTGCATTTTAAAAATATTGTTCCATGATATAATTCTCTCTCCAGTTAAATAATCCTTAAATGCCTCATTAAGGTGCGCTCTGACACAGGCACAGGTTGAAAAGCTTTAATTTAGCAAAACCTTTCTTTCTACTTTCCTTTAAAAACAATCTCTTTCAATTTTCCTGATTCCTCATTCTGCTGATGGCAGTGACTTTACCAGGGTGACATTTTCACAGGCATGGGAAACCGTCCAGAACTTTGCAGATGTTTATGGGTGTTCAACATGTGCAAGCTTAAAACAGTAATTGTCGGCAGGTTATTTGGGCATGGAGGGTATAACAGCGGAGCCCAATCTTGTCCTCTTTGTCATTCATACACTTGCACTTTCTAGCAGGTGCTACTGCTTAATAATTAGGACTAGAGAGCCTTATTTATTTTGCCACTTTCTAGGCCAGAAATTCTAAGACTTTTGAAACACCTATCAGCTGGCATGACTAGGAAGAGCCAATATGGCAAAGATAAGGGATTAAACCTGGAATATTCCTGATCTGCAACATACTGTTATGGACTTGATTTCCAGACAAGTTTCTCATTAGAAACATCAAACTTTATTTACAGGTTGCAGCAGCAGTTACATGTTTCCATGAGGCTTCACAACTATAAGAACTCCCACGCTAAGGTTTCCCACGCTTCGAGCTGATTCATTCACTCTGTCATGTGATACCATACAACACAATAAGCCTTAAAGCTACAGTCACTACATTCCTTAAAGCTACAATTATCACACATACCCTGGTGCATTTGTCCATTAGGCCATTGAGGTGTTTACTGTACTCTATAGTTGTTCATCACTTTCTTAATTGAATATTCATTTACTGGTTGTATGAAAAGAAAATCAATAGAAAAATCTGGTTTTCGTAATTCCAAATGAAAGAGTATCATCAGCAGAATTTTTAGGTCAGTGTGTGGGCACGCACCCGACCTGACTGGATGCAAAATCGCGCAAGATGACGTTGGGCGAGTGTCCCAACATCATCCCGCGCTTGCGCAATATTTTGGTCGTTGGGCACGCGCAAAGCTAAAAGCACGCCCGTCGACAATTAAGAGACCAATTAAGGCAATTAAAGTTGTAATTGCCTTTAATTTTACATTGTTATTAATTATCCAGCCAGCGTGAAATCGCGGTGTGGGGCCGATCGCAGTCGGCGGTCCGTTCCCCAGCCGATCTTGGGCCCGCCGATCACGCCCGCCCACTGAACAAAAAATTCTGCTCCATATATCTAGACTCTTAACAAGACCTAGCCAGTAAATAGAAAGACATTACAAATACATCCACTCCACCTACCTGTCAATACATGTAGTTGGGAAATGGCAAAACAGTCTATCTGAATATTGATACAACTGGGGAGTATTTTTTGTTCTTGCAGTAGCAGCATTTGGCTGTATCAGCAGATTAGATGACAATGGTACAGATCTGCCTTTCCTAAATGTGTAGAGGCAGTAGAACACCGGGACAAGTGGGTCACAGTTCTATGCAATATTGAACCTCGAGCCTAATTTACATAAGACTGGCTAGCTGAGCTTTCCCAACAACTTGCTGGTGAAGCAGATTGCAATTTTGGGCTGCTGTGTCACTGGCAGGGCCTTAATGTAGCTCCTGGGAAGGGGGAAGCAGTTGAGGGTGGAAGGGAGCTTAGGAGATGGGGAGGGCTGTGGCTGAGAGAAGAGGGTACTGATTGGGAGAAGGGATCAATCAGGAACTGGTAATGATCTTGGGAGCTGTTGTGGACTTGGAAGGCCTCTCCTGACTCTCAGTTCAGGTAAGTATGTTTTGTACAACTTACCTTTTTGATGACAGCCTGCTGCAACCCCTTTAAGGACCACTGGTTAGGCCTTATGCTGCATTTACAGAACACAGCCAGCCCAGCACCAACTGCATTTACAGCAAACCAATTTGGAGGTGGCATCAATCAGGCAATAGGTCCTTGATCTGCAGATGCAAATGCTCATGCCTATATCAGCTGCAGCCCCCGGGTTTCTCTTTTGATGCCTTTATCAATATGTTGCCAGCACTCTTCTGGCTCAGAATGTGTTCTACCATGTTGCCCATCGACCTTGGCGCTATTACTCATATTTTATGCCTGTTATTGAATTTCTAAGCCAAAGCCTCTACATCAGAAGTAGAATTCTGAATATAGTCTGGATGCATATTTCTTTTGCACCAGTTGCACATTCTTTTGTTTCAAATTGTGAATGATTATGTCACAGTTCTTGGCACCATCACAAATAAACTGATTTGGACATTGGACATCACAGATAATGGGAAAGATGAGGACCAACATTGAATAAAAGGGACACTGTTAATATGACTTATATGTGTGTTCTAACCTTGCTGCAGTTTTAGACTGTAATCACATTTAACAATAGTAATCCCTTGAGGTTCATTGTGGTTTACAGGTTCGAAATCAGTTCCAGGTAACCAGTTTTATTTTTGGTTCAATTTAACTTTTGGATGATTCTTTTATTACCACAACTTGTTTTTGGTAAGTGATTTTTACCCATTTCAGAGTTACCTACTCTTAGCTACTTTTGTTTACTAATATGTACCATCAGTTTAGGAGGTTTTGGCTGCCCCTTAATGATACCAGAGACACCCAATCTTGGCAAACCCCAACCCCCATCCCTCCTCACCGCCTATCCAAACAAGTGTGCGGCTAATGAAAAGGCATGCCATGGTAATGTATACTACGTGCTGAAATTATATTAATGGAACCTCAGCATGAATTAAATGGTCACTCTGGGATCACGTGAGCAAAACTGGCCACCACGGTGCGTCCCGTCTTAGGGCGCCATTGAATTTCTAGACCTCAGTTTCACCACTCAGATGCTCACTTTGTCAGAAAAATATCAAACCTGACGAGAAACGAAAAATTGGGAGCTGTCTGAGAAACTTTGGAGGAGAGGACCACTCTTCTAGTGCAGTAAATCAGAGATGAATAAAGCAAAATGGGTTGTGACTCCTGAAGGAAATCTTTGGGAAGATGAAAATAGTAGACAAAATATTAATACTAGCAGTGGTAATGAGGATCATGGGGAGATTGAGGCTGAAGCTGGGATTTGAAAATAATCAAAAGAGCCATAAAGAGACAGTCAGTCACAGCAGAATCATTGCCTGTCAAAAAAAGTTTTGAGAAATGAGATAGCAGAGAAAAGAAAAGTAGTGAAGTGTTGGAAATAAAGAAAATAATTTTGCACTGGAGAAAGCAAATATATATTAGAATTTATTTAGCCAAAAAAAATTAAACTGGCAATAGAAAGATATGGCATGGGGAGTAATTTAAAAGTAAATCATTTTGCAGTGAGAAATGCTGCTGATTGCAAAAACAGTTGTAGTTACATCCCATTGCACGAATTAAGCATTATGGTTAAATATGTGAAGAGAATCAGCATAAAATGAGTACTTCCAGCATTCCCCATAGTAAGTGAATTTAAAGGAAAAATTACCAGTGTGCAGAAAAAGTGTAGGGTAATGGAGGGCTTTAAGTGTATGGAACAGGGGTGGTTTCTGGACTTAGATTTAACAGGGTGCATGGAAGAGAACAGATAGGATGCCTATATTCTTCATGGAAATTTTAGTAGAAGCTTCCAATGCTTCTGCTCACTGCCAAATGATCATTGATAAGATAGATCGTGAATTGCAATTACAAAAAGCTATTGTTTGTATACACTACTTTCACTACTGCAAATATACAAGGAAAATATAAGAAAAGATATTTCATTTACACAAAATATTTGATTGTAGTCTGGAATCACTGAATCAGTCAGGCTGGCAAATGAGATTCGTCGTTGCAGATAAGCAAAACTGAGCCAGCTCTCTGAGTTATCGGAATGAGGGGGCTGAAGAAAGCTTAGTTAAATTATTTGTATGATGGTGATTTTTATGGTCAACAGTGTCAGAAAGAAGATCATGTGATGTCAAAACAGATAGAAATGCCTGGGAGTAAAGAGTGTAGTAAGTGAAGAAAATTGAATTGTTTTGTGGAAAAACATATGCAATGTTTGAATTAGTTAATTAACATTTTAAAACTGAAGATAGAAATGCATAGCATGGAGATAATTTCAAAGTCAAATGATTTTGCAATGGCCAGGTGGTTAATGGTAATTTAATGTGAAGACAGGAGGAATAGGAGTGTTCCTAAAAGCCCCAAATTTGTCCCCTCCCTGTCCCCTCTCACTGCAACCTCCTCCTCCCATCTTCAGTCTCATCACTCCTTCCCATTCGCACCTTAAATCTTCGCACCCCCTCCAAATTCAGCCTCCCCACCCCTCCCACTGCAGTCTCCCCACCCCTCCCGCTGCAGTCTCCCACCCCTCCCGCTGCAGTCTCCCCACCCCTCCCGCTGCAGTCTCCCCACCCCTCCCGCTGCAGTCTCCCCACCCCTCCCGCTGCAGTCTCCCCACCCCTCCCGCTGCAGTCTACTCACCCCTCCCGCTGCAGTCTCCCCACCCCTCCCGCTGCAGTCTCCCCACCCCTCCCGCTGCAGTCTCCCACCCCTCCCGCTGCAGTCTCCCCACCCCTCCCGCTGCAGTCTCCCACCCCTCCCGCTGCAGTCTCCCCACCCCTCCCGCTTCAGTCTCCCACCCCTCCCACTTCAGTCTCCCACCCCTCCTACTGCAGTCTACCCATCCCTCCCATTTCAGTCTCCCTACATCTCCCACTGCAGCCTTCCCACCCCTCCCACTGCAGTCTACTCACCCCTCCCATTTCAACCTCCCTACGCATCCCACTGCAGCCTCCCCACCCCTCCCACTTCAGTCTCCCCACCCCTCCCACTGCAGCCTCCCCACCCCTCCCACTGCCGTCTCCCCACCCCTCCCACTTCAGTCTCCCCACCCCTCCCACTGCAGCCTCCCCACCCCTCGCACTGCAGTCTACTCACCCCTCCCACTGCAGTCTACTCACCCCTCCCACTGCAGTCTATGCACCTCCTCCCACTTCAGTCTCCCCAACTCTCCCACCACAATCTACACACCTCCTCTCATTTCAGTCTCCCCACCCTCCCACTGTAGTCTCCCCACCCCTCTCTGCAGTCTACACAGCCCCCCACTGCAGTCTGTGCACCCCCTCTCACTATATCTCCTTGCTCCCTCTCACTGCAGCCTCTCTGCTACCTATTTGTGAACCTTTCCTTTCAGCTTGATCATCTCTCTTACTTCATTTGTTGTTTATTTTCACAAGTAAAACCTTTGCTTTTCAAGAGTATGTTATTGGTTTGTATCATACCAAATAATAGGGTGCCAAAAAGGTTTGCCTGTAGGAAAATATTTCAGCAGCAAAGAAGTCATTTACGAGGTCTAAAGTGTACATTGACCTGTATTTGGTTCTGACTTTAGCTTCAACTTCCTCAAGTTGAGTGCTTGTAAATCCACAAATTTGAAGTTGCATTAAAAGCGTCCATTGAACAGCTAAGGTCAGGTGCTGACTGAAGATACACAGGGTGAAATTTCTTGTGCTATGATTTTCACTGAATGCAGAATTTCCTGTTTGTACTCATGCAGATTTTTTTTTTTGAATTCAAGTTATCAGCATGAGAAATTTAACTGTCTCCACTCCACCCATCCCCACCAGCCCCTGACAAACTGTCTTCATTGGATTGGGTGAGGTATGGTACAAAAAGTATAGAAATTCTAAATTAATAAGGGATGCTATTGGACAGCTCCTAGTGTGTGTAGTGATCTGCCTAAGGACATTCCTCTGCTTATTTCTTCACACCTTGTGGTGCTTCAGTTGCTCAGAAGAGACTCCCACTTTCAATTTCAATGAGCACTACAACTAGGAAAAAGAATACAAGGTGGTTTCCCATTGCCTTTTTCATGTGTGCTTAAAGGAAATATAAATCCCTTTCCTGAAGAATTCTCTACCTGTAAGCAGCCATTTTCCCTCGAGGTTCTGGCTCTTCTGCCAACATCACTGAAAATTCGCTGGTTCTGCCGCTATTGGTCATGGTCTGTAATCCTGAGCATTGGGACCCTTGCCTGGGGCAACTTGCAAAAGGGCAGGGATCACCACCCACTGAGGTCTCAAATGACCCCTGCTACCTGGCCTGGTGCCCTACCTCAAAAACAGCATTCATGTCACAGAAGCCTAGTTCAAATCATGGCCTCAAAATTGGGCTCTTTAGGGCATCTGGTGCAAGTGTTGCAGAAGTCTGGAAGAGAAATAGTGGTGGTCGGAATGCTTATGGCTACTTCTGGCGTGATCTGCATTGCACGCCCTATCTCACAGTGTGAGTGTGTCTTGTGTGTACTGGGAGAAAACACAGGTCCAATTAATGCCCTCTCCTATTCACTCACATGTGTTCAGCTGCACAAGGGCTTCCACTTGTGCTATTTAAAGGGCCAACCATCTAACTTCCAGATGAGATACTTTTGATATATTTTAGCTGGTGCAGTGTTTGTGGAAGCATTGTGTTGTGTTCTTGGAGGGGTTTTGCTGCCTTCTTGAATTTTAAAGAGAGTGATGCTGAATCTTGACCAGGAGGTCAGAGTTTTCTGCCCTGCCAAGAGAAAGGCTGGCTGAGTTATGGGGCTATAGTTGCAATCCCTCTTAGGCTGTAGCATGGTATGGAAATGGAGCACAGGCAGCAGAGAGGGGAAGCAGTGAGCATAGGAAGAAGCTCTCAACAGAAGACCCTACCCAGGGTCTATTGGAAGCACTTCTACCTCCACCTCCGCCAGGAATAGTGTGTGAGGTGCCTGCGTTTTAACAAGCACATGTTCACTGAACTGTGTCATCTCCTCCAATCTGACATACAGCCTCACAGCAGGGTGAGGCCGATGCTGCCAGTGGATGGCAAGGTCACCTTCATGCTAACTACGCTAATGGATTCTTCCAGGCGAGGGCAGTTGTCATCGGAAACTTCCCCCAGTTGGCCAGCCAACACTGCATCAGGGAGGGCCTGTACAGGAGAGAGCATGTGGATTTGCCAGGCTGTCAGGTCCCACATGTGAACAGTGAGAGAGTCCATATTCAGAGTTTTCACTTTACCAATGGCCAGTTGGTGTGCGAACTTGTCCAGATGTTCCTCTCAATCAATGCCAACTATCCTGGCAGCAGCCACAACGCCTTCATCCTGTAGCAGTCAGCTGTAACCACCATATTTGATCCACCAAAATGAACCAGAGGCTGGTTTACAGTGACAATGTCAGGCTCCCCTGCATCACCTGAATATGTGAGGACACGGTCCTATTACAAGAGCCATGCAGCCACAAGGAATAGGTCTGAGCCTAAAGGGAAACAAGATTGAGCTTCCACAACAGCCCTTATGTGTTGGATGGCTTCTGCTTGTTTTGCAGTAGCAACTGACACATTGGCCATCAGACGCTGCATCATGGTTGGGTCCACAAGTGCTGACATCAAGTTGACCACCTTTTCCATGCTGAAAAAAATGGGCTTAATGTACTACACAAAACTCTGTTTGAAATTGGAACAGCTCTCCTTCATGCTCCTTGATAATGACAACAAGCTGTCTGGCAGGTCTGCCGTTAAGCATCTCGGTGTGCATGCCCATCAGTGTTTTCACATCAAAGTCATCATCTGAGTCCTCTGCAGCAGAACTCATCTGCAATCTAGCCTTTCAGTGAGTTGGTACATAAACTATCCTTTCCCCCTAGCCTGGCTGCACTTGTGTCCAATGATTCACTATGTGCTGATACCAACTCTGTACTACTCTCTGAAGTTTGCATAGTGCCAGTATCTGTGCTGGAGGCAGATTGTTAGATCAAGTAATGGTGCTTCTTCCTCAAAGGTCTGATGTTGCTTTTGATGAAGCTGCAGTGGCTGGACAGGCTGCAGTACTTGGGTATCTGAGACAGAAATAAACCATCTACAACTTGCATTTCATGCCAGATAGCAGGATGAGGGTGAGGTGGGATTTGCAAGGATCACAAGGCAGGAGCAGTTCATCAGCCTGAACAATCTCTGCAATGCTGAATAAAACAGGCTTTGTCAGAACCGCATTCAGAACCAAGAACTGTCTTGTCCACAAGGCTCAGTTGATGCTGATGCTTGCCTATCCCCCTCCAGTTCTGTCCTGCTGCCTCCTGTTATGGGATACCTCTTCCTGCAAAAGACAGGGAAGAATGTCAGTTAGTGTATTGCAACATGATTTGGTCATGTACCTGCCATAGCTGAATATCTGGAAGTATTACCGCCTCCAGTGTTACATCCGAAAACCTGGGATCCTCGCCTGTTGCAACATCTTCCACGCTTCTGCTTCTCTCCAAGTCTTCCACAGGCAGTCCGCAGAAGGGGCAGGCTGCCTATCAGATGTATAGGCTAGCTGAAACTGGTGCTAGTCACATAGGCTGCTGGGCCTCCTTTTCAGCATTCAGCCAGTCAGCAGTATGGTCTACTCTAGGTTGTACGCTGAAATCATTGAAATGCAGAGGCAGAACAAAGTTTGCCTCCCATCTGCATCAATGAGACCTGGGTGCAAGGTGCTATGATCACAGCCGATGTTATTCGCTGAGCAAACCAAATCCCAGAGAGAAACTTGTTTTACTGATCAGGACTTTTTTTTGCTTTGTACTTTGAAATTGAGGAGAAAACTACTGATCCCAGAAGCATAGAGTCCCAGCAACACTTCCAGGATTTTAAAACTAGAAGATTTATTAACAAGAAGCAAAAAAACTTATACACACGAAGAGTAAAATTACACAGTTGAAAGAGTCTTACAAAATATTCCACAAAAAACCCACTTGGTCAGAACACACAAGTAAACTACTTGGCAACAGCTCCATTATAGACTTTTAAGCATAAAAATCCAGTAATATTACCCAAGGTAAAAACTGCTGCTACTTTAACAAAGTATACCACACAACTTCTCACTCTCTTCCACTCTGCTGTGGAACTGAAGGAAGTTCAGAAACAGACTGCTTTCCGAAAACAGACTTTTCTGGCTTGAAACTGGAAGACTGCTGTGAAATCACAACTTTTCTCAGCACCGGGCTGGCCTCAGGATGTCTCCCCCACACAGCCACCTCAATTCAACTGAACATCCTTCCTTAAAATCCTTTTCTTTCCCTTTCATCCTAGACTCCATTTTCCTAAGCACCTCTTTGAACTCAACTTTTCCAAAATATAAAAATCTTTCATGTCTTCCTATTGCCTCCACTTGTGGGTCAAATAGAATTTAACAACCTTCCTTTGTTTACTTTTTAAGTTGTAAAAGTCCCTTAAACTCCCTTTGAAATTTAACAGCTAAAAAGTCAAGTCCTTACCTATTACCTGATGCAAATTTTAAAACCCAACTTATTTATTTGTAATTCTAACTTCACCATAGCCTCTCATTACAAATGCATTCATCTAGCTCTTTTACCTTTCATCTCTCAGTTGCCACAGACAAGTTGTCTCTACTAACCTTCCCCCAGTTTAATTACACACACACACACACACACAGTGTTCTTTACAGAATACCACCATGTTCCCAAAAATATTTTTAAAAATAACATCCATCTTCACAAAGGTAATCGTGAATCATGACCCCTGCACTTGAAAACCAACTTAATCCAATTTTCTAACTCCTTTCTTAGCAAGGTACATGGCTTCAGAGGCATTTACAAAATAAAGACAAAAATTATGATAACATTACACATTTCACATAGTTTATTTTGTAAATGATTTATCTGAAGCTGACTTTCTTCCCAAATTGATATATTGAATTCTAGTTTCACCAGTGTTTGGCAATCAATCATATCAGCAATAATTGACAAGAAACTTAAATGGATCAGCCACTTATTTCCTGTGGCTACAAAAACAGGTCAGATTTATTCTGCAGAGAGTAACTCACCTGCTGACTCCCCAAAGCCTGTCCACCATCTACAAGCAACAAGTCAGGGGTCTGATGGAATACTCTCTCTAAGCTGGATGAGCACAGCTCCAACAATACTCAAGAAGCTCGACACCATCCCAGGACAAACCAGCCCACTTGATTACCCTGTCCACCGACTTGAGCATTCACTCTCTACATCCAGCATACAGTGGCTGCAGCATGAACCATCTGCAAAATGCCTTGCAGAAACTTGCCAAGGCTTCTTTGCCAGGACCTCCCAACCCGTGACCTCTACCATCCAGAAGGATAAGGACAGCAGTCACATGGATACACCACCACATGTAAGTTCCCCTCCAAGTCACACACCATCCTGGCTTGGAAATATACCACTATTCCTTCCTTGTTGGGTCACAATACTGGAACTCCCTCTGTAATAGCACTGTGTGGATCCCTTCGCAGTTTAAGAAGGAGGCTCACCCTCACATCCTCAAAGACAACTTAGGGATAGGCAATAAATGCTCACCTTTCCAGCAATGATGCCCACATCCCATGAAAATTTTTAAAATAAATTTCAGTGGTCTACATATATAAAGCTATAATAGTGACTACCTGTATAAGAACAAAATGTTGTGTATATTATTTGTGTACTCTTATGCTACCCATTGCTATATGAGCTGGATAATTGCCTGCCCTGTTACTTGATGTAAAACACCAGGATGTAAATATTATTATGTTGCTCACTGTCATCTCAGCTGGTAGCATGTTCTATTATGTACATCCAAATGTTCAGGACTAACACAAAATGGAACAGATGGAAGGAATAATTTTGTGGAATACTGGTCAGAGTAAACATTGAGTGGTGGGGAAGGATGAATACCTAAGGTAATACTGATGATTATAAAATCATAGAACTTATAACACATAGGGCTGGATTTTGGAAGTGCGCTGCAAGTGGCAGGTAACTTGTTAACATAAAGGTCAATTAAAGCCAATGATCAGAGACTGGAATTTTGCAGTCGGCTTGTGGGCCCTCTGCAGGATCCAGATCCTGGAGGATGCCTGGAGGCAACCTCCCAGTAGCAGACTGGAGGCCAGTGGTACAGGGTCAGTTTAAGGTCCCCCGATCCCCGGCTGCCACCATACCCACGTGACTACAGCTGTGGCCACAGGCCTCCCCATAATGAGTGGCCTGGCAGCTGTGGCTATTTCTTTTTTAAAAGTTAATATAAAGTACTGAGAGGGTGTCTCCATGTTATCTTTTATTCATTCATGGGACATGGGCTTCACTAGCTCAGCCAACATTTATTGCCCATCCCTAATTGCCCTTGAGAACTGAGTGGCTTGCTAGGCCATTTCAGAGAGCATTTAAGAGTCAGTCACATTTCTGTGGGTCTGAAGTCACATGTAGGCCAGACCAGGTAAGGAGAGCAGATGTCCTTCCCTAAAGGACATTAGTGAACCAGATGGGTTTTTCTGAAAATCGTTTTAATTCCAGATTTTTTATTGAATTCAACTTTCACCATCTGCAATGGTGGGATTCAAACCCAGGTCCTCAGAGAATTACCCTGGGTATCTGGAGTACTATCCCAGTGACAATACCACTACACCACTGCTTCTCCATAAATCATCAACCCCAAACCAAACATCCTGTCATAGATGGCCATTTGGTCCATTATACTTGTCAGTATATGATGTCAGACTTTCAACTGAGCTATCTAGCCATGATATTAAACTTTGTTTAAACTTTGTGTCCTTTTTGTGCTCTTACAAAAACACCTCTCCAAATTTCCTTTTAAATGATGTAGACCTCTGCCTCAGTAAAACCAAAGTGTCCCATGGTCTGATGATTGTGTGAAAAAGAAATGAACTACCCATTTCATTCTTCCAGCAATAATTCTCCAGCTGGATCTCTACGTTGCAAGTCACTTCTCTTCAAGCACTGACTAAGGCAAAGCTGGAATCTTTCAGCCTTGAAAAGAAGCAACTGAGAGGAGATTTTGTAGAGAAGTAAAAGGTAGTTAACATACCGAAAAGGTAAATCTAACACTTCAGATTGATGTGTGAGAGTTATCTGTTATTGTTGTCTTTGATCTGCAGTGTGGTAGTCGTGTCCTGTACTTACAGATATGGCTGGAGGTGATACTATTAGCAATCTTTATCATTTATTTAACGTGATGCTAACTATTTACAAGGTAGTCTCTACACGATGATGTAGACTATATATTTCCATGTTCAATGTTAACCCTTTATACTAAATCCCCACCCTCAAGTCTCTGACTCAATAAGTATTATTTACATTATTCTATATCTCCCCCCAAAGCCTCTGTCTTCATCTCTGGTTTGCAGGGATAAGTGTTGTGGTGGTTTCACCAATCTCCCAGACCTTGTTCGGATCTCTCTTTGATGTTGGATAGGATGAAAGTTCTCTATGTTGTCTCTTGAACTCTGCAAAGCAACTTGTGAATCTTCAGAGACTGTTGGTTCTCTGTTCAGGTTATCTTCCTGGTCATATAGATAGTTAATCCATTCAATTAATGGTCTTCCCCTTATTGATATGAGTGTGTTTCTATTCTTTCTCACTATCCCATTCTCTTTTTTAACCAGATAAGATTTTGGACTTTGTGTCTTTTCCAGTGCTTGGCCTTCTCTATTTTGGTCTCTAGTCAAGACTGGGTCGGAGTTCTGGTAACTTGTGCACTCTATGGGCAGAATTTTCCCAGAATTGCACTAAGTGCAGTAGCAGATGGGTAAAATGGAGTCCTACCTGCTGAGGAAAATGGCGGGTTTTCATGCCTTGTCTTCCCGAGTCCAGCCCATCACATATTCACTCCCGCGAAACACGTCGTTTTCATGGTGGGCGGGCTCTCATTCGTTGCTTGCCATCACCCCGCTGTTGCATCACGCTGGCCGCTATCTTTAAAAAGCAGCTGCCAGCAAAGGTCTCATCGCCGCCAGCTCACCACTACTGCCTGGGAGACATGGCCTGCAAAGGCAAAAAGCCTGCAGCCCCCCGCTTCAACAATGGGTCCCTCGAGTGACTGCTGGATGCAGTGGAGGCCCGCCTTGATGTGCTCTACCCTCGCTCTGGCTGCAGGATGGGTAGCAATGTCACCAACCCGGCTTGGGAGGCGGTGGCAGTGGTGGTCAGCACGAACGCCCTGCAGAGGAGGACAGCCACCCAGTGCCACAAAAGGATGAATGATCTCCGTTCTGCCAGGGTAAGTCACTCTTTTCATCAATCCCAACTCTCATACTCACAAACCTATCACACATCCACAGGGCCCTCACTTACTGCCAGGGCAAGGACATCATCATTCACTCTTTCACACACACTGTTCCTTGACTTCAGCTGAATGCCTTCTGGGCCATGGAGTCTGATGGTTGATGGCTGGAATATCTCTGTATCTGACAGAATTGAAACTCCTGCCCTGGTGTCTAACTTGAAGTTTGTTTTACGTCCATTGACCATAATATCTGGACTCCAATAATTTCCATTGGATCCTGTGACCTATCCCAAAAATGGCACTTCTGTTTCTTTTTCTCCTTCAAGCTACTGAATGTCTTCAATTTCTTGGATGATTCTTAATCTTGGCTGTTTCTCCTTTAATTGTTTGGCTAAAACCTGCAACAAACCAATTTAAAATGGTCTCTCTTCTTGCAAGAATTGCGCTCCACATTTTTTGGCAGGGCATTCTTCGCGCTATGTAACCTTTTACTGTGACAACAATAACACCTCTCTTTTTTGTCTGTCTGGGGTTTGGTGTACTGCAACACTTTTGTGCCACAAACTGGATGATATCAGCCTGTTTCTCCACAAGATTTATTTTTCACCTCAAAATAAATTTTAGTTTTGCTTTTGCTCTTCCGCCTGACTCGCTGTCTGTACAGCTTTCAATAGGTTCAAATCTTCCTGTGAATGCAAAGAAATTGGAGAGTGTCTCTTCTAAGACTCTTACAACAATGTGATCTCTAATTAGTTCATCCTTCAGGACTCTGTATTCACAGTTTTCTGCTATTTGATATAGCTCATTAATAAAGGAATCTATGCTCTCTCCCAGTCTTTGGATGTTCCAGTTAAATTTTGCTTGCTCAATAATGGTGCTTTTGCAAAGGTTAAAATAAGCATTGAAGGCTTTAATGACTTCCTCATATGATGCTGCGTCTTCATTTACGCTCTGTCTGACCATAATGTTATCTGCATTACTGCCGATGGCATATAGTAACTGACCTGCTCTTTGCTAGCCTTTTCTGCTAGTCCCGATGCCTGGTGAACCTGCAACACTAGTTTTGCCACTGCTTAGCTTGATCTGGGTGAAGCATGTGGTCGAAGCATTCTGGTAGAGGTAGGACTTATTCCATCTCTTTGTTTTACCGTTGCATCTTCAGGAGTTTGGTTGAAGATTTTCCTGAGCAGTTCTTGTCCTGCAATTGCTTCCCTTGCTGCTTGTTTCATTCACTGGGCTCTTCATTTGTTGTTCCTTGCATCATGTTTAACCATTGCCACCATCTGTTATTGTTGTCTTTGGCCTGATATGTGGTATTCGTTGTCCTGGACTTACTGCTAGGGCTGGAGGTGAAACTGTTAACAAACATTATCTTTTATTTAACATTATGCTAACTATTTACAAGGTAGTGTCTACACAATGCTCTACATGGAACTATCTCTCTCGATGCTCTGTTATCATGTGATCTTACATCAATGATGATGTAGACTATATATTTACATATTCAATGTTAACCCTTTATGTTACAAGTGCGATAATGGGACAGGCATTCAAACTGGCTAATAGAAATTTTTGGATTGATGTCAGGAAATTCAACACACAAAGAGTAAGCAAAACAAGTAAAATATCAGAGGGAAAACTTTAGATTCAAATAGTTGGATGTTATGATGGAGAAATTTCTGGATAAATAGGCTGAAGGGGAATAAATGACCTTGCTCACTCGTTTTATTTGCCATTCTTGTAAAATGTGATTCATTGTGTGACAGATGTTGCATCATTTTAATGATAGAGTAAGGCACACTGTAATTGCAAATCTTCCTTCCTTTCCTCCCTTCTCTTATTTTAGTATTCTCCTTATACAGTGATGCCATCTAAGTTCGCTGAAAGGAAACAATGTATTGTGGTATGAGGTTCAATTTATTCAAGGACTTTGGACAATGCTCATCTTGCTGCAGAGTCATGACTGGTTGTATGTCTGGTTTCTGTGGAGATACATCTGGCTTCATTGTACAAACTGGGTTGCATGCGTGAGCAAGCTTCATCCTCACTGTGCAGAGAGAAGCATTTTGAAAAGAAAAGTCTTTTCTTTTAAGACTGTTTCTATGCATCTGTTGAAATTTTGTAAATTCTAGATACAACTAAGTTTTTAAAAAATGTATTTTAAGCATTTGTTTTAGTTTTAAATTTGTATGTGTGTTCATATACATAAATATATATATATATATATATATATATATATAGAGAGAGAGAGAGAGAGAGAGAGAGACATGCTATTGTTTATAGTTTTTTTTTCATTTTTCCCATTGGCTACCAGTTTCAAACACATTTTTCCTGGATGTCATGTTGACAATCCAATAGTTTGTTGTCCTTTGTACCATTGCTTCCTGCAGGAAATAGAAACACACAGCTATCTATTATTGGTCTGAAGAATCCTTTCTGCCATGCGATCTAGTGGGTTCAAATCCAATTCCATAGGATATGTGGTGCTGTCTTACAGGTGCTGCTTGTTAGCAATCTTTTACCCTGCAATCTTCTCTGCGTAATTCGTCAAAATGAAGTCATGCATCCAGCTTAATTATTCTGAGTAGTGAAAAGGCAAGGTCTGTTGTAAAACAGCTGCAAACATTCTATGCCACCGCCTTCGGTTTCAGAATTGGCAACCATAAAACCTGTTTCAATTATATTTGTGCCATTTATTGATCATTTATGTAGTACTTTAACACAGTGTAATTTGAAGGAATGTGGTTTCCTTGCTATGATAATGAAGGAAAATGGTTTTGATTATAACAAGTATTAAATTATTACTCGCATTCTTTACCAAATTTAGTTAATGTGAAAGAACACATTATAAAGTGTTCCATATGATGTTAGGTTGGATCCCAGACTTAATGGAAATTTAAAAAGACTGAGGCAAACTGTGTGATTTTTCACTGTGACACAGAAAATAATTTTTTACACAATGCTTTTCCCCTGCATAACCAACCTTATGTGTTTGTTGTTCTGAACAGAGCAAATCAAACCAAATCAACCAGAACAAATGACTTGAGGGAATTGGATGTCATTTCATTTACATTTTATTACTTTTTTATCATTTAGCTATATGCCTACTAGATTTTAATTTAGAAGGATAAGATTAACACAAAGAATGGTAATACTGGTAGAGAATGGAAGGTGGGCAAGATTGATGATAGATAGTATGATGTCCACAAATGCTGCAAAACTTAATTGACCACAACAATTACTGGCCTATCAGCCTGTGAAGCTGTCTTGTAACGTTGTCACAGAGCCCATCTCATCGCCTAAAGTGACATGAGGCAACACTTTTTTTTACACGCTGAGTAGAATGCACTGCCTGACAGGGTAGTGGAGGCAGGTTCAATCATGGCTTTCAAAAGGAAATTAGATAAGTACCTGAAGGGAGAAAATTTGGAGTGTTACAGTGTCCGGGCCAGAGACTGGGACTAGCTAAATTGCTCTTGCAGAGAGCTAGCAAAGATTTGATGGCCCAAATGGCCTCCTTCTATTCTGGAACCATTCTTGGATTCGAAGAGCATTATCTTCTTAAGCTAAGGCCAAACAGAGTGCAGGAGAGGAAAAAGCATCAGTGCCAATTTGCAATAACTGTCGGTCTACATCTGAGCCTTTAATATGAAAGTGCATGTTAGTGGTGTTCTTGGAAGTGGAAAAAGACTTATGACATGGTTTGGCCCAATGGATTGCAATATGCCACCATGAAGCTTGAGCTGATTAATTAGATGCTGAATTTCCTGGCAGGGTTCTCAATTGGTGTCAGAAAGGGATCAGCAATTTCCATCAGGTTTTGCCTAACAATGGTAGTTTTGTCGAACTCAGTTCTGACCCCATTGCAAAACTTGGCATTTGTAAATTTGTATAACTCATATTTGTAAAACTCAGCAAAAAATAAAAATTATTTCAGCAGGTACAAAAGTCAGTAGAGTCAACTTTGGAAATTTCATGAAACAATGAAAAAAAGGCGTGATAAGTATCCAGTGAGACTACTGTGTCCCAAACTGGTCTGGCCCACTTTAACCTCTGCAACCTTGAATGACTTAAGACATGAAAACATATATTACTACAAATTTAGCAGTAGCAACTTGATCTAGCCCTGGCTGTAGAGTCATGCGGTCATGGAGTCATTATAGCAGGCCATTTTGCGCATCCTGTCCATGCCAGCTCTCCATAGGGAAATCCAATCAATCCCATTCTCTACCGTATCCCCATAGCCCTGCAAGTTTATTTCCCTCAAATTCTCATCCAATTTCCTTTTGAAATCAATGATCGTCTGTAGGCAGCGAGTTCCGGGTCATCACCTCTCACTGTGTAAAAATGTTATCGCTCACATTCCCCCTACATCTCTTGCCCAAAATCTTAAATCTGTGTCCTCTACTCCTTGTACAATCAGCTAATGGGAACAGCTTTTCTTTGTCTACATTACCTGTACCTGTCATCATCTTGCACACCTCTGTCAGATGTTCCCTCAATCTCCTTTGCTCCAAGGAAAATAACCCCAGCTTCTCCAACCTAACTTTGTAGCTAAAATCCCTCATCCCAGGAACCATTCTAGTAAATCTCCTCTGCACCCCCTCAAGGACCCACACACCCTTCCTAAAGTGTGGTCACCAGAACTGGACACAGTACTCTAGTTGTGGCCTAAGCAGATCTTTATAAAGGTTCAGCACGCCTTCTCTGCTTCAGTACTCAATACTTCACTGACTTAATCTCTACATCTCAACTTTGCCATTGGAAAATCAAAATTTCACATCACGCCTTATCCAGTCACCCCACATGACTCGTTTGCCACTCTTGTGGGCTGCATAAAATCTCACCTATATATTTCGTAAACATTTAAATTTCAAGCCCTAAAATCTCAACAGAAGTTCTTGTTTTCTTCTTAATTCCACCCAAGAGTTCCCCTATACGTTACGGGAGCTTGAGGGTTTTTTTCATTCCTCCTGGGACCAAACCAGATTGTGCCACAGGTCTTAGGAATTCACTTTGACTCTCCTCAGTTTCCCAGTCTGGCACTTAAATATCCAGTGCTCTCTCTTTGTCTGTGAGGATTCCACTTCTGACCTCTTCCAATGGCTTCACTAGGCAGATCTGACAATTTTGATTCCCCCTGAATTTCTACTTTTCATTCTGAGAATAGGCCCCAGAATGAATTCCTGCTTAGTGACTCCAAATCAGGAACACCCCTGGTTCATAATGGCTTCTATGCTCCTTGTTCTGACTGCCAGCAGACACATTACTGCCTCCTCAAAGTCTTCCACGGTTTGCGAAAAACACACACATAAACAAAAGGGTCCCTCCCTCCAATCTATCCCCAGAGCAATGTAGCACACCTGGGATGTCCCAGATAGAGATTTCAACTAATTAACTTCAGTTTAAAACCTGCCCTTTGATCTGAAAAGTATATGGATACTGTTATGATCTCCATAGAGACATTTAAAGTTTAAAGAGAAATTTGAAAACCCAGTGATTATCTGAAAGATATTATGCTACAAGATTTCACATTTTTAAACAAAAACAATCTTTACTGTATATGGAAAAAAAGCAAAGCAAGCAATACTAACTTAACGGTGCAATTTGTCAAGACTTAGAGTATAGACCCAGTTCCCTTTTTACTTTCTCATTTCACCCAAGAATTCCCTTGTACATTATGAGATCTTAAGGGTTCATTCACTTCTTTTGGAATTCAAACCATGTCACAGCTCTCCAGAATTCACTTTAATTTCTCCTCAGTGTTCTCCAAGGTTAAGAGATTTCATAGGAACCCTTCCATTAGCTTTTTGTTAAGCAATCCTTCAACATTTCTTCAAAACCCCATGACCGTGGACTTCTCAGCTCAAGCTTGGGCCTCACTACATTCATGCTCAGTGATTTAAAACTCAGGAACACCCCTGGTTCCTGATGGTCTCTACACTCCTTGTCCTGGCTTTGGACAGACACAGAATGCTTTACAGATTAATGAAGGGAATGATGTTACCTATATGGATTTTAAGAAAGCATTTGATAAAGTCCTGCTTATAAGGCCGGTTAATAAAATTGAAGTTCATGGAATAGGAGAGTCAGTGTCAGTTTGAATTAAAAGTAAAAATTGGCTTAAGGACAGAAAACAGTGAATTATGGTAAATAGTTGTTTTTCAAACCAGGAGATGGAAGACAGTGCTGATCCACAAGGGTCACTGCTAGGACTACTGCTTTTCTGTATTTATGACTTGGATATTCGGAATTTCCTAGCAGATTCCTCACTCTCTCTTTCTCTCTGCCTTCTCAAAGCAAGCTGTTTTTTTCACTGAGGGTTACTGTAGATTTCTTCCTCTAACTTCAAGCTAGGCAAATATCCCAGCCTATTTTTCCCTCACAAACACTTTCTCCAAACTGAGCATGAGCTCCCACCCGCATTCCATGCGGTGAATGATAAAATAGTATTTTCTCTGCTTAAGGTGCATGCTTGATTATCATTTATCTCTTTAGCTCCCTCAACTTTCAGTGAGTTGCAATTGTCTCTGTCCACTTCCCAATTGAACTGCTGACTGCATGATTCTGTAAGTAAACACACACACAAATTAAAACAAAGGAACCTCCCTAACCTCCACAGCAATGTGCCATACTTGGGATGCTCCCAACAGGAATGTAAACTAATTATCTTTTACCTTCAAAAGAACCCTTTTGATTCTGTGATCCACATGACTAATTTATATCTCCAATGGAGTTAACAACCCTTTTTCCAGACTTGCTGATTCCACCAGAAAAAACCCTTGTTTACAAAGGTGCTTTTAACTTCTTTGGTCTGGCAACTACATGATTAATCTTAATCCCTTATTAACGTAACTGCAGACCTCCTGTCCCTATCAAAAGCTCAATGATGGATCATCCATTCTTTAAATTGTCTCACTTCTAACTCTAACCTCATTAAATAAGCATAGGTTACTCTTTAAACTATAATTACCGAAAGTCTGCTTGAATTACCCTTGCTTCAGGTTGTTTATCAGGTTCTCAATCAGATGTTTCCATTTACTTTATTTTTAACACTTAAATTCCTAAAACTTAAAAGTTTTACCTCTAACACAGATGAATTCTGGAATCGGATATTCACAACAATATTTAAAGATCTTCCCTTGTTTACCAGTTCTTTTCTTTGATTGGGGACCCACATGAATAATTTAAACCCTTCATGAAGACAACAGTAGACATTACAACTCTACCAAGAAACTCAAAAAGGGGCCATCCATTGTTTACTGTTTTCACCTCTAACCGTCAGCTAATTAAATAAACATAGACCGCCCTTTGAATTATAATCTGTTTAGGTCTGTTGACCAACATCTCAAACTCAGTTTTCTTCTCCATTTACCTTACATTTTACTTTTCAATCCCAACCTTCAGGTTTTATTCCTAAAACATATGGATCATGAAATTAGACATTTTTGCAACCATCACATTCACTGTTTGCCACACCTGCAAGTTTGGTATCATTGTCAAATTTTGAATTTTATTCTGCATTCCAATATTCAAGTTATATATACAAAAACACAGTGGTCTTAGCACTGACCCTTGGGGATCAGCACTGTCTGAAAAACACCGCAACTCACTGTTTCCTGTCTTAAGCCAATTTTTATTTAACCAAGCTGACACTGAACCTCCTATTCCATGGACTTCAATTTTGTTAACCAATCTTATATGCTGGACTTTATCAAATTTTCTTAAAATCCATTTGGTAACATCATCGTATTCCCTTCATTAATCTTCCCTGTTAGTTAATCAAAAATAGATTAGCCAAGCATGATCTGCCTTTTACAAATTTATACTGGCTATCCTTAATGAACCCAAACCTGTCCAAATACCTGTTATCTTTTTCCTCTGCTTATTATGTCTAAAACCTTGCCCTTCACTGATGCTAAACTGCCTGACCTGTAGTTACTTGAAAGTCCTTCTACCCTTGAATAAGGGTGTCATATTTGTCTTTCTCCAATCCTCTAGTACTTTCCTCATATATAGGGCAAATTAGAAGATTATGGCAAGCCCTTCTGCTAGCTCCACTCCCAGTTCTTTTCGCAACCTGGAATGCAAAACATCTGGACCAGGTGACTTACCTACTCTAAGCATAAGCAGAATGTACTGGGAAGTCTGGCTATCAATGTTCACTCTATCCATTAACTTTACCATTCCCGCTTCTGCTAATATTTTGTCAGCATTCTCTTCCTTAGTGAGCACCAATACAAAGTACTGGTTAAGTATTCCCACCATGCCCTCTCATATTTTTGTCCCCAGTAGGGTCCACTTCACCTGTTACTACTCCCTTTTTAAAATTTGTTCCTGATATTTGGGTGTCGCTAGCTAGGTCAGCATTTATTACCTTAGAGAAGGTGGTGGTGAGCTGCATTCTTGAACTGCTGCAGTCCATGTGGTGTAGGCACACCCACTGTGCTGTTAGGAAGGGATTTCCAGGAATTTGACCCAGTGACAGTGAAGGAACAGCAATATAGTTACCATCACTTACAATTTACATGGCAAGAGAAGATTTTTTGGTTCCCTTTCATGTTAACTGCCATTGTATTTTTATATTCTCTCATCACAAGTCTTATTTTCCTCTTCACTTCCCATCTCGACTTGTTGGCCTGAATTTTATGCTGTGAACGGGAACGTTTCCCATTTCACAGAGCGTAATATTAGGCACAATGATGTCGGGCGGCATTCCCGATGTCATCATGCTCGTTTTAGATAATACCCTGCGTGGGCAGGTCAAAAGGTCGAGAACCCGCCCCAGTTATTTAAATACCCATTTAAATGCCTATTGAGGCAATTAACAAGTGCGCAGGGTGCAATAATACCGGCTGAAGGCAATAAAATGCCTTAATCACACAAGGTGTGAAACTCGTTTTTTTAGGGCAGGCTTGTTAAGGCGGGTTTTTAAATTGCGACTGAGAGCAGAGTCTCAGCTTCGCACTTCCGAAAGCTCTGGTTTCAGGAAGTGCTCACTTAACTGGGCCTTGCAGAATTTAGGATTGCATTTCTTTAGAAGGACTGTGCGCTCATAGGGAGGGGTCTTCAGAAACCTCCATTCTCTCTTTCAACTAGGGGTGAGTGTTGTAATCTCTCCTACATGGATGAAGACTGTGGTGTCAATAGGAGGAGAGGAAGAGTAGAAGGGCGAGAGGAGCTAGAGATCAGAGGGAGGCCATGGAGGCAATTGCTGCTCTGGATGGGGACAGACTAGCACAAGGCCCTGACGGTCAGACAGAGCCTGGAGAGGCTCCTCGCAGGCAACAAAGACACTACGCAGCACCAAGGGTGTGCAGGCAGCACTCCAGCTATCTCGAGATGACAGAAACCTAGTGCCGAAGAAGGCTGAGGCTCTCTCGGGCAACTGTCACGTCCCTTTGTGAACTGCTTTCTGGGGAGATTGCGTCAAACTGCCTTGGGGGCCACCCAATGCCTAGCGCCTGAAGGTGACAGTAGTGCTCAACTTTTTTGCTACTGGGTCCTTTCAAGCAGTATCTGGGGACATTGCAGGGATAACCCAGCCGGCTGTACATCACTGCATCAAGGTCTTCACTGACGCAATGTCCAGGAGAGCCAGAAATCACATAGCTTTCACCACTGATGCCCAAAGCCAGATGGGGAGGGCCTGAGGCTTTGCAACAATTGCTGGTTTCTCCAAGGTGCAGGCAGCAATTGATTGCATCTATGTAGTCATCAAGGCTCCTGCAGGGCAGCCCTGTGCCTTCATCCTTAATCTGCCCCTCAATCAATGTGCAACTTGTGCGTGGCCACAAACAATGTGTAATGCAGCTGTGCGCCAGGTTTCCAGGCAGCAGCCATGATGCGTACATCCTTAGGAATTCGCAAATACCAGCTCTTTTCACCGGACCCAATGCATTGGAAGGTTGGCTTCTGGGAGATAAGGGTTATCCTTTGAAGAGATAGCTCATGACGCCTGTGTGGGCCCCAAGAACTGAGGGAGAGAGACAACTTAATGACAGTCATACCAGTACCAGGGCCATTGTGGAGTAGACCACTGGCCTCCTGAAAATGCATTTCAGATGCTTGACAGATCAGTTGTTTTGCAATACTCCCCCTCATGGGTCTCCCTGATGGTTGTGGTCTGCTGTATCCTGCAAAACATAACTATTCAAAGAGGAGACACTTTGGAGGATGATGAGAGGCCAGAACAGGAGTAGTCACCTGAGGACAAAGGACAGGATGAGGCAGGGGAACATAGCAATGCCGTGGTGCATGTGCCTGGACGTGAGCGGGCAGATGGCCACGAGACTAGAGAAGCCTTAATACAGCAATGGTTTGTGTAGAGCCCTGCAGAACACCAATGTCACATAAGTGGGAAGAAAGATCCCCCCCCATCTCACAATTACAAGGAGAAACGCCTGATGCCCTCACAAGCCACACTTCTCCAATAACCCACAGAAATATACATTTTCTTTAGCCCTCCCTCAAATTTGGAAATCCTATCTTCACCCACCAAAACAAATCACACATCTCCCAGCTCTGAGAAAGAACACACAGATGAGAGAATATAACTTTGCAGTTTAATGTGAATGATTAAAAAACAAAAAAACAATGAGAATGAGAGATCTCACCCCTGTGCCCCTCATTGTGAGTAATGTGAATAATGACAGAAACGTTTGCGTGTGCTCTGGTGCAGTGTTCCCCCTCACTTGCGGCTGCACTGGAGAGAGGTGTCTGATCTGCCACACCCCTTGCCCTGGCGGGCATCCTCTGCATGTCTTAGGCATCTATTGTTCATTACGAACAACTCCAGAGGCTCATCATCCGACTTGGATTCAGACTCTAGCTCACTCCAAGCGCTCCTGTGACTGCCTGAGGGCTGTTCCTCCATAGTGTCTGGGAGCCGCACATGCAATTGTGAAGTGCCCTCATCAGTGCATATATTACCCCTGTCCGGCATGCTGATCCTTGCTGAAGTGCCAGTATCTGCAATGGTGTTGGGTCAGAGGTCGGAGCCCCTGCAATAAATCCTGAACACATTGTAAAAACTCAATTTCCTGTACTCCTTTTGGAACCTCATCTTGCCGTTTTATTTGGGAGTTAAAATCTCCATGTTTTTTTTTTGTTTATTGATTTGTGGGATGGGCATTGCAATCAAGGCTAGCATTGTTGCTTGAGCAAGTGGTCTCACTGGCAGTGCTGCCGAGCACATCATGGGGGAGAATTTCCCCCCAATTTGGGGGGGAAGAGCGGAAGCGGGTGCGCCCCCAATTGGGGGTGAGCCGCCATTTTACGTGGGTGGGCCAATTAAGGCCTGCCCACCGTGACGTCTGATGGGAAGCACTATGCGCTCCCTGTGCGGGTGGGGGGGGGGGGATTCCCTCAGCCGGGAGTGTGCTTTTTAACGCATGCGCACGAACGAGTGCACAGTCTCCCTGAGGCTAAGTGCTGCCTCAGGGAAATCGGCTAGGAATTAATATTTGTAATACAAATAATAAAACAAATTCCCTGACATGCCCCCTCATGTGACACTGTCACATGAGTTGGGACACGTCCATAACTTTTTTTGAAACCTTTAATAAAAATTTAAATACTCTCATGAAATCTCATCCCGCCCGTGGATGAGGTTTCATGCTTTTTCCGCAGCCCGCCAGGGCTCCCGGCCTACCCACCAACCTTAAGGTTGGACGGGCAGGTCCATTGATAATTTTAATTAGTTTTTCAATGGCCTCAATTGGCCATTGACAGGTCGACGGGCGCACAGCTGATTCGGCTGCGCCCCCGCCGACCTGAAAATGGAAATGATGCAGGGTGACGTCAGGAGTTCCGCCCGACGTCATCCTGTGTAATTTTACACATTGGCGACCGGGCCCCGCCCCCACTTGCCGACCGGAAGATCCTGCCCATGATTTAGATCCACTGTGATCCTGAATCTTAAACCTTGGGCTTTTCCACCAAGGAAAGCTGCTGATGATGGAGGCTCCTGCTATGAGAGATTTTTTAAGTGAGGAAAATAATTGTCATTGATACAGAGGGTCAGAAAAAGAAATAAACTTGGCTGTTTTCCTTTCCCTTTTCCTTATAAATATTATTACATTATACTTTGAACTTTTCTATTTGCTTCTTTTTGGGAAAGGGGTTGAAAATACGTATATTGGGACAATTTTTGGGTTCTATGATTTTTGTTTCCTCGAGTTGATAACAATTTACTTTCAGTCCCCAAAAATATGGGTGGAATCTTTTGGAGGCAAAGAGGGTCTTGCCCACTGGGTAGAGCGCAGACAAGGCCCCTGCATCATCTCTTTCAGAGAAGGCTCGTCACATCTTGTGCCACTCAGGTACTTGTCAGGCCAGCAACGGGCACTTCCCCTGGGATCAAGGACCCCTGGATCCCACCTGCTGAGAGCTGCTGGCCAATCAGAGGCTGGCAGCTCTTCTATACTCAGCAGTGCCAGCAGGGAGGCAGTGGTTGCTGCTGGCACAACACTGACCCAAGATCTCGGATCGAGGAGGGACTCAGGCAAAGGTGAGAAGGTGAGTGATGGCAGGAAGGGGGTTGCGGGGTTGGGGGTCATGGGGGAGGGGTGCTGGCAGCAAGGGTAGGGCGGTAACTTTCAGTGTCAACCCCCACCCCCCCCCCCCCCCCCCGCCCACCTTCCTGATGCCAGGCCCCTCAATCAGGCACTGAGTAGCTTTGAATGAGGGACCCCCTTCCCCCTGCCTCTGGAGACCACAAGCAAACATGGGGAGTGCACATAATTGCTCCCTGTATTCCATTATTGTCCAGTAGGTCATTTAAATTAGACCATAAAGGAAGTGGAAGAGAAGCTTCAGCATGATAGGATCAATGGGAAAAGAGGGCGCATGAGAAAGGGGTCTTCCAACATCAACTATAATAGAAGTATAACAATCTCTCATGAGGTGAGAATGACTGTCATTGATATCAAAGAACACTACTAAAATTAAAGTCATCAGTGGGAAGACTCTGCACCAGCTGGATACATACCCAGCACAAAGGAAAATGGCTGCAGCTGTTGGAGGCCAATCATCCCAGCCCTGGGACATCACTGCAGTAGTTCCTCAGGATAGTGTCCTAGGCCCAGCCATCTTCAACTGCTTCATCAATGATCTTCTCATTATCATAAGATCAGGAGTGGGGATATTCGTTGATGATTACATAATGTAGCCCCATTTGTAATGCTTCAGAAAATGAAACAGTTCATGCACACATGCATAAGGCCTGGACAACATTCAGGCGTGGGTTGATAGTTAGCCACCATTTCTGCCACTCAAGTGCCACACTATGAAAAGCTCCAAAGAAGAGAGAATCCAACTACCTCCTTTTGATATTCAATTGCATTGCCATTGCTGAACGCCCCTCCACCAATATCCTGGGAGTTACCACAGACCAGAAACTTAACTGGTCTAGCCATATAAATACCGTGGCTATAAGAGCAACTGGGAATTCTGTGGCGAGTAACACCCCTTCTGGCTCCCCAAAGACTGTCCACCATAGACGGGAAACGTAGCCTGTGATCGATGGGTGGAGCAGACAATCGCAAACTGGTTTCATGGCAGCGTGAAACTGATTTTTGGCCTTCTCGCCATATTGTCCATCACCCCCCCCCCCCCCCCCCCCCCCCCCCCACCAACCTCTGCCTGCCAGAACACCCAATGCCAACAGGGCCAGATAATTCTGGCCAGGATTCTTGGTCATGATGCTCAGTGGCCATTTTGTTTGCCATCCCACCTCCATGCATCTGCTGTAAAACCCGACTCATCTGATCGGGGATGGGAAAATTTCAGCCCAGGAGTGAGATGAAATACTCTCCGCTAGCCTGGATGAGCGTAGCTCCAACAATACTAAAGAAACTTGACACCATTCAGAACATAGCAGCCCGCTTGATTGGCACCCCATCCATCACTTAAACATCCACTCCCCTCATCACCAGCACATAATGGCTACCGTATGTACCATCTACAAGATGAACTGCAGAAACTCACTAAGATTCCTTCAACAGCACCTTCCAAACCTGCAATGCCTATCACCTGGATAGACAAGGGTGGCAGGCACATGGGAACACCACCATCAGCAAATTCCATTCCAACCATTCATTCATTGTTGCTGAGGTGAAACCTTGGAACTCCCTTCGTTACAGCATTGAGTATACCAAAACCACAAGGACTGCAAGAAGGCGGTTCACCTCCCTCCACCTTCTCAAGAACAATTAGGGAGGGGCAACAATCTTGCCAGCGACGCTTATATCCCATGAATGAATTTTTTTAAATCATGCTGATTCACCTATCTTTCAGATTTTGTTGATTGCTAAAATATATTTTCCCAGTAATCCAGCCATATCATGCAAAAAATACAATGTTTTAAGTTAGAAAAAGATCTATTGCACAGCATATAGATATTTCAATTTATTTCAAAATGCTATCCTCACTTGAATGATCATGTGAAGGTCATAATAAATTTTGTTGTATGTTTCAGTTGGCACCTGTAAAAAAACAATAGAGTTAGTGACCTAGAAACATGGCATCATCCATTTTTGTGTGTCTTACCAGCTTTCAAATGGGGAGGGGCTGAGGATCCCCACATTTTGGGCCTCGGACCTCTTTGTAATGTAGCTGGTGCCCTGGTAGGAGCCGCCACTGGTTAGTGTTTCCATCTCCAGGTAAGTGATTGGGTCAGATTGTGAAAGTCTTATGCAGTCCATGATCAGGGTTCAGTGGGATCTAATAGATCGATTGCAGGCCTCGGGAGTACTGTTGGGGTGGGGATTGTTGTCACTGGGGGTGTGGCCTGGAGGTCAGAGGTGAGCGTAAGATCAGAGATCTCTGAATCAGGGAAGAAGTGATTTTAGTAAGTACTTAGCTTCTTTCATTTGCTGTTTAGAGTTGGTGTTCCCGGAGGCAATCAGCACTGGCACTGGCTGCCTCAGGGCAAACCTCAGTTGCAGCAGGGACCAGAAGAAGGTGTTAGACCCCAATTTGCATATGCAAATAGTTAACACCTGCTGCAGAGGTGGGTGAACGATTTCTTGTATTTGCCTTCTACCAGATGCCCTCTGCAGCTGGAATGTGTGCGTGCACATCAGAGGCCATTGTGATCCACAAAAGGTGACTGTAGCAGTCAATCAACTGATGATACTGATCTCAATTCTGTGCCTATGCTATCCATTACCAACAATCTTGAATTAAGAAAGCAAGATAGGCAAGCAATTGAGCACATTGGTACCTGTTTTTAGGAGTTACAAATGCTCCTAGTGCTCCAAAATGGTGTCTGTGATGCATGCAAATGCCTGTGGGTGACACCATATTGTGTGATTAATTCTTGCCTGTTGATTACAATGCAGGGATCATGCCAACTTCATGCCATTGTTATAATCCCCAGCTGAGGTTACCACTGGTAAGCCTGATCCCAGGGTGGAAATCAGCTTGATAGATTCTAACTTGTATTTGTTTGTTTAGATATGTGGAGAATAGCTACTGAACAGAGTCACTGGAGTCAGCTAATGAACTTTTAACAAAAGCATAAAACATTTATTTAATAAGAAAAGATGAACTATATTACAATACTCCTTCACTCACAACCATACCTTTACAGATGTATACAGATTTGTAAGGATAACACAAGTTACAAAAGCTATCTTATACTCTAATGTTCACTGTAAGTACAGTCCATGTAAACCAATTGGCGACCGGTGGTCAGACACACCACACTCTGAAACCAAGTGACAGATGCCACCCCAGACAGATGCTATGGATCTCTCCTCAACTCCCCCCAGATGCTTGTTACACGGTGAGCCAACCAGTCTCGCTGAACTCAGTCTTTCATATGAGGGTGAAATCCCTACTTTCCAAGAACTCACCTTGGAATCTTCTCCCAAACTGATGCTTTCTCTCAGACACCTTCCGCAAGGGTTCACCTCCAGGATTTCGAACTCTCCTTCTTTCAGGCTTTCTTCCATGCACTCACTCTCACCGACTCAGCCGTCAACAGTACACCACTGCTTAACATGCCCATACCAAAGAGTTACAGAGCTTCAGTTGCCTCTTTGGACCTTCTCATTTTTCACAAGCCTTTATATCTTTCTATCGCTTTGACTCTGCTTTCCTGCAGCTTGGAGCTTTAAGCTTGAAGACTTTCTCTACCCCTTATACTTAATTTTATTTAACAGGGCCTTTTCCAGGTTCCTGTCCTTCCCTTTGACTAGAAGGTCTGCTTGGGACTTTCTCCTGTTCTACTCCCCTGGATTCTTGGGGACTTTCTTCTTTAGATTGGGACTGGCTATCTGTCCCATTTGCTACAGTCTCTCCCTGGCAACTACTTTCAACCAACTTTAGCTTGGAACTGGCTATATGAGCCTTCTAGGCTGCTTCTGCTTGACAGCTGTCTTCAAAACTGAACTCAAAAAATGCTGGTTCTAGTTTTGTCTGTGTGTGTCTGTGAGAGGAACCTGCCTCTCTGGATCCTTGTTGCTAGGCAACAGCCCAGTTTTTCTACTCTTGCGTTTGCTTAACTTCTCTTACAGTCATAAACTCTCATTAGAAATGCAGGCACATTTAAACATGAAATTACAACTCAACTTGACCTTTTCTTAACACAGATACAGAGATACAAATCAAGCTTAAACATTAAAGCTAAAACTCATTCATAACACCCATTGATACGAATATAACTTACTTAAACTATCTCTATTTCCTAACACCATTTTAGACACCATATTGGTTAAGGACATTAGCATGTATGTAGAAGTATCAGGAAAAAGTATGCAAAGCAGGCAGAACATGATGTCAATCAGTGTGTAGTGCTGATTTGTGCAAGTGGTGCCTTTTTCAAGCTCGATGCTCCAACCAACACCTCTTCTTAACCTTACACAGCTAAACACACATTCAGAAACAGGCAAAACCCACCAACCAGTGTTAATTAAAAGGATTACCAGTCACTTATAGGTTGGTTACTGATTGATCTCTTCTAGCAGTAACTTCAACTCTAACAAGTGTTTGAGCTTTCTATAGTTGCTTCAAGTTGCAAAAAATTAACAGGGAATAGTGTGGAAGATGCTGAAGGAATTTTTTACTGACTTCAATACTTCTGCATTAGTAGGCTTGACCATTGGAATAAAATGACTTGGAGAATTATCAGAGGTCACGCAGAGCAGTACAATCTGCTTGAAGAGGGAGGAGGAGGAGCAGGAGAAGGGCTCTGAGCAGGAAGCAGTTCTGCTCCCTGAATCAGCGAAGAACAATGTGTGTGATGTCTACATTTCAGAAGGGATGTCCTTATTGAAATCTGGCACCTGCTACAGCCACAGAGCAGGTCAATGATCGCAAGTGATGGTTAAGGTGACCCTTGCGTATATACGTATGGTTTCTTCCATGCTGGAGCTGGAAATATTTGCAATATTTCTCAGTTTGTTCACTCTTGCGTAAGGGAGATCACCGAGGCTCTCTATTTAATGAGAGTTAATGACATCTAATATCTCATATCAGAGACAGGCAAGCAGAATGAGCATGTAGCTTCCCAGCACATGCTCCAGTCAGAGTGCACCTTCCGTTTAAGAGGTGTGGCTAGCTTTAAGCAGTAAAGGATAGCTTTAAGTAGTGCTAGCCACTCACAATAATTGCTTCCTGCTGGTGTGTACAGCCAATGAGCAGAATGGTAGCACTGGCAGGATGCAGAGATAATTCAAATAAGGAGGCAGCATGAAGCTGGCATGATGCCTGTATTGCAATCAACAGGCAGGAGTTAATCATATATCATGATTTCTCTGCATGTTTTAGAGGGGGTGGGGGCTATCCAATTTAGTTGTTTACCCTTTATCAAGCCTATCCTCACATTGCTCCAGTAAAATATTTAAAATTAGTAAAAACTGTTGAAATAGTCATTTTTTATTCTTAGAAATAACATATAAAAAGCAATTTGTTGGACAGCCTAAATCGATTTTAAAATTGCAAATTTTAGCTTTATAATGATGGTGGTTATATCCCACTGGTGACTAAGTCTGTCGGAGGTCTGTTAAAGTATTCAGCAGGGTTATATTGCAATTATATTAAAAATTATTTTGATCTGAGATAAGATGTGTCTGCATTATCTAGTGGAAAATTAAATGGCTTTGTTCTGAGAAAACATTGCTTATACTCACTGACTGGATGATGCTATTTAATGAATGTGTTTTTCAGTCCATTGCGGAGTTTTACTTGGAGCTGGTGTACTTGGTCACCGCTTTTGTCCCTTCCGACACGGTGTGCTCGGTCAGTTCCCCAGGCAGCAGCAGGCGCACGGTGGTCTTGATCTCCCAGGAGCTGATGGTGCTGCACTTGTTGTAATGGGCCAGATGGGAAGCCTCACCCGTGATGCGCTTGAAAATATCGTTCACGAACGAGTTCATGATGCTCATGGCCTTGGAGAAGATGCTTGTGTCGTGGTGAACCTGCTTCATCACTTTGTAGATGTAGATAGAGTATCTCTCCTGCCTCGACCTTTGCAGCTTTCTTTCCGCCCTTTGCTGACAGTTTCTTTAAAGCTTTTTTGGCTCCCTTCTTGGGAGCTGCTTTCCTCTCATCAACCATTTTCAATTTCAGACACAATTATTATAATGCACTGTGTTATCTAATCTCTGTTAATTACAGGTAATGCATTTCTAGTTCAAACTGGAATTTCTGGCATTAATTTAATTGACTTGCTTTGTATATTTGCAAAACTCATTGTTAAATGGAGTTGGGGGACCATAGGAGCATTGGACAGAAAAGATTTCAGACTGATCATCTCAGTGCTGCTACATCACAGACAGTTTTGAGACCAGTTCCTACCTGAAATGATGTGGCGTTGACATTCCTGCCTTTAATGATTGCTATGATTCATTTTCTGGCCAGTCAGTTTTGCATATATGTACAAAGCTCCACTCACCAACTCATCAGATACATTTTTAATGTTAGCATAAAAACCTGACAAGGAAGTTGGCTCTTTGCCATTATTTAAACATTTTAAAACGTTCCCAAGTGGCCCAACAATAATCTGCAAAGTTTGCTGTTGTAGAGAAGCTGTTGTGAAGCTGAAGTAGTAATTACTTTCTTGAGGTGGTCCCATATGACAAGCCTGAATTCAATTTAGTCGACTTCAGTTCCTGAGTCAGACAATGCAGTTTATATTGATGCAAATTCTATAACTCACCTGTCACTCAGTAAATAGCCACAATACATATTCTTTTACACTTATGGTAAGAGCAAATATATGTGAGATTTGGCTATTATTTTATAATAAGGAATGTCAAATAATACACCCTAGCACTGAATAAGCACCCAGGGAAAAATAGGCTGCAGATACCCGCCCATGAAAGCAAACTTTCAGTCCCATTGAGCTTGACAACTGGGCCTACATGGCCCGATTTCTAGGTGATTAATTTTGGTGAAAATGGGATGTATCCTTCTCAGAATATGACTTTATCACTCTTTGCAACACACATTCACCAATAATGTATATGCAATGGTCTATGGGCCTCCTGTGTCACAGCTGGTACAAGGTTTCACAGCTACTCTACATGACCCATCTCCTAAGCCTACTGGTTGGCAATTACTTTCTTCAGGTTGCTCATTATCTTTTACCCAGAAAAGCTCTTCTCTGCATGTATCTGTCACCTTTGTGGCCTATTTCAGTTTAGTCCTCCATTGTAACTTCCTTGACAGTCCTTCCTGCTGATCTCCATTACAATTTCATTTTACAGAGCTTCCTGATGTGAGCAGTGGATCTCAACAGCGTATGTTTTTGATCTCAGAGAATAAAAATCATGTAGAGTTGACGGGCAATGCCTCAGGAGGAAAGAAAAGAAATTATAGGCTCCAATAAACCAAATTGTTCTCATTCACCTCTAAGTGAATAATTTAATAACAGCCTAAGCATAAGTCTGGGAAAACTCGTGATTGCACATTATATTCTTCAACCAAAATGTAGGGAGTCTAACAATATGTGGAAACAATGTACAACAGAACAAAAAAAAACTCCATCTTTTTTTTACATATAATTAAGGCTTGAACAGTCAATTTGCAGCCAGATCTGACAAAAGATGATTTTGTAACAGCAACAGGAATTTATTAGACACTTCCATTATTTTTGATTGTTTAAACCTTCTGGTTTGCATGCTATAAGATCTCTTGTTACAGGTCTCGAAGACATATAATTAGGCTCAGTCTCCTAATATGAATAGTAGAACCAAAGCGGCTAACAGAACAGAAGGAGGCTATTTGTTCCACTCTATCTACACTGGCTCTTTGTTGGAGCAATCCAAAACTAATCCCATTGCTCTGCACTCACTCTATAGCCCTGTATCTTCCTTTGCTTCAAATGTGTACCTATTTTCCCCTTTAAAGTTGGAATGGTCTCATTCTCAGCTCCCTGTGACAAGAATATCATAGTCTAACAACCCTCTGTGAAAGGATTTTATTCCTAATCTCTCTCCTCACTTGTTATGGATTTCAACACAGTTAGCATAAAAATTATTTTCATTTGCTATTCCTATCCAAAACAAATGGGGTAATGGCAAAAACAGTCTTGGAAATTTGGTAGCAAGGACTAGCACTACCTTGTTCCTTTGACTTTAGTACCATCCCTTCATTTCTGTCAGGACCACTGATGGAAATGCCTTCCCCACTCTCTGCATGCAAATACTGTACTAGCGGAGAGGTGGAAGCCTGGCTCAGAGCCGTTTCCTCCAGTCTCACCTCCCCTTCCTTTTTGTTCTCCTGAACCACCAGGACATGTCTACTGGTAGACCCTGCAATAGAGGCAGGAAAGCCCCCAAGTCCTTGGAAGGAGAGATAGGGCTTGGTGGTACATTGATTTCCCTCCATTTCGTGACAGCTTCTCACTTGTTGAAGGGACTCAGTATCAACTGCAGCTTCAATAAAAGCTTAGAAGTAGTCTGAGGCTCTTCCATGCCTTTATCATGATGCTGCAAACATAGTCTAGCAATAGCACTAACAGTATATTCTGCCCTTGCAGCGGTGATAGACTCTCACTTGCTGGTAAGGATTCCGGTGGAGCACACTCTGAATACCTAATGATCCCTGACCTAGGGTCATGATTTTGGTGGGTTCAGGGCAGTAGATTGGGAATCCAGGTCACCAGGTTTAAACCTAAACACATTCACCTGGAAGTTCTTTGGCATTTTCTTGACCGTTCACTGTAACTTTGATGGAAGATTGGTGGAAATCCCAAGGAAATACCATAAATATTTATGCATTTTCTTGCATTTCTGCTGAAGTTGCAACAGGTGATTGGAAAGACCCCTGAATTTCTGGCCCATTGGCTCAGAACTTACTCCTGCAAACATGGCAGTGATAGCCAGTAATTAATATGATTCTTTTGTTCTGTCTTTTAATTTTACTAAGACATGAGTTTGACCAGTTCCCTCTTTATTACTGCACTAAACATCCCAACGACTGTATTTACCTTTCTCATTTGAAAATAGAATCGCTTGCATTCTCTCTTCCCTTCTGCTTGGTAAAGTTATAATGATTATAAACAAAGTCACACTGAAAACACCAAATGTAAGAAAAGTGTTTACATCATGATCATTTCAGAAATATCCACTCTGGCCTCTGGAACCAGCTCCAACATGGCTGATTACAAACTTGCAGAATCTAAGCAAGTAGGAGAAGGTGATGAGGCACCGTGCACCTCACATGCTCATATTTTCGACAGTTATGAGAAGCAGAATACAGTATTAAGGGGCTGGAATATGATGGGCAAAGCCATAAAGATGCACAGGATAAAGCTATTTTACCCAAAGGACACCTGCCGAAAGTCGGTATATGGTAACAGACTTACCAGAATGGTCCATTGATTGGAGGAATGCGACCATTGTAGAGCGAGAAGGGAAAGCTACATGAAAATTCAATTATTTGCTAAATATTCTAGGCAATGGATGAGAGGTAAGATCTATGAACTGGCAAAATGCGGTGAAACTGCGGAAAGCTAGAAAACACAGTATGAGTTCCCATAGTGGATCTTGAAGTGTGATTGTGGCCCTTGGATATGATCACGTACTTGCAATTGAAGCTCTGATCATGGGAGGAAGAGGCCAGGTGGCAGTAGTCCAGAAAGAGATAGGAGGGCAGGTAGAGGCTGTAATTTGACTAGAGCAAGGACTATAGAACAATCTAGGAATGCCACTAGAAGTAGAAGTCCTTATAATTGTGAATTTTTGGTGGCTGCAAACAAACTAGAAGATAAATCGATAAGAGATGTGAAGCAATAAGAGTTGGGTAGTTGGAAGGAATTCGGTGTTTACTCTGAAGTGCCAGATAAGGGACAGTTGGCCTTATCAGACAGGCCTTAGCACACAAGTGGATATATTACAGAAAAAGTACTTCCTGATGGGACATATAAGGCTAAAGCAAGACTAGTGTCTTGGGGTTTCAAAGAGAGACTTGGTGATCAAGATGTTAGAATGGATTCCCCCATGGCAGGAAAAATGATCTTGGAGGATTTTCTTAGCTCTCTTAGGCACACATTCTTGGGAATGTAAGTCGATTGATATAAAAGCCACATTTTTGCTGGGTGAAAAATTTCAAAGAGAAGTGTTTTTGAAACCATCTAAAGAAGCAAATGATGTAGAAGGGAAACTGGGGAGATTAAACAAATGCGTTTATGGATTAAACGATGCATTGAGGGTATGTATTTCTCAGTTAGGTCTGCCTTGCAAAAGTAGGTTGTACTCAGATTAAAGCAGACCAGAAATGTTCTACTGATAACACAAAGAGAAACTCACAGGCATCTTTATGATGCATGTTGATGATTTTATATGGGGATATTCTGTGGAATTTGAGCAATTTATTATAGATAAGATAAAAGGGGAAATTAAGATTGGAAGTCAGGCTTTAGGGCCTTTAAATATATAAGGTAGACATTAAGCAGATAAGGTCAGGAATAACCTTGAATAAACAATCGTACCTCAAAAGTGTTAATTGTTAATTGTATCCCGATAAATCAGGCCAGGTCCTCACAGAAAAATGATCTTGCATCCAAAGAAGAAACAGAACAGTTAAGAAGCTTGTTTGGACAGTTAAACTGGCTATGCAATCAGACAAGAGCGATGCTGTGATGTATTGGAAGTTAATATAGTGATGAAACATGTTGCAGTTGAGGAGGTTTGGAGGGAAAATAAAACATTAAAGAAATTAAATTCAGAGAAATGCGCAATCAAGTTTCCAGCCATGGGTGACCCAAAAGATAGGAAGTTATTTTTTAGTGATGCTTCCCATGCCAATCTTCCAGATGGGCATTCAAGTACAACTGGGTTTATTATATTATTGGTGGGTGAAAACAGAAAATGTTGTCACTTGGCCTGGGAAGCCAAGAAATAAAAATGGTGATTAAAAATGCCCTAGCTACAGAAACGCTGTTGCTAGTAGAAACAATGGTTATGATATTCAAAAAGCCACTTGCTAGCACAGAACTTGAGTATTGCTGGAAAAGAGGCATGCTGTCGAAGTTTCTGATCTTGCGTCGTCAGGGCAGATTCACAAGAATACCAAATCTCAAAGGTAACAACAATTTATACTGCATGAGAAGAGAGTTCTGATTTGTTGGCAAGTGGACTCTGATTGGTAGAAACATTGCCATGGAGGATGCAGCAGGGAACAGGAAATACCAAGCTTTGTTTAAATTCAAACCAGGCAGGTCAACTCTGATTGATCAAGGCATTATCATGGGGAATGAACCAGGGAATGTCTGTCCCCTAATCTTTTGTTTAATTGAAAAAGGCACAATGTTTGGACATGTTCTTTCTGTTTAAACATGGCAATGATAGGACTGCTCCGATCTTCTGCCTGATGATTGCATGAATACATTCTCACACCCTGTCTGGTGATGCACAAAAGTTTTAGATATGCCCATTAAAAGTATACGACAACAGGAACATGGCTAGGATCTGGAGAATCAAGGCAAACTTTTCTCTCCTACTTGTGCTAAGCAAATGCCAGATTGACATATTCCCATGCACGTGAATGGGAATGCAGCAAAAAAAGTTTCTTTATGCAAACAGAGCAATTAAAATTGGAATGTTATTTTGAAGAGTCATGTGACAAATCTAGGGTTAATAATACAAAAGAAAATGAAAGAGCCAATCTAAATTATAAAGGGGAAGTAGAAAAGATCAAAGGGATATGAAGAAAAATTAGCAGGTAACATAGACAGAAATATAAAGGATTTTATAAACACAAAAAGTGTGAAAACAGGCAGAGAAAAAGAGGACCAATAAGAGATGTGGAAGTAAATTTACTGGAAATTGAGGAGATGGCAGAGACTGGTAAAGCCCAGAAATGTGGGTTTCAGATTTTTGAACTTTCAACCCTTCCTCTATCCACATGAGGAGGCCTTGTGACACAATGCGTTGTGTCCCTGCCTCTGAGCCGAAAGCTTTGGGTTTGAGTACCACCCCAGCACTCAATTGCCAAGGGAGGTGTGTTCATAACACGGCCAAACAGGTTGATTATCAACCTGCAAATCTTCCCAACATATGCCAATGGCAGGTGGTAAAAGTGGGAGGGATTCCTGGTCAGCCATATGATGGGCAGAAAGTTAGAACCTCTACCATCACTATCCACAGTTCCAGACTACAACATGCATGTAAAAGTGCATGTTGCCATAGCAACTTGGACTCCCTGAGTGATCTATAATACACCACCACCCTACATACTCTAGGGAATTAATATTCTCTTCTCAGGCCCTTTTTATCAGAGCAGAAAAGGAAAAAAAAATGTACTGCTGAAAAAGATTCATGGTGTCGAAGCTGTTCGCAAGAATACCAAATTGTAAAGGGAACAACAGTTTATACTGCATGAGAAACGAGTGCTGATTGGTTGACAAGTGGACTCTGATTGGTATTGCCATGCAGAATGCACCACTAACTGACAACTGACAGTTAACTGCCAAGCCTTTGTTTAAATTCAAACCAGGCAGGTCGACTCTGATTGGTCAAGGCAATGCCCTGGGGAATGAATCAGAGAATGGCTGTCCCCTAAACTTTTGTTTAGTTGAAAAAGGTGCAATGTATGTACCTGCTCCTTTTTATCTGCAAAAGACGGGGCCGTGTGTGTGAATATATGTGGTTTCTAGCACGCATAAGTGTGCCATGCTGCAGGCCCAATTGATAATCCTAGATTGGTTTTCAGTTTAATTCTTAGCACAATCATGATTGTTTAGCAAATGTTGTCCAGTTGCAGAATCACAACTAATGTTGGACACTGTGTTTTGAGTTTTGCAAGCACGGCTGGGTTGGGTATGGTCAGCACTTTGCCTGTTGCAAACAACCGAAGGGCAAAACAAAAGGTAATCAAGTTCAAGAAGTTTTGTAAATTTAGTAGATGAAAAACTATGGGCTGGGTTTAATGTTCCTGGGCCAATGGGCTTGAAGACGGTGGGAGGGGAGGTTTGTTAAATCCAGCAGGCTGCTTGCCCACCGCCCACCCACCTGCCTCTGTCACCGCTGCAATTATACCATAGGCTGGGGTGGATTTGGGCAGCCCGCCCACCAGTTGGCCAATTGAGGCCCATAAGCAGGCAATTACTGCCCACTTAAGGACCTCATCCTGCCACTACCACAATTTAACAGGTGGTGGGAGAGGCCCATGCTCAGTGCTGAACCTAGCAGGATTTCCTACACTGGTTGGAGGGGGGCAAGAGCCCCTTCTTAACTGGCCCCCTGGGCCCATCGGAGGGCCCCGCACCCCAAGGTGTTACGTCCCCCAAGGCTTCCTTTCCCCAATGGCCTCTCAAACCTCAGCTCCCCACCCTTCTCACCGCCTCACTGGGGCCTGTAAGTTTGGCACCTGGTGAAACCCCCAGCCATACCTAAATTATTCAGCACCACACAACCAAAGTACTGGAAAGCTGCCAGCTTCTGACTGGGCAGCAACTCTCTGAGACAGCACTTCCTGATCCTGAAGGACGGTGGTCCCACCTCCAGTCTATCAACAGCCAATTGGCCAGCCAGTGTTGCCCTCGGTGTCCCCCACCTTGACATTTTAGCTAGGGGTGCGAGGAATCCAGAGCCTTGTATAATTCAGGCTCACTTCACTAGTTAGTGAGTCAATAACCAGAACGCATCAATTTAAGATAACTTTTAAAACAACTAAGGGAGATTTTAAGAGATTTGAGACATAAGAGACTTATTGGACTGTATTGGCATAGAATGCCTGACCAAAAACATTGGTGCAAACAGAATTCATAATAATTTTTAAAACAGAAGTGAAGAAATATTTGTAAAAAAGTGAAAAGCTTCTGGGAAAAGGACACAGGACTGGGACAGAGTGGATAGTTTGTTCAGAAGGTCAGAAAGTTGTGATGGGTCAAATGGCCTCCTTCTCTGCTGTAAAATTCCATGAGTTAGAAAACTTCATTGAGTATTTGCATCAAACTGGAGTTATTGCATTGGCTTCCTGTTGAAATCAATAAAACCGAATGTCAGGTGGGGCATATAACAGCAGCCAATACGATAATACCAGTTTACTGATATGGCTGAAGGCAAATTTCTACCTCTATAATTTGGCTGTCTATTGGAAGCTAGGAATGGATATTCCCAGGAGTGAATTACAATACATTGTCTGCAACATGGAAAGGTTTAAAAAAAAATGTACACATATCAATATACAGATTGACATGTGCACCCAGCATTTTGTCAGTTGGACTTTCCTTTGGCTGATATAATTGCAGTTGAGCTGTACAGTTGTGTCGCCTGCTACCCTGCTATCCACCAGGCAGACCTATTTTCTTGACAGTACCCATGGTAGCATCATTGCATGAACAAGAAAATTGAGGTTAATTGATTGAATTACCTGCCTTTGTAAATTTCTCACATTTTTTGAATCAATGGTGATGAGAGAAAATGTCAGCAGCAATTATTACCAAGCTACCAATTATGACCTTGTCTAAAACATAGGCCTTGTTGTGTCATTAGCAGGACACCGTCTAATAACTTATTCACTTATTATTTAAGAGGCATTTATCATCAACTATTTATTGTCAATTTTTTGAACCTGATGCTCATTTTAACACTATTAAACATTCATTAAGATTTTGACATTTCATATTTTATTTGTAAAAACAGCATAATACCATTAGGGGAAGGATTACAGATCACACTGCCAATGCATAAAATAGGTTATTCTATTTTTTATTCACTTTTCTCCCTATCTCTCCATGAAGCACAAAGTCATTTTGGGGCCTAGTCCCACAAGTGCTAGCAGTACAATAATATCTTGTCTAAGTGACCAGTATTTATATTGGAAATTGTGTAATTCTCCACCGCTAGCAGGAAAAGTATGCTTGAAGAAAGTGGGGGGTCAGAGCTAGGGCTATAATACCATAGGTCTGCTTCTCCAACCCATGCTCCCTTCTAACCTACCTTCCCACTAAAACAAAATCAGCTTGCATTTATATAGATCCTTTTATATAGGAAAATGTCCCTTGCCACTTCATGGAGAGATAAGCAGAATAAATAATGTTGGGTTGCATGTGTAAGACAGATAACAAATGTTGGGAGCCTATTCAATTTTGGGTGATGGGGTGATCACAGTTAAGAGTTTGACCCTGCCCTCTCCTAACAATCAAGAGTGAGAATTCTGGCTAATTTCCCTTTCTCTGCCACAAATGCGCTAAGAGTTATACCCATAAATGCCATAGGCTGATACGAACATACGATCAAAATAGGAGCAGAAGTAGGCCATTCAGCCGCTTGAGCTGCTCCGCCATTCAATAAAATCATGGCTGATCCATTTTTGTTTCAAATTCTACATTCCCATCTATCCCCGATAATCTTCCCCTTGCCTAACAAGAATCTATCTACCTCTGACTTAAAAATATTTAATGACTCCGTCTCCATCACTTTCTGAGGCAGAGAATTGCAAAGTCTCACAACCTCTGAGAGAAAAAAAATTCTCACCTCTGTCCTACCCCTAACTTTAAAACAATGTCCCTTAGTTCTGGACTCACCCACAAGAGGAAACAACCTTTCCATATCCACCTTGTCAAGACCATTCAGGATCTTATATACTACAATCAAGTCACCCCTCACTCTTCTAAACTCCACTGGAAACAAGCCCAGCCTGTCTAACCTATCTTGATCATTCCAGATATCAATCCAGTAAGCCTCCTCTGAACTGCCTCCAACGCCGAAAGAGAATGAGGGTCAGAGCTAGGACTACAGCTAGGATCAGTTATTTCAGCACAGACAAGGGATTTAACCCAATGAGTATGGCTGTGTGCCATACCCAGGATGCATTCACCCACTGAACAATAGATGTGCTTTACTTCCCAGCTTCTAATCAGTTCATTATCTGAGAAAAATATGTTTGAAGTTTGAAATCATCTTTTTGTGCTGCAAGGATTTTTTTTTCTCAAAAAGCTGTAGCCATTAGCTTTCTACATTTTAATTTAAATGTGCTTTCATTTTAAGCAACCTGATTGCAGGCAAGAATATTTCAGTTGAAAGAATAATGAACATGTTGGAAATGTACAGCAGCTTAGTCAGCATCTGAAGGATGAAGTTACATTCAGATGGACCCTTCATCAGAAGTGATTCCAAATGGTCTGCTGTGCATATCCAGCATTTCCTGATATGAATTCAGATGTCCATCACTCATGTTTTTTCTTTTTCTGCTACAATTCTAATTGACTTTACTGGGTTTTTAACCTAGTAAATTTAACTAAAATGTAAGTTAAACAGGCTGAGGGGAAACAAAAATAGAAAGTGCTGGAAATAGCAGCTTTGAAAAAGTGATATTCGACTCGACATGTTAACGCATTGTCTCTCTCTCACAAATGCTGCTAGATCTGCTGAGTATTTCCAGTACTTTCTGTTTTAATTTCAGGTTTCCAGTATCAACATAATTTTGCTTTTGTTTTAACAGCTGAGGGGTGACCTGATAGGGATCTTTAAGATCATGAATGGGTTTATAGTGGAGATATAGAGAAAGGGTTTCCATTTGTGGGGGTACCAGAGCTAGGAGCCATAAATATAAGATCCTCACTCACCAAAGAGGGAATTCAGGAAAAACTTCCATACGCAGAGAATGGTTAGAATAAACCTCACTGCTTCCTGGAGTAGTTGTAGCGAATAGCATAGATGCATTTAAGGGAATTTAGACAAACACATGAAGAGAAAGTTTACACTGATGGAATGGAGGAGGCTAGTATGAAATGTAAACACTGACATGGACCAGTTGGGCTGAATGGCCTGTTTCAGTACTGTACTTTTTATGTAAATCTATGTAATTAATACTGAATATCAAAGGCCTGTCTGCTATATATTTGTAAATAAAGGCTATGTTTTGATTATTGCAGCTCCATGAATGCACATTTTAATGAACTTTTAACACTGACTTATCTCTTGTGCATTACAGTGATGGCTGGGCAGATAGGTATGATGTGACAGATGGCTACCAGCGAGAAGCCACCGGAGGCATAACAATCAAACTCCAATCTCCTGATGTGACGTGGTTTGATGATTACTACCTTGAGCTGCGGCCAGAGTCCCACTTCAGTAATCCCTGGTTCCCAGAGTTCTGGCAGCACAGATTTCAGTGCAGACTGGAAAATCAACAGCAGGAAAATCCTGAATATAACAGGACCTGTGATGGTAAGGAGCAGCTGATCTGCTAAACTGTATATCACTCTTCACTAACTTGGGTGTAATCCCAACAGGTTGGGCTTCATGCATTTTATGACTGAATAGTTCTCGAAATAAAGAAATGAATATTCATTAAATATATCTCTTATACGTCCCATAAATAATCTCTTCAGCTGTGCTTTGGTTAGTTAGTTTCATTTTATACTTTAACTTATTAGTTTAAAAAGGGAAAGATATTTTAAAATCCTGGAGTAATTCTCCTCAGCCGGTTGGCTGACAATCCACTTTGAGGACTGGATTCATTAGCTTGAGCCAGAGGAGTACAGGAGGAAAATGTGCACCTCGGAGGCAAATTGCTGCTATGAGTTGCCACAATATTGAGTGACTTGTTCAGTCTCTGGGTAGGTTTATGTGAGGGTGGTGAGTACACTCAGCATAGACAGGAGGGGTGGAGCCAGAGTGGCAGCAGCCCAGGTTTCTGGGGCCCAGAGGAGCACATCTCTTCTTCCTGGTCCCAAAAATAAATTAAAACTTAACCTGTTGGGCTCCCCTTCAACTGGACTGTTACCTGATACTGGGCACAGCTTACACAGTGTATGCTGTACTCTTTATGTCCTAAAATTCCAAAAGGGTCCTACGTAATTTGCATGTTAAAAGAGCTTATTGCCTGACATTGGTCGGTGCTCTGGCCATCCAGTGGGACACTTTGTCAAAGATTATCCTGAACATAGCAACAACAGGAAAAGATGGTACATTATTCCCTACCATTTTTGGGTTACCACCACTCTATTTCCAGCAGAGGGAGGGCTTTAAAATCAACCCCTTTTCAAAATCTTAGAATGTGGAATGTGTGCACTGCAATAAGTTTGTTTGAGCATGAGTATACTAAATTCCTTTTCCACAATCTGAATGGAGGAGCAATGATAATTTATTTATTTTAATCCATTGAATAGGAAGCATTTGGCAATTCTGAGAAAAATTAAGGTGCTGGATACATGCACGCTTTTCTTCATTTCTTTCCAATTTGTCCCTTTGGAAATGTACAGCCGGGGCACAGAATATTTTTGAGATCAGTGTATTCAGGTAATAAATACAGCCAATTTCCTGAAATTTCCTCATTAATTTAAATCAACAGAAAATTAAAGGTCATAGTGTTCTGACCAATGCATCCTATGAGCACCGCTCTTTGTCAGGAGCATTCGATCAGAAATCAGCTTTGCTTCACTTTCCTTCTGATTCTGCAATGACTATGCAAAGGAAGAATGAATGGAGTTTGGATCAAGTATTTAGGATGCATTTGTATTGTAATTGAAATGCTGGTGGGAAGCTGAATCTCTAATACGCTTAACCTGTTGTGTGAATGCAATTTAAGTTTGGTCAGAATGAAGAGGAGAATAAAAACTTGCAATTATGTAGCACCTGTCAGGTCCTCAGGATGTCTCGAAGTATATTACAGCCAATTAATTATTCTAGAATCGCAACTGTTATTGTTAAGGAGGCAAACATGGCAGGTAATTTGCACACAGCAGGATCCTAAAAACATCAATGAGATGAATAACCAATTAATCTGTTTTAGATGTCATTGGTTGTCATCGGTGGTCAGGACACCAGGAGAACCAACTTATTTTTCTTTCAGAAACTACCTGGGAATCTTTTGCATCCACCTGACAGGACAGATAGGCCTGCAGTTTAAACATCACATCTGGAAGACAGTGCAAGTTAAACTTGATAACCGCTGAATATGGGCACAGGGATTGTGATGCGTGATTACCCCATACTTGTTGATATGAAATGCCAGCTTCCTGTGACCAGTGCATTATAGTACCTTTTGCCTGAAGCCCGTACTAACCTCACTGTTCATTGGCTGCAGATGTCAAGAAGTGAAAAAAAAATCACAGGCTAAGGAAAAGGCAAGGGAATGGAACAAGCTGAGAAGCTCTTACAGAAAGCCAACAGGGACACAACGGGTCAAATGCCCTCCTTCTGTGCTAGCACCATTCTATAATTTTATGATATCAGCAGGGGGACAAAAATAAAAGTTTCTAGCAGCACTTACAACTAGCCTGCATTGCTTAAAGCTAACTTGTACCTCTTAATGGGAAGTTGTATTGTGGCTGCAAAAAGTGCTGGGAGGAATCAATCAATTGGGAATCATATCTAATATTCATATGCTTTATCATACTCTCACACACTTCACACTGCTGCAAGCCCCACACCTACATCTCACAGCTTGCACTCACTGTCAGCTATTCAACCATAACAACCACATAATTCACTGACACATTTTCCGTACTCTTGCTGACAAGGTGCACAGCCAGAGACAGGAAGGATTAAATGACGGGCAGATATATCTACATGAACCAATTCCCATGGGGGAGACAGTGATGGCCATTATTGGGATCGTCGTTGCTGAGACCATGACCAATGGCGAGGCTGAATCTATTGAAGTTGACCGTATCCTCATATCTAAAAGTAGTTCTCAGATCCTGCTCACCCCTCCTCCCACACTTTATCCTGACATACAAGCTGCAGAAAGTGTAAGCATGCACCATTTACTTACCGCCCCATCCCCAAAACACATTCTTACCCTTTTTCCCTTTCAGATACCCTGGCCAGGCAGTGGAGGAACACCAAGTAGAGAATGAAAACATAGCAAAATCACTTGATTTCACATGCAGAGCCACCAGCTCCACCACCAGCAGAATTTTCCACTCCGGGACCAAGTCCCATGGTGGGAGTGGGAAGTCGGAATGTCTCCCGCTGTTGAACGGGGTGCGCTATTACATGCAATTGTGCGCTCCCTGCCTCATTATTTATGCATGCACACAGTTTACGTCAAGTCTCATGGCGGATGGGCAGGGAGTTGGCCGCCCCACCATCATGTCCGGGCACCATATTTAAAAGACACCCGGAAAGGCAATCAACAGCACCAGGACCTTTGCAGGAAGATGTGCAGCAAAAGGCAGCAACCTCCAGCCCCATGGTTTGGTGATGCCTTCCTGGAGCATCTCTTCCAGGCCATCAAGGAAAGGGATGACAGCAGGATGCCCTCCTGACTGACCACCGCAGCTAGGGAAGAAGTCGAGAGGTTGGTCAGTGCTTGTGTGGTTCATAGAAGAAATGCCCTGCAGTGCAGGAAACAAGTCAATGATCTATTCCACGCCGCTAGAGTAAGTGAACCTTCTACTCACTCCAAACTCACATCACCACTCATTTTGTGATTCTGTCATAGGATATCACTGTCAAGGCCAGCATTTTTGTTGCCCATATCTAAATGCCTCGAAAAGGTGGGGGAGTGCTGCCTTTGTGAACCGCTGCAGTCCATGTGCTGTGCTGTTAGGGAGGCAACTGCAGTATTTTGACCCAGTCACAGTGAAGGGACAGCCATAGGGTGTGGAGTGGAGGGCAACATGCAGGTGCTGCTGTTCCCATGCACCTGCTGCCCTTGCCCATTTAGCTGGTAGAGCTCGCTGGTTTGGAAGGCGATCTCCCAAGAATCCAGCGAGGTGGCATGCAGGTGTTTGATGCCTGCAATCTTTCAGCCAGCCTAGGAGGTCACTCATTCTCTCGTTTCTCTATTCCAGGTGTCAGCAGGAAGAGGGAGAGGACAACTTCCCCTTCAGAAGACAGCCCCAGTCCCCAGGCCACCTTGGAGGAAGATAATGATGACTTCATACCAATAGAGCCATCAGAGTGTTCACCTGCACCCTCCACCAGCCCAGAGACACACACCTTGGTGGGTCATAGATCTAGCTTAGGCTCGGGGTCACACTCTGGTGGTCTCTTCACATACATGTGTCCACAGCAGGCGGACGTAGTGACAGTCTAGGTCTCTTGCACTTGGAGGACTGCCAGAGAACAGGCACCTGCTAAGTCCAAGTCCGATGACGAGCCTCTGGAAGCCATCATAGAAAATATGCTGGAGATTCAGAGAGACGCACGGGAACATCAGTCAGAGGTGTCAGAGGCCCTCAACAGAGTGGCATGTGAGGTGGATGAGTCCATGCGCGTGCTCTCTGATGTCATAGTTCTAGCATAGGAGCACATGGAAGTCTCCATGGTGAGGGTGGTAGATGCCAAGGAGATCCAGATCAAGCAGTTTCTGCCAGGTATGCACTTGGACCTACACATCATCACTCTATTCATGACTGCATTCCAGCAGTGGCTAGACGAGAGGTGAATGGGGCACCTCGACCTTTGTCCAGGTGCCCCTTCTCCTCAAGGAGTCAGGGTGGGGCCCTCGGGCACCCAAAGGGAGGAGGAACATCAGCAGGACACCCCGGAGCCATCCACCCAGGACACATCAATGGCGTCTAGCCACTCCAAATCCCCTCTGCGTGTGACTCCATCAGCTCCAGCTGGTCAGGTCAGTGAGGGTGCACCTGCCCCACAGCAGGAGACGCTTAGCAGGCTGGGGCATTTAAGGCCTCGGCCCTCCAGATGACACCCACCAAAGTCATCTCAGACAACAGGGCATTGCAGTCAGCAGGCTACCTCCACCTCTGCTGTGCATGTTGGGGATGCACCTAGGCATAGTGGTAGAGTAAGGAAAATTAAGAAGTTTTGAACGTACAGTGGTAGCACGGGTGTATAATCATTGTATATAGTTCTGACGCTTGTAAATATATGTTCACTTGCACTGTTTGGAAGTCTCCTGGATTCCTTCTTGCTGCTAGGTGCTTTAATAGTTGCATGCACTCCACCTGTTCCAGGTGAAGGACATCCTAGAGGACCAAGGATGGGTGTTTCATCCCCTAATACATGCCTGCACATGGAGACATTGCTCTTTGACCAGGGTGATGAGAGCCATGTGCAAGAAGCCTCCCTCTCACACTGTTCCGCTGGTCTCGAAGGTCTATAGAGAGAACTTTGCCTTGTCATAATAGAAAGAGTAACCACATGAGCCCTTGTCAGGCAGGTTCATTCCCCGAGAGGATGGAGGTTTGCAGTCATTGGCTACCATTCACCTGTACGCCCCTTGTAGGCAACCGCCTCTCTCCCACCCTTTGCCCCTGGAGCTGATGGCTAATGGCTCTGAATGAATGGAAGCTCTACAACTTGCTGGGATCTCATTGTCAAGAGAACCCTTTGGGAGTGGCATTCCAGAGGGGTCAGTGTTGGGACCACAACTTTTCAATTTATACATTAATGATCTAGATGAAGGAACTGAGGCATCCTGGCTAAGTTTGCAGATGATACAAAGGTAGGTGGAGGGACAGGTAGTATTGAGGAGGTGGGGAGGCTGCAGAAGGATTTGGACAGGTTAGGAGAATGGGCAAAGAAGTGGCAGATGGAATACAACGTGGGGAAGTGTGAAGTCATGCATTTTGGTAGGAAAAATAGAGGCATAGACTATTTTCTAAATGGGGAGAGAATTCAGAAATCTGGAATGCAAAGGGACTTGGGAGTCCAAGTCCAGGATTCTCTTAAGGTTAACTTGCAGGTTGAGTCGGTAGTTAGGAAGTCAAATGCAATATTGGCATTTATTTCGAGAGGACTAAAATATAAAAGCAGGGATGTGCTGCTGAGGCTTTATAAGGCTCTGGTCAGACCACATTTAGAATATTATGAACAATTTTGGGCCCCGTATCTCAGGAAGGATGTTCTGGCCCTGGAGAGGGTCCAGAGGAGGTTCACGAGAACGATCCCAGGAATGAAAGGCTTAACATATGAGGAACGTTTGATGTCTATACTTGATGGAATTTAGAAGGATGAGGGGGGATCTGATTGAAACTTACAGAATACTGAAAGGCCTGGATAGAGTGGACGTGGGGAAGATGTTTCCATTAATAGGAGAGACTAGGACCCGAGGGCACAGCCTCAGAGTAAAGGGAAGACCTTTTAGAACAGAGATGAGGAGAAACTTCTTTAGCCAGAGAGTGGTGAATCTATGGAATTCATTGCCACAGAAGGCTGTGGGGGCCAGGTCATTGAGTGTATTTAAGACTGAGATAGATAGGTTCTTGATTGGTAAGGGGATCAAAGGTTACGGTGAGAAGGCGGGAGAATGGGTTGAGAAACTTATCAGCCATGATTGAATGGCGGAGCAAACTCAATGGGCCGAATGGCCTAATTTCTACTCCTATGTCTTATGGTCTTATGGGCCAGACCTGCTGCCGTGTGGCCTTCACCATACAGTGAGGATTTCAAAAGCTCAAAGCTCTCAGGCAGTCTCCATATGATTAAGGTTTTCCTTTAGTTTTCTACTTGTGTTGACCTTCAGATCAACCCACCTGAGAAGACCCACCTCCCACCTCGATGTTTTGCAGTTGAACATGGTTCGACATCTGTTGCCTTGCTGCTGAGCTGCCTCTCTCGTGATGGTTTGCTGACTTTTCCACCACCTTTTACCCTGCCATTGTCACCCACCAATGCCCCACCATCACCATTGACTCCCCCAATGTAACCTTCACAACCCCCCCTCTGTAACCCTTGAACCTCCCCCCATGACCCTATGACCTTTAACCTGGACATACCTTCCCTCCCCGATGAACCCATGCCCACCCTGATCCTGCCCACTCCCGTTATTTGTGCCACCATTCCTGTCCCTCTCAATGACCCTCCTGATGAGAACTACACCCGCCACACACAAACCCAGACATCCCACCCTACTACATCTCACTTCCCCCACACACTGTCACCGTCCCTTTGTTCCATCAATACTGTCAGTTTTCCCCCAGGACTCCGCTATTGACTCAACTGATCCCTCCCTATAAAACACTCCACCCATTCCCCACTCACACACCCACCCTTGCCCTCGTGCCTTCAATACCATTCCCCCGCCCTACACACTCTTGCGTACCATCTTCTGCAGTCCTCACTCAATGGTGCAAGCTACATCGACTGACCGGTAAGTCCTATAAGGGCAGGATCTTCCGATTGGCGAGCGGGGGTGAGGATCACTCACCGATGCGTAAAATGATGCAGGATGACATCGGGTGGAACTCCCAACGTCACCCCGTGTCATTTTCATTTTCAGATCAGCGGGGATGCAGCCGAGTCAGATGCGCGCCCCCCGACCTGTCAACGGCCTATTAAGGCCATTAGAAAACCAATTCAGCTCATTAATGGATCTGCCAATCTTAAGGTTGGCGGGCAGGCCGAGAATCCAGGTGGGCTTGTGAAAAAACATGAAATCTCATCCACTGGCGGGATGAGGTTTCATGAGGGTATTTAAATTTTAATGAAAGGTTTAAATAAAAGTTATGGACATGTCCCAACTCATGTGACAGTGTCACATGAGGGGGCATGGCAGGGAAAATTTTTAAACTCCTTTATTAAAAGTTGAAAATCGGTGCCGATCTCCCTGAGGCAGCACTTAGCCTCAGGGAGATCTGTGCGCTATTTCGCGCGCATGTGTGAAAGAGTGCACTCCCGACTGAGGGAATCCCCCCCCCCCCCCGCGCGCCCGAACAGGGAGCGCATAGTGCTTCCTGGTGGATGTCACCCTGGGCGGGCCTTAATTGGCCCGCCCATGTAAAATGGCGGTGCACCCCCAACAGAGGCGCCAATCGGGAACCCGCCCGCTTGCGCCCGTTCCCGCTCTTCCCCCCCCCCACCCCCCCACCCCCCAACGGAGGGAAAATTTTGCCCTAAGTCTCCCTCGCTGGGGGCATGCCACGTTTGCCAAGTTGGGTAACTGAACAGCGTAAATTCCCATTGGCGAGGCAGTAGATTTGATAATTATACAGGATTCCAGTCTGTTGCCCACTTAATGAGTATTCATGAGATGCAAAATGCATTTCCTACTTTCACCAGTGGGAAAGGTGACCCGCAATTAACCCGCCATCAGGCAAGGAAGATTCCCATCTGATTTCCCGACATTGGGAAGCTGATTTTTGTCCTCCCGCCACATCTTCTGCCCCTGCCTGCCACCCTTCCTGCTGCTGATGGGAGGGAAAGATTCCGTCCAACACTGTACATATCCTAGAGAAAAGATTAGAGGTGGGAGCTGCATGTGATGAGCAACTGGGCATGAATGACCTGCAGCCACGGTAGGAAGCAAAGATAGGACAGGACATTGGAGGGTAAGATTGCACATAGCTGCAGAGGACTCAGATGAGCATTTTAATGTGGCAGATTACGGAAGAACATGGAGGGTTATGCACAGCAAAATTTTTAGTACATTGGCAGACTTGCCAGAAAGCCTGCAATCAATATCAAGGAGTATAGAGGGGTCTGGCACCAACTTGGCACAGGGCTTTTAGCAGAGCTTGGAGCCCCATCCTTTCCAGTGTTGAAGTAGTGGCAAACCCATGCATACACTTCTGGATCCAACCATGATGTGCCATCTGATGGCCAATGTCACAATTTCCATTACATCCTAGTGGATGCTGCAGTGGAAGTTCATGCCTTTTTTTATTCATTTATGGATGTGGGCTTCGCTGGCTAGGCCAACATGTATTGCCCATCCCTAACTGCCCTTGTCACCATGGCTGTGGGTTACAGTGTGTAAAGAGGCTTTCAGGGTCTCCCAGCAGTTCAGATTTTTAGGGCCAGAATTTTATGTCCCGTGAGCAGGCAGGCCCGACTCGAACGGGTACGAAATCGCGCAAAATGATATCGGGCGACTGTGGCCGCCAGTCACCCTGTGAAGCCATTTCCTTTCCACAGGGGTGGCCTGGCAGCTGTGGCCACCATTTATTTTATTAAGGTAAATATCTTTTCAGGCAGCACTTCAAGATGAAGCTGTCCTCACAGCTCACAGCCTGCAGCAACAGTGCCCACCTTTCAAAGCTGGATATCCACTGATTGGCCACGCAGCCTCAGGAACCTACCTGCCATCCTTAATTAGATAGTGGACCTGGAGGTGGCCTCTTAATCAGGGCAAATGTTCCAGACAGGCAGCCTGAAAGCAAGAGCAGGGTTAGGATCGTGAAACAGTCCTGATTTACACTCAGATCCTAAGAGCATAAGATTCCATCTGTAGTGTCCAAACAAAGGATCCTAATGAATCCAATTTCACAAGCAACATTTCTGACAATGTCGTACTCCCTCAAGTAATTGAACTCCCTCAAGTAATTGAATGTTTGCATATCTCTTATGGAAGTTGTATTTTGATCTTGCAGAAAATTTAGAAAGATAAAAAGAGCTATTTTTGTTAATCCGGTTAAAAAATGGTTTGATTAGACTTGCAAATTCCAGTTCCTTTGATTAGATGATTCTATTTATTGCTTATCCCTAGCTACACAATAAAGCTATTCAAAACTTTAATATTTGAGGCTTCCCAATCCTGTTTTGCTATCTCGATGTATCTATGTTCATCATATAGTGACAACAAAAGAATACTCTTCCCATTGGTGGCAAGTGTGGGTTCCTGTTAGACCCTGTTTCCTGCCTCTCTCATCAATTCTGGTTAAGGAGCTACCAATGGAAATGGAGTGAGGAGAGCACCAAAGGCAAGGGATTGTCATATAAATTACATCTCTTTCTATTAACATTTACAGAGATGATACTATTAAAAACTAAGCTTATCTCTGCTACAATATAACTGCCCACCAGAAGAACAGACAAGGAAAAGAAGTTCTGCCCTTGGTTAGATAGTACTCAGCTTTATGCCTGTCCCAGGAATGTCAAAATTTATAAAACAATGCAGAAACGAGCCTTATAAGTCTTTGGAGGATACTTCTATATACACATTTAGTCTAAAGAAAATAATCAACATAAAAAACAGTGAAAGAATTGGGAGTATTAGACTTATTATCATTATCAGTAATGATGACCCTATTACTGGCATAGTCTTCATGCTATCCAAGGTATTTACAAAAACTATAGTGAACGTAAGATGCAGAAATACCAATTGTCCCATTGCAGCATGTTCATTCCAATGGGCCAATTACAATACACTTTGTATTAGAGCAAAATACAAGAAAAAGTAATTCAATTTATAAATTGCCCTATAGTAGATGTTGTCCAATTGCTGTCCTATGGGAGCATTCTATAGTTTGTGCTTGCCCAAACTGGAATTGAACAAAACTTTGATTTATCTGAGCATAATATAACTTTTATTACTCAATGCTGGCTTATTACTTTCTACAGGCGAGGACCCATGGGCATTAAATAATCCCTTTGAGGAGCATATAGAGAAAAATTGGTTAGAGGGGATTACAAGTCTGTAATGAACCTGCCCAATTTCCTACAAATAATTTAAGCAGAAGTTAAGTCAGACATGCTCCATTACAGGGGTTGCAGGGGTTACAGCAGAGGAATTCCGATTGCCCTGAACACTTTGACTCCACGGCATGAATCCATTTTTTTTATAAGCAGTATCCCCAACTGGAGTTAGCCTGATTGAAAGGCTTGGCTCCTTGTGTGGAGATCACTATAGCAAAGGACAAAGCTAAGGAACAGGTAGGTTTATGCTGCCAGGGTAAAGATTGTGAGGGGTAGGGTCGGATGGGTGCAGAGTAGCCTATAGGGTTAGGGGTGGTGGTGGGGCGGTGATCGCAGGAGATAGGAAACAGTTCAGGGCAGGCATGGGTAGTTGTGGGAATGATATTGGTGGGAGTGATATTGGTGGGCAGGATGTCTAATGTCCAGTCATGGGGGGAGGGTTGACGATTGAGGAAGGAGAGGCAGAGAGGCAGAGAAGAGATTGGCATCTGATTGCAGCAAGAGTCTGATCATGGGGTGGAATTTTATGCCAGCAGGATTTTATGGTCCAGCTGAAGTCAATGAGGATTAGAATGACGAAGTGCATTTCACGGCCCAGTTCCCGCTGCAATGGGGCCGTAAAATTCTGGCTATGGTGGGGAAACAGATTTGCATGATGAGCTGGGAGAAATTGCTGCTGCTCCACTTATCCACAAGCAGTGCTGGAGAAGCAGGTGCCTTTTCCATTTATAATCTTCACCTCCTTCTAGCTGCTGGGTTAAATTTAAAATGGAGATAAAATCTCCATTTAAATATTTAAATGACTAACCCGGTTTGGTTGCCTGTCCCCATACCCTTGTTCCACCACCTGTAAACCACCACCTGGAATACCACTACCTGGAACTTCCATTCCAAGTCACTCACCATCCTGACTTGGAAATATATCACCGTTCCTTCACTGTCATTGGGTCAAAATCCCCAAACTCCCTTCCTAACAGCACTGTGGTGTACCTACTACACATAGACTGCAGCGGTTCAAGAGGGTAGCTCACCATCACCTTCTTAAGGGCAAATAGGGATGGTCAATAAATGCTGACCCAGCCAGCGAAGCCCACATCCCGTGAATGAATAAAAAAAACAACGCAAAAGAAGGTTGTTACAACGCAGATTGGGTTTGGATTTGAGGATATTAAAAGTTTTACAACCCCTGGCCCAACCCCCCAATTTTTGTGTGTTGCAATTTTCCTTGCTGTCTTCAATACAATTTAGGAGTATTAAGAGGTTTACATAGTCCAGAATAGGTCACAGCAGAAAATTGCTACTCATTGTTTTTTTGAATTTATCATTACTTTGTTTTCCACTGCCAAGCCAGTTTTCAATCCAATTAGCTAATTTCCTATTAGTGTGATGAGCCTTAACTTTCTTTACAAGTTTTAGACTTGCAACTTTATGAAACATTTTCAAAAAATCCACATAAGCCATAGTCGTGAACAGCTTCATTCAGCTTAGTTATTTTCTGAAAGGATTCGAGTAAATTTGTAAGATGTGATTTATTGAGGAAGAATTTTGATGTGGGTGAATGCATGGGTTTGCGTGTAGGTGTTGGGTAAAGCCAGCTCCAACCCTTTGCTAGGGTTGCTTCTGCATATCTTTCCTGTGAGTTAAAGCTGTGTGCAAGCAACCCCCTTCAGGAGAGGCTAAATGACAATCTCAATGTATTACTTACTCAATTAGAACAATATTGACATAGGTTTAGCAATTTAATTTGGAGTTCATGGATTTTCCATGCTTCTTGGAAATTGCAACAGCAAAGTGAGAACGCAGCGGCAATAAGGGGGTTGAAGACGTGACAAGGAATTATGCCAATAAGTACTCAGTACTCACGGCTGACTTCCAGCCTGCAATGTGAAGGAGTTTGTTCAGAATACTTGTACCTGGAGGTTACTTTATACACTTTGGAGGTGTTATCAACACTTTAGAGGTCTACATATCTGATCTACACTTTGCCACTGTGATCTTTCTGGTCCGCATGGATGTGCTTACGTTATGTTGCATCGAGCCTCAGATGAGGACCAAGATAACCAGGAGCAGCACCGGCAACAGCCTGTTGCTCACAGACTTGTAGCTCCACACAAGAGAGAATCAGCAGAGAGGTGCAGGAGGCCACGCCCAGCACACACTATCTACAAGCAGACATTAAGGTTCCTTGACATGTAAGAACACCAATGTCTGAGAAAACTCAAGGGATTTTGCATCAGATGGTGGCAGACATTTGCCATCTGCTGGAATAAGACATGTTGTCAACTGAGCCTGGTGGCCATGCTTTACCAGTGACTGTCAGAAAAACAGTCATCATTGCCCTCAACACCTTTGCCACTGGATCATCCTAGTCCTTTGCTGAAGAAATTTGCAAGATCTTCCAATCAACAGAAATGCATAAGACAGCCTTCTTTGCTAGGATTGGCAATTATAAAAACTTCAACTATGATGATGCCAGTCAGAAAGAGTGGTCACTTGGTTTCTGGCTCTGGATAGCTTCCAAGACATTCCGGGAGTGACCGATTGCACACAAATGGCAATGAGACACTGTCAGATCACCCAGGAATGTTTGTCAACTGTAAGAGCTTCTATTTCATAAATGTGCAGCTGCTAAGATTTTCATGCAGGTTTGTGCAACATTCTTGAGCAGCCATATGGTGCTTTTGTCATGTGGCAGTCCAGTCTCATGGGTTTTGTCGCACCTTAAAACAGTGTTACCAGCTGACTGCTCAGAAGCAAGGGATACCTACTTAAAATATTGTTGTTGACTCCTCTCAGAAAACAGAGGAATGAGGCCTAGAGCACTACAATGAATGTCAAATGGTTACCACTATGATTTACATTCAGTTTGAGGGAGAGAGAAGTGGGTCCAAGACTATGTTTTTATACTTAAATAAGGACAATCATGAGGGCGTGAAAGCAGAGCTGGCTAAACTGAATTGGCAAATTAGGTTAATGGATAGGTCAATCGAGATGCAGTGGCAAACATTTAAGGGAATATTTCAGAATACACAGAATAGATACATTCCAATGAATGAGAAAAAGTCTAAGGGATGGACTCACCATCTGTGGTTAATTAGAAAGGTTAAAAATGGTATAAAACTTAAAGAAAAAGCATATAATTGTGCAAAGATAGGTGGAAAATCAGAAGATTGGACAGAATATAAGGAACAGCAATGGATGATTAAAAAATTAATAAGGAGGGAAAAATCAAAGTGCGAGAGAAAGCTAGCCAGAAATATAAAAACAGATAGTAAGAGTTTCTATAAATATTTTTAAAAAGAAACAAATTAACAAAGTGAGTGTTGGTCCTGTAGAAAGTGATGCTAGAGAATTGATAATGAAAAACAAGGAAATGGCAGATGAATTGAACAAGTATTTTGCATCAGTCTTCACTATAGACGATACAAGTAACATTCCAGAAGCAGCTATAAATCAGGAAATGGAAGGGAGGGAGGATCTCAGGAAAATTACAATCTCCAGGGAAGTGGTACTGAGTAAATGGTTGGAGCAGTGGGCTGACAAGAGCCCGGGTCCTAATGGACTTCATCCTAGGGCCTTAAAAGAAGTGTCTAGTGTGATAGTTGATGCATTGGTTTTAATTTTCCAAAACTGCCTAGATTCGGGAAGGCCCCATTAGATTGGAAGACAACAAATATAACTCCATTATTCAAGAAGTGGGTGGGGTGTGGGGGGGTGGGGGGGGAGAGCAGTGGGGGAGAGACAGAAAGCAGGAAACTACAGGCCAGTTAGCTTAACATCTGTCATAGGGAAAATGTTAGAAGCTATTATTAAAGAAGCTATAGCAGGGCATTTGGATAAGTTCAAGGTAATCAGGCAGAGTCAACATGGTTTTGTGAAGGGAAAATCATATTTAACCAACTTATTGGAGTTCTTTGAGGAAGTAGCATGTGCTGTGGATAAAGGGGAACTGGTGGATGTACTGTACTTAGATCTCCAGAAGGCACTTGATAAAGTGCCACATCAAAGGTTATTGCGGAAAATAAAAGCTCATGGTATAGGGAGTAACATACTGGCATGGATAGAAGATTGATGGCTAACAGGAAGCAGAGAGTAGGCATAAATGGGTCTTTTTCAGATTGGCAAAATGAGTGGTGTACCACAAGGATCAGTGCTGGGACCTCAACCGTTTACAATTTATGTAAATAACTTGGATGAAGGGATGGATGCTGAATTTGTTGATGACACAGAATCACAGAATTGTTACGGTGTAGAAGGAGGCCATGCGACCATTGTGTTTGCACCATCTCTCTGAGCAGTTTAATTTAGTGCTAATCTCCTGCCTTTTCCCCGTAACCCTGCACATTATTTAAATAAACAACCATCCAATGCTCTCGAGTGCCTCAATTGAACCTGCCTCCACCACACTTCCAGGCAGTGCATTCCAAACAATAACTACTTGCTGTGAGAAAGTTTTTTTCTCATAAAGACACAAAGAAAGGTAAGAAACTAAGGTGTGAAGAGTACAAAAGGAGGCTACAAAAAGGTATAGATAGTTTAAGTGAGTGGGCAAAGATTTGGCAAATGGAATACATTGTGGGAAAACGTGAAATTGTTCATTTGGCAGGAAGAAAAAAAAAGAAACATATCTAAATGGAGAGATATTGCAGAGTTCTGAAATGCAGAGGGATTTGGGTGTCTTAGTGCATGAATTGCGAAAGGCTGGTGTGCAGGTACAACAAGTAATTAAGAAAGCTAATAGAATGCTATCATTTATTGTGAGGGGAATTGAATACAAAAGTAGGGAGGTTATGCTTCAGTTATGCAGAGTACTGGTGAGACCACATCTGGAGTACTGTGTACAACATTGGTCACTTTAGAACATAAGAAATAGGAGCAGGAGTAGGCCATTCAGCCCCTCAAGCCATTCAACAGGATCATGGCTAATCTGCCCCAAGCCTCAACTCCTCTTTCATGCCAGCTCCTCATAGCCCTCAACTCCCCAATATTTCAAAAATCTATCTACCTCCTCTTTAAGTACTTTCAGTGATCTAGTCTCCACAACTCTCTGGGGTAGAGAATTCCAGACACTCACTACCCTCAGAGAAGAAATTCCTTCGCATCTCTCAGAGGGTCATGAGTCTTTGGAACTCTCTTCCTGAAAAGATGGTGGAAGCAGAGCCTTTGAATATTTTTAAGGCAGAGGTAGATAGATTCTTGGTAAGCAAGGGGATGATAGGTTATCGGGTAGGTGGGATGCAGATTTGAGATTACTATCAGATCAACCATGATCTTATTAAATGGCCTACTCCTTGTTCATATGTTTGTTTGTTCATATGTCAAACAAGTCATTGACATGCTATTCATCATATTTATTAATGACTTAAATGATAGTATCGAAAACTATGTATCCAAATTTGCCAGTGGCATCAAGAAAGGTAGCATTATAAACAGTCTAGATGGAAGCATAAAATTACAAAGAGATATTGATAGATTAAATGAATGGGAAAACCTGTGGCAAATGGATTTCAATGTAGGCAAATGTGAGGTCATTGACTTTGGACTTGAAAAGGAAAGGACAGGGTCCTTCGTAAATAGTGAAAACCTAGAAACAGTGGAGGCCTAAGAGACTTAGGGGGTTGTTACAGACAGGAGAGAGGAAGACAACTGAAACTGATTTTCTTTTACCATAAGTGTTATGAATTAGTTTTTAAAGAATAGACGTTGGCGTGTTTTCCCAGTCCATCGGTTTTTTGTGATCTAATTTTACTAATAATCCACAACAAACTTGAGTTAAAATTAACTCAGAAGTTTAATTTCTTTTACACATTCAAAACCCAGAAAAAGGAGTATTAGCAATGTCCTGTCCCACTCTCCACACACACAGTAAAGGGGTGGAGGGAATAAAGAGGATTTTTACAATATAAAGATCGCAGAAAATGAATATTAGTTCACATGAGTTCCAGAGTCCAAAGTCAGAATTCAGAGGGTGTTCCCTTCTTGGTGGGGTTCAGTTCCGATGAGTTTCTGGTTGGTTGGTTAAAAGATACGAAAACCTTTGAAATGAACGATGTTGCTGCATAATGGGCTGTATGTAGACCACTTGGCTGTCACTGTTCAGAGACTTTTAAAATCAAGCAGGCTTCGTGGAGTTGAGAGGTGGTAACCAACTGCTTACCTAGCCAGGCTGCTGGAGTTCTGTTTAGTTGATGTTAAAACAACAGTCTGTAAGGCTCAAAGCTGCAATGTTAAAACTGTCCAAAAGGCCAGAGACTTGGGTCATGTGACATGGCCTATTAATGGTTAATTGCAGCTTGACAATTAGCTTCTGTGCTCCTGGCCAGGATTTCATTGTTCCTCCTTAGGAGGGGGACAAATTGGTTATTAGTATAATGAGTTTCAATCTTTCTCTTTTGTGATAGTTCAGGATTGATTACAAGGGACTTGCACAATGAAGTGTGAAATTCCAGAAGCTGAAGAAAAGAATTCTTTTATTCTTGAAACTCCTGGGGATAGCTTCCAGACAGGGACCAACCGTGTGATCAGGTGACTTGTAGCAGCCATCTTAAATTTTATTTGTTCAGCAGAAAAAGTCCAGTTTTTAAAAAAAGCAATAAGGATAAAGTTTAGAATATAGAGTGTTGGGTTTCTTTTCATGTCATAGAAATCCAACAGGATCTAGGTACAAAGATCATTAAATTATCGTGAACTTGCCAGCCAGCAACCAAGAATGGGCAAATTTAGAAAGAATAATATTTGTGACTCAGAAATGAAACAGAAACTTAACATTATAACTGTAACACACCCATGTGCCTACCCTTGTGTAAATGCTCAAATCTTTACTCTTCCTGCTTCTATGTGCTGCAACCCCTATGGCTTTAGCAGAGGTAGAGATAGGCTGCTCTGATCCCTGAGATGCTCTTGCCCGAAATCCTTTGGGTTTTGGAGCCTGTGAGGACCCTGCCAAAGACTGCCCCACCTAAACCTGTGCAGAGGTAGACTCGTCCATTGGGACATGAAGCAGCATGTGGAGTACTGCCTGAGGGAAATGGGCAGGAAGTGGAAGTGCTCTAGGTGGAGTCACCATTTCCACTTTCTCCTTTCATCATCTCCATAGCCCAGCTGCAGTTCTCTCTTAGCAATATGCTGGAGAGCACTTTAGTGCAGATCAGTATGGCACTATAAAGCTAAGGCACCTGTCATCCTTTATAAGGCAGCAGACATTTTGGAATCCATAATCTGCATAGCCACGTTTAAGGTGTGCATTTGATTGCTGTGTTTAATGTTCTATGGGGTTGGCCAGTCTACCAGTGGAAGAAGATATTATCACAATTCCCTGTGACATCAGAACACTCCTGCTTGAGGCAGACTGTTCCATTCTCTCTGCAATCGAGGTCCATATACTTAAAAAGCCCATCAGTACATCATACATTCTTTGTTGTTCCTCATTGAATCTCCTTTACATCGATGACACCTACATACAGCATTTGTGTCTAGCTGAGCCAAGATTGCTGAGCACTGTGCCCTCTTATACAACTCTCACAACTGCCCCTGCCACCACTGTCTGCTCTCGCTCACTTGTGAAGAGTGAATCACCAGATGTAAACCCAACTATCTGTCTAATTGGTCCCGCCGAAGTGCAAATATCTGAGCTAGTGGGCATGATAAGCATGTGCCTGTGAGGATTTGTCACACACAAGGTGCACAGTCTCTTCCTGTACTGGTGAAGGACCTGATAGAGAGGATGACTGAATTAGTATTGTCAGGGTCAGTACGGTGCAACTTCTCATTATGACGATGATCATATTTCACTCATTGCTGAAATCAAGTAAACATGACTAAGTGTTGTATGGGATGTAGGTTGCAAATACTTAATTAGCTGGGTCAGAGACAGTTGAGGGCCCTATCAGCCACCACGGGTGGGAAACCTGTGGGTGTCCAACCCATCTCCCGTGTCTCTGCCCTCATACCTTCCCCTCCCTCCCAGAACCGTGATAGGATCGCCCTTGTCCTCACTTTTCACCCCACCAGCCTCCGCATTCAAAGGATCATCCTCCACCATTTCCGCCAACTGCAGCATGATGTCACCACCAAACGTTTTCCTTCACCCCCCCACCGTTGGCATTCCGTAGGGACTGTTCCCTCCGGGACACCCTGGTCCACTCCTCCATCACCCCCAATACCTCAACCCCCTCTCACAGCACCTTCCCATGCAATCGCAGAAGGTGCAACACCTGCTTCTTTTCTTCCCCCCTCCTCACCGTCCAAGGGCCCAATCACTCCTTTCAAGTGAATCAGCGCTTCACTTGTACTTCCCTCAATTTGGTCTACTACATTTGCTGCTCCCATGTGGTCTCCTCTACATTGGAGAGACCAAATGCAGACTGGGTGACCACTTTGCCAAACACCTTCGGTCTGTCTGCAAGCATGACCCAGACCTTCCTGTCTCTTGCCATTTCAACACTCCACCCTGCTCCCATGCCCATATGTCCGTCCTTGGCCTGCTGCAATGTTCCAGTGAAGTTCAACACAAACTGGACGAACAGCACCTCATCTTCCGATTAGGCACTTTACAGCCTTCCACACTTAACATTGAGTTCAACAATTTCATATCACGTGCCATTCATTGTTTTATCCCTACTTTGATCTTTTCTCCCACACTGTCCCCTCCCCCCACCCCACTAGGGCCATCTGTCACTTGCTCATCCTGCTTTCTACTCTTTATGTCACCATTAGCACCTCCTTTAGCCAGTATCACCACCATCAACACCCCTTCGTCCTTTTGTTTATGACAATTTTTGCAATCTCTCCTTTGCCTCCACCTATCACTGGCCTCCTATCCAGCTTCACCTGTCCCCACCCCCCTTAAACGGTATATACTTCATCACATTTTTACTTCTCTTTAGTTCTGTAGAAGAGTCATACGGACTTGAAACATTAACTCTGTCTTTCTCTCCACAGATACTGTCAGACCTGCTGAGTTTTTCCAGCAATTTTTGTTTTTGTTGTCAATGAACTTTTGGCTGGCCTGCTGCATTCCCCATGGTGGGACCCCCTGCGGAGGGGCTGGAAAATTCCTGCCAGAATTTTACATTGTAATTAAGTTGATAGTATACTTGGGGGGAGGTGTAGTGTAATGGATTAATAGAATAGATATAGTAATGAGTGATGTAGACTATGATGTAACAGTAACATCAGCAGTCATATGCTACAGACTCTGTACAGCAGATGGAATAGTCTGCTGTTCCATCAGGACAGATGTGCCTACTTAGTAGCTCATCATGTATATAGTGTTTATAATGTAAATAAATCAGTTTGAAGTAACTATCTGAGTCAGACTACAGTCCCTCTAGATTACACCTTAGGCCGTGCAGCCAGTATCTGAAACAAATATCTCTGTGGCCCCTCACAGCCCCAAACAGTGCATCAGGGGAGGGGTCCCAGAAGAGGAGTACAACCTTTGGGTGTACTGAATTCATAGTCGGACCTTGTTTTCCCTTACTTCCAACCTCAAAGTCCTTCAAATTTCATATTTGGATGGGTCCTTGACATACTGAAGTTGAGCGGCCACATAATAGATGCCAAACCTGGTAATAAAATGATAATGAGGTGAGCACACTGACAGAAACACTGAACTTCTGGGTTTCCCACAAGATATTGGATCATCCCTGTTCCCAGTAAATTGGGACCAATATTTCTGGCCAAAGACCTTCCATTAGAACTGGAAGAAGTTAGAGACTTCACCATTTTTAAGAAAGTGCCAAACTGGATAATAAGGGCAGTGGGTGGAATCATCCCTACCCTCTATCCAATTACAGAACTTTGCTCTTTCCTTCCCCCACCACCATCCCCCACGACCCTTGCTCTTTTTTTCTCTTGGCTGCACACTTGTTTAAAAGCTGCTAAATCTCAATTTTTTCCAAAAGTCGTTGACCTGAAATGTTAACTTGATTTCTCTGTGCACATGTTCTTTCTCCAAATGTTGTGTTACCAGATGTTGCCTGACCTGCTGACTGTTTACAGCCTTTTCTGTTAAGCAAATCAGATAGCTACAGCAGCAATATGGGGAGTGATATTATGTTAGTTCATATTGTTACTCATTACTGTCAGGGACCATAAATGCTAAAAGAAGAAATTCAAACAGCAATTAACCAACAGAACTATTTCATGAGATTTCACATTTTTAAAGAATAAACTTCATTGCATGTCAAGAGAAATTAAACAAAGAAGCATCACTAACTTAACACTATAGCTTATAAAGACTTATGCTATAAACTCAGTTCTACTTTTTACTGCCCCCCAAGAGTTCCCTTATCTTACAAAACCTTGAAGGTGCATTGACTTCTCTAGAGACCAGTTCAAAAGAATGTCACACCCCTCTGGAATTCATTAATTTTCTTTAGTGTTTCAACCACCCTCCAAGGTAAGATTCGAAGGGGGTTCTTCTATTAGCTTTTTTTTCCTTTGGCTATGCAACCCTCTACCTCTTCTTTACAGACCTTACAGCTGTGGATGCCTTAGCTCCTTGTCTGGGTTGCTGGCAGATACCCAACTGTCTTCCCACAGCTTTCCAAGCTAAATCTGAATACTTACCACCATAAGGCTTTGTGATGACCACAGTCTATTTCTTCCACTAGCTGCAAACTAGAGCAAATCTTCCAGCTGCCTTTCCCTCACGAAATCCAAACTGAGATAGAGCCCCATCCACATTCCATGTGGTGAATGATGACATTAGTATTTTCTCTGCTTGAAGTGCAGGCCTAACTGACTAATAGTTATTTTCTTGACTCTCCCAACTTAGTAAGCTGCAGTCTACACCTAGACCAAAACTGCAACTGCCTCTGTCTACTCCCAAACTGAATTGCTTGCATCTGTCAGCAAACACACAGATAATTTTTTTTAAAGCCTTCTGTCCTCCATCTCAGCTCCATGATGCCATGCCATGCTTTGGGAGGTTATCAAATATAAATGTAAATTAACTATTTTACCTTCAATACAACTCTTTGATTCTGAAACCCATATGAAAAAATTATATTTCTGCTGCATGTGATTGCCCTCTCTCAAGACTCCAAGTCCACAAAGAGATGGGTCAGTCATTGTTTAAGTTTCTTTTCATTTATCAACTCCAATCTTGTAAAATAGGTTAATTTTTTAAGTCTAATAAACCCAGGTTTGAGTTGTGTTCACTTTGGATGCATACCAATTCCTTAACCAAGTGTTTCGAATTGTCTTGCATTTAACTCTTTACCCTCCAACATAAAATTATATTCCTAGAACTAAATTCTATACTAAATTATATTCTGAAAGATATGAATCATGATCTAGATATTTGCAACAATATCCATAATTCCCTGTATAATTAAATCCTTTTAATGAGATATTGAATGGATGCCAAACCTGTACAGGTGAGCGTTTATCAGTTATAATATGGGAGGAGGCTTTCTTTTTCGTAGACAAAAATTACTGTCATCAAACTCCATCAAATATAGATACAGAATTGGATTTTGAGTGCACATCCATTGATAGCACATTTTGCAGAGTTGCACATTTTATTCTTAAACAGACCAGTGGAGATAATTGCCCATGGAGGTGATAGCATACTCCCAACATTCATTTAATAATGCTGTATCATATTTTATGTTGTCTACTATAATTATACAGTAATAACTATTCTAATTTTTAAAAAGTTACTTAAGTTACACAATTACTTAGCTAATCATAGCCTGAGCTCTGTTATTCCTTTTGAATTATGAAGTAACTGAATTTAATTGTTTTTGTGTTCTGTGTAATGCCCTGTAATTGTAGTTGTGAGTTAGTATTCAAAAATTCTTATAGACTATATGAGCCCTACTAGAATAGGCATTATGGTGTTTTTTTCAATAGAGGCAGAAAAGTAGCGAAGAAGATTTTGAAGGTGTTATTATTGTTGTTCTATACTTGATGTTCAACAATAAAAGGCCTCAGTGGTCATTTTAACTTTGGCAATTAGGTAAAATAGGCAATGTTGAAATCAGCACCCAGTATACAGCACATCTAATTTTCCTCTCCACGACTTAAATTTACCCCTCACCCCCTGCTCCTCTTAAAGCTCTGCAGTATGTATTTGGACCAATAATATGCCCACAGTGGAACTCTGCCCTGGCTATATGTGCGCCATGTGTTGAATTTGACAACTGAGCTGACTCAGCTGAGATCAGCTCATTATAACAATCCTCTTGTGTTCTAGGTACTTATGGTGCACTTGGAGCATCAGGGTCAGAATATTTGGTGCCAGCAGTTGATGTTTGATCTGCTCCAGGTTATTTGCAGGTGCTGAGCGGGGAAGAACACAAGGATCAAATAGTGAGGATGCAGGAGGTTGGATGGCAAGAGATTTTTTTTTAAAAACGGGGTCTTTTCTTTGGTACCAAATCCAAGCAGGTTCTGTGCAGTTGCTCAAGTGCTCAAGCTACATAATGGGAAGGCTGCCTAATTTAAATTGGCTTTGGCCTAATGCGCCTTTTGTGTGCCTGTGTGTAGACCCCCGACTTCCTTTGTCCTGACTGCCTACATTAGGTCGAAGAAATGAGATATGATTTCAGATTACAATGTCATTATGCAACTTCCCCTGTAATGGGCTTCAGCTGGGCAATCCCACTGATCTGTGGGATTGTAGAGTGTAAGAGATCCAGGATAAAATTTAAGCCCTTACCCATTTGGTGTCCCAACCTTGCCCAAGAGAGAGAAGATGGTGGAATCCAGAGCCTGCAGTGTCACAGTTGATACTACTGGAGAAACAAACCCCTGAAGGGAGAATCCAACTCAACCTCCATTGAGGTGACCACACATTATAGGCTGAATTTTATCTTGTGAAAACAGGATTGTTTTTGGCCCACGGGGGAGAATTTTCTCCCTGTTGGGCGGGCAGGGTGGGAGCAGGCAGCGTGATGTGCATCTGGAAGCGCTCAGCGCTACCTGTGCGGGCAGTGGGGGGGGAGGGAGAGTCGGGGCCTACGCACTTTCGCGCATGCGTGCTAAAGAGCACAGAAATCTAAGGCACGGAGCTGCCTCAGGGAGATTAAATTTGATAATAAAAACTTGAAAAAAAAATTTAAAAAAAATATTCAGACATGTCCCCTCATGTGACAGTGTCACGTGAGCTGGGACATGTCAATAAATTTTAATAAAAATTTGTATTAAAGTTATAAACCCTTCATGAAACCTCATCCCGCCCATCGATGAGGTTCCATGAAACATGCGAAGGCCGCCTGGGCTCGTCGCCTGCCTGTCAACCTTAAGGTTGGACGGACAGCACTGACAACTACTTCAATTAGGTAATTAATGGCCTTAATAGGCCTTTGACAGTTCGGCAGGCTCGCAGCCGACTCTGGTGCACGCCCGCCGAACTGAAGATCGGAATGATGCGAAGTGATGACGGGACGCACACCTAACGTCACCGCGTGTCATTTTTATGCGTCAGCATCCAGGGCCCGCCTCCGCATGCCGACCAGAAGATCCTGCCCACGATGATGTAATATCCGATGTGATGATGTCGGGTCACAATCCCAATGTCATCACGCCAGTTGACAATAATATGGTAGGCAAGTGGGCTCCAAAATTGGGAATCGGTCTACCGTTTTGAAACAAGCAATTAACGGCCACTTATGCTTATTATTGCAGTCTAATAGACTGCAATAATGTGTTCTTGATGCAATACTACAGTCCCAATGTGTGAAACACCAGCTGGCAACCTAAATTTTTCTCATGGTTGGTTGTAAGAGCAGATATAATTGGGTCCGTGCCTGACTGCAGCAGGAGAGACTGCTGATATTTTTGACCGGCTACTCTTGGAAGTTCCAGAATCCTTGGACATTATCAGGGATCTTAAGCATTTTACTGCAAACTGGTAGACTTTGTAACATAACACCAATGCAGGATTGCTGCTCTGTGCAATATAGGCATAGTTATTTCTGTTGGGGATACGTCCTCCAGGAGAATGAGAAGGAGAGGGAGGAGGCCAGATGAACAGGGGCAAGAGCCTCAGGGAGTCCATTAAGGAGCCCAACTGGCAGAAGAGCCTGCTGCGGGCAGGCTGCAGAAGCCAAGGGGCATAGCTGGAAGCTATACCCAGCCAATTGTGTATATAGGGTGCACATGATGTACCTGAAGTTGACTGAGACACAGTGCCTGAGGAGACTTCGCCTTTTGAGAGCCACAGTAACAACCCTGTGACATGGGGCAGAATTTTTAGCTCGGTGTGCAGGCACACGCCCAACCCACTCGGGCATAAAATAGCACGTGCTGTGTGTATGTGTGGGGAGGGAGGGCATCTAATGGCTACCGCACTGAAAGTCACAGCTGCTTTGAATATTTTTTTGCCTCAGGCTCATTTCAAGCCATGTGTGGAGACCTGAGTAGCATTAACCAGCCTGTATAATCTCATTGTATAAAGGTACTCACAGATGCCATGTTTTGCTGTGTAGGGCAATTCATTGCCTTTACCACTGACTGCAATAGTCAGATGGGAAGGGCCAGATACTTTGAGGCCATGGCAGGTTTTCCAAAGGTGAAATGGATGCAGTCATCGAGGCACCGGCAGAGCAGCCATGGCCTTTATTAAGAAGAAGGGCTACTGAATTCAACAATGTACAGTTAGTCTGTGACCGCCAGCAGCGCATCCTGCAGGTCTGTGCATGGTATCTGGACAGAAGCCATGATTCCTGTATCCTCAGGAACTCCCAGGCACCAGCCATGTTTAGTGGGTCTGATGCTTTGGAAGGATGGCTGCTAGGTGACAAAAAGTACCCATTGAAGAAGTGGTTCTTGACACCAGTTTGCTCTTCAAGGATTGATGCTGAGCGTTAACACAATGAGAGCCACAAAATGAGCAGAGCCATCATCGAGCAGAGAATTGGTCTCCTCAGAGTGAGGTTCAGATGCCTTGACAGATCTGGAGGAGCTCTCTGGTATGCACCTTCCATTGTGTCCCTCGGTCTGCTCTGCTGTCCAATACCTGGTGCTCCAGAGAGTGGATTCCTTATTGAAGGAAGATCCATTCCACTGATGATAGAGGAAGAGGAGGGGGAACTGACACAGCCCAGATGTGCAAGGCCCTGCCGGGGAGCATCTGGATGTGTGAGACAAGGGAGGCTTCAATCCTCTGGAGATTCCAATTGAGAGTGGGCTCCTCCACACACTACCATGTTATGGATGTTTCCTGACAGGCAGTCAAATACATTCAGCAAGTCCTGGTGGGCAAAATTCACACCTATTAAAAAAAGAGACACAAGCCATAAAGTCTGCAACTCTATCTTCTTCAGTAGGCCTAGGACTTAGCTTAGCCACTGAACTGTTTCCCGGGCCGTTCTTTCTACCTGCACCTGTTCCTGTTCATTTGTGCTCAGCCAATCATGTATCTAGACCCGTTGAATGCACTATATATACGGCACAGTGTGCCAGTTTTGGTGCTCATGTTTGGAAAGAGTTTGTGGCCAAGTGGCAGAATGATACAGCACCTGAGTTACATTTGATGGCTGACAAATACATTTTTGTCTGTTGAATTAGTTACTGGGTCCTTTCTTGCTGATCACAGACCCAAGATTACACTTGGTTACTGCTACCTGTTTTGTAGAGTATAGAGGATGCAGAGCTACAGGAGATATATAACTTGAATACTGTGTAAATCTGTTTTAAAAATGGAGGAACACTAGCTGCAGATAATAAAGATATGTAGGAAAGCCTGATGGACTTGCTTGTGGAATGTCAAGAGCATATTCTATTTCAATCTGAAATTATGAGAATAGATGTTTTCATTTTAGGTTTATAGCCCAAATCACTTGGAGATGCTTTCTTCAAATTCACACCTCAAGGTCAAGGTTGGGGAATAAAAGAGATGAGCTTTATTGACAGGCCTACAGAAGAATCACTGAACATTGGGGAAGTTACTGTCCTTCCACTGCCTGAGAACTCAGGGACATGGGTCAGTCAGTCTGGTTTTTAAACAAAGGATTGCAAACAGGCCTTGGGTGCAGAGCTAAAAGCTCAAAGGCAGGAGGTTAGTTTCTGTAGTCAGAAATGAGATTGCGTTAAGAATAATTTGGCTGATCCTCTATATATTTGCTTACTGTTTGTAAATTAAACAGCTGAACAATGGTTTTGGTCATTGTTTAAGACCACGAGAAGAAGAGGAGTTAACCATTTAGTCCCTCGAGGCTTCTCCGCTATTCAATAAGGTCATGGCTGATCTTCTACCTTATGACTTTATGTCATGAAACATTTCTCAGTCTGTCTTTGAAGAATTTGGAGAGATGTGCACAGGGTATATCCAACGTAGAATGTAGAGGATTCATGGTGTTATAATCCTGGGTTACACAGTAATATAAGTAGTTATTGGGTAGTAAGAGCAGCCTCTGAACGTAAGGTGCTCAAACCTCCACAAGAATGATCAGTCCTGCAGTATCTAAGAAACTTGTAATGCATTTTAAGATTTCAGACAACACTTTGACAGGCAGACGTCTTTGTTGTTTTGACATTTTAAGGCGAATAACAAAGTTTGCAATAACTACATAGATTTTCATAGTATTTACTACACAGAAGCTGGCAATTCAGCCCAACAGATGTGTGCCAATGTTTATGCTCCACAAAAGCTTTCTCCCATCTTATCTCATCTCATCTCACACTAAAATAGCCTTCTATTCTTTTCTCCCTTATGTACATGTCCAGTTTAAATGCATCTATACTATTAACCTCAACTATTCCATGTGGTAGCAAGTTCCACAATCCAGTCACTCTCTGAATAAAGAAGTTTCTCCTGAATTTCTTATATGTATTATGTTACTAATAAATCCAATAACACTAGTTTGTACTAAAGACTGTCCATTTATCAGTGTAATTCTCAATGCTGGATTATAATCTGACACTTATTCTTCTACCTGTCAAAGACAAAGAGCTCAATAATATACAGTACAGTGGGAGGGTTTCCTCTTTGATCCCTGGATTTTGCTATGTTTAACTAGAAATTGGACTAGTAAGGTACAATCTGGTTTGTAGGATACACGAGGTCCAATTACAGGATATGTAGTAGCACCAAATTTAGAGAAATAACTACTAATATCACAAAATGTAACATCTTTCAGAGAGCCTTTGGAAAGGCTGACAAATATACAAAAAATGTTTCCAACCTTTGGCTCAAACCACTTTTAACCTCATATATAGCTACTGATTTTTGAGAGGCATTTATTTATATCTTCCCAGCAGCCTTTAAGAGTTACTCATCATGGGAGGTCCTGTCCATAAATCAGACACACTCCCTGCACTGGGACTGATGTGTGCAGGGAGTATGTTCAAATTGCTGACAATCACCAAAATGCACATGGTGCATATGCTATGATCTAGTCCCAGCAGCACTGCACTGGAATGGGAATGTCAACCAAGGGATGTGAGAAGTGGAAAGATTAGCCAAGATGTGCCAGTATAGCTACAACATTGGCATCTATCTGACAATGTGGAAAAATTGCCTAGATATGTCCTGCCCACAAAAAAAGGACAGACCCAACCTGGCTAATTACCACCCCATCAGTCTACTCTCGATCATCAGCAAAGTGATGGAAGGTGTTGCTAACAGTGCTATCAAGCAGCACTTGCACAGCAATAACCTGCTCACCGACGCTCAGTTTGGGCTTTGCTAGAACCAATCAACTCCCGATCTCATTACAACCTTGGTCCAAATATGGACAAAAGAGCAGAACTCAAGAGGTGAGGTGTGAGTAAATGTCCATAACATCAAGATGGAATTTAACCAAGTGTGGCATCAAAGAGCCCTAGCAAAACTGAAGTCAATAGGCTAAAGTAGTAGCAGAATCAGGAGGAAAACTGACCATTGGTTGGAGTCAAACCAAGCACAAAGCAAGATGGTTGTGGTTGTTGGAGGTCCATCATCTCAATCTAAGGACATCACTACAGGAGTTCCTCAGGGTAATGTCCTAGGCCCAACCATCTTCAGCTGCTTCATCAATGACCTTACTCCATCATAAGGTCAGAAGTGGGGATACGCATTGATGATTGTATAATGTTCAACACCTTTGCAACTCCTTAGATGCTAAAGCAGTCTGCGTCCTTAGGCAGAAAGACTTGGACAACGTTCAGGCTTGGGCTGACAATTTTCAAGTAACATTGGTGCCACACAAATGCCAGGCAATGACCATCTCTAACAAGAGACAATCTAACCATTTCCCATTGCTGAACCCCCACTATATACATCCTGGGGGTTACCGGAAATTGAACTGGACCAGCCATATAGATATTTTGGCTACAACAGCAGGTCAGGGGCTAAGAATTTTGTGGAGAGTAACTCACCTCCTGATTCCCAAAGCCTGTCCACCATCTACAAGACACAAGTCAGGAGTGTGACAGAATACTCTTCATTTATCTGGATGAATGCAGCTCCAACAATACTCAAGAAGCTCAAAATCATCCAAAAGCAGCCCACTTGATTAGCGCCCTATCCACCACCCTAAACATTCACTCCCTCCACTACTGATGAACAGTGGCAGCAGTGTGTACCATATACAGATGCACTGCAGTAACTCACCAATGCTCTGTCAACAGCACCTTCCAAACCTGTGGCCTCTACCTAACTAGAAGGGCAAGGGTAGCAGATTTAGGGGCACACCAGAATCTGTAAGTTTCCCTCTGACCCACACACCATCCTGTCTTGGAAATATATCGTCATTGGTTCATTGTCACTGGTCAAAATCCTGGAGCGCCATTCCTATCACCACTGTGGGTGAATCTACACCATATGGACTGCAGCAGTTCAAGAAGGCAGCTCACTGCCATCTTTTAAGGGCAATTAGGGATAAGCAATAAATACTGGCTAGGCCAGCAACACCCACATACTGCAAAAGGATTTTAAAGAAGATTCATATTTGTTCATTTTAAGGTATATTTTTCAGAAATTAACATGAGACATATGGTGGAATTTTCCATGCCCACTGACATTGGGTGTGCTCAGCAACGTGAATGGACGATATGGCGAGAAGGCCAATAATCAGTTTCACGACATTGTGCAACCAGTTTGCAATCGTCCATGCAGCCTGTCGACATCGGATGTCAGGAAACTCATTGTAATACAACTCTATATCATTATAAGGCTAGGCCGCTGGACTCAACCCCCATGCTGAATTGTCCGCCTGTGTCAGCGTGATTGCACATCGACGTGTTTCACAACTGCACATAAGTGACATGCACCTGGTGCAGCACTCGCAGTCATTAGCACCAGGTTTTGCACAGCGCACCACAGCATTTTTGGGGGGGCTCACGGGCAGGTCTATACTTATCAGACCAGCTATAAGGTGGGGGTGGTTTTGTATGGCTGTAGGGCTTGCTTGAGTAAGGGGGAGCAATGGCCTCAGGCAAGGGAAGAGGCTGCAGGGTGAGGGCTGTACTGGGGAAGGGGGGTATCCCAGGGATTCTGTGAGGGCTCAAGTTGATCTGTGCAAGTGGGCTCAAGATGGTGAGGGCTGAGAAGGCAGTCTCCAGAGCAGATGAGGCCAGATGGAGATGTGAGGGTGTGTGTGAAAGAGTGAGTGTGATGTCCCTTGAGCTGGCAGTGAGTGAGATGCCAGTGAATGTGTGGTGGCCTTGTGAGTGTGTGAGTTTAGAGTGATGAGATGGTTGCCTTACCCTTACGGATGAGGTCATTCATCCTCTATCTGCAATGGAAGGTGAACCTCTTCTGTGCAGCATTGGCCACTTCTGCGCAGCACCATTACCATCACCTACCAAGCTGGAGTGGTAATGCTGCTGCGCCTCCTGCAGCCAGAGTAGGGGTAGAGGACATCATGGTGGGCCTCCACAGCGTCCAAAAGGCGCTCAAGGGACGCATCACTAAACCTGGGATCTGTAGTCTTCTTGCCTTTTGGGCCCATGCTCTATTTGCAGCAGTCCTGGGTTGGAAGCACTGAGGTGTGTGTGCGGCTGTACTTTAAACGTGGCACCCAGTGTGATGATGTGGCGAGGTGATGGTGTGATCGGTGAATTGGAGCCTGACCACCATCGAAATGGCGTGTTTCCCAGGAATGCATAATTAATGCAATGGGGTTGGGACAATATGGCTTGAAAAGCCACCATTGCAGCCGACAGGTGTTTTACCTGCCCGCTACCACACTGAGTGCAAATCCGGGACAATTCCGACAATAGTCTTAATAACTGACCCAAGAGTGCTTGATACTAACATAAGTGGCGGATTTCTGGACTGCTCCCTAAACAAGAGGTCTGGGGTCAGGCCGAAAGTGGAATTCAGGCCTGATTAACATTTCATGTGGGAGTTGCTGGTGTGCTTCACTTTTAAATAGCATGAATGTCAGGTCACTTGCCTCACCAGCAATAGTCCAAATGTATGTCACAGGAGCCACAATGGGATTGGAGCAGGCAATGTTGGAGGGGAGGTGTTGGCTATCAAGCTAGCTGTAGATTCAGCGAAACTCTCTTGCTCTTCCTGTCTGCTGGATGGTATTTTTTGACAAGTTATTTAACAAAACAATTTTGTTAGCAGTCACTGCTGAGGCCCTAGTAGTTGAACCTAAGTGATGCAAGCCTGACTCCTACTTCCTCACACAATTCAATTCCAGTGAGGTGGGGGGGGCCTAAAAACATGTGTTCAGCCCTTCATTTACACCTTTAAGTGATCTAACGCCTGTTTTAAGCAGCTGCAAAAGACGCCTGTAAATGGCCTGCCGAGTAGGTTGGACATTTCCCAGATGCTTTTGGGATGCAGGGCTTTGTTTCCCAAATTTTTAATTCATTATGCCCATTTTATGCCAATAAAATGGATGCAACAAGTTCGGGTTTGATGCCACAGTATGTACGAGTATTCAGACCCAATGCTGACAATACAAGGGCCTAGTATTTGATCTACTTTTCCCAGATGCAAATTTGTTATTTTAATTTTGTAATGAAGCCTCCCTGGGCACAGGGTGTAGTTTCTTAACTAAAGTAATTTCCCAATTGTTTTTTTAACAATTACCGGTATTTTTTTCTTCATCTGTCATTGAAGCTTTTTCTTCAACCAAATCAAAGCAAATTATTTTAGAATAATTCCATTTAATTTATTAATACTTATATTGTGGAGACTATGGCCAGAATTTGCAGAATTGCTGGCTTCATCATCAATTTCATCATTAACAACATAAAAAGCAACTACAACAACTTTATATCATCTTGCGATCAATTGCAGCGGCTAAAGCAGCAATTAACTTTTAAGCATCTCCTCTGACCCATAGCAACCGAGAACATCAGGAATTTACCAGAGTCGCCTACTACTCAGCATTGTTCTGACACAAATAATGGGATACACATCATATCACATATTTCTACAATTTACATACCATTTGAATATTTGAGTAAATATATTCTGTGTTTCGGTTCCAACAGAAAATCCCGAAAAAAAATAAAACCTCACGGTGCATTATCTCCTTACTTGATTTTCTTCCCCTGCTCAATAAAGGTATCCTTGGTGGCCAACATGAACCTGGTTGCTTACACCCCACTTGCACAGGAGCACCATCATGTCTATTACACAAAGAGCCTAACAGGGTGTATAAACAGTGAGCCGCAACACTGCCCCTGACATTTGAGCAGGATCAACTAACTATCAGCTGGAAATGAGCCCAATTCAAGTTAGGCAAAGGCAATCATGTAGGCATTATACTCAAAACTTAACATTGGGAATCAGTGATCCCTGTTTCGACATTTATGAAAGCAGTTGAGGAAGGTGCAGCACTTACCACTATACAGGTAGAAAGAAAACCTTCAAATAATCGTGTTGCCTGTACTTTACATATCTTTTATCATCCTTTCATTACCATTGAAGATAATGTGCTATATTATCTGGATTACTTCAAAATGCTTTGGATCGAATCTTTGTTAATGTTAGATACAGCTGATAGAATCACTTAACTTACTATTTATTTCAAGCAGTTTATTTAGCTGAAATCTTTCACTTGAATTGTTTTATGAATTGATACGTTTCATTTTAAAGCACTTTGATAGCAAAACAGAAAAGTATTCATTGTACATTGAAAGATGGAGTGTGTAAACGTCAGTAAAGTGAATGTGAAATGGATGTGCAAAACCCAAGTCTATAAATATAGGGAAATGATGAATAGCAAGAAAACAATAGAACTGATTTTGGTCTGGAGCATGCATCAGGCAGCATTGGGTCGGGTAGGTATACCATGGCTGATCTTAGTTGGATTTGGCAAGCCTTCAACATGCTATGGCAATTGGTCTCAAAGGATCTGCAACAGCATTTTGAAAGGTGGAAGTTGGGAATGAATGGGAGCATCAGTTTTAAAAAGGTAGTGGAATGTTTTCTACGGTTGCAGCAGGTAGGGCATTAATTTCAACCTTAAAATACATGAGGGTCTGCAAATAAAATGTGACAAACATGTTTCTCTGGTTTTCCCTGACTGCAGCTGCAAAATCCTTTAATGCACACTTAAAATGGCCATATCACAATTTGTATTTTCCCTACCATTTAGGAAGGGTAGAATGTGGGAGGCCAGTCAGGAATGAGTTACAATAGTCAAATCTAGAGGTAACAAGGCAACGAGGATGAGGGGCTCAGCAGGAGGTGAGTTGAGCTGGGGAATGTTATGGAATCACAGTGGGGGTCAAATAAGGCACAAATTACAAACAGCCTGGTTCAGCCTCAACAGTTGCCAGGAAGATGAATGGAGTTGATGGCTAGTGATGGGGACCAATGAAAATGGCTTCAGCGTTCCTGATATTTGTTTGTAGGAAGTATCTGCTTATCAAATATAGGATGTTGGACAAGCAGTCTGACAATCTAGAAACAGTGGAGGGGTTGAGAGAGAGGTGCTGGTGAGGTATTGCTGATGTCAGTGTGCATGTGAAAACTGGTGCCTTTTTTGGATGATGTTGCCGACGGGCCAAAATGTTCCAGAACCTTGGGAGGGAGAGCAAGATTGGAAATGCAGTAGTTGTTAGCAAGGATGGATGGGTCAAGGTTGATTTTTTTCGAAGAGAGGGGTGAGATGGCAGATTTGAAGAACAGAACAGTACCTGAGGAAACAACACCATGAACAATAAACATGGGAAACAGGAAGAGAAGTTGAGTGGTCAGCAGTTTACGTGACAATAGGGTCGAGCGAGCAGGAGGCCTGTCTCATGGACAAGATGAGCTCAGAAAGGGCATGAGGAGAAATGGAAGAGAAACCAGACAAAGATGCGAGTTCAGGGCTAGGACGAGGGGAATGACAGAGGCAGTTTGGCCCAGTGAGCTAAGAAAAGGGAAGGTGTCAGCAAAGGCTGTTGATTGAACGGTCTCAGTCTTAGTGACAATGAAATGCATGAGCTCCTCGCACCTGTTCAAGTTGAGCGTAGAGGAGACAGGGGAGAGGCAGTTTGAGAAGACGGATTGCTGTAAAGAAAAGAAGCTGGATGATCCTGGAATAGTGAGCAGTTTTGGCAGACGAAAGCAGAACTTGTTAGTGCTTTATGTGGTCAAGCTAGATATCAAATTTTGTATCAAATAAGTTATAATTCTGCACAAGAATGTTTTTAAACCTAGAATGAACTTCATTAAAAGTATTATGCCAGTAACACTGGTTTTTATTTGTGTTTTTGATCAACTTACTCTGCATTTGCAGCATGTCCTATTTTTATTTAATAGTGTATTGTTAGGTTATTGTGTCAGTGATGCAGATAAAAAAATACATTTCCAAGGTGGTCTGTGTATAGAGAGGCACCCCAAAGCATTTCACAAGGTGGAAAAAAACAATGGATGAACAGCAAGAAAACATTGAATTTGGAAGTTTTACAACACCACAGATAAGTGTTTGGAGGGGATTCTAAAACCTGGGAGAGAGGTGGTAAAGTAGAGGGATCTAAGAAGGGATGCTATAGGGCTGGACATAAGCAAGAATACTCATTGATGGTGAAGCAAAGTGTATGGGAAATAAGTCATAGCCCTGTGTAAAAGGAGTGGAGACCATGCACAGAGCCCCATGGGAATATGATGAGGAGTGGAGAATATGCCCAGGCCCCCACGGTTATATGACAATATACCAAAGTTACATTATCTGTAAGCTTACTTAATATGATTGGCTATTACTCTCAGTTTGTTACTTAATAGGTCTACAGTTTCATGATTAAACAACATGCATGTAATATGAGTCTTCTTTCATTCTCATTAATAACAGGAACGGAATCATTACATGACCAATATGTCCAAGACACCAAAATGGGATTTGTAATTAATGCCATTTATTCAATGGCTCACGCTTTACACAACATGCAACAAAGCCTGTGTCCTGGTGTTAATGGGCTGTGTGAAGCCATGAAACCAATTGATGGGAGAATACTGTTGGACTTCCTCATGAAAATCAACTTCACCGGAATATCTGGAGATATCATCTCTTTTGACGAGAATGGAGATTCACCAGGAAGGTACCCAATAACCCATTTATAAAATTGATAATCATTTGTATAGTCTTCCATTTAAATGTTTGAACTGTGATTATCAGACAATTATTGCACAATGATGATTTATAGCAACTCACTGAATTGACATGGTCATCTGTCAGTATGATTGGAGAAAGATTAGACAAACTACAGAACTTCAGGAAAAATGTCAATAATTAGACACACCAGTGATTCTGCAATTTTCTTCTTTTCACTGTGTATGTACATTAACACCTTCTCTGCTTTAGATCCACCCTGTTTCTGACTAATGGGGTTTTCAGTTATCTGTGTAAAGACCATCAACAACTGCCAGTGTACCATGTATTTACACTAGCCCGGATCTTCCACGGAGCAGCAATCATTGTCAGATTGCTGCTGTGCTTGAACTTTCCCCTACCTTGATGATGCTTGCATTTCTTGCCGAGTTTTCCGAGCACTGCTTTCCCAGAAATGCGGCGTGTAGTATCCATCAGGGATCTCCATCGCAGCACTGTAAAGTCTGGGGGAAGACAGGACATGCCCCCTTTTCATAGCACTAGCTGGCATATGGTAAGTTTAAAGATCCAATGTGAAAGTTAGTGAATGGGTGAACAATGAGTGAATTAATGAGTAAATGGGTAGGTTGGCAGGGTGGGTAGGTGGATGAGGTAATTGGGTAGGGTGGGTGGGGCGATGGGCATTTGGGGTGACAGGTGGGCGAGGTGGCTATGTAGCTGAGCGGATGGGCAGGCTGGGGCTTAGTCAGGCCAGGTCAGGGGGGTAGTCAAGCTGCATCGGGGTGGGGGTGTTTGGGCATGGTGGTGTTTATGGGGTAGCCAAGGGTTGCGAGGTGGTCAGGATGACTAGTCAGGGGTCAATTTGAGTGATTGGGGGGTCAGTTGTGACCCAGATGTTAGACTAGGTTTTAATCTGTCTAACATTTCCTGGGTAACTCTCCAGGTAATTACCGCGGAACTGCCCAAAGTCTCCAATTCTAGCTCAGAGTCAGAGACATTCATGGAGGGTCCCGGGGAGCAGGGGAATTGCCCATCAGAAGTTGAAACTTCCCAGCCAATTTCCACAGAGTTCAGCATACCAGGACTTGCACAGAATCCTGATGCGCATCATGAGTCTTATATCTGGTCTCCGCTAATCCAGAGACCGGAAGATTGGGGCCATTATTTCTAAACTTTCCTGTCAAAACCTGAAGTGCACATTTAGAAGTGTGAAAATACATAGAAACAAAAAGCTAAATACTTTGCAATTAAGTTTGCTTGTTAAGATACTATTGATTTATTAGGCCTTTAAATACTAAAATAATTATTTTCTATCCATCTGTGACATTCATTGGATGTTAATATCTTTGATTTCCAGTACAAAAACTCATTTTTATTAAACAAACTTTCAATGTTAATTCCACAGCAAATATTAGCTGTTGCTTTATTTACCTTTTGCAATACCACTGATTATAATGCTCCATAGATATTGTGCATGAACAGAAAAACATAATAAGAATTGCACACAAGCAAAGGGGAGTTAATGCCATATCTTCATTGTAAATTTGAAAGCTGGATGCAATAACTTACAAGCTAGTGTACTCAGGATTCTGAGGTATTGTTTTAACAAACTACTCTTGCATTTAGGTATGAAATCATGAATTTTAAAAAGCTGGGCAAAGAATATTTTGATTACATTAACGTTGGAAGCTGGGACAATGGAGAGCTAAAAATGGATGATGATGAAATCTGGTCCAATAAAAACCTTGTTGTCCGGTCTGTCTGCAGTGATCCATGTGAGAAAGGAGAAATAAAAGTGAGTAGTCTAACTTTTCTGAAATATATAATGTAAAATAACGGCCTGGATTTTACAGTAATAATAATGGCAAAACTTTCAGCGCTCATCATTTTCACAGTTAAATCGGAAAGCAACACCTGAGGTGCAGTTATATGTGGAAATTCAGAAGTTGCTGTCAGAGATACCCTGTTCCTCCACAGGCTGCACTGTTTCAGCTCTCGTTGATAGACTCGACAGTGAATTGACTGCCACAGCATGAACTTGCGGTACTTGACCACTAGTTCCGCACAAAACTTGGCTGAGAAAGTTAGAGCTGGTGCATTCAGGAGTAAGTGAATTTTTAATGTCTGGTAAGTGATCATTACCACTGAACAATCTCTCTGGCCCTGAAAAAATAATTTTACATATGTGGAGTCTTATTCGCTCAGGAGAAAATTAGTGTTGCAGATTGAAAAATAATTTTACTTTGGAGATTGAAAAATAACTTTTTTACTTTTTCTTTTTCAAAATCTCTCTCCCTTATTCTGATCTGTATTCCCCAAGCTTTATTTCACTTTCTGTTTACCATTTATAACTATTTATATTTTCTTCTTTATACGTCCTGGTTTGGACCCTGTGGGCCAGATTTTTGTGGTGGAGGCAGAGATTGGTTTTCAGGTCAGGAATCCACCCCCGATAGGAAGTAGAAACTTGGCGTTATTTCGGTGGAGGTGAGCTGTCAGTTGGGTGTGGGACATTTTTGCCAGCCAATTAGCGACTGGGGACATCAGGAACACAGGAAATGCAGGCCATATTCTGACTCACTTCAGCAGCCAATGTTGTGGCTGCCATTTAGACAGTAATGTTTAAATTTGAAAAAATGGAAAGTGGAAACTCATGAAGTCACAAATCTGAGTATACACTAAACAATTGCAGTCAGGAAATCCTTAATTGCTCTCCCACATTATATCAAAAGTCAAGGCTGTAATTAAGCAGGACACCTTGTTACTAGTGATAATACTGAACCAATATTTACTGTTTCAGCCATTAGCCCCAATGATATAACTTGTTTAATCACATCTGCTTTCTTAGGAATCAGGGGCTTTTCTTGTTCAGAATTTGACACTTCGAAAAGATGGCAGAAAGATTGAGCTCAAAATCAGTTTGACTTGGTCACTTTAATGATACAACCAGCTCAGATTTCAATATTCTGTACCTAGTTGGTTTGTAAAGCAGCCTTTGGTACAGGCTTTAAGCCTAAGTCCGAGGGCTGGATGTTACATTCCCCCATCCCTACTGCCCCATTGCCAGGCATGTTGTCAGTGGTTAGGCGGGGAGGGGGGCACATGTAAACTACAAGGGGTGTCCCACTCACACCCGAGCTGTACTCCATAATATATTAGGTTGGTAGACTCTGAAATCAACAGTCCACTCACCATATTTAAATAATTAAAGTCAATTGAGCTTGTTACTGTTACCTCTTGTGTCCCCCAAGGATCTATCCTTGGTGCTCACCTATTTCTCATCTTGAGAATCTCTGCTGCCCATGTCTTAACTCGCACCTAGTTCTGTTACACAATCACCCACGTGCTTGCTGACATCCATTGACTCCCTGTCATGCAATGTTTTGATTTTAAAATTCTCATCCTTGTTTTCAAATCCCTCTGTGGCCTTGCCCCTCCCTGTCTCTAATCTCCTCCAGCCCCACAAACCTCCTAATTCTAGCCTCTTGAGCATACCTGATTTTAACTGCTCCACCATCGGTGGCTATGCCTTCAGTTGTCTAGGCCTCAAGCTCGGGAATACACTCCATAAATCTCTACTTCTCTGCCCTGCTTTCCTTCTTTAAGACTCCTCTTAAAACCTACCTCTTTGACCAAACTATTTATCATCAGCATTAATATCTCATCTGCCTCATTTTGTTTTATAATGCTCCTGTGAAGAGTTTTGGAATGCTCGATATTTTAAAAGCATTATCTAAATATAAGTTGTTGTTGGAGCTGCACTCATCTAGGCAAGTGCAGAATATTCCATCACACTCCTGACTTGTGCTCGTGGATGGTGGGCAGGCTTTGAGGACTCAGGAGGTGAGTTACTCGCTGCAGAATTCCCAGCCTCTGACCTGCACTTGCAGCCACAGTATACATATGGCTGGTCCAGTTCAGTTTCTGATCAGTAGTAGGTCCCAGGATGCTGCTGGTTTCTGCTGATCATACCTGATTTTTCATCACACTGCGCTGAGATTCTCAGAAGCATAGGCATCTGTGGCCACATGAAACCAGCAGTTTCTCCTGCTTCTGCTCAAAATACTTTAAATGGCTTTAAATTCAGGCTTGAATTTTCACTCTCAGCCTGGGGGCGCGGAGTCAGGATATTTCCCGGCTCAGCAAACCTTACCCAGGGTAAAGTGCCCCAGAAATTAGGATTTTCATTCCAGGGTGGTGAGGTTCTCTATGAGTCAGGTCTGGCAATCCTGAAACAAGTGCAGAGGCTGTGGCAGTGCACTAGTACTTTGACAAAGTGTTTTTAAAAACCATTGAAACAAAATATCCCTCCAGCCCTCAGCCCTCAGCCCTCTCACCCTGCCTCACACTTCCCATGTTCATTCATGCCAATTCGTGCCACCTCATACCCTCTACCTTCAAGGCCCCTTATGCTCTCTATGCCAACCTATACTCCTCCACCCACCCCAAAATGCCACACACTCTCTATGCCAACCTATACCTCTCTACCCACTCCCATAACCCTTCAAACCCTCCACATCAATCTATGCCCCTCCACCCATCCCTCTTAGCCCTTTTGTAATCCCAGGCCAGCGTAGTGCCATGTTAGTGCCAACTCATGCCCCTACCCTTTGCCCTTACACCTACCATGCCAACTCACTCAGTATCCATCATGGGAAGACCTCAGGAGCCATGCTGAGATTAAATAAATCAAAGTCCTAAGTGTCTATCGTAGACTTTAATTTATAAAAGCACTCATTCATAAGAAAACCAATTCACTACATTTAAATTCATTCAACTACATAATCCCAAATAAAACAAACATTTCATTCAACTGCTTAATATGGTATGCATAATAATGGTATACAAACAAGCATTGGAATTCATTGTCCCATTTCAAAGAGTCTATAATCACTTGGAGCTGTCAAATCAAACTGTGAAGTGGAAGGTACCCCATTGTGATAGTGGAAGGCTGGGAAATCAGTCATGTAACACAAATCCAGTAATGCTAGCCCTCAGGCTTATGTCAACAGACTGAGTGAAATAATAAGCAATGGTTTTGTTTTAACACTCCATAGTTTTTTTTAGAAAGATTTAAAGGATAGGCGTTTTAAACACCTTGACAGCTCCTTTTGACAGTTTTGAAAGTTAATTTTGACAGCTCTCTTGATAGTTCCAATGAGTCTATGCACTTATGCACATTCATGTCCACTTAATAATCCCAAAGGGCACCTTACCTCTCCCAAATGGCAGATTAGCTCTCCTAAAGGTGTCCCGGGACCATATTCAAAAGGGTACTCCACCTCTCCAAAGAACTCCACAAAAGTTTAGACCTGCTTCTACCAGGTCTAAGCTGCACACACTGTGTTTCTCACTCCTGACTAACGAAAATCAGACATGACTGGAGGCAGCTGTTGTTTTATATGAGCAGCTTCCTCTGCAAAGTGCACATGCACAAATCCCAACCGGGGCCCATTCCCACCACGCAAAAATGGTAGATTCTGTGACTGGAGGCGGGATTTCCATATTTCAGCCTTTTCCGCCATTTTAGCAATGATGGAAAGCTCTCCATCAAGTCTCAGTTTAAATTATTCCAAATTCAGGCAGTTACAGTAAAAAGAAAAATAAAGACATACATCTATATAGCACCTTGCATGACCACCAGCCACCTCAAAGCGCTTTACAGCCAATGAATTGTTTTTGAATTGTAGTCATTGATGTAATGTAGTAGGATACACCTGTGTGGCTTCAAGTGACTGCTGGTCACAAGTCTTACATCCCAAAAGCAGTCAACTGAAGCTAAGAAGTAAAGCAAGAACATTAAATCAATCAGTCAATCAGTTGGAGAATGGATTGTTTCTTGTCAATCCTTCCTCTTTGTGATGCTGGGGAACGTTTTGTCCAAGTCACAAATTGTTTACGATCAGTTACATTACTTGATTGCACTGATTCATGGGAGATTTATATCCAAATTTATGCTACTAAATTTGTGCAGAAACCGGAGTGTAATTTCACCTAGGCAAAACCAGTGCAGTGTCCTGTGTATTCTGGGCACAATTTGCCAATTCCATCCCTAGTTCATAATTCACACCTTTATTATTACATATTTTTAAATCAGAGAACTACAGGATACTACTTTAATTGGGCTGGATTTTACAGAGAGCTATTGCATCCCCCAAACACCAGCTAAAAAGTTGGTGGGGAACCCGCCCATGGGAAAAGGGGCTGCCCTGCTGTCACTCAACAGCCAATTGGACAGCCGGCAGCTCTATAGTTCCAGTGGCATCAGGTAGGAGCAGTGATCACTGCTGGGACTATAGGCAGTTCCCAGTGGAGATCATTGCTGGAGCCAAAAACCAAGGTAGGTGGAGTGGGTTTTGCTGGGCTTAGGCTGGCAGGCCCCCAGCGAGGTGGGTGAGGAGATGGGTGCCAGATTTGAGAGACCATGAAGGGGGGGAGGGGTGGCGGGAGGGTAAGGGGGTGGGGCGGGGAAGGGTAATGTTGAGGGCTTGCCTCCGATGGGCACAGAGGACCCACAAAGGACTGTCCCCCTCTTTGCTTGACACCATTCCATGCAGCTAAAGCTGCTGGGTTATCCGCTTGGCGTGGGCCTCCCAGAGTCAAGGGTAAAATAGATTGGGGACAGATGAGGCCCTTAAGTGGCCATTAATTGGTGTCCATCACCCCACGTAAAATTTCATACAGGTTGGGGGGCAGGTGGGTAGGCAGTGGGAAGGCCAAGCGCCAGACTTTACCAACAACCCCATCTTCAAACTGCCAGTGGGGGAGCATAAAATCCAGCCCACAGTTACAGATATTCAGCTTGTCATTTACATCTGGATGTGTTACTCCTGGCGATTTTTCCACCTCATAGTCTGTAGTCTGAAATATTTATTTTTAAAAAACGGCCGTCCTCAGAAATACAAATATCTCTGGGGCTGTCAGAAGACAGAGAGGTAATATTTCATCTCATTGAATCAAACAAAATTCAAAACAGTTTGTTCCAATTTTTTTTTGAAAACAATTAGTATTATAAATTCTATCGTGTGTCACAAAGGTTTCTTTTGTATCGAATTTATTTATTCAATAGTATACTGTACTGGATCAACATCAATCAAACTGAAAGTTACTTTGGCTTTCATTCACCCAGAAAAGCCACATTGATTTAGAAATTAATCTGCTAATGCAAGGTACTAACCTTATCAGCTTGCCTAGTGCAGTCTAAAACATTCCAGCAAAGAGATTCATCTGTGAGGGGTTACTTTTTAATACATTTTAGAGAAGAATTTGTGAGCCACAAAATCATACATCATTCAAGAATGATCACTTAAAGAATAAAATGAAACTCTAGGATACGTGTCCAGCACTAAAAGGAAAGAAAAATAAAAAGCAAAAGCTTTAGGCCACAGTAAAATTTAAAAGGACATGGTATACAGAATTACTATGTGCAATCAGGACAAGAAATGTTCTGAAACGTGCACTCTGAGAAAAGAGGCATTGATTAAAAGGAACATGCACAAGAGCTGTGCACTCAGATGATGACGTCGTAGTATTGTCACTGGACTAGTACTCCAGAGCCCAGGGTAATGCTCTGGGGACCAGGCTTCAAATCCCACCATGGCAGGTGGTGAAATTTGAATTCAATAAAAAATACTGGAATTAAAAGTCTGATGGTGCCAATGAAACCATTGTTGATTGACATAGAGCACATATGGTTCACTAATGTCCTTTAAGGAAATCTGCCATCCTAATCTGGTCTGCCTACATGTGACTCCAGACCCACAGCAATGTGGTTGACTCTTAAATGGCCTAGCAAGCCACTCAGTTGTATCAAACCACTACAAAGTCTAAAAGGAACAAACCGGATGACCCACCCGGCAATCTAGGCACCAGAAACGACAATGGCAAACTCAGCCCTGTCGACCCTGCAAAGTCCTCCTTACTAACATCTGGGGGCTAGTGCCAAAATTTGGAAAGCTGTCTCAGACTAGTCAAGCAACAGACTGATATAGTCATCCTCGCGGAATCATACTTTACAGAATGTTCCAGACACCACCATCACTAGCCCTGGGTATGTCCTGCCCCACCGACAGGACAGACCCAGCAAAGGTGGTGGCACGGTGGTATACAGTCGGGAGGGAGTTGCCCTGGGAGTCCTCAATATCGACTCCGGACCCCATGAAGTCTCATGACATTGGATCAAACATGGGCTAGGAAACCTCCTGCTGATTACCATGTACTATCCCCACTGCCTCCCCTCTGCATCGGCACACCCCACCCGAGCTGATGAATCAGTACTTCTCCATGTTGAACACCACTTGGGGGAAGCATCGAGGGCGGCAAGGACACAGAATGTACTCTGGGTGGGCGACATCAATGTCCATCACCAAGAGTGGCTCGGTAGCAGCACTACAGACTGACCTGGCTGAGTCATAAAGGACTTGGCTGCTAGACTAGGTCTATGGCAGGTGGTGAGGGAAACAACAAAAAGCGGGAAAAAACATACTTGACCTCACCCTCACCAACCTGCCTGCTGCAGATGCATCTGTCCATGACAGTATCGATAAGAGTGACCACCACATAGTCCTTGTGGAGATGAAGTCACGACTTCACTTTGAGGATACCTTCCATTGTGTTGTGTGGCACTACCAATGTTAAATGGGATAAATTTTGAATAGATCTAGCAACTCAAGGCTCTGTCACACCTGTACATGTATTATGCACAACAGTCATGAGCCATGTTTTTTTAAAATTCATTCACGGGATGTGGGCTCCACTGGCTGGGCCAGCATTTATTGTCCATCCATAGTTGCCCTTGAGAAGGCGGTGGTGAGCTGCTTTCTTGAACCGCTGCAGTCCATGTGGTGTAGGCACACCCACAGTGCTGTTAGGGAGAGAGTTCCTGGATTTTGACCCAGCGACAGTGAAGGAACAGCGATATATTTCCAAGTCAGGATGGTGAGTGACTCGGAGGGGAAATTTCAGGTGGTGGGGTTCCCATCTACCTGCTGCCCTTGACCTTCTAGATGGTAGTAGTTGCGGGAAGGTGCTGTCTAAGGAGCCTTGGTGATTATCTGCAGTGCATCTATGTAGATGATACATAGTAGCTGCTGCTACTGTGTATCAGTGGTGGAGGGAGTGAAAGTTTGTGGATAGTCATGAGTGGACAGTCCTATTGACCTATAACCACCCTTTGGTTTGTCATGGTGGCTCAAATACAGCTGACACAGCAAACTGCCACAGAATTAAGCCATCATGTCTGTTGCCAGGATACTTGGAAAAGGCCTGCATTTTTCTTTGCATTCAGTCACCCATGATCTGGGCTTTGAGGGAGAGGCATCCCTTTCTTTTATGATATATCTCAGAGTTATCTTGACAAGTGTCATAAGCTCCAAAACCTGTCCACCATCTTCAAGGCACAAGTCAGGAAAATGATGGAATACTCTCCACTTGCCAGGATGAGTAAAGCTCGAACAACACTCAAGAAGCTTGACACAATCCAGGACAAAGCAGCCTACTTGATCAGCACCCCATCCACCACCTTAAACATTCGCTTCCTCGACACACAGGCACAGTGGCAGCAGTGTGTACAATATGTAAAATGCACTGCAGCAACTCACCAAGGCTCCTTCAATTCTCCTTCCAAACCGCCATATCTACTACCTAGAATGACAAGGGCAGCAAACACATGTGAACAGCACCACTTGCAACTCCCCCTCCAAGTCATAGACAATTGAACCGTATCCTCAGTCCTTCACTGTTGCTGGGTCAAAATCCTGGAACTACCTCCCTACCAGCACTATGGGTGTACCTACACAACAGACTACAACAGTTCAAGAAAGCAGCTCACCAGCACTTTGTCAAGGGCAATTAGGGATGAGCAACAAATGCTGACCTTGCCAGGAATGCTCATGTTGCATGGAAGTATAAAAAAGGTTAACATGTGACATTGGCAAAGTTATGTGTGAGCAGCCAATGACACCCAGCACCATGGCGAAGACTGCAAACCTCATGAAGCTGATTGCTCACCCTGTCTGTGGCTCTTTGGCAAGAGGGAATGAAATGTTACCAGATCTCTTTGAATAGATAGCATCAGTGACCTCCCTTACACAATAGTAGACAGAAAAGTGCAAGATGTTGCAAATAAGTCTAGTTCTAGCCTGGAAAGTGCTGGATACTAAAAATTCATGGTCACAGTCACCTTCACAGCCATTGACAATGCTGTCCTTGCTCAGCAGAAGTTGCACTTGTGGCTGCAGCAGGTGGCAGATTTCAGTGAGAATACCTTTACTGAAGTGCTGACAGCTCACATATTGCTTCTCACTGAGGTTCAGGTTGGAGAATTGCTCCCTGAGCACCATAGGCAGATATGGCCTCTTGCTGAGAGCTCCTCTCCTGCTCCTCCTCCTCCCTCTTCCAACAATTTGTCCTGCTTTACATCCTACTTGCATCCCCTTGCAGACTCTATGTGGCCTCCTCAGAGTTTACTGTTCCACCCAATTTTGTATCGTCAACAAACTTGGATACATTACGCGTGGTTGCTTCATCTAAGTCATTGATATAGATTATAAGCAGTTGAAGACCCAGCAATGATCCTTCTGACACCCCACTAATAACACCCTGCCATCTTGAAGATGGACCATTTATTCCGACTCCCTGTTTTTGGTTCTTTAACCAATCCTCTATCCATGCTAATATATTTGCCAACTCCATGAACCCTTATCATGTGCACCAACCTTTTGTGCGGCACCTTATTGAACATCTTTTAAAAATCCAAATATATTTCATACGCTTGTTCCCTTTACCTACCATGCCAGTACCATACTCAAGATAAACCCACAGATCTTTCAAACACAATTTCCTTTTCATAAAACTAGGTTGATTCTGCCTATTGTTATGATTTTCCAAGTGTCCTGTTACCACTTCCCACAATGGATTATAGAATTTTCCCAACTAATGTCAGGTTATTTGCTGTGGTTCCCCGTTTTCCCCCTTGAATGGTTATTTGCTTCCTTCCAATCCACTCGAATGAATCTATGGAATTTTGGAAAATCACACCATCTAATATCTCTGCAGCCACCTCTCTTAGAGCCATAGTATATATCAGGTCCAGGGAATTTGTTAGCTTTCGGTTCTATTAATTTCTCCAGTACTTTTTCTTTACTAATAGTCATTGCTTTAAGTTCCTCACTCTCATTAAACCTTCGGTTCCTGATTATTTGTGATTTTTTTTTATGTCTTCTAAAGGACACAAAATATTTGATAAATGTCCCTGTCATTTCCTTACTCCCCATTCTAATTCTCTCAGTCCCTAAGGGATCAACATTTACTTTCACTATTCTCTTCCTTTTTATATACTTGTAGAAGCTCTTATAATCGATTTTTATATTCCTGACCAGGTTGCTGTCAAATTCTGTTTTATTTCATTTTATCAACTTTTGATCATACTTTGCCGGTATCTAAAATTCTCCCAATCCTCGGTCCTACTTGACAATATTATAAGCCTCTTCTTCTAACTTTTTAAGTTAGCCATGAATGGATCCTTTTTTCCTGTAGGGTTTTTATTTTGCGATTCATTGAGAATTATGAAGTATTTATTTAAATGTTCACCTTTGCTCACCAACTATCATACCTTTCAAACTAATTTCCCAATCTACCTCACCCAACTCATCCCTTATAGTAATTCAGAGATTATTATCTATAAGGTCTGATCTTTAATTTGAAGCCTAGTTCATCAAACTCCCCCAGCTGAAACTCATTCCTTGTTCTACCTATGTCATTGGTTCCTACTTGGACCATGGTGACAAGATATTTCGCCTTTCATTCCAAGTTCTTTTCTAGCCGTGAGGGATATCTTTCACCTAGCACCAGGCAGGCAATACAATTTAAGACCTTCCGTTCATGGTAACAAAGACCAGAAACTATCCCTCTGACTATACTGTTCCCTATTGCTACCACGTTCATTTTCACTCCTCCCACTTGAGTAGCCAGGATAGGTGGTCAGTTTGCTCATCCACCCTCCAGGTTTTGCCATCATCCACACAGACAGCTAGAACCTATAAGTATTATCCATACTTGTCAGATAATGACAAAGGCTGAGGCTCCTCCAGTATTGCACCTGGGTCATCTTACCTGCCTTATTTGTGGCCATATCCTCCTGCCCATGACCACTAACCAGGTCTGTACCACTTTCTAGACGAAGGGGTGTGACTGTCTTCAGGATCAAGGGCTGGGATTTTCCTGTCCCGCCTGCGACGATAACCACTGCTGGCGGGACCAGGAAATCCTGGCCAAAGTGTCCAGACAGCTCATCCCCTCGCTGCAATGTCTGTACCTTGGATTAACTCAACAACTCTGAGCTAAGGTCCTCGAAACATAAACATACTGTGGTTGTCCAAGATCACAATGCTCTCCACAAACTCCCATGTGCTGCAGTTGCAGCACACCTATTGTCATGGAGATATTAATGTATATAATGTTATTGGAAATTATTTTTAAATTGGAATTGTAGTAGGATCTGCGCATATGTTTGTCTTAATTGGATTAAAGCCAGCTAGTCTGGGTGCTTTGATGTATAGTAGTTTGAGCTGTTAATTACAGAAACTTAAAGATAGAAGGTAAAAAGTGCATTTACATTTGTGGAATAAACCATTCAAAAGAATGGGTAAAATCTTACACCTAGCTAGGAGACACCAAGCAATGTGTTTATATTACTAATAAAATTGGTGGAATGAAAGGATTATTGTTAGGAGAGCTAAAATTAAACAAAAAACACCTAGTAATACAATGGAAAATTTACATTCAAAGGAAATGCTAGGTGTAACCAGAAAGGAGTTTGTGTGTGTAAGTCAGAGACATTTAAGATCTAACCAACCTGTAAGCCTACAACTGTGCCTGCAAAGGAACCAAATTGAAAGGAACCTCATTTTGAATCCGTAAGGTCAAATGTGCTTTGCCTGGTGTCTGTTTAAAGTCCATAGGTTATTGTTACCTTAGGGATAATTTACCTGGGAGTGATTAATTTGGGGATTTGTTTAAGAGTTATGGTAGTAATTTGTAGACATGTGTATGTGTTTAATTTGGTGTAAATTAATAAATGTTTAATTTAGTTTTATATACAAAAACTCTTGAGGCTTGGTGGTTTTATTCCGGAATTCAGAGCTGCATCTCAAACATACCAGTTGAAAATATAGGTTATGACAGTTGTTTAAGTTTCCCTCTGGGATTTAAACAACTCAGTCTTTCTCAACTACTGTGTCATAACACTATTGTGCCAATCCTATAAAACATTGTTTACTTAATTATTTAAAATATGTACTAAATCAACTTAATTTATACATTTTAGTATAGTAACTATTTTTTCCACATGTAAGTTATAGGTATATGACATTTTTACCTGTAACATGAAACACTGCAAGTACTGGAGGCAAAAGGCAACACCTCCCACACTCCCTGCACCAAATTCCCAAACACCAAATTCTCAATTTCTGTTTGCGATTCAAACAGAAGTTCTATAACCATTTTATGCTGATCAGTCTATCTCAGCAGACACAGAGGCAATAGCAGCAGCAAGGAAACTAAAATTCTACTAAAATTTAGGTGGGGTATTAGATGATGAACAAATACCAATGGTAAAAAACAATCCAATGAAAAACGCTGACTGAATTTGTTGTACCTGACTGCTGGATTGGGTTATTATCATGAAATTTATTTAGAAGCACACGTTACCCAATCATGAGCTACCTTTGGAACATCTGTGTGAGACCAATACAACTGACAGTAATGGATAGTGATAACAATAATTGGTTCAAGTTATTTGCCTGATTAAATAATTGCCCAATTTAGAAGTGAATGGTTTTAATGGTGGGGACCGTGCTGGTTTCCTCTGGCAAAGAAGGTATTGGTGACCTGCTTGATGTAGCTGTGCACTGAAGACTGGGAGATACAGCAGCCTAGAAGGAGCCTCTCTTCTCTGTGGTTCATCTGCCACTTGTCCTAGTTTTTTTCTGGCTGCTGCTGCTCCTTTTCCTCCAACTGTTAATCCATTCAAAGAAGTGAAGCAAAACAAACACAATAAACAGTGAGTGCTTAATCATGGTAGGCAAGGGTAAAAATCAGAAAGAAGGAAACTAGAAACTCAGAACTACCTAAGAAATGCATTAGTCACAATGGCACACAAATCCAATGACCCAAGTAACTAACAGTTGAGTGCTTCTTTAACTTCAGCTTCTAGTTCTTTTTTAAATTATTTCATCAGATGAACATTGCTGGCTAGGTCAACATTTATTGCTGATCCCTAATTGCCCTTGTGAAGGTGGTTGTGCATCACTTTCTTGAACTGCTACAATCCACCTGGTGTAGGTACATCCACGGTACTGTTAGGATGAGAGTTCCAGGATTTTGAACTAGTGACATTAAAGGAACAGTGATATAGTTCCAAATGAGAATGGTGGTGGTTTGGAGGGGAACTTTTAGGTAGAAGTGTTCCCATGCATCATCTACCCTTGTCCTTTGAGATAGTACCATTTGCAGCTTTGGAAGGCGCTGTTGAAGGAAGCTTGGCGAGTTGCTACAATGCACCTTGTAGATAGTACACACTGCTGCTATTGTACTTCGGTGGTGGAGAGAGTGAATGTTTAAGGTGGTGGATGGGCTGCCGATCAAACAGGTTGCTTTGTCCTGGATGGTGTATCATCCAGGCAAGTGGGGAGTATTCCTTCACATTCCTGACTTGTGCCTTGTAGATGGTGGACAGGTTTTGGGGAGTCAGGAGGTGAGTTGCTCGACACACAATTCTCAGCCTCTGGCTGCTCTTGTAGCCATGGAACAGTAAAATCTGTATGCATATGTGGGGAATGAGTGATGCCGGTTAATCAAAAATGCCAGTTAATGCAGAGTCTATCAATGAAATACAGTGCAATACTTGCAGCATGAACTAATATGCAAGTACTCAGGAAGTAAAAAACAGTATTCTTTTTACTTCTAATCTTCAACAGTACATTAACACATAAATTAAAGTATAAAATAATACAGTATACAGGTACAAATACTGGATAACTTCATAATTGCTTCCAGTTGGTAAAGTTACGATTCATATTCGGGGAACATAGAAATTACGGTTAGCACAGAATTCCATTTGGTATCGTGCCACATAACACAAAGTTTACTGTATTAAATGGTAAGTCCAGTTCAGTTTCTGGTTAATAGTAATCCCCAGGATGTTGATAATGGGGGCTTCAGCAATAGTAATGCCATTGAATTTCAAGGGGAAATGGTTAGATTCTCTCTTGTTGGAAACTTTCATTGCCTGGCACTTGTGTGGTACAAATGTTACTTGCTACTTATTAGCCAACCCTGGACCAAGCAAGGCTTGCTGCTTTTTGGCACAGGCTGCTTCAGTATCTGAGGGTGGTGAATAATACAGAACACTGTGCAATCATCAGTGAACATCGCCAGTTATGAACATAATGGACTGAAGGTCATTGTTGAAACAGCTGAAATTGCTGGGCCTAGGATAGTACCCTGAGAAACTGAGAAGCAGTGTGCTAGAGCTGACATAATTGGCCTCCAATAACCACAACCATTTTCCTTTCTGCTAGGCATGACTCTAGCCATAGATTCCTTTGACTTCAATTTTTCTGGTGCTCTTTGATGCCACACTCAATCAAATGCTGCCTTGATATCAAGGGCAGTCCCTCTCACCTCAACCCTGGAATTCAGTTCTTGTGTCCATGTTTAGACCAAGTTTCTAATGAGGCCAGGAACTGAGGGGTCCTGGTGGAACCCAAATGGAGCATCAGTGAGCAGGTTATTGATGAGTAACTGCTGCTTGATAGCACAGATAGCACAGTCAATGACACTTTCCATCACTTTGGTGATGATTGAGAGTGGACTGATGGGGTGGTATTGGCCGAGTTGGATTTGTCTTGCTTTTAATGAACAGGACATATATGAGAACTTTTCCACATTGTCTGGTAGATGTCAATGTTGTAGCTGTAATAGAATAGCTTTGTTAGCTGCATGACATTGGTGGCAGAGTGGCACCATTGGATCCTTACTTGATTTGTTCATGAGACACCTGTTTCTTACAAACAACTTCATTTTTGACCTGAGTCAGTACCTCAGTAAAAATTGTGGTCAGCAAGTTTCCAATGGGAAAGGGCCGTTAAGTTGATTTTCGTGACTTTAGTTGTCAGGTCGGGTTAAAATCAGGGCCATTATCTCCATGAGAACAGACTGTTTTTGGCTAGCTGCTTATGGTTTGATATAAAGCTTATCCAATGGATTATATGTAAAACCTGGCGATGAAGCAGTGGAATATCAAAATGTCTTAGGAGGACTGTCACAGACTGATCAACTAGAAAGATATAAATAAAATTTGCAAATTACCATGCCTCGCTAGTTTGCACCATACTGTGCTGGCGCTGTCGGTAAGCTGTCATTAGTAATGTTATGAAGCCTTAGAGCTTTTAAGGCTTCATTTGTCTCTGCTGTTTTGAGGCTGATAATTCAGTTTTGAGCTTCAGTCTTGTCTAATCTGCTTTTGCTGTAGATTGCCTTCCAGTCATGGATGTGTCCAACAACACTGAGCTCGTCAAATTCAAAAAATAAACAACAACTTGTTAGGCTTGATGGGGGGGCATTGTGATGATGTATCATTGTGCTGTGCCATGCAGTGGTCTCCTGCTGATTTATTGCTATGATTAAACACATAATGAGTTTTCATTTCAAACTTGTTCAGCAAGTATTTGATCAGAGGGAGGAGAGGTAAGTTAGAGGGCAAGTCAGCTTCAGTTACTCTATCAACAAATGACTGTATTTGGAGCAACTCCAACAGAAGACCAAGCTTAGCCAAGCACCACATGAACCAAAGAATGGAGCAATGCTCAATGAATCTTAAAGACGGGAAGAAACATAACTACAAAATGAGGAGGAATAATACAGTTAAAAATGGTTTTGTTACATCCTTAGATACAATATAAGAGATTGTTTTTCAGTGTACCATTGAATCTTACATGAGGTGATATTTGGCTGGCTTCTAGCATTCTGACAAGGATTTTCCTTTCGAAGTGATGGAGGGGGAATGGGGGGGATATTTAATCAAGCCTAATATGATTGAATGTATTCACACTTTACGAAGGATGTCAGGGCCTTGGAATGGTTATAGAGGATATTTACCAGGACGACATCAGGGATGAAGGATTTCAGTTATGTAGAGCGCTTGAAGAAGCTGAGACTGTTCTCCTTAGAGCAGGAAAGATTAAGGGAGGACCAATAGAGGTGTTCTATTATGAAGGTTTTTGATAAGAGCAATTGGGGAGCATCTGTTTCCTCTGACTGATATGTCAGTAACCAGAGCGCATTTAAAGTAATTGGAAGAAGAACTAGAGGGTAAATTAGGAGAACTTATTTCACACATTTGGCAGGACTTTACAGCCTCTCTTGCCCAGTGGGATATTATGGTCTCACCGAAATGAATGGAGATTTAAATGGTTCACCATATCCACCGGGGGGAGACACGCTGTGGCGGGGCTGTAAAATCCTGGCCATAGGGTAGTTAAGACACAGTACGCGTTATTTAAAGGTATGGTGAAATAAGATTCCATAGGGGTACTTTCAAAAGGCCACTGGTATTTGAAGCAGAATAATTTGCAGTGTTATGGGGCATTAGCTTGGCTGTGGGACTAAATTTGACAGCTCTTTCACAGGCGTGACAGGCTGAATGATTTCCTTCAGTGCTGTAATGCTCTTTGATTCCATGAAATTATACATTAGTGACAGGAAAGTGGCATAAGATGTATTTCCTGTCCTTAATACCAGAGCAATGTTGAATGCTAGGAATATCACTGCAGATATCCCATAATGTTACTCACAGTTAGCTGGACTATTCCTTTTTTTTAAAAGATCAACAATGTTTATGCTATGTGGTGGATAACACTCATGCCTAAAATTCCGCTACCACCCATCTGCTTCCATGTCATCCCCACTAGCTTTTGCTTGGAGCCACGTACGACTTCTACTTGCTCCCACCTAATCAACTAATTCAGGTATTCTGCAATGCTGACTGATGGGATTGGCTGCCATGGAGTGGCAAAAAGGATCACCCTCCTCACAAGTGCCTTTCCTGCAGCACCCTAAAACAGGAAAAGTGGCTTAACTATGGATTACAAAAGAAATTAAGGATAGTATTAGACCCAAAGAGAGGACATATAAAATTGCCAGAAAAAGCAGCAAGCCTGAGAATTGGGAGAAGTTTAGAATTCAGCAAAAGTGGATAAAAAGATAGATCAAGAAGGGGAAAATGGAGTATGAGAGTAAATTTGCAGGGAACATAAAAACTGACTATAAAAGCTTCTATAAATATGTGAAGAGAGAAAGATTAGCAAAGATAAATGTAGGTCCCTTACAGTCAGAAACAGGGGAAATTATAATGGAGAACAAAGAAATGGCTGAAGAATTGAACACATATTTTGGCTCTGTCATCACAAAAGAGGACACAAATAATTTCCCAGAAATGTTAGGGAACCAAGAGTCTAGTGAGAGGGAGGAATTGAAGAAAATTAATATTAGTAAAGAAATGCTGCTAGAGAAATTATAAGACCATAAGACATAGGAGCAGAAATTAGGCCATTCGGCCCATCGAGTCTTCTCCGCCATTCAATCATGGCTGATAAGTTTCTCAACCCCATTCTCCCGCCTTCTCCCCTTTGATCCCCTTACCAATCAAGAACCTATCTATCTCGGTCTTAAATACACTCAATGACCTGGCCTCCACAGCCTTCTGTGGCAATGAATACCATAGATTTACCACTCTCTGGCCAAAGAAGTTTCTCCTCATCTCTGTTCTAAAAGGTCTTCTCCTTACTCTGAGGCTGTATCCTCGGGTCCTAGTCTCTCCTACTAATGGAAACATCTTCCCCACGTCCACTCTATCCAGGCCTTTCAGTATTCTGTAAATTTCAATCAGATCCCCCCTCATCCTTCTAAAATCCATCGAGTATAGACCCAGAGTCCTCAAACGTTCCTCATATGTTAAGCCTTTCATTCCTGGGATTGTTCTCGTGAACCTCCTCTGGACCCTCTCCAGGGCCAGAACATCCTTCCTGAGATACAGGGCCCAAAATTGTTCACAATATTCTAAATGTGGTCTGACGAGAGCCTTATAAAGCCTCAGCAGCACATCCCTGCTTTTATACTTTAGTCCTCTCGAAACAAATGCCAACATTGCATTTGCCTTCCTAACTACTGACTGTACCTGCAAGTTAACCTTAAGAGAATCCTGGACGAGGACACTCAAGTCCCTTTGCACTCCAGATTTCTGAATTCTCTCCCCATTTAGAAAATAGTCTATGCCCCTTTTCTTCCTACCAAAGTGCATGACCTCACACTTCCCCACATTGTATTCCATCTGTCACTTCTTTGCCCATTCTCCTAACCTGTCCAAATACTTCTACAGCCTCCCCGCCTCCTCAATACTACCTGTCCCTCCACCTATCTTTGTATCATCTGCAAACTTAGCTAGGATGCCCTCAGTTCCTTCATCTAGATCATTAATGTATAAAGTGAAAAGTTGTGGTCCCAACACTGACCCCTGCGGTACTCCACTAGTCACCGGCCGCCATCCTGAGAAGGACCCCCTTATCCCCACTCTCTGCCTCCTGCCAGACAGCCAATCTTCTATCCATGCTAGTACCTTGCCTCTAACACCATGGGCTCTTATCTTTCTGAGCAGCCTCCTGTGCGGCACCTTGTCAAAGGCCTTCTGGAAGTCCAAGTAGATAACATCCATTGGCTCTCCTTTGTCTAACCTGCTCGTTACCTCCTCAAAGAATTCTAACAGATTTGTCAGGTATGACCTCCCCTTGATGAAACCATGCTGACTTTGCCCTATTTTACCATGCACTTCCAAGTATTCTGAAATCTCATCCTTAATAATGGACTCTAAAATCTTACCAACGACCGAGGTCAGGCTAATCGGCCTGTAATTTCCCGTCTTTTGCCTCACTCCCTTCTTAAACAGGGGGGTTACATTAGCGATTTTCCAGTCCTCTTGGATCCTCCCTGACTCCAGTGATTCCTGAAAGATCACCACTAATGCCTCCACTATCTCTTCAGCTATCTCCTTCAGGACTCTGGGGTGTAATAAAAGGTGATTTATCCACCTTCAGACCTTTCAGTTTTCCTAGCACCTTCTCCTTGGTAATGGCCACCATACTCACCTCTGCCCCCCAACTCTCTTGAACTTTGGGGATGTTACTCATGTCTTCCACCATGAAGACTGACACAATGTACCTATTCAGTTCCTCCGCCATTTCTTTGTTCCCCACTACTACTTCTCCAGCGTCATTTTCCAGTGGCCCAATGCCCACTTTTGCCTTTCTCTTACCCTTTATATATCTAAAAAAAACTCTTGCAATCTTCTTTTATATTACTGGCTAGTTTACCCTCATATTTAATCTTCTCCCTCATTTCTTTTTTAGTTGTCCTCTGTTGGTCTTTGTAGGCTTCCCAATCCCTTGGTTTCCCACTGCTCTTCGCCGCATTGTATGCTTTCTCTTTAGCTTTTATGCTGTCCTTGACTTCTCTTGCCAGCCATGGTTGCCTCGTCCTCCCTTTAGTATGCTTCTTCTTCCTAGGGATGAATTTTTGCTGTGTCTCCCAAATTACTCCCAGAAACTCCTGCCATTGCTGTTCCACTGTCTTTCCTGCTAGGCTCATCTCCCAGTCAATTCTGGCCAGCTCCTCCCTCATGCCTCTGTAGTTGCCTTTATTCAACTGTAATAGCATTACATCTGATTCCAGCTTTTTCCTCTCAAATTGCAGGGTAAATTCTATCATATTATGGTCACTTCCTCCTAAGGGTTCCTTCACCTTAAGCTGCCTTATCAAATCTGCCTCATTACACATCACTAAATCTAGAATTGCCTGTTCCCTAGTGGGCTCCACCACAAGTTGCTCCAAAAAGCCATCTCGTAGACATTCCACAAATTCCTTTTCTTGGGATTCTCTACCAACCTGATTTTCCCAGTCTACCTGCATATTGAAATCCCCCATGATCACTGTAACCTTGCCTTTCTTACATGCCTTTTCTATCTCCTGGTGTATCTTGTGCCCCACATCCTGACTACTGTTCAGGGGCCTGTACATAACTCCCATTATGGTTTTTTTACCTTTGCGATTCCTCAACTCTACCCACACAGATTCTACATCATCTGACCCTATGTCATTTCTTGCTATTGATTTAATTTCATTTCTTACTAACAAAGCAACCCCACCCCCTCTGCCAACCTGCCTATCTTTTCGATAGGATGTATATCCTTGGATATTTAGCTCCCAGTCCTGATCCCCTTGCATCCATGTCTCCGTGATGCCCACCACATCATACCTGCCAATTTCAATCTGTGCCACAAGCTCATTTACCTTATTTCGTATACTGCGTGCATTCAGATACAACACCTTCAGTCCTATATTTCCTGTCCCCTTTCTCATTGTCGTCCCTTTATCTGATGTGCTTGAAGTTAGATTCCTAGCCCTTTCCAAACACTCTGTCCTATTTTGTGTTCTGGAGATTTTAATGGCCTCTCCTTTCTTTTCAGTTTTTTCATAATTTTCCATGAAGTTGAATCCGCCCCCCCACACGCTAACCTGCTGCATTGTTTCCCATTAGTCATACTTCTTGGAGTTTTACCCTTCCCTCCACCCCCCCCAACTTTCTAGTTTAAAGTCCTGTTGACCACCCTATTTACCCTTTTCGCTAGAACATTGGTCCCAGATCGGTTCAGGTGGAGACCGTCCCAACGGTACAGACCCCTCCTGTTCCAATACTGATGCCAGTGCCCCACGAAATGGAACCCCTCTTTCCCGCACCACTCCTTCAGCCACGTGTTTATTTCCCTTATTCTCGAGTCCCTATGCCAATTTGTACATGGCTCGGGTAGTAATCCGGACATTATAATCCTTGAGGACCTAAATTAAAGGGATTAGGGGCTGAAAAATTCCCAGGGCCTGATAATCTACACCCCAGAGTACTAAAGGAAGTGGCCCTGGAAATATTGGATGCATTGGTGGCCATCTTCCAAAATTCTATAGACTCTGGAGCAGTTCCTACAGATTGAAGGGTGGCAAATGTAACCCCACTATTTAAAAAAGGAGGAAGGGAAAAAAACAGAATTACAGACCAGTTAGCCTAACATCAGTGGTGGAGAAAATGCTAGTCCATTATAAAGGACGTGGTAACAGAACACTTGGAAAGCATTAACAGGATTAGACAAAGTCAGCATGGGTTTATGAAAGGGAAATCATGCTTAACTAATCTACTGGAGTCTTTTGAGGATGTAACTTGTAGAATAGATAAGGGAGAACCAGTGGATGTGGTGTATTTGGATTTCAAGAAGGCTTTTGATAAGGTCCCACATAAGAGGCTAGTGAGAAAAATTAAAGCACATGGGATTGGGGGTAATATACTGGCATAGGTGGAGAATTGGTTGACAGACTGGAAGCAGAGAGTGGGAATAAATGTGTTTTTTTCCGGATGGCAGATGGTGACTAGTGGTGTACCGCAGGGATCAGTGCTTGGGCCCCAGCTATTCATGATATATATATATATATATATATATATATATAAATGACTTGGATGATGAAACCAAATGCAATATCTCCAAGTTTGCTGATGACACAAAACTGGGTGGGGCTGTGAGTTGTGAGGAGGATGCAAGGAAGCTTCAGGGTGATTTAGACAAGTTGTGTGTGTGGAAAACACATGGCAGATGCAGTATAACGTGGATAAATATGAAGTTATACACTTCAGTATGAAAAACAGAAAGGCGGAGTATTATTTAAATGGTGATATATTGGGAAATGTGAATGTACAAAGGGATCTGGGTGTCCTTGTGCATCAGTCAATGAAAGTAAACAGGCAGGTGCAGCAAACAATTAGGAAGGCAAATGGTATGTTGGCCTCCATTGCAAGAGGATTTGAGTTCAGAAGTAGGGATGTCTTACTGCAGTTATACAGAGCCTTGGTGAGACCACACCTGGAGTATTGTGTGCAGTTTTGGTATCCCTACCTAAGAAAGGATATACTTGCCATAGAGGGAGTGCAGCGAAGGTTCACTAGGCTGATACTGGGGATGGCAGGCCTGTCGTATGAGGAGAGATTGGTTTGACTGGGCCTGTATCCACTAAAGTTTAGAAGAATGAGAGAGGATCTGATTGAAACATATAAAATTCTAACAGGGCTAGACAGACTGGATACAGGGAGGATGCTTCCGTGGTTGGGTTAGCCTAGAATCAGGGGCCACAGTCTCAGGATATAGGGCAGACCATTTAGGACTGAGCTGAGGAAAACTTTCTTCACTCAGAGGGTGGTCAGCCTATGGAATTCTCTCCCACAGAAGGCTGTGGAGGTTGGGTCACTGAGTATATTCAAGAAAGAAATTGATAATTTTTTGGGTATTAGGGGCATCAAGGGGTATAGAGAGAAAGCGAGAATATGGCGTTGAAATAGAGGATCAGCCATGATCATATTGAATGGTGGAGCAGGCTCGAAGGGTCGAATGGCCTACTCCTGCTCCTGGTTTTTATGTTTACCCTCTTCCTTTCAGCAGTCATCAAAGAGGAGGTTGGATTTTGTGCTTCACTGTCAGTTACTTGCCAACTCATACTTGCATCTTAGGTTTCCTTTGACAACATTTTTGTATTTGTTTTCAAAACGTAGGTCACAATAGCAAGGCTGCATTTATTGCCCAACTCCAGTTCTCCTAAATTTTTGTCTGCCACTTCTTTGTCCTCTCCCTTTCAGCTCTGCCCAAGGCAACTAATGTATTCAGATGCCTTTCAAACCTTTCCAAAAGTTTACATATTTTTAAAACCACCTTATCTAACACTCTACTTTAACTAGTTCCATTCCATTAAATTTCCCTCACATTTTGCACCCTGTACTGGTTTTATCTGGACCTGGAACTATGCTAATGAACTGATTTTAAGGCATACAAACAGCAGGCTTCCATTTTAGTGCCATTTGGTATCACAGATTGATTACAGCTCAGAAGGAGGTTCTTCATGTCTGTGCTGGCTCTCCTAAGGAGCAATTCACCTAGTGCCACTCCCCCATCTTCTCCCTGGAGCCCTGTACATTCTTCCTTTCAGATAATAATCCAATTGCCTCCTGAAGACTTCAGTTGAGTCAGCCTCCACCACACTTTCAGGCAGTGCATTCTAAATCCTAACCACTTGCTGCCTGAAGAAGTTTTTCCTCATGTCTCCATTGCTTCTTTTGCCAATTACTTTTAAATCTGTGACCTCTGGTTCTCGATCTTTCCACCAATGGAAACAGTTTATCCCTATCTACTCTGTCCAGACCCCTCATGATTTTGAATACCTCTATCAAATTTCCTCTCAACATTCTCTTCTCCAAGGAAAATAGTCCCAACTTCTCCAATCTATCTACGTAACTGAAGTTCCTCATTCCTGGAACATTTTTATTAATCTTTTATGCACTCTCTCTAATGCCTTCACATTTTTCCTGAAGTGTGGCACCCAAAACTGGATGCAATACTCCAGCTGAGGTTGAACCAGTGTTCTATAGAAGTTCAACATAGCTTCCTTGCTTTTGTCCTCAATGCCCCTATTAATAAAACCTAGGATGCTGTATACTTTATTAACCACGCTCTCAACCTGCCTTGCCATCTTCAATGATTTATGCATATATACACCATATTGCTACCATCTCCCAGTCAGATGATTATGGATTAAGCCCTATTGCAAGGTTTGAGCACAGTCTAGTCTGTCACTTCAGTACAGTACTGAGGGACTGCTGTATTGTTAGAGGATGAAATATTAAACAGAGGTCTGGTCTGCATATTCTGTTGGATGAAAAGGATCCCACTCCACTTTGCAAAGGGGAAGGGGTTCTGTGAGGCTATGGTCAACATTTCTCCATCCACCAACACTATCAAAAGCAGATGTTCCTCCCTGAAACCTTGCTGCATTGAAATTCAATGTTGGCATTTCCTAAATGGCACCACTGACTTTAGTAGTTCATGAAACTGTACTTATATTAGAAATTTAGACCTCCACCGAATAAGCCAGAACTCTAACATTGGTGCTGAATTGTTACCTCTCCATTATACAGAAATATTTAATGCCCACAGGTCTGCTGTGGATGAAGAAAACTAATCATTATCTTCCCTCTGGCAATAACAGTGATAAACCTTTGTATATTTTTAAAATTTATGTACAATAATATGAAAACAAGAGTTTAGTGCTAGCAGCTGCTTATTATCAGCTGTAATGTGTTTGTTTATGTATGTTCTACATTTATGTTAAGACAGGTAAAATCACAAGATCTAATAATAATTATGTTTTTTGCTGTGATACTTGCTCGGCAGCCTAAGGTGGTACTATGGTAGTGCAATTAATTTAGTTCAAAATTTCTGTACTTGTACTTTATCATGATGTATGCGGGACAGCCAACAGAAAAACATATAAATGCCTTAATTTACTGCATGTAACACAAGTTACTGTTTGGACCCTGCAACTTTACAAACAAATCCTCATGACACTGGAAATGACAGTTTCTGAATGGATCTCAGTGATAACAAATCACATAGTTAATTCATTGGAACTCTGTGAAAGTGTTTAGTTGACAACGCAATTTGATTGAATCATAATTTTCTTTTAACATGTCAATGTGTCATTGGTCAATCTGAACAGGTGATCCGGAAAGGGGAGGTGAGCTGCTGCTGGACCTGTACCCCATGTAAGGAAAATGAGTTTGTCTTTGATGAGTACACCTGCCAGGCTTGTACCCTAGGCTCTTGGCCAACTGACGATCTCAGAGGTAAGAGATGACACTGTTTCTACCTTAACAACCTGTGGCCAAAGCCAAAACTGTCTTTGCTATTGCAAATTTTGTGTAGCATTGGTACAGTGATATGGTAATGCAAACCAACTCTTTATGAATTAACACAACTGAATAACATTCTTAAATTATTTCCAAACATTAAATGTGACAGATATGACCTGACCTGAGCTCCATGGCTTATTATTTTGTCTGAGTTCATGATTAAGTTTAAAATGTTAATCTACAAATGATGGATGATTTCAATCTGTAATGTCAGAAGGAAATCAATACATGAATTGTTTAGTTCAGCGATATAAATTAAGTTAATGACTGAGCATGAAAACCAAATATATCAATTGAAACAATTGCCTACTAAAAATAATTAAAACAGTCGCAATTAATAAAAAGTAAATACATTTCAGAGGAAAAACAAAATCCAAGGTCTATGACTGTAGCAGTCCAAAAGAGGAATAGCCCTGAATTTGCAGTGTTTTTGATAGCGAACTGTCAGTGTTCACTGTCATTAATTCTCTGAAACTGACCATATCTTCAGAGTTAAGTGCAGATTAGCCCAGAAATCCTGAGAATTTGTGGTCTACTGCTCACAGCTCCTGTTCGTTCATGGGATGTGGGCATCGCTGGCCAGGCCAGCATTTATTACACACCCCTATATTGCTCCCTAGATCAGATGGCATTTAAGTCAACCACATTCCTGTGGGTCTGGAGTCACATGTAGGCCAGACCAGGTAAAGACAGCAGATTTCCTTCCCTAAAGGACATTAGTGAACCAGATGGGCATTTACAACAATCAACAATGGTTTCATGGTCATCATCAGACTTTTAATCCAGGCTTTTTTTTATTGAATTCAAATTCTGCCATGGCATGGTGGGATTTTAACCCAGGTCCCCAGAGCATTACCCTGGATTATCAGTCCAGCAACAATACCACTATGCTATCACCTCCCCAAAGGTGCAATGTGTGGACACGCTCCTTCTGTCTGCAAAGGACAATAGGAGCATGTCCATGCATTGCACCTTTTCCAACTAAACAAAAGCTTAGGACAGCCATTCCCTGGTTCATTCCCCATGGCAATGCCTTGACCAATCAGAATTGACCCGCCTGGTTTGAATTTAACGAGAGCTTGGCATTTAACTGATGCATTCTCCATGGCAATGACTCTACTAATCAGGGACCACTTGCCAACCAATCATCACTCTTTTCTCATGCAGTATAAATTGTTGTTCCCTTTACAGTTGGTATTCTTGCGAATTTGTCCTGATGAGTGCAAGATGAAAAGCCTCGACAATATGTCTCTTTTTTTTTAGCAATGCCCAAGTTCTGTACTACCAAATGAATATTTTTTTAATTAGTTTTTCATAATGGTCTAGAATTTCTGGTGAGTGACGAAGCAAGGATATACTAGATCAACTGTTAATTTTAAATCAGAGTTTGATACTGTTTTTTTCAGCTGAACATGTTAAGGGATTTGGGGCAAAGATATGGTGCTGGATTTTATGGGAGTTGCCGCTTGCTCACCCCCCACCCCATTAGAAAACTCAATTGTAAGATGACCAGCTTTATAAAAAAGGCTGCCCTGCAATAATAAAATGCCAGGGATGGCCTTAACGAGGTGAGAGCGGGACTTCCGCACTTCAGGGATAGGAATTCCTACCCTCGAAAGTTTCCAGCCAATCTGATTGTGTCAGGCAGCTGAGTAGTCCCGGCAGTGCTAAAAGCAAGTAATGGCTGCTGCTAGGACTATAAGGGAGCCCCCGGAAAGAAGTATCATAGATGCCGGATGAAGGTAAGTTGGGGATTTTTGGGCAGGGAGGGATTGGGGACTCTAGGGAGAGGGGGGGAAGAGGGTATTGGAGTCAGCTTTTGGAGACTGGAAGAGAGGCACAAAGGGGGAGTAACATCCTGGAGGGGAGTGCTCTTGATTCACACAGGGCATCCTCTGAAGGAGGTACCCCACTTCATTCGTGCCTTTTCACCATAGATGGTGAAAAGGTGGGATGGCCACTTTCCTCTGCCTTCCACTGCCACCATATTATGGTGGTGGAGGCAGAATTAGGTTAAGAGCCTCAATAGGCCTAATGGCGGACAGGCTGGCTGATACCTTGCCCACCCACTGTATTATGGGGACAGCTCTGGGGTGGACAGGAAGGTGGTTGGCTAACCACCCATCCTATTTGGTGTGCACCCCCACCAAAATCACACCTGGTTGGGGGAGGTCATAAAATTCTCCCAATGGAGTTAGGTCGCACATCAGCCATGATCCCAGTGAATGGCTCAAAGGGTTAAGTGGCCTGAAGAATGCAGAGATAATAGAAGCTATGGCCACAGTTTTTCAATGTTCCTTAAATATGAAAACTGGACTGAAGAGTGGTCAAGGTGACACTTTTTTTCAAGAATGAATAGTATACTGGTAACTATAATCCAGGTAGTCTAATATAAACTCAGAATCCATGATTTGTGATACAATTTCTGACCATTTAGAAATACATAACACATAATCAAGCTAGCATGGATTTGTTAAGGACAAGTTGTGGTTTGACAAATTGAGCACATGTTCCTGAACAAATGACCAATTGGATGGATAAAGGGAATAGAATAGATGTAGTGTATATGGATGTTCAAAATGCATTTGATAATTTTCTCATAGGAGAAATTACTAAAACATAAGAGGAAAGATAGAAAGTTAAGTGATAGACTATAAAGAAAGGTTTAGTGCATTGAGTGTTACTTACATTGCAGAAGGATTGGGGTTGGTGTACCAGAATAATCAGCATTGGTCACTTTTTTTCTCAGTAAACATAAATAATTTGGACCTGGATATAGGAAGCACAATTTTGAGCTGAGAAAATGTCAGAAAACTGAGGAAGTTTTGCAACAACACAAAGCATTGTGAATGATGTTAGGAAGTCTTAGGCAGGTTAGCAGAATGCGTGGATAGGTGGCAAAAGCAATTTGATATTGATCTGTAAGATGATAGATTTTTGGTGGATAAAAAAGCAATGGGGGTACAAATTCAATGGAAACATCCTGAGGATTGTGAGTAAATAGACCCGCCTTGGAGTTCATATACACCATTTCCTGAATTTGTGAGTGCAGATAGATAAAACCATACAAAAGGCCAGGAAAGATTGAACAGGCTGGGGTTGATTTTTCTGGAAAAGAGCAGACCGAGAGGGGATCAGATGAAGGCCTTAAAAATTTTGAAGGGGTTCAATAAGTTGGATGTGAAGAAATTGTTTCTCGGGTAAAGAATTAAAATGTAATTCTTTGCACAGAAAATGGTGAGAATGTGAGACTCATTACTGCATGGTGTGGCTGAAGTATTTAAGGGGATGCTTAATGCATGCATGAGGGAAAAGTGAATAGAGGGACTTGGGGACAGGTAGGGAAAAGGTAACTAGGGTGGGAAGAGGTTCGTATGGAACACAAGCATGGGCCACTCAGGCCAGATGGCCTGTTTCCGTCTTGTAGATTCTATTTAATTTTGGGTTTTATAAATAGGAGCAAAGAATACAATTAAATATTAAAATAATAATATTTAAAAGTAGTAAAGAAGTAATGGCATATTTAGGCAAAACACCAGTTAGCCCACAGATAGAATACTATGTGCAGTTTTGGTGTCTCATTATAGAAAAGACATTAAAGCCAAATTCAGCGTGCATACATTAAACAGGTTAGTGCCAGAAATGGAAACCGGGGTTATGAGAAGAGACTTGAAATGCTTGGATTCCAGTGAAGTGGAGAAGGTTTAAGAGGAAATTTAAGCGAGGATTTTTTAAAAAAAAAACAATTATGAAGGGCTTTGATAGAGTGAAAAAAGAAAGACTCTTTCCTTTGGTTGTGGAGTCAGTAATGATGAGTCATCAATTTAAAATTATTACCTAGTGATTGAAGAGAGAAACTAGGAGAATTTATTTACACAGAGCACTGCTGGAGCATGGAAAGCTTTGTCACAAGGAGCAGTTGAGAAGTCTCTATAATCAAGCACCCCACCTACAACTTTCCCCCTGAGGCCCCTGATCCCATCATGGGGCCTATGATCTCTCAAAGCCCAATCATCAAGCCTCTGATATTCCCTGACCACCTGGCCTCCAATCATCTACCAAATCTCTGATTCCCATCCCTCCTCTGCCCACCACCAGCCACCCCTCAGAACCCTGACCTCCTTTCTAAGATCAGCAACCCATCTGATTGCACCCTGCTCCTCCACCCCTGATCAACACACCTCCCCGACCCCACCGATTGACCCACCTCATCCCCCCCTTGCTTTGCCTCCACTTCCCTCCTGACTGAACCCCTTCCTCTTCCCAACCCTTCAATCCTGACCCCATCTCACACCCCCCTAGTTGTAGACTTACCTGCTTCTGTGGCCCTCACCCACCAACTAGCTTCCTAAATCATAAATCAATTAAGCTGCTGTCGGGAAACACAGCCAACAACAGTTAAAGTTGAAATGCTACTGAGGTTCACAGTCTTATTATCATATTTAAAGACCCAACCCACCCCTTTGCAGGAGGTTGACTGCACCCAAGCCCCCATCCCCACACACCTTCAGGATCAGTTAAAGCTGGAAATGAGCAGGTTAAATGTGGGTTTGGGTTGGAGACAGATCTCTCAGACTTTAACCCACACAATCCAAACCCGTCTGTTTCTTCATGTTAAAACTTACTGCATACAGTCAGTTAGCAACAGAAGAGCAGCAAACGGCTATCCATGACATTGAGGAGTGCATATAATGTAATACACAATACATCACATATGGGACATGCTGGTTGGATCAGCATGCCCTTTCCAGTCAGCTGTTATTTGCATATTTGTATGTATCGGTGGGCATACAAGTGTCCGATGAGATCTCACTGGTGTACAATGCAGCAGACAGAGCTACCTGGAAATGGCAGAAGAGATTTGCTTCAGAAGACTGCAATTTAGCATGGAGGCAGTGACAGAGCTGGAATATCTCTTTCTAGATACACAGTTCAAGATCTCCATATTGTACAGCTAGTAATATCAAAATAACCTTAATCTTTAGTGTTGTATGCATCTGGTATCTCCCCAAAGATTGGGGTGGTAAAGCCAAGAGAGAACAAAAGGGTGAAAATCGCCATGAAGAATTAAGTTGCAAAGCCAGCATTACAGCAAGAAAGACTGATGCGTTAGGTATGACAACATTGAGAAAAAGAGCTTGCATTTACAAAGCACCTTTAATGTAAAAAGATGCCCCAAGATGCTTTGCAGAAGTGAAATCAGAAAAAAATTGGTTGCCAAGCCAAAGGAGATATTGGATGCAATTTTCAACCCTTAGTCTACAGCACAACAGGGAGATGGTGCAGAGGCAACGGCGAGGACAAACACTGCGCCACACCCTCTGCCAACTTGGAGCCAGATTCCTCTATGTTCCTTGATTGTGAGTTGGCAAATGAACCATTCCTTAATCCTGGCTTGGCTGCAGCCTACCTGTGCCTGGGTGATTCACCTTGTGCTGATCTCAACTCTATACTAGCTTCCAAGGTACACGCAATGCCAGAATCGCAGCTGGTGGCTGCGAGTGTTGGTTCAAGTGGTGGGGCCTTTTTATCGATGTTATCCTGTTTCTCTCTCACTTCCTTCTTGGGCTGTTGTGGCTGAAAGGCAACAGTTCTTCGCTGTCTGAAAGCTGAAACTCAGGAGGCGAAGGTTGGTTTGAGGGAAGGTGAGTAGAGTAGGAAGCAAGAGGTCCATAGTCCCACTATCAACAACTTTCTCATCATGCTAGATGGTAGTGTGAGGGTGTGCTGGGATTTCAGAAGGGCCTTAGGCAGCCAAAACCATCAATGTTCTCAGTGAAGCCAAATGCAATTGACTTTGCTGCGTCCTGCCCATGACCCAGAGAACGACTTCTTCCATAGAGCTCAGGGGATGGAGGCATCCTTATTCCCTGCTGGTTCTGCTCTGTTCTACTCCCTTCAATTGTGTGTTAGCTTGACCTACAAGAGAGAGAGGGCAGAATGTCAGTGATTGTGCGGCATTGTGTTTAGGTGATGTGTGGGTCATAGCTGAATAGCTGGAGGTCTGTGGAGCTAGCGAGGGATGGGTATGAGGCTGGCAGTACTGGTAGGGGGGAGGTAGAATATCTGGATGTTAGGCTCGAGTCCTGAGTGCAAGGGAGTGCTGCCAGGTGAGTGATGGAATGAGGTTCATTGAGCGGCATGAGAGATTGGTGGTGTGGTGCGTGGGAAATGTCAAGTGAAGATACATTCAATGATGTTGACCGCCCACGTTGAGGTCATTAGAATTCTTGTAGCACTGCTGTCAGGTCCTCAGGTCCAGACTCCAGGAGTTGACCTTTCTGGCCTTCTGCTCCCATTCCCTTCTGAGAGTGGTCCTTGAGAGTCTCCTGGCACCTCCATTCTACCCCCCACGGAACCGTGGTGTCTCTGCTCCTGGAGCAGGCTGGTTGTACCATGTGATCAGCAAACAATGTTGCCTGCTCCCCTTGCTGTCCACAGAAGCCACGGGCAGCATAGGATTCTCAGAACGTGGGTATTTCTGTCAAGCACAGCATTTAATGCATTGAACTTTACAACACACAAACTGACCTTTCATTTCAACAGGTCTAGGCTGGTGTTTATGTTTCACATACGCCTCATCTAGCCCTATCAGAATTTCCTTTTATCCCTTTCTCCGTCATGTACCTATCTAGATTTCATTTGATCACAAGAAAATTCTGTAAGACATTAGCCAGAATCTTCTGGTCCTGTTGGTGTCGGATGTCATGGACGACGGGGGAGTGAGAACAATATGGCAAGAAAGCCAAAAATCGGTTTCACGCCTTTGTGAAACCAGTTTGCGATCATCCGCGCCACCCATCAATGGTGGGCTGCATTTCCCACTGCTGCACATCAGGAACCTAATTTCAATACTCTAGCATCTCAATATAAGCCCTGCTCACCAGAATCATCCCCCCCATGCTGGACTATATCACGCTAATTTTTTTCACAACTGTACATAAGCGACGTGTACCTGGCGAGCTGCACTTTGCTCGGGACTTTGAGGCTTGTTTGCCTACCTTGCTTCAGGCAGCACTCGTGGTCATCAGCGCCAGGCTTTGCAGGCAGCACCACATCATTATAAAAGTATCCAGCTCTACCTGTTCCACCCCCCTCAACCAGCTTATATTTCACCTCATTTCTATATTTCCTTAATTCTGAAGAGTCATATGGACTCGAAACGTTAATTGTATTCCTCTCTGCAGATGCTGTCAGACCTGCTGAGTTTTTCCAGCTATTTTTGTTTTTGTATCACTGTAAAAGTGATGGGCTCATGGGCTCTACCTACCAGACCAGCCGTAAGGCGGGGTTGGCTTTTCAACAGCTGCAGGGCTTGAGCTTGCTTGGGGAAGGGGGAGAAGTGGCCTCAGGCAAGGGAAAAAGCTGCAGGGCGAGGGCTGAACTGGGGAAGAGGGGTATCCCAGGGTGTGCATGGGGGCAAACGTTGATCTGTGCAAGTGGCCTCAAGATGATGAGGGCTGAGGAGGCAGTCTCCAGAGGAGATGAGGCCAGATGGAGATGTGAGGGTGTGCGTGAGAGATTCGGTAGTGATGCCCCTTGATCTGGCAGTGAGTGAGTTGCCAGTGAATGTGTTTTGGCCCTGTGAGTGTGTGAGTTTAGAGTGATGAGATGGTCGCCTTACCCTAGCAGTATAGATGAGATCATTCATCCATTTTCTGCACTGGGTGGCCGTCCTCTTGTGTGTAGCATTGGCACTGACCACCTCTTCCCCCAGCTCCCAAGACTGATGGGCCTCCTGTGGCCAGAGCGAGGGTAAAGGACATTGTGGAGGGCCTCCATGGTGTCCAGAAAGCGACCCAGGGATGCGTCACTGAATCGAGGGGCTGCACTCTTCTTGGCTTTTTGGGTCATGTCTTCACCAGAGCAGTCCTGGGCTGCAAGCATTGAGAAGCATCTGCGTGGCAGCAGTTTAAAATGGCACCTAGCGTGAGGAAGCGGTGAGGTAACGGCGTGGCAGGAAAATGGGAGGCCGCCTGCCAGCGAGACGCTGTGTTTCCTGTGGCTGCGTAATTAATGAGGTAGGAATGGGATGATACGACGCGAAAACCCACCATTACGGCCGGCGGATAAAATTACTTTTTTCCCATCAGCTACCGTACTTTGTGCAAATCTGGGACCATTCTGCCCATTAACTTAACAACTTATAATTATATAATGACTTTAATGTAATGAAACGTCCCAAGGCACTTCACTGGAGCACTATAAAACACAGTATGACACTGAGCCACAGGGCAGGATTTTTAGCTTGGCGGGTGCCTACAATTGGCGGGTCCAGGAGCGGCAGGAAATGGAGTGCCAACCCCAATGGCCCCCGACTGCTAATTTCACGCTGGCTGGCCAACCAATTAATGGCCAGCCAGCATGAAAGGCACGCTAAAATGCTCAGCACTGCCGGGGTGGGGGGCAGGAGGAGGGTGAGCGCTGAAGTCAGCGCAGGCATGGGTGGAGCGTGGAATGAAAGCTCCCTGAAAGCAGAGAGCTGCCTTAGGAAGCAGCACTACATCATACCAGCCCACACAACAACAACTCAGATACAGGCACTTCAGAGGTTGTAGTGCATGTGTATACATGCACTACACTCCTTAGGCAGCATCTTCCAAACCCACAGCCATTACCATCTAGAAGGACAAGTGCAGCTGATACATGGGAACACCACCAGCTGAAAGTTCCTCTCCAAGCCACTTACCATCCTGACTTGGAAATATGTCACCGTTCCTTCTTTGTCACTGGGTAGAAATCCTGGAACTGCCTCCCTAACATTACTCTGGGTGTACCTACACCACAGGGACTGCAGCGGTTCAAGGAGGCAGCACACCACCGTCTTCTCAAGGGCAATTAGGGATGGACAATAAATGCTGACCTAACCAGCGATGCCCACATCCCATAAATGAATAAAATAACTTCAATGTGCGCCATCAACTAATTTACTTTGTTTTAAATGCTATGTGCATAGTTTTGTCTTTTTGTTATCTTTGTAACATTTAGCCTTGACTGTTGGTGTATTCTTAGGTTTTATCTCTCTGTCCCTTCCTGCTATTATATGACCCTCATTTCCCATATTACTATTACACTCTCCTACCTTGAATCTGCCCGTGATTTGCTATATCTACCCAAGCTTGATCCCTCACCCTAGCTTGTTTAGTCTAAAACCCTCTCTACTTCCCTAGTCATGGGATTTGCAAGAACACATGTCACAGTACGGTTCAGGTGCGGACCGTCCCAAGGGTACAGCCCCCACTTTCCCCAGTACTTGTGCCAGTGCCCCACAAACCGGAACCCACTTCTCCCATACCAGTCTTTGAGCCACGCATTCATCTCTCTAATCTCATTTGCCCTATGACAATTTGCATGTGGCTCAGGTAATAATCCAGAGATTATTACCTTTGAGGTTTGGCTTCTTAATTTGGTACCGAGCTCCTCATACTGACTATGCAGAATCTCTTTCCTTGAACTGCCTATGTCATTGGTACCTACATGGACCACAACAACTGAATTTTCCCCCTCCCGCTGCAAATTCCTCTCCAGCCCTGAGCAGATGTCCCAAACCCTGGCACCGGGCAGGCAATACAGCCTTCTGGACTCTCACTCTTTGCTGCAGAGAACAGTGTAAATCCCCCTCTCTATACTGGCCCCTACTGCCATTACATTCCTGTTTGCTCCCCCTGCTTGAACAGCTTCCTGTACCATGGTGCCGTGGCCAGCCTGCTGATCCACCATGCAGACCTTACTTTGGTCCATGCAGCTGGTGAGCACCTCAAACCTGTTTGACAGTTGCAAAACCTGTGGCTCCTCCACTACTGTCTGCTTGGTCCCATTACCTGCCTCACCCACGGTCACATCCTCCTGTGCCTGGCCACTGACCAAAACAGACGACTTTATTCTAAAAGGCATGACTGCCTTCTGGAACAAAGTGTCCAGGTATTTCTCCCCCTCCCTTATGTTGCTCAGCAAGTGCAGTTCGGCCTCCAGATCAATAATCCTGATTCAGAATTCCTCTAGCTGCTTACACTTTTTGTAGATGTGTTTGCTATGGATCGCCTTGGTGTCCAAAAGCACCCACATTCCACTGCTGCAATGTAGCACCTGTCCTGCCATTGTTACTTATATTATTTAGTTAACTTAATTAACCTAGAATAACTCATGTATACCACACCTCTTTTCGCTGTGCACCTAATTCACTACCCACTGGGTTTCCGTTTCACTCAGGCGTAGTCGCCTGTCTCCTCGCACACCCCTTACTGATCAGGCACCCTAGCAATCTCCATGGCCACCTACTCCATGGAACGCATGTGTCTCAGCCAGGTTGACTCACCCACTGGTGCAGACCATCTCCGTGGTGTTCTTTGCCCTTTTCAACTGCAACAATAACATGAATTTATGTTAGCCTGATATATAGTGCAAGGAAGGATATTGCTCATTACTGCATCTGTGCTTTACAGTGCTCCAGTGCTCATTCTCATGTGTTCTGTGTGCACCTACATGAGCTGTGTACACATACAAGCCTCAATGCTGAAGCAGGGTTATGTGCCATGTTTCACACCTTAGCTGGAACATGGAGATATGACCCTTCCCGTGGATGAGCCAAGTTATTCACCTTGTTGGAATGCAGCAGGTCATTGAACCTTCTCCTGTACTGAATCCATGAGTACTGATGGTCTCCTGCTGTGCTCACTGCAGCTACTATTTGAATTCAGGCTTTCTTGGTTACTGCAGTGGCATTACAGCGGCCAGCCGGATAAAGGACTGGAATCTGCTTCTGGACCCCTTCCACTAAAACGTGAAGGTGCTGGTCAGGTAAGTATGGGACAGTTGGACACATCCCTTTCCTCACGTCTCCCCTTTGTGACAATTCTATGAATAAAAATGTAAAGTGAAAAGGGTCATGATCCCTTCAGGTTACAATGCTGTCATTGAGTTTTGTGTGCTCACATGCACTGAGCATTTTCACCATATCATCAATGCTTACTGGTGGAGAAAATGGCTCTGCACAAATGCATGGTGCCATGCATATTCTGACTGTGACTCAAAGGTAGTATGCTGTGCTCCGCGACCACTGACAGGCCTATTGGTTTCCTCCCTCTTAGTCAACTGGAGTCAATGGGAATCAGGGGGAAAACTCTCTACTGGTTGGAGTTATACCTAGCAAAAAGGAAGATGGTTGTGGTTGTTGGAGGTGAATCACCTCAGTTCCAGGGCATCACTCCAGGAATTCCTCAGGGTAGTGTCCTAGGCCCAACCATCTTCAGCTGGTTCAGCAATGACCTTCGTTCCATTATAAGGTCAGAAGTGTGGACATTCACTAATGATTGCACAATGTTCCGCACTATTCGCAACTCCTCAGATACTGAAGCAGTCCATGTCCAAATGCAGCAATACCTGGACAATATCTAGGCTTGGGCTGGCAAGCAGCAAGTAACATTCGCGCCACACAAGTGCCAGGCCATGACCATCTCCAACAAGAGAGAATCTAGCCATCACCCCTTGATATTCAATGGTCATGCTGTTATGCTGTGACAATGTGCAGCTGTGAGAGACCCGGTCGAGGGTCAACAATGTGGGGGCAAACTGATAGATGAGTGGCAAGAGGGCAGGTGGATGGGATAATGAGCATGGCACAGTTCATCATTCATCCACCCACAGGGTCTTGGCAGCTAACTACATGACTGCATAATAGCTGTACCAGGTAGTGGTGGCAAGATGATGCCATCTCCATGGCCGTGTCTTGAGAATCCACTCCATGCTTTCAGTGGTTCAGTAGAGTACACTTTTATTAAGCAGCATCAATGACAATTCTTTCATAAGGAAAGCCCATAATGGGCCATCTATTTCCAAGGTCAGCTAACAGTTGGACAACATTTACAGCTTGGACACTCACCTGCCATGCAATGGTGTCTCCTCTGAGGCACAGGGACTTCAGAATTAACAACCTACCCCTCAAATGAGCCTTTAAGACCCGCATTTTATCTATGACAGAGTTGCCCAACCTGCGCCCGGCCTGCCTGCAGCTCCTCACTAATTCTGGGGTGACACACTCCAGATCCTATCCTAGCCCAACTCACCCACCTCGAGACCAAAAGTTGGAAGTTTGGGCAGCCATTTATAAAGGTCAGGTTCGTGGAGCCAGAAATTCACCCTACTTTGCGTACTCAAGCCAGGAGCAAAAGTCTGGGCCTGAACTTTAATCAGTTTACCACCAGAGACAGGTTTCTGACTAAATGCAAACCCGGCTCTTGTTTCCTGTCTCCGTGGCAAAAATTCAGTACATACTATGTGCAGAATATAGGGGGTGAATTTACTGGAGGGGTGGCATAGTGGGTGGCCTCCCCAGTAGAAAAGTTGGTTGGCAGCTCATATACTTTAAAAGAGCTGCCCCTTGGTGATAATAGGCGGGGGGCAACCTTAACAAGGTGTGAGTGGACGTCTGCTCCTCAGGAACAGGAAGTTCTGCCCTTGAAAGTAGTCCCAGTAGTGCCAGAAGGCAGTAGTGGCTGCAGCTGGCACTACGAGGGAGTCCCGAGAGATCAGGGTTACTGGACTGAAAGATATGTCTGGGGTTTTTATTTGGGGAGGGATTGAGGACCCTAACAAGGGGGAGGAGGGGAGTGGGGGTCAGGTTTGAGAGGCTGGGGTGGGGAGGCACAAAGTGGAGATACCAGCTTGGAGGGGTACCCCTGATGGGAATAAGGGCCTTGCAAAAAGAGGTACCCCCGTTCCTTCCTGCCTTTTGTCCTGAGTTGGGAAAGTGGTGGGCTGGTTAATTTCCTTCCACCTTTCCTTGCCCATTATGGCGGATGTGGCCTTTAATTGGCAACGTAGGGGCCTTGTCTAAGGACAGGCGGGCTAATTGATGTCTTACCTGCCCACCGTAATATGGGGGACAGTCCGGGAGTGGGCAGGAAGGCGGTAGGCTGGCCAACCGTTTTACTTTAGCCTTTAAATACGTCAGAAAGAAGGCTGCTAAATTCCCCCCAAGATTGGAGTTCACATCAAAGATGTAACACTTATTAGGTTTAAGATGTTGTTGATAATTTGTTGTGTATTTACCTAATGAAATGAATCTCCTGAATGTATTATACTGATAGAGAGATAGAAAGATAGAGAAAGAATTGAAAAAAACCTTGGCGCTACGTAATTTAAAAAAAAATCATGAAACTGGAATGTTGCCCCATCTGCAGTTCAACTGCAGTGAAGTTCAGTTAGCTTGGCCAGACTGTTGGGCCTTGATCACGTTCTTTACCTGAACAATGGTATCTCTGCTCAAACATTCCACAGATTTTAAAATGCTCAGCAACTCATTATTGCAATTGCCTCTGATTCATATCTTTAATGTACTAGAAGTCCGACACCCAACACATACTTTCTACTCTTACATTTTTGCTGTACGAGTTTCACTATAACACTTTGTTGCTTGCCTCAAAGTAAAACAGCAAACCAGCACCGAAGAGGTAAGGAATGTATGAAACCAAAGCAAGGAAAGCAATTAGAGGATATAAGAAAATATCTAATTACAAATTACAAGTAAGGAGAACCAAGTGAACCAATCAAATTTCCTTTTAAAATGAAATGTCTGTCATTTTTCTCAATAACTAAGGATTTTCAGTCGGGACGACTCCAGAGACATTTAAAAATGGTGGGACACGGATGCAGAAGACTCGCCTCCATTTCAGGCCGATGCAATTTTCACCGCTAGGGGAAAGTGGGCAGGGTGTGAATCACACAGGCATGAAACAAGATCCTGCTGGGCCATTTGAAAATAGTGCAAATAGACTCCATTTTCACTGTTCCAAGGGCCTGAACCCAAGTGTGGAAGTCACAGATTTATGGAGGAAACATAAACACTCTTGAAGGGTTGATAAGATCTGTTTAAGTGCCATGATCTGAAGCAATTTAAATCCCCAGCCGTTTGAAAATAAAGGGCTTTGAAAATAAAAGAAACATATGTTACTGGATTGCATTGATTGACAGACCACATTTTGATTGACAGTTTTAAGAGGCTATTACTGACCACTGGGGGGAATTAAAAATCTTTGAATAGGTTTCATGAATGAGAGTTTTTTTCTGTATTAAGTGTGTATGAGTGAGAGCCACATTAGATCATTAGAAGTTTTTAAAAAATTTCCACATGGCTCCTGACGTCTGTCCATTGTGAATACTGGTTGAGGGTATGGAGAATGTGAAGTGGCTTGGGGTATGAGGTGCACAGATGGGGCATGGGGTGTGTAATGTAGCATGGAGGGGTTGAGAGTATGAGATGGCATGGACGAGTCATGGGGGTGTGAGGGGTCATGGGGTGGGTGGGGGTGAGGGCGAGAGAGCCCAACAGCCTTTTATAAAACTGGGCCAAAGTCTCAGAAAACTGAGGCAGGTCTTCTAACTAGCCTGCCTCAGCACTCATCTGCCTCCTTAACCATCTCCAAACTGCCTCCAGAGGTGGCAGGCCCAACTAATTCACAACTCCACCTCTCCGGAGCAAAAATTGTATTTGATGAGCTGCCCGCATCAGTATTGAAAATCTGGTCCTAAAATATCCAAAATTACAGTTTAAACAGGATAAAAAGAAACAAAAATTAAAGAACAGCATGAATAACTGCACTAACATAAATGTCTTACGTGTCTGACTTTTTAATACCACATTATAGCTTTTATTTAAGGTCTCAGTCACTGTAAGTCAGCAGCCCTGATATCTAGTCCTACATGTTATTATAAGATCCAAAGATATAAAAAAATTAGTATTATTTTCCAATAATACCTGGAGTGCCTTGTTGTAAGAACATAATAATTGGAGCAGGAGTGGCTATTTGGCTCCTTGAACCTTCTCCACCATTCAATAAGATGATGGCTGATCCGATTATGCCTTAACTCCACTTTCCTGTCTGCCCCCCATGACCCTTGATTCCCTTGTAGATTCAAAATCTACCTAACTCAGTTTTGAATATACGCAATAACCTAGCCTCCACTATTCTCTAGGGTAGAGAATTCCAAAGGTTGACCTTCTAAGAGAGGAAGTTCCTCCTCATTTTCATCTTAAACAGAGACACACTGGACAGAAGTTTTCATGCCCGTTGGTGTCTGCCATGCTTGGCATTGGCGGTGTGAGCGGACAATATGGCGAGAAGGCCAGAAATTGGTTTCACGACATCGTGAAACTAGTTTATGATCGTCCGCTAAGACCGTCAATGATGGGTCGTTTTTCCTGCCGTTGGGCATCGGGAACCTCGTTGTAATCTCATTGTAATACATCTGCAAAACATTATAAGGCCAGCCCGCCAGAATCATTCCCACCCTATGCTGGACCCTCCGCCCATGTTGGCGTGATTGCATGCTGGTGCAGAACACATCTTGACAGTTGTGGCATGCAGAAGTCGGAACTTACCGCCAGGGCCTTGCTCATATCGCGGACAAGCGAGGAACAGAATATGCTGGAGCCCAACAGCAATGGCACACTGGAGGAACGTCCATGGCATGCTGGGTGGATTCTCATGGACACGGTTCTGCTGCAAAGCAGCTCACGGAAGGTGGAAAGTCACCATTGAGGGTCTGCTCACAATGGATGATGGTCAAGGGGGTGGAGAGGAAGGTCCAGGTGTTTGGAAGAGGAAGATGTACCGGGCGGTGGGAGAATTAGGTCTAGAATCAGCTGTGAGAGGAAGAAGTGTCAGGGAGGATGAGGTTGGGAGAGGGGGAACGAAGGTGTCAGGCAGGGATAAGGTTGGGAGGAGAGAGACAAAGGTGTCGGGGGGTGAGGTTGGGGGGGGAACAAAGGTGTTTGGGGTAGAGAGTACAGGAAGTAGGAGTGGGTAAAGGGGGAAAAGATGGCAGCTGGGAGTGCAGGTTTAAGGGAAATGGAAGGTGGAAGGGAAAAAGTTTGGAGGGGGAAGGGAGTGCAGACGGAGGAGGGAGTCCAGGGGGAGGATGGAGTGCGGAGAGGGGAGAGAGCCTGTTGGGAGGAAGGAGTGCGGAGAGGGGAGGGAGTAAGGATGGAGGAAGAAGAAAGGCTGGAGAAAAGAGTCAGGAGGGGGGAAGGACTGGGTGGGGAAGGGGTCCAGAGGAGGTAACGGGTTCCAAGGGGGGAAGGGGTTCCAAGGGGGGAAGTGGTTCCAAAGGGGGAAGGGTTCTGGAGGGGGGAATGGGTTCCAAGGGGTGGAAGGGGTTCCAAGGGGGGAAGTGGTCTGCAGGGGGCGATGCCTAGATGAACATGCAAGGGAGGGCTCTGATGGGTCCATGACTGCCTCCTAGGGAGCGAACTGAGGGTGGGCATGGTACAAGGGAATGGTGAGAATGACCGACGGCAGAGTGAGGCAGTAGGGTGGGAGGGTGAGGATTTAACGTTAGCGGTAGAAGGGCCGGCGAGGGTGGTTGGAAGGGACTTGGAGGCAGATATGGACGCTGGGGGTGGGAAAGAGGAGGTTAGGGAGGTTAATGTGGATGGGGTAGGATTTTCGGGAAGGAAGAGAACATGCACATTCTCCTGGACATCCCCAAAGGAAAAGGGTTGCGGCTGGTAGGTCACGAGGGGAGGTGGAAAATGATGCCAGAGGTGTCAACAGTGATGGGGGAAAGGAAGCGGGTGACTGCAGGAGGGGAAAGGACAAGGGAGTGAATGAAGGACTGAATCACCACCATACTGTATAAATCAAAAGTAAAACAGGATTCGTAGTGGGCAAGATCAGGGGCTGTATGGGAGTGTGATCAGTGGGTGGGTGGAGATGCAGGAGAGCTCACTTGGACAACTGAAAGCAATCACCAGCAAGCAGCATTGAAAATGCACAGGACATTGAGGTGAGAGAATACAGGAAGGGTCCGCGAGCGTGGGAGAGTGCTTGCATGAGGCTCTGAAAGGCCCTGCCACACATACACTTCTCCCTCCAGAATCACTCATTGGCCAGCTGCTCCCTCTGCGGTGACAGAGGACAGGGTTGAGGGGCTTATAGGCAAAGGGGGCTCAGAGGGAGAGGGCAGCCTCTGAGATTGCTGAGTGGATGACCCTGGGGTGTCCAGTTTCCGCTCCTCTCCCCTTCGGGTGCCCAGGCCTTCGGCCTGACTCCTCCACTTTCCCCCTTGGAACCCCTTCCCCCCCTTGGACCCGCTCCCCCTCAGACTCCTTGAGGGGAAGGAGCATCTGGCGGGGAGACAAGGCGCCCCGTTTCCCTCTAGCATTTCCACTACAGGAACTCACCCTTGGCTACCACAATGGAGTGCAGGTCTCCACACTTCTTCACATTCTGCTGGGTGCCATGGAGTCCGCCATCCTCCCCATGGAGACCTCCATACTTGCAAGGTGGATACCACTTCATCAGAGAGCAGATGACGTACTCCTTCGACTCACATGCCACTCTGTTGAAGGCTTCCAACAGCTCTGCGTGATGTTCCCCCGCCTTCTGCTGATTCTTCAGGATGAGTTGGAAGGCCAAATCCAGGGGTTCATCATCTGACTCGGACCTCACAGATGCCTCCTCTCTAGCAGTCCTCTGAGTGCCGTGGAGCTCGGCTGAACCTGCCTCCTCCTGCTGCGGACACGTGTCCATGTGGTGACCACCAGATTGTGAGCCCAAGCCTGCTCTAGATCTAGGTTCCACTGAGGGTGTGTGCCTCTGCGCTGGAGCAAGGTGTGGGTAAGCGCTGTGATGGGTCTTCCAGGCCTCTTATTTCCAGCTCTTTAATGGAGGAGGAGTCCTCTTGGCTGGAGGTGAGGATGTGGATGGAGCTGAGGGACTGGCTGGCTGAGGGTGTTAGTCACTTGGTAGAGCTCCCTGTGAACCAAAGTAGCGATAATTAATGCATGGCAGCAGAGTCAAAAGCAGGAGAAAGAGCACTCAGATTTCCATTGAGCGAGGGATGATGTGGTGCAGGATCCTCAAGAGGTGTTTGCCTCCGACCTCATCCGCCACTGCAGGCACGGTCCATCTCCTCAACAGTCAGCATGATGGCACACTCCACAAAGTGAGTGAGGGGCCTAATGTGGGCTACTCCACCCGCGGTCTGGGACCTCTCCCTGATGGTGTGAGCCAGCTTCTCCTGCATGGAAACAGATGGAGAGAGTGTGAGCAGGACACGTGGCACTGCGTGGAATGTTTGTATGATGAGTGGAGCCATGGACAGGATGAAGACGCGAGCTCCAGAGGATATGAGCCTGATGGAGATGTGAGGGTGTGTGTGAGAGTTAATGGCATTGTCTCTTGGGGTGTGAGATCCCTGTGGATGTGTGATGGGTTTGTGAGTGTGTGAGTTGAGAGTGATGAGAAGAGTGACTTACCCCGGCACAACAGATGAGACCATTCATCCTGTAGGAGCACTGGATGGCTGTCCTCTTTTGTAGGGCATTGGTGCTGATCACCGCTGCCATTGCCTCCTATGCTGGACTAGTGATGCTGCTGCCCCTCCTGCAGCCAGAGCTGGGGTAGAGGACATTATGCTAGGCCTCCACGGCATCCAAAGTCTCTTGAGGGATGTGTCACTAAACCGGGGGGCTGCAGTCTTTTTGCCTTTCGGGGCCATCCTGTCTTCTGTGCAAGCAGTCCTGGGCTGGGAGCACTGAGAGGTGTGCATGCAACTGCACTTTATATGTAGTGCTCAGCATGATGAGTATGTAGTGGGTTTTTTCTCCTTCTCAAATGCAGATGAAACTGTATTTTCTAAAGAGTGACCTAAATAGAATCAACTGATCTTGTCCAATTATCCATTACTTTTATTATCATTAATGTAGCTCAGAATGAAGATTGCAGAATTAGACCATATTTTGACTATATCAATAACTTCTGGTTATTATTTGAAGAAGAAAGTGGAAATACCAATGTAAAGAGAAACATAAAATGGTCTAAACTATATGTTCCTCAGTGTAAATCTTTGTTTATGCCACAGGCAGGGTTACCTCTATTGTGCAGATAGGTGACAATTGCTGCTTGATCACTCAGGCACAAAGAGGACACTAGTCAGTCAGTGGGTGTTAATTACCTTGACTAATCTTGCCATATCTTGATGCCCTGTTGGTGTAGAGGGTGTTTCTTATGTTTAGAGTTATAGAGTTATACAGCACAGAAACAGGGCCTTCGGCCCATCGTGTCCGTGCCGGCCATCAAACACCTATCTATTCTAATCCCATTTTCCAGCACTTGGCCCATAGCCCTTTAGTCCATGGCATTTTGAGTGCTTATCTAAATACTCCTTAAATGTTGTGAGGGTTCCTGCCTCTACCACCCCCTCAGGCAGTGTGTTCTAGATTCCAACCACCATCTGGGTGAAAAAAACTTTTCCTCAAATCCCCTCAAAACCTCCTGCCCCTTGCCTTAAATCTATGCCCTCTAGTTATTAACACCTCCGCTAAGGGAAAAAGTTTCTTCCTATCTACCTTATCTATGCCCCCCATAATTTTGTATACCTCTATCAGGTTCCCCCTCAGCTTTCTCTGCCCTGAGGAAAACAACCCTAGCCTATCCAGTCTCTCTTCATAGATGAAATGCTCGAGCCCTGGCAACATCCTGCTGAATCTCCTCCGCACCCTCTCCGGTGCAATCACATCCTTCTTATAGTGTGGCGACCAGAACTGCACATAGTACTCCAACTGTGGCCTAACTAGCGTTTTATACAGCTCCAACATAATCTCCCTGCTCTTATATTCTATGCCTCGGCTAATAAAGGCAAGCATCTCATATGCCTTCTTAAACACCTTATCTACCTGTGCTGCTGCCTTCAGGGATCTATGGACATGTACACCAAGGTCCCTCTGATCCTCTGTACTTCCTAGGGTATGTGTATTCCCTAGCCATGTTAGTCCTCCAAAAATGCATCACCTCACACTTCTCAGGATTAAATTCCATTTGCAGTGCTCTGCCATTTTACCAGCCCATCTATATCGTGCAGTAATCTAAGGCTTTCCTCCTCACTATTTACAACATCACCAATTTTCGTGTCATCTGCGAACTTACTGATCATACCTCCTATATTCATGTCTAAATCATTAATGTACACTACAAACAGCAAGGGTCCCAGCACTGATCCTTGCGGCACACCACTCGTCACAAGCTTCCAATCGCAAAAACGACCTTCGACCATCACCCTCTGCCTCCTGCCACTAAGCCAATTTTGGATCCAATTTGTCAAATTGCCCTGGATCCCATGGGCTCTTACCTTCTTGACCATTCTCCATGTGGGACCTTGTCAAAAGCCTTACTGAAGTCCATGTAGACTACATCAACTACACTACCCTCATCTACACAACTAGTCACCTCCTTTAAAAATTCAATCAAATTTGTTAGACATGATCTCCCCCTAACAAAGCCATGCTGACTATCCTTGATTAATCCCTGCCTCTCCAAGTGGAGATTAATCCTGTCCCTCAGAATTTTTTCCAATAGTTTCCCTACCACTGATGTTCAACCCACTGGCCTGTAATTACCTGGTTTATCCCTACTACCCTTCTTGTATAGTGGTACCACATTCACTGTCCTCCAGTCCTCTGGCACCTCCCCTGTGGCCAGAGAGGATTTGAAAACTAGTGTCAGAGCCCCTGCAATCTCCTCCATTGCCTCACATAGCAGCCTGGGATACATCTCATCTGGGCCTAGGGATTTATCCACTTTTAAGCCCGCTAAAACCACTAATACCTCCTCCCTTTCAATGCTAATTTGTTCAAATATATCACAGTCCCCCTCCCTGATTTCTACACCTACATCGTCCTTCTCCATACTGAACACAGATGAAAAGTAATCATTTAAAACCTCACCTATATCCTCCGGCTCCATGCACAGATTGCCATTTTGATCCCTAAAGGGCCCTACTCTTTCCCTGGTTATCCTCTTGCCCTTAATATATTTACAAAATGCCTTGGAATTTTCTTTTATCTTGCCTGCCTGTGTTTTTTCATGCCCCCTCTTCGCTCTCCCAATTACTTTTTTAAGTAACCCCCTACACTTTCTATACTCCTCTAGGGCTTCCACTATTTTCAACCCTCTGTATCTGCTATAAGCCTCCTTTTTTTCCCTTATCCAATCCTCTACATTCCTTGACATCCAGGGTTCTCTGGAGTTGTTGGTCCTACCCTTCACCTTTGAGAAAGTCGATCTAGTAATCATTCTAATCCACATGTAAACACCCTCACCAACACAAAAATAGGTGTGATTTGCATAATCTGTTAATATATTACCCCTAATAGAATAAATTGATACCCTTAAATTTTTCCTACTAAAATGGATAATTTTTGAAGTATTGAAAATGTCAATCTTCAAATGAATCTAATTTATGGAAATTCGATTGAAGTAGCACACTTCATTCGAAATTATTCTTCATCACATCACAGATACCATTACAGTTTATTAAAATTGGGACATTTTGAGTTCCAGGCTGAATTAATGTTCTAATTAACTTAATTTGAATATTAAAATTAGATCAATTTGCATTCCAATTAATGCGTACTTCGGTTTAGTTTATCAAATACATTTTACACATTTTTTGCTCCACATTTTACAGTTTTTGCCTTACAGGCAAAGATAATTTTGTAGAGAATCTAATTTGTTTAAGCAATCTATATATAATTATCATATGTAAGAATGTCATCATCTCTTAGAATACATTGGTATATATTTTTTGAGAGTTGCTGGTGGAAAATACCATCAACAGTGGCAACCCAAGTACCATCTATTTGCCTTCTTACAAAGACAGGCAAAACACTAACTCATGGGACAGAATTCTGCCCTTGTCGGGCGGGCTTGGCAGGGGCGGGTGGGGACGGTTGGGAAACTGACCGCCGCCTGCAATCAAGGCCGGACAGCAATTTCACGCTGGCAGGTCAATTAAGGCCCACCCTGTCTGAGATGCGCGCTGCAGCGCTCAGCGCTGCCTGTGTGGTTTGGGAGGGGGGGTGATGAGGAGGGCGAGAGCGCAAGTTCGTGCGAGCACGCGGGTGCGCACTGGAAAAGCTCCCTGAGGCACAGAGCTGCCTCGGAGAAGAACAGTTTTGAAAATAAAAAATAAAGGTTTTTAAAATGTTAACGAGCATGTCCCTTCGTGACTCTGTGACATGACTGTCACGTGTTAGAAATTAGGATGATTTTTAAAAATTTTTTAATGACAGATCGAAATGTCATCCCACCCATGGATGAGATTTCACAAAAAATGCAAAGGCCGCCTGGCCTTTTCACCTGCCTGCCAACCGTAAGGTTGGACGGGCAGCTAAAAAAATTAAATCAATTGGATTGTTAATGGCCTTAATAGGCCTTTTAATTGTCGGTGGGTACAAGTGGGAGTTGGAAATATCGCCCGAGTGTGTGATGACTTTGGGATGCTTGCCTGACGCCATTGTGGGTTATTTTACCCTTGAGCGTGTTGGGCATGTGCCTGCCCACTCAGCAAAAAATCTTGGCCATGTAGGAAAATAGGATCAGGTATATTCCATTCAGCCTCTTGAGCCTGTTCCACCATTAAATTAGATCACAGAAGATCTGTACTTCAATTCCATTTAGCCATCTTAGCTCCATAACGTTTGGTGTATTTGCCTAAGAAAAGCTATTGATCCAAATATTAAAACTGTCAATTCACCCAGCATCACCTAGATTTCCACTATCTTTTGTCTGAACAATTGTATCCTTTTTTACTCCAAAATAAGTTAGCTCCAACTTTAAGATGATGCCCTCTGTTCAGCAGAATCGGTTTCTTTGTAGTTTCTCTGCAGCTAATGTAATAGAGCTATTCAAAAAAGAAGAGACAGAGAAAACGAGCAACTACAGACCAGTGAGCCTGACATCAATTATTGAGGAAACATTGGAGTTCCTTATTAAGAAAGTGGCATTTAGAAAATCAAGATGTGATTAGGCAGGGTCAACATGGTTTTTTGAAAAGGAAGCTGTGTTTGGCAGATGTATTAGACTTTTTTGAGGGTATAACTAGCGGGATATATAAAGGAGAAACAGTGGATGTAGTTTATTTGGATTTTCAAAAGGATTTTGATAACATGCCACATGAAAGGTTGTTGCACAAGATAAGGGCTCATGGGATTGAAGTAGTATATTAGCATGGATGGAGGATTGATTAAAGGACAGAAAAAAGAGTAGTAATGAACTGGTCATTTTCAGTTTGGCAGACTGTTACTAGTGTACTGAAAGGGTCAGTGCTGGGGTCTCAGCCCATCTATATCAATGACTTAGATGAAGGGACTGAGTGTAATGTATACAAGTTTTAGCAGTTAACAAACTTGTAATTTCCAAAAGTTGGGTGGGAAATTGAGCTGTGAAGAGGACACAAAGGCCCGGATTTTTGCTCCCAAGGTAGGTGCGCAGAGTCGAGAAATTTGCCCACTCCCCAAACCAGCCTCAGGAGAAACTGCCCTGAACGGTCAGATTTTCACTCCAAGGTGTTGGGCAGTAATGATGCAGAGGCGAACGCTGTGTGGGGGAACACGTCTCGGGCATGGTATAAAAGGGGAGCCTGTAAGAGGAGTTGCTGCTGTGAGGCAGGAAGTGAATGGAAGAGCTGCAGGTCCTGAAAGGAGACATCAATCAAGAGTCAGGTGAGCACTAACTGTAATAGTTGTCCAACTGGTTGCTGATCCTAGAAAAGATGGCCAACATGAGCCTTCCATAAGAAAATTTAGACATTACTGCTGCCTATTCACCTTATGATGAGGGAGCACACACTCTAAAGTTAGCTTCACAAAAGCTTCACAAAAGACAGCCATGGAGATAGCAGCAGCTATTCACAATACTCTGTATAGACTCAGTTTACTGTAATGCCTCAGGGATGATGATGCACACCACATTCGCCCTTCCACTTCCCGTCTTTCTATCCATCTCTCATGGTGTGGCCGTGCAATTGAGCCTTGACCAGGACCCCCATAGCTGCATGTAGTCATGGTAGCACAGTGTGACTCAGATGGAGCCAGCCAGCAGGGTAGTTTGCATTTGGGAGCACAAAATGACATCTGGGAGTAACAGGAACAAAAGCCAAGCTACCCTGCATTCGTCCAGACTCATTCCCCCATCTTCTTGCGTCCCCCCCCCACCCCACCCCCACCAACATTAGCCATTAATCGTTGATTAGACAGAGAACATGGTTGGTGTAAGCAGACGTATGTGTGTGAGACCATTCGAAGCTGGAAGCCTTGTGTGCCTTTTTTTCCTCATTTTTCATGCCAGAAGGAAGGCCGAGGATCAAGAGGGGCTGCGCGCCACTTCAGCAGATCAGGATCTGCAGATCCTGGTCAAAGAGGTCCACATTGTACCCGAGTGGCTGGTGGAAACCACCTTCCCCCCACCCCCCACCCCACCGCCACCACCACAATCACCAAGAGGCCATGGCAGGAAATGACTTCCGCCATGAGCACAGCGTGCCAGTTTGTGGATTCGGTGCAGGAAGAGGTTCCATGACTTGCTGTGTTCTGACAAGGTGATTTATTCATCGGAAGCACACAGAGGTCCAAGTGAGGTTCACGTCTGAATGCTGCATCTATGGTGGGACTTACCTCTCCTATAGCATGTAGGCTTGTATGCCCAAGCTGTTCCTATAAACAGTAATGGGTAAGAACGTGAATGTCCACTGTGATGCACTCCCCAGATTCAAGAGATTTCTCCCTGGCGACACTACATATTAGTCTATCATCACTCTGTATTGGCAGGAGAGGATCCACAATACCAGGGAGAGGGCTCACAATACCAGGGAGATGGCCTGGCTTGGGGGTGGGCCCACGAAGCTACAGGCATTTGAAATGTAGAGCAAATAGCCACGGTGGTAGCTTGAGTGACCACCTGCTCGTTATCAGGGATGGAGAATTGGCCGTAGCAGGTGCTAAAGACAGCGGTAAAGGCACTTTTGAACATGATGGTAATGGCGGAGGTGATGCTGTTAGTTCACTGAGCAGAAGGAGACATTAATATGAGAGGGACTGCGAGGATTGGGTTGCATGATAAGGGCACCACAATTATGAGTAAGGACAATGGTGTGTATCCAAGCATGGTCTCACAATGTCAAGGGCTACATCTCATTACCTCCTTCTGTGTCTCACACAAGTCCCAGCAACACTCGCTTACCATGCCCCCAGGTCACTTCACCCATCCAGGCATCAGGAAGAGGAAGAGATATCTGAGGAGGCAGTGTCAGATCACTCTGCAGCATAGAAACCAGCACATCGAAGGGATGTAGCACGCATTTAGTTTTGGAGACACATGGTGAAAGGCACCATACCAGAGTGCAGGAGGAGGTGTCTAAGTCACAGACATCTATGCATGGTCCACCTCAGAGGAGGGAGGGCAACCACAATGATACTCCAGTAGGCATGGAGGTAGGGCCTCAGAAGTCACCTTATGGGGCATGGTATTTGGAGAATCAACGGTAGATGTGTGGACATCTGGGTTTCCTGAGGCAATGCGAGCTCACACTCTGCGAGTGGAGGCAGTGATGAGCTCCACTCTGTCTCAGGAGCTTGACCACATGAACTTCAACCATGAGAAAATGGCCAATCTCATGGAGAGACACATGCAGCATCACTCGGACTGGATGCAAGAGCAGCTTAACTCCATGCAAAGGGTACAAAGCTCACTCAGTAGCCTGGAGCAGTCCGTTCAGGGTATGAGCGGTGACATCCATGGAAAACGTGTGGAGCTGTGTTTCTCGACAGGACATTCCCACTGATGGCACAACGGTTGCTGGAATAGATAACTGTTGCATCCTGCAGCTTGCCCCATCTAGTCCAACCAAGGGCTGTGGGGGTTAATGAGGAGAGCGAAGGTTTGGAGAGCATCTCAGCAATCCTATCTTCTTCTAACTCCTCAGCCCCTCCACCAGGGACCTCGTCATATTTTTATTACTCATTTAGAGGATGTGGACTTCCATAGCTGGGCCAGCATTTATTGCCCATCCCTAGTTGCTCTTGAGAAAGTGGTGGTGAGCTGCCTCCTTGAATCGCTGCAATCAATGTGGTGTAGGTACACCCATGGTGCTGTTAGGAAGGGAGTTCCAGGAGTTTGACCCAGTGACAGTGAAGGAATGGCAATATATTTCCAAGTCAGGGTGGTGAGTGACTTGGAGGGGAACTTCCAGGTAGTGGTGTTCCCATTTATCTGCTGCTCTTGTCCTTCCAGATGGTAATGGTCATGGGTTTGGAAGGTGCTGTCTAAGGAGCCTTGGTGAATTCCTGCATTTCATCTTGTGGATGGTACGCACTGCTGCTACTATGCATCAGTGGTGGAGGGAGCAAATGTTTGTGGACGTGGTGCCAATCAAGCGGGCTGCTTTGTCTTGGTCAGTGTCAAGCTTCTTGAGTGTTGTGGGAGCTGTACTCATCCAGGCAAGTGGAGAGTATTCCATCAAACTCCTCATTGTGACTTGTAAATGGTGGACAAGCTTTGGGGAGTCAGGAGGTGAGTTACTTATTGCAGGATTCCTAGCATCTGATCTGCTCTTGTGGCCACAGTATTTATATGGCTAGTCCAGTTCAGTTTCTGGTCAACGGTAACCCTCAGGATGTTGATCGTGGGGGATTCAGTGATGGTAAAGCCATTAAACATCAAGGGGTGATGGTTAGATTCTCTCTTGTTGGAGATGGTCATTGCCTGGCACTTGTGTGGCAAGAATGTTACTCGCTGCTTGTCAGTCCAAGCCTGGATATTGTCCAGGTCTTGCTGCATTTGGACATGGGCTGCTTCAGTATCTGGGGAGTCATGAATGATGCTGAACATTGTGCCATCATCAGCGAATATCCCCACTTCTGACCTTATGATGGAAGGAAAGTCATTGATGAAACAGCTGAAGACAGTTGGGCCTAGGACACTACCCTGAGGAACTCCTGCAGTGATGTCCTGGAACTGAGATGACTGACCTCCAACAACCACAACCATCTTCCTTTGAGCTAGGTATGACTCCAGCCAGCGAAGAGTTTTCCTCCTGATTCCCATTGACTCCGGTTTTGCTAGGGCACCTTGATGCCACACTCGCTCAAATGTCGCAGTGACAATGGTTTCCCCTGCAGAAATGCAGAAGCCACAGGCTGAGGTAGGTCACCAATGGGTCCATGCATGACGAAGCCAGCCACCATGTTCTTCAATGCATATAGCACGTGAGTTGAGCAGCCTGCCTCCACCCCCTTCAAGGCAATACAGGGGGGGCACTACATAGGAGCATTCATGAGCACAGCGTACTGTGCCACCTCCATCACTAATGGATTTGCCATGGTTTAATTTCTTAGCACCTTTGTTGATACCACAATTAAGTTCATTGTAAATACACATCATTATTTCCAAAAATGCTGTGGTCAGTTTTTGTACACAATGCCCGCAATGAAAATGTTAACAAAATGAAGGTGGTTCTTACCATTGGCACAAAGACTGCATCTGCAGTCCATCTCTCACTGATGCTATTAGAAGTAAGGGTGTGCCCAATGCATGTCCAGAAGTGAAAAGCTGTTTCCTTCTCCAGACCTTCAGATAAGGCAGTAGTACACTAAGGGTTGCAGACTGAGATGCTCCTTGCAACATTTCTGGTCCATCAATTATTTCATTTAAGAGAGAATTAATGATCAGACACAAAGATCAAATCCAGTTTATCAAGTGCACTTTAAGCATGAGTGCTGTGTTAAAGGCAGTCATCGCGCATGATTATTACAGTCACTCAAGTAGATTTTCTGCATGTGAAGATATCATGTATTCTCCAGGGAAGTGTGCTTGTGTGGTTTCTCCACTACATTTGAAGCCTTTGCCTTCTAGGTGGTACAGACCCTGGGTTCACAGGGAGCTGAGGTGTTGATAGCATTGCATGTTGCTGATGTTGCACACTTTGGAAACTGGACACCGGCGGTGGATGGATAATGTGGATGGTAGTTGAAGGGCTTATTCTAACACACTTGTGGCATCACCCTGTGCAGTGTACAGTCGCTGCAGTACTGTTAACACATACAATCATAACTGAAGGTCGTAGGTGTAAAGTACTGCTTTCTAACAGCACTCTTGGCATAGTGGGCACGGTTTGAGTAGGAATAGGATGGTGTTTTCAGCGGCTCCCTGACGTTTATGTGCTTGGGCAATGTTGTGAAGGACTTCTCTGTATTGTGCACTATGTTGAGGCCAAGGATTATGATAGTCATGGTATCAGCCATATTGATGGCGCTGGCTTTCAGTATGTGTTGTTGGTTTTCTCTCTTGTTGGGGATGGACATTTCTCTGAAGAAATGTGGATTCCATGTTAAAGGTTTATTGCTCACTGGGGACTGTCTGATCTACCTGGTGATATTTAAAAGCCTAAGAGAATTGGCTTTAAATTAGCAGACTTCAGGCTATGACCCCCACCTGTAAAGAATCTGCCATGTGTACCTAAGCCTGCTCCTCACCTGGTCTCCCATTGTTGCCCTCCTCATCCTCCTCCATGTCATCTCCATGACCTTGGACAGGGTCCTCCTCCTCATCTTCCTCATTGTCGACCTCCTCAGATGTTGTAACTATAGGCCCAGCTTCTGTCCCCTCTAATTCTAGGCCCCTCTGCTGTGCCATGTTGTGGAGCATGCAGAATGCTACGATATTCTGGAGACCCTTGCAAGGGCATACTGTAGTGATCCTTCCTGTCAAGGTACCTATAGTGCCAATAGCATCAAGATGCCAATAGCCTGTTCTATTGTGATGCGGTTCAGCACATGGCTGTTGATGCAGTGTCTTTCAGGCTCCATGTGCAGCCATCCAAAGGGGGTCATCAGCTGCCACCTTCCCCCAGAAACCATCCATGGACCTGTGTTGGTGTCTGATAAGGCTGAGGCAGCTGTGAATTCCTCAGTATAAAAGAGTGGTGGCAGCTTCCAAGGTACTGTGCACATACAGGCAGGAACACCTTGTTGTGGTCACACACCACCTGCACATTCAAGGATTTCCTGTTTGTGAAGGTCTCTGGTTGATGACTTGGTGCCCTTATGGTGATGTGGGTGCAGCTGATAGCTCCCTGTACCTGAGGGAAGCCTGCTAATTTGGCAAACACTCTGGTTTGCTGCATCTGCAATGCCACATCCATCAGGAAGCTTATGTGCTCCCCTACCCGAGCAAATAGGGCATCTGTGACTGCCTTGATGCATCTGTGTGCGGCTGGTGGGATATGCCACAGATGTCTCCAGCTGACCCCTGGAAAAAGCTGGCAGCATAAAAATTTAAGCCACTGACCTTAAGTGCCACTACAGGGCATGCAACTCTGTCAATTGTGCTGCCAAATCTTGTTGCACTATGGCACATATCTCAGTAACAAATTCCCAGGATAATCCAAGGCTGCTTCTGTGCTGGTTTTCTGTCATATCCAGATATGACCTGTGCAGTTAGTATACCCTTACCACAGGGTAAAACCTTGTTGTCCTCCTCCTCCTTCCTGGCCCACGCTGAGCTGTCTACAACTCCAGGCCTTTTCCTCTCCCTGGGTCCACACATTGCCCCCACTCACGTGCCTCTATGACACAAATATGTGATGGTGCTATCCCTGTTTTGCAGCTTTTTTGGCACAATGTGCACTGGTCCCCTTATTTGGAATGCTCTCCTTCCTCCCACCTGGATACCCAAGTCAGTGGGGGGAGCTGAAGAGATAGGTCCTTCAAAGGCCATAAGCCCCACCCTCCAACTCCCTTGGGTGTCAGCCATACACCTGTGTTTGAAATGGTTGAACTTTTATGGCACTTCTTCAAAAGGGTACCTGACATCTCCAAAGACTTTCTCCTAGCTTTACGACATTTGCACAAAGTTGTAAGTCACACAAGTTGGGTCCTGGAAATGCTCATGACAAAATTTAATTCTGCTTGGAATTAGCTGGACTTTTAAATGTACCGCCACTTCCATGGAATGCATATGTGCAAAATCTGTCCTGTGCAGATCCTCATCCACCCTGCCAAAAATGGTTTGTGCCAGATATGGTACCATTTTCAATAAGGCATGAAAATCCAGGCCAAAGAGTCTGCAAAGAGGTATAGACAGGATCTCCTTCCTCATAGACATGGTGAGAGTGGGCAGCTAGAGTATAATGTGGGAAAATGTGAGGTTATTCACCTTGGTAGGAAGGATAGCAAAACGGAATATATTTTAAATAGTGCAAGACTATCACATGTTGGTGTTCAGAGGGATTTAGATGCTCTTGTGTGTGAAACAAAAAGTTAATATGCAGATACATCTAGCAATCTGGAAGTAAAATAGCATTTTGACCTTTATTGCAAAAGTGCTGAAGTGTAAGAATAGCTGGTCTTGCTGCAATTATACCTTATTTTATACACCTGGAGTACTGTGCAGTTTAGGTCTCCATATAAGAAAGATATACTTGCTTGGAGGTGGTGCAACAAAGGTTTACTAGATTGATTCCTGCAATGAGAGTTTTGTCCTGGGAGCAGAGAATAAGTAGATTGAACCTAGCTGGAGTTTAGATGAATGGGAGCTGATCTCATTGAAATGTATAAAATGCTTAGAGAGCTTTACAGGGTATATGCTGCAGGTTGTTTCCCCTGGCTGGAAAGTCTAGAACTAGGACTTATAGTCTCAAGATAAGTGAGTCGGCCATTTAGCACTGTGATAAGGAGAAATTTCTTCACTCAGAGGTTATAAATCTTTGAAATTCTCTGTTTCTTGAAGACTTTGGATGCTCAGTCATTGAATATATGGAGGACTGAAATTGATTGATTTTTAGACTGTAGGGAATCAAGGAATACAGGGATCAGGCAGGAAAGTGGAAATGAGATTGAAGGTCAACCATGATCTTATTAAATGGTGCAGCAGGCTCAAGGGTACTGTATGACCTACTTCTGCTCCTATTTCTTATGTTCTTATCCTATTGCATATGTCCTTTAAAGACCTCAATTACATCAACCCCTGTTTTTCCAAACTCAAAAGAATACAAACCTGTACGGAACCTAGCCTCATAATTTAATCCTTTAAGACCTGGTATCAACCCGTTGAATCTGCACTGTACTGCCCCCAGGGCCAAAATATTTCTCCTGAGGTGCAATGCACAAAAATGAATGCAGAACTCCAGATAAGGACTGACCAAGGCTCTGAATACAAAAGCATCACTTCCTCATGTTTATTTTCTTTCTTGAGATAAAGGTCAACATTCCTGTAATTTTAGAATTAGTTTTTGTACCTTGCTTTTAACAAAACAGAAAATGCTGGAAATACTCGGCAGGTCAGGCAGCAGCCCTGGAGAGAGAAACAGAGTTAATGTTTAACTGATTGCCCTTTCATCAAACAGGTTTTAAGCAAATGCAGAGGCAGGAAAAGGGGGAAATGAGGAAAGAGTAAAAGGAAAGGTCTGTGATAAATTGAAAAGCAGCAGAGATTAATGACAAAAGGGATGATGATCAAAAGCAAAAGAAGATGGTAATGGGACAATAAACAAAAGATGGACCTGGAGGTGGTGTAAATGGGATCCGCAGAATCATCACCAACAGCTGCCATCCAAAAAAGAAATAAGGCAGTAGTTATAATCTGAAGTTGTTGAACTTAATGTTGAGACTGAAAGGTTGTAATGTGTCTAATTGAAAGATGAGATGATGTTCCTCCAGGTTACATTGCGCTTCATTGCAACAGTGTAGGAGGCAGAGGACAGAGAAATCAGAGTGGGAGTGAGGTGGAGAAGTAAAATGATAGGCAACAGTTGGAAAGTAGTCACCCAATCTGCATTTGATTTCCCTAATGTAGAGGAGACCGCAACATGAGCAGCGAATATAGTAAATTGAAAGAAGTACAGATAACTTATTGTTTCACCTAGCAGGAATGCTTAGGTCTCTGGACCATACGAAGGGAGGAGAGAAGGCAGGACTTGCATCTCCTGCATTGCACTTGAGGTGACTGGGGGCTGGACGAGGATGTCACAAGATGGCATAGTTCCTTCAGCATGCTGAAAGAAGGGGGGAAGGTGTGTGATGGTGACGTCATGCTCTAGGTGATGGAAATGGTGGAGAATGATCAATTGAATTTGGAGACTGGTGGTGTGGAACGTGTGGACAAGGGGAACACTGTCATGGTTCTGAGAAGGAGGGGAATGGGTGAGAGCAGAAGTATAGGAAATGGAACAGACACACTTGAAGGCCCTGTCAACCGTGGAGGTGGGGAATTCTCAATTGAGGAAAAAGGAAGACATGTAGGAAGCACTGGGATGGAAAGTAGCATCATTAGAACAGATGCAATGGAGATGGACAAACCAGCAGAGTGGAATAGAGGCTGGACAGGAAGCAAGTTTCAGGAAATGTTGTAGCTGTGGGAGTCACTGGTCTTATAATAGATATTGGTTGGTGGCCTATTCCCAGAAATGGAGATAAAGCAGTCCAGGGAGGGAAGGAAAGAGTTGGAAATGGATCATATGAAGATGACAGAAGGGTGGAAATTGATCGCAAAGTTGATGCACTTCAACATCTCTCCTCTCATCTCCCTAGGGATAATAACTCTATTTCCTATGAATTAGAGCAGTCCAGGGCTGTCAATTCATCTCTGAATGCCCAATATGCTCTTGTGACCACAGGTATGTCCTTGATGCTCTCAGGCCATTCTTTCATCACTACTTCTTGCAGCACTTGGAGAGTTGCATCTGGTTGGGTAGCTCGCTTGATTTGAGTAAGGCACTTGTCCATCGGATTCAATGTCTCTGCTGGGTTGATGACTTCAAGAGCATGTTGAGATCCTGCTTCATGTTGAATCTGGAAGATTTTGAATTCCATTTTAGCATCCTCAACTTTATTCATAGGGTGTGCTGCTCTCGACAGCATGTCAGTGATGTACATCAGTTTCCCTTGCTTGCATGTCACACCCAGATGATATCTCTGTAAACGGAGTAACATTCTTTGCAGATGTTTTGGAGCAGGTAGTAGCAGTTTGAGGAAAATGTTTTGAAGTGGCTTGTGGTCGGACTCCACTGTTACTTTGTCTCACCCAAGCGGGTATTGATGAAAATGCTCACAAGCAAAGACAATAGCCTGGCTCATATGAACGTATTAACATATGAACTAGGAGCAGGAGTAGGCCTCTTGGCCTTTCGATCCTGCTCCGCTAATCAATGAGATCATGGTTGATCTGACTGTAACCTCCTGCCCACTGCCAGTAAACCTTCACCCCTTTTTTTTATCAAGAATCTACCTACCTATGCCTTGAAAACATTCAAAAACTCTGCTTCCACTACCTTTTGAGGAAGGGAGTTCCACCTCACTACCCTCTAAGAGAAAAAAACTTCTCATCTCTATCTTAAATAGGCAACCCCTTACATTTAAACAGTGACCCCTAGTTCTAGATTCTCTCACAAGAGGAAACATCCTCTCCACATCGACCCTGTCAAGACCCCTCAGGATCTTCTATGTTTCAATCAAGCTGCCTCTTTCTCTTCTAAACTTCAGCAGATACAAGCCTAGCCTGTCCAATCTTTCCTCATAAGATAACCTGCACATTCCTGGTATTAGTTTAGTAAACCTTGTCTGAACTGCTTCTAATGCATTTACATCCTTCCTTAAATAAGGAGACCAATACTGTACACTTTACTCCAGATATGGTCTCACCAGTGTCCTGTATAACTGAAGCATAACCTCCCTTTTTTCTATTCAATTCCCCTCATAATAAATTATAACATTCTATTAGCTTTCCTAATTGCTTGCTGTACCTGCATACTAGCCTTTTGCAATTCATGCACTAGGACACCCAGATCCCTCTGAAACTCAGAGCACTGCAATTTCTCACCATTTAGATAATATGCTTCTTTTTTATTCTTCCTGCCAAAATGGACAATTTCACATTTTCCCTGATAATACTCCATTTGTCAGATTTTTGCCCACTCAGTTAACCCATCCATGTCCCCTTGTAGCCTCCTTATGTCCTCTACACAACCTACTTTCCTATCTATCTTTGCATCATCAACAAATTTAGCAACCATGCCTTCAATCCCTTTATCCAAGTTGTTTATATAAATTGTAAAAAGTTGAGGCCCCAGCACTGATCCCTGTGGCACATCACTGGTTACATCCTACCAACCAGAAAAAGACCCATTTATGGCTACCCTCTGTTTCCTGTGAGCTAGCCAATCTTCTTTCCATGCCAATATGTTACCACCTATCCCAGGAGTTTTTATTTTCTGCAACTACCTTTGATGTAGCATCTTATCAAATGCCTTCTGGAAATCTAAGTACAGTATATCCACCGGTTCCCCTTTATCCACAGCACATGTGGCTCTTCAAAAAACTCCAATATGTTCACTTGATGCTCTCTTTCTGCAGTCATCAATCTAATAATCACAAACCATTCATCACCTCTGGACCTTACAGAACCAACCTGTTGTATGGTGTATAGTGATTCGTCAGACTCTTCAGCTGATCTATCTTCAGTGGCCATCTGTATAGGCTTGTTGTGCTTCTTTCGAGCTAAACAGTTATGTGTGAAATGATCCGGCTTCTTGCAGTTAAAACGCTGCATTCCCCGATCTGGATAAGCCTCCACAGTATTTGTATCCTGCCCTTTTTCATGATCCTTCTGCTCTTTCAGCCTGGAATGTCTATTAGCATAATACAAAGACTGGTCTATTCTGCCATGAATATGCTCTAACTGATGATTTACAGCCGCAATGCTTCTGTACATGTCAATCGCTTTTTTGAGAGTAAGTTTCTCCTCTCTCAGTAGATGTGCTCTAGCTGTAGGATCTCTTATGTATCCTCTCTTTAATGAGATCATCTTTTAGCTGCCCGAGTTCACAGGATTCTGCGAGCTGTTTACTGCAGTCAAGAAGTATTGCTCTTCTCTCCGACAGGATTTCCGTCTGTCTCTTTTGCCCTGTTCACTTCATTTCTCTATTTCCTTAGTTCTGATGAATGGTCATACGGACTCGAAACATTAACTGTATTCCTCTCCGCAGATGCTGTCAGACCTGCTGAGTTTTTCCAGGTATTTTTGCTTTTGTTCTAGATTTACAGCATCCACAGTTTATTGCTTTTATCTTAGTGTTTAATTAACTGCCACCTCTCTTCAAGGAATGTCTACCTTGAAAAAGTATTTCTCTTCTCTCCGACAGGATTTCCGCCTGTCTCTTTTGTCCTGTTCACCTCATTTCTCTATTTCCTTAGTTCTGATGAAGGGTCATTCGGACTCGAAACATTAACTGTATTCCTCTCCACAGATGCTATCAGACCTGCTGAGTTTTTCCAGGTATTTTTGCTTTGTTACTGCAGTCACATACTGATGAATAGACTCTTTTTCACCTTGATCCCCAGGCCAGAATTTTAGACTCCCCCACTAGCGGGTTTTTAGGCACAGGGCAGCAGGTGATTGAAAGGATGGGATTCCCTATGGGTTTCCGCACGTCCCAACCATAGCGATTTTACACTGGGGAGGGCAAGGCCTTGCACGGGAAGCCTGCCCTTGCCCAAATTGAGGCCCTTAAAGGGGCAAATGGCAACTTAAGGGCTGTTTCCCGACCGGCCTCAATTTTTAGGCTGGTAGGAACATTTAACATCCTTGGGGGAAGCCAGAAATACAGCTAAGTTACAACCAGGGCGGGAACGGAGGGGGCACCTCCATCAGAAGCCTCCTTCTGATGTCAGGCGCATCCGTCACTTAATGTCCAGTTGCCTCCGGACCTTCCTTCCCCCACCCCAGCCTCTCCCCCGAGTGGCCAATTGCTCCCCTTGCTCCCCCCAGTCCTTCCCTACCCTCACTGCCCTGAGATCCCTTCAACTTACCTGGAGCTCCAGTTCCTGGGCTTAGTCTCCAACATCTTCTTGCATTTCCTCTTCTGTCCACTGCAGTGCTGTCAGGGACTGGAGAGCTGCTGGCCTATCTGATATGTCAGCAGCTCTCTCAGATAGGACTTCCTCACATGTGTGGGGCGGAAAGCCTGCCTGCAGCCAATTAATGCTCATTGGAACGTAAATTGGCTGCGGGGTAGTCAGAATTGGTGGGGAACTCAGATAGCAGGAAACAAGATCCCACCACCTGAAAATTTCAGGCCCTAATGTTGAACACATGCCGTTCATAAGATACATTCACTTGGGGTTCAAAGAACGCCTTCAAGGCTTTCAAAATTTCTGCAGTCTGTTTTTGCTGTTCTGCGGAGAGATTTAGGGTGGAATACAATTTGTAGCAGTCTCTCCCAAACAGAGTTAGAAGTGTTGCTATTTGTATTTGCTCTGGCTTGTCAATTAAATCTGTTGCAATCTTGTAGTTTTGCCACTGCAAGTGGAAAAAATGTCAGTTCTACCGCATATCACCTTTCATTTTGACAGAGTTGAGAGAGGAAAATGCATAGCCATTGTGACACGCCTAGTGATTTAACTGCAGCCTGATTCTTTTGTTTGCTTGTTTTTTCTTTTCTTTGGCTTTTTTTTGCAGCTCTGAACATGTATGTGTTCCTCTTTTAGTAGCTGTGCTTCTATACAGCTCTTCTAAACTCACTCTCAGCTCCACTTCTGACACCATACAAGCTCAATGAACAGAGTGCTTCTTGCACTCTGTCTTTATTAGAGTTGAATGTGACATGTCTGCTTCCGGTCAGTGCCTCATGACAGAGGTCACCTGACTAGAGCAAGCCAGGTAGGACCTTTCGTACATAATTGCATTTCAATCCAAACAGAGCACATATGCATGTTCAAATGTTGGTAGGAAAGAAAGTTGAGGAAAATGCAAAGGGATATCGATAGGTGAAGTGAGTAGGCAAAAAATTGGCACATGGAGTATAAAGTAGGAAAATGTGAGATTGTCCACTTTGGCAGGAAGAATAGAAAAGCAGAGTTTTATTTAAACAGAGAGAGACTGAAGAATGCTGCAGTACAGAGGGATCTAGGTGTCCTTGTACATGAATAACAAAATATTATCAAGCAGATACAGTGAGGAATGAAGAAGGCAAATGAAATGTTGGCCTTTATTGCAAGGGGGATAGAGTATAAAATTAAGGAAGTCCTGCTGCAACTATATGGTGCATTAGTGAGACCACACCTAGAGTGCAGTTTTGGTCTCCTTACTTAGGGAGGGATATACTTGCATTGGAGGCAATTCAGAGAAGGTTTATTTGACTGATTCCTGGAATGAAGGGGTCGCCTTATGTGAAAAGGTTGGTCCTGTATTCATTGGAATTTAGAAGAATGAGAGGTGATCAAATTGAAATATTTAAAATTCAGAGGGGGAGTGACAGGGTAGATGCTGAAAGGATGTTTCTGCTCATGAAGGAACCTAGAACAAGGGGGCATAGTTTCAAAATATGGGGTCTCCCATTTAAGATGAAGATGAGGAGGAATTTCTTCTCTCAGAGGGTCAATAATCTTTGGAATTCTCTTCCCCAGGGGGTAGTGGAGGCTGGGTCATTGAATACATTCAAATCTGAGTTAGACAGATTTTTAATCTACAAGGGAGTCAAGGGTTATGGAGGGGGCAGGAAAGTGGAATTAAGGCCACAATCAGATCAGCCACCATCTTATAGAGTCATAGAGGTCTACAGCACAGAAAAAGGTCCTTTGGTCCATCGAATCTGCGCCACTCAAACAAGTACCTAGCTATTCTAATCCCATTTTCCAGCACTAGGCCCATAGCCTTATATGCCATGGCATTGCAAGTGCACATCCAAATACTTCTTAAATGTTATGCGGGTATCTGCCTCTATCGCCCTTTCAGGCAGTGAGTTCCAGATTCCCACCACCCTCTGGGTGAAAAAATTCTTCCTCACATCCCCTCTAAACCTCCTGCCCCTTACCTTAAATCTATGCCCCCGGTTATTGATCCCTCCACCAAGGGGAAAAATTCCTTCCTGTCTACCCTATCTATGCCCCTCATAATTTTATACACCTCAATCTCCTCTGCTCCAAGGAAAATAACCTCAGTCTATCCAATCTCTCCTCATAACTAAAACTCTTCAGCCCAGGCAACACCCTGGTAAATCTCCTCTGCACTCTCTCTAGTGCAATCACATCTTTCCTATAATGCGGATTCCAGAACTGCACGCAATACTCTAGCTGTGGCCTAACCAGCGTTTTATACAGTTCCAGCATAACTTCCCTGCTCTTATATGCTATGCCTTGGCTAATAAAGGCAAATATCCCATATGTCTTCTTAATCACCTTATCTATCTGTCCCACTACCTTAAGGGACTGGTGGATATGTACACCAAGGTCCCTCTGATCCTCAGTACTTCCCAGGGTCCTACCATTCATCGTGTATTTCCGTGCCTTGTTTGTCCTGCCCAAGTGCTTAACCTCACACTTATCCATATTAAATTCCATTTGCCACTGATCAACCCATCTATATCTGCCTGTAATCTCCTCACTATTTACCACCCCACCAATTTTTGTGTCATCCGCGAACTTACTGAACAATCCTCCTACATTCAAGCCTAAAACGTTTATATATAGCATAAACAGCAAGGGACTCAACACCGATCCCTGTGGAACCCCACTGGATGGAGGCATCCAGTCACAAAAACACCCTCGACCATCACCCTCTGCTACTGCCACTCAGCCAATTCTCATCCAATTTGCCAAATTGCTTTGGATCCCATGGGCTCTTACCTTCATTATCAGTCTCCCATGCGGGACTTTATCAAAAGCCTTGCTGAAGTCCAAGTAGACTACGTCAAATGCATTGCTCTCATCTACACACCTAGTCACCTCTTTGAAAAATTCGATCACATTGGTCAGACATGACCTCCCCTTAACAAAACCATGCTGACTGTTCTTGATTAATCACTGCCTCTCCAAGTGTAGATTAATTCTGTCCCTCAGAATTGCTTCCAATAGTTTCCCCACCATTGAGGTTAGACCGATTGGCCTGTTTTATCCCTTCCTCCCTTCTTGAATAACAGTACCACATTAGTTGTCCTCCAGTCGTCTGGCACCTCTCCTGTGGCCAGAGAGGTATTGAAAATTATTGCCAGCGTCCCTGCTATCTCATCCCTTGCCTCACTCAACAGCCTGGGATACATTTCGTCCGGGCCTGGAGATTTATCTACTTTTAAGCCTGCTAGGCCACTTAGAACCTCCTCCCTTTCTATGCTAATTTCTTTAATTATATCATAGTCCTTCTGCCTAATTTCCATACCCACGTCGTCCCTCTCACTTGTGAACACCGACACAAAGTATTCATTTAGAACCCTACCTACGTCTTCCGGCTCCACACATAAATTACCACTATGGTCCTTAATGGGTCCTACTCTTTCCCTAGTTATCCTCTTACTCTTAATGTACTTGTAAAATAACTTTGGATTTTCCTTTATTTTACCTGCCAATTTTTTTTCATGACCCCTTTTTGCTCTCCTAATTTCCTTTTTAAGTTCCTCCCTACACATTCTATACTCCCCCAGGGCTTCTGCTGTTTTGAGCTCTCGGTATCTGCCAAAAGCCTCCCCTTTTCTCTTTATCCAATCCTGTATATCCCTCGACATCCAGGGTTCCCTGGATTTGTTGGTCCCACTCTTTGTCTTTACTGGAATATATTGGCCCTGTACTCTCCCTATTTCCTTCTTGAATGAGTCCCACTGTTCTGACGCAGATTTACCTAAAAGTAGCTGCTTCCCAGTCCACTCTGGCCAAATCATATCTGACCTTATTAAAATCAACCTTCCCCCAATTTAGAACTCTGATTTCTGGCCCATCCTTGTCCTTTTCCATAACAACCTTGAATTTAATAGAGTTATGATCACTATCTGCAAAATGCTCCCCCAGTAATACCTCTACCACTTGCCCGGCTTCATTCCCTAAAATTAATCCAGGACCACCCCCTCTCTTGTAGGACCTTCTACGCACTGGCTTAAAAAGCTCTCCTGGATGCATTTTAAGAATTCCGTTCCCTCTAAACCTATCACACTATTGAATTCTTATTGAATGGCAGAGAAGACTCAAGGGAGAAAATGGCCTACTCTGGTTTCTTATGATCTCATGCCCTTTCTGTCCTCAGCCTCCTGCAGCGATCCAATGTAGCACAGCATAAGCTCGAGGAACACTACCTCAACTTCCAATTAGCCACTTTGCAGCCTTCTGGGATCAACATTGAGTTCAATAATTTCAGATCTTAACCACTGCCCCATTTTTTCAGGCGACAGCTTTTAGTGTTGATTCTGCAAATCCCACTTACACTTCCGCTGGACCCATCTTTTGATTCTTTATCTGTCTCATCTTTACTGGCCTTGCACCATCAACCATTTTGTCTTATAATATCTCCTGTCTTCCATCTTATCGTATACCTTCCCTTTAGATCTTTCTTTCCCTCTTTCCATTCCCTATGCCTGTACTTGCTTAGAACCTGTTGCATCTCCAACTTTTTTGACAGTGTCTATTTGCAAAATAGATGGCTAATGAAGGGTTTGATAGAGCAAATAAGTCTTTCCCGTGGCAATTGAGTTGGCAAACATGGATTATAGATTTAAATAATTGGTAATAAAACGACGGGAAATTAGGAGAAATTTCTTCTTAAAATCTGGAACACATTACTTGAAAGGCTGGTAGAATTAGATTGCATAGGAGCTTTCATAAGACAAATGGACATGTGCTGTAATTGGACTAATTAGCAGGATTATGAGGCTAAAGCTGGGCTGTGGGCTGAAATTGGACAGCTTGCTCAAAGGTGTGATGGTCAAGAACATCAATTTATATTTATATAACACCTTTAGCTCAATAAAATATGTTATGATGCTTCACAGAAGCATTAGAAAGCAAAGTATGATGTCGAGCCCACAAAGAGTGATATTAGGTCTAACGACCAAAAGTTTGGTCAGAGGGGTAGGTTTTAAGACTATCTTAAAGGAGGAAAGTGCGGTACAGAGGCAGAGAGATATAGGGAAGGTATTCCCGAGTTTGGGGCATAGGCAACCGTAGGCATGACCACCAATGGTGGAGTGACTAAAACTGGGGATGCACAAAAGACCAGAATTAGAGGAGCAGAGATATCTTGGAGAGTTGTGGGGCTAGAGGTTACAGAGATAGGGAGCGGCAAGGCCATAGCGTGAGTTAAAAACAAGATTGAGAATATTAAAACCAAGATGCTGCTTGACCTGGAGCCAAAGCAGGTCTGCGAGCACTGGGGTGATAGGGGAACAGGACTTGCTGCGAGTTAAGACACAGGGAGCAGAGTTTGGATAACCTCAAGTTTAAAGAAGGTAGAATATGGGAGACCAGCTAGGAGTGCTTTAGAATAGTCAATTCTAGAAGTAACGAAAGCATTGGGAGAGGGTTTCAGCAGTAGATAAGCTGAGACGGAAACAAAGTTGGACGATGTTATGGAAGTGGAAAAAGGCAATCTTAGTGTTGACATGAACATGAGGTCCGAAGCTCATCTCAAATGTGGCACAAAGGATGTGTATAGACTGACTTAATCTCAGACTGTTGTCAGGGAGAGGGATGGAGTCATTGCTGAGGAACAGAGTTTGGAATAAGGACCAAAGAGAATGGCTTCAGTCTTACCATATTTAATTGAAGGAAATTTCCGCTTATCCAATAATGGATGTCGGAAAACCAATCTGATAATTTAGGAACACTGGGGGAGTTGAGATAGATGGTGCTGAGGTAGAGTTGGGTGTCAGCAGCGTACATGTGAAATCTATCGCTGTGCTTTTGGATAGATCATTGGAGGACAGCAGAGGTAAATGTGCAGGAGCAGGAAGAGAAATCATTGCAAGTAACTCTCTAGCTACATTTAGATAGATAAAAATGGAATCAGGTGATAGCAGTCCCACACAGCTGGGCAATAATGGAAAGGCCTTCGAGGAAGATGATGTAATTAACCCCGTCAAAGGCTGCAGGCAGGAGGGCAAGTTTACCTTTAGCACAGTCACTTAGGATGTCATTTGTGACTCTTAGACCCCATCCCAGGCCACCATCTAACTCCCCCACCCTGTGATCCGGAGCCCTCGACCACCATTGGGCCCCAATCACCTCCCACCTCTCAAATGATCTAAACCTCACCTGCCCACCACAATCTTTCTCACTCCCCCAATACACCTATCTGCTCTCACAGGTATTGGACCTCTAAAGCAGGTTTCTTGTCTGATAGGCCTTCAGCATGTCAATTGGGCTGCCTGTGAGCACTAACCTGACTTAAAGGCATCCTGCAGTTAAATTCCACAGGATGTAGGGGAAATCCATTTTACTGGATTTCCCTACCTCACAACTCACAGAACTCACTTGCAGGTTAAAATCCAGGCAATGTCTCTATGTATAAAGCCAAGAATTTTGTCAGTCTTTTTGACAGCCTTTTCTAATAATCCTGCCACTTTCAAACATTTGTGTACACACAGACCCAGGTCTCTCTGTCCCTACACCCTCTTTAAAAATTGTAAAATTATAAAATTTAGTTTATATTACCTCTCCTTATTCTTCCTGCCAAACATAATCACTTAACACTTCTGCATTAAATTTCATCCGCTATGATTTCACCAGTCCATGTCCTCCTGAAGACTGTTAATATTCCCTCACTGCTTACTACATTTCTGAGTTTCATGTCATTGGCAAACTTTGAAATTATGGTCTGAATTTTTCACTCATTGGGTGCGCACAATCAGCGGGCCCGGGAGTGGATGGAAAAGGGCCCCCGACCGTGACTGGCCCCCAATTAATGATCAGCCAGCGTGACAAGTGCCCTGAGAAAGGCTCAGCTTTGCTGGTGGGGTCGGGAAGAGGGCGGGTGCTGACGTCACCGCGGGTGCTGGTGATCCAGTGAGTTCCCTGAAGGCAGACAGCTGGCTTCAGAATAAACGAAACAATAAAAATGCTGCAAAAAATGTCCATGCAGCACAATCAAGCTGAAAGCATGCCCCATAAAAAACCAGTCCCCAGATATCTCTTTTTATTTAATTTCCCCACGGAGATTTCATCCCACCTTGGATCGGGGTTTGAGCAAAAATGTAAAGGCCACCTGGTTGGTTGGTCCGTCCAACAACCATAAAAGTGGACGGGCCACAAAAACTTGTTTTCAATTGCCTCCCTAATGGGCTTAATTGTCTGCTTAAGTGTCGCTGGGCGCACTTCCGACTGCCGCACATGCCTGCCGAGCGAGATATTGCGCAAGGGCATGCTGGTGCCGGGATGCTCGCCCAATGTCATCTCTCGCTATTTCGTGGCAGGACAGGTCGGGCGCGTGCTTGCATGCGGGATGTAAAATTCTGGCCTATGTCTTTTATGCCAAAGTCCAAGTCACGAACATTGTTATGACACAGCAGTTAATAAAGTCTGAGTTGTTTAAACCCCAGTGGGAAACTTGAACAACTGTTATTTTCAATTGGTGTGTTTGAGATGCAGCTCTGAATTCAATAATAAAACCACCGAGCCTCAAGAGGTTTTTATGTAAACTAAAATAAACGTTTATTAATTAAACAACTAATTAAACACATACACATGTCTACAAATTACTACCAGCTAGGTGCATAATTTTACCCATTCTTTTGAATGGCTTATTCAACAATTGCGAATTGCACTTTACCTTTTAATTTACGTTTATCTAATTAATATCTCAAACTACTATACATCAAAGCACCCAAACTAGCTGACTTTAATCCAGCTAAGATACACACAGACACACACACATAGGGCAGAATATTGCCGTCGGCATGTGGGGGCGGGCCTGACACACCGACGCGTAAAATGACACATGACAATGTTGGGCGTGCGTCTCGACGTCATCACGCATCATTTCGATATTTTGACTGCCGGGCACGTGCCGGAGGCAGCTGCACGCCCGCTGAACTGTCAACGGCCTATTAAGGCCATTAAAAAAGTAAATTAGCTTGTTAACAACACTGCCCATCCAACCTTAAGGTTGGCAGTCAGGCAAAGAGCCCAAGCAGTCTTCACATTTTCCAGGAAACCTCATCCATGGGTGGGATGAGGTTTCCTGAAGGTTTTATAACATAATTAAATAAATTTTCCACACTTCACAAACATGTCCCAGCTCATGTGACACTGTCACATGAGGGGGCATGTTTAAATAATTTTTCACTTTATCTATGAAAAAGTTTTATCATCTACTTAATCTCCCTGAGGCAGCTCCGTGCCTCAGGGAGATTGCTGCACTCTCCCTCCTCCCCCCACCTGCACAGGTAGTGTTCAGTGCTACTGGTCGCGTAAAATGGCAGTGTGCAGCCGGTCACAGGTGGCGATCGGCTCCGTGCCCCACCCACTCCCCACGCCCGTTGTCAAACAGCTCGCCCACCATAGGGAAAATTCACCCCATTGACATAGACCCTACTACAATTCCAATTTAAAAATAATTTCCAATAACATTATACACATTAATATCTCTTCATGACAAAATATATCAAACAGAGCAATGGTCCCAACAACTCCTGGGGGATTCCCACTCCCCATTCATCTGAAAAACAATTGTTCAGCATCTCTGCTTTCTCATCAACACTCTCCATCATGCCATCAACGAATTCTATTAAGTTAGACAAACAAGATTATTAGCCTTTCACACATCCATGTTGATATTCAATTATCAGCCCATACTTTTCAAAATGCCAATTAAATAGGGTCCAGATTTTTGTCTCTGAAAGTTTCCCCACCACTGACATTAGACCGACTGACCTATAATTACAAGGTTTATCTCTCTCTCCCCTTTTTATAAGTGTGTAAGATTATTTCCACTGGTTCACTCCACAAGCAACAGGGAAGTGGCTCAGCCCCCTGGAACCAGCAAATATCCTGGGCTAAAGTGCCGAAGACCCATGCATCAGGGCTTGCTGCTCCCCAAAGCAAAATGCTCCATAGAGGCCGTGAAAATGACATCTACTTGTTAATTTGTAGCGTCACCTAGAAAACAAAATAACTGTAACATGGCCAATCAACAGCTGAGTGATATAAAATGCACATCAAATCAGGCAGCATTTGTGAAGAACGAGGCAGATTTAATGTTTCAGATTGATAACCTTTCATAGGAACTTGAAATGTTAACTTGGTTTCTCTTTTTTGAGCTAGTTGCCAATGCTAAGTTTGAGGTGGCATGTAGACCTCTACAAAAATGCAACTCCATGGATGAATGATGCAAGATCACACAGGGTGTTGTAGCCATTTCTCTGAGGCTGAATTTGACAAATCCACATTATTGAGTATTTTACATCATTTGGGATTGGTTTCATGAGGCACATTTTATTTAACAAGGACTGGTGAGTGTGAAGTCATTGTAAGTGACATCACTAGTGGAGCCATAGATTTTTAGCAAGCGCAGAAAATTGCTTCAATGAGTGGCCCATCTCATGCACAGATTGACAACACAAGTCGGCTAAATACTGGAAATGCCCAACTGTTACTAATCGCCCCGTCAAACTAAACCCTCTAGGCAAAAGCTATGGTAACTGATGAGGCATGATGTGTTGGTCACAAATGGTTAACAATATAATTGGGTAGAAAGTGTGGTGGTGGTGGGGTTATCTTTTAAATTACAAAGTGAATAATGAGAGTGTCATGACTTGGCAATTTTGCCTATCCATTGGTGTCACTTGCCATTGGTGCACCAGGCTTTCTGATGAATCAACACAGCTGCTCATGGCCAAGAGTGTGATCTGGGTCTACAGGGAAAAATCTGGTGCAGGTGTAGAAGGGGTGGGGTGAAGGGAGACGGGGAGGGAGAGTATAATTCATTTTGCAAGTGTGGTAATTATGGTTTTATTTAGTGTGTAATATATCTTTAAGAATAATGCTTGTTAAGGAAGATCACATGATCTTTAGTACCCAATACAAGAGTAATGCGGGCTACCTAAGTAGTTAGTAGTGTAGGGATAGAGTTTAAAGTGAAAGCACATGTGTTGTCACTGCTGAATACCTTTGTAAATAAACTAAAAGTTTCCACCCAAGAAGCGTCTGATCAACTATCAATAGTACCAACTTGGTCACCACTCACAACAAAATGGCAACGAGGATAAAACAGGTTTAACAGAAGAAATCAAGTGAAATGAAATCGACTCTGTACCTCGCCTAGTAATTGTAAGTAGAAGCTCCGTTCAAATCGAAGAAGTAATTCCCTCTCAGAATGCCACAATTCAGAAGAATTGATCCTTTCAATCCAGCCATGGACGATTGGTCTCTTTACATTGAACTTCTTTTTCCAAGCAAATGAGATTACGGGGGAAGAGAAGAGGCGAGCAATCCTCTTAAATACATGTGGGAATAAAACCTATGGCTTGATTCGAAGTTTGACAGCACCCAGCGCCCCAGATTTGAAAATTTTTGATGAATTGGTGGACCTTGTGAAGGGTCATTATCAACCAAAGCCCTCAGTATTTTGATGCAGAGGTTCACGTTTAGCTCAAGAAGTAGGCACCCGGGGGAGAAAGTTGCATGCTATATGGCAAGTTTGAAGCAGTTAGCAGAACATTGTGAGTTTGCTACATCTCCAAACGACATGCTCAGAGATCGTTTACTATGCAGTGTGAATGAGGTCACGATTCAGAAGAGATTATTGTCCAAAGCAAATGTGGATTTCAAGAAGGCGTTAGAGATTGCATTAACCATGGAAAGCACAATAAGAGAATCAAAAGCTATACAGGGTGCACAAAATGGTGCCGTCCTCCACGTCAGGCAGGAAACCCCAGCCAAAAAGGCCCAAAAATGCAAGACTCTGCCAAGAAACGGGAAGCAGCCCCCGCTAGCCGGAAAATGGAAAAAAAAAAGACTTAGCAGTGAAAACAAAGAATAATTTCAAAAGAGGTGGAAACAAGCAGTCTTTTAATGATTGGCAGTTTAAAAAAATCATATGTTATTATTGCCACAGAAATGGATATATAATGAGACAGTGCAAGGAAAGATTCAAGCAGGCTTTTAAACAAAAGAAAAAACCTAGTGAGATCTACAGTGTAGAAGAGCCTGAAACAACAAATTCAGATAGTTATTCATTTTTTAATCTGGAAGTTAAAAAGACAGAGCCAATAGTTGTAACAGCGAAAGTAAATGGCAGACCTGTTAAAATGGAAGTGGACAGAGGAGCTTCCACTGCAGTATTTGGGGAACATACCATCAGATATCTGAATAATGGGGAACATCAATTAAATTTAGAAGAAACAACTGCCCAATTAAAAACATTCAAGTCAGAGGCAAAAATAGAGTAACTGTCCATTATGGAAGCTATTTGACAAAGCTACCCTTGATGGTGGTAGGGGGTAAGGGGCCAAGCCTCCTGGGGTGAAACTGGCAAAAGAAGATTAAGTTAGAATGGGCTTAAATTTTCCAGTTGAGAACAAGTGGGTTACCAGAGCTACTTTGAAAGTACGCCAGTGTCTTCAAGGACAAACTTTGGAAGATCCAGGGACTGCAAGTAAAAATTCATGTGGATCCGGAGGCAACCCCTGATTCATGAAGGCAAGGCCAGTGCCTTATGCACTGCAAGAAAAAATCGACACCAAACTGGAGAGACTAGAAAAACTGGGTGTTATACAACCTGTGCAGTTCTCAGAATGGGCAGCGACCATAGTCCCTGGCCTTAAACCCAACCAAAGCATCTGAATTTGTGGAGACTACAAATTGACGGTTAATAAAGTAGCTAAGCTAGACAGACACCAAATACCAAAAATTGAAGACCTGTATGCCAAGCTGGCAGGTGGAACCACCTACACAAAGCTTGATATGATTCATGATTATCAACAACTAGAGTTAGATGATACCTCCCAGGAATTTGTCACAACTAATACCCACAAAGGGTTGTACCAATATACATGATTGCCTTTTGGCATCTCCTCAGCATGCGTCATCTTCCAGAGAACAATGGGAAGTTTTCTGTAGGAACTGGCCCAGTTTGTAGTCTATTTAGATGATGTTTTGGTGACAGAATTCACAGAAAAAGAGCGTCTGGCAAACTTAGAAGAAGTCTTAAAACGTTGCTTGCAAGCTGGAGTGTGTTTAAAAAAAGAGAAGTGCACTTTCCAAGCGAGGGAGGTAATCTATTTGGGTCACTGGATAGATTCACAGGACCTCCACTGAGGAAAAAGTGAGAGCCATAAGCGAGCAACCTGTGCCAGTGAACACCTCAGAGCTCAAATCATTCCTAGGACTGATCAACTATTATGGGCGGTTCTTACTCAATTTGTCTACAGTGTTGGCCCAATGCATTCTCTACTCCAAAAGAACCAACACTGGCCTTGGGATGCGTCCCAGAAAGAAGCTTTCATAAAGGTGAAACAATTTTTGCACTCGTCCAACCTATTAGTACATTATGACCAGATGAAAGAATTGGTGTTGACATGTGATGCATCCCCCTATGGAGTGGGAGCAGAGCTTTCCCATCGGATGGATGGTGGCATGGAACGGCCTACAGGTTACGCATCAAGAACGCTCACCACAGCGGAAAAGTGATACTCGCAGGTAGAAACAGAAGACCTGTCAATCATCTTTGGTGTCAAGACATTTCACCAGTATGTACACAAACACCATTTACAATCGTTTCAGACCACAAACCATTGCTAGGATTGTTCATTGAGGACAAGGCTATGCCACACATAGCCTCAGCAAGAATACAGCGATGGGCTTTAATCCTGGCAGCATAGGCGTACACTTTCGTCCATAGGCCTGGAAATCAAATCACAAACGCCGATGCACTTAGCCATTTGCCTTTACAAGAAAATGATGAAGATGTCCCAGTTCCACAGGAACTTGTTTTACTGCTAAATGTCTTAGATTCCTGGCTAGTACATGCTCGACAGATCAGAGACTGGACAAGTCGGAACCCAGACCTTTCTCAAGTATGAGAAAGTGCTTCGTGGTTGGTCACAGGAGCTCATATCTGACGAAATGAAACCATATTTCAACAGAAGACAAATGTGCCAGCCAGGATGGTATCTTATTGTGGGGAGCACGAGTGATAGTCCCTCCAAAAGGAAGGGAGCCACTTTTAATTGAACTACACAGTGCCCACCCAGGAATTTCCTGAATGAAGACCATAGCACGCAGCTATCTATGGTGGCCTGGGATAGATAGCGAAATAGAGAGTTTAGTAAAGCACTGTGTGCAATGTCAGCAACTGCAAAAGTTGCCAGCGACAGCTCCGTTACACCCATGAGAGTGGCCAGGTAGACCCTGGGTGCGGTTATACATTGACTACGTTGGACCTTTCCTGAGAAAAATGTTTCTGCTCATTGTCGATGCCCATTCGAAATGGTTGGACGTATATGAGGTGAAGTCACCAACGTGGGCCACTACAATTGAGAAACTATGTCAAAGTTTTGCAATTCACAGACTACCAGAAGTAATCATTTCTGATAATCGCGTGGCATTTATGAGTGCTGAGGTTCAACGGTTTATCAGCCTCAATGGTATCACTCATGTGAAAACAGCACCGTACCACCCTTCCTCAAATGGACTGGCCGAAAGGGTGGTTCAAACGTTCAAGGCAGGCATGAAAAAGCTAACTGGCGATTCCTTGGCAACCAAGCTAGCATGCTTTCTTTTTCATTATAGGACTACCCCTCACCCAACAACAGGTCTCACACCTGCGGAGTTATTGAAGAAACGTCTTCTCAGGACAAGATTGAGCTTAATAATGCCGAATTAAGAGGGGGAGTTGGAAAGGAGTCAGGGAAGCCAAAAAACTAGACGTGACTGGCATAGTCATGAGAGGAAATTTACCGTGGGGGAGACAGTATATGTGAAGAACTTTGGAGAAGGACCAAAGTGGCTACTGGTGGTAAGTGCAGTGACTGGACCTCTATCTTACTACGTGGAGGTGGAAGGCAGAGTCATACGGAAACATGTGGATCATCTAAGGAAGAGAGAAACAAATCATCAAGAATTGATTCCACCAGTGTTCACAACTGGGTCAAAATTTCCTGTTGAGAGTACTCAGCCCAGTACAGACATGTCTGATGTTCCTGTAAGAGTTGAGGATACAGAACTGCAAGTGCCCACCGAAGCACCTGATATTCAGACAGCTCTGGAAAAGGAGGTTCCCAACAAATCATCTGAAGCTGTAGAACTGAGATGCTTTAAATTACTTACCAGTGTAAATATTTTGTTGTCATGAGAAAATTGTACTTGTAAATATAAAATGTATATCTGAGTAAAGTGGGAGGGATGTGGTAATTATGGCTTTATTTAGTGTGTAATATGCCTTTAAGAATAATGCTTGTTAAGGAAGATCACATGATCTTTAGTGCCCATTAAGAGAGTAGTGCGGGCTACCTCTGTAGTTAGTAGTATAGAGATAGAGTTTGAAGTGAAAGCACATGTGTCTTTCTTGCTGAGTACCTATGTATGTGAACTAAAAGTTTCCATCTAAGAAGCATCTGCTGATTGGCTCTATCAATAGTACCAACTTGGCCACCACTCACATGCTAAGCTGCATCACATTCTCCCACAAATCACCCTCCACTAAACCTGGATCATGAAACCAACCCCCCATCTCACCGTTCTCTATGCCGCCGCCCCTGAAATTCCTTTAGATGTCCTCTCTCCAATTTGACCTCCACTCTCCACTCTAATCTCCTCTCTGTCTTATGCTCCAACCTCCTTTCTCCTCTCAAATTTCATCTCTCCCATCTGATCTTCTTTCTCTCCCTGTAATCTCCTACCTCCCACTGAGTACCACTACCCCTCCAATCTCATCTACCCCTGCCAATCTTCTCAAAATCAACTGTCAAAACTGTCAGAATTACCTGTCAAAGGGACTTGTCAAAGGTACCTGTCAAAATTGTCAGATGTACCTGTCAAAGCTGGGGTGGGGTGGAGGAAGGTGGAGTTTCGGGCAACCATGCAGCGCACTGACCTCTAGCCATCCCAATGGTGGCCAGCTCTCTCCAGGATGCGTTAGGGGGCCTTCAGGCTTAACTAAGAGAGGTTCTTGGTGCACCCAAGCTAACCCATTCATCCTGCAGGAGGAATGCATCATGATCATGGAGCCTGGTGAACTAGCGGTATGCCTCATGATGTACAGAGACGGAGATGACGGAGAAGAGAGCGACTGAGGCACCTGGCTGTGCAGAGGAAGGAGCAGCACCCTCTGGAAGAAGGGGCGGCTGGGGCTCCTGCTCATGCCATGAACAGCTATAGCCGGTCGGCGCCTAGCTCAAACCCAGGGTATGTAGATGACGCCTTTCACTCCTGCAGAAGAGTGAGAACCAGTGTCGCCGAAGACTGTGCATGTCTAGGGAGCTGGTCGGCCACATCCTCCAGCTACTGCAGGATTTGCCGCCACGGGGACAAGGAGGGCATCCACTGCCAGGGTCCATGAAAGTGACCATGGCACTCAACTTCTACGCCAGTGGCTCTTCTCAGGGCTCCACAGGTGACCTCTGTGGGATATCGCAAACCTCCACCCACAAGTGCATCCATGAGGTCACGGATGCCATCTTTGCGAAGGCACACAACTTTGTGTATTTTGCCTGAGACCAGGAAAGCCAGGATACAAGAGCGATTAGATTTGCCCAGATCTCGGGTATGCCACAGGTGCAGGGTGCCATCGACTGCACTCAGGTGGTGCTCAGATCTCCATCACAATATGCGGCCAACTATGTCAACCGCAAGGGATTCCATTCGCTGAATGCACTGGTGTGCGACCACCACAATCGGATCCTGCAGGTCTGCACATGGTTTCCAGGGAGTGTGCATGACTCCTACATTCTCAGTCAGTCACAGATCCCTGACGGCTTCCAGGGTCCACAGAGGCTCAGGGATGGCTCCTCAGGAACAAGGGCTACCTGCAGCAAACGTCGCTGATGACACTCATGCAGCGGCCTCAGACTGCAGCAGAGTGACTGTATAATGACGCTGATGCTGCAACTCGCAACTTTGTAGAGCAAACCATCGAGATGCTGAAAATGAGGTTCCGGTGCCAGGACCGGTCTAGTGGAGCCTTATAGTCCACAGAGGGTGTCACGCATCATCGTTGTCTGCTGTGCCCTTTACAACCTGGCGCTGCAACGAGGAGGGGAGCTGGCTGAGGAGATGCAGGAGCTGGAGGTCTCCTCCATGAGGAAGACATCGAAGGTGATGAGGGTGAGGAGGTCCTCGAAGGCTATGATGATGGTGATGAGGCCCTCGCACTGACCAGACAAGATAGGCACGCTCAGGAGGCACCCATAGCTACTAGTTTTGCGGAGGATGATGATGACATGCAATGAGGAGATACCATAAGATCCTCACATTGCATCTATGAATGTTTGATTCCAGTCTGGCTTATGGCAGTGCACATAACCTCTGTGAGAATGCTCTTGTCATGGAGATGCAGTGGAGGGCCTGATAGTCGCTCAGTTGCAGGAAGATGATGATGACATGCAGTGAGGACACTCCATAGATCTTCACATAGCCTCTGAGAGTGTCTGACTCCTGTCTGGCCGACGGCAGCTCGCTTGCACTCTGTGATCATGGTCATATCATAGAGACGCAGCCATGAAACTTTTAAAGCATCTGATCCTTTGTCCGCCTTCAGCACCTGAGCCCTTCAGGAGCACAGCATCACTGGTCACAGATGCTGAAGAGGTGGGTGCCAGCTCCACCTTAAAGGTGTTGAGAGCATACAGAGAGAATGATGGAACTTTGTGACACCTGTCCACTACATTCTGGCAGCAATGACAAGCACCGCCGAGGTGCAGGTATCGGTAATGTGTCCAGGGAGTGTGAGGCCAAACCATCACTTTGGTCTGGAGGCTGCAGAAAGTACAGGGAAGAGGCCCTGGACTGAGACACCTGCCTTTATCTTTTGCAGAAACGTTTCACATCTGAGTGACACAAACTCTGCTCATCAGAGCAAGGAGCTATAGGCAGGGAGACATTCTTGGGAGTTTATTGACAATAGTGAACAGTACGTACAAGTGATTAACACCAGGCCGTGCAACTACACCTTCTTAACTTTCCTAACCCTGCCGCAAGGTCATTGTGCTCCCCGGAAATCCACAGTGGAGGTGGAGGCAGCCTGCTGACTGCTATGCCCTGTCTGTGATGACCTTGACGGGTGTCCTCTGGAGGGCCGAGACCTGGAGGGCCTGCTTTCAGGGACCTGCTGTGCGGCAGTGGCAGCCTCTTCGAGCTGTGGAGCTGGTGCTACTGAGGTCACAAGAAGAGGGGATTCGGATGGGCCAGACACTCCCAGAGCCACCTGGGTGGATGGCCTGGGATGTGCATCTGCTGATCCTCTGCCTTATGGGTGACAAGGGCCCCTAGCTGACTCCTTCAGGAGAAGGGGAAGCTGGAGTGAAATTGCCCCGCATCCCTCTCGCAAACACACTGTTGGAGGCCAACTATGGCATCAGCGATGGAGTTCAGCCCGTGCAGCAGTGCAGGAGCAACGTCCTGGACCAGGTTTCCATGGGGGCCGCCATCCTACCAGTTTTGAGCTTGGAGCATTCGCATGGCTCAGCCTGAAGGTGGACGGACTCCTCCATCATGCGTTGCAATCTGAGGAGTGCAGCTGCCATCCCTTCCTGGTGTTCTCAAGCTTGCCTTTGGAGCTCCTGCAACTGTGATATAGCCGAGTCCAGAGGCTCATCATCTGACTTGGACTCAGCAAATTTCTGGCCTCCAGCAGCCTTCCAAGTGCCTGAAACCTGAGAAGTCCCTGTGGATCAGAAAGTCCGATGTGCTCACCAGATTGTGATCCCTCGGCTACTCTAAAGCTAGGTCCCACCGAGGTGTGTGTCTGCGCTGGTGGGGTGTAAGCGCTGTGATGGGACTTCAAGGAGGGCGCCTTCAGATTCCTCTTCAGAGGTTTCTTTGGGGCTTGATTGGAGGCCCTGGGTCATGGACTCCGTTGGCTCTTTGGCATGTGTGCCTGCGAAAGCATGGAAACATAATTAGTGCATGGCAGTGGCCTGTGAAGCAGGACACATCACTCACGACATGGTTGTCTGATGGATGTTGCACTGCTGGATCCTCACTTGGTAGAGCACCGCCGACCTCACCGTCAGCACAGGAATGGTCCCTGTCGTGGGCAGCCAGCTGGATGTCAGTTTTCAAAGTCCTTGAGGACCTTGATTTCTGGCACTCCTCCACTGGTAAGCAACCTTTCCCTCTTGTGTGTGCCAGCTTGTTCTGCATGAATACAGATAGAGAGATTGTGAGTGGGATGCCTGCCAGGCCAGGTGATAAGTATGCCTGGCATGTGTGGGTGGTGACTGGTCCCATGCATGGGATGAGGACAATGTAGGTGTGTATGAGAGAATGAATGGTGATGTCCCTTGAACTGGCAGTGAGTGAGGGATCTGTGGATGTGTGATGAGTTTTAAGTGTGTGAGTTGAGAATGATGAGAAGAGTGACTTACCCTGGCGGAACAGAGGAGATCATTCATCCTCTTGGGCACTGGATGGCTGTCCACTCTTACAGCGCTTTGGGGCTGACCACCGCAGCCACTGCCTCACAAGCCGGATTGGTGATTTTGCTGCCCATTCTGTAGCCAAAGCGGGGGTAGAGGACATTATGGCGAGCCGCAACTGCATCCAAAAAGCGCTCGAGGGACATGTCATTGAACCTGGGGGCTGCAGTCTTTTTGCTTTCAGGGCCATGTCTTCTGTGCAGCAGTCATTCTCTGGAAGCACTGAGAGGCGTGCGCACGGCTGGACTTTAAATGTGGTGCCCGGCGTGATGAAGTGGTAATTGATGGCATGGCGGCGAATGGGAGCCCGCTTGCCATGGAAACGGCGTGTTTCCCAGAAATGCGTAATTGATGCAGTGGGTTTGGGACAATATGACGTGAGAAGCCGCCATTGGGCCAGTGGGTAAAACGTCGTTTTACCCACATGCTTCTGCACTTAGTGCAAATCTGGGACAATTCCGCCCACTGTGACAACTTTGATTAAAAGACCACATATGAGTCTTTAGCAGTTATTTCACACTATCAGCATTTCTTCCAGTCTCATCTTCTGCTGCTAACTTTGAGGACAAATAGAGACATTATTTAATTTTGACTAAAAAATTTATGGGATGTAGGTGTTGTTCACTAGACCAGCATTTATTGCCCTTGAGAAGGTGGCGGTGAGCTGCCTTCTTGAACTACTGCAGTCCATGTGGTGTAGGTGCACCCACAGTGTTGTTAGGGAGGGAGTTCCAGGACTTTGACCCAGTGACAGTGAAGGAACAACAATATATTTCCAAGTCAGGATGGTGGGCGGCGTGGAGGAGAATGTCCGGGTGGTGGTGTTTCTGTGTGTCTGCTGTCCTTGAGCTTCTAGTAGTTGTGGGTTTGGAAGGTGCTGTCTAAGGAGCTTTGGTGAGTTCCTGCAGTGTATCTTGTAGATGGTACACACTGCTGCCACTTTGCTTTGGTAGTGGAGGGAGTGAATCTTTGTGGATGGGGTGCCAATCAAGTGGGCTGCTTTGCCCTGGATGGTGTCAAGCTACTTGAGTCTTGTTGGAGCTGCACTCCAGCAAGTATTCCATCACACTCTTGATTGTGCTTTGGAGATGGTGGACATGCTTTGGGGAGTCAGCAGGTGAGTTGCTCGCACAGGATTCCCAGCCTCTGACCTGCTCTTGTGGCACAGTATTTATATGGTGAGTCCAGTTCAGTTTCCGGTCAATGGTAACCTCCAGGATGTTGACAGTGGGGGATTCAGTGATGGTAATGCCATTGAATGTCAAGGGACGATAGTTAGATTCTTTCTTGTTGGAAATGGTCATTGCCTGGTACTTATATGGCGCAAATGTTACTTGCCACTTGTCAGCCTAAGCCTGGGTATTGTCCAAATCTTGCTGCATTTGGACATGGACTGCTTCAGTAGCTGAGGAATCACGAATGATGCTGAACATTGTGCAATCATCAGCAAACTTCTGACCTTATAATGGAAGAAAGGTCATTGATGAAACAGCTGAAGATGGTTGGGCCAAGGACACTACCCTGAGGAATTCCTGCAGTAATGTCCTGGAACTGAGATGACTGACCTCCAACAGCCACAACCATCTTCCTTTGTGCTAGGTATGACTTCAATTAATGGGGAGATTTCCCCCCTGATTCCCATTGGTTTCAGTTTTGCAAGGGCTCCTTGATTCCACACTCGGTCAAATGTGGCTTTGATGTCAAGGACAGTCACTTTCACCTCGCCTCTGGAGTTCAGCTCTTTTATCCATGTTTTAATCAGGGCTGTAATGAGATCAGGAACTGAGTGGCCCTGACAGAACCCAAACTGGGTGTCAGTGAGCAGGTTATTGCTAAGCAAGTGCCACTTGATAGCACTGTTGATGACCCCTTCCATCACTTTACTGATGATCGAGTGCAGACTGATGGGGCAGTAATTGGCCAGGTTGGAATTGTCCTTGTTTTTATGTACAGGACATACCTGGGCAATTTTCCACATAGCCCGGTAGATGCCAGCATTGTAGCTGTACTGGAACGGCTTGGCTAGGGGCACAGCAAATTCAGAAGCACAAGTCTTCAATACTATTGCTGGAATACTGTCAGGGTCCATAGCCTTTGAAGTATCCAGTGCCTTCAGCTTTTTCTTGATATCATGTGGAGTGAATCGAATTGGCTAAAAACTAGTATCTGTGATGCTGGGGACCTCTGGAGGAGGCCAAGAATAATCATCCACTTGGCACTTCTGGCTGAAGATTGTTGCAAATGCTTCTGCCTTTGCACTGATTTGTTGGGCTCCTCCATCATTGAGGATGGGTATATATGTGGAACCTGCCCCTCCAGTGAATTGTTTAATTGTCTACAACCATTCACAATTTCGTTCTGATCTGTTGGTTGTGGAATCACTTAGCTCTGTCTATCGCTTGCTGCTTATGCTGTTTAGCATGCAAGTAGTCCTGTGTTGTAGCTTCAGCAGGTTGACACCTCATTTTTAGGTATGCCTGGTGCTGCTCCGGGAATGCCCTCCTGCACTCTTCATTGAACCAGGGTTGATCCCTTGGCTTGGTGGTAATGGTAGTGTTGTAAATGTTATTTTCCTTTGACAATTATCACCTTCCAGATTGCTTTTTAACCTCCTGAGGTTTCACAAGGCAGACCCACCACAAACTCCGATTGTCATTTGGCAGTACAGAACTTGAGCACTGCTGAAAAAAGAGACATGCTGTCAAAGCTTTTCATCTTGCACTCATCAGAACTGATTATCTGTCCTGATGAGTGCAAGATGAAACGCTTCAACAGTATATCTTTTTTTTCAGCAAAACTCAGGTAACAATAAAGACAAAGCTCAACCAGTCCAACCAAATATCATAGAGACTCGGCTTCTCTCAAAATAAAAACCTAGAGCAAGAATCATAGGTTAATTCATCGACACAACTAAAGTCTGATCTAATGTTCTCATCCCCACCCTATTGTTGATGTTTCAATTTAATTTGTGAAAGGTGAAAGTAACAATGTCAGAATAATGCAATCAGCATAATAATGAGCTAAAGAAAGCATCTTTTTAATGTTAAACCACTGAAACATCCAACATTATATAGCATTCCATGTAATAACTACATAAAAAAATGAATGTTGGTTATCTGAAATTAAAAACATAGTGGGAATGTGCCACTAAGATCAGTCAATCTGAAGGAGAAAGATTGGTTAATGATCCAGATGAGATCCTCCACCAGTCCCCATCCAAGTTTATTCTTCAGATCTAATGTGCATTTCCAGCATTTTCTTTCATTGCAGTTGGCAGCTGCAAGATCTTTAACTTCACTGTCTGTGATTCTACAAATTTAATTCTGAATTTACACCATTAGTTTCAAAATATTTAGCACTAGGTTGATAGGAAGAAACTACACAGAGTTGTACTTTTTTAACATTAACTCTGCACCATCTATTATCTGAGTCTTATTAATAACCCTATGATGTTTGGAGTTAAGCAGTGGGGAGAAGGTTTGCTGTAAGAACCTGCACAGAATCAGCCTCAGAGCTGAAAGGCACATACAATAGAAATGCCCCGAGAATGTCTTAATGATTCCTTTGCTTACACATCTGACATTTCAGGGGAAGGCTGCCGGGTTGCATCTATGAGGAACGTGGATAAGGATGGCAGGTGCCAAACAAATTATGACAGTAGATTAACCAGCAAGGCATTCTGTTTTTCCAACTACCCCAATTGATGTGAATGCTATAATGAAAGTAGCAAGGTTGGATTGTATGTCAAATGTCTATGATATCAGTATAGGCTGCATCTTGTTACCTCAGGGAGCCATGCTCTTACTGTACTGCTAAAATTCGTAATCTTTGACTCTGCCAACAGTGCTGTAGGGTAAATGAAGTGTTTCAGCTGCCTCTAGAAGTACTGAAACTAAGATAAAGATGCAGCTTATGTTGTGCTTCTGCAAACAGCAGGAAATATAAATGCTGGAGGATTAGGTAGCTCTTTTTTTATTACACATGCAAGATGTGCAACTCAATCCACCTGTATAAGTTAGTGATATAGTTTCTCACCTTGTAGTCTGTGACTTCCTCAGCCATTGAACAGGATAGATTGGTAAACCACAACTGTCAAACAACTATGCATGATCAGTTTGCATTCATGCAGTTATTGTCAGTCACTCTAGTGTCTTAAAATCAAACTTGCTAAAAGACAAACTTCAAATCACCAACAGGCTTATTAATGCATTTTTAGCAAAGAATCATGAAGAAATGGAAGGGATACTGTGATTACACTGATGCATACACATCCCTCTTGTTTGAAAGTGGTAACATCGACTACAAGCATTTGCCTACTGACCTTTTGGAGAAACTGGGGATGAGTTTGTCCTTCCTCTGACTGTAAGTCAGGTAAACATCTCCTTTAGCCAGGTAGTGACATTACTGTTCAGGGCCTCATTTTAATTGTATCCCCATTCTTTATTCCTCTCCAATGCAGCTCTTCCTGACAGCCCCTCCCAGTCAGAAACTGCTGCAATCAGCCTACCTATGGTGCTATTTCTTTGACCATTCTCTGAGGTTCAATACCGCTGTCCTCCCTACTGTTTCGAGGGGAGATGATGGTCTTGTGGTATTGTTGCTGGACTAGTAATCCAGAGATCCAAGGTAATGCTCTGGGGACCTGGGCAGATGGTGGAATTTGAATTCAATAAAAATCTGGAATTATAAGTCTAATGATGACCACAAAACCATTGTCAGTTGTTGTAAAAACCCATCTTTGCTAATGTCCTTTAGGGAAGGAAATCTGCTGGCCCACATGTGACTCCAGACCCACAGCAATGTGGTCGACTCTTAAATGTCCTCTGAGCAAGGGCAACTAGGGATGGGTAATAAATGCTGGCCTGGCCATGATTAAAACCCCATGATTTTTTTTAAAAAGTGCTGCTCATCCATCTATGAGCAAAATGGTGCTCTTACATCGTCCCTGCTTCCTCCAGCCTCACTCCAGCTGGGAATACAATGTGGCTTCCTGTCAGGACAAGCTTTGCAGTGCCTCTCCAGGGCCTACCCAGAAAATTAACTGCTTCCTCCAACCCAATTTACTTATTCACTAATTTATAAACCAATTTTACTTTCAGTGCAGCTCTTTCTAAATTTATTTCTGTATCTCCCAGTCCTATTTTTTCATCAGTTGATTTAACAAGCACCGTTTAATTCTTATTTCCTTCCTCTTCTCCTTCTTCTTCACCCCCTCTCCCCTTGCCCCCAACCAGTGCCAGGGAGAGAAATCATGGGCCCTGTTGCTTTCGCTGTTTCTGGGCCCCTTATCCTCCCCCAACCCTGCCACTCATTGCACCTCCCCCCACCCCACCCCATTTAACCCTCCTCCCCATCTCCTCCCGGTGCCCATAATTGTCACAGTGGGGTCAAATTGGTTTATATAGGCTTAGCAAAACTTCTTGGCTTTTGTACTCTCTGCCTCTGTTCATAAAGCCCATTGAAAGCTCAGGTTTCAGTATGGTACACTTTATAACCATGGCTTTGTCAGAGAATTACACACAACTTGGTTGTTTATATTATGCAATAGGCTCAGCTTCTTTGAACCTGGACTTACACAATATCCGGATAGCAATATCCAAAAGAGATGACTCTCTCAAGCACCAGAACCAATAATCCTATGTACAGTTGAGGATACCTTGAACTCACTGTGACATATTCTATTGACCATGACTTCTGATTTCACTTCCAAGTTTAAAGATGGTAAAACCTCTCAGTAACTTAGCATCAACCAATTCACCTGCAATAACATGCTATTTCTATCCACTCTAGTGGGCTTTGTTAACAGAAAATTTATACTTTGCATTGTGTGATAAATATTTTCTCATTTTAAATTGAAACTAACGCTTACAAATGTCCAGCATGGAGCATATAATAACAGAGCAAAGTACTGCAGATGCTGGAAATCTGAAATATAAACAGAAAATGCTGGAAATATTCAGCCGGCCAGGGAGCATCTGTGGAGAGAGAAAAAAAAGTCTGCTTCAGGTCCATGATCTTCACAAGTTCTGACGAAGGGTTACTGACCTCTGTTTCTCTTTGCACAGATGCCACCAGATATGCTGAGCATTTTCAACACTTCCCATTTCTAACGAAGCAAGAATAACCCTTTTGCCAGCCCTCCAAAAAGAAATCAGACTTCTTGTGAACCTCTCATTCCCCGTCAGCAAGAAACCTATAAGCAGCAGCTTGAGATCTGGTTTGACACAACATTAAACATACATTTCAGAAAACAGTTAAGGTATGAAGAAAACATAAACAACTTGCTGAGCATAAAAAAAAAATCAATGTCAAAACAACAAATTGATCATTTTAAAAAGTAATTAATGAAAAAAGACCATTAAGAAGTGCCAAGAAACAGAGTTAACTAATAAAACCTTTTCATAATTTTGCTTAAGAAGCAGAGCTAGAGAGAGAGAGACTAGGCCTTAAATCCTGGTCACCAGGGAAGGGGAGGGGGACTGGGGCCGAGATAAGGAATTGGATTGAACTAACACTGACTTTGCATTCGCTTCTGTGGGTGCACACTCACAGCTGGCTTTAGTGGGATTCATTTCGAAGTGGGGGTCAGTAACAGGTTCTCTTTTAGCATCTGTGGATAGGTTTTAGGGATGGAGAAGGAGGAGGGGGAAGGGTGTGTGTGTGTATGCGGGTGTGTGCCCCCGCAACGAGCAGCCTCTGTGTCTATGGGGAGAATTTTCTCCCCTTCGGGGGGGCTGAGCGGGAGTGGACGTGGGCGGCTGTGCACTGCCAATTAAGGCCCGCCCAGCGTGACGCGCACCCGGAAGCGCTGAGCACTCCCTGTGCGGGCAGGGGAGTAGGTTGAGTCGGGGCCTGCACTCTTAGAGCGCAGAAATCTCCCTGAGGCACAGAGCTGCCTCAGGGAGATTAGTTTCATTATCAATAATTTAAATAAAGAAAAAGAAAAAATTTTAAGACATGTCCCTTCATGTGACAGTGTCACACGAGCTGGGGCATGTCAATGAGCCTTAATAAAAACTTTTTTTCAATTTATAAACCCTTCATGAAACCTCATCCCGCCCGTGGATGAGGTTTTATGATAAATGCGAAAGCCGCCTGGGCTCTTCGCCTGCCCTCCAACCTTAAGGTTAGACGGACAGCTCCATTAATTATTTTAATTGACATTTAAGTGACCTCGATAGGCCCTTGACAGTTCGGAGGCGCGCAGCCAACTCCAGTGCACATCCGCCGAACTGAAAATCGTAACGATGCGCGGTAACGTTGGGACGCACGCCCTATGTCATCGTGCGTCATTTTATGCGTCAGTGAGCAGGGCCCGCCCCCGCACGCCAACCCAAAGATTTTGGCCTGTGTGTGTCCAGCTCTCTCCCAGTTTCAGGGTTCTCTCTCACACTCTATCTCACATTCTCCCCTCCTCCCGTGGGCCATCATCAGAGTTTTCAGTAGCTGCAACTTTCCTTATCATTTCTGGCCTGTCAGTTAAAGACAATGTTTCCTTGTCTCCTTGATATCATTAAACTGGTTTCTGAATTGAGCATCAAATCAAAACAACAAAGATCATTAATCTCTGTGTCATCTTTTTTTAAATTTAGTTGTTCTCACCAGCACTGGCAAAGCTACATTTACTGCTGATGTTGAATTGTCCTTGGAAAATGGTGATGGGCCTTTTTCAGGAACTGCTGCAATCCTGGCATTGATCACATCCTACAGTGGTGTTAGAAAGAGGGTTTTAGAATTTGGCTTAGTGACAATGAATGAATAAAAACATATATCAAAGTCAGTGTGGTATATGACTTTGAGGTAATGGTGTCCTGTAATCTTGTTGCACTTCTTCTTGGTGGTAGGTGTCACAGGGCTCGGAGGTACGACAGGTGAGTTCCTGTAGTGGGCCCTGTAGATAATACACACTGTGGGTGGAGGATTAGGACAATGTCAACTCCAATGACAAGGGGAATAATCAAGAGGGCTACATTGACACAATTTTTATGGAGTTTCCATTATGAAGTTATGGTGCATGAGTAGGAAGGGCAGAATCTTGTGGAGGCAATGGGACTCTTAGCAGCTGACTGGAGAGTCCGCAAGAGTCCCGCATCACCTCTTTTTGGGAAGGCCCACCGCATCTTGTTCCACTCAGGCAATTTCAGAAGCAGGCCTTCCCCCAGGATAAAGGACTCCGGGGGTGGGGGGGAGAAGTCCTGTACACCGAAGCTGTCAGCCAAAAGAGGCCGGCAGCTCTATTGAAAGGCAATGCCACTGGAGAGGCGGTGGCTGACATCAGTATTGCACCCACCCAGGCTTAGCATCGTCGCTGGATCCCAGGCCAAAGGCGAGTGATGGCGGGAGAGGGTTGCATAGTGGGGGTCGCAAGTGAAGGGAGTGGGGAGGCAGCAAGGGCAGGGAGGTAGCTTTAAGTGGCCTCCCACTTCCCAATTCTGAGTCTTCGATCAGGCACTGAGTGCTTTTCAATGAGGGACATCACAATACAATTGAATTCCTTCTTAATTTTGGAAGTGACATACTCCAGTCCAAAACAAGAACAAACCTATATAAAGCCAATTAAATTGGTGTAATGTTAGCTAAGGTTGATTGGGTAAATAAACTAAACAGTAGGCAGGAAATAAACATGGGAACAATTAAAGAAATGATTCAAAATGTTCAACAAAAGTACATTCCATTAAAAAATATAAACAAGAGAAAGATCCATCTGTGGCTTGTTAGCAAAGTTAAGTATGCTATTACATTTTTAAAAGGAGGCTTATACCGCTTCTAAAAATAATAAGGCTGTGCAGCAAAGGGCAACCAAAAAGATAATACAATTGAAAAATAAAATGAGGATAAACTAACTAGGAATATAAAAACAGATTATAAGAACTATTACAAGCATATAAAAAGTAGGAGAGTAGCTAAAGTAAATATTGGTAAATAGAGGCAGAGACAGGAGAAATTATCATGGGGAATAAGGAAGTGGCAGTGATGTTGAACAAATATTTTATCTCACCATCGTGATGTGTTTTTATTCCTAATATTGAAAATAACAATTTATAACATCTGCACATTTTAACAACTATCTTATCACATGCAATACACATAACAATCTCCAGCCATTGTCCACAAGTCAGTCCATTTTATTATTTCTTCCAATAAAACATTATTTTGCTTAATCCATAGTCAGGAACCATTAACCAATTAAAATTTACAATGTTTCTTGTTGTGACATCTTCTCTTGTCCCTCTTACGTATATGAAAATCCCTTCTACTGTTAGTAAAAAGAGACTCCTCATTGTCATGCACATTTGAAGTTGTAAACACAGTTTTTGAATTGAAGAGTTATACGGACTCGAAATGTTAACTGTCTTCCTCTCCGCAGATGCTGTCAGACCTGCTGAGTTTTTCCAGATATTTTTATTTTTGTTTTGAATTACTTGGTTCAGAATTCACCTTCTGAACTTTATTGTCCTCCGTATTTGTAGTTCATTCATTCATTGAGTTCAATAAGAATGTCTCAATTAATTCCCCAGGTAAACTGCTTTCCTCTGGCTTAACTGTAGGCTTATCTTTATTTTTAAGTCCATTTTCTGTTGTAAGGTTGTTTAGTGTCTCACTAAGAGGTCTGGAGGCTTGTGTGGTTGGACTTAAGCTATTTATTGTTAACAAACAGCTATATACATATCCCAAGGTATAGCCCTATTTAGGTACCATCTTCATGCCAACTTCTCTCAGACTCTTTCCATACAACTCTGTCTCCAGTCTATTGTCATGTGTCTCTCTCTCTACATCATACTGTGGGCAGTACTGTTGTCCAGTCCCACATTAATCCTTGCTGTGCCAAACCCCCTTATACTGCATTTTCTAGACTCAAACATTTTGGATTCTTTTTTTGAAATAGCAAAACAAATGGCTTCTTTTTGTGAAAACAACTTGTTCCTTCATTGTTCAAAATCTTCCCTGGCCACTTTAAAAACATTGTTTTTTTTATGTTTGAGCAGAAAGGCTTAATATTCTTGTATAGTTTGGTCTTTTAACAGTTTGTAGTTCTATAGTTGCTCCTGATTCCATTCAGACCAAGTTTTGTTTAATTCATTTTGAGCAATGTCGATAGATTCTTCATTTTGAACCTTCATTTTAAATTACAACATTTTGGGTATTTCACACAAATTTTGAATAATATAATCCCAATCACTTTGGGGTTTCAAAGGATCATTTGTAAATTATCCATTTGCCTGTACTGTTGCTGTAGCCTGTATCATCTCAGCACTGGCAGGCATCTTTAATTTCATGTTAGGTGCCCTTCACCCTTTGGGTTCAGTTTGAGGTCTCAGTCTTTTTTGGAGATAACTTTTAATTTGAAATTCTTCTGTCCCAGGAGGTGGCAAAACCATATCCCTACAATATTTTTTCCAATATATAATCCACTTGGTTAATTGGCAATTTGGACACAACACCAACAATAATAGATCCCTTTTTAAAATTCATTTACAGGATGTGGGCATTGCTGACTAGGCCAGCATTTATTGCCCATCCCTAATTGCCCTTGAGAAGGTGGTGGTGAGCTGCCTTCTTGAACTGCTCCAGTCCCTGTGATGTAGGTGATGAATAAAAAAAAACAATCTTTTTAGGCCCTTCCTTGGACAAAAATAGAGTGACTTCACCTTCAAATATGAAACTTTTATAATGTCTCATGTCCCATTTAATACATGAGATGGAAGTAGTTTCTCACAAGCTTTACTCAAAGGTATAACATTTTCGGGAGAAACACCAGCCACCTTTATTGACGCCACAGCTTTCGGTTTCAGTTTCCAATAATACAAGTTGATACTCAACCTGTTAGGCTGCATCATGAATGCACCTTCATTGGCCCTCAAGTCCTGGAGTAGGACTTGAACCTGGAGGTGCTGGCTCAGAGGCAGGGACACTTGGCATTGTGCCATAAGACCCCCTTACTTGGGGATACAGGACATAATTTCAAAATATACAGATGACAAACTTGGAAGTGTAGAAAACAATGAAGAAGTTTTTAATAGACTTCAAGAGGATATAGATAGGCTGGTGGAATGGGCAGATATATGGTAGATGAAATTCAATGTAGAAATGTGTGAGATGATGCACTTTGATAGAAAGAATGAGGGGAGATAAAACAATTTAGATGGTACAATTTGTAAGCGGGGGGTGGCGGGGTTGGTACAAGAGAAAGACACCTAAGGATATTTGTGTACAAATCTTTCATGGTGGCAGAACAGGTTAACAAAGCAGAAAATAAAGCATATTGGATTCTGGGCTTTCTAAATAGAGATATGGAGCGGAAAAGCCTGGAAGCAATGTGAAACCTGTATAAAAACTCTAGTTTGACCTTAGCTGGTGTATTGTGTCCAATTCTGGGTACTACACTTTTGGAATGACTTGAGGGCTTTGGAGAGGGTATAGAAGAGATTTACTAGAATGGTTTCAGGGATGACAGTTTACAATAACATAAATAGACTGAAGAAGTTGGGGCCATTTTCCTTGGAGCACAGAAGGAGAAAAAGAGATTTTGTGGAGGCAAAGAGGTGTTTAAAATCATGGCAGGTTTGGACAGAATAACCAAAGACAACCTGTTTCCAATTCTGAAGGGTCGATAACCAGAAGGTACAGTGTTGTGATCCCAGCTGATGTGAATACTGGACATATCAGACCCCTGAGTGAAACCTGGCTTGATGGGTATTAACGGTGGAATTTTCTGTGCCCGCTGCTGTCGGGCAGATTTGGTGGCGTCAGTTGCCAATATGGCGAGAAGGCCAAAAATCAGATCACGACATCGTGAAAACAGTTTGCGATCGTCCGCTCAGCCCGTCGATGGCGGGCTGCGTTTCCCACCATCAGACGTCGGGAACTTCATTGAAATACATCTGCATATCATTATAAGGCTAACCTGCCGGGCACATTTCCACCCCCCCTGCTGGATCATCCGCTCATGTAGGTGTGCAATCACGCCAATGTGTTTCACAACAGCATATAAAAGGTGTGCACTTGGGGGGCTGCACTTTGAGGGAAACTCAGAGGTGAATGCACAGTAACATTGCAGAGCGCTCGTGTGCGATGCGTGTTGGATTTCAACATTGAGGCGCGATGGGGGGAGGTGCAAAGGCTTCCCTGCAGTTGAGGCGACTTTGGGGGAGGGGGATGGGTAAAGGCCACCCTGTGTTGGAAGGTAGTGCACAAGCACGTGTATGGGGGATGGTGGGGGGAGGGGGGGTGGGGTTGCTGGGCAAGGGAAGCAGCCACGCATTAGGGACACCTTGTATAAAGTGACCGTTCCTCTGCAGGCGAGACAGTTGAGGCGCAGCCACATTGACGTGACTGGAGTCGGGCCTCTACCTTATCTGCCCGCTCAAGCAACACAGAGGCATCAAAGTGCCACCAAGTGCTCCAGAACTTTTCACTCCTTGGGCACAGACTGCAAACTAATGAGCATTTTAGTGGACTGCAGAACAGTTGGATGACTGGGCACATTGTGCAATCTCGTTGCTAAAGCTGGCCATGGAGCAGTTACTGGTGGAGTAGCTCACAGTCCCTGTCAATGTCATCATCTTGCTTTGGGCCAGTCTCCCCCATGTTTCAAGCTAACAGTAGAGCCTTACAGCGCAGGTTAGGAGAATGCCTACCCCTGAGCTGAGAGCACAGCATGCAGTCCAATGGGCAAAGCTGCCGCCAATCGGTCAGGTGGAGTTGGGTGGAGGTGGGTGGGGTTTTGGGCAGCCATGCAGCACACTAAACTCGGGCCATCCAAGTGGTGGCCAGCACTCTCCATGATGCGTTAAGGGGCCTTCAGACTTAACCAAGAGTGGTTCTTCGTACACCAATGCTAACCCACACATCTCCCTCTTTCATCTTGCAGAAGGAGTACATCAGGATCATGGAACCTGATGAACTAGCTGTATGCCTTGTGGCACACAGAGAGCGAAGACAACGGTGAAGCGAGTGACTGGGGTGCCTGGCTGTGCAGAGAGAGAAGCAGCACCGCACACATCGTTGAAGAGTCACAGTGAGCCATCGCTGGTCGGCGCCTAGTTAGATCTAAGATCTATAGACACCGCCTTTCATTCCTGTGGATGACTGAGAACCAGTGTCGCCAAAGACTGCGCATGTCTAGGGAACTGGTCGGTCACATCTGCCAGCTACTGCAAGATTTGGTGCCATGTGTACATGGAGGGTATCCACTGATCGTGGCCATGAATGTGACAGTGGCACTCAATTTCTATGCCAGTGGCTCCTTTCAGGGCTCTACAGGTGGCCTCCACAGGTGACAAGTCTCTACCCACAAATACATCCATCAAGTCACTGATGCCATCTTCATGAGGGCACACAACTTTATGCATTTCGATTGGGACCAGGAGTTAGATCCAAGATCTATAGACACCGCCTTTCATTCCTGCGGATGACTGAGAACCAGTGTCGCCAAAGACTGTGCATGTCTAGGGAACTGGTCGGTCACATCTGCCAGTTACTGCAAGATTTGGTGCCATGTGTACATGGAGGGTATCCACTGATCGTGGCCATGAATGTGACAGCGGCACTCAATTTCTATGCCAGTGGCTCCTTTCAGGGCTCTACAGGTGGCCTCCACAGGTGACAAGTCTCTACCCACAAATACATCCATCAAGTCACTGATGCCATCTTCATGAGGGCACACAACTTTATGCATTTCGATCGGGACCAGGAGAGCCAGGATGCAAGAGCAATTGGATTTGCCCAGATTTCAGGTTTTCCCACAGGTGCAGTATGCCATCGACTGCACTCAGATCTCCGTTGCAACACACGGTTAACTATGTCAACTACAAGGGCTTCCATTCACTGAATATGTAACTGGTGTGCAACCACCACAAACGCATCCTGCAGGTCTGTGCACGGTTTCCAGGGAGTGTGCACGACTCCTACATTCTCAGGTCACAGATCCCTAACGTCTTCCAGGGTCCACAGAGGCTGCAGGGATGGCTCCTCGGGGACAAAGGCTACCCACAGAGGCCATGGCTGATGACACCCATGCGGCGGCCTCAGACTGCAGCAGAGTGAAAGTATAACAAGGCTCATGCTGCAAGTCACAACTTGGGCGGAGCAAACCATCAGGATTCTGAAAATGGGGTTCCGGTACCTGCACTGGTCTGGTGGAGCCCTGAAATATAGTTCAGAGAGGGTGTTACGCATTGATATCGCCTGCTGCGCCCTTCAAAAACTGGCGCCGCAACAGGGAGAGGAGCTGGCTGAGGATGGGATGTAGGAGCTGACGGTCTCCTCAAATGAGGAGGACATCGACGGTGATGAGGGTGCGGAGGTCCTCAAAGGCGATGATGACAGCGATGAGGCCCTTGCACTGGCTGGATGAAGCAGGCACGCTCAGGAGGCCCTCATAGCTGCTAAATTTGTGGAGGATGGTGACAACATGCAGTGAGGAGACACTATAAGATCCTCACATCACATCTATGAACGTTTGACTCCAGTCTGGCTTATGGCAGTGCACACACCCTCTGTGATAATGCTCCTGTCATGGAGACGCAGTGGAGGCCCTAATAGTTGCTCAAAGCAGGAGGATGATGATGACATGCAGTAAGAACACTCCATAGATCTTCACATAGCCTCTGAGAGTGTCTGACTCCTGTCTGGCCGACGGCAGCGCACTTGCACTCTGTGATCATGGTCATATCATAGAGACGCAGCCATGAAACTTTAGAAGCATCTGATCCTTTGTCCACCTTCAGCACCTGACCCCTTCAGGAGCACAGCGTCGCTGGTGGCAGATGGTGAAGAGATGGAGGCCAGCCCCACCTTAAAGGTGCTGAGAACACACAGAGGGAATGATGGAACTCTGTGACACCAGTCCACGATATTCTGGCAGCAATAACAAGCACCATCGAGGTGCAAGCATCAGTAATGTGTCCAGGCAGTGTGAGGCCGAGCCATCACTTTGGTCTGAAGGCTACACAGAGCACAGGGAAGAGGCACTGGACTGAGATACGTGCCTTTAACTTGTGCAGAAATGTTTCACATCTGAGTGACATGAACACCGCTCATCAGAACAAGGAGCCATTGGCAGGGAGCCATCCTTGGGAGTTTATTGGCAATAGTGAACATTAGATACAACTGATTAACAACCATGCCCAGGCTGTGCAACTACACCTTCTTAACTTTCCTAACCCCCTGCCTCGACATTTTTGTGCTCCCCGGACATCCACAGCGGAGGTGGAGGCAGCTTGCTGACTACTACACTTTGTCTGTGATTACCTTCGCTGGCGTCCTCTGGAGCGCTGAGCCCTGGTGGGCCCCGCCCTGCTTTCAAGGTCCTGGTGTGTGGCAGGGCTCCCTCCTCGGCCTTTGGAACTGGAGTGTTGAGATCACAGGAGATGGGGAATTGGATATTCTCTAAGTCACCTGGATGGATGGCCCCAGTGCGTACACCTGCTGATCCTCCTCCCTATTGGTGCCCAAGGGCCCCTGGTTGACTCCTTGGGGAGAAGGAGTAGCTGGAGTTAGATTGGGTTGCCCTGCACCCTTCTCGCATACACACTGTTGGACACCAACTATGGCATCAGCAATGGAGTTGAGCCTGAGCAGTCTTTTTGCCTGTCATGGCCATGACTTCTTTGCAGCAGTCGTGGGCTGGAAGCACTGAGAGGTCTGTGTGCGGCTGCACTTTAACTATGGCGCCCAGCATGATAAAGAGGCGAGAAGATGGCGTGGCAGGCGAATGAGAGCCCGCGTTCCATGGAAATAGCGTGTTTCCCAGGAATGCATAATTAATGCGACGGGTTTGGGACGATACAGTGTGAAAAACCGCCATTGCGGCCGGTGGGTAAAACGCCCTTTTACCTGCCTGCTACTGCACTTAGTGCAAATCTGGGACAATTCTGCCCTAACTTTATTTTTGAAACAGTGGAGGAAAGTTATTGAACAAATTCACAGGAATCTGCTGATGAACTTTTAACACACAGAATAAAACATTTATTAAACAAGAAAAATTAACTAAATGACACCAGACAAAAAGATCTGAAAGATCTCAATATAAACAAAAGTAAATGATTCAAATCATAATATTCATTTTATCCCAGCGATACCGTTAAAGACACCTACAAATCCAAAAAGGTAAAACAATTTACAATATCTCTCTTATAACCCAATAGTCAAGGTATGAGGTATATGTAAATTAACTGTTGAACAGTGGTCAGAGACACCTCACACCAAAGTAAATGACAGATGCAACCAAAGCCGATTCCATGGATTTCTCAACAACCCAACCAGATGCTTGTCACACTGTGAGCCAACTTGTCTCATTGAAACTTTGTCTTTCTCACAAGGGTTTCCAATTTCCACATTTGAAGAACTCACCTTGGAATTCACTCCAAACGTCACTCCCACCCGGACGGCTTCAACAAGCTCTACCTCCAGGGTTTCAATCTCACCTTCTGATACTTCTTTCCCATGGATCCCCAAGTACACTCAAGCTTCATCTTCGAAGCACACTTTGAGATCTTTGGCAGTGCTAAATAGAACACCACTCCTTCAAAGGGGAGCCCTTGCCCCTATGGCCCACAGCATGGAGTCTCCAACCTTCAGCTGCCCTCTCTGCTTCTGGGTTTCTCTTGAGCCCACTTTGCTTCAAGTCTGCTCCCCAAAGCTCTCTCTCTCTTTAACTCAAAGCCTGTTGCTCTGCTCCATTCCTGTACCTTAACTTCTGTGGCCTCTTTCTGATCTCTGTGTTTGTCCCTGCCTGGGACTTTTGTCTGAGACCTCTTTCTGTCCCATTCCCTGGTTTGGGACCTTTTCTCTGTCCCCCTCCCAGTGTCTGCTCCCTGGGACACTCCAGTTCAGGTCATCTGACCTGCCATTCCGCACCGTTTCATTTCTTTGCTTCCTTTCTCTTCCGCACACGTGCCAGTTCCCAGCCTAAAGACAGCAAAAGATACCAACTGTGCATGTGTGACCAATTCCCAGCCGGCACATGTGCAAAAGACCTGAACTACTGATTTAAAAATCAAGCTAAGTATTCACATTTCATCACAACAGGTTTAAGGTGTTTGATAAAAGAGCCAGAGACAACATGAGAAAAAATATTTTTTTTGCAATAAGGAATTAGAATTTGGAATGTATTGCCTGAAAGGATGGTTGATATATATTAATTAATAGCCTTCAAAAGAGAATTGGATAAATACTTGCAGATGAAAAAATGGGAGGAAGCAAGCCAATGGAACTAACTGGATTGCTCCTCATAAGAGGAGGTACAGATTTGATGGACCTAATGGCCTTATTTTGTACTGTACTATTCTATTCTATAATTGCTGGTCACGCAACAACCCATTCGACATTTTTCTTATGCATTTGTGCACCACCAACTGTGAGATTCTGGATATGATTCCAACAGAGCCCTGGAAAGTTCTGGAAGTAAAAAAGTTGAGGGTGATGACAGCCATTGCTAATATATGGCCACCAGGTCCATAAGGGAGCATAAAAACAAAAAGCTAAAAGCTACTGCGGATGCTAGAAATCCAAAACAAAAACAGAATTACCTGGAAAAACTCAACAGGTCTGGCAGCTTCAGTGGAGAAGAAATCAGTTAACGTTTCGAGTCTTCATGACCCTTCGGCAGAACTGAATACTCAGTTCTGCCGAAGGGTCATGAAGACTCGAAACGTTAACTGATTTCTTCTCCACCGATGCTGCCAGACCTGCTGAGTTTTTCCAGGTAATTCTGTTTTTGTTCCATAAGGGAGCATGTTGTTTTCTAGGAGGCTGAAGTTGCCTCCTACTACATGACGCAACAACCTTAGCCTCATAAAACACAGCTGTTTGAACAAGGCAAAGGACTCAGCCACTGCCTGTACCCCATGTGTTGTGCACAGTACCTTCTGTGAGCTGCATCTCTCTGTTCCAACCCTGTCTGTGATGTCTAGCTGCATATGTCTAAAGACTAGGCTGCTGTGGCTGCTCTTCTCTCTGTGATGTCTAGTTGCAAGTCCCTCGACAGCAGGTTGCTGCTGGTGCTGGTCATGTTATTTCTTAGCTGTCTTAAAATTGTCCACAGACAAGGTGCCAACTGTCCTGATGCAATTCAGAAACCTCCAAAGTGTAGAAAGTAAGCTGGCAGCAAAATACCACAAACAAACCCTTTCCCACTAGTCGGTATAAAAGCAGCTGAGTACTGAGCATTTCCATGAGTTTTAATTAGCCTTTCAAATTGCTGCTGTGTTCTTGCCTCGTTTTCAATGGCAAGTTTCAGGGAACCCATGGATGTGATGTTAGATTTAGAAGAGTGTTGTAATATTATTCTGATTGAGTGATTGCCATTTTTTAATGAACAACTGCCCCTTTTGTGAGAATTATGAACAAGGAGTTGAATGCGCTCAAGTTAAACACAGTAGTTGGCGAGTTGGATCTGCTTCCCGATAGTCTTGTATTTTTGCCGGTTTTAAACTTGCCTGTGTGATCTGCAGCAGTTCAGAACGATTTCCAGCAGCTTTCTGTGTACTTTTAACCTTCAGGTCAGCACTCTGCAGTCAGTAATCTTTATCGGGCCTACAGCTTTCCGGAGGCCTCCCCTTATGGGTTCTGACATGTCCACTGGAAGCAGCTTCTCTGAGGAGGAAGGGAGGGCTAGAATAAGGAGGAGGCCAGGAGTGCACATTCAGCCTTCAGGGGAGCCACCTTTGGGAGTACAGGCACAGGCACAAGGGGTGCAGGGCCAAGAGGTAGTCCAAGGTGGAAGGACCACAGAAGAAGCCACCATCCTGCTGCCAGGGTATACAGGCGGCGAAGCAGCTACCTCAATATGTCTGAGGTGCAGTGCTGAAGGAGGCTCCAACTGTCGAGGGAAACCGTCAACTACATCTGTCAGATGATTGGCCCTGAGATATCTCCTGACTGTGTGGGAGGACACCCCATGCCAGCAGCTCTGAAGGTCACAGTTGCCCTCCACTTCTATGCCTCTGGCTCCTTCCAGGGCTCGGTGGGTGTTCTTTGCGGTGTCTCCCAATCAGATGTCCACACTTGTGTCAAGCAGGTCACAGATGCTCTGTCCAGGCACGCATTGACCTTCATCCACTTCCGTTGGGGCTAGGCAAGCCAGACACAGCAAGCCAGAGGCTTTGTGGCCATCACTGGCTTCCCCCGTGTCCAGGGTGCAATAGACTGCACACATGTGGCCGTTAAGGCGCCAGCAGATGAGCCCAGTGCCTTCGTCAACAGGAAAGGCTTCCACTCCATGAACGTGCAGATAGTGTGTGATAACAGGATGCTGATTCTACAAGTCTGTGCAAGGTACCCAGGCAGCTCCCATGATGCCTACATCCTCAGACACTCCCAGATGCCGAGGCTCTTCAGTGGTCCGGCTCAGCTTGATAGATGGCTGCTGGGTGACAAGGACTATCCCCTCAGAAGGTGGCTCCTGACGCCTCTCCGCCATCCAATATCAGAAGCTGAGCAGCGCTACAATAGGAGCCATGCCTCCACAAGGGCTGTGGAGAGAGCCATCGGTCTTCTCAAGATGCACTTCTGATGCCTGGACTGCTCAGGGGGCGCACTCCGGTACCCCCTAGATCATATGTCATTGATAGTAGTTGAATGCTGCGCTCTCCACAATCTTGCACTGGGAAGAGGGGACGCAGTGGACGATGAAGACGTTGACGCAGCGGATGCGGCTGCACACGATGAGTCCAGCACTGATTCTGAGGATGAGGAAGCACAGGGGAATGCTGAGGGGCTAAACGCTGACCCGGGACTACACCAAGGAGGCAGGGACACCTGGGAGACTTTAATCCAACAAACCTTCAGCTAGCTCAACACAAATGGATCAGCAGGACCAGCCTTGCCTGGCGCTTCCATACTCGGCACCTAAGTGCTAAATCTGCCAGGTCATCAGCTGCAACTAAGGGCTTTGGACATAAACTTCAATGTCGAAATAAACACTCATGACATGTATCTTAAACATACAAATGCAGAACAAAGGAGCCATCCTCAGTCTTGGTAACACATCTGTTTTTATATTAACCATCAAATCCAAAACAAAACATTAATCAAGCAGAAAAAAACTATAAGTACCTAATCTCGGGCCAGCACAAAAGCACCAGTGAGAAACCCATGGTGCGCCTAAGGTGCCTTATGCTTACGTTTATGGGTGCTACATCTTGGTGCCGCCCCATCGCTCAGAGTGGCATCTGAGACAGTCTGCTGACTCTGCTGTCCTGTTGGCCTTGATGACCTTGGCGGTTGTCCTCTGGCCATGGAGCCTGTGCTAGGCCCGCCTGGGAAGGGTCTGCCAGTTCCACAGCTGGCATCTCCCCAGTCGTCGCAGCCTCACCCGATGAAGCGGTCACTGGGAGAGGGGCGGAACAGCTGGTGCCCTCATCCGGAGTGTCCTGAGGGGAGCATGCAGATACGATAGGGAGCTGCTGCGCTGACATGAGGTCTCCCCGGACTTCCCCGCTCACCGTCGATGGATGGGCAACGAGCTGGGAAGCTTGGAGCCCACGTCATCTCCCACATTGGCACTGACCAGCTGTGGCCACTGGCGCTGTGAGGGCTTGCAGGTCCGAGCGTAACCCCAGGGAAACCTGCTTGTTCTCCTGGAGGCGCCTCTCCACGAGAGTCGCCACTTTTTCCATGGAGGAAGCAAGAAGCTCTGCCATGAGGCTCATTGCATCACTGATGCTGAGCGTGGACTCCTCCACCACGGACACCAAGCGAAGCACAGGCTCATGTATCACTCCCAGATGCTCCCGCATATCCGGCCGCATTTCCTGCATCTGCTGCGTCGCGGATGACTCCAGAGGCACATCATCAGGCACCAACTGAGCATGGGCCTGGTCCCCTGCAGTCCTCCGACTGCTGGCGCCATCGGCACACTCTATCTCTGCCAGCTCCTCCAGCGATTGTGAAGTGCCCTCTCCGCTGTGGCCCGGGACACTAGCCAATGTTGCAATGACCACCGAGGTGCGAGTATCTGCGCTGATGCCTGCCTCACAGAAATGGTTTGACGCAGGTTACAGTTGAGGGCCCTCAGGTGTAAGAGAAGGCATCTGCAGTTCCTCCTGGCGGACAGGCTCTGATGATACTGAAATTAACAACAAGGACAGTGGATTAGTTAGTGTGCACAGTGACACACTTCATCCCTTTCCCCTTGGCTCATTATGCGTTCAACCTTCCAGAACCTATGGACATGAATATTGGTGGGGTGGCAAATAGTGATCAGGATACCCTTACATTATAGGCAAATATAGATGGGCTGGTCAGATGGCCTAAGGAATGCCAAATGGAATGTTATGTGGATAAGTGTGAGGTGATGCACATGGGCAGGACAAACAAAGCACGGGAATACATGATGAATGGTAGGACCGTGGAAAGTAAGAAGGATCAGAGGGACCTTGCTGTGCATGTCGACAGGCCCCTTAAGATAGCAGGACAGGTACATAAGGTGTTTAAGAAGGTAAATGCCATATTTGCCTTTATTAGCTGAGGAATAGAATATAGAACAGGGAGGTAATGTTCCAAGTGCAGAAAACGCTGTCTAGGCCACAGCTATAGTTGTGCGTGCAGTTGTGAAATGCGCTTCATGAGAGGGATGTGATTGGAGTGGAGAGAGTGCAGAGGTCGTTGACCAGGATGCTGGTTGGGCTGGAGAGTTTGACTTATGAGGAAATATGCATAGACTGGGGTTACTTCCCATTGAGCAGAGGAGATTGAGGGCTGACATTATTGAGGTTTATAAAGTTATGAGGGGCATAGATAGGGTCGACAGAAAGGAACTTTTCCCCTTGGCGGAGGGATGAGTGACCAGATGGCATAGATTTAAGGTAAGGGGCATAAGGTTGACAGGGGATGTGATGAGCAACTTTTGCACACAGAGGGTGTTGGGAATGTGGGATGCACTGCCTGAAAGGGTGGTGGATGCAGAAACCCTCCTAACATGTAATAAGTATTTGGATGTGCAGTTGCAAGGCCATGGACATAGTGCTGGGAAATGAGATTAGGAGATTAGGAAGGTGTTTGATTGGCGCATCCTCAAAGGGTCGAAGGACCTTTTTCTATGATCCACACCTCTGACTCTATCACTCTGTGACCGTGCAATGTTGCAACAATAACAAATCAAACAATCATCAGTGCTATGATCAGAATCAACTGGGAGTTGAGCCTAGCAGGAAAGACAGTGGAACAGCAATGGCAGGAGTTTCTGGGAGTAATTTGGGAGACAACAAAAATTCATCCCTAGGAAGAAGAAGCATACTAAAGGGAGGACAAGGCAACCATAGCATAAAAGCTAAATAAAAAGCATACAATGCAGCAAAGAGCAGTGGGAAGCCAGGGGATTGGGAAGCCTACAACGACCAACAGAGGACAACTAAAAAAGGAATAAGGAGGGAGAAGATTAAATATGAGGGTAAACTAGCCAGTAATATAAAAGAAGATTGCAAGAGTTTTTTTTTTAGATATATAAAGGGTAAGAGAGAGGCAAAAGTGGACATTGGGCCACTGGAAAATGACACTGGAGAAGTAGTAGTGGGGAACAAAGAAATGGCGAAGGAACTGAATAGGTACTTTGCGTCAGTCTTCACGGTGGAAGACATGAGTAACATCCCCAAAGTTCAAGAGAGTCGGGGGGCAGAGGTGAGTATGGTGGCCATTACCAAGGAGAAGGTGCTAGGAAAACTGAAAGGTCTGAAGGTGGATAAATCACCTGGACCAGATGGATTACACCCCATAGTTCTGAAGGAGATAACTGAAGAGATAGTGGAGGCGTTAGTGGTGATCTTTCAGGAATCACTGGAGTCAGGAAGGGTCCCAGTGGACTGGAAAATCGCTAATGTAATCCCCCTGTTTAAGAATGGAGTGAGGCAAAAGACGGGAAATTACAGGCCGATTAGCTTGACCTCGATCGTTGATAAGATTTTAGAGTCCATTATTAAGAATGAGATTTCAGAATACTTGGAAGTGCATGGTAAAATAGGGCAAAGTCAGCATGGTTTCATCAAGGGGAGGTCATGCCTGACAAATCTGTTAGAATTCTTTGAGGAGGTAACGAGCAGGTTAGACAAAGGAGAGCCAATGGATGTTATCTACTTGGACTTCCAGAAGGCCTTTGACAAGGTGCCGCACAGGAGGCTGCTCAGTAAAATAAGAGCTCATGGTGTTAGGGGCAAGGTGCACCCAAGCATTGACAGAAGATTGGCTGTCTGGCAGGAGGCAGAGAGTGGGGATAAGGGGGTCCTTCTCAGGATGGCGGCCGGTGACTAGTGGAGTTCCGCAAGGGTCAGTGTTGGGACCACAACTTTTCACTTTATACATTAATGATCTAGATGAAGGAACTGAGGCATTCTGGCTAAGTTTGCAGATGATACAAAGATAGGTGGAGGGACAGGTAGTATTGAGGAGGTGGGGAGGCTGCAGAAGGATTTGGACAGGTTAGGAGAATGGGCAAAGAAGTGGCAGATGGAATACAACGGGGAAATGTGAGGTCATGTACTTTGGTAGGAAGAATAGAGGCATAGACTATTTTCTAAATGGGGAAAGAATTCAGAAATCTGGAGTGCAAAGGGACTTGGGAGTCCTAGTCCAGGATTCTCTTAAGGCTAACTTGCAGGTTGAGTCGGTAGTTAGGAAGGCAAATGCAATGTTGGCATTTGTTTCGAGAGGACTAGTATATAAAAGCAGGAATGTGCTACTGAGGCTTTATAAGGCTCTGGTCAGACCACATTTAGAATATTGTGAGCAATTTTGGGCCCCATATCTCAGGAAGGATATGCTGGCCCTGGAAAGGGTCCAGAAGGGGTTCACGAGAATGATCCCAGGAATGAAAGGCTTAACATATGAGGAACGTTTGAGGACTCTGGGTCTATACTCGATGGAGTTTAGAAGAATGAGGGGGGATCTGATTGAAACTTACAGAATACTGAAAGGCCTGGATAGAGTGGACGTGGGAAAGATGTTTCCATTAGTAGGAGAGACTAGGACCCGAGGGCACAGCCTCAGAGTAAAGGGAAGACCTTTTAGAACAGAGATGAGAAGAAACTTCTTTAGCCAGAGAGTGGTGAATCTATGGAATTCATTGCCACAGAAGGCTGTGGAGGCCAGGTCATTGAGTGTATTTAAGACTGAGATAGATAGGTTCTTGATTGGTAAGGGGATCAAAGGTTACAGGGAGAAGGCAGGAGAATGGAGTTGAGAAACTTATCAGCCACGATTGAATGGTGGAGCAGACTCGATGGGCCGAATGGCCTAATTTCTGCTCCTTATGGTCGTATGGTCTATGGATGTTGGGAGGACATAGCGGATGTCACTGTTGGTCTCAAATACCTGGCCATTCCACCCCAGCCTCACTGACACCAGTTGGCCTGGGCATGGCGCCTCTCAAGCTCTAGGGCCTCCTGCTCGAAGCGGCTTAACATCATCAAGTGAGCCTGGCTGCCTCCAGTCCTCGAACGCTCAGACTCATTTTGAGTATTCTTCTCCTGAAAAACAGAGAAGACCACTCATTGTGGCAATTTGCACATGGACTCTGCCCGCGCATGCCGCACCCCAACCACAGTGGCACATACCAGGCCTCCAGTGCCTCCTCTGCCCACTACTGCTGATCAGTCACACAAAGATAGTAGGCCTGCTCCCAACCCCCTCCAACAGCCACCTTGGACACATTCTGCATCCATCACTTCAAGAAACACATGGTCTTTGCTCCCATAGCAAGGAGGCGCAACTATGTGCAGCGTCGAGGGCAGCAGATGGCTCTTGGCCATGACACCTTGAGGCTGCCCTTCCACCATCTCATCACCGTGAATAGGACATGTGTTGGAGTTCTCATTATGTGCCTAGCTGCATCTCCTGCAGGTTGCCCCCAGACTAGTCATGTGCAACTAAGAGCAAAACTTGGTGTGGGGGAGAACTCATCTCCTCATGAACCATTCTGGCTGATCTAAGCACAGGCACTATCTGCTTGGCCATCCAGCGTACGAGAAATGCCCAACATAATTCAATGCAGTCACGACAGTAAGACTTGGGGGGGGGGGGGGCCTCAAAGGCTAAGGCTACCTCCTGGGTTAAATGCCCAATGCCAACATGGTACTCACTCTTCCAGAGCACAACAAATCATTGAAGCGCTTACGGCACTGGATCCAGGTGCACTGCACCACATCACGGGAGCTCGTCACCTCCTCCCAGGCACGTTTGGTCATATGGGGGGGGCCTCTTCCTCCCATCCTGGGGGACCAACACCTTCCGCCATGCTCCCACCTCCTCGAGCAGAGCAGCAAGGCAGTCATCAGAAAAGCGAAGGGCGCATTGGTCTATCCTGCAGCCTGCCCTGCTCTTGTGGCACACCCTGCAGCCTGGCCTGCTCCTCTGCCCTTCCCTCCAGCGTGCCCTGTTCAGCCGACCCCTTGCTGTGTAACCTGGAACTGGCCATTATGAGCAGCCTACAGGGGGCTGCCAGGCCTTCCTTTAAATAGACTGCTGGGCCGCCATTGGACCTGGTGGTCTGTGCACGTCTGCCGCAGCCCGCACACTCCCACTGTTCACGGGTCTCGGCAAATGTGCTGGGCGGGCCTTAACTGGCCCACACATGCAAAAGGGCGGTGCGGACCCGATCGCGGGTGCCAATCGGGTCCATGCCCGCCCGTGGCTGCTCCAGCTCCGCCCGCCCGACAGGCAGAAAATTCTGTCCTAGATATACAAGGTCCTACCATTAAAGCTGCTTGACCCCCCAAAGCCATGACTACAGCAACTCAGAGCGCCGCCTTATGTTTCAACATTCACATTGTCATGTAGCCCAACGTGACATAGAAAACAATATTCCTGTGGAATAAATACAAAAAAGGCTGGAACTAAGTAGCAGGTTTGTCAGTATCTGAACACTGCAGCTGATGCATTCATGAATACCAAAGCCATCATTCTGGGGCCCTGTCATGAGCACTAGTGTGATTCTACTGATCCACTCCCTTTAAACAGCCACTCAGGCTGAACCAGACCAAACAAAACTGGTAACGCAAAGAAAAAAATCAAGTTCCATCACTGAGATTGTTTACTTCCATCTCTGCAAATTTGCTAACCTCAGTCCGTACTTAAGCCCCATCAACATTAAGCTGTTGAAACCATTAGCTGCATTTTGTTCACCTCTAGACTTGACCCCTCTGATGTTATCCTTCCTGCCCTACCATCTTCTGCCCCACATTAGCCCCAATTTATGAAAAACACAGGTGACTCTATTGCAAACCCTGCAGAGATTGACAACATTAAAAATGTTATTTAACTGAAAGGAACACAAAAGATTTCAAGTTTTAGGATTTTACTATAACAAACAAACTAAAAGCAGCATTGAATAACTACTTTTTAGTAGGCAGCATATACTTAAACAGCATAAAAACATCCCCCATGTGACTTAAAAACGACCGACAATCTCTTGCCATTTACTTTACAAAGTGCCAAAAGTGGACATTTTATTCTTCTCGAATGAGTCGAAAGGTATTCTCTGCCCCTGATGGCCTGCTTTCTTTTTCCTTTCCCAGCTGGGTAATTCCTCATCACAGAACTGACTTTCACTATGAGGGTTACACCGGAGATTCCTTCTCTCTGGCCCAGCCTAGGCACATCTTCCAGCCTTCCTTGAATCTCCACAAGCTCGGTCTTTTCAATCTGAGCATGAGCTCTCCTCCATATTTTGCATGTTGAACAATAGAGTCAATATTTTCTCTGCTTCAGGTGCAGGACTAACTGCTTTTAGATCCTGCTCGCTGTCTCTCAAATTCTTGCAGGCTGACTTGTGTCTATGAGGTTCATTCATATCTTAAGAAACCTGCAACCTGATATGTTCTATTGACCTTTCCCCTCTCAAAGCTCACCTCTGTTCCAACATGAATCACATGGGTCTTGTATCCAGGTAGGAATGCCAATTAGCTATCCTCTAGATCCCCAACTCTGTTCTAGCTTGGAATTAAATGGTTTAAAGCATAACCATTTATAAAATCTGACATTCTGAACACCTCCCTGTGAGACTTGGAGACTAATAATCTGCCCAAAATCAGCGCAGACGCCCTTGCCAGTGTCCACAGATGAACATCTTGCATCTTCTCAGTAAGCCTCTTGGCATGGGCCCCTCTTGTCCCCATAGCAACCAAGCCACTCAGGCTTGTTGTCAGGCAGAATTCAAGTAGATCACATGACCCCTTTCATTCCTCCATTTTACCTTAAACAGAGTCCCAAAACATAACAATCTTATAAACTGCGTACTTGTCATAATATTCTGTTCTATTGTAAGCTCCATTTACACATTGCCCCTGTGCTTCTTAGCCAATATATTAAATTTAAAATCCACATCCCGATTTGCAAATTCCTCCAGAACCTCACTTCTCTCAAAATGTGCAACTTTCTTCAGCCTTGCACTTTAGTCTTTTGACTCTAGTTTTTTCTGTATTCCTTCCTTATTCCCACCATTGATGACAAAGCTGTCAGCTACCTTGGCTTCACTGCCTAAAACTCCCTCCCTAAACCCCATTCACCCATTCAAATCAGCTTTTTATGTTGTCAAATTCCTTTTAAAAATTGTGCAGTGTGAAATTTTAAATGGTTAACTTATTTTTAATCACTGCTTGTCCAATGTCCTCTTCTATCTCATGCTGCTTCATTTTTATCTCCTTCAAAGATTATTAGTTTGCAATATCATACCTTTTCACCGGCCTGGCAACAGGTCTTACCATATCCAGCATGCCCTTTAATTCTCTGAGTCTTGCTTTCATTAACATAATGACACAGAAGATGACAGTAAGCATATATATTATGTGCCCACGAGCACTCTTCCTAAGTGTCCATTCAGAATAAAACATTTATGTAATGTTATTCAAATGAGCTCTTATACAAATCTGTAATGCAAGAGCTTGGAAAGTATTGTTTGTAATGCTTTGTGATGAATCATAATGCATAGTAAGATTGAAATACTCATTTTCAGATACCATTATACAATTGCGCAATGTGTAGCTGACTCAAATTATGCTGCCAGTTCTGAGTCATGCTGAACTCAGAAATAAAAAAGCTCTGCACATGCATGGAGCTCTATTCCAGTGTGGCCAAATCTTTATAAGGCAAAACTTATAGAAGTGCATACTTTCTCTTAACATTAAAATGCTTTGTATTAAGTTTAAGAAGTACACAGGATATCCAAAGAGCCACTTTGCACTGAGCTGAAACTAGACTATCCCAGTATAAGGCCCAGGTAGTGTGTTCACAATCTTTCAAATATGCTTCTCATCAATAGAAATTTATATTAGAAATTCTATCATCAATAGAAATTTGGGCTGGATTTTGGCTGGGAGGGGTGCAGAGGTGCACGCTGTTGTGAGGTTGGGAAACTCAGAAGAATGGATTTCCTGAATGTTTTCTATTAGGATCCTGCCCACAGGCAGTCTGAATGATAGGCTAGAGGCCTTTTGAGCAGGTAGCTTGCTTCAGTAGGCTGAAGCCTTCAAAAATAAGTCTGTGTACTGGGGGAAGACTGGGGAGGGAGGGGCAGTGTCCCAACTGAGAAGTAGGATCGCTTTGATGCTGGTCATGGTGAGCAGACAGATTGTGCAGGTGGATTTACTGGGTAACTTGCATTAGTGCAAATGGACTTACTTAATGGTTTCAGTCCTTCCCCTAAACTAAAGGTAGACAGTTTCATTAAAATAATTAAATCACCAACCTGCTTCCCACAAATGGATTGGCCACCCTTCCAATAACCTGCCTCTGTTAAAATCAGAAGTGGGCAAATTTCAGATTTTTTGCATTTTAACCTCTGATATGACTCTAACTCACCCGTCTTTTGGAGCTAAGATTCAGGCCACTTTGATTCGATTTTGACTCATACCACACATGGTAAAAGGAATTTATATATCTGAACATGGCAGATTAATTTTAGTAACAAAATCAGCTCCTTACTGATTGCCTAAATTGTTTTATTCACTGTGTTAAACCCATGTCTGAATGGCTGGTATATCAGTAATACTGTTACTAGGATCTTTACTACGCAAGGTAATTTTCAACTCAGCAGTAACTGACAGGAAAATAATTGTCAGATTTTAAATAGTACCTTTTCACATCTTTTAGGATGTTTCAAAGAACTCCAGTCACATTGTTATGTGGGATACCAGAGCAATCATTTTGCACAAACCACGGTCCCACAAGCAGTAAAGAGATGAAGGGGAAATTGTTCTGTTTTTTCTGATTAATGAGGGAGGGATGTTTGGGAGGGCACCCCTTTTTCTTCTTTGAAAAACATCATTACCTGAATAGGCTGGCAGGGACTCAGGTTAACTTATCATCTGAACGATGGTACTGCCATCAGTACTCCATTAACACATCAACTTTCAACTTTGGATTGGGATTTGGACCCAAAATCTTTCAACAACAGAAAGATACTGAGGTAAAGTAACGCAATTGCAATTGTTTAACTATCTATGAGCAGTACCATTACGTTGCCAACCATGTCCACTGACTATATTATGCCTATGGCCGGGATTTTGCAGCCCTGTCGTGGGTGGGACCCGCCACGGGCGAGGCGGCACCCCAGCCAGAGGTCCATTGACTTGCGGCGGGACAAGATGGTCTCGGTGGCAGGTGAGTGCAGAAAATCCCTCCCTATATCTTAACCAGACATCACACCTCCCCAACCAATGTATGTCCATTCTCATCGGGAATGGGCAAGGGAGTTTAAAGTTAAAGCTTACGGACATATGAATTAGGAGCAGAAGTAGGCCATTCAGCCCCTCAAATCTGCCGCACCCTTTGATAAGATCATGGCTGATTTAATTGTGGCCTCAACTCTACTTTCCTGTATACCCTTATAGCCTCTGACTCCCTTATTGATCAAGAATCTATCTAACTCAGCTTTAAAAATATTCGTAGACCCTGCTTCCACTGCTCTCTGAGGGGAAAAAAATTTCTCCTCATCTCCATCTTAAGCTTATATCATAAAATTTATTTAAAATATTTTCTGACTCCAGGCACTGCCTATTTCTTTTGAATTATCGACTAGCTAGTAATATAAAGACAGATAGTAAGAGTTTCTTAGAGTTAACAAAGTGAGCGTTGGTACTATAGAGAGTGCATCTGTGGAATTGATAATGGAAGGTAGGGAAATGGCGAGTGAATTAAACAGGTATTTTGCTTTGGTCTTCACTATAGAGGATACAAGTAACATCCCGGAAATGGCTGTAAAATCAGGAAATGGGAGGGAGGGAGGAACTCGAGAAAATTACAATCACCAGGCAAGTGGTATTGAGCAAATTGTTGGGGCTGCGGGCTGACAAATCCCGAGGTCTGGATGGACTTCACCATAAGGTCTTGAAAGAAGTGGCTAGTGAGATAGCTGATGCATTGGTTTTAATTTTCCAAAATCCCCTAGATTCGGGGAAGGTTCCATTAGATTGGAAAATAGCAAATATAACTCCCTTATTCAAAAAAGGAGGGAGACAGAAAGTAGGAAACTACAGGACAGTTAGTCTAACATATGTCATAGGGAAAATGTTTGAATCTATTATTAAAGATGTTATAGCAGGGCACTTAGAAAAACTCAAGGTAATCTGGCAGAGTCAACATGGTTTTATAAAAGGAAAATCACATTTAACCAATTTATTGGGGTTCTTTGAAGGAGTTACATGTTTTGGATAAAGGGAACCGGTGGCTGTACTATACTTAGATTTCCAGAAAGCACTTCCAGAAGGATAAAGTGCCACATCAAAGGTAATTGCAGAAAATAAAAGCCCAAGGTGTAGGGGGTAACATATTGGCATGGATAGCTAACAGGAATCAGAGACTTGGCAAAATGGGTCCTTTTCTAGTTGACAGAATGTGACGAGTGGTGTACCATAGGGATCAGTACTGGGGCCTCAACTTTTTACAATTTATATAAATTACTTGGATGAAGAGACCGAAGGAATGGTTGCTAAATTTGCTGATGACACAAAGGTAAGTAGGAAAGTAAATTGTGAAGAGGATGTAAGGAGCTACACAGTGACATAGATAGGTTAAGTGAGTGGGCAAAGGTCTGGCAAATGGAGTATAATGTGGGCAAATGTAAAATCATTCATTTTGGCAGGAAGAATAAAAAAGAATCTTATTATTTAAATGGTGAGAGACTGCAGAGCTCTGAGATTCAGAGGGATCTGGGTGTCCTAGCGCATGAATCACAAAAAGATAGCATGCAGGTACAGCAGGTAATTAGGAAAGCTAATAGAATGTTATCATTTATTGTGAAGGGAATTGGTACAGGCCATTGGTAAGACCACATCTGGAGTACTGTGTATAGTATTGGTCTCCTTATTTAAAGAAAGATGTAAATGCGTTAGAAGCAGTTCAGAGAAGGTTTACCACACTAATACCAAAGGCTGGACAGGTTAGGCTTGTATCTACTGTGAATTTAGAAGAGTAAGACACAACTTAATTGAAACCTTTAAGATCCTGAGGGGTCTTGACAGGGTGGATGTGGAGAGGATGCTTCCTCTTGTGGGAGAATCTAGAACTAGGGGTCACTGTTTAAAAATAAGGAGTCACTCATTTAAGACAGAGATGAGGAGATTATTTTTTCTCTCAGAAGGTTGTGAGTCTTTGGACCTCTCTTCCTCAAGTGGAAGCAAAGCTTTTGAATATTTTTAAGGCAGAGTTAGATAGATCCTTGATTAACAAGGGGGTGAAAGGTTATCAGGGGTATGCAGGAATGTGGGGTTGAGGTTACATTCAAATCAGAAATGATCTTATTGAATGGCGGAGCAGTCTCGAGGGGTGTACTCCTGCTCCTAATTATTATGTTCGTACATTTGCATGTATGCCCGCCAAGGTCATCACAGACAAGGTATAGCAGTCAGCAGGCTGCCACCACCTCCGCTGTGGATGTCCAAGGAGCACCAAATCGTAGCATCAGGATTAGGAAGGTTAAGAAGATATAGTTTCACAGTCTATGGATGGCCAATAAATGCTAGCCCAGCCAGCAAAGCCCACATCCCATGAATGAAGAAAAAACAAAGCCTGGGCACGGGTGTTAATCACTTGTACATAATGTTCACTATTGTCAATAAACTCCCAAGAATGTTTCCCTGCCTATGGCTCCTTGTTCTGGTGAGCAGTGTTCATGTCACTCAGATGTGAAACATTTCTGCACACGATAAAGGCAGGTGTCTCAGTCCAAGGTCTCTTCCCTGTGCTTTGTGCAGCCTTCAGACCAAAGTCATGGTCCAGCTTCACACTCCCTGGACACATTACTGATGCCTGCACCTTGATGGTGCTTGTCATTGCTGCCAGAATGACGTGGGCAGGCGTCACAGAGTTCCGTCATTCTCTCTGTGTGTTCTCAGCACCCTTAAGGTGGGGATGGCTCCCATCTCTGCAGCATCTGTTACCAGTGATGCTGTGCTCCTGAAGGGGTCAGGTGCTGAAGGCAGACAAAGAATCAGATGCTTCTAAAGTTTCATGGCTGCATCTCTATGATATGACCATGATCAAAGAGTGCAAGCAAGCTAGCATCGGCTGGACAGGAGTCAGACATTCTCAGAGGTGATGTGAAGATCTATGGAGTATCCTCACTGCGTGTTGTCATCATCCTCCTGCAATTGAGCGACTATTAGAGCCTCCACTGTGTCTCCATGACAGGAACATTATCACCGAGGGTATGTGCGCTGCCATAAACCACACTGGAGTCAAACATTCATAATGCAATGTGAGGATCTTATGGTGTCTCCTCACCACATGTTGTCATCATCCTCCACAAATCTAGCAGCTATGAGGGCCTTCCGAGCATGCCTGCCTCATCAGGCCAGTATGAGGGCCTTCTCGCCATCTTCAAGGACCTCCTCAGCCTCTTTACCATCGACATCCCCCTCATTGGAGACCTCTAGCTCCTGCAACTCCTCCTCAGCCAGCTCCTCTTCCCGTTGCGGCGCCAGGTTGTAAAGGGCACAGCAGGCAACAACGATGCGTGACACCCTCTGCAGACTGTACTGCAGGGTTCCACCAGACCAGTCCAAGCACTGGAACCTCATTTTCAGCATCCTGATGGTTTGCTCCACCAAGTTGCGAGTTGCAGCATGAGCCTCGTTATACCTTCACCCTGCTGCAGTCTGAGGCTGCTGCATGCATGTCATCAGCCACGTCCTCTGCGGGTAGCCTTTGTCCCCAGGGAGCCATCCGTGCCGCTTCTGTGGACTCTGGAAGACATCAGGGATCTGTGACCGACTGAGAATGTAGGAGTCATGCACACTCCCTGGAAACCATATGCAGACCTTCAGGATGTGGTAGTCACACACCAGCTGCACATTCAGCGGATGGAATCCCTTGCAGTTGACATAGTTGACTGCTTGTTGCACTGGAGATCTGAGTACCACCTGTGTGCAGTCGAAACAGTGGGAAACCCGAGGTCTGGGCAAATCTAATCGCTCTTGTATCCTGGCTGTCCTGGTCCCAGGCAAAATGCACAACATTGTGTGCCCTCATGAAGATGGCATCTGTGATCTTGTGGATATATTGATGGGAGGCTTGTGATATCCCACAGAGGTCACCTGAAAGGAGCCACTGGCATAGAAATTGAGCACCGCTGTCACTTTCACAGCCACTGACAGTGGATGCCTTCCATGTCCCTGTGGCTCCAAATCTGGAGTAGCTGGCAGATGTGACTGACCAGTTTCCTAGACATGCGCAGTCATCAGCGACACTGGTCATCTGCAGGAATGAAAAGCGGTGTCTACAGAGCCTGGGTCTAGCTAGGTGCCGACCAGCAACGGCTGACTGTGGCTCTTTGGGGTGTGTGCAGTATGCCCAGCTGCCCCTTCTTCCAGATGGTGCTGCTCCTCCCTTTGCACAGCGAGTCGCCTCAGTTGCTCTCTTCTCCGTCGTCTTCGCTCTCTGTATGCCACGAGGCATACACCTAGTTCATCAGGCTCCATGATCCTGATGTACTCCTCCTGCAGGATGAAAGAGACGCATTGGTTAGCATTGGTGTACTAAGAACCTCTTTTGGTTAAGTCTGAAGGCCCCTTAATGCACCCTGGACAGTGCTGGCCACCACTTGGATGGCCAGAGATTAGTGCGCTGCACGGCTGCCCGAAACCCCCCTTCCTCTGCTGCACTCCACCCAACCGACTGGTGGCAGCTTTGCCGATTGGACTGCATGCTACGCTCTCAGCTCAGGCATTCTCCTAACCCGCTCTGCAAAGCTGCACTGTTAACTTGAAACATGGGGAAGACTGGTCCAAACCAGGATGCTGACATTGCAAGGGGCTGTGAGTGCCTCCACCAGTGACTGCTCCATGGCAGCTTTAGCAAAGAGATTATACAATGTGCCCAATCATCCAACTGTTCTGAGGTCCACTAAAATGCTCATTAGTTTGCAGCCTGTGTCCAAGAGGTGAAAAGCTCTGGAGCACTTGGTGGCACTTTGATGTCTCTGCGTTGCTTGAATAGGCAGATAAGCTAGAAGCCTGACTCCAGTCATATCAATGTGGCTGTGCCTGAACTGTCTCAGCTGCAGAGGAACGGTCACTTTATACAAAGTATCCCTAATGCTTGGCTGCTTCCCTCGCCCAACCCCCTGCCTCGCCCCGCAGATGCTTATGCGCTACCTTCAACTGCAGGGCAGCCTTTTGCCCCTCCCTAAAGTTGCCTCAACTGCAGGGCATCCTTTGCCCCGCCCCTCCGACATTGCCTCAACTACAGGGCAGCCTTTGCCCCCACCCTAAAGCCACTTCAACTGCAGGGCAGCCTTTGCCCCCACCCTAAAGCCACCTCAACTGCAGGGCAGCCTTTGCCACCCCCAAATCATTGCCTCACCTGCAGGGCAGCCTTTGCCCCCGCCCCCCAAAGTCATCTCAACCACAGGGCAGCCTTTGCCCCCCCCAACCAAACTCGCTTTAAATAAGGGCTGCATTTTCCCCCACCCCCGCCTCAATCTTGAAGTCCAACTGCAAACCCTCACAAGCACTGTGCAACGTTACTGTGCACTCACCTCCAAGTTCCCCTCAAAGTGCAGCCCGCCTAGTGCACACCTTATATATGCTGTTGTGAAACACGTCGGCATGATTGGAGCGGATGATTCAGCGGGAGGGATGAGTCCGGTGGGCTAGCCTTATAATGATATGCAGATGTATTACAATGAGGTCCCTGACGTCTGCTGGCATGAAATGTGGCCTGCCATCCTTGGGCTGATAGGATGATTGCAAACCCATTTCAGAACGTCGTGAAACCGACTTTTGGCCTCCTCACCATATTGTTCACTCACGCTGCCGAGCCTAACTGATGCCAGACACAGAAAATTCCGTCCTACACTTCAAAAGCACTTCATTGTCTGTTGAGCACTTTAAGACTTCATGGAGTCATGAAATGCACTGTATAAATACAAGTTTTTTTTTCATTCTTCATGTTCATATAATTAGTAGAAATTTGATGAGCGGTTGGAAGCCAGTGAGTAGGGCATGCCTAACTAATCATGGTCTAGGTGATCAATACAACTGCAGCTTTCTGTGTGTTAAGTGGAATTTTGCATAGTTTGTTTATTATTCATGTGTTCTGAACATTTGAGGTGGTTTACTTACATGTAGCTGTGAAAACACAAAACCAAAAATAGCAATAAAAGGTTTAAAAGAAGGATGCATGCTCCTGTATTTTCAGGTCCTCAAGGTTTATTCAAAGACAGTTGCCATTGTACAATTAATACCTGCTTTCCTCATTCATGCCAAGTTCATAAATTGCCAAGAGCTGACAAGCAGCTTCAAAAAAGCTGGTGCGCCCAAAAAAGCTGACAGACCAAAATCAGCCCCAAATATTGGTGTGATGCTGCATAAGTTTGAAGAATTAGATCGAATGTGCAGTGAGACATGGACTTATTTATAACTTAAACATTCCATCAATTTTATTATCGAAGAAAAAATGGAATTACAAAAGTACAGTTTGCAGCAGTGATAGATTTAGGCATTACTGAAGCATAATCTGAGCGGTGAAATGGTGATTTATTTTTGAGGAGTACCTGGGGACATTCCCAGAAATTAAAATTTCAACATTTAATCTGGTATTTTCCTATATTTTCGAGCTGATTCTAATTCTCCCCTTCAAGTCAAAAATAATTTCTCTTAAATGATTGCAGATAATTTATATGCAAATAGAGAAGTGGCTTTAGGAACTTTGATATAACTTCTCAGGGTCCAGTAAATCTGACTCAGATACTTAATGTTAATTCGTGAACCAAAATCTTTTCCAGCATAAACCTGTAATTATCCTCAACGGCAGCGTATTCACATGCATAAAAACAAAACTAGCTCATGATCACATCTATCCCTGTTCCAGACCCAATGGCATAGGATTACATGAATTGTGAGCGTGCTGCTTTAGCTACTTTAATTCAAAGACTTTTATTTTTACATAGATTAGGAAGAGTTGTTGAAACAAAACCTTAGAAGCAATGTCTGATGAAGGATGATTAACCTGTTGATTTCTTCTTTTAAATGCCAAATAGCCTGCTGTTTATTTCAAACATGTTTTTAACACAGGAGGCTAGAAACTACTGTTGCTGATAATGGTGGGCAACTGCTTAACACACACATCATATTCTTCTCTATTATTCTAAAGCAGAGGTTAACCAATTTTTTTAATGGGTTAATGTCCAAAGTCATTCAGATCAGGTAAGCAGTCATCTGCTCTTATCACCAATTGTCAGTAAACTTGGTGCCAACTTAAGAACAATTATGTGCTGTAAGCTTTTCCTTACTTGGAATTGGATACAGATTACCCAAACTTATTTCACACCAGCTACTTACAACAACTTGCATTGGCCGAAGAAGATTTCAGAGAGAAGGGGGAGTCATAATGAAGAAAGTTAAACATAAGGATGAAAATTTTAAATTTGAGGCATTGGGGGAACAGCAACAAATGTAGCCCCGTGATGGACAATTGGTACTGATGCAGGACAGGATACAGGCAGCCAGGTTTTGGATAAGCTGTGTTTCATTGATGGTGAAAGATGGAGCACCAGCCAGGAAAGCATTGGAATAGTCAAGTCTGGTGATAAAAATGATATGAATAAACATTTCAGCAGCAAATGAGTTGATGCGGAAATGGAGGCGGATAATGTTAGAAGTGGAAGGAGGTGGTCTTTATGATGACGATGACTATATGGGACTGGAAACTCATTTCAGGGGCAAATGGGTTGATGCGGAAATGGAGGCGGATAATGTTAGAGGTGGAAGGAGGTGGTCTTTATGATGACGATGACTATATGGGACTGGAAACTCATTTCAGGGGCAAACAGGATGCACAGGTTGTGAACAGTCCGACTCAGCCTCAGGCATTGCCTAGGAATGGAAATGTCAATAGTGAGGGTATAGAGTTTGTGATAAATGGCTAAACAAAGGGCAGGATTTTCCTACAGATTTTGGAACCCTGACATCAGAACCAAATGATCCTGACTGGCTGGGAGTGAGACAGAGGGAGCTATTTTCCTGAAGATATCTTCCTAATTTGCTTTTAAGCTTGCAGTCTAATCAGAGGGCTGGCAGCTCTGAAGCCCCAGCAGCCCCACTGGGAGAGGTGGTCACTGCTGAGGCAGGCAGGATTGAGAGCACGCCTCAACATGGAAATTTCCTCAGAGGAATAAGTTTACAATAGAATTTTAGAGGGGCCAAGCAGACAGACCCCTTGGACGAAGGGGAAACCCCTTAAGTTGACTTACTGGGGCCATCCTTGACTGCAGCCCCCTCTTTAGGGGGGTTCTTTAGGAAACATCCAGTGCTGATGGCCACCACCACCCCCTACCAAGCCTGAAACAGGGAGGCCATCTCCATGGAGTTGATGGCCTTTGCATGCAGTGGTGGAGGGGGTTGGAGCGCTGGGCGTTCCACTGTCAGCAAAATGCCAGCGAACTGGTAATATCAACCCTAATTTGAGCCTTGAGCATGCTAATTGGGCAGCTGATTCATCTCCCTGCCTGCCGCTGGGGCCTCCCCAGTGATGAGAATGCATTGGGAAGCCATTCAGAGGCGGCTTCCCGCTATTCTCCCGGCACCCCACTTCCAAGCCCACCAACACAGTGCTGGGAAAATTGTGTCCAATAACTTTAGTTTTCCATGCCTGTTGGTGGTGGGTCTGTTGGCAATGTGAGCCAGCAATATGGTGAGAAGGCCATAAATCTGTTGCACAATGTCGTGAAATCATTTTGCAATTGTCCATTCTACCCGTTAATGGAAAGCTGCGTTTCCTGCTGTTGGATGTCGGGAACTTCATTGTAATACATCTGCATATCATTATAAGCCCTGCTCGCCGGAATCATTCCCCCACACTAGATCATCCAAGCACTTCAGTGTGATTACAGGTCGATGTGTTTCACAACTGTACATAAGCGACGTGCACCTGGTGAGCTGCACTTCATTCGGGACTTCAAGGTTTGTTTGCCTACTTTGCTTTGGCCAGCACTCAAGATCATCAGTGCCAGGCTTCGCAGGCAGCACCGCATCACTTTTAGGGGGCTCACAGGCAGGTCTCTACCTACCAGACCAGCTGTAAGGCAGGGGTGGCTTTTCAACGGCTGCAGGGCTTGGGCTTGCTTGGGGAAGGGTGGAGAAGAGGCCTCAGGAAAGGGAAGAGGCTGCAGAGCTCGGGCATTACTGGGGAAGGGGGGTTCTCCTAGGTTGTGTGTGAGGACACATGTTGATCTATGCAAGTGGCCTCAAGAGGGTGAAAGCTGAAGAGACAGCCTCCAGAGGAGATGAGGCCAGATGGAGATGTAAGGGTGTGTGTGAGAGTGAGTACTAATGTCCCTTGAGCTGGTGGTGAGTGAGATACCAGTGAATGTGAGATGGCTTTGTGAGTGTGAGTTTAGAGTGATGAGATGGTTGCCTTACCCCGGCAGCACAGATGAGATCATTCATCCTCGTTCTACACTGGATGGCAAACCTCTTCTGTGCAGCATTGGCACTGACAACCTCTGCCACGGTCTCCCATGCCAGAGTGGTGACACTGATGGGCCTCTTGCGGTCAGAGCAGGGTCGAGAACATCACGGCGGGCTCCCAACCGTGTCCAGAAGGCATCCCAGGGATGCGTCACTGAATCAGGGGACTGCAGTCTTCTTGCCTTTCAGAGCCATGTCTTCTGCGCAGCAGTCCTGGGCTGAAAGCACTGAGAGGTGTGCGCACAGCTGCACTTTAAATATGGCGCCCAGTGTGAGGAAGCAGTGAGGTGACAGCATGGCAGGTGATTCGGAGCTCACCCGCCAGCAAAATGGCGTGTTTCCTGGGAATGCATGATTAATGAGGTGGGATTGGGACAATATGGCATGAAAAGCCGCCATTGCAACCAGTGGGTAAAACGTTCTTTTTCCCGCCCACTACCACATTTAGTGCAAATCTGGGACAATTCCGCCCCAGTGTTTAACTGACGGCGTAACAGTTTATCTAAGGTTGAACGTTAGACAAGCAGTTAGACAGCACAGAGGTAGTGAAGGGAGGTGGTGGAGAGCTAGGGATGGATGTCATCACCGTAAATTTGGAAGTTGACTCCAGGGCTTTGAGCAATGTTACCAAGGGCAATATGTAGATGAAGGGAACAAGGTTGCCAAGAATGGGTCCTTGGGGTATCTAGGTTAATGGCGCAAGAAGGAGAACAGTGACCATTGCTGGAGACAATTTGGCTATGATTCGATAGTGAAAGTGAAACAAAACAACAGAAACTCTATCGTACTGGACAGTGGAAGAGAATATAGTGTCATTGATCTTGAGTAGGGGAGAAGTGTTTAAAGAGGCAAACACTAGTGTAGACCACAAGGTTGGGGCATATGCATAGGCAAGTCACTCACTCAGCCTGTGCAGGTTTGAAGCTGAGTACCAGAGATGTAAAGCCAGCGTCTAAGCCAAGTCATTTCTCATCTCTGCTCATGCTTCTTAATTTTAGAGGGTATTAAAAACATGGTACATTGACACATGATGAAATTTAGTATGTTACTGTACAGCTTGTGGACTAATTTTAATTACTTAGAAATACTCCAGCATGATTGTTTCTCTTCAAAAATAGATTAGAAATATACAGTTGACTAAAAATTAAATGGAGTTATGAAATCTGAGTCCTCATGCTCAACCATTTGATACAATAAATAGAAATCAGACAACAACTGTAACTGAACTTGAACTTGAGCCAAATCCAAACGCAAACAATCATTCTCCCGTTATCCAGCTTAAAAGCAAAGTAAAAGTTTGGCTCACTACCAACTCTGTTTTGACAAAAGGTCATCAACCTAAAATGTTAACTCTGTTTCTCTCTCTACAGACCTGTCGAGTATTTCCAGCATTTTCTGTTTTTATTCCAGATTACAGCATCTGCATTATTTTAATTTTGGGTTTGTAGTGAATATAGGTCCAAATCAGAAAAGTAGTCTATAAATTGGCAATTCTTGGGTCTGAATTGGCAATTTCACTAAGAGTAAACAAAAAGATAGAATGTGTTCTGATTTTTGAATTGATGAACCAGATTTTGTTCTGCTTTATGTAGTTTCTCCACAAGTTAATTAATTTTGCCCAAGCAACATTTCATAGGAAATAAGAAACAGGAGTGGGCCATTTGGCCCCTCCATTCAGTGACACCATGGCCAATCTGCAATTTAACTTCACATACCCACATCTTCCCATATCCCTTGATGCCTTAGGTTAATAAAAAACTATCAACTTAATTTTAAAAAATAATGACTTATCTAGCATCAAATACTTTTTGAAGAAGACGGTTCCAAACTTCTGCCACCCTTGGTGTGAAGAAGTGTTTCCTATTTTCACTACTGAAAGGTTTGGTTCTAATTTTTAGACTCCAGTCCCAGACTCCCCAACTACTGAAAATAGTTTCTCCTTATCTACCCTATTTGTCTCCCTTAATATCTGGGAAATTTCAATCTACTCACCCCTTAACCTTCAAAACTCAAGGGCATACTACCCCAATTTGAGTAATCTCTCCTCACAGTTTACCTTTTGGAGTCCAGGCATCATTTTGGTAAATCCACACTCCCTGCAAAGTCAATATATCTTTTCTTAGGTATGGTGCCCAGAATCACTCAGTGTACTTTCCTTCAGACTTCTATCAACATAATTCTTAAGATTTCACTAGAAAAGCTGCCTTTTTTTGGACCCTCAATCTTATGGTTGGACAACACCTTCCCAACAAGATTGTTTCTCCTCGTGATCTGATAGAAATTGTGATCTATCGAGGGTTCTTAATGAAGAAAGAGAGCTTAACTACCTCCAGTAAAGCCTTTGTCTTTCTTCAAGGTGAGCATCCTCCCCATTTTGTGGACCTTCCCAACCTTACCCTCAGTGTATACAGCCCTAATTTCCCTCTACCATCAAGCTAACAAAGTAGAGTCTAAGGTACAGTGCCTGTATTTAAGCAGGAACAAGTCATATGCTGAGGTCAAAGTGCATGAAAAATCTCATAATAGGATGTTATCCCTCATCTGACTTTATTCCTCTGGAGAGTGACTTGGTCCTAACGCCACTCCAGCAATGTGCAAAGTGCGCCCACTAAAAAAGGGGGAAAATTCAATAGACTCCAAAAAAGAACACAGGGATCAAGATGCGAGATTAATCCGTATCCATAGCTTCTGATTGGCCAGCACAACTTCATGCTGCCTGCTAATTTGCATAATTGCTGCATGTAGCCAGCACTAAACGTGATGTCAAATGGCTGAGCAGCTGAGCAGCAAACCTAAATTCATCCAAGACCAGCCTGCAGTACTTAAAACCAGCCTGCACCTGTTAATGGGGAGCTACATTTTGGAGCTGTTTGTGGAAGAGAATCTGAGTGGGAAAAAGAGTGAATTAGGGCACAACAGAAAGAAGAGCATGCTCCAAGATTCTTTGATGCTTGATTCCTCGGTGCAGAAGCTGGAGAGGAGGAGAGATGTGATCTATTCCCACGGGGCCAACCCTCCAGACAAACTTTGTGAAGGCAGTTGGACCAGATAGCTGTGATGTCTTATCAGGAGTCAAGCTCCGAGGACCTGGATGCAGAGCCCCTATAAGTTCAATGATCTCACATAAGTGGCCAAGGTCAGCTGATGCATCCCCAAATACCAACTCCCAACAACTTCAGCACTAGCCTCAGACACTGCTGAGTGCACCACATCCTGATCACTCACCTACCTCATCACATTTTCCTACAATTAGCGCTGTTGCTAATTTCAGATCCATATCTCATGTTGCACTGCTGAAGCTGCGGTCAGCGACGTGATTGAAACCGTTGAAGATGACAGTATTCTCATTCCTAATCCTCCTTCTCACAACCCATTTCCCCCTCATCCTGCACTCTCTTCTGATTTAGAAGCTGCACACTCTGTAAACATTAACCTCTTACATTCCCACAGACAACCGTGCCCTTGTGCCTTTCTCCTTTCTGATACCCAAGAGCTGCAACTTGGTCAGGCAGTGATGTAAGAGCTGAAGGTGGAAATGTAAGAAGATAGTGATGAAAAACAAATATTGGCCGGAATTTTACCGGTACACCCTGGGTCTTACCTACAGGAACATATATGGGTGCTGAGCCCATACAGGCAAATGGCAGAAACAGGCAGGATCACAGCAATGATTTTACCAGCAGCCGCCGCCAGGACCATCATCCCCTTAAGGATCAATGGCCTGCCTGTCTAATCAGAGGGCTGGCAGCCCACTAGCCTTAGCAATGCCACCGATAGAGCTGTCTTCTGCTGAGGTCACAGGGTGAAGGAGAAGGCACCTCCATATTCAGGTACCCTCAGAGCACTGGCAGAAAAAATTATGTGCCGGGGCAGGCAGGCAGGCCCCAACAATTGGAGGGGAAAGCCTTCCATCAGCGGCATCAGCACCATGGGAGTGGCCATTGCCTTCTAAGGGGCATAGAGCCTTGGGAAAGGAAGCACCACCTGCCCCCCCCAATCCCGGAAAACTGCTGCCTTTATGAAACTGGTGGATGCACCACTTGGAGAAGGGTTAAGCTGATGCCAGTAAAATACTAGTGGTGTCGTAAAATGTGCATCAGTAGGCCAATTAATTAACTCAATGGGCCGACTGCTTCCAGTTGGTGGGAGGACGAGCTGCTGCTTTTCCCACCTTTGGTAATATCCCAAAGTGACAGGAGCACATCAGGCTTCCCCCCAAATACCTTCTACCACTATTTTATCAACCCTCCCATCTCCCAGCCCGTTCCTAAAAGGCTAGCAGATTTCAGCCCTCTGTCACTCACTCTCACAACCACCAACTCGGATACTGGCACTGCACATTGTCTAGAAAATAACTTAGAGCTGGACCTGCATGTGGTGAGATACCAAGCACAAGTGGCCTGCTGCTAGGGCATGGGACAAGCCTAGCAGTGGTGCCAGCTCATCCATGGCCAAGATCATGTACAAACTCTGTTGCAGAGGACTCAGAGGAGCACTTCCATGGTGGGCTACAGAAGAATGTTGATGGCTTTGCACAGTCAAATGCTTGGTGCATTGGCAGGTCTGCCTGAAAGTCTGAGTGCAATGCCAAGGAGCATGGAGGAGTCTGGTACCAAATTGGTGTAGGCCCGTGCAGGGAGCTTGAAGCCCATTCTGTCCAGTGTGGAAATAGTGGCAAACTCCATTAGCGCATCCAACCATAACCAGCATCTGATGGCCAATGTCTGAGCTTCCATTGTAGCAAAAGCCGGAGCCACCCTAGGTCTGGGTGCTGCATTGGAAGCACATACTGTGCTCATGCAAGCTCAGGCTGCTGCCATCATGGCTCCCAGTGTTCAAAGGGGTTTGCAAGTTTTCACAGCAGCCCAGTAAGCTGTCCTTTAATAGATTACTCAGATTGCTGAGGTGCTGCCTGGTGGGAGTGGAAGTGGCTCCCAGGAATCTGAACTTGCTATCTTCTCCCAGGATGACAACATTTGTCCTCCCACCACTACCACTCCACCAATACCTTTGCTGTTGCCTATTAGCCAGGCAGCCCAAACTGCTGCTTCCCATACCAAGGTGGTGCAGTCTGAAGCCTGATCCTCAAAACGCAGAATTCCTCGAGATAATCCTGCAAAACCATCTGCAGTCTCCCCCAGGGAAAGTCAGCAGCTTTCCACCAGCTATGCTGCATCCACTGGGGTTGGGCTGTTTCAGAGCTCTAGGCCAGACAACGGGACATAGAAGCCAGGCAGTAAAGAATGCACTAATGTAATTAGTTGGTTTGGAATATTTACTTCTATTTTTGTATTGTGGCCAAGTGGACAATGTGATTGTCAATAAGAGAGGGAAGATAAGATGTGGGATTGTTGGTGATTGGAGATTGTGTTTACCAGTATTACAATCAGATGAGTTGTTCAAGGACAGCCTAACCAAAAAGGTTGTGTTGTTTGCCTCCTCCCATACTCATCATGGTCTCCCTTCTCCTCCTCAGCTGCTCACTAAATTGTGTCCTCAAGATGCTGAGGTTGTGCAGCATATAGCACATCAAATCTTGACACCTGCTCTGCCAATTACTGCAGGGGTCCTCCAAAGTGGTCCAGGCAATAGAACTATTGTTTCAACACTCAAGTAGACTGCTCTATCACATTTCATGTGGCAGCAAGACTATTGTTATATACATGCTACCAGCATGTACATGAATTGCACACCAGAGTCACGCCCCATATTGTTACCCAATAGCCACCCTCTGATTTGTCATGGTGGCTCAGATGCAGATGGCATCATGGATTGCTTCAGAGTGAAGACAAATTGACTGCTGCCAGGATACCGTCCATTTGCCTACATGATGTGCAGTTTATGCTCATATACCAGTTGGATTTGGGGGGAGTGAAATCTCTTTCACTTGCAATAAATCTCAGAGTTTGCATGAGGTGCTTGCAAAGCGATGCATATGAATTCGGTGGCACTTTGCACCAATTGGAAGAGTACAATCCTGGCAAAGCCATGTGCTTGCTTTGCCTGCTTCCCTCTGGCAACAGTGGACAGCAAGCTGGGCAAAATTGAAAATATCACCTGCTGTGGCTTGAAGGGTTCGTACATGAAAGTTCATGCCATGATCTTATTCACAGCCATTGGCAATGCCATCCTCGCCCTGCCCTGGGGCTACAGTTGCAGCCACGGTAGATGGCAGATTTCAATGAGTACATCCATATTAAAGTACAGGTGTCTGACACACTGTTCCTTGCTGAGGTTTAGGTAGGAGAATTGCTCCCTGAGCGCCCTGGGTGGATGTGGCATCATGCTGACAGCCCTATTCCTCCTCCTCTTCCTCGTCCTCTACCAGCAGCTTGTTCTGCCCTGTGTCACCCCTGCTCTTTCTCCCTCTCATCCTGTAGACCAAGGGAATTGCATATTACAGCACTAATATCCTGGAGATGTAGAATTATTAAAGTCAGGAAAAAACTCTTCAGCTTGTTACACCACTCCCCATGAACTTTAACAACTTTTAATGAACACTAGAAAGGACCAAACTTCTACAATCCCTGCAACAAGCAATAGAAATTAATCAGCAGCTAAACCACAAATATTTGATGATCCCTTTAAATAACACTGGTGGGGTGTCCTTTCTGCTGCTGAATGTGTCTTTAACTCTGTGTGTTTAAGAGACAGCATTAGCTGGTGCATCAAGCTCCAAATTGGCAGTGGTAGCATCAAATCAGCAATGCACACTGATAGTTGTCACGATCAGCTTTGTCTACATACTTCCAGGGGATGCTCTCTGCATGCATACTAATGCCCTCACCAAAGTATCATCTGGCACAGCTCATACTTGACATGTGCAGGTGTGCCACGGATGCCATTTTGGAGCCAAAACTGCATTTAAAGCATCAAAAACCGAGAGCCGAGGAACTGAATTTTGTGGCCAAAGACTTCACCAAAGATAATCTGTCTCTCTTCACTACTACGCAATAAAAAATGTAATTAACAATTTTCTTTGAAAGTCTAAAGTGGTGAATGTTTCTAGTTATAAGTCTGACAAGAATTTATTTAAATATAAATTATATAATTTTTCAAAAGATATTATTGTGGAGTGTAGGCAAAGGGCTAAGGCTACAACAATTGGAAACTCATGGTCATGACCTCAAAATATATTCTCTTTTTACAATTATGTGAATTCAGTGGAGAATTTGAGAAGTGGGGCTGAATTTTACCAACTCTCTGGACATGGGGAGCCCATAAATTGGCAACTGAAGGTGGGGGTGGGGGGGTGATGGAGTGCCCATCGTCTTCCTGCTGCCATGCCATCTTGCCAGTGGCAGGGAATGTGACGGATGCTGCTCCCACCCAAAGGCCAAATGAGCCACTTAAGTCGCCAATTAAGGGCTTCTTCTGCCACCACTGGCATGTTACCAGCAGCCGGAGAGGGGCGGCCTCCACCACGTGGTAAAACTGTCAAGTGAACCCAGGTGGCCTTACAGTGGGCTCGCTGATTTTGGGGGACTCCTATTTGGGCAGCCTTTGTCCTATGGACCCACCGCCGGCAGCAATATTTGTCCACGTATCAATGTTTGTCCTGGCAGCAATGTTTTCCCCAGGTGCCACCCGCTTCACCAAACTCCACCTCCCACTCACTGTGGCCTGCCTGACTGGCCCCAGCACCCCATGACCCCACTTACTTGGTTGTGATGGCACTGTCTGTCCATGGCATCACCTTCTTCCAAGTGCAGTCCTAGCAATGGCCACCATGCCCAGTGGTGCTACCGAGGTTGCTGAGCTTCCAGACCTCCAACTAGTTGGCAGCTTCTGGGGGCATGCTTCCATCCTTCATATTTAACAAGGGTGGCTGCCCCAGCGTCCACAAAATGTGGCCCTAGGTTCCATAGACCGCCAAAGCCCTCTGCCCCACTGCTTTTGGGGCTGTTGGTGGGAACCCTACTGCAATGACAAAATTCAGTCCGAGTGTGGAAATGTGTTTTCTTATTTCCTAATTCATAACAGATAGCATCAGCAAGCTGTTTAAGGTGCAGCGAATATATCATAGCTAAGTCTGATTATATTGTTGCACAATATTCACAATCTAAGTCTCTTCCTTGAATGGCCATACCCAGATGGAACCCCTCTGTGGAATTCACACCTGCCATTGTTCGTGGTTTACTCTAATCTCAAAATCAATGGACTTCCAGGCTTCAAGTTTGCAATTTAGCAAAAGAAAACTGCAAAAAACCAGTTAACCACAAGTAGATGTGAACGGGTGATCATCTATCTCCATTATATTGCAAAAGCTTTTGGCTTTAGACCATTCTGGGTAAACAATAGCTGTTGGTCATGTGAGTGAAACTGGCTTCTGGTACCAAAATATTTTATTATCCCAAAAAACAGAGAGAAACAGTCAGTCTACAAAGAACACCACTGCAGTATATCAGCTGCAGGTCGAGGCAGGAACACTGAAGCCTTTTCAAACTTGGAGGTTGCCATATCTTAAATGCCTCCTAGTCTGATTCCTAATCCAAGTCCGTCTGTAAAGAAACCTGGCCTCATGGTAAGAAAATCTGCAAGTTACTATCTTTGTGACCTGCTGAATATCCAGGGAATCCTGCAATACTGTTTCAGTGTTGAATGCCTCTTTACCGAGCCCCACTGACTGTTTTTCCTATGATGAGCAAAACGCATGAACTATAAACGATTCTGTTGTTTACAACTTATAGAAGTGCACTGTTCTCTTTAACTGTATCTTTCCTGAGTGTATGAGTGTGTGTGTGTGGTGTAGCCTTTAGATTTTTGGGGTGAATGTGTGAATAAATATTCCTCTTTATTTAAACCCGCAAATGCTTGCTGCTGTTATTCAGGTTGACGACACACTCAGGGGTCTACAAGACAACATACATCTAGCTTTATTAAAAACACACTGTTTACGGACAGTAAGGGAAAAGGGTACAAGGGTTTTGGTTCTCACCCAATCCTGTCTGTAACAACATTAATGGTATTTTTAAGCCACTGCAGTCATAATCAAGTGTATTCCTCCTGTCTCTGTCAGTACTCCTGATAGCGATCTGACAAACCTAACTTATGGAACTTATTCATTCCTGGGAAACACGCCATTTCCATGCTGGGAGGGCTCTCATTCGCCCACCATGCCATCACCTCGCCGCTTCATCATGCCAGGCGCCATGTTTAAAGTCCAGCTGCATGCATACATCTCAGTGCTTCCAGCCCATGACTACTGCAGGGAAGATTTCCATGAAAAAGAAAAAGACTGCAGCCCCCAGGTTTAATGACACGTTACTAGAATGTCATTTGGATGCCGTGGAGGCCCACCGTGATGTCCTCTACTCCCGCTCTGGCTGTAGGACGGGCAGTGGCATCCAGCAATGGCAGGCAGTGGCAGTGGTGGTCAGTGCCAATGCTGCACAGAAGAGGTTGGTCATCCAATGCAGAAAGAGGATGAGTGACTGCAGCCATGCTGTCAGGGTAAGGCAGCCATATTATCACTCTAAACTCACACACTCAAGCCCATCACACATTCATTGGCATCTCACTCACTGCCAGCTCAAGAGACATCACCACCCATTCTCACACATATACCTTCATGTCCATCTGGCCTCATCTCCCCTGGAGACTGCCTCCTCAGCCCTCACCACCCTGAGGCCACTTGCATAGATCAATATGTGCCCTGACATACACCCCGGGTTACCCTCCATTCCCTGTACAGCCCTCGTCCTGCAGCCTCTCCTCTTGCCTGAGGCCACTTCTCCCCCATCCCCAAGCAAGCCCTAGCCCTGCAGCCATTGAAAAGCTGCCCACATATAGCTGATCTGGTAGATAGAGGCCTACCCATGAGCCCTCTAAAAGTGATGTGGTGCTGTCTGTGAAGCCTGGCGTTGATGACTGCGAGTGCTGACCGAAGCAAGGTAGGCAAACATACCTTGAAGTCCTGAGTGAAGTGCAGCCCGCCAGGTGCACGTTGCTTATGTGCTGTTGTGAAACCTGTTAGCGTGTTTCCCCGCCGACGTGGGCGGACAATCCAGCGAGGCGGGGTGAGTCCAGTAGACTGGCCTTATAATGATATGCTGATGTATTACAATGAGGTTCCCGACGTCTGGTGGCGGGAAATGCAGCCTGCCATTGGCGGGCTGTGCAGACAATTACAAACTGGTTTCACGCTGCTGTGAAACCAATTGCGCCATATTGTCCGCTCATGCCACCAAGCACGCCCGGAAAATCCCGGCCTTTGACACAGAACCAGAGACACCACAACCTTGAGTTGATTCGAGGTATTTCTACAAGTGAGTTTATTTTATTTTAAGCGTGTGAGAATTTACGAAATCTGTTGTGATTTTATATAGTAGTAGATAGAAGTTACCTTCTAAGCATGCAAGATTAAAAAGTTAAATTCTACTATTTGTTTTTGTAAATATATTCAAAGTTGTAAGAAAGGCTTTTAAAAAATTTAATTCCATTTGGCGATTTGGATGCCAAGGAAAAACAAAATCCACAGGATTGTTTTTAGTTGTCAAAGGATACCATAAAAAGGCACAGGAAAGGCAATAGGAGGTAATTTGTGAGTCAATGGATATCACATTTGAGGTTGCTGAAGATGATATTTTAAATCTGAATTATATTGCCTGAGGAACAGGGTTCATATTTTAAAATATAAATGAAGCATACAGGTACATTTTACCTGTTCACTATTATTATAAATATTTTGAAAAGCCTTTAAAGAAATGTGGGAAACCTGCCATATTGTGTTTAATTTGTCTGAGTGCTTGCTTTTTGATTTCAGGTCAAAAACTAACATTTTAAGCTGGCTCAGTGACTACTTGGATTAAAATGGAGATTATGCATCTAAATGCTACCTTTTATAAATTAGGCTTACTATATCCCTGAAAAACTAGATGTAAGCACTGATATTAATTGTGTAATGCTTTTTTGTTCAAGCCACTCTGGCTCACTTAATTAATTTTTTCTCATGTAGGAGAAATACTAGTCAAGCTACATTAAAAATATGAGGGGGTGGGCGGGAGTTGGGGTTGGCAGAGCGTCAGTGTTAAGGACATATTCTTAATTCAACCTGCAACCATCCTATTTTTCCAGCATTACATCAAATGCTTGAACTCACTTGTATTTTTTGTTGTATTTGCTTTATCTGCAAAAAGAAAAATCTATAACGCTGACAGAAATTTATTGAATTACCTAAGTACTTCCCTTGGATCCATTTTTGGTTTATGGTGTCATGCAGTGGTTGATTTATTTAATGTACAGGTGGCCTCTGAGCAAAGTAAATATCACAAGCATATTATTGAAATAATGTTGTAACCAGATGTCATTACGCACTTGGAATGAATTATGCGAAAATGAGATGATTCTATAAAGTTACAAATTTGCAACTGCCACAAGTATTCTTGAGCTCAACCACAATCATAGGTAGTCTGAACATCTCATTTTAAGGGCGCTGACTCATGCTTTCCTATAACTACCTACATGACAGCATAAGTCAGAAGGGTAAAAGTAATACCCCGTCACTATTTGTGGCCATGTCTTCAGCAGCCAAGGCACAAAGCTCTTGAATTTCCTCCCTAAACTTCTGCACCTCTCTTCCTCTCCTTCCTCCTTTAAATCCCTCCTTAAATTTACCTCTTTACCAAGCTTTTGGTCATTTGCCCTAATATCTGCTTATCTGGTTCAGTTCCAAATTTTTGATTTATAATTCCCCATGAACCATTTTGGGATATTTGACTGTGTTAAAGGCACTATATAAGAACAAGTTTCTGTTGTTGTTATTGTCCTTAGTTCAATGGTACATTTTCATTTTTAGAAATGATGCAAAAGTAATGAAAATAATATGCGGCCCCAAATCAGGAGATAATCTCCAACAAACTAATTTATATATCCTCCTGCATTGCATCCTTCTTGCAGCTCTTTTCTGGACCTCACTGTTTCACAGCTTTTTGCTTCAAGATAAGTTTGTGCCTGTTTGTGTCTCATTGTTTTATCTTTTTCTGTGTATAGCAAGAAAAGGAAGGTCTGTTGGATTCCTTACTGAATGCCCAGGACCAAGGGTTTCCCACTGGGTGTGAAGCATTATGGCTTACTGGGACAAACCAACAAACTGTTTATTATATAAAGCTTATTTCATAAGAAAAAATATCAAAGCAAGCTAATTAATAATTAAATGACCTGTCGTCTCAGAACCCCATTTTTAATTTGCATGAATACACTGTGCTTTAAACCATATGACAGAAGTGTTTATTTCATTACCGACTTTGTTCAATCTTTAATTAAAATGATTCCATTTGTAATTTAAAAACATGTCTACCTCAATATGCTCAACATGATGACTGGAAATTAAGCTGAAGTATTTTTGGATCACAATTTAGGTAATTTCTTAGCCTTTTTAGGTTCTATCTTTGTCACCTGAAATGGGTGCTGTGAACAAAATAATGTGACCCAACTGGGAGAGCCAAAGCTAGCCTGGAAATAAGGGGTTGAGCAACAGCTGTGGGTAATTGGGATACTGTGGAGTTGGGCAGCATTTCTATTCTTCCAGCCCACACAAACATTTAAAGAATTAGCTATTTATTTTGTGGCCACTGCTTAGGACACAGCCTAAAGAGCCTTCATGGAGCAGGCATAAAGCTTGCTTTGTTCCACACAGCCCAATTTGATAGAGGAGTCCTGAAAACAGATATACAGCCTTCATTTAAATATGCAAGCTACCTAATAGGTGTTTCTAGTCCATCACCAGAGATAAATGAAAAACTGCCTGACTAATCACTTGTAAAATAGGCTCAACAAGATCCAATCTCTACCCCAATACCTTCAGCATTTTAGTAAATGCCATTGGAATTTTATTTAAAAATAACATTTTAAAATTCCTTGCTTGTCCCCTAATTAACCTTGTTTATTCCTATTATAAAACAAGTCCTTTGTAGGGAACTTTTTCAATTCATATTCAGCCTATTCGTCTGTCAACCCTTGCATTCATGTAGTGCAATGACCACCTCTCCTGTAGCCAGAGAGTGATAGCATCTCGTGACAGTGAGAAGTGTTGGTCCTTACAACCTGGCTTATCATTTGGTTATAGGAATGTTGGCCATTCCTATCTGAGATTTGGAGTGGGTTATAGACAAGCTGCAAAAAACTGAATCGTCACGAGAAAGAACAGGAACTGTGGAGATGGATTCTCCACAGAGACCAACCCAGCTTTCATATTTCAGTTAAATGGTCAGTTTTGGTGTACAGCAGATCACAAACAATTTTTTTCCCAAAAACCTCATTTCAACAGGAATGAGTATTCCAACAGAAAAGCAAAATACTGCATATATTGTAAATCTGAAAGAAAAACAGAAAATGCTGAAAATACTCAGCAGGTCTGAAGTCATCTGTGGAGAGAGAAACAGAGTTAACAGGCAAAATCTTCTCACTTAGTCCCTGCCAAAATAGCGGGAGCATTAGCCAGTTGAGAACCTGTTGGACTTTTCAGCTCGCTTTGCCAATGTTCTTTAGCTGAGCTGTGGCATTAGCACCCATCTCCAAGTTCCCTGGCCAATCACGGAGGGTGGGCCGGATTATGCGTTGGATCTCTCAAAGGAAGGATTTTTAATTAAAGGGACCACGGCACAGGTTAGATTGGCTCAACTGGACTTGTATTGTTGAGGCTGCAGAAACTATAAGAGGAAACCTGGGAAGACCGTCTCCCAGGTTTGTCACTTGTAACTGGAGGTCCTCCTGTGAGATCTAAGGGACTGCAATATGGTGATCTTTCCCAAGGACGGGAGGCAGAGGACAGCCTCTCAAACCAACTAGATGTGGATAGAAGTGGCTGAGGAAGTCAACAGGAGGAGCGTGTCCCCCCATCCTGGAGACAGTGCATCAAGAGGATCCAGGACTTCAGGAGGGTGGGAAAGATGAGCGGCATAACAGTTTCAGGTGCAAAGCCCCATATTCCGACTTTTCCAACATTCTCCTGCACAGCAAGTCTCAGACTAAAATACGTTGCAGCTGCACCCATTCCTCAGTCCCAAGGCACCTCACACCCCCATCTGAGCAGACCACATTCACACTAATATTCAGCCTATTTTCCACTTTCATCCAAGCTTCAGTCAACCACCACAAATAGTGTTCTTCCCTGCTACCTACACAAGCTGCTGATTATACGTCATAGAGAAGTAGGGACCCAGTGGGTATGGGAGTTGTGGCCCTTTAATTACTGACAGCTTGATGCCAACTAACACAGATCTTGTTCGAGGAGGTGCAAAATGTCAGCTGTGACCTGCAGTGAAAACCTCAGCCTCCTGAGGCACTAGTGGTCGCACATGTTGAGAAAGCTGATCCTCTGCCTCAGACTCTGTATTGGGGGTCTTGCCTCCATGGAGAAGCATTTTTGTCTCCACCTCCTCTGCCCTGTGGAGTGGCACGTGATTGAGGAGGAGGCATTTGGAAGTGGTGCTTGTATTGCTCCTGCTGCTGATGATGTTGTTGGTGTTAGTATTGCTGCTCCCCTTGTTTCCCTTCAGAGGTGGAAGGTGGGGCTGCATAAAGTGCTCCCAAGCCATGATGAAGGCTGGTGGCAGGGAAGTGCAACTGAAGGTGAATGCAGGGCAAGGAAGGTGAAGTTGCCAATAATCTGTCAAACACTTAAAGTACTATTAGAGAGAAGTGCTGTGAGTAGCAGACTCTCACCCAGCCAAGGCTGCAGCTTTTCAGTTTCACCGATCAAAGATTTCCCAGCCTGTCAATTTCACTGATCAAAGGGTCCCGTGATCATTGTTGAGGTCATCAGCCTGAAACTTTAATTCTATTTCTCTCCATCAAAGCTGCCTGACCTACTGAGTATTTCCAGCATTTATTGTTTTTATATTAAAGGATCCCAGTTTGTCAGTTTCACTGATTAAAGGCTTCCCAGCTTGGCAGTTTCACTGAAGAACCACTTCCCATTGTGCACTCACCTCAGTGACCCTGGCATGTAGCTGACAGCTTGGGAAATTGGTCCACTGGCTGTTAAAGCCAGAATCTTTGGTTAATGAGCTATTTGAATATTTAAATTACTCACCTGACAGCTGCACAGGATTCCCTGCTAGCCTTTAACTCTGCCCCAGTGAAACCCAGAAGGGGGCAGGATGATGTTGGGCTCCTGACCGGACTCAATTTTAGGGAATTTTACTCGCTGCATACACCCAAACCTGTCTCCTCTTGCCTGGGAAAATCCCGCTCCACCATTTTATTTTGATTACCTTTCAAGAGAACTGTTCATTTAAAACGAATATCCCCTTTGTTGTGAATGCCTTCAGAACCAGTAATTATTAACAACTTGGCTAATTTTTCCCAGAACAACCCAAAATTTCTGGGCACTGGAAAGGTTGGAAAGCCTGCCTATCACCTGCCAAAGGATGAGAATTTAGCATGTAACGCAGTTCTGCCAAGATATTCCTTGTGTAATTAGCACAGTGAATTCTGGTTGGGGAAGATAGGGAGAAACTTTTGCCTGTTCGCCTCGGTACCTGGGAAGTTCCAAGGATACCTTTGATGTCCCATGCATTGTGTCTTTGTAAGGCACAGTGAAAGTCTTGCCAGTTGGGTGCCAGTGTGCATTCCGATGAGGATCTTACAGAGGCGCCAAGACTGCAACAGAGGAAGAAAAGTGATCAGAGAGGAGACTGTCTTCAGGAAAAAAAGCCTTGCCAAACCTCAGTTTGGCCTCTCGGAAGAATGAGCTGGTTGCCTTTTACAGGCAGGAGTCATCCACCTCAGATATGTTGATGATCCTCTCTCTGCAATTTGGGATGGGGTCTGTATTGACCTTCATGGGTAGCTCCAAGTTCTGTTCTACCACACTCGTGGAATTTCAGGATCTATATTTTTGTGTTTATTATATTGGCCAGCCACAGCAAACAACACTGACACCTCATTGGATGAATCTTACATAATAGGCTATTAATAATAAGCACATTAATTAGTCTGCCTAGAAAAATGGGGTTAAATGGGTGTAATATCAATTTTCTCTTTTGCTTTATTTGCAAAGTGGCTTATGCATATCTGAGTTAAAGTCACTATATACTTTATTTAAAATCTAGCCGGCAGTAAACAAATCGAGTAAATTTTGTGAAACACTACACCTGATGTTGGGCGTGACTCAACAGGGGCATGGATCAGAGTATTTGGTACAGAGACTTGCAAAATTTCTGCTATCATTTCACCTTCTATGGAAAGTGATATAATAAGGATGGCACCACAAATTGGTGCTGAAAGAAACCAAAATAACATCATTTTAATAATTCCTGAGAAGTAACATGTAATCCAATTCCACATTCCTATATCCAGTTCTATGTTCAATCCCTACAATGCTTTTGACGAGGAAACAAACTCAGTAAGACATAGGCCTGCACTCAGCTGAAAGTTGTGCATCCCACTAAATACACTCCTATAGTTCTCATCTTCTCTTTCTAGTCTGCACTGAATAAAACTTTCAAAGTACGTCTGTCTAAACTTGCCACCTCATTCAGCAGTCAGACAATTGAGAGGTTTTAACTCTGTGTTCATGTGGTATATACTGTGCACAAATTTGGTTTTCAATTACCTTGAAAAAAATTGCTTCATACTTATTTTCCCTTATTCTGAAAGGAGCTTTTCTTGCAGCTTCAATTGGTCTTATTGAATAACTTCAATTATTTATTGGGTGTTGTGCTTTGAATGATTATGATTGCAGTGAATCTAACAGTGAAGAAATACAGTGATCTAAGAAATTGAAAAAAATTACAAGGGTTCTGCAGAGGGCCTATAACCATCGGCAATGAGTGTGCCTTATTACAAGGCACTGTTGATATGATAGATTAGAAGATCGGCATGTCAAAAGTGTCACGACATTGTATGGGAGAAGTTAGAAGTCCTATAGTGTACTGAGAAGGATGTGTAACAATATCTGTAGAACAGGTCTAAGAAAGTGGGACAGACTCTCATATTCTGCTAACTGATTGAAAGCTTTGACAAGGAAAGGAGTAAAGGTCTGGTTTAGCTATGGATATAGAAATGTGGGCAACGTGGTGGTACAAGAGGTAATTGAAAATGGATGGACTGAATATGCTTTAGTTATTAATAATAATTCATAATTAATTATTTCTATGTTTCTATGGAGTGTGACAGAAATCAATTGAAGATTGTCCAATAACTCCACAGGGAAATGTAATAACAGCGAGGATTCTCCAGTTTTCTCACCATACATTGCTTCAGTTTTGACACAGTTAATTGGTTTATATACAACATTATGTTCAAAAAGTTTTTTTTTTCTTTTGCAGACTGTGAAAGGATTCCAGTGAAATACCTCAGGTGGGGAGATCCTGAGCCTATTGCTGCAGTTGTCTTTGCCTGTCTGGGTCTCCTGGCCACCATGTTTGTAATGTTTATATTTATGGTGTACCGGGATACTCCTGTGGTCAAGTCATCCAGCCGGGAACTTTGCTACATCATTTTAGTGGGAATCTTTCTCGGCTACCTGTGCACCTTCTCTCTCATCGCCAAACCCCAAAAGATTTACTGTTATCTTCAGAGAATCGGAATTGGTCTGTCCCCTGCGATGAGCTACTCCGCCCTCGTGACAAAAACCAATCGGATTGCAAGAATCCTTGCTGGCAGCAAGAAGAAGATCTGCACCAAGAAGCCCAGGTTTATGAGTGCTTGTGCCCAGCTAGTAATTGCCTCGATGCTGATATGTATTCAGTTAGGGATAATTGTTTCCCTTTTCATAATGGAACCACCGGAAGTCATTTATGATTACCCAACTATCCGAGACGTCAAGCTGATATGTAACACCACCAACATAGCCGTGGTTGCTCCTCTTGGATACAATGGCCTGTTGATTTTAAGCTGTACCTTCTATGCTTTTAAAACTCGGAATGTTCCTGCCAATTTCAATGAAGCCAAGTACATTGCATTTACCATGTACACCACCTGTATCATATGGCTCGCCTTTGTACCCATCTACTTTGGAAGCAACTATAAGATCATTACCATGTGTTTCTCTGTTAGTCTAAGTGCCACGGTGGCATTGGGCTGTATGTTTGTTCCAAAGGTGTATATCATCTTGGCTAAACCAGAACGGAATGTGCGCAGCGCATTTACCACATCCACTGTTGTCCGAATGCATGTTGGTGATGGGAAGTCATCCTCTGCTGCTAGCCGTTCCAGCAGTTTGGTAAACCTATGGAAAAGGAGGGGATCATCAGGGGAAACTCTAAGGTAAGAATAAGGAGTGTTAGATTGTGATAACATGAACCAAATCGCAAATTTGCTAAAATATTCATTGTGCACTGATATTGATTATGCTGTATGCTCTATCTCATTTTGCTCTGGGTGTATATCTATTGATAGGTGGAAATTAGACAAGCATACATGCAAAAAGGTATTTTTAAATTTTTGATGACATTCGCCCAAGATTATGTTGCAGAATATTTTCATACAAATGTTTACCGCACTGGTTTCAAATTCTCTTCACCACAATTGTAGTGGTGGCAGTAACCCACTTACTTTAAATTAGCTTACATGTCTACTATATTATAAATGGATTGCAAAATTTGCTATAAATATTTAACAGGATACCAGGGGAAAGACTTTTATGTGTATCAATTTCATTAGTTACACAGAATGTATTTCCATCATGAAACAACCAGATTACGTTTACCGATGATTAAAATATTTTCCAAACTACCCAACCCTGATGGAACCCAATCAACTCTTTGTGGCACACTGTAATCTGATATGTGAACCGGGCAGATCTGGGACATTATTGTGGATTATCCAATGACTGGCTGGCTGGTTAGCGGAACCTGGAGAAGCAAAGCAGTCACTGGGAGTGGGGATCCTTTCCACCTGGTTCCAGATAACCCTGCAAGTCAGTAGTTCAACTGTAAGGAGTTCCTGCTGAACAGGTAATGGAAAGTTTACCAGCGTGGGGTTTTACTTAGTTAAATTATGTCACTTAGACACACATTTTGAGATAGATTTAATTTTCATTACTCAAGCAGTATCTCAGCATTGCAATTGGCCTCCCCTGATATAATCTACCTAGCTGATTTCCTTTCCCCTGATATAATGGACCAGAACACTGGGCGGAATGTGTAATGGATGCGTGGCTGATCCACAATACTGATATTACGTTCCCATAGTGAAAGTTAAATTCTACCTCTAAGTGCCTACACCTTGGTTGCTGGCAACCTGCACCTACATTTTGTGGAATTGTGCAGTTTCATGGGGAGACCATGTACACCCCATACCGGATATAAAGAAACTGAAGGAGGAATTTAATGTTGGCGATGGGGGTCTCACCTGCTGGCTGGAGAACCAGCAGGGAGTCCCATGTTGCCTTCGTTGGGGAAGGCCAGCCGGAATTAAGTATCCATCAGGCACTTAACTGGTCTGTGTGTGGCTATCCCTGGGATTTAAGGCTGCAGGGGCGGCGGTCCCGTCCCTTCAAGAACTGCCAGAAATGGAGTTCAGTGATTGGTTAGCAGATCTCCATTGCCCATCAGCACCACTGGGAGCAGTGGCTGCTGCCGGTAATGCACCCACCAGAGCCCTAGGATCAAGGGGAGGCCCAGGCCACAGGTGAGTGAGGACCGGGTGGGGTGGGGTGGATGGGGTCGCTGGGGAGGTAGTGGGAGGAAGGAAGAGAGTCGGCAGCAAAGGCAGGGATTGGATCTCAGCAGCTGGCTCCCTTTTCGCAACTCCCCTGCTTGCCACTGGTTGAATACCAGTCCACGAAAGCTTGTCATCCACGAACCTTCCTACCTTGGACTTAAACAGGTGGAGGCGATAAGGCAGCATGCACCCCACCCTGCACTCTCCTGTCTGGTTAAATGCCCCACCCCCACCAAAACTCACCAAACCAAACTCACCACTGGAGGGCATTAAACCCACCCTGTAAGTCTGGATTTTTCGGTAGTTTGGTCTGGAAACTTTTAACCAAGGGTTTCAATTTTTGCAGACACCCAGCTGACGAAGAGAAATTTTAACAACATCATTTGTAAACCTCCTGTTATTCACAGTGTGTATTATAAGGTGGTTTTGCGGGCTATATTTACAGGTTCACTGCTATATTTACAGTTGCAGCACTGTTCCAGAGTCCTCCTACAGGGAGTAATTTACTTAGAAAAGGTCAGAGCTTTATCTTTACTAAGATTACATAAAAAGCAAGATTACATAAAATACAAGTTGAATATCTGTTAATAAAAGTGAGTTATGAAAGCATTATCAAACATACCAAAGAAAGCCAAATTCACAGTGCTTCAGTTTGAACCTCAAAATGGATCTCTGCTCCATTGGATATTTCCATTTTCTAAACCAATCTTAATGGGGTTGCTAAATCAATGTTAATTGTACTGAATTATGGCAGTTTTGTATTGCTGAGAGTTAGGTTGGGATTAATCCAAATTCAGGACTCTTATTAGCATCAGATAATTTAATTCTGTCTGAATAATTCAAAGTCAAGACCGAAGGGTAAAGGGATATTACTCTCATCTACTGCACATTAAAACCTCTCAGTTATTTATAAAACAGTTCCATAATTTATACCATTAAATTGCATAATTCCAGTTTCTACTATAATATAAAACCTGACATGAAACAGTTGTAAAATATTGCCATGAAAATATGGGGCAATACCTTAGTTTGAAAATCTTTCATTCTGATCCATGCATTGTGTTCTGCCCTAGCACAGATCCTAATATGTGGCTCACACACAAGATACTTGAACCACTCAATAAGGAAGAGTAATTGAGGTTGTCTTCCTCAGTTTCATCCTTGATGTACCTCCTCCTAAGTGGCCTACAATCCAAGGTGAAAAAGCTCCACCTGTCCTTTATGTAGGTTAGAGGAGAAACCCATTGGATGCAAGGACCCCCCTCATTAACTCTTTGCCCAATATTCAGAGCCAATATCATGGTATTTGTTGGGACTGTCTGGAGTGGGTTTAAAGCCAGTTCTTCTGATTCAAAAGCTTACTGCTGCTGAACCAGTGGGTACTCTATCCAGACACAAGTACCCTGCCGGATGTCATATTTTAGTCTTCGCTATCAGTCTGGAGTGGGGCTGGAACACTTCACCTTCTGACTCAGAAGGAGGAATCCAATCATGAAGCCAAAGGCTCACTCCTTTTGTAATGGCATTGATGTTTAAACTGTGTGCAAAATTAAATTTGAAGCTTGCCTTCTGAAAGTCTGATAAACACTGACATAATGCATGATTTCCAATGTGACTTTTATGAACCAACTGTGCATATGGCACCAACAGCTAGTGTTATGTGAGTCCCTCCTCTGAACTTATGAGACACGGCAGTTATTGAAAATGAACAATTAGATGGCAGGTTCCCTACGACACTATTTCAATGGCTACACTCTTCAGTCAGAATGTGTAACTGGAACTCTTTAACTCAATAGAATCAAATTAACTACTAATAAATTTGAGCATCACAGGCCCTTGGGATGAGACTCCAAGCACCCGGCACTGATAACTGGATGCGTCCTTCATTTAAAATTAAATAAAACTTTCAGGGAATTGACAGACGAAATCATAAATTTTATCTGCTTTTAATTAATTTAAATGTATCCAGGGAATTTTCTCAGCTGCCAATATCTGCCTCTTCCTCACCTTTGCAGACTATTACATGTCCTATACAAAACTCATATGACTCATGATTTTAACACAAGTTTATTTTCTAGCTGTTTAAATTCAATTAATGTCAATCTTAAGACATTTATTTCAAATGCAATTACTGTCAAAGTAGCCTTCCCGTCTGTTACTTCCCCTATAGCACTCGAACTATTGAGTTGTCAACACATCGGCTTGACTGTTCTATATAAAGGCTTCATTACATCATTCACGTTATTATGACAGTTTCAAACTTTTAATCAATAGCTTTCCTGCCAAGGGAGTCCACAGCTACAGTATAAGGATCTAGATTAAATCTAAACTAGCAAGATGACCCCAAAACAAAGGGTGCCACTTAGCAATGGAAAAATGTCAGTATAACTCAAGTCAGGTTCTGATCTGAACCCAGCACACAGCAATGAGACTCCTTTGGAGACACCATTACAGACTGCATTGTTGGAAGCTTAATCACAATTTTCTTTCAATCTTTTAAACAAGTGGATACTCTCTCCTGTATTGCGAAAACAATTTTCCATAGGGCCTATGGGCGGAAGTTTACCTAAATAGACCCATATGCACTTGGGGTGGCGGGGGGAGCGCCATTAGCGGGTGAGGAACCCATTTGTTATTGAAGCGAGCTTTGCCGTGATTCTTTAACTCAGGCACAACATTTGTATCTTGCTTTTGGGTTTCCTGAACATTTAGAGGGAAAGGGTGGGTGGGTTGATGCATCAAATCTATCAAAAGAAGGATTTCTAGTTAAAGGGACCCCAGCAGGGGGTTAGAATGGCTGAACTGTACATTGATTCCTATGGTTTCAGCAACCACAGAAAGGAAACTTGGGAAGGCTGTTCCTTGGTTGGTGTTTCCCAAAGATAGAACGAAGAGGCCAGCCTTTCAAAGCAACCAGGCCTGGATGGAAGTGGCCAAGGAAGTGAACAACAGGCCCTGTAGATTGGTTGAAGCAGGTGGCAAGGATATATTTAAGGGGAGAATGATACATACATGAGGGAAAAGATTTGGGAGCTGAGTGGCAAGGGTTACTTAGACTGGAAGACGCATAGACAAGTTGGATGGAATGGCCTGTTTGTGTTTTGTAGGTTCTAATTAATTCCATAGAGACTTTCAGACAAGGTGATGGGTTAACACAATGATCACATAGCTGTCCAATAAAAAAACAAGTTTGAAACAGCAACGGCATTTAAATTGATGTTTTCTCTGAAGTGAATTGAAACTATGGCTGGAATCTTTCATTCTGGAGTTTAAGTTCAGTGGCAGGCACGGAAGTGGGAGTGATTCCCACTGTGGAGTTGGATGGCATGTGCGATCTTGTGTTGTTCAACGCATTACATATGCATCCACAAGGAGCTCACCACATAGTCGGTACTGGAGATCTTCAAGCCACTGACTGGCCAGCACTCTCACAGGTAGGAAATTCAACCTGACCACAATGGGGACCGCAACAGCAACCAGATAATAATTAAAACAGAAAGTGCTGGAAAAACTCATCCAGACTGGCAACATCTGTGGAGAGAGAAATAGAGTTAATGTTTTGAGTCCAATATGAGTCTCTTTTGGAAGAATCATATTGGACTCAAAACATTAACTCTGTTTCTCTCTCCACAGATGCCACCAGACCCACTGAGTTTTTCCAGCACTTTCTGTTCATATTTTAGATTTCTGCAGTATTTTGTTTTTATAGCAAACAGATAAGTGTCTGATTGGCATTAAATCAGGTCGGTGGGGGCTCAAAATAGCCACAGTGGGGTTGCCACTGGCTCTCCAGCCAGTCAATGGGCCCACTCTTGCGAGCATTAAATTCCACCCTATTAGTGTTTCTGCTTGATGTTATTTTGCTGCTTTGTATATCAAAAATGAAAACTTAAATGTTTTCAAGTATCTAAATGTTCTTTCAGCTTAATGATAGTTTCTGTATCTTTTAGAACTTAAGGGAAATAAAATAGCCTAAAATTAACTTTTAGGGAAATATTTCAAATACATTCATGACCCAAATCTGAACTCTGACTCAAAAGCTGTCAGGTTGTATAATGTGAGGTCTGTTGATTGTTTGTCCTATGTTGTTGCCTATGGTCATAGCTATTTTCTATCTATATTTTATCTTATTAGGTCAAACAAAACAAAATAATGCCAATAATAAAAGGACTGCTGCACATCATGCAAACCAGGTAGTGTTTTTTCATGTGCTGCAGCATGAAGAAACTAGAGAAACAAATGATTCTACACATTTTTTCCCCGATCTCCCCACCACGAGGCCTCCAACACTGTCCCACTCCCCCCACTCAGGACCTGACCTCCCACCAGGATTGGCAGCCTCCTCTAGTAGACTGGCAATCCAAGCACCACCACAGCAACCAGGAGCATTCATCAACTGCAAGAGATTTCATTTTTTCAATGTTCAGCTGTTTGAAACCACAAGAAAAGGTTCATGCAGCTCTATGCCAGAGTCCCTGGGAGCTGCCATGAAGCTTTTGTACTGTGGCAGCGCAACACCCCACCATGTTCATATCTGGAACCACCCTTAAATGTTAGCTGCTAGACAACAAAGGATATTAATTTCAAACCGGACTGATGGTACCCATGAGAAATCCAACAAATGAATAATAATATTTTTACAGTGCCAGTCATATGACAACCAGATGTGCCATTGAACCAGCTGCCAACATGCTCAAGATGCTCTTCTGCTACCTGGACTGGTCTGGAGGTGCCCTTCAGCAGTCGTCATCAAGGGGCTCTAGGATAATTGTTGTGTGCTGTGTTCTGCACAACACTGTCCATGGGCTAGAGTTGGAGGTGGATCAAACCATTCATCATCTGATGAGATTCCAATGAAGAGGAGGAGAGCAAGGAGGACGAAGATGAAGATGGGCCACCAAAGCCCGACGATCCAATCACATTGCTGCTTGGGATGCCAGATATGCCCTAATAGTTCGACGGTTCATTTAGTCACTCACATTCTTACATTCCCTGTCCCTCCCGTCCACTAATTCCACTGACAAAAAGTAAGCAGCCATCTACCTATTGCCTGTGCACCATCTGGTCTCAAAGTATTCATGTCCTCATATTTATCATCAATCACTTGAAAACCTCAGTTGGCAGTCACCAGGCAAGAATAGTGAACGCGGGAAAGTGAAGCAATTTAATAAATTTTATGTGAATAAGTAAGTAAGTGAAATTTACTAACACAGCATTTTCATAAGCACTCGTGTGCAGACACTCAGCGAACCACAAAGCTTTTCAGTTCCTTTCCCTACCACTCCTGCATCGTGAAATCCCTGTGGCTTTAGCAGAGGTAGATGAAGACTGCTCTGTTCCTTGCTCTGACTTCTGAGACTCTCATGTCAATGACCTGTTGGTTTTGGAGCCTGTCAGGGCCCTGCCAAAGATTGTTCCACCTATGCAGGGGCAGACTCAGCCATTGAGAGGAGGCAGCATGTTGAATACTGGTTGAGGGGAAATGCAATGGGTGGGATGTGGGAAAGCTGTGAATGGAGTTCCCACTTCCGTGTCTCTTTTTAACCATCTTCCCTGTCATGCGCACGTCCTATAAACTTATCAGGAAGATGGGCACTACCTTTTTTTAAAAAACAGTGTGGACTGGACAATTTACCTTAACAAAATTGACAACAGAGGATTAGGTGACTTTTTTAGTGGTTCTGTACAGACAAGAATTAACTCATGTCTGAACATGCCTCTATAAAGTCATTAAAATGTAAACGTCCTTGTGGAGGACCTTCAATTGAAGAGAATACAGGATGCAACAAGATCACTTGGGGAATTTACAGGTACTATTGTCTGGACATTTACAGAAACTCAAATATAATGGTCACCCTAGATTTCGTGTCTGCAAACTTGAAATCTACAAAGTGGGGTGTGAAGGAACCATTTTATCACAAACAGGTTTGACCAGCTGCCATTCATTGCCCATTGTGTGACATTGCCTTATGATGTTGAATCATTTGTGTGGCAATGGAATCCATCTATACTGTTATCACTTAACTGAAACTGGCTGGAGATAGCCAATATCCTATTAATCCACAAGTTCAGTTTGAGACCAATACTGACATAGGAAGAGATCTCACCCAGCAAAAGGAAGGAACCCTGCCTCAGAAAGAAAGTCACCTCAGGCAGTGAAGAGGAGATAATTCATTTTACTTGTAAGACTATATTTCTTCATTAAACCAAGAGAGAATCCTTAAGGCCTGCAATGTTTTAATCACCATCTTAAGGACAGTTTAAAGAAGTGATCTGTTTCCCTGTTAGTAATTTAAGTGCATGTTACATTTTTAGAAAACATCTTTCTGTGTGTGTGTGCTTGTGTGTGTGACTGTGCTTGTGTGTGTGACTGTGTGAATGAAGTGTGGGTGTTGTATACATTTTTGGGTCTTGTGAAAAATAAATGTTTATCCTTTCTTTTGATTCAAACTTACCGGAAAGCCTATTTTGTGTTTGTTCTTTAAAGTCACAGCACTCAAGGAGGTTAAAACACTCCTCTAAAATATATCTTGCTGCGATCGGCCAAGAGGTGAGAAAAAGGGGATTTTATCCCGCATCTCTCCCTATCGGTAACATCCTTCATCTAGGCCAATAGCATATCACTCCTACCACAGTGTGGGAAAATAGCCTGGAGCAGATTAGTGATGACTTGTAAGGTACCTCAGCTTTATTACTGGGCCCCAATGTTTTCATGCCTGACATTTTTCCACTGAGCAAGCAAGCAGTCACAGTTGAATGTAGGGAGGTCGTGCAAACCCAAAAGTTAGGTTACACTGTTGTGACTGAAGCTCTGGTAGCTGTGAAGAAGATGATGACCCATAGCCCAAACAAACTCAGAATAGACAGGGGTCTTCCTGGTCTATATAGCTCATCTACTCAACCTCATTTGTGAAGTATTATGAGGTGAGCCAAGTCTTCTGATTTTATAGAATTTCTGCTGCCACCAAACCACAATGTCTTCCTCTTCGAGGTACTGTCCAGGCCTTGGATGTTTCCATAGCAGCCTTCTGTGTCACTTCATTTTTTTAAGGATTAGATTGGGAGCAAGTTGTCCATTGTTGCAGCTCTCCTATTTAAACTTGGCTTACAGTCCTTTACAGGTAGCAACTTTCACCCCTGTCTCTAGTAACAGAGCATTACAGGTCCCATGTTGTTTATTGGTAATAAAAACATAGAAACATACAAAGATTTGTGGCACAGAGGAAGGCCATTCAGTCCACCATGTCAGTGCCAGCTGAAAAAGAGTTGTCCAGCCTAATCCCACCTTCTAGCTCTTCACCTATCGCCCTGTAGGTTAAAGCACCACAAGTGCATATCCAAATATTTTTCAAATGTATTGAGCATTTCTGCCTCTACCACTGTTACAGGTAGTGAGTTCCAAACCCCCACCATCCTCTGGTTGAATAAATTATTCAACTCCCCCTTCTCGTGATTATTTTAAATCTATGTCTCCTGGTTATTGACATTTCTGCTGATGGAAATTGCTGCTTCCGATCCATTCTATCTAGGCCCCTCATAATTTTATACATCTCAGTTAAAGATTCCCTCAGCCTCCTCTGCTCAGAAGAAATAAACCAAAAATCTCAGTCTGTATTTAACTGTGACTGCTTTCCACCTTTAGGAAAGGACATCTGTTCCTGTTTCCTGTTCTAATATGCATTATTTTACATTTCACATTAATATCCATCTGCCATATGAATGTAGTACAGTGTATTTGTACAGTCCTGATATCAAAATCACTCTTTGCTTCAGGGAAGCAATTTCACTAATAACTTACTGAGTGTAATCTTAGTTTTATGCATTAATGGAAATACAAATTGGGAGTGAAGTAATATGGGCTGCCGATTTGCTTTCATTTGTTTTACATTGTGATTCAAAGTTAAAATTACCCAATTTGTGTTCAAAGACGGTCTGGTATTCCACAGATAAATGCTAAAATACAGGCCCCAGTGTGAATTCCGACGAAGCCTGACAATTGCAGTTCAATTATTTAACTTATATAAACTGATAAAAATTGTGTATGAAGAAAATGTTGAATGTACAGTCAGTGGAGTTAGATGTTAAAACTGAGTCTGGAGAGCAGAGTCTAGGCTGACTGTGACTGTTCTGGCATTGTGCCTAGCTATGATCACTCTCCAGGTGAAGTCTATAGCTCTCCAGGCACAACTGCGTATTGCTTTTAAGAGCAGTGACAGCAACGGTCAAACTGAATACTTGTAATTATTTGAGTTTCTCCAGCTGTAAGATATGGCTGATAGGAATACCAATGTGTATTCCTGTGCACTCACAATAATCAATGTAAAAGCACAGCATGGATATCTAATTCAATTTGTCTGACATCAGGACATACGGGTGACACAGCTGCCTAGAATAACAAGACTATTACCCATTAACATCCACAGAGTCATCACATTGACACCACAGAAGGGAAAAAAGGAAGAGGTTTTAAATGATCACTAATTAATTGAATTCATACACTCAGTGATGCCAGCGGTGCCATTTTGGAACACACACTTTCAGCTAATGGACTCTCTTAACCTCACACATGGTTTCAGCAGCAGGGAGGACCCCTCACCAGTGTGATTTAATGGGATCATCAACTACTTTTGCTGATTGATTTCAATTGGTTGTTGCCGTGTTTATAAAAAATGTTGGAGGTTTGTACATTTATTTAAAGTTTCTGAAGCCTCCAGAGAGTTGTGTGGCAGGTGCTAACGGCCTCGGCCCTGATTTTAAGGTTCTAGACAAGACACTTGCTCCCAGACATGGATGCAGTCATTTTTATCCCCCTTGGCCTGAAACATGGAGAAAGAACAGAGACCACACAGAGGAAGACAAGCTGCTCAACAGGGAGGAAGAGGAGTGGGAAAAGGGCTCTCAGCAGGAAGCCTTATCTGTCCAGGGTTTTCAGGGAACATTTCTCCTTCCTTACACTCAGTGAGGAATAATATGTTAGATGCCTCTGCTTCACTAAGAAATCTGCCACCTAGCACAACCAGAACTGCAGCATCAGAGAAGGGCCAAGATGCTATTGGCACTGGCTTTGAAGATGACTATAAGGCCATGAACATTTATGAGTCAGGCTCCTATCAGGCTAGAACAGATGATATTTGGGACATCTTGACATTCACCGTCTACTATTGCAACCACTCAGTATGCAGAGAGCTGAATAGAACCATAGAAACCATAGAACATTACAGCACAGAAAACAGGCCATTCGGCCCTTCTAGTCTGTGCCGAAATATTATTCCGCTAGTCCCATTGACCTGCACCTCATCCATACCCCTCCAGACCTCTCCTATCCATGTACCTATCTAATTTATTCTTAAAACTTAAGAGTGAGCCCACATTTACCACGTCAGATGGTAGCTCGTTCCACACTCTCACCACTCTCTGAGTGAAGAAGTTCCCCCTAATGTTCCCCCTAAACCTTTCCCCTTTCACCCTAAAGCCATGTCCTCTCGTGTTTATTTCTCCTAATCTAAGTGGAAAGAGCCTACTCGCATTTACTCTGTCTATACCCCTCACAATTTTGTAAACTTCTATCAAATCTCCCCTCATTCTTCTACGCTCCAAGGAATAAAGTCCTAACCTGTTTAATCTTTCCCTGTAACTCAACTCCTTAAGACCCGGCTACATCCTAGTAAATCTTCTCTGCACTCTCTCAATCTTACTGATATCCTTCCTGTAGTTAGGCGACCAGAACTGCCACAATACTCCAAAGTTGGCCTCACCAATGTCTTATACAACCTCACCATAACATCCTAACTCCTATACTCAATACTTTGATTTATGAAGGCCAGTATGCCAAAAGCTTTCTTTACAACCTTGTCTACCTGTCACACCACTTTCAGGGAATTATGTATCTGAACTCCCAGATCCCTTTGTTCCTCCACACTCCTCAGTGCCCTATCATTTACTGTGTATGTTCTACCTTGGTTTGACCTTCCAAAATGTAACACCTCACACTTTTCTGCATTAAATTCCATCTGCCATTTTCTGGCCCATTTTTCCAGTTGGTCCAGATCTCTCTGCAAGCTTTGAAAGCCTTCCTCGCTGTCCACAACGCCTCCAATCTTAGTGTCATCAGCAAACTTGCTGATCCAATTCACCACATTATCATCCAAATCATTGATATAGACAACAAACAACAATGGTCCCAGTACAGATCTCTGAGGCACACCACTAGTCACAGACCTCCAGTCTGAGAAGCAATTATTCACTACCACTTTCTGTCTTCTCCCACACAGCCAATTTCGAATCCAGTTTACAACCTCTCCATGAATACCAAGTGTCTGAACCTTCTGAACTAACCTCCCATGTGGGACCTTGTCAAAGGCCTTACTAAAGTCCATGTAGACAACATCCACAGCCTTTCCTTCATCTACTTTCTTGGTAACCTCCTCGAAAAACTCTACAAGGTTCGTTAAACACGACCTACCACGCACAAAGCCATGCTGACTATCCTTAATCAGCCCTTGGCTGTCCAAATAATTATATATCCGATCTCTTAGAACACCTTCCAATAATTTACCTACTACTGACGTCAGGCTCACTGGCCTGTAATTACCTGGTTTACTTTTGGAGTCTTTTTTAAACAACGGAACAACATGAGCTACCCTCCAATCCTCCGGCACCTCACCCGTGGCTAAGGACATTTTAAATATTTCTGCCAGGACCCCTGCAATTTCTACACTAGTCTCCCTCAAGGTCCGAGGGAATATCATGTCAGGCCCGGGGGATTTATCTACCTTTATTCGCTGTAAAGCAGCAAGCACCTCCTCCTCTTTAATCTCTATATGTTCCATGAAACTACTGCTTGTTTCCCTTCCTTCCTTATACACTATGCTAGTTTCCTGAGTAAATACTGATGCAAAAAAACTGTTTAAGATCTCCCCCATCTCGTGAGGCTCCACACATAGACGACCACTCTGATCTTCAAGGGGACCAATTGTGTCCCTTACTATCCTTTTACTCTTAATATACTTTTAGAAACCCTTCGGGTTTACCTTCACATTATCTGCCAAAGCAACCTCATGTCTTCTTTTTGCCTTCCTGATTTCCTTTTTTAGTATTTTCTTACATTTTCTATACTCTACAAGTACCTCATTTGCTTCTTGTTGCCTATACCTGCTATACACCTCTCTCTTCTTCGTAACCAGATCGCCAATATCCCTTGAAAACCAAGGTTCCCTATGCCTGTTAACTTTGCCTTTAATCCTGACAGGAACATGCAAACTCTGCACTCTCAAAATTTCGCCTTTGAATGCCTTCCACTTACTGAACACATCCTTGCCAGAAAACAACTTATGCCAATCCACTCTTCCTAGATCCTTTCTCATTTCCACAAAATTGGCCTTTCTCCAATTTAGAATCTCAACTCGAGGACCAGACCTATCCTTATCCATAATTAGCTTAAAACTAATGACATTGTGGTTACTGGACCCAAAATGTTCGCCTACACATACTTCTGTCACCTGACCTGTCTGGTTCCCTAATAGGAGATCAAGTATTGCATCCTTTCTCGTTGGTACCTCTATATATTGATTTAGAAAACTTTCCTGAACACATTTGACAAACTCCAAGCCATCCAGCCCTTTTACAGTATGGGAGTCCCAGTCAATATGTGGAAAGTTAAAATCTCCTACTATCACAACTTTCTGTTTCTTATATTGGTCTGCTATCTCTCTACAGATTTGCTGTATATTTGAATATATCCCATTATTTCTTGTCAAAGAGGAGGTGAAGCAAGCATGTGGATTTGTGAGCATTGCAGGCCACCCATAGTGCAGGGTGCTATCGACAACACACACATCACTTCGTGAACTCTGCATGTAAATTAGAATATGTACCGCAATTGAAAGGGATTTGCTCCCTCTCTGGACAGCCTATGTGCGACATCATGCAGGTCAATGTCCAGTACCCTAGTAGCAGCCATAATGTCTTCATTCTGTGGCTGCCTGCTGTCTTATCAGCATTTGTGCCAAAACAGAGGGTGACTAATGGGCAAGAAGGATTATCTGCTGACCACTTAGCTCATGACACACACACATGGGAAACATACACATGATGGAAGCCATGATCCCTGAGACAGACCATTAGTGTGATTAAACAACACTCTTGCTGCCTGGACGGCTCCGGAGGAGCCTTGCCGTAATTGACAGAATGCATGCCAATATTCATAATAGTCTGCTCCTTGCTGAACCACCTCATTATCATGAGGGCACAGCCCTCGCCACCAGATGTTCATCATAATGAACATCTGAGGAGAAAGAGGAAGAGGTGAAGGAGGAAGAGAACAAGGAGGAGGAAGGGAGATAGCAACCAACAGATTCTTTTTCTGGCTGTATTGTCCATGATCGAGTAATCCGACTTTGGTACAAGTGAACACAACCCAATTCCCCATTCACCAACAGTCCCATAGCTTACCTTCCCCTCTGTCATTGCATCACAGTGTTCTCTTGATCTTAATGCAAAAATAAAAGGCATCACAAAATAAACATTCCAAACCAATTTATTCATCAAACCAACAATATTCCACATAAAAGTCAATTAATCACTCTTTTGCATTCTCTTAGTCCTTGTCTCCTGTGTGTCTTTGACTGTCCTAGTGCTCCTACACAATGTTACCCTAGTGGCTGCAGCTGAGATGATGGAAGGCTCCTGACTTTCATAGGGGAAGACTACAGATGGCCTTGCAGGATGACTTTAATCAGCTGTGGCCCTAGAAATCCCGGCTTCTCAGCATGGGCAGCAGCAGTCTGGGATGGCTGACTGACGGTCAACAACAAAGGCACTGACAAAGCTACAGTAATGGAAGGGCAAATGCTGTCATCCTGGCATAATTCAAATTCAGTTAATAAAATCTGGAATTGAAAGCTAATCTCAGTAATGGTAACCATGGGCAGAATTTTCCCGTCGGCGATTTGGGGACGGGGCCCGCTCGCCGACGGGAAAATGACACAGGATGATGTCGGGAGGAACCCCCGATGTCATCCCGCTCCATTTAAATATTGAGGAAGGTGGGCAGACAGCAAAATCAGCTGTCCACCCGCCAACCTATCAATGGCCAATTAAGGCCATTGACAGGATAATTAAGCTTGTTAAATGCTCTGCCCAACCAACCTTAAGGTTGGCAGGCAGGCCAGGAGCCCCAGCGGGCTTCTGATAATACATGAAACCTCATCCACCGGCGGGATGAGGTTTCATGTCCGTTTTTAAAAACTTCAATAAAGTTTATGTGCTTCTTATTAACATGTCCCATCTCGTGTGACATTGTCACATGAGTGGGACATGTTAATAATTTTAATATTTTTCTATTTTTAAAGATTTTTATACTGTCAGTAATATCCCTGAGACAGCACTTAGTCTCAGGGAGCAGTACCGCACAGGAAGCACTATGTGCTTCCTGTCGGGCAGGCCGCTGGGTGGGCCTTAATTGGCCCGCCCACTCAAATTGGCGGTGGGCCCGGTTTCGGCAGCAGAGTTCGGCTGCCCACCCGCTGGGGCCCGCCTGCCCAACAAGGTAAAGATTCTGGCCCATGAAACTATCATCAATTGTCATAAAAACCTATCTGGTTTACTAATGTCCTTCAGGGAAAGAAATCTGCCGTCTTTACCTGGTTTGGCCTACATGTGACTCCAGACCCACAGGAATGCTCTCTGAAATGACTTAGCAAGCCACTCGGTTCAAGGGCAGTTAGGGATGGGCAACAAATGCTGGCCTTGCCAGTGAAGCCCACATCCCATACAATGTTACATTTTTAAAAAATCTTGAGAAAAAAAAACCACAGGCTCAGGCTCCACATTGCCATTGCTGCTTCTACCTCAGAAATCTTACTAATCTGTTGGAAGACAGATTGCTGGACTGCTTTGACACCATACAAGCCCCTTAAGCACTGGTATCCTCAGATATGATGGCAGCTGCCTGAGCATGTGTGGCAGCAATATGACCTTCCATGAATCCAGTTTGAACTTCCATGGCAACACCCAAACGGTGGGTGGATTCTGCTTGTATTGCAATGGAAGCTGATACATCAATTATTAGATACTACAACATGGTTGGGCCCACAAGGTGTTATCATGGAGCTCACCATCACCTCCATGCTGGAGAGGATGGATTCTATGCAAAGCCTTGTGCCAAGTTGGTGGTGGACTCCTCTATGCTCTTTGCCAGTGACCCTAGGATTTCTTGTAAGCATGCCAATGCACCAAGCATTTCAGCCTTCTTCTCTAGCCCACCCCAGACCTCATCTGAGTCCTCTGCAGCAGAACTCATGTGCAACCTCACTCTCCGGCGAGCAGGCACTTGTGCTATCCTTGTCCTCTGCCCAGTAGCTCACCACTTTCCAATTCCAGCTTCAATTTATCCTCTAAAGTGTTAGTGTCTGAGCTGGTGGCTATGTGTGATGTGCAAGTGATGGTGTTTCTTCTCCTTTTCAGTCCTCCTGATCTTCCATCTCTTGTTTTTCCACCACACCCTGACCAGGTGGAAGTTCTTAGGTATCTGAATGGAGAAAGACACAAGGATGGTTCTGTGGTGAGGGGAGTGGTGGAGGTGGCGGGGAGTAGGGAAGCAAGAAGTGCATGCTTATACCTTGAACAAATCGTAAATCAAAGAGATTACGCGATAACGGGGAAATGAGATTTATAAAGGAGGGTTAGGTATGAGCACACTATAATCTGTGATGCTATCATCTCTGCCCTTAGCACAGTCTTAGCAATGGCCACTCCAATGATGGAGTAAACTTCATGCGTTTAAGGGCAGCCATGCCTATTTCCTGCCACCTAGCTCCTACTGCCTCCAGTTATCGGCCAACTTGTTTCGCAAGAGAGAGGGAAGTGTGTCAGTGAGTTTTGTGCAATGTTTTGGGTCATGTGGCTGTCATGTTTGAATAGCTGGCAGTGTGTACAAACTGTGAGATGTGGGCATGAGTCTTTCAGCTGTGCTAAGGCATGAGGGTGAAGTGAAGCTATGAATGCGAGCCATGTTTGATATTGTTGGTAGGTGAAGTGAAGGGGCTATGTGGTGAATTGAGTATACGAAGCAGAATATGAGGCTAAGAGAAAATGCTGGAAATAGACAGAATATCTGATAGTATCTGTCAAGAGAAAAACAGAGTTAACATTTTAGGTCTGTGATCTTTCATTAGAACTAGGAAAAGTTAGAAGTTTAAATTGGTTTTGAGCAACTGAAAGGGGAGGAGGGTGGTATAAAGAACAAAATGCCTGATAGGTATGAGGGTAGGAGAGATTAAATAACAAAAATGGTCTTGGTGCAAGGCCAAATAGAGTAGTAATGAGACACGTAAACAAACAAAAGAAATGTCCAGAGGATGTGTGAGTGATAGCAATATGTATGGCTGCCATCCAAAAGCAAAAAAAAGGGAGGGGAAAAAAAAGAAAAAGCAGCAAAATAAAAGGTAACAAAATTGGGAAGAAATTATGTCCTAAAATTGTTGAACTTGTTGAGTCCAGGAGGCAATAAAGTTTATACTAGTCACTGAGCCTAGTGGTTCAATTGTAAGGATATGGCATTTGAAGATGCATTTACTGACCTTGATGACTGATGTGAGGTCATTAAGCCCATTGTGGTAATGCATCCAGGTCATCAGGACTACCCTGCATTGTTTGTGATGGCTTTAAGATCCCATTGCCTTCTCAAAATTGTCTGGAGGGCCTCCTAGACTCTGTAATTAGAGGACATGTTGCTCCTGTCTACCTCTTGCATCAAGATCGTCAGTGCTACACTGGAGCATGCCACCAGCCCATTGCACCATTACTCAGTCTTCTTGCAGGTCAGACTCTCTTCCATAGCCACTTCCAACACCTGCTCCAACCAGAATGCACCTTGCCTTTAAGAAGTACAGTCTGGCTTTAAGTAATGCAGGTTAATTTTATGGGGTGCTCGTCTCGCATGAACTTGGGCCCCCTGCTGGAGCATGCAGCCACTCAACAGCATATCTAGTATTGGACTGCATGTTATTACTATTTAAATTAGCAGCACAAAGTTTGCAAACTGCCTGCATTGGAATGAACGGCTGCGGGTTAATCACGTATCGCGATACCTGTGCCCATTTTGAAGGCCATCAAATTTTTCCCCCTTTCAGACTGGACCTTGATTGCAGAATGGAGCCACTCAATAATTTAAATTATATAAGTTGATAATAATTATGTGAGGGCAAGAAATTTCTTCTGTAGACATGCATGGCTGTATATTTGCTGAATTATTTTTAGGAATTGCATCATTCTGAAATTATGAATTTTCAAGTGCACTCTGATTCTCTGAATTATTCTGGTGGAATACTACTTGTAACCATGACAATCTGATTATTTTGTTGCAATATAACATTCTAAAATATGATCCATAAATCAAAATTGCACCAATTAATCAGGTGGTGTCATGCTGCCCCAATAACATAGATCCTAGATCAGTGAATCATAGTGCTATTGGTGGCAGGGAGACAACTGTATGCCAGTTAGGCACTCTCAAACCCTCATCTATTTCTGTAGTATTTTTCCATTCTGTTTTGCTCTCTGCATCTGTTATACACTAGAGAAGACAGATTGTTAAACTGGCAACGGGTTTCTATCTTAATCTGGTTTTGTGAAGTAAAGTGAGGGGAGACCCTTTCTATAAGAGAAACCCTTATTCAGCTTCTTCCTTAGTTGGTATTGGTATGATTGGGCCTAATGACCTTTTTTGTTCTTGAAATTTCCAACTTTCTAATGTAACAGTACCCCCTACTGCATCAGCATGGTATTTCAATGAATTTACTGATTTAGTGCATACAACAACTATGTTTTGCTGAGTTCATGTCCATTTAATTGAGACTGGGAAAAGCCAGTTCACGTTGCACCTTTGTTTGCAGAAAGATATCACTAATCCCAGAGATCAAAGGACACAGGTCCTTTATTTGCAATGTGCTGTATTTACATAGATTAGCACCTAATTAGGTGAATTTTAAAACTGCAATGATATTGGGTTCATTTCAAACTCACAAATAGTGAGGTAAATAGAAGAATCACCAAGGTGACATAAGTTTACTTTACAACACCCCATGTGCTGAACTTTACAGCCCTTCCACCCCAATCTCCAACTCCCCATCACCTGGATGCAGCAAGTAGTAAGCGGTGGGACCTGTAAAATCGGGCACCATGCTAGCAGCACCATTTCCAGCGCCCAAACCCTGCCGCAATTTTACCAGCAACTGAGGAGGTGCCCGCTCGCCTATGGACCAATTGAGGCCTTTAAATGGTCAATTAATGAAGGGCCTTCTCCCACTACTACAGGTATTTTACCCACAGTGAGGGACGTCAGCGTCAACTATCCAGCCTGCCCAGTGAAACATGACAGGCTGGTGGTCAAACAAAGTTGAGGGGACGTGCCTCCTTTTCAGGCACCCTGTGCCAATTGGAGGGCCCCAAGGCATTCTTCCTCTCAACTTGTCCTGTCTACCTCAGCCTCCCACCTACCTCGTCCAATGTTTCTTGGATTCAGTAACAGCAAAAGTAAATCCATAAAGTATCTGTATATCAGTTCACTACAAGCTTCTGCTTAAATGTGACATGTCCTAGTTCCTAAATTCTCTATTCTTCAAGACCTCAAACAAGGGACTTGAATAATTAGAATTTTGCCGACAACAGGGATGCAACCAGACAGCATAAATAACATTTGATTTCCACCTTGAACAGTTACTAGATCATTTGGTGTAGCATTGAACAAATTTAAATTCTTTCCAGGCATAATTTCCCAACTTCACACTTTCCACCCGCAGCCTTGCCTGTCAGGAACTTATAGTAGAAATTCAACCATATGCAGTGCACACACTGCATTTTGTGCATTAGATGTGAGTGGTCCAAAGTAGGCAGTGCATTCCCAAATTTCTAAAATACACTCCCAGTGGGCAAGTCTCCCCCTGAGAGGATTAGGTTATATTTATGTTGAACATTGTCTAGAGAAGCTGAAGGTAATTGGATCTAGGTGTTGCCTGAAGGATTTCAGCAATGTTCTGGGCCTGAGCTGACTGATCTCTAATAACCAAAGCCATCTTCCTTTGTGTTGGACATAACTCCAACCAGCGGAAAATTTCTCCCTTGATCCCCATTGACTTCAGTTTTTCTAAGGCTCCTTGGTATTGTACTTTGTCAAATACTGTCTTGATGTCACTCTCACCTCATCTCTGAAACTCGGCCCTTGACGGCTGTGTTGCTTGCCCGGTGCTAGGGTTAGGAACATTCCCTCCAAGTTGGAGAGGAACTTGTCGTGGTCCATGTCAGTACCAACGACATATTTAGGACTGAAAAAGAGATTCTGCAGAGGGAGTATAAGCAGCCAGGGGTCAAATTTAAAAGCAGAACCACAAAGATAATCTTTGGATTACTACCAGAGGCATTAGCAAATTGGCAAAGAATAAACAAGTTCTCATTTTCCTACAGGTATAAGTCTTTTCCAAAATTAATTCACTGTGAAGTATTTTCTAACTAAACTTGATTTCCAAATATTTAACAGTTAAATTAATGAAAGTTGACTTTGACAATTACATGAAATAAGAGATGAATGATAGAAAAAGTTAAAGACTGATTGTCAGTAATTATTAGCAACATGTATAATAAAGCCATAAAAAAGCAAACAAATCACTGGGATTAATTTCTAGAATTGAAAAGCAGAGAAGTTATGTTATACTCATCTGTATACCTGACAATGTGGAAAATTGCAGGTATGGCCTGTCTGCAAAAAGCAGGACAAATCCAATCCAGCCAATTACCAACCCATCAGCCTCCTCTCAATCATCAGCAAACTGATGGAAGGCGTCGTTGAGTGCTATCAAACGGCACTTGCTCAGCAATAACTGCTCACTGATGCTCAGTTTGGGTTCCGTCAAGGCCACTCGGCTCCTAATCTCATTACAGCCTTGGCCCAAACATGGACTAAAGAGCTGAATTCCCGAGGTGAGGTAAGAGTGAATGTCTTTGGCATCAAGGCAACATTTGACTGAGTATGGCATCTAAGAGCCATGGCAAAACTGAAGTCAATGCGAATCAGGGGGAAAGCTCTTCACTGGTTTGAGTCATACCTAGGCCAAAGGAAGATGTCTGTGGTTTTTGGAGATCAATCATCTCATGGAATGTTGGTGTTTATTGCAAGGGGAATGGAATATAAAAGTAGGGAAGTTTTACTGCAACTGTACAGGGCATTGAAGATTAACTTTTTTTTCTCTCAGTGGGTTATTGGTCTTCCCCAAAAAATAGTTGAGGCTGGGTCACTGAATTTATTCAAGGATGCGTTCGATAGATTTTTGTTAAGACAAGGGAGTTAAGGGTTATGGTGAGCAGATAGGAAAATGGAGTTGAGACCACAATCAGATCAGCTCTGATCTTATTGAATTTTCTTATGTCGCTGCAGGAATTCCTCAGCGTAGTGTCCTAATCCCAACCACCTTCAGCTGCTTCATCAATGACTTTCCCTCTATCATAAGGTCAGAAGTGGGATATTCGTTTATGATTGCACCATGTTCAGTGCCATTTCCAATTCCTCAGATCCTGAAGCAATCCATACCAATATGCAGCAAGACCTGAATAACATTCAGGCTTGGATGGATAAGTGGCAAGTAACATTCACGTCACACAAGTGCCAGGCAATGACCATCTCCAAGAGAGAATCCAACCATTCCCCTCCCACCATTGACATTCAATGGCATTACCATCATTGAATTTCCCACTACCCACTATCAACACCCTGGGGATAACCATCAAACAGAAACTGAACTGGATCAGTCATAAAAATACTGTAGCTACAGGAGCAGGTCAGGAATTCTTAGACTAGTAACTCATCTCCTGACTCCCCAAAGTCTGTCCATCATCTACAAAGCACATGTCAGGAGTGTGATGGAATACTCTTTATGTACCTGGATAAGTACAGATCTAACAATAGGACAAAGCAGTCCACTTGATCAGCAACCACCCATCGCCTTCAATATTCACTCCCTCCACTATCGACGTTCCAGCAGAAAACAGCGTATATGGGGGCCAGGCAATTTAAACCTGGACAGCTCTGGCTCTGCTGCTGCTTGGCTGATGGAAGATGGCAGACAGCAGCAGGCTGCTAGCCTGGAGTCCTGTTTGTCTTCTGAGGTTAAACAGCAACTGAAGATAGAACTCAAAAGCTGTATAATTAAAGCAGTTAAACAGTTCAAGTCTCAGTCATGTGACAGGGTGGTTTTGGGTCGAACCATTCAGCTAACCCATTGTATTTTAACCTTGTTAAAACCCATTGTATTTTGAGCAGGTAGCTGGAGCCATTAGCACAAGGTTGGAGATGAGGAGTCACAAATAGCTCTGTCTTTGTCCAGAGTTGGCTGGGGCAAACATCTTGCCTACTAGTCTTTTGTGTTAGCTTGGCTGGAATGTTCATACAATGCTTGGGTGTCACCTTTCAGGAGGGTGATGAATTAGCCTTTGTCAATTGGAACTGCTCAGAATTTTCCAGAACCACCAGTATGTGACCAGCTGTGGCCATTTTATCAGTACAGCAATTCGCCCATTTTGAAAAAACAGTATTTAAGCAAGAGAATATGGAAGAGAAACAAACGTTTTAGTTTTTTTCATGACTTCTTGCCATGACAAGGGTATAGACTATTATCATCTTCTTTGTTTATAGAATCAATGCTGAAGTATTTTTTTAATTTGCCTGGCAGCTTCTCTAAGACTTTTTCAGACAAATCCAAACAATCACTCCAGTTGACATAACTTTGTTCTTGGACCACCCCCACCTTACCGTCTATTGTTTTGTTTCTCCACCAACCACTCCACCATGCTATTGCCACCATCACCAACTGTTAACAGCCACATTCACAACACGTGCTCTAGTCCGCCACACACCCCACATGCCTCTGCCTGCACCAGACACTGCCGACTAAATAAACCCACCGACAGGCACATCCCTTAAACTGACCAAACAAAGCAATCTGGACGGACAAAAATTGAGTATTATTATTATCATAGATTATGTTAGAAATATAGAAACATAGATCCATGGCACAGAAGGAAGCCATTCAGCCTTTCATATCTGTACCAGCTGAAAAAGAACTATCTAGCATAATTCCACTTTCTAGCTCTTGGTCCATAACTCTGTAGGCTATGGCACCTCAAGTGCATACCCTTTAAGGATCCTTTCAGGCAGTGAATTACAAATCCCCACCATCCTCTGGATGAAAAAACTTATTGCTCAACTCACCCCTAATCCTTGTACCAATTTCTTTAAGCCTATGCCCCCTGGCTATTGACCTCTCTACAAATGGAAATTGGTGCTTCCTATCCACTCTATTTAGGCCCCTAATAACTTCATGCACCTCAGTTAAATGTCCCCTCAGCCTCCTCTATTCCAAAGAAACCAACCCTAGTCTATCCAATCTTTCCTCAGTTAAAATTCTCAATTCCTGGCAGTATCCTTGAAAATCTCTTCAGTACCCTTTCTAGTGCACTCACAACCTTCCGATAATACGGTAACCAGAACTGTATGCAGTACTCTAGCTGCGGTCCAACTAGTGTTTTATACAGTTCTAGCACAACCTCCCAGTTCTCTGGACCTTGGCCAACAAATGGAAGTATCTGTCCTGCTATCTTCAGGGATCAGTGGTCATGCAGTTCCTCTACACTTCTCAGAATCCTACCCTTATTGTGTATTGCCTTTACCTTTTTAACTTCCCCAAATGTATTACCTCACACTTCTTCCGGTCAAATTCCATTTGCCTTTTTTCAGCCCACTTGACCAATCCATTGATATCTTCCTGAAGTCTACAGCTTTCCTCCTCACTTTCAACCACATGGCCAATTTTCATATTAGCTGAAAACTTCCGAATCATGTCCCCTACGTTTAAATCTAAATAATTTATATATATCATGAACAGCATGGGACCCAGTAGTGAGCCCTGCGGGACTAATAGAGACAGCCTTCCAGTCAAAAAAAAAGTCAACCATAATCCTTTGCTTCCCACCAACTTGCCACTTTTGCTCAAATCCCATGAGCTTTCTGACCAGTCTACCACGTGGAACCTTGTCAAATGCCTTGTAGACTATATCAAACACACTAACCAAATCAAACCTCGTTAACTCCTCAAAAAATTCAGCCAAGTTAGTCAAACAAACCCTTTCCATAACAAATTTATATTGATCATCTTTGCTTAATCCATGCCTTTCTAAATGGAGATTTATACTGTTTCTCTGAATTTTTTCCAATAATTTGTCTATCATTGAGGTTAGGTTGGCTGGCCTGTCATTGCTCAGGCTATTCCTTCCTCCATTTTTAAGCAGTGGTGCAACATTAGCAGTCACCCATTCCCCTTTAGTCAGGGAGAATTGGAAAATGATGGTCAGAGATTCTGTTATTTCTTCCCTTGCTTCCCTTAGCAGCCTGCGATCTAGTTCATCCGGTTGTGGTGATATATCCCTTTTCAAGGATGCTAAATAGCTTTGTAATACCTCCCTTATTATATTTATCCACCAACACTCCTCCTTAACTACAATGTCTGCTTAGTTCCCATCCCCTCCCTCTTTTGTGAAAATAGGACACAAACTATTCATTAAGAACCATGTCTTCAAACTCCACCCACAAATTACCTTTTTGTTCTCTAATTGGCCCTACTCTTTGCTTAATTATTCTCTCACTTTTTTATATATTTATAAAACACCTTATTGGTTTTATTTGATTTAGCTTGCCAAGATATTTTCATGCCCTCTCTTTGCTTTGCTAATTTCCTTTTCACTTTTACCCTTGTACTTTATACACTCTTCTAGGCTTTCCGCCATATTAGATTTTGACATCTGACTAAGTTTTCTTTTTCCACCTTACCTACACTGTATACTCTTTGACATCCAGGGAGGTCTAGATTTGGGAGTACTACCCTTTTTCTCTATTTTCTTTATTTGTTCTGAACCTTTAGTTCATTGAATGACTCCCACTGTTCTGACAATGATTTACCTTCTGTTTTGCCGAATCATGGGGAAAATTTTCTCCCTGTCAGGCGGGCTGGTTGGGAGTGGAGCCGATCGCCGCTCGTGATCGGCTGCGCGTCGTGATTTTACACTCAGCGCTACCTGTGCAGGAGGAGGGAGGAGGGAGAGTCGGGGCCTGCACTCTTTCGCACATGCGCATGAAAGAGCGTAGAAATCTCCCTAAGGCACGGAGCTGCCTCAGGGAGATTAAGATCAAAATGAAAGTTAGAAAGAAAGAAAGAATAAAATTGTTCAGACTTGTTCCCTCATGTAACAGTTCCACATGAGCTGGGACATGTTTATCAATTGTCAAAAAAAAATGTATTTATTCAATAAAACCTTCATGAAACCTCATCCCGCCTGTGGATGAGATTTCATGCAAAATGCGAGGGCCGCTTGGGCTCTTTGCCTGTCCGCCAACTTAAGGTTGGATGGGCAGCCCTGTCAATTTGTTTAATTGGTTTATTAATGGCCTTAACAGGCCTTTGACAGTTTGGCAGGCGCGCAGCCGACTCCAGTGCGCACCCGCAAAATGAAAGATCGAAATGACACTTGGTGACGCACGCACGACGTCACCGCGCATCATTTAACACGTTGGTGTGCGGGGCCTGCCCTCGCACACCGAAGAGAAAATTCTGCCCCATATCTCAGTTTGTCAAGTTGGCTTTTCTACAATTTAAAACTTTATACTTGACCTACATTTATCCTTTTCCATAACTACTCTCAAAGTATCTGAATTAAGATTACTATCACTAAACTGCTCTCCCACTGATACCCCTTCCACATGCCTAGATTCATTCCCTAAAGCTAAGTCTAGAACTTCCCCTTCTTTTATTGGGTTTGCTATGTACTGGCTAAAAAAGTTCTCCTGAATGCATTTTAAGAACTCTGTGCCCTCTTTACCTTTTTACACTGAATTTATCCTAGTTAAAGTGTGATTGAAAATAGGCTGAAACCTTTGTAACTATATTCAGCTATAAGTGCTGAGTGAATGATTCGACTCAGCCTACTCCTGTGGTCCCCACCATCACAGAAGCCAGTCTTAAGCCAGTAATTCTCTCCACATTACAACGAGAAATGGCTGAGCACATTGGATGCAGCAAAGGCCGTTGGCCACAATAGCCTCCCGGCTACAATGCTGAAGATGTTTGTCAGAACGAGCCACACCTCTGTGCCAGCAGAACTACAACACTGGCATCTTCCCGGCAACGTGGAAAAAAGCCCATGTACGCCTGTATACAAAAAGCATGAAAAGTCCAAGCTGACCAATAACGACCCATTAGCCCACTTTAAATTATCAGCAAAATGAGAGAAGAGATTTTGACAGTACTATCAAGTGACATATATGCATAAATTGAAGCCCATGGAATAATAGGGAAAGTGACAGGATACAAAGTTCGCTGAGTGACAGGAAACAGAGTAGTGGTGAATTTTGTTTTGGACTGAAGGAAGTTATACAGTGGGGTTCTCCAGGCATCAGTACTAGGACCACCACTTTTCTTGATATGTATTTCTTGGGTAAATTTAGAGAAACTGGTCTCTGGCAGAAGGGTCAACAATCAGCGGACACTGATTTAAGGTGGTTGGCAAAAGAATCAACAGAGATATGAGGAAAAACTTTTCATGCAGTGAATGGTTCAGATCTGCAATGCATCTGAGAGTGTGGTGGAGGCAGATTCAATCGGGGCTTTCAGAAGGGGAGTGACTAAGTACCCAAAGAGAAAATAATTCCAGGGCTAGAGGGAAAGGGTGGGGGAGTGGGACTAACTGATTTACTCTTGCAGAAAGAAGGTGTGAACATGATGGGCCAAATGGCCTCTTTCTGTACTGTAACCATTCTATGATTTTATAACATTAAGGTCGTTGAAATCCCTTACTATTACTATTGTTTTTATGGGCAAAAACCTTTGCTCGGCGGGCAGGCATGCGCCCGACCCGCTTGAGTTTGAAATGACACGTGTTGATGTTGGCCGAGCATGCCGACATCAACGTGCAGTCATGCGATAGTTCAGTCGGTGGGTGCGTGCTGGAGTTGGCAATTAAAAGGCCTGTTAAGGCCATTGAATAATCAATTAACCTAAACTTTTCATTGCCTGCCCAACCTTACAGTTGGCGGGCAGGTGAAAAGGCCAAGCAGCCTTTGCATTTTTTTGGAAATCTCATCCACGGGTAGGATGAGGTTTCCAAAAGCAAATAAAAATAAAAGTTTTACAATTGAATTAATAACATGTCCTTGTTCATGTGACAGAGTCACATGAGGGGATATGTTTTATTACATTTTTATTTTATTTTATTTTTTTTAAACAACGCTTCATCTCCCTGAGGCAGCTCTTGTACTTATGCGCGAAGTTCGCACTCGGCCGCTCGCCCTCTTCCCCCCACCGTGCACAGGCAGGACTGAGCGCTGCTGCTCATGGTTCATGCTGGGCGGGCCTTAATCGCCCCACCTGTGTAAAATCACAGCTCCGTGCCGATCGCAGGCAGTGGTAGGCTTCCTGACTGCCTCTGCTGAGCCCGCCTGCCAATGGCAAAATTCTGCCCTTTTTAAAAAAAAAATTTATTTCATGGGATGTGGGCATCGCTGGCTAAGCCAGCATTAACTGCCCATCTCTATTTGCCCTTGAGAAGGTGGTGATGAGCTGCCTCCTTTGTGGTGTAGGTACGCCCACAGTGCTGTTAGGGAGAGAGTTCCAAGATTTTGATCCAGCGATTTTGACCTTGCACTTCTTAGCAATTTGCCTACATATGTGCTCTTCTATCTCCCTGTGACTGTTTGAGGGTCTATAGTATCCTCCCAGCAATGTGATTACCTCTTTTTTGCTTCTCGCTTCAACACACATAGTTTCATTTGATGCTCCATCTAGCGTATCATCTGTCTTCACAGCAGTGATTGTTTCTTTCTCCTTGCATTGAATTATATACTACTAATCACTGAACAATTTCTTCGTTGTCTATTTCATAGCTTTTGTTTCCTTGACCTTCCATGCTCACTTACTAATTTTTTTGCCTTCTATTTCCAGCTTTGCTTCTTTTCCTTCTGCATCTATACTTAGGTTCCCATACTCCTCACAAGCTAATTTACACTCTCCATGACAGCACTGGCAAAACTCCCTGCCAAGATTTGGTCCTGACTCATTTGAGGTGCAACCTGTCTGGCTTGTATAGGTCCCACCTCCTCCACAAGTCCCAATGCCTCAGGAATCTAACACCCTCTCTCTTGAACCATCTCTGCAGCCATGCACTACCGTCCTATTTTTGTACTCACTAGCGTGTGGCACTGGGAGTAATTGGGAGGTTACTACCTTTGAGGTCCTTATTGGGTGAATTGAAGATACAGAAATTTGTAGCATTTTGGCCAAAGGGAGAAAAAGTTATCCTTGCTAACTCAGAGAAGAATTAAATCAAAATACAGCAAACCCCCTGATTAATTTTTTAGAAAAAAGGATGTCTACTCATCACTAAAATTCTTTTTTATCTTTTCAATCTATTTCCAGCTCAAATGGAAAATCTGTAACCTGGGCTCAAAATGAACGCACTTCTCGAGGTCATCATCTGTGGAAGAGGCTTTCCGTCCACATAAAGAAGAAGGATAATACCTCTAAACAATCTGCTCTCATTAAACCTTTTTCCAAGAGCTCTGAGAGTCGGCACAGCAGCCACAGCTATCCAGAAGCAAATATCAAATGCCTGTATGATGTTTCTGAGGCAGAGGAGCACTATCCAGTCCAGTATGTACCACAGACACCATCACCCATCAGTATCGTGAGCCACAGAGCTGGATCTGTCAGCCGAGCTGAGAATGACATGCCAACATTCCAGTCTGAGCACGCCCAGAGAAGCAGCTCTTCCCAAGGTTCTTTGATGGAGCAGATCAGCAGTGTGGTGAACCGCTTCACAGCCAATATCAGTGAGCTGAATTCCATGATGCTTTCAACAGCTCCTTCAGGGGTCATAGGGGCATCTCCAATCTGTTCATCATACCTGCTCCCTAAGGAGATACAGCTGCCCACACCCATCACAACATTTGCAGATATCCAGCCTCTTCCAGCTATTGAGGTAAATGGACGATCACAGTCTGCAAGTGGTGTTTCAAACACAAGCGTCAAAGATGGCACTTCGGAGACTTCAGTGGTTAAAACAGACTTTGAGGAGCTTGTAGCTCTTACTCCTCCCTCACCTTTCAGAGACTCTGTCGATTCAGGGAGTGGTTCACCCAACTCTCCTGTGTCAGAATCAGCACTTTGCATCCCTTCATCCCCTAGATATGACACTCTTGTTCTGCGTGACTATACTCAAAGCTCTTCATCTCTGTGAATGTATTATGTATGTTGATCTAAAAGTGAGCTGAAGCTAATAAGAAATCTGCAAACTTTCATCAATTTTAACCCAAGCATAATTTGTTTTATTCATGTCAACAAATACTGGCATAGATTCTGCATAGTTGAAGATGGGATTACTCTGAATGTTGGAATCAAAATGAATTCCACAAGCAGTTTGAGAACAACCTTTTGGTAGAAAACTGTCTGCTAGTGGCCTTAAACCTTGTGGGTTCTTTTCACATGGAATTTTACTTGTCCTAAGATAGAGGTTGGGAAGAGGACAATTTGGTTAGAAGGTATGAATTGCCAAGTTAGTTGCTCACAATGACAACTATTTAAAGAAAAGACAGGATTAGAGGTAAAGTTGACTTCAAGACTTTAGCAATCTGTTACAAAGATTGTTGTTTCCTAACTCCTTGATGTGAAACTGCAAAACCTATCAAAAGGTTGAGACCAAAAATGAATGTAAATTTGTGGTTGAGGATCATAGGATTCAGGACCAAAATGACTTCCAATTTTGTATGAAAGAGGTGAGGTGATCTTTGGGAAAGGAATATATCTATTACCACCACATAATCAGCTGTAAAAGATATATGTAGATACATTATATGAAACATATCATCTTGCATTAGGAGCAGAATGTTTAAGTTGCAGTATCCCTTATACTTGGCTCAAAGACTATTTTCAACAGTCAAAATAGCATGTATGTAAATAACATCAAGACTTTCACTAGAAATTACAACCTCTTTTCCATCACTCAGCAATGGGATATGTTTTACTCCTTTTCTTGTGACTGGAATATTTCAACAATTTTATGAATTACTGAGATTCAGTCATTCTTTGTGATATTATGGGTTCTTATTGCTAGTGATCAATTGTGTGGATGAATTTGATTGCACTTTTATATCATATTCACATTGTTTAGCAAATTGAATTCAACATGACACCAATAATCCATCTTTTACTTTAAAAACCCTAAGAAAGAAATACCACGTGTGCTCAGAACTTAACTTTACGAGCTTAAGAGCTGTTAAGTGTCAGACTGGTTGAATTTTATCACTGCTTTAGTTATTAGGATAAATTCATTTCATACATTGTTTAAAAAGTAGCCATTCTTATCCCACCTTTATTTGATCTGTTATTATTGGTAATTCCACTAAAGTGAATGAACTGGGGTTGGACTTGTGTAAGAAAAATCATCTAAATAATTCATCCACATTGTCAATAATGTGCATATCATTATTCAAGTATAGATGTCATTTAATCTTTTAATAGCTCATTTACATTTTAATGTTAGTACGTGACTATACTGGAGTAATATCTCTAGTGTTCATGTAACTGTAATTGCACTAGCAACTTCTAATATTTTATCCATTTTAGATTATAATTTTAATTTTAGCTTTGTCATATTATGGTGGAGAATCAGAAGAAAAAAAGACTCAAACAAGAACAATCATTTAGAATGTGGATTATATGTAATTAGTGCTGTATCCAGAATATATGAGTAAACTTGTCAACATTTAGATACGTGTTCTTGGTGGATATGATTGATTGCCCAGCATAACACATTTGCTCTTCTGATTTTTAACCCTGGAGTGAAAAGCTATCAGGCAGTACCTTTTGTGAAACTCGGCTTATGTTTTGGACAGAAAACTACATAAGTTATTCTCTAGTGAAAAGGAAAATGCTGTTTAAAATACATTACAATTAGACTTTTTTTAATGGCTTAGCAATCAGTTCATTGTCAGTGCCAACAAAAGGGATGCTGTAGCTTTAAATTATTCCCATATCACATGTAAATGTTTTAAATAATGCAAAAAAGCCTTCAGATTCAATGATAAACATAAATATTCATATTAATTGAAGAACTGTATATATTGAGATATACGTTCAGAGGTTTACGTGAGTGTGCATGAATTAGTATGCACATGTGTTGGTACAGTTAAATTAACATGGTTTATGGATATAGCATAATTATCAACAAATTCCAAACAATGCAAAAAAATCCTTTAGCAGTTTGTTTAGTATTTAATTTTATTGGGGACAGTAGTTTGGTTGAAACAAGAGTTATTAAAAAGATAGGTATGCTTATGGTTTTGTTGTAAATTTGTAATTACAGTTTTACTGTAATTAGCCCAGATCCAGGATGATGACATCTTGACTATCACAGTTTTAAAGTCCTTGAGTAACTTTCTTCAAACATCTTAAAGCCTTTGCCTTCATAAGTTTTATGCTCAGTCTGTTTTCTTTTTAATGAAGGGTTAGCCTGAAGACAAAACAGATTAAGTAAGTTCTTAATGACGTTTAAGTATTCTGTTACTTTAAATGGTTCAACTGTTGGCTCAGCAGTGAAGGTATCACCATGGTTACAAGTCCCATGTATACTTTGAAATAGAAAATAGACAGTTGCGACACAGGATTTTGTGCATATCCTGGGTAACTCTTAACAGATAAGAATCATAAACAGCAAATGTTTTTATCAGTCAGCAGATCAGGCAATAGTGGAGAGAAAAGACCTATAATGTTCCGGGCGTCAGCCCTTCTTTAAAATGCCAACAAATTTTGAAACAATGTTCATACCCAAAATACTAACTCATCTATTCTCTCCATGAATTCTATCTGACCTGCTGAGCACTTCCAGTGTTTTCTATTTTTGCCTCAGATTTCCAGCATCTACAGTTTTTTTGCTCTTTGTTTATTTAGGAAAATGTATCTTTTTCATTACAAACCTCTTCAATCCGCTAATGTAATTTTAATCACATTTTAATTGCATTCTGTTGACACTATCTTAATACTGTTTTAAAGTTTCTCTGACAGGCACCTTTTATTTAGCACATATACTAAGCAGCCAGTTGTTATATTTCTCCCATAGAATCAATATTTGTGCTATAACAGATTAATCTGTACATACTTTCTGTTAATATAATGCATGCAATCTCTATTGATTATTTTTCATCTATCATAAATTTACACTTTCTTGAGTCTGTTGCAGGCCTCATTCTTTTATCTAACTTTCAATTACCCTTCCAGATTCCCTTCCATGTCCATCTGAGTCCAGTGCATTAGTCTGGTGCTCTGTGTAAATATTATTTATAAACAAGGCATCTTGTTGGGGAAAGGAACAAACACAGCAAACTTTTCTGCTCCTCTTTCTCTTTTATTTCTGTGCTTTTCACACAACGATGTTTCGTGCCAGTTGCTTGATCTGTTGCTGGACAAGATGATCAGGATGATGGCCCTGCTTGCATGCATCTACGGAAATAACTCCATTATAAGTGTGGACTCTACGTGATAGAGCTCTTATATAATAGTAACAAAGGAACTAGTAAATATTCATGAACAATAATGAATTGTGAAGGTGTGCAATCTTGAATGAGTTTAGCACAGCATGTTCCATGCAATTTTGTAAAATTCTTCATTGTAAGGTATAGAACACTCTATAAACTTGTTCAATCACAAAAACTAATTGATGCTGGCGGGAGTACCAAGATCCACAATGGTAATGCAATTTTTTGACATTTAAGATTCATTGTACCTCTAAATATACTGAGATGCTTCTGTACCAAAAATTATAAATAGTGCCAAACCCTCTCCAAAATCTAATGAATAAAATAAATGATTCACATCCTACATATTACTGAAAAATTTGCTCCTCTTACATAGCTAACTTTATCATAATTCAGTAGTTACAAACAGTTTCCTTATATAATATAGGAATGCATTATTGCTCTTGGAAATTCACAAAGACTGGATTCTTAAATAGGTTAGCTAGAGTTAATGATTAACACAGCCTGTTGCGCACCTTCTAATTCATTATAAAGTTTGACTACACAGGCATCAGTAGGGAAGAAAGTTTACATTTGTAGAAGTTCAAAGGTGAAGAAATTGGACAAGTTGTACTACTGAAAACATATTACACTGTTGATGACAAACTGGGGGAATATCTGCAAAGAATGCAGCCCCATTTTTTTGTGCTTAAATTGATTATTGATGTTTTAAAAGTGCAAAACTGTGACAAGGTGTATTAGATTAAAGCAATAATGAACACAAAACTAATATCAGTACAGGTTCTGACACAATAAAATCCTGTATGTTTTGTGATAACTTTGAATCTAAAAATCCAAAATACAAACACCTTTGAGTTCATTATTGTGTAATACATCTATATTAATATATTGTCTAGTTTACATACTATAATGTATAAAATACAAGGATTAACATATATTCTTGTATTATTAACAGTGAATAGAGATCATGGACACGTAGTTCCTAAGGTGAATTTCAGAGGTGTTTCAATAAATGAAAAATATTACATGCAAAGTTAACTTTGCTTCTTCGTTTAATGAACATCATCACAGTTACATTTACCTTAGCAACAGCCTCAGTAATGTTGTGCAGGCATTATTTTCATGGGCACATGTAATATTTTGCTGCTATTGATCAAATAGATGTGGAATGTGTAATGTAACCACTTTAACTGAAGGCAGCAGTTGGTATTTGCAAATAGCGATCGCCATGTCTCTAACGCTGATAATTTTTTTGATTGTTGTTTTTAAAAAGACAAGCATAACAGTGCCAATTTTAAGAATTTATTGTGAGCTTCAAGTGCTTCTACTTTCTGTTACTTATCTTTGATACGTTGTTTTCAGCCAGTTGTGAAATTTTGATCTTTAGTCAAATGGGCAGACTTTCATTATTTTCTAGTTTCTTGAACAGCTAAAATGCAAAAGTGAGGTGATAGGTAAAAAAATCTTAGGGTTTCGTTCTGGTAAACATTTTACCTACATATTATTATTGTGCTACCTCTGTTTTATTTGGTACAAAGTCCTTTCTGCTTATTTTTAGCCTGATGGAAGCTGAACGTGCTGGACGTGAACAAACTGACATGACTTTGGTACTTTGGAATGCTACAAAACCCTGCCTGACTAATATAACATATTTTATCACTGTGGGATGATTCATGGTCCATTTTATCCTTTGTGGTAATAAATATCATCATGATTAACAATAATTGTTTGAAATGAATCGGTACATATATGCTGAGAAACTAGAAATATATTTAGTCTGTCCTAAATTCCAGTAAGGTATTAATTTTGTTATGTAGAATGTAAAATAATCTTATTGCTGTGGAACTTGATACATTTTTGGTACTATGTGCTGCCGTTTTTTTTCAGCAAACTTGTTTAGCTTTGTAAATGCAAAAAATAGGTAAATTATTTCAACCATTTCTAGTGGCACATTTTGTTGTTTGTCAGTAAATTGTTTTCTCCTGTTAAAAAAATGTGAAGTGTTTATGTATGATACAATGACTTTTTGGAATATTAAAACTATATTATAGAAACATGTTTTTCATTGATGTAAGTCTTATAGTGTGGAGTATAATTCTTATCTTGAAATGCAAGCACCACAATTTATCTGTGTCATCCAGTCTTATATGATGCAGTTGGTACATTTTCACTCTTATTGATAGGATGTCATTAACAGTGCAATGATACATGTACACTTTTGATTGAAAAGTAATGGATTCTGCAATCTCAATTTAAGCTGTTACTTGCCTTTCAATCCATCATGGCTTCGATGAGATTTAACAAGAATTCTTATTCATGAAGCATAGCCTACGCTGTAAATGAAGTTTGCATATCCCAGCAGTTAAAAATAAAATGTTAATGATTCTACAAAAGTCAATTTGTCGCAATGAAAATAAATAGGCAGTCAATCTTCTTGGATTACCTGGGGTAGTTCCAGCATCATAGACACGGGGCCCACTAATAGTTCTTAGGAAGTCCTGGCTATTGCGAATAGTCAGATTATGATCGGATATATATTGTTACTGTCCACGGTCACCACAAAGTCCACCACTAGGCTACTCCCGTAGAACCGTAATGTTTGCAGCACAGAAGTTCGATATAACAGCTTGAATGTGTCTGTGCCAGTTCTTACTAGGGAAAGTCAAGACTAATGCCAGTGCGCTGACCAATTCCTATAGGCTTATATCTCCCTCTGTTGCTTCTTGAATTATCTAATTTCTTTTATTTGGTTTATTGATAATGTTCTGCACTGTGGGTTGTGGTCCTTCACATTGGGTTCTTTTAAAAATAAGTACATCCCTGTGGCATTTACACAAAGTATTGAAAGCAAAAGAGATCAAACAATAGATGTTTCAAAATCTATGAAAGTCAATTCATGATTAATTCAATCACATTCTAGAAAACTTTTCTTCATAATTACCTTCAGGAAGCATGACTCTCCTATGATCAATATGAAGTTCAATTTAAAAATAGTGGGTTCCCCATTTGACTGATTAAATGAAAGATTAAACAAGTCTAATGTGTATTTAGTGATTCACTCTTTCCCTTTCATGTAATTATTAGGATACTGAGGAATGAATCCTAACGAAGAAGCTGCAAATTCAAAATAAACTTCCTGAAATGTGTAGTTACACAGATCATTATCTTAATGAAAGTTAATGATGTATGTACTAGTTTTAAAAACTGAATATTATAGGAAATATGAAAGCACAAACACAGAAAATGCATGTAAAATCAAGGTTTTTTTGTGCTCTGCACCTGTTATATGATCAGTAACCAGTGTTTATGCAGTATTTTAATAAGATTTTTTTGAAGAACATTATGGTCTGACAGGACTGTGTTATGTTGCAGAACTTTAGCGTCTCACGCACAATGTTCAGTACCATATGAAGCTCCGCAAATACTGAAGCAGTCCATGCCAATATGCAGCAAGACCTGGACAATACCCAGGCTTGAACTGATAAGTAGCAAGTAACATTCACATCACACAAGTGCCAGGCAATGACCATCTCCAACAAGACAGAATCTAACCATCAACCCCTGACATTCAACGGTATTCCCATCGCTGAATCCCCCACTATCAACATTCTGGGGGTTACCATTGACCAGAAACTGAACTGGATCAGCCACATAAATACTGTGGCTAGAAGAGCAGGTCAGATGCTGGGAGTTCTGCAGCGAGCAACTCACCTTCTGATTCCCTGAAGCTTATCTACCTTCTACAAGCCACAAGTCAGAAGTGTGATGGAATACTCTCCACTTGCTTGGACGAGTGTGGCTCCAACAATACTCAAGACACTTGACACCATATGGGACAAAGCAGCCCACTTGATTAGCACCCCATCCACCACCTTAAACATTCACTCCCTCCACCACTGAGACACAGTGGCAGCTGTGTATACCACCTAAAAGATGCACTGCAGCAACAAAACGAGGGTCCTTCAAAGCACCTCCCAAACTTGCAACCTTTACCACCTAGAAGGTCAAGGACAGCAGATACATGGGAACACCACCACCTGCATGTTCCTCTCCAAGCCCTCACCATTCTGACTTGGAACTCTATTCCTTCACTGTCACTGGGTCAAAATCCTGGAACTCACTCCCTAACAGCATTGTGGGTGTATCTGCACCTCATGGACTGCAGCAGTTCAAGAAGGCGGCTCACCACCATCTTCTCAAGGGCAATTAGAGATGGGCAATAAACGCTGGCCCATTCAGCGACACCCACATCCTATGAATGAACAAATAAAACTAATTACTAGCTTAATAGCATCTGACATTGTGGGAGGCCTCAAGTATTTTTTACCTATCAGATAAAAAAAGTGGAGTTATTTCCATGTTTAAAAAAAAGTTGTGTTGGTTGAGACAAAATATGTAATAGATTAGTTATAGATTTTTTCCGTCAGCTTTTGTCTGACAACAGCTGACAATTGCTATTAGACGGATCTAGACATGTTTCTCTTTGATTTATTATAGGCATTGCTATGCATTTTGAGTAATTAACTGAGCATTGTCCTTCAAATTCAAGTCCGTCATCAGACAAGAATCCCCAAAATGCATTTGGTCTTAATTGCAATACAAAAATAATTAATATTAACATTGTGAGGTAATATTTCAAGAATGTTTTCTTAAGTAATTATTTTTTTCAGTGAATATATTCTGGCAGTCTGGTGGCAGATAATTGTCATGACATCAAACAGATTGAGATCTGCCCCTTTTCTCTCCCAAAATATTGTAGGCTATTAAACATATTTGCATTTGTAATCTGAATATAGGTTTCCAGATGATTTAGCATTGTAATACAATCATATAAGCAAGCAGAAAACATCTCACTATTAATGAAAGAATGATTTGATATTTCTAACCCTGAAGTGATTTATGGTGCTCTCAAGCAACAACAGAGAAATTGACTTGGGATGGAATCATCCCAGAAATCGGCAAAGTCCAATATCGGGCGGAGAAAGCGGCATTTGACCCGCCGACGGGAATGGTGCTTTTTCCGCCACATTGTGCAGCACTTTGTTTCAAAAATGCAGAAGCATAGGTTTCACGCCGGAGGCCTCTGTTTCGCTTGCCCCACCATCACCTCACGCCTTCAGTAATCTGGGTGCCATATTTAAAGGGCGCCCATGCATAAAGCTAGCTCTCTCTAAGGGATCGAAAGTTTCTAGAAAGTCATGGCTGCCAAAGGGAGGAAATATGCTGCCCCCAAATTTAGTGACGTCTCCCTTGAGCATCTACTGGACGCATCGGAGGCATGTTGTGAGGTCGTCTACCCCACTCTGAGTGAAGTCCATCAAGCAAAGTTACCAATCCAGCAGGGGCAGCAGTGGCAGCGGTGGTCAGGGCCAATTCCCTGCAAAAGAGGGCAGCCACCCAGTGCTGAAAGAGTATGAATGATCTCCTCTGTTCCACCATGGTAAGCCACTCTTCTCATCACTCTCAACTCACAAAACTCATCATGCATCCACAGGGATCTCACTCACTGCCAGTTTAAGGGACATCACCATTCACTCTCTCACACACACCTTCATCTGACCTGTGGATCGTGTCCTCATCCTGTCCATGGCACCGCTCAGCACCTACACATGCAGTAAGGGGCATGTGAGGAGGCAGGCAACCATGTCGGAGTGAGACGGAGACTGGGTGAGTAGCAAATTAGGTTCACGTGGTAAGTTTTGCTAAGTCCTTTTCAGGTTTTAACTATAGATTAAGAATCAAGATCTGACATAGTACTAATCTTCAAGTAAATTAGGTTAGCTTATTAAGTAAAGAACTGCTAGCGTGGCCATTATCTGTCAATCACCCGAAAGCAGTTGGTTCAAGTGGGGTTAATTACTGCAGCAGGAAGCTAAACCATGACTCACCTGAGGGTCTATAAAAGAGACAGACTTTTCAAACTACATGATCAGTAAAGGGCATGTGAGGAAACAGGCAACTAAGCCTGAGTGAAATGGAGACTGAATGAGTAGCTAATTAGGTTCACGTGGGAATTCGGGGAAAGAGTTGTGGTATACATGGGAATTACTCTAAGGTAATTAAGTGATTAATTAAATTAAGTTAACTAAATAACATAAGTAACAATGGCAGGGCAGGTGTTCTGTTGGAGCTATGGAATGTGGGAGCTTTTGGATGCCAAGGTGATCCAGGGCAAACACATTTGCCGAAAGTGTAAGCAGCTGGAGGAATTCTGGGCCAGGATTATATATCTGGAAGCTGAACTGCAGACAATGCACAACATAATGCAGTGGGAAAAATATCTGGACATTGTTCCAGAAGATGGTCACGCCTCATGGAATAGGGTCATCTGTTTCGGTGAGCAGTGAGGGGCAGCAGGATGTAACCGTGAGTGAGGCAGGTAATAGGACCAAACAGACAGTAATGGAGGAGCCTCAGATTTTGCAACTGTCAAACAGGTTTGAGGTGCTCATAACCTGTGTGGACGAAAGTGAGGTCTGCAAGGTGGAGACGATGGCGCCATGGTACAGGACGTCGTTCAAGCGGGGGGAACAAACAGGAATGTAATAGTAGTAGGGAGAGTATATTGAGGGGGATTAACACTGTTCTCTGCAGCAAAGAGAGAGACTCCAAAAGGCTGTGTTTCCTGCCTGGTTCCAGTGTTTGGGACATCTGCTCAGGGCTAGATGGGAACTTGCAACGGGATAGGGAGGATCCAGTTCTCATGGTCCATGTATGTACCAACGACATGGGTAGGGCAAGGAAGGAGGTTCTGCACTGTCAGTATGAGGAGCTAGGTACCAAATTAAGAAGCAGAACCTCAAAAGTATTACCTGAGCCTCATGCAAATTGGCATAGGGCAAATAAGCTTAGGGAGATGAATGCTTGGCCCAAAGACTGGTGTGGGAGAAGTGTGTTCCGGTTTGTGGGGCACTGCCACCAGCACTGGGGAAATTGGGGGCTGTGCCATTGGGACAGTCCACACCTGAACTGCACTGGGATGAATGTTCTTGTGAATCGCATAACTAGGGAAGTAGAAGGGGCTTTAAATTAAACAAGGGGATGGGGAGGGTGAGGGATCAAGATTGAGCAGATGTGGCAAATCAAAGGGTAGATTCAAGGAAGGAGACCATTATAGTAAAATGGGAAATGAAGGTCATGAATAGCAGGAAGGGACAGAGAGAAATCCCACCAAAAGCCGAGACTTGATGTTACAAACATAACAAAAAGACAAAACTAAAGGCTCTGTAACTAAGTGTGTAGTATTTATAACAAAGTAAATAAATTGATAGCGCACATTAAAGTAAATAAATATGACCTGATAGCCATTACTGAGACATGGCTGCAGGATGACAAAAATTGAGTCCTGAATATTAAGGGATATATGACATTCAAGAAGAATAGGAAGCTAGATAAATAGGAAGCTAGATAAATCAAGCTGCAATAGTTAGCGATGACCTTGGTTCAGACGATCAGGGTGTACAATCGGATTGGGTGGAGATGAGGAATAGCAGGGGAAAGAAGTCATGAGTGAGAATGGTCTACAAGCCCCCTCATGGTAACCACAATCCAGGACAAAGTATACAAGAAGAAATATTGGGTGCCTGTGATAAAGAGATGGCAGTAATCATGGGTGATTTTAATCTACATATAAACTGGAAAAATCAGATTGGCAGTAGTAGCCTGGATGAGGAGTTCATAGAATATTTTCGAGATAGTTTCTTAGAGTGCACGTTCTGAAACCAACCAGAGAGCAGGTTATATTAGACTTGGTACTGTGTAACGTGACAGGGTTACTTAATGACCTCAGAGCGATGGCACTCCTAGGTAGCAGCGACCACAATATGATTGAATTTTACATCCAGTTTGAAAGGGAAAAGGATCTAAGACTAGTATTTTAAACTTAGATAAGGGCAACTATGTGGGCATGAAAGCTGAGCCAGCTGAAGTGAACTAGGATACTAGCCGAGTGGATAGCTCAATAGAGAAGCAGTGGCAGACACTTAAGGGAGTATTTCAGAATACTCAGAATCAGTATATCCTACTATAAACAACAATTCTAAAGGGAGGACCCACCATCCGTGGTTAGCTAAAAAAGTTAAGGAAAGCATCAAACTTAAGGAAAAAGCATATAACTGTGCAAAGATGAGTGGCAGGTCAGGTGATTGGTCAGAATATAAATGGCAGAGAATGACTAAAAGGCTAATCAAGAGAAAGAAATTAGAATGAGAGGAAGCTAGCTAGAAATATAAAAGCGAATAGCAAGAGGTTCTACAGGTATTTAAAAAGGAAAAGAGTAAGTAAATTGTGTGTTGGTCCTCTAGAGAGTGACAATGGGGAGTTAATAGTAGATAATAAGGAAATGAAGGATGACAGAGCAAATATTTTGCTTCTGTTTCCACTATAGAGGATACAAAAAATATTCCAATAATAGCTGTAAATCAGGTGGAGGAAGGGAGAGGGGAACTTGGTGAAATTATAATTACTTGGGAAGCGGTACTGAACAAACTGTTGGAGCTGCGGATTGACAAGTCTCTGGACATCATCCTGGGGCCTTGAAAAAAGTGGCTAATGAGGTAGTAGATGCGTTGATGTTAATTTTCAAAAATTTGCTAAATTCTGGAAAGGTTCCAGGAAAGTAGCAAATATAACCCCTCTATTCAAGAAGGGAGGGAGGCAGAAAACAGGAAACTATAGCTTATAGCTTGACGTCTGACATGGGGAAGGTGTTAGAATTGATCACTAAGGAGGTTATAGCTGGGCAGTTAGAGAAACTCAAGGTAAATCAGGAAGAGTCAGCATGGTTTTGTAAAGGGAAATCATGGCAGAATTTCACCCATGTCGGGCGGGCTCGGTGGGAGTGGTTGGGAAGCCAACCGCCTCCCGCGATCGAGGCCAGAGGGCGACTTCATGCTGGCGGGCCAATTAAGGCCCGCCTAGTGTGAAACGTGAGCGGCAGCGCTCAACACTGCCTGTGTGGGGGGTGGGGGGAGGAGGGCGAGCTGGGCGAGCGCGAACTTCATGCATACACGCAAATGCAGAGCTGCCTCAGGGAGATGAAGTGTTATTAAAAAATCAAAGAAAATAAAAATGTAATGAAACATGTCCCCTCATGTGACTGTCACATGGGCAGGGACATGTTATTAATTAAGTTTTAAAATTTTTATTTTGTTTTTATTTGCTTCAGGAAACCTCATCCCACCCGTGGATGAGGTTTCCTAAAAAGTGCAAAGGCCGCTTGGCCGTTTTGCCTGCTCGCCAACCGTAAGGTTGGATGGGCAGTGAAAAATTCAACTTAATTGATACTATAATGGCCTTAACAGGCCTGTTAATTGTTGGCAGGCGCGCTGCTGACTCTGGCGCACACCCGCCGAACGAAATATCGTACAACTGTGCGCTGATATTGGGATGCTCACCCAACATCAAAGCGTGTTGTTTCACGCTTGAACGGGTCTGGCGCGTGCCCTCCCACCGAGCTAAAAGTTTTACCCCTTGTTAAACCAATTTATTGAGTTCTTTGCAGGAGTAACATGCACTGTGGATAAAGGGCAGCCTGTAGATGTGTTGTACTTGATTTTCCAGAAGACATTTGATACGTGCCACATCAAAGGTTATTGCAGAAAATAAAGGCTCACTGTGTAGGGGGTGACATAGAAGCATGGATAAAAGATCGGCTGGCTGGCAGAATACAGAGAGTATGCATAAATGGATCTTTTTCTGATTGGCAGGATGTGACGAATGGAGTCCCACAGGGGTCTGTGCTGGGGCCTCAACTTTTTATGATTTATATCAATGACTTAGATGAGGGGAGTGAAGGCATGGTACTAAATTTGCAGATGAGACAAAGATAGGTAGGAAAGTTTGTTGTGGAGAGGACATAAGGAAGTTGCAGACAGATATAGATAGGTTAAGTGTGTGGGCAAAAATATCGTGGATGGAGTATAATGTGGGAAAATGTGAAGTTGTTCACTTTGGCAGGAAGAATAAAAAAGCAGAGTATTACTTAAACGGAGAACAGCTACAGAATTCTGAAGTGCAGAGGGATCCAGGGGCAGAATTTCACTCATGTCGGGCGGGCTCAGCAGGGCTGGGTGGGAGCCACCCGCAATCAGTGCCAGAGGCGACTTCATGCTGGCAGGCCAATTAAGGCCCGCCCAGCATGAAACGTGAGCGGCAGCACTCAGCTGTGCAGGCAGGGCAGGGCGGGGGGAGTGCCAACAGGACAAGCGCGTGCTTCATAATCTCCCTGAGGCACAGAACTACATCAGAGTGATGAAGACTTATAAATAAAATAAAGAAAATAAAAATGTCATGGAACATGTCCCCTCATGTGACTCTGTCACATGAGCAGAGACATGTTATTAATTAGGCTTTAGAATTTTTATTTTAACTTTATTTGAAAAGTCGGAAATCTCATCCCACCCATGGATGAGGTTTCCTAAAAAGTGCAAAGGCCACTTGGCCTTTTCGCCTGCTTGCCAACCATTAGGTTGGATGGGCAGCAAAAAATTAAACTTCATTGATAATTTAATGGCCTTAACAGGCCTTTTAATTGTCGGCAGGCACTCTGCCAACTCCAGCGTGCGCCGCCAAACAAAATATTGCGCAACTGTGCATTGACGTTGGGACGCTCTCCCGGCGTCAACATGTGTCATTTTACGCTCGAGTGGGTCAGGCGCGCGTCCGCCCGCTGAGCTGAAAATTTTGCCCCAGGTGTTCTGGTGCATGTGTCACAAAAAGTTAGTATGCAGGTACAGCAAGTAATTAAGAAGGCTAATGGAATACTATCCTTTATTACGAGAGGAGTTGAACATAAAAGTAAGGATGTTATGCTTCAGTTATACAGGTCATTAGTGAGACCACACCTCAAATACTATGTGCAGTTTTGGTCTCCTTATTTAAGGCAGGATGTAAGTGCATTGGAGGCGGTTCAGAGGAGGTTTACCAGATTGATACCTGGAATGAGCTGGATTGACTTATGAGGAAAGGTTAGACAGACTGGGCTTGTTTCCACTGGAGATTAGAAGAGTGAGGGCTGATTTGATTGAAGTATATAAGATCCTGAATGGTATTGACAAGGTGGATGTGGAAAGGGTGTTTCTTATTTTAGGTGAGTCCAGAACTTGGGGACGCTGTTTTATAATTAGGGGTCGCCCTTTTAGGACAGGGATGAGGAGGTTTTTTTTTGTCTCAGAAGTTTGGGTGACTTTGGAACTCTCTACCATAGAAGGCGGCAGAAGTGGGGTCCTTGAATATTTTTAAGGCGGAGGTAGATAGATTCTTCTTAGGTAAGGAAATCAAAGGTTATCGGGGTTGGATGGGAATGTGGAATTCAAAACACAAACAGATCAGCCATGATCTTAATGATGACAGAGCAGGCTCGTGGGGCTGAATGGCCTACTTCTGTTCCTATTTCATATGTTCATATGCCAGGCGTCCTTCTCATCTAGCCTGGTAGGTGTCCTGCTTATACTCTCTCCATCTGTATTCATGCAGGACAAGCTGGCACACAACAAAAGGGAGAGGTTGCAGGCTGCTGGAGGAATGCCAGAAGTCAGGGTACTCAGACTTTGAAAATTGAACCATCCAACTAGCCGACGACGAGCTGGACCGGTCCTGTGCTGATGGTGAGGTTGGCAGCACTCAACCAAGTGAGGATCCAACAGTGCATCATCCATCAGATAGCCATGCTATGAGTGAGTTCCCTTGTTCCTCAGTCCCCTGCCATGCACTAATTAACTCTCCATGCTTTTGCAGACATGTGAGAAGCTCCTGAGGGGGTTCGCGAGCCAGTCCTCGACTCAAGCCCTGAAGACGCCTCAGAAGAAGAATCTGATAACACCCTAATTGAAGACCCGTCACAGTGCTCACCCACACCCTCCATCAGCGCAGAGACACAGTGGGATCTAGCATAGCCTCAGGGTCACAATCTGGTGAGAACATCACACTGCTTGATCCACAGCAGGGGAAGGCAGGGACTTACCAGGTTGCCAGCACTTAGCAGACTGCTGGAGGCCAGAAATCTGCTGAGTCCAAGTCAGATGAAAAGCCTTTGGACTCGGTTATACTTCAGTTTCTGGAGCTGCAAAGGCAAGCTCAGGAACATCAGGAACATATGTCTGCTGCTCTCCCCAGATTGTAAAGGCACGACGGAGAAGTCTGTCAGCCTTCAGCCTGAGGTCAACGCATCGAGGTCAACACTAGTAGGATGGCAGCCACCATGGAGACCTTGGTCCATGACTTTGGTCCTACACACCTACTGGAGCTGCACTCCATCAATAAGGCACTTGCAGGCACTCATCAGTGTCAACGCGAGAGGGGCGCAGGACATCTCAAGCTCACTCCAGCTGTCCCTTCCTCTCAAGGAGTTAGCCAGGGGCCCTCGGCACCCATAGGATCAGCAGGTGCACACCCCAGTGCCATCCAGCCAGGTGACTCTGGGAGTGTCCGGCCCATCCGAATCCCTTCTTACTGTGACCCCAGCAGCTCCAGCTCCACAGACCGAGGAGGGTGCCACTGCCACACAGCAGGACCCCAAAAGCAAGCCGGAACCCTCCAGATCTTGGTCCTCCAGAGGACACCCGCCAAGGTCATCACTGACAGGGCGTAGCAGCCAGCAGGCCACCTCTACCTCTGCTGTGGATGTTGGGATAGCAGCGTTAGAAAGGTCAAGAAGATTTATTTGCAGGATGTGGGCATGGGTGTTAATCATTTGTACTTAATGCTGACCATTGTAAATACACTCCCAAGAATATCTCCTTGTTTATGTCTCCTTGTTATGTTGAGTAGTGATCGTGTCAATCGGATGTGAAACCTTGTTTCCTGCACAAAACAAAGGCTACTGTCACAGTCCAAGGCCTCTCCCCTGTGCAGAGTGTAACCTTTTGAGCACAGTGATTGTCCGGCTTCAAAATTACTGTCCAGATTAGTGATGCGCGCACCTCCATGTGGCTGGTGTTTGCTGCGAAAATCTCATACCCAAGTAACACTGGGATCCATGATGTTCTCTGTGTGCTCTCAGTACCTTTGGGGCAAGGCTGCCCCCCATCTTGACACCATTCCTGACAAGTGAAGGTGTGGTGCTGAAGGGAACAGGTAATGAAGCCTGCCAAAGGAACAAGTTGTCTTAAAGTCCATGTGGCTGCTGTTTCTCAATGATATGAACCTCTTCACATAGCGTATGTGCGCTGCCCTCAGCCAGACAGGTGTCAGATGTTCCCAGATGCAATGTGAAGATCTCAGGAGTGTCCTCACTGCATCTCGGCATCATCCTCCTGGAATCTTGCGGCAATGAGAGCCTCACAACTATGCCTCCTAGTCTGGCCAGGGCAATGGCCTCATCACCTGCACCCTCACCTTCTAGGACCTCATCACCCTCATCCCCTTCAACTTCTTCCTCATTTGAGAAGTGCAGCTCTTGCATATCTTCATCATCCAGATCCTCCCAACTTTGCTTTGGTGGGTTGTGTATCACACAGCAAGCCACTATGATGCATGACATCCTCTGGGCAGTGTGCTGCCATGTTCCACCAGATCTGTACAGGCAGTGAAACCTCATTTTCAGGGTGCCAATGGTATGCTCAACCAAACTCCAGGTTGCGGCATGAGTATCGTTGTACCTTCTCTCACCAGGAGTCTGAGGCTGCCGCACGGGTGTCATCAGCCACATCCTTTGTGGGTAGCCCTTGTCCCCGAGGAGCCAACCCTGCAGTCTGTGTAGTCCCTGGAAGATGTCTGGGATCTGAGCCCTTCTGAGGATGTATGAGTTGTGGATGGTTCTGGGGTATCTTGCACACACCTGCATGATCCACTTGTTATGGTTGCAGACCAACTGAACATTGAGAGAATGGAAGCCTTTGCTGTTCACCTACTAGACTGCTTGTTGCCAAGGAGATTTAAGAGCCATGTGAATGCAGTCAATGGCACCCTGCACCTGTGGGAATCTAGAAATCTAAGCAAATTCCAGTGCTCTTACTTCCAGTCTTGCCTGATCCCTGAAATTGACAAACATGTGCGCCTTGGCAAAAAGAGCATCCGTGACCTCCTGGATACATTTGTGGATGGAGGCTTGCGAGATCTTGCAAACGGCCCCAGTGGAGCCCTGGAAGAAGCCACTGCTGTAGAAATTGAGCGCAGCAGTAACTTTAACTGCCAATGGCAGAGGGTGCCCTCCAAGTCCCCATGGTCCCAAATCCTGCAGAGGGTGGCATATGTGCGTGACCAATTCCTTTGACATGCGCAGGCATCAACAACACTAGTTCTCACTCATCTGCAGGTAGCTCATGTGCCATCTGTGGACCCTGGGTCTCGTGATGCACCTACGAACAACACCTCTGTAGGGTTCATCCTCTGCGTGGAGGAGGCCGTGCCACTCCTTGCACTTCAGGGTTCTGCTCCTCACTTTAGCAAGCCAGGTGACTTCATTGCATTCTTCTCCTTCTTCTCTCCTGCCTATAAGCAATCAGGTGGTCAGTGAGATCACTAGACTCCATGTCCCTGATGGTATCCTCACTGCAGTATCAAAGAGAGGTGCAAGGGTCATCAATGGTCTCCTAAGGACCACTCTTGGTCATCACCTGTGGGATGCCTCGCAAGACTCCTTAACACATTCTGGAGAGTCCAGGCCACCATATGAATGACCAGTCTAGTGCTCAGGATGACTCACCATGCCCACACCCAGCACCGCCCCACACCACATGACCGAGAGGCGGCAGCTTCAGCCATTTGGCTGCATCCTGAACTCTCATCTCAGGCGCAGGCATTTTCCTAACCTGGACTCCAAGGCTTCACGGTTTGCTAGTTCCATGAGGAACATGACTTTTCAATCTCAACTGAAATATAATGCAAGGGACTAGGAACGCACCCCTCCGTCAATGTTCGATGGCCACCTTTCCCAACATGATCCTCAAGCTTGCCCAGTTGTGCAATGGTTCTGCAGCACCACAGCACTCATTCAAGTTTGAATACAAGGGGTTAACAGTTGAGGGACAATCATTGGCACTGTGAGGAATTAGTGCTGCTTGAGTGGGCACAATTGCTTGACTAGGCTGATTCCAAGCATGTCGCTTGAGCTCAAGCTAAACGCTCTCAGCTGCGGTGGAGTGCTCATCTTTGATAGGTTTTGCCATTAGCCTGGCGGTTTTATTCCCCCCACCCCCCACCCCCATCCTCCCCTGCATGTGTTTGTGCTCAAAAATCAGTCGGTACTGCCATGACACCACCACCCGCCCCCACCGTCCTGCACTATCGCCCTTGTCCCGAGGTTGCTTTCTCCCCCATTCCCCTTTGCACCGTTGCCTTAGCCCTGGCACCACAAGCCAGCCTTGAAGAAGAAGCTGCTGCAAAGACTTGCCTGTACCCCCCTGAAATCACGGAGCCGCTGGGATCATTGAGAGCACGGCGCAAAGTTGTGTACACTTACCTCTGAGCTCCTCTCAAAGTTGAGGTCGCCAGGTTCACAGCTTTTAAAGGTAGTTGTAAATAATGCCATCATGGGATTTAAATTTGTCATGGGGGATGATTCTAGCATTTGGCCACAAGAATTAGGAGCAAATTTAACACAATTAAGTTCCCGATGTTTGACGGCAGGAAACGCTGCCCACGATTTACGGGAGAAAGGGACAATCGCATTTTTAAAAATTTATTCACGGGATGTGGGCTTCGCTGGCTGGGCCAGCTTTTATTGCCCATCCCTAGTTGCCCTTGAGAAGGTGGTGGTGAGCTGCCTTCTTAAACCGCTGTAGTCCATGTGGTGTAGGTAACCCATTGTGTTGTTAGGAAGGGAGTTCCAGGATTTTGACCCAGCGACAGTGAAGGAACAGAGATATATTTCCAAGTCAGGATGGTGAGTGATTTGGAGGGGAACTTCCAGGCGGTAGTGTTCCCAAGTGTCTTCTGCACTTGTCCTTCTAGATGGTAGTTGTGGGTTTGGAAGGTGCTGTCTAAGAAGCCTTGGCAAATTCCTGCAGTGCATCTTGTAGATGGTACACACTGCTGCTGCTGTGCTTTTCTGGTGGAGGCAGTGAATGTCTGTGCATGTGGTGCCAATCAAGCGGGCTGCTTTGTCCTGAATGGTGCCAAGCTTCTTGAGTGTTGTGGGAGCTGCACCTTTCCAGGCAAGTGGGGACTATTCCATCACACTCCTGACTTGTGCCTTGTAGATGGTGCACAGGCTTTGGGGAGTCAGGAGGTGAGTTACTTGTTGAAGGATTCCTAGCCTCTAACCTGCTCTTGTAGCCACAGTTTTTATATGGCTATTCCTGTTCAGTTTCTGGTCAATGGTAACCCCCAGAATGTTGATAGTGGGGGATTCAGTGATGGTAATGCCATTGAATGCCAAGGGGCGATGGTTAGACTCTCTCTTGTTGGAGATGGTCATTGCCTGGCACTTGTGTGGCATGAATGCTACTTGCCACTTGTCAGCCTAAGCCTGGATATTGTCCAGGTCTTGCTGCATTTGGACATGGAGTGCTTCAGTATCTGAGGAGTTAACAGTGGTGATGAACATCAGCGAACATCCCCACTTCTGAACTTATGATGGGAGGAAAGTCACTGATGAAGCAGCTGAAAGTGGTTGGGCCTAGGACACTACTCAGGGGAACTCTGGCAGTAATGTCCTGGAGCTGAGCTGACTGACCTCTGTCATGAAAATATAATAATTTTCATAATATTATTGTGATTTATTGTAAAGGTAGGTTAATAGTGTAGGGTTTGGATTAGTTTCTCTGTGTGAGATTGTGTATGTGGGGGTTTTAATTGAATTGCAGACAAATAGTCTGGAGCTTTTGAATTATCAAAAGAGAATCTAGGTTTGAAATGCTAAATACATGGCTGAAGTTTTAGAATGTGATGTGTGAAGAATAGTTGCATTTTTAGATAAACCAGAGTCGTGAATTTAAAAGAGATTGTAAGGTGTTACACCTAGTCATAAGAGGCTAAGCCAAACAGTGTGTTTCTTTTTCCCAAAGATTACTGATAATATGAGTGCTATGAAAGATTTATATTATGGAAAAATAAAGTTGCAAAGACATTGGAACAATGGGATTTACATTAAAAAGGGAGAAGTGTGTATAAAGGAGCTGAGGTTATGTGTAAGGAAAAGGCATTCTAAAATCTAACAAGTGTGAAAAACCTCCAGCCTCAAAGTATCAAGGAATTGAAGATAAGAAAACTCACTGTGAATATCACTCTACAGGATATTGTGTGCTTTGCCTGGATCTGTTGAAATTTATTTGTTTTTAATGTTGCCTTAACGGAGGTGTAACTGTGAGTCAAATGAATTAGGGGAGCTAGGCTGTATCATAGTAGTAATTTGTAGACCTATGCACTTAAAATAATTTATTTTATTAATAAATGTTTAATTTAGTTTTGTAAAAAACCTCTAAGACTCGGTGGACTTACTACTACTGAATTCAAGGCACACACCTTGAAACAAAAATACAAATTGCAAGAATAGTTACGGCAGCTGTTTCAAGTTTCCCTCTGGGATTTGAGCAGCTCAGCATTTAGCATCCGCTGTGCCAGAACAAAAGTGGAGGCTCATCCGGGAATATATTTGAAATTCCTTGATTGATTTGGAGTTGATAAATCTTAAGGTCACGAGTACGAGAAGCAATTTGAATTCGCCAGTTGGTGTGAGGTATTTTTAAAGTGGTGAGACTGCAAAAATGGCTGTAACCATAGCTAAAACTTTTTTTGGAAGTAGAAGGTATAATTCTGGGTTACAAAAAGTATCTAAGGGTAATTTAACAGAGTTGGCAGATAAGTTGCAGTTGAGGTTACCTGTAGGGGCGAAGAAAACAGGGATAGTTGAAGTGATAGCACAATGTTTAAAGCTGGAACTGATACCTGACATTAGTGAGTCACAGCTAGAGATAGTGAGGCTTCAGTTAGAAATGAAGAGGCTTGAATTTGAACAAGCAAAGGAACTGAGAAAACTTGAATTGGAGGCAAATGAAAAAGATTTGGACATGAAAAAACTGGAACTAGAGGCAGCAGAAAAAGAAAGGGAAAAAGTGAGATTATTTCAAAAAGAAATGGAAATGCGAAAGCTTGATCTCAAGAGGAAGACATTAGCAATGGAAGAGAAAATGAAGGAAAGAGACAGATGGATTTTAAAAAGGAGACATCAGATGCTGAGGAAAGTTCTGATGATGAGAAAACCTTTAACCAAACACCCTGTGGGGAGATGTTTAAATTTGTACTAGCTCTTCCAAAGGTTGAAGAAAGAAATGTTGAATAATTCTTTATTTAATTTGAGAAGATAGCTAAACAGATGAAATGGTCACAGGAAAACTGGACAATCCAGTTGGATTATTACAATCCAGATTGGTGGGTAGAGCATATGAGGCTTATGCTTCACTGTCAGGAGAAGTGTCAGTAAACTATGTGGTAAAAAAAGACTATTTTGAGTGCATATTAGTTGGTTCCTGAGGCATACAGGCAAAAATTTAGGAATATCAGAAAACAACCTGGGCAAACTTATATTGAGTTTGACAGAGTAAAACAAAGTAATTTTGACCGGTGAATACAGGCATTAAAGATAGAGATGATATATGCAGCTCTTAGAGAAGTAATTCTTTTGGAAGACTTTAAAGATTCAATTCCTTCGGTAGTTAGAACTCATGTGGAGGAACATAGCGTTAAAACAGTAAGACAAGCAGCAGATATAGCTGATGATTACGAGTTAGTTCATAGATCTAAACCTTTTTTATGTCACCCTTTTAAATCAGAGAGGGATGGAAGGTGGGAAGGTGAAAAGAAGGTGGGTTGTCAGGGAAGAGGAGTAGGTGGAAATTCCTAGGAAAGGAAGTTTTTTCTCAGAATAAAAAGGATGGGGATGAGGGTAGAAGTGACACTCGAAAATTGAGGTGTTTTCATTGTAATAAAGTTGAACACACGAAGTCAGTGTGTTGGAAATTACAGGGAAAATCTGTTGGATTATAAGGGTGCAGAAAAGTTCTGAAAGTAAAAGTACTGTGGGTTCTGAGGTTCAGGCACAGGAAAAGCCAGTGGTTTGTGTACAGGTAAAACAGGAAGAAGCAGTGATAGGTAAAGAAGTGGGAATGTGTTCACAATTTACCCAAGAAAGTTCTGAGGAGCAGGTTGCAGAAATGTTTAAAGATTTTGTATGTGAAGGGAAAGTCTTTCTATGTGTACAGGGTGGAGTGGGTAAAGATGTTAAAATTTTGAGACACAAGGGCTAGTCAATCCTTAATGTTGTGAGATAGTGAGATTTGTTAGTCAGAGGGAGAATTGCAGGAATAGGTGATAACAAGTGGGGTTTATGGAGATGCTAAACCTATTCCATTGTGGAAGGTAAATTTTAAAAGTAAGTGAAAAACAGGTGAGGTGATTATTGGAGTAGTGGAAAATTGTGGAAAATGTCCATTGCAGGGGTTCGATTTAATTTGGGTAATGATATAGCTGGGTCCCAGATGTGGGTGATGCCTATTGTAGTTCAGCAGCCTGTAGAGGTGTTTTCAACAGTAGTGTTACAGAGAGCATCCTGGATTGTTTCCAGATTGTGTGACAACAAGGTCATAAGCTCACAGTTTGAAACAGGAAGAACAGGAAGTTAAAAAGCGGAGAGAAGATGTGTAAGTCCAATTAGCTAACACTGGTTTTGATAACATTGTTTAGGAAGAAAGAATGGAGGATAATATAGCTGAGGTATTTAGCTCAAGGCAGTTGCTGGAGTTACAGAAAAAGGTTATATCAGACAAATAAAACAGTTATATCAGACAGCTTACTCAGACACAGAGGCAGAATGTATTCTGGAATGTTATTACCTAAAGAGTGATGCTTTAATGAGAAAACGGAAGCCTTATCATGCTTCAGCAAATGAAAGCTGGAAGGAAGTGCATCAGATTGTTTTACCGTTTGGATATAGAAATGAGATTCTGAGAACTGGTCATGAAATTCCAATAGGGGAACATTTAGGAATTAGAAAAATACAGGCAAAAATACAATAAACATTTTTATTGGCTTGGATTGCATAGAGGTGTAGTCAAATTCTGTAAAACATGTCAAATTTCAGGTGACAGGGAAACCGCAAGCAGTGATTAAGCCAGCACATTTAATTCCAATTCCAGCATTTGAAGAACCTTTTACTAGGTCATGATTGATTGCGTAGGACCCCTCTCTAAGGCTGAAAGTGGAAATCAGTACTTATTGACAATAATAGATGTGTCTACAAGGTTTCCTGAAGTGATATCTTTGAGAAACATTACAACAAAGAAATTTGTGGAACAGTTGACTACATTTTTTACAAGACACGGTTTATCCAAGGAAATGCAATCAGATCAGGGTTCAAATTTCATGTCACAGCTGTTTAAGGAAGTAATGAACAGTTTGTGAATAAAATAGTTAAGTCAACAGCTTACCATCTGAGTCACAAGGGGCTCTGGAAAGATGGCATCAAACTTTAAAAACTATGACGAGGACATATAGTCAGGACTATCCACAGGATTTTGGATGGGATAATTCCATTCTTGTTATTTGCTATTAGGGATACTCCACTAGTTTTAGTCTTTTTGAACTAGTCTATGGTCATGAGGTAAGGGGACTACGGAAATTGATTCATGAGAAATTGGTGGGTCAAAATTCAGATACTACCCTCCTGTATGATCTATCAAACTTCAGAGAAAGATTGGACAGAGCATGTGTGTTAACTAGGAAACACTTAAAAGATATCACAGCAAGTGATGAAAGTGAAGGCAGACAGAAAAGCTACAGCTCGTAGTTTTGTTAGGGGAAAAGTGCTAGTTCTGTTACCAGTACTGGGTGACTTGTTAAAGGCAAGGTTTAGTGGGCCTTACAGGATTGAAAAGAAATGGAGTGAAGTAAATTATTTAATAAATTCTCCAGATAGAAGAAAGAAGCAGAGGGCGTGTCATGCAAATATGCTTAAAAAGTACTTTGACAGGTAAGAGGACCAAAAGGAGGTGTTAGTGGTAGTAGATAAAGAGAAAGAGGTAGAAACGCAGGATTCTGAAATTGATTTTCCTGAAATCAAATTGGATGATGAGTGGGTACTTGAAAATTTAAATGTAATATTGAATTACCTTCCAGACAAGTGTCAAAGTGATTTGGAGAAGCTACTGCAGTCACACAAAGCTATTTGTGGCAATAAGCTGGGAAGGACAAACTTAGCTACACATGATGTGTGTGTAGAAGTTTCATCTTCAATAAGGCAACATTCTTATAGATTCAATCTGGCAAAGTTATCACAAGTATAGAAGGAAATTGAATTCGTGCTTCAAAATGACTAGTTGCAGTAACTGGAGTTTGCCTGTTGTGATGGTACCGAAACCAGATGCAACACAAAGACAGTGTGTGGACTATCAAAAGGTGAATGCGGTGACAAAAGCAGATTCATATCCTATACCACAGTTGGAAGATTGCATTGAGGAAGTGGGACAATCAAAATTTATCACAAAGATTGACTTGCTAAAGGGACATTTGCAAGTACCAGTATCGAAGAGAGTAAAGGAGATATTGGCTTTTGTAATGACAGATGGACTATATCAGTTTAAAATCATACCATTTGGTATGAAAAATGCACCTGCAACATTTCAAACACTGACAAATAAAATAATTGCAGGAATGAGCAATTCTGTTGTTTATATTGATGACTTGATAGTTTTCAGTCAGATGTAGGAGGAGCATTTACAACTTCTGGAAGAATTGTTTTGTCACTTACAAGGAGCTAATTTGGTGATGAACTTGGCTAAAAGCGAATTTGCAAAAGAGCAAGTTACATATTTAGGTCATACGATTGAACATAGTTAGGTGGCTCTGAGAGATGTGAAAGTCAAGACTATTGTGTATTTCCCCATGCCTACAACAAGACAAGGAGTTTTGAGATTTCTGGGCATGAATGGGTTTTACCAGAAATTTGTACCAAATTTTAGCCAGTGTGGTTGCTCCATTGACTGAACTATTAAAAAAGAACAAGGAGTTTCAATGGACACAGGAGTGTCAGAAGGCATTTGACAGTTTGAAAACTGTATTGACTACAACCAGTTTTAGCAGTACTCAATTATGCCAAGCAATTTAAGTTGGCATTGACACAAATGATATAGGCATTGGGGCCGTATTGTTCTAAGAATATGTTGCTGGAATTGAGAAACCAATAGGGTATTTTTCACAAAAGTTTAATGTACAACAGAGAAGATATTCAACGATCAAAAAGGAGACTCTGGGTCTGGTGTTAGCATTGCAGCATTTTAAGATTTACATTGCGAATAATTTGTCAGAAACAATTGTTTATACAAACCACAATCCTTTAAAATTTATGGACAAAATGAGACAAAAGTGCAAATCTATTCAGATGGAGTTTGTTACGGCAATCATTTTAATCTACAGATTATACATGTGGCTGGACGAGAATATGTAATTGCAGATGCATTGTCAAGAGTTTGAAGCTGAAATGGAAATTTTGACATTTAAAAACCTGGACACTGGACTGGGATGATTTCTGTTGATACCAAGGATTTGTATATATATTGATATGTTAATGTCTGCATATGGTAATGTAATAATGTGGGTATATAGATAAATATATGAGGTAATGTAAGATGAGTTAAGAAAATGAAGCCGTCTTTTAAAATTATGATAGTTCGTTTTCCAGTAAGGAGGGGGTGTCATGAAAAAATAATTTTCATAATATTGTTGTGATTTATTGTAAAGGTACGTTAATAGTGAGGTTTGGATTAATTTCTCTGTGTGAGGTTGTGTGTGTGTCTTAATTGATTTTCAGGCAGATAGTCTGGAGCTCTTGAGTTATCAAAAGAGAAGCTAGGTTTGAAATGCTAAATACGTAAGCATGGCTGACACCAACAAATGCAACAACAACCCCAACACTGAAAACCACCAACAAATTCAACAACAACCCCAAAATTGAAAAACACCAACAAAAACACCAACAAATTCAGCATTGAAAAACAACAAATTCAACACCCTCAAAATTGAAAACCACCAACAAATTCAACAACAACCTCAATATTGAAAAAGACCAACAAATTCAACAACAATGTCAGCATTGAAAAACAACAAATTCAATAACAACCTCAACATTGAAAAACACTAACAAATTCAACAACACATTTGCATTTTTAGATAAATAAGAATAGTGAATTTAAAAGAGATTGTATGGTGTTACACCTAGCCATGAGAGGCTAAGCCAAATAGTGTGTTTATTTTTCTCAAAGATTACTGATATGAGTGCTATGAAAGATTTATATTATGGAAAAGTAAAGTTGCAAAGATATATTGGAACAATGGGATTTGCATTAAAAAGGGAGAAGCATATATAAAGGTGCTGAGGTTATGTGTAAGGAGAAGGCATTCTAAGATCAAATACATGTGAGAAGCCTCCAGCCTCAAGGTATCAAGTTGCTGTGGCATGTGGTCATCATTGGCAGAGCCAGCATTTATTGCCCATCTCTCATTGCCCTTCAGAAGGTGGTGGTGAGCCACCTTTTTGAAATGCTGCAGTTCATGTGGCGAAAGTACTCCCACAGTGCTGTTAAACAGGGAGTTCCAGGATCTTGTCACAGCAACAATGAAGGAATAGTGATATATTTCCAAGTTAGGATGTGTGTAGCTTGGAGGGGAGCTTGCAAGTGATGGTGTTCCCATGCATCTACTGCCCTTATTCTTCTGGTCCTGGGTTTGGGAGTTGCTGATGGAGAAGCCTTGGTGAATTCCTACAGTGCATCTTGTAGATGGCATACACTGTAGCCACAGTACACATGTAGTGGGGGGAGTGAATGTTTAAGGTAGTGGACGATGTCCCTAACGAGCAGGCTGTTTTGTCCTAGATGGTGTTGAGCTCCGTGAGAATTGTTAGAAGTGCACTCATCCAGGTATGTGAAAAGTATTCCATCACACTCTTGACTTGTGCCTTGTAGATGTTAGAAAGACTTTGGGGAATCAGAAGGTGAATTACTCACCGCAGAATTCACCACCTCTGTCCTGTTTGTATAGCCACAGTATTTATATGGCTGATCAAGTTCAGTTTCTGGTCAATGGTGGCCCCAAGAAACTGATGATGGGGGATTCAGCAATAAAAATGTTGTTGAAAGTCAAGGGAGATAGTTAGATTCTCTTTTGTTGGAGATGGTTGTTTCCTAACACTTGTGTGGCAAAAATGTTACTGGTCACATATCATCCAAGCCCAAATGTTGTCCAGGTCTTGCTGCATGCAGATATGGACTGCTTCATTAACTAAGTTACAATTGTTACTGGACACTGTGTAATCATCAGTGAATATCCCCACTTCTGACCTTATGATGGAAAGAAGGTCATTGGTGAAGCAGTTGAGGATGGTCAGGCCTAGGACACAACCCTGAGGAACTCCTGTGGCAATATCCTGGGACTAGAGATGATTGACCTCCAAGAACCACAGCCATCTTCCTTTGTTCCAACTAGTGGAGTTTCCCCTAATTCCACTGACTTGAATTTTGCTAGGGCTTGGTCAAATGCTGTCTTGGTGTTGAGGACAGTCACTCTCACCTCACCTCTGGAATTTAGCTCTTTTGCCCATGTCTATACCAAGGTTGTAATGAGGTTTGGAGTCAAATGGTTCTATTAGAACCAAGATAAGCATCAGTGAGCATGTTATTGATGAGCCACTTAACAGCACTATCAGTGACATCTTCCATCACTTTGATGATGAATGATCAAGAGTAGACTGATGGGGTGGTAACTAGCCAGATGTGATCTCTCCTGCTTTTTGTGGACAGGACATAGCTGAGCAATTTTCTACACTATTGAGTAGATGCCAATGTTGTAATTGTATTGAACAGATTGGCTAGAGGCATAAATAGTTCTGGTGCAGATGTTGTAAGGGCCATAGCCATTGCTCTATCCAGTACACTCAGCCATTTCTTGATGCCATGTAGAGCGAATCAAATTGGCTGAAGGCTGATTTCTGTGATGTAGGGGACATTAGGAGGAAGCCGAGATGGATCATCCACTTGGTTTTCTAGTTAAAGATAGTTGTAAATGCTTCAGCCTTGAGTTTTGGATTAAAATGATGTTTTGCCATCATTCAGGATGGGTATGTTCATTGAGCCTCTTCCTCCTTTTGTTGTTTAACTGTCCACCACCATCCATGACTGGATGTGGCCTCAAAGAAGCACATGAATAAGTGTCCTAAGGAATTGTCATACCTGCTCCAAAGAAGCTCTGACAGTCGGTAAGCAATGCAGGAGGTGTTGGAGATTTGAAATTCTGCTGACGATCTGACGTGTGAAAAGCATTCTGAAGCAAATATCAGTGGCCATAGGTAGAAAGGCAAAAACAAAATGTTTTAAAACTTGTTTCCTACCTGCAGAAATCTAAATGAAAACATCTTCAGCCCCTTCTGTTTCAGAAACTCCTCACTCTACTTTGAACAGCCTACCCTAACAATTACTGTACCATACTGAAGGGTGTCTAACTCACCCTGAACAACATGAGGGATGTATGTTGGGAGAGTTGCAGAAAGGTGAAGGAACAGGTTGGTGGGGGTGGGGGGGGTACTATTTAAACATGGAAATCTGACTTTTTTAAGATCATGGCAGCCATGTTAATCATAAAGAATCACTGCAACGTTTAGACTGTTGATTATTCAGAGCAGTGAGCTTTTAAATTTATAGACTTTTCATTAAGGTGCTATTGGTTTATATCTGGCAAAATAATTTGATTCTTGACTGCAGGGGAAGGAGGCCCACGAGAAGCATGATTCAGACCTCTTGGCAGTGCACGTGACATGCAGCAAACACTGCAAGGCTACTTAATACTAGAGAAAGGCAACTGACCTCAGCAATGAAGCAGTCATACCTTGGAAGAATGCATTATTATTAGCACATTTCCCATTTCAACCACCTTGCCCTCACCAGATTGAACTCTATTTGTAACTCACAGGAGATTCCACAATAACACTCCTTTCCAGCTAAACATGTAGGGAAGCAGTGGCGGTGACATATATATGTGTTCTTTGTTTGCTTCTGACTTCCCATTGAAGAATAGTTTCTGACATCTGAGTTGCATTTCATATAATAGCAAGCAGTTGCCTTCACAATTTACTTTCTTCTTAAAGGGGAAAATAGTTCACATTCAGAGATAAAGGGCTGGATTTTCATGGAAGAGGCAGGAAGTTTGAGTTGGGAAACTTCCTGAACTGGCAGACTAGTCTCATTTAAAAGGGCCCCTGCTTGTCATATTTTCATCTTGGGGAGGCGAAGGCAGATAGAGTTGGGCCCACAGCCCTTGGAGGTAGGCCCGAGGTAGCCTGAGAAGTGAGCAAATGGCGAGGCTGGAACACCTTCCTCCATTCACTGGGACATCAGCCCAGTTTTAATGACGAATGTCAAGCCCTTAAACATTCACCATCCAACCCCCCCAAACAACCTTCATTCCCCTTCCCTCATGCCCCCTTCATTCCCCTGGTATCCCAATGCTCCCTCATACTTCTGATGCCCCCTCATAGCCATTAACCCAGTATCCACTATGGGCAGACCTCAGGATATTTTTAAGAGGACTTAATAAAGGAAATTTCCAATGATCTAGTCTCAATCAAACACACCAAATTGAAAAAAACCTCTCCTTCAAAAAAAGCTATTCCAAAAAATTAACTCCCATTAAGTGGTCAATGTGATGTAAAAACATCTATTTCACTAACTACATCAAAGGCAGCGAATCCTTTAATAACTTCTTAAAATTGTCAAAGAAAATGTCTATACAGCCCCCTGCTGAGGTAAGTGGCTCTGGACCCTTTGAAACTCAGCCAAGCAAAACATTTGGGAGGCTTCCCACAAACTGTTTCAGCAACAGCCCAATACTGTCACACATACACAGTCATATCTCTTGGCCAATGTTCAAGACTCCTCCATTGCCAATTCTAGTTATGTTCTGTCCCACCAGCAGACAGACACACCAGGTGGTGGCACACTGTTGTACAGTTGAGAGGGAGTGGCCTTGGAAGTTCTCAACATTGACCCCAAACCCCATGAAGTATCATTGTTTCAGGTCAAATATGGGTAAGGAAACCTACTGCTGATTACTACCTACCTCCCTCAGCTGATGAATCAGTACTACATGTTGAACACCACTTCGAGGAAAAACAAGGATAGCAAGGGCACAGAATGTACTCTGGGCGGGGGATTTCTTAGTCACCAAGAGTGGTTCGGTACCACCACTACTGACCAGCTGGCTGAGCCCAAAAGGGCACATCTACCAGTCTGGGCCTATACGGGTGATGAGAAAACCAAGAAGGATAAACCTACTTCACTTTGTTCTTACTAATCTACTTGTAGCAGATTCATACAAACAGGACAGTACTGGTAGGAGTGACCACCGCACAGTCCTCCTGAAGACAACGTCCAGTCCTCAGAGGACACCGTCCATCATGTTGTGTGTTACTCCTACCCTGCTACAGGGCCCGGTTGAGGAGGGTGAATTAAGGTACATAACGCCGGGGCCAGCGCCCTGGGGGGGGGAACTGGGATCAACCAAATCCTCCTTTTCCAAATAAATCGTCCATGACGTGCATCATTAGGTAACCATTCCATTAATAAGTCAACTCTTATTTCCTACCACCTCCTGTTTATTTCCTCTGCCGGTGACAAGCGGGCCTGAGGGGCGGAGCACCGCGGAGAGGGCGGCGGAGTTGCGCCTGTTTGGCATTGATGGTGCTGTCCATCAATGGAGCAGCCGCACACGATTGGCTGGGCTGGTGTGGGCGTGTATGGACATGCACGCGACGGGCGCAGGTGTCAAATGGCTGGATACAGCAGCAGGCGTGGAAAAGGCAATGTCTCAGCCTGCGGAGGTTTTTAGAGCGCTATAGCTCTTTTGATTTTTGAAGTGTTGACATCATGCATTTCCGATGTTCGTATTTGCAGTATGCATGGGAGAGCGAAAGATAAAACGCATGACAACCGTTCAATCTTCAATTGGGTTGTGCGCAGACAGGGAGGACAAAGTTTGAAAGAGGAGACATGAGCTGAGGTAGCGATATTGCTGACACTCTTGCTTTTTTCTGACCCCGGAAAGATAACGTTTGCTCTTATCGTTAAAAATATATTTTTCTTTTCCCACCTATTTTAAAATTTATTTGGATCTATTGTTTTATCTCCACCTTTTAGCCAATTTCGATCCCTTCCCTGCACCCTACCCCCACTAGGGCCATCTGCCACTTGCTTGTCCTGGCTGCTACCCTTAATGTCCCCTTTAGTACATTCCTTAGATAATATCACCACCGTCAACACCCCTTTGTTCTTTTGTCTATGACATCTTTGGCAATCTCTTCTTTGCCTCCACCTATCACTGGCCCCCTATCTAGCTCTACCTGTCCCACCCCCCCCTCTACCAGCTTATATTTCACCTCATTTCTCTATTTCCTTAGTTCTGTTGAAGAGTCATATGGACTCGAAACATCAACTGTATTCCTCTCCGCAGATGCTGAGTTTTTCCAGCTATTTTTGTTTTTGTTTTAGATTTCCAGCATCCGCAGTATTTTGCTTCGCTCTTATCTTCTTGCCTACCAGGTTTTATTGAGTACACTCTCTCCAGTAGTCCACTAAAACAGCTTAACGTATGTCACAGGACCCCAACATCTCCCGCCATTTTCAAGTGAACATATTTCAGCTGTAATGCGCAAGACACAATGGTATTTCCATTAGGGATTCCCCTGCATCTGTGTTTTAAAGAGGAAAAACTGAGAACGAGGAGGAGCAATTCAGGAAAGGCGGGAGAGGAGCTAAAATATATTAATAAGGCGCTAGCGTTAAAACTGCAGGACCTTCAATTTCTCCTTGTTGTGTTCGTCAGCTATTTCCGGCCTCAGCCACATGCTCTCCTCCTCCACCATAAATATTGCTACTGGTGTGTGTGTTCTCTTCTCCTCGCCTATAATTTTCTCTCTCCCTCTCATAAAATCGGTGACTTATGTTGATGCACAGTTCCATCAGCATCATCCAGCTAAGTACCTCATCAAAAAGCTAGATACTACAGGCAAACAAGCCAATGGAATGGGTCAGAGGAGCTGACATTGCTGAACCTAATTCTATGTGCACTTTCATGGGACAGCAGTCTAGTACTAGGAGCCTGGAAAAAACTAGATGTCTTCTGTGATCAGGTGGGCCGGAAAGCACATTTGTAGAGGAATTTTCCAGATTTTCTTTCCGATAACTTAGAGATGAATATTTCCAAACCACCACCCCTGCTCCCTCTCCTCCCCCAACCCCACCCCCACATTTAATCCTGACTTTTTTCTTGTGTCCAGTCAATTATGTGCAGTATTAACATAGCATGTTCAATTGTAATAAAATTGATATTGTCTGTACTAAGATATTGAAATTCCGGAACAAACAAAATTGTCAAACTTATTTAAATTCAATGATTTAGAACTGTTACATAGGCCTGAATTTTCCTGTCAGCGATTTGGGGGTGGGGCCTGCTCGCCAACAGGAAAACGACGTGGGATGACAGGAGGAACTCCCGACATCATCCCACCCCATTTAAATATTCAGGAAGGTGGGTGGATAGCGAAATCAGCTGTGCGCCCACCAACCTGTCAATGGCCAATTGAAGCCATTGTCAGGATAATTAAGGCAATTAAAGGCCCTGCCCATCCAACCTTAAGGCTGGCAGGCATGCCAAGAGCTCCAGCGGGTTTCTGATAAAACATGAAACCTCATCCACTGGCGGGATGAGGTTTCATGTCCATTTTAAAAATCTTAAATAAACTTTATGTGAGATTTATTAACATGTCCCACCTCGTGTGACATTGTCACATGAGGGGGACATGTTATTTTTTTTTATTTTTCTGTTTTGACACTTTGAAGCACTGACAGTGATCTCCCTGAGACAGCACTTAGTCTCAGGGAGCAGTGCGCTCTTTTGCGCATATGCGCAAAAGAGCGCACTTTGACTGTTGGGGAATCCCTCCCCCCGGGCAGACCGCTGGGTGGGCCTTAATTGGCCCGCCCACTTAAAATGGTGGCGGGGCCTGCTTCGGCGGCGGAGTTTGGCTGTCTTCCTATTGCCAAGCCGGTGGGGCCTGCCCGCCAACCTAGGGCAAAATTCTGCCCATAATGTGGTCAGTGGACCCAGAAACAGCGAAAGTACCAGGGCCAATTATTTCTCTCTGGAGCCCTGCCTTGCTAGAGGGGATTCAAAACTAGGAATCTATGAGGTGCTGTGGGCCACCAGCAGTAGCAGAATTGTATTCAGCCAGAATCTGTAGCCTCAGCGTCCATCATATCCCTCACTCTACCATTGCCATCAAGCCAGGGGAACAACCCTCATTCAGTGTAGGAGAACACGCCAGTAATAGTGTCAGGCTTCCCTAAAATGAGCTGCTAACCTGGTGAGGCTACACACAGGACTATATACATACTAAATAGCGGCAGCAGCATGCGATAGAGCTAAGCAACCCCACAACCAACAGACCAGATCAAAGCTTTGCAGTGCTGCAACATCCAGTCATGAATGGTGGTCATGAACTGGAAGAGGGGGTTCCATGAACTTCACAATCTAATCCTGGGTGGTGGGATCAGACACCTCAGCAGGGAAACAGAAGCCTGGGTGGGGAGGTGGTCAGAGTATAAGGTCAGGGGGAGATTGGAAGCCTCAAGGGGGAGATTGGGCAGGGGGATCAGACGAGCTGGGAGTTGGTGTTGATTGCAAGAGTTAGTGAGGCAGGCACGATGGATCCAGTAGGTAAGTGGAAAGGCACTAACCTCTTGATCCAGCAATCCCTTGTCTTGGTTTAGCTGGTGGGTTTCCCAAGGCCTACGAAACCCAGCCAGTCTGGTTTAAGTTTCAGATGATGAATGAAAATGAGGCATGCAGCCTCATTCTAACAGTTAAAGGATCAACCTGCCTTCTTGGAGCAGGTTGGTTGCATGTTCCCACCCTGGCTTCATTAAAACCAAAGTATTTTGCTTTTGTTTAAATGATAGGGGTGGGCACCCACACCTGGCACCCAGCTGATTCAGTCACATCAAATACCCCGAAAAAGTGAAATTGTTGAGTTTGACTGTGATGCTGAATAGTAAGAGATCTATATCAAAAATGGCAAGTCCTCAATTCCTTCTGATGGGCCCCACTTTAGACCCACAATAACACCTACAACTTATTTGAGCATAGATTAGTCCTGGGCCTGTTGGAGAAAATGACAGTATTTTTAGGGTAGGTCAGGAACAAACCCCCAATCATACCAAAAAAACGGTTAATAAATGCAAGTGTGTAAGGCAGAAGATCCTCCTCTGCCACTTTGACACTACAGCTTTGTTCCCAAATAGAGGAGAATCAAGTGAATCAAGGTTCCACCTAATTTTCAAACTTCTTCCTGCCAGAACTAAGTTGGTGCTGCACCAGGGAGATTGCACAAATACACCATTATGCAACTAGAATACTTGTATTCTGTTACCATCCTGTTAGAGAGTGTTAATGTTTAAAGAAGAATCTGATTATCGAGCGATTAACCTGCACAACCACAGGATTTCACATTTTTTTAAACAAAAACAAACTTTAATGTACAGTCAACTTTATTGTACTGTTATCCAGCACTCCACCAACCAGAATTGCCTAGCCACCGGAATTTCTGATAGCTTGATTATTTTTTAAAAGCCGGTGACTTCCAGTGTTCAGATGATGCATTCGTTAAAGAAAACAATTAATAACAATAGATTGTAAATCTGCAGAATTGTCCTTAGACTTTATGTTGAAAGTACTAAATTATTGGGTTAGTTTTGGTTACTGTGCCTGAACAAAGTTTTACCGCTCGGAGAAGCTATCAGTGAAGCTGACAGCTTGATTCTTTTTAAAAGTCGCTCCGAAGGTCATGGTGTCAATTATGGTGTCAGCTTGGTCTTCAGTTGTGGTGCTTTTACCATGATGCCTTGCTGTGCTGGGGCCTTTGACTGCCCAGCTGCTTCCCCTCTACCTTCAACCCCTCAAAGACAGAACAGCATCTTGTCTTGTATCTGGCGTAATGTAACTCCCCATTACCCGGCATTTTTGATTAACCAGCGCCACCCATTCCCCGAGCATGCCAGATAACAAAGGTTTTACTGTATACATAAAGAGAAATTAAACAAAGCAAATACTGCTAACTTAACACTATAGCTTATAAAAGCTTATGCTACAAACTCGGTTCTAGCTTCTCTTTCCCCCCCCAAGAGTTCCCTTATATGTTACGCAAATCTTGAAGGTTCATTCACTTCTTCTCAGGGACCAAAGCAAAGGTATCACACACAGCTTTCTGGAATTTTCTCTGATTTCTCTTCAGTGCTCCAGATATTCTGCAAGTTACAAGATTTCATTGGAGTCATTCCATTAGGTTTTGGCTAAGCAAACTTCCACCTTTCCTTTAATACTTCATGACGCTGGATTCCACAGCTCCAGCATGGGCCTTCCTGCGATTCCTGCACAGTGGCTTAAAACATCAGATAACACCACTGGTTTGCAATAACTCACTGCTACGGTTTCAAACTGCAACCAAGCTGATTACTTCTAGAACTCTACCTGCAACCATCTGTGAATTAAAATCAGGTGGTTCCGTGTGCAGGATAATTGCCCACTGGAAGTTCAAACTTCCAGGACAATTTCTGTGCATTCTTTGCATGGGGACCTCTGGGGGGTTCCCCCGCACATCTTCTGGGGTACCTCCCATGTATGACCACCAACCCCCACCCACCCCCCCACCACAATCCCCCCCTCCACCCCAGATATTGGAAGTTCTGGGCCTTTAATTCATAAAACTAAACATTATATTCTACAATATGTGAATTATTAACTAGGTATTTGCACCAATTGGATGAATGAAGTCTAGTCACATGAAGCACTGATGCTCGGGTGCTCACAGTGGAAGATAAAAATCACCTTAGACACTGATGGCAACACTTCCCAGACCATAGCAGGTCTCATCATGAGTGAAAATAGGACGATGAAATTGATCAAAGGGGACAGGTTACAGCTCCCTAGTGCAGAAATCCTTTTAACTCTGAAGTGATAGCTTTCCAGAGAACTCCTCATTTGGTGAAAATAGTTGAATAAGAGAGAAAAAACAAGGGCATCACTTGCAAGAGATAGGATGAAGGCACATAGTCCTTGTTGCATCATTAAACTCTGTGCATGTTTACAAATGACAAAGATGCCTCAGCTTTCATGAATTGTAGCATCAGAATTCTTCAATTGTGTCAAAGCCTTATATTTAATTTTTTGTATCTATTATCATTTTTATTATATGGTTGAGTTCTCATTTCTGTAGTATATGAAAATGAATATTACACCAATGACAGTAAATGATGATGTTCTCTCACTTGGGAGAAACAACTTCATAACTCAGCACATCAGAGACACTCGTGAGGAATCAATCTTTCACCATCAGAAAAAGAAACACTGTAATTGCATTGGCACAGATGAGATATCTATATAGTGACCGGCAAAATCATGTTCAATTAGAACGTTATACTGAACAAGACAGTGCAGCTTTTATACTGACTGTTGCACAACAAATTCATCTCGACATGATTATGTACATGGTTTTATAACTAAAGCTCATAAAAGGCAGTTGAAAAAATGATTGAGCAAAGCCAAGCACAATAAGGAAACCATGCTGCATAAGTTTGCCTCGACTTCCCTGTACAAGCTCTCAGTTACAAACAAACGATCCCGTGATCTATAACATTGATCATGGGTAATCATAGGTAATTAAGATCTGCATGCTACTGTGCTGCCCCTTGGCCGCATCACCCAAAAAACATAGCAGCAGTTTTCACATGTATGCTGACGAGACCCAGCTCTACCTCATCACCACCTCTCTCGACTTCTCCACTTGTCACTAAATTATCAGATTGCTTGTTCGATATCCAATGCTGAATGAGTTGAAATTTCCTCCAATTAAATATTGGAAAGAACAAAGCCATTGCCTGCAGTCTCTGCCATTAACTCCATTCTCTAGCTACTGACCCTATCACTTTCCCTGGCAACTGTCTGAGGCTGAACCAAATTGTTCACAATCCTGGTGTCATATTTGACCCTGGGATCAGCTTTCAACCACATATGTCATTGGCAAGACTGCCAATGTGCACCTCTGTAACTTTGCCTGACTCTGTCACCTCCTCAGCTCATCTGCTGCTGAAATCCTCATCAGTGGTCTTTTGTACCTCTAGACTTGACTATTCCAATGTCTTCCTGGCCAATCTCCCACATTCTACCTACCCTCCATATACTTGAGGCCATCCAAAACTCTGCTGCCCGTCCCTGAGCTCCCATGCACTTCGATTCACCTATCACCCCTTCACTCGCTGACCTACACTGGCTCCTGGTTAAGCAACATTTTTTAAAATTCTTGTCCTTGATTTCAAGCCTTGCCCCCACTTTCCAAACTCTGTAATCTCGCCCATGCCCACAACCTCCATGATATCATTACTCCTCTAATTCTAGCCCCTTGACCATCCCCAATTGCAATTACTCCACTAATTGTGGCTGTGCCTTCAGTTTTTAGGGCCTTAAGCTCTAGAATTCACTCTTTAAACCTGCCTCTCTTTACTTTGTTTTTGACCAAGCTTTTGCCATCTGTGCTAATATCATCAAATGTAACTTGGTGTCAAATTTTGCTCTATAATGCTCCTGTGAAGTGCCTTGTGTCACAAATACAAAGTCTGTAAGATTGTTATGTTTTGGGACCGTCTATTTAATTTAAGGTAAAATGGAGGAACGAAAGGGTTCAAACCTGGGTGGCTTGGTTGCTATACGAAGAAGCGGGACAAGAGGGGCCCAAGTAAAGAGACTTATTGAGAAGGTGTCAGATGTTCACACCTGTAGACAATGGCAAGAGCATCTGTGCTGACTGTGGGTAAATTGTTGAGAGAGAGGGTGAGAGAGAGAGCGACTTATCTACATGTGAAGCAGAGAAAACGCTCACTGTATTCTTCACCATGAAGAATGTGTGTGGGTGATTACGCTCAATGAGCTTGAAGGGACCAAGTTCGCGAGGATTTAAACGAAGCTGGAGGATTTGCCTAGCTTTGACTAGAGGGAGGAGTCTACAGGGTAACCCTCACAATGAAAGTCAGTCCTAAGATTAGAAGTTACCCAGTTGGAAAAGGAAAAAGGAAGCAGGCCATCAGGAGCAGAGAGTAGCCTTGGACTAGTTCCAAGAAAATAAAGTGTTCACTTAAGGGATAGCATAAAGTGTAACTAGTGTGGGATTTTCAGTTGTTTTAAAAGTCATATGGGGGTCCTTTTCTGTAGTGTAAAGTGTAAGTTGCCTATGAAATTGTGTTAAGTCAATGTTGCTTTTAGTTTGCTTATTAGAGTAAAAGACTTAAAACTTGAAATCTTGTCATGTCATCCTTCCAGTCAGCGACTGGAAATTCAAATATCTTTTTAAAATTTATCGGTCTCTACGGGGGTCATAATAAATTGCGGGCTCTTTTTGGGATTCAAACCCACAGGCTGAGGTAAGTTTACTGGGATTTGCCAGATTTTAAACAAACAAGGTTTCACAGTGACCTTTGCTGTATTCATTGAAAAATTAACATGGTTATGTCTATTGCCAAACCTTTCATTGAGAGAGAAGACTTGTTTGTAAAAATGCCTTGCAACAGTAAACAAAGGTTAATTTGAAGGTGATAGCAGAGAAGTTGGAAATACATTTAAAAATAGGCACTGAAAAGGCAGAAATAGTTGAAGTATTAGTTTAACATCTGAACATTGAGGAAGAAAAGATTAATCCAGATAAAACACAGGTTGAGTTAGTCAGGTTTCAGTTGCAAATGAAGCAACTGGAAAAAGAAATGAAAAACATTGAGTTTGAGAAAAAGAAATGAACAAACAAACTCGAAATAGAAAAGTGAAAACTTGAATTAGAATTCCAAAGGGAAGAAAAAGACAGAGGGCAGAATTTTCTGCCTGTCGGGCAGGTGGGCCCGACCCAATCTCCGGTGGGTGGGGAGCCAATCCCTGCCGAAGAAGCGGTCCCCGCCACCAGTTTAAGTGGGCGGGCCAATTAAGGCCCGCCCAGCGTGACGTCCGCCAGGAAGCGCTATGTGCTTCCTGTGTGGGGGGGGGGGATTCCCCAAATGCGAGAGAGCGCACATCTCCCTGAGGCTAAGTGCTACCTCAGGGAGATCATTGACAGCTGTATAAACTTTAAAAATGGAAAAATAGTAAAATCCTTAACATGTCCCCCTCATGTGACAATGTCCCACGAGATGGAACATGTTAACAATTTCACTGAAACTTTAATAAACTTTTTTAAACCCTACATGAAACCTCATCCCATGGTGGATGAGGTTTCATGTTTTTTCAGAAGCCCGCCGGGGCTCCTGGCCTGCCCACCAACCTTAAGGTTGGACGGGCAGGGCCTTTAATTGTTTTAATTATCCTGTCAATGGCCTCAATTGGCCATTGACAGGTCAGTGGGCGGACAGCTGATCTCACTGTGCCCCCGCCTTCCTGAAAATTTAAATGGGGCGGGATGACATCGAGTGTTCCCCCCGACATCATCCTGTGTCATTTTGCCGTCGGCGAGTGGACCCCACCCCCTGCTTGCTGACGGCAAAATCCAGCCCAGAGTTGCAAAGGGAAAGAGAAGCCAGAAAATTTGAACTGAACAGGAAAAGACTTTGATTATACCGGCAGGAGAGGATTGACGATGAGTCAGCTTTAACCCTTTGTTTTGATTTGGCAAGGAAAAAAAGAAAGTGTGGGAGTTAAGTATGATTCAAGGGGACCAATGTTATTTTTGCCACAGGAGCGTCATAAAAAAGCAGATTGCAGGAAATTGAGAGCTAAGCTGGTAGCATTTGTAGGAGTTTCTAGTGTTTCTCCTATGCTGTACCAGTGAGTAAAGCTTGTGACAAATCAATACCATCTAATGTATTTACAGTGGGTGTAAATCAGAACGTAAAAGATTATCGGAGGTTTATATTTTGTGGGTGAAGTAACTCCAATTTTGGCTGATTAAGGGGTAAAAAGATTGTTATTCTTAGAGATAAGGTGTTGTCTCAATCCCTGATGTTAGCAAAAGATGTGAATTTCTCTCCAAAGAGTTCACTAAACAAAAGTGTTTTGATACAGGATATTGAGGGAAATTGTTTACCCGCTCCATTGCATAGAGTGAATTTAAGCTGTGCTTTAGTCCCTGGTTCTCTTATTGACGTGTCAAAACTGCCTATTAATGATGTTGAATTATCTTAGGAAATGATCTATCTGGAGACAATGTCCTGCCTCCAGATGTTTCTATAAAGTCCATTGAAGTTGTTACATATAAGAATTTATCAGAACGATGAAAGGACTTGGAAAAACATATGCCTGTCTTTGAATCTGTTCTTTAAAAAAACAATGGTTTGACTCAGGAGGTGCCCAAAGAGACAGAAGCTCAGATTGCTGAAGTTAAAAGAATATTGAAACCTCAGACTGACAACAAATAGTTAAAAACAGCTAGAAATGAATTGAAGCTGTCTGAATTAAACCTGCTGGCAAAACCTAGGCACAAGTGACAAAGCAAACAGGAATAGCACTCAAGGCTAATAGAGGAATAAAAACTTAAAAACAAAATGACTTGGCTATAACTAAGAATGATATTTTGAAGATACGCAGAAGAATTTGGGTTCTGTAACGTAAATTAAAACTTCAGCATGATGAAGCTGTTGCCCTTGAGAGAGAGGGATTGAGCAAAGTTCATGCTGAGTGGGGAAAAGAACTTAAAACAATTTGTGATCAGCTAGAAAAGAGTATGAGGATTTTTTGACTGATCATCATCGTGACCTTACTGTAATTCTTAAAACAGTGAAGGAGAACTGTAATCCTGCATTTAAACAGGATGAGGACAGTTAAGCCTAATAGAATTTATAAATTGCTGTCAATGCCTGGGGTTTTCAGTGTGGGTTTTAGCGAAAGTACCCAGACCAAACTAATTGGGCCATCTTTTACCAAGGACTTGCGAAACCTGTACAAACGCTGCAAATTGAGGAGGGTAAATTTTGTGACGTATAACAGAAGGTGAATCCACTAGCTGTAAATCAAGTTCTCATCTATATGAGAGAAAGAACTTAAAAGATTCATACAAGCCCAGAATTTAAATCTTAATTGTCACATGCGATTGAAAGTAATGGGTTAATCGTGTAAGAGTGTGATATGGATTGTGTAACAGTAAAAAGTGACAAGGGAGAGAATAGTACTTGTAAGTAGGACGTTAGTTGATAACGTATTTAAAAATCACTTTGGTGATGATTTTTTCATCTTTTAGGGGGAGGTGTGAGCAGTACGAAGTTTATTAGATTGTTATGTTTTGAGGCTGTCTCTTTAATTTAAGGTAAGATTGGAGGAATAAAGGGGGTCATGTGACTAGCTCTGAATTCTGCCTGTTAACATGCCTGGGTGGCTTGGTTGCAGAGGACAAGCGGCGCTCAAGTCAAGAGGCTTGCTGAGGAGGTGTCAGATGTTCACACCTGTAAACAAAGAACATTGGAGCTGACTGTGGACGTATGATTACTCTTCAAGTCTCACAGCAATGTGTAAGGAATGTCAGTTTTCATGAACAGTTATACTTTAAACTGTCTATTTAATTCCAAGATAAAATGGAATTGGGGGACAAGAGGATAACTACTTATCATTTCTACAAGGATACAAAGCCCATGTAATTCATTCTGCCATGGAGATAGGCTTTGGAAGGGAAGTGTCCATAGCAAGCCATTGTAGTATTGGGTTGCAGCGTGTCCTAAGATATTACTGAACCTCACAGACCCAAGTTATTCTGCAAGAATCTGAGAGAGCGAGAGAGCACAGAGAGATAGAGGCAGCCAGTCCTGAACCTGAAGCAGAGAAAATGCTTACTGAAACTCACACTCAGACTGAATAGACCAAGCTTGTGAGGATTTAAATGAGGCAAGAAGATTTGCCTAGCTTTGGCTAGAGAGAGAAATATCCAGGATAACCCTCACAGTGAAAGTCAATCCTGGAATTAAAAGCTATGTGGCTGGAAAGGAAAAAGAAAGCAGGAAGCAGAGAGCAGAGAATAGCTTTGGACTGGTTCTGAGAGAATAAAGTGTGCACTTGAGGGACAGCATAAAGTATAATGATGGCATAGGATTTTTGGTCATGTTAAAAGACACATGGGGGATCTTTTCTGTAGTTTGAAGCATAAGTTGCCTGCTCAGTAATGTTTAGTGAATTTTGCTTTTAGTTTGTTTGTTACAATAAATGTCTTAAAGCTTGAAATCTTGTGTGATCCTTCCAGTCAGTCACTGGAAATTCAAATGTATTTTTAAAAGTTGTCAGTCTCTATAGGGATTGTAACATTTGAGATATTTTAATACATTACCAGCAGTATAAAAATACAAGCTGTTGTAAGACCATGTTGATTTATAGTACACAAGGAGACCATCCAACTTTTCAAACCTGTGATGGCACAATAGAGACTAATCCAAGCGTACAGTCTTTTCCCATAACCTGTATCATCTTATGCTTCAAATGTTCTTTACTCTTCCCTTAAAAGGGTACAATGAGCTCTGCTTAAGCGCCTCAAGTATTTTCTATCAAATCAATGTCAGGGTGAGTGGCCTCCAGTTACTTGAGCTATCTCTGCCTTATTTTATAGTTTGGTATCTTGTCTTCTTTCTCCAATCCTCAGATATAGTCCCCATTCCAAGCATTCCTTCAAGTTAAATTTCCTTAGCTGCTTCCTTAAGCACCCTTGGGCTTAATTCATTTGACTTAAGACTTTGGTTTCCTTCAATTTGTCCAATACATCTTCAACAGTTCCATCATTTTTTTCTCAGGATTTCACATAATGTCTTTAGTATTCTATACTGACAGTAGGAAAGATACCTAGGATCATTCTGTGAAACAGAAGGCAGTGGCTGTCATCACTTGCCTGCTATATAGTCTTTCAGTCCTTTCAGGGGACAGACAGGGTTGACCAGACAAGCAGTCACCCTGAGAAACAGCTACTTCACACATCCCATCTCCTGTCAAGATCAAGATGCTTAACATTTACAGAAGAGCATTCTACAGTAGTGTAGGTTGTCTCCAAGGTGTATCAGCCCAGTGGCACAATTGCCACAAACTGAACATTAAACTGGTCAAGCTGAGATGTCTCCTGTAAGCTGGAGTTCAAGATCTCAATTTATCTGAAGCACATTGTTCCCAAATAACTTGTGTCAGTGTTTGGTCCCTCTGTCTACAGAAGCTCCCCTACAGATGTCCTCATAATAGCTACTGGCTGCATTATATAATGAAGTTCAAACATTGTTGCTGAGATCAGACTTGGACTCCTACAGACTTGCCAACAACCCTGCTGGATTTTCAGCTCTGCCCCAAAGAAGGTCATGAAGGTCTTCCAGTTGGTCATCCACCAAACTGCCTTCTAAAGACAGACTCAGTAAGTTACCAATCCCTCACCCAGGCAATTGAGCGCCATCTCAGACCGGGCTGTTTTCCCTCAGCAGCCACCTCAGTGCGCCCCTTCTCACTTTTAATCAGTTCTTCACCCAGTGCTCTCTCCTTAACCTCACAGTTTAAGTACCAGAGAATGTTTGTAGCTGTAGTTATGCTTCTGGCAGATGGAGTAGATTATTTAACATACAGTAAAATATTCTGTTCAATATTGCCACCAGTGGTTTGCACTTCATCTTGCAAAGAGCTGATAATACTGCGGTTTCAAGACATATACTATTATTCTTCAACAAATGCCTCTGTTACTGACTGAGAAATATAACAATGAGAGATAAGAATGGCAAGACCAGCACACATCCAAACTTTCCCGCCATTATTCCTTCTGTGTTCTCAGGTGCCAAGAATAATCTCTCCATATTAGGCCAGCTAAAAGCTGATTGTGAGGAAGTCATTTTCTAGAAGTAGACATTAAGCAACCAGAAATAAAAAAATGGCAGAGCACCCAGTCAGCCAGCTGTGTGGGCAGTGCACATCTAGAAGAGAATTTGGAAAGGAAGAAGATCCAGTTAATGTGGTCCATGTCCAGATGAGCAACATAGGTGAGCACAGGGGTCCTGGGGGAGCTGAATTAAAAGGCAGATCGTCAAGTGTAATATTCTCGGGACTATTAACTGAGCTATGTGAAAATTTGCATAGGGAGAAAATGATTAGGAAAGTTAACGTGAAAGGTTGGTGTGGGAAAGAGAGGTTCCATTTCATAGGACATTGGCACCACTACTGAGATAGGAAGAAGCTGTATTGTTGGGATGAGCTTCACCTGAATTATTTGAAAAGATAAGTAAGATGTTAAACCAATTAATTTTGGGTTTCACAGAAAAAAGGGACGACAGTTCAGCACAAGTCATCATTGCGTTAAAGACGATGGCTCAGATCTGGTCAGCGTTGATGTTGCCCGCAAAGATTTCTGCAACCCAACCACACTGCGATTTTTCAGCTGGGACTTCTGATCCGAGTGGAAGCATCAATGCTTCAATGCAGACATCAACAGAGAAGATCATCAGGCGCAAGAAAAGATGGATGACGGCAGGTCACGCCCCCTTTTCATGACAGTAGCTACCTATTCAGGAAAGTTTTTAAAGATCGAAGCCTTTCAGTGGATTAGTAAATGGATGAGTGAGTGAGGTGGGTAATCATGTCAAGGGGGCCAGTCGGGGTGGGGGGTGCAGGAGGAGGGGTAGTCCCATGGGGTCAGGTGAGGGGGGAGTCGAGTCAGGGGTGAGGGGGTGGTTAGTCCAGTCTTGTCGGTGGAGGGAGTAATTGAGGGGGTTGGTTGTGGGGCTCAGTTGAGTTCTGCTGGCTAATGGCTGAGTTAGACCACATATTAACCAACGTAACATTTCATGGGTATCCGGCTAAGTCCTGCACATCTGGCCCAAGTCTCTAACCCTAAGCTCAGTGAGGTATCCGGGCAGCAGAATCAGAAGTTTAAACTTCCCGAGCAATTTCCACGCACGTGCATGCGCCAGGACTTCTGCGGGTCCTGACGCCCATCTCCCAACTTAAGTCCATCTCCAACAATTCAGATACCTCTCGAAGTGGGCCAGCGGCATAGATCTTCCATTCCCAATAGTGGCAAACACGGAGACGTTCACTACTGTTAAGGGCTGCAACTTCTGGGGAGCTCAATTACACCGAAACTTGTGGGCTCACCAGAAATGGCTCCATGAGAGCCCAAGCTGAAGGTCCCATTGGGACCTATCAGCATGTGAACTTGGGCTGATTACCCTGTACTTACCCTGATCTATTTAGGGCCGCTCTTAGTAGATTGGAATTAAAAGTTGAATAAAGAAAACCTTGAGAATAACTATAAGCACCTGTGCACCGTCGAAACCACTCCAAACAACTTGTAAATACTTGATTGAAAACACTTGAAAGCAGAATTATAAACGCAACTGAAAATATTTAAAAGAATTTAACTAGTTAAAAACTTTCAAAAACTACTTAACCAGAACACTGGTGGACCTCATGATCCAAAGATGTCAAACGGGGTAGTTTTGCCATATCTGCGCTTCAGCAGTAGAGGAAGCTCAGGCTGCGGTCAACCTGAAAGATAAAAATACATTTTTAAACTCAGTGACTGGCGTACGCTTCCACTTTGCCCCTGACTGGAAGATCCGGGCCAGTATAAATACTTCCAAGTTCAGGCCAAATATAGGAAAGAATGCGAACATAATGGACCATATTACAACAGCAGTAATAAAAAGAGCATGCGAGATGTTAAAACAATATCAGTCGGAGGGCTGGGCAGGGTCTACTGCCAAATTAAAAGATCTATACGTGAATGCACGTAACATAAGAAATAAAACATGAAATAGAAATTGCAAACTCAGCTAGAAGAGTACGACATAGCATCACTGAGGCCTGGCTAGGATATAAATACTCAAGATTATAAGAAAGGATTGAAAAATTGGAAAAGGAAGAGAAGTAGCAATATTGATAATTAACTTTTCAATACTGTAATAAAGAGGGCATATCAGTAAACATGAACAGACAGTAGAAACACTATAGAGAGGAAGATTAAAGACTGCAAGACTGGTGGGAGTGTCTCGTCCTCCAGTTAGGAGTACTAAAGTTAGTGGGCTATATAAACGGAGATCAGCTTGTTGCAAAAACAGTGATTATAATGGGAAATTTTAATTTTCACAGACTGGGAGAAGCTTGAGCCCCAGCTGGGACAGTTTTCTGGAATAGTCTGAACTTGAACCAAGAAGGGAACAAGCCACCTTTGATTTAGAAATGTGTAAAGAGGCTGAACTAGTCAACAATCTAATGTAAGGGAATACCTAGTGATCCATAACTTGATTAAATTCAAATTTAAGTTTGAAAGGAAAAAGCTTAAGTCACAAACCCAGGTTTTAGCTTTGGAGGATGAGACAGAAATTGACCACAATAGACTGGGTATGATGATTAATCGATAAAACTATAGATGAAAAGTGTGAGATGTTCAAAGAAGTATTTGGTAGAATATAAGACCTGTACATAGCCCGAAAGGACGAGCTGTAATTAAACAACCTTGGTCAACAAGGAAAATGAGTGACAATATAAAACTTAAAGATTGAATTTACGTGAAGGAAAAGAATGGTAGAGATCCTACAGACTGGGAGAGATGTAAACACCAACAACTTATTGTTATAAAGCACCTTTTAATATAATAAAACCTCCCAAGGCTTTTGACAGTAATGTTACAAAACAAAGTGTGACACAGAGCCACATAAGGAGATAGTAGGTCAAATGACCAAAAGCTTAGTCAAAGTGGCCAGTTTTAAGCGGTGTCTTAAAGGAGGAAAGTGAGGTGTAGGCAGACTATTCCAGAGCTTAGGGCTGAGGCAATTGAAGGTGTGACCACCAAAGATGAGCAATTACAATCAGGGATGCATAAGGGGACAGAATTAGAGCACAGATATCTCAGAGGATTTGGGGGCTGGAGGAGATTACAGAGATAGGGAGGGATGAGACCATGGAAGGATTTGAAAACAGGTTTAAGAATTTTGGAATCAAGATGTTGTTTGACCAGGGGCCAATGTAGGTCAGCAAAGGGGTACAAAGAATGTGGTACGTGTTGCAAAAAGAGGATACAAGAAAAAGCTTGTGAGAAATATCAAGGATAATAGAAAATGTTTTTACAAGTATATTAAAAGAAAGAGAATATCTAAGGATAATGTATGCCTCTTAATGACAGGCCTAGGTAATGCTATAATTATAAATCAGGAAATGGCAGTCTTACTAGAAAGACAAAAGATGCTGAAAAAATTAAATTATCAGGGAATATAAAGACATAAAAAGTAAAATATTCTACAGACACATAAATAACAAAATAAATTAGGATAGGGTAGGATCACTAAGGGAGACACACGATAAACCATAAACTATGTTGTTAGATAGTCACAGCAACACGGCAGAAAGTTTATCTAATTACATTGCCTTGGTAATTACCAGGGAGACTAAATGGTGGACATGACATTAGAAAAAAAATCAAAACATGATAGAAAGGGGAGAGATAATTGATAAGCTAACAAAACTTAGAGAGGATAAAACCCATGGTCACAATGGATTGCATCCACACATATTAAAAGATATTAGGGAGAAACAGCAGAGACACTATTTCATATATAAATAAACCTTGATGAGAAAAGGGTGTAGTGTCAGAGGACTGGTTGACAGCTAATGTGATTCTTGTATTTAAAAAGAGATATAGAACAAGCCAAGGGAACTATAAACTAATTGGCTTAAATGGCAGTGGTATGAAAAATAATGGAATCCTTACTCAAAGATGTAATGATAAAACATCTAGGACTGAAAACCTAATGAAGAATTGTCAAAGAATCTTCAAAAGTTGGTAAAGTATGATCTTTCCTTTTAAAATTTGTGCTGACAATTCTTCATTATCATTTGAAGTAACAGAAAACATGGATAAGGGCAACATAATAGACATAATGGGCCAGATTCCCAAATGCCTGTGGGGTTTGAGCCTAGTACGGGCATGGGCATAATTTGAAAATCCCAGTCCCAAAGGTCATCTCAGGATCCTTATGCTTCCGAGACAGTTTCAAATTTTCAAAGTGCTGGCAGTGGGGGAAGGAATGGGGTACCAGCTTGCCTCCAATTAATTGCCCATGAAGCTAATTTAGGAATTTGTTAAGGGACGGGGGCATTTGGAAAGGCAGTTTTTAAATCTGATTTCAGTGAACCTGAATAGTCCTGTGCATGTTGGTGCACAGCTGTCAGGTTTGTTGTGAGTCAAAATTCTATTTTGATGGTAAAAGTCAATCAGGCCTTCGGGTAATCTGCCCAGTTGTCCTCATCATCAATTGTTTATCCTCTTGGCCTTCTGTTGATGTGCCTGCTTTCCTCAGCAAAGCAGCGGCAGGCTCCACATTGCCTGCCATCTGCCTTTGCCGGATGGGCCAGGAAGGCAACTCCCACCCTTCTGGAGGCACTCGATACCATGGGTTGGGCGCTGAACTCACTTCCTGCCCAATTAATCAATTTAATTGGGATTTCAGGAGAAACTTATTTACCAGAGTGGTTAGAATGTGGAACTAACTAGCCTAGATAGATTTAAGGGAGAGCTAAAGAAACACATAAGGGAGAAAAGAATAGATGGGGTTAAATTCGAAGGGATGAGATGGGTAAGAGGAGGCTGTGTGGAGCAGTCGAATGTCTTGTTTCTTTGCTGTAAATACTGTGTATTACTAAATAACTGTGTTCGATTGGTCTTCACAGTAGAGGATGAGGATAAAATACCAGAGATACAAGGAAAAATAAAAATAAGTCAAAAGCAAGAACTAACTATATTCAATACTTGTATAAGCAAAAAAAAATTGATGATGGAAAAACTAATTAGATTAAAAATAGACAAATCCCCAGGACCTGACAGTTTCCATCCCAGGGTATGGAAAGTAGATGAGAAAATTGTTGATACATTCATCATGATCTTTCAAATTGCTCTTGATTCAGGAATTGTCCCCATGGATTAGAAAATTACTAATGTAATTCCACTATTTAAGATGGGGAGGAGATATACAGTAGGATATTTTATGCCTATTATTCAAACCTCAGTTGTAGAGAAGTTACTAGAGTCTGTTATGCAGGACAGAATGAGCATGCGGAGAAATATGAGCTGATCAGAGAGAGCTAACATGGATTTCTTTGAACCTTTTGTGTAGGTAACTAATGTGGTATTTGAGGGAGTGTCTAAGGATATTATTTATATGGATTTCCAGAAGGTATTCAACATGGTCGCATGGAAGAGACTTTTAATAAAAATGCAAAAACGTGCATGGAATTGAAGGTGATCCATTGGCTTGGAAACAGAATTGGTTAAGAGATAGGAAACAGAGTAGGGAGAAAATTTTGAGTGTACTGACTGTCATGGTGTCTCCCAGAAATCTGTACCAGGCCACAGCTTTTCACTATATTTACAAATGACTCCGATGAAGGGATTTCATCTAACCATAGTCCCAAAGGACTGTAGGCATCTCTCTCCATTAGAGATAGATAATTTTTGGCAAATTGTAGCCTAAGGGGTGCCACTCCACAAACTTGGGGCAAGACAAGGAGGCAGGGCCTCCATGAAATAGCACAGCCAGTACAGGGATTGAACCTGTGCTGTTAGCATCACTTCTGGATTATGCTCTAGCCATCTAGCCAACAGAGCTAACTGACCTGACCACCCCAGATAAAGGAATGGAGAAATATATATGCAAGTTTGCCAATGATACTAAGTTAGGTGCCACAGTTAATAGTGTAGGTAGGAGCAGAAAGTTGCAAAGGGACATTGATGGAATAAACGAGTGTACATAACTGTTGCTGCTGGAGTTCTATGTGATAAAGTGAAGGGCCATTCAGTTTGGACGGAAGAAAGATAGGTTAGAAATAAAAACAGAAAATGCTGGAAATACAGCACATGTGGTAGCATCTGTGGAGAGAGAAACAGAGTTAATGGGTGGAACTTAATAGAGCCCAATGGGGTAGGGGTGGGGGGGTGGCGGAGAGGTGCATAGAATTGTGTGGGAGGTGCTGCTTTGGAAGCCTAATGCCAGGAACAATGGGACACATTATGCTGGCAGCGGGGAGCCAGAGAGGCAGCAATGCCACGTGAAAGTGGTGGAAGGCAGTTGAGCTTGTTAAAGCAGTACTTATGTCTCTTTTGCTTGCCTCTGAATAAAATTGAATGTTACCTTGAGAATTTAATTTTTGTGTAGGTAACTAATGTGGTATTTGAGGGAATGTCTAAGGATATTATTTATATGGACTTCCAGAAGGTATTCAACATGGTCCCATGGAAGAGACTTTTAATAAAAATGCAAAAACGTGCATGGAATTGAAGGTGATCCATGGGGATCACGGGTCGCCAGATCCCCAACCATTCGAAAGGTGGCAGTATCTAGGCATGGCCTCAGCCTCTGAGGGGAAGGTCAGCCATTGTGGAACTGCCTTCCATTGGCATGGAAACTTTTGTCAAAAGAGGCCATTGCAATGACTAAGCTGAAAGTCAGATCAAAGAAGCTAAGGGGCAGCCATTAGCAGTGGCCGTCTCTCAGTGACTTTAGCAGACGCGAAGTGCCACAGGTGCCAGGTGGATCAGGAAGGCCTGGGATCCACTAGGCAACATCTCCTGCATGAGCAGCAACCAATAAAAGGGGATTGAAGCAGGGATCCAACTCATCCACCCAGTCTTCCTAGATCCTCAAGTGGGAGAGGAGCAGCACAGAGGTGGGGTGAACCAAGTGCCAGAAGCACCAATGCCAGATCAGCAGCAAGTGCAGCCTTTGGCTGGACGGACTGTAGAAGGGTGTAGCAGCAGGAGCGAGGACAGGTTGTGCCACATACCAGGGTCTTCCAGGGTCGCATGAACTACCTCCATATGTTGGCGCTCCAGTGTCCAGAGAAGACTGCGCCGGCCAATGGAGGCCGTCACCAACCTGTGCACGATGCTGGAAGTCACCACTGCATTAAACTTCTATGCATCTGGATCCTACTAGTGATCCACCAGGGACATATGCAGGATATCTCACTCACTGCTGGATTGTGGAAGTTACCAATGCATTGTTTAAGAGTTTTGTGCCATACCACACTGACCCTGGTAATCAGGCAGAAAGGTCTATTGACTTCACGGCTACTGCAGGATTTTCATAGGTGCAGGATGTAATGGAGTGCAACCACGTGGCCATCAAGGCTCCCTCGGACCAGGCAGTGACCTTCATAAACAGGCAGAGTTCTACTCAATAAACGTGCAAGCTGTATGTGACCAATGAAAGTGCAGCCTACAGGTGTGTGCCCGCTTCCCAGGGAGCACTCATGATGCCGATGTAGTTCGATTGATCCCAGGTGCCACAGCTGTTCCAGCCTATCATGCCCAGTAATCACATGTCATATTCCTAACTTTTAAGAAACAAACATTTTTTTAAATAGACAATGTGTTGCAAGAAGGATCACTGACAGTCAGATGACTGACCCTGTGTATTCACAAACTGACTCACTCACTGTCGAACAAAAGGGTATATCCAAGACAAAAAATCAAGAGACATTCCAGATAAAAGCAAAATACTGCGGATGCTGGAAATCTAGAACAAAAACAAAAATACCTGGGAAACTCAGCAGGTCTGACAGTACCTGCGGAGAAGGATACAGTTGATGTTTCGAGTCCATATGACCCTTCATCAGAGCTGGAAGGAAGAGACATTCCAGAATTGACTGGGTCCTTTTTGAAAGAAAGAAGATGGATGGCTTAATCCCCTCAGGATGAATGTCTTCAAACAATTAAGCAGGATGTGGCTAATCAACACAAGACCACCATATTTGGAAAAGGAACTGCAATTGTGATGAGTCACATGATAAGGCAGCCATGTTTGCCCCTTTGTAATATTTAAAGACTAACTACAGAAAGTAAGAGCAGCAGCAGAAAGGGCAATAAAATCTGTGCCTTAACTGGAGGCTATAACATCGTAAGATCTCCAAGTTGATTCCTTTTTCGGGTCCACCAACACAGCAAACTGTCCTCCTGGTAACAAGACTACAAGTGACTAACTCTGTGACCTGCAGAACATTCATCCCATCGAGAGATTCCTGAAATGACTTTGGCATATGACTTCAGCTGAATTCACCTAAACTACCCTCCAGGAGTGAAAACATCTTCTTCAGGCCTGCAACAAGACAATCACATAAATAATGAACAATTTTTTTTTGTTTATAATTTGTAAAAGTGCTCATTTCTCTTCAACTGTGCTTTGCTTGATTGTGATTGTGTGTGACTATGGCCTGGATTTTCGCTCCCGAGCAGGAGTGCAGAGCTTGGTTAGGTTCGTGGAGCTGGGAACTGACCCAAGAAGTGTCCTGGACGTTGGGATTTCTGGTGCCGGGTGAGAATTGGGCCTGCCCCCCTGCAGAATGAATGCAGAAGCTGTTAAGTACAGAGGTGGGATGAACGGAAGACACTGTCCAAGAATTTAAAAAGCAATAAATCAAAATGGCCCTGCTTCCCCTCCACATTCCATCCATGCCAGCCTATGCCATCTTATGCCCCTCTACCCATCCCCACATGGCCCTTTATAGCTCCCATTCCAACTAGGTGCCAAATCATCAACCAATGCTGCCCACCCATCACTCTTTGCTCTTACACCTACCAGCCAACTCACCCGGTATCCATCGTGGGCAGAACTCAGGACCCATGCTGAGATTTTTTTTTTACTCATTTGTTCATGGGATGTGGACATCACTAGCTAGGCCAACATTTATTGCCCATCCCGAATTGCTCTTGAGAAGATGATGGCGTGCTGTCATCTTGAACCCCTGCAATCGATATTGTGTAGGTAGACCCACAGTGCTGTTATGGGAGCTCCAGGATTTTGAACCAGTGGCAGTGAAGGAACGGCGATATATTTCCAATTCAGGATGGTGTGTGGCTTAGAGGGGAACTTACTGGTGGTGTTCCATGTGTCTGCTGCACTCCTCTTTCTAGGTGGTAGGGGTTACAGGTTTAGAAGGTGCTGTTGATGGAGCTTTGAGTTACTGCAGTGCATCTTGTACACACTGCTGCCACTATGCATCATTGGTGGAGGGAGTGAATGTTGGAGGTAGTGGATGGGGTCCGATCAAGCAAACTGCCTAGTCCTAAATGGTATCAAGCTTCTTGAGTGTTGTTAAAGCTGCATTCATCCAGGAAAGTGGAGACTATTCCATAACACTCCTGACTTATGCCTTCCAGATCGTGGACAGGCTTTAGGCAGTCAGGAGGTGAGTTACTCTCTGCAGTTGTTTAGGGAACAGGGATTTCAGCAGTTCTCTCTCACCCTGTCTGTAACAAGCTCCATGCGTGCCTTCAGGGATGGATCCTTGTGGACAAGGGACACCACACAGGACATAGCTGCTGACATCAGTGAGGAACCTTTGAATGTTACAATGCTTGCAATGGCTCAACCCAGGCCACAATCAAGCAGACAATTGGCCCACTCAAGATGAAATTCCATTGCCTTGGACTTTTCTAGAGGAACTCTGCAATATGGCCCAATGAGGATTTCCAGAATTATAGTCATTGCTGCACTCTGCACAACCGAGCACACTAGAAAGCAGAAGCCTTGCAGCCGAGGTCTTGGGAGAGACTCACCCTTCTTCTGACGAGGAAGAGGCAGAGCTACCAAGACAGCAGAATGAGGCTGCCCAAAGGCCATAGCTGTGGAAAAACATGTAAGGAAGGATCGCAACACACTCATTCTTACCTGCTTCCAGCAGGCATGACGCCACTTAAGATCTCCCACCCAAGTTGCCCATCCATATCTTAGCCATGTTTTTTTTCTGCCCAGCAGTGGACACCAAGCTCGAGGCCTCCTCCTTCTCTTCATGTTGCAGTCTGGTCTCACCATTTGCGATAGCCTGGCCTCCATTCTCTCCTCCTCTATGGGTGTCAGCATCCTGATATCTGGCACACCTCCATTCTTCATCCACCCTTTCCCTGTTGTTCTGGGTCCTCTCTTCTCCTGCAACCGGAAGGGGAAAGTGAGCCTCCACATAATAATCAGCTGATCCCCTAATCAGCTGACATCCCTCTGATATACGATGGGGGCTCCCAGATGTCTTGCCCACATGTCCACTTTCACAGGACTTGAAAGATGCTGGCACTGAGAGGCAGATACCAATAACCCACATGCAGCCATTTCTCATGAGGTACCTGCTGCTAGGTCATTCAAATCTCTTGCATCTTGACCAATTCCTCCCAACGTGGAGACACATCAGGTGTTGCCCAGATGAAAGCCACAGCATTCAGTCACAATCTCCCTCACTATGTGGAGGAGATCATTGACCAGTTTTTGACACTGGACCCAGGTGCACTGCAGGACCCTGCAGCTGCTGACTATCGCGGTTATCTCCATGCAGGTTTCATTGTTCAGGCGGAAGGCCTCTTCTTGCCATTGGTAGGAAACAGCACTTCCCACCATTTCCATGCAGCCTGGATGAGAACCTTCAGGGAGGCAACTCTAGACCATGGGGCTACTCTTTGTCTGCCTTGCAACAGTTCCTCAAAGCCTCCTACTCTGTACTGTTGACTTGGTACTGGGAGCTGATGCCTCTTACTCAGGGAGCTGGTGGCGTCTGCTTGGGGAGCTAGTGACTCTTGCTCTTTGCAAAAAATGTGTGTCTTGGCAACAACAGGCACGGCAATGCAGGAAGCTCAAAAGCATTACTGCTATTTAAACATGGCACCCACGCCTGTGGTGCAAACAGCTGATGCCGAGATTGTCACCTTTCTGTCTATTCACCAGGCCATGTGCCTCCATCTTGTTAATTGGTTGGCTACCATGTAATTGCATTCGGCCAGCCGCTGCAAATGTCATCTACGTCTGGGGTCACCGCTGGGACCCACGTCACTGATATTAAATTCTGCCCAATGATTCAAGTCAGTGACCGGTCATCAGAGATTATGGGGTATTTTCTAAATGGCAAGAAGCTAGGAACTGCAGAGGAGCAGTATAGAAATCACTAAAAGCTCCTGAAAGCTATAAGTGATGAAATGAAAGGCCACTGAAATGTTGCCCTTCATCTCAAAAGGGCTAGAATACAAAGTTTTTGTTATTCCCATACAGAGCTCTGGTTAGACCCCACCTGGAGTATTGTATTTAGATGGTACTTCAGAAAGGATATTGACCTTGGAGCAGGTGCAGCAAGACCTCACTCATGGCTACAGCAATGGAGTGCAGATCTGTGTGCATTTCTGACAGAAATTTGGTGTTCTGCTAAACGAAATTCTCCATAGTGTTCACTTTCTCCCCATGGAGACCTCCATACACACACAGATCGGAACCACTTCATCATAGAGCAGGTGGATGGACTCCCCTGCCTCACGTGCCACTCTAAGGGCCTTTGCCAACTCTGCTTGATGTTCCCCTGCCTCCTGCAACATCTCGGGCAAACCCGATCCCAGAGGCTCGTCATCCGACTTGAACATCACAGATGCCTCTTTCCCAGCAGTCCTTCTCTTTCTCCCTCTCTCTTTCTCTCATGCCCCCTCTCTCGCACCCCTGTGCTCTTGCTCTTATATTCTCTGTCTGTCTCCTGTTGTGCCATAACTTTTCCTGCACAGAAAGAGAAGATGGAATTGAGAGTAATTGGGTTTCATGTATCTTTGTCATGCTTCCACTCTTACAAATAACCCACTGGATTGTGCGCCCTGTATTTGATACACCTGGAGGTTGTCCAAGGGTTCTGGGGCAGCAACATCCAAAGCAGTGCACCCATGCAATTAGAGGGTTATGGCTCACAGAGGCTGTCATTAGCAGTGCTTGCTGGTGCCCTTAATACCTAACCCCCCTTCCCCAGACAGCATCTGAGCTCTGTGTGGAAGGGTCAGGACGCACAGTGGTCTCTACATCTGCAGACTGGATGGACTGTAGTGGGGCTATGAGGCATCACCTTATCACATTGAGTAGCTCTTTTATGCATGGGCTGCACAGATGGTGCTCTTGCCACTGAAGCCCATATCCCCTCTACCAATCAGTGAGGTGAGTGTGAGCATTTGAAGGTTCACTTATTCTGACAGTGTGGATTAAGTCATTCATCTGTTCCCAGTACTGCAGGGCAGTCCTCTACTGGAGGCTGTGGGCACTGACCACCTTTGTGACTTCTTCCCATGCAGAGTTCTTCACATGGCTCAGCCTCCTTCCATCCTTGAGGTACAGGACGCCCCTCCGGACCTCCACTGCTTTGAGCAGCATGTCGAGGGAAGCGTCGCTGAGTCTGAGAACCGGAGCTCCCTGGGATCACCGAGCCATCTCCTTCTTCCACGGTGGGTTCTAGACAAAGGAGTTGATGTCCAGGGGCCTTTTAAATATTGCACCCAGTGGGGCATGTGTCATGCAGCCGTGCAAAACGTTGGGAAACCCCCAACTTCATAATTAATGAGCCCAGTATTGCGCGTTTCGGCACGAGCTCCCTTCAGGCTCCACAGCGGAAAACTCTCCCTGTTCCCATCCCCGTCATGGGACTTAGGCCCAGAATGGAAAATCCCAGCCATAATCTCAAAATTAGAGCTAGGCCTTTCAGGAGTGATTTCAGGAAGCACTTCTTCCAAAGGTAGTGGAAATTTGGAATTCTTGTCTTTCTCCTGTTGAGGCTTGGTCAGTTAAATTTCAAAACTAAGATTGATGGATTTTTTTGTTATAAAATGGTATAGTGGTTATTGAACCATGGCTGATAGATTGAATTAAGATACCAATCAGCTATGATCTAATTGAATGGCAGAACATGTTCATGTGACAGCCCCACTCCCCCTGTGCTTCTGTTTATGTTCAAGTCGATTCTTTCCATGGTCTAATTTCTCCCTCTTTGGCTCAGCATTTATTTTTGCTAACATTTTTACAAAGTGCCTTGGGATACTGTTCTATGCTAAAAGCACTGGGGCCAATTATCACCTACTTACACTCATGTTTCAGTGTGAATAGAATAATAGATGGAATAGTGCTGGAAGTGGTCATTCCACCCTATTTAAAGGGGCAATCACATGCTTTAATTTAAATTGGTTTGGTCAATTACCTTTTACTTTGCTGTCTAAGACCTTTTCTGCCACAGGGCACCGAAGGGCTGGGAATTGTATAGACCCCACGGCTGTACGACTCACAAAGATTGTATGTAGTGAATACTAAATGTATCATAATTGTATAGAAGCACCTCAGAGTGATGTATGTCGATACCTCCAATCCCATTGCACGTCTGACTGTCTGTAATGACCATATTGAAATGACTGTAATATTCATTGATTGTATTGAAGCACCTCGTGATCCATGTGTAAAAGTTGAATATGATTGCACTTTTTGTGATGGCCATTGAGAAATGTTTTGTAATGTTCTTTCAGATATTTTATGAATAAAGTATATTCCAGTCATTTTTGGGTACAGATTGCTATTGGTTTTCTTTTACTTTCAGTGACTGGCTACCTCCAGTTGTTATGATCCCCATTGAGATATAACTTTTACTCGACCTTCCAGTTAATAGCTGAACAGATGACTCTATAAAATTTCACAAAATTTTAGATGTTTACTGTAACAAAGACTAAAAGCACTCGTGACTCAGAATCACAGAATTGTTACAGCACAGAAGGAGGCCATTCAGTCCATGTCTGCGCTGGCTCTCCAAATGCCTAGTAGCATTCCCCCTGTTCTCCCTGCACATTCTTCCTTTTCAGATAATAATCCAGATTCCCCTTAAATTCTTCCATTGAACCTGCCTCCGCCATACACTCAGGCAGTGCATTTCAGATCTTAACCACTTGCTGCATGAAAATGTTTTCCACCATGGGCAGAATTTTCTGTTTGATGTGTGGGGGGCAGGTCCCGCACATCACATAAAATGACGCTCGGTGACGTCGGACGAGCATGCCGATGTCACCGCAAGCCATCGCGATATTTCGCTGGGCGGGTGAGGTTCGCGTGCCTGCCATTAATTAACGGGCTAGTTAAGGCCCTTAATTCATCAATCGACGGTGATTTTCAGGCGCCCGTGTGATCTTCAGCTCGGCGCACGTGCACAACGGGCAGGCGGGTAAGAGACTTTTTTATGAGCCTCATCCACGGGCGGGATAAGAGGGCTCAGTGGGATCGTGAATCTGGTCTGTGAAATATTTATTGGAGAAAGTTTTTTTAAACTTGTCTGTGTGATCTGTAGCAGTTCAGAATGAATTCCAGCAGCTTTCTGTGTACTTTGAACCTTCAGGTCAGCACTCTGCAGTCAGTAATCTTTATCGGGCCTGCAACATTCCAGAGGCCTCCCCTTAGCCTGGGTATGGGTTCTGACATGTCCACTGGAGGCAGCTCCTCTGAGGAGGAAGGGAGGTCTAGAATAAGGAGGAGGCCAGGAGTGCACATTCAGCCTCCAGGGGAGCCACCTTTGGCAGTACAGGCACAATGGTCGCAGGGCCAAGAGGTAGTCCAAGGTGGAAGGGGCCGCAGAAGACGCCACTATCCTGCTGCCAGGGTATACAGGCGGCGAAGCAGCTACCTCAATATGACTGAGGTGCAGTGCCGAAGGAGGCTCCGAGTGTCAAGGGAGACAGTCAACTACGTCTGTCAAATGATTGGCCCTGAGAACTCTCCTAACTGTGGATATGCTTATGGAGCTGCAGGCCACCCTGGCGTCATTCCACCTAATGCTATGTTGATTTTTGATGTAGAGCTCTTGAGGCTCGAGTGAAATCATTATTCGGTTCGTCTCCTGCTTTTGGCACACAAACATGAGCAAGCTTGAAGATTGTGCATTGAATATGCAGGGCTTGGCTATAATCACACTACATTTACCTTCCCATCCACAACCTGCTGTATGTCAGCAACAAATCTGCTTCTCTCATGTTCCTTTTGGGCTGTAACTTAAAACCTGACGATCTTAATCCTGAACTTTATTTTTAAAATTTTTTTAAAGAAAATCATGCTTTGCTTTTTGATAATTCTAAGTTGTGCATGATCAAGAATGAACATCAAGCTGCCTGTTAGTAAAAATAGACAGCTGATCATTTATGACAGACATGGGTGGATACCCCATGCCAGCGGCTCTGAAGGTCACAGTTGCCCTCAAATTCTATACCTCTGGCTCCTTCCAGGGCTCAGTGGGTGATCTTTGTGGTGTCTCCCAATCAGCTGTCCACACTTGTGTCAAGCAGGTCACTGACGCTCTGTTCAGGCCTGCATTGACCTTCGTCCACTTCCACTGGGAGCAGGCAAGCCAGACACAGCAAGCCAGAGGCATTGTGGCCATTGTTGGCCTCCCCCGTGTCCAGGGTGCAATCAACTGCACACATGTGGCCATCAAGGTGCCAGCAGATGAGCCCGGTGCCTTTGTCAACGGGAAGGGCTTCCACTCCATGAACGTGCAGATAGTGTGTGATCACAGGATGCTGATTCTACAAGTCTGTGCAAGGTACCCAGACAGCTCTCATGACGCCTACATCCTCAGACACTCCCAGGTGCCGGGGTTCTTCAGTGCTCCGGCTCAGCTTGATGGCTGGATGCTGGGTGACAAGGGCTATCCCCTCAGAAGGTGGCTCATGATGCCTCGCCGCCATCCAATATCAGAAGCTGAGCAGCGGTACAATAGGAGCCACGCCTCCACAAGGGCTGTGGTGGAGAGAACCATCGGTCTTCTCAAGATGTGCTTCCAATGCCTGCACCACTCATGGGGTGCACTCCAATACCCCCCAGATCGTGTGTCGGTGATAGTGGTTGAATACTGCGCTCTTCACAATCTTGCACTGGGAAGGGGGGACACAGTGGACAATGAAGACATTGACGCAGTGGATGTGGTTGCACACGATGAGTCCAGCACTGATTCTGAGGATGAGGAACCATGGGGGAATGCTGAGAGACTAAACGCTGACCCGGGACTACACCAAGGAGGCAGGGACACCCGGGAGGCTTTAATCCAACAAACCTTCAGCTAGCTCAACACAAATGGATCAGCAGGACCAGCCTTGCCTGGCACTTCCATACTTGGCACCTAAGTGCTACATCTGCCACTTCATCAGCTGCAAATAAGGGCTTTGGACATCAACTTCAATGTCCAAACAAACACTCATGACATTTTTATCTTAAACATACGAATGTAGAACAAAGGAGCCACCCTCAGCCATGGTAACACATCTGGTTGTAATTTTAACCATCAGATGTTCTCACAAATCCAAAACAAAACGTTAATCAAGCAGAAAAAAATTATAAGTACCTAATCTCGGGCCAGCACAAAAGCACCAGTGAGAAACCCGTGGTATGCCTAAGGTGCCTTATGCTTTTGTTTATGGGTGCTGCGTCTTGGTGCTGCCCCATCGCTCTGAGTGGCATCTGAGACAGCCTACTGACTCTGCTGTCCTGTTGGCCTCGATGACCTTGGCGGTCGTCCTCTGGCCCATGGAGCCTGTGCTGGGCCCACCTGGGAGGGAGCTGCCAGTTCCACAGCTGGCATCTTCCCAGTCGTCGCAACCTCACCCAATGCAGCAGTTACTGAGAGAGGGGCGGAACAGCTGGTGCCCTCATCCAGAGCACCGTGAGAGGAGCCCGCAGATACAACAGGCAGCTGCTGCACTGACATGAAGTCGCCTTGGACCTCCCTGCTCACTGTGGATGGATGGGCAACAAGCTGGGAAGGGCAAGCAAGGCACGATGAATGGTAGGACCGTGGAAAGTGAGGAGGATCAGAGGGACCTTGCTGTGCATGTCGACAGGTCCCTTAAGGTAGTGGGACAGGTACATAAGGTGTTTAAGAAGGCAAATTCCAAACTTGCCTTTATTAGCCGAGGAATGGAATATAGGAACAGGGAGGTAATGTTCCAAGTGCAGAAAATGCTGCCTAGGCCACAGCTATAGTTCTGCATGCAGTTCTGAAATACACTTCATGGGAGGGTTGTGATTGGAGTGGAGAGAGTGCAGAGGTCGTTGACCAGGATGCTGGCTGGGCTGGAGAGTTTGACTTATGAGGAGAGACAGCATAGACTGGGGTTTTTTCCCCTGGAGCAAAGGAGATTGAGGGGTGACATGATTGAGGTTTTTAAATTTATGAGGGGCATAGATAGGGTCAACAGAAAGGAACTTTTCCCCTTGGCGGAAGGATAAGTAACCAGGTGACATAGATTTAAGGTAAGGGGCATGAGGTTGACAGGGGATGTGATAAGCAACTTTTGCACACAGTGTGTGTTGGGAATGTGGAACGCACTGCCTGAAAGGGTGGTGGACGCAGAAACTCTCCTAACATGTAATAAGTATTTGGATGTGCAGTTGCAATGTCATGGCATACAAGGTCATAGGCATAGTGCTGGGAAATGGGATTAGGAGACTGAGGAATGTGTTTGACGTGCACATCCTTGAAGAACCGAAGGGCCTTTTTCTATGATCCACACCTCAGTCTCTGGATGAGCAATGTTGCAACAATAAGAAATTAAACAATCACCAGTGCTGTGGATGTTGGGAGGACATAGCGGATCTCACTGTTGGCCCAAAATACATGGCCATTCCGTCCAGCCTCACCGACACCAGTTGTCCTGGGCATGGCGCCTCTCAAGCTCCAGGGCCTCCTGTTCAAAGTGGCTTAACATCATCAGGTGAGCCTGGATGCCTCCAGCCCTCGAATGCTCAGATAAATTATGAAAAACAGAGAAGACTACTCTTTGCGGCAATTTGCACATGGACTCTGCACACGCACGCCGCACCCCAACCATTGTGGCCCATATCAGGCCTCCAGTGCCTCCTCTCCCCACTACTGCTGATCAGTCACACAAAGATAGTGCGCCTGGTCCCAACCACCCCCAATGGCCTGTTTGGACACATTCTGCGTACATCACTTTAGGAAATACACGGACTTAGCTCCCATAGCAAGGAGGCACAATTACATGCAGCGTCGAGGGCAGCAGATGGTTCTTGGCCACAAGACCTTGAGGCTGCCCTTCCACCATCTCATCACCCTGAATAGGACATGTGTTGGAGTTCTGAGTATGCTCCTAGCTGCATCTCCTGCAGGTTGCCCCCAGACTAGTCATGGGTGACTAAGAGAAACACAAGGTGCGGGGGAGAACTCATCTCCTCATGAACCACTCAGGCTGACCTAAGCATGGGCACTATCTGCTTGCCCACCCAGCGTAGGAAAGATGCCCAACATGATTCAATGCAGTCACGACAGTAAAACTTAGTGGGGGTCGTCCCAAAGGCTAAGGCTACCTGCTGGGTTAAATACCCAATGCCAACATGGTACTCACCCTTCTAGAGCACAACAAATTGTTGAAGTGCTTACGGCACTGGATCCAAGTGCGCCGCACCATATCGCGGGAGACACCACCTCCGCCACCTCCTCCCAGGCAAGTTTCGTCATATGGGAGAGCCTCCTCCTCCCATCCTGGGGGACCAACACCTCCCGCCATGCTGTCACCTCCTCGAGGAGGGCAGCAAGACAGTCATCAGAAAAGCGAGGGGCACATTGGCCCCCCACTGGCCTACCCTGCACCTGCCCTGCTCCTGTGGCAGACCCTGCAACCTGGCCTGCTCCTCTGCCCTTCCCTCCAGCGTGCCCTACTCAGCCGACCCCCTGCAGTGTGACCTCAAAGTGGCCATTATGAGCAGCCTACAGGAGGTTGCCAGGCCTCCTTTCAACAAACTGCCGGGTTGCCATTGGATCCGGTGATCTGTGCACGCCCCCCACCACCCACACACCGCCACTATCCACGGGAGCCGGCAAATATGCTGGGTGGGCCCGTGCCCGGTCCAGCTCCGCCCGCCCAACAGGCAGAAAATTCTGCCCCATATCTCCAATTTTTATTTTGCCAATTACCTTAAATCTACGCCCTCTCATTCTCTATCCTTCCACCAATGGGAACAGTTTTTCCCTATCTTTTCTGTCCAGACCCCTCATGATTTTGAATACCTCTATCAAATCCCCTTTCTACCTTCTCTTCTCCAAAACAATCCCATCTTCTGCAATCTATCTATGAAGTTGATCTGTTGCATTGTCTGAAGTCAACGTCTTGAAGTTGGAGAGTTGTCTCTGTAGCTGTAATGGCTTCCACTGTCGAATTGCCAGAGGTGCTTTAACAGGTGTGCTTATTAGGAATCAGGGTCTATAGGGAGGAGAGAAGGTTCCTTTCTTCTCGTTCTGCAGGTGTGGCACTTTCAAACTGCCTCATTACTTACAGCAGAAGCCGTGGCTGTTTCTGGGTGTGTCTCTCCCAGGGTTAATGCTTCTTTAAGGTGGATCTGAAATTATGGTTGAATTTTCCTGCTAAATATTTAGTGGCGAGACAAGATGACTAAGATGGATGTGACCTGGACAAAATGCCAAGTCATCTTCCAAATATCCCAGAAGGAAAAAAACATTTCAGACCAGTACTCTTATTTCCCAGTCTTTACTGGCATTCCATTTTAAGGTATACAAGACCAGTTTGGACCAGTATTCTTATTTCCCAGTTTTTACTGTTTTTTTCCTTCTGGGATGGCAAGTGGCAATCCCATTTAGCAATCTGATGTCTCATTATCAGCTGCAGTCTTAAAAAGGGGCCAAGGTTTTCACATCTTCAGGGAAAGCCATTGAGTCCTCAAACAGGCATTGAATTGCAAAAGTCTTTTCATGTCTGGGGATGCCTGCTTGTAATGCACTCGAAACCTTCCGGAAGCTTGACAACATTACAGTTGTAAGGTTAGGTGATCTGTGGCAGCCATCTTAAAGATCTACAGTGTTCCTTTTAAAAAAGGCATGCTGGTTTTAAAAAAATTGTAATGTTCTCATGTCTGCTCAGCATGATGTCCTTTTGAAGTTCTACACTATCCTCTTCACAATTCACAACGCTTTCAAGTTTTCTATCATCCACAAACTTTGGAACTGTGCCATAAACATATTTTTGTAGGCAACTTATCCTTTAAACCACAGCACAGCACGTCCACTAAAAAGCCACCATCAGGTTTATGTTGCACTGTCTTTTAAGTAGACATCCAATTCTTCCGTAATCAACCCAAAAATGATTCTTAGCTCCTGAGGATTTACTTCGGATCTTTTCTTTTCCCAGCCTGGAAAATTTTATTCCAGAATTGTATTTTCCTGATGCCTTCTCCCTCCAGCTAACACTAGGCAAATCTTCCAGCCTTGTTTTAACTTCTCACGAATTTGGTCTTCCCAATCTGATCATGAGCTTCTATCTGCATTCCATTTCAGTGAACTGCAGCAAATTGCTGCCTATTGCTGCTCTTTCTCACCTAGTTATTGCAGATTAACCCACTTCTCTGTAATATTCAGTGTTATTTTGGGAAAGCCTGTAACCCGATCTCTAAAATGGCTTCCTCTGCGTCCTTCCCCCTGGCACCCCCCATGAATCGCATGGGCCTTGTATCCAGGTAGAGATACTGATTAGCTGTTCTTTCGACCCCAACTCTACCCTAGATTGGTCTCAGATGGACAATTCAAAGTATACCCTTTTACATCTTGACATTTTTAACAGTCTCCTGGGACTTGGAGACCCACACTCCACTGGTATCACAGCTGCCATTACCATTATCTGCAAGTGTGAATACCTTCATTCCAGTAAAACAGTCTAGGCTTTCCTTTAATTTTCAACAGTCAAATCACCCAGGTTTGCTGTCAGACAGGCCTCATGCAGGACCCCCTTCATTTTACCTTAAATTAATGAGTCCCAAAATATAACAATTGTATAAACCTCATGACTGTAACATGGTAAGCTTAAGGGAGTTTTCTGAAAATAGGAATCCTTTGACAATTCCATTCTAGCTAAAAGAAAGGAGGAAGAAGATCTGCAGTGACAGATGAAAGGACCACATAAAAAAACAACAGCTGCAGGAAAACTGCAGAGGAGGACAAGCGATTACAGACATCGTTACCCTTACAGCAAATTGTTTTGGCCCATGCTTGCAGTTGTCATAAGATCAGTGTATAAAGAAGTTATGCATCCCAGGGAGGTAGTCATAGAGGCGTCACCTCCTGAAAACAGATCTGGAATCCACTGCCTCAGCCAGCACAACATTATCTGTTTCAGTCAATACCCCTACACCCCTCAACTCTTTGCTTCTGATCTTTATAAACTACAACAAGGGATATTAATCAGTCAGTTTATAATTCATGCTTGCATTAACAGATGACTGATGCTATACTTGTGAAAGCAAACAGGTTCATCGTGTTGCACGTGGACAACTGTTATTAGCAGGACATATTGTGCCGCTCCTCCACCCCGCTCCTTCACCTCATTCTTTGACCCTGCAACACAGAGGTGGGTCTGTCAGCTGGGAGTCATAGGTTATCCCCTGAATGCTTGGGAGGAAGTTCTACTCAGGAACCTATGCTCATCAGTTTATTGGCCATGCTGTGTTATAATGAGATTCATGCATTGATTACAGTCTTCATCAAGCAGGTCATTTGAATACTCAAGCAATGTTTATGCTTCCTGAGAAAGTCTGGTGGTTTCTTCTAATACTGCCTAGAGATAGTGTCCCTTACAATAAATGTTTGCTGCATTTTGAATAACATTGATCTGCAATAGATGTAACAAATGGCACCATCATAGGAAGCAAACCTCCAGAGGACAAAGATGATACAGAAGACAATGAGGATAGTAAAGAAATGGTAAAGCAGCAACACGAGCCTCAAACCAGAGTTGTTTGTCAGCAGCTGAACAATTCCTGCTCCCCCTCACATTAATAGTCATGTTCAACATTTTTTTCAGTCTTCCATCCCCTCCAGTCAACTACTTCTCAGCAAAGACTGACATTGATATACATGTCACTTCACATTGGAGGGTTGCCAGCTACTACGGGAACATTGCGCACAAAAATTTCATAAAAGTTTATTATTTTGTTGCTTACATGAATATTTACGCATTAGTCATTTGGTAGTCCAGCACTTGCAGCTGGAAAAAGAGACAAGCTGTCAAAGCTTTTCATCTTGATCTCATCAGGACAGTTCACAAGAATACTAATAATAAAGGGAACAACAATTTATACTGCAATCAGAGTCCACTTGCCTACCAATCATCATTCTCTTCTCATACTGTATAAATTGTTGTTCCTTTTAGAATTGGCATTCTTGCGAACTGTCATGATGAGTGCAAGATGAAAAGCTTTGACAACATGTCTCTTTTTGCAGCAATCTACATATTAATTATCACCCTGGGTTGTGTCCATAATGCCTATCTTGCATATTGCCCAGTGGCTTCAGCATTAATGTTAGAAGGCTGGTGTGGCTCCGATCAAGACTTTCAAGATGTTTGTGGTCCATAACTTTGAGCTTTGGCCCAACTGCAGAAGCTAGGTGACTGCCAGAGTATTCTGTAGCAGTTGATTTTCTGATACTAGAGCAGGCACTGTTTGTGGGAGTGGCAAGGGTAACAATGTACTGTCATCCTGACAGAGAACATAATGTTCCTTTCCCATCACATGATTACTCCTGCTATTAGGCTGCAGATTGGAGGAGATCTTTGATGTGAATAAATCCCCAATCCATTCAGTCTCCCTGCATGCCAAAGACAGGAGGAGTTAAGATGAACCTTTATAAAACTCTGGTTCAGCCTCAACTGGAGTATTGTGTCCAATTCTGGGCACCACACATTAGGAAGGTTGTGAAGGCTTCAGAGAGGATGTGAAAAAAAATGACTGGAATGGTTTAAGGGATGATGGACTTCAGTTAAATGAATAGATTGGATTGGTGGAGGTGTTGAAAAATCATGAGGGATCTGGGCGGAGAGGATAGAGAGAAGCTGTTCCAATTGGTGGAAAGGTCGAGAGCCAGAGGACACAGAGTTAAAATGATTGGCAAAGGAACCAGGGTAACATGAGGAAAAATACTTTTATGTATTGAGTGATTAGGATTGAGAATTCACGAGCTAACAGAATGGTGGAGGCAGATACAATTGGGGGCTTTCAAAAGAGAATGGGATAAGCAGCTGCAGAGAAAATTTGCAGGGTTACAGGGAAAAGGAGGGATGTGTGGAACTAGCTGATTTGCTTTTGCAGAGAGCTGGTAGGCTGAATGGTCTCCTTCTGTACTGCAGCCATTATGAACATCCCTGAGAAATGTTACTATTGGAGCCACAGATCCTGCAAGGAGGGCCCAGCTACACCACATGCTTTACTCTTGATTGCAGACTGTTGATGCCACATGCCAGAACTTCACACAAATTGGTAGTGGACTCCGTCACCATCTCCAGCTTGATCCAGCAGCTCCCTGTCAGACTGCCCAATACCCCCATGGCATTATTTGAAAATCAAGCTACTCTGTCTATTAATGCTGTGCTCAGAAATGGGTTCTCCACACCACCAATAAAAACTTCATCTCCTCTTTAAGAGGCACAGCCTGGCTTTATGAAGGAGTAGGTCCACCAGAATTCCCATCCTCCCAAATGGTGTGCTGTCGAGTCGATAGGGACTTCCTATAAGCAGTGTGTTTAGTGCTGGCAGCTTGCTAATCAAGTTTAAATTAGGTCTGACCACTAAAAGTCTCCAATAAAATCATTTGAGAATGATAAGTATTTTATTGTTTCAATATTTAGCACCATATCTTTATATTCCTTGGGAAACAGTGTAATGTTCTGAGATGTAAAAAAAAATTCCTAAGGGAATGCAATGCAAGAATATCATCACCTGGCAAGGAGAGTGCTGTACATATAAACTATTGTTGTTGGATGATCAGGCAGCTCTCATTAGCTACAGGAATCAAAGGGAAAAATCCTCATTTACCAGGGACAATTTAAAACCATTGGCCCTGACAATACATTGCTGTGTGTCCATGGTATTCATATGCATCAGATATAAACCACCTGTATTGCCAGGTAGCAAAGTCTGAGACTGGTTTTGAGGTATTTCACACAGTATGCTATAAGTCAGTGGAAAACAGAGAAGGCTAAGAGGGAAGGCACAGAGGAGTGGAAATAATTGGATATTTCTTTCAAAAAGTCACCAGAGGCATGTGGGAATGAATGAACTCTTTCAGTTCTATGTAATGCTATACTAAGTACAGAATCATGCACATTAATGTTCACTGTCTCAGTAATTGTTAAGGCCATCCATAAGGCCATAATTATTTCAGGAAGCCTGGTTGGTTGCAGCCAAGATCATCACCTCTTTGAAACCCCTGCAAATAATACCGAAGAAGAGATGCAACAATGGTCTTGCCATTAGCTGGGTTTTAGTGAAATAGGCCATCAGAATGCCAAAACAAAGGTTCTGATGCATTGAACAATCAATAATTCGGTACAGCCTGACTGAAATATCCAGGATGATATTTCTGCAGATGATGCATGATGCTGTTTGAAACCAGAGGGGAGAAGATGTCAGAGCAAATTTTGTGTGTAAATAGCTTAAATAATAAATGTTATTTCTATGTTTAAATTATTGAGAAGCTTATTTTAAATGGATTGCGATACTGGACAAAACTAAAACTAGGGACAAAGCTTTGCATAATATGATTTGTGAACTCACAATGGTTGTTCATCCAATCCATGCCAACTTGCACAATGCCATTCCCCATCTATTCAATCCACTTTGTCTCAATTTTAGTATCAAAGAGGCCTATGCATGTGTTAGAGGTGAGGATGAAGAGGCAAGTGAAAGGGGTTAAATAAGGTGGCATGTGGTGGAGAAGAGAGGAAGTGAAGGGTTATTTTTGAATTTCACATGATCCTGGAATAGTGAGCAAGGAAGAACAGGACCCCAAAGTGCCAGCCGGATCTGCTGATGAGCGGCTACATTAGTCATCCACCATAAACATCCAAGTCTGCATTCTTTGGCCTTAAGCAAGCAGAGATGTGGGGCTACTAATTGAAGTGGCCAAGGTGAGAGGGAGTAATTGTTTTAATGGGGAATAAGGTATCAAAAGGTAACGGTTAGGGTGTGATTGAGCAGAATGGTAGCTGCAGAAATGTAGTGGTAAATGGAGGGTCAAGTTTGACAGCTGGGAATTTGAAAGTACCATTGTAAGTGACTTTGGAGAGAGTTTTTCCAGGGCTTGCACGAAAAGAAATGGGGTTAGGAGGGGTAAGGGCATGTGATTGGAGATGGGTAAAAGGAAGTTATCAAAGATGGCCTTATCTGTGATTGATACAATGGGAGTAGCAAGACCATGTACGATGGCAAGTCAAGGGGATGGCTGTGAATGTGGAATGCAGAGTTTATATGTAGGGAGAGGTTAAGGGATGTGCACTTAGAACAGAGAAGGCACAATGAGCTCAGGTGAAGGTTAAACAAAACAAGAATAGGAAGCTGCTCCATGCAGGGATTGAGGGAGCAAAGCTATGAAATTATCTGTGAAAAATTTGACATGTTACTTGGGGTGGGTGTTAGAGATTGAAGATTTTAACAAGTACATGACGGGGTAGAACAAGATGAGATGCTCAAAGAAGCAGTAGGTGTCAGGGGAGTCGGGTCAAACCAAGGTGTGATTTGATGGTAAGGGGCATGCCACCACAGTGGCTGCCTGTACAGGAAATAGTCGGTTTAGTGAGGCAGGTCAGCTTTATTAAGGGGGAAGGTGTCATCAGCCCTCAACCAAGTTTCCATCAAAATCATGGCATTGATGTAATCAGCCACAATGTGCTCATGAATGGCAAAGTCTTTGTAAGTGAACAGGCATTCAGAAAGGAGTTACGGAGAGGGACTAAATGTACCTTTACAAATGCCAGTGGAGTGCCTCATTGCTGAAATTTGCTGACATGGATTTTTTACTTGCCAAATGCTGTTGAAGCATTTTTCAACCAAGAACCAAAATGGAAAAGAAATATTATAGCACATGACATTTTATTTATTATGCCTCCTAATTAAAATGGTGCATGTGTGCAACATTTACCATATAATTGGCTTAACCTTCTCTCGTCATATTAGAATGATTCTGTATTTTAAGTAGAGCAAGTCCTATATTTGTGATGACATGAAAAAAGTGTTTTAAGCATTAAGGATGTTATCTGATTTAATGTACTGTTCAAACGATTGATTAATATTTCCTTCATTACCTGTTCTATGGCTTCAAGAAGTACAACCAAACTGTGGAGCTAACAAGACTCTATAACCCAATAGACTCATTATATCTTGCTGTGTTTGTTAGAAGACAACTGTGAATACTTGACTGCATTCAATGAAAAAAGTAACTCGGGGAGTGATTTATCTTGATTTCTTCTACATCTACACAACTAATTATATGTCTTTTACGTACTGTTAAAGTTGTTTATGACAGAAGATCTGAGAAAACCTTGCAAGCTGAAAGTGCAAATTCCACCATATTCAATGTACTTGAAAAGAGACAATCTAATAAGAAATTTATCTCGATTTATCCAAATTCCTAAAGTGCTCAGTGCATTCAGACAACATATGTACTCATTCAGAATTTGTTTTTCAAAGCTAAAATGTGCTGAAAAAACGTTAGATACTTTTTATGTTTTTATTTTCTCCCATGATGTTGCTCGTGAAGTCAGAATATTTATTGTCTTACAATGGCAGAAACATTATGCCATGTAATATAAAATATTATATTATATTGTACATCACTATTATGTGCCTTTAAGTGCACATGGTTTAGCTCTGTCTTTCTGAGGTTCTTTAAGGTCTAGTTGGCCATTGGCAGATCGTAATAGCTGCTGCAAGTCAGAAGAAACCAACAGGAAAAGACTGACTTTCTTTTTCCATGTTTTTTTAAAATGTGACAAAGGGTACCTTTTTAATACAATGTTAGTAATTTTGTGAAATAGTTTCCACTTTTCCTGAAGGAATCAGTCTAGGGACTGATAATCCGTGAGCAGATTATTAATAAGTAACACTTGACACTACTTGAATCCTTCTGTCACTTTGTTAACGATTGAGAGCAGGCTGAAAGGGTGTTAATTGGTTGGATTGGATTTGTTCTGATTTTTATGGACATAGCTGGACAATTTTCCACATTGTCAGGTAGATGCCAGTGTTGTATGTGTTTTGCAACTGTTGACTAGAGGCACAGCTAATTCTGGAGCATAGGTCTTCAGCACTATAGCTGGGATATTGTTGATGCTTGTGGTCTTTAAACGCAGCCATTTTTTGATATCATGTGGTGAGAATCAAATTAGATGAACACTGGCATCTCTGTGATGGTGGTACCTCAGAAGGACGCCACTAGGGAACATTCACTCAGCATTTCTGGCTGAAGAGGGTTGCAAAACACTTTAGCCTGGTCTTTTGCGTTCACACATTGGGATCCACCATCATTGACGATGGGGATGTACGTGGAACATTCTCCTTCTGTTAATTGCTTAATTGTCCATCATTCACAATTGCTTGTGGCAAGACTGTAAATGTTTGACCTGATATAATAATTGTGAGATCGCTTGGCTTTTTCCATAGCATATTGCTTCCGCTGTTTAGTATGCATGTGGTTCTGTGCAGTAACTTTACCAGGCTGAATCCTCATTTTAAAGGAGGTGCAGCTCCAACAATGCTCAAAAAGCTTGACACCATTCAGGACAAACAGCTCGCTTGATTGGCACCCCATCCACAAACATTCGCTCCCTCCACACCGACGCACAGTGGGAGCAGTGTGTACCATCTACAAGCTGCACTGCAGAGACTCACCAAGGCTCCTTAGGCAGCACCTTCCAAACCCATAACCACTACCATCTAGAAGGACAAGGACAACAGATACATGGGAACACCACCACCTACAATTTCCCCTCCAAGCCACTCATCATCCTGACTTGGAAATATATCGCCGTTCCTTCACTATCGCTGGGTCAAAATCCCTCCCAAACAGCACTGTGGGGGTACCTACACCACAGGGACTGCAGCGGTTCACCACCTTCTCAAGGGCAATTAGGGATAGGCAATAAATGCTGGCCCAGCCAGCGATGCCCACATCTAGTAAATGAATTTTTAAAAAAAATTCAGGTAGGTCTGGTGCAGTTTCTTTTGTTCCTTTACTTGTCCTATAACCACTCCCTTTGAACTTGCATCACCAACCCCTTTGTCATTTAATCTCTCTTGATTTCCAACCTATCACAGACCTTTCCTTTAAACTGTAACTATGTTGTTGATATGAACAAGAACCTTCCCTTTTGCTAATTTTCCAACTGCACCCACCTCCACCACCCCCCGCCACCCCCACCCCACCCCAGCCATCTTTAACTTGTTTAAAATCTATTACACTTCTAACTTTTCCCAGTTTTGATGAAAGGTCATCAACCTGAAACTGTTGATTCTCTCTCCAGAGATGCGGCCTGATCTGCTGAGTATTTCCAGCATTTTCTGTATTTTGCTTTGTACTGGTGCTGTTTCCAGCACACTCTTCTACACATGTTCAAGTATCAGAAAAAATGGTTTTAAAATCCCTATGATGCGCCAATGGTTGAACTCACTGAAGGACAAACTCATAGTACCTCTGCTCGGGAGTTGTAAATGGCTGCTGCTCAGGTATCAGAAGTTAGATTGGCAATGGGTAATCTTGCTCTCCAAGCTAACCTTGTACTTGCTATCCTAGGTTAAACAAGGAAAAATGGATAACGACTGTAAAACCCTCCTGCTGAGCAAGCATCAGTGACCTGCATGATTTTGTGCAAATGGATGCAAATAAATTTCTAGTTGATAGAATTTTGTGATCCATGAAGAATTTTGCAATGTGCAAGGGGAGAAGCATGCAGAGCTACATATGTGCTTTCTATGACACCTGGCCTTTGGGAAATCCTGCCATTTATGTATATCTTAGAGTCCATGGATGTCCCTGGAGAAAATAATGAAGAAACTTGATTTTACAAGCAGGTTTCAGGCAACTTCTTGATACTTGCACAGAATGCAATTTGATAGATGTTACTGACGTATCATGTGGGGGCCTGGGATGAGCTGGAGGCAAAAATATTCAGGGCGGGAGTAACTTTTATTGAAGATAGAATTGATTTGTGCCCACTTTTCCAGTTTGTTACACATCTGCGTGAGAAGTTGGGACATAGCAGAACACACACAAAATAAATCAGTCCTATTTACCAACCTGGCTACTGGGGCAGCTAAAATTCTATTTTCAATGTAACTGCTGAATGTGTTTATGTTTCAATTGAGCCTGGGGGTTGTTTTCAGAATCCAACTTGCCAATTGGCAACAAATATAGGAGAATCCCACATGCACTGCTTGTAATTTTCTGATATGTGCAGGCAGCAGGCATGGCTGGTCACCATCTGGTATCCGAGCATGCACTCAGAAACAGATTCTCTGCATCGTATCAAAATGGACAATAATACTTAAAAAAACAAGCAAGCATCAACATTAAAAAAAATTTGCTCCGTTGAAAAATACACAGACAAACACAACATAATTGGTTTGATTACAGATTGTATTCACTGTACAGAATTGATAGAACTAATGCTAAGCAACAGCAAATACTCAGTGGCGAAGGATAAGGAGAAATTTAGTTGAGGTGTTCAAAATCATAAGCGTTGTAATGAAATAAATAAGAAACTGCCTTCCAGTAGTAGAAGGGTCAGGACCACGGGATAGTTAGATTTCAGACAATTGGCAAAGGAGCCAGAGGTGAAATGAAGAGAAGTTGTTTTATGCAGCAAATTCTTATGATCTGGAATGCACTGCCTGAAATACTAGTGGAAGCAGCTCCAATAATAACTTTCAAAAGGGAAGTATCCAAATACCTGAAGGGGACAATTTGCAGAGCTATAGAAAACCCTAGCAAAACCAAAGTCAATGTGGATCAGGGAGAAACTTTCCAGTGGCTGGAGTTGATCTTGGCACAGAGGAAGATGGATGTGATTGCTGGTGGGTCTATCACCTCTGCTTCAAGACATAGCTGCAGGAGTTCCTCAGGGCCATGTCCTAGACCCAGCCATCTTCGGGGAGTGAAGCTAATTAGATGGATTTTACATAGAGCCAGCACAGGTACCATGAGCTGAATAGCCTCATTCTGTGCTCTGTCACTACGATTCTATGATTAACTATTGAACTACCTTGAAGATTAAAACAGAGCAAACAGCAACAACAATATTACAGAACATATTACACCACAATAAACACATTTTGCATCATTTAAATACTGTACCATAAGCTTGCCTTCAAAATGATAAAATTGACATTCTCTTTCAATAAAACTGAAAAAAGCATTGGGAAGAATTTTTCATCCTGCGCCCGACCTGAATGGGAGTGAAATAGTGCGTGATGACGCGGGTGAGCATCCTGATGTCATCGCGCACTCTCATGATCTTTTGGTCAGCAGGCATGCGCGAGATCCGGCAGCGCACTCGCCAACAATTAAGAGGCCTATTAAAGCCCTTAAGTAATTAATTAAGCTGCATTTTTTGCTGCTCGCTCAACCGTTCGGGCTGGATGAGGTTTCCAACACTTACTAAAAAAAAATTAAAAATTTTTAACATCCTTTTTTACATGCCCCTCTTCATGTGACTGAGTCTCATGTGGGGACATGTTTATCTCATATGTAAAATGTCTTTTTTTGCAGTTAAAATCCGTCAACTTCCTGAGACAGCTCTGTGCCTTGAGGGAGCTGTTAGTGCACGCTCCCCTGCGCATGCACACACTTAAGTTCTCGCGCTCCTCCCACCCCACCCTGGAGCATGATCGCAGCCGGTGGTTGGCCTCGCGACCGTTCCAGGGCCCACCCGACAAGGGGAAAATGGGGAAAATCCTCCCCATTATCTGCACAGCCGTCTGACTGAGAGCTACTAATCAATTTACTCATTAACTAAACTATACAATCATCCCGAAAGATATTGTGGAGAGAGAGAGAGAGAGAGAGAGAATGAGAGAGATATAAAGGCTAAACAAGTTGCAATTGAAACAGAAAATGCTGGAAAAGCTCAGCAAGTCTGGCAGCATCTGTGGAGAGAGAAACAGAGTTAATGTTTCGAGTCCGTATGACTCTTCTTCAGGGCTCCCTCGTATGGACTTGAAACGTTAATTCTGTTTCTCTCTCCACGGATGCTGCCAAATCTCCTGAGCTTTTCCATAATTTTCTGTTTATATTTCATATTTCCAGCATCGGCAGTATTTTGCTTTTCTGCTAAAAAAGATGCAGATGCTGCAAGAGCACTCTAAAACTAACCTTTTTCTTGTCTAAGAGATTGAGGTGAACAGTGTGAGACCAGAAACCAGATAGAGAGAAGGACAAGTATCACAAACTGGGGTTAATACCAGCAAAAAAAAAACTTATGTAAAGGAGCTGGGGAAAAGCACCGCACTATTTTTCTGCCTGGATATCTACACCAATGGAAACTTGATGAAGGGAAAGCCTGCTGTGAAGCTGTAAATAGGAAGCCCTCAAAAATGCTGCAGATTTTATAGACAAGTGATTTTTGGCATTTCAAAGACCCTTCTTTGATATTGCTTTCTTTAAAACCATGAACGTTTAGGTTACTTAAGTCTTTGTGGAAGTTGTTATTATCTTTTGTGGCACCAGATGGTTTGGCCATTGGACAGGAGGAGCTGCAGTGGGATGCCAGACAAGCTCGTCTGCCCAAGAGGTGCTTTATGTTTTCCTGCCAGCATCATCACACCCACAAACACACGGGTGAATTATCTCAGTTTAGTGATTTTATGCTTGGAGAAGGCTTCATTTCTCAAAAAAGATTGCATCACAAATCCCAGTGCCATCATTATCAGACATGAATATCTGACTAAATCTTCAGTTGGAAGATTTTTCAGAAGCACACGATTTACTATGCATAGTATTGCATGAAAGAAGCTTTGCCAGGTTGATCAAGAAACATTGCTACTTGTTCAGCAGCACCTGCTAAGATGCTGTCAACTATTTCTGTGGGCCTTGAGAAGCCTACCTGGGATAACAATAGGGACCTATTTTCTCAGGATCTGACTCAACAGAGAGGCAGAGGCTGAGCATGTACCACCTGCTGTAAGGACACTTGTAGTTATCTTATAACATAGAGTTTGCACTTGTGCAGAGATAGCAACAATCAGCTATGGCCTAAAGCTTGGCTGCATCTTGACTGCAGTGCTAACTTATGGAATGGTTTTGTGGGTGGTAGCTCTTGCAGCATAACTTCAACTTTTAGCAGCAATCACACAGTGCTTTAATTGCTGGGCTGCTCAGTCACTTATGTGCAGAATCATGCCTATCTACTCCTACCTCAATCTAGGGCTCCCTTTCTCTTCATTGTAACCTGTCACTTCTCAATTCCCCTGCTCCTTCAGCCATGGCAAAAGTGGCAGATGAGCTGAGATTACTTTTAAGACTGATTGGAAGCTTTCTGAATCTTTGTTCACATTGTGACACTCCCTTTTAAATGCTTCCGTCTCTTTAAATTTCACAGATGTTATTTTTCTCTCCTGCCACAAATGCCATCTCCTGTCCTGTCTGAATTTGCACCTGGAATTGTGAGCAACGCTGCAAATGTGTTTGGACTGGAAAATTAGCACTTGACATTCAGATAAGTGTTAATGCAGCACAAACCAAATAAGAACTGACATATACCAGCAACCCTGACACAATAAAACTCAAACTTCTGAAACAGGCATAGTCAGAGAGGAGATGTATTTAAAATTTGATTATCAGATAGGAAGAAATCTGAGCCAAACAGTTTTTAGAAAGTTAAAAAGAAACACAATAAACACACACCCCAAATAAAATACTGTCAAATTCCAAATAATTCTATTCTTTGGTATATGTATATTCAGTTTGGTATTTAGTAAAAATATGGAAGGTTGTGAATGCCAGTTTTATTTCATATGGGGTGCCAAAACAGCAGAAGATCGTCATCTCATTGAATATGGTTGAATATTAATCCAAGTCCTGAAGAAGATGGGCTGGATTTCTGAGTTGCGGAGACTCAGCAGAGCTTTAAAAATAATGGGCAGGACCCGATGCTGGGATTCCCAGCCCCATTCCCAGCACCCCCAATTTTCATCAATGTGGGAGTGCAGGGAGTGGGCTGTTGCAGGTCGCAAGCCTGCATCCTGCACTCCCAATGTGGCCAGCTCCATTGCAAGGATAGGCATCTCCTAGTCCCCCACTCATGGAGTTGGGCCAACTTTTCAAGGACTTGTGCTTCACAGCCCTACAGAGGTATCATGAACCACAATCTGGATGAGGGATCCTTTTGAAAGCTAAGCTCAAAAAGACTTAACCATGCCACCTTGGCAACATATGCCGCTCAACCAACTTCCAATGACCCCTCATACTCTCCATGACAACTCTATGTCCCTCTACTGACTCCCAATGGACCCTCATACCCTCCATGCCAACCTATGACACTTCTGTGGCCTTTCACCTAGTATACACTCATTTCACCATAGTAACAATGACATGTGTGGAAAAACCTTTTAAAAATTCATAACTTTCTTTAAAAATGCAGCATTTACTACCATTTAACAGTGCCAATCATCTAGACCTTTGAAACATCACTGGCAGAAACTACAAGCACTTGATATTTCTTTATCTTTGTAAGTAAACTTTGCGCAACTGACAAAATATATCTAACAGAAAGAGCTGTCAATCAAGCAACGTTTTCCCTTGTGTGCAGCTCTTTCAACAGACTAATGGCCTGTCTGTGCTATCAGCCAAGAATGCATAATGAGGGTTGGCTGTGAGTCCAAGAAATCCAGGGAAATTTCCCAACTCCTGCTACCCATACCGAGGATGAAAATATAGTCCGATGTGTCAGTATCGTAACTCACCATACCACATAATCCCCAGTGTACATTTAATACATATAGTCAGCAGGCCTAAAAGCATGGAAAAACTAATGTTTTTTTTTTAGAAAATCAATATTTAATATCAAATCTGTTACTTACTGATTTTCTTACAGATGAACGTTATTATTCACTCAATTCAAATATATTCCAGCATGCCACTGTAAAATATTATTAGCGAGGTCTTTTATTAGTCAGGCTGGTTCACTTTCATGCTTGCTAATTTTGCGATCAGTTACTTACATATTAGTCATTTATTGGCGACTGCAGAAACCAGTTTTGAGATTCTTTTAAAAATAATTATAGAATAAATTTATGAATAAAATTGTTTACCTGCTATGACCTTTTCTCTTTAGCTTTTTTGAATCTAGTAATTAGATGAGCCTTACACATCAGATTGAATTCTTGTTCTCTGTTGAATTAGTTAAGCTTGGTTAAGGCAGCAGATGACTGCTATAAGTGCATGGATTGAGTTGGGGGCGTGAGGGTGTATGGAGAGGGAGGGTTGGGGGGAATAATTTAGTTAGGGTTCTCCTGACTATTATCCAGTGTCCTTGCCAGTCATGAATGTGGATATCAGCTGATGATAGCATTAGGCTTATTAATTGTCTGTAAACAATCACTATTAAGCTCACATGAGAATAAGTTGCGCTTCAACAAGGTACAGAATCTGTTAAATAGGCTGGTTGATAGGCCCAGGTCCCAGAAAAGAACCAACACTTTCAAATGAGGAAGCGCGATATATATTATTGAAAACGTAAACAGAAAAATATTGCCTGGACAAAATATTTAAATGTTTTTGTATTTCTATTAATTGGAGTTGGTATAATTGAGCTTCAATTGGCATATAATAATATGTTGTGAAATAAAATAATCCATAAATCATATTATTCAAGATTTTTAAAATCCAAAACTACCTTGATCTTAAATGATAATTCATTCATCTTCTTTAACCTGTCAAGAATTTAGGGAATAATTAACATGGAATAATGCAAAAGTAGTAATCACATCAAGGTGATTACATAACATTATATGCATATATGAGATTAAGGTTTTGATCTCTGAAATCACTGCCAAGAATATTAGCTTATGTTGTATATCTTGACTTGTGCTAGGTAATTTGTTGCCTGTTGATAGTCAGGACACTATGCGATTGATTTTCGATGACACTCTTCAGGCAATTAGGGTAGATTTTCCTCTCTTCTTACATGATCCAGGGGTACCTCTAAGACACACCTACTCCTTGGCATTAAAATAAGGTGTAGCTGCATGTAATCAGAAAATTCCAACTAGGCATCATCATCATGGGGAAGGGGGAGGTGTGGATGGAGGTGGGAACAGTGTTTTAATCTTTAAAGATTTCCCGCCTTCCAATTTTCATATTGCTCCTGGCACCCATGAAGACAATTCGTGAGGGTTTAAGACCAGACTGCAGTGGGACCCAGTCAATATTCACCTTAGGAAAGGAGACAGGAAGTTGGAAACACCCCTTGTGCCTTAGCCGCATTGCTCTGACAGAATCCAGGTGTACAGGTTTGTAAAAGACTGTTATTGGAACATAGGTCAACAAGATCAGCTGACAGCATGACATAAAATTACTTCACACCAATGGATGAATAATTTTTATCTAATTAATGAAGCTTTGTTGTGTGATAAACTCAGTCAATTATGAGAAATTAAGAGCATGCAATTTTTGAAAAGATATACTCTGCACCGCTAAGATAATTCACATTTGCACCAAGTTTTAAACTAAGTTTTCAGCTCAGTGATAAAGCAAAGAAAAACGCTTGTTAAATTGTAGACCAAGATAATATTTTAGCCTCCTCATGCCATAAAATTCTCTAGAATAGGATAACTCCTGAGTTGGATGAAAAGTGGGGGTGTTGGCATGGATGGATTGCTACCACTGCTGAGTCATTCATTAGGTTGTATTCCTAGATTGATCACCTATTAAACTAAACTTCAGCACCCAAGAGAAAAAAGAATCACATTTCATTATCTTTTCACAGTTTTTTTTCCAGTGATTATCATTTATTCTCGGAAATTAAATAGATTGGTGGCATCAATTGTGGGCAAAATGTGTAGAATCCGTTGAATGAACGCACTTGATGGGAAAAATGGTCTTTCTTATTTAATAATACTGTTCTCAGTGTCTGGATTGAGATAAGGAGTAGAAGGGTACATATCTGGCTAAGGGATAAGTGGCAGAGCGTAGAAGTGAACAGATGTTTTGTTTTTCTGACTGGGGAATGTAATGGGGTCCCCGAGAAGTCTACATTAGGGTCAGGATCTGCAGTATTTTGCTTTTATCTATATTAGGACCACTGCTTTTCTTGTTCTATATAAATGACAAGGACCTGAATATAGGGAGTGCAATTTCAAAGTTTGGGAATGATACAAAACTTAGCAGCTTAGTAGATAGTAAGGAAGATAGTGGTTAGTATGTTGGTTTTGACTCACTAAGAAACAGTTGCAGAGACATAGAGATGTCTGAACAATAATTGGTTTATTGTAAGAACGTAACTATTTACAGATGTACAAGACTACACATATTACCCAGTCTAAGCCATAAGCATTCTCCTAGACTCCTGGGCCTGAATTTTTAGTTTGTTGGGCAGGTGTGATCAGTGGGCCCGGGATCAGCTGGACACAGACCACTGACCGCGATCGTCCCCTGGCCACGATTTCGTGCGCTGAAAAGCTCAGTGGTGCCAGGGCGGGGGCAGGAAGAAGGCAGGTGATGACGTCAATGTGAGCACGGGCAAGTCCTGAGAGAAAGCTCTCTGAAGGCAGAGAGCTGCCTCAGGGAGCTGCAGACCTGAAAACCATCAAATAAACTTTCAAAAAGCCAGAAAAAATGTCCAAGCATCAGAATCAGGCATCTGAAAATATAGATGATAAAAATGCTGCCCACAGATTTTTATTTTTATTTTATTTCATAACAGAAACCTCATCCCGCCCTTGGATGAGGTTTCATGAAAAATGTTAAGGCCGCCTGGCCAATTCACCCATCTCCCAACCATAAGGTTGGACAGACCACGAGAAATCGGAGTTAATTGCTCCGTTAATGGGCTTAATTGTCCTCTTAATTGTTGGCGGGCGCGTTTCTGACTTATATGCACACATGCCGACCGAAATATCGTGACATGGAGACGCTCGCCCGATGTCATCTCACGCGATTTCACATCTGGTCAGGTTGGGCGTGCACCTGCCCGCCCGATCAGTGTAAAATTTTGCCCCTGGTAATATGACTTTCTCTTACATCATCATGTGGGCGGTACTGTTTCTCCAGTCCCAAACATTAACTCTTTCAGCCCTGAACTACAACTCCCCCACAACCCCACCAAGCCTTTGTCCAAATATATTTTGCATTTATATTTATATACTATGTCTTCTTCCCCCCAACTCTCTGACTTCATAGGTTTAATTGGTCTGGAGGTTTCGAGACTCTCTCTGATCATATCATTGTGAGGCTTGGAAGATCGATAGCCGCCCCTTGGGCTTCTTTGCTTTGACTTGGTTGGTCTTCAGTAAGAGTTACAGTACCTGGTGCACTGTTAGTTTGACTCTCAACATCTGGTTCTCCCAAATGTATAATGGAAGGTTCTCTTATCTGGATCTAGACTTGATCCTCTTTTTCCTCCCCTTGCTGCTGTACCTCTCTCGATTCATTGTTTCTCCCTCCTGATTGGATTTTGTGGGTTTATCATTTTCTTTTCATTGACTGTGTTCCTTATACTTGTTTGTTGAATTGTCCCTGGTTCCTTTTGATGGTTTCGTCTGCCTTTCTTTACTACTGGAGCGATGACTCTTTGTAGCCTCTGGTTCATGAAGTTTTGGGGAATCCTGGACTGCTGCCTCTGGAACTAATTGTTTAGGAAACTGTGAGGAAGGCACTTGATCAACATTTTGCTTTCCCATAAATTCCAGTAATGCTGGTGTAGCAGGAAGGTCAGTGTCCTTCAACATGGAAGAGGTGGATATTGCCTCGTTCAGTTCTGTCTCTGGTCCTGGTCTTGTTTTATGCTTCTACCTTGGACCTCCACTTTTGGTGGATGGATAGGTGTGGATGCACTTACCAAGGGGTTACCACCATTAGATGCAAGTGGCATTGTACCAGTGTATCCTATCACCTGGGTTTCATCTTTCAGCCTCTTTGCCAACACACCAAGTGATGAAGGATCATGGTCGCACTCAGGTGTTCATTGGTCCAATTGGTTTGTTACCACTTAAGTAAGGATATGTTTACTCACCGTCCCCTGGACCTCTTCGACCTCAAGGATGAGTGTCAAATAATCAGCACTGAAGTCCCAATCAAGGTCATTATTTGGACAGTTTGAGGGTTCTGATTTGGTAACATCAATGATTGTCTGTTCCTTGACATCTTCCGCTGTCTTGATGAGGTTGATGTTGACACAGATATTCCGGCTCAGGAGAAAGAATGCATGACTGCGAATAATATATAATTTTTCCAGTATCTGTTTGTTCCTGTATTGGAGCGTTACTTGTAACATGCCTATGACTGATAGTTTGATCCCTCCTGAGCCATATAACTGGGTTGTAGGTGGCTTCAGGCATTGTTTTACTATCCACAGCTCTTTATCAGACTGGACTGTTACACTTGCTCCTGTATCCCATTTGAAATTAGTGATGTGTCCATTGACACAAATATTCACATTTTAATATAAATCTTGGATCTTTGATTTCACCTAGGAAGCATTGTTTTTGCTTTTTTTGGTGAGACTCCTCTATTTCATTGATGGCCTTGTGTGCGAAGATTTTCTCATGATCTCTGGATATCTAGAGTATTAGTTCTGCACATCTTTCCAAAGTGTCCCAATGTTTTACAATGAAAGCATTCAACAGTTTTTGCAGGACACTGTTCGCGTCTGTGGGCCTTTTTTGTGCCACAGTGCAGGCATGGTTTATTGGCATCTTGAACTTTTGTCCCATAAGGTATTTTTTGTCCTTGAGTGTCTTTGGCATTCCTTTGTTTAATAAGCTGTACCATCATTGGGAGCTTTCTGAACCACGGTTTGTCCTCCCCTGGCTCTGTTTTGCTGATGGACCTCTGATTGTCTGACTAACGGTATCACCTTCTCCAAAGTTAAGTCTTCTTTGGATTGCAGTAGGTCAAAGAGGGTGTCTTAGGTCACCCTGACTACAGTGCTGTCTCATATCAGCTCAGATTTAAGATCACCATGTTCACAACCTATAGCCAGTCGATACAGGTCATTGATTCACCAGGTTTCTGGACACTTTTGTTAAACTTGGCTCATTCTAATATCTTGTTACTTCTAGATTAAAATAATTATCAAAAGCTTTTAAGGCCTTGTTGAATTTTTCTGCTGTTTCATTGATGCCTTGTCTGCTATCACATCATCATCAATTGCTCCAATAGAGTGCAATAATATACTGACGTGTTCAGTCTCTGATTTATTGTTTAATCCGGATGCAATTCTTAATTTTAAAAACCTCTTCCTCCATCGTGCTCAGTTTTATGTCAGACGTGCCCAAATCAGTCTGGTAAGGTAAATTTAGAATCCATACCTGTTTAAAGCTCTGAGAAGGTTTGCCTGGAATTTTTAAACTTCTGTTGCAGTAATGGAGTTTTCCCATACTAATCAGGCTTGATACCTGCCACAATCTCTGAGCCTTTCTGGCAGCTGTTCCTAAACTTTGCTGATTTTCTAAATAATTAATGGAAGCAATGATTAAGGCCAGTTCATTGCTTTTCTTCTTTTGGGGAATCGTTTTGAGCAACCATTTTGTTTTTCAATTGCTGCCATGCAGTCGGTGTGTGTACTGATGTCAACCTCAGACGCGAAACCCTTTTCAAGGCTTGCTCACCCTTCCTCGATCATCACCAGGTTCTTTGACTCTGATACTGGATCAGGATTTTTCAAGGCCCACCATGCGTCATAATGTAGCCCTTAGTAAGCTGAACAGTTGATTTCTTCTCTGCCTCTCAGCCTCCAGGTCTTCTGTGAAGCTCTTCTTGCAATTTTTAAATGTCTTACCAAAGTCTTCAACCTTGGCACCTTTTTTTAGGTCAGACTTGCAAAACTTTTTTAAAGTTGATTTTCAGAGATTTCAGGGTTCGTCTGTGCTGCCATCATACTGTATGTTGGTTTTGATTGGCTAAGGAATGGCTGTGGAGACATAGAGATGTGTGAATAACAATTGGTTTATTGTAAGAACGTAACTATTTACAGATATACAAGGCTACAGGTATTACTCAGTCTAACCATGGGCATTCTGTTTCTTGACTCCTGGTCAGATGACTCTCTCTTACATCATCATGTGGGTGGTACTGTTTCTCCAACCCCACACATTAACTCTTTCAGCCCTGAACAGCCTAATACTACAGATAGTCGCAGACTTCAGGAGGATACAGACAGACTGGCAAAATGGCCAGATAAATGACAAATCCAGTTTAATGCTGGTAAATGTGAGGTGTTACACTTTGGGAGGAACATGGAGAGGTAGTATAATCAAAAACATACTATTCTGAATAGAATGCTAGAGTAGAAGGCTGCATTTTGACAAACCCTTGAAGGTGGCAAGGCAAGTTGATGCAATTAAGAAAGTGTTTTGGGTACTTGGCTTTGTAAATTTAATACAAAGCAAGGAAGTCTATCTAAAGCCTCACAAATCACTAGCTAGGCCTCAGTTGGAGTCTGGCATCCAATTCCAGACACCACACTTTAGGAAAGATTTCAAGATCTTGAAGAGGATACAGAGGAGGTTTATCAGAATGATAGCAGTGTGAAGGACTTCAATCATGTAAAGAAATTGGAATAGCTGGGCTTTCACTCTTTAAAGCAGAGAAGGTTAAGGAGAGACTTAGGAGAGGAACTCAAATTTATGAGGGGCTTTGATAGAGCAAGTAGGGAAAAACTATTTCCTCTGGCAAACTGGTTGGTAACCAGATTTAGGTCATAGATTTAAAATAGTTTGCAAAAGACCTAAAGGGGAAACGAGGTGAATTTTTTTCACACTGAGGCTTGTTAAGATCTGGAATGCAATACCTGAAAAAATGGTGGAAAAGGATTCAATAGGAACTTTCATAAGGCAATTAGACAAATATTTGAATTAGACTAGTCTAACAGGAGGAAAAAGCTGAGATGTAGGACTAAATTGAACAGCACTTTCAAAGAGCTGTCACAGCACGACAGGTCATGTGGCCTTCTTCTAAACTGTAAGATTTTATGAAGGACTGCCAGCAAGAAGATGACGCAGATGGCCACTACATATATAGTATTTTTATTCCCAAGATCTGTTTGGGTAGTATGTTCATCCTGAATAAAAAATTCCTGTTCATTCTGGTTGAGTGGGAGGGCTTAGTTTTATTCTTTCACATGATGTGAACCTCACTGTCAAGATCAGCATTTATTACCATCCCTTATTGCTCTAGGGAAGATGGTGCTGAGCTGCCCCCTTGAACCGCTGCAGTCCACGTGGTGTATTTGGATCCACAGTGCTACTGATATATGTTTGTGTTTCTTGTAGGCCATTAAAATCATAGGTGAGCAAAATCTTCTATCCCAGTTTTTAAAAGCATTTATCTCTCATTCTGAGGATATTTCCAAATAAGTATGGCTTGTTATAAGCTAGGTTACAATAACAGAAGCCTGATCACCAAATCTGAAAAACATGGAATTAAAAAGGTCTCATAAAGGGCATGAACATGGAAGGCAGATAACATGAAGGGACATAATAAAGGATTTTAATAAACTCAAAATGCAACAAAAGTAGATAAAGAGAGGGTAAGGCTGATTAGATGCCAAGGAAATCTTTTGGAGGCTGAAGAGAGTTGAACTTGCAACATCTCCAAAACTTTGGTGATTTCCTGCACCATCCTAAATCAAAAACTACATACATAATGACACAGAGATTAGACCACGCAGACTCTCGAGCCTGTTCTGCCATTCAGTGGGATCATGGTTGACCTATATCCTATCTCCTTCCACCTGCCTTGGCTGCTTATTCATGTTTACCTTTGGCTAGCAAAAATGTTCCTCAGATTTAAAATTATTAATTCAACTAGCATCTAATTATTTTTGTGGAGAGAGTTCCACATTTCTACCTTGCTTTATGTGAAGAAGTGTTTCCCAACTTCTCTTTGAATTGCCTGGATCTGATTTAAGGTTATATTCCCTTGTCCCAGACTCCATACTATCTGTCTTCTACCACCTGACCAATCTCTTAACCAGGTCAATAATTTGTCTCCAATTCCATGAGCTTTAATTTTAACAAACAGTCTCTTAGGTGGAACCTTATAGAATTCCTTCTGGAAGTCCACATAAATTACACCCATTTACATTTCCTCATCTATTGAGTTCATTAAGCATGACCTGCCATTTATAAATCAATTTTGGCTTGCCCTTGTTAGCTCAAGTTTCTCAAAGTGCTCAGTCACTCTGTCATTAATTACAGATTCCATAACTTTCCCATGACAGATGTTAGATTGACAGGTCTATAATTTCCTGCTCTCTATCTCTCTCTCTCTCTCTCTCTCTCTCATTTTTCAATTTTCCCATCTAAAGGGACAGGTTTGAGAAGATTATGGTTAAAAGCATTTGAAATTTCCACCCCAATTTCTCTAAAATGCTGGAGTGGAAACCATCAAATCCTGGGAATTTATCAGTCTTTTGTGCCATTATTTTTACTAATGCTGTTTACTTGCTTACGTTAACTTTGGTGAATTCTGGTCCTTGATTCATTGTTAATTTCCCTGGATTGTCAGCTCTATTGCGATTTAAATTGGATAGCCCCCACTGAGAAAGAGCCTGAGGATTGCCATGCGTGATTAACCCAGGCCCACTCAATGTAATAAAGGCAGCACAATATCTTCCTGCTGGCTGCATGCAGAAATCATGAAACGAGCAGCCCGCTAACCATGCTGTTTACCAATTGCATGCTCCAGCAGGGGGTCCAAAATTGATGTTTGCTAGTGTTATTTAAAGTTGGACAACACTGCTTAAATTAAAGGGGGGTGCATTGTGGCTGGAAAAAGTGTTGGAAGTCCTGAGGGAGATGACTCTGACCTTGTGAAAGTGAGAATAATGGCTGGACTTGGGGGAGAGCAAAGCACCCAGGTTTTCTGATGCTGCACTGGAGGCCTTACTGCAGGAGGAAGAAATGAGGAGAACAGCCCAGACCTTCAATGCTTCAGGAAGCCCCCAGACATATGGTGGAAAGGCATTGGAAATAGCTTGTGCCCCACCTGAGGCAGGATGTTCCACTTCATATAGCTGCCGGCCAATCAGAGGGCAGGACGCTCTTCAGTCTTAGCAGTGCCACTAAGATTGGTGGCCTTTTCTGGGACTGCAGTAGGTCCCGGACCAGGAGCAGTGCTGGAGGCTCGGAGTAAAGATAAGTGAAGCAGACTCACTAGGGCCTGTCAAACAGTCCCCAGCGAGGTAGGGAAGGGGAAATGATTGAGAGGCAAGTGGAGATTCTTTGGGGTGGTGGGGGGTGACTCTTGCCACTCAGGGGGACCCGCTATGGGGCACGGGCCAAACAGGAGGGACTCTTCCAAATCTGTAGGCCTGGTGGCCTCACCGTGTGGCATCGCCCTCTCCCCACCCCCACCTCCCTAACTGGTAAAATACCAAAGACAGCAGGAAATGGCCATTAATTTGCCACTTAAGGGCCTCAATTGGCCTAAGCATAGGCAGGCTGCCCAGCACTGGTAAAATACAGGCAGAGGGAGATAGGTAACAGGCACAGCAACCCCTGCCATTCCACCTGGTTTTACGCACCCATCCCCACTCCTGTTGTAATATGCATTTAAGGTAAGGCAGCATTCCATTCCCTCAGAAGGAAGTGTGATCTGCTTTAGATTCATTGTTGCTTTTACACAGAGTACACACATGCCGCTCTGCAGCTCTGATGTATTCAAGCTTTATGCCTCTCTATAAATGTCCCCATGTGCATAATCCCAATAAATGAAACTCACAACGTGTTTTCCCAATCCCTTTGAGTGACTGGTGCCTTTATATCATTATAAAAACACAACATGGTGTGCAGCAGTGATTCCTTCTAAACAACATGGTGCTCAACCTGGCAGCAAGATTCAGTACAGGTACAACATGGTGAACAGTCTTAGATCGTGCTACATGGCATGAGATGTGCCCTCGACATTTTGGTCAGACTGCAACGAAGCTGCAAAGTCAAAGAGTTTTGAAATCGCAGTGTGCTGACTGCTGAAAAGCTTTGAAGACATAGTGCTCAAATAAAGAGCTGGTAAGCAGGCAGAACACTCGCAGTGAGATTGCAGGACATAGCCTGTCAGTTCCATGAGCGGGACAGAGCATCAAGAGGACCAGCACTGCGTTAGCTCAGTCAGGAAAAGCAAATGACCAGGGTGTGGACCAGATCGAGAGTCAGCAAGGGAGAGTCAAACAACAAGAAAAATTTTAAAACTTGTAAAAATCGGACCAGAGATTTTCATGGGCATATCTTCGGAAAAGCGCGCAAAAGCGGCTGCAGTGACGCTCATCCCAGGTACCAAAGGAGAAGGAAGATCAAAGGGTTATTGTCAAAATGTCCAAAGAATTCCTCAGTTTGAATTGGGATGCAGCTGACTTACCATTCGAATTCAAAATGTGTGAACAGCATTCAGAGCTGTGGTTTCTTGATTCAGGTGTGTCTGAACCAGACAAGCAAGCCACAAAAATTTGCCTAAAAATTGGGAATGAACTTCTACACAGGCTGAACATGTCAGAATTAACAGCAGAAGATCTAAAGGATCCCCAAAGGATATGGACTACATTGGGAGACTGGTTCAGAGCCAAGTTAAACTTCTGTATTCATCAACTAGAGTTCATGTCATTTTGACAACAGCAAATGCAGAGAAAAAGGTATGCACTGTAATTTTTCAAACACAGAGCTAGCAGATAGAATTGTTGAGTTGGTGATCGCATCCACTCCCATGGACGAATTCCAGAAGGATCTCCTAGACAGCCCAAAACATATAGCATCAAAGAGCTACTCAAGGATGGATGAAAGTACAAAACAATCCTCACAGGTCGATGAAACTTACAGGTCTTAAGCACACCCCCAAATGTTGATGTGTTCACTAGAACACCTAAGCCTAGCAAGACGTGTGGAAGGTGTGGCCTTCTGCATGCACCATGGAAATGTGCAGCTTTCCACAAATTCTGCAAAGCATTTAGCAGAAAAGGCCATTAGCAGCGGCAGTGCACTAGGACAAAGGCTGATGTAGCTACAAAGAGCTGGCACCAAAGACCTTCAAGCAATAAGAATGACCATCCAGTATCCCGTCAGAAGCATCTACATGAGGTGATTGACAAAGCAGAAAATGGCAATGATGTGTACGACAAGACGAAGAGCAGGGAAAACATTTCACACTGTAAATCTCGTGCAAAACATAGATGTGATCTTGCCATCCAAAGTCTTTGCCAAGATCCAAATTATCTGCCCGAAGAAAGTTGGTAACTATGCGTTATTTGCCAAAATTGGCAAATGCAAACATGCTACCTCTGCAAATTCTAAACGACATGTATCTACAGTCATGGAAGGCAATGACGAAACCTACTACTGCACAATTTTCAACATACAACTGTTCACTCATTCCATGCACAGATTCCATAGTCCTGGAGTGCAAGTACAATCAATCCACTTGGGTGTCGCAGATGTTCTACATCATGGAGACTAAAGGCCCAGCAATCGCAGGTCAAGCGGCATGCCATAATCTCTCACTAATCACAACCCATGGAATTAATCAGACATCACAAGGCAGATCAACCTCAGACTACCCCTATCGCCTCAGTTCGCAAAATAACATTGAAATATCCAGAATGTTTCGACCAAATTGGCAGTTTCATGAGAGCTGCAAATTACGCTTGCAGGAGAATTCAAGTATGTCAACTGACATGGTATACTTTGCATAACGTAAATGCCAGTCACTGCAGAAGAAACAGTGAAAGATCCCACATTACAGAAACTGTGGAAAAGCTTCTTTGAAGTATGGCCTGATTCAATTCAGCATATCCAGGAACATGTGAGACTATTTTGGCCTTATTGGGATGAGCTAGGCATTTCCAAGGGAGTCATTTTTAAAGGCAAACAGGACATCATACCGGACTCTTTGTGATCTGATATTATTCAATGACTTCATCACTCAAACATGGGCATAGGTTGGACAAGAAGATTTGCTGGGTATGAACAATGATATTGAAGTCATCATCAAGAAGTGTGAGGCATATCAAGAGCATATGCAAAGTCAACACAAAGAGCCATTGATTCTGCATGAAGTTCCTACCCATCCTTGGTTCAAAATCACATCCGATCTCTTTCATATCCATGGCACTGACCCCATCACCATCGTTGTCTGCTTTACCCAATACCCCATTATTTGACAATTGCACAATATATCAAGCACAACTGTTGCACACACTGTAAGTGCTATTTTCAGATTATTTGGTGTGCCTAGAGAGATCATTCTGGATAACAGTCTGCAATTTATTAGTAAGCCATTTCAGGGTATGTGCGAGTGGAATATCGATCACACTACTTCTTCACATTACCCTAAATCGAACAGTTTGGCTGAAGGAATTATTTGCATGGTGAAATTCCTAATTCTCTAATGTAGACAAACCAAGTAAGATCTGACAGTGACATCTTTAAGTGCAACTATTCCATCACCAGCAGAACTCATGTTTGGCAGACCAGTGCATACCAATTTACCTACTCTTACCAATTCTACTCTCTCAGAAACTAGACAGCAACTTTTAAAACTGCGAAAGAAGATAACCAACATACACCATAAAAATGTGGGCACAGAATTGCCAAGTTTACAGTTGGGGCAACAAATTCACATCCAGATCCCACAGAAGGTACATGGCAGCCAGCTGAGGTGACAAGGATTTGTTCAGACCCAAGGTCTAATGAAGTCATTACACACAAAGGTGCAATGGTGAGGAGTAACCGAGTACTAATCAGATCCAGTCCAGCACCTCAACCACCATACAGTCCTATTGCAACAAGTTCCTGAATGAAATCGGGAGCAACATCCAAGAATGACAACCCCACAGATCACTGTGAACAATTAAAGACACCTTCAGGTAAGGTTACCATTACAAGGTCTGGGCATACCAGCAGATTACCTCTATGCTTCAGAGACTCAGATGCATCTGTTCTATACACTTGTGTAATAGTAACTAAGCATGGATATGTATTGTACATAGTTATACTTCTTTGGAAGGGGGGAATTATCTTTGAAAATATAGAGGGATGTTGTAATATGCCTTTAAAGGATTGCAGTCTGCTATTCACTAGAAAGGAAGTTTGTCATGCGATCTTGTTTTAGTTTCACTTTTGCTTTTCTGCAGAGTATACACACACAACACTGACGTCTTCAAGCTTTATGCCTCTGTATAAATATTGCCATGTGTATAGTCTCAATAGGTGAGCCTACAGTGTGTTTTCACAATCACTTATGAGTGATTGGTGCCATTATATCATTATAAAAACACAACAACCCCCATCTGCCAGTCCACTCTGGGGAGTATGGGGAGGCGCTAAAATTCCAGCCATAGGAGCAAGAGTAGACCATACAGCCTGTCAAGCCTGTTCTTTGATTCAATATGATCATGGCTGATCTTGGGCCTCAACTCTACTTTTCTGCCCATTCCCTGTATCCCTTGATTCCCTGAGGCCAAAAATCTATCTTAGCTTGAAAATAATCAATGATGGCACATCCACAACTTGCACCATTACTAGAGGAAAAATTGCTAGGAAAACTAATGGGACTAAAGGCTGTCAAGTGCCCTGGACCTGATGGCCTGCATCCTACCAAATGGCTGCAGAGATAATGGATGCATTAGCTGTAATCTTCCAAAATTCCCTAGATTCTGGTAAAATTCCAATAGATTATAAAACTGCAAATGTAACACCTCTATTCATGAAAGGAGGGAGACAGAAAGCACCAGTTAGTCTAACATCTGTCATTGGGGAAATGCTACAATCTATTATTAAGGAAGTAGGAGCAGGTCATTTAGAAAATCGAAATACAATCAAGCAGAGTCAGCATAGTGTTATGAAAGGAAAAAAATGCTTGACAAATCTATTAGAGTTCTTTATGAATGTAATAAGCAAGATGGATAAAGGGAACCAGTAGATGGTGTAAAGGTAATCAATAAGATGCCACATAAAAGGTTACTACACAAGGTAAGAGCTTGTGGTGTAGGGGCTAATATATTAGCATGGATAGAGGATTGGCTAACTAACAGGGAGCAGAGAGTGAGGATAAATGGGTCATTTTCAGGTTGGCAAACTGTATTAGTGGAGTGCTGCAGAGATCAGTACTGGGGCCTTAATTATTTACAATCCATCTATTTATAATCAAATGACTTGGATGAAGGGATATGTATTGTAGCTAGATTTGCTGATGATACAAAGAGAGGTAGGAAAACAAGTTATGAGGAGGATATAAAGAGTCTTCAAAGGGATATAGATAGGTTAAGTGAGTTGACAAAAATTTGACAGATAGAGTATAATGTGGAAAGATGTAAAATTGTCCACATTGGCAGGAAGAACAGAGAAGCAGAATATTGTTTAAATGGGGAGAGACTGTAGAATGCTGAGTGTACTGAGGGATCTGGGTGTACGTACATACATCACAAAAATGTTAGCATGCAGGTACAGAAAGTAATTAGGAAGGCAAATGGAATGTTGGCCTTTATTACAGAGCAAATGGAGTATAAAAGTAGGGAACTCTTGCTACAGCTGTACAGGGCTTTGGTGAGACCATACCTGGATACTGTGTACAGTTTTGGTCTCCTTACATAAGGAGGGCTATACTTGCATTTTCCTCAGATGAAAGGGTTGTCTTATGAGGGTGGCTTGAGCAGGTTGGGCCTATACTCTTTGGAGTTTAGGAGAATGAATGGTAATCTTATTCAAACATATATGATTCTGAGGAGGCTATTTTTTTCTATTTGTTCATTGGATGTGGGTGTCACTGCCTAGACCAGCATTTATTGCCCTCATTCAGGCCACATTGCTGTGGGTCTGGAGCCATGTGTAGGCGTATTTCCTTCCCTAAAGGACATTAGTGAGCCAGATGGATTTTTATGACAATCAGCAATGGTTTTGTGGTCACCATCAGACTTATAATTCCAGATTTTTATTGAATTCAAATTTCACCATCTGCCATGGTAGGATTCAAATCTGGGTCCCCAGAGAATTACCCTGGGTCTCTGGATTACTCATCCAGCGACAGTACCACTATGCCACCATCTCCCCTTGAAAAGGTAGATGCTGAGAGGACATTTCCCCTTGTGGGGGAATCTAGACTTGGGGCACACATTTAAAAATAAGGAGTCTCCCATTTAAGATGGAGATGAGTAGGAATTTATTCTCTCAGAAGGTCATTAACCTTGGGAATTCTCTACTCCAGGGAACAGTGGAAGCTGGGTCATTGAATATATTCAAGACTGTTAGACAGATTCTTGATCTGCAAGAGATACAAAGGTTATGGGGGTAGGCAGGAAAGTAAAGTAGAGGCCACAATCTGATCCACCATGATCTTATTGAGTGGTGGAACAGGTTCAATGGGTCGAATGGCCTACTCTTCCTGTTTCTTATTTTCTATTCCTTAAGCAATTTCAAAGATTCACAGCCCTTTGAGTGAAGAAATTACTCCTCATCTTTGTCCTAAATGATCAGCCCCATCTCTTGACACTCAGCCCCATGCTCCAGATTCACCAGCCATGGGAAAAACCTGTGATGCTCCTTCAAAATCTTGACTGTTTCATGAGATTACCTCTCATTCTTGTAAACTTCAGAGAATATAGACCCACTTTACTCAGCCTCTCATCATTCGAGAACAACGCATCCCAGAAGCAATCAAGTGAACCTTCACTAAACCACTTCCAATCCAAGTATATCCTTCAAAGTTATGCACAATGCTCCAGGTGTGGCCTCACCAAAGCCCTGTACAATTGTAGCATGACTTCCTTGTTCTTATACTCCAATCCCCTTGCAATAAAGGCCAATATGTAATTTGGCCTCTTAATTGCTTGCTGCGCCTGCTAACTTTGTGTTCCTTTTGTAAGTATACCCAAGTTTCTGTACTGAAGAAGAGTCATATTGGACTTGAAACATTAACTTTGTTTCTCTCTTCACAGATGCTACCAGACCTGCTGGATTTTTCCAGCACTTGATTTTTGTTTATGATTTCCAGCATCCACAGTATTTTACTTTTTATCCCTGTGAACATCAACATTTACAAGTTTCACATCTTTTGAAAAATATTCTGCTTTTATATTCTTACTACCATGATATAGGTAAGACTGAGAAACAGATTCCGTGTAGGGAGTATCAGCAGCTAGGGGCTAAATTAAAAAGCAGAACCTCAAAGATGGTAATCTCTGGATTATTACCTGAGCCACGAGCAAATTGGTGTAGGGTAAATAAGATTAAGGAGTTAAATGCATGGATCAAAATTGGTGCAGGTGAAATGGGTTTTGATGCATAGAACACTGACACCAGTACTGGGGAATGTGGGAGCTGTACCACTGGGACAGTCTTCACCTGAACCGTGCTGGGACCAGTGTTCTGGTGAGTCATATAATTAGGGTGGTAGAAAGGGATTTGGGGGCAAGGGATCATATGAGGGAAGTTATACAAAATTAGAAAGTAGAAATAAGGTTAACGACAATCAGAGCATGGCAGGAAGGGACAGAACGTACAAATTTAAGTGTGCAACAGCAGACCAGAGTTTGAAAAAATAGTAGAAAGGCAGAACTAATGGCTCTGTACCTGAATGCCCATAACATTCATAACAAAACAGATGAATTGTCAGCTCAAATAGAAATAAATAAGTATAATGTTATAGCCATCGCAGAGACATGGCTGCAAGGTGACCAAGGCTGGGACCTGATTATTCAAGGGTACTAGACATTTCAGAAGGACTGGAAGCTGGGAAGAGGCGGTGGAGTAGGCTGTTAATTAAGGATGACATTGGTACAATATTGAGAGATGACCTTAGTTCTAAATATCAAGATGTCGAATTAGTTTAGATAGAGAAAAGAAATAGCAAAGGCAAGAAGTCACTTGTGGGAATAGCTTATACATCTCCTAATTGTAACTACATTTTAGGACAGGGTATACAGGAAGAAACAAAAGGGGGCTTATAAGAAAGGCACGGCAATAATCATGGGTGAGCGTCCCGACATCTTCGCGCACTCGCGCGATATTTCGCTTGGTGGGCACACATGAGTGCTGGAGCGGTGCCCACTATTAACTAAGTGGCCACTGCTCGCTGCGTGGGCAAAACGGGCAGACGGCCAGCTGACAATTTTTACAAACTCATTCAAGGGCGGGATAAAAAGAGTCAGCAGCGCTGCCAGTGTGAGTAGTGAGGAGTTTTGGAGATAGTTTGCTGCTGGTTGCATATTGGTATTTGGCAGCCTCATCTCTGTTCAGGGCTTCATTCTTACCATTTCCAGGCTTCATTTCAGGACTCGTTGATGTCTCCAAGGTCCCCGGAGGATTCAGAAAGTATGGACCCTTCCAGGTATTAGGCAGCCTTCTGTTAACCTGATAATGGGGATTGTGGTCTCCGCTGGAGGCACCTTCTCTGAGGAGGAACGGAGGGGCAGAAGGGAGAGGAGGCCAGGCGTCCCTATGCAGCTTCGAGTAGAGGGACCTTTGGGATGAGAGGCACAGGCACAAGGGGCGCAGGGCCAGCAGGTAGTCCAAGGTGGAAGGGGCCGCAGAAAATGCCACTATCCTGCTGCCAGGGTTTACAGGTGGTGATGCAGCTACCTCAGTATGTCCGAGGTGCAATGCCGAAGGAGGCTCCACCCCTCAAGGGAGACAGTGACCTCCATTTGCCAGATAATTGAGCCTGAGATCAGCTCCGACTGTGTGGGTGGACACTCCATGCCAGCTGCTCTGAAGGTCACAGTGGCCCTCAACTTCTATGCCTCCAGCTCTTTCCAGGGGTCAGTGGGGGACCTGTGTATGTCCCAGTCAGCTGTCCACAGTTGCGTCAAGCTGGTGACAGAAGTTCTGTTCAGGCGGGTACTGGCCTTTATTCTTTACCGTCCAGTCAAAGCCAGCCAGGCTGAGCGAGCCAGAGGCTTTGCAGCGATTGCTGGGTTCCCCCACCTCCAGGGTGCAATCGGCTGTACACATGTGACCATCAAGGCGCCAGTGGGTCAGCCCGGTGCCTTCGTCAGCAGGAAGGGATTCCACTCCATGAACACACAGATAGTGTGATCACAGGATGCAGATTCTGCAAGTCTGTGCAAGGTACACTGGCAGCTCCCATGACGCTTACATCCTGAGACACTCCCAGGTGCTGAGGCTCTTCAGTGCTCCATGCTTTGTAAAACCATGTTGACTTTATCTGATTATACCATGCTTTTATAAGTGCATTGTTAAGACTTCCTTTATTACAGATTCCAACAATTTTTCTGAGGATTGATGTCAGGCTGACTAGCCTGTCATTCCCTGTTTTCTCTTTCCCTTCTTTCTTGCATTGCAAAAGTCCAATCTGCTGGGGCCATTCTGGAATCTAGGGACTTTTGGAAAATCAATACTAGCACATCCACTATCATTACAGCTACCTCTTTGAGAACTCAAGGATGTAGGCCATCAGGTCCTGGGGATTTGTCAGATTTTAATCACTGAAGTTTCTCCAATACTTTTTTTCTGATAATAATTACCCTAAGTTACTCACTCTTATTAGCCCCTAGGGTATCCTTTATTTCTGGCTTGTAATTTGTGTCTTCTGTGAAGATAGACACAAATTATTTTTTCAATGTCTCTGCTATTTCTTCATTCCCCAGGATAATTTCTCCTGTCTCTGCCTCTAAGGGACCGGTGTTTACTTTAGCTCCTCTCCTTTTTATATACTTGTAAATGCTCTTACAATCTATTTACATTCATGGCTCATTTACTCTCTTATTCTAATCTTTTTTTACCTTTTTTTGTCAACTTTCTCGTGGCCCTTTGATGGTTTCTAAAGCCCACCCAATTTCACTTTCAATCTTCCAACTACCTAGACTTTGCTTCTCCAGTCACTACAATAATCCTGCAGCCACTGATTTCCACAACCATTCCCTCACCTTCAACTTTGATACCCTTGTTCCTTGTAACACCTTTGCTCCTATTCCAGTCATTTACCTGGTACAGACCCCATCTTTGTTCCTTCAGTCAAAGGGTGCCCCTATCTGGTGCACAACTGGTTTAGTCAATCATCACTAGATTTGCCTGGAATACATTGAGCAATACTGAGCCTCACTCTTCGAGAACACAAAGAAACAAGAAATAGGAACATGTGTAGACCATATACCGCATTGAGCCTGCTCTGTCATTTAATACAAATGGTGTGCCCTGGCTGATCTTGGGCTTCAAATCCATTTTCCCGCAATGACTATGTGGTGGCCCCTCCTACTGATACTGTCATGGATGGATGCATCTGCAGCGGGCAGGTTGGTGAGGATGAGGTCAAGTATGTTTTCTCTCTTGTTTCCCTCACCAGTCTAGCAGCTATTTCCTTTAGGTGCGATGTAACTAGTGCCTTGTATAGCTTTAGCAATACTTCCCTATTTTTATATTCCATTCCCTTTGAAATGAAGGCCTACATTCCATTTGCCTTCCCTATTACCTGCTGAACTTGTATATGAGCTTTTTGAGATTCGTGCACGAGGACCTCCAAATCCCTCTGTGGTGCAACTTTCTATAGTCTTTCCCCATTTAAATAATATTCAGCTCCACTATTCTTCCTGCCAAAGTGCACAATCTCACATTTTCCCACATTATGGGCAGAATTTTGCCATCGGATGGCGTGCGGGCCCCACCGGCTCGGCAGCGGGTGGACAGCCGACCACCACCACTGAAACGGGGCCCGCTGCTATTTTGAGTGGGCGGGCCAATTAAGGCACGCCCAGAGGCCTGCCCAACAGGAAGCGCTATGCGCTTCCTGTACGGGGGGGGAGGGAATCCCCATCTGTCAAAGTGCTCTCTTTGTGCAAAGTGTCGCACAAGATGGGACATGTTAATAATAAACACTTCAAATTTATTACATTTTTAAAAAATGGACATGAAACCCCATCCCGCCAGTGGATGAAGTTTCATGAATAATCTGGAGCCTGCTGGGGCTGGCCTGCCCGCCAGCCTTAAGGTTGGACGGGCAGGTATTTAATTATCTTAACTAGCCTGTCAATGGCCTCAATTGGCCATTGACAGGTCGGTGGGCGAACAGCTGATTTCGCTGTCTGCCTACCTTCCTAAAAATTTAAATGGCCTGGGATGAGGTCGGGGATTCCTCCCGACGTCATCCCGCGTCATTTTCCCCTCGGCGAGCGGGCCCCACCCCAAAATCGCCGAGGGGAAAATCCTGGCCTATATTCCATCTGCCAAGATTTTGCCCACTCACTTAACCTGTCTATATCCCTCTGTACAGTCTTTGTGCCATTCTCACCACTTGCCTTCCCACCTATTTTGAGCTATCTGCAAACTTGACGATAGTACATTCACTTACCTAATCTAAGTCATTAATATATATTGGAAATAATTGTGGCCCCAGCACTGATCCCTGTGGCACTCCACTAGTTACAGGTTGCCATCCTGAAAATGCCCCCCTTATCCCAACTCTCTGGCCTGAATTTTCCCATTGGCGATTTGGGGGCGCTCGCCGACAGGAAAATGACGTGGGATGACGTCGGGAGGAACCCCTGACGTCATCTCGGTCCCTTTAAATTTTTAGGAAGGCGGGTGGACAGCGAAATCAGCTGTCCGCCCGCCAGCTTGTCAATGGCCAATTCAGGCCATTGACAGAGTAATTAAGATAATGAAAGACCCTGCCCGTCCAACCTTAAGGCTGGCGGTCAGGCCAAGAGCCCCAGCAGGCTTCTAATAATACATAAAACCTCATCCACTGGCGGGATGAGGTTTTTTAAAACTTTAATGCATTTTATGTGATACTTATTAACATGTCCCATCTCGTGTGACATTGTCACATGAGGGGGACATGTTAATAAATTTTTAATTTTTCTATTTTTAAAGTTTTCTATACTGTCAGTAATCTCCCTGAGACAGCACTTTGTCTCAGGGAGCAGTGCGCTCTTTCGTGCGCATATGTGAAAGAGCGCAATTTGACAGCTGGGGATTCCCTCTCCCCCTGTACAGGAAGCACATAGCGCTTCCTGTCGGGCAGGCCGCTGGGCGGGCCTTAATTGGCCCGCCCACTCAAAATGGCAGCGGGCCCCGTTTCGGTGGCGAGGGTCGGCTATCCGCCCGCCGCTGAGTCGGTGGGGCCCCCACGCCCACCAAGGGCAAAATTTGGCCCTCTGTCTTTCAGTAGTTAGCCAATCCTCTATCCATGCTAATATACTACCCCAACACCATGGGCTCTTGTCTTAGTAAGTAGCCTTATGTGCAGTACCTTATCGAACACCTTTTGGAAATCCAAATATATTACATCTACTGGTTCCCCTTTATCAACCCTGCTTTTTACCTTCTCAAAGAATTCTAATAAACTCATCGAGCATGATTTCCCCTTCATGAAGCCATGCTGACTCTGCTTGATTATATTATGCATTTCTAAATGCTCTGCTTTTACATCCTTTATAATAGACTCTAACATTTTCCCAATGATAGATGTTAAGCTAACTGATCTATAGTTACTTATTTTTTGTCTCCCTCCCTTTTTGAATAAGGGCGTTACATTGGCAGTTTTCCAATCTTCTTGGACTTTTCCAAACAGTAGCTATACTGTAGGGCAGAGAATAAACCAGGAGATAATGAGGGCATGAAGAAAAGGCAGTACATTAATCATGGGTGACTTTAATCTTCATGTACATTGGGAAAATCAAATTGGCAGGGGTAGCTCTTCTTCTTCTTGGACTTTTCCAGAACCTAAAGATTCTTGGAAGATTACTACCAGTGCATCCACTACCTGTGTAGCTACTTCCTTTAATATCCTAGGATGCAACCCATCAGGTCCAGGGGACTTATCAGCCTTTAGCCCCATTAGTTTCCCTAGTACTTTTTCTCTAGTGATAGTTATTATATTTATTTCCTCCCCTTCTTTTTCCCCTTGATTATTTAGTATTTTTGGAATGCTATTAGCGTTTTCTAACGTGAAGACTGATGCAAAGTATTTATTCAACTCCTCTGCCATTTCCTCGTTCCCCATTATTATTTCCCCAGCCTCATTCTCTAAGGGGCCTATTTTCACTTCAACCTCCCTCTTCCTTTATTTAATATTCCTATATATTTAAAGAAGCTTGTACTGTCCATTTTTATATTACTTGCTAGTTTACCCTCAAAGTTCATTTTCTCCCTCTTTATTATTTTTTGGTCATCTTTTGTTGGTTTTTCAAATTTTCCCAATCCTCTGGCTTACCACTAATCTTTGCCATATTGTATGTTTTTTTCTTTCAATTTGATACTATCCTTATCTTCTTTGGTTAACCGTGGTTGGTGGATCCCCTTCCTAGAATCCTTCTTCCTCACTGGGACATACATTTGTTGTGAGTCATGAACTATTTACTTAAACGTCTGCCATTGTTCATCAACTGTCTTTTCTGCTAAACCCCTTTTCCAGTCCGCTCCAGCTAATTCTGCCCTCATTCCTTTGTAATTACCCTTATTTAAGTTGAGCACAGTTGTGTCCAAACCAGGTTTTTCACTCTCAAACTGAAACTAAATTCAACCATATTATGGTCACTGTTTCCTAGGGGATCTTTTACTCTGAGATCATTTATTAAACCTGCCTCATTACACATTACCAGATCCAAAAAAGTCTGATCCCTGGTTGGACAACATATTGTTCTAGGAAACTGTCCTGAATACACTATGAATTCTTGCTTGCAGCTACCTCTGCCAATTTGATTTTCCAAATCTACATGAAGATTAAAGTCACCCATGATTAATGTACTGCCTTTTCTTCATGCCCTCATTATCTCCTGGTTTATTCTCTGTCCTACAGTATAGCTACTGTTAGGGGGGCCTGTGGACCACTCCCACTTCTCCCCCTTGTTATTTCTTACTTCCACCCATATGGATTCTACGTCTTCTGATCCAAGATCATTCCTTTCTAATGTACTTATTCCATCCCGTACTAAAAATGCTATCCCACCACCCTTTCCTTTCTGCCTGTCCTTTCAAAAAGTCACATACCCCTGAATATTTAGTCTCCAGCTTTGATCTCTTTGTACCAATGTCTCCATATTGGCTATAAGATCTTATCCATTAATTTCTATTTGTGCCGTTAATTCATTTATTTTGTTCCGAATACTGCATACATTTAAGTAAAAAGCCATTAATTTTGCCTTTTTACCATTTTTTCCTACTTTGACCCTACTTGCTGCTGTTTATATTTGTACACTCTATACCTTCCTGTCATACTCTGCGTATTATTACCTAAATAGCTGCCCTGCAATGCTGCCATATCCTTTTGCTTCGTAAACATACATATCCCCTCTCTAGAACCCTCCCCCCTCTATTTAGTTTAAAGCCCTCCCTACAGCCCTAGTTAGGACACTGGGCCTAACCAGGTAGGCCACTGGTCCCAGCACAGTTGAAGTGAAACAAAAACAGTAAATGCTGAAGAAACTCAGCAGGTCTAGCAGCATTTGTAGAAAGAGAAACAGAGTTAACGTTTCAAGTCCATATGACCCTTCTTCAGAACTGAAGAGAAGTAGAAATGTGATGAAATTTATACTGTTTAAGGTGGGTGGAGCAGGTGAAGCTGGATAGAAGGCCAGCAATAGGTGGGGACAAAGAAGAGATTGACAAAGATGCCATGAACTAAAGGACAAAGAGAATGTTAATGGTGGTGGTAAGGACTAAAAAAGGTGCTGATAGTGGCAAAGGTAAGAAAGCAGAATGTGATAATAGCAGAACAAGGGCCAGCACTCTTCAAAAAACACAGCATGAACAAGTAACAGATGGCCCTTTTGGGGTTGGGGCGGGGGGCAGGGGATGATGGTGGAGAAAAAAAGGATAGAAAACGGGATAGAAGGGGTCATAAAAAGGGGGATAAAACCATGGATAAATGAATAAAAATAAAAATAATTGGATAAAAAATAAAAATAATTTGATAAAAAATAAAAATGAATGTAGAAAAAAGGGGATCAAAAAAGGGGTGAGGATAGAGGAAAGAGTTCATGGTCTGAAGTTGTTGAACTCAATGTTACGTCCAGAAGGCTGTAAGGTGCCTAATCGGAAGATGAGGTGCTGTTCCTCCAGTTTGCCTGGGGCTTCATTGGAACATTGCAGCAGGCCAAGGATGGACATGTGGGCATGAGAGCAGGGTGGTGTGTTAAAATGGCAAGCGACAGGAAGATCTGGGTCATGCTTGCCCTGCTCTCATGCCTACATGTCCGTCCTTTGCCTGCTGCAATGTTCCATTGAAGCCCAAGGCAAACTGGAGGAACCGCCACCCCCTCCCCTCACCCCATCCCCAAAAGGAGCATCTGTTACTTGTTCATTTTTTTTCAGTGTTGGCCCTTGTTCTGCTATTATCAATTTCTGCTTTCTTACCTTTGCACTTTTTTTAGCCCTTACCACTACCATTAACACTCTCTTTGTCCTTTAGTTCATGACATCTTTGTCAATCTCTCCTTTGTCCCCACCTATCGCTGGCCTTCTATCCAGCTTCACCTGCTCCACCCCCCTTTAAACAGCATAAATTTCTTCACATTTCCACTTCTCTTCAGCTCTGAAGAAGGGTCATACATAATCGAAATGTTAACTCTGTTTCCCTCTCCACAGATGCTGCTAGACCTGCTGAGTTTTTCCAGCATTTTCTATTTTTGTTTCAGATTTCCAGCATTTGCAGTATTTCATTTTTATCTTATAGTTCAAGTGGAGCCAGCTCCCTTCTACCCCAGTACTGGTGCCAGTGTGCCCCATGAACTGAAACCTATTCCTCCCACAACAATCTTTGAGCCATGCATTTAACTCCTTGACTTGATTAACCCTCTGCCAGTTTGCCCGTGGCTCAGGTAGTAATCCTGAGATTATTACCTTGGAGGTTCTGCTTTTTAATTTAGCTCCTAAATGTTCAAATTCTTTCAGCAGAATCTCCTTTCTAGTCCTATCAATGTTGTTGGTACCAATGTGGACAATGACAACTGGATCCCTCCCCTCCCACTCCAAGTTCCTCTCCAGCTTTGAGGAGATGTCCTTAACCCTGGCACCGGGCAGATAACACAGCCTTCAGGACTCAAGCTCACAGCTGCAGAGAGCAGTATCTATCCCCCTAATTATACTGCCCCCTACAACTACTACGTTCCTATTTCCTCCCCCCACTTGAATGGCTGCCTGTATCACGGTGCCGGGGTCAGTTCACTCACCCTCCCTGCAGTCCCTGCTCTCGTCTATGCAGCTTGCAAAAACCTCCTAACTGTTGGACAGTTGCAGGGGCTGAGACTGCTCGAACGCTACCCCCTAGGTCCCCATACCTACCTCACCTGCAGTCACACCCTCCTGTCCCTGATCACAGACCAAATTTGAATGACCTAATCTGAGGGGTGTGACCGTCTCCTGGAGCAAAATGTCCAGGTAACTTTCCCCCTCCCTGATGTGGCGCAATGTCTGCAGCTCAGACTCCAGCTCCTCATCTTGGATCCAAAGTTCCTCAAGCTGCAAACACTTACTACAGATGTGTTCATTCTGGATCAGCTTGGTGTCCAGCAGCTCCCACAGGCTGCAGCAGCAACACATCACCTGTCCTGCCATCGCTATTGTATTTTATTTAATTTATTAATTAATTACTCTAGTATCCCTGCGTTTTACACTTGAAGAATCCCCTGCTCTTTACACTTTATTGTAATTATTTTTTACACCAGTATCGATCCTGTATTTAACAAGCTATTTTTAAGAAAATGAGAAAAAAAGACTAGAGACCTAAACATAAACTAAAGACCTTACTTTTACTTTAAAGCCTAGAAATACTCACCAATCCTACTCACCCATCAGCTGCTCTCCGGGCTCTAATGGTCTCTCGCCTCTCTCTCTCTCTCCGTGCTCTTTAATGGCCTCTCATTTCTTACAACACATTCCGGAAATAAGAGTAGAATATGCTAATAAGAACTTTGAGAAAATTGTTTAAGTAAAGGCATGAAGGTTAAACTTCAGCAAAAATTATAAATTTTGTTTAATTTATAAAATCTAGTAGGAGAATCCAGACATTCAATTTTGTCCCCAAGAATATGCCCAATTGTCAATTATTTTCCTTTCCCTTCCCCTTTTCTAAAGTTATTACAAATCAATAATCCACTCAGAAATCCTGAGTCATAAGATTTAACCTCCATAATATAAATAAATGTTAACAATTGCTTCATAGAAATTGCCTCTAGACTCTGTGAATTCCTAACACTATAAAAACAAATAAATAACATTAATCCTCATTCCCAATGACACTTCTGAATCTTTTGGAGTAAAATTATGATTTATAAAGTAATACCTAATGCTGAATACTTTTCTCAAAATAGAAAATGTAAAGGTAATTAGATTTTTTTTAAAATGGGAGCCGATTACTTGGTATCAAGTGATGATAAAATCAAATTAATAACACGTTATGTATTTACTGACTTTTTCCAGTTCTTAATATTAAGTATCCTTCACCTGAAAAGGATTCATAACAGGAGCATTGGCAAATTCTATAGATGCATTATTGTAAAATATGACTTGGTTTTTAATATTTCTGTTGGGAGTATTGCTTTCTCGAAGCATTTTTAAACATGTGGGGCAGCATTTTCCGTTTGGCGAGCGGGGCTGGGGCCCGCTCGCCGATGCGTAAAATGACATGGGATGACGTTGGGTGGAACCCCTGACGTCTCCCCACGTCATTTACATTTTCAGTTTGGCGGGCATGCAGTCGACTCGGCTGCGCGCCCACCGACCTGTCAACAGCCTATCAAGGCCATTAAAAAAGTAATTTAAATGATTAATGGACCTGCCCATCCAATCTTAAGGTTGTCGGGCAGGTGAAGAGCCTTGGCGGCCCTCCGAAAATGTATGAAACCTCATCCACGGGCGGGATGAGGTTTCATGAGGGGTTTAAAATGTTTGGAAAATTTTAAAATAAAACTAATGGACATGTCCCAGCTCATGTGACAGTGTCACATGAGGGGACATGTCAGGAAAATTTTTTCTTACCTTTAATAAATTTTTAAAAGTTCAACTGATCTCCTTGAGGCAACACTTTGCCTCAGGAAGATCTATGCGCTCTTCCACGCGCATGCCCCCAATTGGGGGCACTGATCGGGAACCCGCCCACTCGTGCCCGCTCCTGCACAACCCCCCGCGACAGGGGGAAAATGCTGCCCGTGGTAACAGCAAAAAGGAGACTAAGTTTGCTGTGGACTAAAGTCTGCGTCTTTTAAATTTACTATGAGTGAGATTACATGTCATAAAATCCATCCCATATCCATGGTATATCATATCGGAGATCACATGGATTCCGACAACATTCTTCTCTCTGCTCCAAGAGACACTGCATACCACAATGTCACAAATAAACTAGCAGTACAATACCTGACTTGCACAAGAGATAAACAATTTCAAAACAAATAAAAGTTAGTCCAAACTACATCTAATTCTTTTAGTAGCTGAATCTCTGACAGTCTTTATGTGAATGCTTGACCAAGCATGAAGACATAATTAGGCCTGTTCCGTGGTTGAGGAGGTCCAAAGGAGAGAACTAAGAACCAAAGGATTGTTCCTCAATTATTATGTCTGCCTTAACTTTTACGTTACAACAGGTCAATTTGATTATCAAACAAATTAATTTGAATGGCCGGGCAATTGAGATTTTAGCTATTTCTAAGGCTTAAAAAGGTAAAGCGTGAATGGTAGTCCCATGGCCAATGTATTGGCTCATTGACTTTGATACCAGGGGCTGAATTCTAGCGCTGAAAAAATGGGTGGGCTGGGATCGGGTCGGATGTTCAAATTTTAATAATTTGAAACCTGCCTCCATCGTGAAACTGCTGTATCAGATTTACAGCTTTATTAGGTCATCCAAGTTTAGCTAAGACTTACCGCGAGGCCTCACTATTTACTGTGTCAAAGGCCTTTGTCAGGTCAACAAAGGCACAACAAAATCCCATCTGTTGTTCACGGCATTTCTCTTGTATTTCCGAAGGGTGAAGATCATGCTGCAAGTGCCTCTGTCTTTCCTTAACCCACTTTGACTTTCTGTTAGTACATATTGTGCTATGAGGCTCACCAGTCTGTTGAGTTGAACTTTTGCTAGAATCTTATCAGCTATCACTAACAATGAGATTCCTCTGTGGCTGTCCCACATAGATTTTTGTCCTTTTCCTTTGTGCAGGTGAACAATTGTGATGTCCTTGAACTCCTGAGGAATAGTTTGTTAATTTGGGTGACTGATCACTAGCTGGGGTCCCCAGATTTGTAAATTTCTCTTGGGATCCCATCTAAGCCTGAAACTTTCCTTGAGGATAAGGATCTGATGGCTTTATCAAACTGCACAACAGAGGTTTGCTGTCCAGGTTTTCACATTTGGGCCAGTCTGGAAGCATGTCTATGGTTAACCATTTAGGGTGGATGGGCAACTAAGCACACCCCTAAAGTGCTCAGCCCAGAGCTCTCTGCTAATTGTCCTGTCCTTCAGGAGAGATTCCCTGTCAGTTCTGAGAACAGGTGTGTAGCTGCATGAGGGAGGTCCATACACAGTTTTCAGGGCTTTACAGAAATTCCTCATGTCATGCTGATCAGTATAGACTTGAAGCTCTCTGGCTTGTTTGCCTACCAAGCATCTTGAATCCTATGCAGCTGCTGTTGCAGGTTCACGTTTCCCTCCTGGAGTGATTTCTTATTAGTGGATGCATCTTTATTTCCTGGCCATGTTGCCATATGCTGCATTTTTCTCCTGTAGTAGTTCCTTAACTTGATCATCATTTTCATCTTGGTGGTTTCTTTTCCGTGTTCCCAGGACATCATTGGTAGCTTCCAGGACTGTTGATTTGAAGGTTGACCATGCCAATTCAACATCATCACTTGGGTTTTCTTCAGAGGGCAACTGTTCCTCAAGCCTTGGCCTGAATTGTTCGCAGAACTCTGCGGATACCAGTTTTTACACAGCTAGCTTTCTTGGGAGTAGAACGCACGCTGGTCTTCTTTTTAGTGAGGTAGGCCTGAATTTTACCTTTGGCGGGTGCGCGATTGGCGGGCCTGGGAGCGGTCGAGAAACAGGCCCCCAACCGCTATCAGGCCCCGACCATGATTTCACACTGAAAAGCTCAGCGCTGATGGGGTGGGGGCGGGAAGAGGGCGGGTGATGCTGTTTCCGTGGGCACGGGTGAGTGCTGCGAGAAAGCTCCCTGAAGGTGAACAGCTGCCTCAGGGAGTTGCAGACCTGAAAATGCTCAAATAAACGTTTAAAAAGCTGCAAAATAATATCCATACATCACAGTCAACCTGAAAATATAGCTGGTAAAAATGCTGTGCACAGATATTTAGCTTTATTTTATTTCATAATGGAAATTTCATCCCACCCTTGGATGAGGTTTGATGAAAAATGTAAAGGCTGTCTGGCCGATTCGCCCATCCTCCAACCGTAAGGTTGGACGAGCCATGAAAAATCAGAGACAATTGTGCCGTTAGGGGGCTTCTTTGGCCTCTTAATTGTTGGCGGGTGTGCTTCCGATTTTTACTCGCTCCCACCGAGCGAAATATTGCGCGAGTGTGAAATGACGTCGGAATGCTTGCATGACATCTTCTCGTACGAGTTTACACCCAATCGGGGTGGGCGCATGCCCACCCGCGGGACGTCAAATTCAGCCCATAGTAAATTTTATCTTGGAGCATAGCAACTTGTGTCTCCAGAGCACTCCACTCCTCTCATAACCCTAGTGATCATAACATCTTTTATGTTACAGTTAGCTCTCAGGGAGATTCTGCCCGCGATCGGCGCCACGCCGTCATTTTATGCACAGATGCCAATTAAGGCCCGCTCAGCGTAATACATAAGCGGTAGTGCTGAGCGCTACCTGTGCGGGCAGAGGGAGGAGGAAGAGTTGGGGCCAGCACTCTTTCACACATGTGCATTAAAGAGCGCTTCAATCTCCCTGGAGCTGCCTCAGTGAGATTGAACCGATATTGAAATAATTAAATAAACGGTGTAAAAATTTATTTAAACATGTCCCCTCATGTGACTGTGTCATATGAGATGGGACATGTTTGGATATTTAGGGAAATTTTAAAATTTATTTAATAAATGCTTCAGGAAACCTCATCCCGCTCTTGGATGAGGTTTCCTAAAAAACGCGAAGGTCGCTTAAGGTTGGATGGGCAATGTTAACAATTACATCAATTACTTTCTTGATGGCCTTAATGGGCCGTTTACATATCAGCGGGCGCACAGCTGAATCCAGCGCGCACCCGCTGAACAAAATATCGCAGGACTGCGTGATGACATCGGGACGCATGCCCGACATCATCACATGTCATTTTGCATGTTGGCGTGTCGGGCCCACCCCCGCACTCTGACTGAAAAATCCTGCCCCATAACAAATAGAAGTTTTGTTTTACTGCCATTCCAGCAATCTGACAGGGAATCCTATGGCTGTGGGGCGGGCCGGCATGGAGCGGTTCGGCTTCATGCCGACCTCTCTGTCTCAATTTCTGATGATAGACTGTCCACCAATATCCATCACAAACCTACCGACTCCCACAGCTACCTTGACTACAGCTCCTCACACCCCGCTTCCTGTAAGGACTCCATCCAATTCTCTCAGTTCCTTCGCCTCCGTCGCATCTGTTCTGATGATGCTACCTTCAAAAACAGTTCCTCTGACATGTCCTCCTTCTTCCTTAACCGAGGTTTTCCACCCACGGTCGTTGACAGGGCCCTCAACCGTGTCCGGCCCATCTCCCGCGCATCCGCCCTCACGCCTTCTCCTCCCTCCCAGAAACATGATAGGGTCCCCCTTGTCCTCACTTATCACCCCACCAGCCTCCGCATTCAAAGGATCATCCTCCGCCATTTCCGCCAACTCCAGCATGATGCCACCACCAAACACATCTTCCCTTCACCCCCCCTGGCGGCATTCCGTAGGGATCGTTCCCTCCATGACACCCTGGTCCACTCCTCGATCACCCCCTACTCCTCAACCCCCACGTATGGCACCTCCCCATGCAAACGCAAAATATGCAACACCTGCCCCTTCACTTCCTCTCTCCTCACCGTCCAAGGGCCCAAACACTCCTTTAAAGTGAAGCAGCATTTCACTTGCATTTCCCCCAACTTAGTCGACTGCATTCGTTGCTCCCAATGCGGTTTCCTCTACATTGGAGAGACCCAACGCAGACTGGGTGACCGCTTTGCAGAACACCTTCGGTCTGTCCACAAGCATGAATGGTCTCATCCGATCCACCAGCGTAAGTCACTCTTCTCATCACTCTCAGCTCACACACTCACAAACCCATCACACATCCACAGGGATCTCACACCACAAGAGACAACACCACTAACTCTCATACATACCCTCACATCTCCATCAGGCTCATATCCTCTGGAGCTCACATCCTCATTCCTGTCCATGGCTCCGCTCACCACTCAAACATTCCACACAGTGCCATGCATCCTGCTTTCACACCCTCCATCTATTTCCTCGCAGGAGTAGCTGGCTCACATCAGGAAAGAAAGGTCCCAGACCGAGGGTGGGGTGGGGGGTGTGGGGTGGGGGGGGGGGGGGGGGGGGGGCGTGAAATGGCCCACATTAAGCCCCTCACTCATTTTGAGGAGCGTGCCATCGCGCTGACTGTTGAGGACATGGACCGTGCCTGCGGTGATGGTGAGGTCAGCGGTGAACACCTTCATAAGGATCCTCCACCACATCATCCCTCTCTCAACACAGATGTGAGTGCTCACTCTCTCCTGCTTTTGACTCTGCTGCCATGCACTAATTACCTCTACTTTGGTTCAAAGGGAGCTCTGCCAAGTGACTAACACCCTCAGCTAGCTAGTCCCTCAACTCCATCCAGGTCCTCATCTCCACCCAAGAGGACACCTCCTCCATTGAAGAGTTGGAAATAAGCAGCCTGGAAGGCCCATCACAGCGTTCCCCACATCCCCTACCAGTGCAGAGACATATACCTCGATGGGACCTAGATCTAGAGCAGGCTCGGGTTCACAATCTGATGGTCACTGCATGGACATGTGTCCGCAGCAGGAGGAGGCAGGTTCAGCCGAGCTCTCTGGCACTCGGAGGACTGCTGGGGAACAGGCATCTGTGAGGCCTGAGTCAGATAATGAACCTAATGAATTTGGCCTTCTAACTCATCCTAGAGAGTTGGCAGAAGGCGTGGGAACATCACGCAGAGCTGTTGGAAGCCCTCAACTGAGAGGCTTGTGAGTTGGAGTGCATCTGCCTGCTCTCTGATGAAGTGGTGCAGTATATGCGTGTATGGAGGTCTCCATGGGGAGGATTTTTGATGCCATGGAGACCCTGGTCCAGCAGAACGCGGGGATGTGTGCAGACCTGCACTACATTGTGGTAGCCAGGGGTGAGTTCCAGTAGTGGCAATGTGAGAGGGAAATGGGGCACCTCGACATCCCTCCAGATGTTCCTTTCCCTCAAGGAACCATGCTGGGGCCTGCGGCAACTTGAAGGGAGGAGGAGCGGCAGCTGGACTTTCCTGGAGCATCCACTCAGTAATCTCAGAGGCTGTCATCTCCCTCTGAGACCCCTTTGCCTGTGAGCCCCTGAACATCATCCTCTATCATCACAGAGGCAGCAGCTGGCCAATGAGTGATTCTGGAGGGGGAAGTGTGTGTGTGGCAGGGCCTTTCGGAGCCTCGTGCAAGCACTCTCCCACTCACATGGATCCTTCATGTGTCATGTTCACCTCAATGTCCTGATAATTTTCAATGCTGCCTGCTAGGGTTCACTTTCAGTTGTCCATCTGAGCTGACCTGCATTTCCACCCACCCACTGATCACACTCCCATGCAGCACCTTATCTCGCCCACCATGACTCTCATTTCACTTTCGATTTAGACAGTATGGCGGTGATTCAGTTTTGCATTCACTCCCCCGCCCTTTCCCCGCCCCTGGTCACCCATATACTTTCCCCCATCACTGTTGACCCCACCCCCCTAACCACCCCACCCCCGGCATCACCTTTCCCCTCTCCTCTGTGACCTACTAGCCACAACCCTTTCCCTTTGGGGATGACCAGGTGAACATGCACGTTCCCTTCCTTCCCGAAAATCCTACCCCCATCCCCTTTAACCATCCTAACCTCGTCCTTCCCACCCTCAGGGTCCATGTCTGCCTCTGTGTCCCCACCAACCATCCCTCCTACTGCTACCGTCGAACCCTCACCCTCCCACCTCACTCTGCCCTTGGTCATTCTCACCATACCCTCCTACCAAGCCCAACCTCAGTTCACTCCCCAGGAGGCAGTCATGGACTCATCAGAACCCTCCCTTGCAACTTCTCCCCTCCGCACCCCTTCCCCTCTTGGAACATCTTCTCCCCTTGGAGCCCCCTCCCCTCTTGGAACCCCTTACCCTAGGAACCCCTATTACCTTGGAATCCTTTCCCCTGCTGGAACCCCTTCCCCCCCACCTTGGAACCCCTTTCCCTATTGGAACCCATCCCCCTCTTGGAACCTCTTCCACGCCCAGACTTGCACCCCCCCCATGGACCTCCCCCAACCCCTGGACCCCCATATGCCCTCCCCTCTTTGCACATCTATCTCCCCCTGGTCTCCCTCCACCTCCGTGCTGCTTCATCTCTCCGAACTCCTTCCTTTACACCTTCCACCCCACTTACACCTACCTCCAAGGTCTTCTCCCCATCACTCCCTCCTCCCCACCATGCTCCCTCCCCCCTCTCAACCTCCCCCTGACACCTTCACGTCCCTGCCCCAACCTCACCCGCCACCGACACCTTTATTCCCCCCCTCCCAACCTCATCCCCACTTGACAACTCTTCCTCTCCATGTCGATCCTAGACCTTCCTCTCTGGCCCGCCGGTACATTTCCAAATGCAGCTGGACCTTCCTTTCCACCCCTTGACCATCATCCATTGTGAGCAGACCCTGAACAATAACTTTCCAGCTTTCATGGGCTGCTTCACAGCAAAGCCACGTCCATGAGAATCCAGCCAGCAGGCCATGGACGTTCCTCCAGTGTGTCATTGCTGTCAGGCTTCAGCCTCTTCTGCTCCTTGGATGTGAGCAAGGGCCTGGCAGTAAGTTATGACTTTTGTACAGCAAACTTGTCAAGACATGTTCTGCATAAGCGTGCAATCACGTCAAAGTGTGCGGACGATCCAGCGGGGAAGGAGGGGGGGTGATTCCGGCAGGGTGGCCCTATAATAATATGTGGATGTATTACAATGAGGCACCCGACATGCAATGGCAGGAAACGCAGCCCGCAACTGATGGTCTGAGCAGACGATCACAGACTGGTTTCACGAAACCGATTTTTGGTCTTCTTGCCATGTTGTCCGCTCACACCGCCTAACACACCCGACGCCAGCGGCCGTGGAAAATCCCACCCTAAGTGTGGTGGCGGGCAGTTTCGGTGGCACCCGCCCCGCTAGCTGGAATGGCAGGAACTCGCAATGGATTCCATGCTTGTAAGCTCATTAATTAAGCACAGGTGAATATCGAGCTGAATCACCTGGCAGGTTGGGACCTGATTCATCTGCCTGCCATCAGCTGGCAGGGTCAAAGGTCCGGGCACCACATTTAAACGCCACTCCAACACATAATCTCACTCTCTCCAGCCCATCTGTCTTCAGGACATGTGCAGAGATGTCTTCCAGCCAGAAGAAGAAGGCCAAGAGCCTCAAGAAGAAGGCAGCACCTGCTTCACCCACCAGGCCCTCCAGGCCTTGATCAGAGGAGTGCAGGTGCACAGGCATGTCCTGTATCCCAAGGATGACTCCAGGAAGCACAGCAGCCTCACCGCTCTGGCCTGGGAGGCCAGAAACACCATCCAGTGCAGGAAGAGAATGAATGATCTCATCCGCTCTGTCAGGGTAAGTCATCTTTCAACTCCCTCCAATCTCAAACTCTCATAATGGCATCATGCACTCAGACAGCTACTCTCTTCAGGAATCTCACACAACCATTAGTGGGGGACACACATCAACACTCATTCTCTCACTGAGACATTCACATCACCGCATTCCCACCTATCATGTTGCTCACACTCCATCCTCTGGCCCTTCTGGGGAGGGCTCACCACACACAGGGGACATGCATCTTACCCAACCTGTGCTCCATCCCTTCGCATCACTTTCTTTCTTCTTCATACAGGCCAAGCTGGCACACAACAGGCATCAGAGATCGCAGACCAGGGGAGGGACGGCCAACATCATTGCCCTCACTGAGTTTGAGGAGGCTGCAGCTGAACTGGCTGGGGAGAACAGGAATCACTCCTGTGGGGAAGGGGAGATCGGCCTCTCTGAGCAACCTAGTATGGATCACAGCTCCACCTCTTCATCAAACCCTGACAATCAAAGTGAGTCACACGCAGTCTTATATAGTTCTTGCTCATTAAATGAAACACTATTTTATATTTTCTAGGCACTAGCAGATTGAGGCCCAGAAGGCAGCCCAGCACCAGTCCAATCCCCTAGACCACATCCAATGAGGAAGCTCTGGAAGAACCATCATGGTGCTCACACACACCCTCCACCAGCTCAGAGACACACACGTCAGTGCGACACAGCTGTAGATTAGGCTCGGGCTCACTTTCTGGAGGACATCTCACTGACATGTCCCCACAACAGTCGGAGGCAGGGACAGCCCTGGTCAATGGCTGTCAGAGGGCTGCTGGAGACCAGCCTCCCGCTCAGTCTGAGTCAGATGATAAGTCTCTGGAAGCGGCTGCTAACTCAATGCTGGAGATGCAACGACAGGCAGTGGAACATCAGACAGAGATTTGACAGTCGCTCAGCAGACTAGAGCGAACGATGAACGAGTTGGCCTGCGTTCTGTCTGATGCCGTTGCTCCAACATGCGAGAGCCTCGAAGTCACTCTGGAAAGTTTGGCGACCACCACGGAGACCTTGATCCAGCAGGTCTTGCCCGATTTGTGCTCAGCCCTGCACTCCATGGCCACACACCGTGGTGGATGCCATCAAGATGTAGGTGACAAGGGGGCAAGGCACCTTGATCTCCCTCCAGGTGCACCATCTCCTGCAGAAGTCAGGGCAGGGCCTTCGGGCACCCACAGGGGGGATTAGCGTTAGCCGGACATCCCAGTGGCCTCCTCTCAGAACACTCCAAGGGTGTGTAGCTGCTCACAGCCCCCTCTGCCTGTGATCCCATCAACTCCAATTGCTCAGTCTGCCAAGGGCACTTCTGCCCCTGAGCAGGTGACCCTTATCAGGACCCTCCAGGCCTCGGGTCACCAGAGGACATTTGCCAAGGTCATCGCAGACATCAGCACTGGCAGTCGGCAGGTTGCCTCCACCTCTGCTGCAGATGTCGAGGCTGCACCCAGGCCTAGCAATAGGTTTAGAAAAGTTAAGAAATCTTGATGTCATCTTTGGGTCATGGGTAGCCATAACTGTAAGGAAATTGTACTTTTGTGAATACATTTGATGATTATGTGAATGTTTTGCCCAACTCAAGGCATTGTGATTTTGTACATTGGAATCCTCTTATGTTGAGGTTTAGCCATCCTCCCACTCAGTGATAGTGTTCCACTGTGAGATTCACATTCCTGTGATGTCAACCTCAGTTGAACTAGTCTCCACACCCTTGTGTGATGTCAGGGAGATGTTTTTAAGGCTTTATTTGAAGTGTGTGATGTGATAACTGTCACTTTAATATCAGTTCAACTGAGTAGAGGTCACGTGATTTGTTCAACCAATGTGTGGCTAGCATGGGGGAATAAATTCTAGGGAAGGGTTCCCTAGGGAAAAATGGCTGTGTGAGGTCCCACGGAAGCTCTCATGTAAATAAAGTTCATTTTTTCTTGACTAGGAAATCTTCCAGAGTGTGTTTCTACATGCGATGTAAATGTTTCTCACCTTTCTTCCTCAAGAAACACCATTGAGTGAGGGCAGGACATCACCATTGATATTCTAAGGGCATTTGTGTCTCCTCAGTGGTAGTGGCAGAAAAAAAGACATGCACGGGAGGAGGAGATCCCTAGGCATGTCCATATCTCAGTTGCAGCAGTGTTGGCATCATTAGATGGTGGTGAAGGCTTCAAGTCTTCTCTCAGCTCGCTCTTGTTCATCAGTGGACTCTGAACTGAACTGGATCAGTTCCCAGATTGAGCTCACTCACAAGACATTGTGGACCAAAGCAAAGATCATGTCCTGGCGAATCATGAGGCCAGAACGCGCAAGTGTGAATGCAGGACTCGTTCTCACTGCGAGTGGTTGGATATCTCTTGAGATGAAAGAAGATGGCATTGAGGGCTCAGGGAGATGTGGCCTTATGCCCTCACTTAACTTTACTCTTCCTGCAACCTGTCAGCAATTAACATATCAGGGGCACGTCTCCCATTTCTTCTTTTCTCCATGGCATGATTGCGCTCATACTGACCCTCAGCAGCGTAAGGTTCCTGGGCCTCCGGATCTTCATCCTCTGATGAGCCCTCAACCTCCTCCAGTTCATTCTTTGCCAGGGGTTCACCTCTTTGCATTGCCAGATTGTGAAGGGCGCAACACACTGCAATGATGCAGGAAACCCTGTCGGGAATGTATTGTAGTGAGCCACTTGAGCGGTCCAAGCATCTGAAATGCATCTTCAGAAGCCCTATGGTCAGCTGTGTAAGGGAACATGTGGAGATGTGAGCAGCGTTGTACCTCTCCTCGGAAGGACTCAGGATGACGCACCGGTGTCATCAGCCAGTGTTTCAATGGGTATCCCTTATCCCCAAGCAGCAATCCCTGCAGACGTAATGGCCCCTCGAAAATCTCAGGCACCTGGGAGTGACTCAGGATGTAGGAGTCACGGCAACCCCCAGGATACCATGTGCAAACGTGCAGTATGTGCTTCCAGTAATCACACACCAGTTGTACATTGATGGAATGATAGCCCTTGCAGTTTATAAACATTAGGGGCTGCTGCCATGGAGCCCGTACAGCCACATGGATGCAGTCTATTGCGCCCTGCACTCTTGGGAAGTCTGAGATAGTGGTAAAGAGGGTGAATCGAGCAGCCTGGCTATCTTCGTTCAGAGCAAACCTGACATAATGATGGGCCTTCCTGTAAAGGGCATCTGTGACCTCCTTTATGCATTGATGTGTTGCGGACTGAAAGATTCCACACAGGTCCTCAATTGATCCTTGGAAAGATCCAGAGGCAAAGAAATTTAGCCCTGCAGTCGCCTTCAAAGCCACTGGCAGGGAATACCCTCCAACTCCATGTGGCATCAGGTCTTCATGAAGAATGTGGCATTTGTGATGTACCAGAGCTCAGGGCAAGTGCAGACGTACATGGCATTGCTTCTCATTCATTTGTAAATAGGAGATTCTTCTAGGTCTGGTGATTCACATCTGTTTTCTGGGTCTTTCCTCCTGACCCTCCTGTTCATGCTCTGGCTCAGCTTGATCATGTCCCTCAGGTGTGGCCTTCTGCTGGAGCTGCACAGGGTGTCACCTCTCCATCCTTCGCCTCCTCCATTAGGACCCTGACAAAGGCAGCATTGAGCTCTGGATCTATGTGTGCTTTTTCCTTCTCTCTGAAAGGAAACATTGAAGACATTAATGACTCAAGGGCCAAGAAAGTGAAGCTCAGAAGATGAAACGTATGGAAATGGTAAGGACCATAGTTTTTCCTGCCCTACTTGCATTATGGCTGATGCCACCTTATTCCTGAGACACTAGCACACACATTGAGGTGACCAAGATGGCATCTCAGATATGTAACATCTTGAGCCCTGCATGGGATTCTATGGTCTAATTGAGGTGAGTGACCCAACCTAGCTCTGTGCTGCAACCTCTGATGTGGCATATTAAAGACCAATCAATTGTTCATGGTCAATGAGTGGATGCCTTTTGGTCCATTAGGAGTGTCACATCTGGTGAACAGGTGACAGGTCTTCATTGATGGAATGTCATATACGATACAGCTGTGCCTCCTTTACTTTTGCCTGCATTCCCAAATTCTAAAAATTCCCTTGTGTTAATCTTGAGATGCAGCAACTGTGATGTGAGGCCACTGAGCTCTGAGTAGCCCTTTAAGAGTGCTAATGAAGCCATTGGCTTTCAGTGGCTTTCATCACAAGCAGGTCTTCCTCCTTTCTTTCTGAGCAGACTCCTGTTCACTCTTGTGGCAACAACAAGTTAGAGGGCGACCCCAGAAAGGCCCACTTGTGTTCTCTCTTTCCCCTTACAGCCATTGCACAGCCTCCCTCCCCTTTGTTCCCCTCGTGTTCACCCTGCCCCCTCACAGCCATTCCACAGCCTTCCTTCCCCATTGCCCACCTTGTGTTCTTTATCCCCGCCCTCACCTCACACCCCATCTTAGGTCGAAGCGCTAGTTTCTGAAAGTGGAGTTCTGTCTGATGACCACCGCACAGTGGCGTCCTTGTGGACAATGGTCTCAGCCACCTGGAGTAGAAGACCCCTGCACTCCTCAACCCTGGCCGCAGTACTGGGCACTAACTGAAAGTGGAGTCCTGCAGGAGTACCACAGCACAGTGATGTTCTTCGGGACAATGTAGGCAAAGAGCAGGAGCAGACCAACCTTACAGCCCCAGCAGTGTGGTGCTCATCTCAACAAGACCGGTGCAGCGCTGTGGCAGGTAGACTATGGATGGAATTTTATGCCAGCAGGATTTTATGGTCCCGCCAAAGTCAATGGACTTTTGAACGGCTCGCCACATTTTATGGCCCCGCCCCCACCGAAACGGGGCCATAAAATTCTGCCCTATGTATGTTGCACTCACTTCGAAGTTACGAGCGAACTGAGGTCCAACTTGTGCACACCAGTCCTTTTCAAACAGGGTTGAGGCCAACGTAATTTCCTGCTGGTGTGACGCAAGATTGGAAGGCGTGACAAGATTCTGCCGAGCAGCTGTTTTAATGAGCATTCATTTGATGTTAATGAATGCAAATGGTATTCACGCCACTAGTCGGTGGGATAACTGACCCGCTATTAACCCGCCATTGGGAGAATTACAAACTGCTTTTACGCCAGCGGATTTCTAACTTTTTGCCTGCCACTGAATTCTCCGTTCCCGCCTGCCGCAAAACCCAGTGTGGGCGTGATGGGGAAATTCCGCCCATTAACTCTGTTTCTCTCCCCACAACTGCGTTGCCAGACCTGCTGAGTGTTTCCAGCATTTTCTGCTTTCCAAGGCCTGCTCATTAGGCTCTCCTAGACCTGGTTTTCCTGAGCTCAGCCAGCACCAGCTGCTTAAAAATAAACTAGTCTTGCTGTTGAGCCTGAAACAGCCTTTAGGCCCTGTATTGCATATGCAAAGGGATTAATTCCTGTTTCAGTTTTTGGGCACGACACACTGATTTTTTTGGGCCATTACTAATATGTCAAGTGGAACATTTCCAACTTCTAATGAGCATACTCTTCTTTCCTGCCATATGGGAGGCTGAGGTGACCATTTAACACTTGAAAAACATGCACTGTGTGCTGAATTTCTAGGCAATTTTGTTTAAGATGATCCATTGATGTGAGGAAACATGATATGTTCTTTATTTTGTATTATTATACAAAGGTAGATTATGCTGATATTAAGTGAGTCTGATAATATGTGCTGTTCTATATGTTCACCTTAATACGAAATAAAATAGTTTATTAATGCACATTTGGCATAATTTCACTAGGTTTTTGCTTTATCTTTTGGAGAGACTGCACAGGCAAAACTACCTGTTTCAAGTTATCAGGGAATAGTACTATTATTAGTATTGTGCAAGTATATGTAGCACAGTCAAAGTCAAATGCCATAAAAATAAGATGCTCTGAACACTTACAGTCATGACAGGCATCACTGAACTTGAGGAGGTATCTACAGTGGACTTAAATTTGAAAAAAGCAGCCACTAGAAAAGCATGGGCATATCCTTCCTCTTTTTCAGAAAATATATCTCTTCAATTTTCTTTTAAGAAAGGAAGATCTGAAATTAGATTCAAACTCAAGGCACGCTATGCTCCAATAAATAAAATATCTATGACCAGGAATTTCATTACTTTGAAAAATGAGTTCACAGGGCTCCTGTAAGAATGTTTTTTTAATACTAAAAGCAAATTGTTGTGCATAGAATACATGGTAGGTTCACATATTGTTATGAATTACAGATTAAAATTTTTGATAAATGAACATTATGTTTTCCCAAGTGTTTCATAGCTTTAATCTTAATCCTTTTAAGGACTGATTTTTTTTTACAGCTTTGAAAATATGATTTTTCGGTCATGTTTTTGTATCAGTTCTAAAATAAATAGCTAGGTGCTACTTCTTAACACAGAAACTAACAGAATGGTATCAGAGAAATTATAAACTCATCATTGAATTTTATTCCTTGATGTACATCAGTTGCCATAAAATGTATCTACCATGAGTTGCTGTTTTGGCTGTTCGTATAAAAGCTGCACCCAAGTAAGGTCATTATTAGGTAGCATGATCCAAATAATGGTAACCACCTTTTTGTTTTCAAATGCTAAAGTGGTCTATCCCACCATTGCTGGCTGTGCGATCAATTGCCTAAGTCTCATGCTCTAGAATTCATGCCTAAACCCTTCACTTATTTCTCCACCTTCAAGACGCTCCTTAGAACCTACCTTGTCACCCCTCCTGGTGTTCCTCCTTTGATTTTGTGTCCTTTTTTTGATTATATCACTTTGAAGCATCTTGGGGAGATCTTCTACACCAGAAGTGCTATATAAATACAAGCTATTGTAATTTATGTATATATTATGTATAAATTGAGCTGGCAGCCAATATAAACAGGGCACATAATTTGCAAGTGCAGCAAGGGAACACAACATTCTATTTTTCATACTCATCTATCATTATGGGTTATAACCCGTTAATGATATGGCAACTGATGTACATCAAGGAATAAAATTCAATGATGAGTTTATAATTTCTCTGATACCATTCTGTTATTTTCTGTGTTAAGAAGTGGCAGCTAGCTATTTATTTTAGAACTGATACAATAACATGACCGAAAAATCATATTTTCAAAGCTGTAAAAAAAAATCAGTCCTCAAAAGGATTAAGATTAAAGCTATGAAATATTTGGGAAAACACAATGTTCATTTATCAAAAATTTTAATCTGTAATTCATAAAAATCAACTATCTTGACCACATGCCCTTGAATTCCCTCCCAAAACTGCTCTGTCACTCTACCTCCCTCTTCTCCTTTATGATCCTCTTTAAAATCCAACTGTTCGACCAGCTCGCCAAATATCTAGCCTTTCTGGCTTGCAGCAATGAACTGTTTGCCTTTGTTTCAAGGGAGCTGGAATATGAAAGGAGAGGAAGCGATAAGAAGCGATGTTTCAGCTGTACAGAGCCATGATCAGACCTCATCTGGAGAACTGCTTTCAAATGTGGTCACTGATTCTCAGGAAAGACAGGCTGGTATTGGAGGGGGTACAGAGAAGGTTCACCAGTAAGATATCAAAGCAGAAAGGGATGTATAAACTTTCTTTGTATTCCCTTGAGTTCAGAAAGTTGAGAGGTGATCTAATCAAAATATTTAAAATGATAAAGGGATTCAAATGGGTAGATACAGTGAAACTATTTCCTCTGTTGCATGAATCCAGAACAAAAGGGCATAATATTCAAATAAGAGCTAGGCTATTTCGGACTAAAATCAAAAAGCATCTTTTATTTTACACAAAGTGTAGAGGAAATCTGGGGCAGAATATTTCCGTCAGCGAGCTGGGGCGGGGCCTGATGCGAAACTGACACGGGATGATGTCGGGGGGAACCCCCAACATCATCCCGCCCCATTTAAATATTCAGGAAGGCAGGCAGACAGTGCGATCAGTTATCCGCCCGCCGACCTGTCAATGGCCAATTGACAGGGTAGTTAAACCAATTAAAGGCCCTGCCCGTCCAACCTTAAGGCTGGTGGGCAGGCCAGGAGCCCCAGCGGGCTTCTGAAAAAACATGAAACCTCATCCACCGGCGTTTTAAAAAAGTTTAATAAAGTTTTTGTGATATTTATTAACAAGTCCCATCTCGTGTGACATTGTCACATGAAGGGGACATGTTAATAATTTTTTTATTTTTCTATTCTTAAAGTTTCAAACGCTGTCAGCGTTCTCCCTGAGGCAGCACTTAGTCTCAGGGAGATGTGCGCTCGTTCGTGCGCATGCGCGAAAGAGCGCACTCTGACAGTTGGGGAATCTCTCCCCCTCCACCGCACAGGAAGCGCATATCAGCTCCTGTTGGATGGCCCGCCCACTTAAAACGACGGCAGGGTCAGTTTTGGCGGCAGCAATCGGCTGCCTGCCCGCTGCCGAGCCGGTGGGTCCTGCCCACCCATCAAGGGCAAAATTCTGCCGCTGGCATTTGCTCCCTGAAAATGCTATGAATGCTGGGTCAATTGAAATCTTCACGACTAAGGTTGACAAGAAATTTGTTGGATAAAGGTATCAAGAAATTATGGAGAAAAGGTTGCTAAACAGAGTTGTGATACAAATCCCCCCATGATCTGACTGTTTGGCACTTATTTGGCAATCAAATAATTGGGGCGGCAGAACATGTTTGAGGGACTCAGTAGTCTACAACTGCTCCTATATTAAAAAATAAAGAAGCAAAGTTTCACTTGTCACAGATAGCTGTTCCAATAATGGTGAATTTTACAAAGAGATCTGGAAAGATCAAGAAACATTACACTTCAAAAAAAAATATAAAGACAAGTTTAATTTTCCTCTACAAAGGAAGTGTGCTGTTTCTGGAACATGTGCGAGGAGTGTTTAGAGGTGTATGATCGGAAGCAACCACATCTGCAACTCGAGGGACTTTGGCTCAAAATTGATGAGCTGATGTCTGACGTGCAAACATTATGATGCATAGAGAGCAAGAGGCCTACCTGGTCATTCACAACCCTTAGGTTAGTTGGTGGTTTAGGTTTGGTTAGCATTAAGGAAAAGGAGGATGTGATCACAAGTCAGACAGCTAAGAGGACCTCGAATGCAGAGGTAGAGGAGCCTCAGCCCTTCCCCTTGTCCAACAGGTACAAGGTACATGCTAAGATAAAAGCAAAAAACTGCGGATGCTGGAAATCCAAAACAAAAATAAAAATACCTGGAAAAACTCAGCAGGTCTGGCAGCATCTGAGGAACAGTTAACATTTCGAGTCCGTATGACTCTTCAACAGAACTAAGTAAAAACAGAAAAGAGGTGAAATATAAGCTGGTTTAAGGTGGGGGGGGAGGTGGGACGGGTAGAGCTGGATAGGGGGCCAGTGATAGGTGGAGATAGCCAAAAGATGTCATAGACAAAAGGACAAAGAGGTGTTGAAGGTGGTGATATTATCTAAGGAATGTGCTAATTAAGGGTAGAAAGCAAGACAAGCAAGGTACAGATAGGCCTAGTGGGGGTGGGATGGGGTGAAGGGAAGGGATCGAAATAGGCTAAAAGGTAGAGATAAAACTACAGCTCCTCACACCCCGCTTCCTGTAAGGACTCCATCCCATTCTCTCAGTTCCTTCGCCTCCGTCGCATCTGGTCTGATGATGCCACTTTCAAAAACAGTTCCTCTGACATGTCTTCCTTCTTCCTTAACCGAGGTTTTCCACCCATGGTGGTTGACAGGGCCCTCAACCGTGTCCAGCCCATCTCCCGCACATCCGCCCTCACACCTTCCTCTCCCTCCCAGAACCATGATAGGGTTCCCCTTGTCCTCACTTATCACCCCACCAGCCTCCGCGTTCAAAGGATCATCCTCCGCTATTTCCGCCAACTCCAGCATGATGCCACCACCAAACACATCTTCCCTTCACCCCCCCGGCGGCATTCCGCAGGAATTGTTCCCTCCAACCCCCTCCCATGGCACCTTCCCATGCAACTGCAGGAGGTGCAACACCTGACCCTTTACTTCCCCTCTCTTCACCATCCAAGGGCCCAAACACTCCTTTCAAGTGAAGCAGCATTTCATTTGCACTTCCCTCAATTTAGTCTACTGCATTCACTGCTCCCAATGCGGTTTCCTCTACACTGGAGAGACCAAACGCAGATTGGGTGACCGCTTTGCAGAACACCTTCGTTCTGTCCGTAAGGATGACCCAGACCTCCCTGTCGCTTGCCATTTCAACACTCCACCCTGCTCTCATGCCCACATGTCCGTCCTTGGTCTGCTGCATTGTTCCAGTGAAGCTCAACGCAAACTGGAGGAACAGCACCTCGTCTTCCGACTAGGCACTTTACAGCCTTCCGGACTTAATACTGAGTTCAACAATTTTAGATCATGAACTCTCTCCTCCATCCCCAACCCCTTTCTGATCCCCCTTTTTTGTCCCAATAATTTATATAGATTTTTCTTTTCCCACCTATTTCCATTATTTTTAAATGTATTTCCATCCATTGTTTTATCTCTACCTTTTAGCCTATTTCAATCCCTTCCCTTCACCCCACCCCCACTAGGGCTATCTGTACCTTACTTGTCCTGCTTTCTACCCTTAATTAGCACATTCCTTAAATAATATCACCACCTTCAACACGTCTTTGTTCTTTTGTCTATGACAACTTTTGGCTATCTCCACCTATCACTGGCCCTCTATCCAGCTCCACCACCCCCCCACCTCCTTAAACCAGCTTATATTTCACCTCTTTTCTATTTTTACTTAGTTCTGTTGAAGAGTCATACGGACTCGAACCGTTAACTGTGTTCCTCTCCGCAGATGCTGCCAGACCTGCTGAGTTTTTCCAGGTATTTTTATTTTTGTTTAGGTACAAGGTACATGCTGCCTGTATGGGTGAGAACAAAGACTGCAGTGTGGGTTGGTAAATTGATGATCATGGTACAGGAGACCATTCAAGCGAAGGAAGCAAAGTAATGGTAGGGAATAGTAAAGTCAAGGGGACAACGTTTCCTCTGAACTGCATGCCTGCGCTGCAAACCAATAGTCTTTGCATTGGGGAAAGAGGAAGCTATTCCATTGGGACAGACTCCAGTTAAACTGGACTGGGATTGGTGTCCTGGTGAATCAAATAACTGAGGCGGTAGATAGGGATTTAAACTAATAAGTTTCGGGGGGTAAGGTTTGGTTAAGGGTAAATTTATAAGACTCTTTCTCTCTCTCTTTCGGCTTTTCCTGCATTACATGTGGTTGCCACAATACTGGTTGATCACCCTTCTCCATCTTCTTTCATAGCGAATGTCATTTTTTTTTTGATTTGGTGGGTGGTTTTACAGCTGGATGCTTTTCCTGTTACTAATCCTCCTCATTTATCTGGGCTGGGGGCTGTCACTGATAGATACTGACTTACCTGCACCAGTGGCTGGGTTCTATGTGGACATCAAGTCCTGGACTGGTCTTGAATTTAGAACATAAGACTAAAGTGAATATCAAAGTTGTAGAGCAAAGTATTGATCTGGTTAAAATCAAGCAGTGTGTCAAGAGCGGGGGTGAAGAGTTTAACAAATGTATTAGGAAATTAGTAACTGAGATCACATCAGGAAAAGATAGTAAAAAAATTAAGTTGCTATATCCGAATGCACAACGCATTTGTTACAAGATGGATAAATCAGTGGCATAAATAGAAATAAATGGGTTTGACCTCTAGAAGCTATTACAGAGGAATAGTTGTAGGTGACCAAGGTTGGGAACTCAATATTCCAGGGTACTTGACTTTTAGGGCTGGATTTTACACTTCCCTGCCTGCGGGTTTGATGGTGGGAAGTGCTCGTAACATTCAGTAGGTGGCCTTTTTGACACATACCTGCCTGCCTCTGACCTGTATGAAATTTTATGGGGGTGGGGGGTGGTGCAGGCATTGGATGCCCCACCCCGCCCCGTCCTTGGGCTTATTGAAGCCCTTAAGTGGTCAATTAATGGCCACTTAAGGACATCAGCCTGCCTCCACTGATATTTTCCTTTGGCTGTGGGAGGCCCATGCCTGAGGAAAGCCTGGCTGCTTTAGCTGTGTGAGCTGATATCAGCCAAGTCGGAGGGGTGGGGGGGAGGACGGGGGGTGCAGTGGTGGCGGGAAACCTGCTTTGTGGGTCCCAATGTTCATTGGAGGCAACCCTCACACCATCCCCACCCCCCGATCACACACAAACAAGATCATTCTTTCCCCTTTACTTTCCTCTCCTCGGCTCTCAAAACCAACCCGTAATACTCTTGACCTGCTTCTCACCCCTCACTGGGGCATGCCAGCCTGGCCCTGCTGAAATCTCCCTCACTTAACTTGGTGTCTGGCTCTAACAACGATCTCCAATGGGGACAGCCTGTAGTCCCAGCAGTGGTCACTGCTCCCCCGATGCTGCTGGGACCACAAAGTTAACGGCCATCCAATTTTCTAGCAGCTCTCTGAGGCTGGATTTCCTGTCTCTAAGGGGCAGAAATTCCACCTCCAGTCAATTGTCTATTAAATGACAGCGGGGAAGTTGCTCTTCCTCTGCGCAACCTCCCCACTGACTTTTTAGCTGGAAGTTCGGGTGGGGGAGGAGAAGGGGGGCATGGTGGCGGGTGCCAAGTACCACATCACCTGTAAAATCCAGATATTATAAAAGATAAGTGAAATTTAAAATGGTGGTGGGAGTGGGGGATAAGGGAGGGTGGTAGGCCTTGATAATGAAGGATGAGATTAGAAACAATAGTGAGAAATGATCTTAGCCCAGAAAATCACAAAGTAGATTCAGTATGGGGTGGAGCAAAGAAATAACAAAGGGCAGAAAACACTGGTTGGAGTATTTCAAGTACTTCATAGACCACCTAACAATAGTGGTGGACAGAATATAAATCAGGAAATTAAAGGAGCATATAACTAGGGTAATGCAATAATCATAGGTGACCTGAATTTTCATACAGGCAAAGCAAATTGACAAAACTAGTTTGGATCATGAATTCATGAAATGCGTTCAAGACAGTTTTCTAGAAGAATACATCAAGGGATCAACTAGGGAACAAGCTATTTTAGATCTAGAATTGTGTAATGAGAAGGAGTTAATTGTGTCATGAAGCTATTAATGCATGTAATGTTATTGGAAATGTTTTTTCTTAAATAGAGGTTTAGTCTGTGGGTGTTTCTGTGTGTGTCTTCATTGGATTAAAGCCAGCTAGTCTGGGTGCTTTGTTGTACAGTAGTTTTGAAATGTTGAGGTACATTGAGGTAGAGGTACATTTGCATTTTGCTGAATAGAGCATTCAGGATTGGGAGTGAAATCTTGCACCTAAATAGGAGACACCAAGCAATATGTTTATGTTACTAATAAAATTGGTACTTTGAAAGGGGTTCACAGGGCCTGGTGATACAATGAGAATTTACATTCAAAGAGAAATGTTGGGTCTACCTGAAAGCAGTTTTGTGTGTGCCGAGCAGAGGCATGTAACATCAAAGCAGCTGTAAGCCTACAACTGCCTGCAAAGGAACCAAATTGAAAGGAACCTCATTTTGAATTTGAAAGGTGAAAAAGCTTTGCCTGGTGTCTGGTTAAGTCCATTGGTTATTGTTGCCTTAGCAGAGATTAATTTGGGAATTTGTTAAAAGTTATGATAGCAGTAAAACATGTGTATATGTTTAATTTGTTGTAAATTAATAAAGGCCTCGTTTAGTTTGATATAAAATGTCTCAAGAACTGGTAGTCTTATTCCTGAATTTATAGCTGCATCTCAAACATCCCAATTGAAAATATAGGTTATGACAGTTGTTTAAACTTTCTCTCTGGGATTTTAAATAACAGCCTTTACCAACTGCTGTGGCATAACAATTGGGGATCTTGCGGCATAAAAAAATTATAATTCCTTGATTGGTTTGGAATTGGTGAATCTTAAGGCTACAAGTATGAGAAGCACTTCGAATTCAAGAGTTGGTGGGGTTTTTTAGAAGTGGTGAGACTGCAAGATGGCTTTGGCAATTGCTAAGACTTGTCTGGGAATAGGAGATATAACTCTGATTGGGTTGGAAAAAATGATCAAAAGTAAGTTAACGGAATTGGCAGATAATTTAATATTGGGGTTACCTGAGGGTGCTAAGAAATCAGATATAATTAAAAGTATAGCACAGCATCTACAGTTGGAAGTGAAATCTGACACTAGTGAGTCACAGCTGGAGGCAGTGAGACTTCAGTTACAAATGAAGACGCTTGAATTTAAACAAGCAAAGAAACTGAAAAAGCTTGAATTAGAAGTAAAGGACAGAGAAATGGCTTTTAAAAGGGAACAAGTAGAAAGGCAGGAGAGAGAAAGGAAAAAGGAAATTGTGAAGATAGAGAAGGAAGAAAGAGAAAAAGAGAGAGAGAATTCCAACTGAAAATGTTGGCAGTTAAGAAAGAGACACCAATAGGTGAGGAAGGACTTATCTCCAGAGTAGAACCCAGTGGGGAGATGCTTAAGTTTGTATAAGCTCTTCCAAAGTTTGAGGAAAAAGATATTGAAGCATTCTTTATTTCATTTGAGAGGCTAGCTAAACAGTGAAATGGCCACAGGAAAACTGGATGTTATTATTATGGTCTAAGTTAGTGGGCAGGGCGCATGAGGTATATGCTCCGGTGTCAGAAGAAATGTTGGTGAATTATGATGTGGTGAAAAAGGCTATTTTGAGTGCATATGGGTTGGTTCCTGAGGCATACAGGCAGAAATTTAGGCATATAACAAAACAGCCTGGGCAAACTTATATCGAGTTTGAAAGAGTAAAACAAAGCAATCTTGACCGGTGGATATGGGTGTTAGAAATAGAACCCACGTAGGCAGCTCTTAGGGGGGTAATTCTTTTGGAAGAATTCAAAGATTCAATCTCTTCGGTAGCAAGAACTCATGTGGAGGAACAGAGGGTTGATTCTGTAAGGTAAGCAGCAGAGATTGCTGATGGCTATGAGTTAGTTCATAGAGCTAAACCCTTTTTTTGTCACCCTTTCAAATTGGAAAAGGATAAAAAGTGGGAAAGTGAAAGGAAGCTAAGTAGTCAGGGAAGAGAAGTTCCCAGGAAGTTTTTTCTCAGAATAAAAAAGGTGCTGAAGGTAGAATTGACATTCAAAAATTGAGGTGTTTTCATTGTAATAAAGGGCAGAATTTTCCGTTTGACGTGCGGGAGAGGGGGGGCAGGACCCGCACGCCAACGCATAAAATGACGCGGGGTGACGTCACCGCGCCCCATTGTGATATTTCTGTGGGCGGGCACATGACCATCTCCATTGCGCGCCTGCTATTAATTAATGGGCCACTTAAGGCCCTTGAGGCTCCAATTGACGGGGATTTTGCGGCGCCCGTGCGATCTTCGACTCGTCGCACGGGCACAACAGGGCGGGCAGGTAGCAGAAATTTGTATGAACCTCATCCACGAGTGGGACAAGAGGGCTCAGTGGGATCACGATTCTACAGGTTTAAAACGTACTGTACAAAAGTTACTGAAACTTGCCTGTGTGAGCTGGAAAAGTCCAAAATGCATACCAGCTTCAGGTCAGCACTTTGCAGTGAAGATTTGTTTTGGGGCCTGTAGGTTTCAGGAAGCCTCCCTGAGCCTGGGAATGGGAGGTGATCTCTCCACTGGAGGCACCTCCTCTGAGGAGGAAGGGACAGCTAGAACAGGGAGGAGGCCAGGAGTGCACATTCAGCCTCCAGGGGAGGCACCTTTGGGAGGACAGGCACAAGGGGTGCAGGGCCAAGTGCTGTCCTAGGTGGAAGGGGCCGCAGAAGACGCCACTATCCCGTTGCTAGAGTATACAGGCGGTGAAGCAGCTACTTCAATATATCTGAGTTGCAGTGCCGAAGGAGGTGCTGTCTGTCAAGGGGTACAGTAAACACTAACTGTCAGATGATTGGGCCTGAGACCTCAGCTAACTGTATGGGTGGACACCTCATGCCCGTGGCTTTGAAGGTCACAGCTGCCCTTAACTTCTGTGCCTCCAGCTCTTCCCAGGGTTGGTGGGTGATCTTTGTGGTGTCTCCCAATCAGCTGACCACACTTGCGTCAAGCCGGTCACCAAATGCTCTGTTCAGGCAGGCATTGACCTTCATCCACTACCGTTGGGACCAGGCAAGCCAGACACAGCGAGCCAGAGGCTTCACGGCCATTGCTGGCTTCCCCCACGTCCAGGGTGCAATAGACTGTACACATGTGGCCATCAAGGCGCCAGCACGTGAGCCCAGTTCCTTCGTCAACAGGAAGGGCTTCCACTCCATGAACGTGCAGATAGTGTGTGATCACAGGATGCAGATTCTGCAAGTCCGCGCAAGGTACCCAGGCAGCTCCCACGACGCCTACATCCTCAGACACTCCCAGGTTCCAGGGCTCTTCAGTGCTCCGGCTCGGCTGGATGGATGGCTGCTGGGTGACAAGGGCTAACCCCTCAGAAGGTGGCTCATGACGCCTCTCCGTCATCCAAGAACAGAAGCTGAGCAGCGGTACAATAGGAGCCACGCCTCCACAAGGGCTGTGGTAGAGAGAACCATAGATATTTGCAAAATATGCTTCTGATGCCTGGACCATTCAGGTGGCGCACTCCAATAGCCCCCAGATCGAGTGTCCCTGATAGTGGTTGCATGCTACGCTCTCCACAACCTTGCGCTGCAAAGGGGCGATGCTGCGGACGAAGAAGATGTTGACGCAGTGGCTGAGGCTGAACATGATGAGTCCAGCAGTGAGTCCGAGGATAACCACGCACATGGAAATGCTGAGGGGGCAGACGCTGACCCGGGCATACTCCAGGGAGGCAGGGACACCGGGGATGCTCTAATCCAAGGAACCTTTGGCTAACACAGCACATATGGACCTCCAACACAAGCCTGAGCTGCAGTCTCCATACTCGATACATTAGTGCCAAATCTGTCAGGAAAGGAGCATTGACGATGGGCCCAGTCAATAAATGTCAATGACAAACAAATCACTCAAAACATCTCAGGAATCCATCCACCTGCCCAAGAAAAGGGGCACCCCCAGTCTTGTTAGGCGATCTTAATTTAATGCTTTCACAAAAGTCTCTTAATATAACACAAATAAAATGGTGTCGCATTGCAAACACAATCAAAAGGAACTCATAGCGGGGGCCAACAAAAAACCACCAGTGATGAACCCGGGGTGTGCCTAAGATTCCTTAATTTTATGTTTGTGGGTGCTACGTCTTTGTGGTGCCCCCTCACTGGCACTGGCATTTGAGACAGCCTGCTCTCTCTGTTGTCCTGTTGGCCTTGATGACGTTGGCGGATGTCCTCTGGCCTCTGGAGCCTGTGCTGGCCCTGCCTGGGAGGGAGCTGCCAGCTCCGCAGCTGGCATCTCCCAAGTCGTCGCAGCCTCATTGGGTGCCGCGGTCACTTGCAGAGGGGCGGAAGAGCTGCCGGCCTCATCCGGAGCATCCTGAGAGGCACCAGCAGAGACAACAGGCAGCTGCTCCACCAATGTGAGGTCTGTACGGCCCTCCCTGCTCACCGCAGATGGATGGGCACCAAGGTGGGATACCTGGTGCCCAAACCACCGCCCACACGGCTTGCAGGTCTGAGCGTAACACCAGGAACCCCTGATTCTGTCCCTGGAGCTGCCTCTCCATGACAGTCGCCACTCTCTCCATGGAGGAAGCTTGTTGCTCATGCCTGAGGCTCAATGCATTGGCTACGGTCCGCATAGACTCCTCCGCCACTGACACCAAGCCAGGCGCAGCCTCATGTATCTCCACCAGATGGTCCCGCATACCCGGCCGCATCTCATGAGTTGGCTGCATCGCAGACGACTCCAGAGGCTCATCATCAGCCACGGATTGAGCATGTGCCTGGGCCCCTGCAGTCCTCCAACTGCTGGCGCCATGAGCACTCTGTCTCCGCCAGTTCCTCCAGTGAAGTGTCCTCATCGCTGTGCCCCGGGACACTAGCCGAAGATCTGCTACCCACCGGGGTGCCAGTATCTGCGCTGGTGCCTGCCTGGCAGAGATGGCTTGACGCTGGTGATGTTGACACTTCATGGCCCTCAGGTGTCAGAGGGGACCCCTGCTGCTCCGGGTCCCGGCCCTGCACCGCTGATGCTGAAAGGAAGAGTAAGGAAATTCGATCAGTTAGCGTGTGGAAAATGTCAATATACATGCCTGTCCCCTGGATCATCATGCGCTCATCGTTCCACACACAATGGGCAAGCCATGTTGGTAACGTCACTCACTCAACAATCAGCACTGCCATGGCTGTTGGAAGACTACTGGCCACACATACCTGCCCGTGGAACCCCAGCCTCTCCGGCTCCGGTGGACCTGGGCGCATGGCGCTTCTCCAGGTCGAGGGCCTCCTGCTCGAAGCGGCTAAGCAGCACTACCTGGTCTGGCCCACCGCCAGTCCTCACCCGCAATCCTTTAAGATTTCTGGACAAATTTCAAGACAAAAATGCAAGACTTTTCAGATGGAGTTTATTATTACAACTATTTAATCTATGGATTATACATATTGCTGGAAGAGGGAATCTGTTTGGAGATGCGTTATCAAGAGTTTGAAACTTAAAGGAAAGTTGAACATTTTTAAAAACCTGGACACTGAACCGGACTGATTTCTGTTGATACCAAGAACTTGTGTATATATATTGTTATGTTATTGCATCCATCTGGTAATCTAATAGTGTAATAAGTATAGGAGATAGTGTGAGATGGGTTATTAAAAAAAAGAAGCCGTCTTTTAGAATTATGACAGTTCATTTTTCGATAGGAAGGGGATGTCATGAAGCTATTAAAGTATGTAATGTTATTGGAATTTTTTTTAAATAGAGGTTTAATCTGTGGGTGTTTCTATGTGTGTCTTCACTGGATTAAAGCCAACTAGTTTGGGTGCTTTGATGTATAGTAGTTTTGAGATGTAAACAGAGGTAGAGGTACATTTGCATTTTGTTGAATAGAGCATTCAGGATTGGGAGTGAAATCTTGCACCTACCTAGGAGACACCAAGCAGTATGTTTATATTACTAATAAAATTGTTGCTATGAAAGGAGTTCAAAGGGCCTGGTGATACAATGAGCATTTACATTCAAAGAGAAATGTTGGGTATACCTGAAAGCAGTTTTGTGTGTGCCGAGCAGAGGCATGTAACATCAAAGCAGCTGTAAGCCTACAGCTGTCTGCAAAGGAACTAAATTGAAAGGAACCTCATTTTGAATTCATAAGGTGAAAAAGCTTTGCCTGGTGTCTGGTTAAGTCTATTAGTTATTGTTGCCTTAGTGGAGGTTAATTTGGGAATTTGTTAAAATTTACAATAGTAGTAATTTGTAGCCGTGTGTCTATGTTTAATCTGTTGTAAATTAATAAAGGTCCCATTTAATTTGATATAAAACCTCTCGAGAGCTGGTGGTCTTATTCCTGAATTTAGAGCTGCATCTCAAACATCCCAATTGAAAATATAGGTTATGACAGTTGTTTAAAGTTTCCCTCTGTGATTTTAAATAACAGCCTTTACCAACTGCTGTGTCATAACAATTGGTAATCACATACTAAGGGAACCTCTGGGAAGGAGTGATCATAATATGATAGAATTTCATAATGAGTTTGATTGTATCATACACAAAATGAATCTGGAGTATTGAACTTAAATAAAGCAATTACATAGGTATAAATGGCAAGTTGGCTAAGATAGTTTGGGAAATTAGATAAAAAGGTATCAAGGGAGATGAGCAATTGTGAACATGAAAAAAAAAATCATAATTCTCAACAAATCCTTTCTTTTAATTCATTAACAGCATGTGAGCATCAATGGCATGGTTAGCATTTATCATCTATCCCTATTCAACTGAGTTGTATGCTATTAAGAAAGAAAGTGGTATGTCAGCCTTTATTGCAAGGGGTTTAGGGTATAGGAGTAAGATGCCACAAAATTTGGCTCTGTAGCACCTTGTTTACAGCATCGTAGCTGCCATTTTGCCTCTAAAAAGATGTCTGAAGCATGCACAGATAATTCTAGTACTAGTCAGGCCGTACAACAGTTTGGTGACGGCATTAGTGTCCACTGAGAGTAGATTGTTGCATTAATCAGTGCTGCCATTTTGTAGCTTAACCTTGCCTGGCTGAAAATGTGTTCAGCAACAGGAATGGCTCCCCCCACCACTATTTCCCATCCCCCCCCCCCGCCCCCCCACCACCACCACCACCCTGCCCAGCCCCACTGGCACATTTTAAAAGGATCATCCATTACTTGCGGGTTAGCTGATTGATTTTTACTGGCTCTTGCTGTGATTGTAGAATTGTTGGCTGGTTTCCAGATTTGTTGAAAGTTGCTGAAATCTACAGTGAGGAGGTGTTCCACGTGCTTTGTCCTTACTGCAAGGATTCTGCACAATCCGTTTGCTCCCAGACTTGGGTGCAGTTGTTTGCATTCTCCTTGGACTTTAACATGACAGGCAGAATGAGCAGGTGACACAAAACAGAACATGTTGCTGGAAGAGGTAGGAGGAGAAGGGGGAGAAGGGCTCTCAGCAGGAAGCCATATCCTCCCAGGATGTTCAGGGAATAATTCTCCTACCTGAACCTCAGTGAGGAATAGTGTGTTAGATGTCTCTGATTCATTGAGGAGGATCTTGCTAAAACCTGCCACCTGCAAAAACTGCAGCCTCAGAGCAGGCTGGGGATGGTACGACCAGTAGCTGTGAAGGTAAACGTGACCATGAGCTTTTAGGCATCGTTCTTTCTAGGTTGGAGCATATTTGCAACACTTCCCAGTTTGCTGCCACTGTTGCATAAAGCGGTCACTGTGGCTCTGTATTATCGGAGAGCTGAACTCATTTCTCTCTCGTCAAAGAAAAACAGGGGAACCGAGCATGAAGATTGCAGGATGCTATTAACTGTACACATGTTGCTTTGCAGGTGCCAAATGTGAAATCTAAGATAAATAACAAGTGTTTTCACTCCCTCAACATCCAGCTGATGTGTAATCATTCACAGTATATCATGCAATTCAATGCCCTGTATCCTGGTAGCAGTCAGGATACAGTCATATGCTGTGCCATCTACATTTGATCCACCACAACAAAGCAGACGGAGGCTACCAGATGACATGGGCTATCTGCTGGTCAGATGCCTTATGACTCTGGTGAACAATTCACACACACATTGGCAACATGTATATAGTGAATGCTAAAGAGGGGAGGAGGGAACCAAAACAGCCCCTTTCAGGCTCATCCAACTGTGGTACCAGTGAATGCAACCTGAATTCCCCAATCACCAAAAACTCCACATCTTACCGCCTCTCTGTTATTAACCATCACAGTGACCTCTTGGCCACAATGTTGAAATAAAAGCCAGCACAAAAAAAAAATTCCAAACCAAATCTACAAAGCAAACCATCCCATATTGCATAAAGATGTCAATTAATCACCCTTGTGCATTCCCTTAGTACTGATCTTCCATGTGTCTTTGCCTGTCCTTGTGCTCTTATGCAGTGCAATCCCAGTTACTGCAATATGGTTGCTTGACAACTGCTGATTTCAGCAGGGGAGACAGCTGATGGCCTTTCAGGATGACCTTGAGCAGCTCTGGCTCTTGAAGGTTTGCCTTCAGACTGCACCATCTCAGGGCGAATGCTGTCATCTTGAGAGAGGACAGGAAGTTTGTGCTCCACAGAGCCACTGCCACTCCCTCAGGGTCACATCTCAGTAATCCTCCTAATCTGTTGGAGGACAGATTGCTGGACTGCTGTGACATTCTGCAAGCTCCTCTGAACACTGGTATCCACAGCCAAGCTGGAAACAGCCTGAGTTTCCATGGCAGCAAGCTGAGCCTACATGATTTCAATCTGTGTCTCTGTTATAGCACCATACATTGGGTGGCTCCTGCTTGTGTTACAATGGAAACTGGGACATCGGCCATCAGATCCTGCATCATAGTGGAGTCTGCAAGTGTCCACATGGATTTGGCCACCACTTACATGCTAGAAAAATGGGCTTTAAGATCTTTGCAAAGCCCTGTGATAAGTTGTCGCCAAACGTCTATGCTCCTTGACATTGACTGTAGAATTTCTTGCAGGCCTTCCAATTCATCGAGCATTTCTGTGTACATACTTTTCAGCCTTTTTTCTGTAGGCCGCTCCATCAAAATGCTTATCTAAGTTCTTTGTAGCAGAACTAGTGTGCAATCTTGTCCTCCAGCTAGCTGGCACCTCTCCTATCCTTGCCTCTTGCTCCAGGTACAGACCACGCTCACTCATGCTCAGTGCCTCACCACATGCAACTTCCACCTCAAAACTCTCTAAAAGACAAATAGTGTTTGTATTTGAGCTGACAGCAGTGAGTGTGAGAACAAATGATGATGATGTTTCTTCATTGTTTTCCAGCTCTTCCTCCCCCACCATGGCCTGGCCATGTTCCTGGGTATCTGAACAAAGACACAAGGATAGGGTTGTGATGAGTGGGGGAGAGGAAAGCACGAGGTGCATGCTTATACCATTTGCAGTTTGTAAACCAGAAGAGGGGGACATGAGATGTGAAAAGGAGAATTAGGCATGAGGATATCCTCATTGTCAATGGTTTCAGCACCAACGCTGGTAACGCCGTAGTGATGACGAGGATCATCTCCTTAATGGAGCTGAGGACATACAGCCATACGAGATCCCTGCTGGTTAGATGCTGCTACTGCCTGTGGTATGTGTCACCTTGTTCTGCAAGTGCTTGATGGGGATAGATTCAGAAAGGCTGTTTCCCCTGGGTGTTGAGTCCAAGACTAGTGCTCATATTCTCAGGATAAGGGATTGACTATTTAGGACTGAGATGACGAGAAAATTCGTCACATATAGGTCTGTGAATCTTTGGAATTTTCTACCCAGAGAAATTATGGCTGAGATGATAGATTTTTGGAGAAAATAAAATGAGAATAGGACTCAAAATGGAGTTGAGGTTGAAGATGGCCTACTCCTGCTCCCACTTCTCTTGTTCTCTTACATATAAATTAGTCTCAGCAAGCTAGGCCCCTTGCTGTTCTGACTGAGTCATAAGTGAGTGACTAATATAACAACTTCTGACCAACATACTAGTAGGGGGTGGGGTGACCACAACTTGGTAACATCCCAACCTATAAGCGGTTACATTTTTCAATCAGCACAAATAATTTTTTTATCCTTGGGCTCAGTTCATGCATTTGCAGAAACCAAATCTTGGCTGTAAGCAGGGAGTCTGATCCAGTATACTTGGTGCAACCACTAGAACTCGGTAACATAAAAACAAAATACTGTGGATGCTGGATGTCTGAAATAAAACAGAAAATGCTGGAAAAACTCAGCAGGTTTGGCACCATCTGTGGAGTGAAGAACAGAGTTAACGTTTCGAGTCCGTGTGACTCTTCTTCAGAACTGGACTAGGGCTCGGTAACTGTTTATTTGAAATCTAGCCACCCACACAAAGCAGTTCTGAGTAACTTTTATCAACTGCTCACTTTGTAAACCTAGTTTGGCTTTGGAAAGTAGTTTGTGTGAAGTATATGAAACACCCGAACGTGAGATAAGCTGTCATTTAGACACATCTTCCGGTCTGACCTACCCACTATTTGCAATAAGCCGGTTGCAAGTGTTCACATTCATCCCATGGAGCTTTTAAGCTGAAATGTTTCTTTTCAGATTCGTTTTTTTTGTTGGGGGGGGGGGGGTAATTTTCCGTCCTTGTTTTGAAATAGATTATAACGTGAAAACATTATCCAGCCACTTGTCCCTGTCGAGTTCCAGGAATAAAAACGTCCAGAAATGCCTGTGTGCAGGACTTCCCCATACAATCAGCAGCCATTCCCCTAGCAAGGTGGAAAAGCAGGAAAATCACTGTGACCCAATCCCTCCCAACTCATGTGACCAAGCAGCTGACCTTTTTTTTTTGGAGTGATCATATGACACATGGTTTCTGCAGCTCTCAGTGAAGTTAACGTGGGAGCTTCTCTTAGGGGAGTCCCTGTCTCTGACCCTGCTCTCTCTCTTTGATCCTCCACCCTAGCGATGGCCGGCTTTGTGTGTGCTTTGTCCCTGTTCTGTGCACTCAGCCTGGGCATGGCTCTGGCCGATACTCCGGCGAACTGCACTTACCAGGATTTGAAGGGGACCTGGGTGTTCCAGGTTGGGCTGGAAGGACAGAACAAAAATGTTAACTGCACTAACATGGGTAAGTGAAGGAGCTATCTCTCTCTGTCCCTCCACTTTAACGGTCTAATGTTCTCATCTACCGAGGTTTTACTTTGAATGAAGTAAAATAGATTTTATTAATAGGTAGTCAGGTCATCATGTTTGCAGCAAAGTTTAAACCTTTTTTTCTCAGCGATGACAAGTTACTAAACTTCAGGGAGTGTTTTTGTGGAACACGCCAATGTCTTTGCTTTTAATAAAATAAACTCTTGAACTTTTTATAAGCTGCAGGTTTAAATATAGACATAGATTTCGCTTTGCTCTGCGGGCGGAAGGACTGAAAACCTTTCTGGAAAGTGTTGGCAGAAAACGAAGACCTAAGAATACGAGGCAAAGTTTGCGAAACGTTGGCGATTTGCCAGCACATGCTTTGTGCTGCTTCCGAAGTCGAATTTCATTCCCGCAAAGGAAGTTAGGGCAGGCTAGAAACCGAAACTGAGGAACAAACTAGGGCGGAAACCAGAATCAAAATGGGTAAAAGTTCAGCTTCTAACAGCTTCTGTCAGGAGACCCTGACTCCGCAATTCCGCAGAAGTGTTTTTCAAAAAAATTTTTGTTACCGCTTACAAAAGAATGAACTATTGGCTTTCAAGATACTGTTATGATTTCTGTAGAGACTGATAACTTATATAGCGATTTGAATTCCCAGTGACTTGGCTCAAAAGACTTGCAACAAATGTTATGTTTTAAGGCTTTTGCCACAACAAACACAACTAATACACTAAACTACAGAATTGAGTCCCTTCCCACCTACATCCGTGATTCCTCTGACACCTTACGTCACAGCAGCAACCGCTTTCTCTTCACCATGGATGTCCAATCCCTCTACACCTCCATCCCCCACCAGGATGGTCTGAGGGCCCTTAGCTTCTTCCTTGAACAGAGGCCCGAACAATCCCCATCCACCACTACTCTCCTCCGTCTAGCTGAACTTGTTCTCACACTGAACAATTTCTCCTTAAACTCCTCTCACTTCCTCCAAATAAAAGGTGTGACTATGGGTACCCGCATGGGCCCCAGCTATGCCTGTCTCTTTATGGGGTATGTGGAACATTCCTTGTTCCAGTCCTACTCTGGCCCCCTCCCACAACTCTTTCTCCGGTACATCGATGATTACTTCATGCTCTCGTCGGGACCTGGAAAAATTTATTAATTTTGCTTCCAATCTCCACCCCTCCATCATTTTCACATGGTCCGTCTCTGACACTTCTCTTCCCTTCTTTGACCTCTCTGTCTCAATTTCTGATGATAGACTGTCCACCAATATCCATTACAAACCTACCGACTCCCACAGCTACCTCGACTACAGCTCCTCACACCACGGTTCCTGTAAGGACTCCATCCCATTCTCTCAGTTCCTTCGCCTCCGTCGCATCTGTTCTGATGACGCTACCTTCAAAAACAGCTCCTCTGACATGTCCTCCTTCTTCCTTAACCGAGGTTTTCCACCCACGGTCGTTGACAGGGCCCTCAACCGTGTCCGGCCCATCTCCTGCGCATCCACCCTCACGCCTTCTCCTCCCTCTCAGAAACATGATAGGGTCCCCCTTATCCTCACTTATCACCCCACCAGACTCCGCATTCAAAGGATCATCCTCCTCCATTTCCGCCAACTCCAGCATGATGCCACCACCAAACACATCTTCCCTTCACCCCCCCTGGCGGCATTCCGTAGGGATCGTTCCCTCCGGGACACCCTGGTCCTCAACCCCCACCTATGGCACCTCCCCATGCCCACGCAGAAGATGCAACACCTGCCCCTTCACTTCCTCTCTCCTCACCGTCCAAGGGCCCAAACACTCCTTTCAACTGAAGCAGCATTTCACTTGCATTTCCCCTAACTTAGTCTACTGCATTCGTTGCTCCCAATGCGGTCTCCTCTACATTGGAGAGACCAAACACAAACTGGGCGACCGCTTTGCAGAACACCTGCGGTCTGTCCGCAAGAAAGACCCAAACCTGCCTGTCGCTTGCCATTTTAACACTCCACCCTGCTCTCTTGCCCACATGTCTGTCCTTGGCTTGCTGCATTGTTCCAGTGAAGCTCAACGCAAACTGGAGGAACAGCACCTCATCTTCCGAACAGGCACTTTACAGCCTTCTGGGCTGAGTATTGAATTCAACAACTTTAGATCTTAAACTCCCCCTCCCCCCATCCCCACCCCGTTTCCTCCCCCTCCCTTTTGTTTTTTTTTTCAATAATTTATATAGATTTTTCTTTTCCCACCTATTTCCATTATTTTTAAATCTACAACTAATATCTTGTCAGTCTTTCCACCCCACCCCCACTAGAGCTGTACCTTGAGTGTCCTGCCATCCATTCTTAATTAGCACTTCTCTTAGATAATATCACCACCTTCAACACTTCTTTGATCCTTTTGTCTGTGACATCTTTTGATTATCTGCTCCTATCACTGCTTGCTTGTCCCTACAACCACCCCACCCTCAACTTCTCTCCCCCCGCCCCCCACCTTAAACCAGCTTATATTTCACCCCTCTCCTAACTATACTTCAGTTCTGTTGAAGGGTCATGTGGACCCAAAACGTCGACTCTTTTCTTCTCCACCGATGCTGCCAGACCTGCTGAGTTTTTCCAGGTAATTCTGTTTTTGTTTTGGATTTCCAGCATCCGCAGTAGTTTTTTGTTTTTATACAGAAATGAATTCCCTGCTTTAACTTTCTAACACAACTGAAAACCCCATGATGAATTTAAGCATTACACAGCCCTTGCTACATAATTGTAATCTTTACAGGAATCAGTCCAAGTTACTCCCAGCTTCTGACAAGCTTGCTTCTCCCCATTTCAGAGTTATAAGGTCTAGTGTCTGTCGAATGGCGTTTCCCTCAGTCTTCTGGGAGCCCCTCTACTTACTTCCAGTAGTGAGGTCCACACCAGCAACAACAACTCCCAGCAGTGCCAGGGTGAACCTTCCAGTGCCTTTAAATCTCTACTGGTTCTATCTCTTTGACTTGAGAATGAGCTACCACTTGCATACTGCCTGGTGGCTAACAGAGAACAACCTGTTTGCCTTCTGTACGCAGCAGATACTGTTCTGTTGTGGCTTGTGCTCCTATGCTCTTTGACCATGGTGTCTGAATCCGACTGCCTGAGAGTCTGTAAGGCTGCCCATAGCTAAGCCAGCTGCTCCTTCATTGTGCCCAGGTCTGAAAGCTGGCACTTGGGTTTCAATAGTTCTTGACCTGGGCCCCTGATCTCCATATCACAGGCCTATCATCATACAGAATTAGTAGGAGATCACCCCTCTCATTACTCTTTCTTCTACTGTGAATTAAAGAGACAGTTTAAAACATAACGATCTTATAAAACCTTGTACTTGTAACAACATGTAATTTTTTTGCAAAAGTGACACTTTTAAACTGGTGTGTGTACATCTTTTAATTTGTGTAACCTATTATTTTTTCTGAAAGGCCCTCCTGTAAAAAGTGTGACTGTACATCTCCGTAAACTTGATGTTGCTGAAGATGATTTTGGGAATGTTGGTTTCTTCACTTTAATTTACAACCAAGGATTTGAAGTAGTCCTTGGTGATTACAAATGGTTTGCTTTTTTTAAGGTGAGTCTTGATTTTTATCTATAAATACAGCTAAATATTGGGTGTCAATATTCAGCGTTAGCCACCTTGCCTCTGTCAGCAGGCCATGGCTTCAAGATTTGAGTACATAATCTAGGCTGACACTTGAGGGAGGAAATGCTGCAGCATTTGAGATGCTGCCTTTTGGTTAAATTGTTAAACTGAGTCACCCTTGGGTGGGTGTAAAGAATCCCAAAGCTGTATGTGGAGAACAGGGGTGTTCTCCTGTGGCTTTCAATCATCTTATTGGAGGCAGTACAGTGAAGATTCACTAGATTGGTCCTTGGGATGCGAGTGTTGTCCTATGTTGAGAGACTGAGTTAAATTGGGTCCATATTCTTTGGAATTTAGAAGAATAAGAGGTGACTTTATTGAAACATTCAAGATTATGAAGGGACTTGACAAGGTAGATACTGAGACATTTTTCCCCTGGCTGGGGAATTTAGAACAAAGTGGCACAGTTTCAGGATAACAGGCTGATCATTTAGGACTGAGGTGAGGAGAAATTTCTTCACCCAGAGCGTTGTGAATCTTTGCAATTCTCTACCCCAGAAGGTTGTTGACACTCCAATTTATATTTAAGGCTGCGGTAGACTGATTTTTGGGGTCTCAGTGGATCAAGGGATATGGTAAGTGGTTGGGGAAAGTAGAGGAGTTGAAGACAAAAATCAACCATGATCATATCAAATGGTGGAGTAGGCTTGCTGTGCTGTATGGTGTACTCCTCCTATTTCTTACATTCTTATATAGCTTGGGGTAATTTTCAGAGCACTTGGTTATGATGGAGAGCCTCACCAAGCTTTACTGTATTCTGGAAAATTGTAGGTGCACTCCTATTACTTTTTTGATGTGCACTGTCAGCAAATGAGGTTTCATGTCCCAGTGCATACTTAGAAAATGGGCCCTTAAAAGATTGCTTGGCATGAGTTGTGAAAGAACAAGTTTTCTTAGTCTCCTGGTCAACCTTATTTCCTGAATCAATGCTGCTAAAAATAAAGGGGAACTGGCCACTTGTCACTGCTTTGGTGCTGGCACATAATGGCTGGCAAGTTGACCTTCATTTAATGTTGGCTCGATTTTGTATGCACGGGTGAATTCTGAAACAGTAACAAAGGCAATTTGGGCTCCATGGCCATGACACCAAGCAATGCTGTAATGGTAAAGAGGATGACGATGATGATGATGATGATGAAATTGTCCCACATTGAAGTTTTGGATCCTATGAGGGGTGAAATCAACTTTGAGTAGTGTTGGTTGCTGTGTTCACAAACCAATGCCCAAATTCAAGATTAGTTGTGGAGAGTGTATATTTATTGTGGTTCAGGTGTCAGCTCAGGTACTGCCTAAGGCTATCTGTCTAGTGTAGTGTATAGGGCCCTTCACTGTCCACCAATGTATGAGAGTGAGGGGCAGCAGGAATGAAACACAAGGGCAAGAGCAGTGAATATCAGAGCTAGAGAGTGAAGATAAAATATGTGCAGTTAGTGTAGGTGTAAGTTGGTTTGAAGAACCCCTGTTGAAGACGACAAAGTGCTGGTCCAGTGAAGAGTATTGGAGGGGAACATAGCAGAAATGATAGCCACCAGAAGCAAGTAGATAGCAGGATGGGAATCTTTAGGAATGGTTGAACTGGCCTAGTATAGAATGAAATAAAATCTGAAGAACAGAAACTGAGCTTACAGGAACAGGTAAGGTATTAGAATAAAGGAAGTCCTAATCACCGTAGAAATTGGTGAAAGTGGAGATTATGGTAAAGCTGAGAAGTTAATGAAGCAATAGAATTTGGCCCTGGAGAATATGAAATTCTGCCCAGGACTTGATATGGCAGCAGAGTAGAGCTGAAACTCCCAACATTACACTGAAATAAACTATAGAAGACCAGCAAGTTGGGGAAACTAGAAAAGGGTTACAATAAACTTTGAGTGGCAGAACTGAGTTATGGCAGCTGAGATGTACGTTGTAGTTCATGCAGGACAGCAGGAGTTATGAAGTCCTATTAGAAAGAGCTAGGTGCTGTGTAGAGGAAATGGAAAAAAACTATTGGATATTGAATGAGTGCCCTTTCACAACTCTGCCCCAGACCCGAGTAAAGTAAGATTCTTGGCTTTTTTAAATTTGTATACATTGTTAACTATTTCATAAAATGCCACATGGTGAATATTGGCAACCCAATTGCATTGAATTATTGAAGTGTGAATAATTGTTCATTGTATTTTCTTGTTTTGGCATGTGTTAACAGTACAAGAAAGAAGGTTTAAATGTAACCAGTTATTGTCATGAAACACTTCCTGGGTCAGTGCATGATACACTGGGTCAAAACTGGGCTTGCTTTGTTGGAAAGAAGAACTCTCAGAATGTTCGAACTGATATTGTTCATTCAGGTGAAGATTTGTTACAGTAAGTGTTGCATGGTTAACAAAATTATCTTCTTGAATGTGTACTCACTTGGAGTGTACCTCTTCTATTCTGTTTTTTACACTTGTCCTGAAAATAGTGAATACAAATTTTTATCATTCTCTTCATTCTGCTGCCTATTTTGTGCAAACTGTGAGGTAATCTGTTGTGACTCATTTAAGCACTTAAATATTTTTAAACCCCTTTTTTGATAAAACATTTCTGGCTCTAGGGAAGAATTCATCAGCCGAAGTTTCTTCAACAAAGATAGGAAGCAGTTATTTGGTGTCTTTCACCGCACAAGGCATAAGGATGGTATAGGTTTCCCTACTCAATTTTCAGTTTTTGAAGTCATGCAACACTTTTATAGAATAGTGGCCGAACACTGGAGTGAATGTTTTCATGATTGACAAAACTATACATTTTAACTTCGAAACATCATTACAGTCCCTGTAGAGACAGATAACTTTTTAAGAAATGAACTTCCAGTGAATAGCTGAAAAGATCATTTGACAAGATTTCAAGTTTTACGACTTCTACTGTAACACAAATTAAAAGCAATATTGACTAACCACTAAGATAAAAGCAAAATACTGCGGATGCTGGAAATCTAGAACAAAAACAAAAATACCTGGAAAAACTCAGCAGGTCTGACAGCATCTGCGGAGAGGGACACAGTTGACGTTTCAAGTCCGTACGACCCTTCAAAGGAAGCGAGTTCCCGAGCTTGGGGCCGAGGCAACTGAAGGCATGGTCACCAATGACGCAGCAATTAAAATTAGCAATGCACAAGAGGCTAAGAATTAGTGAAGTGCAGATATCTTTGAAGATTGTTGAGCTGAGGAGATTATAGTGATATGGAGTGACAAGGAATGAAGAGATTTGAAAACGAGGATGAGAATTTTAAAATCAAAACGTTGCTTTACTGGGAGCCAAATTAGCAAGCACAGGGGTGATAGGGGAACAGGACTTGCTACAAGTTAAATCACTGGCAGCAGAGTTTTAAGTGACCTCAAGTGTATGGAGCATAGAATGTGGGAGGCCAACCAGACTGCATTGGAATAGACAAGACTAGAGGTAGTGACAAATCTAGAGGTAGTGAAGGCACACATGAGGGTTGCAGCAGCAGCAGAGTTGAGAAGGGTGAAATGAGCAATGTTATGGAGGTGTAAATAGGCAATCTTGAGTATCATCTCTTGATCAAATATAGCACCAAGGTTGCAAACAGACTGGCTTAATCTCCGACTGTTGCCAGAGAGAGAGATGGAGTCAGTAGCTAGGGAACAGCTTGGAGTGGGGACCAAAATCACTGGCTTCACTCCTGTCCAATATTTAATTGGAGAAAATTTCTGCTCACGGAGTACTGGGTGCCTTGTAAATAGTCTGATAATTTGGCAACAGTGGAGAAGTCGAGAGAGGTGACAGTGAGTAGAGCTGGGTGTTGTGAGGATACATGTGAAAACTAGCACTACACCTTTGGATGGTGTTGCTGAGAGGCAGCATGTCGATGAGAAATAGGAGGGGACCAAGGATAGATTCTTGAGGGACACCAGTGGTAATGTTTTGGAGCAGGAAGAGAAGCCATTGCAAGTCATACTCTGGCTACATAGTTAAGAACGGAACCAGATGAGAGTAGTCCCACCCAGTTGGATAACAGTGGAGAGGTGTTGAAGGCGGATAGTGCGGTCAACTGTGTCAAAGGCTGCAGATGGATAAAGTAGGACAAGGAGCGAAAGTTTACTTTTGTCTACCTTTGTCACAGTCGCTTTGGGTGCCATTTGTGACCTAAGAGCTATTTTGGCACTGTGGCATGGTAGAAACTGGATTGGAGGAATACAAACATGGAGTTGCCGGAAAGGCAGGAGCGGATTTGGAAGGTGACATTCAGGGCATGACAGGAGTTGGGAGAGAAACTAAAGGAAGTTCAGGGCTAGGGCAGGGGAAGCATTAAAGGAAGTTTGGCCAGGTGAGCTAGTGGAAGGGAGGGACGTGGCTGAGGAGACGGAAACAATCTGATCGGCTTTAGTGACAAAAGTCCATGAACTCCTCACATATTGGAGGTGTGTGGAAGGGTCAGGGGAGAGGAGATTAAGTAGGCTGTTTGCAGCTGATAAAAGAAGCTGGGAGTTATATCTTGCATTCCAGGATTACCCTGGAATGGTGAGCAGTTTTAGTAGATGAGAGCTGGACCTGACAGTGTTTCAAGTGGATCAGCCAGATTTAACAGTGGATGGCCACCATATCCTTTCAAGTCAATATGCCATGGACTTAAGGGAGCAGTAATGAGAGTCATACCAGGGAACAGCTAAGGCGAGAGTAATGCTTTAACTGGGGGCTAGGACATCAAAAGTAGAGGCAAGGGCATTGTTAAATAAATCGGTAACTGCAAAAATGTTTAATGAGAGGAACGTAGGCTAGATAGTTGGGCTATTGGAAGTGCAGTTATAGGTGAATTAAGGGATTTTTTTTTTTCAAGGATGGAATCCTGTATGTAACAGTAACCACTATTGTGTTATTCAATATTTTGTTTTGTGAAATGCTGAATTCGGTTCACTTAGATAAGTGAGCCAAATCTAATATTAGCCAGACAGCAGAATATTTGACATGTCCAAACACATTCAAGCAGCATTTGAAGTGCTTTTCTTCTGGATTTCATTTACAACCCATGTCTTTGTCAATAAAAAAGCAACTGAGGATAGAATTTGTAGTGGATTATCTGGCTGTGCAGTGATGGCTTGCATTTAGTTAATGCTGCTGACATTTAAGAGTATAATTGGGCACTTCAAAAGCTTGAGAAGCATTAAGCCAAAGAAGTAGGGATAGCCAAAAGTTAAAAAGAAAAAACTTTCCAGGTAATTTTGTTTTTATTTTAGCCAAAAGTTTGTTTGATCATTGTGTTCTGAGGAGGACCATAAGGAAGTGTGGAAGGCAGAAAGGGGGAAGAAACAGTTTCGAGAGTTAGACTTGACTGCAGATGGGGAGGAAATGTGGGAAAAACTGAAGTCAGAGAAATGGAAAATTTGGAGAGGATATGGTACTGGAAAAGTCTACAGAGCTGAGGGTGTGGGACTAAAGATTCCAATGCCATGAAGAAAATTATAGATCAGAAAAATATCATCTGATCTTCCCCAGACACCTAATGTAGGTCAGCAAAGACTTGTTTTAATATAATTATACCACTCACGGTGGGGGTGGGGGGAGGGGGAGGAATTGGTCCCCTTGTAGCCAAAAGGGTTCTAACAGTTCTTAGTTTTTTTTTGAAAAAAAGTGAGTTATAGCCTAGGAGAAGATGGTAAATCAGCCTTCAACAGTAGAGAAAGATGAAGGAATTTTTGAAGATATTTAGATAGTATGACTAGGTGAGTTCTTGTAGGCCTGAAATGGCCGGCTAATGCAAACTTTGATAATGAATAATCAAAACTGAGGACAGCAAGATTGCCATGACAAGGAGGCAAGTGAATTGTGGATCATTTCTTTAAATTAGTGACATAGAGAAAGGACAGAAATAATAAAGGAACTCTGGTGAGACGGTTTTCAGGGTAGCAGTTCTGTAAAGTGATCTGTAAGGTTATCTAGTATAGTTTTGTAACATAGTTAAGGAATGGACAAAGTAAACCTGGAATATTTAAATAGTGAACACATAGCAAGGGGACATGCATTCAAACTAACAATATTATTTAGGACTGGTCAGATTTTTTTCTTTACATGAAAAAATAGATGTAATTGACTTCAGGAAGGATAGGGAAGGGATATTATCCCTGTAATTCTTTAAGAAGCAAGTGAATGGGCTAAATGGCTTTCCTTTTCTGAACTAACACATTCTCTATTGGTAAATTATTACTAAAATAGCAAGCTTGGCATACCTTTGGCATAAGAATGGCCATTCTGACTGTTAACCTGCTCTGAGCAGGTCAAAATATTCTTAAAATGAATCTCAGGTATTCATTTAACATTCTTCATCTTTGTAAAGTAAAATACATATGCATGATCTCCAGTGCAGTCACTTTTCTGTAGGGGTTTTGAGAAGGGGAAAAGGTGAGCATGAAAGAGACTAAATTTCATGCAGGAATTGTTCCCCTTTTTAAAACCTCATGGTAAGCTACACAGTAATAATCGATGCTTGTAGGTGCTCATTTCATCTGATCAATAGTGGTAAATTGACTTGTAGTTGAAAATGAAGTTTTAAAAAGTCATGTGTTAATGTTCAAATTTGCAATGTGTTTCAATTAGTATTTCAAATTTGAGCTGCTTTTTGAGGAAATCAATCCTGAGTTTGGCAGACCAAGTGCAGAATGGGTGACAGCTTCACGAAACATCTTCTTGCTCTCATGCTCATGTTTCTGTCCTTAGCCTGCTACAATGTTCCAGTGTATCCCAAAGCAATCTGGAGGTACATCACCACCTCATCTTCTGATTAGGCACTTCACAGGCTCTGGATTCATCATTTGAGTTCAACAACTTTAGACCATAAACTCTGTCCTCCATTTTGATTTTTTTTTTGCCCAACTACCAGTCTTCATCTTGTTCCTTATGTTTTTTGCTTTCAGACAGTGCTAACCCTTTTTCTGCTACTAGCAACTACTCTGAACCAAAACTTTAGTCTTTATTACTATCATTACCACTCACTTTATTTTGTGTTCCATGACTGTCATTTAATCTCTCCTGCCCTCTAACCTATCCCTGAACTTCCATTTTGCTCCACCTGCCCCTCCTCACTTTTACTCAACAGCATTAAAGCCATCACATTTCTACCTCTCTCCAGTTCTGACGAAAAGTCATATTGGACTCAACGTTAACTCTTTCTCTCTCCAGAGATGCTGGCAGTCCTGTTGAGTTTTTCCAGCAGTTTGTTTTGATTTGAGTTTTCTATTAACTGAATAAAGCCCAAAGATGCAACAATGAATAGAATTTGGATGGTAGGAGAATTGAATGGGGAGGATTACTACATTGAGTAGAGGAGACCTACCCAATGCCCCCAGAAGGTTGGGTTGGGTCTCTGCCTGAGTCTCATTATAGACACACAGAATCATTATATTACATTAAAGCCATTAATTGGGGAAGGGGACAGCAGTGGAGTGAGGTATATTGGGAGGAGTAATGGTGAGCTGCATTTCGGAAATAAATGCAGTTGTCCATGTTTGTAAATGTTACTTTATTCAACATTTTCATCTGGTGTTGTTAGCTTGAATTGTTTTCTCTTTTTTCCCCTGGTGTAGAGAGAAGTTTTTGTACTGAAATGCTTGTTCAGATGCAATTTTGATGAAGATTAAAACTGTGTTTGCGACATGGGAATTATTTTAATGGCTTCTTCTGTTTCTTCCACTCCTCCCTAACCTATTAGCCTGTCGCAGAGACCCTATAAGCCTAACCTTGACTTTGTGAAAGCAATAAATACAGTACAGAAATCTTGGACAGCAAAGGTTTATAAAGAGTATGAAAAATTCAACATTCAAGACCTAATCAGAAAAGCCGGTGGTCATAACTCCAGGATCCCTAGGTAGGTTTTGTAATGCTGTAAAGCAATATTACTGTTTATCATAGAACACTAACCATTTCTCTAGAAGAGATATGAAAAAATCTGAAATTGGTGGATGTCTTAACTGCTTGTACAATTTAAGATTGTATAGTTTTAAATGTATTGTTAATGCTCCCCGAACTGGGAACATTTTTGAAATTTATTTTAACATTCCAGTGGTCAGACATTTTTATGCTGTAAAAATGGGCTCGATATCCTTGAAGAGGTATAGGAGCAGTTATGAATAGTGGAACTGATACTCTTTGGCAATGAGATTACAAGGCTAATAGTGAAGCCAAATTGCAACTTCTTGATCTCTAATCACTTGTTGAATAGTGATAAGAGTTGTGATCTCCATTAATTCAAAATTAAAATATAATTGTTAAATGTTTGTCAAGCCCAGAAGTTGTATTTAAAAGTTAAAGTCTGTACTTTTGTGTTTTCCTTTTTCTAACAATGCCCCATCAAGTTTATCCTGACTTTACTTTCAAGTACACATACATGGTGATATATGGGATCAGAAGAGATGCGGTAGCCCATATGACTGCTCAGAAACAACTGCCTCTCAACCGCCCACTCAATATCTACTCTCTCTGCCTTCTGGATAGTCCATTCTGTACATTTACTGTTATCTGTACAGGATTTTTAAGACTATAAATTCTGCACCTATTTTAAGCTTGAGTCCAATGTCGCTTACTTCTAGAATTTGTGGCAGTCTCTTGTGGAGTTAAATTTATCTGATCCCTTGAGCTTCTTTAATACCCCTGAGCTGTAATGGAAAGGTTGAAGATATCGAGATGCTATTTGAATATTTTCTGGCAGGCATCATTAGAGAATTCATGGATATCAGGATGTGGCTGCAGTTTGGAGAACAGGGAATGCAATGACAACCTTCTCGAGCAAAGAGAACCAAATTTTACTAGCCATTTGAAGCACTGTTGAATGAGGTCTATCTGGGTCTCGTGTTTCACCTTTTTTCAACTTACCTAACCCATCCATAACTGCCATATTAAAATTTCTATGTCCTTTGTTGCTGTTTCTCCCCCTTTCACCTCCTCTCAGGAAATTCAGTTTCTGTAATGATACTATTCCAATGTTGATGCCATGAACACAATGGGAGAATGCACTTACTGTATTTGCTATCCCTTGGTCACGGTGACATTTCACATTTTTGGATGTTTTCAATGGTTCTACCATTTCCTTTTTCATTTGCTTGCTGTGAATACATTTATAGCATCTACCAGAATTTCCCTGCTGTCCTAACCTTTACTTTCCTCCTTTGCTCACCTGACTATTTTCTTGACCTCCTTTACCTTGTTTCTTGGTAACTAGCCTTCTAGCTTGGGGACGTTGAAAATAAGAGTACACAGCAACAAAGATCTTTTCTTTAGTTATACTTCCTAAGTGGTTTGGATCTGTTCTTTATAGTATGATCTCACACTCTGTTTTTCCATGCTTTTCATAATATCCAATCTAAAATAACTTGCAATTATAAAACACTTTTACAGAAAAAGGAAGAGGAATGGACACCAAGCCAAGGTGATTTTTCTTAAGGGTGGGGTTGGAGCAGAAAGATTATGGCCAAAAGTTTGGTCAGAGGTAGATATTTAAGTGGGCCTTTGCCTTGGAGAGGGGTTTTTCAGTGCAGGTGGCTTGGCTGACTGAAGGCTCATTGATGATCAATGGGGCAAAAGTGGGAGGGAATGCATGGAGGCCAAAGTGAAGAAGAGGATTTTGGATGGGCTTGGGTTGTATTATTGGAGATTAGCAGTGGGAATGAGCAAGGCCATGAGTGGGACAAACTGTGGAGTTGCAAGTGCAAAGATGTGAATTTAAAACTGAGTTTTTGGAGTTGGAGTCATGGAGCTGAGTGATGGGTGAAACGGGACTTGGCTCGGTAGGATACAGAAAGCAGAACTTTGGATGAGCGGAAATTGAGGGTGGAGGAGAGTGGGAGACCACTCGGAAGAACATTGGAATAGTTGATTCAGGTGGCCATAAAATCAGTGAATAGAATATTGGGCAGATAGAAGGAATACGTGACGTTATGAAGGTGGAAGTAAGCTGGTTTGTGATGAAAAAGGCACTGTTGCACATGGGACTGAAAATTTGACAGAGCAGCCAAAGGTTTGCTGACTTCGGGCAGGAATTGCCTGTCCTGCAGTGGGCGGGACTGGAAAATGCTGGCCATGGAATTCGAAACGCGACTGTCTTGAAAATGATGGCAAGGTTCTGAACAATATGGATTGATGAGACTAGCAGGGGCAGATGGAGTTCATGCCAAGGCTATATACTTGTTGATTTTGTGCTAGAGATGATGGCTGTGGTCTTATGTCTAGCTAAAGGCTGATCCAAGACTGGATGTCTTTATGAGCAATCTTGCAGCACGGACAGCTGAAGAGTCAAAGTGGTGGAGAGGAAAGTTGACTGTCATCAATGTACATGTGGAAGCTGATACCATATGTGGATAATATCACGAGGATTAATTTCTGATGTAGTTTGACTAGGAAGAGAAGCCATTGGTAGAGATGTTATGACTATGATCTAATAAGTCAGAGGGGAACCAAGTGAGGGCAGACACACTGAGCTGGGCAGTAGAGGGCAGGTGTTGCACAATGCAGTCAATTGTGTCAAAGGATGCAAAAAAGAGAAGATGAGTAGTGCACCAAAAACAATGAATCTAACCTGACCAATTGACCTCCATCTTATACCCTCAATCATCAGCAAGGTGGAATGCATCATTAACATAGCTATCAGGTGACAGGTTCACCAGTGCTCATTTTGGGTTCTGCCAGAACAGACCTGCAGACTTCATCACAGCCTTGGTTGTTTACAGTGAGTTAAATTTCAAGAGGTGAGATGAATGGCTGCCATTGACAACAAGGCAGCATTTGGCTGAGTGTGGCCTAGCATGCCACTCAGTTGTAACAAACCGCTACAAAGTCACAAAACTGGATGGACCACCCAACATTGACCTAGGCACCGGAAACAACGACGCCAATTGCAGCCCTGTTGACCCTGCAAAGTCCTCACTAACTTCTGGGGGCTAGTGCTAAAATTGGGAGAACTGTCTCTCAGACTAGTCAAGCAACGGCCTGACATAGTCATCCTCACGGAATCATACCTTACAGATAATGCCCCAGACTCCTCCATCACCATCCCTGGGTATGTCCTGTCCCACTGGCAGGACAGACCTGGCAGAGGTGGTGGCATAGTGGTATACAGCCAGGAGGGAGTTGCCGTAGGAGTCCTCAACATCTACTCTGGACCCCATGACGTCTCATGGCATCAGGTCAAACGTGGGCAAGGAAACCTCCTGATTACCACATACCACCCTCCCTCAACTGATGAATCAGTGCTCCTCCATGTTGAACATCACTTGGAGGAAGCATTGAGGGTGGCAAGGGCACAGAATGTACTCTAGGTGGGGGACTTCAATGTCCATCACTAAGAGTGGCTCGGTAGCACCAATAGTGACCGAGCTGGCCGAGTCCTAAATTACATAGCTGCTAGACTGGGTCTGTGGCAGGTGGTGAGGGAACCAACAGGAGGGAAAAATATACTTGACCTCATCCTCGCCAACTGCCTGTCGCAGATACATCTATCCATGACAGTATCGGTAGGAGTGACCACCGCACAGTCATTGTGGAGACGAAGTCCTGCCTTTACATTGAGGATACCCTCCACCATGTTGTGTGGCACTACCACCATGCAAAAGGGATAGATTTAGAACAGATCTCAACTCAAGACTGGGCATCCATGAGGTACTGTGGGCCATCAGCAGCAGAATTGTACTTGAACACAATCTGTAACCTCATAGCCTGGTATATCCCCAACTCTACCAATACCATCAAGGCAGGGGATCAACCTTGCTTCAATGAAGAGTGCTGGAGGGCATGCCAGGAACAGCACCTGGCATACATAAAAAATGAGGTGCCAACCTGGTGAAGCTATAACACAGGACTCCTTGCGTGCCAAACAACATAAGCAGCAAGTGATGGACAGAGCTAAGCGATCCCACAACTAACGGATCAGATCTAAGCTCTGCAGTCCTGCCACATCCAGTTGTGAATGGTGGTGGGCAATTAAACAACTCACTGGAGAAGGAGGCTCCACAAATATCCCCATTCTCCATGACGGACGAGCCCAGCATAGCAGTGTTTGTAGTATACATAAATGATTTGGAGGAAAATGTAACTGAGCTAATTAGTAAGTTTGCAGACGACACTAAGGTTGGAGGAGTTGCAGATAGTGAAGAGGATTGTCAAAGGATACAACGGGATATAGATCGGTTGGAGACTTGGGCGGAGAAATGGCAGATGGAGTTTAATCCGGAGAAATGCGAGGTAATGCATTTTGGAAGGTCTAATACAGGCAGGAATTATACAGTAAATGGCAGAACCCTTAAGTGCATCGATGGGCAGAGGGATCTGGGTGTACAGGTCCACAGGTCACAAAGTGGCAATGCAGGTGGATAAGGTAGTCAGGAAGGCATATGGCATGCTTGCCTTCATTGGCAGGGGTATTGAGTATAAAAGCTGGGAAGTCATGCTGCAGCTGTATAGAACCTTGGTTAGGCCACACTTGGAATATTGCGTGCAATTCTGGTCGCCACATTACCAGAAGGTTATGGAGGCGTTGGAGAGGGTGCAGAGGAGGTTTACCAGGATGCTGCCTGGTCTGGATGTTATTAGCTATGAGGAGAGGTTGGAGGAACTCGGATTGTTCTCACTAGAGCGACGGAGATTGAGGGGCGACTTGATAGAAGTTTACAAAATTATGAGTGGCATGGACAGAGTAGGTAGTCAGAAGCTTTTTCCCAGGGTGGAAGAGTCAGTTACTAGGGGACATAGATTTAAGGTGAGAGGAGAAAACTTTAGAGGAGATGCGCGGGGCAAGTTTTTTACGCAGAGGGTAGTGAGTGTCTGGAGTTCGCTGCCAGAGGAGGTGGTGGAAGCAGGTACGATAGTGGTGCTTAAGAGGCAGCTTGACAAATACATGAATAGGATGTGAATAGACGGATACGGACCCCGGAAGTGCAAAATGTTTTAGTTGACGGGCAATATGATCGGCGCAGGCTTGGAGGGCCGAAGGGCCTGTTCCTGTGCTGTAATTTTCTTTGTTCTTTCATTCACGATGAAGCATTCACAACAATCTTCAGCCAGAAGTGCTAAGTGGATGATCCACATCGGCCTCCTCCGGAGGTCCCCAACATCACAGATGCCAGTCTTCAGCCAATTCGATTCACTCCATGTGATATCAAGAAACAGCTGAAGGCACTGGATACTGCAAAGGCTATGGGCCCTGACAATATTCTGGCAATAGCACTGAAGACTTGTGCTCCAGAACTTGCCCCTAGTCAAGCTGTTCTAATGCTGGCATCTACCCGGCTATGTGGAAAATTGCCCAGGTATGTCTTGTACACAAAGCAGGACAAATCCAACCTGGCCAATTACAGCCCCATCAGTCTACTCTCGATCGTCATCAGTAAAGTAATGGAAAGGGTCATCAACAGTACTATGATGTGGCACATGCTTAGCAATAACCTGCTCACTGCCCAGTTTGGTTTCTGCCAGGGCCACTCAGCTCCTGACCTCATTACAGCCTTGGTTCAAACATGAGCAAAAGAGCTGAACTTGTGAGGTGAGAGTGACTGCCCTTGACATCAAGGCAACATTTGGCCAAGTGTGGCATTGAGGAGCCCTAGCAAAACTGGAGCCAATGGAATCGGGGGGGGGGGGGGGGGGATCTCTCTGGTTGGAGTTATACCTAGCACAAAGGAAGATGCTTGTAGTTGTTGAAGGTCAGTCATCTCAGCTCCAGGACGTAATTGCAGGAGTTCCTCAGCGTAGTGTCCTAGGCTGAACCATCTTCAGCTGCTTCATCAATGACCTTCCATTAGGTCAGAAATGGGGATGTTAGCTGCTGATTGCTTGATGTTCACCATTCGTGACGACTCAGATACTGAAGCAGTCCATTTGCAAACGCAGTAAGACCAGGACAATATCCAGGCTTGGGCTGACAAGTGGCAAGTAACATCCATGCCACACAAGTGTCAGACAATGACCATCTCCAACAAGAAAGAATCCAACCATTGCCCCTTGATGCATTACCACTACTGAATCCCCCATTATCAACATTCTGGGGGTTACCATTGACCAGAAACTGAACTGGACTTGACATATAAATACTGTGGCTACCTGAGCAGATCAGAGGCTAGGAATCGTGTGATGGGTAACTCACCACCTGACTCCCCAAAACCTGCCCACCATCTACAAGACACAAGTTAGGAGTGTGATGGAATACTCTCCACTTGCCTGGATGAGTGCAGCTCTTACAACATTGAAGAAGCTGGAAACTGTCCAGGACAAAACATCCCACTTGATTGATTCACTCCCTCTACCAGCGCACAGTAGCAGCAATGTGTACCATCTACAAGATGCATTGCAGGAATTCACCAAGGCTCCCTAGACAGCACCTTCCAAACCCACAATCACTACCATCTAAAAGGACAAGGGCAGCAGATAAATAGGAACACAACCACCTGGAAGTTCCCTCCAAGTCACTCACCATCCTGACTTGGAAATGTAATCTCTGTTCCTTCACTGTCACTAGGTCAAAATCTTGGAACTCCTTCCCTAAGAGCACTGTGGGTGCACCTACACCACATGGACTGCAGCGATTCAAGAAGGCAGCTCACCACCACCATCTTCTCAAGGGCAATTAGGGATGGGCGTTAGTGGCGATCTTTCAGGAATCACTGGAGTCAGGGAGGGTCCCAGAGGACTGGAAAATCGCTAATGTAACCCCCCTGTTTAAGAAGGGGGTGAGGCAAAAGACGGGAAATTACAGGCTGATTAGCCTGACCTCGGTCGTTGGTAAGATTTTAGAGTCCGTTGTTAAGGATGAGATTTCAGAATACTTGGAAGTGCATGGTAAAATAGGGCAAAGTCAGCATGGTTTATCAAGGGGAGGTCATGCCTGACAAATCTGTTAGAATTCTTTGAGGAGGTAACGAGTAGGTTAGACAAAGGAGAGCCAATGGATGTTATCTACTTGGACTTCCAGAAGGCCTTTGACAAGGTGCCGCACAGGAGGCTGCTCAGTAAGATAAGAGCCCATGGTGTTAGAGGCAAGGTACTAGCATGGATAGAAGATTGGCTGTCTGGCAGGAGGCGGAGAGTGGGGATAAGGGGGTCCTTCTCAGGATGGTGGCCACTGACTAGTGGAGTTCCGCAGGGGTCAGTGTTGGGACCACAACTTTTCACTTATACATTAATGTTCTAGATGAAGGAACTGAGGGCATCCTGGCTAAGTTTGCAGATGATACAAAGATAGGTGGAGAGACAGGTAGTATTGAGGAGGCGGGGAGGCTGCAGAAGGATTTGGACAGGTTAGGAGAATGGGCAAAGAAGTGGCAGATGGAATACAACGTGGGGAAGTGTGAGGTCATGCACTTTGGTAGGAAGAATAGAGGCATAGACTATTTTCTAAATGGGGAGAGAATTCAGAAATCTGGAGTGCAAAGGGGCTTGGGAGTCCTAGTCCAGGATTCTCTTAAGGTTAACTTGCAGGTTGAGTCGGTAGTTAGGAAGGCAAATGCAATGTTGGCATTTATTTTGAGAGGACTAGAATATAAAAGCAGAGATGTGCTGCTGAGGCTTGAAAAGGCTCTGGTCAGACCACATTTAGAATATTGTGAGCAATTTTGGGCCCCGTATCTCAGGAAGGATGTGCTGGCCCTGGAGAGGGTCCAGAGGAGGTTCAGGAGAACGATCCCAGGAATGAAAGGCTTAACATGTGAGGAACGTTTGAGGACTCTGGGTCTATACTCGATGGAGTTTAGAAGGATGAGAGGGGATCTGATTGAAACTTATAGAATACTGAAAGGCCTGGATAGAGTGGACGTGGGGAAGATGTTTCCATTAGTAGGAGTGACTAGGACCCGAGGGCACAGCCTCAGAGTAAAGGGAAGACCTTTTAGAACAGAGATGAGAAGAAACTTCTTTAGCCAGAGAGTGGTGAATCTATGGAATTCATTGCCACAGAAGGCTGTGGAGGCCAGGTCATTGAGTGTATTTAAGACCGAGATAGATAGGTTCTTGATTGGTATGGGGATCAAAGGTTACGGGGAGAAGGCAGGAGAATGGGGTTGAGAAACTTATCAGCCAGGAATGAATGGCAGAGCAGACTCGATTGGCCGAATGGCCTAATTTCTGCTCCTATGTCTTATGGTCTTATTTTATACAGTTCCAGCATAACCTCCCTGCTCTTATATTCTATGCCTTGGCTAATAAAGGCAAGTATTCCATATGCCGCCTTAATCACCTTATCTACCTGTCCTGCTACCTTAAGTGACTGGTGGATATGCACACCAAGGTCCCTCTGATCCTCAGTACTTCCCAGGGTCCTACCATTCATCGTGTATTCCCGTGCCGCCTTTGTCCTGCCCCAGTGCATCACCTCGCACTTATCCAGGTTAAATTCCACTTGCCACTGATCAGCCCATCTGACCATCCTGTCTATATCCTCCTGTAATCTAAGGCTATCCTCCTCACTATTTACCACCCCACCAATTTTCATGTCCTCTGCGAACTTGCTGATCAATCCCCTCTATTCAAGTCTAAATCATTCATATACCTCAAACAGCGAGGGATCCAACACTGATCCCTGTGGGATCCCCACTGGACACAGGCATCCAGTCACAAAAACACCCCTCGACCATCACCCTTTGCTCCCTGCCATTCAGCCAATTCTGGATCCAATTTGCCAAATTGCCTTGGATCCCATGGGCTCTTACTTCATTATCAGTCTCCCATGCGGGAGCTTATCAAAAGCCTTGCTGAAGCCCAAGTAGACTATGTCAAATGCATTGCCCTCATCTACACACCTGGTCACCTCTTCGAAAAATTCAATCAAATTGGTCAGACATGACCTCCCCTTAAAACCATGCTGACTGTCCTTGATTAATCCCTGTCTCTCCAAGTGTAGATTAATTCTGTCCCTCAGAATTGCTTCCAATAGTTTCCCTGCCACTGAGGTTAGACTGACTGGCTTGTAGTTCCCTGGTTTATCCCTTCTTCCCTTCTTGAGTAACGGTACCACATTGGCTGTCCTCCAGTTCTCCGGCACCTCTCCTGTGGTCAGAGATATTTAGAATTATTGCCAGTCCACCTGCTATCTCCTCCCTTGCCTCACTCAACCGGCTGGGATACATTTCATCCGGGCCTGGAAATTTACCTACTTTTAAGCCTGCCAGAACACTTAGAAACTCCTCCCTTTCTATGCTAATTTCTTTAGTTATATCACGGTCCTTCTGCCTGATTTCCACACCCACGTCATCCCTCTCACTTGTGAACACCGACACAAAGTATTCATTTAGAACCCTACCTATGCCTTCCTGCTCCACACACAAATTACCACTATGGTCCTTAATGGGCCCTAGTCTTTCCCTAGTTATCCTCTTACTCTTAATGTACTTGTAAAATAACTTTGGATTTTCCTTTATTTTACCTGCCAATGTTTTTTCATGACCCCTTTTTTGCTCTCCAAATTTTCTTTAAAGTTCCCCCCTACACATTCTATACTCCTCAAGGGCATTCACTGTTTTGAACCCTTGGTATCTGCCATAAGCCTCCCTTTTTCTCTTTATCCAATCCTGTACATTCTTCGACATCCAGAGCTCCCTGGATTTGTTGGTCCCACCCTTTATCGTTACTGGAATATGTTGGCCCTGTAGTCTCCCTATTTCCTCCTTGAATGAGTCCCACTGCCCTGATGCAGATTTACCTAAAAGTAGCTGCTCCTGGTCCACTCTGGCCAAACCGTATCTGATCTTATTAAAATCGACCTTCCCCCAATTTAGAACTCTGATTTCTGGCCCATCCTTGTCCTTCTCCTTAACCTTGAATCTAACGGAGTTATGATTACTATATGTAAAATGCTCCCCCACTGATACCTCTACCACTTGCTCAGCTTCATTCTGTAAAATTAAGTCCAGGACCACTCCCTCCCTTGTAGGATCTTCTACGTACTGGCTTAAAAAGCTCTCCTGGATGCATTTTAAGAATTCTGCTCCCTCTAAATCTGTTACACTATGACTAACCCAGTTAATGTTGGGGAAGTTGAAATCCCCCACTATTATTATGCTATTATTTTTACACTTCTCTGAAATTTACCTACATATCCACTCTTCTATTTCTCTGACTGTTTGGGGGCAAAGAGTACTCTCCCAGCAATGTGATTGCTCCTTTTTTTGTTTTTCAGTTATATCCATATGGCTTCATTTGAGGAGCCTTCTAAGATGTCATCCCTCCTTACTGCTGTAATTGATTCCTTGATCAATATTGCAATACCCCCTCCTCTTTTACCTCCTTCCCTGTCTCGCCTGAAGACCCTATATCCTGGAATATTGAGCTGCCAATCCTGCCCCTCTGTGACAGCAATTATGTCATGCTTCCATGTGTTAATTTGTGCCCCTCAACTTATCTGCCTCATTCGTCAGACTCCTTGCATTAAAATAAATACCATCCAAACTTGCCAAACACCCTTGTGCATTAACTGGCCTATAATCTCTATGCCTTCCAGACTCACTTGCTCTCTTCTAATTTTAGCTGTGCATCTCCCCCAGCTGAACCTCCTCTCAGGATCCCATCCCCCTGCCAAGTCAGTTTAGACCCTCCCCAACAGCACTAGCCACCCTCCCCAACAGCACTAGCCACCCTCCCCAACAGCACTAGCCACCCTCCCCAACAGCACTAGCCACCCTCCCCAACAGCACTAGCCACCCTCCCCAACAGCACTAGCCACCCTCCCCAACAGCACTAGCCACCCTCCCCAACAGCACTAGCCACCCTCCCCAACAGCACTAGCCACCCTCCCCAACAGCACTAGCCACCCTCCCCAACAGCACTAGCCACCCTCCCCAACAGCACTAGCCACCCTCCCCAACAGCACTAGCCACCCTCCCCAACAGCACTAGCCACCCTCCCCAACAGCACTAGCCACCCTCCCCAACAGCACTAGCCACCCTCCCCAACAGCACTAGCCACCCTCCCCAACAGCACTAGCCACCCTCCCCAACAGCACTAGCCACCCTCCCCAACAGCACTAGCCACCCTCCCCAACAGCACTAGCCACCCTCCCCAACAGCACTAGCCACCCTCCCCAACAGCACTAGCCACCCTCCCCAACAGCACTAGCCACCCTCCCCAACAGCACTAGCCACCCTCCCCAACAGCACTAGCCACCCTCCCCAACAGCACTAGCCACCCTCCCCAACAGCACTAGCCACCCTCCCCAACAGCACTAGCCACCCTCCCCAACAGCACTAGCCACCCTCCCCAACAGCACTAGCCACCCTCCCCAACAGCACTAGCCACCCTCCCCAACAGCACTAGCCACCCTCCCCAACAGCACTAGCCACCCTCCCCAACAGCACTAGCCACCCTCCCCAACAGCACTAGCCACCCTCCCCAACAGCACTAGCCACCCTCCCCAACAGCACTAGCCACCCTCCCCAACAGCACTAGCCACCCTCCCCAACAGCACTAGCCACCCTCCCCAACAGCACTAGCCACCCTCCCCAACAGCACTAGCCACCCTCCCCAACAGCACTAGCCACCCTCCCCAACAGCACTAGCCACCCTCCCCAACAGCACTAGCCACCCTCCCCAACAGCACTAGCCACCCTCCCCAACAGCACTAGCCACCCTCCCCAACAGCACTAGCCACCCTCCCCAACAGCACTAGCCACCCTCCCCAACAGCACTAGCCACCCTCCCCAACAGCACTAGCCACCCTCCCCAACAGCACTAGCCACCCTCCCCAACAGCACTAGCCACCCTCCCCAACAGCACTAGCCACCCTCCCCAACAGCACTAGCCACCCTCCCCAACAGCACTAGCCACCCTCCCCAACAGCACTAGCCACCCTCCCCAACAGCACTAGCCACCCTCCCCGCAAGGATGTTGGTTCCATTCTGGTTCAGGTGCAACCCGTCCGCCTTGTACAGGTCCAAATGGCCCCAATGTCCTAGAAATCTAAAGCCATCCCTCCTGCACCATCTCTCCAGCCACGAATTCATCTGGACTAATCTCTTATTTCTATATTCACTAGTGTGTGGCACCAGAAGTAATCCAGAGATTAATACCTTTGAACTCCTGTTTTTTAATCTGTTCCCTAGCTCCCTAAGTTCTGCTTGCAGGACCTCATCCCTCTTTCTACCTATGTCGTTGGTACCAATATGTACCACAATTTGTCTGTTTGCCCTCTCCCTTTAGAATGCCCTGCAGTCATTCAGTCACATCCTTGACCATGGCACCAGGGAGGCAACATACCATCCTGGAGTCACGTCAACGGCCACAGAAACACCTGTCTGTTCCCCTTACTATCGAGTCCCTTACCACTATTGCTCTTCCCCTCTTCTCTTTCTCTACCCCCCCCCGCCCCCAAGTCAACTGAACCACTCAGCGCCATGAGTGTGGCTGCACTCCCCAGAGGAACCATCACTCTCATCATTTTCCAACATAAAATCGGCTCTCGAGCAAGATGCACCCTGGAGATTTCCTGATACCTCTCTTCTGACTGGTCACCCGTTCCCTCTCTGTCTGCACTTCCGTAAGCTGTGGGGTGACCACGTCTAAAAACGTGCTATCCGTGAAACGCTCAGCCTTATGGGCGTACCTCAGTGCCTCCAGCTGCTGCTCAAGCTCTGAAACTCGGAGCTCAAGTAGCTGCAGCTGGTGGCATGTCCTGCATATGTGGTCGGTCAGAGCGCAAGGAGTGTCTAGGACTTCCCACATGTTGCAGGCAGTACATAACACGGGACTGAGCTGCCTTACCATACCTCTAGTTGAAAAAACAGTTAAACAGTTTAAAAAAAAAATTAAATTGTTTATGTACTTCAAATAAAAGCTAGAACTCTTACCTTTCCTTAGCTTAATCTATTTTAAACTGGAGAAAAACACTTACCCACTACTCACCAATCAGCTCTCATCCTTGTGCTAACATCGCTTTTTGAAGCTTCCCTGCACTCGCGCTCATAGCTCAGGGACAGGAAGTGTCGTTTGGGGACATTTTAGTATTCATGGTGATAAGGAAACGGGAGGTGGGTCTCCGATGAGCTTGAAAGGACATGGTGTGGGGGAGAAAGGAAGGCAGGAGGTGAACTACAGAGTGACCAGTTCGGGGCTGGAGTACAGGGATCAGGAGGGAAGATGGATTGTGTTGTGATTCCCATGAAAACTGAGCTTTTCAAAAACTTCAAAATTCAAATTTCCAGTTGCTAACTGAAAGGATGACACGATCTCATGTTTTAAGACTCTTACTGTACCAAACGGTTTAAGAACACTAGTTACTAATCACTATTTTTATAGACAACTTATACTTTAAACTAAAGAACAGAACACAACTTTCCCCCTTTCCTTTTTTAACATAAAAAATCCAACTTCACACTGTCCTTCAGTAGTCATTTGATTTTTTTCCTGGACCAAGACCAAAACCAAAGTCAGCCTTGGCTCTTGACACTTTACTTCCTTTCCTTTCCCAGCTTGGTAACTTTTAACCCACACTCACTCACTCACTCACACACACTTTTAACCCAGAACTGTCTTTCACGGTGAGGGTTTTGCCTTGTGATTCTCCCTCTAGCAAGACAAATCTTCTAGCCTCATTTGAAATGCTCAAATTTTGGTCTTTTCAATCTGAACTTGAGCTTCCACTTGCATTTCTGATTTCTGTGCAGCTAACCATAATGAATTTTGCTTCTCTCTTCCCCCCCCGCCACCTCTCTGAGGTTTCAGGAATATTTTAGAAATCCTTCCCCTTTTAATACCTGGTACTTTGGAGGCTAGCAGTCTAGCCACTAAGCACAGATACTGCTGCAAATGTGAACATGCTACACTTTCTTTCTAGTAAAACAACTGTGGCCTCCCTTTAATTTTTAATGTTCACCTCACCCACCTCAGGACAGGGCAAATGACCACCTTCATTTTACTCTGAATTTAAAGACACAGTCCCAAAAAAATGACCTTTAAAACCTCCCAATTGTAACAATTAGGTGATGGGAAAAGTGATTGGGTGTTATGACCAATTGGTAAAGCTGCATTATTTAAAAACAAAATGCCATAGGGAAACTTTAAACAACTGCCATAGCCTACGATAAAAGCAAAAAACTGCGGATGCTGGAAATCCAAAACAAAAATAAAAATACCTGGAAAAACTCAGCAGGTCTGACAGCATCTGCAGAGAGGAACACAGTTAACATTTCAACTCTTTGTCCTTTTGTCTATGACATCTTTTGGCTATCTCCACCTATCACTGGCCCTCTATCCAGCTCTACCTGTCCCACCCCCACCCCACTAAACCAGCTTATATTTCACCTCTTTTCTATTTTTCCTTAGTTCTGTTGAAGAGATATATGGACTCGAAACGTTAACTGTGTTCCTCTCCGCAGATGCTGTCAAACATGCTGAGTTTTTCCAGGCATTTTTATTTTTGCCATAGCCTATATTCTAAGTGGTATATTTGTGATGCAGCTCTAAATTCAGAAATCAGACCATTCAAGGTTTTTATATTAAACTAAATGAAACATTTTATAAAGTTATTAACACATTAAACACCTACACATGGCTACAAATGACTGCTATCACTTTTAACAAACTCCCAAACTAATCTCCATTTAAGGCAACATCAACCCATAGACTTTCAGCAGACACTAAGCAAAGTATTTTCACCTTACAAATTCTAAACTAGGTTCCTTTCACTTTGGTTCCTGTGGAGACAGTTGTAGGCTGACAGCTGCTTTGATCTTACATTGCCCTGCCCTGTGTGCGCACAACTGTCTGTTATACCCAACACAGCTCATTGAATGTAAATTTTCATTGTATTACCAGCCCCTTTGAACTCCACTTCTAACAACCAAACCCTTTTCATTAGTACCAATTTTATTAGTAATATAAAAATTGCTTGGTCTCTGCTAGCTAGATGCCAGAATTCACACCCCTTCTTGAATGCTGTATTCAACAAAATGCAAATGCACTCTACCCCTCTTATATCTCAACCAGTAAACATCTAGCTGGCTTTAATTCAATTAAGACACATCCACAGACTAAACCTCTTTTTTAAAAAAATAATAATAATTTCCAATAACTTATATATTAAGCTTCATGACAGTGGGGAAGTGGCAGAGGCACCTAAATGAATATCCTTTATCTTGCTGACCCAGTCTGAGTTCCTTGCACTCTTTGAGTTAAGAGTGAATGGCAGGAAAGTGTGTTTTAAGAAGATAGCTGATGGTGGACTAAAGTACCTATAGTAATCCTTGCCAACAATAGATGGCTAAGCCATTTGTGTGCAAGACATGCTTGAGTTTGCATCCCTTGGACACCTGGGAGCAAAGACTGAGGCCTGTCAGCATGAGGACGGGGTGATTGTTGTACATCCCTAGAGCATCAAAGGTGGTGAGTGGTTGAATAAATCAGCAGTTGGAGGTAATGTGGTGAGCATTCAGCTAAATATTAGAGTTGTAAGTGACTTAGCAGTTTCTAGTCTCTTGCCTTTCAGTCAGCCTTCCTAAATTTTAATGTTTCTATTCTCATTCATTCCACCATAAACCTAATCATAAACTTAACCATATTGTGAACACTAAAATTTTATTCTGGCCACCTTTTTTGGTTATCTATCCAATAGTGGCCTTGTTCATGTGGATTCTTTTATTCGGTTGTTCCATGCGGTATCAAATGATGACGTGGAAACAGGCGAGTTGGGCCAACCAATCTATTGTTTTGCCCTCCAAATGAATACTAGTTATAATTCTCTACCCTGTTCCCATATCCTTATCTCCTTTCCTTCAATCTAATCTATTCTTTACATTTTGAAATAGTCTCTGTTTCAGACATTAACTTGGTTGTGCATTCCATAGCCTCAACCCCTTATTAAAATCTTTGGTACTGAACCCCCTACACCTAACCTTATGTTTGGGGGCAACTACTTCTTTACCCCTAATCTCCCTGTCAAATCTATTATCATGCAATGTTTGTATTTCACTACCTCAGGATTTTCCAAAATGCTTTACGGACAATTAAGTATTTTTGAAGCCTAGTCACAATAGTGATGCATGGCTCAATATGTATGTTTTCCTCGCCAGCTTAATTTGCAGCCTGACTTCTGTTGGAAGCATTTTGTCACAGGGAGATAGATTTATTAATGTTTATTTTCCACTGAGCATTATAATATATGAATTTTCTTTCTCTAATTTTCCCTCATTTAGATAAGGTAACACCTCATTCCTTTTGTACTTAAAATGGGTCAATTTAATTTTTTCCTCCCTTTTATTACTTCTGCATAACTTGTTTCAACTACATTCTGTACATCTATCTCCTCTCTTTCTACCTTTTTAACTTTTTTTTTTGCTGCTTTTATATCTCTCCTCCCCAATTCCTGCCTAATTTAAATGACACTTCATTCTTTTTTGCAATTCTTTGATCCTTTCCTGTTCAGATTTCACTACCATCTTCCCCAGAACTGGTGCCAATGCCCCATAAAACAAAAACCATCTTCAAGACACCACTACTATAGTCATGTTGAACTTTCTAACCACCCCTATTCAAGCACGTGGCTGGAAGAGTAATGCGGAGAATACCACCATTGAAGACTGTGCCTAAACTTGATTCTGAAATTCAGTTGCAGGACTTCAGACCTATCTTTTCTATATCACTGACTCTAAGGTGGACCATGACTGGCTGCTCCTCTTCTAAACTTTGCAAAATTCTTAATCGCAGCACTCTTAATCTGGACTTAATCTAGTGTATAGCTGCCTAGCTTTCAAGTCTCCTGTTGTATCCCTTTTGTCTGTTTGCCTTTTAATCTAGATCCTAAATTCTCAAACGTGAGATCTCCATTGTGGTCCTTCCTATGCTGTTGGTTCCTACATTAACCATAATTTTTGTGTCATTCCTCTTTCAGTCATGCCCCTTACCATTCGTTCAGCTTCATTTTTCCATGTTTTTTTTTCTTGTGCCTGCCTTAGCAGTGTTGTTTTCAGTTTAGTTCTCTCCTCTACAATTTTGCTGATACTTGCTTACAGAAGCATGATAGTATGCAAATATGAATACATTAGGTAGTTTTATTCTTCATTTCTGCATAATACTTTTAATACAATTTCAACATCATTTTTATAATCTCTAAAAACCTAAACTATATTAACTGATAACCTATGTTTCAATGAGGGGAGGGGGGAAGCAAAAATAGGGCGGAGGTGTTGTAGGATTTTGAAATGGCAGGACCAATGAACTCGAGCAAAATTTGCTATTTTGCTATTAATGTTGGCTGACTAATTTGACCACCTAATACTACTAACCGCGCTACTTGTTTCACTCTATCTGCAACTACTGATTGAGCTGCAGTCTACTCCTGTTTCATTTTTTCCAGAATAGGAAAAAGAATTAAACCATTTTATTGGATTAAGCAAATTATAACAGTATTTACCTTGGGCACAAAATTATACTTCTAATTAGATGACTTTGAATTATAAGTAGAGAGTGAAGCATGGTACTCCAACTCAAGATTGCTGAATAGTAATTATGTTCTTTAATAGACGTCCAAGACCTATGCCAGTGTCAGAGGAGATGCAGAAGCTTGCAGCGTCTTTGCCAGAATCATGGGACTGGAGAAATGTTGCTGGAGTGAATTATGTTAGCCCTGTACGAAATCAAGGTACAGTCCGTTCTACTTTAAAAATGACATGCTTAACAATTTTAGTATAAAATCATCCTTTGTTTTAAAGTCTGAAATGCCCAGTTGCTTAAAGGTACAGTATTTTAAAACGTGACTTGAACCCTTTGTCATCTGAAATTTATCACATGCAACATATTCAGGAAATGAACCGGACTAGCCATATAAATACTGTGGCTACAAGAGCAGGTCAGAGGCTAGGAATTCTGTGGCGAGTAATTCTCCTCCTGACTCCCCAAAGCCTGTCCACATCTATTAGGCACAAGTCAGGAGTGCGATGGAATACTCTCCACTTGCCTGGATGAGTGCAGCTCCAACAACATTCAAGGAGCTTGACACTATCCAGGACAAAACAGCTTGCTCGATTGGCACCCCTTCCACGAGCACCCACTCCCTCCACTACTGACGCACAGTGGCAGCAGTGTGTACCATCTACAAGATGCAATGTAGGAACTCACCAAGGCTCCTTGGGCAGCACTTTCCAGCCCATGACCAATACCATCTAGAAAGGCAAGGGCAGCAGCCACATAGGAACACCGCCACCTGGAAGTTCCCCTCCAAGTCACTCACCATCCTGACTTGGGAGTGCCATTCCTTCACTGTCGCTGGGTCAAAACCCTGAACTCCCTCCATAACAGCACTGTGGGTGTTCCTACACAACAGGGTCTGCAACGGTACAAGGCAGCTCACCACCATCTTCAAGGGCAATTAGGGATGGGCTGTAAATGCTGGCCTAGCCAGCAACACCCACATCCTGTAAATGAATAAAAACAAAATCAGTAACAGACTTCAATGTTTCTCCAAAACAATACTGAGGCTTATGACACTCGACGAGGAAAAGCGTTTAACATGACAGCCTTCCTGTCTAGATAGGAAGTTCTGAATGTGATTTGATGTAAAGATTTAAAAGTAAGACTTGCATTTATATTGTATTGACCATTATACTGGCAAATATGGTAACCACAGCAAGATTCTATATATAACATTTGTTTCTTGTGTTGTTTGAAGGAGAAAAGCATTTCAGACTTAGCACTATGGGATCTTTATGTCAAGGGACAAGCATGTGGGCTTCTGAGGAAATGCATCTGCTTTCAAAAGGCATAGATAAATTGATTCTAGCTCCTGGGCAACCTGGACTTAATCTCCACTTAAGCAGGCAACTTCTTTAGATTATAGAATACAGGGAGAGTTGATCCACCCCCAAAACAATTCAGTTTGCTGTAACTCTCACAAGCCAGGAAGAACTAACATTGCTGTCATATGGAACCAATATTTAACAAAGCTTTGATTAAAATGTAACAGTGAGCAGCAACCAAAAATGTAAGAAATTCTCCATAAGATATGTCGAAGCTGAATTTCTTGGACAAGCTCAGTGCAGACTGCTAGGAACAAATACACAGTTGGCTAGAAGTGTAGTTTGCTGCAACTTCTCTGTAGATAACTCATTAGCATAATTATTCATCGTTCCATGTGCAGCTTTCACTTTGTATAGGAGCAAGCCTAATTTTGGGAGAAGTTAATTACTGAAAGATTATTCTAAGTCAAAGTTGAGTAGCATTTGTGCTTTTTGTCAATGTGGATCTGAGTCGGCAAGTGATTGAAGCAACCCATTTCAGAACTCTTATTTTTGGCTGGCTGATGTGCAGATAACTGAAGAATGAAGACCTGTCTATCATTCTTGGGCACTATTTCCATTAGACAGTGAGACAGAATTCCTGAAAGGAAGTAAATTAGAATTTGAGGCCATTAGCTAACTCTGGCTAACTGTCAGTCTTTTGTATGTTAGGTCCAGGAGTCATTGCAGAAATAACAGCTTAGCATCTGACTCACTTGCTGACTCCAAACTTGTGAATCTAATTACCCATAAATATTGCTACATGGATGTGACTGTCCCTTCAGTTGGGGTTGTTGGTATTCTGATGGACGTAGCAACAAGGCTCTGAATGTAGCTCCCTCACATGCCTTTTATTCTCTACCTTTTTAAAAGCGCTCATAACAAAATATAGTGGTGCTTTATTTGGCATTTTTTCAAAACAAAATGAGTCCGAAATGGCTGTAAAAGGCTTTTAGGAATCATCATTTGGGACTTTCTACATATAGCTCTTTGAAAATCAGCGTTTGGATTTTCTTCACAGAGACTGAGAGTTGGTATCGGAAAGTGCCATAGGTGTATAAGTGACTTGTGCATTTAAAATTTAGTTTTGATTCTGTTAAAATTAGAAATGCATTTGTGTGAAAGAAAAGGGATATATGTGAGAATATTCTTTTTTCCAATTGATTAGGTCCAAAAATTGGCCCTGGCCAGTTGAAATTGAAGGCTTTTAAATGACATTCTATTGAACAGTGACTAGTAATTCAGCTTGCTGCCCTTATCTGTTAGCTTGATTTCAACCAAGAAAATCCACAGTCCTGGTTTTGGACTCATTCAATCCAGTTTCCAATGGGAATGTCCACATCACAAAATTACTTGGATTTTAGTAAAGCGGAATAGTATCTGAGGTTAATAACTAGCCTGGTGCTGACAGAAGGGGAATATCCCTCACTTTCACTTTTAATTTTGGCACACAGCTGATTGTGCTGTGGTACTAAATCCAGGAACTTAATTGTTAGTAGACCTAATCTGAAATTCTTGCCCTAGCAATGTTTAAGATACCAGATCAATAAATACTTGAACATTTATATAGTTTTTCCTTGCCTATATTTATAATATAGTTTCTTTTTGATTTCTGCAAATATAGTGAAATGTGCATCTTTGGTTCCTTTTTACAGAGTTAACAATGGGAAAGAATTGAATTGGGATTTACTATTTCTATTTGCTTATGTTAGATTTATGACAATTGTTCGAGATCATGAGTATATTTAGTCTAAGCTGTACTTGAGTCTATTTTTTAAAAAAAACAGATGAATGATTAACCACATTTAATTACTTTTAGCAAAATACAATTGTTTTTTTGGTTTGCATTTAAGAATCAATCTGACTTTTCCAGTATATTTTGTGGACCTTTTTTGTAATAGTATGGTGCTTGCAGAATATCCTATACCTCCTTGCAATGAATGTGGATGTAAAGAAGTGAGGCAAGCAATCTTTGAGGTGGGGGAGGTGTGTGTAAAAGATGAGTGAATTACTTTTGCAGTTGCCCCTGTCTTCACTTGCCACCAAGAGGACAGGTCAGTGATTTGATTCCTGCCCAACGCTCATGTAGTTCTTTGACTATTGGGCCCTTACGCCAGAGATTCCTGCTCTCATTTGTTTTTCATTTGTGCCTTAAATTGGACTATCGCAAGAAATTGAACTTGCCAAATGTGTATTTCAGTCTCCATCTTGCAAAAGTTGAGGTAATAAACTTGGGGTGGGTGGGTGGGTTGCAGCTAATTATGGCTTCTTATCTGTGGATTTGTATTTTAATTGTTTGACTGTATTTTCTGGAAATGCAAAATCTGGCTGCAGCCTAACCCTTTTGTCTCCTCTGCTTGGGGAATTGGTAACTTGTATGATCTGCTTTTAAGGTTGTTCCATGGAGCATGAGATTCAATTGCTTTCATTTCTCAACTTGGCTAAGTCTTGTGGCTGTGTTGTTTTCTTTTAAATTACCTGGAGTGAGCATACACTTGCTTCAGTTTGCCACATCATGCTAATAGTCACTCATGAATCCATATTTAATTTTTGTTGTCTGAGGTTTTTCTAAAAGCTGTCCTTGGGCATTCAGGTGTTATCTAGGCAGCAGCTACCTGAATGATGGACTCATTTGTCCTATAAGGCAATGTACCAAGATAGTTGAGTAAGGATTTCATATACAGTCTTAACTTTACATGATCCTGGTTTTTTTTCATTCACAGGATGTGGGCTTTGCTGACTGGGCCAGAATTTATTACCTATCTTTAGTTGCCCTTGAGAAGGCAGTGGTGAGCTGCTGCCTTGAACCACTGCAGTCCATGCAGTGTAGGTACACCCACAGTGCTGTTGGGAGTTCCAGGATTTTGGCCCAGTCACAGTGAAGGAATGGCGATATATTTCCAAGTCAGGATGGTGAGTGACTTGGAGGGGAACTTCCAGGTGGTGGTGTTCCCATCTATCTGCTACACTTGTCCTTCTAGATGGTAGCAGTTGTGGGTTTGCAAGGTGCTGTCTAAGAAACCTTGATGAATTCCTGCAGTGCACCTTGTAGATGGTACGCACTGTTGCTACTGTGCGTCAGTGGTGGAGGGAGTGAATGTTTGTGGATGTGGTGCCAATCAAGCGGGCTGCTTTGGACAGTGTCAAGCTTTCTGAGTGTCGTGGGAGCTTCACCCATCCAGGTGGGGAGTATTCCATCACACTCCTGACTTGTTTGCTTTGTAGATGGTGGACTGGCTTTGGGGCGTCAGGAAGTAAGTTACTCATCACATAATTCCTAGCCTCTGACCTGTTCTTGTAGCCACAGTACTTATATGGCTGGTCCAGTTCAGTTTCTGGTCTATGGTAACCCCCAGGATGTTGGTAGGGGATTCAGTGATGGTAATGCCATTGAATGTCATGGGGTGATGGTTAAATTCTCTCTTGTTGGAGATGGTCATTGCCTGACAATTGTGTGGTGTGAATGTTACTTACCACTTGTTTGCCCAAGCCTGTCAACCCAATGCTAGAGTCGATTTATAAAAGATGTGGTAACAGAACACTTGGAAAGCATTAATGGGATTAGACAAAGTCATTAGGGGTTTATGGTTTAACTAATCTCCTGGAGTTTTTTTAGGGTGTAACTAGTAGAATAGATAAGGGAGAACTAGTGGATGTGGTGTATTTGGATTTCAAGAAGGCTTTTAAGGTCCCAAATAAGAGATTCGTGGGCAAAATTAAAGCACACGGGATCGGGAGTAATATACAGGCATGGATTGAGAATTGGTTGACAGACCGGAAACAGAGTGGGAATAAATGGTAGCAGGCGGTGACTAGTGGTGTACCGCAGGATCAGTGCTTGGGCCCCAGCTATTCACGATATATATAAAAATGGCTTGGGTGAAGGACTGGATGTGGCAGGACTGCAGAGCTTAGATCTAATCTGTTGGTTGTGGGATCACTTAGCTCTGTCGATCACTTGCTGCTTGTGCTGTTTGGCATGCAAGTAGTTTTGTGTTGTAACTTCACCAGGTTGACACCTCATTTTTAGGTATGCATGGTGTTGCTCCAGGGTTGATCCCCTGCCTTGATGGTATTGGTAGAGTGGGGTATATGCCAGACCATGAGATTACAGATTGTCTTTGAGTACAATTCTGCTGATGGCCCACTGTGCCTCATGGATGCCCAGTCTTGAATTGAGATCTGTTCTAAATCTATCCCATTTCCCAGTGGTAGTGCTGCACAACACAATGGAAGGTATTCTCTGAAGGCAGGACTTTGTCTCCACAATGACTGTGTGGTGGTCACTCCTACCAATATTGTCATGGGCAGATGCATCTGTGACAGGCAGGTTGGTGAGGATGAGGTCGAGTATGTTTTTCCCTCTTGGTCCTCTCACCACCTGCCGCAGACCCAGTCTAGCAGCTATGTCCTTTAGGGCTCGGTCAGTAGTGGTGCTACCAAAAGTCACCTCTTGGTGATAGACATTGAAGTCCTCCACCCAGAATACATTCTGCACCCTTGCTACCCTCAGTGCTTCCTCCAAGTAGTGTTCAACCTGAGGGAGCACTGATTCATCAGCTGAGGGAGGGTGGTATGTGGTAATCAGGAGGTTTCCTTGCCCATGTTTGACCTAGTGCCATGATACTTCATGGGGTCCAGATGTTGAGGGCTCCCAGGGCACCTTCCTCCTGACTGTATATCACTGTGCCACCATCTCTGCTGGTCAGTCCTGCCAGTGGGACAGGACATACCCAGTGATGGTGGTGTCTGGGACATTATCTGTAAGGTATGATTCTGCGAGGATGACTGTCAGGCTGTTGCTTGACTAGCCTGAGAGACAGCTCTCCCAATTTTGGCACTAGCCCCCAGATGTTAGTAAGGAGGACTTTGTTGGGTCGGTGGGGCTGAGTTTGCCATCGTCATTTCCGGTACCTAGGCTGATGTTGGGTGGTCCGTCTGGTTTCATTCCTTTTTTGAGGATTTGTAGCAGTTTTATACAACTGAGTGGCTTCTTAGGCCATTTCATAGAGCATTTAAGAGTAAACCACATTACTGTGGGTCTGGAGGCACATGTAGGTAGATTTCCTTCCCTAAAGTGAACCAGATGGGTTTTTACAACAATCGACAATGGTTTAATGGACTTTTCATTCCAGATTTTATTTGAATTCAAATTCCACATCTGCCATGGCAGGATTACAACTTGGCTCCCCAGAGCATTACCCTGGGTCTCTGGATTACTAGTCCAGCGACAATACCACTACACTGTCGACTCCCTTTGAAGTGTTTTCTTTGTTTGGTTTTGTTCTGTTTGACCCATCTATCTCTTTTGATCACTACAGGCAGCTGTGGCAGTTGCTATTCCTTTTCTTCCATGGGAATGCTTGAAGCCCGCATTCGTATTCAGACAAACAACACACAGACTCCAATCCTTAGCACGCAGCAGATAGTTTCCTGCAGTCAGTATTCACAAGGTAATTGATTAAAAGCAGTATTGTTGACACATTGATATTTAATTTGTTATTTCATTTTAGGGACAAATGTGTTTGTTTTGATTTTAGGTTCTGATACAAAATGTCTTCAACTAATTGTTCTTGGGTTGCAAAATGTCATGTATGTTTTTACTCAAAATATGCTAATGACATACAGTGCTGCAGTTATCACGTGGAAATGGTGCCTTTGTCCAAGATTAATTTATTACACGGGCTATGGCATATCCCTTTCCATTAGAGCCAGCATGAATATTTTAATGATCTAAATGCACATTTCAGTATAGATACTTACAGGGACAAATCTGCCTACAGCATGTAACAACTGTGTTAATATGGGATTTATAATCTGTCATTCTGTAGTCAGTCCGGCATTGAGTTAGCTTTCCTGACCAGATGCATTTGGTGTAGCTTTAAGAAAAATAACAGCTTCATGTACCCATGGGGCATAAAAATAAGGAAATAATTCTACAATGGCATTGGTAAAATGGACTATAGTGCATACTGGACAATTTTACAACCTGCAATAAAGATAATACAATTCAGCAGAATTTAGTTTCAACATGTTTCATTACAATGACAGATTCCTACTGAAACCTGTTTGCTTTGCACAAAGATCAATTTTCTTGGGATGGGGGGCTGATCACAGTTGTTTTTGTTTCACTTTTAATGCAATATGGTGTGTTGACATGGATAATCAGCTGTTTGTGTTTTTAATCTCTTCCAGGATGTGATGGAGGATTTCCATACCTAATTGCTGGAAAGTATGCCCAAGATTTTGGTTTAGTTGAAGAACATTGCTTCCCTTATGTTGGAATGGATACTCCTTGCACCATTAAGAAGCCTTGCTACCGTTACTACACTTCTCAGTATTATTATGTGGGTGGGTTTTATGGTGCTTGCAACGAAGTAGCGATGAAACTGGAGCTGCTAAAAAATGGTCCAGTGTCTATTGCCTTTGAAGTTTATGATGATTTTATGAATTACCAGGGAGGAATCTATCATCACACTGGTTTACGTGATCCATTCAACCCCTTTGAGCTTACTAATCATGCAGTGTTGCTAGTAGGCTATGGCAGTGACCCTCAAACAAAAGAAAAATACTGGATAGTTAAGAACAGCTGGGGAACAGGCTGGGGAGAAAGTGGCTACTTCCGAATCCTTCGAGGTAGTGATGAATGTGCAGTTGAAAGCATAGCTATTGCAGCCACTCCAATTCCTAAACTTTAAGGAGAATAATGAAGTATGCTTGCTGGAAGCAAAACTGAAAAAAAATTTGAATTTTGAATCTTGCTTCTTGGGAATCTATTTGAATTTTGCATAAATGTGCCTTTAACAATGTTTTAATATTCAAAATGGAGATTGTACTGCTGATTATCTTGGAAATCTATCTGAATTTTGCATAAATGTGCCTTTAACAATGTTTTAATATTCAAAATGGAGATTGTACTGCTTGCATTTTCTTAGAACTCAGTAGTGGATGTTCTTGTTAGGTAAGCTCAAAATGAAAGTCACAGAATTTGTTTTTAATCAACAGTGGTAATTATACTTTGGTTAAAAAGCTGTTGTGTAACACTTGTTTTGCATTTATGGGATGTGCAATGCTGAGCAGCTGTGTAGTACACCAAAGTTGTTTTTTGTAATAAATTGGGTGTTTCTGAATCGGTTTCTTAAACCTTTATTTCCTTGATACTGCAATGGACTGAAGTGCAATATCAGGATCTGAATGAAATTCTTATTTAAAAAAAATAAATCATTTTATATAACCTGTCAATTGAAACAAAATTGTTGAATCATCTGATGTCTGCTGGTATAGGCATAACTTTATCTATCCTGTGAATGTTTTAATAAGATTTATTTAATATCACTTGACAGGCAGGTTTTATTATAAACAATGAATAGTGGCAATGTCAACATTTATAAAATGGTTTATGCAACTTACTTTTCAAATTTGAGCTTTTTTAAATTAGTGCTTTGTAAATTCTCTCCAATTATTTATCTCGCCTGGAAATGACATGCTTCATCCATAACTTGCCCTAACCAGTTGTCCCTATGATCATGGGTACAAATGGGGAGATTGCCCAGTTCCTGGCCTAAACTTCAATTGAAATGTGTGAAACCTCAAACTATGATGATCATATTCTGTTTTGGATAAATAACATTTATCAAATAAATAATGGGGATAGATTTTTTTCCTCCAAATCTGAACTATCTATTCTTGGTTAGATGTAGTGGTTGATTAGCCTGTATGCTGTGAGACTTCAAAACTGCATGCCCTGAAAGCATAGTTGCTTCAAGAGGTACAATGGTAAATTAACTCCTTTTACTCTTATTTACCTATTAGATTGTTCAGCTTGAGCTTCTTGAATCCAATTTAGTACAGTTCATTTCTGCTACTGGGGTTTCCATGACCACTTTTTAATATAGGAAATGTTTGTAATTTTGAACATTCTTTTGTAAATCCCCATTCCCAGTAGCTAGTTTTAGTGTATAGGCATTAGCCCCTGAAATTAAGCTTAAACATGAGCTGAGAATTTATAACAAAACACTGATTTAGAAAGTAGTTTTCTAGCAACAGGTAGCCAAAGTGAGTGGACGTTGTGATTTAATGTATTCCTTATTTCTATAATTTGAGATTAATGGTCATTAAATGGAGATAATTGCTTGTTGGGGTTTCCACCCTATTATCAGTTTTGTTTTTTGTCCACACAAAGGGCTATATGTTAAGTTAAACTATCACATTACTTAGATATTCAATTTTATGTCCTGTAACCAAGATGGTAAAACAAGCTTCATAATGAAGGTCTCATGGACACATCAGTTGGAGGATGAAACTTTATTTCTGTGATATACAAGGATAAAGGTTCATAGTTAAAGCATCATTTTTGACATGAATTTGTTCAAGGCTTCCCTTTCTTTCTTTCCAAAAAGAAAGCACCTTGCGTCCTGTCTCGTATGAGAGTATATAGCATGTTGAGGATTGCAGATAGACGTTTGTATTACCACTCCCTGGTAGAGGATATTGGCTCTTTGAAACACTGTACCATTGTGTGCAAAGAAAATAAAAAGGAAAACAACATACCTATTCTCAAAAGAATCTCCATGTGCAAAATATCAAAGTCCATGGCACCAAAATTCATATACTGATTTACTTTTTATGAACTGCAGACTTGGACGAGTCTGAATGTTTGCATATGATTTGCTATCTTTTTGTAATAGCTATAATAAATGCTATGCATTTGAATCTGGTTGTCTTCTGCGTAATATGGGAATTCACAGAATCACAGTGCAGAAGAGGCCCTTCGGCCCATCGAGTCTGCACCGACACATGAGAAGCACCTGACCTACCTACCTAATCCCATTTACCAGCACTTGGCCCATAGCCTTGAATGTTATGATGTGCCAAGTGCTCATCCAGGTACTTTTTAAAGGATGTGAGGCAACCCGCCTCCTCCACCCTCCCAGGCAGTGCATTCCAGACCTCACTTTTTTTTTCAGGGTTAAATTCCATCTGCCTCTTAGCTGCCCATTTGACCATCCCATCTATATCTTCCTGTAGCCCAAGACACTCAACCTCACTGTTAACCACCCGGCTAATCTTTGTGTCATCCACAAAAATACTAATCCTACCCCCCATATAGTCATCTATGTCGTTTATATAAATGACAAATAATAGGGGACCCAGCACAGATCCCTGTGGAAAGCCACTGGACACTGGCTTCCAGTCACTAAAGCAGCCTTCTACACTGTCTCCTACAACTAAGCCAATTTTGAATCCACCTTATCAAATTACCCTGTATCCGATGTGCATTTGCCTTTTTTATAAGTCTCCCATGTGGGACTTTGTCAAAGGCTTTGCTGAAATCCATATAAACTACATCAACTGCACTACCCTCATCTACACGCCTGGTCACCTTAAAAAAAAAAATTCAAATTTGTTAGACATGACCTCCCTCTGACAAAGCCATGCTGACTATCCCTGATCAAACCTTGCCTCTCCAAGTGGAGATAGATTCTCTCCTTCAGAATTTTCTCCAATAGTTTCCCTACCACTGATGTGAGACTCACTGGCCTGTAGTTCCCTGGCTTATCTCTACAACCCTTCTTAAATAGTGGAGCCACATTAGCTGTTCTCCAGTCCTCTGGCACCTCCCCCATGGCCAGAGAGGAATTAAAAATTTGGGTCAGAGCCCCTGCGATCTCCTCCCTTGCCTCCCTCAGCAGTCTGGGACACAAATCATCCAGACCTGGCGATTTGTCCACTTTTAAGCCTGCCAGCACCTCCAATACCTTGTCACTCCCTATATCAATTTGCTCAAGAACCGTGCATTCCCTCTCTATGAGTTCCATACCTTCATCCTCATTCTCTTGGGTGAAGACGGATGTGAAGTATTCATTCAACACTCTAGTGATGTCCTCCGGCTCCACCCATAGATTGCCCCCTTCATCCCTTATGGGCCCTACTCCTTCTCTGGTTATCCTCTTCCGATTGATATACTTATAGATTATCTTGGGATTTTCCCTACTTTTACCAGCCAGAGCTTTCTCATATCCCCTCTTTGCTCTCCTAATTGCTTTCTTAAGCTCCACCCTGCACTTTCTGTACTCCAATCATGCCTCTGATGATTTGCTTCCCTTGTACATGCTAAAAGCCTCTCTTTTCCTTCTCATCGTATTCTGAATATCTCTGGTCATCCATGGCTCTCTGGGCTTGTTACTCCTTCCTTTCACCCTAGAGGGAACATGTTGAGCCTGTACCCTCCCCATTTCCTTTTTGAACGCCCCCCCACTGCTCTTCTGTAGATTTCCCCACAAGTAGCTGTTCCCAGTCTACATTGACCAGATCCTGCCTTATTTTACTAAAATCTGCTCTTCCCCCAATCCAAAACATTTTTTTTGCAATTTGTCTATTTCTTTGTCCATAACAAGCTTAAATTGTACCATGTTGTGGTCGCTATCACTAAAATGCTCCTTCACCACCACCTCAGCCACCTGTCCGGCTTCATTCCCCAGAATTAGGTCCAGCACTGTGCCGTCCCTTGTTGGACACTATACATATATTGACCTAAAGTTCTCCTGTACACATTTCAAGAAATCCACTCCATCCAAGTCCTTAACACTGTCTATCCCAAATAATGTTGGGAAAGTTGAAATCACCTAATATAATTACCATGTTTTTACACACCTCTGAAAATTGTGCACATATTTGCTCCTCAATTTCCTGCTGACTATTTGGGGGTCTATAATAAACACCTAACAATGTGGCTGCCCCTTTTTTTATTCCTAAGCTCTACCCACAAAGCTTCATTTGATGCCCTGTCCAAGATAGCATCTCTCCTTACTGCAGTAATTGACTCATTAACTAATAATGAAATGCCTCCTCCTCTTTTACCCCCTCCCCTGTCTCGCCTGAAGATTCTATATCCTGGAGTGTTAAGCTGCCAATCCTGCCCCTCCCTCAACCACGCCTCAGCGATGGCTACTATATCATAATTCCACATGTCAATCCTCACCCTTAACTCATCCGTTTTACCTGTAATACTGGCATTAAAGTAGAGACCATCCAGCCTTGCCTTACTCCCCTGAAACTTAATGCAGCTGTACTCCCTCTGACTTGATTGTTTTACTGTATTATGATGTGTCCCTATTCTGCTAATATTGTGTCCCCTTCCCCCTGCCAAATTCATTTAAACTCCTCCCAACAGCACTAGCAAACCCACCCGCGAGGATGTTAGTCCCGTTCTGGTTCAGATGTAGACCGTCCCGCTTGTGCAGGTCCCATCTTCCCCAGAAACGGTCCCAGTGATCCAGGAATCTAAAACCCTCCCTCCCTGCACCAAATCTTAAGCCACGTATTCATCTGCACTATTCTCCTATTTCTGTGCTCGCTAGCACATGGCACTGGGAGCAACCCAGAGACCATTGAGACGTGGTTGAGGGAGGGGCAGGACCCGAGATGTTCTGTTTTTCGGTCTACTGCCTAACTCCCTGAATTCTTGATGCAAGACCTCATCCCTCATTCTACCTATGTCATTGGTACCAACATGTACCATGAACTCTGCCTCATCACCCTCCCCCTTCAGGATGCCCTGCAGCTGTTCAGTGATATCCCTGCTCCAGGGAGGCAACACATCATCCTGGAGTCATGTTGACAGCCACAGTAGTGCCTATCTGTTCCCCTGACTATAGAATCCCCTATTACTATTGCTCTTCCTCCGCTCCTGTACAGACAGGCTGCTTGTGGTGCCAGAAGTTTGGTTCTGTCTGCACACCCTGGAGGAACCAGCGCCCTCATCAACCTCCAAAATGGAATACTGATTTGTGAGTGGGACCCCAGGGGACTCCTGAACTATCTGCCTGTTTCTCTTGGACTGCCTGGTGGTCACCCATTCCCTTCCTTCCTCAAGTCCCTTCAGCTGCGGTGTGACCACCTCTCTAAATGTGCTATCCATGATGCTCTCAGACTCGCGGATGCTCCACAGTGTCCCCAGCTGCCACTCCAGTTCTGAAACCCGAGCTTCCAGGAGCTGCAGCTGGACACACTTCCTGCACACATGCTGGTCCCGGGCACTGGAAATGTTCCTGGCTTCCCACATGGAGCACGAGGAGCACACCACGGCTTTGAGCACTCCTGCCATGACTTACCTCTAAATTAAACCTTTTTAAATCAATTACTCTGGGGCCCTTCTTTCCTGATCCTCGTTACTACAGAATATACAAGCTGTAAACCACAAATGACAAACTATAAGCGATAAAAGCAGTAAATACTTACCCGACCTTACCTCCTGCTTACCAGCCATTTCTCTCCCTTGTAGCTTCTGCTGCTGCAGCAGGGCAAGACCACTCTCTGAAGATTTAAGAAGTTGGATCGCAAAGAAAAAATGCAAAGAGCACCTCTGCCCCGAATTCCCACAGTGCACCAAATTGCCAATACCCACACTCACTTTGGCTGTGTCTCTCTTAGGATGAGGTCTCTCCCCTGCTCGTGTGCAAGCACACTGATCGTGTACTTCTAATAGTCTCCTTCTTAAATAGAGCTGAGATGACTCTCAATTGTATTGTTTTATTTTCCTGTCTGGTCAAAATTCCCTTTTTTAAATAAGTGGTTATCAAAGCAGGTACTATTCCATTTTCGGCAACACACACAATTCTTCCAACTCCAGAACCACCACTACCCCTTATTGTGGTGATTTGAGTTGATATCCCTTGCCACTGTTTTGCCAACTAATGGAACACAAGCAGGGAATTTTTTTTTCAAATGTTCCAGGAAAAGGGCACCAGCTGAGCAGCATTCTCCTAAATCCTGAAGTATTGATTGGGCAGGGAGCTACTGATGGGGCTGCTTCGTTCGATTGTAAGTGCTGGTATTGACCATGACTGAAACCAGTGTTGAGGTTGTTTCCACCAATTTCCAGTCTGCTTTGCTGTTTGTCAGTTTAACTTAGCTGCTTTGCTTAACTAATTTATTCAGCGTTTAAAGCTGGCGCCTTGGGTTATGTGTTCCCTCCATTGTGTGCTGATTTATGGACATCTGTTTGTAATTGCAAGCTGTGAAAAGGGGATCTGAGGAAGCATGCCAAAAAGGTACAGGTGAACCTTAAGTGATCAGTTTAGCCTTTCTCTTAATCCACCACATTTTTTTTTCTCCCCAGATCTATTTTGGTGATTTTTTTTTTGTTCTCATTCATCATATCAATAAAAATTTTGAAGCTACAGTATTCAGGTTAATTGGATTTTCTCAAAATACCTTCCATTTTTAATTTTTCTCCTTTCCTTTCCCTCTGAATAGTTTGTTTTCAGATTCAATTTATTACCCTTGTAAATGGAACCAAAGCATTTAGTTCCAGGCGATGTTTTTAAAATACTGTTGCACAGCCACCAGATGTCAGGAGTGTGCTTATTTAACATAGATTAAAGCCAATTAGCTGCAGTAAAAATGCACCATGAGGTTTGAACCAATTCCAATTCTTATTTCTTTGTAACTCCTTCTCATCCCCATTAACAGAGTGAATGGAATCATGGCACAATACTTCACTCTATTGCTGCCTCAATGTTGACAAGGTTAGACCATAGGCAATAGTGAAATATTAGGTGAATACGTCTATATGTATTATACAGTAGTAAGGTACGATTCTTTAATTGCTTGAGTTTTACTGAAAACAGGCCAGACCTGATTTTGCCCCACTCTTTAGCTGATTTAAAATATCCTTTGTATTGTCAAGTCAGTGTTTCCAAATATATAGTAATTGCAACCTGAATTTTGGTTTCTTAGACATGAAGATATATGGAGGGAGGATCATTTCTGAAAACTTAACTTTAACCATAATTATTTTGGAACATTATTTCTGCAATCTCTATTTTCAGAAGAGTTCTTCAATCAAGTACGTAAATCCTATAATTTACTTTGTTATTTTTCCTAACTGATTTTCCATTTCTCAATTACTTTTTAACCTCTGTTATTTGTGTTATCTAATCAAGATGTGGATGATATTGTGATCAAAATATTACTTTGGATATTGAGTTTTGAAGCAATGTTTCCTTTTGCTTTCCATCTTGCATGAAGTAAAAGTCAAATGTTTGCAAAGCTGCATTTACAGTTTTTATTGTCAAATACCTAAGCTGGCATACGTGCACCAATTCTTATTGAAGCCATACCACATAGTAATGATGAAATTGATAGATTCTCCCATTCGTTTTGATGGATGAGGGTTCAGCAAGGTGACCTAACTGTTCACCATCCAGGTTGATGTCCTCTCGCTTGCTGTTAAACCAAGTCATTCATAAATCCGATTGTAAGTATTACATGTGAAGTCGCTTATGGGTGAATGAAGGCACTGGCTTTGCAGCATGCCCACTTATTTGTTGGGACCTGACTCTGCTCTCCTGAACTATTGATTGCTTTATGGCAGATACTTCGCCATTTGGATCTCTCCAGGGTTGTTTTGTCCCATGCAGCGGGGTCCAACTTGCAGGCTCTGAGATTAGATTTGTATCTAACATCCGATGGTGAGTTTCTCTGTTCAATTGGCTGTAGAATACCACTGTTGTTTTGCGGGAATCCTCCATGTGAACCACATGGCCAACCCCAGCAAAGCTGAGCTCTGATGGTCATGCATCAATACCTGGAATGCTGCACCTTGCAAAAACTTCAGTTCAGATTTTGTTCTGCCACTTGATGTAGGTAGATCTTGAGCAGCAAACATGTGATGCCTATAGGTTGCCAATACCTCAGCCATAGAGAAGTGATGTGAGAACCACAACCTGGTAGACTTTGATCTTTATTTTGGGATAAACTCCCCTGTGGACGAACCTGCTGAATGCTGTGCTTGCTTTTGTTAGGTGATGGGCAATTTCATTATTCCAACATGGTGTTGGTGAACATGCTTCCTAGATAGCAGAACCCCTGAACTGAATTGACTGGTGTATTGTTAATTATGACTATATGAAGGGTCTTGGAGTTTGTGGCCAGAGACAGGTTGCTACAATTTTTTAAAAATTTTATTGTAAGGTCAAAGCACTGAGGCTTGGACAAAACAGTCAACAAGCAGCTGGATGTACTGTGGAGTGTGTGCTATGTTAACACGGTTGTCAGCAAACCAGAGTTCCCTTGGCTGTTTTGTGATCTTTGTGCAGGGCTTAAGCCTTTACATAATAATGAGTGTATCATTCATCCTGAACTGAATATGTACTCAAGTCAAGAGCTTTTGAGCGCATACACGAGCATAGCTGAAATGTAGATGCCAAACAAATGGAGCCATTATGCAGCCTTGCTTGGTGCCACTGGTGACAGGAAAGGCATCTGATGCACCATTCTGCATCCCACTGGTCGTCATGCTGTCATGAAATCAGGTAACCCTGACTGCCTTTTCAAGGCAACCACATTTGTACAGCACCTTTCATAGGTCGTCTTAGTTTGTGTTGAAGGCCTTCGTCAGGTCAGTGAACATCCATGGAGGCTTCCTTGTTCTGTTCGGGCTTTTTTGTATTTGAGCAGCAAAGATCATGTCGGCTGTCCTTCCTCCAGCATGGAAGCCACAGTGATTCTGGGTGCACAGTCTATAAATGAGTGATAATCCTGTTGAGAATAATGCCTTTACGAATTTTTCCCACTGCAGAGGGAAATAAAATGGCATAATTGTCACTGGACTTGCTTTCATTCCATTTATACAGCGGAGATACAGAAGCATACTTGTAATCTGGGGCACAATGCCCTTGTTCCAGATTATGCAGAAGATGTTGGTGAATTTCCTAACCATGTGAGCTCCTTGCACTTGAGTACTTTAGATGCAGTGCTGCTATCTCCCTGGCACTTATCCATATAGCTGTTTTATGGCTTTGGTGACTTTGGCTTGAGATGGATCAAGGGCAAGCTCATCCAGAATGTGACACTGGAAGTGATTTAATGGCATTATCACAGACTGGATTTTTGGTTCAGGGGTTTGTTAAATGTTTTTTGTCTCTTGTTGGCAATCTTGTGCCTGTTTGTTAGGAGCTGATTGTCATCTGCTGAGAGGTCGGGAGTCGTGCTTTTGGTTTGGAGCCAAAGACTGTTCAGAGAAGTTCATGGAAAGCCTTCAATGCATGCTTATCAACAGCTTCCTGAAACTCTGCAGCTTTGTTCTCCTACCATTGTTTCTTCTCTCTTAGTTTGACCTGCAGTGTGTGTTTTGCTTGATAGTAGTATGTGGCTTTTCTTGGTTATTTTTGAGTTTTTTCTGGTCAGATATGTAGAATTGTGGCCATCATCTAGTAGATTGGTTACATCTTGGTCGTTCTTATTGAACCAGTCATGATGTTACATTTGACAAATCCAAGGACCTGCCATACTGAGTGACATCCCTCAACTTCCAAGACTATTCAGTGTTTGTTATCTCTGGTTTACCAGTAAGTTCTATGGATAATTTTTGTTTCAGTTCCTTTCCCTTGCTGAGTCTTGTACGATAGTTAAGTTGAGCTTTTGTGGTTTCACTGTGTTGTAGCACTTTGGGTGCTATCTTTAAGGTCATGATGCTCTTGATAAGTCTATGATCTGATCAGCGTTTGGGTCATTAACTGAAATACAAAAAGTAAATCACATGTTTGCATCTAATCCTTTTAAGATGTACATGTTGCCGGCCTGGATGGGTTTGTTCCCATGGCTGTTTGGATGAATAGTCTCGGTTTCCAGACGAAGGCATGGTCGAGTTTCTATATAAACAAATCTTTGCTGGTAAAGACCAATTAGCTCCCTTCTCTGCATGTGTTGACTGACTGTTCTGGCAGGGTTCTATATTTTTTTAATCCATTGGAATGGTTCCTCTTGTCCTCTTGTTTTCCATTCTGCCCTGTCTCTGGCTGGTTCTTGGAGTAATAGGATTTGTTATCTGAAGTCAGTTTCAATCTTGTGACCACATGATCAATACTTCTATTATCCACACAAAGGATTCAAAGTTAAAAGCCATTGCTATACAAGGGATGAATGGTGGCTATTTTCACAAGCAGGTATGAACTGGTTTCTCCGCATCCCTCTTTGTTACATGTCAAGTGGGGAGGCATAGTGGTATTTTCACTGGACTAGTATTCCAGGGACCCAGGGTAATGCTCTGGGGACCTGGGTCCAAATCCCACCACATCAGATGGTGAAATTTGAATTCAATAGAAAATCTGGAATTAAAAGTCTGATGACCATTGCCAATTGTTGTAAAACCCATCTGGTTCACTAATGCCCTTAATGGCCTACATGTGACTCCAGACCCACAGCAATGTGGTTGACTCAATGTCCTCTGAACAAGGACAATTAAGGATGGGCAGTAAATGCTGGCCTAGCTAGAGATGCCCATATTCTATGAATGAATTTTGGATAAAAAGGCTCACAGGCAGAGTTTGGGGGGCTATTGATTTTGAGTTTCAGTAAATACCCAGTCGCTATGATGTGTAAAATCACTGGTTTTGCATTTTGAATGTCTTCAAGGGAGGGCATTCAACACACTGTCATTTACATTAAGAACTTGCCGGAGACCAGAGTTAATTCTTTCTGTGCAGAAATTGCAATGTCACATGAACTTCAGTGGCCATCTGTGCAGCACATTGCCCACTTTTTGGTCAATTTCAAAAAGTCCCCATTGAAGTGTGTATTTTGGGTCCAAAAGTTCTTTGGAATCTGTTCCTGAAGTGTCTTCTAGAGAGAAGTAAGGCAGTGGAGTGGAAATTGTGTATAGAATTTTTTTTTAAAAATTGACAACCTTTTGGAAATGAATTGTTGCACAACCCTAAGCACAGAAGTGGTAATAAACAATCCCTTATTGAGAGATTGCACAGCTTCAGTTTATTGATGTTCCCTGGTACTTGCTCTGCTGCCAGCATATATTTATTGTAATTTTGTCAGTATACTGGATAGTTTAATCACAGAATATTGTTGTCTGTATAAAGGTTTGCAAGTATATACACTTTATATTGGAAAACCGTTATTCTATATGAGCATATAGTTGGGGGACATTATTTAATCAGGGAGGGCATTTCTGCTATTTTGGTCATAAGAACATCAGAAACAAATAGTAAGCATAGGTCATACAGCTCCTTGAGCCTGCTCTGCCATTCAACAAGATCATGGCTAATCTGATTGTGGCCTCAACTCCATTTTCATCCCACCCCCCAATAACCCTCGACTCCCTTGTAGATAAAATTGGTCATTTTTGTTTTTGGAGGGGATGGATGTTGGAGGAATCTTGGATCTTTTGAAGTCACCAAATGATAGTGGCTGTGACTAAGGTAAATTATCCTTCCTCCTTCTCAACCTGTCTATGGCCTTTGACATGGTTGACCACACCATCCTTCTGCAACCCCTCTCCACCATTGTCAAACTGGGTGGGAATGCACTCATCTAGTTCCAGTTTTTAAAAATCTATCTAGTCATACCCAGAGAACTACCTGCAATGACTTCTGATCCCACTCTCGCACAGTTACCTCTGGTGCCCCTCAAGGATCTATCCTTGCCTCTGCACCTCCCACTCCTATTTCTCAACTATGTGCTGCTGCTTGGTGACATCATCCAAAAATAGCATCAGCTTCACATGTATGCTGAGGACACCCAGCTCTACCTCCCCACTACCACCTCTCTTTACCACATCATTGTCTCTAAACTAGCAGACTTCTTATTTGACATCCAGTATTGGATGAGCAGAAATTTCCTCCAACTAAATAGAGAAGACTGAAACTATTGCCTTTGGTCCCCCAACTATGTTACACTCCCTGGAACAGTTTGAGGCCAAACTAGCGTTCACAACCTTGGGTGCCATATTTAACCCTGCAAAAAGCTTCCAATCACATTCGAGCTATCATCAAGACTGTCTATTTCTATTTCCCTAATATTGATCGACTCAGTCACTGCTTCAACTCATCTGGTGAAACCCTTGTCCCTGTCTTTTTAACTCACTCCTGACCAGCTCCCATGTTCTACTGTCTCTAACTTGCACAAGTTTGCAACGTGATCAGAGATTTGGACAAGGTCCCCTTTGCTAATTATTCTTTGCTCACTGAGCTACATTGCCTCCTGGTTAAGCAGCATCTCCATTTTTAAACTTCACATCCTTGTTTTCAAGTCCCTCCATGGTTTCCCCCCTCCCTCCCTATCTCTCGAACCTCTTCCAGCCCAAAAGCCGTCTGAGATAGTTGCACTCTAATTGCTCCAAGAGACCAGAATTAATATAAGGAATGCATTGGTTGTGCCTTCAGCTGCTTGGGTCCTAAATTCTGGAATTCCCTCCCTCAACCTTTGTGTCTCTACCTTGCTTTCCTCCTTTAAGATGCTTAAAACATTCCTCTGTGTTGGTATCTCCTTACGTGACTTGGTGTCACTGTCTAATTTTGTTTTAAAATGCCCCTCTGAAGAGCCTTGAGATGTAAGTTTTTTGTAAACCAGGAATTCTTTGCTCTAGGTAAATCCCACAATAAATGAGTAAGAAAGAACAAGTGCAAAGATTCCTGCTTGTTAATGACCCTATGATCAATAGTGAGTTGCACAAATAGATTCCATGAGGCACTGTGAGCAGAGCCAAGTTGCTGGAGTGGGTGATCTTGTGGTGTTCCCTGTTTCCTGGATGTTTTTCCTCGTCCTTCAACTCTTCGAAACTAAAAAAATTCCCAGCAAATTGCTAGAATTATGAGCAGAGAATAGTATGATGAAATCAATGGAGTATTTGGGGCACTGAACAAAGCAACCATCAGCATCTCAACTAATGAGATTTAAGGGTGGAAGAAGAAATTAAGAAATGTTGGAGGAAATCTGATGAATTAGTCAAATTAGATGCAGAAAGAGAGAGAGACACTTGAGTGATAGAAGAGATGAATGAAATATAAGAACTTTACTTTTACAGTTTACAATCAGCAACTTGTATTTGGATAGCACCCTCACCATAGTGAAGTGCCTCAAGGTGATTCACAGGAGTATTATCAAACAAAATTTGGCACTGAGCTACCAGAGAAGGTGACCAAAAGATTGGTCAAAAAGTTAGGTTTTTAAGGAGGCAAGAGAGAGATAAGGAGGTGGAGAGTTTTAGGGAGGAAATTCCAGAGCTTAGGACTCTGGCAGTTGTGTCTTCAGCTACCAATAGTGGACAATTAAAACGGAGCATCTTTAAGAGGCCAGAATTGGATGAGCACCAGTATCTCGTGAGGCTGGAGGGGATTGGATTTTGAAAGCTAGGATAATTTTAAAATTGGCTCCCAGTTGAGCAATACCACAAGGTAGATTTGTAAGCCCAGTTGATGGGTGAGTAGCATTTCATGAGTTAGGACACAGGCAGCAACGTTTTGGATGACCAGGTTTATGGAGTCAGTTTTTCCTCCCCCACTAAATCTTTAGTAAGGAGAGCATTGAAATAGCCAAGTCTAGAGTTAACAAAGGCATGTGAGTTTTGATAGTGAATAAGCTGAGGCAGGAATGAAGTTGATATGGGAGTGGGGAAATGGGCAGTTTTTATAGAGCGTAAGTAGAAGCTCACTTCAGGCTCAAATGCAACAAGGTTTGAACAACCCAGTTCATCCTCATACAATTGCCAGGGAGAATGGAGTCAGTGGCTAGGAAATGGAGCTTGTGGAGCTAAACACTGGCTTTGATCTTCCCAATGTTTAGCTGTGAAAACTTCTCATCCACTACTGAATATCAGACAAGTAGCCTTGACCATTTAGATAGTGAGTGAAGGGGTGGAGAGATGTGGTTAGATAAAGCTGGATTGTCCTCTGTGTACACGTGGAAAATGAGGTTCTTGGATGGCATCACTAAGATGTATTATGTAGAAGAGAAACATGCGGGACCAAGGATAGATCCTTGGGGACGCTTGAGGTGCAGGAGTAGGAAGTGAAGCTATTGCAAGTGATTCTCTAGCTATGACTTGATAAGAATGGAACTGGATGAGAGCAGTCCCATCCAGCTGGAAAATGGAGAGGCATTGGAGGAGGATGGCTTGGTCAACTACATCAAAACATGCAGACAGGTAAAATGAGGAGGGGTAGTTTACCTTTTGTCTCATTCACAGGATGTCATTTGTGACTGGCGAAAACCGTTTGGTACTATGGCGGGGCAGAAACCTGATTGGAGGGATTCAAACATTAAGTTTTTGGGTAAGGTGGGCATGGATTTGGGAGGCACTTGCATGTTCAAGGATTCTGGAAATGGAAGTCGGAGATGGGGCAGTATTTTACAAGGACAAAGGATTAAGTTTTTATTTTTGAGGAAAGGGGTGATGATGGTAGATTTGAAGGAGACAGTTGCTGAGGAGAGAGAACCATTAGCCAGATCAGCCAACATGGGAGGCAGAAATCAAAGTTGAATAACCAGTTTTTTGGGAATAGCTTTGACGGAGCTGGAAGTGGGGCTCTTGGACTAGGTGAGGGAAATGGGAGAGGAACTAGAGAAAGATGGAAGCTCATGACTAGGACACAGGGAATCTTTAGAGGATGTTCGGCACAGTGGACTAGGAAAAGGGAGGGAACTGATGGAAGATTGATCAGATCAATCAAATCCATTTTTTTTTAGATAAAGTTCCTTGTATTTAATGGTGGGAAAGACTGGCTTAAGAAGATGGTTTTCAATCGGGAAAAGAAGCTGGTGGTTATCTTAATATTCCAGGATCATCCTGGAATATAGTCCGGTGTTTTGCAGATGAGAACAAAACCATGAGGAATAATGACTACCTGAGTGTTTTCTTTCAGGGCCAGGGAGATTGACATTGCAGGAACATAAATCCCATCATAGCATACAGAATTTGAATATTCTAATAAAGGAAACATGCTATTGAAGCTTTTTATCTTGCACTCATCAGGACTGATATGAATGCCAAATTTCAAAAGGGAGTGGCAATTTTATACTGCGTGAGAAAAGGGTGCTAATTTTTGGTTGGTAAGTCAACTCTGGTCGAGATGTGGCCATGGAGAATGCACCAGAAAACTACTGTCCCCCCATGCTTTTTTATTCAATTCAAAAAAAGGTGGAATACCTAGACATGTTCCCTTTGCCTGCAGACAACAGAACCCTGCGTATAAATATATGTAGCTGCTAGCAAGTTTAAGTGAGCCACATTGCAAGCCTGGCAATCTTAAATTGGATGTTAGTGCAATTCTTAGCACACTCTGGATTGTTCAACAATGCTGTCCAATCATGGAATGGCATCTAATATTACATATGTTCAGAGTTTTGCAAGCATGGACTGGTTGAATATGGTCAGTCCTTTGTCTATTCCTTGGTGCACTCTCCATCTCACCATTAAGTACCAGCTCTAACTTTGTAGCAAGTTTAATTAGTTTTGAGTGCAATGCAGCAATTTTTTAACACTCCGGTTCGTGGCAAGCTCCTTTTCACAAGGCTAATGGCAGAGTAGTGCAAGTCACCCAAGTTGTGGTGATTTGTAACTCGCGCTGTATTGCTTCCTCCTGCACATTTTTTAAGCGCATAAATGGAATGCATGTTAAACTCAGTTTTGGTAAATTATGGGCCAAGCACTTTAGGCACTTGCAACCATTCAGCTATGTGATTGGTTATATATTTGATAAACTTTAGCTAAGGAATGTTGGTGTAAAATTGCAGATGTTCTTTCCTGTGTTTTATGTAGGTGAAATCCTTTCATTAACATTGTGTTAATGAAGAGATAAGGACTACTATCATTAAAGAGTGAAAAAACTTGGCTTACAAGAGGTGCTGGGTACAGAAGTAAGGAACACTTTAATAGTTCAATTTATTGCTCTTAAACTCTGCAAACATATTCATTTTTAAGGGACCATGTTGTAGATTTTACTAAGCCTTGACCATAAAATTTTATTTTATTCCGAGAATTCCAATTGAGGTGGATGCACTAATAATGCAATGACTATCTTTTAGTATTGAGATGGGTATACACTACTGTGATGGATTATGCAGATAGTTTCATTAATACTGTATGTCAACAGTCATGGTATCAGAGATTTTCTACTAGTAAATTTCACAGTGAGAGATTTGTACATGACATTGGAAGACTTCCCTTGAAGTTGGTGCTGTTTCATTGATTTTTCTCTTGGCAGCCTCTGAAAAGTCACTTATTTGTCAGCACTTGTAAATTGTTTCCTCCTAAACAGATTAATTTTTGACTTATCCTTGAAGCAGAAGCCCCTTGGGTTTTTTGGTGATACTTTTGATAATTATAAATGGTGGTGAACTTGAGTCATTTTTTGCTTTTGTGAAAAAGCATTTGTGTGAACAGTCGAATACTATTCATGTTTAGGACGATTGAGATAATTCCTGTCAAACAGGACAATTAAGAGGTGGGCATAGAGATCGGGGACAGGGGGAGGAGGGAAGTGCGGTGTTGTAGGCTGGAAGAGGTTAGGAATAAAGAGGGATTTAAAAACAAGGGTGAGAATTTTAAATTTGTCTAGGACAGCATTGAAGTAAGCAAGTCTGCAGGTGACAGGCTGATCTCATAAAACAGTCTCTATTGTGCGCACAATTAAAAATATGATAAAATATAACTGAATCTGAAAATGCAGCTTTTTATGAGCTGTTCTGTCCTAGCACTAGGAGGGGTTGCACCTGTGCATAACCATTTAAGGCCGCCTGACTATTTTCCAAAGATGTTGACCTGCCTAATGTGGCACAGCTTTATCCTCCTCAACCTCAATTTTCTTGGATAAATCTCAACTATCTACAAGGTAAATATGACTGTGCTCAAAGAGCTGTGCAGTGAAGTAGCAACACTTAACAGTGCACCACACAGGCCCCTACCACAGGAAGGCCCTCCCTACGTTCCTGGTAAAGTCTATTGTTAGTGGAATAATAGATGCAATCCTCTGAACAAAAAGTTGAATCGAGCACCCTTTTTGTCCAGCTTTCTTATTGCAACTTTTTAAATGCTTACTGCTTTTCAAAGAGTTGTGCTTCTGATCTGGGTTCTGTCACTACATCATTTTGAGATGCATAACTATTAAGCCTCCCATCTACCAAGCTAATTGACATAACTGCAAAAAATTCTTCGGTTTAGTGCAAAAAGTAGTAGTCCTTCATTGCATAATTTTGTTAGTCATGAAATGGGTGGAATGCAAACACATTACCACAATTGCAGCATTGCTGATTACTATCATATTTGTGGCTGGCACTGAGCTTACTGATGTCCTCTTGTGGAAAAATGATTTTTTATTTTCATTCCACCGTTGGTGGCCATGCATTCAGCTTCCCAGTGCTAAACTCTAGAATTTGCTTCCTTTAACCTCTCTTCCTCTCCATATTGTAGATGTTTCTTAAAAGCCTACCCCTGACCTAGCTTTTGATCACCACCCCTTCTGATATCTCCTTGGGTGATGGTGTCAAATTTTGCTTGATAATTCTCCTGTGAAGTGATTTGGGATGTTGAAGGTGCTGTACAAATGCAAGCCATTGGTTGCTATATCCAGATTTTTGCTGGACAGAGCCCAATTTTTCAGCTGTGAGCTGGCCTACTAAGCCCCCACTATGCAGGCAGGAGGCATATTTCAAGCAGGAACTGCATTTCCATTGTATTGCTGAAGGAGAAAACGGGCAACCCATGGCCTTGCTTGCATATAAGCAGTCTCATGGCTGTTGAGACTCCCACTACAAGATTTACTTGCCCCAAGGCAGTTGATGCCTTAACCAAAAATGGTATGTGAAGGCAGGGGGGTAGCAAACCATCTCCTGATTCCACATTTGAGCAATATGTTATTGCTTCCGGAGCCCAAGCTCTGATTCTTCCCCAACTCAACGCTCTTGCACATTTCTACTGGGACCTTCCAAGCCCAGATTTCCCAGAAATTAGCTTCACCCCTCTGGGAACATCGAAGCTCGATAGAGTCTGGGAAAGACGAGACATTACTTTTCTTTTTTATGGCACTAGCTGTCATATGGTGACTATGAATGTTACTGAATGGGTGAATGTTTGCTAGTGGGTGGGGAGGGAGGTGTGCTAAGAAATGTGGAGGAAGGGTCAGTTGCATTGTTACCCAAATGTTAGACTAAGTTTTAATCTGTCTAACAATCCATGGGTAACTATTCAAGTAAGTCAGAGCTGCCTAAGGTCTCCAACTCTAGCTCAGTGTTGGAAACATTCACAAAGGGTCTCAGTAAGTGGATGGAATTGCCTATTGGAAGTTCAATCTTCCCAGACAATTCCCACCTTGGTCTGGTCTTCGACAATCCGTGGACCGGAAGATTTGGGCCATTATCTTTAATGATCTTTGACATTTGTTATTCCAGGTAAGTAGGTTGTTTGCTGCTTGAGCATTATTATGATTATTTCAGACCAATTTATCTAATGTCATCTGTGGATTGGCTTCTTCTCATTCCCTTCATACAAATGCCATTGTCAGGAATGTCTATAAACCACAGATTCCTGCAACATCTTGAGTGAATTCATAATTTTGGTTTAAAATTTACACTTCACCTGTATATAAGCACTAAAATATTTACACAACTTAATGCTTAGTTAATTGAATAACTTGTACATTGACATCAGAAAATTAGAAGTTTACTGTTTAACTATCAAGGCTACCATTTTTCAACGTGGCCATTTTATATACTTTGCTGCAACAACTTTCTAAAATGAAGCAAGCAGTTAGCATGACCATGACTATGAAAAGTCATTCCTAAATCTCAGCTGTTTTTATGGCATTGCATGGCAGAGCCCAAGGCTTCCCACAGCTGGTGACATTTAAGACACTTTCATGTTACTGCTCAACAGATTTGCCTTTATCTTTGTGATATTTAACAAAAAGCTTAAGCTATAGGACATGTAGACAGACTCTCTTGTCAATGTTAAACCAAAATGAAATGCAAAGCTACAGGCATAAAGAGAGGATAGTGATGAGAACCCCCCTCCTTTTTAAAATTGAAAATTGTACAATGGGACTGATCAGTAGGCAAAATCCCTCCCCTGCCCCCGTCACAATGGGAGAGAAAGGTAAATTGGTCTATTGATAACCATTTTGTCATCTGTGGACAGTTAAATTTCATCAATTTGAGATAGAATTAGTAAGCATTTAGTCATTCTTATCTTACTGCAAGCTGGTAAGCATAAAGATGATGAACAGGAATAAAACCGAAAATGCTGGAAATAGCGAGTCTGGCAGCATCTGTGGAGAGTGAAACATTAGCCCGATCTTCCGGCCTCCAGATCGTTGGAGATTGGACATACTCCCCAAGATATGTGACAGGACCCCTCCAGCCCCAACACAATAACTCTGTGCGAATTGCCAAGGAAGTTTGAACTTCTGACCAGCAATTCCTCTGCTCCCCAGGACCCTCCAAACAGTCTCCAGTTTGGGGATAAAGTTGGAGACATTAGAGGATTCCAACATACTTACCTGGGCAGGAACTGTTGGACAGAAAATCCTAGTCTAACACCTAGGTAAGTATACAACGGACCCCCACTGACTCCCCCCTTGAACCCCCCCCCACCGCCACTCAGACCTGGCCTCACCACCCAACCACACCCCCGATGCCCTGACTCCCTGACCTTGTCACCCTACCTCTTACCCATTTATCTTACCCCACCCTAGCCCAGCTGTCACCCTACCCCCTTATACAGCCACCTTCTCTCTCTAGCTTTTCAAAGAAGCTTTGGGAGATTTATAAACTTACTATAATACAGCAGCTAGTGCTGTAAAAGGGGGATGCAGCTTGTCCCCTCCCCTGACGATCCAAAAGCAGTTTCATTTTGGGTAGGCTTTGTATTTCTGGAGAAACCAGGATTGGAAATCCTGGCCAGAAATTCTGAGGTCCAATGTGACGCAGGAAAGTAGGAGCTGAGTGGCCATCTAATGGTGACTGCTACTCATCGTAAGATTCAGGCCATTATGTTTCAGGTCTATGACCCTTCTTAACTTGATTTCTCTCTCCACAGATGCTGCCAGACCTGCGGAGTATTTCCAACATTTTTTTAATTTCAGACTTCCAGCATCTTCGGTATATTGCTTTTATAAGCAGATGCAGCATGTACCAGAATGAAGAGATAATGATGATTATATCCAAAACATTCAAGTCACTGTTAGAATACTATATGCAATTTTAAGTGCCTTATAGAATGAACATTGCCGGGGATGGAAAACGATAATTGGGAGATTTGAGATTCTCAGGATGAAACTCATGGACAGAAATGCAAAACAAGCAATGGGAAATCAAAGCCCGCGAAAGGAAATGGCGCTGCAGCTTCACTATTGCCCATATGGCACTGCCACTCGAGAATAATTTCAGTCTCCTTGTAGGACTATAACCATTGGAGCATAGAGAGCTCAGGACAAATTTAAGAGGTGTTCAAAATTTGACACCAATAATGAAAAGGGAATGACTATTTCCTGTGGTTGGATGTTTGTAATATTAAACTGAAACTTAGACAGTATGAGAGTGGGGACAGAGGTTAGAAGAAACATCTTTACAAAGTTGTTGGAGCATGGAATATGTTTCACAGGGATTAGCAGAGGCAAAGAAAATTGCTTCCTTTAATAGAAACTTAAAAAGGGAAACATATGATTGTTGGGAGAGAGCAGAACTGGGATTACTGCCTCTGGCAAGAAAAGCTGACAGTGGCCCAAAGGGCATCTCTCTGTTCTGTAATCATCTATAGTCTGTTTTCTGTGGAGATCCTTTGTGCAAAACGTAAGAGGGCAAATGCATGTCACAGTCCACTTTCAAAGATGTGACTTGCGCATGTGATATTAATCTTTGTTTGATCAGTTGATGGAATTAAAGCTGCTAAAAGAACTTAAATCAGTGTCTTTGTTTGTTTTTTAAGATCAAGGCAAAATACTGCAGATGCTGGAGATCTGAAACAAAAACAAAAATGCTGGAAAAACTCAGCAGATCTGACAATCTGTGGAGAGAAAGACAGAGTTAACATTTCAAACCCATATGACTTCTTCAGAGCTGAAGAGTCATACAGATTCAATGTTAACTCTGTCTTTCTCTCCACAGATGCTGTCAGGCCTGCAGAGTTTTTCCACTCATTTAAGATGGCTGCCTCAAGTCACCTGCCAACTGGTATTACAAGTTGGCCAGTTTTCTTGAAGGTTCCAATGTGGAATACAATTAAGACATGCTCAGATATCTTTCTATGGAGCTTCACACCTGCTAATGTCAAAAATTACTTCAAAAGACATACTGGACCTCACATTTTCATTTCTATAGAGCTACCTCAAGTGGAGACAAAGTCTACTAGACAATAGCTACATGGAATGTGTTCTTCCTATCTCATCAAGATAGATAATGGATCGTTCAGGAGTTAATGGATGGGACATTACAAAATCTAACCACCTTGGCCATAAAACAATAGCCACAGTGTGTCCAGACATGTAAACAAATCCCTTCTGAAATCATTATGAGGAGAGAGATCATGTGACTAAAATAACCATTTTTGAAATCTCTTTTACAATGCGCAAGCTGCTCAATATCTCCCTCTCAATGTAAAATCTAACACAGGAATTGTTCCAGATTTGCACTACTTGTGGTAGCGGGTGAGTTTAAAAAAAACCTTTATAACCGCTGGTCACAATGCCGCTTTTTGTGCCGTATCATCCCAATCCTGCTGCATTAAATTATGCATTCCTGAGAAATGTGCTGTTTCCATGGTGGGCAGGCTCTCGTTCACCTGCCATGTCATCACTTCGCTGCTTCAGCACACCAGGTGCCATATATAAAGTCCAGCTGTGCGCACACCTCTGTGCTTCCAGCCCACGACTGCTGCAAAGAAGACATGGTCCTGAAAGGCAAGAAGACTGCAGACCCCAGGATCAATGACGCATCCGTTGAGCACCTTTTGGACGCAGTGGAGGCCCACTGCTATGTCCTCTACTCCCACTCTGGCCACAGGACTAGAGGCGGTGGCAGTTCAGCGCCAATACCCTTCAAAAGAGGACAGCCACCCAGTGCCGCAAGAAGATGAATGATGATCTCCGTTCCACCAGGGTAAGTCACTCTTCTCATTACTCACCTCACACACTCTAAGCCCATCGCACATCCACAGGGCCCTCACTCATGACCAGTTCAAGGGACATCACCATTCACTCTCTCACACCTTCATTGACCTCAAGCCTGATCAGGGATCACTCACCACCCACACATGCCAGGTATACTTATCATCTGGCCTGGCAGGTGTCCTGCTTACACTTTCTCCATCTCTAGTCATGCAGGACAAGCTGGCACACAACAAGAGAGAGAGGTCGCAGACCGGTGGAGGAATGCCTGAAATCAAGCTCCTCACGGACTTTGAAAACAGAGCCATCCAGCTGGCTGGACGCGACCTGGACAGGTCCTGTGCTGACAGTGAGGTTGGCGCTGCTCTACTAAGTGAGGATTCAGCAGTGCAACATCCATCAGACAACCATGCTGTGAGTGATGTGCCCTCTTTCAGAGGCCACTGCCAGGCACTAATTATCTCCCCTTGCTTTTGCAGGCACATCTGGGAAAGAGCCGACAAAGTCCATGACCCAGGACCTCCAAGCCCTGAAGAAATGTTTGAAGGGGAAACTGGAGGCATCCTCCTTGAAGTCTCGTCAGTGTTCACCCTCACCCTCCACTAGCGCAGAGACACCCACCTCGGTGGGACCGAACTTTATAGTAACCTTGGGCTTACAATCTGGTGAGCAAATCGCACTCTCTGATCTGCAGCAGCAGGGACCCCCCAGGTCCCCGGCACTCTGAAGACTGCTGGGGGTCAGAAATTTGCTGAGTCCGAGTCAAATGATGAGCCTCTGGACTCGGTCATGTCACAGTTGCTGGAGCTGCAAAGGCAACCTTGGGAACATCAGGAAGTGATGTCCACTGCACTCGGATTGCAAGGCATGATGGAGTCTGTCCACCTTCAGGCTGAGAAGATACCGCCAGCATGCCAACGCGTTGAGGTCAACACTGGTAGGATGGTGGCTGCCGTGGAGACCTTCATTCAGGACATTGGTTCTGCACTGCTGTGTGAGCTCAACTCCATTGCTGATGCCATAGTTGGCCTCCAATACAGTGTATGCGAGATCTCACTCCAGCTACCCCTTCTCCTGGAAGAGTCAGCCAGGGGCCCTTGGTCACCCATAGGGAGTAGGATCAGCAGGTGTACCCCCAACTCCGGCCATCCATCTGGTAACTCTGGGAGTGTCTGGACCATCTGAATCCCCTCTTCCTATGACCTCAGCAGCTCCAGCTCCACAGGTCGAGGAGGGTGCCACTGCCACACAGCAGGACCCCAAAAGCAGGCTGTGGCCCTTCAGATCTTGGCTCCCCAGAGGGCGCCCGTCAGGATCATCACAGGGCGTAGCAGGCTGCCTCCACCTCTGCTGTAGATGACTGGGGAGCACCAAGATGTAGCGGCAGGATTAGGAAAAGTAAAATGTTTTGTTGTTAAAGATAGCATCTCCAATAATGCAGCACTGAGTATTGCACTGGAGTATCAGCCTTGATTTTTGTGCTCAAGCCCTGGTATGGACTTGAACTCAGAACCTTGTGATTTTGAGGCAAGTGTGCAACCAACTGAGCCACAGTTGACACCAAGATGATGTGGTTGCACAGCTTGGGCACTGGTGTTGATCACTTGTACATAATGTTCACTATTGTCAGTAAACTCCCAAGAATGTGTCTCTGCCTTTGACTCTTTGTTCCATTGAGCAGTGTTCATGTCACTCACATGTGAAACTTTTCTGCACAAGGCAGCTGTCTCAGTGCAGGTTCTCTTCCCTGTGCTTTGTGCAGCCTTCGGATCAAAGTGATGGTCTGGCCTCACACTCCCTGGATACATTACTGATGCCTGCACCTTGACGGTGCTTGTCATTCCTGCCAGAATATCATGGGCAGGTGTCAGAATACTGTCATCCTTTGTGTGTTCTCCGCACATTTAAGGTGGGGCTGGCACCCATTTCTTCAGTATCTGTGACCAGTGACGCTCCTGAAGGGGTCAGGTGCATTTAAACTTTCATGGCTGCGTTTCTATGATATGAACCTGGTCATAAAGTGCAAGCAAGCTGCCTTTGGCCAGACAGAGCCTTTGAGAATGTCTGACTCTATGGAGTGTCCTCACTGCATGTCATCATCGTCATCATCCTGCAATTGAGCGACTGTTAGGTCCTCCACTCCATCTGCATGACAGGAGCATTACCACAAGAGGGTATGTGCTCTGCTATAAGCCAGACTGGAGTCAAACGTTCACAGATGCAATGTGAGGCTGTATGGTGTCTCCTCACTGCATGTAACTCTGTTAGTACATTAATATGCCCAGCAACATTTATGACCTGAATTTTTCCCTCGGTGTGATTGGGCCCGGGACCGGTTGGGAAACAGGCCCCTGGCCCCTGACCGCAATCGGCCCACAACCATGATTTCACACTGGCAGGCGAATTGAGGCTCACCTAGCGTGAAACGCACCTTCCCAATGGTTGAAGGGCCGGGCAGTGGCCTGTCGAGCGCCAGGTCCAATAGCGACCCGGCTGCCGGTTTAAAAATGACACAGGCAGTTCCTGGAAGGCTGCCAGCAAGGAATCATATATTTTGTGTTCTGGAGAGTGAAGCTATGGTGGGAGGGCAGGTCAGGTGGGCACTTGGCCCCTCCCGTTTTTCGGATGAGTGCCTCGCGGTGCTCTTGGAGGAGGTGGCTGCTAAGAGGGACTCCCTCGTTTCCAAGGCTGGAAGGAGGAGGCCACTGCACTAGACCAAAAAAATAGCTTGGGAGGCGGTGGCAGCCGAGGTCAGCAGACACATAACGTGCGGTGCACATGGGTGCAGTGTCGCAAAAATTTCAATGACCTGCTGCGCTCGAAGGGGGAGTACCATGTTGGCGTGGAGAACTGTTAAGTGCTGACTGGGGTGTTAAAAGTCCGAGTGCCAACTGTCAATGACACTGGAGCTGGCCATTGGGGTGAACCCTGGCCACTTGGTCCGAGTGACTTGCGGCTCGAGGGCCATGACTCGGATATGCCCTGCAAGGTGTTCCTCAGATACCTTTGGCCAGACTGCAATGGCGCTGCAGGTAAAGAGTGGACTAATCGATGCTCCTCTTTCCTTTCAGGAGAAGACAAGCCATCACCATGTTGAGAGGCCCCCAAACCGCAAAGTATTGATCAGAATTGAGCAAGACGCTTTGGAGCTGGAGAGCACCTCATTCAGCCAGTCGTGGAGAAGCCGGGGTGTCAGATAAAGGCAAAAGTGCAGTGCACAGAGACGACAGTTTCGGATGGTGCAAACATTCTTGTGTAGTCTCTTTGTTGATGGGAGCCTCAAAACTGGAGTCGCCATTGAATGGCGATGGCACCAAGTTGCAGATCTCCATTGTCTCACCAGGGTGCCTGGCATGCACAATGACAGGGTGATGACTTAATGACATGTCGTTGTTCTCCCTTAGATTCACCAGCAGGCACTCATTCGCAGGACCCTGAAGAGCCACCCCTGATGCCAGAGGACCGCCAGGCTTCAGCTGCACCTGTGTCACATCTGCTGTCTGAACTGGGCAACAGCACAGATATCAGCTCCTCAGTGGACGTTAGATCTTTGGCTAGAATGTGAATGAACAGCAGTGAGGGCACTTCACACTCGCTTGAGGTGAAGGCGGAGACAGAGAGTGCCCAGGGTGACGGCACTCGGAGGACTGCTGGAGACCAGGACAATGCTGGGTTGAAGGCAGATGATGAGCCTCTGAAGTGGTCCATTAGGTGGCAGATGCTCGATGTCCAGTGGGATGTGAGAGATCTGGCGGAGATCCGTGAGGGTCTGTGTGCCATGGTCTCCGTTTTGGAGGAGTCCATGTACAGCATGACCACTGTGTTGACCCTCATGGCTGAGCACACTGCCTCCTCCATTTGAGAGAGTTGGTGACTCTCATGGAGGGGCAGCTCCAGGAACAGAATCAGGGATTCCTGGGGTTACACTTGGACCTGCAAGCCCTCACACAGGCACTGACCTCCAGGTGGTCAGTGCCGGTGTAAGAGATGGATGAGGCACCCAGTATCCAAGCTAGGTGCCTTTCCATCAATGGCAAGCAGGCAGGTCCCTGGAGAGACCTCAACATTGGCACATGAGCTGCCTGTAATCTTTGTGGTCTCCTCTCAGGATGCTCTGGAAGATGGCAGCAACTCCTCTGCCAGTGACCATGGTGTCTGATGAGGCAGCGATGACTGACTGGGGAGATGCCAGCCGTGGCACTGGCCACTCGCTCCCAGGCAGGGCCAACACAGGCTCCACTGACCAGACGACGACCACCAAGGTCAACTAGACTGCAGAGTCAGCAGGCTGTCTCCAATGCAACAGCCAGTGAGAGGGAGGTTGGGCGGGCACCAAGGCCTTGCTCTCATAGGTTTAAGGCCCCATGAGCACAAGGGACTGTTCATGAGTGACCTTCTGTTCAGTTATCTTTGGTTTATGTTTACTGTTGTGGAATTTAACACTGGAGATGGTAGTGTTAATTTGTTTTGAGTGTGAAAATTACATAAATTTTTTGTTATCATAATGGCCTGAGTATGCTTCACCTTTTTCCTTTTGGTGCATTAGTATGTAATGCTGGACGTGAGTGGCTCTATACTTCATTGCACAGGCACTGAGTGGACTCTGGGTTCAAATGAAAGGATCATTTCAGACACCCTGGACCATGAAGTGAAAGCAGATTCTTTGATAGCCTAGCTGAAGGAGCGTGGATCAAGGCGTCCCTGGTGTCCCTACCTCCCTGGAGGTTACCGAGGTCTGCCTCCATGCCCTCAGCATTCTCCTCACCGTGCTCCTCTTCTGATTCACTACTGGATTCATCCTCTGTGGCCTGTGGAGCTGCTGCAAAATCCTCTCCCTCCAGTGGGTCCCCCCTTTTCAGTTCCAGATTGTGGAGAGTGGAGCACGCAACCATGATAAATGACACCTGCTCTGGGGGGTATTGTAGTGCTCCCTCTGGTCCAGGCAATGGAAGCGCATCTTCAGAAGACCTATGGTCCTCTCTATCACCACCTTTGTCGAGGAATGACTCCTATTTTAATGCTGCTGTGTGTGTCTGTACTTGGGTGGGGGAGAGGTGTCATAAACCACCTTTTCAACAGCTAGCTCTTGTCATCCAGCAGCCAGCCATGCAGTCAAGCTGGAGCACTGAATAGTCTTGGTGCCTGGGAATATCTCAGGATGTAAGCATCATGGGCGCTGCCAGGGTACCTTGCACAGATTTGCAGAGTTTGAGTATTGTGGTCACACACTATCTGCACATTCGAGTGGAATCTGTTCCTGTTGTCGTAGGCACCAGGCTTACCAGCTGGCACCTTGATGGCCACGTGTGCAGTTGATTGCACCCTGAATATTGGGGAACCCAGCAATCACTGTAAACCTTCTAGATCACTCAGCCTAGCTGGCCTCTTCTGTACAGTTCAAATACCTGAACAGAGCTTCTGCCACCAGCTTGACGCAACTGTGGACAGCTGATTGGGATACTCCACACAGATCCCCCACTGACCCCTGGAACGTGCCGGAGGCATAGAAGTTGAGGGCCGCTGTGACCTTCGGAGCCACTGGCATTGAGTTTCCACCCGCACAGTTGGAGGTGATCTCGGGCCCAATCATCTCTCAAATTGAGGTCACAGTGTCCCTGGAGAGGCGGAGATCGTTTGGCATTGCACCTTGGACATATTGAGGTAGCTGCATCGCTGCCTGTAAACCCTGGCAGCAGGATAGTGGCGTCTTCTGTGGCCCCTTCTGCCTTGGACTACCTGCTGGCCCTGCACCCCTTGTGCCTGCGCCTCTCCTCCCACAGGTCCCTCCCCTGGAAGCTGCATTAGGACACCTGGCCTCCTCTTCCTTCTGCCCCACTCCCTCGGAGGAGGAGTCGCCTCCAGAGAGCACAATCCCCATTACCAGGGTAACAGAAGGCTGTCTGATACCGGGAAGGGAGGGGCCACACGGTCAAAATCCTGCAGGACCTTGGAGACACCAAAGAGTCCTGAAATGAAGTCTAGAAATGCTAAGAATAAAGCTTAGAACAGAGATGAAGCTGTCAAGTTCAACTAAGCAACCAGCAGCAAACTATCTCCTAAACTCCTCACTACTCTCACTGGCAATGCTGCTAACCCTTTTTATCCCACCCTTGGATGAGGTTTTGCAAAATGTGGGCTGCCTGTTTTGCCCGTGCGACGAGCGCAAAATCGCACAGGCAACGTAAAATCTGGATCAATTGGGTTTCTAATGGCCTTAAGTGACCTTTAAATTGATGGCGGGCATGGCTCCAACACCCGCACGCGCCCGCTGACCTGAAGATCCCGCAGGCACGCAATGACGGGACACTCACTTGACATCGTCTTGCACGATTTTACACCCAATCGGGTGAGGCGCGCGCCCGCCCACCAGGCATAAAATCCTGCCCTATGTCTACAAACAGAACTCGCAACATTGATTGTGTCCTACTTAAAGGGAATGGTTTAAAACAAATAAATTATATTTTAAAATCTTAAAATTCAGTTGATAAACATATTAAGGTGCCATGTTCCTTCTCTTCTGCTGAAAAGGTGATGGTAGAACATGCTAGAATTCAGGGTAATTAAAATTCCTGCTGAGCAGCTAATTTTTGCAGTTGATTAGGACTTGATTTTAGTACAGTGACATGTTATTTGACTGAAACATTTGGCCTATAATTTTCCCTTTTTATAGGAAGCAGGTTCTACATTAATTGGCTAAGCAAGGTAAAAATACTTAACTATATTTAAAAAGCCACCATTTTTCCAATACATTTAAGCTCAGCCAGCAACTGCTTTTGTTAAAGAATGATTATACATGCAGAGAGTGCTTACTTTTCATGATCTATCTGAACGTATGACAAAATGTGAATTTGAAAGAGGGATCTCAATCGCCCCATAGCAGATAGTCTTGGAATGGTCCATGAGACGGCTTCATTTTGGCGACTTTTGTGATTCTTCTGTAAAGTGATTTTCATTTCATAGTAGCATTAAAAATATTACCTCAGATATGCAATGACTCCACAACCTCTGGGTGGATGACCCCCTCAGGCAAGCTAGCTCACGCTCTTCAGTTTAACACTGGAGCGTTACTACAAGAATTCCAATATATGTTTTTTATTCTAAGCCATAGTCTTGAAAGCAAATACTGTCACTCTTGTGCAAAAGCATCAAACTGGAGGAGTTTTCATTTCGTCCTGACAGTTGTTTCTTTTTCAGAAATCATTGTTTGTGAGTTCTTTATGACAGAGCCTGTCTCTGCTGAAGTCTGTGATTTTAGTGACTCTACAGATGGTTCTATTCTAGTTTGAACTACTTTTAAGACCCACCAGAATCCCAAGCGCTAATAGCTTGCGATTTTCATGTCTAACCTTATTTACATAATGATTCACAATTCCAGCTGCAAACTTCACCAATTCTGCACTTTTTAGGAAGCAAAAGTTACAAGCAGAATTTAAAGAATGATGATAATTAAGGGGAATGTCATCAGGGAGGAACACAAATTTAGAAAGCTTCGAGTGAAAGTTTAAACAAAAGGAGCAAGAGTTGCAGGCCAGAATGAGGAGGAGACTTGTAGGTGCAAGCATAAGTCTGTGTCTGTGAACAAGTGATGCTAAAGTGTTTTTTACAACCAATGAACTGTTTAAGTCTAGTTAATGTGAGGAAACACAGAAGCCAATTTGCACACAAGATTCCATAGGCAGCGGTGACATAATGACCAGATAATCTGAATTTGATAGGGTTGGTTGAGGGATAAACATTGGCTAGGAAACCTGTAGAACTGGCAACTGAATGGTAAGATAAAAGCAAAATATTGTGGATGATGGAAATCAAACAAAAACAGAAAATGCTGGAAAAACTCAGCAGGTCTAGCAGCATCTGTGGAGAGAGAAACAGTTAATATTTTGAGTCCGTATGGCCCTTCTTTTTCCACAGATGCTACTAGACCTGCTGAGTTTTTCCAGCATCTGCAGTGTTTTGCTTTTATCTTTAGTGTTCAATTCACTGCCACTTCCAGGAATGCCTAACTTGAAGTACTGCTCTTCTCTCTGACAGGATTTCCATTCGTCTCTTTTGCCCTGTTCACCTTCATTGATTCCCATTTCCCTCCAGGTGTTTGTCAAAGTGTTTACCAAAACTCACTTTCATAGCCATATATCCTTCCTCAGTGGCTGTCTTCATCTCTGACTTACCCCATGTGGAAACTGAATGGTAACCTCTGATGTCACACAACATATGGCAGATCTCTACATTCTCCCCCTCATCTGACACAGATTCTTAAGATAGATTGCCAGAGTTGCTCTCAGGAAGGTTGGCCAGGACTGCAGAAATAGCTAGTGGCTTTCTTTTGGGCAATTTCATATAAACCATGCTGAGCTGTGAGTGGGATACGTCTGAAGGACCTTCTAGCATAAGAATTAGACAGACATTTAGATTCTCACTGTGATATCGCCAGGAGATCTGGTGCAGCTGTCATCAGGAAGATGGGTCTCTGCCAGCAATAGATGCCAAATTGAGAGCTAATTCCTCTCACTGCTGCAGATGTTCAAGTGCAGATGTAGGCAAGAAGGCCCAGAGCACCACGTGACCTGCCTACCATTCTTTTTGCTGGTTCCCTTTTCTCAGGAGTCTTGTTTGGCAAACCTGGTGCAAATTAAGGGAGTTTAGAATTAATAATGGTCATTAATAATCATCAAAGCCTAAGTCCCAGCTGGAAATCAAACAAAATATAAGTAGGTTGCCAACTCTCCAGGATTGGCCTGGAGTCTCTGGGAATTGACATGTTGGCCAACAAATTGCTGGAGCATAGGGAAAGTCATGTGATGAAACCTCCAGGAATGCATTTAATCACAGTTGGCAACTCTAAATACAAGAAGGGTTTAAAAGGTGTAATGGACTTTCCTTGAAAGTGGATAGGACTTTTAGAAACTCTCTGACCTGCAAATCAGCCTGAGACCTTGCCCTCTGCTGAGTTTCACTGGTATAATAGTGACTTGGCACTCGTGTTTCAGGAAACAAAAAAGGGTATGGAACCCTCTATGCCCACTTTTTGATACTTTAATGAGCCTCCCACCTGCTCTGGGCCTGACTGGAATATTGATAGGATTCACAACTTTGTTTCTTTTCCCTCTTGATACTATGCCAAGATCTGTCAAGGAGATAGTTAAAATTGGCCCCATTGTAAAAGGCTGCACTACATCAGATCCCAAATACTATAGCACAAACTATTGTGTGACCTTGTGTTAGATCTCGAGTTAGCCTGCTTGAAAACTTGCTGTTGGTGTTGCCGTTTTAGTTGAACTGGGATAAGAGGGACCATGGATGTTTATTAGGCACTTGAAATAAGTGCAACCTGTCAGTGATAGTAATGATGGGTGAAATTCTCAGTAATAATCCCTTGGTGAAAAACAAATAACAATAGGCATCAGCTCAAAGTGCTCTACTGCAACAGTTGAATAAATATATTGTCTCTTGGGGAAAATTGATAAGGAATATGGAAAGAACTGGCATCATAGTGTTCTACTGAGACTGTAACAATGTCTGTAGTTTCTTTTTCTTCCAAACATTGTCAAATTGTGATGCAGTCACTCATCTGAATGTTTTACTGTGATTATATTAGACAAAGAAGCTGTTGCATGACCATTTTCATGCACCATCACATTTGTGTGGAATGCCAGCTCACTGAAGTATGTCTTTTTATGATAGGCATAATGTTTAAGTAGTAATTCGTATTTTAAATCTGTATCTCCCAAAAGAATTAAAGCACCAGTAAAGTAATTAAAGTATAATTGTTTATGTACTAACTTATTCAGAAACATTTCCACTGAATCTCATCAATTTAAAAAATGTAACTGATTAATTTTGTCTGACCTCACATTTTGTGCATAAATGCATCCATAATTTCTATCATTGAATCTTCTGAGATTCTTGGCTTCAAAATTCTAATTACATAAGCATCAGACACTGCTCCATCATAAAGCAACCCTTGAACAGACAGAACCATTACTGAGTCAACTTCACAGATTTATGGTAAGATTTCATCATAAGAATTTAATGGTTCACTCTGGGAGTGTACCTCCAGTCAGCTGAGCTCAGGAGTCTTTGGTCGGCGGGTTCTCAGTAGGGTTGCTAACACTCCAGTTCTCCTGGAGTCTGAGAAACTCGGGAAAAATCATAGGGGCATAAGAATTCAACTGCAGTGGTTCTCCTACAGGTTCCGGTCCCATTTAACTCCTGAGCGTTCTGTGCCTGCCTGTGTGGCTCTCTGGAGCCACCCTGCCGCTGGCTCTCTGGCCACCTACCCCCTCCTCTGCACTCCCACGCTGTCACTAAATTCTTTAGCCCTGGCTATCCTGTCTATACTCAATCCATTGATCGCTAATACTGGGTTCCTATGGCAACCCCTCAGCCCTGTGACAAATATTTGTTGACTGGCAATGTCCTTTGCAAATGCTAACTTCTTAGCAAGTGCACGACTCTTAACTCTCCTGACAAATGACTCCCACCCCTGGCAAGTGTCCTGCGACAAATGCTAAACCTAGACAAGTGCAAAGACCTCAGAGGTGCACCCCTATTTTTATCACATTTTTGTAGGTAGGTTTGCAACATTTAGTCCAAGTGTGCGCATGATCAACACAACTAGCAACTTCTAACACAATAATTGCAACTCTTCACCAATGGAATGAGTGTTCCTCATGTGCCCAGAGCAACCTTATCTGAAGGAATTGGGAAAAAAAAACATTATTTATAGAAAATACAAATTGTCAGTAGTGAAGAGTAGATTGCCCTTGATGCCTTAAACTCAAGTTATACATAAATCAAAGACATCTAATTCCTTGGATTAAAATTATCATAGTCAAATGGTAAAAAATGAAGCATTCTTAATAATGACAATAAGTAATCTCAGCCTGTAGCTCTTACTGTAGAATACAAGATTCAATGTCAGACCCTATGTTATCTGAAAACAGTTCATGGGGATATCTGACACCCTGATCATTAACTCTTCTTAAATTCTGGTGTTCAAAGTCTTAAGGGAATGAACTAAACTCCAGTTATAGGCCCATAAACTAATATCCCACACTGCTACTCTAACTATGGTGCCCCACTGGTGACTGAAGTGTCTGACCATTGGGTATCTGGGGTTGGGCTTGTTGCATAATGCCACTTGACATGCAGGCTGGTAACACCACATCTTGGATGCCTGCTAGCTAAGGGGTTGAGGGAACAGCTAACCACTGGTCTGGCTGAACAACTTGAGAAAAGGTCAAACCATTCCCTTGAAGGCCAACTTATCTGGACCAGAAAATCTCTTGGCCATAAATCCACCCTGGGACTGTCATTCATTTCCAACTTCAAACTGGCAAACTTGTCTCTGCGCTGAAGAAATATACACCACTATACCATCTGCATACACAATCACCAGTCATCTTCACAAGGCATCCTATTGTCCATTTCTTCAGTGCAGTGTTACCAGGTCCTACTTCACTTTGTTTCCATTAATCCCCAGCCACGTTGATTGACCTAACAGTCCATCCTGGCTCTCAAGGAAATTCAAGACCAATAATTTTGAACATTGTCCCACCAGAAGACGCCACCTGAAATTTGAAAGGGGAAGGTCATGTTGACAGTGAAAACTTTCAACATGTGGGGCAGTGCAAAACTAGGAGTCATAAATAAATTGAGACATATAAGATCCTGGGGGGTCTTGACCGGGTTGATATGGAGAGGATGTTCCTTTTTGTGCTTGAATCTAGTACCATGGGCCACTGTTTAAAAATAAAGGGTCACCCATTAAGGACAGAGAAGAGAATTTTTTTCTCTGGGAGTCGAGAGTCTTTGAAATTCTCTTCCTCAAGTTTGTGGAAGCAGAGTCTTTGAATATTTTTTAAGGCAGATGTAGATAGATTCTTGATAAGCAAGGGGGTGAAAGGTTATCAGGAATAGGCAGGAATGTGGGGTTGAGGCTGCAATCAGATCAGCCATGATCTTATTGAATAGCAGAGCAGGCTCGAGGGGCCAAGTGGCTTACTCCTGCTCCTAACTCATATGTTTGTCTGTTCGTATGTAAGAATAAATTAAGTCGGGAATTCCGTAGAAACCTTGTTACCTAGTGAGTAGTTAGAATGTACAACTTACTATCAGAAAGCACTAAAAGCGCAACACAATAAACACCTGAGGGAGTAAGGGATAAAAGGATATGTTGTTAGGATTAGATGAAGCAAAATGGGAGGAGATTCATGTGGAATATGCACAGATATGCATATTTGGTCGAATGTTGTTTCTGTGCTGTAAATTGTTTTATCTATGCAGAGGATGGTGGCCTTGTAGAACAGACTGTGTGGAGAGGCAGTGAGGACAGAAATTATTGGAAGTATTTAAGGGAAATTTGGACAGATGTTTGAATGAGCGAGCAGTAGATGCACAAGGATTTTGAGACCTGCTAGATGAACTGCAGAATCTTTCTCAGCCTCAATCTTTTATGTTCCTCTATCCTTATATCTTAAGCACATTATCATGCTAGCCAATTTCTAGCATTGATTCTGTTGCTTGCTTGTGCCCATTTGCAGCAAGATTTATTAAGTCATATGCTTCGGGCCCGAACCATTAGATGTTTTGACAAAAACAGAATTACCTGGAAAAACTCAGCAGGTCTGGCAGCATCGGCGGAGAAGAACAGAGTTGACGTTTCGAGTCCTCATGACCCTTCAGCAGAACTGAGTGAAGTTAGGAGAGGGGTGAAATATAAGCTGGTTTAAGGTGGGGGGTGACTTAGTCTACTGCATTCATTGCTCCCAATGCGGTCTCCTCTACACTGGAGAGACCAAACGCAAACTGGGTGACCGCTTTGCAGAACACCTGCAGTCTGTCCACAAGAAAGACCCAAACCTCCCTGTCGCTTGCCATTTTAACACTCCACCCTGCTCTCTTGCCCACATGTCTGTCCTTGGCTTGCTGCATTGTTCCAGTGAAGCCCAATGCAAACTGGAGGAACAGCACCTCATCTTCCGACTAGGCACTTTACAGCCTTCTGGGCTGAATATTGAATTCAACAACTTTAGATCTTAAACTCACTCCCCCATCCCCACCTCTGTTTCTTCCCCTTCCCTTTTGTTTTTTCCAATAATTTATATAGATTTTTCTTTTCCCACCTATTTCCATTATTTTTAAATCTATAACTATAATACCCTGTCAGTCTTTCCACCCCACCCCCACTAAAGCTGTACTTTGAGTGTCCTGCCATCCATTCTTAATTAGCACATTCTCTTAGATAATATCACCACCTTTAACACCTCTCTGTTCCTCTGTAACATCTTTTGATTATCTGCTCCTATCACTGCTTGCTTGTCCCTACAACCACCTCCCCCCCACCCCCCCCAACTTCTCTCCCCCGCCCCCCGACCTTAAACCAGCTTATATTTCACCCCTCTCCTAACTTCACTCAGTTCTGCTGAAGGGTCATGAGGACTCGAAATGTCAACTCTTTTCTTCTCCGCCGATGCTGCCAGACCTGCTGAGTTTTTCCAGGTAATTCTGTTTTTTTGTTTTTGATTTCCAGCATCCGCAGTAGTTTTTTGTTTTTACCTCAGATGTTTTGACTTGCTGGGGGAATAAAATCAAACTTGGAGTGTCGTAATGTACGAAGCAAAGGCCTGACTGCAATAAAATCAGCTGGTGCCCCAGGGATCTGTACTCTTATCACATTCTCAGCACAGTTACATAACTGGGCGGTGATGCGGCCGGGGGCTGTCCATGGTAAGCGAGTTGGCCGTGGGACTGCGCGCATTCACACATTTTGGCAGAAGCATTCCCCATTCTGCTGTCACTCTGGGAGAGGGGCGTGACTGGTGTGGTCACACTGAAAGGACTGTGCTGGTCAGGTTATGAGCCAGCAACTTCGAAAATGCAGAAAAGCCAGACCGAGCATCTCTATAAAATCTTAGTCATCGGCGATCTGGGGGTAGGAAAGACCAGTATTATCAAACGTTACGTGCACCAAAACTTTTCCCAACATTACCGAGCTACGATTGGCGTGGATTTCGCTCTTAAAGTTCTCAATTGGGACTCGGAGACGGTGGTTCGACTGCAGTTATGGGATATAGCCGGTAAGATTTTGTTAGTTTTTCTCAACCCGCTGTTGTTTCAAGTAAAGAAACTAGAGAGAGCAACAGTTTGCTAAGAAGCAGCGTATTGCTCTGTATGCCTGCAGAATACTTTTGCAGCTGGACAAACATTATTTTGAATTTTAAGACGTGCAGATAAAGTAGCATCAGCCCATTCTACACTGTGTTGTCGCTTAACCGACATTTATGCATTGGCAGTAACCTCATCTGTATATTGTGACTTTATAAACTAACAGCAATTACATTGCAGTCATTATTTGATTAAAAGTGAATATATCAAGTGTTGGAGAGATATCCATAGTGACAATCATTCTTCCAGGGGAAAACACCAACTAGATAAGCCTGCCCCTCCAGCATATATTGTGGATAATAAGGGATGGACAGGAACAAGAATTTTATGGTGGATTTAAAATGAGGTAATAAAGCACTATGAGATCATCTGAACGCCTCACTAAAATTATTGGCAGGTATTCTGCACATCTGAAATTAGAGGAGGTGTATCATTTAGATTTGAAGATCTATACTTTTTTCCAATGTATGAAAGAGACTTGAGTTCCACCAACATGATGAAATGATGTTTCCGAGGCCTTTTTAGTTACATGTTCTATGATGTAAAGCGGGCGCAATCGATTCTACCATGTTAACAGTCTGTTCGTTGTCTCAAACTGCAGAAGGCAGCAGTTAGCCTGCCGGCGAGCAATGATCTGCATAAGTCATGTGTCGCTGTATCATATGATCCAAATCTGGAGTCCGACTTTCGAGTTACTTTGTTTGAATTACGTACGGCTCTAATTACAGATAAATTAGCTTGAAGAAATGTGACTTTGCTGTAAACATTCAGGAAAATGCAATCCTTTCTACATTTCCACAATTTAAGGACATGGTTTAAAGTTGTGTGAATTTCATCTCACGGTGTCACCCAATTATTTTCAGGGCGGTGAATTGTTTGAATGCTTTCCTTCCCAGGAAGCAGGAGATCTTTAACCATTTAACCATGAGGGGAATATATTAGTTTTTGTCTGCTTCTCAGGTACGATACTTGGGGAAAAGATTTGAAGCCTATGTCCCAGACCCCCAGAGTGCCTGAAATTCATCCAACAGCATATTTGTTCATGTGGTTTGTAAGTATTTCTGTGCTGCTGTAACACAGCATTAAGCCCCTTGCAGACACTAATGAGGGGGCTAAAACCAATTTAAACTTCCTGTATGAAATTGCACAGAAACTAGGTGAAGCAGGGACCAGGTATGCTCTGCTCAGTAGAAACATAGAAAATAGGAGCAGGAGTAGGCCATTCAGCCCTTCGAGCCTGCTCCGCCATTCATTATGATCATGGCTGATCATCCAACTCAATAGCCTGCTCCCGTGTTCTCCCCATACCCTTTGATCCCTTTCACCCCAAGAGATATATCTAACTCCCTCTTGAAAGCACACAATGTTTTGGTCTCAACTACTTTCTGTGGTAACGAATTCCACAGGCTCAACACTCTCTAGGTGAAGATATTTCTCCTCATCTCAGTCCTAAATGGTCTACCCCATATTCTCAGACTGTGACCCCTGGTCCTGGACTCCCCCACCATCGGGAACATCCTTCCTGCATCTACCCTGTCTAATCCTGTTAGAATTTTATAGGTTTCTATAAGATCCCCCCTCATTCTTCTGAACTCCAGCGAATATAATCCTAATTAACTCAATCTCTCCTCGTATGTCAGTCCCGCCATCCCAGGAATCAGTTGGGTAGACCTTTGCTGCACTCCTTCTATAGCAAGTACATCCTTCTTCAGATAAGGAGACCAAAACTGCACACAATATTCCAGGTGTGGTATAACCAAGGTCCTGTACAATTGCAGCAAGACATCCCTGTTCCTGTACTCGAATCCTCTGGCTATGAAGGCCAACATACCATTTGCCTACTTTACCGCCTGCTGCACCTGCATGCTTACCCTCAGTGACTGGTGTACAAGGACACCCAAGTCTCGTTGCACATTCCCCTCTCTCAATTTATTCAGATAATAATCTGCCTTCCTGTTTTTGCTACCAAAATGGATAACTTCACATTTATCCACATTATACTGCATCTGCCATGCATTTGCCCACTTGCTCATCAGCTTGTCCAAATCACACTGAAGCATCTCTGCATCCTCCTCACAGCTCACCCTCCCACCCAGCTTTGTGTCATCTGCAAATTTGGAGATATTACATTTAATTCCCTCATCTAAATCAATAATATATATTGTGTATAACTGGGGTCCCAGCACTGATCCCTGCAGTACCCCACTAGTCACTGCCTGCCATTTGGAAAAAGATCCGTTTATTCCTACTCTTTGTTTCCTGTCTACCAACCAGTTTTCTATCCATCTCAATACACTACCCCTAATCCCATGCGCTTTAATTTTACACGCCTGTCTCTTATGTGGGACTTTGTCGAAAGCCTTCTGAAAGTCCAAATAAACCACATCCACTGGCTCCCTCTCATCAACTCTACTAGTTACATCCTTGAAAAATTCCAGTAGACTTGTCAAGCATGATTTCCCTTTCATAAATCCATGCTGACTCTGTCCGATTCTGCCACTGTTTTCCGCGTGCTCAGCTATTAAATCTTTTATAATGGACTCTAGAATTTTCCCCACTATCGACGTCAGGCTGACTGGTCTATAATTCCCTGTTTTCTCTCTACCTCCCTTTTTAAATAGTGGGGTTACATTAGCCACCCTCCAATCTGTAGGAACTGTTCCAGAGTCCATTGAGCCTCAGAAGATGACCACCAATGCATCCACTATTTCTAGGGCCGCTTCCTTAAGTACTCTGGGATGTACCTGGGGACTTATCGGTCTTCAATCCCATCAATTTCCCTAACACCTTTTCTCTACTAATACTGATTTCTTTCAGTTCCTCCCTCTCACTAAACCCTGTGTTCCCCAACATCTCTAGTATGTTATTAGTGTCCTCCTTTGTGAAGACAGAACCAAAGTATGTATTTAGTTGATCAGCCATTTGTTCCCCATTATAAATTCCCCTGTTTCTGACTGTAAGGGACCTACATTTGTCTTCACCAATCTTTTTCCTCTTCACATATCTATAGGAACTTTTACAGTCAGTTTTTACGTTCCCTGCAAGCTTACTCATGTACTCTATTTTCCCCTTCTTAATCAATCCCTCGGTCCTCCTTTGCTGAATTCTAAATTGCTCCCAATCCTCAGGTCTATTGTTTTTTTCTGGCCAATTTGTATGCCTCTTCCTTGCATCTAATACTATCTCTAATTTCCTTTGTAAGCCATGGTTTGGCCACCTTTCCTGTTTTACTTTTGCGCCAGACAGGAATAAACAATTGTTGCAGTTCACCCATGCACTCTTTGAATGTTTGCCATTGCCAATCCACCGTCATCCCTTTAAGTAACGTTTCCCAATCCATCATAGCCAACTCGTGCCTCATACCATCGTAGTTTCCTTTACTAAGATTCAGGACCCAAGTCTCAGAATCAACTACTTCGCTTTCCATCTTGATGAAGAATTCTATCATATTATGGTTGCTCATCCCCAAGGGGCCTCGCACAACTGGATTGCCAATTATTCCTTTCTCATTACACAATACCCAGTCGAGGATGGCCTGTTCTCTCGTTGGTTCCTCAATGTATTGGTCCAGAAAAATATCCCGTATACACTCCAGGAATTCCTACTCTACGGTATTGTTACTAATTTGATTTGCCCAATCTATATGCACATTAAAGTCAACTATAATTACAGATGTTCCTTTATTAAATGCGTCTCTAATTTCCTGTTTAATGCCATTCCCAACATCACCAATACAGTTTGGGGGTCTATATACAACCCCCACTAACGTTTTTTGCCCCTTAATGTTTCTCAGCTCTACCCATACAAATTTCACATCATCGGAGCTAATATCTTTCCTCACTATTGTGTTAATTTCCTCTTTAACCAGCAATGCAACTCCACCGCCTTTTCCTTTTTGTCTGTCCTTCCTAAATTCTGAATACGCCTGGATTTTCAGTTCCCATCCCTGGTCACCCTGCAGCCATGTCTCCGTAATCCCAACTATATCATACCTGTTTACATCTAATTGTGCGGTTAATTCATCCACTTTATTGCGAGTGATCCTCGCATTAAGGCACAAAGCCTTAAGGCTTGTCTTTTTAACATTAATTGTCCCATTCCCACTATTTTTCACTGAGACCCTGTTTGATTCTTGCCCTTGATTTCTCTGACTATCACTTTTCTTATTCTGCTTTCTGTCTTTTGTTCTTGTCTTTGATTCCCCCTCCTCTGACTCCTTGCATAGGTTCCCATCCCCCTGCCATTTTAGTTTAAACCCTCCCCAACCACTCTAGCAAATGTTCCCCCTAGGACATCAGTCCTGGTCCTGCCCAGTAGTTACAGTTCCATCCACAGTTTAGTCAATAGCTGTTAAAGGTACTGCTGGAGGCCACATACATGAAGGTAAATTATTTCTTTTTAGCTTAACTCAGAGCCCAGAGAAGCAGGAGTTTTCCTTGATCTCCTTGAGCTCACTGCAAAACTTTTGCTGTGGCCATTCTATACTTACACCTGTCGCCTCCCCCCACTCCATCCTTCCCTCTCCCCCCTCACCACACCCACCTCCCCCCTCCCCACCCTCCCCTCTCCCCCATTCACCTCCCCCGTTCACCTCCCATTTACCTAAGACCTGCTGAGGGCCATTGCCACAGAATCACAGAATTGTTACGTTGCAGAAGGAGGCCATTCAGTCCATTGTGTCTGCACCGGCCCTCTGAGCATTTTAACTTAGTGCCAATCTCCTGCCTCTTTCCCATAACCCTGAACATTGTTTCTATTTAAATATTCATCTAATGCCCTCTTGAATGCCTCAATTGAACCTGCCTCCACCACACTTCCAGGCAGTGCATTCCAAACCCTAACTACTAGCTGTGTGAAAAAGTTTTTTCTTCCCTCACATTTGCTTCTTTTGCAAAACACTTTAAAACTGTACCCTCTGGTTCTCGATCTGTTCATGAGCGGGAACGGTTTCTTCCTATCTCTCTGCCCAGACTCCTCATGATTTTGAAAACTTCTATCAAATTTCCTCTTAGCCTTCTCCTCTCCGAGGAAATCAGTCCCAACTTCTCCAATCTTTCCTCATAACTGAAGTGTTTCATCCCTGGAACCATTCTTGTAAACCTCTTCTGCACTCTCTCCATGCGTTCACATCATTCCTATAGTGTGGCGCCCAGAACTGTACACAATCCTCCAGCTGAAGTCTAACTAGTGTCTTATATAAGTTCACCAAAACCTCCCTGCGCTTATACTTTATGCCCCTATTAATGAAGCCTAGAATACTGTACACTTTAGAAACAATTCTCTGTACCTGTCCTGCCACCTTTAATGACTCATGTACATATACACCCAGGTCTATCTGCTCCTGCATACCCTTTAGAACCACCCTTTATTTTATTACTGTCTCTTCATGTTCTTTGTACCAAAGTTTATCACCTCACACTTCTCCGCATTGAACTTCACCTGCCACCTATCTGCCCACTCCACCAATGTGTCAATGTCTTTTTGAAGTTCTACACTGTCTGCCTCATAGTTTATAATTCTCCCAAGTTTTGTGTCATCCGCAAACTTTGAAATTGTCCCCTACATACCAAGATCTAGATCATTTATTTATTCGCAACAGGCTCAGATTGGCCCCATGAAAACCAGCAAGTTTCCTCAGGGGTCACGACAGGGGCCTGCAATGCTCTCAAATTCAGATGAGCTCTCAGTTTCAGATGAACCTCATGCTTTTAGCTTCTGGCATACACTGTAAACTTGCTGCCCAACATGCTTGGCATAACAACAAATTTCCCTCAAAACTCATTCACAGTTTCTAAAGCACATTGACACGTACAACAGCCATTAACTGGCAACAAATGTTTTAGTTCTTGTAAATGGCCCACCCAAAACTTTGGCCAATTTTTTTGTCTTTCAGTTGTTGCTTGCCTTGCTATGTACTTTTAGCATTACCTATTTTTGTTTTAGACTTACAGCGGTTTTTATTTGTGGATTTTTTTAATGCTGAATATTGCAAAGCAGATGTGCAAAATATAAATCCATATTTGTAGTATTTTAGAAAATTTTTATATTCAGATTCGTTTGACAGGAAGTGCTTTAAATGTTACAGAATATTCCATCCTACGTCAATGTCTATTACTTCACTGCAAAACAGAATGGGGCTAGTTTTCACCCTTTTTTGGTGGTGCAAGAGAAATTGGAGCACAGAGCTTACCATGAGAGGCATGAACTAATTGAAAAATGTCAACATGGTTTTAGGAGTGGGATATCTTGCCTGATACATTTATTGGTTTGCATTGAGGGGATGACAAACTGCCTGTTGGTACTTGGCATTGAGTGGCTCTGGACTGCTTGCTCCTCAGTGGACAGGAAGTCCCACACTCGAGAGCTGCCGGCCGAGCTGATTAGCCAGCAGCTCTGGCAGTCCCGGCAGTAATGAGTGCTCCTAAGACTGCAGGGAGGAGCAGGAAAAAGACCGATGGCTGCTGGAGACAGGTAAGTCTTGGGCTTTTGGGGCAGGAGAGATCCGAGAGCCCAGAGAAAGGAGTGGGGAGGGGGGGAAGAGGGGGTATTGAGGGCAGGGTGGTGAGGTGGGGGTAGGAGGGGTGATGCATGCCCTCAATCCATACTTGACTTCCTCCTGAGTGAGGGATAGAAGCCCCAACTCCAGCCAATTAATGCTTGTTGGAGGGTTAAATGATTTCAGGGCAGGCAGTATTGGTGAGGATGTGTTCTCTGCCGACTCCTCGGACGATGGGAAGGGAAACACTGCCATCCTAAAACTCCTGGCCATAGAATCTTACAACACGGAAGGAGGCTAAAATATAGATCCATACTTGGAGTAAATTTCATGTGCTGCATTATTGAGAGAGATACTGCAGTTGCAATTGCCATTGCCCCTTGGTCAGTAGCAGACAACCATCCTTCCATCTCTTGTCCTGTGTGGACATACTTTTGTAACTCCATCTGTTGAAAAGCAAACACACTAAGATGAGTATCCCATTCACAAAAGACCTCCAGCATACTGGACCTTGCCCCAGGATTGCTCTATCTTCCATACCCAGTTCTTCTGATACCATCACCTCAAGTTCATCCCCTAGCTCTTCTTTCACTTTAGTAAACAAGTGAAGATGGCATTCAGTAGAGTGCATACCTCCGCCGCACTGTGTTAACTCAATGTTATTACAATTGTCAGTCGTCTTTGAGAATTTTCCATGCCTGGCTGATGACCTGTAATTACAAAGCTGAAAAAGGGAATTGTTTTATTAAGAGTTTCCATCTCACTGAGGTGCCTTCCAGCTAATCCATACCCAACAACCTGCTCTGAAAACTCTGCTCATATTGGGACAGCTGTGACAAATTCCACCACAGGAGCTGAGACAATCCACAGCATTGTTTTACTTAGAGCATTGCTGCTTGTTTTACAATCTACAACATTATAAAGAACTATAAAAGAAGCATAAAATTCTGATAGGGATGGACAAGACTGGATGCAGAGATGATGTTTCCTCTGGCTGGGGTGCTAGAGCAAGGTATCACCATCTCAGGATACGGGGTAAGCCATTTAGGACTGAGATGAGGAGAAACTTCTTCACTCAGAGGGCAGTGAACCTGTGGAATTCTCTACCACAGAAGGCTGAGGAGGCCAAGTCATTGAATATATTTAAGAAGGAAATAGATAGATTTCTGGACTCTAAAGGCATCAAGGGGTATGGGGAGAGTGCAAGGGTACCGTGTTGAGTTAGAGGATCAGCCATGATTATATTGAATGGTACAGTAGGCTTGAAAGGCCAAATGACCCACTCCTACTCCAATTTTCTATGTTTCTAAAAGTCAATTACCCCTATCTCCCAATGTTAACGGATGAATCCTTTAAAAAAAATTCCAGGATCCGGATCTGCACCTTTGCCAAAAATTATCCAGTTCATTCTTGGGCCATATCTTATCTGTCAAGTTTTGTTGAAATTGTCCATTAGTTTTTGAGATATATTCTTTATAAGCAAACCTTCAGTGGTGGAGGTAATCATTGATGTGAGGGGTCGGTTTGTGCGCTGCTTAATACTAGTGTAGGTGATGTCATCACTCTAGTTAGTTGTTACTTAGTTGTCTACAAACTGTGGAAAGAGTAAACAGGGCACTATTAGTTTATGGCACATTTATCTGATTGCCTGTTGGTATTTTTGTGTACAGATTGTGAAGTACTTACACCCAATTGAAGTATATGAACATGTTGATATAAGATGCAGTACATAGTTTGGAATATATCTGAAATCTGATACAAAGCAGGAAGTCTTTTACATCCCACTTCTGATGACGGTTGTCTTCTGGTAGATTTATGCCTATGAATTCAACATCCTTGTGCAACCTTAAGGCTTTTCACAGTGTTGTAAACTATCTGTTCATTCTTTCTCTGTTCTTCCACGTAAGTTTGTCCCTAAACTCCAAGGGTAGTGTGCATTAATAAGAAAAACTGATTTCACTATATTGGATCAATTTGCCGACCTCTTCTGAGTCTCCAGGGTCGTATATGCTGAGTTCAACATATCAGAAGTTTCCTGTCTGGTAACTGGCTCCTCGAGATATTTGCTAGATTATCTAAAGAGTGCTTCAAGGATTTAAATTATGCTGTCAATGAAGACATACAATTATTTTATCACTAAACTCAATTTGCAGAATCTCTACTCAGCTATTCCCTTGAATATTTATTCATTGAACAGTTGAATGAAAGTGCATAAAGGTGTTGAAGCTTACCAGCGAAGGCTGTGACTCTGGTGTGATGCTTGATTTACAAAGGTTTATAATGAAGCTTCCATACATTATCCCATGTCCTTCAGCATGAATATGGTGTGGAAGCACTGTGTAACCACAGGGGACATCAAGGGGTCAGACTTGTAATTTTCATTTTGTACAATTGACACTTTTTTTGTCAATACAAAAGGCATGCAGACCACAAGACAAAAACATATTGTTTTGTTGTTTCCATGTGATTGGTACATGTGGTCAGTGTATTTGCTTCTTTCTCAACACCATTATGATCTTATTACTCAGGTGTTTGCATTTATGCTGGCACTTGTTTCAAATGTGGATTGTGACAGTTGGTGATATGGTGCGATTTGCCTGTGTCATTTAGATCTCCTGGGTTCCTTAAGTTCTCTGAAGATAGCAAACATTATGATTACATAATGAATATTGTTATTACATACAATATTATCCACTTGCACACATATTGTTATGAGGTTATTATCCTTTATTTTTGAAAATATGATTTTTCAACTTTTAATTGACTGGAAATTTTGCAATTTGAGCTAAGACAGTGCAAGCTGCTTAAAAATGCAAGGCCACATTCCAGAGTGAAGGTGAGAATTCAACAAATCACCCTCATGGGAGTGTGAAGAGAGAGATATTTTCTACCATTGAGGCACCCATCGAAATTCAACTGTCTAAGGAAGAGACATTAAAATTGCAAAGTACTGAATATTGAAACAATGGCTGCCACAGACAGCCCCATCCAAAACCTCTTGAAATAAACAATGGATGAAGTATTTCAAGGCAAGGCTGCCAGCCACGAGAGAGCGATTGCAAGTGACACAGGTGGTGTCAAGAAAGTCTTCAGCAAAGGAAACAAATTGAGGGCTGCTCTCTCTCTCCCTTTTTCTTTTGGAATAAGAGTGTTGCCCAGTTCGAGAAGTCAATTCTATATGCTTGACGTTTTTATTATTTCTTTCTGATTTAATGGTTAAAAAATTTACTCTTTCGTTGACTCAAGAAAACCTAGTTTGATTGGCTCCTTATTGCTTGCAGCTTAAGTAGTTAATTACATTCTGATCTGGAAAGGGAATATCCTTGTAAAAAAAGAAACTGAAGCCTTTGCGACCAACTGAGGAGGTTGAATGGAGGGGAGCCAATTCACCCCTTCTCATCTGGTCAGAACAAAATTGATGTAAAAATCAAAGATGACCTGCTTCATTTAACAGACAGTTTTGAGACTTGGTATCCCCATAATGATCTGATTGTCACCTTTCTTCCTGATGAATACTGTGGCCACAAGAACAGGTCAGAGGCTGGATATTCAGTAGCGTGTCACAACATTCGCGGTTTGACACCATTGTTATGACCAGGTGAAGAGGGGTTAAATGGTTCCCCTCTTTACCCTCTCCTCATTTGACCACAACAGGTGTTTTGTTTAAAAAAATATACTTGCCAATTCAGTGATTACTTAACTGTTTACGCGCTATAATTATAAAAGAACCAGTCAAACAGGTTTTCTTGAGTTTAAGGGAAAGAGGTTAGATCAATTTAAGTATAATAAAGCTAAGTAAAATAATATGTGCTCTGACTTTTGCGCACACATACACTTGAAGTTCACACATTCACCTAAATATAGCTTGGTCAAATTAGGGTCCATAAAAAGTAAAAGGAATGTACAGTCTCTAATTTGGTGACTGAGCTGGGTTCAGGCTGAATTTGGTGGACTCGCAGCTTTCTTTTGGTGGTTCTGTGCTTCTGATTTTAAAATGTGGATGGCTGATTTGATTGGTCTTCTGGAGATGGTAGTGCTCAGTTAAATTCTTTTAAGAAGTCTCTGTCTGCAGCAAGGGTGTCCCTGGATGACCACAGTCAGCAAACAGTGTTCAAAACTTGCAAGGTGGATTGGTGAGAGAGGGAGGCAGGAGGGACCCCACTTGGGGCTCCTCTCTGTATCTCAGATGCTTATGCTCAGTTATGCAGAGATCCTCGTGCTTAAACATACAAAGGGTTGGCTTGTCACATGACTGCCTCTCACCAACTGCACCAGGGGATCCAAATAAGGTTAGTGCCAGTGTATTCCAAAGGTAACTTGATTAGATTATGTCTAGGAAGCTCTCCTAGCCAGGGTCCCATTGTCCAAGTGATTAAGCTTAATGATTTGTCTCCAATAGTTGAATACCTCAGGTATTACCTTAATTATACTTTAATGCCGTGGTAATGGGGCAGGAGATGTGGGTCCTTCACATTTCCCTAAGATAATTGTCTTTAATGGGTTTTTCAGATGTGCTGATTCCATTCCAATGGATTAGAATGTGGACAGTAATGCAAATTAGGGTAGCCATCTTGGCTGAGAGCTCAAGTCAGCTTTAGTCTGTGTTTAAAAAAAGTCTCTGTTTTTAAAAGTTCAATTCAGGTTTTCAGTCGGTGGATTAAAAATCATTATTTCATATAAAGCACATTTTCACGATGCCATCCATTACGAAGCAGTCCACTTGATTGGCAGCCCAATCATCACCTTAAACATTCTTGACATCCACTATCAGTGCAACATAGCAGCAGTATGTACTATGTATAAAATGCACAGTAGCATCCTGTCAAGACTTCTTGGACAACACCTCCTAAATCCGCAACTCTATCGCTTAGAAGGACAAGGATGCCAAGGGAACAGCACAACCTCCAAGCTCCCATCCAAGTCACACACCATCCTGACTTGGAAATATATCAGTGTACCTCTGTTGTTGGTCTGTCAACACCTTGGAATTCTTTACCTCACAGCACTGTGGGACTATGCTCACCATATGGGCTGCAGTGGTTCAAGGTGAGCCACCATCACCTCGAGGGAATTCAGGGAGGGCAATAAATACTGGTCTCACCAGTGATGCTCACGTCACATCAGAACCAATATATTTATTTTGAGAAATCAATGAGGGTTTGGTCGTTGTCAGCCTTGTGCATTGAATAGCTTTTTCTCTAGTCAGTGCCACAATGTATTGCTCCAAAGAACTGTCCCAAAAACATTCTACAAACTCACCTTTCAGACCACCCTTGCCAATTTGATTGTCCTAGTCTATATGAAGATTATAGTCCCCCACAATTATTACATTTCCTTTGTTCAACCTCCAAACATTTTTTGTTTAATGCTATGTCCAGTGGTATAACCATTGTTAGGATGCCTATAAACTATTCCCACCAGTGTTTTCCGACTCTTGCTATTACTAATCTGCACCCATACTGATTCTACTTCATGATCTTCTGAGGCCAGATCTTTTCTCATTAATGTCCTTATGCCATCATTTACTATTGGGGTTACCCCTCCTCCTTTGGCATCCTTTATGACTTTCTGAAATATTGCGTACCCTAGAATATTTATTTTCCAACCTTGGTCACCTTGTAACCATGTCTCCATGATGGCAATTAATTCTAAACAATTTACCTCTATTTGTGCCACTAATTTATTGTGGATATTTTGTACATTCAGATAAAGAACCTTTAATTTCAATTTTTTACTACTCTTCACTTCATGGACTTTACTCGATGATGCCAAATTACTGTTAATTCTCTGTCCCTTCCTGTTCCACTTTGCTTGCCTTTATCCACAGCACTACATTGTTCTGTGACTTCTTTTTGGATTTCTAAATCCCCCTTCACCCAAACCCTCTTCCCCTCTATCAGTTTAAAGTCCTATCCACCCCCACCATTAATTTAAAGCCCTTTCCACAGCACTAGTTATACAATTGACCAGGACACTGGTCCCAGCCTGGTTTAAATGGAACCTATTCCAACGGAATAGCTCCCTCGTCGCTGAGAACTGATGCTAGTGTCCCAGGAATAAAAATCTCTCCCTCCCATTGAGCCATGTGTTTACTTCTTACCCTGCTTGTCCCTATGCCAATTGGCACGTGGAGCAGGTAACAAGCCAGAGATGATTTACCTTTGATGTTCTTTGTTTTGATTTGGACTCTAACTCCTCAAACTCTCTCAGCAGACATCATTCCTGGTTCTGCCTATATTGCTGGTTCCCATGTGGACCATGACAACTGGATCTTCCCCCTACCACTCCAATTTCCTCTCCAGCCCTGAGGAGATGTCCTTAATCTTGGTACTGGGCAGGCAACACAACCTTCGGAGCTGCCAGTTGCAGCTGCAGAAAGCAGTATCTCCCCTGACTATACTGTCCCTATCACTACTATTTTCCTTTTTGCTTATCCACTTGAATCCTTCAGCATGGTCAATTCACTCATCCATTCTGCAGTTCTTTTCCTCATTCACACAGATAGCAAGCATCTCGTACCAGTTGGTCAAAGTAAGGGGCTGAGATTCCTCCATTACTATATTTTAGTTCCTCATACCTGTCTGATGCGCAGTCACACCCTCCTGTCCCTAACCACTGACATAAAGTTCTGCCTATCCTAAGGGGTTTGACTGCCTATTGGGGATGTGGAGATTCCCACATGTTGCAGTCCTGGCACACCCCCAGACCTGCCGTGTCTGTCTAACCTTATTTATTTTATTTAATTAGCCAATTAATATTCATTTACACAGCTAAGGTAATAGAAAGTTACAGTCTTCTGGCTTGGAGATGGAAGAAGACTCACCAGTTGCTGGAAGCTGAAAAAAGGTAGGAATAGGAGCAGAAACAAAAATAACTGGAAAAACTCAGCAGGTCTGACAGCATCTGCGGAGAGGAATACAGTTAACGTTTCGAGTCCGTATGACTCTTCATCAGAACTAAGAAACATAGCAATGAGAGCCCTCTATCCAGCTCTACCTGTCCCACTCCCCTCAACCTGCTTATATTTCACCTCATTTCTATATTTCTTAGTTCTGATGAAGAGTCATACGGACTTGAAACGTTAACTGTATTCCTCTCCGCAGATGCTGTCAGACTTGCTGAGTTTTTCCAGCTATTTTTGTTTCAGATTTCCAGCATCCACGGTATTTTGCTTTTATATGGGAATGGGAGCACCTCTTTCCTCCTCTGCACTGAATTCCCATGTGAACCAAATTCCTGACTTAGCACTCAGTCTACATCATAGTCCAGTGTCATCTCCACTTCGCGCAATTCCTTACTCCCTAAGCATAGGGATGACTCAGGCACAACTGATTAATACCCTTGAGAAAAAAAATAGAGGAACATTGCAGGAGAAAGTAATCAAATCATGTGCAGAAAGTGATGTATGGGCATGGAAGGAAAGATTGCATGAAGAGGGAGAAAAATTCAGAAGGGAAAAGTAAAAAAAACATTATTACTTTTAAAAACTTCGAGGAACAATTTACTACCTGCAGCAGGAGTGGGGAACTGGATCCGGTACATTGCTCAAATTCATCTAGCCCCCAGCAAGATTTCTAAAAATATAGAACTGACAGTAGCGCCTTCAAAATAGCATTTATCATCATCGTTATGAATTTGGCTTTGAGTAAAGCAAAAATTAAATTACTATAATAATATTTAACAAATAGTTGTTTGGTAGCACAGAACTTGAGTATTGCTGAAAAAAAAAGACGTCTAAGCTTTTCATCTTGCACTCATCAGGGCACTCGCAAGAATACCAATATAATGGGGAAGGCAACAATTTATACTGTATGTGAAGAGAATGCTGATTGGTTGGCAAGTGCTGTTGCCATGGAGAATGCACCACTGATGGTGACTGACAGTTAACTGCCAAGCATTGTTTAAAATTTAAACCAGCTGACTTCACACACAGTATAAATTGTTGTTTTCCCCCTTATATTGGTATTCCTGTGAGTGTCTTGATGAGTGCAAGACGAAAAGCTTAGACATGTCTCTTTTTCTCAGCAATATTTAACAACATAATATTCAAATTCAGCCATCACATTAAAACAGTGGGTGAGTTGAATGTTTCTGTTTTCTCGCTAATGAAAAACCAAACAAAGTTTATTTTTGTGTGTGTGGGGCCTGAGACTGATTTTTCCTGTGTGAATGGCCTGTGTAGTAACTGAGTGTATAGCCCCTCCTGCTATCAAGGATCACGTGATGTTTTGTTAAGTCTCCAACCAATGAGCCCTAAGCGGGGGCAATCTGGGGGGTAGGGCTTCCTGACGAGAGTCCTGATCGAGCATGTAGCACCTGAAAAGCTCTCTGTAATAAAGTTTAGTGGTTTCTCGTTGAAACCTGTCGGCTCTGTCGGGTCATTACATTTGATGATGAGTGTGAAATAGCTCCGACTCTGCACCTCGTCTTGTTACTGTGAGTACATCGAATCTTAAGGAAAAAAAGACTACTCGTGCCACTCTTTGGCAGACTTGATCCCTATGATGCAACTATGGAAGACTGGAGCCAGCATTTAGAGCGCCTCGGATTTTATTTCGTAGCGAGTGAGATTACCACGGAGGTAAAGCTTAAAGCTTATGTGGCAGTAAGTTGACAGAACACTGCGACTTCGGGGACACGTTAAATGAGATGCTGCGGGATCGATTAGTTTGTGGAGTTAAGGACAATGCCATGCAGCGCACTTACTCTCTGAGGTCGACATTGACTTTAAGCGAGCCTTAGAAATCTCCTTCGCCATGTAAAATGCTGCGAGAGACTCGCAGGCTTTGCAACACCTACAACCATGAGGTCGTTCTTCATGTTGGGTGGGAACCGATCGCCGAGCATGGTGCAAAAACCAGACCCACTGCATCAAAGTGAGATGCAATTTCCACTGTTAGAAACATGAAAAAGCCGAATGGAAATGCATCAGCAGCGATGAAATTGTTATAGATGTGGAGGTGACCATGGAGTGGACACCTGTAAATTCAAGGAGGCAGAATGTCATTACTGCCGTAAGAAAGGTAACGTGGTAACGCAATGCCGGGCAATGTCAAAGCAGCCCATAAAACAGCAAACTAACATGATCGAATTAAAGAATACAGCAGAGACTGAAGCTGCCAACAGCCATTTGACCTCTGTATAACGTAACCGCTGTAAAAACTGAACCTATCACTGTCACAATCCAAGTCAATGGTCAGAATATTACACTTGGGCGGGCGCGCGCCTGACCTGAACGAGTGTAAAATGATGTGTGATGATGTCGGGCGAGCGTCCCGAAGTCATCATGCACTCGCGCGATATTTCAGTCGGTGGAATGTGTGAGAGTCGGCAGTGCACCCACCAATGATTAAAAGGCCTATTAGGGCATTTAAAGTCCCAATTAAATGTTATTTTTTGTTGCCCATCCAACCTTATGGTTGCAGACTGTCTTTGCATTTTTTAGGAAATGTCATCCACAGGTTGGATGAGGTTTCCAACAGCAATTAAAGGTAAAATAAAAATTTTAACACTTCATTAGGAACGTGTCCCTGCTCATGTGACAGCACTTAGCCTCAGGGAGATGAGTGCTCTCTTTCGTGCACATGTGTGAAATAGCGCACTTTTGGCCGAGGGAATCCCCCCCCCCCCCCCCCCCCCCCCCCACCCGCCCGCACAGGGAGCACATAGCGCATCCTGGCGGACGTCATGCTGGGTGGGCCTTAATTGGCCCACCCATGTAAAATGGTGGCGCGCCACCAATTGGTGCCGATTGGAGGCACGCCCGCACATGCCCGCTCCTGAACTTCCCCCCTCCGCCGGGGGGCAAATTCTGCTCATGGTGTTATTACATAGAATGGAAAATTGATCAGCAGGGCCCGTTGGCTATGTCTCGAGAACCCTTTCCACAGCCGAGAAGGATTATTCGCAGCTAGAAAAGGAAGGTTTATCAGTGACTTTCGGAGTGAAGAGAAACCACCAGTACCTGTATGGACAGCATTTCACCATTGTATCGGACCATAAACCATTAATTCAGTGACGATAAGGCCATTCCACCAATAGCATCAGCAAGCATACAACATTGGTTTCTGATACTATCTGTGTATGAGTATACTTTTATGTAGCGCCCTGGCTTACACATTGCAAATGCAGATACACTCAGTTGTCTCCTGTTACCAACTAGGATTGTACATGCTCTTATTCCACAAGAAGTAGTGTTATTACTGAATTTTTTGGATTCTTCACTTGTGTATGCAAACCAAATTAGAAATTGGATGAACAGAGATCCAATATTGTCAAAAGTTAGAGACTTAGTTTTGCAGGGTTAATCAAATTTGCCTGTCTCTGAAGATTTGAGACCATTCCACTCCAGAAACAGAGTTAAGCTGTCAAAATGGAATTTTCTTGTGGGGATCAAGAGTTGTCCTCCCATCACAAGTCAGAGAGCCACTCTTGACAGAGCTTCACAGTGCACATCCAGGCATATCAAAGATGGAAATGCTTGCGTGAAGCTATGTCCGGTGGCCTGACATTAACAGTGACATTGAACGCATGGTCAAGCACTGTGTCCACTATCAGCAACAGCAGAAGCTTCCTGTTTGAGCTCTCTTACATCCGTGGGAGTGGCCTGGTCAACCCTGGGTTAGACTACGTATCGATTATGCAGGACCATTCTTAGGTACCACGTTTTTGTTGATTATAGATATACATCCATCCATTTAGAATGTACACAAAGTCAAATCGCCAACATCAAGCGCAACTATCGAGAAGCTGGGTCGTTGTTTTAGCATACATGGCCTACCTGAAATTGTCATTTCTGATAATGGTCCAGCCTTTACCAGCACAGAGTTTCAGAAATTCATGGATCTGAATGGAATCTGCCATATAAAGGCAGCCCCTTGGCATCCCTCATCGAATGGTTTAGCCGAGAGAGGTGTACAAACTTTCAAGCCTGGTATGAAACAGTTATCAGAAGGTACTCTAGAATCTCAACTTTCCTGCTTAAGTTTCAACTATCGTAAAACACCACATTCTACTATGGGTTCAACACTGAATTATTGATGAAACGCTGTCTACATACACGGTTAAAGTCTGGTGTTCCCAAATTTAGAGGGGAAGGTAGAGCAGAATCAGAGTAATCAAAAATTGAACCACGATACACACAGCAAAGCTCGCACATTCAGTGCAGGTGATACGGTATTCATGCAAAATTTCAGAAGTGGACCTTGTTGGGCTCCTGGAAACATTGTTTCAGAGACTGGTCCATTATCTTTCCAAGCACAAGTGGAAGATAGAATCATCTGTAAGCACGTAGATCATATTCATGCTAGAGACATTCCAATGACCAACTATTCCGCCTCTGATTAACATCGAACCGTGAATTCCTGAGGTGACTGGTTGACCTAGAATAGACATGCCCGATCTCTCTGTAGAGTTGCCAAACCCTGAATTGCTACTTTCTGATGACTTGTCTCATACTGCAGTTCCAGATCCTGTCGATGCTGCTGAGGACCCTCAAGTGGTAGAGCTACGCTGCTCTAGCCGTATAAGCAGAGCAACTCAGAGACTGATCTTTAATCACCTGAGTTGTATATGTATATGTTGTTGGATATTCAAATGTTTCCCTGTAAATAGAAATTGTAAAAAACTAAAGGGGGAGGAAATGTAGTAACTGAGGGTATGGCCCCTCCTGTTGTCTATCAAGGGTCACGTGATGTTTTGTTAAGGCTGTGCCCAGTGAGCCCTACGTGCAGGCAATCTTGGGGGTGGGGCTTCCTGATGAGAATGCTGATCGAGCATGTAGCACCTGAAATGCTCTCCGTAATAAAGTTTAGCTGTTTCTCTGTTCTCTTAGCTGTTTAGCCTGTCCTCTCCATCAAGTCATTGCAGCCCGTGATAAGGAAAAGGTTCTTTCTCCACCCCCACCTCAACGACCTACGGGGATGAGATTCAACAGATTCAACTGCTTCCTTTCTGGAGCAGAGAGGTTGTGTGGCATTGCAGAAACAAAAAAGATGCTTACACTGTTAAGTTACCAACCCTAACTTTCTGTGACAAGTTTAGTTGGCAGTTATGGTGCAAAGGCAGCAATTTCTTTAAACTGGAGGTGTTGAGGGTGAGCTGCCAATTACAATAGAGGTGCAGTGGTGCAAACTGTCCAAGTTGCTGCATGTTTGCAAGCTGATAGTAGTGTGCGCACTAAACTTGCCATTATTTTGGTAGCAAATTCTGGCCCCGAGTTTTCTCTCTGGAAATGGCTTATTTCAAAAAGCGCTACAGTTAAAGGAAACATTTTGTGTAACAGTTTAAGTGACACGTATCAACTATTGTACTCAGGAATTATTAACACAGCAAATTACTTGATTAAAATATATATTGAATTACTATTTAAATTCAATAACCCATAACTCGCTCCAAAATAATCTTGGCTTGTTTAGATATTTCATCAATATAGACAGGTCTGCTGCTTCATTTAAAACTGGTGTATCAATATAAATCAATGGAACTGACAAGTCACTGCATAGTGCTTAAAGAATAAATAATGTGATATTAATAACAAACATCCCTAGGGAGCAGGACATTACCAACCAAATAGTGAATAATAATTAGCGCCTGGGAATGTTCCAGTGGGAAGGTTCAATCAATGTTTCGACCATCCATAGTTCTGTGTCGGTGGCTTGAAATTGGCTTGGGACGTGCGCTGTGCAATGGCGGAAAATTAATGGAGCTGAGTTGCTGCAGTTACATATGGTAAAGTCCAGTCTTCTTGCTCTTTACCATTGTTCTAAATCAGATTAATCTAATCGGCCATTTCCATACTTTTTACAGGCAGGTTTCCAAAGTGGAATGCGCTGTTAAGGCTGATTTTTAGCTGTAAATTTGGAAGGGAGAAATGTAAATAAAATGCAACACAAGAAATGGTTATGAATTTAAGTGGAAGGTGTTGAATATTTCACAGGGCTACTGATAGTAATTAGTCCTAATCTTGATAGCCGGAAATGGAAACCTTGAATGGCCTGTTTTAGACATGAGTTTCAATAATGGAAGTCAGTGCATCCCAAACTGTGGACTTTAAGTCACTTAATTCGAAAATAGATTTCTTTACATTGTTAATACTTTGCATTTCAATACCAAAATATTCAAGATTTCTCCTCTTCCTGAGGTTATACGACACGTGCTGAACCCTCGGGCTCCATTCTGTAATGATCTGGGAGGCTATGTGGATCATAGTTATGAGAATTCAGCAAACAAACATCTATCTCAACATTGATTTTATTGCAGAAATGGGGCTATGATCATTAATTATTCAACATTTTCTGCAAGGGTCTTTATGGTGGAGAACAAAATTCCCAGCAAATTATGGAGCGATATATATAATGGCATAAGTCTCTCACCATTTGTTCTTGCACTGCACTGTAACAATGGTGTTCACCATAGCTGTCTCAATATTGTGATGCAAATTTTCAGCAAATTCAGGCCATGATGTGGCGTTGCAAAATTTTGATTTACAGATGATGATACTGTGATGTAAAATTATGTATCTCTATTGGCTTATTACCTTCCTAAAACAAAATTATAACTTTAAGAGGACTTGTTCTCTGTTTGTCTACTTCTGGAACCTACAAAGACTCAGGTTGTGTGGTCAGGGATTGCTGTATCTTGGAACATAATAGTTTAGTGTTAGTAAAAGGCTAAGCTCATGGATGATTAACAATTTGCTCTCGGCCAGATTGCTAGCATCTCTGAGCAGACACTGCTATAGATGAAGGATCAGCACATCACAAACATTATGGTGGATCTCAAAACAAGAACCTGAGCATCGTTGTCACTATGCTGCAGCAGCTCCACTTGAATGCTGAGGATGTTTACACCCATACATCTATGACACTGGTATTTGTTCAACAATGAAGAAGATTGCCCAGATATATCCATCCACAAAAACACATGATAAGTCTAACCGAATCAATACTTATCAGCTTCTTCCAAATCATCAGTTGAGTGACGGAAGTAGTCATCAGTAGTCTCATTAACCAGTATCTACTTAGCTTGCTTGCTAACGCTAAGCTAAGGGCCAGACAGAACTACTACAAGACTGCATCACAGCCTCGATCCAGACAAGAGCTGAATGCCACAGAAGTGCAAGGATTTGAAAGCACCTTAGCAAAATTTGGGTCAGTTGAGGTTGAAGGGAAAACCCTCCAGTTGCTGAAGTCATATCTAACACTAAGGAAAATGATTGTGATTGTTAGAGGATAATTATACTAGGATATCACTGCAGAAATTTCTCAGGGCAGTGTGCTTGGCCCAACTATCTCCTACTGCTTAAACAACGCTTCCACAATGTTCAACTCTGATAATGGAATAGCTTTTTCATGGAAATATCTTGGCTTGATTGACAAGTGTTGGGTAACATTCACTCCACATAACTGCCAGGTAACAACCACCTCAAAAAAGGAAGTTCCTCGCCAATTGCCCCTGACCTTCAACTGCAGTATCAGTACCAACTCCCTCCCATTAATATCTTGGCAGCATGAGTGACCAGAAACTTAACTGGACTAACTATTTCAACACTGACTTACAACAAAAGGCAGAGGCTGAGTACTCTGTGACAAGTGACTCACTGCATGACTCCTCAAAGTCCCTTCACCATCTGCAAGGCTTAGTTCTGGAGTGTGATTAGATTTTCACCACCCTGATTTGGACATATACTGTCATTCCTTCATCAGTCCTGGGTCAGTATACTGAAATTCCCTGCCTAATAACATTGAGGGAGCATATCAACAAAAGGACCATTGCAGTTCAAGAAGGCCTATCATCACCTTCTCAAGATGACTAGGGATGGACAATAAATGTGATCATAGCAACAATTTCCAAATCCTAAGATGAAACACAAAATGCTGGAAATACTCAGGTCAGGCAGCATCTGTGGACAACAGAGTTAACTGGGGGAATTTTAACTTACCTCATCCACTGGGAGCTGGAGGGCTGTGGGGGTGGGTGGGTGGGCCTGTGGCAGGGAGTGGGGTTGCTGCTATTAGAGGCCACACAATGTGGAAGTTGGGGCTCCCCCACAAATGGGAATTTTAACTCCACAGAGGCGAACCCATTTGACAGACTTGGCTACCAGTCGGGCGGGGAGTAGTCCAGAAGAGGTCACAAGACCAGGTAGGCCCATGCTTCAGGCTGGGGGTTCTGGTGCAGTGGGTCCAATTTTGGGGCAGGGGTCAGAGGCCTCGAGTGGGGCAGGAAGGGTCTGGGTCCGATTTGCAGGGGATTGGCCAGGTAGACATGATGGACCCGGCAGGTAAGTGGAAAGGCACTTGCCTCCTAATCCAGCAGCTCCTTGCCTGGGTTAGCTAGCGAGTTTCTGGAGGCTTGGGAAACCCAGCCATTCAGGATTAAATTCCCGATGGTGATCTATGCACATGGAACTCTAAGTCTCTTTGGACCTCCAATATTTCTAGCTTTTCCCCATTTAAGAAGTACTCTGATCTATTCTTTTTAAGGTACGAATGGATGATTTCTTACTTGCCTAGATTGAAATCCATTTGCCACAGGTTTTTCTGTTCACTTAATCTATTCATATCTGTAGATTTATGCTTCTATCTATGCCACATACAATGTCACCTATCTTTGTGTCATGGGTAAACGTGGGGCATTGTATTTGTAACCTTACAGAGCACATAAAGAACTGTATGTGCAACCTTGCAGACAGATGCAGTATTTGCCTTACAGGTGTCTCTGCATTTTACTGGGCACTGATACTGAATACCATTCACTTCATCTGGTAGTAAATTCAATCACAGATGATTGTGCAAAGACATGTTTGGTGCATGTGATATAAAACAGTTGACAAGATGATCAGGGGTCAGTTAATACCATTGAATTTAGTTAGGGTCCTGTGCATAGAATGTGCTCTGTATAGGGGATTTCAAAGTCAACACCAAGGGCAGAAGTTAATGCCCTCCCCCTGATGGGTTTGATTGGGGGTGGGGGGGGGGTTGTATTTAATTATTTGGGAGGGTGGCACTTGAGGACCCCATTGCCTTCCTGCTGCTGATGCGATTAAGTCTGTGGCAGGAAGGTCCGTGGATAGCCTACCTGTCCCGTCGCTAATTAATGCCCACTCAAGGGCCTCACCCTGCAACTGCTAGTGTTCACCCAATGACGGGGGCAGAGGAGTATCGCCAGGCAGGAAGCCAAAAAAGCAAACCCTGTTGGGATAGCTTGTGGGCTCCTGGGGTTGTGGGGGGTTGGGAGGGGTTGGTGGGGGTGGGGGGAGGGGAGGGGAGCGGAGCGTGGGTGGGAGTCCCTTATTCAAAGGGACTCAATGCCTGATTGAGGGACCCAGCATCAGGAAGGGGGGGCCCACTGAGCTCGACCCCCGGGTCCTTGCTGCTGAGCCCCCCCTCCCCCCACAAACCTCCCACCCACCATCACTCACCAGTGCCTGGTCCATCATTGATCCAATACCTCAGGTGGATGTAGTATCGGCAGCAGCCACCACCCCACCTCCCATGGCGCTTCTGAGCATTAAAGAGCAACTGGCCTCTGGCAGGCAGCTCTCAGTGGTGGGGCTTCTGTCCCCAGGGTCCTTGATTCCAGGAAAAGCTCACCACTGCCCAGTTCAGTGCCTGGGAACTTAGTTCAGCTGGCCTTGCTGAAAAGATGCGATGTGGGGCTCTCACCGGCTCTCCAGTCGGCGGGTGAGGCTCCTGTTGCCCCCAATAAATACCGCCCGATGTGTGCGCAGCCTTGGGGATAATGATCTCAAAGGAGCAAAAAAAAAATCAAATTTTCTCGGTGTCTGCAAATGTTTATTCAGCTATTTTTGAATAGTAATAACACTGCAAGTAGAAACAAACAGAGATAAATAATACTTTTTAGCTAATGAAGTCTTGCGTGCACAGCCCCGAGCATATGTGGAGTGTTGTGTGCAGCCTTGCAAAGTACTTGGTATGCTCTGTATTTAATCATACGGAGAACGCAAAGAATTGATTGTCTCTCCTCTTAATTACAGTCAGCTGGCATGACCATGACTTTAGAATGTCTAACAGTGATAACTTTGTTGTCTAATTTTCTGTCCTTGAAATGTAATAGTATTAAAACTTTACTTTTTAATAGTTGCCTGATATCAAATTAAGATTTTAGTCCCAGTTTTGGTTGGAAACAAAGGGATTATTGAATAGCATGTGATCAAGCCACTCAGCTGATAAATCCCAGTAAATCATGGGGCCTGAAGTAATACAAGGAACGACTGAGAGCCTAGGGATGTTAATTTTTCTTCTCAGTCAGAAAGATTCAAGGTAACTTCAGGGTTACATTGACGTTACGGTACGTTTATGAAAGTGGATTAATTCAGAAACGCAGCTGTTTGCTTTTAATTTTTGTGAAAGATAATAACCTTGTGAACTTTGGGATTTGGTGATTGAGGCAAACATTTCTGACCACAATTCTTTGCGAACAAGGTAGGAATTAGCTAAAAAGTATTATTTATCCCTGTTTGCTGCCACTTGGAGTGTTATTACTATTCAAAAATAGATAAATTAGCATTTGCAGAAAGTGAGAGAATTTATGATTTTTTTTTTGCTCCTTTGGGGTCATTATTAATGAATTCATGCAGCATTTTACAGCAGTGCAGTAAAACTGACTTGTAGAGTAATAGAATCATACAGCAGAGAAGGAAACCATGTGGCCTATCGTGCCTCTAACAACTCTTTGAAAGAGTTATGCAATTAATCCCAGTTGCCTGCTCTTTCCTGGTAGCCCTCCAATGTTTTCCTTTTTAAGTATACATCTACTTTCAATTTGAAGATTACTGTTCTGCCATCCTTTCCAAATCATAAATCACAAAGTGAAAAGAATTCTACTCATCTCCCAACCTGCTTTTTTGCCAAATTATCTTTCTGGTTACCAACCCTCTTGCTAGTGGAAACAGGTTTCTTCCCACTTACTCTTTCAAAATCTTCATAATTAAATCTACCCTTAATTGTATTTGCTTTAAGGAAAACAATCCGAACTTTTTTAGTCTTTCCACATAACTGAAGTGCCTCAACTGTGTTACCGTTTCAGTAAATTTCCTCTGCACCATGTGCAAGGCCTTTGACATCCTTCCTAAAGTCAATAATCAAAAGTTTACTTTAGGTCAGACCAGAGTTAGTGAGCTTAACAAAAGCAAAAATTTTGAAGTTTCATCACATCAATGACAGAGTGAACAGTACACAATAGTATTTTTTTGTCAGACCGTCGGTATAGGTGTCATTGGTAGGCACATAACTTGCAGAAGGAGAGAGAGAACAACTCAAGTACAGATGACATAAGTTTCGCAGTGGAGAAGCCTTTGGTAGTGGGTGTACCAAAGTAGAGTTTGTTACCCCAGTCATGGCAAAGCAGCAGTGCATGAAAAAGCTGAGGATCATCAGACAGGCTGTAGCTAGAGTGTGTCGGCTGTGATGATGTGCAGGGCCAGTTAACCATCTAGCATGCACCACTGATGCAGTGAAACATGATTTCTGCCCTTAGCTTTAATGTCACAGGGACCATCCTGGCATCTAAATGCGAGAACAAACCTTTGATATTTTTGTACACCTGTGCTTTCTTTCCTGTACACACAAGAATCAGACTGCAATATCATTTTTTATTCTTTCACGGGGTGTGGACATCGCTGGCTAGGGCAGTATTTATTGCCCATCCCTAATTGCCCTTGAAAAGATGGTGGTGGGTTGCCATCTTGAAGCCCAGTCCTTGTGGTGATGGCTTTCCCATGATAATGTCAAGTGAAGAATTCCAAGATTTTAATCTGGTGATGATGAAGTGATGGTAATATCTGTTCAGTTCAGCAGGGTGGGATCCCTGACAGATGGTATACCTCTTGCGCATCTTGGCAGTAGAAGTTGCAGGGCAGGGAGATGCTAGCAAAGTAAATTTGATGAGTTGCTGCAAAATATTCTGTCGATTGTACATATTACAACCAAAGCTGTCAGCAGTGGAGGGGTGGATATTGAGACCCCTGGAAGGGATGCTGATCAAAGGGATTGCTCTATCCTGGATGGTCTCGAACTTTATCAATGCTGTTGTGGCCTTAATCATCCGTGTAGGCATTCCATTATACTGATAGCTTGACTCTTCTGTATGCTGGAAGGGCTTTTTAAGAGACCACAACCAGATCAGCCATGATCTTATTAAATAGTGGAGCAGGTTTGAAGGGCCGAATGACCTACTCCTGCTCCTAAGCCCTGTGTCCCTAGTCCTAAATCCCAATGAGTCAGGAGATAAGCCAGTCATTGCAGAGTGGCCACCTGTGTTTGTGTTGGCTCCAATTGAAGTTGACTATGAGTTTATTTGGAGTACATTTCCCCAAACCTCCAGAGGAGGAGGGAAAGCATTGATATTGTATATGCGTCCTGCATAGGCAAGGAATCCAGTGTTGGCTGAGATGAAATAAAATAAAATTCTAAGTATCTATTTGTTACGGACAGGAGAGAGAGGCAAGACTGAACTACTTATTCTTTTACTGTCTGCCATAAGCAGAGGTGTTTTTGTTCTAAAAATAGGCTGTGGCACTTATTCCAAAAACTCTTTGTGTAGTCAATTTTTAAAGTGACTCGCAGTAAACTCTCTCAGGATTAAATCGGAAGCTTAGTTTGTTCGAATAATCAAACCTGGGGGCGGGGAGGGGGGTGGGGGTTGTTGCCAGCGGAGTGGGATGATTGCAATGTCTCTCTCATATGCGGGCGCGCGCGCACACAGGCACACACACACAGGCACACACACACACACACAGGTATACAGGTAAGGGGATAAAAAAGAGGGGTTTTACAACTATGTATAACTTAACAGTAAAAAGAACTACAGAAATGGATATGGTTCACGTGATTCCCAGAGTCCAGAAAGTCCAAATCCAGAGGTGGGGTTTTCCCTCATGGAGAAGTCCCAGTTCAGGCAGGCTCCTGACTAAAGGCAAAAGAGCAGAATTCCTCTAAAGACGATAGTGATGCAGTGAGATTAGGTTGATGTTCAAAGACTTGATCTGCTACACAGGCAATGACTGAAAACCAGCAGAGAATCAGGCTTCGAGGAGGCTCAGATTTGTAGCAGGCTGCTTTGCCAGCCTGGAGTCCTGCTTTCTGATATTTGCAGCTTGGAGTTAAATCAGCAGGCTGCACTGCTTCCGAGCTCTCAACTCTATAGAGATTTTAAAATGGTCACTCGAGCCATGTGATTTCCCCTCTCTGCAATGATGTTGTAAAGGGATGTTTATCTGGTGTCTGAATTTGGCTTTTGTTTTATGGCTTATAATGTCCCAGTCATTAACCTTTGAAAGTGTCATTATCCATTCCGATGACCCTGTTCCGGGTAGCTAATTCTTGGTTGACCCCCAGATTCCACTAGAGGGGTAAGCTTATAAAGATGTAAATGATGTCTATTTCCTTTCAATAATTCCTTTTTGAAATGGACATTGACAGTTCCAGGTGTGAGATTCCATGAGCAACATGTCAGGGCATGTCTCCAGTGCAATCCATATAATGCCTTAGTGGTCACTTTACAATTCCAGACATCAGGTGACATGTGGCAGCCATCATTTGGTTCAGCAAAGTTCATTCTTAAATAAGCAAAAAAGAATAAAGTTTGATTTATATAGTTTATGATTTTTTCCATGTCTTACTGACATGTCACTATTACAGATATTATACAATATAAATATAATTCGCTATATAAACAAACACATTCACAAAAGCCCATTCAATACATTTAAATCGCCTCAAGTACTTAATCCCTTATAAAAATAAACATTTGTATTCATAACCCCATGTCACAGACAACTAATTCTTTAATAACCTCTTTGAGCTGTCAATCAAACTGTGAACATATAGCACCCCCAACACCCCCCTGGAAAACAATCAAGCAATAATAATGCTATAGTGATAGCGCTTAAGAGTTATGTCAACAGTTATTGAAACTACAGGAACAGATTATTTCAACTCTCGCAGATACAGCAGGCAGTATTTCTTTTAAATTTTAAAAGACTGGCCATAAATAACTTGACTGCTTGACAATTCCACCGACCTTATCTGCCCTTCATGAAAATTTATGACTTCTGTAAAGATTCATAACTCCCACACTGCAGGATAAGGCCCTTGCTGCAGTGAAAATGGGGTCTGGTTGAACTCAGCAGTGAGTTCAAATGGTCCTGCTGAGGTCACATTTCCCACACATGGGAATCACGTCTGCCCCTGTTTCCCTCCAGCGAAAATGGCTTCTGCGGGATATGGGGAGAAATTCTGGATCTGGGGTCCATCTGCCATTTTGGATATGACATGGAGCCTCCACAAAAATCCAGGCCCCTATATCACTGTCATGTGCAAAGAAGAAAATGACTCCTTAATGAAGGACTGGTGTATTACCAGCTTCCATGTGAAAGCAGACCCACCAATTTTGAACCCAATTCAGGAGTGTGCTGTATGTTGTGTTTGGATATGTTCATGCAACTCATTGTGCAATTCATTGTAATTCGGACGAATAGCATAAATTCAAACTGGTTCTCATCCAGTCTCCATTCCAATGTAGGTATCCCTTAGAATTACAGTAGCTTGTGCATATGTCATTAGTTGATTATGTTTTGGGGGGGGTTCCACCATGGGTTCCTCACTGCCCCTTTAATCAAGAACAAGTGGGACTGAATCTTAAGGCTGCAAATTGGGCACTATTGCCCGCCTGCCCCCACCCCCCTCCCCTAACCACCCACCGCCCCCAACCACCCCCCACGTGAGTATGTAAAAGACGGCATGATGATGTCCGGTCAGTATTCCAACATCATCACACCAGCCCCCATATTAGGAACGCATAGAAATTGGGCGCATGTGTGCCATTTTGAAATAAGCAGTTAACAAGCTATTGAGTTTGTTAAAGACCTAATTGTAAGTGATGTGTTGTTGCCCTCTTCATTTTTCGGGCATTGGGCAGGAAAATGTTTGAGAGTGCTTTACGTCAGGTATGAGGAGGTGGCACAAGGGCAGAAGAAAAAGTCTGCCAACTAGACCATACTGCAAGTAGCAGCAGAGTCTGCTGGTGAATGTGGCAGCATCTGTATTATTTTTACTTTATTTATTCACTCTTTTGAGCCTGCCATAAAAAAAAGGATAGAATGAGAGGGCAGGGGGCTCTTTAACTGACTTCCTGTTCACAGCATAATCCCTTCCCTGCATGGCATCCCGGTCTAGGTGCCCAAACGGGCACAGAGCCCCTTTATATCACTAATTGACTGCCTTCCTGCCAGGCTGCTGCTAATTGGCCATATGACACTTGATTCCTTGTGCTAAGACAGCAGGGGCGGGAGCGAGTGGGTCACTCACTTTCCGTTCCACCTCCCTTCCCAAAATCAGAAAATCCAGCCTGTTTTGTTTACAAGTAAACAGTGGGCATTGAAACATTTGGCCCGTGGAAATTCCTTCCTCAGTCCAATATTTGTCTGTTATTCACAATGCGGTTTTGTAGTTAAGTGGAGTCTTATGCACCTTTAAGAGAATGTAGTTAATTGACCATGTGACTGTGTTGACCAATCGCTGCACAGCACGGGCAACTTGGGTAACTGGAAGTCTAGAGCTGGAGATGATTGAAGAAGCAAGCATACATGGTGTTAGAGCTCTGTTCTTAGTTCCAATAAACTGCCAATGTTTGTTCAGTTAATCAGTCCCTCGTTTCAAGCACCAGCTAATGTGTTAATATCAAAGGCGCAGCTAGCATTCGCCGGGCAAAGCAAACCTAATAACCAAAAGCATAAAATTGGCGATAAGGATAAACCAGATCCATTGACGGTAATCAAGAAAGCCACGGTAAGCCAGCTACGTTGCTTTGCCACTACCTTGAAAGCTGTTTGAAAGCGCAGTCTCCTTAGTCAACGAATATGCCACGGTTTGAGCATCTTGAACTATTCGACCCCGTTTCCGATGACTGATCTCATTACATCGAATGCCTAGCATTCTTCTTTACTGCTAACAACATTGTGGGGGAGGACCAGAAGAGGGCGATTCTGTTGTCCACATGCAGGAACAAAATGTACAGGCTTATCTGCAGCCTCATGTCACCGAGCACCCTGATACGAAGACTTTTGACGAGTTAGTAAATATTGTCAAAAACCACCTGAAGCCAAAGCCTTCAGTCACTATGCAGCGTTTTAAATTCAATTTGAGGAATAGGCTTCCAGGAGTGTCAATCGCTGGCTATGTAGCTGCTTTAAAGGAATTAACAGAATATTGAGAGTTCAGAACTTCATTTAATGATATATTGAGAGACCGATTGATATACGGAATCGGGGACGATGCTTTTCAAAAGCAATTGCTATTTGAAACTAATCTAGACTTCAGTAAGACATTAGAATTGGCAACAGCCATGGAGAGCACTGTTAGAGATTCGGGGGCAATAAAAGATACACAAAAATGGCGCCATCCATCTTGTAGGGTGGGAAGGGCCGGTAACAAAAGGCGCGAAAATGTCGGACTTCGCAGAAAGGCAGGGAACACCCTCTATGTACAGACCATTGAAGAACAACAATATTTCAATGAAAACCCACGACATTAATGAGAGAAATGCACCCAGGCAGCCGGCAGGCGATTGACAGTTCAGAAATATCGAATGCCTTTTCTGCCACTGCAATGGTCACATAATGCGGCACTGTCAAGATAGGCTGAGACAGCATTTTAAAAACAAAGGTAGAAATCGCGACATCTGTCTCATTGAAGAACCAGAGGAAACAGAATCTGACATCTATTCATTACACAACAATCCAGGTAGTCATTAGAGTCAGTGAACAACCCATCAAAATGGAGGTCGATACTGGGGCATCAGCATCTGTCATAGGAGAGAACACATTCAGACACTTGAATAAAGGAGTCCATCCTTTAAATTTGGAAGAATCAGACACTAAATTAAAAACATATATAGGGTGAAGAAATAAGTGTGAAAGGGATATTTCAAGTCCTGGTGCAGTATGGGGATCAGTCAGTGAATTTACCCCTTTATAGTAGTAGCTGGGGCAGGCCCCAGTTTAATTGGTTGCAACCGGTTTAAGATTAAATTGCAATGGGCCAAGATTTTTCAAATCAGAACAAGAAACTTACAGGAATTGTCCATTTTCAGTGACGAGCTAGGAAGGATTGTGGGCTACAAGCCAAAATCAGCGTTTACCCTAACACAACCCCCAGATTTATCAGGGCCAGGCCAGGCCAGTCGCTTATGCTCTACGGGAAAGGTTGAGACCGAGATAAACAGGCTGGAAAAGTTGGGTATCTTACAACCGGTGCAATTTTACGAGTCGGCGGCACCTATAGTACTCGTACTGAAGCCAGACCAAACTGTTAGCTAATGCAGTGGCCTATAAGTTAACTGTAAACAGAGTGGCCAAACTTGATAGACACCTGACACCGAAGATTGACAAATTATATTTGAAATTAGCAGGGGGCATCACATATTCAAAACTCGACATGAGCCATGCCTACAAGCAGGTAGAGTTGGAAGAAGGCTCTAGGGAACTCATGACTATTAATGCACATCGAGGATTGTATCAATATACTCGACTACCCTTTGGAGTCTCATCAGCGTGTGCTATTTTCCAGTGTACCATGGAAAACCTGCTTCAGGGACTGCCCCATGTCATTGTTTATCTGGATGATGACTAGGATATGCAAAGCCTAATGAGTGAAATATGACTTTAATTGCTAGTGGCTAGTTTCCACTAGAATTAACAGTTCCTTAGTCTGGGGGAAAACAGCAAGTATTTCATTCAATTTTGGAAAAAGAAGTGATGGTTGGTTCCGTTAAGCCATCTTTCTTTTTGACTTAAAAGTAGCTGAGTATTATAAGAGGCAACAAAATTGAAGCATATTTAAGTCATGGGTGGTTCTTCTGTTCAAAGAAGAACATTTTGTTTGACCCCCACCCAAAATTGGGCAACATCCTGATGGAAACAGCTGAAAAATGGACTCACCACTACCCTACAGGCCACTACACTGGATGAGAACACCACTATTGGTTGGGAAGGACCAGGGTTGGTCACAGGCAGATTTCCCTTCTTTCTACTCATGCAATGCCACTTCTTGTGGCCAGCATTTAGAGGGACAACAGGCTCAGGGAAACTGTGGTAATAGCCCTGAAGGTGCCCCCATGACAGAGAGGGCCTCATTGTATCCCTCCAGTTTTCCCCCAAACACTTACCTGATTAAAGGCTGTCAAAGGAACATCAATTTTTATCTTCAGGTTGCCTTTTCTCATTTAAGGTACCTTACCAGATCTGGTGCTTGCAGTGATGGGATTCCCTTCCTTTACTTTGGCAGGCTGTGCCTTGATGGTGTGGATCCTACTAGGAACCTGCCTTGTATATTTGATGAGTCCCTGACCAGGAGAATAGGTCAGAGCAGAAGTGGATATGAAGGGATTGATGACAGTCTCACCCTACTGGAACTCAAATATAGATATCAGAGTTTTTGCTCTTCCAAACCCTCTTTCCAGGTGTGTGAACCATAGAAACTATAGAAAAGTTACAGCACAGAAAGAGGCCATTCAGCCCATTGTCCCTGTGCTGGCTGAAAAAGAAAAACTAAAAGAAAACAAAACTAGCTGCCCATTTTAATCCCACCTTCCAGCACCTGGTCCATTGCTTTGCAGGTTACAGCACTTTAGGTGCAGATCCAGGTCCCTTTTAATGAGCTGAGGGTTTCTGCCTCCACCACCAAACCAGGCAGCGAATTCCAAACACCCACCCCCCTCTGGGTGAAGAAGTTTTTCCTCATGTCCCCTCTAATCCTTCTATCAATCATCATAAATCTGTGCCCTCTGGTGATTGACCCCTCTGCTAGGGGAAACAGAACATCCCTGTCTACTCTCTCTAGGCCTCTCATAATCCTGTAGACCTCAATCAGGTCACCCCTCAGCCTCCTCAGTTCCATGGAAAACAACCCCAGACTATTCAGTCTTTCCTCATAGCTACAATTTTCAAGCCCTGGCAACATTCTTGTAAATCTCCTCTGTACTCTCTCCAGAGCAATTATGTCCTTCCTGAAATGTGGCGACCGGAACTGTACACAAAATTCCAGCTGTGGCCTAACCAGCGTTTTATACAGTTTCAACATTACATCCCTACTTTTGTATTCTATACTTTGTCCAATAAAGGAAGGTATTCCATATGCCTTCTTTACCACCTGTCCTGCCACTTTCAGGGACATGTGGACATGCACACCAAGGTCTCTCACCTCCACTACCCCTTCCAATATCCTCCTATTTATTGCGTATTCCCTATTTTGTTTGCCTCCTCAAATGCATTACCTCACATTTCTCTAAATTGAGTATCGTCTGCCAGTTTTCCGCGCACACAACCAAGCCATTGATATCATTCTGGAGACAACAGCTACCCTCTTCACTATTAACTACACGGCCAATTTTTGTGTCATCTGCAAATTTCCCAATCATGCCACTCACATTTTAGTCCAAGTCATTAATATATACAACAAACTGCAAGGGATCCAACATCGAGCCCTGTGGATGGCCTCTAGGAACCATTTTCCATTCGCAAAAGCATCCATCAATCATTACCCTTTGTTTCCTGTCGCTGAGCCAATTTTGCCCACTAAAAGAAAACATTCTATCTGCTTTCTTTACCACCTGATCCACCTGTCCTGCTACCTTCAGGGACCTTATTACAGGAGATGGTGACAAAAGATTGCCTTTGATTCATACAAGAGACTGAGCAACTGTGTCCATTTGATGTATGTGTGAACCAACCAACTTCTATTGCATTATTCCTTAGAAGCATTTTGTGACACCTTGTTATTTACATTTTGTACTATTCAATGTGCTTAAGTTTGCCACATTTACAGATCATTAGGCTACAAGATGTAGCCATAGTTTACTAAGAGAAACATTTAGTTCCAACTATCACAAATCAAATTAGGGCAAACAACCCTGTCTTTCTTAAAGGTTGGTGATCCATTTACTATTGATGATAAAAATATAACCATTTGTGAAATTTAATATAATTGTGAAATGTGCAGTTGCCTAGTATCTTTGTGTTTCGCATTAATTCAAGTTTCTTTTACCAGAGGGAATTAGTTTCTCCTTTCCAGATAGAAGCAAAACTTTTTGTTTTAATGTTGTACCATCCAACAATCGAGCTGGAATACTTTACAAATTGGAACTATTGCACCTTAAATTCAATAAGATGAAAATCTTGGCTTCTGTTAAAGATGGCCAATCTGCTCTTGCAGATTACTGCCCAGCTGGTGTGGATGAAAATCTATTGCAATCTATGGGAACAAAGTGAGTCATTTGAACATTGAAATTATTCACTGGTTCATTGCTTTATATTGTTTACTGCTTGTTTGCCTGTCCTATTTAAATAAAAGCTTTTGTTAATTTAGAATTGAAGTCTTGTCCTGGTAAGGGTGTACGTTCATTCAAGAGTGGTAGGCTCCGACTACCCGTAACCCTGAATTGGATAAAGCGGTTCTGGAAAAGTGAGTGAGTGTTGGTCCATTGGGGGACTTTATTGGAATCTAAAATTCAGGATAGTCTGACTGAGCACTTAAGGGAAATTTGAGCTGATTAGAGAGAACTGGCAAGGATTTGTAAAGCGTAGATCATATCTAATTTTCTGAGGAAGTACCTAAAGTAGCAGACAGGAGAATGTCTGTCTATGCATGTAGTGTATATGGACTTCCAGAAGGCATTTAATAAGGTCCCAGACAGGTTAGCTGGTAGAAGACAGAATAGAGATGATGGGTATGTACTCAAATTGGAAGGAAGTGACAAGTGGTGCCCCACAAGGAACTATACTGGAGCCTCAATCATTTGCTATATTTATTAATAGCTTAGATTATCCATGACACAAAGATTGGTGGCATAGTGTGTGAACAGGGACTTTAAACTCCAAAGAGACATTTTAAGACTAAGAGAGTGGATGAAACTGTGGCAGCTGGATTTCAACACCAGTAAGTGTGAGGTCATCCATTTTGGGCCAAAAACATATACATCCAAGTATTATTTGAATGGTGAAAGGCTAGGAACAGTGGTAGTCCAAAGAGATTTAGGGTCTCTGTATACAGATTATTCAAATGCAGTAGTCACATGCAAAAATAAATTAAAAAGGATATTGGAATGTTAGCCTTTGCAACTAGAGGATCAGAATATAAAAAGGATGGTTTGCTACATTTGGGGTGCTGTATACAGTTCTGGGCGCCACACCTTAAACAGGATATATGGGCCTTGGAAGGAGTGCAGGGCAGATTCACCAGAATGTTACCAGGGCCCTAAGGATTGGATTATGAAGAGAGGCTACATAAACTATATATGTATTCCCTAAAATATAGATGGTTAAGAGTGATTTGTTTGAGATTTTTAAGATTTTAAAAAGAATTGACAGGATAGAGAGATGAAGGGGGAGAAATTTGTTTGTTTAGCACCACTTCTAGCAGTAGAATGCAGAGTTATGTAGATTCACCAGGGGCAGACAGCACCATCAGTAAGTAACTGCACAGCCCACACAGCATCCTTCAATTATTTTACTAGAGAGTCAAGGGATTAGCAAGAATGAGGAATGGAAAGAATTTAGTACTAGTAAAAAAGTAGTACTGGAAAAATTAATGGGACTGAATGTTGATAAATCCCCTGGGCCTGATGGTCTAGACCCCAGAGTGTTGAAAGAAGTATCTGTAGATTTATGGGATGCGTTGGTGATTATCTTCTAAAATTTTATAGGTTCTGGAATGGTTCTTGCAGATTGGAAGGTAGCAAATGTAATCCCACTATTTAAGAAAGGGGAGAGGGAGAAAATGGAGAACTAAGGACCTGTTAGCCTGACATCAGTGGTAGGGAAAATACTAGAATCTATTATAAGGGACGTGATAACTGGACACTTAGAAAATAATTGTAGGATTGGGCAGAGTCAACATGGATTTATGAACGGGAAATCATGTTTGACAAACCTGTTAGAGTTTTTTTGACGATATAAATAAGCTTTCGATAAGGTCCCACACAGGAGGTTAAATAAGCAAAATTAGGGCACACAGGATTGGGAGTGATATATTGCCATGGATTGAGAATTGGTTAATTGACAGAAAACAAAGTAGGAATAAATGGGTCATTCTCAGGTTGGCAGGCTGTGATTAGTGGGGTACAGCAAGAATCAGTGCTTATGCCCAGCTATTCACAATCTATATCTTATATATTATCTTTTCTATATCTTATATTCTTGGTCGGCAAGGGAATCAAAGGTTATCAGGGTTAGATGGGAATGTGGAAATCGAAACGCAAGAAGACCAGCCATGATCTTTTTGAATGGTGGAGCGGGCTTGAGGGGCTGAATGGTCTACTCTTGCTCCTATTTCTTATGTTCTTATGTTCAATATTTTGGATGTGTGGACCAAGGCCTGGATTTTCGTTAAGTCAGGTTTACTGAAGAGCCCTTGAAAAATGGCAGGCAGGTCCCAATTCCTGGATTCCCGACTCTATCCCGGACTGTCTGATTTTTGGGAGTGGCTTTAAAGGGTATGGTTTGGCTCCTGTCAAAAGCCCACTACTGGCAATCCCAACCTGGCCAGCTCCATTGTGGAGGTATGCATGTCCTACTCCTCCGCAATTTCCATGGAGATGGGCAGGTTTTTAAAGAATTGTGTTTCACTGCCCCTTGGAGGAGTCATAAACACAAGTGTGCATGAGGAGACATTTTAAAAACTCACCCCTATGTCCCTGATGCCCAGCTCTGCCCTTCCACCCACCCCCAATGTTCCCTCATGCCTCCTATGCCAAACTCTGTCTTTCCACCCACCCCCTCAGATCCCTCATGCCCCCTATGACAAGTTCTGCCCTTCTACCAACCCTCATGCACTCTATGTCCCTTTACCCACCCCTTTGCCCCTTCATACCCCCAGGTCAAGCTGTGCCCTTCCACCCAATCTGTATGGCACCTCATGCCCCCATGCCAAGCTCTGCCCTTCCACCCACCCCCTCATGCCCCCTATGCCAAGCTCTGTTGTTCCACCCACTCCCTCAGACCCCACATGCTGTGTATGTAGCCCTGCCCTTCCGCCCACTCCCTCAGGTGCCTCATGTACTCTATGCCGAGCTCTGCCCTTCCACCCACCCTCATGCCCCCTATGTTCCTCTGCACACCCCCTATGGCACTTCATGCCTTCATGCCAAGCTATTCCACTTCCATGCCCATTGGCCCACTATATACTTTCTAGAATGAGTGACCAGCATAGTGTATAAGTGGGATGTGTAAGGAAAAGCTTTGTAAAAAAAAGTAACCCATTGATAACTTTCTCCTATGCTTGCGGGGAGAAAAAAGTCTGCACTGCAAGTTAATAGAAGTGTCAATCACCCAGGCTCTTTGAAGTTTCAAAAACCACAAACCCTTGAAACCACTTAACTTGTGGCAACAAACATCGTGAACTTGACAGCAAGGATCAGACAACCTGAACTATCAATCAAGCAATGTTTCCTCTGGGGCACAGGTGTTCTCTAGCTGTCTGGGCTCTCAGCCAAGAAGACATAATGAGGCTTGGGAATTCTCTACCCAGTGGGCTCTGGAGTCTCAGTCATTGAGTATATTCAAGTCAGAGATCAATAGATTTCTAGAAACTAAAGATATCAAGGAATATGGGGCTAGTGCATGAAAATGGCTTTGAGATAGAAGACCAGTTATCTAGTTGAATGGCGGAACAAGCATGAGGGGCTGAATGGCCTAAGCCTGCTCTTATTTTCTATCTTCCATGCTCTAAGAAAAGTGTGCAGTCCTGCTTCTACTTACGTGAACACATTTCTGCTCTGAAACTTTTTCCATTGTTTGGGCAAGCCTAGGATAAAGGCTTTTAACCTTTAAATTAGGACCATTCAAAAGAGAATTTAGGAAACACCTCTTCATGCAAGTTGCAGTAGAAGTGTGGAACTCTCTCCCAACAAACAGTAGATGTTAACAAAATTAATAAGTTTAATTATGAGCTGGTTAGATTTTTCTAGACAAAGGTACAGAAGGATGTGGAGCCAAAGCAGATGGATGGAGTTATAATACAGAATAGCCACAACCTTTCTGTATGGCGGGACAGGCTCAAGGTGTTGAATGACCTAATCCTATTACAATGTTTCATTCAACTTTTCAGAGTGGAGAAGCACATGGTGACACAAGGCACTCCAATAATTGGTGTATAGTGTAAAGGTCCTGTACTATACTGTCTGTGTCTTGCTATTGTTAACTGTGACATTACATTGATAAAACCTTGTAATAAATTATTGCTACTCTCTTATTCAAATAGTTGATTCATTTTATGTAATGCCTATAGATTATACATCATTTATTCAGTAATTTAGTGTTCAGACTATGAACTGACCTTTAATTTGTTGGTGTCTGTTACAAAGTATACAACACCGTGCTTTGTGTAGTTATTAATTTGCAAATATAAAATTAGTAAAGTTTTTTTCTGACTGTTTACGGGAGGGTCATATGTCAGAAATTTGGATACACATTGGCCATGATTTACACTTAATTAAATGAAGAGGCTATGGAGCTGAATATTCATGACCTACCAGAATTGCTCTAAAGTTTCATCATTACAATAATATAATAACATAGTATCATTATGACATACTTTGATTATCCTTTATATACTGAGTTAAAATGATCTTGTGTAATCGTGATTTTCAAACCTTCCTGTGGTGAATTCTTTGCAGCCATTGGCCAACTCCTGTACACTTCTTGTTCTAACTTCCGAAAGACAAATATCCACAGGAACTGGTGTATAAAATATTGTTTTAGTATGATACAGCAACAGAAATAATGTACGAGTAAGATACTTTGTAATATATATTTAGTATGTACAGTGACATGTAAATGCATATGATAAAGATAATATCAGAAGCACAACATTGTTTAGTATGGAATAATAGTAATCATTTGAAAGAAATTGCAAAGCAAGTTTCAGAGGGTATTATGCATTAATTTTATAAATCTTTGCACCTGGTCAAATAATTTTTGCTCTTATGTTCTCTTTGCTCCAACCAAAAAAAGTGTCATGAAGAGTGTACACTGCAAATCTGACAAACGTGGGTGTTGTTTTATATGCATTGTAGATATTTTCTATGTAGCATTGCATAGTGATGTCTCTTATCTGTATTACAAGGCTCATCAGAAAGTGCAGGAAAAGGAGCAGAAACAATGCTCGTATGCAAATCTGGGATATCTCTGAATGTAAAAGCAAAAAAATGCGGATGCTGGAAATCCAAAACAAAAATAAAAATACCTGGAAAAACTCAGCAGGTCTGGCAGCATCTGCGGAGAGGAACACAGTTAACGTTTCGAGTCCGTATGACTCTTCAACAGAACTAAGTAAAAATAGAAAAGAGGTGAAATATAAGCTGGTTTAAGGAGGGGGGTGGGGTGGGACAGGTAGAGCTGGATAGAGGGCCAGTTATAGGTGGAGATAGCCAAAAGATGTCATAGACAAAGGGACAAAGAGGTGTTGAGGGTGGTGATATTATCTAAGGAATGTGCTAGTTAAGGGTAGAAAGCAGGACAAGCAAGGTACAGATAGCCCTAGTAGGGGTGGGGTGGGGTGAAGGGAAGGGATCGAAATAGGCTATAAGGTAGAGATTTTAAAAAACGGGTGCGCGGGAGATGGGTCGGACACAGTTGACACAGTTTTCCACCCACGGTGGTTGACAGGGCCCTCAACCGTGTCCGGCCCATCTCCCGCGCATCCGCCCTCACACCTTCCTCTCCCTCCCGGAACCATGATAGAGTCCCCCTTGTCCTCACTTATCACCCCACCAGCCTCCACGTTCAAAGGATCATCCTCCGCCATTTCCGCCAACTCCAGCATGATGCCACCACCAAACACATCTTTCCTTCACCCCCCCGGCGGCATTCCGCAGGGATCGTTCCCTCCGGGACACCCTGGTCCACTCCTCCATCACCCCCTACACGTCAACCCCCTCCCACGGCACCTTCCCATGCAACCGCAGAAGGTGCAACACCTGCCCCTTTACTTCCCTTCTCCTCACTGTCCCAGGGCCCAAACACTCCTTTCAAGTAAAGCAGCATTTCACTTGCACTTCCCTCAATTTAGTCTATTGCATTCGTTGCTCCCAATGCGGTTTCCTCTATATTGGACAGACCAAATGCAGACTGGGTGACCGCTTTGCAGAACAAGAACTGCAAGCATGACTCAGACCTCCCTGTCGCTTGCCATTTCAACACTCCACCCTGCTGTCATGCCCACATGTCCATCCTTGGTCTGCTGCATTGTTCCAGTGAAGCTCAACGCAAACTGGAGGAACAGCACCTCATCTTCCGACTAGGCACTTTACAGCCTTCTGGACTGAATATTGAGTTCAACAATTTTAGATCATGAACTCTCTCCTCCATCCCCACCCCCTTTCCAATCCCCCCTTTTTTTTCCAATAATTTATATAGATTTTTCTTTTAAAAATAATGGAGATAGGTGGGAAATGTGCTCCCCTGTTAAGATCCATTGTTTTATCTCTACCTTTTAGCCTATTTCATTCTCTTCCCTTCACCCCACCCACCCCCACTAGAGCTATCTGTACCTTGCTTGTCCTGCTTTCTACCCTTAATTATCACATTCCTTAGATAATATCACCACCTTCAACACGTCTTTGTTCTTATGTCTATGACATCTTTTGGCTATCTCCACCTATCACTGGCCCTCTATTCTGCTTTACCTGTCTCTCTCCCCCCCCCCCCACCCTCTTAAACCAACTTATATTTCACCTCTTTTCTATTTTTCCTTAGTTCTGTTGAAGAGTCATACGGACTCGAAACGTTAACTGTGTTCCTCTCCGCAGATGCTGTCAGACCTGCTGAGTTTTTCCAAGTATTTTTATTTTTATCTCTGAATGTAGTCTGATCTTAACAGGGGAGCATATTGAAAGACCTGTCAAAGGTTTCTTTTCTTCTCCTCCCCCCCCCCCACCCCCCCCCCCTCCCATCCTGCTCATATAAATCCTGGTATCCTTTATTTCTCTAGGTCAAGAACGGTTTGGGAACATGACAAGAGTATACTACAGAGAGGCCTTTGGAGCATTTATTGTCTTCGATGTTACACGAGTCGCAACATTTGAAGCGGTGTCCAAATGGAAAGATGACTTAGACTCAAAACTGACTCTACCTAATGGCAAACCTGTCTCAGTTGTCCTACTGGCAAACAAATGTGATCAAGGGAGCGAGTTCTTAGCTGCCAATCCTGGAATAATGGAACAGTTCTGCAAGGATCATGGATTTATTAGCTGCTTTGAAACTTCAGCAAAGGTAAAATTCACTCTCAGCCTGCCAGATGGCAATTGCAACAAATGAAGAAAATGGTAATTCTAACAAAGTACATGGAAATGCAAAGCCTCAGTCATCAGGATAACTTTATTATTCATTAAACTTTACAATTCTCCTTTGAGCACTGTTATTACCCAGATTGTTTCATAATTCTAAATGATATTGATGGTGAAGAAGGGAATCTGGTTTACTCCCCTTGATGTGAGTCTCAGTTGGGAAGAGACCTCATGAAAGACTAGAGCTGAATGGTGGGACAGGATAGGGGAGGACTAGAATGAAGTTATGACTATAGAAGTACAGATATGGTAGAGAGGAGTTCACATTATAAAGCTAGACCTAGAGCCAACCTGATCCTATTGGCAAACCTTAGATTAATGGGGCCGGTGGGCTGACAAAGTACCCCCCATTGATTTCACTGGAGCAAAGTTTTGTCATGTCAGAACAAAGGGAATTTTGGCACAAGATTGGCACAATCAAATCGTTTCTCAGCCATAGTGGGACGCATGAAACACTGTGACAAGGGTCAGCTAAGAAGCCCCGATAAATGTGCAGAATGTTTCTACCCATGCGACAACATTATATCATAATTCGGTAGAGTGGTTCCCAATTAATTCTGCATTCAGCAGTCCATTTTGACAGAAATGATTCGTAAACAGTTGAAAAACACACGAGCAAAGCAGAATTACAAATGATTGAGTTAAAAATTGAGGATAACCCTTATGTTTAACAGTGAAACACTGTATTTAAACTAACAGCAGAACAGCAGGGTGTAACCATTGTGTGAGATTCCACAGTAAGGATGCCACAGTACTATTTGTTAAAGTAATAATGGCAAAGAGGTTCAAAACCAAACAACACTGGATGGCAAGCAGATGCATCAGGCTGTAGCCCATATTTGTAGATTTTTGCAAACACGCTTGTGTAAATTTCATTCCCAACAATGATGGAGTCAGACACATTCCTGCACATCTACTGATGTATACAATAGGCTTGCTTCTAAGTGTCTTTTTATGCCAACATAATGTTAGTGGGTTGAATGTCACTGGGAATAGTTATCCCCCAAGCTTTTGCTTAAATTCAAACCAGGCAAGTCGATTTTAACTGGTCAAGGTGTTGTCATGGGGAATGCACCAGAGAACAGTTGTTCCCCCAAGCTTTTGTTTAGTTGAAAAAGATGCAATGTCTAGACAGGTTCTTTCTGTTGCAGAGGGCACAGTGTTGCGCATGAATATATGTAGCTTCTAGCAAGCATAATAGAGTCACATTGCGAGCCTGACTTAGTATTAAATTGGTTGTTATTCTTAGCACAAGCAGGATTGTTTATATGTGTCCAACATTAGATGTGATTCCACACCATGTTCTTAGTTTTACAAGCTCAGGCTGGTTGAGTGCAGTCAATACTCTGCCTGTTGTAAACAGCTGAAGGACGTTCTATTTGATATGATCCACCAGTCATTGGGAGGTACAGCCTACGTACCTGGCATCACCCGAGCACTGAAATTCATACAGCATACCACTCATTTGTCTGGTAGGCAGAACGTCTTTTTGGCTTGTTGGTAGCATCCTGTTAGTGGAGAATATCACTTGTGTTGCTACTGCATAGTAGCAGCAGAAAACAGTTGCTCAAATTTTTGAGACACCTTACTCCGCCAGGGTAATCACAGAATTTTAACGGCACAGAAGGAGGCCATTCGGCCTATCACGTCTGCACCAGCTCTCCAAATGAGCATTATGACCTAGTGCCATTGCCCTGACTTTTCCCCGTACCCTTGCACATTGTTTCTATTCAAATGATCATCTAATGCCCTCTTGAATGCATTGATTGAACCTGCCTCCACCACACTTGCAGGCAGTACATTCCAGACCCGAACCATTCATTCGTGAAAAAGTTTGTTCTCACATCACATTTGCTTATTTTGCAAATCATTTTAAATCTGTGCCCTCTCATTTGTTTTTTTTTAAATGCATTCATGTGACGTGGGCTTCGCTGGCTGAGCCAGCATTTATTGCCCATCCCTAATTGCCCTTGAGAAGGTGGTGGTGAGCTGTCTTCTTGAACTGCTGCAGTCCATATGGTGCAGGTACATCCACAGTGCTGTTAGGAAGGGAGTTCCAGGATTTTGACCCAGCGACAGTGAAGGAATGGCGATATATTTCCAAGTCAGGATGGTGAGTGACTCGGAGGGGAACTTCCAGATGGTGATGTTCCCATCTATCTGCTGCCCTTGTCCTTCTAGATGGTATTGGTCGTGGGTTTGGAGGTGCTGTCTAAGGAGCCTTGGTGAATTCCTGAAGTGCGTCTTGTAGTGCGCTACTGTGCGTCAGTGGTGGAGGGAGTGAATGGCACCACATCCACAAACAATCAAGTGGGTTGCTTTGTTCTGGACGGTGTCAAGCTTCTTGAGTGTTGTGGGAGCTGCATTCATCCAGGCAAGTGGGGAGTATTCCATCACACTCCCAACTTGTACCTTGTAGATGGTGGACAGATTTTGGGGAGTCAGGTAACCCCCAGGATGTTGATAGTGGGGGATTGAGTGATGGTAATGCCATTGAACGTCAAGAGGTGATGGTTGGATTTTCTCTTGTTGGAGGTGGTCATTGCCTGACACTTGTGTGGCATGAATGTTACTTGCCACTTGTCAGCCCAAGCCTGGATGTTGTCCAGGTCTTGCTGCATTTGGACATGGACTGCTTCAGTATCTGAAGAGTCGTGAATGGTGCTGAACATTGTGCAATCATCAGCGAACATCCTCACTTCTGACCTTATGATGGGAGGAAGATCATTGATGAAGCAGCAGAAGATGATTGAGCCAAGGACACTACCCTGAGGAATTCCTGCAGTGATGTCCTGGAGCTGAGATGACTGACCTTGAACAACTACAACCATCTTCCTTTGTGCTAGGTATAACTCCAACCAGCAGAGAGTTTTCCCCCTGATTTCCATTGACTCAAGTTTTGCTAGGGCTCCTTGATGCCACACTCTGTCAAATGCGTCCTTGATGTCAAGGGCAGTCACTCTCAGCTCACCTCGGGAGTTCAGCTCTTTTGTCCATGTTTGAACCAAGGCTGTAATGAGGTCAGGAGCTGAGTGGCCCAGGCAGAACCCAAACTAGGCGTCAGCGAGCAGGTTATTACTAAGCAAGTGCCACTTGATAGCACTGTTGATGACCACTTCCATCACTTTACTGATGATTGAGAGTAGACTGATGGGTTAGTAATTGGCCAGGTTGAATTTGCCCTGCTTTTTGTGTACAGGACATAACTGGGCAATTTTCCACATAGCCGGGTAGATGCCAGTGTTGTGGCTGTACTGGAACAGCTTGGCTAGGGACGCGGCAAGTTCTGGAACACAAGTCTTTGTACTATTGCCGAAATATTGTCAGGGCCCTTATCGCTTGTATCCAGTGCCTTCAACCGTTTCTTGATATCACATGGAGTGAATCGAATTGGCTGAAGACTGGCATCTGTGATGCTGAGGACCTCTGGAGTAGGCCGAGATGGATCATTCACTCGGCACTTCTGGCTGAAGATTGTAGCAAATGCTTCAGCCTTATCTTTTGCACTGATATACTGGGCTCCTCCATCATTGAGGATGGGGATATTTGTGGAGCCTCCTCCTCCAGTAATGATCCACTACCATTCATGACTGGATGTAGCAGAACTGCAGCACTTAGATCTGATATGTTGGTTGTGGGATTGCTTAGCTCTGTCTATCACTTGCTGCTTATGCTGTTTGGCACGCAAGTAGTCCTGTGTTATAGCTTCATCAAGTTGACACCTCATTTGTAGGTTATTCCTGGTGCTGCTCCTGGCATGCCCTCCTGCACTGTTCACTAAACCAGGGTTGATCCCCTAGCTTGATGGTAATGGTAGAGTGGGGGATATGCTGGGCCATGAGGTTACAGATTGTCTTTGAGTACAATTCTGCCGCTGATGGCCCACAGCCCCTCATGGATGCCCAGTCTTGATCTTGCTTGATCAGTCTTGCTAGATCTGTTCAAAATCTTTCCCATTTAGCATCGTGGTGGTGCCACACAACACAATGGAGGGTATCCTCAATGTGAAGACAGGACTTCAACTCCACAACGACTATCGGTAGAAGTGACCACCGCACACTGTCATGGACAGATGCATCTGCAGCAGGCAGATTGGTGAGGATGAGCTTCCCTCACCACCTGCCGCAGACCCAGTCTAGCAGCTATGTCATCTAGGACTTGGCCAGCTCGGTCAGTAGTGATACTACTGAGCCAGTCTTGGTGATGGACATTGAAGTCCCCCGCCCAGAGTACGTTCTGCGCTCTTGGCACCTTCAGTGCTTCCTCCATATGGTATTCAACATGGAGGAGCACTGATTCATCAGCTGAGAGAGGATGGTAAGTGAGGGTGTGTGGTAAGTGGTAATCAGCAGGAGGTTTCCTTGCCCATGTTTGACCTGATGCCATGAGACTTCATGGGATCCGGAGTCGATGTTGAGGACTCCCAGGGCAACTCCCTTCCAACTGTATACCACTGTGCCGCCACTTCTGCTGAGCCTGTCCTGTCGGTGGGACAGGACATACCCAGGGATGGTGATGGTGGTATCTGGGATATTATCTGTAAGGTATGATTCCGTGAGAATAACTATGTCAGGCTGTTGCTTGACTAGTCTGTGAGACAGCTCTCCTAAATTTGGCACTCTCCCCCAGATGTTAATAAGGAGGACTTTGCAGGGTCGACAGGGCCGAGATTGCTGTTGTCGTTTCCGGTGCCTGGGTCGATGCCAAGTGCTCCATCCGGTTTGATTCCTTTTTTGTGACTTTATAGAGGTTTGTTACAACTGAGTGCCTTGCTAGGCCATTTCAGAGGGCATTTTAAGAGTCAACCACATTGCTGTGGGTCTGGAGTCACTTGGAGGCAAAACCAGGTAAGGACAACTGATTTCCTTCCCTAAAGGACATTAGTGAACCAGATGGGTTTTTACAACAATCGACAATGGTTTCATGGTCATCATCCGACTTTTAATTCCAGATTTTTATTGAATTCAAACTCCACCATCTGCCGTGGTGGGATTTGAATCGGGGTCCCCGGAGCATTACCCTGGGCCTCTGGATTACTAGGCCTTGACCTTTTTATAAGCAGGAACAGGTTCTCTCTATCTTCTCTGTCCAGTTTCTTCATGATTTTGAACATCTCTATCAAATCTCCTCTTAGCCTTCTCCTCTCCAAGGAAAACAGTCCCAACCTCTCCAATCTATCCTCATAACTGAAGTTTCTCACCCCAGAACCATTCTCGTAAACCTTTTCTGCACTTTCTCCAATGTGTTCACATCCTTCCTATAATGTGGTGCTCAGAGCTGTACACAATATTCCAACTGAGGTCTAACGAGTGTCTTATATAAATTCAGCATAACCTCCATGCTCTTGTATTCTATGCCCCTATTAATAAAGCCTGGGATACTATACACTTTGGAGATTAACTGCTCTCTCCAATTGTCCTGCCACCTTCAATGATCTATGCACATATACACCCAAGCCTTTCTGCTCCTGCGCACCCATCAAAATTTCAACCCTTACTTTATATTGTCTGTCCATGTTCTTCCGACCAAAATGCATCATCTCACACTTCTCCACATTGAATTTCATCTGCCACCCATCTGCCCACTCCACCAACTTGTCTTGAAGTTCCACATCATCCTCCTCGCAGCTCATGACACTCTCAAGCTTTGTATCATCCGCAAACTTTGAAATTGTCTCCTGCACACCAAGATCTAGATCATTAATATATATCAGGAAAAGCAAGGGTCCCAATACCAACCCCTGGGGAACTCCACTACAAACCTTCCTCCAGCCTGAAAAATATCCATTGACCATTACTCTCTGCTTCCTATTTTTCAGCTAGTTTTGCATCCATGTTGCTACTGTCCCTTTTATTCCATGAGCAATAACTTTTCTCACAAGTCAGTTGTGTGGCACTGTATCAAATGCCTTTTGGAATTCCATCAACAGTATTACCTTCATTAACCTTTTCTGTTGCCTCTTCAAAAAACTTCAGCAAGTTAGTTAAACACACTTTCTCCTTTGGAAACCCACTCTGGCTCTTCCTGAATAACACACATTTTTCCATGTGACTACTAATTCTATCCCATATAATTGTTTCTAGAATCTTGCCCACCACTGAAGTTAAATCAGAGGTAGACTGGGCAATTTCCAGGGCAGGTCAGTGGAACTATTGATGCATGCATCTTATTTTCAGCCTTTTTTGGTTTGGACACCCAGGCCCAGATTTTCACTACCAAGGTGGGTAGTATGAGTTTGGAAGTTCCCGCGATCACTGGACCGGCTCGGGAGAAGCTCCCCAGAGTGGTGGGATCTTCATTTCGGAGGCGCTGGTGCACGATGGAGTTGGGCCTGCCGCCCCTAGACGCAGATTGTAGGTGGCCACAGGAATGACCAAGTTTCACTGTGCGTTTGTTTAAAAGGCCTGTCTCAGTTTTTTGATCCTTAGTCCCAGTTGTTAATATTTTAGGCCATTTAGCCCTCACCCCTTGCACGGTCTCAACTGCCCACCCATTCTCCATGCCCTAACCATGCCAAATCATGCCAACTCTGTCCCCCAGACACTGCCAATGGGCCCTCATACCCTACATGTGAACTCGTTACCCCCCCCAGCCACACCTATGGCTTCCACGTCAACCCCCCACCCACCCCATGGCCACGAATAGCCCCCCATTGCCAACTCATGCCAATCCACCCAATACCATTTGCCCTTACATCCTCCATGCCAACTCACTCTGGGAAGACCTCAGGAGGCATGTTGTGATCAAATCAAATGAAGTTATAAATATCTATTGCAGCCTTCACTATATTTAAAAACACTCTCATTGATGAAAGCCCATTCAAAATTTTGAAATCCCCTCAAGTAAAACTGAAATGTGTCTGTAGATCAATCTAGGCATCCGAAACATATCTTCAGTGCTTCAATGGCTTGTTCAATGACAGACCTGGTGGTCATGTGGCTCTCCATTGTGGTGCTCCTGCTGCTCAGTGGTGGATTCCTCACAGGTATCCTGCATTTGTGGGAAGCCAGCCAGTGAGTTATTCTGGGTATTGACTGCTTTCTCTTTACTTTCCTCTGAGGGTGGCACTTCCTCACAAGCTTCCCACATGTCCCTCCTGCTTCATGCTTCATTATTCACCTGGTGCCAGATCCTCACAAACATAATCCAAACCAGCGGATGTAATTCTCTCCGTTGGTGCTTGTAAGAAAGGAAGGAAGTACCATATGTGCTAACTTAAAGGGAATTGTGCAGACAAAGTCAGGGCAGGCTGAAACATCTGTACTTGGTCAGTGTGCTGGACCTCATCCCCTCTTTGGCATTACAATTGCTATATATGATGGGATAGAGAAAATGTACCCAGTTCCTGTTTCTCTTGGTCCTTCTGATCATCCATCATCTTCATTCTCCTGTACTGACCGCCCCTTCCCCCCTCCACCCCCACCCCAGCCCCGTGCTTCCATTCCACATCTCATTGCTTTGGTAGAGATGCACGAAAGGAAGGTAGAATGGATGAACATCACTCCTTTGAAATAAAAGGGACGGAACTGGAGGTGGAAACTCTTGAATGTGTGATACTTGACAGGGATGACTGGACAATAGTGCAAATGCTCAGTTATTAAACTTAGTGCTAGCAAGATGCCACCAATTTCACCCTTGCCTATGCCAAGAACTGCATGGGTTCCTACAAGGTGCATGACCTGTTCCTTGAAAGGGGTGAATGGTTTTAAAGTGGGGTGCCCCTTTGGCAAGCATTATGTGTTGGTTGAGTGAATGAAGGTCCAGTGGCCTGTTCAAGTGGCATGGGCAAGATGAAGTGAGGGATTTGGAGAAAGAGGCTGTTAAAGTTGAGGAAGGGATTTTAAGGTTGTGCATAATTGTATAGCAGTAAGGGGCATGCAAGGAGACAGGCGACTTCGCTGGAGTAGTGAATTAGACTCACATGGTAAGTTCTGGTAAGTCCTTTTCAGGTTTAACTATAGATTAATAATCAAGATCTGACATAAGTAAGTAAGATTAGCTTATAAAGTAGAGAATTGCCTGGAGTGGCAGTTATCTGCCGATCACCTGAAAGCAGTTGGTTCAAATGGTGTTAATTACTGTAGCAGGAAGCTAAACTAGCTGGTGACCTATCTGAGGGTCTATAAGAGACGGGCTTTTCAAACTGCATGGTCAGTAAGAGGCACCCAAGGAGACAGGCAACTACGTGTGAGTGAGATGGAGACCGAGTGAGTAGCGAATTAGGCTCACATGGGAATTCGGGGGAAAGGGGTGTGGTATGCATATAAATTATTCTATGTTGGGAACAGGAGCAGCTGAGCAGAAACAGACCTGGGTGTAAACCTCACCTTTGGAGCAGAGTTTGAAAAAAAAATCAAATAATGATGTCACAGGAAAACCCTAAGTTCATTGGTTGCTAAGAAACTGCTATTAGGGAGTGTCTTTAAATAGCTGTAAACTAGAAAAGTATTATTTTAAAAGAAGCAGCTACTTGGATTTAAGTTATAAACACTGGGAATTAGGGGAAGTCAGGGCCAGTAACATAAAATAATATAAGTAAACCAAAGTAAAATAAAGTCAATGTAAGGGATGCAAAGTTAAGACATGGCAAGGGAGCTTGGTCATGTGGAATGTGTGTCCTATAATATGTGGGAAGTCATGGGCACTGCCAGTGACCTAGATGACCACATGTGCAGGAAGTGCTGCCAGCTGCAGAAAGTTGAGCTCTAGGTTTCGGAGCTCGAGCGGTGGCTGGACTCACTATGGTATATCCGCAAGGCTGAGAGCTATGTGGTTAACACATTCAGAGAGGTGATCACACTGCAGCTTTGGAGCATGGAGGCAGAAAGGGAATGGACAAGTGCCAGGCAGTCCAAGCAGGTAGTGCAGAAGTCCCCTGGGGTTACTAATTGGTTTTCCTTTTTGGATACAGTGAAGGCATTGGTTCCTCAGAGGAGTGCAGTCAGAGCCAAGTTTGTGGCACCACGAGTGGCTCGGCCGTACAGGAGTGGAGGAAGAAGAAGGGAAGAGCAATACTGATAGTGGGTTTGTTAGGGGAACAGACAGGTGTTTCTGCGGCCGTAGATGTGGCTCCAGAGTGGTATGTTGCCTTCCCAGGGTCAAGGATGTCACTGAGTGGCTGCAAGACATTCTTCTGTGGGAGGGTGAACAGCCAGAGGTCATGGTCCATGTTGGTATCAATGGCTTAGGTAGGAAGGGAGATGTGGTCCTGCAGACAGAATTTAGGGAGCTAGATAAGAAAATTAGCAAGCAGGACCAGGATCACTCGCAGTGTCACGTTCAAACGAGTACAGAAATAGGAGGACGAGGCAGATGACTGTGTGGCTGGAAAGATGGTGCAGGAGGGAGGGCTTTAGCTTCCTGGGACACTGTGAGTGGCTCTAGGGGAAATGGCATCTGTACAAGCTGGGCGGGTTGCACTTAACAGAGCTGGGACTGAGTTCCTTGCGGGGCGTTTTGCTAGCACTGTTGGCTGGGGGGTGCTTTAAATTAACTTAGCAGGGGTGTGGAAACCAGGAGAGAATATTAGAGAATAATACCAAGATACACAAAATGTTGGGAGAGACAAATGACACTAGAATAGAGATTAGCAAGTTAATAGGCGGGGGTCAGAGTAAGGGAGGAAGTAGTGAAGTCTAAATCAGGTTTATACTGCATGTATGTGGATGTACCGGGTACAGTAAATATGATTGGTGAGTCACAGGCGCAGATTGCCATGTGGAATTATGATGTTGTGGCGATAAGAGAGACCTGGCTCAAGGAAGGGTAGGATGTTAAATATTCCTGGGTACAAGGTGTTCAGGAAAGATAGGGTAGGAAGAAAAGGGGGAGGGGTGGCTGTATTGGTTAAGGAGAGCATTGCAATGCTGGAGGAAGAGGATGTCCCAGAGGGTTCAAGGACAGAATCAATTTGGCTCGAGCTGAGGAACAAAAAGGGTGCAATTACCTTGCTCAGTGTAACCTATAGACCACCAATTAGTGGGAAAGATGTAGAGGAACAAATCTGCAGGGAAATTACAGAGAGGTGCAAATATTATAGAGTACTTATAATGGGGGACTTTAATTACCTGAATATAGACTGGGATAGTAGTAGTGTAAAGGGCAGAGAGAAGCAATAATTCCTAGAGTTTGTTCAAGAAAATTTTCAACAACAGTATGTGTCCAGTCCAACAAGAAAGGAGGCACTGCTAGACCTGGTTCATGGGAATGAGGTGGGCCAAGTAGATGAAGTGCAGTGGGAGAACATTCAGGAGACAGTGACCATTTATCATAAGATTTAGGATGACGGTAGAAAAGGGCAAAATGGGCAACCCAGAGTAAGAATAATTAACTGGGGGAGAGCCGACTTCAATGGGGCAAGAATGGAGCTCAGCCGAATTGACTGGAACCAAAGGCTGGTGGGAAAAACTGTAGCTGAACAATGGGCTACCTTCAAAGAAGAAATGGTTTGGGCACAATCAAGGTATATTCTCTCAAAAGGGAAAGGTAGGGCAAACAAATCCAGAGCTGCCTGGATGAAAAAGGAGACAGAAATTAAGATTAAGAAGAAAAAATGTGTTTAAGACAGGTGTCAGGTAGAAAATACAACTGAGAAACAAGTGGAATACGGAAGATACAGAGGAGAAGTGAAGAAGCAAATAAGAGAAGCAAAGAGGGATTATGAGAAAAGTCTGGCAACCAACATAAAGGAGAATTCCAAAGTCTTCTATAGGCACATAAATAGTAAAAAGGTGGTGAAAAGAGGAGTAGAGCCGATTAGGGACCAAAGAGGGGATTTACACATGGAAGCAGGGGGCATGGTTGAGGTGTTAAATAAATACTTTGCATCTGTCTTTACCAAGGAAGCAGATGCCACCCAGGCCATGGTGACAGAGGAGGAAACTCTGTCACTAGAAATTAATATGGAGGACATATTTAATAAACTGTCAGTATTTAAAGTTGACAAGGTATCCGGACCGGATGAGATGCATCCAAGTATACTGAAGGAAGTGAGAGTGGAAATTACAGGGGCACTGGCCATAATCTCTGTCTTCCCTAGACACAGGGGAGGTGCCAGAGGACTGGAGAATTGCAAACATTACGCCCTTGTTCAAAAAAGGGTGCAAGGATAAGCCCAGCAATTACAGACCAGTCAGTTTAACTTTGGTAATGGGGAAGCTTCTAGAAACATTTATTTGGGGTAGAATTAATATCACATAGAAAAATTTGGGTTGATTAGGAAGACCCAGCATGGATTTCTAATGGGGGAATAGTGTTTGTTGAAGAGGTAACAGAGAGGGTTGATGAGGGTAATGCTGTTGATGTGGTATACATGGTCTTTCAAAAGGCACAACAGACTTGTGAAAAAAGTTATAGCTCATGGAATAAAAGGGACAGTAGCTACGTGGATACAAATTTGGTGGAGTAATAGAAAACATTGAATAATGGTTAATGGATATTTTTTGGGCTGGAGGAAGGTTTGTAGTGGAGTTCTGCAGTGGTTGGTATTGGGACCCTTGCTTTTCCTGATATATATTAATGATCTAGATCTTGGTGTGCAGGGGACAATTTCAAAGTTTGTGGTTGAAACGAAACTTGGAAGCATTGTAAACTGTGAGGAGGACAGTGTAGAACTTCAAAAAGACATAGACAAGTTGGTGGAGTGGACAGATGGGTGTCGATGAAGTTCAATGCAGAGAAGTGTGAGATGATTCATTTGGTAGGAAGAACATGGAGAAACAATATAAAATATGTGGTACAACTCTAAAGGATGTGCGAAAGCAGAGGGATCTGGGTGTATATGTGCATAGTTATTAAAAGTGAGAGGACAGGTGGAGAGAGCAGTTAATAAAGCATACACTATCCTAGGTTTTATTAATAGAGGCATGGAGTATAAGAGCAAGGAGGTTAAGCTGAACTTGTATTGACGCTAGTTAGACCTCAGCTGGAGTATTGAGTACAGCTTTGGACACCACACTTTAGGAAGGATGTCAGCGCATTGGAGAGAGTGCAGAAGAGGTTTACGTGAATGATTCCAGGGAGAGAAACTTCAGTTATGAAGAGAGATTGGAGAAGTTGGGACTGTTCTCCTTGGAGAGAAGAAGGATAAGGGGAGATTTGATAGCGGTGTTCATAATCATGAGGGGGCTGGACAGAGTAGATAGGGAGAAACTGTTCCCACTTGTAAAAGGATCGAGAACGAGAGGGCACAGATTTAAAGTTATTTTGAAAAAGAAACAAATGTGATGTAAGAAAAACTTTTTCACACAGCGAGTGGTTCAAGTCTGGAATGCACTGCCTGGAAGTGCGGTGGAGGCAGGTTCAAGCAAGGCATTCAAGAGCACATTAAATGATTACTTAAATAGAAACAATGTGCAGGGTTACAGGGAAAAGGCAGAAGAATGGCACTGAGTCGTAATGCTCATTCGGAGGGCTGGTGCAGACACGACGGGCTGAATGGCCACCTTCTGCACCGTAACAATTCTGTGATTCTGTGAATTGCTGTGAGGCGAGCTGGATAGCAAAGTGCAAGATACGGAGTTAAATGCTGCCTTTAACCAGAATACATTGTAAAGGGTTAGTGTGGATGTGTCAGTTTAAAAGGGTGAAGGTTGTGTGAGTGCCCAGGTGGTTAAGAAAGAATAGGAGAGACTGTCCAGTGTGTTAACTTGGCAGCTCAGCCTGCCTTGGGTGAAGGAATTGGCACTCCATGCCAGTACCAGAAGTTTCCAGAGAGTTAGATCTGTTTTCCATGGGTTTAAACCAGGGACTGCATCAATGGGGATGCAAATGAACAGATCTGGGAAAGCTGCATGTAGCTACCTCTCCAGGCAAAGGGTAAAAGTGGTATTACTCAACCCAAGAAAATTCTAGGCCTTACAGTCAATGAGGAAAGGGAGATTCCCAGGTTCGAGGATACCTACTTTTCAGCTCCCTCTCATTAGGAGAGCAGATATTGAACAATGTGTGGTGGAGGCCCATCGTTTTTAATCAAGTGAAGCATGAATTTCTATGTGGTTTGCGTCTCTTGTTCATGAGGTCAGGTTTGTGAAGCATACACTCTGCCCAGCCTGCACTGACCTCTTCACTGCTCCTCCATTGTCTTCAATGTTAAAGATAGAAACGCTAAGTATTACACTCAAAAACTGAGTATGAGAATAGGGTAAGCTGTACAGTCAGAATGCACAGGACATCTGTCTCGCAACTGAAAATTAATGTAGAATTAGATGAGATTTTTGTATTAATTTTTGAACACCTCAATACTGTCATTTAACATGTTTGATGTGACGGTTTATGAAGTTAATTAATAATTGGAATTGAAGGGTTGTTGGAGATTACATTTGTAATATTGCACTGAAACCCCCATCCCTGCTTTTCTTACCTATAGACTTGACTATTCCAAAGCATTCCAGGCCAGCATTCCATGTTCTACCCCCTGCAAACTTAAGGTCATCCAAAACTCTGCCCCGTGTTTTAAATCACACCAACTCCTGTTCATCTAACCCCATTGTACTCACTGACCTACATTGGCTCCTGGTTAATTGCTCCACCAATGGTGCCTTCAGCTGCCTGGGTCCTAAGCTCTGGAATTCCCTCTCTGAACCTCTCCTCTCTTCCTTGCTTTCCTCCTTTAAGACTCCCATTAAAACCTAGCTCTTTGACCAAGCTTTTGACCATCTGCCCTAATATCACCTCATGTGGCTCAGTGTCACAGCTTTTTTTTTAATATAATGGCCCCATGAAGTGCCTTGGGACGTTTTATTATGTTAAAAGTGCTATACAAATTGTTATTGTTGTATTTCTGCTACCATGGTTTCACACCACTAGAATTTTTTTTGAGTGGCAGTAAGGTGATACATGTGGAAAAACCCAAGTTTGCATTCCTTCATTCTTCAGATGTGATTGATATCTTTTAACACTTTCATTAAAAACAGGAAAACTTTAGAAATGAGTACAGCACTAATGATGATATTTGCATTTCAAATTGATCAGTAGCTTTTTTTCATCAGTTAATTACATATAACAATTCATCTTTTGCAATCAAAATCTTCAGCACAATTCTTAAGGTACCTTTTACTTTGGAGGAGTCAGCCACTGTGTGGAATTCTGATGGTGGTATTAATATTGAGTATCGACATTTGCTACCATCAGTTCTGGGGAAATGAATATTAGGCAAAAACATAATTAATTTTGCTCCCTATTCTTCATCTATCACTTTCAGTACCATGTCTTATGAGATCTCACAGGCATCCTAGTTAAATGACATTTTGTTCTGTTGGGTTCCCATTGGTTTATTTCAAACACCTATTAAACTGTTATAGTGTCCTGTATAATCTTTGATAGGGTATCCAACACACCTGAAGGAAGAAATTCTTTGGCTAATTCAGATTATGTACCATTAGTTCAAATCAAAGAGTTACCGTTTGTCTTAGCTAACAGTGATCTTGTACTTTTCCATTATAGAACAGACTGCAAGCACTAGTAACAACAAAAGATCAATGGTGTCTTATTTAGTACTCTGATATCCAGTATTGACAAAACACAGTTTATAGTTGCTTTTAAAAGTGATGTATACCCTGATGTACAGGGAGAAACAGTACCCCATGTTTGCAGGGGCACTAACATATGTCCAAAGTCAAAGGTGCTGCCAATACTAGTGCTGTAATGTAAATGCAGCATTCCAATGCTACCCTGCTTCTGCTGCTATTTTAATTACATTTTAAAGTAACTTCAAAATGACTTCACAAGTGCATGCAGAATTTCTCAGGAGCACAAAAACAAATCATGTGATGTGGAAACCTAAAGGTCACCATTACTTTCGACTGATGAATGGTTCTACTCTGCTTGCTTTCCTGCATACTGTGGTTCTTTATTTATTTGCTGTTTCATGCCCATGTTGTTTCCATTAAGATGACAATAATCCATTGATCTCTTGTAAATAGATTGAGGTTATTCAATCTCACATACCTCATGTCCTCCACAGTTTCAGAGATGTATGGTCATCTTTAACACTCTGATTGTATGACAGCCTATTCCACCTTTGGCTGTTTCATATTAGAGCCTGTTCTACCTTTCTGGTGCTGCTATTGCTTTAGAATCCATCCCATTTGTATTACGGGATAGACATTTTAGAAAACAGATGGATTTTAGGGCACTAGTGGGAGTGTGAGAAACAACAGTACCTGCAGAACTTAGTGGCATCATTGTTGAAAAGTCATGATTGTGGCTTAAATTTTCTGGCCACAAACATTACATGGCATCAAGGATCCTCAGAGACTAGCAATATAAAACCCACAATGAAACTCAATGCAGTTAGTGTCTCCAAAAGCATTAACACAGCATTCATCCTGTAGCTTTAGTGAAAAGTTCCAGTGTGATTTAGTCTACAGGATCCCTGCCAGTTTACAAAATGGTCTGCTGTGTTTAGATTGCAGCAGGTTTTTGTTAATTTGAAGTCTAATCCCATAGGCTGAGATTGAGTGGGGCTTTGCAGTGACAGTTTCTGTTACTGGTAGACACGCAAGGATAATGTAAGATGCATCTTGGAACAATATAATAAATTTCTTTTTGAGAGAAAGGAGTTTAAAAAGCTAAGTAAAAGGTCAGACAAAATAATGTGATTACTCCACAATGAGCAACAGAGTGGATTTTGCTCAAATATATTGATATTTTATAATTCTACAACAGCACAAACAAGAGAATGATCATATCCAAGGGTGGCATCCACATTAGTCAATGGGGAGATGTCATCTCCCATATTAGATCAGATAAGGACTTTGTCCATTACAACAAAAAATGCCTTAAAGAAACCAAAACTTTATTTTACAAAACTACTACTGCTTTTTGAAGCAGTCTCTAAAGCATCTTGAAAATAGGGATAAGCAGATGGGAGGCAGTGACTCTAATCTAGTCCTGATTGCAGAGTATTGAATGGCTGATGGCACTGATTCCTTATGTCAGGTCAGTGCTATTTAGTATACTTTGATGTTGGTTTAAGGTACCAATTTTACCAGTGCCATTAGTGGAAAAATTATGCAAAATACCCATCGGGAACATGCACTCTTTTATAACTTTCCATCCATGTGGTTGAAAGAGACTGTGGGCGGAATTTTCCGAGCCCGCTGGTGGTGGGCATGATAGGTGGGGTGCGTGGAAAATATGGCGGGACCCACTTCACAATGGCGTGAAGGCAGGTTGCGATCTTCCACTCAGCCTGCCGATGGCAGGCCATTTTTCCCGCCATCAGTCGATGGGGAGCTATTAGTAATACATTAGCATATTATTAAAAGGCCATCCTGCCAGGCCCTTGGAACCCCACTGTATCGGCCATCCAAGTTGGCGGGAAAGCACAGCGACGTGTTTCACAACAACACGCAGGTGACATGCATTTGGTGGCCTTCACTTTGGGGGAACTGAGGTGAGTGAGCAGCAGCGTTCTCCACAGCTCACCTGTTGTTTACAGGCCTCAGGGGTGCCGGGGGTATGGGGCAAACTGATGCCTGGCCCCACAGGTCCATCAATGGTGAGCAAGGAAGTCCAGAGCGACTTCACATTGGTGCACAAGCTGTTTGTCGTCTCTGCGGGCTCCTCAGGGCGCTCTAGATGATGGCAGCAGCTCCTCCGCCCCTCTACGTGACTATGGCATCTGATGAGGCTACGATGACTGGGGAGGTGCCAGCCGTGGCGCTGGCCCCTCCCTCCCAGTTGGGACCAGCACAGGCTCCACTGGCCAGAGGATGACCGCTAAGGTCATCAAGGCCAACAGGACAGCAGAGTCAGCAGGCTGCCTCCAATGCCACTGCCAGCGATGTGGGGGTGATGCGGGGGCCACCAAGATGTATCACTCAGTAACGTATGTTAAAGGCATCATGAGCACAAGAGGGATGGTTCATGGGTGATTTTCTGTTCATTTATGTTTGGTTTATATGTCTGCTGATGTGGACATCAACACCAGTAATGGTAATGTCATTATGCATTCAATGTGACAATAACATTAAATTTGCTTTGGTTCTGATGGCATGAGTATGCTTCACCTTTTATCTTTCTGGTGCAGGATACGTTAGTATGTGTGTGAGTTGCTCAATACTTTATTGCACAGGCATTGAGTGGACTTTGGGTGCAAATGAAAGGGTCATTTGAGACGTCTGGGATGGAGGCAGCATCACTGGCATGAGGTGGAAGCAGACCTTTAGCAGCCTGGCTGAAGGAGCATTGTCTCCCTAGAGGTTACCGAGGTCTGGCTCCACACCCTCACCGCTCCTCTTACTGTGCCCATCTTCTGACTCACTGCTGATTCTCATCTGTTGCCTGTGCAGCTGCATCAAGATCTTCTTCCTCCACTGGGTCCCCCCCTTTCCAGCGCCAGATTGTGGAGAGTGCAGCATGCAACCACTATCAGTGACACCTGTTCTGGGGGGTATTGTAGTGCACCTCCTAAACGGTCCAGGCATCGGAAGTGCATCTTGAGAAGACCTATGGTCCTCTCTTTCACTGCCTTTGTGGAGACATGACTCGTATTGTAATGCTGCTCTGCCTCTGTTCTTGGGTGGTGGAGAGGCGTGATAACCCACCTTTTCAACGGATAGCCCTTGTCACCCAGCAGCCATCCATCCATTCGGGCTGGAGCACTGAAGAGCCCCGGCACCTGGGAGTGTCTGAGGATGTAAATGTCATGGGATCTGCCAGGGTACCTTGCACAGACTTGCAGAATATGTATCCTGTGGTCACACAGTATCTGCATGTTCATGGAATGAAATCCCTTCCTGTTGACGAAGGCACTGGGTTCACCCGCTGGCGCCTTGATGGCCACAGGTGCAGTCGATGGCACCCTGGACACGGGAACCCAGCAATCACTGCAAAGCTCAGTCTGGCTGACCTCGACCGTACAGTCAGTACCCGCCTGAACAGAGCTTCTGTCAGCATCTTAACGTAACTGTGAACAGCTGATTGGGAGATGCCACACTGATCCCTATGCCAGAGGCATAGAAGTTGAGGGCTACTGTCACCTTCAGAGCCGCTGGCATGGGGTGTCCACCCACACAGTCGGAGCTGATCACAGGCCCAATCATCTGACAAATGGAGGTCATGGTCTCACTTGAGAGGCGGAGCCTCCTTTGGCATTGCACCTCAGATATATTGAGGTAGCTGCATCACTGCCTGTAAACCCTGGCAGCAGGACAGTGGCATCTTCTGTGGCCCCTTCCACCTTGGACTACCTGCTGGCCCTGCACCCCTTGTGCCTGCGCCTCTCCTCCTACGGGTCACTCCCCTGGAAGCTGCACTGGGACATCTGGCTTTCTCTTCCTTCTGGCCCTCCCCTTCCTCCTCAGAGGCGGTGCCACCAGTAGAGATCACAATCCCCATTACCAGGGTAATGGAAGGCTGTCTGATACCAAGAAGGGCCCACACGGTCTGAATCCTCCAGGGGCCTTGGAGACACCTATAAGTCCTGAAATGAAGCCTGGAAATGCTAACAATGAAGCCCTGAACAGAGATGAAACTGCCAAGTACCAATAAGCAACCAGCAGCAAACTAGCTGCTGACCCTTTTTATCCTGCCCTTAGATGAGGTTTAGCAAATTGTCGGCTGCCCGTTTTGCCCGAGCAACGAGCACGAATCACAGGGCAATGTAAAATCTAGCTTGATTGCCTTTTTAATGGCCTTAAATGGCCTTGTAATTCATGGCAGGTGCGGCTCAGATAGTGTGCCGACCGAAATGAAGTCTGGACGCTCGCCCAATGCCATCACGCGCTATTTTACACAAGTGGGTTGGGGACGCACCCGCCCACTCAGCGAAAACTTCTGCCCCTTGTATTTAAAAAGCACGTTTAATGTAGTAAAACAGGATCATTAACAAACATTGAGCCTCATAAGATAGATATTATGGCAGGTGATCAAAAGCTTGGTCACAGAGTTTGGTTTGATGGCATATCACAAAAGAACGAGAGAGATAGATGATGAGATTTAAGGGGGAAATTCCAGAGCTTAAAATCTAGTCATCTGAAGGCACGACTGCCAATGATGGAGGTTTGAAAATAAAGGACGTGCAAAAGACCAGAATTAGAGGAGCATAGAGTTCCCAGAGGTTGTAGGGTTGGAGGAGGTTACAGCGATGGGGAGGAGAAAAGCCATGGAGAACTTGGAAACCAAATGTGAATTTTACAATCAGGGCCACTACAGTATTTCATTGAGAGATTTGACATTGAAACACATTGAATGTGTGAAGTTGCGTACTTTCCCACTAGGCACCCATTAATGTGCCATAAAATGTTTAAGACTTGTCCATTTGATCTTAGGTGAATTCTTAATGTTGTGATAAGCCTCAATTACTGGCAAACTTGCTGGCATTGAAAATGAACTTTTACAAATTTGGAGTCTCATTCCTTCAGATTTAACTTTTTGGAGATTTAACTTTTTTTTATAATTTGATGTTTCTTTTAGCTATCTCTGTTAATTTTATTTTTCTTTTCCTCTATTTTGTTTGCTTTACATGCTGTAGCAGTGATTGAAGTATTATAACTTACACTTTGTAGCTTAGAATCACTTCTAAGAAGTGGTAGGTTTGGATCAGCTGAGAAATTAAACTTTAAAAAATGTCAAACCTGACTTTCAAGCCTAGAACCCACCATTTCCAGTTCTAATGGGCAGGTGACCAGTCTGTTCCCAGGAGGTGAGTCAGTGGGTAAAAGCTTTGAAGCTTTTAATTCATTTTTAATTCTAGTTGACCAGGTTTCCTTGGCCTCAGGAATCTTGGTAGGTAAAGGGGAGTGAGCAGGCCTGGATCTGTGAGATAACTACATTTAAAGCACTGCTTTGTGGAACAGAGGAGCCAGGAGTGTTTCTCCTGGTCCAAATCTGTAAAAACCCCCTGTGATTGTCCACATCTGGGCTATTGTGTACAGTATTGGTCTCCTTATTTAAGGAAGGATGTAAATGCATTGGAAGCAGATCAGAAAAAGTTTACTAGACTAATACCTGGAATGGGCAGGTTGTCTTATGAGGAAAGGTTAGACAGGTTAGGCTTGTCTGCTGGAGTTTAGAAGAGTAAGAGGCGACTTCGTTGAAACATATAAGATCCTGAGGGGTCTTGACAGGGTGGATTTGAAAAGGTTGCTTCCTCTTGTAGGAGAATCTGGAACGAGGAGTCACTGTTTAAAAATAAGGGATCACCGATTTAGGACACAGATGAGGAGAATTTTTTTTCTCCTGACGGTGGTGAGTCTTTGGAACTCTCTTCCTCAAAAGGCGGTGGAAGCAGGGTCTTTGAACATTTTTAAGGCAGAGCTAGATGGATTTTTGATAAGCAAAAGGGTGAAAGGTTATCGGGGGTAGGCGGGAATGTGGAGTTGAGGTTACAATCAGATCAGCCACAGTCTTATTAATTGGTGGAGCAGGCTCGAGGGGCCGAGTGCCGACTCCTGCTCCTAATCCATATGTTCATATGCATCTTTGATTGTCTGCCCAGCTCCATGATGATTGGACACTCACCCGACCACCATCTCTAGCCCCCCTCGATTGGACAACCACCCTTCCAACCACTATCTCCAGCCCTCCTGTGATTGGACAAGCCACCCGACCATCATCCCCAGCATACCAAAAATGATCTCCGGCAACCATTTCCACTCTTCCACGATCTCTCCTTACCTGCTCCTCCACTGCAAACTTCTGCTGTAGTCTGTTCCACTTGATAGACTGCCAGCTTATCAATCAGATTGGCTGTTAGGCAGGAAACCTGGAAAAAAAATGTAAATGGCACAAATCTTCAGGATGTTCGAAATACCTGTACTTCCAGGATTCCCATTCATAATTTCCTTTCCAACTCTGAACGCACAACCTTGTAAGTATCAGAGCCTGCATGCTTCAGTACGAATTCTTTCACCTGATTGCTTGTTTGTCCCATTTAGGAGGGTGCTGGGCTGTTTTGCCCCTCCAAACCTGCATGTACCAGTGCAGAAGCCCACAGAACATCTGTGGGCATCTGTCATTGTGATGAAAGGCCAGCATCATTCATTCGCTGCTGACTGCAAAATCCAAACCTTTATTCAGCATTCCTTAGGCATGATGAAACAGTGCTTCAAATGTCATGTTAAATCAGCAAGGCATTTTTCAGTATAGCCCAGGAAATGTTTCAAAATAATTATAGACTGCTACATTCCCCACAATCTTGCTATTCATAGTATCCAGGATATTGCAGCATAAACTCCTTTGCAAATAGCTGGAGCCATTTGCAGGCTTTGATATAGGCTCATTTCTTACACCATACACCCTGTCCAATAGCAGTTCTCATTACATACTCTTCATGAGCTGGAATATATCACAATCCAGCAGCAAAGAGGCCTGAGAGGGAAAGCAGCAGAAAGCAGGCCTTTGCAACAATGGCAGAGGCAGACATCCCAGGTGGCCCCACTGTTCAGTGAAGCCTCCCTCCAGGTTCTCCTTGCTCAGGCAAGTTTGGAGATCCCTTTCTCCCAGGACCTGCCCGTTAGACCAAGCCAGCCTAGATGGAGATCACAGAGATCAGCAGCCAAGCAGCCGTCCCTAGAACCTGGCTGCAGTGCCTGAAACAAGTTAATGACCGCATACAATCCACCAAGTTAGATGCACCACTCTTTGTTCTCTTTAAGGTTGCATGTGGCAAGGCATAAGGCTGAGTTAGTTAAGAAAAGAAATGCCAACCTCGGCACTGGCGATGGAGCCAGGCAGCAGCATTGCCTGTCATAGGCACTTGGGCCTCTCTGTGAAGGGTCCTGATCCATCACAGTTGGCTCCAGCACAGCCACATCCGAGTAAGCACATACTGGTGACATTTCTGTAACACCATCATGAAGAGTCAGGCTGCCACCATTGCGGAAGTCTTTGTTGGATGATTAACAATGGTCATCCATGTGCTTGCAGGAAAAGACAACCCATAATGCAAAAGGGAAAGGACAAGATTAACAGTGGCATCCCACACTTGTTAATCCTGACCCCCAATGACGAGGTGGCACTGGAACTTGGAGGTCAGCATGGAGGGCATTCCATTGCAGATGGCAAAGTGGGATTGGCAATACGACAGAATGAGTGGCCAAATTGAAAGGCACAAGGGATCCCCTGGCAAACTCATAGCACTCATGTGTCCACACTAGTCGCATGGAGCTCCACACTAGGAGTGGACTGAAGGATATGGTGGATCCTCCAATTAATCTTCTGTCTCTCGCAGGTCAAAGGCAAGAGCAGCTAGCTGCAGTGACCGGTGAACAGTGGTCTATCTCTGAGGAAGGGGAGAGGACCTCAAGGAAATATTGTCACATTGTTCCACCGCACCCTCCACCAGCACAGATACTCTCACTTTGGTGGGATATTTGCCCATGACTATATCTGGTATTACAACCTGAGCACAGCAGAGCCCTGGCTGAGTACCTGACAGCCGGGGCCACCAACACTTGGAGGACTGTGGGAGGGCTCACAATGCTGAGCCTCAGGCAGATGATGTGTCCCTGGAGTTGTCAACAAATGGAAGATGATGGATCTGCACTAAGAGGTGAGTAAACATCTGGCAGAGGTTCCAGAGGCTTGGTACATCCTGGCACAGACGATGGAGGAATCCATCCAGGTCATGAGTGCCACGAGCTCTCAGGTGTGTATGCACTTGTCATTCTCCATCAAGAAATTGATCACTCTTATGGAGGAACATACCCTCAGACCACTCCGTGGATTCCTGAGATGCATGCAGACCTGCTCAGACAGTCTGAGGTTAAGCCAGTGTGTTCATAACCTTGGTGTTATTTTTGATTCTGAGATGAGCTTTGACCTTATATTGGTGCCATCATTAAGATTGCCTTTTTCCACCTCCGTAGTTTCACTCGACTTTACTCGTTTTATCTGCTGCTGAAACCCTCATCCAAGTCTCATTATCTCTAGACTTGACTAATTTAAAGCACTACTGGCTGGTCTTTCACATTCTACCCTCCGTCAACTTGAGGTTATCCAAAACTCTGCTCCCCATGTCTTAACTCGCAGTAAGTCCAATTCCCCTATCACCCCAGTGCTCACTGACCCACGTTAGCTCCTGGTCAAGCAACACGTTGATTTTAAAATTCACATCCTTGGTTTCAAATCCCTCAATGGTCTCACCCGTCCCTATCTCTGTAATCTCCTCCAGACCCACAATAACCAAGATATTGGTGCTCCTCTAATTCTAGCCCCTTGTGCATCCCTGATTTTAATTGCACCACCAGTGATGGCTACGCCTTCAGTTCCCTAGACCCCAAGCACTGGAATTCTCTCTCTAGACCGCTTTGCTTTTCCACATTGCTTTCCTCCTTTAAGACACTCCTTACAATCTAACTTTTCAACCAAGCTTTTGGTCATCTGATCTAATATCCCCTTTTGTGGCTCGGTGTCATATTTTGTTTTATAACACTCCTGTGAAGCGCCTTACATTAAGGCACTATATAAATAAAAGTTGTTTTTGTATGCCATCTCCAGCGACATGAGCTCTGTGCAGCAATGGCTGGGTGAGAGGGGGGCATCGGGGATTGATTGGGAGGCACCTGGACTCACTGCCAGGTCCTCGCACTCCTCAGCTGAGCAGTGAGGTAGCTGTGTGCCGTGAAACAGCAGAGGAACGGCCGCCTGATGCGCACACACTCTGGTGTGGACAGCGGCTCTGTCAGTGACCCAGCTTCTCACTTATCCGTGACACTTGAGGAGACCTTCAATGGGCTGGGGTCCTCCAGGTCTCAGGCAGCCAGAGGATGACGGCCAATATAATCCCAAGCCAAGGGGCAGCAAGGTAAGCAACTGCCTCCGTCTCAGCTGAAAGTGTGGGATGGGTGAACCATGTAGGCACAAAGAAGAGATTAAAGGAGAGCAGCTAGCTACATTTCTTTTGGAGTTATGAAGCCTTGAAATCATTTGTACTGCCATTAAATGTCTGAGGTGGCAAGGCTTGAGATCATGCATTTCTTGGGGGCTGCTCGGACTACATGAGTACCCTGGCTCCATCAATCTGTTTGATAGGTGGAAGCACACCATGTGAGGTTGAGGCATTTTCGATGCCACAGCATTCTCTCTTAATGAGATCAGGTAAATGGTAAGGTAAAAGAAGGAGACCGAACCAGGGTTGCAGAGTGCTGAGTATTGGATTCTATAGATCTGTTAGTAAGCATCATGTGACCCAAGCCCATATTCGCATGTTCTGAACATTCCTTGCGTGTGTAGCATGGCACCTTGCCTGTGGTCCCTGGGGCTACTCAGCATCCTGCACCTGGCCATCACCTGCCTCCATTTCCTCATCATCAGAGGAGACATCATGCTCAACAGTATCCTCATACAATCATTCTCCCCTCGAGTGCCAGGTTGTACAAGGCAAAGCACACCACAAAGCACCCCCTTGTTGAGGCATACAGAAAGGGCTCCACCCTCTTTCTGCGTCTCCCTTGCCGGAGGGGACACTCCTGTTGTCCCCCTGGTTGCTGCTGACATGCTGTCCATGGCCGGAAATTGAAACCTGAAACAAGGCCCATGACGTGTGGGTTCACGCAGTTTCCAGGCCTCTTTCCATCCCTCCTTCACGCATAAGTGCCAGCTCCAAGGTGACATGCTGCCAGTTTAGTCCAGTTTTGGCACCTTTTCTCGTTCTCCTGACTGACTATGCCAGTGCCCGCATTGTTCCACCCTTGGTGAATCAGGGCCTTCTAAGCCTCTTTAAGATCCAGATATTTGTGATGCCGTTTATTTATTAGGTAACAGCAGATAGCCACTTCGTTCTTGTGATTTTTCCCTTATGTTCCTGGAATTTAACAGTCTTTCATCATTATTATCCTCTTCCTCAAAGTAACACAAGTCATGGGAACATGAAAAGTGACATCAATTGTTGTACGGGAATGCTGGTTTCTGGGACATAGGCTTTCCAGAACAGTCTTTAAAATCTTCATGCCCCAAACAGCACAACCCAACTTTCACTGGATCAGTTTGTCAGCTGCCTAGCATGTACAGAAATAGGTACAACAAAACAGATAGTAGCTGATTGTCCATTTAAACATTCTGGTAGAAATTCATTTTGGACAATAGTGCCAAATGTATGATATTGCATCATTGCTCATTGAAATCAATGGAATTGAATATCAAGTGCTGCGTATAATAGGCAGCCAATGGAATATTGCCTATTTTGCTCTACCATTTAAGACACATTTCTACTCCCTTTAGTTGTTAGTCAGCCTAGTGTTATGATATGGCAGGTGGTATTTGCCAGGCTGATCAAATCCGCAAGGGAAACTTGGCCACACGATCACAATGATTTGCAATTTGTATTTATTACGAGAAGGCTTGTGCACTGAAGGCAGAAGTAATGAGTCCACTACCACCTTTAGGATTTAAATGATTAAATTAAACCATTTATTACAAAAGAAGAAAAACCTTAAACACGCAAGATTACAGTTACACAGTTATAACAGTTCCCAAAATGTCTACTTAACCAGACTCCCAACTATATACCCCCTTTAAGGCAGCAGTCCAAATGGATTCCAAATGTATAAAATCATCCAGAAATAATACCACAAGCGCCCACTGGACAATGGAATTCCTAAGGCTTTTAGCACAATTTTGGTTACTGGAACAGCAAACTTCTCCAGTGAGGCTACAGGCTTTTTCCCCAAGTCTGTTTCACACAGTCACCTTTCAAGATCTCACATGGCCACACCTCACACAGCCGTCCATTCTTCTTTAAATATATTTCTCCCTTTTAGATCTGTAAATCCCATTGTTTCAACTTGTCTTTAGAAGTTACTTTTCCCAGAATGTAACGATTTTTCATGTAATCATTATGGCCAGCACTTTTGGGAAAAATCAATCTAATAACCTCGTCTTATTTATCTTGCCAGTTGTAAACCTTTTCCATGTCCCTTTGAAAATCAAACACTTCTCCACTTATCTAAAAATGCAAATTTCATTCACACCATCTCCGCTGAGACCTAACCCCAGTTTACTCATCTCCAGTTCAAATGCCTGTCTTACACCTAACTCCTTTAATAATTTAAATCTTGCAGTTTAATCGTCTCTAGTTTAATTAAATTAGCCACACACACAGATCCATACACACACACAGGGGTTTCAAAAACTTACCACTAATGGAGCAAAATGGCCCAGAAGGTCATTATTGTAAATTATTGTATAATTTCTCATGTTATTTAACTCCCACCATCGGTTTTGCCTAAGTCGATATCTTGGTTCCTCTAGGCCTTTACCTCTCCCAATACCCGACATACTAACATACACACAGGGCATTGAGGCAAAGGAAAATGAGACCTGTTAACAGCAGCATGAATAATGAGATAATGCTGCTGAGATAACTCCACATTGCAGGCAGGGTTAAAAAGGCAGGTACGCTTCAATGGGATGGGTTAGTGAAATTAATCCTAGCTATAATCAAAGTATTTCATGGATATGAGCTACCGTACAAGTGCAATGATGCCATTTATTTCATGTTCCAGGACCTGTACTTGAATGTATTTTTCCTTATGTGAACAGATGGCTGTTTAACTTTTTTTCTTATTCACAGGAAAATGTCAACATTGATGAAGCGGCTCGATGTTTGGTGAAACACATCATCGCAAGTGAGAATGACCTTGCACAGTCTGTTGAGTCTGACATTGTCACCCCGACACTCAATTCCTTCAGAAGCAATGGCAACTGCTCATCTTGTTTTAAGTCTTAGGTTGGGATCTTGCTGTAACAAGTCCTGTTACAGCTTCCATACTGATGTTTGTATTTACAGCTGGAACATTATTAACTGGAACCTGGAGGGAGGTGGGATTTTGAGAAATGTGAATGAATTAAACGTCCCTTTCAATTACAAGTTGCATTAATGTAGCACGTTTAACATAGAAAAACATCCCACGGTGCTTCACAGGAGTAAGAAACAAAAGGAAGGTTTATGACCTGAAAAAAGTGTCAACAAAATGACTAACTTTAAAGAAAACACTGTCTTTATGTTTTGGATACAAATAAAAGGGTAAAATTCAACTTTGACAGGGGCATGCAGTGGGTGATAGCAAATTGGCTATTCCAATGGGCAAGAATGTTGGGAGGGTTTATAGGGGGTGGCTGATCTGCCCCTGCTCATTCTGTACACCTGTTAAAGTTGAATTTCACCTTCCAGATGTCAGTTTCATCTGCCAGCAGTAAGGGCAGTCATCTTTTCACAATACAGTCACATGTTTTGACAGCACTTCATGATTCATGAGGGTTTGCCAAACTATTTGTGGTAACACTGCCCTTTTACTTGCCATTCTGGTTCTTGAAAAACAATTTCATTTAAACGATGAACACTAATGCCATCTGTGGAGGAAGGACAGGAAGGTGATATTGAGCAGAATGCTTTGAGGAAGGTAAATTGACTGTGTGCATGATTGATACAGTTACTAAAACTCTAGGTTAATGACTGTCCTAATTATGCTAACAACTCCCTCTTGCTGTCTGATTCATTAACTCTTTCAAGCTGATTCTCATTGTTGATTTCATTGTCAGTTTGATTCCCTCCTCGCCCTCTCCTCCTCGCCCTCTCCTCGTTTAAAAGTGTCAACTCTACAGTCAGTTGTGGGTCAGTTGGTAACACTTTTTCCTCTGGGTCAGAAGGCTTGAGTTCAAATCCCACTCCAGGTGCATATCCAGTAATGTTTGCCAAACAATCAGTCTGACAATCAGTGGAGATATTGAGAGCAGAGATGTGAGGAGTCAACTAAGTCATTGATATAAATTGTAAATGGCTGAGGCCCAAGCTCTAGTCCTCCACTAGTTATGCCCTGCCATCCTGAAAATGATCAATTTATTCCTACCCCTGCTTTCTGCCCATTAATTAATCCTCAATCAATGCTAATATGTTACCCCAATCCCATAAATCTTAATCTTTTGTAACAACCTCTTGTGTGGCACCTTATCAATTGCCTTCTGAAAATCCAAACAAACCACATCCTGGTTCTCTCTTACCTTCCCTGCTAATTATACTCTCAAATAAAAACTCTAACAGACTTTGTAAAATGTGATTTCCATTTCATAAAACTTTATTGATTTTGCCTGATCATATTGTGATTTTTCAAGTGGCATGTTACTAATAGTATTTAGCATTTCCCTACTATCAGGCCAGGGAGCCTATCAAAATTATTGAAATATTTTTGAACCCACAAAATTAACCTAAATCAACACCTCTCCCCGCCTTTCCTCCAATGGGGTGAGCACTTCCAGTTGCTGCTGCCAACTGGTAGATCAAGATCCATAATTTAGTTCCTAACCTCTCAAACACCACAATGATCAATTTTTAACTATTCATCAAAATAACAATGAATAGAATTTTGACTAAAACCCACAGTTATTTTTCATTGATGGTTTCCATCGTTGTAGAGTTCACTATTATTCCCTGGGGATATATTTCCTTGGAGCTTCCCAGCTTTGTCACGGTAACTTTGTTGGAAGTGCTATGGAAACCCTGTTTACATGTGTAAATGACATTCTCTTCTGCTGAAGTAACAAATTGAAGTTACAGATTGCCTTGAAACACAGAGGGTATTCCTTAGCTTTCATTTCACCTCCCAGTCTAACTCTGGGGGACTGATGCTGCTGTGAGACAAACAGGATGGTTCAAAGAGAGAAGTGTTAATATCTGTTACCTCGTGATACTATTGAATGCTATGATTCATCCCTTTGAGAAGAAGGTGGAAATACCTGGCTCTAATGTTTGAGTCATATTCTTCCTTAAGTGTGATATATTGATTTAGATAGAGGAAAGCTTGCTGCTTTTCTCAATGGCAATTTGGAGTAGAAAATTATGTTACAGAAAATCCCAAATATTACAAACATAGATATTTTTGTTAATTGTTAAGTTTAGGGAAAGAATCTCATCGGATACCATTCTGAGTGCTGCTCCATCTCATTGCTGTTTGTGCTATGACACTGAATTACTGTTTACCACGGTGTACAACTTAAATTTTTATACTATTGAATATGAAGATTTTTGTTTGGTTTTGTTTTCCTGAGGTGGAGGCAAGAAACAATTAGGGCATGGAAATGTCTGCCTGTAATGGAATAATTCAAAAGCTGCATTACTTTACCAGAGATTAAATAGAAAAACAATAAATGTTCCAAGTTAAACTTGAGGCTCAAATCTCAACAGTTCAGACTTTGACTCAGAGCTCCAATATCTCTTTTGCCCAGAAAGGTTTCAATCCCGAATTGTTAGTGAAGTATATAAATGAGAAACCTGGGCCTGAAGCACAATAATGTTCATTAACTAACCTGGTCAGTTCCTGTAGGAAAGTGATCTAAACAGGTGAATCCAAATAATTTTAGTTGCTTATAAGCTTGCAAGGTTAATCAGAGGTGTTATAAATCTCAGGCTATGTGTTAATTTCTCTTTTTCTCTGCTGATCATTTTGTAACAATGACTTCTGGAGCACACACTGGGCACAAAACTTATTTATATATAATAAGGAAAATATTTAGTGTTACACAATTTTAGGAAGCACACAAAATAATCACAACTAATGTAGGTACACTTTAAACACATTTTGATTAGCTGTTATGTGAAGCTTATTTAGACTTAAAAGTTTCCCATGTCCATTGACACATAGGCAAACAAAGCTAATGCTTATATCTGTTTCCATAGCTAGTTTTCCTGGAACAGGTCACCAGAGGCTACAGCTTGTGGGTTGCCACTCCACAACTAGCATGGCTGACCAGGAGACTCTCCTGCTCTCACTGCCTGCCATAAATGTATCGGAAGGATTTACAGGTCAACAATCAACCTGTTTGGTCACTTTATGAACGCACCTTCCATTGCCATTAAGTCCTGGAGTGGGACTCAAATCCAGAGCTTCTGGCATGGAGGCAGGGACGCTACCTGCTGCGCCACAAGACCTCTCTTGGAGCCCATTCCTGAAAGGTTAAAACTTCTATTTTCTCTGCATTCCCTAGTAACCCCAAACCAGTGAAAGCATTCCAAATTTAGGAATAAGGGGAGGTGGGAACAACCTGATCCCAAGAACTACCAGTGACCAACAGGAACTGTTTGGAAGTGTACCAGGAATGATGCTGGTTTTACATGGTAAGCACCTGTACTATAATGCAGCTGATATTGTTTGCTGAGAGGCGAGGGGAGCTGACCTTACCAAATACTGAGGCTGCAATCCCATCATCTCTCGCAGATGGAAGGATGCTAATCAATCAGGAGCAATTATGAATGTAGCCCTGAGCTGCATTATATTGTGCCTTTATGCATTGACAGATGGTATACTGCCCCACACCATTAAGAAGGTTTTTAAATGTAACAATATTAGCAATGTTAAAAAGATGATTTTTAGACTAAGACTGTGACAGATTAGGTGACTCCATTTAATAATGGGCTTGTGTGTTGATTTGGAGCTAAATTCTTCTCCGGTTCTTGGCCTAATAGTGGAGCAGGACTAATACCCATTCACGTAATTTCTCTACTAACTCACTGCAGTTTTCTCCAGGGGCCTCATTTTATGTGCAGAGTGGTTTTGGGACAGTAATGTTGCCTCTGAAAGTTTTGTAGCTGGTGGGATGTAGGGAAATTTGGAATGGCAACAGTTAAAATCCTTCCGTGATTTAAAGGGGTGTGGGACTTTTTACAGAGCAGTAGACAGCTGTGGCCAAAATGCCTGGACGAGCTGGAAGAACTTGCAAATTCTCTGACACATTCCCTGGATGGGGATGGAGGGTGGGTTAGGCAGAAATTAGAGTTAGGAGAGCAAGGCTGTTGGCCACTGAGGGGAGGAAATCCCATAGTTAGGTAGAGAAGTGACAGAGGCAACCTTGTGAGGGAAGAACAACTTTATTTGGTGAGTAACCATTTATTGAAAACACTCAATTGTGTGGTATCCTCTCCATTCTTGGCTCCTGGATGTCTTGCCAATGTCTTGTCCTTCCTGTGACCTCTCCTCGTGTTGTCAGGTGGGGGGTGGGGGGAGGGTTTCCTTTCACTCTCTTTTTCATCATCACTTTCAGCTTCTGGCAACACCAAGCCTTTATTCATTTCAGTGTTGCGCAGCAGACAACTTGATTCAACGATTCTTGAGGCATTAGCTGGGCTGTATTGCATGGCTCCTCTAAATTTAACCTGACTTGAAAAATATCTCATTGGAAGTGTAAGCCATGACTGCAGGGATAGCTTTGATCTTTAATTAACCACCCTGACACATGACTCTGCGAATTTGGGGTAATATGATGGAATGGGCAGCTTCCTGGGTATCTGACATTGATGTGCAGGAAACGGTGATTGACATCACACACTAACTGTACATTAATAGAATGAAAGTCTTACCCTTTCAATTTTATGGACAGGATATTATACAAGACAGTGCTACTTGTGTCCCACCTGTTAGAATGCAGACTGCTTGTAAAACTGGATAGCTCTTTCTCTTTTTGTTTTTCTCATTTCATTGGGAAGGAAATTAGTTGCTTTACCTTTGTGAATAGGGCATCAGTGTTTTTTCTTGACAAGGTGCTGAGTTTCTGCCTGACTAATGTGGCAAAGGTTGCCTCACACTGCCTGGAAGGTTCCAATTGCAAAGAAACTCAAGAGAGTGCTGCCTTGACAGACAGTGCTGTTTTCCTGATGTAGCAGGGTCTGCTATGCCACCTTGGCTCAATTTGCATGCGGTAGATCGGTGGGCCTTAGAAATCAGCCTTTAAGAACCTAATTTACTCAATTTTACATTGCAAATCCGGCCCACAACGAGCCATAGTTTAGAGCAGTGTCCAGCCCAGGGTGTTATGAGTTTCCACCTTGGCTGGTCATTGGATGGAAGTGCTAAGTTTAGACCTGATACCTGTCCAGAGGGAGGGAAGGAAAGAACATTGACACCCAAGTTAAACTGGCTCATGCTGACGCATCTCTTGGTTGTTGACTTTAATGTAACATTGACAAAAACCCTAAAAGGAGGACGAGGACATTGGGACACGCTATGGATATTTTAACTTCCAGGTAACCAGATACTGGAGTACATGGCCTGGCCACCTAATCCCTATGGGAAGAGGCCTGGTACATTGGGAGGTCTGGGCCTATATGTATACATCTGGCAAGGGTGTTCCAGGAGCCATCCCAACTGGAAGAATTCAGTCTGGACAAATTGCGACCATTGGAGACAGAGAGAGGGTTCTTGTGGAGCCCAGAGATGGGTATTCCTGCTCAACCTGGACCCACAACAATCATTTTAACAATTAAGTTTCAAACTTTTTCCTCTTACAAGTTTTATTGAGAAGAACATCCACAGCACATGCCCAGTCCAGGACATTAAATTTGCATTGGGGTCCTAACATAGGATAAAAATTTGAATGGATTCAAGAAACTCCTGCCGAAAGCCAATGCCTTGGCAGCTCATAAAATTCCTGGTGATAATATGGCAGTGAGTGGGAAGTATGCAAACGCAGGGGGAATGGTGCACTGTAGTTTTAACACTGCTACTAACACACTTTCATTGGGCAGAGGAAATTAAAATCACCCCTGGTTAATCTAGAACTCTAATCTTGTGTAACATCACTAACATCTCAAATTGTTGCAGTTGTTGGTTTATTAATTAAACCTATAGCTCTTCCCAAATGCGGAGAGAATTTTATGGGAAAATATGGAGGCTTTGTGACAAACATTTAAAAAGGAAGAATACAGTGGCCTATCGCAGCTGTAATGTGTTTGTTTATGATTTGCAAAGTTGAAAGAAGCACACAGGTGCTGGCAGCACCATGCAGCAAAAGGGCAAACTGGTTTGCTGATTTGAAGTCTGGGTGTATATCCATGCATTAGAACTGAATTGTCCATTACTTCCAACTAGTGTCGGAGAGTGCTGGCCCGCAGGAATTAGAAGTAAATACATATTTACCTGCCCTTGAAAATTACGCTGACATTTCCATTTGCCAGAGCTGCTTGGGGCCTGCATTATAAGACTCCTCGCAGGCCCCAGTGAAGTGCCACTCTGGCGGATTCATGGAGGCCACGCGCCCCTTTTTATGGCACTTAGCTGCTGTAAAGCAGGTAAGGACCAGTGAAATTGACAGGCCAGGGAGAAGGTAAGTGAGGAGTGGGGAGACGGTCAGAGGTCAGGGAGAGAGTTGGAGGTTGGGGTGGGGGTTGGAGGTCAGGGGTCAGAGGTCGGAGGTGTGGGGCGGGTCCCATTGGGGTCGTTCTAGGTTTGTACAATAGTCACCCAGAAGTTAGAAAACGTTTTAGTTCTTCTAACTTTTTCTGGGTAACTATTGGTATAACCCTGGCAGAACCATCCAAAGTTTAGGTTTTAAATTGCATTTTCGGATGGTTCCCAGAGCAGGACAATTGTCCAGAGGAAGCGTGCAGTTCTGGGCAATTACCGTGCAAACCCTTACCTGGGAACCTCTGAGAGGGACTCCCCAGCGCATCTTTGTGGTACCCCCCAGATCCGACGCAGCGGAGCTCGGAAATTACAGCCCAATGTTTTGTCAATGATGGTACTGTATGTCCTTTCACTGACTAAAAGTAACTGAAGTAGGCGTTGAAATAAAACTTCAAATGCATACAATATAGTTAACAGATCTGGCAAATGTTTTCAAGACAATACCTCACAAACCATATTTCCCCACAAGTGAACTGGATGATGCAGTTTCTTTCCTCTGGTGATGAGCTGTGCATGCTGATCCAGTATTTAGCCAGTGTCTATTGTTTGACTGCTGTTATTTATCTGACTCAATACTGATAATATATCATTAACATTCAGAAATGCTGATCCTTCCTTTTGGGCTGTGTGCATGCAGTGATGCCTAAAAGTTTAATACAATGTATAATGCAGGTTTAAAGTTGAAGTTTTAATTTTTATTATCTGTGTCATAAAATATCGAGTTTATTCTTTTCAATGTAAACAAATGGAACAATTCAAATAGTAGAGTTGGTTATGCACACTCACAATCTTAGCATTAATTGTTGTAAAGGAAAACTCAAACATTTATCTTGAGGATATTTCATCTTTATTCTGAAACCTCAACGAGGGCAAATTTCAGTACGCTGTAGCTTTCATTGACAAATAACTTTGAATAGAATGTTACAATTTAAGTTGTGGAGTGAAAGTGCATGTAAACTATGAACTTGGCAAATGTGTATTCACTGCTGTAGTGGATCCTACTAAAGACTACCTGCTGTTTAAGAAAACTTTAATCTTTTGTAGTTTCTTGATATGTTAAAAAGAATAAAGGACGTACTGGCTCAGAAATGACTTTGTGCTATTAACTATTACTTGTTCTCTTTATGGATTCCTTCTCAATCCAATCAGACTGTTAATTTCAGCTATTGAACATCTTGAACATTTCTAACTGGCTATTGGCAAATCCATAGCTAACACTGAGTTAAAATGAAAAAAAAAATTACAGTGATCTTTACAAAATACTGGATAATCCATAGTTTATATTGTGTAGTTAATCATTTATTTGGGTGAATTAACACAGATACTGCTTGGGCAGAATTTTACGGCCCTGTCGCAGGAGGATGGGACCGTAAAATGTGACAAGCTGTTCAAAAGTCCATTAACTTTGGCGAGACCATAAAATCCCACCGGCATAAAATTCCACCATTTGTTTTAGTAATGCCTCAAATCAAAAAGAGGCAAAGTGCAGCATAGCAGACAAACCCAGATCAGATGGTTTCCCAAACTCATCTGGGCCATTTAAGCTCAGTGCTGAGTTCAAACAGACCCCATTTCAGCTGTAGCAACGGTCTTATTGCACAGGCATGTTACGAACTTTTAACATAGACGTAAATGCTCTTGAAGGTGAAGAAGATCTGTAGAACTGTCAAGCTGTGAAGTTATTTAAATCACCATCCTGTTAAAAATTAAGCTGTCAATGCCAGTGAGAGGTTAAAAAAAAAAGCCTCCCAGTTCTAGCAATGGTTGTTTGTTGACATTACTTTAAGGGCTATCATGTTGTCAAGGTTAATGCTTGGCTGATTTTCACAACCTATAATTATCAGTGGGGGGTCCTAAACTCCTGGTTCGATTGGCAGCTCAAAGAGGTTATAAAAGTATTAGCTTCGATGTGGGGTTATGAAAAGAAGACTTTTTATAAGCGATTAAGTACACGAGGGGATTTAAAATGTTTGAATGAACTTTCATGGATGGGAGCTTTTTTAATATAGTGAAGGCTCTAATAGATATCTAGAACTTTATTTAATCTCAATATGCCTCCTGAGGTCTGCCCATGGTGGATACTGGGTGAGTTGGCATTGAGATTATAAGGGCAAAAGGTGGTGGGTGGGTTGGTATGAGGTTCTTGGAAGGTATGATAGCTCATGAAGATGTGTGGGGAGCATGAATTGTCATAGCTGGGGTATGGGGAGTTGGTGAGGGCTAAAGGGCCTAAAATATGAACAAACAGCTGAAGTTCCAGAGAAATGAGGTGAGCCTTTTAAACGGCTCACCTCAGCACTCGGTAGTCCCTGTGCCACCCCCGATCTGTGTCTAGGTTTGGCAGGCCTGATTCTATCCTACACCTGCCCTCCCCGGAATGAAGATCCCACCATCTGGAGAAGTTTCTCTTGAGGTGGGCGTGGTGAGGTGGGAAGTCTCCTGACTCGCGCTACCTGCCTCAGGAGTGAAAACCTGAGCCTAAGGCCAGAATCATCCCAGATTTACACTAAGTGTGGCAGCAGGCAAGCAAAAAGTCATTTTACCTGTCGGCTGCAATGATGGGCGGAATTTTCCTTGCCCGCTAGCAGCGGGTGTGATAGGTGGCATGTGTGGACAATGTGGCGCAATCGGTTTCATGACGGTGGGAAGGCTGGAGGGTTTCCCACCAACATTCGTCGGGGAGCTCATTGTAACGCATCAGCAGATCATTAAAAGGCCATCCCGCCAGGGTCTTGGACCCCCGCCGTACTGCCTGTCCATGTCAGCGGGAAAGCACGTCCACGTGTTTCACAACAGCACACAGGCAACGTGCACTTGGTGGACTTCATTTTGGCGGAATTGAGGTGAGTGAACAGCATCGCTTTCCACAGCTCGCTAGGGTCGCCTGTTGCTTTGCTGACAGGGCAGCCATGCAGCGCACTCATCTGAGGCTGAGAGGTGGTCAGCACTCTCCAGGAAGCGTTAAAGGGTGGTCACACAGGGCCAGGAAAGGTGCTAAGTTCACCCATGCTAACCACGTCTCTCTCTCTCTTACATGCCACAGGAGGAGCACATCAGGAGCAAGGAGCCTGGTGACCTGGCTGTAGCCTGGTGACCTACAGAGAGTCAAGAAGACTGAGGAAAGAGCGACTGAGGTGCCTGGCTGCGCAAAGGCATTAATTAAGTGGCCAGTTAAGGCCCTCGAGACACTAATTATTTACGTTGCCTGTGCAGTTTTTAGGCCATCGCATGGGCAAAACGGGCAGGCGGGCAGGCCACAATTTGCAAAACCTCATGCATGGGCAGGATAAGAGGGGTCAGTGGCCTTGCCAATGTGATTAGTGAGGAGTGCAGGATATCACTTGCTGCTGGTTGCTTCTGTGAACAGGACAGCTTCACCTCGCTTCAGAGTTGCATTCAGAGAATTTCGAGTCTTCAGTTCAGGACTCTGTTGTTGTCCAGACCCCCAGAGGATTCACCCCATGAGGGGCCTTCCAGGTATCAGACAGCCTTCCCTTACCGTGGTAATGGGGATTGTGGTCTCCGCTGGAGGCACCTCCCCTGAGGAGGAAAAGAGGGCCAGAAGGGAGAGGAGGCCAGGTGTCCCTATTCAGCTTCCAGGAAGGAGAGGCGCAGGCACAAGGGTTGCAGGGTCAGCAGGGAGCCCAAGGCAGAAGGTGCAGCAGAAGACACCTCTATCCTGCTGCCAGGGTTTACAGGCAGTGATGTAGCTACCTCAATATGGCTGAGGTGCAATGCCGAAGGAGGTTCCGTCTCTCAAGGGAGACCGTGACCTCCATTTGCCCGAGGATCGGCCCTGAGATCATCTCCGACTGTGTGGGTGAACACCCCATGTTAGTGGCGCTGACGGTCACAGTGGCTTTCAACTTCTATGCCTCTGGCTCTTTCTAGGGCTCAGCGGGGTATCTGTGTGGAGTCTCCCAATCAGCTGTGCACAGTTGTGTCAAGCTGGTGACAGATGCTCAGAAGTTCAGGCGGGTACTGACTTTCATTCACTACCGTACAGACGAGGCCAGCCAGAGGCTTCACGGCCATTGCTGGCTTCCCCCGTGTTCTGGGTGCAATAGACTGTGCTCATGTGGCCATCGAGGCACCAGCAGGTGAGCCCAGTGCCTTCGTCAACAGGAAGGGCTTCCACTCCATGAACGTGCAGATATTGTGTGATCACAGGATACTGATTCTACAAGTCCGTGCAAGGTACCCAGGCAGCTCCCACGATGCCTACATCCTCAGACACTCCCAGGTGCTGGGGCTCTTCAGTGCTCCAGCCCGACTGGATGGATGGCTGCTGGATGACAAGGGCTATCCATTGAAGAGGTGGCTTATGACGCCTCTCCGCCATCCAAGAACAGAGGCTGAGCAGCGTTATAACAGGAGCCACAAGGACTGTGGTAGACAGAACCATAGGTCTTCTCAAGATGCACTTCCGATGCCTGAGCCGTTCAGGGGGCACACTCCACTACCTCCGTGAGCGGCTGTCACTGATGGTGGTTGCATGCTGCACTCTCCACAATCTGGCGCTGGCAAGGGGGGGTCCCACTGGAGGAAGAGGATCTTGCCACAGCTGCACAGACAACAGATGATGAATCCAGTCATGATTGTGAGGATGAGCATGGTCAGGAGAACGCTAACGGCATGGACGCTGACCTGGGCAACCTCCAGGGAGTTGGGGACACCCAGGATGCTTTGATCCAACGCTCCTTCAGCTAGCCTACCAAATAAGAACCACCACCGCATGCGAGGGCTCCATACTCGGTCCCAGAGAGGACCATTTCCTTGGCCAACAATGTACACTCTGACCGTGCAATAAAGTTTCAGGAGACACACGTCCATCATAACATCATGGTCTACCCTGCGCCTGCAGAACAAATGACACATTACAAAGGCCAATTGCACAAAATAACATCTCGTTTATTTGTGAATGTGAAACATTGCTGAAATTAACATTAACTGGTGTTTTTAATCACACCATGAAAAGATGTAAAGAAAAATGGGGGAACAAAATATCATCTGTGATCAGGTCGTGTTGTGCTTATGGTGCTTTACGTTTTCCTTTGCAGTTGCTACGTCTATGTGCTCCCCCCTCATTGGCACCGACATCTGAGACAGCCTGCTGACTCTGCTGTCCTGTTGGCTTTGATGACCTTGGCGGGCGTCCTCTGGCCAGTGGAGCCTGTGCTGGCCCCGCCTGGGAGGGAGTGGCCAGTGCCACGGCTGGCATCTCCCCAGTCGCCGCAGCCTCGTCAGATGCCACAGTCACTGGCGGAGGGGCGGAGGAGCTGCTGCCGTCATCCGGAGCGCCCTGAGATGAGCCCACAGAGACAACAGGCAGCTTGTGTGCCAATGTGAGGTCGCTCTGGACCTCCCTGCTCACCATTGATGGCCGGGCACCTAGCTGGGATACTGAGTGCCCAATCCATCTCCCACACTAACACTGACCACCTGAGGTCAGTGCCTGTGTGAGGGCTTGCAGGTCCGGGTGCAGCCCCAGGGACCCCTGATTGAGTCCCCAAAGGAGCCTCTCCATGAGAGTCACCACTCTCTCCATGGAGGAAGCATTGCGCTCAGCCATGAGGGCCAACGTATTGCTCACGCTCCGCAGGGACTACTCCAGAACGGACACCATGGCATGAATGCCCTCGTGTATATCTGCCAAATCCTCCCACACACCCTGCTGGACATCCAGCATCTGCTGTCTCATGGATGAGAGGCTCATCAGCCATCGACTGAGCATTGTCTTGGTTTCCATCAGTCTTCCGACTGTCGGCGCCCTGCGCACTCTCTGCCTCCCCCTGCACCTCAAGCGAGTGCGAAGTGCCCTCACTAATGTGTACCGAGATTCTAGACAGCGATCTTATGCCAACCAAGGTGTTGGTGCCTGCTTGACAGGGAGGGTATGATGCAGGTGCGTGGTGAGCATGGTGGCCCTCATGGGTTAGGGGTGGTCAGGGTCCTCATTGCGACTGCCTGCTGGTGAGCCTAAAAGGGAGAAGAAGGACATGTCATTAGTTTAAGTCATGACACTGTCACTGTGCATGCCAGGCACCCGGATGAGACAGAGATATGCATCATGGTGCCCTCATCTTTCGATTATCAATAGGGGCTCCAGGTTCGAGGCTCACATCAATATAGAAACTACACTAGAATGGTTGCAATAGCCGACATTCTCACCTCAGTGCACTGCACTCTTACCTTCCTCTGGCACCCCAACCTCACCGCGGCCGCTTAACCGGGGTGCATGGTGCCTCTCCAGCTCCAGGGCCTCCTGCTTGTATCATGTGAGGATGACGAGGTGTAGGGGTCCTCCGCCAGTCCATGACCTCTCAATATTGTTATGGGATGTCTTCTCCTGAAAGGATGGAGGAGCATTGATTAGTCCACCCTCTACCTGCAGCGCCATTGCAGCCTGGGCAACTCCTCACAGGGCTCAGCTGATTCGTGACCCTGGAGCCACAAGGCACTCAGTCCAATCAGCCAGGGCTCAGATCCTCCCTCATTAACATTTGCCACTCACACTCTAACACCTCTGAGGTCCACGGGGGGATGGCCAGCTTTTAATTGTTTGCAAAGTGACCCATGCCAACACGGTACTCACCCTTCCTGATCGCAGCAGATTGTTGAAGCGCTTCTGGCACTGCACCCATGTGTGCCTCACCATGTCGTGGCTACTCACCGTGGACGCCAACTCCTCCCAGGCCTTTTTGGTGAGATGAGGGGGCCTCCTCCTCTGGGGACAAGGGTTTTCCTCCTGGCTGCAACCTCCTCCAGGAGGGCTGCGAGGCACTCATTGGAAAAACGTGGGGCCAACGGCCCTGCCGACCTGCCCTCCCGCCTGCCGTGTCCAACTGCAACGGATTCCGTTGTGCAGACTTCAGTGTCCTTCCCTGGCAGCCTTCCTGGGGCTGCTGAGGCTGCTTTTGAATTGGCTGCTGGGTCGCCATTGGACCTGGCGGACATCATGCTCCCACCTCCGCACCCCCCCCACCACACCCCCCCCAACTTCTCGCTCATTCACAAGCCACATATCACGCTGGGTGGGCCTTAATTGGTGGTGCGCTGCCAATCGCGGGCAGAAGTTGGTTTCCCGACCGCCCCCGCCAATCCCGCATGCCAAGGGCAAAATTCTGCCCCAGGGACTGTGCTTGACGCCTACATCCTCAGTCAGTCACAGATCCCTGGAGTCTTCCAGGGTCCACAGAAGCTGCAGGGTTGGCTCCTCAGAGACAAGGGCTACCCGCAGAGGACGTGGCTGATGATACCCATGCGGCGGCCTCTGACTGCAGCAGAGCGACGCTATAATGAGGCTCATGCTGCAGCTCGAAACTTGGTGAACTCGGGATGCTGAAGATGTGGTTCCGGTGCCTGGACTGGACTGGTCTAGTGGAACCCTGCAATATAGTCCACAGACATCATCGTTGTTTGCTGTGCCCTCTACAACCTGGCGCTGCAATGGGGAGAGGAGCTGGCTGAGGAGATGGAGGAGCTGGAGGTCTCTGCGATGAGGAGGATGTCGATGGTGATGAGGCTGAGGAGGTCCTCTGAGGCAACTATGATAAGGATGAGGCGCTCGCACTGGCTAGACAAGGCAGGCATGCTCGGGAGTCCCTCATAGCCAAATTTGTGGAGGATGATGATGACATGCAGTGAGGTGTCCTCATAGATCCTCACATCGCAGTTGTGAACGTTTGATTCCAGTCTGGCTTATGGCAGCGCCAACACCCTCTGTGAGAATGCTCCTGTCATAGAGATGCAGTGGAGGCCCTAAAAATCGCTCAATTGCAGGAGGATGATGATGACATGCAGTGAGGACACTCCATAAATCTTCACACAGCCTCTGAGAATGTCTGACTCGTCTGGTCGAGGGCAGCTCGCTTGCACTCCATGATCAGGGTCACATCATACAGACGCAGCAAAGAAACTTTAGAAGCATCTGATCCTATGTCAGCCTTTAGCCCCTGAGCCCTTCAGGAGCACAGCATCGCTGGTCACAGATGCTGAAGAGATGGGGGTGGGGGCAGCCCCACCTCAAAGATGCTGAGGGCACACAGAGAGAATGAGAAAACTCCATGGCACCTGCCCACTACATTCTGGCAGCAATGACCAGCACCACCGAAGTTCAGGCAACAGTAATGTTTCTAGGGAGTGTGAGGCCAGACCACCACTTTGGTTTGAAGGCTGCACAGGGAAGAGGCCCTGGACTGAGACACCTACCTTTTATTTTGTGCAGAAAGGTTTCACATCTGAGTGACAAGAACAAGGAGCCATAGGCAGGGAGACATTCTTGGGAGTTTATTGACAATAGTGAACATTATGTACAAGTGATTAACACCCGCGCCCAGGCTGTGCAACTCATTCTCAGTTCATAGCACCCTCGCCTTTGAATCAGAGGGTTGTGGGTTCATGTCCCACTCCCGGAAAACCAAGAACTGTGAATGTAATCGAAAGAGTTACAATCTGTGACTGTTGTTAACTTGAAAGATTATCATTCTCCCCAATTGCTCTCAGCTGTAGCTTGTTTGCTGCTGCTGCTGCAGTTGCTGGGAGAGTTGGGTGTTGGCTGCTACTGTTCCTGCTCTGCTGCTATTATTGTGGGATTTCCAGTGGCGTTTTCCATATTCATTTGGCTGTTCCTGCTCCAGTGTTGCTGCCTTCCCCATCATCTGTTGCTGGAGACCTGCAACCTGCAAGGCCTGAGGAGAGAGGGAGGGAAAGAGAGAGAGAGAGGGAGGGAGAGAGAGAGAGAGAGGGGGAGAGAGGGAGAGGGAGAGGGAAAACAACTGCTGCTGCAGGACAGGGAGGCCAGGATGCAAAAGATTGTGATTTTAACATCCTAGGTGGGTGCCTGGACTTTTTTGTTCGATGGGGATGACGAGAACTGTGTGTTTTGTAGTGGGAGGGCAGAAGACTGCTGCTGAGACTTGGGGGAGAAAGGGTGTGTGTGTGTGTTTAAAATCTTGCCACCACCCCTTCCCCCCACCCCACCTCACTCCGGCCAAGCCTAAGTCCAGGTAATTGGTGCTGTGTGGTGAAGAGGAACTGGGTTGACTCCTGTGTGCCAGGCAGAACCGGCTGCCTGGTGAAGACGTCGCCCTCCCTCTACCGGAAGATCATCAAGGCTTCCACCAACACTCCATTTTCCATCAAAAGACACCCACCTACACCTAACCCTTTCCCTCCTGTGTCTCCCTGTCCTTTACCCCTCCCTCCTCTCCTGTCCACTATTAACATCCTGGAGGAGGATGTTATTCCATCTTTTTCCCCCTCTCCCCAGGGAGGGACATTAATACCGGTATTTCTCTGGGTGGGTGTGGCTCAGCCTCTATGGCTGCAGCCAGGCCTTCCCGGGTGAATGTGGAGGTGGTGCTGACACCAGTGGCGGGGCCTACTAAGAAAACCTATGCGGGACCAGCTGCTTCTGTGGCCCCTGCTGCTCCCGCGGTCCCGTCACCTTTCTGCCTCCTTACTCGGGCCCTATGGGTTAAGAGCTACACCCACCCCGACCTGACCATTGGGGCTTCTGTCAGGGCGATGACTAGAGTTGTCAGCCCCTTGGCCATCGTCGCAGCCTCGAAAATGTACGGCAAAGCCGTAATTTTCTTGAGGACCGAGCGGGCGGTGCACCTGGCCCTGGAAATGGGGCTCACTGTGGGCGGGACCTTTCTGGTGATGGACCTTTTGGAGGCCACCACCCAGAGGCTCATTATTTCCAATGTCCCGCCCTTTATCCCCAGTGAGCTCCTCCTCCCCCACCTCCATCAACTGGGGGAGGTCAGGTCAGGGGTTGCGCCGATCCCACTCGGCCTAAAGGATGCGGCCCTCCGCCACATCTACTCCTTCCGGCGCCAGGTTTTCGTCTGCCTGGCCCGGGAGGAGTGTGAGGAGGGGGCCTTCAACCTGGAATTCGAGGGAGCTGCCTAAAAAGTCTTCTGGACTGTAAGGAGGTGGGGCACTCACCGAAAGAGCTGCCCCGCCTCCAAGGCCGCCAGCACCATCCAGGCGACCGCAGCTGGCACCGCCGCTCCTCCCCCCGCCACCGCTCCACCTCCCTCCCAGCAAGGGGAGGCGTCGCCGGCAGCCACCGCCATCTTGGCTGTTGGTGAGGTGAGGGAGAGCCCCCACACTGCAAGAAGGTGCGGAGGAAGACCCGCCACCTGGGGGAAGTCCACGAGACTCCCCAGACTCCTCAGAACACCCAGAGAACCAGACCCCTGAAGACACCAGCTCGGGAGGGACAAAAATATCCGGCCCCGGTGTCGTATTTGTGTGTGCTCCTGGGCCCGTGTGCGCCTCGACGCTTTGTGCTGGGCCCGGCGCCATCCCCGCGCGGGTTCCCGGGCCCAGCGGGGGTGGGGTGCGAGATCCTGAGCCAATTGTCCTTATAAAAATGGTGGACCTGCCCAAACCCCAGAGGGCGGAGCACCTGGGAGGGCTGGACGCAGCGTAGGAGCCTTGCAGATGGAGGTCTCCCCAACCCCCAGCCTACCCCGGAAGAGGCATCACCCCTCGGAGGAGGAGGAGGACATTTTGACTGAAGAGGTTGGATGTGTCCCCTCCCCCGGTGAAGAGGTGGTGGCGTCTCCACCCCGCAAGTCCTCGCTCTGTCCTTTGGGGGGAGCCCAAACCCCAATTACTCCCGTTTCCCATATTACCTTGCTGCAGTCCCCTGAGCAGGGCCCCTCGGAGGTCGCTGAGGGTATCACGCTTGTGGAGGTGCCCCACCCAGACCCACCTTATATCCCCAAGATATTATCTGGCCCACCAGGAGACTGCAGCACCCCCTTTTTAGCCCCGACAATTGGGTCATTGGGTGGTGGTGGCGAAGAAGTTCTCCCTGCTGCTTCCCAACCTTCAGCGCCGGGCGTCACCGTATTAGGCCCAGAGTTCTTTCCGGACTCGCCGGATGACCCGGTGCCTGGGGGGGCGCAGGGCTCTGAGCTGCTGCCGCCCTCTGACCCCAATCCCCAAGCGGAGACCAGAGAGGACCCCTCTGGCCTTGATCCTGGGGGTGGGATCGAGGTGGAGATGGAGCCGACTGGCAGCTCCGAACCAGCCCCCGTACTCAACACGGGGGAGGGGTTAGAAGCTGGAGGCGACGACCTGGAGGAGGGTGGAGTTTCGGTGGTGAGCACCAGGGGACGACTTAGAGTCGTTGTCAGATGAGGTGGTGGATTCCCTGATGCCCCCCACTGACTCTCCCCTCATCCCTTTAAGGGAACTCCAGGGCTTTTAAACGAGTAATTGCTGTCGCCGAGGCAGGGTCCAGTTGGCCATGGACCGGTGGCATTTGTTTCCGCTGGTGTTCTGGTCCACTCACGAGGCACTAAAGGCCCCCGAGTTGGACAGGAAGGCCTGGCGGAGGGTCCATACGTTTCTCGCAGGGCTTCTGAAGGAGAGGAAGGCTTAAAAACAAAGTCCTCTCCTTTATTTCAGGTGACGGTAGCACATATTTCTGACAATGAAGACTACTATAGCCAGCCTCAACATCCACGGCAGCAGGGACGCACAGCGCAGGTTCCAGACTTCTCGGTCCTCCGGGAAGGGAAGTACGCGCTGTGCTTCCTGCAGGAAACCCAGACCGTTCCAGGAGACGAAGCTACTTGGCTCCTGGAGTGGTGAGGGGGGGGTCTACATGAGTCACCTAGCCTCCAGTTCTGGCAGGGTGACTATCTTGTTGGCCCCACATTTTCAGCCCTGGCGTGCCTTGTTGCTGTCCGGCGGCAGAGGTCCCCGTTGGGGGGCCCTCTCTGGAGGTGTCCTCCCGCTTTCCATTGGGTCCTGGGGTGGAGGGTGTTGCACACAGCAGTCCTGTACAATCATAGGATGTGTTGGTTCATAGACTCCCAAGATACCTGCCCCTTTTGCGGCCTTGTAGAGTCCGTGGACCATGTGTATATTGGGTGTTGTAGGCTGCACTCCCTTTTCAGTTATTTGAAAAGCCTTTTATTGATGTTATGTTTGCACTTCAGTCCCATGCTCCTGATCTATGGGCACTCGGTGTGGAGGGGAGCTGGGAGGGAGGAGGACCTCCTCGTGAACATGCTCCTGGGCCTGGCCAAGTTAGTCATTAACAGGTCCAGGCAGCGGGCAATCAAGGGGGTTGTCTGACCCGACTCTGTGCCCCTCTTCCATGGCTACGTTCGTGGCTAGGTGTCCCTGGAGAGGGAGCACGCGGTGTCTGCTGGCACCGTCGAGGCCTTCCGTACTCGGTGGGCACCACGGGGACTGGGGTGTTTTATTGACCCCTTTAATCACATTTTGGTTTAATGTTTATAAGTTTCCTTTAAACTTTGTTCTTGATTTTTTAGTCTCCCTAAATTAGGGACTGCATTTATTTTGTTCCTTATTTTGTTATTTTGTTTATTTGGTTGGACTCAAAAGAATTAATTCTCCTTAACTGTCCTAACCTTGCCACTACATCTTGTTGCTCCCCGGACATCCACAGCGGAGATGGAGGTAGCCTGCTGACTGCGACATCCTGTCTGTGATGACGTTGGCGGGCGTCCTCTGGAGGGTGCGTGTTGGAGGGACCCGGCCTGCTTTCAGGGTCCTGCTGTGTGGCAATGGCACCCTCCTCGGCCTGTGAAGCTGGAGCTACTGATGTCACAGGAAGAGAGGAGTCAGATGGGCCAGACACTCCCAGAGTCACCTGGGGGATGGGCCCAGAGTGTGCACCTGCTGATCCTCCTCCCTATGGGTGCCCGAGGGGCCCTGGCTGACTCCGTGAGGGGAAGAGGTAGCTGGAGTAAGATCGAGCTCCCCCCCCCACCCCTCTTACGTATACACTGTTGTCGGCCAACTATGGCATCAGCGATGGAGTTGAACCCATGCAGCAGTGCAGGAGTGACATCCTGGACCAAGGTCTCCATGGCAGTTGCCATCCTACCAGTGTTGACCTCGGTGCGTTGGCATGCTGACACTATTGCCTCAGCCTGAAGGCAGACCGACTCCTCCATCGTGCCTTGCAATCTGAGGAGTGCAGTGGACATCCCTTCCTGATGTTCCTGAACTTGTCTTTGCAGTTCCAACAACTGAGGTATGACCGAGTCCAGAGGCTCCTCATCTGGCTCGGACTCAGCAAATTTCTGGCCCCCAACAGTCCTCCGAATGCCAGGGACCTGGGAAGTCCCCGCTGCCGCCTGCTGTGGATCAGACAATGTGATGTGTTCACCAGATTGTGGTCCCATGTCTATTCTAGAGCTAGGTCTCACCGAGGTGTCTGTCTCTGCGATGATGGAGGGTGTGGGTGAGCGCTGTGATGGAACTTCAAGGAGAGTGCCTTCAGATTCCCCTTTGGAGGTTTCTTTGGGGCTTGATTGGAGGCCCTGGGTCTTGGACTCTGTTGACTGTCTGGCAGGTGTGCCTGCAAAAGCAAGGAGAGATAATTAGTGCATGGCAGTGGCCTGTGAAAGAGGGCACATCACTCACAGCATGGTTGTCTGATGGATATTACACTGCTGGATCCTCACTTGGTAGAGCACAATGGACCTCACTGTCAGCGCAGGATTGGTGCAGATCCTCGCTGGCCAGCTGGATGGCTCTTTTTACAAAGTCCGTGAGGACCTTGATTTCAGGCAATCCGCCATCAGTCTGTGACCTCTCTCTGTCTCTCTTGTTGTGTGGCAGCTTGTTTTGCATGGATAGAGATGGAGAAAGTGTAAGCAGGATGCCTGCCAGGCCAGATGATACATGTGCCTGGCCTGTGCTGGTGGTGAGTGGTCCCAGGGAGGGATGAAGACAATGACGGTGAATGTGAGAGAGTGAATGGTGGTGTACCTTGAACCAGCAGTGAGTGAGGGCTCTGTGGATGTGTGATGGGTTTGAGAGTGTGTGAGTTGGGAGTGATGAAAAGAGTGACGTACCCTGGCCGAACAGAGGAGATCATTCATCCTCTTGTGGCACTGGGTGGCTGTCTTCTTCTGAAGGGCATTGGCGCTGACCACCGCTGCCACCACCTCCCAAGCCGGGTTGGTCATTTTGCTGCTCATCCTGTGACCAGAGTGGGGGTACAGAACATCCCGACGGGCGTCCACAGCATCCAGGGTAGGCATTTTAGGATCTAACAAGTGTGAAAAGCCTTCAGCATCTGAGCCTTAAGCTGCTGTCCATGAAGAACTGAAGTTAAGGAAGCTCACTTTGAATTAGATTGTTCAGGGTATCATGTTTCTTTGCCAGGGTCTTTTAAAATCATTGTGCCTTAATGATAGTATAACTGGGAGTTAGATTAATTAGGGGATTTAGAGGTTATCATAGTAGTAATTTGTAGATCTATGTATGTATTTAAAATAATTTATTCTATTAATAAATGTTTAATTTAGTTTGGTAAGAAACCTATAAGACTTGGTGGTCTTATTACTATTCAATTCAAGGCACGCATCTTGGAATTTATACAAATTGCAAAACAAGTTGTGGCAGTAGTTTCAAGTTTCCCTTTGGCATTTGAGCAGCTCAGCATTTACCATCAGCTGTGCCATAACATAGCTGAGGGCTCTTTACGGAATATATTTGAAATTCCTTGATTTGGTTGGAGTTGGTGAATCTGAAGGTTACGAGTATGAGAGGCACTTTGAATTCAGGAGGCGGTGTGTGAGGTTTTTATTTGAAGTGGTGAGGCTGCAATATGGCTTTGGCTGTTGCTCAGACTTGTCTGGAAGTTGAAGTTATAACTTTGGCTGGTTTACAAAAGGTAACTAAAGTTAAGTTAACAGAATTGGCAGATAGATTACAATTGGGGTTATCTGAAGGCACAAAGAAAGCAGATATAATTAAAAGTCTTGCACAGCATTTAAAGTTGGAAGTGATACCTAACACTAGTGAGTCACAGCTGGAGGTAGTGAGACTTCAGTTAGAAATGAAGAAGCTTGTATTTGAACAAGCAAAGGAACTGATAAAACTTGAGCTAGAGGCAGCAGAAAAGGAAAGGGCAGAAAAGAAAAGGCATATCAAAGAGAGCAAGCGGTAAGGCAGGAGAAAGAAAGGAAGCTGGAACTGGAATTCCAGGCAAGAGTGAAGGATAAAGAAAGAGAGTCAAGGGAAAGAGAGAAGGAAAGAGAAAGCACAAAGCAGCTTAAAAGGCTGGAAGTTAAAAAAGAGATCTCAGATTCGGAGGAATGTTCTGCTGATGAAAAAGCCTTTAACCTAAAACCCAGTGGGGAGATGTTTAAATTTGTACAAGCTCTTCCAAAGTTTGAGGAAAGAGATGTGGAAGCATTTGCTATTTCATTTGAGAATGTAGCTAAACAGATGAAATGGCCACAGGAAAACTGGACTTTGTTGTTACAATCCAGGTTGGCGGGTAGAGCACATGAGGTTTATATTTCACTGTCAGAAAAAATGTCGGTGAATTATGGTGTTGTAAAAAAGGCTATTTTGAATGCATGAGTTGCTTCCTGAGGCATATCGGCAGAAATTTAGGAATATGAGAAAACAACCTGGGCAAACTTATATTGAGTTTGAAAGAGTAAAACAAAGTCATTTTGACTAGTAGATACAGGCACTAAAGATAGAGACAACATATGCAGCTCTTAGAAAGGGAATTCTTTTGGAAGAATTTAAAGATTCAATTCCTTCAGTAGTGAGGACTCATGTGGAGAAACAAAGGGTTTAAATGGTAAGACAAGCAGCAGAGATAGCTGATGATTATGAGTTAGTTCATAGAGCTATTTTTTTTTTCATCGTCCTTTTAAATCAGGGAAGGATAGAAAGTGGGAACTTGAAAGGAAGGTAGGTAGTCAGGGAAGAGTAGGTGGAAATTCCCAGCAAGTTTTTTCTCAGAATAAAAAGGAAGGTGCTGAAGGTAGAAGTGACATTTGAAAATTGAGATGTTTTCATTGTAATGAAGTCGGACACACAAAGTCAGTGTGTTGGAAATTACAGGGAAAATCTGTTGGAATTATAGGGTGCAGAAAAGTACTGCAAGTAAAAGTACCGTGGGTTCTGAGGTTCAGGCACAGGAAAAAACAGTGGTTTGTGTACAGGTAAAACGGGGAGAATCAGTGATAGGTAAAGAAGTGGGAATGTGTTCACAGTTTACCCAAGAGAATTCTGAGGGGCAGGTTACAGAAATGTTTGAAGGTTTTGTGTGTAAAGGGAAAGTCTTTCTACGTGTACAGGATGGAGTAGGTAAAGATGTTAAAACTTTAAGAGGCACAGGGACTAGTCAATCCTTAATTATGGGATAGTGACATTTGCTGTTCAAAGGGAGTATTGCAGGAACAAATGATAACAAGTGGAGATGCTAAACTTATTCCATTGTGGAAGGTAAATTTGAGGAGTAAGTGGAAAACAGGTGAGGTTATTGTTGGAGTTGTGGAAAAATTGCCTATTGCAGGGGTTCAATTTATTCTGGGTAATGATATAGCTGGATCACAAATGTGGGTGATGCCTATGGTAGTTGAGCAGCCTATAGAAGTGTTTTCAACAGAAGCGTTGCAGAAGGAGCATCCTGGATTGTTTCCAGATTGTGTGATAATGAGCTCACAGTCTTATAGGTTGAAACAAGAAGGACAGGCCGTTCAAAGGCAGGGAAGAGGTGTGGAAATCCAATAGCTGATGCTGTGTTTGATAAAATTGTTCAGGAAGAAAGACTGGAAGAGAATTCAGCTGAAGTGTTTAACTCAAGGAGGTTAGTGGAGTTATAGAAAAAGGATTTGCAAATAAAATTACCTTAAGTGCAATGGTTTAATGAGAAAATTGAGGCCTTATCATGCTTCAACAAATGAAAACTGAAGAGAGGTGCATCAGGTTGTACTACCATTTGGATATAGAAATGAGATTCTGAGGATAGCTCATGAAATTCCAATGGGGGACATTTAGTAATTAGAAAAACACAGGCGAAGATACAAAAACATTTTTATTGGCCTAGATTGCATAGGGATGTAGTCAAATTCTGTAGAACATGTCAGGTGTTAAGGAAACCACAAGCAGTGATTAAACAAGCACCTTTAATTCCCATTCCAGCATTTGAACTTTTACTAGGGTCATGATTCATTGTGTAGGACCCCTCCCTAAGACTAAAAGTGGAAATCAGTACTTACTGACAATAATGGACATGTCTACCAGGTTTCTTGATGTAATACCTTTGAGAAATACTACAACAAAGAGAATTGCGGAAGAGTTAACTAAAGTTGTTTTGCAAGATATGGTTTACCTAAGGAAATGCAATCAGATCAGGGTTCAAATTTCATGTCACCGCTGTTAAAGGAAGTAATGAACAGTTTGGGAATAAAACAGTTGAAGTCAACAGATTTTCATCCTGAGTCACGAGGGGCTTTGGAAAGATGGCATCAAACTCTTAAAAACTATGATGAGGGTGTATAGTCAGAATTATTTACAGTTTAAAGTCATGCTGTATGGTATGAAAAATGCACCTACAACATTTCAAAGATTGACAAAGTAATCGCAGGTCTAAGCAATTGTGATGTTTATATTGACAATTTGATAGTTTTCAGTCAGATGTGGAAGGAGCATTTACAACATCTGGAAGAATTATTTACTCAATTACAAAAAGCTAATTTGGTGATGAACTTGGCTAAATGTGACTTTGCAAAACACAAGCTACGTATCTAGGCCACACTATTGGACATGGTAAGGTGGTTCTGAGAGATGTGAAAGTCAAGGCTATTGTGGATTTCCCAGTGCCTACAACAGAATGAGAAAATTTGAGATTTCTGGGTTAAGTGGGTTTTATCGGAAATTTGTACCAAATTTTAGCAGTGTGGTTGCTCCATGACTGAACTATTTTTAAAAAGCAAGAAGTTTCAATGGACACAGGATTGTCAGAAGGCACTTGTCAATTTGAAAACTGTATTAACTATGACATCAGTTTTGGCAGTACCCAATTACACCAATCAATTTAAGTTGGCCATTGACGCAAGTGATAAAGGCATTGGGGATGTACTGTTACAAGAAGATGACATTGGAATTGAAAAACCGACAGGGTATTTTTCATGGAAGTTGAATGTACAAAAGAGAAGAAATTCAACGATTGAAAAGGAGACTTTGGGTTTGGTATTAGCATTACAGCATTTGAGATTTATGTTGCAAACATTTCATCAGAGACAATTGTTTATACAGACCACAATCATTAAGTGTAAAGCTATTCAGACGGAGTTTATTACTGCAACCATTTAATCTACAGATCATACATGTAGTGGGGTGAGAAAATCTGATTGCAGATGCATTATCAAGAGTTGAAGCTTAAAGGGAAAATTGGACATTTTAAACTTGGACACTGAATTGAAATGATTTCTGTTGATACGAAGGATTTGTATGTATGTATATATATATTAATATATATACAATGTTAATACATACATCTGGTAATGTAATTGTGTAAGTGTATAGATAAGTATAGGAGATAGTATAAGATGGGTTAATAAAAATGAAGCTGCTTTTTAAAATTATGACGGTTTATTTTTTAATGAGGGTGATGTCAGGTGTGCTGCTCTGTGTGTGTGCGTGGGTGTGTTTATTGTTCCCAAAGATTACTGGTAAACTTAGTACTGAAAGATTTTTATTATCAGAAAGGTAAAGTCCAAAGACATAGTGAAACAATGGGAATTTGCATTCAAAGGGGAAAATATGTATAAAGGAGCGAAGGGCTGTGTGTAAGGGCAGGCATTTTGGTATTTAATAAGTGTAAAAAGCCTTCAGCATCTACACCTCAAGCTGCTGTCTGCAAAGAACTGAAGTTAAGGAAACTCACTTTGAATTGTATTGTTCAGGGTATCGTGTTTCTTTGCCTGGGTCTTTTAAAATCATTGTGTCTTACTGTTGCCTAATGAAAGTGTAACTGGGAGTCAAATTAAATAGGGGATTTAGAAGTTATCATAGTAATTTTTAGATCTATATATGTATTTAAAATCATTTCTTCTATTAATAAAGGTTTAATTTAGTTTGGTAAGAAATTTATAAGACTTGGTGGTCTTATTACTACTGAATTCAAGGCACGCATTTTGACATTTATACAAATTGCAAAACAAGTTGTGGCAGTTGTTTCGAATTTCCCTTTGAGATTTGAGCAGCTCAGCATTTACCATCAGCTGTGCCATAACAGGTGGTGAGCTGACTTCTTGAACCGCTGCAGCCCATGCAGCGTAGGTACACCCACAGTGCTGTTAGGAAGGGAGTTCCAGGATTTTGACCCAGTGAAGGAACGGCAATATCTTTTCAAGCCAGGATGGTGAGTGACTTGGAGGGCAACTTCCAGGTGGTGGTATTCCCATCTATCTGCTGCCCTTGTCCTTCTAGATGGTAGTGGTCATGGGTTTGGAAGGTGCTGTCTAAGGAGCCTTGGTGAATTCCTGCAGTGCATCTTGTAAATGGTACACACTGCTGCAACTGTGCGTCAGTGGTGGAGGGAGTGAATGGCACCACATCCACAAACAATCAAGTGGGTTGCTTTGTTCTGGACGGTGTCAAGCTTCTTGAGTGTTGTGGGAGCTCCACTCATCCAGGCAAGTGGGGAGTATTCCATCACAGCCACACACAGGCTCTGGGGAGTCAGGAGGTGAGTTACCCGCCTCAGGATTCCTAGCCTCTGATCTTCTCTTGTAGCCACCGTATTTATATGGCTAGTCCAGTTCAATTTTTGGTCAGTAGTAACCCCCAGGATGTTGATGATGGGGGAATTCAGTGATGGCGATGCCATTGATCATCAAGGGGCAATGGTTGGATTTTCTCTTGTTGGAGACGGTCATTGCCTGGCACTTGTATGGCACAAATGTTACTTGCAACTTGTCAGCCCAAGCCTGGATATTGTCCAGGCCTTGCTGCATTTGGATATGCACTGCTTTAGTATCTGAGGAGTCACGAATGGTGCTGAACATTGTGCAATCATCAGCGAACATCCACACTCCTGACCTTATGATGGAAGGAAGGTCATTGATGAAGCAGCTGAAGATGGTTGGGCCTAGGACACTACCCTGAGGAACTCCTGCAGTGATGTCCTGGAGCTGAGATGACAGACCTCCAACAACCACAACCATCTTCCTTTGTGCTAGATATGACTCCAACCAGTGGAAAGGTTTCCCCCTGATTTCCATTGACTCCAGTTTTGCTAGGGCTCCTTGATGCCACACTCAATCAAATGCGGCCTTGATGTCAAGGGCAGTCACTCTCACCTCACCTGCCCCCCCAAAGAAAAGGGGCGGTACTGCCAAATCTAGAGTCCCCTTGTTATCCAGCAGCATACATATGACAATTACAAAAGACTTAATACTGTAGAAAGCCTAAAGGAATATAGAAACTACAGGGGTCAAGTAAAAAAGGTAATTAGGAAAGCAAACAGAGGATATGTGAAAACATTGGTAGGTAAAATCAAAGAAAACCCAAAGACGTTTTACCAGTGCATTAAGAGCAAGAGAATAACTAAGGAAAGAGTAGGGCCAATCAGAGATGTACGTGGTGACGTGTGCTCTGCAGCTGAAGATGTGAGCAGGGTTCTCAATGGGTACTTAGTCGCTGTCTTCACTAAGGAGAGGGATGAAGCAGATATTCTAGTTAAAGAGGAGGAGTGTGAAATATTATATACAATAAGCATAGTGTGAGGGGATGTACTGGAGGGACTGACATCCTTGAAAGTGGATAAGTCACCAGAGTCGGATGGATTGTATCCCAGGCTGTTAAAAGAAGGAAATAGCGGATTCTCTGAGCATCATTTTCCAATCCACACTAGATACATGTGAGGTACCAGAGGATTGGAGGCCTGCAAACATTGTACCATTTTTTAGAAAGGGTGCGAGAGACAGACCAAATAATTATAGGCCGGCCAGTCTGACTTCTGAGGTGGGCAAATTATTAGGATCAATTCTGAGAGACAGGATGAAATGTCACTTAGATAGGAACGGATTAATTAGGGATAGTTAGCATGGTTTTGTTATGAGAAGGTCACATCTTACTAATTTAATCAAATATTTGAGGAAGTAACAAGAGGATTGATGAGGGTAGTGTAGTGGATGTTGTCTCCATGGATTTTAGTAAGGCGTTTGACAAGGTCCCACATAGAAAACTGGTCAGAAATTGGTTCAGTGACAGGAAACAAAGAGCAATGGTTGATGGATGTTTCTGCGAATGGTAAACGGTTTCCAGAGGTGTTCCACAGGGCTCAGTGTTCGTTCCCTTGCAGTTTGTCATATATATTAATGATTTGGACTTAAATGTGGGTGACGTGATTGGGAAATTTGCAGATGACACAAAAATTGGCCATGTAGTTGATAGTGAAGAGGATAGCTGTTGTCTCCAGGATGATATCAATGGTTTGTTTGAATGGGCAGAAAAGTGGTAGCTGGAATTCAATCCAGAGAAATGAAGTTATGTATTTAGCAGGGCAAAGAAAGGGAATACACAATAAGTGGGAGGATATTGGGAGGGGTAGAGAAAGTGAGAGACCTTGTTGTACATGTCCTTAGGTATCTGAATGTGGCAGGGCAGGTGGATAAAGTGGGAAAGAAAGATTATGAACTGCTTTCCATTATTGCACAAGGTATTGAATACAAAAGCAGTAATGATGGAACTGTATAAAACGCTGGTTAGGCCACAGCTGGAATTTTGTGTACAGTTCCGGTCACCACATTACAGGAAGGACATAATTGCTCTGGAGAGAGTACAGAGGAGATTTACAAGAATGTTGCCAGGACTTGAAAATTGCAGCTATGAGGAAAGATTGGACATGCTGGGGTTGTTTTCCTTGGAACTGAGGAGACTGAGGGGTGACCTGATTGAGGTCTACAAGATTATGAGAGGCCTGGATAGAGTGGACAGGGATGTCCTGTTTCCCCTGGTGGAGAGCTCAATTACCAGGGGGCATAGATATAAGGTGACTGGTAGAAGGATTAGAGGGGACATGAGGAAAACCTTCTTCACCCAGAGGGTGGTGGGTGTTTGGAATTCACTGCCTGGTTTGGTGGTGGAGGCAGAAACCCTCAACATATTTAAAAGGGACCTGGATTGGCATCTAAAGTGCTGTAACCTGCATAACTACGGACTAGGTGCTGGAAGGTGAGTTAAAATGGACAGCTAGTTTTTTTTTAAAATTCTTTCTATTCAGCCCGTGCAGACACCTTGGGCTGAATGGCCTCTTTCTGTGCTGTAACTTTTCTGTGGTTTTATCTGGGAAGCAGCCAAGGGGGTCCACGAGCCAGGGTCCTCCACTCAAACCCCAAAGACACTTTGGAAGAAGAACCTGATGACACCCTAACTGAAGACCCTTCACAGCACTCACCCACACCCTCCACCAGCGCAGAGACACACACCTCGGTAGGACCTAGTTCTAGAGTAGGCTCGGGGTCACAATCTGGTGAGCACTTCACGCTGTCTGATCCAATGCAGGCGGATGCAGGGACTTCCCAAGTTTCCGGCACTTGGAGGACTGCTGGAGGCCAGAAATCCGCTGAGTCCGAGTCAGATGAGGAGCCTCTGGACTTGGTTATGTCACAGGTGCTGGAACTGCAAAGGCAAGTTCAGGACATCAGGAAGGGATGTCTGCTGTACTCCTCAGATTGCAACGCACGATAGAGGAGTCCGTTCACCTTCAGTCGGAGGTGATAGCGCCAGCATGCTAACGCACCAAGGTCAACACTGGTAGATGACGGCCGCCATGGAGACCTTGGTCTAGGAATCAACCCAATACTGCTGCACAACCTGAACTCCAAGACTGATGCCACAGTTGGCCTCCAACAATGTGTATGTGAGAGGGGTGTGGGGCAGCTCGATATCTCTCCAGCTACTCCTTCTCCTCAAGGAGGCAACCAGGGGCCCTCAGGCACCCATTGGGAGGAGAATCAGCAGGTGCACACCTCAGAGCCATCCACCCAGGTGACTCCGGGAGTGTCCAGCCCACCCATAGAGGATAGAGTGGACTTGGGGAAGATGTTTCCATTAGTAGGAGAGACTAGGACCCAAGGGCACAGCCTCAGAGTAAAGGGAAGACCTTTTAGAACAGAGATGAGGAGAAACTTCTTTAGCCAGAGAGTGGTGAATCTATGGAATTCATTGCCACAGAAGGCTGTGGAGGCCAGGTCATTGAGTGTATTTAAAACCGAGATAGATAGGTTCTTGATTGGTAAGGGGATCAAAGGTTACGGGGAGAAGGCGGGAGAATGGGGTTGAGAAACTTTATCAGCCATGATTGAATGGCGGAGCAGACTTGATGGGCCGAATGACCTAATTTTTGCTCCTATGTCTTATGGTCTTATGGTCTCAAATCCCCTCTTCCTGTGACCCCAGCAGTTGCAGCTCCACAGGCCGAGGAGGGTGCCACTGCCACACAGCAGGACCCTGAAAGGAGGCTGGGGCCCTCCAGGTCTCAGCCCTCTAGAGGATATGCCTGCCAAGGTCATCACAGATCGGGCGTAGCAGTCAGCAGGCTGCCTCCACCTCCAAGGTGGATGTCGGGGGAGCAGCAAGACAGGGTTAGGAAGGTTAAGAAGATATAACTCTTTAGAGTCAAATCAAATCAACTAAATTAACAAATTGAGGGGCAAATTAAAAGGCAGCACCTTAGAGGGAAACTGCTAAAGGAAAAGGCAAAATGCAAAGGAAACTTACCCACATTAAATCAAAATGTGATTTAATCAAAATCAAAAAGGGGTCAATAAAACACCCCAGTCCCCACGGTGCCCGCTGGGCACAGAAGGCCTCGATGGTGCCAGCAGACACCGCGTGCTCCCTCTCCAGGGACACCTGGCCGCAAACATAGCCGTGGAAGAGGGGCAGACAGTCGGGTCGGCGACCCCCTTGATCGCCCGCTGCCTGGACCTGTTAATGGCCAACTTGGCCAGGCCCAGGAGCAGGTTCACGAGGAGGTCCTCCTCCCTCTCAGCCACCCTCCACACCTGGTGCCTGTAGATCAGGAGAGTGGGACTGAAGTGCAAACAAAAGAACAATAAAAGGTTTCTCAAGTAACTAAAAAGGGAGTGCAGTCTACAACAACCAATATAAGCGTGGTCCATGGGCTCCACAAGGCCCCAAAAAGCCCAGGCATCTTGGGAGTCCATGAACTGACAACTCCTACGGTTGTATGGGACTCTGTCTGATCAATGGTACGCTCAGACGGAAAACCACCGCACATCTGCACCACCTCCAGGCCCAGTATGACATCGGGGGCGAGCACGACCGTCCTAAGGTCTTAAATGGCATCGGCCACGAGCCGGATGTCCACGGGCGTGCAATGCGCCAACACCTGTGGAAGCATCCAGCCCACTCCTCCGCCACCCAGCACGTCCCCAATCCTGGTCACCCCGCCAGCCACAGCCCTCCTCTCCACCAGCCACTGAAACGGACGGAGGGGCAGATTCCTGAGCAGTGGCTCTCTGACGATTGTTGCTACTCCTGACAGCGGAGAGCTGCGTCACGAGGCGACCACGTTCCAGACTTTGATCAGGTCCTGGTAATAGTCGGGCAATGCCTGCAAGGAGCCACGAAGGCCCCTCAGGTCTACAAACAGGAACTGCACGTCACAATTCAGGCAATGCACCTGGCAGAAGAAATATGTCGCCAGGGCACACCATCTTGGAGGAAGCTCAACGTAAAGGTATCGCTGCAGGGCCTGAAGGTGGAAGGTCACCACCTGGGTGCATAGGCACATTAGCGCCTGACTGCGCTCCCTAAGCGGGAGACTCAGAACATCAGCAGTGACCCGGTGCAACCTTTTATCTCAGAAGAAATTGATGAGCATTCTCTGGATTTTTGTGACTAAGTCCGGGGGAGGGGTCAAAGTGACCAGCCGGTACCACAACATGGCGGCAAAATGCTGGTTTATGACCAGAACTCAACCCCGGTACGACAGCACTTGGAGCAGTCCTGTCCAGCGCCGCAGGCGAGAGATGACTTTGGTCTCCAGCTCCTGCCAATTCACCAGCCAGGATCCCTCAGCAGGACAGAGATGGAACCCCAAGTAGAGGAGGCTGGTTCTGCTCCAGTTGAGAGGCCTGAGCTCCTCGGGTAGGGGATCCATCTGCCACGGACCAACCAGGAGTCCAGAACATTTACCCCAGCTGATTCTGGTAGAGGACGCGGCAGAGTAGACCTCCTGGCACTCACGCATCCTCCGCAGGTCACCCGGGTCACTAAACATGAGGAGCATGTCATCAGCGTAAGCCGAGAGGATCACCCCAATACCCAGCCCACGCAGAACCAATCCTGACAACCTCCTCCGCAAGATAGAATACAATTGGCCAGACAGGGGGCAGCCCTGACGCATTCCCCTCCCAAAGCGAAGGGGCACCGTCAGGGACCCGTTAACCTTAACTAGACTCTCTGCGGCAGCGTACAGAAGTCAGATCCGGGCGACAAAATGTGTCCCTGAGTCTTGAATAAATATTCGTGATCCACCCTGTCGAACGCCTTCTCCTGGTGAAGAGACAGGAAGGTGCTCGACAGACCCAGCCCTCTGGGAAAAGTGGATGATGTCCTGGATCAGATGGATATTATTGAAGATGGTGTGGCCCGGGACCATGTAGGACTGGTCAGGGTGGATCATGTGGTCCAGCAATGTCAAGGTGTCAAGGCGAGAAGACATGGCCCTGGTGAAGATTTTATAATCTGTGCTGAGGAGGGAGACCGGGCGCCAGTTTTTAAGGAGGCGGAGATCCCCCTTCTTCGGCAGCAGGGTAATCACGACCCTGCGCCACGAAAGGGGCATCTCCCCAATTGTGATTCTCTACCCCAGGACCCCCGTGTAGTTGTGCCCCAGGACGTCCCAGACGCCCTGAAGAACTCCACGGTCAGCCCGTCCAGCCCTGGGGATTTGCCCCTGGAGAGGCTGTCGAGGGCGCCGGTCAGCTCCCCCAGACTTAAGGGGAGTCAAGCTTTCCGGCGCCCTCCGGGCCGACCTGCGGCAGGTCCTCCCACAAAACTCTGTAAGCATCTTCGCTGGACAGATCCGGAGAGAACAGGGCAGTGTAATAGTCTCGGGCGATGGCCCTGATGCCCTCCGGATCCGAGACGAGGGACCTGTCGTCGGCCAGCAGCGTAAGGAGCTGCTGACGGACCCTGTGCCTTTTTTCCAGCGAGTAGAAGAAGGGGGAACCACGGTCCAGGTCCTTGAGGAACCGGATCCGTGATCTCACGAACGCGCCACGGGACCCGATGAGTTGCAGGTCCCGCAGCGCGCCCTTCTTCTCCTCGTACACCGACCACAAGGCCGGGTCTGCGTCGGGCTGACGGAGACGTGCCTCCAGGTCGAGCACCTCCTTCTCCAACTCCTCGACCCTGAATTTCCGCCTCTTTGTCGACACCCTCGCGTACTCCTGACAGAAGACGCTGATGTGAGTCTTGCCTACATCCCACCATAGCCTCAAGGAGGGGAAGCCTCCCCGCTTCCTTCTCCAGCCGGCCCAGAAACAACAGAACAAGTCCAGGAACCACTCGTCCTCCAGCAGCAGGTTGTTAAAGTGCCAGTACGCGGACCCCGTCCACACCAGACGGTGGTCCGTGCACGTCACCTGCTGCACAGAAGCCAACAGAATGCAGGACACGTACGCCATCGAAATGTAAAGGTGGTCAAGTCTGGACACTCCGAATCCAGGTGACACGAAAGTGAAAATGCTGGAGTCGGGATGGAGATTTCACCAGACGTCCACCAAGTCGAAGGACCCAACCAGGTCTCGCAACTTACTCACACCGAGCGTGTGGTGCTGGGCACTGTGACGGTCCCGGGCCTCGAGGGTACAGTTGAAATCCCCCCCAAGGACGATGCACTCGCCCACGTAGATGGAGCCCAGGTGAGAGGATACTTCCTCAAAGAAGCTCGCTTGCTGCTGCGAGCCCAGGGGAGCGTACACATTCACAAAGTGAAACGCCGCGCTCCCAGGCGCACAGTAAGATGCAGCAACCGGCCTGGCACCGGCTCCTTGTAGACCCCCCCTCGCCACTCCAGGAGCCACGTAGCTTTGTTTCCCGGAACGGTCTGGGTTTCCTGCAGGAAGCACACCGTATACTTCCCATCCCAGAGGACTGAGAAGTTCTGGAACCTGCGCTGTGCGTCCCTGCTGCCGTGGATGTTGAGGCTGGCTATGGTAGTCTTCATTGTCAGGAGTATTGCTACCCAACACCAACACCTCAAGCAGTGCAAGGAGGAGAGAAGTACTAATCCTTCCTCTCCTTCAGGAGTCCAGCGAGAAACGTGTGGACCCACCACTTGGTTTTCCAGTCCAGCCCGGGGGCCTTAATGACCTCGCAGGTGGACTGGAACACAAGAGGAAAAGAATGGCGTCCAAGGCCGGCTGGACCCTGTCTCGGCAACCGTGATTACTCGCTAAAAAATCCTGGAGCTCCTGTAAAGGGATGAGGGGAGAGTCAGTGGGGGGGCATCAGGGGATCCACCACCTTACCCGACAACAACTCTAAGTCGTCACCGGTGTTTGCCACCGAAACCCTGTCCTCCTCTAGGTCGTTGCCTCCAGCTTCCAACCCCTCCCCCATATTATGTATGGGGGCTGGTTTGCAGCTGCCAGTCGGCTCCACCTCCCCCTCGATCCTGCCCCCGGGATCAAGGGCAGAGGAGTCCTCTTTGGTCTCCTCTTGGAGATATGGGCCAAAGGGTGGCGGCGGCTCAGAGCCCCGCTCCCCCCCAGGCACTGGGTCGCCCGGTGAGTCCGGAAAAAAGCTCCGGACCTAGGACTGAGGCACCCAGCGCTGAAGGTTGGGAGGGAGTTGACCCAGGGGTCAGGGCCATGAAGAGACTTCTTCAGTCCCCTGACGGGCCAGATGGCATCTCGGGGGTACAAGGTGGGTTGGGGTGGGCACCACCACAAGGTCAATACCCACACTAACTCCCGAGGGTCCCTGCTCATGGGACTGCAGCAAGGGAACGGGGATTTGGTCTCCCCCCAGAGGGCAGAGCAGGGACTTATGGGGTGGAGCTGCGACCACATTTTCGTTGGGGGAGGGGACACATCCGACCTCACGAGTCGTGAGGTCCCCCCTTTCCGAGTGGTGGTGCCTCTTGCGGGGTAGGCTGGGGGCTGGGAAACATCGTCCATCCTGCCCAGACGTTCCAACCTCTGGGGTTTGGGCAGGTCCACATTCTTTAGTAAGGCCACCAGCTCGAGGTCATATGTTCCATCGCCACTGGACCCAGGAACCCACGTAGGGACGACACCAGGCCCAGCACTTGGTGCTAAGGAACTCATGGGCCCGGGAGCTCGTGTTTTTTTCCCCAAGCTGGTGCCTTTAGGGGTCGGGGGATCAAAGTGGGTTCAAGGGGTTTAGGGGGCCTGGGAGGCTGCCTCCGTATGGCAAGTCTTCCGTCCTGCCTTCTTCCTGTGCAAGGTCTCTCTCCCCACCTCATCGGCAGCCAAGATGGCGGTGGCTGCTTGTGTCACCTCCCCTTGCGGAGGGAGATGGAGTGGTGGGGGGTGGAATGGCGGTGGCTGCTGGTGGCACCTCCCCTTACGGGGGGAGATGGGGTGGTGGGTGGGGGGGGGGAATGGCGGTGGCTGCTGGTGGCACCTCCCCTTACGGGGGGAGATGGGGTGGTGGGTGGGGGGGGGGAATGGCGGTGGCTGCTGGTGGCACGTCCCCTTGCAGAGGGAGATGGAGTGGTGGTGGGGGGGAATGGCGGTGGCAGCTGCGGCCACCTTGATGGTGCTGGCAGCCTTGGAGGCGGGGCAGCTCTTCCTCACATGCCCCATCCCCTTGCAGGCATGGCATCGCACACCAACCAGAAGATATGGTATGCGGCCTCCTCAAGGGTGATATCAAAGCCCCACTCTGTGCACTCCTCCCGGGCCAGGTGAACGAAAACTTGGCGCCGGAAGGAGCACACATGCCGAAGTCTAGTGTCCTTCAGGCAGAGCGGGTTTGGTTTGAACCCCCGACCTTACCTCCCCCAGATGACAAAAGTTGGGGAGGAGGAGCTCGTCCGGGAAAAAGGGCCCAGACACAGTTCAGGAATGATGTTGAATATCCTTGGACGCAGTTGGCTCTGGGCAGTGCTTGCTAACTCAGGCAGGGCAAGGGAGGGCAGTGTGAGATGCAGGTCTTCTTCCCCTCTAATCTCAGTCTCTCACAGCCCTCCCTACTCAGATGTTCTATTCCTCCCCCTACAGATAAACAGACAGTCAAAAGGCAGTCCTTAACCTCCCCCAGGCACCCACTTACGGCAGAGGAGCAGTCCTCCCTCTCTAGATGTGATGAGTCCTCTCCCCTTGGCTCTCCTGAAACTCCCACTCCCATGCTCTTCAGGCCTTGCTAGGCCCCACCCTGCAGCAGCAGCAGGATGTAAACGCAGTGGGATGTTTCAGTCCTCAAAAGAAAACAAGAAATCCAACTCCTGAACTCCTTTCTCCTTCTTCCGAGCAGCTGTCGTCTTCTCCTATTTGAAGACCAGAAGAAAGTTCCACAGCAGCTGTTACAGCCGTAGGAATACAGTAGCAAGAACCACAGGGACAGCCACAGCAAGCACCAGCTCACAGCAAAAGCTCCCACTCAGGCACCAACAAGCTGCACTTGAGCCCAATCTGGACGAACTCTTCTGAGTTAACCAAGTAAACTAAATTAACAAAATTAGGGACAAAGTAAAAGGCAGCCTCTTAAAGGGAAGCTGCAAAAACAAAGACAAAATTTAAAGGATACTTGCAAACATTAAGCCAAAATGTGATTAACAGGGTTAATAAAACACCCCAGTCCCCGTGGTGCCCACCGGGCACGGAAGGCCTCGACAGTGCTGATGGACACCGCATGCTCCCTCTCCAGGGACACCCGGCCGCGAATGTAGTTGTGGAAGAGGGGCAGACAGTCGGGTCGGATGGCCCCCTCGATCGCCCACTGCCTGGACCTGTTAATGGCCAATTTGGCCAGGCCCAGGAGCAGGTTCATGAGGAGGTCCATTGCACAGCCTGGGCATAGGTGTTAATCACTTGTACATACTGTTCACTATTCTCAATAAACTCCCAAAAATGTCTCCCTGCGTGTGCTCCTTGTTCTGATGAGCAATGTTCTTGTCACTCAGATGTGAAACCTTTCTGCACAAGATAAAGGCAGGTGTCTCAGTCCAGGGCCTCTTCCCTGTGCTCTGTGCAGCCTTCAGACCAAAGTGATGGTCTGGCCTCACACTCCCTGGACACCCTGGATGCCTGCACCTCGGCGGTGCTTGTCATTGCTGCCAGAATGTCGTGGGCAGGCATCACAGAGTTCAGTCACTCTCCCTGTGTGCTCTCAGCAGCTTTGAGGTGGGGTTGGCCCCCCATCTCTTAGGCGTCTGTGACCGGTGACGGTGTGCTCCTGAAAGGCTCAGGTGCTGAGGTCTGACAAAACATCAGGTCCATTTAAAGTTTCACGGCTGTGTCTCCAGGATATGACTCTGATCACAGAGCGCAAGCGAGCTGCCCTCAGCCAGACATTCGCTGAGCCAGACATTCACAGAGGCAATATTAAGATCTACGGAGTGCCCTCACTTTCATGTCATTGTCATCATCCTCCTGGAATCTAGCAGCTATTAGATGCTCCGCTGCATCTTCATGACATGAGCCTGAGCTCTAAGGGTATGTGCGCTGCCATCAGCCACACACGAGACAAATGTTCACAGATGCAAGGCGAGGATGTCAGGACTGTCCTCACTGAATCTTGTCATCATCCTCCACGAATCTTGTGGCTAAGAGGGCCTCCCTAGCTCACCTGCCTCATCTGGCCAGTGTGATGGCCTCATCGCCGGCATCCTCACCATCATCCCATTCGAAGTCTACCTCATCAGAAGAGATGTGCAGCTCCTCCATCTCCTCCTCAGCCAGGTCCTCCCCCCTTTACAGCACCAGGTTGTGTAGCACGCAGCAAGCGACGATATTGTATGGCACCCTTGGTGGACTGTATTGCAGTGCTCAACTGGACCTGACAAGGCACCGGAACCTCATTTTCAATATGCCTACCGTTTGGTCTGCCAAAGTCCAGGTCGCGGCATGAGCCTTGCTCTACCGTCACTTTGTTGCAGCCTGAGGCTGCTGCATGGGCGATCAGCCATGCCCTCTGTGGGTAGCCCTTGTCGCCGAGGAGCCAACCCTGTAGCCTCTCTGGACCCTGGAGAATGTCAAGAATCTGAGACCAGCTAAGGATGTAGGAGTCGTGGATGCTCTCTGGGAATCATGCGCAGACCTGTAGGATCCATTTGTGGTGATCGTACACCAGCTGAACATACAGCGAGTGGAAGCCCTTGTGGTTGACATAGTGACTGCTTGTTGCCGTGGAGACCTAAGTGCCACGTGAGTGCAGTCAATGGCGCCCTGCATCTGTGGAAAAACTGAGATCTGAGCAAATCCCAGCGCTCTTACTTCCTGGCTTTCCTGATCCCGGGTGAAATGCACAAAGTTCTGTGCCTTTGTGAAGATGGCATCTGTGACCTCCTGGATACACTTGTGGGTGGAGGCTTGTGAGATCCTGCACAGGTCACCTGTGGAGCCCTGAAAGGAGCCACTGGCATAAAAATTGAGTGCCACGGCCACTGGCAGTGAATGTCCTCTATGTCTGCGTGGTGCCAAATCCTGCAGCAGGTGGCATATGTGACTGACCAATTCCCTAGACATGCACAGTCATCGGCAACATTAGTTCTCAGTCATCTGCAGGAATGACAGGTGCTGTCTATAGAACCTAGGACTAGGGAGGCACCTACGAGTCATAGCTCACTGTGGATCTTCAGCTGCGTGCGCAGCAGGCTCTGCCGCCCCTTCAACTTGAGGGAGGTGCTCCTCCCTTTGCCAAGCCAGTGCCTCTGCCGCTCTCTTCTTTTTTTCTGCTTCCTGCAAGCTATGAGGCATTCTGCTAAATCACCAGGCTCCATGATCCTGAGTTCTCCTCCTGTAGGATCAGAGAGATGTGTAGGTTAGCATATGTGTCCTAAGAACCTCTCTTGGTTAAGTCTGAAGGCCTTTTCACGCACGCAAGAGAATGCTGGCCACCACTTGGATTGCCAGTGTGTAGTGCACTCATTGGCTGTCTGAAACCCCACCCACCTCCGCCCCACTCCACTTGACCGATTGGCTGCAGCTTTGCCCCTTGGACTGCATGCTGTGCTGTCAGCTCAGGTGCAGGCATTCTCCTAACTCACACTGCAAGGCAGCGCTGTTGGCTTGAACCATGATGGATGCTGGCCCAAACCTGAATAAAGACATTGCAAGCAGCTGTGTGCACCTCCACCAGTGACTGCACCATGGCCACCTCTCACAAGGGAATTTTACAACATGCCCAGTCATCCTATTGTTCTGCTGCCCCATAAACTACAAAATAATTTGCAGCCTGCGTTTGAGGGGTGAAAGGTTCTGGAGCATTTGGTGGCACTTTCGTGCTTTTGCGTTGCTTGAGTGGGCAGAAAAGCTTCAGAGGCCCGACTTTAAGCATGTCAACAGCATGCAGCTGAACAGTCTCGGCTGTGGTAGAGTGCTCACTTTTGACAAGCTTTTCCAAGCACGTGGCTGCTTCCCTCACCCCCACTCCCCTGGCATGTGCTTGTGTTCTTCCTTCCGTCTGCGCTGCCTAGACCCCCCACCCCCGCTGGCCTAACCAGCATTGTAGCCCTTGCCCTGGCACTGCACTGAAAGCCAATCAGGAAAAAGCAACTTGCCTGTGCTCCCCACCCACCCCTCTGCGAATTTTTTTTTTTTTTTTGTAAAAATATACTTTATTCATAAAATATCTTCAATCACATTCCAAACCATTTCAAAAACAACATTACAAGGGTACAATCCAGGTTAAACTTTTACAAAATGTATCACCAGGTGCATCAGTACAAACAGTATTACAATCATTTACAGCCTTTCATTTTGATCTGTACAGCCCGAGGGGCTCTAAACAGTTCCCAGTCTCTCGGTGCGCTGTGGTAGAAAGGTCTTAGACAGCGACCCTTCCCCATTGCGCCTTTGCGGCAGCTGCCCCAAGCTTTAGTGCGTCCCTCAGCACGTAGTCCTGGACTTTGGATTGTGCCAGTCCGCAACAATCGGTCGGGGACAACTCTTTGTGCTGGAAGACCAACAAGTTTCGGGCAGACCAAAGCGCGTCTTTCACCGAGTTGATGATCCTCCAGCTGCAGTCGATGTTTGTCTCGGTGTGTGTCCCTGGGAACAGCCCGTAGAGCACAGAGTCCTGTGTCACAGAACTGCTCGGGATGAACCTCGACAGCAACCACTGCATCTCTCTCCAGACTTTCTTTGCAAAGGCACAATCCACAAGGAGGTGAACAACGGTCTCTTCCCCACCACAGCCACCTCGAGGGCAACGTGCAGAGGGGGTGAGCCTCCTGGCGTGTAGGAAGGATCTGACGGGGAGGGCCTTTCTCACCACCAGCCAAGCTACGTCTTGGTGCTTGTTGGAAAGTTCTGGCGATGAGGCATTCTGCCAAATGACTTTGACAGTCTGCTCGGGGAACCATCCCACAGGGTCCACCCTCTCCTTTTCCCTCAGGGCCTCTAGGACGTTACGTGCTGACCACTGCCTGATGGACTTGTGGTCAAAGGTGTTTTTCTGCATAAATTTTTCCACCAGGGACAGGTGGTACGGCACGGTCCAACTACTTGGAGCGTTCCGCGGCAGCGTGGCCAGACCCATCCTTCGCAACACCGGGGACAGGTAGAACCTCAGCACGTAGTGACACTTGGTGTTTGCGTACTGAGGGTCTACGCACCGCTTGATGCAGCCACACACAAAGGTGGCCATCAGTATGAGGGCGATGTTGGGCACGTTTTTTCCCCCTTTATCTAGAGGCTTGTACATCGCGTCCCTGCGGACACGATCCATTTTCGACCTCCAGACAAAGCGGAAGATGGCTCGAGTGATCGCCATCGCGCAGGAGTCTGGAATGGGCCAGACCTGCGCCACGTACAGCAACAGCGAGAGTACCTCACACCTGATGACCAGGTTCTTTCCCGCAATGGAGAGGGGGCGTCGCTCCCACATGCCCAGTTTCCTTTTCACCATAGCCACTCGCTCCTTCCAGTTTCTAACGCATGCCCCGGTCCCTCCGAACCATATCCCCAGCACCTTCAGGCCGTCAGCCCTGACAGTGAAGGGGACAAAGGATCGGTCAGCCCAGTTCCCAAAGAACATGGCCTCGCTCTTCCCACGATTTACCTTGGCTCCCGAGGCCAGTTCGAACTGGTCGCAGATGTGCATCAGTCTGCGCACCGACAGCGGATCCGAGCAGAAGACGGCGACGTCGTCCATGTACAGGGAGGCTTTTACCTGAGTGCCTCCACTGCCTGGGATCGTCACTCCTCTTATGCCCGGATCCTTCCTGATGGACTCGGCAAAGGGTTCTATGCAACACACGAAAAGGACAGGCGAGAGAGGACAGCCCTGCCTGACTCCAGATTTAATCGGAAAGCTATCTGTTTCCCACCCATTGATTGAGACTGCGCTACTGATGTTAGTGTAGAGCAGTTGGATCCAATTTCGAATTCCCTCCCCAAACCCCATTTTGGAGAGCACATCCCCCATGTAGGTGTGCGATATTCTGTCAAAGGCCTTCTCCTGATCCAAGCTGATGAGGCAGGTATCCACACCCCTGTCCTGTACATAGGCAATCGTATCCCTGAGCAGCGCCAGGCTGTCAGAGGTCTTCCTGCCTGGCACAGAGCAGGTCTGGTCAGGGTGAATCACCAATTCCAGAGCGGATTTGACCCGATTGGCGATGACCTTGGACAGAATCTTATAGTCCACATTCAACAGTGAAATGGGTCGCCAATTTCTAATTTCCTCCCTTTCCCCCTTGTGCTTGTAGATGAGGGTGATGATGCCTTTCCTCATGGATTCTGACATACTACCGGCCAGGAGCGTACTCTCGTACACTCCTAGCAGGTCTGGGCCGATCAAGTCCCACAGAGCCGAATACAACTCCGCCGGCAAGCCGTCACTTCCGGGAGTTTTACTCTTCTCGAAGGACTCAAGGGCCTTAGTCAGTTCATCAGGAGTTAGCGGTTTGTCCAGGCTCTCCCGCGTACTGTGGTCTAAGACCTCCGTGATAGAGGACAGGAAGGACTGGGAGGCCGTGCTGTCCGTGGGCTTCACGTCATACAATCCGGCATAAAAGGATTTGCTGATCCTCAGAATGTCGGACCGTGATGACTTTACTGAGCCGTCTTCTTCCTTCAGGCTGCTGATCACAGAGCGCTCTCTGTGTACCTTTTGGAAGAAGAAACGTGAGCACGTCTCATCCTGCTCCACGGAGCGGACTCTGGAACGGAAGATGATCTTGGAGGCTTCCGAGGCAAAGTGCGAGGCTTGCTGGCCCTTCACCTCTTGGAGCTCCTCCTTGACGTCGACCCCCATCGACTGCAGCCGGAGCAGATTCTGCATCTTTTTCTGGAGTCGGGACATTTCCCTCTGTTCCTTTCTAGCTTTCTGGGTGCCTTTGAGGATGAAAAACCTCTTGATGCTTCCCTTGATCGCTTCCCACCAGTGTGTCAGGGACTCAAAGAGGGGTTTCACGGTTCTCCAACCTTTGTAATCCCTCTTGAGCTCCTCAATGTTCTCTGGGGTCAGCAGTTGCACATTTAGCTTCCATGCCCCCCTGCCCACCCTCAGGTCCTTCTCCAAGTGGCAGTCCGCCAGTAGGAGGCAGTGGTCAGAGAAGAACACCGGCTTGACCTCGGTGGATCTGACTGTGAATGCACGGGACACAAACAGGAAGTCTATCCTGGAACGAATGGACCCGTCTGGCCGCGACCAGGTGTATCTACGCTGCGCTCCGTCTGCAGGGTTGCTGAAGACGTCGTGCAGCTTGGCATCCTTAACTGTTTCCATCAGGGATCTGGACGTAGCGTCCAATCTGCTGCCGGCTCTGCCGGATCGTCCAGCCGCATCGATGATGCAGTTGAAGTCACCGCCCAGAATGACCGGCCTGGAGGTCGCCAGCAGCAGTGGGAGCTGCTGAAAAACCTCCAGCCGCTCAGCCCCTTGTGCCGGGCCATACACGTTAATTAACCGGAGTGGAGCGGTCTTGTACATTACGTCTGCTACGAGGAGTCGCCCGCCCACCACCTCCTTAACCTCGGAGACGGTGAAGTTGCCTCCCCGCAGCAGAATACCCAGGCCGGAGGAACGAGAGTCGTTTCCGCCCGACCAGATCGATGGCCCATGGGACCACCATCGTGACCATTGCCTGTAGGAGCTGAGGTGCGGTATCGCACACTCCTGCAGAAACAACAGGTCAGCTTTGACCTTGGCTAGGTAGTCCAAGGTCGCAACACATCGCGTAGTAGATTTAATGCTACGCACATTTATGGATACAATCTTTAAACCCATTTTAAAGCATTTATTCTCCTACCAAACCCACTGTCTCTGAGAGTCCCAGACCTTTAGTCTGCTCCTTCATACCCGTAGTGAGCTCAAATTCCTTCACTTTGGATGGGCTGAGGTAGATCTCCTTGGCCGTGTTCTGCTCCGGTGGCATCTGGAGGTTCACGTAGAGAGCGGGTTTTGAGATGACCTTTGCTGGAGAAGCTTCTCCAAAACTCACCCCCTCTGGGGTGTTGCTGTTCCCGGCTTCCTGGAGCTGGGGTGCGATGATTGCCTCACTGCTCCCAGATTCCAGGGGCTGTGGTGCACTGGCCTCCTCAGGTTGCAGGCAAAGTTGGGGTGCGCTGGTCTCCTTGTTGTCTCCAATTTTCTGGAGCTCGGGTGTCTCGTCCTCCAACGCCCTGGAGCTTTGCCGCCTCTTCTGTCGGTGCCGCCCTGGCACTTCATCATCCGAAGAGCTGCTGCCCTTGTCATCCATGTCGGATGGGAGACGCCTCTTGCCGCTTCTCTGGGAAATGCCTTTGCTTCTTCTTCGCTCCTTCTTACTTTTCTTGTTCTTCACCGTCCGCCACTCCCCCTGCTGCTTTTCCACTGCTGCCTCCTCCTCCATTGATTCGCTGTCCTGAGGACTGGGAGGTACAGGGGGTAGTGCTGCTGATTGGCTCTCTGTTGCCTCAATCTCTTTCTCCACCTTGTCTCTCTCTGTGTCCTCCTTTGTCCCGTTGAGCTCCCTGGGGGCCTTGGTGGCTGGAGTGACACGAAACATTTCTTCTGCTTCCCCCTGGTCGGCTTTGGCTGCCTGTGCATAAGTACGGCAGCGTTTGGGGCAGGTCCTGTAGAGGTGACCTGCCTCGCCACACAGGTTGCAGCACTTGGCCTGTTTGCAGTCTTTTGTCTGGTGCCCTTCCTGTTTGCAGATCTTGCAGAGGGAGGCGCTGCAGTTGGCCACCACATGACCAGCCTTGCCGCATGAGCGACAATGCTTGGGTTGCCCAGCGTAGACCAGGTAGCCACGGTTTCCCCCGATAGCGAAACTGGAAGGAGGGTGGAAAATGGCTCCCTTACCATCGGTCTTTAGCGTGACCTTAAACAGGCGTTTGCCTGTCCAGATCCCCAAGTCGTCTCGAATCTCGGTGCCGCTCCCCACCTTATCGAAGTACCTGGTGAGGAAGGTGACCACGTCGGCGACAGGGACGAAGGGGTTGTACACATGCACCATCACCACACGTTCCCGTTGCAACGGCAGAGAAAAGTGCGGCTCCGCCGTCAGGATCTTCATCTCCGGCAGGTCTCTCTTCTCCTCGAACACCCTCAGGAGCTGGACGCAGTCTGCCACCCGCTTGAACGTCACGTCAAAATAACCACCTTTGCGGGAGTCATGCAGGGTGAAGATCTCCGGAGCTTCGAAGCCGCACGCCTTCAACAGGATCCTCCTGGTGAAGAAGCCCCGATCCATAGGTGATCCTCCTTCGCTGTGGTTCACCGTGACTCGGACGGTGATAGGTAACCCACGGTATGGATTTCGATTGCGATTGGTTATAGCCCTTCCATCCCGACCTTGCCTTGGCAGGACCATGGTGTCGCCCCTGCAACACTTGATCTTAGCCAAAAGGCCGAGAAGCGATCCCTCTGCGAATGCATGGCGCCTCTTCCTTAATGTCCTGCGGGTGATGCTCACGAGCACTGTGCAAGGTTGTGTGCATTCACCCCCAAGCTCCCCTCAAAGTTCAGGTTGCCGGGCACATGCCTTTTAAAGGCAGTCCTGAAGCACGCCATTCTGAAGTCACGCCGACGTGAGTGGTAAATTTGATGTTGCAGGGCAATTCTGGTGAGCAGGTTTTATAATGAGATGCTAAAGTATTGAAATGAGGTTCCTGACTTGCGGCAGTAGGAAATGCAGTCCACCATTGACATGCGGAACGGACGATCGCAAATGATTTCACGGCGGCGTGACACAGATTTTTGGCCTTCTCACCTTACTGTCTCCCGCACCTTGCCCACCATGATGTTTGCACCGATGGGACTGGATTATTCCACCTTAAATGTTTAATCTTTTCCTATTGCTTTTATGTATTCAGTCTGGACATCTGTTGAGATAGCAGTTCTGAAGTGTATTTGTTTTATTGTGTGTGCACTGGCTCATGGTAGTTTTTCCAGTATCCTGTGCCAGTTTTTTCATTTGCCAATAATTTTCTTCAATTTTCAAGCCATCCAGTATTAATATTCTCTTCCTCCCCCTCCTCTTTTTCTTGAAATATTCCCTCCATAATATCTCTTACAAGTTAATTTCCTCTTAAGATGTGTCCTAACCAGACTCTCTGTTCCTAATTAGTTTCAACAAATTTCTTTGTTTGTTCACTCTCCACAGCACTTCATCATTTGTTATTTTTTCTGTCCAACCGACCCTTTCCATTCTCATCCAAACTCACAATTCAAAGCTATTTAGCAAGTTGGTTTCCCCTTTCCATTGGTGGTTGATTGCAACTCTGTTGTATACTCAGGAGTTTTATGGGCCCATGGTTGCAATGCAACTGCCTCATCATTTTACAAATGTTTGATATTGTTTATGCGGCTTTGAAGAGTCTGTTTACTCAGGGAGATTTATGGGCTATTTAATAGCTTTGAACTCATAATAGGACTTGTGAAGTAGATGATGGATGAGAGTAGTGATGGGGTAGGGCCTAGGGGGATTTAAAGTGCTGAGATGGTTCAACTGTATATAGGTGAGCCGTTGATTGCCTTGGAAGCACCAGGCCGAGGCTTTTTGGGAATAGTGGGGTGCCTTTTAACCTGCCCGCTCTGGACTCAGCATCGCCTCATCATGCATTTGTAGCTGAGAGCCCAGAAATACATTAATCTGTTGCAATAGCTGAGCCCCAGAGAAACATTGTTTGATTGACAGCTCTGGCTCTCTGATCTCTATTGTCAATTTCACAATATTCATTTACACAAGGTTAAGAGGTTTTGAGTGCTTCCAGTTTCTACTATTGATACCTTAAATATGAATGATTGACCCTTTTATTGCTCTGTAGCAAAAGGACCTCTTCTTAACATAGTGGAAAGTAATGAATGAATGACTTTTTAAAAGCTTTTTTTTACACATCCTACTGTCACTATCGGGTTCATTGGTTCTACACAGTGTATAGGGGGTCAATGGGCATGGAAGTGCCATAGCTTGACATGGGGACATGAAGGGCCATGATAGGGGAGGATGGGTGGGGAGCATAGCCTGGCATAGGAGAATGAGTTGGCATGGATGGGGCATGGAGAGTGTGTGCAGGGTGAGGGCTAGAGGGCCTTTTTTCATTATAACTGGGATGACATCCCAAGGCACTGAGGTGGGCTTTTAAACAGTCCCTTCTGCACCCAGCAGCCCCTGTGGCTCCGTCTTTCCCGGGTCGACTGGCCTGACTCCAGCCCACACACCCCCACCTCCCTCAACAATAAAAATCTCATTCTCATGACCACTTTCTCTGAAGATGGGTGCGCAAAGCCAGGAAATGTCCTAACTCCTGCTACCCACCTCAGTGATGAAAATCCGGGCCAGTATCTCCTTCTTTGGTTCTTCACGCCTTGATGAAACACCTTGGAGAATTTTTTTGTTGCTACCCTCACAACTGCCCCCCATCGCCCCCACCCCCCCAAAACACTCACTGTCATGCCTGAAAAATGGCAAGTCACCAAAAGGTTGCTGTATCCATACCTCAGCACAAAGGTACTAGGAGCATTTGAGAAAATGTGGCATTTTCCCCACATAATGGTGTTTGAAAAGGTGTATCCACAGGTAACAATGGGCATGCTTGGAGACTACCTGGAATGGGGTGTTATTTTAAAGGGAAAGGTTGGACAAGTTGTGCCTGTACCCATTGGAGTTTGGAAGAATGAGAGGTGATCTTATTGAAACATGCAAGATCCTGAGGGGACTTGACAGAGTGGATGCTGAAAGGGTGTTTACCCTTGTGGGAGACTAGAATGAGGAGACATAGATTAAAGACAGAGATGAGAAGAATTTTTTTCTCTGAGGGCCGTGAGTCTTTGGAATCCTCTTCCCCAGAGAGCAACGGAGGCAGGGTCATTGAATATTTTAAAGGCAGAGGTAGATAGATTCTTGACTAACAAGAGTCAAAGATTATCAGGGATAGGCGGAATGTGGAGTTGGGGCCACAATCAGCACAGCATTGATCTTATTGAATGGCGGAGCAGGCTCAAAGGACTGAATGCCCTTCTCCTGCTCTTAATTCATACGTTTGTATGTGTGCACTAAAGTCACATGAGCTGGCAAAAAAAATTCTGTTGTGGGAAATCCTGCCCATTGAATGTCATTTTTTTCTGGTACTCTGACCTTCAGAAGTGGGAGGGAGAAAATACTTCTTAAAAGCAACCAGAATTTGGAAAAGTAAACCTAATGCTAATTTTACATGAAATTCTCAGATTGCGATACTGCTGTGATATGGAATCCAACATCCTACAAGAAAATTTGGTATTCAAATTATTAATGGACAATAGAGAAGCTGCAATGTTGAAAATTAGCTGTTGTTTACTGTTACATTTTAAAATAAATACATAGACAGTATGCAAGAGTACCTTATGTATGTTAAAGTTTGCTATCATTAAAACCTGATTAATTTTTGTCAAAAATATAAGACCTTTCATGTATAAATGAAGCTTTATGAATGTGTCAATTACATTTCATTAGGATTACATAAGAATCCATTCGAAATTAATTTCCGGCCTTTTCTGACTACTCATAAAATCATTCAGAGCTAATCATATATGTTTATGCAGGATTTCCTTTACCTCCCCAGAGCCTGTGTTTTTTCAGACTTTGAAATGCAGATTCAATCTTTCATTTTACTTTATCTTAATAACTATTCAATCAAACATAAAAATGTATAGTGTTAAAAGGTAAAGAGATTAACAACCATCTTACATAGTATACAAAATTTCAAAGTGTTTTGTATCTTATTACCATTTTCTGTGATTATATTCACAAATCATAACCAATCACTGAATTGAGATTAAAAGGATTTATGATAAAGGCCCTGTTCACCTGCTGGTACAGAAAAATGGCAAATGTTTCCACGTTTAGCATTTGCATGTCAGATTTTAGTGTAGGTCATTTGAAATGGATTTCACTTCAAATTTTTCCAATACTTCACCTCCTACTATTCTTAGCATCTTTACAAAAAAAAAATACTGTGGATGCTAGAAATCTGAAATAAAAACAGAAAGGTCTGGCAGCATCTGTGGAGAAAGAATCAGAGTTAATGATTTAGGCTGATGAAATATTAACCTTATGAAATGGTACCTGTGAATATAGCTCTTAAAACAACATTATTGAGAGGGAAAATGCCTATATCTGCTCTAATGCTCTTAGTACCTTTGAGCTGAGGTATGTTTTTATGAACGCTGGAAACTCATGGTTACTTGTCACTCTTCAGGTATGACAGAGAGTGTGGGGGATGGGGGGCCGAGGTTGTCAAAGTAGCAACAAAATAAAACCCCCAAGGCATTTCATTAAGGCTTGAAGAAAAGAACAGACTTCAAATGTTAACTTGGTTTCTCTCTCCACAGATGCTGCCTGATTTGCTGAGTATTTCCAGCATTTTTTATCTTCCTTATGCTTAGCAGCTTTTTGTATTTCTCCACTCAAACTTTGTGGTCTCAGAATGCAATTTCAAAATCACAGTGGAACTATTACATGGATTAGGATGCAAAAGTTCATTTCTCTCAACAATTATTATGAAGAAAAATGAGTATAAGTTCTCTAAAGTGTGGTTGTCTTGTTCAGATTCAAGACCTTTAGTCCAATTACTATGTGCTAAAACAATTTTTTAATGTACAGTTCCATGTTCAAATTATCCCTCATAATTTGACCCAAAATGTTAAACTGAGAGTTTTCCTTAAAATGTATCATAAGAAAAACAAAACAATATGCTTTTTCAATATGCAAGTCTTTTCCAATTTTTTTAAATGATTTTTCTGAAAGAAGTTCGGGTAGCAAAAGCTTCTACAAGTATATAAAAGGAAAGGGAGTAACTGAAGAGAATGTTGGTCCGTTGGAGGATGAGACTGGGGAGTTAATAGTGGGGAATGCAGAAATGGCAGAGACGCTTAATCAATATTTTGCTACAGTTTTCACGATGGAGGACACTAGTACCACCCCAATAGTAACAGGTAGTGCAGAGGGTATAGAGAAGGAGGAAATTAGAACAATCACCATCACTAGAGAAAAAGTACTGAGCAAACTATTGGGATTAAAGGGTGACAAGTCCCCAGGACCTGATGGTCTTAAAGGAAGTGGCAGCGGAGATAGTGGATGCATTGGCTATAATATTCCAAAATTCCCTGGATTCTGGAAAGGTTCTAGTGGATTGGAAAAATGCTAATATAATGCCCTTATTCAAAAAGGGGGGAAGGCAGAAAGCAGGAAACAATAGATTAGTTCGTTTAACATCTGTCGTTGGGAAATTGTTGGAATCCATTATTAAGGAAATGATAATGGGGCATTTGGAAAGTCAAAATGCAATCATTAGAGTCAGCATGGTTTTATAAAGAGTGAATCGTGTTTGTCTAATTTGCTAGAGTTCTTTGAAGATGTGACAAGCAAAGTGGATAATGGGGATCCTGTAGATGTAGTACATCTGGGCTTCCAGAAGACCTTTGATAAGGTGCCACACAAAAGATTAATACACAAGATAAGATCACACGGAGTTAGGGGTAATATATTAGCTTGGATAGAGGATTGGCTAACCAACAAAAAGCAGAGAGTTGGGATAAATGGGTCTTTTTCTGGATGGCAAGCTGTAACCAATGGGGTGCCACAGGGTTCGGTCCTTGGGCCCCAACTATTTCCAATCTATATTAATGACTTGGATTCAGGGATAGAAGATACTATAGCTAAATTTGCAGATGATACCAATATAGGTGGGAAAGCAAGTTGCAATGAAGAAATAAGAAATTTACAAATGGATATGGACAGGTTAAGTGAATGGGCCAAAATTTGGCAGATGGAATTTAATGTAGATAAGTGTGAGGTTATCCATTTTGGTCAGAAGAATAAAAAGGCAACTTATTATTTAAATGGAGAGAAACTTCAGAATGCTTCAGTGCAGAGGGATCTGGGTGTCCTTGTGCATGAATCGCTGAAAGCTAGTATGCAGGTACAGCAAGTAATAAGGAAGGCAAATGGAATTTTGGCATTTATTGCTAAAGGAATAGAGTATAAAAATAGGGAAGGGTTGTTGCAACTGTACAAGGCGTTGGTGAGACTGCACCTGGAGTACTGTGCCAGTTTTGGTCCCCTTACTTGAGGAAGGATGTAGTTGCATTGGAGTCGGTTCAGAGGAGGTTCACTAGATTGATTCCAGAGATGTGGGGCTTCTCTTATGAGGAGAGATTTAGCAGTTTAGGGCTATACTCGCTAGAGTTTAGAAGGATGAGAGGAGATCTAATTGAGGTATATAAGATGCTAAAGGGGATAGACAAAGTAGACGTGGAGCGGATGTTCCCCCTTGTGGGACATTCTAGAACGAGAGGCCATAATTTTAGACTAAGGGGTGGTAAATTTAAATCAGAGATGAGGAGGAATTACTTTTCTCAAAGGAATTCTGTGGAATTCACTGCCTCAGAGTGCAGTAGATGCCGGGACGCTGAATACATTTAAGGAGGAGATAGACAGATTTTTAATTAGTAACAGGTTGAAAGGTTATGGGGAGAAGGCGGGAAATTGGAGTTGAGGCCGAAATGAGATCAGCCATGATTGTATTGAATGGCGGGGCAGGCTCGAGCGGCTGAATTGCCTACTCCTGCTCCTAGTTCTTATGTTCTTATGTTAAGTTCAGCAAAATATACATTCATTTGCCATTATTCTTCAGAATGCCATCAGTACAATATTTAACCATTGAAAACTGCGTTGGTATTTTATGGCTAGAATTTTACGCCGCAGTATTTTTCCTCCCGGTGGATGCGGCGAGCCATTTAAACCTCCATTCAGTTCACCAGGACCGTAAAATCCCGCCAGGCCAGAGGGCCTGTAAAATCGTGGCCTATAAGAAGAGGGATTTATTTGCTTGAACGGATGGGCTGGGCATTCTTATATACAATAGGTCAGTGAGTTTTTGAAGGAAATCTTTACTCAGCATCGAGAAATCACAATAGGTACTCCTGTGCTGAAGTACATTAGCTACATTAGTATAAGTATGCAATAGATATATTTGGCGGTTCCTTTGCGGAATCAAAGGAGAGTATTTTCTTAACACCAATATTACTCTTTGAAGAAAATTACAGTGCATGTCACCTAAGGATGGAAATTTCTGTGGGCACTACTTTAACAAGTAGTTGGACTAAAAATTTGGACCTTGACGGGGAATTTTGTACCCGTACCTGTCACACATCCACAGGAAGCTTGTGCATTCCGACAGCATGAACTTCAGGTTGCTTGCCTCTCTGGCAGCCAATTCTCCTGATGTCCTGACTAACATTCATCCCTCTACCAAAAGAGATTAATTAGTTATTTGCAGATTTTTGCAGTTTGTAGGACCTTGCTGTGAGCAAGCCGATTTCAACCTTTGCCAACAAAAAAAACAAGCCTTTTCCTGAGAAGATGGTAATGGGCCTACTTTCTAGCAGTTTGCTTGAACTCAGTGTCTTGCAAGGTCAATTCAGAGGACAATTAAGAGTCAACCACACTGGTGCAATGCTGGGCTCACATATGGGCGAGAGTAGGTAAGAATAGCAGAGATTCCTCCCTAAGGAACATTAATGAACCAGTTAGTGTTTGTTATGGCAACCTGACAGCTTCATGGTCACCAATGCCAGCTTTTTATTTCCAGTTTCTCTGGACTGAATTCAAGTATTCAAGGTGTCATATTGAATACCTCCCGTAATGGAAAGGCAGATTATGAATCCCCTATGTAGAGAATTGCACGAGTAACCCTATGCTTTGCACAGAACATATTGTGTTGGACATGTGCTATCTCAGTCCCAAAGATCATAGAGTCAGTGTAAGGATATCTTCTTGAGAGAGAGGGGCAGAGAAGCACTCCCCTCAGTGTACAGATATCTATTCTGGGAGCGGGAATGAGTGACACCAGTCAATTGAAAGATACCTCCCTGAGAGAGACGGACTGAGTAGGGGCTAGGATCTTTCCACAGTAAGTGGTAGCAGTCGGGATTGCTGCTTGGGGTGTTGGGGGCAAGGAGAAGCAGAGTGTAATGCATTCCAGTCTGTTCTTGAGTTCTCCTAGTGATTATTTGTACACTGATGCTGACAATGAATTGGGCTAGGTTATTAGCCAAACTTCTTGGCTAAGTATGATGACCAAAGAAGGAATTAAAAGCAAATATTAAATCAATTAATGAAATGACAAATGTTTTCTCATAAGCTAGCTGTTACATATACACCCACTTGAGTTACACTGTTGTATATTTGTATTTTTATGAAGGAGGAGACACTGCATGTTTTAAATATTTTTCAACCTTTAGCACAAGCTAAATTTTCAGGAGTTAAATGATGATATTTAGTTTGCAAACTAGCTAAATGCAACGTTGACTGAAATCAAAGCAGAGTTTTCAAATTGCTGACTGTTTATATTTCTAGTGGGTAAAAATGTGTTGGCACTTACAGCATTTTGTTCTTGACTACTAATCACCATGGTGATGAAAGGCTGTATGCCTGAAAAATGAAGATCCTCGTGATAGGGAAACAAGCAAATTAGCATCTTGAGAAATGGAGTCGCTGAACTAAATTTGAAAGCATAATTTAAAAATTTAATAACTTTCTGATCTCTAGTCTCACTTCTATTTTTGCTGCAAGAGGTGATGTTAACATGTTTTCAGGACTGAAATGCTTGTAACAAAGCTCTGTTTTTTAATTTGCACTCAAATGTTACTGAATAATTGCATTTTTTTGTACTGCTATCATCTTACAGAAATATAAGTGAAGAAAGTACAAAGAAAATCTATTCAGCAGATGTTTACTGCATTGGTTGTGCTCTTCTGCATATACATTTCTGTGAAAATGTTGTTGAGTAAAGCACAATGTGTCCTTAGAGATTGTGATAACAGGAATTGAGGTTTGAGAGGTACGGGCATAGAAAAGAACAGCAGACAGTAATTGTCTGTATCATTAATCTGTTAGCATCAACAGTCCCTATCAATTATAGTCTTTCGCACCCCTCAACCATAAGATACGTAATGCAGCCTTGCTGATCTGATACTGCGAGTTGCTTTTAACACTAGTTGCAAACAGGTAATTCTGAGCGCAGGTGATGTTGGCAACTATAATAAGATTGCAAACCCTCATGCAGCGGTTTCTATAAAACCTAAAGTTAAAAATAGCCTAAACTGTCACTTTGCATCATTTACTTCTTTTCACTGACTAAAAAAAGACTGTTTTATTGTCCCTTTTCAATCTTCAAAAATCTCACTGAGATTTGGAGCAAAGTTCTTTGTAAATGTTTATGGAACTCTTACTTCTCCCCAGTAAGTGTGAACTATCTGTGTGTCATCACTGTGGTTTTCTTCTATCATTTTCAAGATCCACCCAGCACTGCATAGTTTGCCACACAGCTTTCAGAGATATGAAGGAACAGTCAACCAGCAAGCCAAACTTTGTGGCTTAATTGCCTGAAAGATCTTTCCTCAATATACAGCTACACATGTTCTTACTATTTTCCCTCATTTAAAAAAATCTCCTTTTCCTGGGGCAGATAGAGACTCCATCTCAAACAAAGGCCTGCTGAACCTGCCAATGTATCCAAGCCCCAGTCTAATTCACAGCCATTCTGTCCCAGCAGACTTATAGCAGGACAAATCCAAATTAATTATGGATTTTCAGGCCCAGGATATCGAATGAAGGTAATGGATATATATATATTGTTTAAGAAATATAACAAGGACTAAACACAGCTTTGTAATAGGGTACATAGCAAAAATTGTAGGTACATCTGTATTAAAGATATTTAGCAAAGGCTAGGGCGAAACTAATTAGCTTACTTTGAAAACACTTTATAAACCTTTATAAAATCTTTACGCTGTTTTATTTCTGTCATTTTATTCTTTAGTTCATGCAGTCCCTGGTCAGCATTATAAGAATAAGATGTCCAAAAAAATTGCAGTAGTAACGTGAAACTGAAAAATAATTGATTATATTTACCTGCAGTGGATTCCTGACCATCTTTGCATCTCACCTCACACACTCTTAAGATGTTCTCTTCCTTAGGTTTTTTAAAATTAAACTAAATCCCCCCCCCCCCACCCCCCCACCGTTTTCTGACTGACAGAAGCTGGTGAGAAAGGTTGTTGAGTCTTTCAATGATTGCACTGCTTCAGGTGTTAGTTGATGATGTTAAGTGTTGAAGTGTGAATAAGTGAGCTGAAACCATTACACTTTTTTTTGGCAGGGTTGACAATTATTGATCCCTGTTGTGGAATCTTGGTCCTGTGATGAATAGGCACAAAATTGTCTTTTCCTTGTGTCAAACCTGTGCGAATTGAAATATGAAGCAAGTGTTGATAGATGTTCATGCTGGTGAACTACAATGTCTTCTGTAGTATGTTTTTTCAATATGCAACTCTGACTGATAATAGGGCTCCTAAGCTTCCCTGGCTGTACAGATATATCCAAAATTTGAAGATGAATCTTTCAGGCACTGCAGCAAGCAACCTGAGAGAAAATGGAGCTTTATGCCCGTGGTTCGCACCTGCTTCTTTCCTTCACCACTATCCTGAGCTGTGCTCTCACAGGCCTCTGCCAGTGACAGAGTGGGCAGCAATCCTGACTTTGTTCAGTTTAGATATCTGGGGAAAGGTGAACACAAACCTGCTCTGGATCAGCGATCTGTGGGTGCAGATTTGGAAATGTTTAATTGCCCAAATTGCTGCCAGTTGCATATTGGGAAGAGATACTGCTCAGTTGTGTTTAGGCCAGTGGTTTAGGTGATCTTCAGAGAGTCACCTTAGAATAGAGCCAAGGGTTCATAAGGCTCAGGTTCCCGAGGGACAAATCATTACAGATCACAGCTAGATCCCAGGGAACCTCCTAAACTGTCATGTTTATTTGAAAAAAAATGTAGAAAAATAGAAAATTTACAGCACAAAAGGAGTACCTGTACCAGCCAAGAAGGAGTTATTCGCCCTAATCTCAATTTCCAGTTCTTGGTTTGTAGCCCTGTAAGTTCAAGTGCACATTCAAGTGTTTTTTAAATGCAATGAGGGTCTTGGCCTCTACCACCCTTTCAGACAATGAGTTCCAGACTCCCACCACTCTCAGGGTGAAAGAATATCTCCTTAACTCCCCACCAATCCTCTCCCAACTACTTTAAATTTATGCTTTCTGGTTATTGACCTCTCTGTCAAGGGAAATAGGTCCTTCCTATCCAATCTATCTAGGCCCCTCATAATTTTATATGGCTCAATTAAACTTCCCCTCAGCCTCCTCAGTTCCAATTTTTTCTCATGGCTAAAATTCTCCATTCCTGGCAACATCCTTATAAATCTTCTCTGTACCACATTGTGATCACATCCTGTCATGTGGTCAACAGAACTGTCTGCAGTATTCTAGTTAATTGACCCCAGTGACTCTTATAAATTATCCCCAGTATCTCCTAGAAATTATCCTGAGATACCCAATAATTATCCCTAGTAACCCCCATACATTATTCCCAGTAACTCTTATAAACTATACCCAGGAACTCCTATGAATTATCCCCAGAAATTCTATAAATTATTCCCAATAAATCCTGTAGATTATCGCAGTAACGGTTTTGTACAGTTCTAGTGTAATCTCCCTGCTCTTATATTCTATACCGTGGCTAATAAAGGAACATATTCCATATGCCTTCTTAAGCAGCTTATCTATCTGTCTTGCTATCTTCAGGGGTCCATAGATGTGCTCCAAGGTCCCTCTGTTCCTCTGTACTTCACAATATTGTATATTTCTTGCCTTGTTTGCTCTCCTCAAATGCTTTAACTCATGCTTCCTGGTTTGAATTCTATTTGCCACTCTTCTGCGCATCTAGTGCTTCTGTTAGTTTAAGCCTCCCCAGCATTTTGAAAAAACCTCCCTGCCACAATATTGGTCCCAGCCTCGCTCAGGTGAAAACATGCCGGCTTTTACAGGACCATTTCCCCTTGTAATGGGGAGAGTGATAGTTCATTTGGGGGGGTGCAACAGAGGAAATTCCATGGCACCAATGGTTGCCCCGGTTTTAAGGGAGCAGAGGGGGAATCAGGAAGGAGTTTGTGAAGTAGGAGATTCTATAATTATGGAGCAGACAGATGTTTCTGCGGCTGCAGTCATGAATTCAAGATGGCATGTTGCCTTCCATGTGCCAGGGTCAAGGATGTTACTGAATGGCTGTCAAATGCTCTGAGAGTGGAGGGTGAACAGCTCAAGTTTGTGATCCATGTCTGTACCAATGACTTAGTTGTAAAAGGGATGGGATTCGCTAGGCATATTTTAGGGAGCTAGGAAGGAAACTGTTGTGATATGATGTATATTTACCTTTAATGGAACATATCTTAAACTGCTATCAACCACTACTACTGAGACAGGATGAGAGGTAATGGTTCTATGACGTTGTACTCTATATACAGCAGCAGATGTAGAAGTCAGACAGATATACCTGGTTTCCTAGTTAACACTGTTAACACTGCATTTTTCAGAGCTGAAGAAGATTCAAAACATTAACTCTGTTCCTCTCTCCACAGATGCTGCCAGACCTGCTGAGTTTTTCCAGTGTTTTCTGTTCTTATTTCAGATTTCCAGCATATGGAGTACTTGCTTTTAATCCTTTGTGTTGGCTTGGCTGGAATGTTTATACGATGGAGGGCATGTCACATTCCAGAGGGTTTGATGTGTTAACCTTTGTTCATGTTTAAACTGCTCAGAAGCTTCCAGAACTACTATATGTGGTCAGCTGTGGCCATTTTATTAGTCCAGCTCCTTTTTAAGTTTGCTGGCCGGGTCTGGGGACTTTCTTGGTATCCCTCTTCTAAAATTGTAAAGAAGGTTTCAGATAGCCCAACCTCCTACTCATGCAGCAGGGGGTACTGGTTCCCTTCTTTATAAATTTGCTGGCCGGGTCTGGGGACTTTCTGTGCCTCTATTTATCCCGAAGGGGAAGTATTTCGCTAGCCCCTCTGGCTGCATCTCCTCCACACTTTGTCACTTCCATCCCAGCCTTTGTGCTTCCCCTGGCTCCTCAATTCCATACTGCCCACCTGTTTTGGATGCCTGGAAGTTAACTGCAACACTTGCCCTGCCTTTTGGGTGGTGGCAAGCGTGGACTTGCTCATGGGGTCATGATTTCCCCAGTGTAGTTACTGTAGGGGTGGGCTGGATCCTTTTCAGTCCCATGTCCTCTGGAACACACTGGCTCACATGGAATTGACTAGCTTCTACTGTTCTGCCATGTGGCTCTTTGGCTGTGTGAGGCAGCACCCTCACTGTCAGTTTTGCTGCCTGGGAATGGCCCTGTTCCCTGTTTAATTCAGCAAAGAAGGTTTTGGCCAATTTGGTTTCTGGCTCACTCCCTTTATCTTTTTTGAAATCCATTTTTCCAAACCCTTTGAATGCTACTGACCTAATCTCAACCCTTTTAAATCCAGGTGGCTTTCCCTGAGCCACCTTATTGCTGATGGATTCTTTTTGCCCCCTGCAGGGTCTCTGAACTTTCTTCAGCTTCCTGCTGCACAGCGGAGCTTTGCTGAAATTGTTTGCTTTGCCCAGCCTCCCTGGACAGTCCTGGCTTCTCGGGCACAGCGTTTGGGATCTTGCCAAGTCAGTTCCCTGTAATCTAGCAAATTCCCTCTGTCTCCTTTCCATCTCCTTTTGGAATTCCCACTCTGCTTCTTGAGCTTTTAATTTCATCTCCAAATTTAAACTTAATTTTAATTTCTAGTGAGCCCATTCTCTCTCTTGTTCTCTTTTCGGGAATTCTTTCTCTAGTCTCCTCTTTCCCAGCTCTATCAGCCGTTTTGGGGCTTGAGTAGCTATCTTAAATACAGGCCTCCAATCATTGTTTGGTTCTGATTCTTTTAACTGTTCTGGATAAGAACTGAGGTCTAAATTTTCCAAAAGTATCTGGAGTATCTCGGGCTTTTTGGTTTCAAGAGGAAATTTTACCTGTATTTTCCAGGCCACAAATCTTAATTGTCTCTGACTAGTGAGGCTAAGATTTCACTAGATAGTACTTACTTTACCATACCCATCGTTGTGGTATAATTTAGCTTGTTGCTCTAATGTGAGATTAAAAGAATTTGCTGTGATACGTGTAATTGTTTTACAGATAATTTAAGCCACTGAATTTTCCCTCTTTGGCATCCAATCAATTTCTTTCAATATCCAGTTCCGGCTCGTTTTAAAATTTTGGACTCTGGCCAAATTCAAATTACGATTTCCCAGACCTGAGCTCCCAATTTCTGTTACGGACCGGAGAGAGATTAATTTAAATATCTCTGATTTCTCTTCTCACTACCCGTCCATAAACAGAAAGGTTTTTTTGATTTCCAGTTTCCCCCTTTATAAGCGGTGGCATATTTTCCCCAACCCTTCAATTTGGAGTGATCCAATCCTCTATTAATAACCCCACAGCAAACTCAGGATAAGGCAAAATAAGAGGGGTAGTTTATTTTGCACACACATACACAAACCCAGGAAGGGGTTTCGCAACATCTCTCCTTTTGCATTCATACAAAAAAGGTGGATAAGGGAAAGAAAGGGATACAGGGCAAGACCACGATAAAAATAAGAGTTATGGTTTCACGTGAGTCCAGAGTCCAGAATCAAACGTCCAGTGGCGTATTTTACTTTTGGAAACAGTATCTCCCAAAAGGAGTATGGATCGTCATTAGCTCCTGGGATGTCTTCTCCTGATGCACTGACCAGCAACCATTTTTAGTGTTGAGTTTAGGGAAGAATTTGGTATTTGCAAACTTGGGTTTAGTTCCTAATGTGTGGGAATTTTAAGAGGGCATTGTTTTAGTGCCAAATTCAGACATCTTGGCTGGGATTTTCCAGTCCCGCTCAAGGCGGGAATCGTCACAGGCAGGATTAAGAAAGTTGGTTCTATATGCATTTGTTTAAACCCAAGGGCTGAGATTTTCTGGTCCCACCCATTGTGAGATTGGAAATTCCCACCTGAAGTCAACAGACCTTTGGCTGCTCTGTCAAATTTCCATCCTGCCTGTGACGATTCCCGTCCCACTCCAAGTTCCTCTCCAGCCCAGAAGAAATGTCTTAATCTTGGCACCAGGTAGGTAACACAGCCTTTGGGACTCTGTCTTTGTTGCAGAGAACAGTATCTATTCCCAATCTTTCATTCCTATCTACCTGGGACAGATCCGTTCTCAGCCCTATTACTACTACATTTCTCTTTTCTCTCTCAACCCCCCCCCACCACTTGAATGGTGCCCTGTACCATGGTGCTGTAGTCAGTTTGCTCATCGTCCATGCAGTCTGTGCCCTCGTCCACACCGGAAGCAGTGTCAATAGGTGAATATTTAGTGAATAGTAGTCATTGCGTCATAAGCTTTAGATATACAGTGGAAAAGGAGCAATCTAGGGAAAAAATTGTTTAATTTGAGGAGTACCAAATTCCATGGGTTGAGAACGGATCTGTCCCAGGTAGATAGGAATGAAAGATTGCAGGCAAAACTGTAAAGGAGCAATGAGTTGCATTTAAGGAGAAGATAGTACGGGTACAGTTGAGGTACATTCCCATGAAAAGTAGGGCAATGAAAGCCAGAGCTCCCTGGATGACAGGAGAGATAGAAAATAAAATGAAGCAGCAGAAGAGGTGTATGACAGATGTCAGATTAATAATACAAGTGAGTACCAGGCTGACTATTCAAAGTACAGAGGGGCAGTTAAAAAGGAAAAAGAGAGGTAAAGAGCAAGTATAGACTTGGCAACTATATATATGGCAACTGACATAAAGGGGAATCCAAAAGTCTTCTTTTGGCATGCAAATTGTAAGAAGATAGTAAGGGAAGAGCCTGGGCCAATTAGGGACCACAAGGCGATCTATGCATGGAGGCGTAGAGGTACTAAATGAGTACTTTGGTTGGAATTTTTCCAGGCCTCCAGAGATGGGGTGGGAGGCTTGTAAAATAGTGGTGGAAGGTGGCAGGAGGGAAGTCTAATCTCCTATCACAACCCCAGGATATTCCCAGAAATACCAACAGCATCAGCTAGGCCACCCACCAACTGGAGACAGTCAGTAAATTAATTCCATTAACTGGCAAATTAAGGCCCTCTTACGTCATGCTGGTATTTTACGGTGATGCGCTACCTGGGGAGACCGCCAGGCACATTGAGACAGCCTTCCATTAGCTTCCTGGAGGGGTGGGGAGGCCTCCCTTTTGGGACACTCCATTCCCCAAGGAGAAGCCCCTTAGAAGCAATGGCCATTCCAATGGCTCTGACACCACAGCTGGAGAGATCACTCCTCCAATCACTGGGGCATGGTTGGCAACGACACATTGAAAAAATTCTTACCTGCTCTCTATTCGTGGTGCTGGCATGACTCCTGAGTGGCTGGCTCTCAGATTAAGGCAGCAGCTCTGAGAAGCAAGCCACAGCCATCAATTGGAGCAAGTCCCACAGATGGCCTCTTAATGGCTGATCTTCGTAAAATTGCCCCTACTTTCCCGCTATCTGCTTGCGCTGTCTCAAGACGTGTTTCAATCCTGGGAGCCGATTTTGCATGCTTGAGGTAAACTTCAGCCCTTTGCATCTATCTTTTCCTGGGAAGAAGGTGTTGCCAAAGTCATAGTGAAGATGAGGTAATTGTGATACTGAATGGACTAAATGTTGTTAAAAAGGAGATATTAGAAAGGCTGGTTATACTCAAAAGTTGATAAGTCTCTAGAATCGCATGGAATGCCTCCCAGGGTACTGAGGAAACTGGCGATAATCTTCCAATTCTCCTTATATATGGGGGTTGTGTCAGAGTACTGGAAAATCACAAATGTTACATCCTTTTTTTTTTAAAAATGGTATTAAGATACACCCAGCAACTACAGGACTGTCAGTTCAACTTTGGTGGTAGGAAAGTTTTTAGAAACAATAATCCAAGACAAAATTAAGGATGGTTTAATTAAGGAAAGGCAGCAGGGATTTGTTAAAAGTTTAACTAGCTTGATTAGGATTTATGATGAGTTAACAGAGAGGGTTCGTAAGGATAATGGGTTGATGTGGTGTACATGATCTTCCAAAAGGTGTTTGTTAAAGTGCCACATAGCAGGCTTGTCAGCAAAGCTGAAGCCTATGGAATAAAAGGGACAGTGGTTGGATGGAAACAAAGTTGACTCAGTGATGGGAAACAGATTAGTGGTGAATGATTGTCGATTGTTTTTGGACTTGAAGGTATATAGTAAGGTTCCCCAGGGGTTGGTACCAGAATCACTGCTTCTCTTGTTCTATAATAATGACCTAGACTTGGGTGAACAGGGCACAATTTCAAAATTTGCAGATGACACAAAACTTGGAAATATTGTGAACTGTGAGAAGGATAGTAATAGACTTCAAGAGAACATAGGCTGGTAGAATCGATATTTACATAGTGTTAAGAAATGGAGATAGTTTATGTAAGTTAAATTTGTATTTATGGGTGTTAAGAATGAGTTTTAGCTTTAAGTTTAAGTTTAATTTGTATTTCTATATTTGTGTGTTAAGAAAGGGGGGAGCTTGGGTTTTGGTTTTACTTTAAAAGATGTCTGCATTTTAATGAGGTTTAATGACTATTGAAGGGGAGTTAATACAAACGCAAGGTAGAAAAACTTTGCTGTTGCCTAGCAACAGAAGGTCCACAGATAGACAAAAACAGAAAAGTAGTTTCAGTTCAGTTTGAAACAGGTGCCAGAAGAAATTGGACACAAGAGAGAAAACTGCAGGAAGTAGGTTCCAAAGAATGAAAAGTCCCAAAACCAGGGAGTGGAACAGGAGAAAGATCCCAGGAAAGCAGTGAAGTCAAGGGAGAAGAACAGGAATCTGAACAAGATCCTGTTCAGTGGAAGTGAAAGCTTGGAACAGAGAGGAAGGCTCCAAGCTTAAAGGGAGAAAGCTGCAGGACGCAGACTTAAAGCAAAATAGGCTTGCGAGAAGCCAGAAGGCCCAAGGAGACAGCTGAAGGTCTGTAACTCTTTACCATGGGCATGTGAAGCAGTGGCGCTCTGTTGGCATGACAGAGAATGTGTGGAACAAAACTTGGATGCACGTGGCAATCCAGGGAGAGGAACATCGGAAAGCGATTTTGAAACCCTGGTGATGGACCCTTGTGGAAGGCGTCTGAGAGAAAGTGTCATTTGGGAGAAGATCCCAAAGTGCGTTCTTTGAGAGTGGAGATTGGAAACCTTTGTGTGAAAGACGGAGTTCAGTGAGACTGGTTGGCTCACTGTGTGACAAGCGACTGGGGGTGGGGGGTAGTTGATGAGGGATCCATATCAAATGTTTTGGGTGGCATCTGTCACTTGGTTTCAGGGTGTGGTGTGTCTGACTACAGGTCACCTATTGGTTTACATGGACTGTGTACTTACTGTGAACATGAGAATATAAGATAGCCTTTGTAACTTGTGTTTTCCTTACCAATCTGTTTATATCTGTAAAGATATAGTTGTGGGTGAAGAAGTATTGTAATATAGTTAATCTTTTTTTGTTGAATAAATGTTTTATTCTTTTGTTAAAAGTTCATAAGCTAACTCCTGTGACTCTGTTCAGTCGCTGCTCTCCACATTTCTAAGCAAAAAATAAAAGTTGGGATCTATCAAGTTGGGTTCCACCCTGGGATCTGGCTTCACAAAATCACATAATCACAGGACTTTAACGGCTTAGAAGGAAGCCCTTTGACCCATCGTGTCTGCACCGGCTCTCTAAATGAGCATTATGACCGAGTGCCATTGCCCTGCCTTTTCCCCGTGCCCCTGCACATTGTTTCTATTCAAATGATCATCTAATGCCATCTTGAATGCCTCGATTGGACCTGCCTCCACCACACTTCCAGGCAGTGCATTCCAGACCCGAACCACTAATGTGAAAAAGTTTTTTACAAATCTGTGCCCTCTTGTTCTTGATCCTTTTACGAGCGGGAACAGCTTCTCCCAATCTACTCTGTTCAGCCCCCTCATGATTTTGAACATCTCCATCAAATCTCCTCTGGCTAAGGAGAACAGTCCCGACCTCTCCAATTTATCCTCATAGCTGAGGTTTCTCAACCCTGGAACCATTCCTGTAAACCTCTTCTGCACTCTCTTCAATTTGTTCATATCCTTCCTATAATGTGGCGCCCAAAACAATATTCCAGCTGAGGTCTAATGAGTGTCTTATATAAATTCAGCATATCCTCCTCGCTCTTGTACTATAACACAGAATCACACAGTGCAGAAAATGCCCTTCGGCCCATCGAGTCTGCACCGACATGTGAGAAACACCTGACCTACCTATCTAATCCCATTTACCAGCACTTGGCCCATAGCCTTGAATGTTATGACGTGCCAAGTGCTCATTCAGGTAATTTTTAAAGTATGTGAGGCAACCCGCCTCCATTGCCCTCCCAGGCAGTGCATTCCAGACCTTTACCACCCTCTGGGTAAAAAGGTTTTTCCTCACATCCCCCCTAAACCTCCTACCCCTCACCTTGAACTTATGTCCCTTTGTGACTGACCCTTCAACTAAGGGGAACAGTTGCTCCCTATCCACCCTGCCCATGCTCCTCATAATCTTGTACACCTCGATCAGGTCGCCCCTCAGTCTTCTCTGCTCCAACGAAAATAGCCCAAGTCTATCCAACCTCTCTTCATAACTTAAATGTTTCATCCCAGGCAACATCCTGGTGAATCACCTCTGCATCCCTTCCAGTGCAATCACAACATTCCTATAATGTGGCGACCAGAACTGCACACAGTACTCCAGCTGTGGCCTCACCAAGGTTCTATACAACCCCAACATGACCTCCCTACTTTTTAAATCTATGCCTTGATTGATAAAGGCAGTGTCCCAAATGCCTTTTTCACCACCCCACTAACATGCCCCTCCGCCTTCAGAGATCCATGGACACACACGCCAAGGTCCCTTTGTTCGTCAGAACTTCCTAGTGTCATGCCATTCATTGAATACTTCCTTGTCAAATTACTCCTTCCAAAGTGTATCACCTCTTACTTTTCAGGGTTAAATTCCATCTGCCACTTATCTGCCCATTTCACCATCCCATCTATATCTTCCTGTAGCTCAAGACACTCAACCTCACTGTTAACCACCTGGCCAATCTTTGTGCATCCACAAACTTATGAATCCTACCCCCCACATAGTCACCTATGTCATTTATATAAATGACAAATAATAGGGGACCCAGCACAGATCCCTGTGGTACGCCACTGGACACTGGCTTCCAGTCACTAAAGCATCCCTCTGTCATCACCCTCTGTCTCCTACAACTAAACCAATTTTGAATCCACCTTATCAAATTACCCTGTATCCCATGTGCATTTGCCTTCTTTATAAGTCTCCCATGTGGGACCTTGTCAAAGGCTTTGCTGAAATCCATATAAACTACATCAACTGCACCACCCTCATTTACATACCTGGTCACCTCAAAAAATTCAGTCAAATTTGTTAGGCATGACCTCCCTCTGACAAAGCCATGCTGACTATCCCTGATCAAACCTTGCCTCTCCAAGTGGAGATAGATTCTCTCCTTCAGAATTTTCTCCAATAGTTTCCCTACCACTGACATGAGACTCACTGGCCTGTAGTCCCCTGGCCTATCTCTACAACCCTTCTTAAATAGCGGAACCACATTAGCTGTTCTCCAGTCCTCTGGCACCTCCCCCGTGGCCAGAGAGGAATTAAAAATTTGGGTCAGAGCCCCTGTGATCTCCTCCCTTGCCTCCCTCAGCAGTCTGGGACACAAATTATCTGGACCTGGAGATTTGTCCACTTTTAAGCCTGCTAACACCTCCAATACCTTGTCACTCCCTATATCAATTTGCTTAAGAACCTCGCAGTCTCTCTCCCTGAGTTCGATACCTTCATCCCCATTCTCTTGGGTGAAGACGGATGTGAAGTATTCATTCAACTCTCCCCTATTAATACCCCTATTAATAAAGCCCAGGATATTATATATGCCTTATTAACCGCTCTTTCCACCTGCAGATCTATACACATATACACTCAGGTCTTTCTGCTCTGGTGCACCCTTCAAAATTTCACCCCTTATTTTATATTGTCAGTCCATGTTCTTCCTACCAAAATGCACCACCTCACACTTCTCCGTATTGAACTTCATCTGCTACCTATCTGCCCACTCCAACTTATCTATGTCCTTTGAAGCTCTACACTGTCCTTCTTGCAGTTTACAACATTCTCAAGCTTTGTATCATCCGCAAACTTTAAAATTGTCCCCTGCACACCAAGATCTAGATCACTAACACATTTCAGGGAAAGCAAGGGTCCTAATACCAACCCCTGGGGAACTCCACTACAAACTTTCCTCCAGCCCGAAAAATATCCATTGACCATTTCCCTCTGCTTCCTATTTTTCAGCTAATTTTGTATCAATGTTGCTACTGTCCCTTTTATTCCATGAGCAATAACTTTTCTCACAATCTGTTGTGTGGCACTGTATCAAGTGCCTTTTGAAAGTCCATGTACACCATATCAACAGCATTACCCTCATTGACCTTTTCTGTTACCTCTTCAAAAAACTCCAGCAAGTCAGTTTAACACGATTTCCTCTTTAGAAATCCATGCTGTCTCTTCTTTATCAGCCCATATTTTTCCATTTGACTACTAATTCTATCCAATAGTAACATTAGCTGGGATCATAATAAAAGTAGATGAAACTTGTAGGAAGAATAAGGAAAGGCAGTATAAACTTAAGGGTATAATTCTAAAAAGGAGACAGGAACAGAGAACCTTGGTGGTATATGCGCATAATTAAATCAATAAAAATGGCAGGGCAGGTTGAGAAAGTGATTAAAAATCCATATGTGATTCTAGGCTCCTGAAATAGAGGTATCGAGTCCAAAAGGCAAGGAAGTTACGATGAATCTTTTGAAAAATTGGTTTGTTCTCAACTGGAGTATTGTGTCCAATTCTGGGTACTGCACTTTAGGAAGTATGTGAATGTTTTAGAAAGGTGCAGAAAAGATTTACAGGAAAGATTTCGGGATGAGGGACTTCAGTTATAGGGATAGATAGGTTGTTCTTTGAGAACAGAACGTTGGGAAGAGATTTGATAGAGATGTTCAAAATCATGAGGCGTCTATAGAGTAGTTAGGGAGAAATTGTTTGCATTGTTGTAAGGGTTGAGAACCAGAGGATACAAATTCAAAGTAGATGGCAAAAGAACGAAAGACGACATGATGAAAGCAATTTTTGGTAGTGAGTGGTAAGCATCTGGATTGCACTGTCTGAGAGTGAGGTGGAGGCAGATTCAATTGTGGTTTGCAAAAGAGAATTGGGTAAGCATCTGAAGATGAAAAAAATCACGGTTATGGGAAAAGGTGGAGAGTGGGACTTGCTGAGTTGTTCTTGCAGTGAGCTGCATGACTTGCTGGGTTGAATAGCCAGCCTCCTTCTACACTGAATCCATTCTATAATTCTATAATGAATGCTTGAACAACAAGCCTGCAATGTGTAAGAATTATGCTCATTTTTTTGTCTGTGTATTAATATAGGTTGTAGGAGATATATTTTTCTTTCTTGTGTATTGATCTGTAAGGGAGAATAATATAATCTGTAGCCATGCTTTACAAACCAGCTTGTACTAGTTTAGAACTGTGAGATAGTGGAATGGGTAAGAGTGGTGTAATTGCAAAGGAATGTGTTTGATGCCATGCACAGGCAAATGCTATTCACATGAACACACTCATGATTGGACAAGATTGTGCAGTGAAATGTATATTGACAGTTCTAACTGGTAGCCTCAGGAGAGCCAATTGGGTGGGGGAGGGGGAGGAGGTATTGCTTGCATAAGAACAGTCCTCTCAAAGGGTTTAGTGTGGTACAGAAAATAACAAATGTAGGAAAGCAAAGAATTAAGAAAGAAGTAAGAAAGCTGGAAACCACGCAAGAAAACTGGAAGCTATGAGGATATAAGTGCTCTCCATCGTTTAGATACGATGAGGGGAGTTGTTCAGTAAATCGCTGCCAGAACTTCAGCTTTAGAGTATAAATTTGTCCCGCCTTTCTCTTAATATAGCTGCTTCATAACTGAACTTCATTGTCACATCAACCCTGTTGTAAATCAAGGGTTCAGTCCCTACAATGAGAGCTATGCTGCTACAAAGAACATTATAGAGCACATCATCCACATCCTTAAGCAACGTTTCCACTGCCTGAAACACTACGAAGCAGCCCAGCAGGTTATGCTATATGCTGCAAAACCTCACCATCATGAGGGTACAGCCTTTTCACCACCTGTTCAGTGAGAAGCTGAGAAGCAAGGCAGAGGAGGAGGAGAATGATAGATGAGGAAATGCAACAAAAGGTGATAGAACAGGAAGTGGAAATGAGGTTCCAAAAATGTTTACAGCTCTTTCCTGTCTGAGCTCTACATTGATTATATAATTCATTGGTGATACCAGTAAGCCCAACCACAACTCCCCATTCACCAATAGCCTCATCCTTCCCTTTTCTCTAGCCCTGACCATCACATTATTTTCTTTCTGATAACACAAAAATAAAATCCAACATGATATGCGTGTTGCAATCAAAATTTTTAAATTAAATCATGACATAATGCACACAAAAATAAACTCACCACCCTTGTGCATTCCCATATTGCCTTTTCCATGTGCAATTGCATTTCCTAATGTTCTTACGAGGTATTTTCCCAGTGGGTGCAGTGCGGCTGAAGGATGATCTTCAACTGAGCACACTGCAGCTGGCCTTTGAGGGTGACTTTGAGCTGCTCTAGGCCTGGAGGGCTCAGCTTCAGAGTGCAACATCCTAGCCTGGGCTGCACCACCCTGGGCTGGTTGGCTGATAGACAACAGCAAGGACAGTGGTAGCATGACAAGACTGAAGCATGAATGCTGTCACCCTGAGAGAGGACAGCAGGTTTGTACTCCATGGAACCACTGTCATTCTCTCAGGCTAGCATGCCAGTAATCCTAGTAAGCAGTTAGAGAACAGATTGATGGACTAATGCAAAAGCCTGGAAACTGCATTGAACACTGGGACCCAGAACCATGATGAGCTTGCATAGCAGAACTCTAAGCTTGAATGACAGCAGGGTTTCCACTGCAGCACTCATACTTTTGGTGAAAGCTGCTTATTCTGCAATTGAAGATGACACATCTAGCTTCAGATGCTGCTTCATTGTGTGTTCCACAGGTACGATAATGGAAGCGACCACCTGTTTCATGTTGGAAAGATTGGGCTCTAAGGCCTGCACAAAGTCCTGTGCCAAGTTGATCCTCCTTAATATTGGATACAGTCTTTCTGACAGGCTTTCCAGTGCACCAAGCATTTCGGCGTGTGACCCCATCAGCCTTTTTCTGTAGCCTGGCCCATAAAAATCCTCACCTGAGTCTTCTGGTGAGCTGGTACCTGTCCTATCCTTTCCCCCCTCCCTGGCTCCTGCACACTTATGCCCTGTATCTCAAAATGTGCAGATTTATCCTGTCTGTTAACAGAATATAAGGAGTGCCAGTATCTGAGCTTGTAGCTGTAATTGTGGGATCGAGTGACCAAGTCTCTTCACCTTCACTTTCTTCTTGGGCAGCTTCTACTGGGCAGGTTCCAGGATATGCATAATGAAAAAGGACCAAGGGTTAGTTGGTTGTAGTGAGAAGAGAGGAGAAAGTAAGAGGTATATGCTTACACCAACAGCAGTTTCTCACCCAGAAGAGATTGGGTGATGAGGGGGAATTGGGATTAGAAAGGGAAGATTAGGTACACTGATACTCTCATTGTTAATCATTTAAATGTCACCAGTATGGAGCCAATGATGCTGCTTCCCATGGTGACCAGCATTGTCTCTTCTATGGAGGTTAAAACATGCAGAAGCACTGACCCCTTCTAGTTCTTTGCTGTATTCTCCTGTTATACATCCCCTTCGCCTATAAGAAAGAAAAAAGTGTTTGTGTGGCTTGCAGTATGTTTCGGTGATGTGGTTGTCATGGTTAAATAGCTGCCAGTACCTGTGAGCTATCAATTGTAGATGTGAGGCTTGAAGGGTTGTGTATTGATTGATAGGGTTTGTTGATAGGTGAGTGATGACGGTGTAGTGAATTGTGCAGTAGATGAAGCTGATGGTGCAGTTGATAGGATATGCCATATGAAGATGAACTCACTCACCACCACATTTGAGATTGCTAAACTTCCTTCTGCTCCGCATTCATATTTGAGAAACAACATGCTTGATGGGAGATGTCTTCTGTTATTTCTTCTCACTACCTCCAGTGCATATGTCTGGGGAGATGGTGGGGTGCAGTGGGATTTCTTGCATAGTCCCTGCAAATACAAAATATCTCTCTTTCATTCTGTCTGTTCCACTAAGGCCTCCAGTGCAGTATCAGAAACCCTAGGTGCATGCTATCTACCATGGTCAGTCTATCTTCACTCTTTCCCAGGACAGTCACTTCTCAAATAACTCCAGCACCTATTGCAGCCACAATGCATTTCTCCTTTACTACAGGCTGCGTTTAAGCAGTGTTAGGCACTTGCAATATAGGGCCTTCTGCTGATGAGTGCAGCCAGTGAACAGCAGGTGGTTCACCAGCAGCACACAACAATCATTTAAAATAGCAGGCAGCACAAATATGACATACGACCTGCAAGGCAGTGAAATGGTGAATGTTACTCGTGTACTCCCTGTGCCCATTTTTGGGTGTTATCCAAATTAAATCCCAATGTCTCTGCTGAATTGGATTATGAAGCAGAATGAAACAATTATAACATAGGAAATGAGCAACTACATCATTAAATATATGAATTTTCCTGTAATATGGTTGTTCTCTAGTTTTATTAAGCATAGAGGATCTTGCTTGGTGATAAAATTTATACTTTATTCTACTGAATGCTAAAGGCAAATATATTGGTGGGTGTAGTAATTAAGGTTTCATTTAATGTGTAATGTACCTTTCAGAATAATACTTGTTAAGGAAGATCACATGATCTGTAGTAACCAATCAGAGAGTAGTGCGGGCTACCTCAGCCATCAGTGTAGAGATAGAGTTGGAGTTGAAAGCACACGTGTAGTTGCTGCTGAGTATATTGTAAATAAACTTAATGTTTCCACACAAGGAGTGTCTGCAGATCAACTCTATCATTAATAGCATAACTCGGCCACCCTACAACAAACTGGCGATGAGGATAAAACAGGATTGCACAGAATAAATCAAGGTAGAAAGACATCGGCACTATGCCTCACCCAGTGATTGTAAGTAGCAAGCTCCATTAGAATTGAAGAAGTTATTCCACTCTCAAAATGCCACAATTTGGGAGAATTGATCCTTTTGAATGAATCACAGATGATTTGTCTCAATGCATAGAATGCCTCACATTTTTTTTTCAAGTGAACAAGATTATGGAGGAGGAGTAGAGGTGAACGATCCTCCTGAGTACTTGTGAGAGCAAAATCTACAGTCTGATGTGAAGTTTGATGGCACCTAGTGCCCCAGATGCGAAGAATTTTGATGAATTATTGGACCGCGTGAAGGGTCAATTTCAACCAGAGCCCTCAGTCTTGATGTGGGGGTTTAGGCTTAATTCGTGAAAAAGAGCCCTGGGTGAGACAATTGTGTGCTACGTGGCAAATTTGAAGCAGCCAATGGAACATTGTGAGTTCAGTACGACTCTGAACGACTTGCTCAGAGATCGTTTAGTGTGTGGTGTGAAAGAGAACTCTATTCATAAAAAATTATTGTCCAATGTGAATCTGGGTTTCAAGAAGGTGCCAGAGATAGCACTGGCCATGGAAAGCACAATAAGAGATTCAAAAGCAATACAGGGTGCACAAAGTGGCACCATCCTTCACATTGGGTGGGAAACCTCAGCCAGAAGAGGCATAAAAAGTGAGACCTCGATGAAAAACAGGAAACAGCACCCCCTAGCCGAAGAATAAAGAACAAAAAAGAACAGTGAAATCAAATAATAATTTTAATAGAAGTGGGAACAGTCTTTTAGTGATTGGCAGTTTTAAAAAATTGAATACTACTTTTGTCATAGAAATGGACATATAATGAGGCAATGCGAGGAAAGATTCAAGCAAGCTTGTAAACATAAGAAGCCCAATGAAATCTACAATGTAGAAGAGCCTGAAACAACAAATTCAGATATTTACTTGTCGGTTAACCTGAAATTTGGAAAGTCAGAATCAATATTTGTCACAGTGAAAGTAAATGGCAAACCTATTAGAATAGAAGTGGACACAGGAGCTTCCAATACAGTAATTGGGGAACATACCTTTGGATATCTGAATAATGGTGAACATCAATGAAGTTTAGAAGAAACAGCCCCCAAGCTAAAAACATACACGGGTGAAGACATTCAAGTAAAAGGCACAGCAGAGTAACTGTCCATTATGGAAGCCCATTGGCAAAGCTACCCTTGATGGTGGTAACAGGTGAAGGGCCAAGCATCCTGGTAGAAATTGGTTAAAGGAGATTAAGTTAGAATGGGCTGAAATTTTCCGTTTGAGAGCAAGTGTGTTACCGAAGCTACTCAGAAAGTATGTCACCGTCTTTAAGGATAAACTTGGGAAAATCCAGGGCCTGCAGGCCAGGATTCATGTGGATACGTCAGCAACCCTTCACTTCATGAAGGTGAGATCGGTGCCATATGCCCTGCGAGAAAAAGTTGACATTGAACTGAACAGGTTAGAGAAACTGGGCGTTATACAACCTGTTCAGTTCTCAGAATGAGCAGCACCAATAATCCCCGTACTTAAACCTGACCAAAGTGTCCAAATTTGTGGAGACTACAAACTGATGGTTAATAAAGTAGCTAAGCTAGACAGGCAGCCTATTCCAAAAATTGAAGGCCTGTATGCCAAGCTGGCAGCAGGGACAATGTACACAAGGCTTGATATGAGTAATTTTTACCAACAATTAGAGTTAGATAATGCCTCCTGGGAATTTGTCACAATTAATACCCACAAAGGGTTGTACCAATACACTCAATTGCCTTTCAGTGTCTCCTCCACTTGTGACATCCTTCAGGGAACAACAGAAAGGACTGCCCCAGGCTGTAATCTATTTAGACGATGTATTGGTGGCAGGATTCACTGAAAAAGAGCATTTGACAAACTTAGAAGAAGTCTTAAAACATTTCTTGCAAGCTGGAGTGTGTTTAAAAAATGAAAAGTGCACATTCCAAGCGAGGGAGGTAATCTATTTGGGTCACCAGGTAGATCCACAGGACCTCCACCCGGTTGAGGAAAAAGTGAGAGCCATAAGAACCTACGCCAATGAACACCTCAGAGCTCAAATCATTCCTAGGAATGATCAACTATTATGGGCGGTTCTTATTCAATTTGTCTACAGTGCTGGCCCAATGCATTCTCTACTCAAAAAGAACCAACATTGGTCTTGGGAGGTGCCCCAGAAAGAAGCTTTCATAAAGGTGAAACAATTTTTGCACTCGTCCAATCTATTAGTGTATTACAACCAGACGAAATAATTGGTGCTGACATGTTACACATCTCCCTACGGAGTGGGAACAGTGCTCTCTCATTAGATGGACGACGGCACGGAATGGCCAATAGGTTACGTATCAAGAACGCTCACCACAGCAGAAAAGGAACACTCACAGATAGGAAAAGAAGACCTGTCTATCATCTTTGGTGTCAAGACATTTCACCAGTACGTACACAGACACGATTTTACAATTGTTCCAGACCACAAAGCATCGCTAGGATTGTTTAGTGAGGACAGGGCTATACCATCCATAGCCTCAGCAAGAATACAACAATGGGCTTTAATTCTGGCAGCATACGGATACAATTTCATACATAGGCCTGGAAATCAAATTGCAAACGCCGATGCCCTTAGTCATTTGCCTTTACAAGAAAATGATGAGCATGTCCCAGTTCCACTTTTTTACTGTTAATTTTCTTAGATTCATTACTGGTATGTGCTTGACAGATCAGAGACTGGACAAGTTGGGACCCAGTCCTATCTCAAGTATGAGAACAATTGCTACATGGTTGGTCACAGGAGCTCGTATCTGTTAAAATGAAATCGTACTTTAATAGAAGACATGAAATAACCAGCCAGGATGGCTTCTTATTGTGGGGAACACGGGTGATATTTTCTCCAAAGGGAAGGGAGCCACTTTTAATTGAACTACACTGTGCCCATCCAGGAATTTCCCGAATGAAGACTATAGCACACAGCTAACTATGTTGGCCTGGGATGGATGGCAAAATAGAGAGTTTAGTAAAGCACTGTGTACAATGTCAGCAACTGCAAAAGTTGCCAGCGACAGCTCCATTACACGCATGGGAGTGGCCAGGTAGACCCTGGGTGTGGTTACACATTGACTACGTTGGACCTTTCCTAGGAACAATGTTTCTGCTCATTGTCAATGCTCATTCAAAATGGTTGGACGTATATGAGGTGAAGTCACCAATGTCGGCCACTACAATTGAGAAACTACATCAGAGTTTTGTCACTCATGGACTACCATGTGTCTGATGTGTCTGATGTTCCTGTAAGAGTTGAGGATATAGAACTGCAGGTGCCCACCGAAGCATCTGATGCTCAGACAACTCCAGGAGAGGAGGTTCCTAACAAAGTATCTGAAGTCGTAGAGCTGAGACATTCTACATGAGTAAGGAAACCCACAGAAAGACTGAACTTGTAAATTACTTATCTGTGTAAATAATTTGCTATCTTGAGAAAATTGTACTTGTAAATATAAAATGTATTTCCAAGTAAGGGGGGAGGGATGTGGTAATTATGGTTTTATCTAATGTGTAATATACCTTTAAGAAGAATGTTATAAAGGAAGATCACATGATCTTTAGTAACCAATAGAAGAGTAGTGCAGGCTACCTCTGTAGTTAATAGTCAGTAGTATGGAGATAGGGTTTGAAGTGAATGCACACATGTAGTTGCTGCTGAGTATGTTTGTAAATAAACATAATGTTTTCCACTTAAGAAGTATCTGCTGATCAACTCTATCTATAGTACCAACTCGGCCACCACTTACAACAAGCATGTGACAAGGATCCACAGGATCCAACAATAGGATAGATAGTGTTAGTGTTTGCTTTGTTGACACCTGTATAGTAAAAATTTCTTCCGTTGCAAACAATTGGCTTGCATGCTTTGAGGAGGGAGGGGAAGTGGCCTTAGGCAAGGGAAGAGGTTGTAGGGTGAGGGTTATACTGGGGAAGGAGGGTATCCTAGGGTGTGTTTGGAGGCACATGTTGATCTGTGCAAGCGGCCTCAAGATGGTGCGGGCTGAGGAAGCAGTCTCCAGAAGAGATGAGACGGATGGAAATGTGAGGGTGTGTGTGAGAGAGTGAGTGGTGTTGTCCCTTGAGCTGGCAGTGAGGGAGATGCCAGTGAATGTGTGATAGCCTTGTGAGTGTGTGAGTTGAGAGTGATGAGATGGTTGCCTTACCCTGGTGGCATGGTTGAAATCGTTCATCCATTTTCGCACTGGATGGCTGGCCTCTTGTGTGCAGCACTGGCACTTCTCGCCTCTGCCACCACCTCCCAAGCTGGAGTGGTGAAATTGATGGGCCTCCTCCAACCAGAACGAGGTAGAGGACATCACGCAGGCTCCAAGGTGTCCAGCAGGCATCCCAGGGATGCCTCACTGAATCAGGGGGCTGCATTCTTCTTGGCTTTTGGGGCCATGTCTTCACTGGAGCAGTCCTGGGCTGCAAGCATTGAGAATTAAATTATGGCGCCATGTGTGAGGAAGCAGTGAGGTAACGGCATGGCTGGCAAATCAGAGGCTGCCCGCCAGTGGGACGGCATGTTTCCTGTGGCTGCATAATTAATGAGGCGGGAATGGAAAGGTACGGCGCCAAAAGCCGTCATTGCGGTCGATGGGTAAAACGTTCTTTATCCCACCTGCTACCGCATTTTGTGCAAATCTGGGACGATTCTGCCCTAAGTGCAGTGGTGGTTGGGATTAGCAGCGAGTTTCCCACTGATCGGCATGTCAGGTTCTCATGCCTGGTCTTCCACTTGAAATCTCATTCATTATGCACGGACAAGCTGCTCGCTGAATTACGTGATGGGGCGAGCACTGATTTGTCTGCCAGCCGTCACCTCATGGGGCTGAAGCTCCTGGCACCATATTTAAATGCTACCCAAACACACTCATTACTCTCTGCAGCCCAGCTGTATGGCTGGAAGTTCCGGAGATGGGATCAAGAAGAGTGTGCCAGCACCAGGATACTCTTTTTCCCGGGGATGAATCTAGGAGGTCCACAAACCTCACCTCACCAGCCTGGGAGGCGGTCGCAAATGAGGTCCACCCACACTGCCTCAAACCCCTCCCGTGCAGATTCTTTTCCAGTTTCGATTTTAAACTGTGTCATAGCTTTGAGGCCTCAAGATGGTGGTGCTGCATTTTTACTTCAAGACCAGCTTTGACCCACCCTGTCAGTGTCCAGGTCCCCCCGATCTTCCTCAAACCTCACGATGTGCAGGTAGAACCCTCTCCGGTGATTCTCCAGCCTCCCCCAGTAAACCTGGATGTCATTGTGGTGGACATTCCTGTCCTCCCCCTGAGCCCATCACTGTGAATGTCCCCGTGCCTCCTGTGGACCTCACCCCTCCACATATTGAGGCTGTTTGCATGGTGACATACAGAGGCGCCACCCCCACCCCCACCCCCACCAAAAAGAGAGCTTTGAACACTCACCTTTATTATGTTTTCCCCATTTACAGGCTGCAGATGCTTCCCTTGACCATGACCATCCCATCTGCAGCCCAGTATTGCGCCAGACAACCCAAACACCACCGAGTGTGAGGCAATGACCACGCCCCGCACAGCAATATGTGCCTGATTCCCATTGAGCACACAAGCCTTGTCCCTACCTGGTGTGGGAAGATGATGCGCGTGCCATGTAGCATGGCCTGCAAAGCCCCAGGATTGCCTTAATCTCTCAACCAGACCTCTTTGTCCCAGTCCAGGGACTATGATTGTTGTTCACTCAGTTCTCTGGTTCCTTCAGGACAGGCAACAAGACTGTTTCCCCTCCACGAGTCTCTGTGCAACTCGTCCATCTTGTGCAAGCCTCTCCTCCCGACATCACCTGTGAGTCTATCTGCAACTCTTCCCTCATGTGCCTCACTAACCATTCCCTACTTTCCTACTTCGGAGTCACGTACATACCCTCGCATGCAAGCAATCCGAGTCCCATCCACCCCCACCTTTGTCTGCGTTCTAGTGTTCCATGTCGGGCTCCAGCTTCCCTACCCCCAATCTTCCCTCTGCCTGCCATTGTGCGCCCCCGCCCAACCCAAATCCCACCATACCCCCTTCACCCTCATGTCTCCATCATTCATTTCACACCCCCCTCCCCCCCTCAACAACAACATGGGTCACCATGCTGGCCTCTGTTTTAGAGTGCAGCCTGCCTGAGACCAGCAATACACAATGCTGTTATCCCAGAGAAGCCGGCACCCACCGTGAGCAGCCCAAGATAAACCTCCACCAGTGTGTGCTAACACTGGCATCGCTAAGGACTTGGAGCAGCCCTATTACAGATAGGGTCTTAAAATTGCATTCACCTTGAAGTCATGAGTAAAGTGAAGGTGGACTGCTGCACACCACATATCTGGTCATGAATGAGACCGGTCCAATTTCCCGCTGGCGTGGCATGTAATTGGGAGGGGGAACGTGATTTCAGCGAGTTGAGTTTTTAATAAGTATTCATGATATGCTAATGCATGCAGATGGGGGTTCCCATCATGGGTCAGTGGGAAATCCGAGCCACACTCAGCCTGCCATGAAAGTGGTGAATGGAAAATTCCGGCTTGTTTTCCCATCAGTGGGATTCCGACTTTTGGCCCCTCTCTGAATTTTCCACTCCCACCCGCCACGAAACTTACTGCTGGCGGGACTGGAAAATTCCACCCAGTTACTGTTCTCTACCAAGATTGTAACAGTGCCATAGCAGACTGGATAGGGATGTAGACATACTGGAGTCATGGGGCTGGATTTTCCATCAGGGCCGAGAACCAGAAACATGGGCTAGCTTTGGGTCCCAATCCTGCACAGTGTGCTTTCAGTACACCCACTGTAACTGTCAATGCTCCAGCCAAGTAAAGGCTAGGGAGTGGGCTCCTCATCTGATCAGGGAAAGTGGGTGGGCTCCTGATGTTGGAGAGCCAATGGGCAGCTCACGGGCGCTCAGTAATCAGCAGCTCCGGTGGTCGAGGTAGATGCTGTCTATCTGAGCATGGAGACGGCGAGGGTCACGAGAAGGTAAGCTGTTTTTTACTTTGTAAAAAGCCACAGTTGTCTGGCCATGATCCTGGAGGGGCAATCTTTCCAGGGGCTGGCCAATGGCCAGAGCTGTGGCCTGGTGGTTATTATGGGGGAGTGGAGGAGGAGGGGGATGTCCCTGGCTTGATCTTTCATGTAACTTACAATAAGCAGACTTCATTGGCTTGCATGGAGCCCACGGTGCCAAATTGTATGCCTGCCCACCCACCCCTGAGCCTAACCCCCAACCCATTTCAAATCCAGCCAAGGATGTCTATGCACTTCACATTTTGAAGGTGGTGTAGTGGTAATGTTGCTGGACTAGTAATTGAGAGGCTACAAGCTCATGGGACACAGGTTCAAATCCCATCACAGTTACTGGTGGAATTTAAGGTCAATTACTAAATCTGGCATTGAAAACCCTGTAATGGTGACAATGAGACTATTATTGATTGTTGTAAAAACGCATTTAGTTCACTCACATCCTTTAGGAATGGAAGTCTGACATCATAATCTGGTGTGGCCTAGATGTGACTCCAGACCCAAAGTAATTTGGTTGACTCTTAACTGCCTTCTGAAGTGTACTAACAATTAGTAATCGAGAAGAATCAGGAATGCACAATAAACTCTGGCCTTGCCAGTGACACACATATCCGATACAAGAATAAAACAAATGCTGTGGAAAACTGAGTTTGCTAAAAACAATGACAGAATTCTGAGCCAAAGCTTTGCAATTTGTTATCTTTGTCAAGTTAAATCAATCCTCTTCACCTTGGAATTTTCCTTTACCCTTGGCAAATAAATTTAATTGTATTCTCATCTTTAGCTTCTTCCTAGGGAAACAGGATACATAAAGTCATTTTGTAGCAGTTGAGATTAGGATTTAACATGTTCACCAAATGCTTACGCCGTTAGAAAGAAATTTTGATCATGTAACGAATTTAAAATCATAGAATAGTTACAGAACAGAAAGAGGCCATTCAGCCTGTCACGCCTTTCTGTGAGAGCCACTCAGCTAGTCCCACTTCCCTGCCATTTCCCTGCAGCCCTGCAAAGATTTTTCTCTTAAGATAATTATCCAAGTTCCTTTTGAAAGTCACAACTGAACCTGTCTCCACCACACCCTAGGCAGTGCATTCCAGATCCTAATCATTCGCTGCATAAAAGTAGTTTTTCCTTATATTGCTTCTGGTTCTTCTCCAAATCACCTTCCATCAGGTTCTCTGGTTCTCAACCCATTCACCAATAGAAACAGTTTCTCCCTATCCACTCTGTCCAGACCCATCATGATTTTGGGCACCTCTATCAAATCTCCTCTCAACCCCTTCTCTTTTCTAAAGAAAACAGCCCCAGCTTCTCTAATCTGCCCATGTAAATGAAATCTCTCATCCCCAGGACCATTCTTGTAAATCTTTTCTGCGCCTTCTCTAGATCTTTTATAAAATGCTGAGCCCAGAATTAGGCACCGCACTTGCATTAAGACTGTGTCAGTGTTTTATAAAGGTTCACCATAACTTCTCTGCTTTTGCACTCTATACCTTGATTTATAAAACCCAGGATCCTGTATGCCCTCTTAGTTGCTTTCTCAACCTACAGTCCTACCTTCAACGATTTGTATACCTATACCCCAGGTCCCTCTGCTCCTCCACCTCCTTTAGAATTGTATCCTCTATATTATCTTGCCTTTCCTTGTTCTTCATATTAAAATATATCACTTCACACTTCTCTTCTTCATCTTCCAGTTCCTTAACCATGTTTGGAATTTTGCCTGGAAAATATTAAAGATTCTGTTAGCCAGTGTTTACACTGGCCTTCACATTACATCGGTATGGATAGGGGTTAGAAGGCAGAAGACACATATGAAACCTTACTCCAGAATGAGCTATCATTTTCTGTAGAGAAGGAGTAAGACTAATATACTGAAGAAACAGAAAACATGCAATTTGCACATTTTCATTGCACATTTGAAATGTAATCAGATCTGTAAATACGGTCCAACTAAGAAATGTTCCAGAACTGCATTCATGAGGCAGTAAATGTTTTGCAAATCTAGTTTTCTGATTTGCAATTGAAACTCCCACTGAAGAAGTTAAATGTGTTTCTCTTTCACATCATTTATATTCATTTTATCTTTTAAAGAGAGTGCATTGACAATTTGGTGCAGTGCAGTTTCCTGAAACGTATTTGTTACTTAATTTCTCAAGTAGGTGTTTTCTGTTCCACTGTTGTAGGGTGGCTGAGTTGTGTTATTAATGATAGGATTTATCTACAGACACTTCTTAGGTGGAAACATTAAGTTTATTTACAATATACTCAGCAGCAACTACACGTGTGCTTTCAACTCCAACTCTACCTCTACACTGATGGTTGAGGTAGCCCGTGCTATTCTCTGATTGGTTAATACAGATCATATGATCTTCCTTAGCAAGTATTATTCTTAAAAGTACATTACAAACTAAATAAAACCATAATTACTACATTCTTCCCCCTTTAACTTGGCTATACATATTATTTTTACAAGTATATATTTTTCAAGATAACATAATATTGACACTGGGTAAGGAATTTACAAGTTCAGTCTTTCAGGTGGTTTCCTGGTAGGTGTGGAACATGCAGCTCCACAACTTCAGGTTTTTTGTCAGGACCCTACTTTTCCGGAGTTGCGTGAACATCAGGTGCTTTGGTGGGCACTTGTAGTTCTGTATCCTCAACTCTTACAGGAACATCAGACATGCCTGTACTGGGTTGAGTATTCTCAACAGGAAATGCAGCCCTGGTCATGATCACTGGTGGAGCCATATCTTGATGATTTGTCCCTCTCTTCCTTAAATGGTCCACATGTTTATGGGTGATCCTGCCTTCTACCTCCATGTGGTAAAATAGAGACCCAGTCACTGCATTTATTTCACCCAGTAACCACTTTGGTCTTTCCTTGAAACTCTTCACGTATACTGTCTCTCCCATGGTAAATTTCTTCTCGCGGCTACGGCAGTCGTGTCTAATTTTCTGGCTTCCCTGACTCCTTTCCACCTTCCCCTCTAAATTCAGCATTATCAAGCTCAATCTCATCCTGAGACAGCTTTTCAACAATAACTCCGCAGGTGTGACACCTGTGGTTGTGTGAGGGGTAGTTCTGTAATGTAAAAGAAAGCGTGCTAGCTTGGTTGTCAAGAAATCGCCAGTTAATTTTTTCGTATCTGGCTTGAACATTTGAACTGCCCTTTCAGTCAGTCCATTTGAGGAAGGGTGGTACGGAGCAGTTTTCACATGAGTGATACCGTTGAGGCTGATAAACCTTTTAATACTCAGCACTTGTAAATGCCTTGCTGTTATCAGAAACAACTACTTCTGGTAGTCCGTTAACGGTAAAATTTTGATGTGGTTTCTCAATTGTAGCAGCCAACGTTGGTGACTTCACCTCCTACATGTCCATCCATTTTCAGTGGGCATCAACAATGAGCAGAAACATTGTTCCTAGGAAAGGTCCAACGTAGCCAATGTGTAACTGCACCCAGGGTCTACCTGGCCACTCCCATGGGTGTAACGGAGCTGTCATTGGCAACTTCTGCAGTTGCTGACATTGCACACAATTCTTCATGAAACTGTCTATTTCACCGTGCACCTCAGGCCACCATAGAGAGCTGTGAGCTATGGTCGTCATTCGGGATATTCCTGGATGTGTGCTATGTAGTTCAATTAACAGTGGGTCTTTTCCCTTTGGAGGAATTATCACTCATGCTCCCCACAATAAGATGCCATCCTGACTGGTTATGTCATGTTTTCTGTTGAAGTACAGTTTCATTTAGTCAGATACAGGCTCTTGTGACCAACCATGAAGCATTTGCTCTCGTACTTGAGATAGGACTGGGTCCCTACTCATCCAGTCTCTGATCTGTCAAGCACATACCGGCCAGGAGTCTAAGAAATTTAACGATAAAACAAGTTCCTGTGGAACTGAGACATCCTCATTTTTTTCTTGTAAAGGCAAACAACGAAGTGCATCGGTGTTTGCAATTTGACTGCCAGGCCTATGTACAAGAGTATACTCATATGCTGCCAGGATTAAAGTCTCATTTATGTTTCTGTGTCTTCTTTCTAAGTGCCTTTTTCTACTAACTTTAATCTCGGCCTTCTTTTTGACTTCAATATTGGCCAGACTACTCTCAGATACAAGCTCGACTTGAGTGAACTCAGTGGTTGAGTGTCCCAAAATTTTATCATCTGTCTGCTTCTTCGAAAATTCTGCGACTTTTACCTGCAAAACCTCTTTGGCTTCATTTAGCTGATTCTTCAACTTTTCCAATTCTTTTTTGTATTTGTTTGCTGCCTCCTGGAAAATTGAGCATTGTTGTGCCTTCTCTGCCAACTCATCCTTCAGTTTATTCAAAGAAATGTTGAATTTTTTCTGTTTCTTTTCATATTTTTCCAGAGGCATGAACTTCGACTCGAGTTAAACTTGAATCTTTGCTTTGGTTGATAATGACCCTTCATGAGGGCCACAAATTCATCAAAACTTTTTAAATCTGGGGCACTGGGTGCTGTCAAACTTCGAATCAAGCCGTAGGCTTTATTCCCACATATGGATAAGAGAATTGCTCGCCTCTTCCTGTGTAATCTTGTTCACTTGGACAAAGAATGTGAGGCGTTCAATATAATGTGACCAATTGTCCTTGGCTGGATCAAAGGATCAATTCTTCCGAATTGCAGCATTCTGAGAGGGAGTTATCTTGTCGATTTGAATGGATCTTCTACTTACAATTACTGTGCGAGGTACAGCCCCATTTAATTTCTCTTGATTTCTTCCGTTAACTTGTTTTATCCTTGTTGCCAGTTTGTTGGATCCCGTGGATCCTCATCGCCCGCTTGTTGTAAGTGGTGGCTGAGCTGGTACTATGGATAGAGTTGATCAGCAGAAACTTCTTAGGTGGAAAACATCATGGGGAGAATTTTGATGTCGGCCTGTGGGGGCGGGCCCTGCATGCCGATGCGTAAAATGACGTGCGGTGAAGTCGGGTGTGCATCCCGACGTCACCGCACATCATTTAGACCTTCCGTTCGGTGGGCCTGCGCCAGGGGCAGCTGCGCGCTCACCAAACTGTCAAAGGTCTGTAAAGGCCATTAATAAACTAATTAAGCTAATTCTCAACGCTGCCCGTCCAACCTTAAGATTGGCGGGCAGATGAAGAACCCAAGCGGCCTTTGCATCCTTCATGAAACCTCATCCGGGTGGGATGAGGTTTCCTGAAGGTTTTATTAAATAAATAAAATTCTTTTTGACAATTCATAAACATGTCCCAGCTTATGACACTGTCACATGAGGGGACATGTCTGAATAATTTTAATCTTTCATTTTTTCAAAGTTTAAAACTGAACTTAATCTCCCTAAGGCAGCTCCGTGCCTCAGGGAGATTTCTACGCTCTTTCATGTGCATGCGCGATACAGCGCAGGCCCCATCTCTCCCTACCCCCCGCACCTGCACAGGTAGCGCTGAGCGTTACCGGGCACATGTCACGCTGGGCAGGCCTTAATTAGCCCGCCCACGTAAAATGGTGGCGCAAAGTCGATCGAGGGCGGCAATCGGCTCCACACCTGCCCACGCCTGCTCCGACCAGTCTGCCCGAAAGGCAGAAGATTCTTCCCTATGTTTATTTACAAAGATACTCAGCAGCAACTACATGTGTGCTTTCACTTCAAACCCCAGCTCCACACTACTGACTACTAACAACAGAGGTAGCCCGCGCTACTCTTCTGTTGGTTACTAAAAATCATGTGATTTTCCTTTGTAACTTTCTTCTTAAAGGTATATTACACATTAGATAAAACCATAATTACCACCTATACTCTAACATCCAAAAGTAACATAAGTTAAACATGAACTAACAGGCAAATTGTGGTCAGTTATAAGCTATAAATTGCACATTAAACGGCAGATACAACTTAAGACAGATCTTATGAATTGGCTCAGTAGTCTATCTAGATTTTAGTGATCACTCTCAGCCACAAAGTCCTCCTATACTCTGCCTTCCTCACAAGGAATTTCAGCTCCTCATGTTCTAGGAGCTGGTCTGATCCTAAACTGACAGTAACGCATAACCAGCCCGAGTTCCATGAGCATGGTCTTCACCACAAATGGTACAAGTCTGCAGAACCTGCTTAACTCGGGCTGGATGAGGTAGATCTACCAATGTTACAAGTAATGGAACAGCTGTAGCAACTATACCTTTGCTTGTTTTCAGCTTCTGCATCTAGCTTTGTCTTCTTCAATTTTCTTCAGTTTGCTTGTGCTGCAACAGTGGACTCATCAATTGCTACTGCTCAGCTTGGACTGATCTGTGTCCTTTTATATCTTTTAAACAGGGTCAGTTTGCCCAGAAGTTTTGGTTTCCAAACCTCAGTTTGTTTTTGTTTCCTGAGAAACAGGGAGGCTCAGTTTCCTCTCTAGCTTTATCTGTTCTGTTTCCCTTTCTGTTTCTTTTCAGTTCAATTTCTGTTTCTGTTAGGGTTTGTCTCAAAAATACAAATTACATTTTAAAATAGACTCTCACATTAAAGAAAAAAATGTATAAATAGATTTGGGGATGTGTATCCTTTGAAGAGGCTCCAGACATCTTGACTGGTACCCTTTCCTAAGAAGGATAAGACTAGGTTGTTTTACGAAGATTATAGCACATTAGATAACCTATCAAAGATGCTGTATGCCCCATACCTCACACTTCAGAACTTCTGGGGTAGCTAATGGACCCTAAGTACCTGATGTCTCTTGACCTGATTAGAGGAAATTGACAGGTTCCATTAATGCAGAAGCCCCAAGTATGTTTCATGATTAACATAGATCATGACTGTAAGTCGACTTTTGAAGCCTTGAAAAATCCTTCCAAAAATGGGAGTTGACATATGCTGAGTATAAATGTGAACTGCTGGTGTTGGTGTAGGTGGTCGCCATTTTGAAATATGAAAAAAAATGACCAGTAATTCAAATTAAACCAATGTGATGCATTTTATTGAATTAATTAATTCTACAAGGGTACCCTTAACCACAATCAAAACATTGTAAAAACTGTCAAATTTATTGTCTTCAATGTCTCATGCAAAGAGTTCATTGAATTCATTCTGAGTCACTCTGGCAATAGCATCATCTTAAAGGTCTCACTCTGGATCAGTGTGCCGCTTTTGCTTGCAGTATCATCCCTCCACAACAAATCATCTTCCTCTCCATCCATTGAGTTGGACGTTCTGCTTTTTTGAACGACCTGATGATTGTGCATTAAAAGTATCCCATGCTTTGATGACGAACCACACAAAACATCAAGCAGGGCAACATGCATATTTCCATTCTTTGTGAAGGTTTTTTCTCCATCAACCATTCACTTATTCCATTCATTGTGAACATGATCCTTGAGAGGCTTGTTGAGGCACACATCCAAAGGCTGAACTATGGATCTTAGACACCCTGGTATAAGTGCAGTGTGGGTGTTATTTCTTTGCAGCTGCTTCTTCATCTCATCGATTATATGGGATCTGAACCTGTCCCACACAAATAAGCTACATTCCTTGCGTAAGCCACCAGGATACCTATTCCACACATTATCGATCCACAACTTCACTCCAACCAACCGTTGCCATGGATATGCACAGAAACTCCTGCAGGGAACTTTATTTTCAGAATGGTTTTACAGTTGAAAATTACCATAAGCTTTAATTTCATTCCATCAGCCATGTAGGCTGGTAGCACCATGAATCTTGTCTTTTCATGTCCTGTGGTTTTCACTAGAGCTGTTTTCGAATTTTTCCACTTCACAGTTCGGTATTGCCGGGCATATGGAAATTCATGGGCATTTCACCCATGTTGCCGATGTGACATAATGGGTATTCATGATTTTGCCACTGTATGATGATAAATCACTGGAAACTGGTAACTTTGGCATTGAGGTCTTCTGGTAGTCTCTGGGAGATCTTGGTCTTCTGCCGCAACATGAAACATTTTAGATCCATAAAGGAGTTACACCAAAACAAATAACAGAATTACCTGGAAAAACTCAGTAGGTCTGGCAGCATCGGCGGAGAAGAAAAGAGTTGATGTTTCGAGTCCTCATGACCCTTCAACAGAACTGAACCAGTTCTGTTGAAGGGTCATGAGGACTCGAAACGTCAACTCTTTTCTTCTCCGCCGATGCTGCCAGACCTGCTGAGTTTTTCCAGGTAATTCTGTTTTTGTTAAGGAGTTACACCAACTAGTTGTTGCTCTGAAATCTTTGTTGGATTCAGGGTTTGATTTGACCCACTTAAGTGTGTAAAACACATTGCATTTCTGGTGATGATGTAATCATTCTCACAATTTTCGAGGCCCCATTCCGATCCATGCTTCTGAAAATCAGTCTAGTCGCTGGTCCCTGTTCTCATAGAACATTTGGTCTTGGACATCTTATTCAGGGCGGATTCTTTCTTCCATTCCCACACCAGTTTTTCACTAACACCAAATTCCCTCGCTGCAGCAATTATTGACGAGTTAGCAAATGTTACAACTTTTAGCTTGAAACCAGCTTTGTACTTCATCCTTTTTGCTGGAGGACCCATTCCTTCTGTCATGCATGGACTGCTCTGTCATAAACTCCCACGTATCTTCCTGGCAATATAAATCGTATTGTTTGATCCCATGCGCTGACTTATAAGGTGAGTAATTCAAAAAAGCAGAATGTCCAACTCAATGGATGGAGAGGAAGATGATTTGTTGTGGAGGGATGATTCTGCAAGCAAAAGCGGCATACTGATCCAGAGTGAGACCTTTAAGTTGATGCTATTGCCAGAGTGACTCAGAATGAATTCAATGAACTCTTTGCATGGGATACTGAAGACAATAAATTTGACAGTTTTAAAAATGTTTTGATTGTGGTTAAGGGTACCCTTGTAGAATTAATTAATTCAATAAAGTGCATCACATTGGTTTAATTTGAATTACTGGTCATTTTTTTCATATTTCAAAATGGCGACCACCTACACCAACACCAGCAGTTCACATTTATACTCAGCATATGTCAACCCCTATTTTTGGAAGGATTTTTCAAGGCTTCAAAGAAGGCATTTCTGAGGTAGAAAATTGAGGTCAACTCCTAATGGGAATATAGAATTTCTTAGCAGAAAGAAGGGGGGGTGTGGGGGGTGATGGTGTTGACTTGTAGGCTGAGTATAAATCTAAACATGAATTTTGGCACCAAAAAATGGGGTAATCTTATAGGCCATGTCGACATATACATTGCGATCTATGGTAGTATTTCCATAGGGTTCCATGAATTTACAGTATGAAAATGTGTCAGTTATGTTTAATGGTGAGTGGTTTCTGTCTGGTTTCTGCCTGCCTGGCTAGGGTGTAAATAGTTTATGATTACATTATTGTCAATTTTAGTCAGACATTGGACAACCAATCTCTGGTCCACCAATCCAGTTAAAAAGAGCAGGATGAACTGTTAAAGCAGGAAAATGTCACGAGTATCGTTGAGGTACTATAGCTAAGGCACTGAGCAGGTGGAAGAAACAGAATCCTGATTGGGTAAAAGTGGACACCATCTCACAAGGGACTTGTTCTCCAACAAAGGAGAAGGTATTGGCTTTATGAGGGGTGGTGAGCTAGCATCAATACTTCATTCTCAATTTCAATCACTTAACTGGATCATTAACAGATCTCAGTGACATCATCCAAAAAAAATGTCAGTTTCACATGTATGTGACAACACTCATCTACATTGTAGGATCGGAATCCCTCCCAGCTGGGAAATTTATGGAGTATAAAACCCAAACCCATGGACTCGTTTTGACCTCATGATTTTTTACCACACAATATAGAAACCAAGCTACAGCATCGGGCGTGCAGCAAGGAGTTAATTCAGACATTTAGTAAAAGGCAGTGGCTGATCAAAAGGGTTTGGACATTGACTGATTGCAATCACGGAACAATGGTACCAGGGAAATGCCATTACCTGCCATGGACTAACACAATTAAGAGACTGATCACCTGTTTCAATGGCACAAGGAACATGCAATTGATATTCAAACCTTCATTGACCTTGCAGCCAGGTGCTGTATTGGCCTCAAAAGAGTAGGAGAATTGATTAAACAATGTGAGAGCTGATCATATTCATCTGAGATCGACTTTCCATGGAAATACTATTGTTTCAACCAGCATGAGCTGATCATATTTGTCTGGACTATACGTAAAATAAACTAAGAGTGCTAACTACTGGACATTGAGATGAGTTGGCCAGACCAGCAGCAGAAATGGTATCATTGGGGACAGAAATTGTAGGACACCACTGTTTTCTGCAGGCAGTCAAGGAAGTTGGTAGAGTCTGGTCAGCTCCACCAACAGACCTACAACACCATCGGAAGACCAACTGAAGGTGATTGTAAGTATTAAGTTAGGATATAAAGATTTAAGTATTAAGTTAGAAACAAGGTGAGGTTTAGCCTCTGATGGGGCAGGGTTCCATGTAATGTAACTGTAATTGTAACTATTTGGTGATTGCTGAATGCAGGTCTTCTCTGAGGGCTGTGGGTAATTCAATAAATTGATTGTGAATTATCAGAAGAAACTTGTCTCGCTAGTCATTCTGTTCAAGCCATACACTTGTGAATCTGGTGTCATGAACTTGAGTGTGGAGAGGGTCTCTGAGGGAAACAAAGTGACACCCAACCCTTCATACCTCATCACCTCTCTCAGTCTTTACACTCTTGCTAAATTATCAGATTACTTATCCAATATCTAGTACTAGGTAGCAGACATTTCCTACAATTATGTGCAGGGGAGTCCAAAACCATTGTGTTCAGTCTCCACTACAAACTCTGTTCCTTAGCCACCAACTTCACCCCTCTCTCTGAAAACTGTCTGAGGCTGAACCAGACTGTTTGCAACCTCGGTGTCATGATTGACACTGAGGTGAGCTTCTGAGTGCATTTTCACGGCATCACTAAGACCACCTCTTAAGACCACCATCAATAACATGGTCCGACTTTGCCTAGCCTCAGCTCCTGTGCTGCTGACACACACATACCTAACGCTGTTACCGCTATACTTGGATATTCCAGCACACCCCCAGCCAGCCTTCCACTCCTTGCTACATTTTATTAAGTTAAAGGCACTCTATGTGTACAAGTTGCTGTTAATTATTCATTGGTGTCTTTATAATACCTGTTCACTATTGTTAATTGTATTTATGAATCAAGTATTGTTGAGGATATCTGAGAACATTTACAACAAGGAAATAACAGTAGTGTTAGTTTTGACGCCTAAGGAATTAAAAGCAGGAGTCTGCGGGAATTCTTGCAAATACATGTAAGCTTTCTATTGCTTATTCACTTAGGCCCATCTTGTTATTAAGGCATTTGTTCATAAGGATGTCTGAAATTAAATGTAAGGATCCCAGCCCCCAAGCTTAGCTTCCAGACTGGCTGGTCAATCACCTACTGTGCACAGAAGAACTCTGGCCATGCCTAGTCCAGGCAGGGGTGGCATTTGCCTTGTGGGATTTAAGTTCGGTTTTGAGCCATTACATTTTACAAGCTAACACTACATAACATTACCTACTTGGCCTGCTGTCAAATTCAATCACATGCAAAGTCATGTTTGTAGTAGGTAATATAAAAAATGCTAAGTAATAGATCACACAAGACTAACTGACATCTAACGATTATAAAGGTCTTGCAACACTGATGTTATTTCAGTACGTGAGTGGTATGACAACTCAAAAACTAATTTTCCATGCTCCAATTGCAGTGAAATTTTGTATAATATGATTAGTTGAGTAATATTTACAATTTGTAAAAACTGAACTTTGTCTTCTTCATATCCCACTTCAGCCATGACTGCAGGAGGGTAAGTGGGATAGCTATAAAGGTGAGCATTGAGGTCAGATGCCTGTTTGCTCCTGAGTTATGACTCATCACTCATTCACTGACTCACACCCACTCTTTCACAGATTCACAATCAGTCTCAAACTCACTCATGAGGTGGAATTTTATTCCACCCCTGAATGTGGGCTGGGAAATGGGGAGGGGGAACATTTAATTGATTAGGAAGATGCAGGTGGGGCCACACCATGTGTAAAACCACCAGTATGCCTGCAGTCTGGTTGGGGCAGCCCCCTTCTACTTGTGCAATTCCATGTCCAATGAAGATACCTACTGGAGGCATGGGCAGCCCATGGGTGAAGACCCCCCCCTGCCCTAAACACTGTCTTGTTTTTTGTTTCAATGATACACACAGGCCGTTGATAATGTAGCTGAGCTAACTTTATTGATAACACATTTTCCTAACATAAACACATATCTGCAGTAACTGAATTCTATCAAGTCAAGCTCCAACATCTGACTTTCAACCCCCCCAGGTCAGGTGACCTCATCTAGTACGGTCTACCGTATAGTATCTAATACTGGTGTCCACTACCACAATTAACTATTATCATGACATTTCCCTTTCTTTACAAAAAACCTCTTATACAGCTCAAGTACACAAAGTCTGTTATCTATTCTTTCTCACTCTGTTTTGATCAGTCTGCTTTGTCTTTTACTCATCTCTGTATCTCCATGGTTCTTTTATCAGAATTCTTCCACGGGATGTTCTGAATGGTGACAGAGATAATTTTGAAGGGCTGATTGTGAACCTGTGAAAGAATGGGTGTGAGTCAGTGAATGAGTGTTGAGTCAGCTCTGTGTCACTATCACCCCTTGCATAGTTGTCAGGGCTCTCAGGCTTTGTCTGGTTATCTGTTGCTTCACTGGTGCATTCTGGTTTTTGATCTTCAGCTACACTTTCTGGTTCAGAGCAAGGATGCTTTTCATTTGTTTCCCATGAGAACTTCCAGTTTCTCCTGTACTGTTGTCCGTTTGGAGTCTGCACTATGGAAGGCCTTGGTTCTCCTGTGATTCCTGTGACAACAGCAGGATTCCAGATCCCTTCATGCTGAATCCTCACTGTCTCTCCCATGTTCAGGTCAGACAGAGGTCGGGCGCCTCGATCAAACTACTGTTTCTGTTTCTGCTGTCTCAGTTTGAGCAGGTCCGGTACACTGCAGCTCACTGACTGTGGAAATAACAGTTGGGGCACAATTGGAAGCTTAGTTCTTAGTCTTCTCCCCATCAGGAGCTGTGCTGGAGATGATCCAATGCCCTCTAATGGAGTATTCCTGAAATCCAGCAGAGCCAGGTAAGGGTCTCTTTCGTCTGTCTTTGCCTTTTCAACAGGTGTTTTTAGGTCTGCACGGTACGTTCCACAATTTTGTTGCATTGTGGATATTTGGGACATGACGTTGTGTGGCAAAACTCCCAGTCAACTGTGCTGTGAAACTCAGTGCCTGAGAATTGTGTGCCGTTTTCTGAGATGAGCACTTCAGGTAGGCCGTGACAAGCAAAAATGAATTTTAAATGATTTATTACGATGATGCTCTTAATATCATTTCTCAGCAGCACAAACTCAAAAAACTTTGAGTAATAATCTACTGCTAGTAGGTACTCACTGTTGTCAAATGTGAACAAATCCACTCCAATTTTCTGCCAGGGCCTCTCTGGAACACTGTGTGATTGAAGTAGTTCTTTGTGTTGTGACTTACTGTACTTTTGGTACACTGCACACGCATTCACCATTTCCCCGATTTGTGCTCCCATTTCAGGCTAATACATTACGTCTCAAGCTCTTCTCCTGCATGTTTCTATGCCGAGGTGGCTTTCATGTATGCACTGCAGCATTTCTTTCCTCAGTGTTGCAGGAATTATGATCTTTTCTCCCTTGAAAATTCCTTCTGCTACAAGAATTCCTCACGAAAGTTCCAGCACTCTTGTACAGCAGTAGGGGCTCCGCTCCGATGTGTGGGCCGGCCAGTTTACACAATCTGCTGCAGTTTTCTCAGGGTGGCATCGTTCTTGTCCGCTTCTCTGATCTCATTCTGTTTGGTTACAACCGCAGGTAAGTTCTTTGTCAGCATGTGAACCTGTGCTTCCGCTTCTTTATCCTCTTCCTCCGTGATGGGTAGGTATGCACGTGACAGAATGTCTACGGTGTACATTTCCTTGCCTGGTTTGTATTTAACTCTGACCTGGTACATCTGCAGATGCATTAGTAATCTTTGGATTCTTGGTGGTGCACAGTTCAGGGGCTTTTTAAGTACAGCTTCCAAAGGCTTATGATGGCGTCTTTGCCACAGACAAACTGATGGAAGCGTTCTAGACCAAACACAATTGTTAGCATTTCTTTCTTTATTTGGGCTTACCACTGCTGTGTTTCAGTCATTGCCTTTGAAGCATATGCCACTGGTGCCTCATTTTGCTAGAGGACAGCTCCCAGGCCAGTCTTTGAAGCACCCACTGAGATCTTGACCGGCTGACTGACATCGTAATACTTTAACACTGGTGCCTGGGCCAGTGTTCTCTTCAGACTGGTTAAAACTTCCTGGTGTCTTTATTCCCAGTGCCATTCCACATCATTTTGTAGAAGTTCTCGGAGAGGTGCTGCCAGGCCTGACATGTTCAGAATGGATTTCCCAAGATAGGTCACCATTCCCAAAAACCTCTCCAAGTCTTTCTTATATCCTGGGTGTGGCATGTTCATCGCTGCTTCGATTTTACTCAGGTCCAGCTTCAGTCCCTCACTTGTTAGCACAGGTCCCAAGTACTTGATTTCATGAAGATCTATTTTGCACTTTTCCTTCTTCAACTTGAGGTTCCTTTCTCTAGCTCTGGCCAGCACTTGCCTCTGTCTGTGGTTATGTTCTTCTTGTGAGGCTCTCCAGGCCAGCAGTTCGTCGATATAGGTTTCCACACCCTCTAACCCTTCAAACAGCTGCTTCGCTGTTCTGTGGAGCTGAATTAATACCAAAAGTTAAGCATAAAACCTGTGTCGCCCATATGGTGTGTTGAAGGTACAGAGAAAGGAGCTATGTTCATCTGGCTTGACCTGCCAGAAGCCTGAACTCGCATCTAAGACTAAATTGTATTTAGCATCGGCTAACTTACGCATGACCTCTTCGACTGTGGCCAGCTGGTAATGCTCTCTTTGTACTGCCTGATTTAGGTCTCTGGGATCCAGGTAGAATTGCAGATTTCCATCTGATTTTCCTACAATTACATTTGGATTAACCCACTTTCTCGGTTTTCCTGATAATGTGAAATTTCTCCATTCTGCCCAACTCTGCTTTCAGTCGGTCTCTCAGCATTTCTGGTATTTTCCTGAACGGGTGTAATTTGGGTGTTACAGTTTCGTCAATCTCGATGGTGTGTTCTCCTTTTAGGCAACCAATCCCCTAGAACACACTTTATACTCGCTTAGGATGTCATCAGTGGTGACTATCATTATTCTCTTGATTAACTTCAGATTTTCACAAGCTTTGATTCCAAGAATTGGTTTTGCATCAATTTTCACCAGTGTGAATGGAAGTGCTGGAGACTGTTTTCTGTAGTTCACTTTGGCCTGGATTTTCAGCTCGGTGGGCAGGCGCGATCGGTGGGCCTGAGAGCCGTCGGGAAACGGACTGCCAACCGTGATCGGCAACCAACCGTGATTTCACGCTGGCTGTCCAATTAACGGCACTGAAAAGCTCAGCACTGCCATGGTAGGAGTGGGAGGAGGGCAGGTGATGATGTTTCCGTGGGCGAGAACTGAGAGAAAGCCCCCTGAAAGCAGAAAACTGCCTCAGGGAGCTGCAGGTCCGAAAACCATGAAGTAAAGTTTTGAAAATCAGGAAAAAAAGTCCAAGCATCACAATCAGGCACCTGGACATATAGATGATAAAAATGCTGTCAATAGATTTTTATTTTTATTTTATTTAATTATGGAAACCTCATCCCGCCCTTGGATGAGGTTTGATGAAAAATGTAAAGGCCGCCTGGCCGATTTGACTGTCCACCAATCGTAAAGTTGGATGAACCACGAAAAATCGGAGACAATTGCGCCATTAATGGGCTTAATTGCCCTCTTGATTGTCAGCAGGCGCGATTCTGACTTTTGCATGTGCCCACCGAGCGAAATATCACATGAACATGGGATGACATCGGGGTGCTCGCCCAGCCTCTTCTCGCGTGATTTTACACCCGATCGGGTCGGGCGCGCACCCGCCGCGAGACATAAAATTCTGCCCTTTAAGTGTGCACTTGCCTTCTACTGCAATTTTTTTCACCTGTATAAGTAGACAGCTTCACTTTTGTTTTAGTTAGCTGTTTTTCTTTGCATGTCTTATGATACAGGCTTATGGGAATGATATTTGCTTGTGCAGAAAATCTTGAGTGGTCAGAAAAGATAAAGATTTCAGGGAGAGTGAAATGAAATATCTAGCAGGTTTCGTTCTGGTGTCGATAGTAATGACCTGAAATCTGCAATTGTAATGACAGTGAAAGTGTCAGCATTTGCCACTATTACTGTGTAAAATTGACAGCAGCTTCTGATGCCACACATGGGTAGTTTTGTCCTGAAGTTGCTGTCGGTAATAACCTGCTCTGATATAATCTTTGTAGGTGCAAACAACACAGAATCATTGACTTGATATAAACTTCACATTTTTATGCACTGTTCTCATTGTTAAAACCATTGAAAAAGTTGAATGTGAAGTAACTGAGTTTTTATCAGTGCACTAAGCTACAATTATTACTGAACAACATCTCTGGCCCTGAAAAAGTAATTTTACAAGTGTGGCATGTCATTCCTTCACAATAACATTTAAAACTCCATGATGGTTTTCAAATAATACTTTTTTATTTGTTTTGTTGGTGATATTTAAGCTTCTACATTAATCCCATGTATAGGATACAATCTTTATTTAGCTTTCTGTAAAATGATTAAAAAGTGAATGATTGGCAGAGGGCGCTGATCTAAGGTGAAAGGTAAAACAAACAATGGTGAAGTGAGATAAAACTTGTTTGCGCAGCAAGTGGTTAGGATCTGCAATGCACTGCCTGAGAGTAGTGGGGACAGATTCAGCCATGGCTTTCAAAAGGGAATAAGATAAGCACCTAAACAGAAAAAAATGCAGGGCTATGGGGCAAAAGGCTGAGATTGGGACTAGCAGAGCTGCTCCTACAGAGAGCTGGCATGGATATGATGAGCTGAATGGCCTCTTTCAGTACTGTAACCATTCTATGACTCTAATTAGCAGTGCATTTTACTTCTAGGTTTGAGGTCTGTGCAAATTCTTCTATCTGAATATCTAATCAACCTGCTAGGTGGCTGGATGCCACAGATTCACTATAGATGGCAGCAGATTCTTGATCACATCAGAAGAGGGGAAATTGTGGCCAGGATTTAATGGAACCTATTGGGGTGGGCTAGGTGGTGGGTGGGCCTGCATAATTGCGGGGGAAGCCGCGCAGCCCATTCCCGCCGATGAGAAAACTGACCCCCTTTTAATCAGTGGCAGGAATAGGCTGACACGGGGAATCTGCCCGCTGGCTAACAAAGCTCATTATCTAGCCACTTAAAGGCCATTATCTCTGTGCCCACCAGGATTTTTAGAGGTGACTCAGGGATTTTCCTGGACTCACATGGATCTCCAGTGCCTCCTGAAGGCTGCCCAACAAACCCTGTCAGGCTTGCCAGCTGCCTCACAGCGGGGATTCCTCTTTCAAAGGCATGCAATGGCTGATTGAAAGAACTGGCATCGGGAAGGGTGGTGCCCAATCAGAGCCACCCCCCTGCCCTTGCATCTGAACCCACTGCCCCCCCATCACTGCTGACCCTCCCTCCCCTTGACCCCCAATCTACCTTACTCACCTGTCTCCAGGGAGTCAGCAATGATCCCTAGAGAAGTCCTCAGACCATTACAGCAGCAGACACCACTTGTGGTGGCACCACCAGTAACGTAGAGCTGCTGACCTCCGATTTGCTGGCAGCTTTTGGGAGCAGGATTTCCATCCTACAGGGGTGGAAATTAATTCTGTGGAAGCCGGCCTCTGTGCGCTTAAGTGCCTGATTGCATTTAAATAGCAATGGGCAGTCCTTGGAGAGGTGAAACAGGTTTCTCACCAGTTCTCCCACCTACACTAAATTCCACCCTGGCACCCTAGAGTCCCTGAAACCTTTGTGGGCAGCTTTTCTGAAGATCAATGCCGAGTACTGCCCTTTGCCACTGACTGCAAAACCTGGTCAATGAAATGAGTCAGGACTCGTTTGAATCTGAGGTTGAAGAAGGTAGTAATGCTCTGACTGATAGTCTAGATGAGGTGCAGGAAGAGGAAGGACATAAAGAGGAAACAGGTGAACATGAATATGTTTCTGTTGAGAAAATTCTTCGAGTGTAGGATCTTAGGCATACAAAATTATGAGGGGCCTAGATAAGGTAGATGGGAAAGACTTGTTTCCCCTATCTGAGGGGTCAATTACCAGGGGCCATAGATTTAAGGTGATTGGTAGAAGGGTTAGTGGAGACATAGGAAAAACTTTTTCACCCAGAGGGTGGTGAGCATCTGGAATTCACTCCCTAAGTTGGTGGTTGAGGCTGAAACGCTCAACTCATATAGAAGGTACCTGGATCTGCATCTGAAGTGCTGTAACCTGCAAGGCTACAGACCAGGTGCTGGAAAGTGGGATTAAAATGAGCAGCTTGTTCCTTTTTTCTCTTTTTGGCCAGCGCAGACACGATGGGCTGAATGGCCTCTTTCTGCACTGTAAATTTCCTATGGTTCTATCTCTAAAATCAGCCAGCAGGCTTGTGCTTTGATGTTGGAAAATAAAGTCCATCCAAAAAGGGATATCAAAGGAAAGCTATCTCCTCATGTGTTTCTCTTGTACTATCCTAATAGAGAGAAAATTGAACATGACTGGACTGCAGTGAAGCAGTACGCCTCTAATTGCACTAAATGATGAATTTTCCTGCAGGATGCAGCAGCGCAGTTTTCTCCCAACCATAGCCACGCGACTAGGCTAACTGCAGATTGCAGCTGGCTCCACCTTGACCACAAAGAAAAAGTTAATAACACAAGGAACACCAAATGGAATGGATAGGTGCTAGAAGGAAAGGTGATAAAGCATCCACTCATTACTTGACAAAAGGTTTACGAATGATAAAGAAAAGTGGAAGAAATTTCTCAGATGTATTTTAAGTGATTTATTTTCCTGTAGATACTGAAGATTAGCTTTCTATAGCACAAGCTCCGAGGTAGGTGATAAATCCAGCAGCAATTTCCTAGGTTTAATTGCATTGTTAGCCAAATATGATTCAACAAAAGAGGTACAGGCACAGAATGACTTGTCACCTGGGAGCCAAAATTAATTTTTTGGAGAGTGCACCAGATGTAATGTGAAAACTATCCCAGACGAAGTTTAAAAAAAAAACTTTCCAATAGTTGGCGATGCAACACCAAAGACCTCACACAAGGAACGTGTAAAGCACCAGTGATCAGATAATTCATTCAGTAGCTGTTGAAAACTTTGTTATTTCAGGAACATTTCTTGTGCTTCAGAAACTTCCAAGAGTTATAGATGGGATGATTCAAAATACCATAGCTGAACATGAGATTGGATTTCAAACTCTTACAAGTTTATAATAGTGCAGCATTTTTGTAACACATTCGGATATTACTAACCTGCTATCGTAACAAATATTCTCCTACTCCTAACTGAAGTTTCATTATGATCACTAAGGAGCTCAAGACTCAATAAGAGATTTAAAACTATATTTTTAACCTCCACCACTTTTGAAGAATGAGTTTTGTCTGTAATAACATTCAATAATACCTACTAAACACTAAGCATTGCCAGCAATATTTTAAAATTCCCTCATGTTTTAAAGTTATTTCAATAAATTACATGTCTGGAAGATTGCAAACATTAAATGGTAGCCCATATTATTTTAAAATAAATTCTATAGAAACAAAACTGATAAAGCATAAATTCCAGGACAAGAACCTTTAAAGTCAGTGTTGCAACTTTGGCTTGGCTGAAAATATTATGGTAAATTAACTCAATGCCAAGTATATTGTTTCTATGTGAAATAAACTTAAGATTTTAGAGAATCTACAAAATACTTAAAGGGATAGGCAGGGTAGATGCAGGTAACGTGTTTCCCCTGATTGGGGAGTCTAGAATCAGGGAACATAATTTCAGAATAAGGGGGAAGCCACTTAGGACCGATTTGAGGCAATTTTTTTCTTTACACGGAGGGTTGTGAATCTTTGGAGCTCTCTAACCCAGGGGGCTGTGGAAGCTCAATCATTGAGCATGTTTAAAGCAGAGATTGACAGGTTTCTAAATGCCAATGGCATAAAGGGGTATGGGATAGAATGGGAAAAAGGAATTGAAGTGGATGATCAGCCATGATCGTATTGAATGGCAGAGCATTCTTGATGGGCTGAATGGCCTACTCCCGCTCCTTTGTCACTCCTCCCCTTTAAGGTGCTGCTACAAGGATTTCAAAATTGGCTGCCCTGCCAGATTTCCTGCTAAAACATTGGGAACAAGGTCATAGAGGAAAGGATAAATATTGCAGAATAAAGGATTTTGAATTTATAAAGGAGGGTCGAGGAGGTGGACTCAATCAGAAACAATAATAAAAACGATTGTTTAAATTTTTTAAAATGTTAAGAGTAGAGTTCAGGGCCGAAGAAACTTCAAGTGAAGGGAATACTCAAATATTTATTATGACAGCTGGAGTGACAATGGGGAACATGTTGAGTTAAATGGCATAAGAAAGATAGCTTTGGGGGAGAATTCCAGGTTAGCATCCATTGCCCAAATAAGAAGTATATGTGATAACACATGGGAAATTTGGAAGCAAACTGTGAAGGACCACATGGTAAGGTATCCTTGCTGGTCACCCTTTTAAAAAAGCCTTATGTTTGTCTGCAAGGCACAGAACAACAACTGCGGAAACAACGGCAGAAAGGGCAGCAACATCTACACCTTTAAAAACTGGAGACTGCAACATCTCAAAGTCTCCAAGTCTGTTCTTTTCAAGTCCATCAGTACAGAAAACCAACATCCTAGTAATTAAACTACAAGTAACTAACTTTGTGACCTGCTGAAAATCTATCTCTTTAAAGAAATCCTGCAACAGTCCTGATATTCAGCTCTGGATAGTGAATCTACCTGGACTACCCTTCAGGAGTGAAAACGATTTTTCACTGGGCATGTAATGCATGCTATATTTTTCAAGACAAGCTAATCACATGAATTATGTATTATTCTTTTGTTTATAACTTGTAAAAGTTATATCCTCTTAAACTGTATTTTTCCCCGTGTGTGTGCGTTGTGTGTGTTATTGTGAGTGGTGAGTAAATGACGTAGCGTTAGACTTTTAGGGTGAATGCATGAATAGATAATCTTCTTTACTTAACCCACGAAAAGCTGGCTGCTGATCACTCAAATTGTCTATACATTCAGTGGTCATCTTTCTTTTCCAAAACATACCAATTATGGACAGGAAGGGAAGGGGAGTTTCAGTAGCTCTCTCTCATCCCTGTCTGCAGCACTTCAATGTAATGAAATGTTGAAAGTTTCTTCACAGGAGCCACATAAGGAGATATTAGGTCAGGTGACCAAAAGCTTGGTCAAAGAGGTAGGTTTTAAGAGGTGCCGCTAAGGAAAAATGGGAGATAAAGAGGCGGAGAGGTGTAGGGAGTGAATTCCAGAACTTAGAGCCTAGGCAACTGAAGGCAAAGCCAACAATGGTGGACTGATTAAAATTGGGGGTGCACAAGAGCCCAGAATTAGTGGAGTGCAAATATCTTAGAGTATTGTTGGGCTGGAGGAGAATACTAAGGTAGGGAAGGGTGAAGTCATAGAGGGATTTGAAAGCAAGGATACAAATTTCAAAGATGCTGCTTGACTCAGAACCAATCTAGGTCAGTGAACACAGGAGTGATAGGGGAATGAGACTTGCTGCGAGATAAGATATGGGCAGCAGAGATTTGGAACTTAGCAAGTTTGCGGAGGGTAAAATGTGGGAGAACATCCAGGTTTGCATTGGAATAGTTGGGTTTAAAGGTTATGAAGAAATGAATGAGGGTTTCAGCAGCAGATAAGCTGAGAGAGAGGAGAAGTTGAGCGATGTTACGGAGGTGGAAATAGACTGTCTTAGTGATGGTATGAATACGACATTGCAAGTTCATCTTAGAATCAAATGTAACACCAACAGACTGGCTTAATCTCAGACTAGGGAGAGGCATGGAGTCGGAAGCTAGGAACAGAGTTTAAGTGGGGACTGAAAACACTGGCTTTAGTGCTCCCAATAACTAATTGAAAGAAATTTCTGGTCATCCAGTTCTGTATGTCAGATAAACAGACTGATAATTTAGCAACAGTTGAGAGAGGTGGTCGTGAGGTAGAGCTGGGTGTCATTAGCGTATATGTGAAAACTAACACTGTGCCTTCGGACAATGTCACTAAGGGCAGCATGTAGATGAGAAATAGGAGGGGGCCAAGGATAGATCCTTGGGGGACACCCAAGATAATGGGCAGAGTTTTGCCCTTGATGGGCGGGCGGGCCCCACCAGCTGGTGGCGGGCGGGCAGCCGATCGACGCCGCTGAAACGTGCCCCGCCGCCATTTTAAGTGGGCATTTTAAGCGCTATGCGCTTCCTGTGCAAGGGGGGGGAGGGATTCCCCAACTGTCAAAGTGCGCTCTTTCATGTATGTGCATGAAAGAGTGCACATCTCCCTGAGACTAAGTGCTGTCTCATTGAGAGCTCTGACAGCTTTTGTAAGCTGAAAAATAGAATAATAAAAAAATTATTAAAATGTCCCCCTCATGTGACAATGTCACACGAGATGGGACGTTAGTAAATATCGCATAGGCCTGAATTTTTCTGTCAGTGTGTTGAAGGTAAAAATAATTAATTTACATTTCTATTTGGAATACCCTAAGTGTACCAAGTTTTCATGGAGCTGGGCTGTGGGGTCAGAAGGTCCCCCTGTTTAATTTATCTGGCTGTTTCTCACAGAAGGCAGTTGCAGTGTTGGTCTTATGTAAGCTGCAGCTCAATGAGTCAAGGGAGCAATAGGCAATAAATGTTAGTCAGGCCTACACCATAAGCATAGAAAATACCATAGCTTTACCATTCCCTGTGCGGAATGTAGATGGGGGCTGGGAGCTCAGTTTGGGGTTCATGTGGGGGAAAGAGATTGGAAGATTCTCCTAGCTTGAAGCCAGAGGAAGAAATCTCTCGTGGTCCTCACAATGAAAGATGGTTAGCCTTGTGCAGAAAACGGTCAGCTTGAACAGTTAGCTTGGAAAGAGCTGTACAGAAGCTGTGGAAGCAGTCTGTCCAAAGCCAGGAGAAGGAGCTGAAGGGTCCACAGTTGTAAAGCCTTTAAAGAAGAATTTGAGGATCGCTTAGCCAGAAACTAATGGAAGGATGCCCATAAAATGTCATACCTTGGAGAATGGCTGGAACACTGAGGTGAAAAAGGGAATTTCAGAGCACTTTGGCATACCTTTAGGTTGGTTCCAGGAAAAGTGAATAAACCTTCAGGCTTTCGCAAGATTAGGGAACTCTTGGGGGAAAGTCAAAAGTAGAACTGAGTTTATATCATAAGTCTTTATAAACTATAGCATTAAGTTAGTAGTGCCTGCTTTGTTTACTTTTTATGTATATAAAAGGTTTGATTTTGTTTAAAAACATGAAATCTTGTGGTGTAATTTCTTTCAGTTAATCACTGGGTGTTCAAATTTCTTTGTAAATGTTAACCATACTGACATAATCTTAAAGTCAGACCCGGCCATTCAGGAGGGAAGCAGGTAGGAGTCTGAAATTTTCTCGCACAAAGGACAATACAGGTGTCCCCCGTTTAAAGCATGTTCTTATAGCAGACTTTTGTTTCAGTGCAGTTGATAAATGAAGGAAATTCTCCAATAGCGCTGCCTCCATTTTAATTTTAGCGTAGTTACTAAGCATGTTTATTTTTTTGTAAAAGCAAACGGCTACTTCACTGCCTCCCTCGCTAACCTCCTGCTTGCCCTCCCTCCCATTCACCACCTCTCACATTCACTGTCCCTCCCGCTCACTACTTCCCTCCCTCTCTCTGCTTCCCTCCTCATCCCTTCCACTCACCACTTCTCTCTTTGACCCTCCCGCTTGCTGCTTCCTTGATCCTCCCGCTCCCTCCTATTGCAGCCTCTCCCACTCCTTTGCGAATGGGAAGGACAGCGAGTGGGAGGGGCAGGAGGCAGGACAGGCAGCAAGGGAGAAAGGCAGTGTGTGAGAGAGGTGGTGAGTGGGAGGGATGGTGACTGAGAGAAGCAGCGAGTGGGAGGGGCAGCAAACCGGAGAGGCAGGGGGCGGGAAGGATGGTGAGTGGGATGGGTGGTGAGCAGGACAGGCAGCAAGAGAGAGAGGTGGTGTGTGGGAGAGGTGGTGAGCAGGAAGGATGGTGAGGGAGAGAAGCAGCGAGCGGGAGGGATGGCAAGCAGGAAGCGCGACGAGAAGGAGAGGTGTCACATCAAAGTAATTGCTCCTTCCTACTGTGCAACAATAAAAATTAAAAATTTCTTCAGCCATTTTTCGATGGCTCTGGTTTGTTCCCCTGAGGAACTGTTGGTTAGGCTGCTTGAATCCTGTTATAAATGAATAGAATTTGTGCAGTGCCTCCTCTGTCTATTTGTACCTGAAAATTGCAATTGAGATCCTACAAATGCCTTATGATCTTAATATACATATTTAAACAATTTCTCATGTGCTGCTCATCAAACTCTAGTGAGAAACAAGCCTTTACACTTGAAAATCATCCCAACATTCAGCACGTAGCCCTTTATTCACAATATAACAGTAAGATCAGCACTATTTAATGCTTCTAACAATGGGCAGACTGACTCCTCGCAAACCAAGTAATTAGAAGTGTCAAGTATAATTTTTACAGTGAGTGAGATTAAATGTAATCAGAACCCTTACATGGAATGCTGGTAATTAACAAACAATTAAACAGACCCTAAAGCCTTAACAAATGAATATAGTCATTTAATTATTCCTTAGTTATTCGTCTTCTAACATGGCTCTGTGCGGCCTTTAGTAGACTTTATTGTGTGACAGCAGAGACCTTACATCCTGAGGCTTTTCTAAAAGTGTCTAAAGATTGAACTGTAATTAGAGTCATTCTTGTTACAGCTTTCAAGTTTAAATAATATTTCTAGAATGGAGGATATTAAATGGGATCATTGTCCACTGTCTGGCTAATAGGAATATTTAAAAATGTTCAGTCTGCACCTCAATGGAGATGGAACTTATTGTGAGCTACAGTACCAGTTATTAGCTTCAGTTTGGATGTATTAAACTAGCAACAATAAGAGTGACCCATTAATTTCCTGTTTTGTCTTGAAGCTGTTGGTTCATAGCAAAGCAAGTATGATTGGTTGCTGGTTGGAGTCATACCTAGCACAAAGGAAGATAGTTGTGGTTGTTGGAAGTCAGTCATCTCAGCTCCAGGACCTCACTGCAGGAGCTCCTCAGGGTAGTGGCCTCATCTCAACCATCTTCAGCTGCTTCATCAATGACTTTCCTTCCATCATAAGGTCAAGAAGCTTGACACCGTCCAGGGTAAAGCAACCCACTTGATTGGCACCACATCCACAAACATTCACACCCTCCATCACCAATGCACAGTGGCAGCAGTGTGCACCATCTACCAAGATGCACTGCAGGAATTTACTAAAGCTCCTTCGACATCACCTTCCAAACCCATGATCGCTACTATCTGGAAGGACGAGGGCAGCAGATGGATGGGAACACCACCACCTGGAAATTCCCCTCCAAGTCTCTCACCATCCTGACTTGGAAATATATCGCCGTTCCTTCATTGTCATTGGGTCAAAATCCTGGAACTACCTCCCTAACTGCACTGTGGGTGTACCTACACCACATGGACTGCAGTGCTTCAAGAAGGCAGCTCACCACCACCTTCTCAAGGGCAACTAGGGATGAGCAATAAATGCTGGCCCAGCCAGCGAAGCCCAGAACCCATAAATGAATTTTAAAAATTGGTGAACCCCATAACCTGTCAGATATAATTAAAACATATCAAATTGCTTTCAGGTTTGTTTCTATATTGTCCTGTCTCACTCATTGACAAATTAGTCTTTCATCTAGAAATGTTGTTTCAGAAAATTTGCAAAATTACCTGAAGTGTTTTGAACCACACCAAGGTACAGTTGAAGTAATTTGATGAGTGTGCTGGCAGCACTGAACCTTGCCAGGGATGGAGCACTTTTATTCTCAGATTCAGGCTCACTGGCAGCACCGTTAATGTAGGAAGCATCTTTGACCTCATGAATAATTAGCATGTCAAGATCCTTCATCCTTAAATCAATGCTTAAATTTCCAATTGCCTAATTTTAAACAGCCCTGAATTTTTATTTGTTCACTTGTTTAGAGCACAGCCTCTCATTGCATTTGATTTCTTACCTATTTCGTCTTTAGTTTGGACTCTGTCTTTAACTGTACATACATCTGTTTTGTGTTATAGCCTGGTGAAATACAGCCAAACAAGGAACAAAGAATCCTGTAATAATCAGACATCAACCTGAAATATTGGAAGGAATTTAATGCCCGCCACTGGTGGCGATTTTGGAGCCGGGGGAGTTTAATTGGGTGGGAAGGCTGTGGGATGGGGACCCCGCCACCTTCCTGCCTCCAGCTGATGAAGTCTGGGACAGGAAGGCTTGTGGACAGCCAACCTGCTCGTAAGCTCATTGAGGGCCTTAAGTGGGCAATTAATGCCCATTTAAGGGTAGCCTCCCGCCACTGCTGGTATTAAACCAGCAGTGGGCAGGGGAGTCACCATGCGGGAAGCTTGCAAGGCTTCTGGGTGGTGGGGAGATATCCCTCATTCAAAGGCTCCCAGTGCCTGACTGACAGTTGGGGGGGTGGGGCAGGGAGAGGGGGGGTGGGGAACCAATAAGAGCCACCTCCTTGCCCTTTACTCAGACCCCTTCCCCACAACTATCCAGTGACCCCCTCCCTGAGAATCCCATCCCGCCCTCACTCACCTGTAGCCTGGATCTCTCAGCAATCTTGGGTATGTGGTGGGTGCATTATTGGCAGCAACCACTACTCCCGGTGGCGCCAATGGGCAATGAAGAGCTGCTGGCCTCTGACTTGCAGAGTGACCAGCGGAAATAGACTTCAGGCCCTGCACTCAGCATTTCCTTGATCCTTCAGAGGACAAAAAAGGTGCTTTTGGCTGAGAGGGGGTGGGGTAAGGCTGAGCCTGAGGTGGCTAAAGCCTTGGTTGGGTAGAGAGCAGGAAAGCGGACTGGGAGTTGAGGGGGCAGGGAACTGAGAAAGATGCAGGAAAGGCAGTTTTTTTGTTATTCTTTCATGGGATGTGAGTGTTGCTGCAATACCAGCATCTGTTGCCCATCCCAAATTTGATAGTGGTCTTTATTTTGGGCATAAATGGGTTGGTTTTATGTCTCCCAGTGCCTGGGTGCTAGGCAATGTGCAATCCACCTGACCAGAAACTGCCTCTATTTGCAGATTTAGGTCGTTAGCCTTGATTCAATGTACCCTTGGTCTTGGTCTCCCCCTCAGCAGGCCCTTGTTTTTGGAAAAGGATATGGAATGCAGCCACCATTATTAAGCCTGAAAGACCCTCAAAAATGCTAAAGATCACTAGCATTAGAGTCAGTAAGCAGGATGCACCCAGCTGCAAACTCCGGCCCACTGAAAGAAAATTAATTTACCTTCTTTGGTCATCTGAAGGATGAAGGAAACGCTGAGTGCAGGATCTGAGATCTATTTCTGCTGGGCACTCTGCAAAATGGGCACCCATTTGCATTCGGGAGGGAAACACTAGGCACCTTCTGAAGGGCAATTAGGGTTTGGAAATAAATGCTGACCTCGCCAGCGATGTCCATATCCCATGAATGAACAAAAAAAAGGAAGCCTATTCTACCCATCCCATTGCACCACCCTATCTGCTCTTTGTTCAAGTCTGCTGCAGGTGCAAGTGTTCAGTACCTTCTAGCAGACAACCCATAATCCCTGAACAATGTAAAAGAAGTAAAGCCCCCAATCACAGCTATCGGGCCTCTTTTCCTCTCCTTAGTATCTGGAAACTGAAAATTTCCAAGATAAGTTGGGCAGGACATTGTCCCTGAAATGAATTATAATGAAAATCAGGCAGGCTATAAAGGGTGGGCAGTCAGTCTTGCCACATTTAGTCATTTAGGAGCACCATTTTCTGACTCAGAAATGTATTTTTAATATACATCACTTGTGTTCACCAGTTTCACTGTCAGTGGTTTGTGTTACGGATAAGTCAGCACAGGGCCTTTCAACAAAAACCTACTACATACCAACTTGTGACCAGAAAATTCACTTCCTCATTCCCTTGATTGCTGGCACCATTATTCTGTTTCTATCCACTGGGACTGTCTGTACTCCCTTCTAGACCATTGTTATCAGTTTTCCTCAAAAAATACCTAAATCTTTTCATTCTACTAGATGGTAAGCTAACTTCACTTCCTTTCCAAAGTTCTAAAATGTATCATTGCCTTGCAGTTACATCCCACCTCTCCTGAAACTGTTTGTTTGGGTCCGTTCAATGTGGCTTCCACTTTTCCCATAACACTGAAAATTGGTGGTCAATCACCAGGAACATCCTATCTAACTTTATCTTCTTCAACATCTCTGCTGCATTCCAATTTCTCAACCACTCTGTCTTCCTCTACTATCTCTCCTTTGCAGTCTTCTTGGTGTTGCTCCTCATTCTGCTTCTACCTGTTGAAACACAAGCATCATTGCCAGTGGCTTCTCTCCTCTGCCCATGTGCTGTATCCAAGATTCAATTCTTGGTTTCAACCTATTCATATATGTATTCTATTTCCTGGTGATTTCACCAGGAAACAGAGGATCAGTTTTCAGGTAAATTGCTTTGAGAATTCATCCTGTAGGTAAAGATAGCTATAGAAATGCAAGTTGTTGCTTTAACAGTTTAGAAAACATGAAAGGACTGAGAACTCCTTTATTTCTTTAAAAATGATCTGTAAATGACTGACAGTGAGAAAATTAATAAGTGATTTAGTTTGAACAGGGACTTTCATAGCCTTTAGGATTTCCATTCATATATTCTCCTTTGCTTAAAGTACTCTGTGTGGTAGGATGACATTGTCCCAAAGGGGTTGCATTAACTCATATTTGATGTATTACCTTCTGACACTTATGTGGACATGTGGGGCATGCATAAGCATAGACTATTAGTATTTAGAACAATGTCTGTGACAAAGATTTAATACCAATGTATCAATGAAATACTCAAGGGTAAGACCTGAGTGTCGCATTATCCTAAAGCATTTCTGTATAGAGTTTAAACACTGTTAAAAATTCAAATTCAAGTCTGTGAATGATGTTATCATTTAACATTAACCTGTTAGCATTAACTTGTATATACAAATGCTGTAGAAAAGTATTACCCCATTTAAAATACATAGGATATTGCGCACTAAAATAGCTGTGAGAAGAATTTCTCACAGAGGAAGAATTTAGTACGAGTGCACAAAAGTGTTTCCGTAATTACAACACTCACAGTCATATCATTATTTTGCCCATGCATGGACCCAAAATGCAGAGCAGATGGTTATGGATACTAGTTGCTTGTTTTAGGTAATAGTAGCATGCAAAGTCTAAAAGAAAAGGAAGAGGATTGTAATGGAAAACAAATAGCACTGGACAGCATATGAACCAACATTAAACAAGGGTAAAAAGAGAAGATAGTTCTTTAAAGAGTGATATAGAGAGGAAATGTAGCAAAGAGCTGACCTATGAGTATTTGATTGAATTGCACTTTCTTTCCCTACACTAAGTCTTACTATAATTACCATTGAACTTTTACAAAATTACACTTCTAGCCCTGAGCTTCGCTACCAGATGGTGCATTCCTAATGGGCATAAATTCCTTGAATGCATTCCCTTGCAAATTCCAAATATGGAGTCATGCCATGGATATATTTTTTGAAATAAAGTCTACCCTTATGTGTTGAAATGTAACATTAAATGAAATTTGTTGTGTAACTATCAACTACAAACCAAGTTGCGCATAAGCAGAATTTCTGAAAACACAACGGCAAATGTTATATGCTCGACAGCTCAGGCAACATTATTTTTACTTATTCACAGGATGCGACCATTAGTGGAAATGCAGCATTTACTGTCTATCTCTAAACATCCTTCAAAAGGTGTTGGTAAGCTGCCTTCCTGAACCACTGCAGCCTGTATGATGGAGGTACTCCTATCATGCTATTATGTAGGAAGCTCCACGATTTTGACCCAGCTGTGGAGAAAGAACAATGATATATTTCCAAATCAGGATGATGTGTGATTTGGAGGGGAACTTGCAGGTGGTGTTGTTCCCATGCATTTACTGCCTTTTTCCTTCTAGGTGGTGGAGATCACAGGTTTGGAATGTGCTATTGAAGAATCCTTGGCAAGTTGCTGCAGTGCATCTTTCAGATGGTACATTCTTCAGCCACAGCACTCTGGTGGCGGAGTGAGTGTCAATCAAGTAGATTGTTTTGTCCTAGGCGTTGTCAAACTTCTTGAAGGATGTTGGAGTTGCATTCATACAGGCAAGTAGAGGATATCTTCACTTGTGTTTTGCAGATAGTTTGGGAAGTGAGGAGGTGAGTCACTCACCACAGAATACTCAGCCTCAGATCTGCTTTTGTAGCCATAGTATTTCTGTGGCTGATCCAGTTAAATTTCTGATCAATGTTGAGCCCAGGATGTTGATGGTGGGGAGTGCTGATGGCAATGCTGTTGAATGTCAAAGGGAGATAGTTGGAGGTGGTCATTGCCTAGTACTGTTGCGAATGTTACTTGCCGCTTAGCAACCTGAACTTGAATATTTTCCAGGGGAAGAATTTTCCCATCGGCGAGTGGGGGCGGGCCCCGCATGCCGACACGTAAAATGATGCGCGGTGACGTTGGGTAGGCGTCCCGACATCACCGCGCGTCATTTAGATTGTCAGTTCGGCACGCCTGCCGAACTGTCAGAGGCCTATTAAGGCCATTAACAAAGAAATTAAAGCTGTTAAGAATGCTGCCTGTTGGCGGGCAGGCGAAGAGCCCAGGAGGTCTTCGCATTTTTCATGAAACTCATCCACGGGTGGGGTGAGGTTTCATGAAGGGTTCATTAATTAAATAAAATTTTTTGAAAAAATTTATGGGCATGTCCCAGCTCATGTGATAGTTTCACATGAGGGGACAAGTCCTTAAAATTTTTTTTTTCCTTTATTCCATTTTTCAAGACTTAAACTAATCTCCCTGAGGCACGGAGGAGTCTCAGGGAGATTTCTGTGCTCTTGTGCGTGCATGCATGAAAGAGCGCAGGCCCCGTCTCAGGGAAACCCCCCGCCCACACAGGGAGCACACAGCTCTTCCGGGTGTGCGTTGCGCTCGGCGGGCCTTAAGTGGCCCGCCCACATAAAATGGTGGCGCATCCCCAATTGGGGGCGCCGATCGGGTTCGCGCTTGCTCCTGCCCGCCCCCGCACAACCCCTCCCCCGACGGGGAAAAATTCAGCCCTAGGTCTTTCTGCATGTGGACTTGGATTGTTCTGAGGAGTTGTGAATGGAACTAAATTGTACAGACATTAATGAACACTCCCACTTCTGAGCTTATGATGGAGGGAAGGTCATTGATGAAGCAGTTAAAGATGGTTGGGCCTGGTACACTACCCTAAGGAACTCCTGGGGGTCTTGGGGCTGAAATGATTGGCCTTTAACAATCACAATGATATTTCTTTGTGCTAGGTCTGACTCCAACTAGTGGAGAGTTTCCCCCTCTTTCCCATTGGCTTCAATTTTACTCGGGCTCCTTGATGTCACACTCAGCTGCAGCCACTCTCATCTTACCTCTGGAAATAAGCTTCTTTATCCATGTTTGGATCAAGATTGTAATGAGGTCAGGAGCTAAGAGGTAAAAACAAAAAACTGCGGATGCTGGAAATCCAAAACAAAAACTGAATTACCTGGAAAAACTCAGCAGGTCTGGCAGCATCGGCAGAGAAGAAAGGTCCTGGCTGAAACCAAACTGAGCAGCTGTGGGCAATTTTATCGTAAGTGCAGTTTGTTAGCACTGTCAATGCCATCTTCCATTAATTTGTTCATGTTTTGAAAGTTTGATGGGGCAGTAATTGACTGTATTGGATTTGTCTTGATTTTTGTCAGGGCTCATAATCTTTTATATAAGCAGTGTGTTCAGCCAATTCTTGATATCATGTGGCTGAGACTGGAGTATGGCTTCTGTGATGGCAGGGTACTCAGCAGAAGGCTGAGATGGATCATCAACTCAGCACTTTGGTCTGAGGTTGGTTGTGTGTGCTTCAGCCTTGTCTTTTGCACTCGTGCTGGGCTTTGTCGACATTGAGAATGGGGATTTTCATGGACCCTCCTCCTCTGTGGATATTTCAGACCTCAGAGCTTTCTACAGGACTTCAAGATATCATTGTGAAATTTATAATCAATGATGATAATGACTACTGGCATCCTTCAGAGGCAAACTATGACAGATTTAAGGTTAAATATTATCATTATGTTCTTTGAGGTTAACCCCATCTGCATACAACTTGATAGCTTTGTTTAAAGCAATAAAACAAAATAGTCCCCACAATAAATAGTTTGCTGAGTAATCGTGCAAATTTAATCCTGATGATAAATACCTGATGCTATCATGTTACAGTTTCCATTGAGTGTCAGCTTGGCCTAGTGGTGGTGTGCTCACCTCTAATTCAGAAGGTGTTAGTTGAAACCTCACTTGAACACATAGGGCAGAATCTTCTGGCTGGCGTGTGGGTGGTGGAGCCCGCAGGCCAGCACTTAAAATGTCACGCGCTGATGTTGCGCAAGCGTCCCAACGTCAGTGCGCGGCATCGCGATATTTCGGTCGGCGGGTGCGATATGCAGTGGGACACGCGCCCGCCATTAATTAAAGGCCTCGTTAAGGCCCTTAACTTGCCAATTGTTGACGATTTTGAGGGGCCTGTGCGAACTTCGGCTCGGCGCACGGGCCCAACGGGTAGGTGATTTTTTTTACAAACCTCATCCAGTTGCGGGATGAGATTTGATAGCGGTTTTAAAAACGTTTAATAAAGTTTTTGTTTATTTTATTAACATGTCCCATCTAGTGTGACATTTTCGCATGAGGGGGGCACGTTAATAATTTTTTTATTTTTCTATTTTTAAAGTTTCAAACACTGTAGTGATCTCCCTGAGGCAGCACTTAGTCCCAGGGAGATGTGTGCTCTTTTGTGCACTTGCGCGAATGAGCGCACTCTGACAGATGGGGAATTCCCCCCCACCCACACAGGAAGCACATAACGCTTCCCGTCGGGCAGCCCGCTGGGCGGGCCTTAATTGGCCCACCCACTTAAAATGGCGGCAGGGCCTGTTTTGGCGGCGGCGATCAGCTGCCCGCCTGCCGCCGAGCCGGTGAGATCTGCCCGCCCATCAAGGGCAAAATTCTGCCCATAATTTGTCATGACACTTCAATGCAGTAGTCAGGGAATACCGCATTGTTGTAATTGGTTTAAAATCACACCCCAAAAAATGACAATGTTTTGTCTGCCAGTTAAAGTGGATGCAGAAGAATCTCTAACATAGTCAAGGAAGAATAGTAAGATCTCCAGCAGTCCTGACCAGGATTTACCCTTCAACCAAAACCATGACAACACAGAAACTGGTAATTTATCTCATTACTGTTGTCATGTAACATAACAGCAATGACTAGGTATCAAGAGTGATTTTTTAGCTGTGAAGCATTTTGAAATTGCATCTAAATGTAAATCTTTATTTTTCTTTACAAAGAATGTACGTTTATAGGAATTTGTGATGATCCCAGCTGATCTTACTACTGGACAAGCCAGATCCCAGGGTGGACCCTGGCTTGATAGATCCTGATTTTTATGTTTTGTTTAGATACATGGAAAGTAATACATGGAATACATGGAAACAGAGCCACATGAGTCAACTGATGAACTTTTAACAAAAGAATAAAACATTTATTCAACAAGAAAAGATGAACTCTTTTACAATACTCCTTCACCTACAACTATACTTTTACAGATATATGCAGATTCGTAAGGATAACACAAGTTACAAAAGCTATCTTATACTTTAATGTTCATAGTAAGTACACAGTCCATATAAACCAATAGGCTCCCTGTGGTCAGACATGCCACACTCTGAAACCAAATGACAGATACCACCTCAAACAGATACTATGGATCTCTCATCAACACCCCCCAGACGTTTGTTGCACCGTGAGCTAACCGGTCTCACAGACCTCTTTCACATGAGGGTTTCCAGTCTCCATGTCAGGAAGATATAATTACTTTACAATAAATTCCAATAACACTATGAAAATTGAATAGTAGTGGGGCCATTGTCTATGGGAAAAATATTCCCCTCATCGGGGGGGGAAGTGCGGGAGCGGGCGTGGGCGTGCCGCCATTTTAGGTGGGCGGGTCAATTAAGGCCTGCCCAGCGTGACGTCTGCCAGGAAGCGCTATGCGCTCTTATGCGCATGCGTGCGAAAGAGTGCACAGATCTCCCTGAGGCAGAGTGCTGCCTCAGGGAGATCAGCTCGGAATTGAAATTTTTAATAGAAATGATGAAAATATTTCCCTGACATGTCCCCTCATGTGACACTATCACAGAAGTTGGGACATTCCCATCACTTTCATTAACACTTTTATTAAATATTTAAAAATCTACATGAAACCTCACCCCACCCGTGGATGAGGTTTCATGCTTTTTCCAAAGCTCGCCAGGGCTCCTGGCCTGCCCGCCAACCCTAAGGTTGGACAGGCAGATTCATTAATTACCTTAATTATTTTTTCAATGGCCTCAATAGGCCAAGTCAGCTGCGCGCCCGCTGACCTGAAAATGGAAATGATGCGGGGTGACACCGGGAGTTCCACCCGACGTCATCCTGCGTCATTTTACGCATCGGCGAACGGGTCCCACCCCCGCTTGCCGACCGGAAGATCCTGCCCTATGTCTGTGCGTGTGTGTGTGTGACTTAATTGAATTAAAGGCAGCTGGCCTGAAGGCTTTGATGTAACATAAAGTAAGCTAGGTTTGAAATGTTAAGTAGGTAAACATAGGGGTAAAGGGAACATTTGCATTTTTAAATAAACCAGACTTATTTTTCCCAAAGGTTACTGGTAAAATTGGTACTTTGATGGATTTTATTATTAGAGAGGTAAAGTCTAAAGACATAGTGAAACAACGGGAATTCGCATTCAAAGGGGAAAAATATGTATAAAGGAGAGAAGGCTGTGTGTATGGGCAGGTATCCTAAGATCTAACAAGTGTGAAAAGCCTTCAGCATCTAAGCCTCAAGCTGCTGTCTACAAAGAACTGAAGTTAAGGAAACTCACTTTAAATTGGATTGTTCAGGGTATTGTGTTTCTTTGCCAGGGTCTTTTAAAATCATTGTGTCTTACTATTGCCTTAATGAAAGTGTAACTGGGAGTTAGATTAACTAGAAGATTTAGAAGTTATCATAGTAGTAATTTGTAGATCTATGTATGTACTTAAAATAATTTCTTCTATTAATAAAGGCTTAATTTAGCTTTGTAAGAAGCCTGTAAGATTCAATGGTCTTATTACTACTGAATTCAAGGCACACATCTCGAAATTTATACAAATTGAAAAGCAGTTGTGGCAGTTGTTTCAAGTTTCCCTTCGGGATTTGAGCAGCGCAGCATTTACCATCGGCTGTGCCGTAACACTCCACTCTCCAAGAACTCACTCTGGAATCTTCTCCCAAACAACGCTTTCTCTCAGACACCTTCAACAACGGTCCACTTCCAGGGTTTCAAACTCTCCTTCTGATGTTCCTCTCCCCTCGTTTGCCACGTGCTTTCAAGCTTCCTTCCGTGCACTGTCTCTCACTGACTCAGCCATGCCAACAGAACACCACAGCTTCACATGCCGGCAGTAGAGTTACAGGCCTTCAGCTGTCCCCTTGAATCTTCCGGGTTCTTGCTTTAAATCTGCTATCTGCTTCCTGTATCTTTCTTCTCTTTAAACTTGAAGCTTGGAGCCTTCTTCTCTGCTCCTTACTTTCACTTCCAGAGAACAGGACCTTTTCAGATTCCTTTCCTTGTCTTTTGACTACACTGTCCTCTTGGGACCTTTCCTGTTCCACTCCCCTGGATCTGGGACTTTCTTCTTTAGTTTCTGGAATCTGCTTCTACAGTTTTCTCTCCTGTCCAGCCTCTCTTGGCAGCTGCCTTCAACTTTAGTTTGGGACTTGCTGTTTGTCCCTCTGCTGTCCAGTCTCTCTGGAATCCTGGCTTCAGCTGAACTCAAATACTTTTTTCAGTTTTTGTGTGTGCGTGTGTGTGCATGTGTCTGTCCCTCTCTGGACTCCTGTGCTCAGCAACAGCACAATTTTTTTAAACCTTATTTTAAATTTCCTACACCACCAACCCCCCCATCCCCACCTTGAAAACACAGCTCTCCACTTCAAGGGTCATAAAACTCATTAGAAACGCTGGTATACAAACAAAGCTTTAGACCTGCTGTCCCTAGTCAAAAATGAAACTAGATCCCAGGTTTCACCTTTTAATCCACAAAAAGAGCAAAAAATAAATTGAACTTAAACTTAAAGATGCACCTTATTCCTAACACCCAGAAATACAAATATAACTTACTTACACTATTTCTATTTCCCAACAAATTTGAAACCTAAAGTGTTACAAATTTTGGATCTACCTGCCAGGCAGCAATTAAATGAAACTATATTGTTTAGTTAGGATACATAAATCAAGGCACATTAATTTGATAGCATAATTATCATCACCACAATAATAAAACATTCATTTTAAAATTTTAACTACAAACATGATTCTAATTTTGACAAATAATTCTGGTGAATCAAGGTGGCATAATTCATTGCTGCCATTTCCCACTTTTGAATATCCAGGTCAGGTATTGAATGGGTTAGATAAATAGTCAAATTGCCTCTACATTCCCAAACAGACTTTAGTCACAGCCTGAAAGGATTATCAGCTGCACCACTATAAAATATACAAGGTATCCACATAATCCATCAGACTGAGATTGCCAATTTAACACCATTATGTACCAACTAAAGACCAGTTTTGTGTTGCATGCTTAAATCTGCAAAAAGCAATGTTAAGGCTATACAAATTGATTTCATTTTGAGCTCTTACAACCAAGAAAGGGCAGAAAGTCGCCCCGTTAGTAAATTCAAGCCCAGTTACTAGATGTGAAATTACAGGGTGGCAAAGCGCTCCCTTAAACTCAAATCCAAATTAAATGTGACAAAATATATGTCATCTTGTTCAAAATAATCTTTTCATCAGTTGTTTTATTATAAAATCATGTCCCATTTTAATTAATCTTATCTGACAAAAACAATGCAAAAGGGAGACTTGCATTTATATAGCATCTTTCGCAATCACAGGACATCTCATAGCACTTGCAGCCAATGAAGTACTTTTGAAGTGCAGTCCCTGTTGCAACATAGGAAACCTACAACCAATTTTTACCCATCAAACTTCCACATGCAGTAATGTGATAATGACCAGATAATCTGCTTTTGTTTTTGTAATGTTGATTGATGCATGAATATTCACCAGGACACCAGGGATAACTCCCCTTCTCTTTTTCAAAACAGTGCCTTGGAATCTTTTAGATTCGCCTGAGAGGGCAGACTGGGCATTGTTTTAACATCTTATACTATTAAGACAGCTTCTCTGACAGTGTGGCACTCATTCAGTGCTGCACTGGAGTGCCAGCTTTGATCTTTGTGCTCAAGTCTTGGAGTGGAACTTGGAACCATGGCCTATTGACTTAGAGACAAAGGTGCTTCAAACTCAGCCAGGACTGAGAATAATCAAGTTTATTTTCAAGATGAAAGCAAAATACTGTGGATGCTGGAAATCTGAAATAAAATTTAAAAATGCTGGAAAAGCTCAGCAGGTCTGGCAGCATCTCTGGGGAGTGAAACAGAGGGAAAAATTTTCCCCCTATTGGGGGAGGTGGGGGGGAAGTGCAGGACTGGGCGCGGGCGGGCGCACCTCCGATCGGCGCCCCCAATTGGGGGTGCGTCACCATTTTACGTGAGCAGGCCAATTAAGGTCCGCCCAGCGTGATGTCCACCAGGATGTGCTATGCGCTCCCCGTACAGGCAGGGGTGGGGGGGGAGGGATTCCCTCAGCCGGAAGTGCGCTCTTTTGTGCATGTGCGCGAAAGAGCGCACTGATCTCCCTGAGGCTAAGTGCTGCCTCAGGGAGATCGGCTCCGAATTAAAATTTGCAATAAAAACATTAGAATAATTTCCCTGACATGTCTCCTCATGTGACAATGTCACATGAGTTGGGACATGTCCATAACTTTAATTGAAATCTTAAATAAAAATTTAAATTCCCTCATGAAACCTTATCCCGCCCGTGGATGAGGTTTCATGTTTTTTCTGAAGCCCACCAGGGCTCCCAGCCTACCCGCCAACCTTAAAGTTTGACCGGCATGTCCATTAATGATTTTAATTAGTTTCTGAATAGCCTTAATTTGGCCGTTGACAGGTCGGCAGGCACACAGCTGATTCGGCTGTGCCCCCGCCGACCTGAAAATGGAAATGAGGCGGGGTGACGTCGGGAGTTCCGCCCGATATCATCCCGCATCATTTTACGCTTTGGCGAGCAGGCCCCGCCCCTGCTCACCGACTGGAAGATCCTGCCCAGAGTTAACATTTCGAGTCCATATGACTCTTCTTTTACTCCAGAACAATTTGCTACTCATTGTGCATGAACAATTATACTGGGAAACAAAAAGGATCAGAATAGTGTCCAGTGTTTCATGATAACTTTAAGATTGAGTTTGCTTTTCATGTAACTGGTAGAAAATGTTTAATTTTTCCTTAAGACATTTTGAAATCATCGAGGGCAGGACTTTCGGGTCATCAGGCGGGTACAGCGCGAGAACCCAGGAGCAGTCGGAAAACGGTCCACCGCCTATGATTGGCCCCTGACCGCGATTTCAGCATGAAATGCGCGCTGAGAACCCCAGCACTGCCGGGGTGGGGGTGGGAGGAGTGCGAGCGCAGAAGTCTGCGCATACATTGGGGAGCTGCCTCAGGGAGATGAACAATTTTAAAATCAAAAATAAAGAGTTTTAAAATCTGACAAAAATGTCCCGATATGGGACTCACTCGCAATAACATTAACCGAATAAAAAATTATATTTATTTTTTATTTAATTGTGGGAGCCTTATCCCACCCGTGGATGAGGTTTGCTAAAAAATCAAAAGGCCGCCTGGCTGATTCACCCGCCGCCAACTGTCAGGTTGGATGGGCAGCAAAAAATAGGTTTTAATTATTTGATTAAGGGCCTTAATAGGCCTCTTAACTGTCGGCGTGCGTGCTGTCGACTCTTGTGTGCACCCGCCGGTTGAAATATTGTGCAAGTGCGCGATGACATTGGGACGCTCGCCCAACATTATCGCGCATTATGTTACATCCGGTGCTGCCCGCCCGCAGGATGTAAAATCCTGCCCCTAGTATTTAATAAAATATGCTGTTGGTTAATAAAGTGCTTCACACAGGTGGTAGCATATTAGTGAGAAAACTGTGTACCTTTCCAACTCTAGTGTTCTGTAACATATTACCAAAAATTAGTTAAAACCTTCAGTTCTAAAAATTGATCCAATTTTCCTTTATTCGGACATTACTCAGACTACTAAGGCCCCAGTACAGTGGGCAGAGAACATTTGCATATTTCTGGTGAGAAGCATACCATATACCATACTGGTAAAGGACAACTAAGAGTCATCAAGTGTGTTAATCCTTTTACAAAAGCAAATATGGGGCCTTACACCTCCATGAGATGTTTTCTCAAAGATTGGCTTGCCCTAAATTGGTGCCTTCGCCAGCAGTTAACCTAAGGAGTGTGAGCAACAAAGAAGGTAAGTATTTAACCTGCATATGAAGCCACAATAGCTGGATTTGGTGGAATCTGTTGCCTGAATAAAATCACACAGACATATACACCTGTCTAAATTACCATTAAAATGGTGGCTGCAATACAAACATGTAATCTTACCAGTCCAAACATCCTCTTTATGCTTTAACTAGGCAATGCTTTCTAGCTAAATGCCAATGTCTCCTAGAGCTGGATCTTCAAACCTATTCCAGGACAGGAGAGCTGTCAAAATGACCACAGCCATAAACTTTAAAGAAGCCATTCATCCCAGCTAAATGGTCCCTGTCAAATTATAAAATAGACGACAGATGTTTTGTTTGTCACAGCAAACTTGTTCATCACATTCTCACTAAAACCAGCTTGTTACATGATAAAATCTTACACTTTTATAATGTGGCAGATTCCCCTCAAAGTGCAGTGCATTGCAAATGGTTTGTATATCGCTTTATGGGCACTGATCCTAATTGTATCCTCCTCTTGAAAAAGGTTATCTTCTATTGATATGAGTTGGTATAGGATAATACATCCGAATGCCTGCTCCCTGGTAGCATTCATGATTTCCTTTATTTCCTGAGCATATCTGTTACTGTTATTTGAAAAGCAAGAGACACTGATTGGATAAACTTGGTGGGCAGAATTTTGCCGTCGGCGAGCAGGGGGCAGGGCCCGCTCGCCGACGTGGGATGATGTTGGGCTGAACTCCCGACGTCACCTCGCCCCATTTAAATTTTCAGGAAGGCGGGGGTGCAACAAAATCAGCTGCGGGCCCGCCGACCTGTCAATGGCCACTTGAGGCCATTGACAGGATCATTTATACAATTAAAGGTCGGCGGGTCGGCCAGGAGCCCCGGCGGCAAATAGAAAAAACATGAAACCTCATCCACAGGCGGGATGAGGTTTCATGCAGAGTTTTAAAAATTTTAATAAAGCTATTCTGTAAATCATGAACATGTCCCATCTCATGTGACATTGTCACATGAGGGGGGCATGTTAGGGAATTTTTTTCTTCTATTTTTAATATTTTTCAAAGTAGAAGCGATCTCCCTGAGGCTGCACTGGGTCAGGCCCATCCGTCTGACAGGCAGAAAATTCTGCCCGGTATGTATCTGTTGAGTTTAGAAGGATGGAGGGTAATCTAATCAGGGCATTTAAAACGACAAAAGGATTCAATTGAGTAGAGAAACTATTTGCTCTCTTAGAGGAATCCAGAACAGGTGGGCATAATCTTAAAATTAGTGTAAGAATTTATAGGAGTAGGACTACTTTTGAATGATTGGAAAAGCTTATAATGGGGGTTTCTTGTTTGGCTATCGGTGGATGCCTGCTTGAGTGGAGAAATGAGGTTCCTCCCACAACAGTCAAGTTGATGTGACTTCTCCCATGGTCTGGGACTCAAGGCCACAATCACACTCGGGTTGTCCCTTATCTTCCACTTAAATGCTATTTTGGACACATTCTCAAGTCATTTCACTTTGAACCTTGAAGGCAGTCTCTGGACAATTTATGGGGAACTGCCCCTAAAATGGTAGAATCACCTCCTCTTTTTATTACTAGCTTTCTTCCTACTCCTCGAAGGCTGAACATATATGGGTAATGAAGTTCTAAGTCCAAGTTTTTATCTCATGATGAATTAATTAAACAAAATACTCATACTGGAATAAGAGCATGCAGTCTGTTGATGTGCTGTCCTTTTTTATAAACTTACATATCCAGCTGACACAAGGTACCATGGGTGTTGGTTGTCTTCATCATCCTTCATTTGCAAACTGCAACAGTGGGCAGAATTTTCAGTTCGGCAGGCTCATTAGGCGGGCCTGGGATTGGCCAGGATATGGGCCACCACCCGTGATCGACCCCCGACTTCACGCTGATTTTGCACTGGCAGGCCAATTAAGGCCTGCCCAATGTAAAATGCAGCTCCCCACTGGCTGGGAAGGGCCAGGCCTGTCAGCTGCCGAGTCCAGTGGCGACCTGGTGGCTGGTTTTAAAACGGCACAAGCAGCCCCTTGAAGGCTGCCACGGAAGAATGTCTCTTCTGTCTCTCATTACCTAATGTGATGGAGTTGAGTGCAGCTGGAGACACCAGGCGTGAGGGCAGGTCTGGTGGGCACTCGGCACCCCACTTTTCGGATGAGCGCCTCACGGTCCTCCTGGAGGAGGTTGCTGCTGGGAGGGACACCCTTGCCCCCAGAGGTGGGAGGAGGAAGGCACCGCACCTCACAAAAAGGGCATGGGAGGAGGTGGCAGTGCAGGTTAGTAGCAATGACACGTTGCGGCGCACATGGGTGCAGCGTCGGAAGAGGTTCAATGAACTGCTGGGCTTCATTTGCATCTGTGTCACACCCGCTCTCTGAACCAGGCACCAGTGCAGATACCAACACCTCGGTGGGAGTTAGATCGGCAACTAGAATGTGGGTCCACATTGGTGAGGGCACTTCACACTCGCTTGAGATGCAGGTGGAGGCAGAGAGTGCCCAGGGCACTGACAGTCGGAGGACTGCTGGGGATCAGGACGATGCTGAGTTGAAGAGTCGAAGGCAAATGATGAGCATCTGGAGTCATCCATTAGGCGGCAGATGTTGGATGTCCAACGAGATGTCCGGGGGGATCTGGCGGAGATCCATGAGGGCCTGCATGCCATGATCTCCATTGTGGAGGAGTCCATGCAGATCATGAGCACTGCATTGACCTTCATGGTCGAGCACACTGCCTCCTCCATTGAGAGAGTGGCAACTCTAATGGAGAGACAGCTCCAGGAACAGAATCAGGGGTTCCTGGAGTTGCACTCGGACCTGCAAGCCCTCCCACAGGCAATGAGCTCAGGTGGTCAGTGCTAGTTTGGGAGATAGATGAGGCACCCAGTATCCCAGCTAAGTGCCTGTCCATTAATGAGGAGTAGGGAGATCCAGAGCAACCTCACGTTGGGGCCACGAGCTGCCTGTCATCTCTGCAGGCTCCTCTCAGGGATCCTCTCTGGATCACAGCAGCAGCTCCTCTGCCCCTCTGCCAGTGACCACGGAACTTGATGAGGCTGCAATGACTGGGGAGGTGCCAACTATGGCTGCTCCCTCCCAGGCGGGGCCAGCACAGGCTCCACTGGCTAAAGGACAACTGTTAAGGTCATCAAGGCTGTCTCCAATATTAGTGCCAGCGAGAGGGGAGGGGGCACCAAGGCGTAGCACTCAGAAACATAAGTTAAAGGCACCATGAGTATAAGAGAGACAGTTTACGGGTGATTTTCTGTTCATTTATGTTTGGTTTATATGTCTGCTGGTGTGGACATCAACACCAGTAATGGTAATGTCATTATGCTTTCAATGTGACAATAACATTAAATTTGCTTTGGTTCTGATGGCCTGAGTATGCTTCACCATTTTTCTTTCTGGTGCAGGGTACGTCAGTATGTAATGCTGTAACCAATCATCTGACAGATGAAGGTCACTGTCTCCCTTGAGAGACATAGCCTCCTTCAGCATTGCACCTCAGACATATTGAGGTAGCTGCATTGCCACCTGTGTACCTGGCAGCAGGATAGTGGTGTCTTCTGTGGCCCCCTCTGCCTTGGACTGCCAGCTGGCCCTGCCCCATTTTTGCCTGTGCTTTTCCTCCAACAGGTTCCTCCCCTGGAAGCTGCATTGACACACCTGGCCTCCTCTCCCTTCTGCCCCTCTCTTGCTCCTCAGAGGCGGTGCCACCAGTGGAGACCACAATACCCATTACCAGGGTAACAGAAGGCTGTCTGATACCTGGAAGGGTCCACACGGTCTGAATCCTCTGGAGGCCTTGGAGAAGCCAATAAGTCCTGAAATGAAGCCTGGAAATGCTAACAATGAAGCCCTGAACAGAGATGAAGCTGCCAAGTACCAATAAGCAACCATCAGCAAACTATCTCCCAAACTCCTCACTACTCAAACTGGCAATGCTGTTGACTCTTTTTATCCCGCCCTTGGATGAGGTTTAGCAAATTGTTGGCTACCCAGCTGCCCATTTTGCCTGTGTGACGAGCGCAAATTTGCATGGGCATGTACAATCTAGCTTAATTGCCTTTTTAATGGCCTTGTAATTGATGGCAGGCCCAGCTCCGACTCCCGTGTGCGCCCGCCGACCGAAATATCGCACAAGTGCGTGATGACATCAGGACACTCACACGATGTCATCACGCGTTATTTTACACTCGAGTGGGTCAGGTGCACGCCCGCCTGCTCAGCAAAAAATTCTGTCCAGTGAGTGTTAGCTCCACAATCAAATCCATCCTTGTCCCGCTCAATGTTTGCACATGTGACATCTGTATGTCAGCAAATGTTGCAGGATAGCAATACCAGACAGGACGCCTGGCTGAATTTCTCTGCCTTTCTCAAGGACATGTCTACAACTATACTAGTTCAGAATACCTAACTCAAGACAGACTGGGAATCAAACCTAGGATCTTCTGACTTATATGGCCCAGTTGCAACTTACATGAAATAAACAAGTGAGCCAAGACAACAAACAAGAAATTACTGCCAGCTATAATAACGGGCAAATAGTTAATTCATTCATCTGACATTCCTTTGCCTGCTATAAATAAAGCAAATATGTAATTTATCACCAACAGCAACTTTTGGTCTCATATAAATGCTTTGATGGTTTAGTTAAGTCAGATTTCCAACTCCAGCATTCCTCAGAATTTCCCTCATAGCAATTCCACCTTACATGTACCAACTTAAAGGAAATGAATGCTGTATTTCTTGTCTTAATCAAGAGATGGCAGGTTTTATAAGGTTAGCTTTGCTGGAGACAAATGTGTGCGTGCCTTAGTGTCAATTACAAATCTGAAAGACATTAGGTGGGATCGTCCCAGTTTTGCACTAAGTGCGGTAGTGGGCGGGTAAAAGGACTTTTTACCCGCAGGCCGCAATGATGAGTTTTCACACCGTATCGCCCCGATCCCGGCGTATTAGTTAAGCATTCCCGGGAACTACGCCGTTTTGATGGTGGGCGGGCTCTCATTTGCCCACCATGCCATCACCTCGCTGCTTCATTAAGCCGAGTGCCATATTTAAAGTCCAGCTGCGCGCACACATCTCAGTTCTTCCAACCCATGACTACTGCAGGGAAGATGTCCATGGAAGGCAAAAGGACTGCAGCCTCCGGGTTTAGTGGCGTGTCACTGGAACGCCTTTTGGATGCCGTGGAGGCCCGCTGCAATGTCCTCTACCTCCGCTCTGGCTGCAGGATGGGCAGCAGCATGACTGATCAGGCTTGGTAGGCCATGGCAGTGGTGATCAGTGCCAATGCTGCACAGAAGATGCTGGCCATCCAATGCAGATGGAGGATGAACAATCTCATCCGTGCAGTCAGGGTATGGCAACCATCTCATCACTCTAAACTCACGCACTCAAGCCCATCACACATTCACTGGCATCTCACTCACTACCAGCTCAAGGGACATCATCATCCATTCACACACACACACACCCTCACATCTCCATCTGGCCCGATCTCCTCTGGAGTCTGCCTCCTCAGCCCTCACCACCTTGAGGCCACTTGCACAGATCAACATGTGCCCCCAAAGACATACTGGGATAACCTCCTTCCCCAGTACAGCTCTCATCCTGCAGCCTCTTCCCTTGCCTGAGGCCACTTCTCCCCCTTCGCCAAGCAAGACCTTGCCCTGCAGCCACCTACATATGGCTGACCTGGTAGGTAAAAGACCTATGCTGTGAGCCCCCTAAAAGTGATGTGGTGCTGTCTGTGAAGTCTGGTGCTGATGACTGCGAGTGCTGACCGAAGCAAGGTAGGCAAACAAACCTTGAAGTCCCGAGTGAAGTGCAGCCCGCCAGGTGCACGTCACTTATGTGCTGTTGTGAAACACATCAACAAATTTTCCCGCCGACATGGGTGGACGATCCAGGATGATCCCAGAGGGCTGGTCTAATAATGATATGCAGATGTATTGCGATAAGGTTCCTGACGCCTGATGGTAGGATATGTGGCCCGCCATCGGCGGGCTGTTTGCAATCTGGCTTCACGCCACATTGTCCGCGCACACCACCAAACACACCTGACACCGACGGGCACTGAAAATCCCAGCCATTATTAGAAGCAAACATTTCAATTCCAGGGTACTTGTGCCAGAATTGCACACAAGTGAAACGCCTGTTGAATTTTACTATTTGATTTGGTTGCTGGGAAACGTAAAATCAATATGCTCTTTAAAAAGAAGAAAAAGCACTTTGCATTTGGCAACTTAAAGAGACATACAAAATGTGTTCCTTTGCCATCAAGTCTGCAATAGAAATTTTAAAGGCTCTAATCTTCATTTTGAACATTCCAAACAGCACAGCTCCGGCTGTGAAGGTCATAGCTTAACTGAGAAAATGTGGCTTTCAGAAGCTCACTTTATATTCTTAAATTTAGTTAGGAAGATATCTTGACACTTGCTTTAGCTAAAACATTAACCTCCCTAAAGAATGAGAAGAAGTTATTCATAAAGTATTGTCTGCATTCTTTTCAATTATTTTGAATGGCTCAGCAATGGAAATTCTAAAAGAAAAAAAAAATCTATGACAGAATTTAAGACTGAGAGAAGGAAAGTTTGCATCTTAGAATCTGATCATCCTCTACTGATGGATGATACTGTCTAAACTGATCAGTGTTGCTTCACTTAAAATGAAGAACGGTCAAATCAGAGTTGGCCCAACAGAGCCAGACCTGTTAGTGTAACAAGCTTTTCACCTGTCAGGTTGTTACATTTAACTTGATAGTCTTCCAGTTGGTAGTACGTGAGCAGGCTTGCTGATAGGCAATCTAGACCCCATTTAGGAAATAATGCAGGAATGATTCAGGAGTCACAGAAGTGAACTATGAGATAAAGTTGCAGTATGATTAAATTCTTGAAAGATTACAGGATTATTTTTCATTCGTGAATGGGATGTGGGTGTATCTGGCAGGGTGAGCATTTATTGGCTATCCCTATTTGGCTATCCTTGAGAAGGTGGTGGTGAATCATCTTCTTAAAACTGTTGCAGTCCATATGGTGTTGGTGCTCCCACAGTGCTGTTAGGTGGGAAGTATGAGGACTTTGACTCAGCGATGGTGAAGTAATGGTGAAATATTTCCAAATCAGGATGTTGTGCAATGTGGAGGCAACTTGCAAGTGATGGTATTCCCATTCACCTGCCACATTTGTTGGAACTTCTTCACCAATGTCCTGGGGCTGAGATAATTGTCTCCAACAGCCATAACCATCATCCTTTGTACTAGGTATGACTTCAACCAGTGGAGATTGTTCCTCTTGATTCCCATTGGCTTCAATTTTGCTCGGGCTACTTGATGCCACACACAGTAAGATATTGCCTTGATGTCAAGGGCAGTTATTCTCACCTCTTAAATTCAGCTCATTTGACATGGCACAACAAAGGAGAAGGACCGTGGATGCCAAGATTTTCAGGTTGCACTGGAGGCCTTGGCAGTGGAGGTGGAAAGAAGGAAAAATGTCCTGTATACCTGTGGAACCAAAACACTCACTCAGGTAACAGTGGGTAAAGATAGGTGTGGAGGCCAATGCCAAGGAATCAAGCCCAATGACCTGGATGCAGTGCTGCAAGAAGCTCAGCAATCTCACATGGGTAGTCAAGGTCAGTGAATGCAATTTCAAAGGCCATGTCCAACCAACTGCACCACTAGCCTCAGACACTCTACAGTTCACCACATGCCTATTATTCACCTAACAGTCAGGCCTCATACCTGATATTCATGTTTCACTACAGTCTCATACACTTAGCATTGCTTCAAGCTTCATACCCACATCTCATAGCTGTGCACACTGTCCGCTATTCAGCCATGACACTTTGCATCACACTTACTGATCCACTTCACCTTCTCTTGCAGAGCAAGGTAGTGCACAACTGGAGGCAGCAGGAACTAACTGGAGGGGCCAAGGCATGCATGCATGTCCTAACGCCATGGATTAGATTGTGCTCATTAGTATTAATATCCACATTACTGAGGTTGTATCCAGCAGTGGGACTGAAACCATCGAAGTTATGAGTATTCTTGTACCCAATCTTTCTTTTCACATTCCATCTCCCCTTCCCTCTCTTCTGATTTACAAGTTTCAGACAGTTGAAGCATGCTCCAAATGCTGCACGCTGTGCAATTGTCCATTTCCATTGTGCAACTTTGTACAGTAGCTTTGGAAAAGGCTCCACAATCTCTGTGTACTTATGAACAACTTAGTGATAAAGGTTGGTAGTACAGAGGAACAATGTCAACTCTTTCATGTTAGACGGGGTCAGAAGTGTATGAATGGCTTTGACGTTGTCATGTTTAGGCTTAACTCCAGCTGCTGTCACTCTGTAGCCTAGAAAGTCTAATTTGTTCTGTTGTCATTACCCGTGATGAGTACTGCTTGGACACCAGGAAGCAGTCTTGTTGAAGCTACAAAGAAGTTTTTATTAATATTATTGAACTATGTACATATTTACAGTAGGGGGTAAAGGTATGGAGGGGACCCCATACCAGCTACCTATCTCTAGACTACCTTTAGCTGCTAGAACATGCACCTTCTTACATCAACATGTGGGCAGTACTGTATGCCGTCTCATGTTAACCCTTTAGGTACCAGATCCTTCTACTACATCTCCCCCCAAGTCTTTATCTCTGGATATAGACTAACATTAGTTTACTTACATTGCTGAAAAAAGAGACACATCAAAGCTTTTCATCTTGCACTCATCAGGACTTTTCACAAGAATACCAATATAAGGGGAAAACAACAATTTATACTGTATGCGAAGAGTGTGCTGATTGGTTGGCAAGTGGACCCTGATTGGTAGAGGCATTCCCATGGAGAATATACCAGTGATGGTGACTGACAGTTAACTGCCAAGCATTGTTTGAAATTTAAATCAGGCAGCTTGACCCTGATTGGTCAAGGCATTGCCCTGAGGAATGAGTCAGTGAATGGCTTTCACTTATTTTGTTTAGCTGAAACAGGCACAATGCGTGTACATGTTCTTTCTGTCTGTAAAGAACAGAGCCCTGTGTATTAATATATGTAGGTTCCAGCACATACAAATGCACCAGACTGTGAGCCTGACTGACAATCTTAAATTGGTTGCCAGCGTAATTCTTAGCACACTGAGGACTATTTAGCAAATGTTGTCTAATCGCGAAATTACATCTAATGTTGGACACAGTATTTTGAGTTTAGCAAACACAGACTGGTTGGGTATGATCTTTAACCTACCCATTGCAAACAGCAGCTACGACTTGCTATTTGATATGATCAGCCAATCTTTGGGATGTACAGTCTACATACCTAGCATCACACTGGCGCTGAAATTCATATATCACATTACTCATTTGTGTGAAAGGCGTAATGTCTTTTTGGCTTGACAGCAACATCCTGTTAGTGGTGAATGCCACTTGTGTTGCTACTGCAAAGTAGCAGTGTAAAACAGCTAGCTTCACCTGTTGCTCAAATGTTTGAGATACCTTGCCCTTCCAGGTAATCTGAGGTAAACTGGCCTCTTTTCAGACTGAAAGTGATGGCCTTAAACCCGTCCATGAGTTTGCATGATATACAAAGAGAAATGACCTGATCAGGCTAGCCATTATCCCGCAGGATGCCTTTGATGTGCTCTATTTCAGCATCAAGCTTGCATGGTGAGCAAATAGCTCAAGCCCTATTTACAAGGTTACCAATAAGATCAATCCATTTGGTAAGCAAATCGTCTGTGATACCTACCATGATTCTGTCTCGGATGAGTATGAATTGCAGATCACCATATTCACATCCTTCTGCCATGCAGTAAAGAGCATTGGTAAAGGAATCAACATCTCATCCCCTTCCCATGGCACCTTCCCATGCAATCGCAGAAGGTGCAACACCTGCCCATTTACTTCCCCCCTCCTCACCGTCCAAGGGCCCAAACACTCCTTTCAGGTGAAGCGGCGCTTCACTTGCCCTTCTCTCAATTTGTCTGCTGCATCTGCTGCTCCCAATGCAGTCTCCTCTACATTGGAGAGACTAAACACAGACCAAGTGACCGCTTGGCGGAACACCTTCGGTCTGTGCGCAAGCATGTCCCAGACCTTTCTTTCGTTTGCCATTTCAACACACCACCCTGCTCTCATGCCCACATGTCCATCCTTGGTCTGCTGCAATGTTCCAGTGAAGCCCAGCCTAAACTGGAGGAATAGCACCTCATCTTCTGACTAGGCACTTTACAGCCTTCCAGACTTAACACGGAGTTCAACAACTTCACACCATGAACTCTGTCCTTTATCTTCACCCCTTTTTAAATTGTTTTACTTTATTTATTTTTATTTTCCATTTACTCTTTTATATATTTTAAAATCATTGTTCCTCAACCGCCACGCCCCCCCACCCACACAGGGCCATTTGTCACTTGTTTCTATGTTGTGTTTTCACAGAGTGCTGACCCTTGTTCTCTTATTAACATATTCTGCTTTCTTACCTTTATGCCACTATTAGCACCTTCTTTAGTCTTCACCATCATCATTAGCACTCCCTTTGTCGTGTGCCTATAATATCTTTGTCAATCTCTCCTTAGCCCACAACTATCGCTGACCTTCTATCTTGTTTTACCTGCTCCACCCCCCCCTTAAACAGTGTAAATTCCATCATCTACTACTTCTCCAGCTCTAAAGAAGAGCCATACAGGCTTGAAATGTTAACTCGGTTTCTCGCTCCACAGATGCTGTCAGACCTCTTGAGTTTTTCCAGCATTTTCTGTTTTTACTACAATGATGAATCTTAACATCAATATAATATGTATGGTGTTTAGAAAACATTCCTATCTTGTTAGATTAAATGAGTGGATATCATTTTTGTCATGTGCTGACACCTTATGCCACATGTTTTATAGTGCTGTACCTGTTCTTTTCTAGTTCTACATGATCACCGAGTGGAATGGCTAGATTTGATGGATTCTCAAAAGGTCACTTGAAGATCTACTTGCAAATTCCTTGCCTGTACACTTTAATGTGATATCAGCATAGAGGGTTTTGCTTGTAAACTATGAAAAGCCTGTTCTATTCTGGCTATGGGGCCTACATTCTTGTTAAAACTTCCCCTGTCATTTGCCCCAAGGCAGCTGCTGGTAAGCGACTGTTGGTGCCTCTTAAGCTTGGCCTTGTGTATCAGCAGGAAAGCAGGATTAAGGTAATAGGTCAGCCATGATTTTATTGAATAATGGAGCAGTCTCTCGGGTCTATGTGGCCTGCTGCTGCTCTTATTTCTTATGTTCTTATATTCGTATAGCATGCAACCTACTTGCCAGTGGGCCCACTTCTGTGAGGTCTCTGAATCAGTTATAATTGTCTTCATTCTATCTCTAAGTGAACTCATGCCATTATTTCTTGTGACATCAGTGGATCTGAACACTTAACCAACATCAGAAAAAGAATTGCTGAGAGATGCATGTACTTTGTTCTCATTCTCCATGCCTGAGGGTTCCCCTGCAGGTGCCTTTGACTGTGAATGATATTGGGTGGCAGTCAGTAGGGCAATCTGCCCTTGTCACACATACTGGCAAAGCAGGCAGAAGAATTTACAACTTGTTCCATTCCGGTTTCTCCTTATTGGTGCACTGAAGCAAGGGACCTGTTTGAACTCTTCTTGCTCATCTAGTGACTTCCATTTCATGGATGGGTCTGTGAGGGCAGGATCACAAAGTGAACAGCAGAAACACACTTAACCTCTGCTCACAAAGGTTTGCCCTTCATCATCCAGCACTGCTATCCCATCCACTTCACTGTTCACGATAACATCCATAAAGCTCAATATCACACGTTGAAATGGGACATGCTGGCCTTGTGTCTGCTTTGAGTGATCAGTGCTGTGCTGTAGTAAAAGTTATAATATTTACAAACCAGGTTGATCATGGTTTCTGTGAGAAGAAAACAAACATACTTAATGCCTTAGCATCTTAAAGCATTTTATTATTCTCATAACAGTACGTTCTTTGTTTGTATGGCTGGCAGAAATATTGTTCTTAACACGATTCAAATACAATCATTGGCACAATTAACTTAAGTGATTAACATATCTTCCTGGGCACTATGGTTGGCATCACCCAGGCCATGTCTGTCCCTCACTCAGTCACTCACATTGTCTTGTGGTATCCCATAAGAAAAAGAACAAAAAAGAAATATTTGCATTTATACAGATAAGAGTGGACATTCAATGTTTTGCCTCTCTGCAATATTTGGTGTACATTAGTGACCACCTTTTCTATAAAGAAAAGAGCATTATATGTTGAATGAGATTTCTGTGCGTGAGGAAACAAGGAATGCAGTGGGGAACAATTCTTTGTTCTATTTCAGAAAGCCAGGTGATAAAGGATGGAACTGAATCATGCTTTTCTTTACAGAGATACACATTATAAACATGCGCCTCCTAACCTAGCCACCACAGCCTCAGTCTTTTTTTGGAGCACAAGTGAATCCCCGGTTAATGGTCACAACCCGCATACAATTAAACACAATTTCTATACGATTAACATTTTGCTGGCTTCCCATTTCCACTATTTCTGGATTTCCTGCAGCAGTATGCAAATAATGGGTTCATGATTGAGGGCTATTTGATCATGCGCAGGATATGAATCAACACAGACTAGTTGGGTCAAATGGCCTGTGGACTGGTGTAACTTCTATAAATATTCCATCTGAAGTATTTGTGTCATTAATGCCTTAGCAACAAAGGACATCAAGATCATTGTTGCATTCCAGGTATCCAGTGTTGCTAAGGACATGAGAGGGTTTTAAAATTTAAAATGTGTAGAGTGTTCATTTGCACTATTAAGCCCAGATATTCAGGGAAAGAAATATTAAATTTCAGCCAGTAGCGCAAATTCTCTGTCCTGCATCTGAGAGAGATGACCCTGTGACACCAAAAATAATGGAGAATTCCCGCAAAAAACCACCTCTCCTACATTTCTAACAACTATACTTGCAAGATATCTCCTGGAAGAGAGATAATTCCATCACTGCACATCAATTTGTTGGCTGTAAACCAACAATTCTGGTCATCTGATGAAAGTACATGATCGACAGATAAAAATTACATTGTAGAATACCAGCTTGTAAATGCTTAATCCATTTGTTTGAAATTAGATTGTTCGTAAGGCTCAGGTTTTCCTCCCAATATTTGCTCTCATGTTCAAGGAGAGACACACTTTTATAAGCAGAACAAAACTTTCACTTACTGAAATTTATAACTTATTTACTATCACATATGTGTTAGGGTATCCAGTCATAACAAGCAATCTTTAATCATGCTTAAAGGAGAATACAGTAGAACTCAGTTATAATAATTATAACAAATAGATATTATTTACTGAGAAAATACTCACCATCCTGACTTGGAAATATATCACCGTTCCTTCACTGTCGCTGGGTCAAAATCCTGGAACTCTCTTCCTAACAGCACTGTGGGTGTACCTACACCACATGGACTGCAGTGGTTCAAGAAGACAGCTCACCACCACCTTCTCAAGGACAACTAGGGATGGGCAATAAATGCTGGCCCAGCCAGCGAAGCCCACATCCCGTGAAAGAATAAAAAAAAAAGTTGTACAATGGAAAACAAACTTTTAAAGTAAGATTTAATGCAGTCAAATGATCAATTTTAGTTTTAGGAATTAAAGTTTAACTGTAGAAAATGGGCTAAATTTGGGATAGAAAATGGGCTAAGCAACATGAGTAATGTGTGCAGTTCTGGTCACCTCATTACAGAAAGGATGTAATTGCATTAGAGAGGGTACAGAGGAGATTTACCAGAATGTTGCTAGGACTGGAAAATTGCAGCTGTGAGTAAAGATTGGATTGGCTGGGGTTGTTCTCCTTGGTACAGGGGAGGCTGAGGGGAGATTTGATTGAAATGTACAAAATTGTGAGTGGCCTGGACAGAGTGAATGGGAAGGGCCTATTTACTTTAGCAGAGAGATTAGTGACATAAATTTAAAGCAATTGGTAGAGAAATTAGAGGGCAGATGAGGAAAATATTTTTCACTCAGAGGGTTGTGGGGGTCCTGAACTCACTGCCTGAAAGGGTAGTAGAGGCAGAAATCCTCAACTAATTTAAAATGTGTCTGGATATGCACCTCAAGTGCCGTAACCTGCAGGGCTCTGGACCAGATGCTGGACAGAGGGATTGGGCTGGGTGACCCGTTTCTCAGCAGGCACAGACGTGATGGACCAAGTGGCCTCTTTCTGTGCCATAAATTTTCTATGATTCTAAAAGCAGTTAAAGCAAGTTTGGAGCCCATTATACTGAAAAGGTTGGCACCATGTTGCCCTAAGAGTTTAACAGTTCAAAAGCTAAGAAAATTAAAATGTTGGTATTTAGAGATTGCCAGGAAAATTCAAAAAATGGCAGTTCAAAAGGGAGCCCATGTTTGTTTTAAAAAGTCAGAATAGAAGAGTTAGAGCTATGAAACAGTAGCTAGACTTACTAAGCTAAAGAGCTTGATATGTGATGTCTGCAATGTTTTCAAGAACAATGACCGACCAGAGAGTTCATGTTTTGGAAGGTAGAACTAACTTAGTTTAAAAGTATTAGTAAACCTGGGAAGGTTGTAAAACTCATTCACTTCATCAGATCAATGAAAAAATTGGAAATGAGGGACAATTAATCCAAAGGTCTGTTTGAAGACATCTCACAGCAGGCTGTGTCATCATGGAGATGGGTGAAGCCTGGGGGCAGGGTTGGTTCTTTGGTTTCAATTTATCTGGGTGTTTTTTTCTGGGAGAATTAGTTGCAGCTTGGAGCTGCTGTGTGCAATCTGCAGCTCGCTGGGAGAAGATAGCCAAAGTAAATGACAGTTAGATAGACCTGCACTGGAAGCAGAGTAAAAACCTAACTTTATCATTGACTGTGTGGAAGGCGGGTGTGGTTTAATCTCAGTTTGAATTTTGTTGGGGAACAGAAGCTGGAAGAATGCCTAGTCTGAAATTAATGGGAGAATCTATGATGGTTCCCTACAGAGTCTTATACCAAAGAAAGTATCAAGCAGATTAGCTTGGAAGTATTGATAAGTAACCAGAAGAAGGGACTGGGGCATCCAGTCAGATAGCAAATGAAAGTTTTACCTCTGAGAATAGCTGAAGCTGAGGATAATTCTCCAGAGGACTGTGGCATACTTATGGGTGGTCCCTCAGACCCCCATAAGTAAATAACTTTTAGATTGATGTGACTTATAAGATAATTTTTGGGGGAAGTAAGAATTTTACCTGAGTGCATAACACGTTGTTATAAGCTACAATGTTAATTTAATCATATTGTTTAGTTTAATTCTTTTTTTATACAATAAAGTTTGTTTTGTTAAAATATAGTAAAATCTTGTGGTATAGTTCCATTGGCTAAAGCAAGGTACTCATTTTTAAAAAAAAATACAAATGGTCCCCAACTGGATCGTAACAATATAAACTGTTTCAAGATAACAGATTTCTGGAATCCTGTGGATCTTTTCAGTAGCTTCTGATTTAGTGAGAGATAAGTGAATATATCTCCATGGAGTACATTGTATATTTGTGCACAATAATGCCTCATCTCTATCATTTCCAATGCTATAAAGAAAAGCTCTAACTAAAAGTGTAATAGCTTCTAAACCAACATTGTCATTGTGTTCGATATAATCAGTAATTTTGTCACTGAAGGTGATGTTCCTCTGCTGTTAACTGGGAGAGGAAAAAAAATCCTATTAGCCCCTCTCATGTCGAGGCACAGTGAAGTAAGAACTGATGACCCTTAACAAAGCATATGAGATTTAAAAGCATCTTTTCCATTGATAAAACGTAGGTGGCTTATGATTGTCTTTCCAAAACACACTTATCAATGTGTTAATGGTTGAGGTCCAAGCATCCTCAGGGATGGTTGCACATTGTGTCTGATGAATTTTCAACACCCAATAAAGAAAAGGTTTGTATTTTGACACAGCATCATCAAGAATAATTCACATGGAATAGCAATGTGAAGAACTTGCATGGACACAAATAATTGGCTTTGCTTTATGTAGCCAGGTTTGGATTAAAACAACAAATTTAAGGCACATGTTTTCCATGAATTAAAAACCCATTGCAGTACTGTATGAAAGCATTTCAAGCTGATAAAAATGATATTTAAATGATCCATACCTTTGTTTGATTCACAATTATGTTTGGGCAGAATCTTGTTGAGGCGTCAAGGGCTCTCCTGCTGGCTGGAGAGCCAGCGAGAGACCCGCAGAACCTCTTTTCGGGAAGGCCCACCTAACCACAAGCAAATCCAGCAGTTGGAAAGCCACCAGTGAGCCTTCCACTGGAATCAATACCCCAGAGGCGGAAGTCCCACCTAACAAGAGCTGCCGGCCAATCAGACTCTGGGCTGAGGAGGCTGTGGCTGCTGCCAGAAGGACACCCACCCCCAGGGTCCCAGGATCGCAGGGGGCCCAGGCTACAGGTAAGTAATGTGGGGGAAGGGGCTTTTGCGGGGTGAAGGTTGCAAGGAGAAAGATGCAGAGATTCGGTAGCAAAGGCTCTCAGTGCCTTCAATTGACACTCCCCCCCCCACCCCACCCCAAGGTGAAAAATGGCCTGCACAGTTTCACCTATTCTGTGTGCCGCATGACAATAAGTCCGGCTTGCAGCTGGGTTAATCCCAGCAGCGGTGGGATGAGGCACTTAAATGGTCATTACTTGGGCATCTAAGGGCCTCAATTAGTGGCGGGGTGGGTAGGTTGACCATGGGGCTTTTCTGCCCAGAGATTAATTCTGGTGGAGGCAGAAAAATGGCAAGGTTCAGTTACCACCATCCTGTCTAATCACATGCCCTTCTCACCTCCTTGATGCCACACTCAGTCAACTGCTGTCTTGATATCAAGGCAGTCATTCTCACACTCGCCTCTGGAATTCAGATCTTTTGTCCTCCCTGCTGATCACCTCAATTTTTTTCCCAATCTGATTAGCTTTATTCTCATTTATTTTAGTTAATGCCTCTGACAAGGCAAAGGACAAAGGTTAGAATCTTCTGCTCTCATTGGTGGCTATGCTATCAAGTGGCACTTACACAGCAATAACCTGCTCACTGACACTTAGTTTGGGTTCTGCCAAGGGCACTAGGCTCCAGAACAGCATTGGTCCAAATGTGGACAAAAGATCTGAATTCTAGAAGTGAGGTGAGAATGACTGTCCTTGATATCAAGACAGCATTTGACCAAGCGTGGCATCAAGGAGCCCTAGCAAAACTGAAGTCAGTGAGAATCAGGGGAAACTCTGCACTGGTTGGAGTAATACTTAGCACAAACAAAGATGGCTGTGATGGTTTGAGGTCTATTATCTCATTCCATGGCATTGCTGCAGGAGCTCCTCAGTGTAGTGTCCTAGGCCCAACCGTCTTCAGCTGCTTCATCAATGAATTTCCCTCCACCATAAGGTCAGAAGTAAGGACGTTCGCTGATTATTGTACAGTGTTCAATACCATTTGCAACTCCTCAGATACTGAAGCAGTTTGTTCCTACAGGCAGCAAGACCTGGATAACATTCAGGCTTGGGGTGGTAAATGCCAAATATGTGGCATTCGCACCACACCAGTGTCAGGCAATGACAATCTCCAACAAGAGAGAATCTAACCATTTGCCCTTGACTTTCAACATCATTACCATTGTTTCATACCCCACCATCAACATCCTTGAGGTTACCATTGCCCAAAAACTTAACAGGTTCAGCCATATAAATACTGTGACTACAGAAGCAGGTCAGAGGCTAAGAATTCTGCAGTGAGTAACCCACCCCCTGATTTCCTAAAGCCAGAAGTAGAAGGCTATGCTGATAGGATTAAACAAAATAGGTTGGTATGGGACTCATGTTGAACATAAATGTTGGCATAAACCAGTTGTGCACAATACCCTGTTCCCACGCTGTAAACTCTAGGCCCGGATATTGTAGTCACTGGCAATGGAATGGCACTTGCCATTTACTTTGCTGACATTTTCCAACAAAGTTTCTGCAGGTTTTGGAGACTGACTGGCTGTTTGAGGTGAATTATCTCAGCCCCAGGACATTGTTGCAGGAGTTCCTCAGGGTAGTGTCCTAGGCCCAGGCATCTTCAGCTGCTTCATCAATGACCTTCCCTCCATCATAAGGTCAGAAGTAAGGATGACTCTACATGAAATCTCTGGTGTCTACGAGCAGAGAGTACAGCAGTCTGAATCTTTAACCGAATCTGATTGAAGAGTCCTCACAGATATACAGTCTATAAACGAAGGAGTACAAAGCAGCAGATACAAATTAGATTTAAATTATGTACAGAAAGTGAAATAAAGATTGGAAAAGACAGATGGAATTAAGAGAGAGAGATAAAAGAGACAGGCAGAATAAGTCTAAAAAGCAAAATCATTTAAAATAATCTCCAACACTAATTCACTTCTGAAAGAATAGGACTCCATACTTGTAAAATTAAATTTTCTGGGCCAGAGAGGTTGTTTGGGAATAATTATCACCGATTGCACTGTTAAAATGCATTTACACCTGGTGTCTTTAATTGGGAACTAAAGTGTAGGTATCCCAAGTCCATGCCTTTGCATAAGATTTCAATATTGTGTTACATAACTTCAAATAGTGCTGTGAAAATTACACTAAGATATGATCTTTATTATACTCATTAATTTTAATACAGTTACAGCAGTCAGTTAACTATCGGATTGAGGTTATTCAAGGCCTCCTGATGATGCACTTGAAACCTTTGGGGTATAAATTTGTCTTAATGCTAAATGTTTGCTAACAGACTGGCAGCCCATTTTGCACTCTTTCTAGTTTCTTTTTCCAATGAAATATCTCTTTGCATGCAAATAAATAGTGTAACAGAATCCATCAGACATCACCATGATTTGAAAGCATGGTCATTCCAGTTGTATGGTCCCAAAGGATGATTCATTCAGCCATAGTCTTAAAGGACCATAGACAGCTCTCTCCATTAGAAAGAGACAATTTGGCATCTTGTAGCTTGAGGGGCACCACTCTTCTAGCTCAGGGCAAGGCAGTAGGAAATACCACAGGCAGTGCAAGGATTGAACCCACACAATTGTCATAATTCTGCATTACACTCTAGCCATCTAAGCTAACCAACCTCCTTAACAAGGGGCGGATAGGCTCTAGCTATATGCTATTTGTCACCTATATGGGACAATTACCAGTTAAACATGATCTAACAAGTTAATTTGTGCATTTAACGGGTAACTGTTCTCATTCATTGGTTCAACTCAGGAATTCATTAAAGATCATATTATATTGATTCTCGACTGTGAAGTAGAGCCTGCTGTGCAATTTATTTGGATCAGAAATAGTGTGAGTTGTCTTATTATTTATTATCCAAAGATGGCACAAAGAATAGTTTCATTATTCGTTGATCAGAGTGGAGATGCATGAAGAATTTATGTAACTTGAGTTTCTTTCACATTGCAGTAGAAGTAATAGTTTCTATGAGCAAGAGTCAATGATGATTAATTCAATTTAACTTCAGAAAAAAATGGTTGGATTACTGATGGAAGTTCAGACTATCTGAACAGATGACAAGCTTCAAAATCAATGCCTATATGATTGAATTCCTTGTGTTTCATTCCATTCTAAATCAAACAGTGTTCATTATTGTTTCCTAAAAATCATTTAGGCCAATCACAGGAACCTGGAGGGCAACTAGGAATTAAATTTCCTTGGTGTTGCTAATGCATTAGTAGCACTGGATAGGTATTTCAATCTTTCAACAACAACAACTTGTTTATAGTGCCTTTAATGCAATAAAACATCCTAAGGTGCTTTACAGTGGCAAAATTTGACATGAAGCTACCTAAAGTGATTTTAGGGTAGATGGCCAAAAGCTTGAAGGGGTAGAATTTAAAGAGCATCTTAAAGGTGTTACAACCTGGATAGGGACAAATAACGTTTTGTTTAAAGTAAGCAAAGTTTGAAATCTGAGGTACTTACTAAGGAAATAATGCCATAAGATTCCACAATTTTAAACAAAACAAACTTTACTATTAAAAAGTCAGAAAAAATAAAACTATTTACAATATCAGCCTTACAGTCTAACATTCAGAATTAACATGAGGTAAATATGAATTAACAGGTAAACTGTAGTCACACTACACAGATGCGGCAGATGCGACTAAGACACTTCCCACAGATTTCTAAGCAGATGTTAGGGACGACCGTCAGTCACCAAACCTTGTGAAAACTCTGTCTCCCACATGAGTGATTTCAAATCTTCAGTTTCAAAGATATAACCTCTGAATTCCCTCAAAAGCTGCTCTGACTCAGACTACATCAATGACTTCTCACCTTCTGATGGTTCAGTCTCTTCTCCTGAGACTGCGTTCCATGACCACCTGCTACCTTCTCAGCGCCCCAGGTTTTCTCCTGAACCCTAACTGCATGGAGCTATCAAATGATTCCTGGGACTTCTCCTGAGTCCCAACTACACAGAGCCAGCTAACAGCAGCATGTCAGCTGCCTGGAACTGCTTCTTCTGCCTCCCCGCACACCCAGTCACATGGGCCTATCTTTACCCGCCACCATGGGTTCCATGGTTGGGTTTCCATGCCACTGCCACCACCACCACACAGGCACCCCGCTGATCTCTGCAATGGCCCCTGAAGAACCGGAACACAGGGCTATGCATGTGTGACCTGTCTCATTTTGCGCATGCGCTGAAACTCCCAGGACATGCTGGGTCTGTAGTGCTTGGCCTCTGCCTGGAAAACACCTTGGAGAGATGTGTATGTTCATATTTCTTAACAAAGGAGGAAAGAGGGGAAGAGAGGCAAAGAGATTCAGGGAGGAAATTCCAGAGTTTAGGGGCTAGGCCCAATGGTGGAACAATTAAAATCGGGGATACTCGAAAGGCCAGAATTAAATGATAGCAGATATCTCAGAGGATTAATAAGGACAGAAGAACACAAGAAATACGGGAGGCTGGAGAAGATTGCATAGATGTGGAGGGGCAAAGTTATGGTGAGATTTGAATAAAAAGGTAAGAATTTTAAATCAAGGCATTGTTTAACTGGAAGCCAATGTAGTTCAGAGAGCACTGGGTGAACAGGACTCAGTGTGAATTCGGACAAAGGCAGCAGAGTTTTCAGGTTTACAGCAGGTAGGATGTAGGAAGTTGGCCAGGAGCACATTGGAATAATTAAGTCTAGAGATAACAATGACATGGCTGAAGCTTTTAGCAGTAGATGAGCTGAGGCAGGGGCAGAGCTGGGTGATCTTACAGAGGTGGAAATAAGTGGTCTTAGTGATAGCATGGGTATGTTGTCGGCAGCTCATTTCAGAGTCAAATATTACACCAAAGTTACGAGCAATCTGGTTCAGCTTCAAACATTTACTCAGGAGTGGGGTGGGTTTGGTAGCTTAGGAATGGAGTTTGTAGAGGAGTCTCCCCTATATTTAATTGGAGGAAATTGTTATTCTTCCAGTACTGGATGATGGACAAGTAGTCGAATAATTTAGTGGTAGTGGAGAAGTTGAGAGAGGTGAGGGTACAGTAGAGCTGGGTGCTATTTGTGTATATGTGCCAAGATGCAGCATGTAGATGAGAAATAGGAGGGGGAGAAAAATAGATCCTTGGGGGACACCGAAGGAAACATCGTGAGAGCAGGAAGAGAGGGTATTGCACATATACTCTAACTAAGGTTAGATAAGAATGGAACCAGGCAAATGAAGTCATAGAGTCATAGAGGTCTACAGCACAGAAAAAGGCCCTTGGGCCCATTAAGTCTGCGCTGGTCAAACAGGTACCTAACTATTCTAATCCCATTTTCCAGCATTAGGCCCATAGCCTTGTATGCCATGGCTTCGCAAGTGCACATCCAAATACTTCTTAAATGTTATGAGGATTTCTGCCTCTACCACCCTTTCAGGCAGTGAGTTCCAGATTCTCACCACCCTCTGGGTGGAAAAAATTCTTCCTCACATCCCCTCTAAACCTCCTGCTCCTTACCTTAAAACTGTGCCCCCTGGTTATTGATCCCATAGTCACACCCAGCTGGACAATAGTGGTGGGACGCTAGAAAAGGATAGTTTAATCAACCATGTCAAAGCTGGTCAAGAAAGATGAGGAAGGCAAGTTTTCTATTGTCACAGTTACATAGGATGTCATTTATGACTTTAATAAGAGCTGTTTTGCTACTATGGAAACCTGATTGGAGGGATTCAAGCATGGAGTTCTGGAAATGATGAACAAGGATTTGGAAAAGAAGGAAACATTTGAGGATCTTGGAGAGGAAAGGGAAATTGGAGATGGGGGCAGCAATTTGCAAGGACAAACATGTCAAATGTTGTTTATTTGGGAGGAGAGGAGTAACGCTGGCAGTTTTGAAGGAGACAGGGAGAGAAGAAACTGAGCCATCAACAATACCAGTTAACATGGCAACCAGGAGGGGTAGTTGGGTGGTCAGCAGCTTAGTGTGAATAAAGCTGAGGGAGTAGGAGATGGGTCTCAGGGACAAGGTGAGTTCATAGAGGGCATGACAGGAGAGCAGAGAGGAGCTAAATGACTAGATGAGAATTCAAAGTTAGGACAGGTGGAGAACTTTAGAGGAAGCAAAGAAACTCATGTGGAAGGCATCTCCAGCATTGGGCACCTTCAAATTACTTCCCCCAAACTTCCAGCATCATTCTTCCATGATATGCTTCTGAGTTGTCACTAGCCTAATTTACATGCCTGTCAGCCAATGGTGCTGTGGTATGGGTTTCCTGCTTTTACCCCATTATTGCACTCAATGTAATCTACACCTGACTGTAAGAGGCGTGGCAGCTGACCCTGGCAGAAGGAAGCAATTCTTGAAAGAGATAAGCCTGAACTTTAAGCTAAAAGCTACTGCGGATGCTGTTTAGCACTTGAGAGAAAGATATCACCACCTTCAACACCTCTTTGATCCTTTTGTCTGTGACATCTTTTGATTATCTGCTCCTATCACTGCTTGCTTATCTCCACAATCACCACACCCTCAACTTCTCTCTCCCCCCCGCCACCCCCCCACCTTAAACCAGCTTATATTTCACCCCTCTCCTAACTATGCTTCAGTTCTGCCGAAGGGCCATGAAGGCTCGAAACGTTAACTGATTTCTTCTCCACCGATGCTGCCAGACCTGCTGAGTTTTTCCAGGTAATTCTGTTTTTGTTAAGCCTGAACTTTGTTCATTAAAGATATCTGAAAATAGGATTTTATTTTGTATTGTTTCTGGCTGCCTTTGAGAGGATCAGAAAAGGAATGGAATTTAGGACTCCCTTACCTCCTACCAACAGTCAGGTGCGCTCACATTCCCTATTGGCCTACTTATAAATGCCACTATAGTGGACGGTTGACTTGGAGAGCATTTATTGCGAGAGACATCATAACACATTTCATCATGTAAGTTTTCACTCCTGGAAAATAACATCTAACTTTTACATTCCTACCTCCTATCATTATCTTTGCGAATGAAGGTGTTTTCTTTCAAATCATTATCCTTTATACCACAGGACAATACAGCAGTCCCCTTTGCTATTCAGTCAGCATCACATCAGGGAAAGCATCAGCTCCACATAAGGGCACCCTTTCCTACATAATGCTAACTTCCACCTGGAACAAAGTGACGTGTTAATGCATATTCTATTTTATTATGTTGAATAAATAGATAACAATCAATTCACACTTTTTTCACCTTGTGCCTTCTTCATATGCTTAAATATTTAGTTTTACCTATGCTGGTGTTTCTTCTAGGTGTCAGTTGAGGGTTTGGATCATGTCAAATGATTGGCTGCTCATGCTCTACAAAAGGTTCAGCAGCTTGAGGTGCCTCTCATCTCATGTTAGTTTCGTCCTTGGCAGGTTAGTGTAGCCTCCCACACTGCACTGATATAGTGCTACGTGGGATGATTGGGGGCCTGGCATTTGCTGCTATCCTGAGAGACCTGATTGGCATTTCCCCAAAATCCTCTTCATCATCTACCTTCAATTGTACCACCTTTGCTGTGGTAGATCTACCAAAATAAAGGAAGGTAGAAGCCAAGAATGGATGAACATTAGGATTAAGAAGACTGAGAAGGGGATAGAAAGTTGCGGCAGTGTGCTGCTTCACAGAAATTCCAGGGTGAAAATTAAGGTGCTCAGTCAGTTACCTGAAACCAGCATGAGGCCGCCAATCTCACCATCTCCCCAAACCAAGAGCTGAATGTACCCCCATGAACTGCATGGCCTTTTCCTCAAAGTGAATGATATACTGAAGATTAGCTAAGTGACCTCTAGTGGCCAGCTGTTGGCAGGAATTGCATTGGCAATTTGTCCTAAGAGACAATAGAGGGAATGAGGTTAAACCTTGTAACTGAGTATGTGTCAAATGGCAAGGGAGAGGTAAAGTTAGAGACGTTGGAGAATGAGGTTGTTAAAATGAAAGAAGGAGTTTTTGTTCTTCAATAGTTCCTTATCTCCTGTGTCTGATTCATCACATTCTTACTCTGGTCAAGCTCTTTTTTCTATCTCTACATTTAAAACAGCAAGAACTTACAAGGTTAAAACCTTACATAATTTGAAAAGGAATAATACTAAAAAGACACAGAAAATGGCAGAGGAAAAGGATTAAAGGCCTAGCACTGATATAGGCACAAAGATGAAATGTCTTCTTGTGTGTTCTAATTGCCATAATTTACACTGGCCGCAGTTCCACAGATTCAAGCAGCTGTCTGATACACTGGCTAAAATAGCTATTCTTCATGTGGGAATATCAGAATGTCATTGGATAACCTGAGCCAAGCCCAATCCTCTACATACACAACACCCTGCTTTCCTTCAGGAATCATTAGCTAGTAAGCAGTAGCAGAAACAATCTGGAATTTTACTTTCAAAGCTCAGGAGTGCTTAGACCAATTGTAGTTTCCCTATTGTCATGATGCCTTTGACCGGATAATTTAATATGGACTGGAGGTTTCACATATCTTACATTAAACTTTTAAGCGCTCCCTTTTAACTGAATAAAGCAATATATAGGAAAAAGCATACAGTATAGAGGATAGGCCCGATCAATTGTTGGAAAGGCTGCACAGATTGTCAGCCAGCTGTCAATAGATTTGCTTCATTAAACCAGTTTCCTCTGGGCTCAGGGCTTGTACCTGCAAAGGGTGCAGAGATTATGGTTGTTTTTTTACTGGTGATCAGGTTACCTGCCCAATTCTATAAGGAAACTTTGGAAATTGTGTGATCTTGCTCACGCATTCATTTTCATTACATAAATGAGAGGTTTCACTTCGCGATTTTAAAAAATTTTGTACAACACAGCATAATTTTGGCAAGCAGGAGACTGAACAAGGTTTGAATTGAGGTTTAGAGTGTTAATGTTTCAAGTTTTGCTATGATTTCATACAATGTTTAAAGACCAGTGTGTGAATGCGGGTGATTGTAAAGAATGGCTCATTTGGGATAATTTTCACCTTCACTGCTTGGGCGGTAAACTGGAAATTAATAGTAATGAATATTGAATGGTTTCTATAATGACTATTTGATCCACTCTGCCATTTTATCATTCAAATGGTGAAGGTGAAAATTCTGCCCATTAATGCAGGAATACAGGAATTATTTAAATAACAGTGAATTGGTTGATCACAAAGCGTTAATTGCTGATGAATTTTGTTAGTCATAGGAGATCTGCATGGTAGTGTTGCCGATGGACAAACTAATGTGTTACAAAAAGCCAGCAGTGGCACTGCTGTCAAAATTTAATGAGTTTCAACTGGATACAACTGAGGAAATACCAAGAAAGCTGCAGATAGTATGAAAGGAGGCTTTCCTGTTTGTATGACATCATGGAACTGGCAGTATGCAATTGTTATGTCACATTGTTAGGAACTCCTAATGGTATCTGTTAATCTCTGAACTATGTGGCTCAGAAATTTATTTGCCCAATTATGCTAATTTTACACTGTTGAGCCAGAACTTGTGTCTACCAATTCTCTGTAGTCCTGAACCTGTCATAATTTGAACAGTTGACTAATTTAGATAGTTCTGCAGCACAAATCCAGTATAAAACGGAATACTAGGAGTGTCTTGAATTTTTGAATCGCCTTCTTCTTTCAGTTTCTCCCATTGAACTTGGGGCCACCACAATGATGATTGATTATCCTTCTCCATCTCCTCCCATCAGTCACCCATTCTTCTTCCAATTCCTCTGCGTTTAAGTCTCTCACCACCACAACCTTCCATCTGATCTTAGGCCTTCCTCTTCTCCTTCCTCCTGGCAGTCCTGTCTCTGCTACTCACTTCATCACATAACCTATCTCTCTCTCAGCAACAGATGACCATATCATTTTGATCTCTTCCCGGCTCCTTTCTCTTCCTGGCTACTTTCTTAGATGCTTCTGCAGTATTTCTTAAATGGGGAGAGGATTGGGGAGTATTGATGTCCAAGGAACCCAGGTGTCCTTGTTAATAAGTCACTGAAAGCTAGCATGCAGGTGCAACAAGCGTTTAGGAAGGCAAATGGTATGTTAGCCTTTATTGCAAGGGAGATTGAGTACAGGAGTATGGAAGGCTTGCTGCCTTTTCCCCATAGCCCTGCAAATTTTTCCTTTTCAGATAATGATCCAATTCTCTTTTGAAAGCCTCAATAGAAGCTGTCTCCGCCACACTGTCAGGCTGTGCATTCCAGGTCCTAACCACTTGCTGAATAAGTTCTTCCTCATGTCACCATTACTTCTTTTGCCATTTACCTTAAATCTGTGCCCTTTTGTTCTCGATCCTTCCACCAATGGGAACAGTTTCTCTCTGTCTACTCTGCTTAGGCCCCTCATGTCTTTGACTACCCCTATCAAATCTCCTCTCAGCCTTTTCATCTCTAATGAGAACTTGTATGTCTTAGGTAAATTAGTTTGTTGGCCAACTAAATTCTAACTGCATGCCCTCCTATGTTCTCATCAATTGCTGCTTGCAATCAATAACGGAGAGGGATTGATATAGGAATAAACAGTGATGGTTTATTGAGACATAGGGCAGAGCACCAGATCATACGTGCTCACTCAGAAACCTTCAGAACTAGACTTATAGTTTCCAGTTGCCCGCGCTGTACAGTGATTCGTCAGTGCTGTCACGTGATCAGTACACTTACTTCCTCTTAAAGGGACAGGGCACCTCACTTTACCACATCCCTCCCCCTTTACTTAAATGTACAGCTGACAAGCTTAAAGCACATTAACTATTTACACAATAACTATTTACAGGTCAAGTCTCTCAGGAGGCTTTCTCGGGCGTGTTGAGCATCTCACTACAACAACCTTGGCTGGTTTTTCCGAGACCTCCTTTTCAGGGGACAGTCCTCTGGTAGGTTCCTCAGTGGAAATTGGCAGGTTTGTCTCCCCAACCCCCTCGGGTCCCACAGGCCCCACCGGTGCTTCCCAATCGTGCGACCTGTCATCCACAAACTCAAGTGTAGATGAAGACTGCATTTCTTCTTGTGGGACTGGTGTCCTTTTGCGGAGATGATCAATGTGCCATCTAATTATTTGGCTGTTTATTAATACGTTATAGGAGAGGGGTCCAGTTCTTGCACTCACCTCGTCTAACAGCCAATTGGGCCCATCTCCAAAGTTCTTCGCAAGGACCACACCTCCCAATGTGAAAGTTCTTTCGTGACCACGGCCATTGTGCCTGGTCTTTTGCACCTCTTGGCTTTTCTCCACCCTCCCCTCTAAATTTGGCTGGATAAGGGTCAGTCCGGTGCAGAGGCGTCTCTTCATTAGTCGTTCTGCAGGGGCAATGCCGGTTGTCGTGCGTGGCATGGTCCGGTATGCGATCAAGAACCAGGATAATCTCTTGCCAGTGGAATCCCCTTCCATCTTTTTCATCCCAGATTTAAAGGCTTGGACTGCTCGTTCAGCCATGCCATTCGATGTTGAGTGGTAAGGTGAGGTTTTGATATGGGCAATGCCGTTAAGGGCCGTGAACCAGTGGAACTCCCCGCTGGTTAAAGCGGTCCTGTTGTCGGACACGCGGACCTCCGGCAATCCATGCACTGTAAAACTCTGCTGCAAACAGTCTATGGTGACAGCCAACATGTGCGACCGGACTTCATGAACGTCCATCCATTTGGAGTGGGAGTCAACATGGAGGTGTGTATATGACTGCTTTTCACCAGGCTTTCTATATCCATGTCCATGCCTGGCCACCACAAATAGCTGCATGCGAGCATCTTCATTCTGCTAACGCCCAGGTGAGTGCTATGTAGCTTGGTTAATAACGGCCTTCACCCCCGAGGGGACACAGTAACCCTTGTTCCCCAGAGTAATATGCCATCCTGGCAGAAGAGTTCATATTTGTGATCAGAATAGGGCTTCATCTCCTCGCATTTAGATCTACCTGACCAACCATTCAAGACCTGCTCCCGGACACTAGACAATAGTGGGTCCCGACTTGTCCACTCATGGATTTGTCTGGTCTGAACAGGAGAGGAATCCAGAACATTTAGCGCTAAGACCAGTTCCTGGGGAAACAGAGCCTCCCCGTTATTAGCTGGCAGGTGGAGGCGGCTTAGTGCGTCAGCATGTGCGATTTGATTTCCCGAACGGTGAGCAAAAGTGTACTCGTAGGCGGCTAATATTAGTGCCCATCTCTGGATGCGAGCTGATGCGATAGGTGGTATCACTTTATCCTTTCCAAATAATCCCAGTAGGGACTTGTGGTTGGTTATAATATGGAGATACTGATAAAACTTCTGGATGCCTGAACACAATAGACAAGCCCTCCTTTTCAACCTGGGTCTATTGTTGCTCTGCAATACTGAGTGTGCGAGGTGTATAACAAATTGGTCGTTCGGAGCCGTCCGCCATTCAATGTGAATTCCAAAAGGGGACGCATCACATGTTAAAATTAATTTCTTCTTGGGGTCAAAGTGGACCAACAAGGCCGATGATCTTACCAAGCGCTTCACTTTCAGGAAGGCATCCTGGTCCGGGGCTTGCCAACTCCATTTCTGGTTCTTCTTAAGCAGGCTGCACATCGGGACCAGCACAGTCGAGAGGTTTGGGAGGAATCAGCCGTAATAGTTTACCATGCCTAATAAGGACTTAAGCTTTGTGGTATTTCTCAGGGCAGATGCCTCGCAAATGGCCTGGACTTTTTCTTCCACAGGATCCAGGCCCTGCACATCAAACTTGAGGCCCAAGTAAACTACGTCCTTAGCTTGGAACAGACACTTCTCTCGTTTTAAACGTACCCCAGCTTGTGCGAAGTGTTTGAGCACCTCTTCTAGATTTGCTAAATGTTCATCGTCGGTCAGTCCCATGACCAATACATCATCCAAGTAAACGGTAACATGGTGCAATCCTTGGAACAAGTTTTCCAATGTTCTTTGGAAAATAGAACACACTGAGGAGACCCCAAAGGGTAGACGTGTGTATTGATACAATCCTTGGTGCGAATTTATGGTGATGAGTTCCCTAGAGTCCTTTTCCAACTCTACCTGCTGGTAGGCATGGCTCATATCTAATTTTGAATGTGTGGTGCCACCTGCCAACTTCAAATACAATTCCTCAATCTTGGGTATTGGGTGTCTATCAAGTTTTGCCACCTTATTTGCAGTTAGCTTATAGTCACTGCATAAAAGCACGCTTTGGTCCGGCTTCAATACAGGTGTGATGGGTGCCGCCCACTCAGAAAATTGCACTCGTTGTAGGATGCCCAGTTTTTCCAGTCTGTCCAGTTTGGTTTTGACTTTGTCCCATAGAGCATAAGGGACTGGTCTGGCTCTTATAAATCCGGGTGTTGTGTTTGGGTCTACATGGCTCTTGGCCTGTAGTCCTCAAATCCTTCCTAACTGGTTATTGAAAATGGAAGCATACTTTTGCAACAATCCCTGTAAGCTTCTCGTTGTAATTTGTAAAATTTCGGCCCATTTCAAATTAATCTTTTCGAGCCAGCTGCGGCCTATTAAGCTGGGGCCCTCTCCAGCTACCACTAACGAGGGCAACCCTTCAGACTGATCTCCATACATCGCTGAGACTTGATATAACCCATTCAGTCTTATTTCTTCGCCTGTGTATGTCCCTCAGCTTTGTGTCCAAAACTTCTAACTTCAAAGGATGGGTTCCTTTCCTCAGATATCTAAATGTATGCTCTCCAATGATGGACATCAACACTCCCGTATCAACTTCCACCTTAATGAGTTCTCCGTTGATCATTATGGCTATTTGGATTGGCTCAGTTCTACCCACTTTGAGGTTATATAATGAATGAATGTCTGATTCAATTTCTTCTGCCTCTTCCATGAGGCATATTTCACAATTTTTCCTTCAGCCTTTGTAGTGTTATTTTAGCCTTTCTCTGCAGTGCCGCCTTATGTGGCCATAGTAGTGGCAGAAAAAACATGACTTGTTTGACTTGTCATTCGCTCACTGGAGGCCTGGATGTATTTCTCTCATTCATTTTGTGGGTTATCACTGCAGTACTGTTGTTTTTCAATGGTCTGGAGCTAGAGAGTGTTTCCTGCCTTTCTGTGGAGTCCGAAGTTTTCACACCTTTTGTTGCCGGTATTATGGCTGATGCATTTGGTAAAGCAGAGTTATTTAAAAATCCCAGAGGGAAACTTAAAACAACTGTCATAACCTATAATTTTAAGTGTTATGTTTGAGATGCAACTCTAATTTCAGGAATCAGACCATCAGTTCTTGAGACTTTACATTAAACTAAATGAATTTTATTAATTTACACAGGTTAAAATATATATGTACATGACTACAAATTTCTACAATCATAGCTTTTAACAAATTCCCAAACTAATCTCTATTAAGGCAACAGCACTCATACATTTAACCAAACACCGGGCAAAGCATTTTCACCTTACAAATTCAAAATGAGGTTCTTTTCACTTTGGTTGCTGTGGAGCCAGTTGGAGGCTTACATTTGCCTTTTGATCTCACATAGCCTCTGTTCTGCACACCCAAGACAGTTGTCTTGTTATACCTACCACTGCCCATTGAATGTTAACTCTCATTGTATCAACAACCTCCGAACTAAACCTTTCTAACAATAAAACCCATTTCATAGTACCAATTCTATTAGTAATATAAACATATTGCTTGGTAGCTGCTAGATAGGTATCATTTTCACCTCACTTCTTGAATGCTCTGTTCAAAAAATGCAAATGCACACTATGTCTCTTACATATCAAAACTAGTACACAAAGCACCCTGATTAGCTGGCTTTAATCCAATTAAGACACACCCACAGATTAAAGCTCTATTTTAAAAGAAAAATCTTTTCCAATAATATTACATACATTGATAGCTTCATGACATTTCCCTCTTTATCAGAAAATGAACTGTCATAGCCCTAAAAGACAGCTTCATTTTAATAACCCATCTCACACTATCATCTATACACATTACACCATTACATTACCAGATGCATGCATTAACAGAACAATATATATACACAAGTCCTTGGTATCAACAGAAATCACTCCAGTTCAGTGTCCAGGTTTTTTAAAAAAATGTCCCATTATCCTTTAAGCTTCAAACTCTTGATAATGCATCTGCGGATAGATTTTCTCTTCTAGCAATATATAAAATATATAGATTAAATGGTTGTAATAATAGACTCCATCTGAAAAGCCTTGTACTTTTGTCACGAAATTTGTCCAAAAACTTCAAAGGATTATGTTCTGTATAAACGATTGTTTTTGATGAACTGTTTGCAACATAAATTTCAAAATGCTGCAATGCTAACACTAAACTCAAAGTCTCTTTGTCGATCATTGAATATCTTTCTGTTGTACATTCAGCTTCCATGAAAAATACCCTATCGGTTTTTCAATTCCAGTGTCATCTTCTTGTAACAGTGCAGTCCCAATGCCTATATCACTTGCGTCAATGGCCAACTTGAATTGCTTGGCATAATTGGGCACTGCCAACACTGGTGTCGTAATTACTACAGTTTTCAAACTATTGAATGACTTCTGACACTCCAGTGTCCATTGAAACTTCTTGTTCTTTTTTAATAGTTCAGTCAGTGGAGCAATCACTTGGCTAAAATTTGGTACAAATTTCCAGTAAAACCCACTCATGCCCAGAAATCTCAAAACTTCTCGTTTTGTTGTAGGCACTGGGAAATTCACAATAGCCTTGACTTTCACATCTCACAAAGCTATTTTACCATGTCCAATGGTATGGCCTAGATGTGTAACACTTCTGCAAATTCACTTTTAGCCAAGTTCATCATCAAATTAGCTTCTTGTAGTCGAGTTAATAATTATTCCAGATGCTGTAAATGCTCCTCCCACGTCTGACTGAAAACAATAAGATCATCAATATAAACAGCACAATTGCTTAGACCCGTAATTATTTTGTTTGTCAGTCTTTGAAATGTCGCAGGTGCATTCTTCATACCAAATGGCATGACTTTAAACTAATATAGTCTACTTGGCGTTACAAAAGCTGATATCTCTATTGGTCTCTCCAACAATGGTTCCTGCCAATATCCTTTTAGCAAGTCAATCTTTGTGATAAATTCGGATTGTCCCACTTTCTCAATGCAATCCTTCAACCATGGTATGGGATAAGAATGTGCTTTTGTCACCGCATTCACCTTTCGATAGTCCACACACAGTCTTTGTGTTCCATTCGGTTTTGGTACCAGTACAATAGGCGAACTCCAGTAACTGCAACTAAACTCAATTATATCATTTTGAAGCATGAAATCAATTTCTTTTTATACTTGTGATAACTTTGCCGGATTTAATCTAGAAGGTTCTTGCTTTATTGAAGATGATATTTCTGTACATACATCATGTAAAGCTAAATGTGTCTTTCCCAACTTATTTCCACAAATAGGTTTGTGTGACTGCAATAGCTTTTCCAAATCACTTTGACCCTTGCTTGGAAGGTAACTCAATATTTCATTTAAATTTTCAAGCACCCCCTCATTATCCAATTTCATTAGTGGAAAGTCAGTTTCCGAGTCCTGCACTTCTACCTTTCTCATCATCCACTATCACTAACACCTCTTTTTGTTCCTCTTCCCTGTCAAAGTACTTTTTAAGCAAAAACAGAAATACCTGGAAAAACTCAGCAGGTCTGGCAGCATCGGCGGAGAAGAACAAATTTGACGTTTCGAGTCTTCATGACCCTTCAACAGAACTAAGTAAAAATAGGAGAAGGGTGAAATATTATATTTCACCCATCTCCTATTTTTACTTAGTTCTGTTGAAGGGTCAGGAGGACTCGAAACGTCAACTTTGTTCTTCTCCGCCGATGCTGCCAGACCTGCTGAGTTTTTCCAGGTATTTCTGTTTTTGTTTTGGATTTCCAGCATCCGCAGTTTTTTGTTTTTAATACTTTTTAAGCATATTTACTTGACACACCCTCTGCTTCTTTCTTCTATCTGGAGTATTTATTAAGTAATTTACTTCACTCAATTTCTTTTCAATCCTGTAAGGCCCACTAAATCTTGCATTTAAGGAATCCCCTAGTACTGGTAGCAAAACAGAACTGCAAATTTTAGCCTTCTTATCTGCTTCCACTTTCATCATTTGCTGTGAGATCTTTAAATTTTCCCCAGCCAGCTCACATGCTTTGTTCAATCTTTCCCTGAAATTTGATACGTAATCTAGGAGAGTAGTTTCTGAATTTTGACCCACCAATTTCTCATGAATCAATTTCAGTGGTCTCCTTACCTCATGACCATAAACTAGTTCAAAAGGGGCTAAAACCAGACAATGCATTAGGAGCATCTCTAATAGCAAATAACAAAAATGGAATTCCCATATCCCAATCTTGTGCATAATTCTGACAGTATGCTCTTGTCATAGGTTTTAAAGTTTGATGCCATCTTTCCAAAGCTCCTTGTGACTCCAGATGATAAGCTGTTGACTTAAACTGTTTTACCTCCAAACTGTTCATTACTTCCTTAAACAGCTGTGACATGAAATTTGACCCCTGATCTGACTGTATTTCCTTAGGTAAACCATATCTTGTGAAAAATGTAATTAACTCCTCCACAATGTTTTTAGTTGTAATATTTCTTAAAGGTATTGCTTCAGGAAACCTTGTAGACACATCTATTATTGTCAATAAATACTAATTTCCACTGTTAGTCTTAGGGAGGGGTCCTACACAATCAATCATGAGCCTGGTAAAAAGTTCTTCAAATGCTGGTATTGGGATTAAAGGTGCCGGCTTAATCACTGCTTGTGGTTTTCCTGTTACTTGACAAATATGATAGCTTCTAAAGAATTTAATTACATCCTATGCAATCTTGGCCAAACAAAAATATCTCTGTATCTTTTCCCTTGTTTTCCTAATTCCTAAATGTCCCCCCATTGGAATTTCATGACCAATCTTCAGAATCTCATGTCTATACCCTAATGGGATAACAATCTGATGCACCTCCATCCAGCTTTCATTTGCTGAGACATAATCTGATCACCACTTTCTCATCAGAATACCTGCATAAGGATAATAACATACTGGAATACATTTTGCTTCTGATTAGGCTTTCTGATATAACTGTTTTAATTGCTAATCATTTTTCTGTAACTCCACTAACCTCTTTGAGTTAAACACTTCAACTGAATTGTCCTGCATTCCTCCCTCCTGAACAATGCTATCAAATACAGTGCCAGCTAATTGGATTTTGACACCTTCTTCTTGCCTTTGAACTGCCTGCTCATCTTGTTTATTTTGTTCTTCCTATTTGGCCTTTGATCTCATTATAACACATTCAAGAAACAATCCAGGATGTTTCTTTTGTAGCACTCCTGTTGAAAACTCTTCTACAGGCTTCTCAACTACCATAAGCATCGCCCACATTTGTGATCCAGCAATATCATTACCCAGAATAAACTGAACCCCTGCAATGGGTAATTTTTCCACCACTCCAACTATAACTTCACCATTCTTCCATTTGCTCTTTAAATTTACCTTCCACAATGGAATAGATTTAGCATATCCATGAACCCCACTTGATATTACCTTCTCCTGCAACACTCCCTCTGAACAACAAATATCACTATCCCACAACATTAAGGATTGACTAGCCCGTGTCTTCTTAAAACACCTTTACCTACTCCACCCTGTACACATGAGGAAAGACTTTCCCTTCACGTGCAAAGTATTTAAACATTTCTGCAACCTGCTCCTCAGAATTCTCTTAAGTAAATGAACACAATCCCACTTCTTTACCTTTCACTGATTCTCCACTTCACCTGTACACAAACCGTTGGTTTCTCCTGTGCCTGAACCTCAGAACCCATAGTATTTTTACTTTCAGAGCTTTACTGTACCCCTATAATTCCTACAGATTTTTCCAGCATTCTCCAACACTTCATGTCCCCCACTTTATTATAATGATAACACCTCAATTTTTAAATGTCACATCTACCTTCAGCACCTTCCTTTTTATTCTGAGAAAAAAAAACTTCCTGGAACTTCCAACTACTCCTTCTCTTCCCTGATTACCTACCTTCCTTTCACCTTCCCACTTTTAACCTTTTCCAATTTGAAAGGGTGATGGAAACAATGTTTAGTTCTATGAACTGACTCATAATCATCAGCTATCTCTGCTGCCTGTCTTACAGAATCAACCCTCTGTTCCTCCACATGAGTTCTCACAGCTGAAGGGAATGAATCTTTAAACTCTTCCAAAAGAATGACTTCCCTAAGAGCTGCATAAGTTGTCTCTATTTTTAATGCCCATATTCATCGGTCAAAATTACTTTGTTTTACTCTTTCAACCTCAGTTTGCCCAGGCTTTTTTTTTTCATATTCCTAAACTTCTGCCTGTATTCTTCAGGAACCAACTAATATGCACTCAAATAGCTTTTTTCAACACATCATAATTCACTGATATTTCTTCTGAAAGTGAAGCATATACCTCATGTACCCTACCTAACAACTTAGACTGTAATAATAATGTCCAGTATTCCTGTGGTCATTCCATCTGTTTAGATAGCTTCTCAAATGAAATAAAGAATGCTTCAATATCTGTTTCCTCAAACTTTGGAAGAGCTTATACAAATTTAAACATATCCCCATTTGGTTCTCCTCTTGAGATAAATCCTTCCTCACCTACTGACATCTCTTTTCTAACTGCCAACATTTTCAGTTGGAATGCCCTCTCTCTCTCTCTTTACCCCATCTCCATCTTTACAATTTCTAATTCCCTTGCTTCAAATTCAAGCTTTTTCAGTTCCTTTGCTTATTCAAATTCAATCTTCTTCATTTGCAACTGAAGTCTCACTACCTCCAGCTGTGACTCATTAGTGTCAGGTTTCACTTCCAACTATAGGTGCTGTGCTATACTTTTAACTATATCTGATTTCCTAGCACCTGTAGGTAACCCCAGTTGTAACTTATCTGCCAACTCTGTTAACTTACTTTTGGTTATTCTCACTAACCCAATCAGAGTTTTCTCTTCTACTGCCAGACAAGTCTTTGCAATTGCCAAAGCCATCACTTGTAAAATAACTCACCAATTCCTGAATTCCAAGTGCCTCTTGCCCTCATAAGCATTAAGATTCACCAATTCCTATCCAATCAAGTAATTAGAAATATAATTTATCCTGGCACAGCCCCCAATTGTTATGACTGATGCAGCTGGTAAAGCAGAGTTATTAAAAATCCCAGAGGGAAACTTTAAACAACTGTCATAACCTATAATTTTAAGTGCTATGTTTGAGATGCGACTCTAAATTCAGAAATCAGACCATCAGTTCTCGAGACTTTACATTAAACTAAATGAAACATTTTATTAATTTACACAGGTAAAATATATATGTACATGGCTACAAATTACTACAATCATAACTTTGAACAAATTTCTAAACTAATCTCCATTAAGGCAACAGCAACCCATAGACTTAACCAAACACCAGGCAAAGCATTTTCACCGTACAAATTCAAAATGAGGTTCTTTTCACTTTGGTTCCTGTGGAGAGAGTTGGAGGCTTACAGCTGCCTTTTGATCTTACATTACCTCTGCTCTACACACCCAAAACGGTTGTCTTGTTATACATATCACTGCCCATTGAATGTTAATTCTTGTTGTATCAACAACCCCTGAACAAAACCTCTCTATTCAAGAAATGCAAATGCACGCTATGTCTCTTACATATCAAAACTAGTACACATCAAAGCACCCAGACTAGCTGTCTTTAATCCAGTTAAGACACACCCACAAACTAAACCTCTATTTTTAAAAAAAAATCTTTTCCAGTAATATTAAATACATTATTAGCTTCATGATAGCTGGATTGTCCCACTCGACCAGATGGATGGTGCCATTTTGTGTGTCTCTTATAGCTTCCGAATTTCTAACAGCACTCCCCATCACAGTCACTAATTCTAATGCCTTGTTGAAATGTAGACTAGGTTTGGCTAGCAAACGCCTTTTGATAGCATCATCCCCAATCCCGCATATCAGCTGTTCTCTGAACATATAACTAATGGACGTTCCAAATTTGCAATGCTCAGTCAATGCCTTTAGAATGGCCACATAGTCAGCTTTTGTCTCCTCTGGAAGCCTGTTCCTTGAATTGAACTTGAAGCACTGCATAGTAACTGGGGGTTTTGGTCTCAGGTGGCTCTGAATAATTTTTATTAACTTGTCTAAAGTCTTCGAGTCTGGGGTGCTAGGTGACATAAGGCTGAGAATCAGCCCATATGTATTGCTCCTGCATGAGGAATTCTTCTCCTCCCCTGCAATGTCATTAGCGGTAAAAAAGAATGTTAGGCATTTGACATACTGAGACCAGTCATCTGAAATGGGGTCAAGTGGATCGACATACCCGAACTGGGGCATCATGAATGACTGCAATGGGACTGCACTTCCAATAGGCTTTCTAGGTAATGACAAATTTAGGTTTTGGCTTACCGCGGAGTCGCCCTCTCTCTGGGGTCTCTTGTCTTTCACAGAATTTCCCTCTCTCTGGTGTCTCTTATAATGTTCTGCCCATTGCAATTTTTCATGTATTTACCAGTTTAAATGCATTGCCACTTTAAGAGCAGTCACCTTTTTTAAACTCTGTCTCTGCAGCTGTCAGCTTTTCTCTGCTGGGTTTTGCTCTCTATTCTAGTTTTGGCAGAATCCCCATGATTGTGAATGTACAGGATTTAAAAAAAAACTGCAGCACTGCTTTCTGCACCGATTGCTGGCTGTCGCCCATTTTAGAAGAAAAAGTACAGATGCTCTTTCCAATGCTTTGCTCACTCATCTTGTGGACTCACACATGGGGGTCTTGCAATGTTTTTATTCTTGTTTCCACTTTTATGTCTTGAGTAAATTGGCCAACCGAACTCTAACTGCACGCCTTCCCATATTCTCATCAATTGCTGCTTGCAATCGATAACAGGGAGAGACTGTTCTAAGAATAAACAGTGATGGTTTATTGAGTCATAGGGCAGAACACCAGATCATATGTGCTCACTCAGAAACCGCCAGAACTAGACTTACAGTTCCCAGTTTCCCACACTGTACAGTGATTTGTCAGTGCTGTTACATGATCAGTACACTTGCATTCTCTTAAAGGGACAGGGTACCTCACTTTGCTACAAGAACAGACCGAACTTCTCCAAACCGTCTATGTAACTGAAATTCTTCATCCCTGGAACCATTCTTGTGACTTTTTTCTGCACTCTCTCAATTGCCTTCACATCCTCCTTAAAGTGTGGTGCCCAGAACTCGATGCAATACTCTGAGGCTGAACCAGTGTTTGAGACAGGTTTAACATAATTTCCTTGTTTTGTGCTTTATGCCCCCATTGATAAAGCCCAGGATGCCGTATGGTTTATTAACCACTCTGTCAACCTGTCCTGCAACCGTCAATGATTTATGCACCTACACAACGAGGTCGCTCTGCTCTTGCACTCCATTAGAATTGTACCCTTTATTTTATATTGTCTCTCTGTATTCTTCCTACAAAAATGAATCACTTCACACTTCTCTGCATTAAATTTCACCTGTTACTTGTCCGCCCATTCCACCAACGTGCCCATGTTCTTTTGAACTTCTGCACCATCCTCCTCATGGTTCACAATACTTACAACTTTCATATTATCTGCAAATTTTGAAATTGTACCCTGTATGTATATAAGGTGTGGGTAAATAATGTGCATCAGGAAGAGCAGCACTCTAACAACAATCTCTAGCGAACTCCACTATAAACCTTCCTCCAGTTCAAAAATCAACCGTTCACCACTACTTTTTGTTTCCTGTCAATCAGCCAATTTTGTATCCATGTTACTACTGTCCTTTTTATTCCATGAACTCTAACTTTGCTCACAAGTCTGTTGCTTACCACTTTACCAAATGCTTTTTTGAAGTCCACATAGACCACATCAACAGCATTACCCTCATCAACCCCCTGATACCTGACCAAAAAACACAAGCAAATTAGTCAAACATAATTTGCCCTTAACAAATTCATGCTGGTTTTCCTTAAATAACCCGCATTTGCCCAAGTGACTATGAATTTTGTCCCAAATTATCATTTCTAAAAGCTTTCCCACCACTGAACTTAAATATACTAGCCTTTAGTTGCTGGCTTATCTTTAAACCCTTTTTTGAACAAAGGTGTAATATTTGCAATTCTCCAGTCCTCTGGCACCATCATTGAGGCTAAGGAAGGTTAGAAAATTATGGCCAGTGCCTTTGCAATTTCCAGTCTCACTTCCTTCAGTATCCTTGGATGCATTTCATCTGGCCTTGATGCCTTATCAACCTTTAAGTACTGTCAGCCTATCCAATAACTCTCCCTTGTAAATTTTAAACCCTTCATGTGTCAGAACTACCTCCTCTTTCACCATGACCTGGGCAGTATCTTCTTCCTTGGTAAAAACTAATGCAAAATAATCATTTAGTCCCTTAGTTATGTCCCCTGCCACGATTGGAAACCCCTTTTGGTCCCTAATTGGTCCCACTCCTCCTCTTACCATCCTCTTACTATTTGGGAGTAGCAAATGCAGTAGACCAAATTGAGGGAAGTGCAAGTAAAGCGCTGCTTCACATGAAGGGAGTGTTTGAGCCCTTGGATGGTGAGGAGGGAGGGAGTAAAGGGGCAGGTGTTGCACCTTCTGTGATTGCATGGGAAGGTGCAGTGGGAAGGGGTTGAGGTGTTGGGGTGATGGAGGAGGGCAAGGTGGACTCCTTCCTCCACTCCAGCCACCTGACATCCCTCCTCCTCTGGATATTCTCCACCAGGGCTTCCAGTGCTGCATCCAACAACCTGTGTGTCTTCTCCATTGGTGTCTGAGTCATCCTTAAACTTGCTGCTGTATGTCAGCCAGGCCACTTCATGTTTTAAGTGGAAGTGGTTTTATGGGGTCCAAATATACTGCTCCACAAAAATTGCTTCTAATCAGCCCTTGAGCGCTGGTGTTTGTTTTAGCACCTCCAGGCAAGTTCAAACTAACTTAATCAGCAATTAGGCCTAAGATTACAGGATAAAATCAGACTTTCAAACAGACAGGCCTCCAAAAGTAAAATGCTGGTTTAATGGAGCACTTTAAAGCAGAATTTCTATTGTACTGGGAGGAGTTACTGAATTCACACTAAATCGGCCAAACCGCCATTAAAACATCGTGAAATTTCAAGTGAGTTATATCCTGCACAAATTGAGTTTCTGCAACCTTTTACCCTAGTTTGAAACCTGTCTGGTCTGTCAAGTCATTACATTTGATGAAGAGGATAAAATAGCTCTAACCCTGCACCTCATGTTGTTAATGTGAGTACATTGAATCTTCAAAAAAAAAAGAAAAGAATACTCACCAGTCATACCACTCTTCGGCAGAATCGATCCTTACGATGAGACTATAGAAGACTGGAGCCAGTATGTAGAGTGCCTTGGTTTTTATTTCGTAGCAAATGAAATTATCGCGGAGGAGAAGCAGAAAGCAATCCTTTTGAGTGTGTGTGGTAGCAAGACATACAATCTCATCTGAGTCCTTTTAGCCCTAAACACGCCTAATTCTAAGTCCTTTATTGAATTAGTGGACCTCATGAAAACGCATTTCCAGCTGAAGTCATCGGTAATAATACCAAGCTTTAAGTTTAATTCCAGAGTTAGGGCCCCGGGAAAGTCCATTGCAACCTATGTAGCGAAGTTGAAGCAGTTGAAGAACACTGTGACTTCAGGGACACACTCAATGATATGCTATGGGAACAATTAGTTTATGCGGTTCACAACGACACTATTCAGCGCCGTTTATTTGCAGAAGTCAACATCGATTTGAAGCGCGGCATGGAAATAGCACATCTAGAAGGTATGTAACCATCAACATGCACAAGGGTCTCTATCAATATACCCATTTATCCTTTGAAATATTGTCTGCATGTGCAATCTTCCAAAAGACAACAGAGAGTCTTTTGCAAGGGCTTTTCCAAGGGTAGTAAACCCTTGATCTGATCTCAGGGAAAACTGAAACCAAACACTTGGCCAATCTGAAAGAGGTGCTAAGAAGATTCTTGGAATCTGGAGTATGATTAAAGAAAGTGAAATGTACATTCCAAGCACCAGAAGTTACTTACCTGGGTTACAAGGCAGCGAGGTGATGGCGGGCGTGCGAATGAGAGCCCACCCGCCATCGAAAGGGCATGTTTCCCGGGAGTGCATAAATAATGTGGTGGGTTTGGGGCGGTATGGCATAATACCCGTCATCGCAGCCAATGGGTAAAACGTCGTTTTACCCACCCATTACCACGCTTAGTGCAAATCTGGGATGATTCTGCCCTTAATCTTTAATCACCTGAGTTCTCTATATGCACATGTTGTGGGATATTCAAATGTTCTCTGTAAATAGAAACTGTAGAAAAACTAAATGCAGAGGAAATATAGTAACTGAAGGTATAGCCTTTCCTAATGGCTATCAGGGGTCACGTGACTTTTTTTGAGTCTCCAACCACTGAGCCCTAAGCAGAGGTAATCCGGGGCATGGGGTTTCTTGTCAAGGACCTGATATGTAGCATCTGAAAAGCTCCCTGTAATAAAGTTATCTGTTTCTTGTTGAAACCTGTCTGGCATGTCAAGTCATTACAAATACCTTCTAAAAGGCTACCTGATTTGTTTAGGTACATGGAAGATTTTACATTTGTGATTATTCAAATGAGTTTCAGCAGAAGCTTGAATCATAACTTTATTTCCGAAAACTAAGTGCCCAGATTTCCATCCAAAGTGGAAACTCTGCCCCTCGCGTATGCAGCTGTGAATATGCCTGTATGTCAATGACTCAGTATTTTCTTTCAGGGTGTGGCTGCCGCTGGCAACACTGACATTTATTGCCTACCCTTCATTGCCCTTGAAAAGGTGGTGGAGGGCCTACTTCTTGAAACTCTGCAGCCTGTGTTTTAAAGGTATTCCCACATTTCTGTTAGGTAGGACATTCCAGGATTTTGAACCAGCAGCAATGAAGGAACAGCGATAAATGTTCATATCAGGATGGTGTGACTTGGAGAGGAACATGGAGGTAATAGTGTTCCCATGTATCTTCTGCCCTTATACATCTAGATGGTAGAAGCCGTGGATTTGTGAGGTGTTGAAGAAACCTTGATAATTTTCTGCAGTGCATCCTGTAATTAGTGCCCACTGTGGCAATGGTGCACCAATGTTAGAGGGAGTTGATATTTAGTTGGCAGAGTACCGGTCAACTTGAGTGCTTTGTCCTTGATTGAGCTGAAATTTCTGAGTGTGATTGCAGCTACACCATCCAGGCTTTTTTTGATAACACATCGACTGATATTATTCCCTCTCTCCTACAATATAAGTTCAGACATAAGCACAGGGAACAACAGAGAACTGGCAGGGGACAAGCATGCCTGCTTCTCCTGAGCACTTTGGAGGACAGGTGGTACCACATTCTAGGGCTGGCAGTCACTGAGGCCATTACATCTGGCATAACTGAGAACATTCAGGATGATGGTATGTTCCTGCCTTAGGGCCCCTTCTCATATCGCACTGCACCCTCATCCTGATATCTGGCATGAAGTGCAAGCTGCTGATGGTGTGGCTATGGACTACTTGCTTTCAACCCTCTCCCTTTCCTTCACTCCAATCCTCCTCTTCTTCATTTCCACTTTCAGATACCCAAGATCTGATCAGCCAATGCAGCCTCACCCTGAAAGATACAAGGAACTGCAGACACCTGGTGATGGAGCACCATCAATTAATCTGATAATCACGGCCATCAGCTCAGATACCAGCACCTCACTTACATTAGAGGGTGGTATAGATGCTGGGTCTACACTTGGTGAGTCAGCAGACATAAGTGGACCCCAGACAAGGCAGGGGGAAAGGTTAGCACTTGTACCAGTTCCTTAGAGGGTGAGGTTGCAGATGAGTTCTGCTGCAGAGAGCTCAGATAAAGAATTTGATGGAGCAGCATACAAAGAAACACGGATGGGAATGAGACAAAGATACTTGCACTGGCGGACCTGCTGTCACTATCAAGAAACATTCAACATAGCACATGACTTTGAGCAAAACTTGGAGCTCATCCATTTTAGTGTGGTTGTGATGGCAACTCTGCAACAACATTTGTGGAACCATCTGTGATACAGCGTCTGGTGGCCGATGTCTTAGCTTCCATTGCAGCTAAGGCAGAAACCACCCGATGTCTCAGTGCTGCAGTGGAAGCTCAGACTGATGCCATGAATTCCATGCTTGTTGCCATGCAATCCCAACTTGCTTCCATACAGGCCTAGAAAGCTGCTGTCATTGCTACGCGTACTAATGCTCAAAGGGGCTTGTGGGCTGTCACAGCAGCCCAACAAATGACTTGGATTGATTGCTGAGGCCCCATACAGGGGAGTGGCAATGGTTCTGTGCAGCACAAACTTGCTGTCCTCTTTCAGGCTGACAGTGTCCATGCTTCCACACTGCCACTCTGCAAGTCCCCTTGCTGTTGTCTTTCAGCCAGTCCAAAGGTGGTACAGCCCAAAGCAAGGCCCTCAAGACCCAGAGGTGTTTGAAGTTGTCCTGCAAAGCCATCTGCAAGCTCCGCTATTGTAAGACAGCAGCCTTTCACCAGCCATACTGCAGCCACAGGAACAGCAACACATAGAAGCACCAGGACAACAAAGGCGTCCATGTGACAAGCGCTAATGGAATGCTCTGGGGTAAATAGCACAGTTTGTATGAATTACTGAAAGTGTTTGTTGGATAACTTTTTTATGTAATGGGCTTTGTTGTGATGCCTTTTATTTCAGTATTTTTCCTAAGAGTACACACTGGTGATCCACAGCAGATGGATGGCATCGTGGGGAATTAGAGAGCAATGGTGGTGAGATTTCAGAGGAACCAGAGTTTGAGGTAGCCAGTCATGGACAGCTCCTTTGGAGTGAAGGGGTCCTGAATTCCTCCACCCTTCCTCCTCTTCCTCTTCCCATTCCCCCTGAAGTGTTCTCAGAGGCTTGGTGGCAAGGGCTGAGCCCTCATGAGGGTGAGGTTATGCAGGATGCAACAGGCCACCACGAACTGTGACATATGCTTTGCAAGTATTGGCATAGGATGATTGTGTAATGGCTGCTCCCAGGATAGTTACCAACATGACTTTCTGGTCATGGTCACACGCTAACTGCACATTTGTGAAGTGGTAATCCTTGCTGTTGCGGTACATCTCCACATTAATATGTGAGGCCCACTGAACCACGTGCGTGCCATCATGGCACCCTGCACCATTGACAATCCCAATTCTGCCCACTCTGCACCCAGTGCACCCATGTGCCCGCTCCTCCTTCTTCTCCCTGATAAGACTGCTAAGACTATGAAGTCTCCTATCCTGGCATACAAGACCTTTATCACGATGCATGGTGAACTGTGAAATATTGGTAATATCACCTGTTCCCACTGGGAATGATCTGGGTGTAGAAATTGAGGGTCACGGTGACCTTCACAGCCACTGGTAGCATTTTCCTCCTCCTGCTGTGCAGCTGTAGGTCCACTGCAGGAGGTGGAACAGTTAATTGATGGAGGCAGGTTCAGTCATGGTTTTCAAAGGGGAATTAGATAAATCGTTCAAGGGAAAAAATTGCAGGAATGCAGGGAAAGGTTGGAGGAGTGGGATTAGCTGGATTGTTCTTGCAGAGAGCGGGCACAGATCCACCAGACTCAATGGCCCCCTTCTGTGTTGTAACTATTCTATTGTTCTATCCCTCCTTGATGAAACGTAGCTTCAGACATTGCTTCTGGCTGAGGTGGAGGTAAGAGAGGGTCTTCCTGAAAAGCCTAGGTGGCTGCACAGCCTGCTATTGGGAGCCCTCCTCCTCATCCTTCTGGGCACAGCTTCCCTTCTCTGCTGCCTGAGCTCTGCATCCCAAGAGGGACTACATCCATGGTCCTTATTACTGAAAGCAGGCTTTCTCCAGACAGAGTGTTTGAACCCCTCGTCAAAGACCAGCACCACTCCCTTGTAAATTCAAAAGCTTTTCCAAACTCCTCCAATATCACTCAACACATTACTTCCTTTCACTCTGCAGCTGTAAAGTTAAAAGCACCTCACTTGGAAGTCCCATAGTTAGCCATTTAAATAGTGCTAATGGAGAGGTCTCAAGTGCAGCTGAATGTGAGCACGTCTGTGAGTGATTAAGAAAGGGCTTTTACAAGACCTACGAGGACCAAAATTGCTGGACTGTGCATTAAATCAGCATTAGACGCTGTTTGGCATTGTGATCTGCCCACTCTGCATCCGGTGCACCTGTGGTGCGCTCATGCTATAACCCTTACACTCATTGTTTGCTGCACTGGAAGCAGTCCAGCCTACATTATTGGAGTGCCCAGTTTCCATACCACCAGCACCATTGGGATTATGTTTTCTCTGGTTGGGGGGTCTAGAACCAGGGAACACAGTCTCAAAATAAGAGGTAGGCCATTTAGGATCAAGATGAGGAGGAGTTTCTTCAGTCAGAGGGTGGGTGAACCTTTGGATTCTCTACCTCTGAGGGTTGTGGAGGCTCAGACATTGAGTATGTTTAAAGCAGAGGTTGATAGATTTCTAGATACCAATGAAATTAAGGGTTGTGACTTTGGTGGTCAGCAAATTATTAGAATCAATTCTAAGAGACAGGATAAACTGTCACTTAGAAAGATTAATCAGGGATAGTCAGAATGGTTTTGTTAGGGGAAGGTTGTGTCTTTCTAATTTAATCAAATTTTTTGAGGACATAACAAGGAGGATTGATGAGGGTGGTGCAGTGGCTGTTGTCTACATGGATTTTAGTAAGGCATTTGGTAAGGTCCCACATGGCAGACTGGTCAGAAAAGTAAAAGCCCATGGGATACTGGGGAATTTGGCGAGTTGGATCCAAAATTGGCTCAGCGACAGGAAACAAAGGGTAATGGTTGATGGATGTTTTGTGAATGGAAAACAGTATCCAATGACATCCCACAGGGCTAAGTGTTGGGTCCCTTGTGGTTTATTGCACATATTAATGATTTGGATTTAAATGTGGGTGGCATGATTGGGAAATTTGCGGATGACACAAAAATTGTCCGTGTCGTTGATAGTGAAACGGATAGCCGTTGTCTCCAGAATGATATCAATGGTTTGGTTGAATGGGCGGAAATGTGGCAGATGGAATTCAATGTAGAGAAGTGTGAGGTAATGCATTTGGGGAGTGCAAACAAAGCTAGGGAATACACAATAAATGGGGGGATATTGGGAGGGGTCAAGGAAGTGTGAGACCTTGATGTGCATGTCCACAGGCCCCTGAAGGTGGAAAGACAGGTGGATAAGGTGTTAAAGAAAGCATATAGAATGCTTTCCTTTATTGGACAAGGTGTAGAATTTTAAAGCAGGGATGTAGTAGAACTGTATAAAACACAGGTTAGGCCACAGCTGAAATTTTTTGTAGAGTTAAGGACATAATTGCTCTGGAGAGAATACAGAGGAGATTTACAAGAATGTTGCCAGGACTTGAAAACTGCAGCTATGAAGAATAATTTGATAGTCTAGGGTTTTTTTCCTTAGAACTGCAGAGGCTGAGGAGTGATCTGATTGAGGTCTACAAGATTATGAGGGGCCTAGATAGAGTAGACAGGGATGTCCTGTTTCCCTTGGTGGAGAGCTCAATTACCAGGGGGCTTAGATATAAGGTGGTTAGTGGAGGGATTGGAGGGGACATGAGGAAAAACTTCTTCACCCAAAGGGTGGTGGGTGTTTGGAATTCACTGCCTGGTTTGGTGGTGGAGGCAGAAACCCTCAACATATTTAAAAGGTACCTGGACCTGCACCTAAAGTGCTGTAACCTGCAAGGCGATGGACCAGGTGCTGGAAGGCGGGATTAGAATGGGCAGCTAGTTTTTTATTCTTTCTTTTTCGGCTGGTACAGACATGGGCTGAATGGCCTTGTTCTGTGCCGTTACAGAGGAGGTGTTGGCACACTGGTATTATCACTGGGCTGGACTAGTATTCCAGAGACCCAGGGTAATAATCTGGGGACCTGGGTTTGAATTCCACCACGGCAGATGGTGAAACTTGAATTCAATAAAAATCTGATGGTGACCACAAAATCATTGCCAATTATTGTAAAAACCCATCTGGTTCACTAATTTCCTTTAGGGAAGGAAATCTGCTGCCCTTACCTGGCCTGGTCTACCATGTGACTTCAGACCCACAGCTATGTGGTTGACTCTTAAATGTCCTTTAGGGATAGGCAATATAAGCTGGCCAGCCAGGGATGCCCACATCTCATGAACAATTAAAAAAACATTTCTATGGTTCTAAACGGGGATAATGCAGGAAGATGGCATTGAGGTAGAAGATCAGCCATGATCTCATTAAATGGCAGAGAAGGCTCAAGGCACTGAATGGCCTACTCCTGCTTCTATGTTCCTATGGAGCTAAATTTTGTGTCCAATGTACTCCTTCCACTAAAACAAATATTATCAGGAATTAACCAACAATATGTGGTAACCTGCAGTTAACCCCTGAATACTGCAACTCATGGCCTTATTTTTTTGGTCTGCTATCAAGAATGATGACTTGGAGGAGGTATTCCAGGGCTCTAGGTGACCAGTGAATGCATCTCTTTACAAATCATCACCTTCAGGACTGAAGGGAGAGAAAGATGAAAATTAGAAATTAATAAATAAGGAGAAAAATGTGAAGGGAGAAAAAGAAGAAACATTCAAAGGTAGAAAATAAAGAAAGCAGTTGTAGAATTTATTTTTAAGAGAGAGAAGGAAACTAAATTCACAAAGGAAGTTCTCACCATTAGCTGGCATTAACACAAGTTGTTAAACAAAATGGACTGATGATAATGCATTTTAATACTACAGATGTTATCTGCTTGGCAGATTGTGTTTAATTGGTATCATGATTGTTGCGCATGATTACATAGTTTCAATGTTCCCTACTTAATAAACAAAGGAACAAGTTCACTCTAATCCAATGTAATTTTGAGTGATAGGGTCAGGGTCACATTAGAAAAATTGGGCTTGCATTAAGCAGTTTTCTAAATTAATCAAACAAACATATCACAACAAAAATTCATATGGATTCCTATAATTTTTGTTTCATGACCCAAACAATTCCTTCCAATATACAACTTTCTGTTACGTTACTCTTGTAAATTGGGATGGGGGTGAATTGCTTTGATCACCTTGTGTTGTGGCATTGCATTTGAATTTGTATTCATGAAGATCTCTTGTTTTAGTATAATTTCAGTAGAAACACTCAAAAAGGAAACCTTAGCGAATACATTGACAGATTGCTACTTATGGTAACCAGATCTCCTCTTCTCCCTAGAAGTCCATAACGAAAATCTGCCCATAATTTTCTGATGAAAAGGAAAAAGGTTATAGCAATATTGGTTCTGCACTTGCTTTTGGCGTGGGACAACTTGTGCTGATTGTCAGGACAACTGACCTTGATGAATTTTGAGAAGCCTTCTAATTTTAATAGGACCTCACACATGGAAAATGGGCACAAGGATGCTGCTGAACAGAGTGATTGGCTCAGAGTGTGAAAGTGGCTGCTTGCCATTAAAGGAAAATGCAACGCGATTTGACTTATTTTATAATTTTGTCGTAAAAATAATTCAGGAAAGAAGTCTAGAAAGCTCTCGTTTTTTATGATGTCACTTTGGAAGCACTATGGAAATGGTACTGTAATGTGACCTTGTTTTAGTGAGGAAGAAATATTACTGGGCTAAGACAAATGGCAAAATAAATATGCCCACCTTTGGATGTGTTATTTTACGATTGCAACATAATTTGTTTTGCCATAAACCAATATTACGAACTTCTGCACCTCACGAAAGTAACATTCAAAACACAGAATAAACCATTTATCCTGGTTATCCCACATAGGGTGGGATTTTCCCTTCAGTGCACTAAGTGCAGTGGCAGGCATGAAAATTGGTGTTTCACTCACTGGCCGCAATTGTGGGTTTTCACACCATATTGTCTGCTTCCCGCCTTATCAAATATGCACACACATCCGAGGTCATCGGCATTCAGAGAACTGCTGGAGGCCAGGATTATGCTGAGACCAAGTCAGATGATGACTCTGGACTCAATCCTAAATCAGTTGGTGGAGCTGGAGCAACTATCATGGGAACACCAGGAAGGGATGTCAGCTGCATTCTTCAGATTGCAACGGACAATGGAGGAGTCCGTCCATGTTCAGTTTGAGGTGATAGTGCCAGCATGCCAATGCACTGAGGTCAACACTGGCAGAATGGTAGCTGCCATGCAGACCTTGTTCCAAGTCCTCGTTCCTGCATAGAAACAGGAGCTGCACTCCATTGCTGTAGCCCTTGGTGGCATCCATCAGTGGCTATGCAAAAGGCGGGTAGGCCAGAGGACGCCTGCCAAAGTCATCACAGACAATAGAGCATAGCAGTCAGCAGGCTGCCTCCACCCCCATTGTGGACGTTGGGGAAGCATCAAGACGTAGTGGTAGAGGTAGGAAAGTTTGAAAAATTTAGGAGCAAAATGGCGGCACGGGTGTTCACAACATGTATATAATGTTCACAAATGTAAATAGAATCACACCCTTGTGTATCTCCTCTTGTATCTGCCTCCTTTATATGATGAGCTGTGTTGCTGTCAATCAGGTGTGATACCACGGTCCCTCCCCAACTTATCACCGATGTCACTATCATGGGCCTCTCATCTGTGTAGTGTGATTCCTTATCGCTACAGTGACCATTCTCGATATCAGTGATGCCTCAACCTTAATGTTAAGTGTGCTTGTGGAATGAATCTCGTTCACATGCTTTTAAGGGTCATGTCATGTTTATTCTTGGCTGTGTAAGATTGAGGCAGAGGTGTTTGCCTATCTCACCTGGACTGTTGAAAGGTAAAGGTGTAGTGTACAAGGAGAGATGTGTTGACGCATGAAGAAGGGTCATATATCGTGTAACTCCATGTGCTCTCTGTCTCTTGGCAGGGTTTTCATGCTGTGAGCCCATATTCAGAGCTCATGTGTGCTGCTGTCTGCCAACTGCGTTTCTGACTTTCTGAGTGTACGTCTGCTAAGCTCACCAGTAAATGGGAGCACCTTGCCACCTCAAGGTGCCAAGGCTCTACCCCTCTCAGCCACATTATTACTGACACTAAACCTACAACCTTGAGCATTTTTCAACCTGTAACTACCTGGATTGTGGCCACAAGGCTCTCGTCATAATGTTGGGATGCAGCACTGTCTGTACCATCACCTAAACATTCGTCGTGTGATACTAATTGCAAACGGTGATTTTTGGCAGTAAATAGAGCCTTTGAACATGCTCTGGAAGTGCACATCAAAGCTTTAGACAATGTTGAAGGAGCAATGGGATAGGAGTGAGGATGTACTGAAGCTGAAGTGTGCTCTTTATTAGCAATGACGCGTGACCTTGAGGGCCTCATGGTGTCTGAGCATTTTGGAGTTCACAATAGCCAGGGCTGGCCATGAGGGTAGAGTGTGTCTTAAAGAGGAGGCACTTTAATGTCTGGCAGGCAAGAGGTTGAACGTCACCATCCTCAGGTGGTCCACATGCACAGTAAGGTGAGGATAAAAGCAGGCCAGCATCCCTAACTGAGAGTGCCAGATGTTTTTTTTTATTCATTCACGGGATGTGGGCTTCACTGGCTGGACCAGCATTTATTGCCCATCCATAGTTGCCCTTGAGAAGGTGGTGGTGAGCTGCCTTCTTGAACCGCTGCAGTCCATGTGCTGTAGGTACACCCACAGTGCTGACCCAGCGACAGTAAAGGAACGGTGATGTATTCCCAAGTCAGGATGGTGAGTGACTTGGAGGGGAACTTCAAGGTAGTGATATTCCCATCTATCTGCCCTTGTCCTTCTAGATGGTGGTGGTCATGGGTTTGGAAGGTGCTGTCTAAAGAGCCTTGGTGAATTCCTGCAGTGCATCTTGTAGATAGTACACACTGCTGCCACTGTGCGTAGGTGGTGGAGGGAGTGAATGTTTGTGGATGTGGTGCCAATCAAGTGGGCTTTTATAGCCAAATGAGCGCAGTCAATGGCACCCGGAAATCTCAGCAAAGCCCAGTGACCTGGCGTCCTGACTTGCATGATCACTGTCAAAGTTGACGTAATTGTGGGACTTGGCAAAAAGTGTGTTTGTAACCTCATGTTTGCGCTTGTGTGTGGACGCTTGAGAGATCCCACAGAGGCCCCCAGTGGTGCCATTGGTGTAGAAGTTGAATGTGGCCGTTACTTTCAGAGCCACTGGCAATGGATGCCCTCCCTGTCCCCATGGCACCAATTCCTGGGGAATGTGGCAAATGTGAGCCACCAGATCCCTGCACATGCGGAGGCATCAGCAACACTGTCTCTCACTCATCTGCAGATAAGACAGGCGAGTTCTGTACATCTTCAATCTTGTGAGCTGCCCACACAAGACTTCTCTGTGAGCCTCATCCTCTGTGTCTGGATGTGGATGTGCCCCTTATTCTTGAGGGATTAGCTCCTCTGTTTGGCAAGCCTGATGCCTCAGTCACAATCTTCTCCTTCTTCTCTCCTGCCTTTATGTGATTATGCAGCAGCGATAAATCCAGACTTCATCTTCCTGATGTTCTCCTCTCTGCAGCATCAATGAGAGATAGACAGGAGTCAGCCTTAGTCCCCAAAGGTCTTCTTTCTGTTAATAACTCGTCAGTGAATAAGGGTTCAAGGGCTTTGTCCCTGTGTCAGAAACTAATCGCCCCAAAAATCAAGGCCAGCACAGGGTTCGTTTCAAGTTGCGCCTTCCTCCCTCCCCCTTTACATGACCTACTGATATGAGATTGCTTCAGCCAGGCACTTGGATGTGCTGCTTTCAGCCCAGGCGCTGGGATCCTCATTCACTGCACTCTAATACCACACTCTTTGGAATAAACATGAGGGAAAATGTTTAGTCAAAAACTGAGATTATTTTAGGTGGGCCTGAGGCTTCTCTTCTGTGAAGCTGCCAGTGCCACAGTTGTAACATTTATCTGAAGCTTGTCCAGTAACCCAATTGCTCTGGAGTGTGTTACTGCTCAAGGGAATCTCCACGCTATAAACAAGGGGTTAATACAAGGAGATCAATTAGTGCCACTTTGTGGGATTTGTATCGCACGAAAGCACATCATAGCTCACTTTCCTGATTCTCTGCATTGTCATTGAATGGCTCCTAACACGCCTCAGCTGTGCCTCTCTCCTCATTTGGGAATGCACAGTTCAGTTGGGTGCCCCTTTAATCAGCCTCCCCAATGCATGTGCCTGCCTTCCAATCTGTCCTCAGAGCCCTCACTGCAGAGCATCTCCTCATTTTAATTTTGTACTGTGCCATCACTGCAGGTTGGAAAATGGTAGTGCTGATGTATCACTACCAGACCAGCTTGGACCTTCCTTGTGTGAGGATGGAAATCCCTCCCATTGTCCTGCAGGAGTTTAATGTTCAGGTTTTCATCCCTCCAAGAACCTCTCAATCCCCCTGCCATCCTTGATCCCACTGTGATTATGATGGATATCCCTTTGTTACCCTTGGAACATGGTGAGGGAGATGTGCCTATGCCTCATGTGGACCTCACCCCTCCCCAACTTGAGGGCACTTGCACATCCTGACAAATACCCCACCCCAACATTTGACACCCTTGAATGCCCTCACAGCAGCTTTTCCCCATCTAAATGCTGCAGATGTCTCCCCTGTCTGAGTGTGCTATTTGTGGTCCAGTATAATGCCAGAAACCTCACGGACCGAGGCACGTGATGTTATAACAACGCCCTATACACAACACTCTGGCCATGACTGAGACTGGACTGACATGCCCTCCCCCTGCCTGGACTGGGACGAGGACAGTGTTTGCAAGCTCAACAATGTAAACTGAAGCACTTCTTCAATGAGCGTTCCTCCTATCCTGGCCCAAAGTCGCTCATTTCATTCTGTAACCAATTCTCTCCCCATCCTGGTGCTGAGGACGCTTCCCCACCTCGCCCCTTATGCTACCAGCCCCAGTCAGTTGTCTGAGTGCAACCTTCCCCAGTCTTACCCTCCAATGGAGGCCTTGCCCCTGCAGCCCGTTCCTTTGCCTCAGGGCAGTTCCCTCCTTCCCCAATTGAGGCCTTACCCTGCAGTACATTAAAAGCCACTGCCACCTTATCATTGGTCTGGTAGGTAGACACTTGCGTCTGACACCCCCCTGGTGCTGCCTGTGAAGCCTGGTGCTGAGTCTGAGTTGATGCAAGTGCTGTGCCATGCAAGGTAGACAAATGAACCTCAAAGTCATGAGTGAAGTGCAGGTCGCCAGGAAGTTCTGTTGAAGGGTCATGTGGATCCGAAACGTCGACTCTTCTTCTCCACCGATGCTGCCAGACCTGCTGAGTTTTTCCAGGTAATTCTGTTTTTGTTTTGGATTTCCAGCATCCGCAGTAGTTTTTTGTTTTTAGCACGTTGCTTATATGCTGTTATGAAACATGTCAGTCCAATTGGATGTCAACATGCCCTCTTGATCCAGCACGAGGGGGTGATTCTAGCGAGCAGCCCTTATAATGAGATGCAAATGTATTAAAATGGCATTCCCAAAGTGATTCAGGAAACGTGGCGTGCCATTGGTGGCTGGAGCAGACAATCCCAGACTGCTTTTACAACTGCAGTAGACTGATTATTCCGCTCACACGATATTTTCAGCTCCCGCCCGCTATGACACTTGTCACAGGCGGGGCTAGAAAATCCCACCTATTGTCGTAGTAATGTCGCACATAAACATTGAAAGATGGATTCTGACCCACACCCCTACCAGAAACTACGTGCATACTACATTGGTGCATTTACCGAGGAATCACTTGGAATGGTCACAGGGGTGGTTGCTTAGTGCTCTGCCAATTCATAACACCTAGATGTCATGCCTGTGGTCCCAGAAGAAGACTGATGACTGCCACCATGAGTGAGTATCCTGTGGGGGGATCTCCAAATGTCAAAGAGCCATTCAGAGATGGCACTGAGTCTGTTGAGATGTTGGAGAAAGGAGGCTTTGAAAGTTTGTCATCACTGCCCAGCAGATATCTTCATTGCTTCTCAGGTTCACAACCTCACTCAGAAACTCAGAGGAAAGCATAATATTGGTACATTATCCAATACTAGAATTAATGGGCAAGCATTGGAAGCCACTGCCTTCGCAAAGATGGTTCTGGTTGTAGTAGGGCCACCTTATGATCCTAGACATGGAAGTGTGACACCTCCAACATTTGAGACTCACAGGGTGCTAAGCTGGAGAGTCCCAAACTCAGGGGTGAGTCTTACAATGCATTATCCTGCACCCATTCAATGTGATGCAGGCAGTGTGAAAACTTTCTACAGCCTGCTCATTACCATGATTGTAGCATGCAGCTAACACTAACCATGCTGTTGAGTGACTGCACATCTTGGCAAACAGCCCAAAATTGTGAGAGGCTAGCATGAGTTAAAGCTAGCTTGCACAGCTTAAAACCAGCTTGCGTCTCTTAAAGGGGAATCTCTTTGTTGCTGAAGCAGGTGGTAAAGTCCTTGTACAAATCACCCTTGTGAATAAGACTGAATAATTCTCCATGGGTTGTACCATGCTCTCACTTTCTGCACAGGTGGACTTGGTGGAGGAGGTGCAAAGGAGAAGAGAGGTGCTGTATCCATGGGGGACCAGCAGACCCTCCAAACCAATGCTCTGAAGGCAGATGGGACCAGGTAAACCCCGCAGTCAATGCCAGGAATCAAGCCCTGAGGACCTGGAGGCAATGCTGCAAAAAGTTCAATGACCTCAGAAGGTCAGTGAATTCATCTTCAAATGCCATAACCTATAAACTGCACCAGTAGCTTCAGGCACTGCTCAAAGCACCACACCCACTTCATTCACCTACCAACAATCTCTGCTAATCAGAACTCTAACCTAGCATTCATAGCTTCACCTCATCCTCACACACTTAGCACTGCTCCATGTATCACACATACATATCTCACAATTTGCACACACTACCAGTGGAGTGACCATTGCTTATGCCATGGCCAACTGTGGGATTGAAACCATTGAAGATGACAATATCCTCATCCCTAATCCTCCTTCTTAAACCCCACTTCCCCGTCATCACAGAATCTCTTCTGATTTATTAGCAGCAGACAGCCTGAGAACGCTTCCCCTGCCACCCCTCCTCCTCTCCTGTAAGCACAATCTTATCCGGTTCCTTTATCGTTACAGATATCCAAAAACTACTACCTGGCCAAGCAGTGGTAGAAGAGCAACAGCTGGATGAGAATAAGACATTGATGATGAAGAAGCACCATCACTCAATTGAACAGTCACAGCCATCAGCTCTGATGTTGACTAATTGCATAGATAGCATAGAGATGGAATGTGTGTGAAGGAATCCGGCCAATGGGGAGTTAAAAGAGTTAATTTCCTATGAATAGGAACTTAAAACAATTAAAAAGGGTCCATTTTTCTAAAAGGTTAAATACAGTTCATGATGCATGGCCACAGGCCCCTGCATGAAGGGACTTGCCTCATTTTATAACCACAAGGGTAACCTGTGATAAGAGGGATTCACTCCCAAAGTCACAGAGTAAAACTTTTTTTTGCAAACTGTCACAAAGGCTAACGTGGTGTAATATTTGATAAGATACTATGCTGATAACCCTAAACCACAACCAACTGAATTTTTTACAAAGCTAGGCCAATCTAAACTGCATTTTAATCTTGAAACACAGCTCGATAAGTAAAGGAAATTTGTCCATTACAAGCCTAGCAATTTCTTAGAAATCAAAGGAGGCCGGATCTTACTTAGAAATTAATGTGATGCTACCTTATTTGGGACATAAAGGGGCCAAACTCAATTATAATTAATATACCACCCCATACATAAGAAATTAGTTATACAACTCAAGACACACTATGAATATTGAAAGCACACATTGGAATTTTAGATTCGCTGAATTCATTCCAGCAGCCTGGATTTTCACTTTTGAGGTGGGTAAGGGGAGTCGGGAAAATTCCCCGTTCTGCCTCCTGTCTCAGGAGAAAGTGTCCGCAAAGGCAGGATCTTCATTGTTGGTGGCCGGGTGTGGGCTGGAGTCGAGCCAGCCAACCTGGTAAGAAGTGAAGAGGTAGCTACAGGGCTGCCGGGTGCCGAGCAGGCTGGTTATAAGGCCTACCTTGGTAATGTGGGACTTTGTCCCAATGAAAAAAAAACAAAGACCCTCCAGCCCTCACCCCTCACACCCCCTCACCCTCCAAACACTCGCCATGCCCCATCCATGTTAGTTCATGCTCGCCACCCAACCCCTCAGGCCCTTCATGCCCCCTATGCCAAGCTCTGCTCTTCCACCCACCCCCTCAACCCCTCATGCCTCCTATGGCAAGCTCTGGCACTTCCATGCCCATTGACCCACTTTACATTTTCTAGAGTCAATGAACACCATACTGTATAGTGGTATGTATTGAACAAAAGTAACCCATTGATAACTTTCCCCTATGCTTGAAAGAAGTCTGGACTACAAGCTAATAAAAATGTCAATCATTCAGACCCTTTGAAGTTTCAAAAACCGCAAGCTGCAAATTCTTGAAACCATGTAACATGTGTCAACAAGCATTGTGAAATTGACCAAAGAGATGAGAGAGCCTGAGCTGTCAGTCAAACAATGTTTCCTCTGGAGCACAGTGTTCTAATATTCTAATAGCTGCCTGGACTCACAGCCAAGAATATAAAATAAGGTTTGGCTGAGAGCCCAGGTAGCTGTTAGAATACAGAACACCTGTGCCCTAGAGGAAACGTTGTTTGATTGACAGCTCAGGCTCTCTGATCTCTGCAGTCAATTTCACAATGTTTGTTGACACAAGTTAAGTGGTTTCAAGGATTTGTGGTTGTGGTTTTAGAAACTTCAAAGGGCCTTCTATTAGCTTGCAGTCCAGACTTCTCTTCAAGCACAGGAGAAAGTTATCTATGTATTACATTTGTTCAAAACTTTTTTTTTTTTGCAAATACTACGATACACTATGGTGTTCATTTGTTTTAGAAAGCATACAGTGAGTCAATGAGCATGGAAATGCCAAAGCTTGGCAAAGGGTGAATGAGGATCCTGAGGGAGTGGGTGGAAGGACAGAGCTTGGCATAGGAGACATGAAGTGACATAGGTGACGAGTGGAACGGCAGAACTTGGCAAGGGGCATGAGGAGTTGGGTATGGGGGGGAATGAGGGGGATCTTCTTAATTTAGCCTTTTAAAAGGTCTCGTCATGCACACTAGGGTTCATGACTCCGCTAAGGGGCCATGGACCACAGCTCTTTAAAACCCTGGCCTGACTCCATGAAAATTACAAGGGAGTAGGACATGCCTATCCCGCAATGGAGCCGGCCATGTTGAGAATGCTGGATGTGGGCTTTTGACAGGAACCAGCCGCACCCTTTAATGTCACTCCCAAAAATCAGACAGCCTGAGAATGGGGTCAGCAATCCTGAATTGGGACCCACCCGCCATTTTTAAAGGTGAAACTTGATTCGGTGAAATTCCAGGCCAGTGTCTCTCACAGTTACAGCATGGCTATTAGAGTCAGTAATGATAATTCTCTCCTTAACTGAGACAGCGTCATCTCACTAACTCTGTAATCTTCACTCAGGGAATTAAGGTAAAAATTACTTTAATAATTGGTGGGTACCCTACTTAAATATTTTACTGTAACAATATTTGGATTTAAAATCTGGATTCCCTACTAGAAATAAGATTGTATTTTCTTTCCTTTCCTTGAACCATTAACATTGCGATTGATTGTCTCACCACAGTGTGAATGCCTTTTTTGTTCCTTAATAAACTTCTATGTAGTTTAGAGCTTATATTGTCTCACATATTGCGAACTCGTGAAAACATCTCCGTACACTCTTTGGTGGGTTGGTACATTACTGAGGAGAGATTTCTGGACCCTCACAATATCTTGAATATCATAATCTGGCTGAAATTTGTCAATAACACTATCTGGAGGTCAAAATACTTTCAGCGGGCTCCTTTCCTTTGTAAAGAGATAGATCAGTCCCTTAAACCCATTTGGGATCTCTCTTTTCTCAACCTAAAGTTGAGAGGTGTGTCTGATCAAGGATTGTCAAAAAAATGGGGCTAAGGTTATAATCCATCAAATGTGCTCTGTGGATGGGGCAGGGGGCAAAAGGTTGCGCAGATGTCAGCTCACTGGACTATGAGATTGCACATGAGTTCTGACATAGAGGAATCAGATGAGCACCTCAATGGGTGGGGGTGGTGGGTGGTGGTGGGGTAAGGGTGTATTGTACTACAGGGAAAGGCTGATGGGTGTATTACAAGGGTCTGGCTAATACAGGGCTAATCTGGGATTGAATTCAGCACCACTCGCACAGTGATGTGAGAAGGCACATGTCCCAGGTCTAGAGTAATTGTGGTGTTGAACAGGGACGTGTTAAGACTTAGACATGGAGATAGTTCCTTCCCTGTACCCATTACTGTATAAATGTATTTCGTTACAATTAGTTAATATAGACTTGTTAACATACAGAAGACTACGAAGATTTCTTTAAGACATGTCCTGTAACCAACACCATCCCAATAATGATTATGCACACCGAAATGCTTGGCACATTGACAGACTTGCCAGAAAGCCTGTTTGCAATGCCAAAGCATAGGGAGGCACCAATTTGGCACAAGGATTTGCACAGAGCTTGAAGTCCATCTTTTCCAGCATGCAAATTGTGACCAACTCCATTGGCACATTTACAGATCCAACCATGATGCAACATCTGATGGCAGATATCTCAGCTTGCATTGCAGTACAAGCAGGCGACATCCAGTTCTTTGATGATGTAAGAGAGATTGATGATGTAAGATTGATGAGGTTAATGTGATTGATGTGGTGTATATGGATCTCCAAAAGGCCTTTGATAAAATGCCAACAAAGTTGAAGCCCATGGAATACAAAGAAAAGTGGCAGCATTGATTCAAAGTTGGCTGAGTGGGAAGAAACAGAGGGTAGTGGTGAGTGATTGTTTTTTGGACTGGAGGAAGGTAGGCAGTGGTGTCCAACAGTGTCAGTACTAGGATCACTGCTTTTGCTAAACTTAGGCATGTAGGGCACAATTTCAGTGTTGTCAGATTATATAAAACATGGAAGTATTGTGAACTGTGAGGAGGCTAGTGATTGACTTCAGGAGGACATAGGCTAGTGGAAGATGAAATTTAATGCAGAGAAGTGTGAAGTGGTACATTTTGGTAGGAAGATTGAGGAGATGCAATATAAAATAAAAGGTACAATTCTAAAGGGAATGGAGGGACTGAGATGCATGGGGGTAAATGTGCACAAATCATTGAAGGTAGCAGAGCAGATGAGAAAGTGGTTAAAAGGTATGCAGATTCCTGGACTTTATAAACAGAGGCATGCTGTACAAAAACAAGGAAGTTATAATGAACCTTTATAACCTTTTCCCAATTTGTGCACTGCACTTTAGGAAGGATGTGAAGGTTTTAAAGAGGGTACAGAAAAGATTTATGAGAATGGTCCTGGGAATGAGGGACTTCAGATTGAAGAAGCTGAGGTTGTTAGCCTTAAAGAAGAAAAGATTGTGAGGAAATTTGATGGAAGTGTTCAAAATTATGAGGCGTCTAGAGAAAGTAAATAGAGAGAAACTGCTCCCCTGGGTGGAAGTATCTAGAACCAATGGACACAGCTTTAATGGCAAAAAAAAAACAATGGTGATATGAGAAATCTTTTTATGCAGTGAGTGATTAGGATTTCGAATGCATTACCTGGGGGTGTAGTGGAGGCAGGTACAATTAGGGCTTTCAAAAGGGAATTGGACAAACACCTGAAGAGAAAAAAATGCAGGGCTATAGGGAAAGAGTGCGGGAGTGGAATTAGCTGAGTTTATCTTAGAGACAGCATGGATTCGACAGGTTGAATGACCTCCTTCTGTGCTGTAACCATTCTATGATCCTCTGATCTGATCGCTGCAGTGGAAAATCAAACTTCAGTCATGTAAGCTTGGATTGTTCGCATGCAAGGTCCAACTGCAGGCATCAGATACCAGTGTTCAAAGGGGCTTGCAGGATATCATAGCAGTCCAACAATTTGACTTCCAATTGATTATTAGGATTGTTGAGGCGCCTTCCCAGGAGAATGACAGCGAATCCATGGAGCATGATGTTCTCTCTCAGAATGACAGCATCTATCCTCAAACCATCGTCACTCTGCCAATGCCCCTGCTGATGCCTGTCAGCCAGTGAGCCCAAGCTGTTGCTGCCCATGTCAATACAGTTTAGTCTGCATTAGTGATCTGCCATCCTTCAAGGCCATCTGAAGCCTTCCCCAGTGCAAATCAGCAGTATTCCACCAGCCATGCAGTAGTGACTTGTGTAGTACTGCATAGGAGCACTGGACCATGTTAAAGGCACATAGAAGACAGGAAGAGAGGGAATGCAAAAGGGCCATTGGTTTAAGTTTGCATGCAATATATGGCATGATTAGATTTATAAATTCGGGTTGAAATGTTTATTTTGTGCTGGCTTTTACTTTTACATTTTGGCGATGTTGTGATAGAAACACAAGAACATACCAAGATGTTCAAGAGGCCATTTAGCCCTCAAGCCTGTTAAGCCATTCAATGAGATCATGGCTGATCTAAGACCCAACTCTATATATCTGTCTTTGCCACATGTCCCTTAATACTTTTGGTTAACAAAGATCTTATCAGCTTACTATTTGAAATGAACAATTGGCCTTGCATCAATTGCTGTTTGTGGAAGAGTGTTCCAAATTTCTTCACTCCTCCCCACACTTTAGGTGTAGGTGTGTCTCTGAACTTCACTCCTGAAAGCCCTGGCTGCAATTTTTAGGCGAGGTCCCCCAGTTCTAGATTCCCCATCCAGTGGAAATTGTTTCTTTCTATCTAGCCTGTCAGTTCCCATTGCTATCTTGAACACTTCAATCAAAGCACCCCATAATCTTCTAAATTCCATGGAATACAACTCTAAATTGCTTAAATGATCCTCATAATGCAACCTTTGGGCCCTGGGCATGATTCAAGTAAATCTACACTGTACTCGCTCCAAGTTGTATAGCAAGGCTTTGCATAGCTGTAGCATGACTTCTGCCCCGTTGTATTCTAGCTCTATAGATCTAAAGTACAGCATTCTATCAGTCTTTTAGATTATTTTCTGTACCTGTACCTAACTTTTTAATAATCTGTGTGCATGTAACCCTTTTTGAGTCTACAATGTTTCTAACTTTTTATCATTTAGAAAATACCCTGACCTATCCTTTCTTGGTTAAAAATTGATGATGTCACCCTTGCTTGTATTGAAGCCCATGTACCACCATTTTGCCCATTCACTTAATCTATTAATATCTATAAATATAAATATTGTAATTTTATGTTTCCATCTACACTGCTTACAATGTGGTAATTCTTTGCATAATTGGCAAACTTAGATATGTGGCTCTCATCCAATCACTTAAGCATTAATAAACACAGTGAATAGTTGAGGCCCCAATACAGATCCTCGTTCTGTCAATTTAAGTGCCTGTCCATTATCCCTACTCTATCAGAGGTGTCAGCTGTGGCTCAGTTCATAGCACCCTCGCCTTTGAATCAGAGGGTTGTGGGTTCATGTCCCACTCCCGGAAACCAAGAACTGTGATTGTACTCGAAAGAGTTGCAATCTGTGACTGTTGGTAACTCAAAAGAGTTTCAAACAAATGGCTGAGGTGTCAGCTGTGGCTCAGTTCATAGCACCCTCGCCTTTGAATCAGAGGGTTGTGGGTTCATGTCCCACTCCCAGAAACCAAGAACTGTGATTGTACTCAAAAGAGTTGCAATCTGTGACTGTTGATAACTCGAAAGAGTATCCCTGCTCTATCAGAGGTGTCAGCTGTGGCTCAGTTCATAGCACCCTTGCCTTTGAATCAGAGGGTTGTGGGTTCATGTCCCACTCCCGGAAACCAAGAACTGTGATTGTACTCGAAAAGAGTTGCAATCTGTGACTGTTGATAACTCGAAAGAGTATCCCTACTCTATCACTTGCTGCTCAACCAATTTCCTAACTAGGTCAATAGCTTGCCCTCAATTCCATAGGCTTCATCGTTAGCTAACAGGCTCTTGTGATCATCTTTATTGAATGCCTTCTGCAAGTCCATGTAAATAACACCCATGGATTTTCCCCGTCTACTATTTTAGTCACCCCTTCAAAAATATCAGATTTGTCAGGCACAAGCTACCCTTCAAATCCATTTAATTAACATTTAACTCCTAGCTCCTGTTACCCTTTGAACATGACATCATGCTTGCTCTTTCCTAGATTGTCAATCACAACATGAATGACAAATACTGAATCCTTCCTCTTCTTCTCGAATATCTTTTCAAGCCAATTTAAGATGTCCCTTACCTCTCATCAGATAGGCAACATGTCATGTGGACTCTCAATCCTGCTTGCAAAGGATGCTATCCGTCCCCCTAATTATTGAATCCCCTACAACTACCACATTGTGCTTCCCCTCCTCCTCTCTTTGGGCAACCTCTTGCTCCAAAGTACCATGGTCAGTATTATGGCTGTCCTCTGACAGTTTTCATTCCTTATCCACACAGGTAGCAAGTACATTGTACCTGTTGGATAGGAACAGTTTCCGTGGATCCTTGTTCTCTTTGTCATCTGGGTTTCCCTTTGTACATTCTGAGTCACGCCTATCCATTCTGATCTTGTACCTTTCCACAAGTTGTGACTGAGGTCTGGAACAAATTATCTAGATGCTGCTCCCCATCCCTTAGATGCTGGAGTGTTTCCAACACACACTCCAGCTCAATGGCTCTAAGCTGAGAGATTTGAGGTGGACACATGTACTGTCCATATGTTTACTCAGGACATTCTCACTGTCCACAAACTCCCACATGCTGCTGTTCAGATACATAACCTATCTGTCATCTAAGTCCATACTTATTTATAGATAATTTCTTGATAGGCTTTTTAAAATTAGTTTTTGTTTTTACATACTAAATTGAACAAAGCACAAAAACACTAAAAAACAACATAAATTCTTACTGCTTCAAGCTTACCTAAACCACTACAAATTTCTTGATTTTTTCTGGCTCCAGTTGTGACACCAAATCTTGGATAATGACATTTAGGTCTATGGACGAAGGCTAAATCTAGGATGCATGTTTGGACTTCACTATAATAAATAAATACAGTAAACAGACTGACTTAAAATATATAATGATTAAATTGCTTGTATTTTATAATGTTGGACAGATGTAGTTAGGGAAAACTGCTGAGTTATTTATATTCTACTGGTGTTGTTCAAACTATTCAGGAAAGGAAAAATGAAGATTTAATGGGACTGGGAAATGATTTATGAAAGAGTAGACAACATGGAGCTGCACCTTAATGCAAATATATGTTTACATATATTTATATATATGTATGTGTATATATCATATATATATATATACCTACACACACATATGTATATATACTTTTTAAAGCATTATACATGAGCATGAAACCAAGACAAGTACTGAGTATTTGAGATATTTTACTTGGAATGTACATTAATGCAGAACGTTCTGTTAAGAAAAGAAATCTTACATCCAATGAGCGCTAAACTGGTAACCATGTGGCACAACCCTCTCTTGCCATGTCCCTTGTAAACGGAGACTATATAGAACACAGAAGACAACACAAAGAAATTAGCCTATCATTCAAAGCATCAATACATTAGAATACCTCAGAAATAAAATAGAACTGGTCAATAATGCAGATAAAATTCTTCACTGGATATTCAGAGAAGGAATGGCAGGACTATTTCATATCCTAAGCTGTCTGAAAATGGAGACAAATTTGAAAGGCAAGTAACAGGAAACTGCAGAATGCAATTATCCTGATAACACTGCAGGGAATCATCTGGCCCAAGCTAAGCAGGGCAGCTCTGGCAGCATGATAAAGAGGAACACAATGACAAAATAAAACCAGATATTGTCACGGTGGATGAAAAATACAAGTTGCTTTGAGCATTTACTATCACAACATTGCTAACGAGGGAAACAAGTCCTTGAATTTATGCTAAATCTGTTTCTTCCTTGTCAGTTTTCTTTCCCCTGCAATAATGGATTGCCAGGTACATGGGAACCTCCAAGCAGTTTAACTGTGAGAATACTAATCTTCTTTCAGCCTGCATCATTATTTATAGAAAACAAGTTATAACGAATAGGATTGACCAACTGATCTCTGTTTCAAGCCTACCACACTCGCCCTGCATTCTTTGGTTATTTGAGCTTGCACCGCTAATATCCTAAACTGAACAGCATTTCCCAAAATTAGGAATAGGTATATGCCTACAACCCGCTAATGAAAATAGCTATGAGAAGCCATTTTTTTTTCATCTTCATTCTAACAACCAGAATAGTTGTGAGTGGCCATGAAGCACTTTGTCACAACAGGTAGGTTTAGAGCAAGACTGTATGAAATCAGGATATTTGTTTCTCCTTTATGCTCTGCTCTTCAATCAAGAAGTCAGAACAAGGAGCTCGGATGGTTAGAAAGATTAGGCACTTCCCTTTCACCCATGAAACGGGAGTTCACAATCCAATCCAGTCTGTTGAAATGAAAACCTCCTCGAGCCATAGGGTGGAGTTTTATCTGTGGCATGCCGTTTCCAATGGCGGAACAGGAAGTGGATGCCACTCTCTTGCTTTTTGCTGGTTCCCATGCAATTACAATTAAAATTTAAAGTGTAGGTGGTTCCTGGGAGACATGTGTGATCACACTAAGGGGTTGCTTTTCAGTGGTGAAACCTGCCATCAACTGACAATGCTGCAGCTGCTGGTGGACTATAAAAGAGTCTGGACAAATAGGGAGGCTCTTAACCATGGCCAGAAATTTCCTGCCCAACTTCACTGCCATTAGCATAAGATTTATTGAGAACACAAAGGTTACATAAGTGTTTTCAAATTTAACTTTTGCTTGTAAATATTTCACATTACATTGGTAGCACTTTATTCGTGTCTGCATCATTGTTATTTATTGAGTCCAGATTAGTCAGAGAGCTAAATGTACTGGTATGCCTCATTGTTGGCACACATCAATGGTTACAAGAGAGTTAGGATCATTTCTTTATTATGGATGAATCGGTGGTGTGTTTTTGCATTCACTTTTTATTGAATGCTCATGTTCGTGTACTGACTCACCCTTGCTGTCCTGAACCTCCATGCAAGCTGATATTTTCTTGCTCCCCTGTCTCGTTACACAGAGTTCAACAAGAAAAACTACTGACCTCAGATACACCTGCACAGAGCTGACTATTGCACACCACCTTTAAACAAATGTGAACCAGGTGCCACTAGATTCTCCTGTGCTGCTAACTTTATCTTGAAGGTAGGATGTAATTTTAAGAAGTTTTACAATAATGAGTATTCATGGCATGCCAATGTTTTACAAGTACATACTCACCACAGGATGGCATGAGGCCTTATGTGCCACAAACAAGCCACTGACTTAACCTCTGTATCTCAACCTGCCATTGGGAAATCAAAATTTCAGCTTCCACCAAACTCAGTCACCCGCACGCCATGTTGCCCACTCTTGCAGGCTCCATAAAATTCCCCAGGGTTCTAACTGAAATGAGTTTGGGCAGATTCAAGCCAGCTGAGTTATGAGATTAGAGATGATGCATATTGTTGGCGCAAACAGAGGGAAGCTTTACTCTGCATCTGGCTTTGCTCTATCTGGCATCGCAAAACTTGATACTGGCACTAAAGTACCTGATGTGGCAAGACTTTCATTCCTTAGCACTGATATTCCCCACATTGATGTGCACAATTTAAAAATAAATATGGTCAGAATGAGCCAGGCAAAGATACATTTCAATAGATGCAACTGATGCTTTTGCACTGATGATCCACGAATAGCTACAGTGAGCATTATTAATTAGGGTGTCGAATGCCCACAGCTGGATGCAGCCAGTTGAACAGTTTCCTCCAGCCCACAGACTTCCCATTATTCATTAGTTATTTATTTTTCTTTCCTACATTACAACAGTGACACACTTCAAACATACTCCATTCACTGTAAGGTCACTACAGAAATGCAAGCTCTTTCTTTCTAACCAACCATGTCAGATGAGATTCATAACATTCATGCAACCTCACACCTAATAGCCTTTATTGTCAAAAGATGACATTCAAGTTTTCCTCTTTTTGTTTGTGCTGTTTGATCCCTGATGTTTAATTTATGTAGTGACAAGTGGTCCTCAGATCTTTATTAAGGAGGCGGAAGGTTGATCAAGAGTGGTGTGCATTTCAAGGGAAATGTTAAACTGTATATTTCTTTTCAGACATGAATTTGATGCTCGTGTGCTTTCTTTGTGAACAGCAGGTAGCTGGAGTGAAATAATAAAACAGTCGAAGGCATTATGAAGCACACTATGATGAGAATTGTGATAAGCAGAAAACACAGTTATGCAAAGATAAATTTCCTGAATCAGCACAGTATTTGGGGGAAAAATCAACTAATGTTTATTAATGCTCACCACATAAGTCATTCTGCTCACCACATAAGTCATTCTTCAGGGTGGGTAGCTGTAGACAGGAAATCTCCTGTCTCGACTCGCCTGCCTCAGGAGAAAGTGCCAGGAAAGATGGGATTTTCATTCGGGGGAGGTGAGTGCAGGCTGCAGTCAGGCCAGTGAACTGAGAAAATGTTTGGAGGCAGCCACAGGGGCTGCCATGTGCCAAAGTAGGCTGTTTAAAAGGCCTGCCTTGGTGCCATGGGACTCCATCCGAGTTACAATGAAAAATGTAAGGCCCTCTCGTCCTCACCTCTCACCCGTACCACACTCCCCATGCCCTACCCATGTCATCTCATGTCCCCCACACTAAGGCATGCCCCCTACCCACTCCCTATGGCCACTCATGCCCTCCATGCCAAGCTATGGCACTTTCATTTCCATTCATCCACTAGACACTGTATAGAATCAATGAATCATATAGTGACAATAGAAAGTCTAAAAAAAAAGTTTTAAGAATCAGTCCTTCGTTGATAACTTTTTACTTTCTGAAAATAATCTCCCTTTTTCTACAGTATAATAAAAGTGTGAATCATCCAGGCCCTTTAAGGCATCAATAGCAAAAACTGCACACATTTGAAACCTATTTATCTTGTATAAGTAAACATTGTACAATTGGCAGAAGAGATCAGACAGCCAGACCTGTCAATAAAGCAATGTTTTTCCACAGGGCTCAGCTGTATCAACGGTCTAATGGATTTCTGGGCTGTCAGCCAAAGAGCTGAGAAATCCATTACACTGTTGAAACAGCTTTTCCCCAGGTTAAACATTGCTTAATTGACAGTTCTGGCTCTCTGAACTCTTCTGCCAATTGCATACTTTTTATTTACACAAGATAAAGAGATTTCAGGTGCTTGCAGTTCGATGTTGGTACTTTAATGAGTCTGGATGATTGACACTTTTATTGGGCTGTAGTAAAAATGAGGTTTTTTTTAGAAAGTGGAAAGTTATCAATGAATTACTGTTTTTTTCAAAATCACTTTTATTTACACATGCTATTGTCATTATAGGGTTCGCTGTTTCTATGCAGTGTCTAGTGGGTCAATAGGCATGGTAGTGCCATAGCTTGTCATGGAGTCATGGGGGCATGAGGGTTAATAGGCATAGGTGGGGACACACCTTGGCATTGGGGGCATGAGGAGGACCTTTTCAACATGCCATTCAAAAGGTTCCCTCATGCAGACTATGGTTTACAACAACTCTGAGATGCTGTACATCATGACTCTTTGAAAAGCTGGCCTGACTCCACTAAAATTGTGGAGAACTAGCACATGCCTGGGCCGGCCAGGTTGGGAGTGCAGGGTGCTGGCTCACAACCCAAACCAGCCCACACCCTTAAAAGGCTCTACTGAAAATCAGAAACCCCGGGTATGGGGATGGGAATCCCGGAATCAGGTTACCGCCACCATTTTTACCCCTCCACAGAGTTTCCCTGATTCCATGAAAATCCAGCCCATGCAACCTTTAGCATCAAGGATTCTTCCTAACCTTGGGACCATTTATGTGTGAACATATCTTTTAGGTCATGAATTTTAACAAGCCTAAACCACATTCTCAGCTTTGTGACACAACCTTGAACAACCTTGACACTCAACATAGCTTCAGCCAATCACCTGGCTCCAAGCAGTGCAATGGTTCAAGCCAAGCGGTGCAAGGTATCAGGGAACAGCAATAGCAGGAAATGAAGTCTAAATGTAAGTAAGTACCAATATAGCTTATCTTTATTTATTTCTATTTTAATAACTTTTCCTGAATGTTGCTTCTGCCAAATGCAAGGGTATCAGATCAAGCCCACTATATAAAATGATTGTGATGCCCCTGACATAGCCAATGTACCTGTCCAGATGGACAAGTTAAAAATGTCTAAACTAATCTCCTGGAAAAGCTCAGGTCAATTATATCTTTAAGGCATAAGTTGTAAAGAGCATAAGTTAGCTGAGTAACTCATGTCTTTTTAACAAATGGAGTTAATTATTCAGGCAGGAGAAAATATAGACCTTACAATTCTGGTGTGTAGGATTATGCATAAATGCTTAACATGTTCACGCTGTGAACTTCTTATCTTCTATTGGAACACTCATTGCTCTATAACTTAATTCTAAATGCATTAAGGCCTCAAAATAGTGGATATGCATTTCAATACATAAAGGGGTTATATGTTAATATTTGCTCTTGAGAATTTTAAAGGTATCAGGTGGTTGACCAGTGAGCTGCATGGGCAGACTGCTCTGGAGGTCTTGTGAGAGGCCTGGACCATTTTAAAAATCAGGAATTAAATGCCTCCCTGTGTCAGACATTAGAGGCAGCTTGCTGATCCCAGCTGATAAAGCTTTATTTATATATATTATCGGCAACCTGTACTGAAGTAAGTTGCCAAGTGAGTGTGGAGGAGAGTTCTTGTGAATGCAGAAGGGGAGAAACAGGGTGAAGCCTATAGCAGCCCAACCTTTATTTGTGGAACTCAGAGGAGCTCTCCTGGAGAGGAATTTGTATCGGAATTTCCTGGATCATTTTATTTGCATATCCTTTGGTATAAGATCTGTGTACAAGTAATATTCTAGGGTGCATGGAAATTAAGAGTGCAGCAACTGTCTAGGCAAGAAGCAAATAAGTAAGAAGCAATTCTTGGATCATTTAACTGACTATCATCTAGCTTGATTTTATGTCTGATGACTTATCTATGTGTCATTTTTTGAGAATGTGTACTACAGGAACAACTATCAGAGACATCAAATAAAGGATCAGAGCATGGCACAGGGATAGAGAAGAAGATGCCATAATTTTATGGAGTCTAATCCTCAAACCCTGCTCAATGAAACTGAGCTCAGGAAAGACAAGGTATTGTATGTCCATGTCCTAATGTCTATGGGCTGCATCCTCCTTAAATGCTATCTGACCCTCCTTTGTCCATCCTGTGCTTCTCTACCTTCTCCTCCATGATAATGGCACACTAGGGTAGTTCTTTAGGGAATCCTATACCTTCTCTTGAGAAGCCCTCACTGTGGTTAAGAACTTCCATTGATCTCTCTTTGTCAGCAGGAGGTCAAGGTTATAGACAGAATGGCAAAACAAAAGTGCTGCAAAAAATCATTCCCGGCAGCAGAAATCACCAATTAAACTTTTCACTTCTACTAAGCCTGGCAGCACCTGCACCTTTCATTTTCAGTCTAACTTATCCCACATGCACTTCAAAGGTAAAAGCAAGAAACTCAGAACTGGAACCCTTTGAGCATCTCTATAATTTAAGCAAACAAGGTCACTCAGAACTCGGTGGGCAAATCACAGGAAGTGCCAGAGTTTAAAAAAGCAGTCGGGGTCCTGATGATGTCATCAGAGCCCCATTTGAACATTTAAAACTTATATCCTGCTGGTTTCCAGCTTCCTCAACTGTTCAGAGGAGCTAGTTAAAATCAATGCTTGCAGGAACAGGTTGTTGGGGGGAGGGGCCCACAGACAATTAGAACTACCTATTGGCTTGTTTTGCACCAGATGGTCATGGTTAAAGTTCCACCTTAAAGGTTAAGGGCAGTTTTTCAGAGTGGTTGGAAGTAGTTAGTGGCATCTCACAGAGTTCGTTTCTAGGACCACTTCTGTTCACTGTGTATATCAAGGATTTGTTTAACAAATTAGATAGAAGTAGACTATTTCCAGTGATAAAAACAAAAAGCTAAAAGCTACTGCGGATGCTGGAAATCCAAAACAAAAACAGAATTTTCTTCTCCACCGATGCTGCCAGACCTGCTGAGTTTTAAATTTCTTCTCCACCGATGCTGCCAGACCTGCTGAGTTTTTCCAGGTAATTCTGTTTTTGTTTTGACTATTTCCAGTATTTGTGCGATCTAGAGTGAAGGGCCACAAACACAAGATAAAATAGGGTAGATTTTAACTTTCTGCAATAGTTTAAAATGGATGATAATGAAACAGTTTGTTTTACATCTCTTCTGATTTTTATTTCCATTGTGTACTACTGATTAATGGATGTTAATAAACCAGTTGGATTTCTACAATAATCCAACATCATTTATGAGCATTTCTCCAGCTGCTAGCTAATAAGTTACCAGATTTATCATCCTGTTGCTTTTTAAATGCAGCTCTTCAGTAATATATTGCAGATATGATGGAATTGCCACACTTGGAGCCTTAACTTGTCTGTTCACTGCAGTTACTGCTTGATCTGCTGACTGTTCTGGCATTTTCTAGTTTTGTTTCAGTGACCCACCCCTTAGGATCACTGGTCCAATAATGTAACCACCACTGTGCCATACTCTTTTCATCTGTATTGTTGAAAGCATTCAATACTTGATCCTATTGTGCTTCCCTGGTTGTTCTTGAGGAATAAAAAGCCAAACAATGCACATTACACAGCAGCCGTACTCAGTTCACTTGTAGCAAGTCACCAACAGAGGAATATCTACTGATTTTGAATTTGATTTGGGACAGAAAGGTCCAGATGAAGTGCGGAGCACATGTGATGAGGAGTAATTGCAGGATTTAACAAAGGAGCAAGATGGCTTTCAGCTATCTAGTTCTGAGATTAAAATGATCCACAACCTGGCTACAAAAGAATACTGCTTTCTGCACATCTGTAATTCCTGGTGTAATTGAGAATGCCTAAATCTCTGAGTGCTACTGAAGACGCACAAACAGATGCATGACATGTATAGACTTGGCATACAATTGAGATTTTATCACTCACGATTCTAATTCTTGATGATGAACCATTTGTAACAGCATCACAGAGCTGGCTCCATGCTCACTCATCCCCTGTGAGACATCACTTGTGAGCACCATTCCCCACTGAAATAGCAGGAATATGAAGTCAATCCTGATATGTTCAGACACGTCTGCGAAAGAATAGCCTGATGCAGTCCTGATGCATTTCAACATGCTCAGTATAGGGTAGTTGCTGACCTCCAGATTTTGCTTCTTTCCTTTACCCTATAGATATGTCAGAACTGCTTTTCATTTTATATTTAATATAAAGGATTTTGTTTGGATCCAGATGTATATGGCACTCTGACTGTAGTTAAAAAAGAAGGATCAATGTGTAGTCTGATACAGTAGAAATGTAGTAGAGGACTTAGAAAATATCCTAATTGGCATTCAAAGGTTTACTACTCACCTGGATGTTTCAGAATTGAAAAAGAACAATCAAGTGAAAACAATGAAATAAAATTAATGATCACTCTTCATGGTAACAAATGGCCAAAGTTTCTATGATTAAGTTTGTAAAAATCAGACTATTTCCATAATGGAGTAAATTCCCCTGTGTTTTATGGTGCTGTACAAATGTGGGGGAAGCGAAATTTTGCCTAAAATGAATAGATGCTCATCTGCTTCCATATTCAAAGTGTTAATGAAAAATGTGTTCTATTGTTATTAAAAACACACATTGAAACATTGCCAAATTCAGATCAGCTCCTTGTTATGCAACTTTATAATCTGAATCTAATAAACCTTGTCAGATTTTTATTTATCCCTGATTGAGATTTCTATAGTATTTCTGCACTATAAGGCAAAACATTTCTTCAAATTAGGGCAGCCTTGTGAATTAAAAAATAATTTATTTTCATACATTACTCTTACTCTACATTTTTATTGTTCCTTTAATATAAATATTTGTATTAATTAGGACAAAATATATCTATTATTAATTTTTTTAAAACTATGATATTGACACTGTACCTCATAACATTTAAGAAGTATTTGGATGTGCACTTGCGATGCCATGGCATACAAGGCAATGGGTCTAGTGCTGGAAAATGGGGTTAGAATAGTTAAATTCTTGTTTGACTGGTGCAGACTCGATGGGCCAAAGGGCCTTTTTCTGTGCTGTAGACCTCTATGGCTCTATGACTCAATGTGGCATCATGGGGCCGGTGTGTGTTCTTGTGAGCGAAGCTGGTGACTGGATTTTCTGATCTATGCACAGCATGAGTGGGTCTCTGTGAACAGAAAATCAGAGCTCAGCAGCCAATCTACACTGTCATTGACTGTCAAGGTCTTGCACTCCTTCAACATTTTTGCCTCTGCCTTCCCCCAACCTGGCATAAGAATCATCTGTTGTATCAACAAATGCGTTGATACAGAAATCGACTGAGTAACTGAGACTGAGCTCAGCACTTTTATCACCTTTCCTAGTAAATAGCAACAGGTACATGGTGAAGCTACCCAATGGCATGGCATTCCAGCTTTCTTAAATTCAAGGGATTATTGGTGAGGGCCACGTGGCCATCCAATAGCCCACCTGTGTTGCAGGTAGGTTGTTCTTCAAAGATCTTGGAGATAATTGGCTTTAGGTGATATTGCGGAAGAGATGATATCATTTCATTCACCTGTTATGCACCTTTCCTGATTTTCATTTCCAACGGCTCTAGGCACCATGAATGTGATTTCTGGTAAGTATCCACCCACCACTCTGTGGGTGGGATTTTCCGCACCTGCCCACCGCCGGGATCTTCTGGTCCCGCCACAAGTCAATGGGCTTCTGTCTGGGGTGGCACCTCGCCCGCGGTGGGTCCCGCCTGCGATGGAGCCGGGAAATCCCGGCCTGTGTCTCCTTAGGTCCCTTTCCTGAAAGAAGGTTGGAGGTTCAAGTCTTCTAAAATCCTGTGTTCTTTGTGTGTGCCTGGGTGCCATGTCCTGCTGCTTTGTTTGGATGATTGTTCCAGCACTTTCTGCTATGGGGTTTCTTACAGGGCATGAGGGAAAATAAAAGATTGATGAGACAAGGAGTGAAGTCAACTGAATAAGCTGAGAGCTACTTCTTCTTTACCTCATTATATTCCGGTCTGTTTCTTAAGGTCTCCAATAAAATTTTTCAAGATGATGAGAGGTTTTAATCGAGTAAATAGAGAAAAAACACTAGTTTGCCTGGAGAGTGGATCAATAAACACAGGTCATAGGTTTAACTTTAACGGCAAAATATCTAGAGGGAAGATGAGGAGAATTTTTTTCATACAGGGGCCTATTGGGATCTGAACTGCTCCACTTGAAACACTGATGAAAGCTGATTCCATAAATAATTTTTTAAAAAGTAGTTGGACAGGTATTTAAAGGATACCTTATAGGGCTACGGGCAAAAAGTGAGGTGGTGGTGGGTGTTAGGGGGTGGTGTTCTGAAGTATCACTGCACTTTAAAAGAGCCAGCAGTTAATTGCCTGTTGCTGTGGCTTCTGCCCCTCCAACATTGGATGCGAGGAGGGATAGCAGCTCTTCAGTCCCAGCAGTGCCATCTGGAGCAGTGGCCATTGCTGGGACTGCAGGCAGTGCCCCAGCGAAGGGGGATGGGGTGGTGTGGGTTGGTCGTGAGGGCGGATGAGCTTCTTTCAGTGGGGGTGGCCCCTACCACTGGGGGCGGGTGGGGAGGGGGAGGGGGGTGACCCTCCATTGGCCATAGGTTGCCCAAACAGGAGGGGCCCCCAGGAATCCGCAGGGAAGCTGCCAGGATACACATGGCGTCTCCCCAAGTGGGGAAGTGCCTGTCTACTGCTGATAAAATAATAGTGGCAGCAGAAAGAGGCCTTTAAGTGGCTCTTAATTGGCCACTTAATGTCTTCATTTGGCTTAAGGGCAGGTGGGCTATCCACCACCTTCACCATTGGGAAAACTAGAATACTTTCACTTATTCCAACACAAGTATTCTGCCTCCCTGGGAAGGAACCACAAAAATGCAAAGGGATGAAAGCCAAGCCTGACCACTCTCTGCTCCATGTTCATCTAAAATGCCCTGTACCCAGAAACTGGCCATTCCCTGGACAGAAACTGGAGGAGATTAAATTCTAATGTTTCTCCACATGTAACCACTTCCCTTTAGGAGCACACATCCCAGCAGCCTGATTTTACACAGCTAATAGGTTAGCTCTCTGCATAGCTGCAGAAGCAGAGGTCGTTATACACAAATACACAAAATAAAATGCCCCTGCAAAATTGCAGGCAGTCATCTCGCTGAGCTGTTAGCAAGCTTTGTATCAGAAGCCAGGCAGTGAAGTGTAAATCTAGCCCCCAAAAATGGATCTTCTAGTGCTTTCTACTGTAAAGATTAATAGGAGGGCAGGACAAAGCCCATGACTTAGGCTGGGTTCAATGCCTTATAGCCACAAATGGTGAACCCCTGTGCATCCCAAGTATGGATGACTTGATCAAAAGGGTCATGGATGTGAAAGGGACCACACAAACCTGCAATTTTCTCAGCCTTGACTTGGTATCCATTGGGTGGCCAATGCAATGGGTGAAAGCAGGCACACTGGCCAATGCAAAATTTACCTTGAGGTCTAAGCTTATGTTGGATGTAGCCTGGATGCCTAAAGAAGGGATGCCATCTCTGGGATTCCCCGAGCTCCTTTGTTGTGATGTGTCCCCAAGATACACCCATAGTACAGGTGCTTTCACATGTCAGCAGCATTTAGGTGAGAGATCGTCTCACTGACCACAGCAACTGCACTTGGATCAGTAGTGGAGGTTCCCAGAAGGCAGGACCCAGAGCTTCTGAAATGGGCTGAAAAATTACATATAACATTACTTGATATAGGAACAAAGGATGGAATTGTTCAAGATTTGCACTAAGTGCAGTAGTGGGCGATAAAACACGATGTTTTACCTGCAGGCCGCAATGGTGGCTTCTCGCACTCTATCATCCCAATCCCACCGCATTCATTATGCATTCCTGGGAAAGGATGGCAGGCAGGCTCTCATTCGCCCGCCATGCCTTCACCTTGCTGCTTCATCACACCAGGCGCAATATTTAAAGTGCAGCCATGGGCACACCTCTCAGTGTTTCCATCCCAGGACTGCTGCACAAAAGACATGGCCCTGAAAGGCAAGAAGACTGCAGCGCCTGGGTTTAGTGATGTGTCCCTTGTGTGCTTTTTGGATACTATGGAGGCCCGTCATGATGTCCTCTACCCCTACTCCAGCCGCAGGATGGGCAGCAGTGTCACCAATCCAGCATGGGAGGCGGTGGCAGGGGTAGTCAGCGCCAATGCCCTTCAAAAGAGGACAGCCACCCAGTGCCAAAAAAGGATAAATGTTCTCCTCCGTTCTGCCAGGGTAAGTTACTCTTCTCATCACTCTCAACTCACACACTCACAAACCCATCACACATTCACAGGGATCTCACTCACTGCCAGTTCAAGGAACATCACCATTCACCCTCACATACACACCTTTATTGTCCTCAACCCGCTCATGCCTTCCAGCTGGCCGGCAAAGATCTGGACGGTGAGGTCAGCACCGCTCTACCAAGTGAGGATCCAGCAGTGCAACATCCATTAAACAACTTTGCTGTGAGTGATGTGTCCTCTTTCACAGGCCACTGCCATGCCCTTGCTTTTGTAGGCACATCTGGGAAACAGCAGACGGAGTCCAAGACCCAGGGCTTCCAGTCAAGCCCCGAAGAAACTTCTGAAGCGGAATCTGAAGGCACCCTCCTTGAAATCCCGTCATAGCGCTCACCCTCCACCAGCATAAAGAAAAACACCTCGCTCGGTCCTTGCTTTAGAGTACTCTCGGGATCACAATCTGGTGAGTACATCGCACTTTCTGATCTACAGCAGGCAGCGGCAGGGACTTCCCTCTCTGGCACTTGCAGGACTGCTGGAGGCCAGAAATCTGCTGAGTCCGAGTCAGATGATGAGCCTCTGGACTCGGTCATACCTCAGTTGCTGCAGCTGCAAAGGCAAGCTCAGGAACATCAAGAAGAGATGTCAGCTGTACTCCTCAGATTGCAAGGCACGATGGAGGAGTCCGTCTGCCTTCTGACTGAGGTGATAACACCGGCATGCCAATGCACAAAGGTCAACACTGGTAGGATGGCAGTTGCCATGGAGACCTTGATCCAGCATATTGCTCCTGCACTGCTGCATGGGCTGAACTCTATTGTAGACGCCATAGTTGGCCTCCAACAGTGTCAATGTGAGAGGGGTGCAGGTGTTCCTGAGGAGTGATGCTGTGTTCCTGAAGGGGTCAGGTGCTGAAGGCTGACAAAATATTAGGTGCATTTAAAGTTTCACGACTGTGTCTCCATGATATGACCCGAATCACAGAGCACAAGCAACTGCCCTCGGCCAGACAGGAGTCTGATATTCACAGAGGCTGTGTGAAGATCTATGGAGTGTCCCCACTGCATGTCGTCATCATCTCCCACAAATCTAGCAGCTATGAGGGCCTCCTGAGCACACCTGCCTCACCTGGCCAGTGTGATGGCCTCATCACCATTATCGTCGCCTTCGAGGACCTCCTCACTCTCATTCCTGTGGACATCCTCCTCATTTGGGGAGACCTCCATCTCCTCCTCAGTCAGTTCCTGTCCCTTTTGCAGCTCCAGGTTGTAAAGGGTGCAGCAGATGACAACGATGCGTGACACCCTGTGTGAACTGTACTGCAGGGCTCCACCAGACCAGCCCAGACACCAGAACCGGAGTGTGATGGAATACTCTCCACTTCCCTGGATGAGTGCAGCTCCCACAACACTCAAGAAGCTTGACACCATCCAGGACAAAGCAGCCTGCTTCATTGGCACCACATCCACCCCTCCACCACCAACACACAGTATCATCTACAGGATGCACTGCAGGAATTCACCAAGGCTCCTTCGACAGCACGTTCCAAACCCATGACCACTACCATCTAGAAGGACAAGGGCAGCAGATAGCTGGGAACCACCACCTGGAAGTTCCCCTCCAAGTCACTTACCATCCTGACATGGAAATATATCGCCGTTCCTTCACTGTCGCTGAGTCAAAATCCTGGAACTCCCTTCCTAACTGCACTGTAGGTGTACCTACAGCACATGGACTGCAGTGGTTCAAGAAGGCAGCTGACCACCACCTTCTCAAGGGCAACTAGGGATAGGCAATAAATGCTGGCCCAGCCAGCGAAGCCCACATCCTGTGAAGGAATAAAAAAACCTAATTTTCTGCATCCTGATGGTTTGCTCCACCAAGTTGCAAGTTGCAGCATTAGCCTCATTATACCATCACTCTGCTGTAGTCTGAGGCCGCCACACGGGTGTCATCACCATGTCCTCTTCAGGTAGCCCCTGTCCCCAAGGATCAATCCCTGAAGCCTCTTTGGACCCTGGAAGACATCAGGGATCTGTGACCAACAGAGAATGTAGGAGATATGGACACTCCCTGAGAACCGTGTGCAGACCTGCAGGATGCGTTTGTGGTGGTCGCGCACCAGCTGCACATTCAGCGAATGGAATCCCTTGCGGCTGACATAGTGGACCACGCGTTGCAATGGAGATCTGAGCGCCATATGATTGCAATCGATGGCACCCTGAGCCTGTGGGAAACCTGAGATCTGGGAAAATCCCATCGCTCTTGCATCCTGGCTTTCCTGATCCTAGACGAAATGCACAAAGTTGTGTGCCTTCGTGAAGATGGCACCTGTGACGTCATGGATGCATTTAGAAACAGAGGCCTGAATTTTCCCCGCGTCAGGTGGACTCGTTGGGAGCAGGCCGGGGCGGACGTGAAGCCGACCGCTGCCCGTCATCGGCTCCGCACTGCCATTTTACGCAGGCGGGCCAATTAAGGCCCGCCCAGTGTAATACGCGAGCAGTAGTGCTCAGCGCTACCTGTGCGGGTGAGGGGGAGGAGGGAGAGGGGAGCATGTGCGTGAAAGAGCGCTTCAATCTCCCTGGGGCACAGAGCTACCTCAGGGAGATTGAAGCGCTTTTGAAATAAATAAATAAATGGACTAAAAATGTAATGAAACTTGTCCCTCATGTGACTGTGTCACATGAGATGGGACATGTTTTTACACTTCAGAAAATTTTTCAATTCAATTTGTTAAAGCTTTAGGAAACCTCATCCCGCACGTGGATGAGGTTTCCTAAAAAACATAAAGGCCACTTGGCCTTTTCCCTACTACTGATGTTAGGCCAACCGGTCTTTAATTCGCTGTTGCCTCCTTCCCTCCTTTTATTAAGTCGTGGGGTTACATTTGCCACCCTCCAATCTGCCGGGAATGTTCAAGAATCTACAAAATTTTGGAAGATGACAACCAATGCAATCATTATTTCCATGGCCACCTCCTTTAGTACTCTGGGATGTAGATTATCGGGCCCTGGGGATTTATCGGCTTTCAGTCTCATTTGTGGGAGGAGGCTGGCGATATCCCACAGAAGTCACCGGTGGAACCCTGCAAGGAGCCTCTGGCATAAAAATTGAGTTATGACACAGCGGATGATGTGTGCCAGGCAGGCCAAATCCACGGGGGAAACTTGGTCGCGCTATCACAATGATTTTGCAGCTTGTATTTATTACGAGATGTGTGCACTGAAAACAGAAGCAAAAAGTCCATCAAGACCTTTAGAGATTTTAAAAATTAAATTAAAATATTTATTAACAAAATATAAAAGATTTCAAGCACGTAGGCCAGGACTTTTCGCTGAGTGGGAGGGCTCAGGTGTAAAATGACACTCAATGACATTGGGCGAATGTCCCAATGTCATCGCACACTCGCGCGATATTTCACTTGTCGGGCACGTGTGGGAGTTGGCAGCACAACCGCCGACAATTAAAAGGCCTATTAAGGCCATTAACAATCCAATTGATTTAAATTTTTCGCTGCCCATCCAACCTTATGGTTGGCAGGCAGGCGAAAAGGCTAAGCGGTCTTTGGATTGTTTGTAAAACCTTATTCACAGGCGGGATGAGGTTTCGATCTGTCACTAAAAAAATGAAAAATAATTCATCCTAATTTCTAACATGTCCCTGCTCGTGTGACAGAGTCATAAGCTCTGTCACATGAGGGGACATGTTTTTTAAAACCTTAAAATTCTTTATTTTTTATTTTCAAAACTGCTCATCTCTCTGAGGCAGCTCTGTGCCTCAGGGAGCTTTTCCTGCACGCACCCATGTGCACGCGTGAAGTTCACACCAGCCCTCCTCGCCCATACACAGGCAGCGCTGAGTGCTGCAGCGCGCATTTCACACTAGGTGGGCTTTAATTGGCCCGCCAGCGTGAAATCGCAGTCTGGCCCTGATCGTGAGTGGTGGTCGGCTTCCCAATCGCTCTCGTCCGCCTCCACCCAACCTGCCCAACAAGGGCAAAATTCTGCCCATACTAAGAATACAATTACTTCTACAATAACTCCTAAAATTCTTAATTAACCTGACCTCCCCCAGTTACATTCCCTTTAAGGCAGCTGTCCAAAATAGATTTTGGATTTAAAACAAACTCAGCAATACCCTGGACAGTGGAATTCTAAATGGCTTTTCTCCAGCTTCAGTTCCATTAGACAGTTGACTTATACACAAATGCTGCTCATTAAGGCTTTTCACACACTCCTGTTAGACCTTACATGGCCTCCTCCTCACACATAAGCCAGGAATTTTAGTTCGGCAGGCGTGCGTGATCGGCAGGCCCCGGCGCACCTGGGGAACAGGGTGCCGACTGCAATCTGCCCCCGGCCGTGATTTCATGCTGGCTGGCCAATTAACGGCCAACCAGTATGAAAGGCGCGCTGAAATGCTCAGCGCTGCCGGTGTAGGGGCTGGAGGAGAGTGGACGCTGACGTAAGCGCGGATGTGGGGGAGCAAGGAATGAAAGCTCCCTGAAAGTAGAGAGCTTCCTCAGGGAGCTGAAAAATGTAAAAGCAAGCAATAAAGATTTTAAAATCCAGAAAAAAATGCCTACACATCAGAATCAGTCACCTAGACATTCTGATGAAAATTCTGTCAAAACATTTTTTTATATTTAATAACAGAAACCTCATCCTGCCCTTGGATGAGGTTTGATCCAAAGTGCAAAGTCTGTCTGGCAGATTCACCCATCCGCCAACTGTAAGGTTGGACAGACAACAAAAAATCGAAGTCAATTGGAACTTTAATGGGCTTAATTGCCGTCTTAATTGTCGGCAGGCACGCTTCTGACTTTTTTGCGCTCACCTGCTAACCGAAATATCGTGCGAGTGCAGGATGACATCGCGACGCTCAATCCGACATTATCATGTGCTATTTTATGCTTGAGCAGGTTGGGCATGCACCCGCATGCTGAGCTAAAAATTCTGCCCATAGCCTTTCATTCTCCTTTATATATGTTTCTCTTTTTAATATGTCAATTATATTGTTTCATATGTCTTTGAAACTGTATCTTCCTCACGATATAAAAACTTTCATGTTGCCACTATTTCCAGTAACCTTTGGAAAAAATTAACACATTACTTAGCCTTGCTTATCTGGCCAGTTGGAAACAGAGTAAAATCCCTTTGAAATCCAAATACCCCTTCATTTATCTAAAAATGAAAATTCCCTTCACACCTTATATGCTAAGCCAGCATCCATGTTTACTCATTAGCATATCAAGTACCTAACTTCTGTTGATGATTTAAATCTGCAGTCTACTTGAATCCAAATGTAATTAAATCACACACAGACAGACCCAACTATACTTACCCTCATAAACCTACTACACAATAAACCAGAAAAATATTATGAAAATTATTATACTTTCATGACAAAGCATCGCAGTCACTTCATGGCCACTGGCAGTGGATGCCCTCCAAGTCCTCGTGGCACCAAACCCTGCAGCAGCTGGCAGATGTGACCGACCAGTCCCTATACATGTGGAGTCTTTAGCGACACTGGTTCTCGGCCATCTGTAGTAATGAAAGGCGACGTCTATAGACCCTGGGTCTAGCTAGGCATCAACCAGCGATGGCTTGCTGTGGCTCTTCAGTAACCTGTGCGGGAGCCCTTCTTCCTGTGGGTGCTGGTCCTCCCTCTGAGCAGCCAGGTGCCTCCACCGCTCTCTTCTCCGTTGTCCCTGCTGTCTGTACACTGTGATGCATAGTTCACCAGGCTCCATGCTCCTGATGTACTCCTCCTGCAGGATGAAAGAGAGAAAGACGCATGGGTTAGCTTGAGTGTTCTAAAAATGTCTCGAAATTTGAAGGCCACTTAATGCATCCTGGAGAGTGCTGACCACCACTTGGATAGCCAGAGTTTAGTGCGCTGCATGGCTGCCTGAAACCCCACCCACCTCTACCCCACTCCACCTGACCGATTGGCAGCAGCTTTGCCCACTGGCATTACCCTAACCCGCACTGTGAGGCTGCAATGTTCGCTTGAACCATGGGGCGACTGGTCAAAACCAGAATGATGAACATACAAACATACGAATGAGGAGCAGTAGTCCATTCAGCCCCTCAAGCCTGCTCTGCCATTTAATTATATCATGGCTGATTTGATAGTGACCTGAAATCTGCATCCCACCCACCACCAATAACCTATCACCCCCTTGCTTACCAAGAATCTATCCACCGCTGCCTTAAGCACACCCAAAGATTTTGCTTCCACCACCTTTTCAGGAAGAGTTCAAAAGACCTTCTGAGTGAAAACATTTTGCCTCATCTCTGTTTTAAATGGGCAACCCCTTATTTTTAAACAGTGACCCTTAGTTCTAGATTCTTCCACAACAGGAAACATCCTCTCCACATCCATCCTGTCAAGACCTCCCAGGATGTTATATGTTTCAATAAAGTCGCCTCTTACTCTTCTAAACCCGAGCGGATACAAGCCTGGTCTGTCCAAACATTCCTCATAAGACAACCCGCCCATTCCAGGTATTAGTCTGGTAAACCTTCTCTGAACTACTTCCAACGCATTTACATCCTTCCTTAAATAAGGTGACCAATATTGTACACAGTACTCCAAATGTGGTCTCACTAGTGCCTCATACAACTGAAGCATAACCTCCCTACTTTTGTATTCAATTCTCCTCACAATAAATTATAACATTCTCTTAGCTTTCCTAATTACTTGCTGTACCTCCATAGTAATCTTTTGTGATTCATGCACTAAGACACTCAAATCCCTCTGCATCTCAGAGCTCTGCAATTTCTCACCATTTAGATAATGTGCTTCTCTTTTATTCTTGCTGTCAAAATGAACAATTTCACATTTTCCCACATTATACTCCATCTGCCAGATCTTTGCCCACTTATTTAAACTATCCATATCTGTTTGTAGATATCTTTTGTCCTCTTCACAACTTACTTTCCTACCTATCTTTGTGTCATTAGCAATTTGGAAACTATCCCAACCATCCCTTCCTCCAGGTCAAACAGTTGACGTCCCAGCACTGATCCCTGTGACACACCACTCATTCCATCTAGCCAATATGAAAAAAACCATTTATGCCAACTCTCTGCTTCCTGTTAGCGAGCTATGCCAATATGCTATCCCCTATACCATGAGCTTTTATTTTCCGCAATAACCTTTGATGTGGCACTTTATCAAATGCCTTCTGATGATCTAAGTACAGTACATCCACTGGTTCCCCTTTATCCACAGCACACATTACTTCCTCAAAGAACTCCAATAAGTTGGTTAAACATGATTTCCCTTTCACAAAACCATGTTGGCTCTGCCTGATGAACTTGAGCTTATCCAAGTGCCCTGCTATAACTTCTTTAATAATAGCTTCTAACATTCTCCCCATGACAGATATTAAGCTAACTGGCCTGTAGTTTCCTGCTTTCTGTCTCCCTCCCTTTTTGAATAATGGAGTTACATTTGCTATCTTTCAATCGAATGGGACCTCTCTGAATCTAGGGAGTTTTGGAAAATTAAAAGCAATGCATCAACCATCTCACTGGACACTTCTTTTAAGAACTTAGGATGAAGTCCATCAGGCCCTGGACTCTTGTCAGCCCGTAGCATCAACAATTTACTCAGTACCACTTCTCTGGTGACTGTAATTTTCCTGACTTCCTCCCCTACTTCCATTTCCTGGTTTATAGCTGCTCCTGGGATGTTACTAATATCCTCTATAGTGAAAACTGATGCAAAATAGCTGTTCAATTCATCTGCCATCTCCTTGTTTTCCATTATCAGTTCTCCAGATTCACTTTCTACACTCACTTTGTTAACTCTTTTCTTTTTAAAATACTTATAAAAGCTCTTACTATCTGTTTTTATATTTCTGGCTAGCTTTCTCTCATACTCTAATTTTTCCTCCTTATTAGCCTTTTAGTTATTCTTTGCTCTTCCTTATATTCTGTCCAATCTTCTGGCCTTCCACCTATCTTTGCACAATTATATGCTTTTTATTTAAGTTTGATACTACCTTTAACCTTTCCAGTTAACGTGGATGGTGTGTCCATCCCTTAGACTTTTTCTTGCTCGTTGGTATGTATCTATTCTGTGCATTCTGAAATATCCCCCTGAATATTAGCCACTGCATCTCTATTGACCCATCCTTTAACCTAATTTGCCAATTCACTTTAGCCAGCTCAGCTTTTATCTCCTCATAATTGCCCTTATTTAAATTTAAAAACTTAGTCTCGGACACACTATTCTCTCTCTCAACTGAATGTAAAATTCAATCATATTATGGTTGCTGCTACTTAGGGGCACCTTTAATATGGGATCATTAATTATCTAATCTCTTTGCACAATACCAGATCTCGTATAGCCTGCTCTCTGGCTGGCTCCAGAACATGCTACTCTGGGAAACTATCCCAAAAACATTCAATATACTCCTCATTTACACTATCTTAGCCCATCTGACTTTTCTGGTTTATATGTAAATTAAAATCTCCCATGACTATCGCTGTGCCTTTCTGTCAAGCTCCAATCATTTCTTTCTTTATGTTCAAACCTACCATGTGGTTACTGTTGGGGGGCCTGTAAACAACTCCAACAAGTGACTTCTTGCCTTTACCATTTCTCATCTCTACCTAAACCGTTTCCACATCCTGGTTTCCTGAACTTAGATCATCCCTTTTAATTGTGCTAATACCATCATTAACTAACAGAGCCACTCCTACATCTCTTCCTTGCTTCCTGTCCTTCCTAAATATCCTGTGCCCTTCAATATTCAGGTCCCAATCCATGTCCTCCTGCCGCCATGTCTCCATAATGGCTTTCAAATTGTAATTATTTATTTCTATGTGCTCCCTCAGTTCATGACTTGGCAAGGGGCCGTGGGTGCCTCCACCAGTGACTGCTCCATGGCCAGCTTTTGCAAGGAGATTGTACCATGTGTGCAGACGTCCAACTGTTCTGCAGTCCAATAAAACTCTCATTCATTTGCAGTCTGTGCCTGAGGGGTGAAAAGTTCTGGAGTAGTTGATGGCACTTTCATGCCTCTGCATTGCTGAGTGGGTAGATAAGCTAAAGGCCCAACTTAAAGCATATTAATGTGGCTGCGTCTGAACTGTCTCAGCTGTGGAGGAATGGTCACTTTATACAAGGTTTCCCTGATGCATGGTTGCTTCCTTCTTCCCCACCCCACACATGCTTGTGCACTACCATCAACCGCAGGGCAGCCCTTGACCCCCCACCCCCACACGCATCAACCGCAGGGCAGCCCTTGCCCTCCCCCCCAACACGCCTCAACCATAGGGCAGTCCTTATCCCCCCCTGCAACTTGCCTCAACCACAGGGCAGCTTTTGCCCGACCCCACAACTCGCCTCAACCCTGAAGTCCAACAGGTGTCCCTCGCGAGCACTCCGCAACATTACTGCGCTCTCAACTCCAAGTTCCCCGCAAAGTGCAGCCCACCAAGTGCACACCTTATATATTCTGTTGTGAAACACATTGGCTTGCAATCATACTGATGTGCTTAGATGATCCAGTGTGGGGAGATGATTCTGGTGGGCTGGCCTTATAACGATATGCAGATGTACTACAGCGTGGTTCCTGATGTCCGACAACAGGAAATGCGGCCATTGACAGGCAGAGTGGACGAACTCAAACTGGTTTCACAACATCATGAAACCGATTTTTGGCCTTCTCGCCATATTGTCTGCTCAGGCCACCGAACATGCCCGACGTCAGCGGACACGGAAAATTCCACCCAAAAATGAATTCCCTCAGGTTTTCCCATTCTGTTGATTGGCGAAAGATCAATGGAAAACCCATAAAATGCTTCAACGGAACTACGGCTGAAGTGATAGTAACAGAATGGGAAATGTCCAAAAGAAATTCAGGTCCATTGTGAACGCAATTGCTGTTTTATATTCAAACTGCATTAATAATTCTCAGAAGACTTTTGCTGCCACTATATGGAGAATGTATATATTGTGAAAACTGAAAAGGTTTTCTTTGTGCTTCAAGAATTATATGAATTAGAAATGTAAGATTTCTTTGTGGCATAACAAATTACATAAAACAAATTAGCAAGGCAGTGTTTCAAGTGTTTATTAAAAGACCCACACAGGAGATAGGAATTTGCAATTAGTAAATAATAAATCTTAATTTTGCAAGCAGATAGAACAAAAGCATCAAATATGATTAACAATTTCAAAGCATGCATTTAAATGCTTTTAACACATTTTAATCCAATTGGTCCAAATTTAATATCAGAATTAAATATTAGCACATAATTCAGCAGGAATTATGTTTATTGAAGTTAGTATAATTTCCCCGCTATTGTAAATGATACATGGATTTAACCAAACATTTCCTACTGCAGTAAACTTGTTGAAAACAGGGAGAGCAAAACAGAGGAAGGGCACCAGTGCAACTTAAAATTAATCAGAGGGATTTTTCCAACTTTGTCAAACCCTTTACAATAAGGCACTAAAGGTGATGTATCTGCCTTGCTAACTGAACAAGAACATATTTTATGAGATCAGTATTTTACTTCACATTAAGTATATTGGTAGCATTTTCTGCCAATCCATTTGTTTGAGTATAGTGTCCCATCCAAACAAAAAGACCTTCATAAGACCTTTAACAAATGCATTGCTAAGATACAAAGCTGTTTAATATTCTATTAAGAATATTATGTGAACTTCTGATTATAAAGCAATTGTAAAATTAATTTTCTCCCCTTCTTTCCCCACTTTGCTGCAGCAACTCACCAAGAAGCCAGTCTTCATGTGTGAGCTAGGCCATGATGGTTAGTAGGATATTTAACCCTTGAAGGCATCACAGGTAAGCTTGAATCTTCCTCATCAGCACACACATGCACATTTTCCGACAGATATCACCAACAGTGATAAGCAGGCAATAGGACTGAGGCCAATAAGCTACACTACACCCGGTGACACTGCTGCAATGTGTCAAATCAGGACAGAAAAAGGAACCTTCTTGTCAATATAGGTTAATGCTGCACTAGTCAAAGAATTTACATACTAGGCCTTTGGTATTATTTGGGTCTTCAGCAGCTATTCTTGTTGCTGATGAATAATTCGATCTCTTTCTTTACTTTTGTACAAGGTAAGACTTATCTTAAAACCAGTGATTTTAATAGATATGACCAGATCTGCCATTTCCTTCCCATGCCACAAGCCATATATTAGTTTTCCAGTCAAGTACTGAGGATAGGATTCTCTTTATTTGGTTTCAGTGTAGAAGATAGGCTGACTTCAAAGCTTTGTTCTATTTGATCTCCTATGACACATAATTTGGTCTCAAGTGTAAAATGCCGATGAGGAAAGGGGACATAATTATAAACTTTCTGCTGCCTGTGTGAGGGTTAAATGAAAATATTCCTACATGCCAGCACTGACTGCATAATTGATCCTTAGTATCAGGGAACCAATGTTGGCATAGGTATGAAGGAATTGGTTTCTACTCCTATAACTTCAAAATTTGTTCCTTACTCCTGTCATACTGGTCAGGGATTAATCCACTCACAAGTGTCACACCCAACCCTTACATTGTGTCTTTGGTTTTCCTGTGGAGAACCCATTGGACTCCAAAATCAGACAAGTAATCAAACGTCCATTATTCGTGATATCTCCAAAGTCTTCTGGACAGACGCTTGGCACAGAAGAGGTGAACATTGGACTGAATTGTGTATTCCTTTTGTCTACTTCAAGCTAAATTTAATCTCATGGCCTTTTTGAATTCTTGTGCATAAGACATCTTGTGCCATTCTCTGTGTTCAATCACATTTGTTCTGAATTGTGATTGGTGGTACTGGAGGTCTAGACAGTTCTAACTTTATCCTTCCTAATACTGCTTTGTGAAAGCGGGAGAGCAGGGCCTCAGTTTCACCTGTTCCCTCCCCTCCTTATACTATTAGTTGCTTATTGACTATTTTACCACTGACCAGTATGGCTGGAATAAGGAATCCTATAGAGCTGAGGATAGGGTTAGAGGAAGAGTGGTGGGATAAGGTTCATGTGGAGCAAAACACAGGTATAGGCCAGATGGGTTGAATGGCCTGTTTCTGTGCAACTATTTTTCTGTAATTCCATAATTTTCCCATGATTTTAATCTCCTATAGGTGTAATATCCACCTAAAGCTCCAAACTTTTGCCCTCTTTTGTTGGATTGATATTCAGTGTCCTGATATTCAGTCATAACTTTCCCTACCACTATCAATATCAGACCCGAATAGGCTTTCTATGGTCCCTCTTGACTTATTCTTGTTGTTTTATTATCATTATTTACGTGTATTTTTGTTTTCTCCTTTTAATGTGTAACAATTTTATCTAATTCATAACTTTTTTTTAAAAATGGCTAAAACAAAAACTATATATAGAATTGTTTTGGCTCACCTAAGAACATAACTAGAAACATATATGAGAGAAGCCAGGATCCTAAAAACAGAGATACAGAGAAAGAGACCAAACTTTGGCTCTCCTCATCAGTATCATAAATTAATTATGCCCTTCCTTCATTGGTAACTTCCTAATGCTAAATTAAGAGAAATGCGCTGTGTGTTTGATTGGAGCTAACTGTAAGCATGTCAACCAAATGTCTATGATCAAACAGTTGCATCTTTTAATAATGGAGCCCACTGTCTTCAGTAGTTACTGAAATCTTCCTCCTGACATTCTCCCAAATTAGAATCACATCACCTCTCTCATCCCAGCTGATGACAATATACATTTAGCTGACAATCCCAGTTGTCATTGCACTAAAATTTTCAGTGGAATGGAGTGTGGTTCTGGAATATTGTGGCTACCATGACACCATGCGGGTAACTTTGACTTTGGTCATCAATGTAAAATGGACAATATCAGATCAGCAGCCAGTTATATATCTTTCCTGATTTGAATTTCAACTTCAATAGTAATAAAAATTTGGGAAGAGATGTATAATGAGCAGTTGATCCATGTTGTCCATTTTACACTATTATCAAAAGTCAAAATTACCCCTCAATAACGTAATATCTATAAATCAATAACAAAGCAAATCTGACCAAAATCACGTACCTTTACAAAATATTAAGAAGAATTTCTGGGCAACTACTTAAACGTATTTACCATCACGCCTCAACCAATGGAATGATTTAACATTGGTTGGATTCATGTAAATTTGTACAATGTAAGGGACAGGTTGCTGTAACAGCATTTTCTGATAGAATTGTGGCAACATGACATCAGTTACTGTCACAGTTTCTATCTGTTGAGTTGACGACACATACCTATTCCTGTCAAGATGAGCATTAGCTGCTAGCTGGCACAAAGGTAATGTCTAACAAAGGGCAGAATCATCCCAGGTTTGCACTAAGTGCGGTAGTAGGTGGGAAAAACGTTTTTCCTGCCGGCCACAATGGCGGCTTCTCACGCCGTATTGTCCCAACCCCATTAAATTACTTATGCATTCCCAGGATACACGCCAATTCAATGGCGGGTGGGCTCTGATTCGCCTGCCACGCCATCACCTCACTGCTTCATCACGCCAGGCACCACATTTAAAGTATAGCCGTGCTCAGTGCTTCCAGCCCAGGGGTGCAGCAAAGAAGACATGACCTCGAAAGGCAAGAAGAGTGCAGCCCTCGTGCGTTTTTCGTACGCCGTGGAGTCCCGCTGTGACGTTCTCTACTCTCGCTCGGGCTGCAGGAGGAGCAGCTGCATTACCACTCAGGCTTAGTAGGCGATGGCAGTGGTGATCAGTGTCAATGCTGCACAGAAGACGTTGGCCATCCAATGCAGACAGAGGATGAATGATCTCATGTGTGTAGCCAGGATAAAGCAACCATCTCATCACTCTAAACTCACACACTCAATCCCATCACACATTCACTGGCATCTCACTCACTGCCAGATTAAAGGACATCATTCTCTCACATATACCCTCACATGTCCATCTGTCCTCATCCCCTCTGGAGACTGCCTCTTCAGCCCTTACCATCTTGAGGCCACTTGCACAGATTAACATGTGCCCCCACACACACCCTGGGCTACCCTCCTTCCCTGGTACAACCCTCGTCCTGCAGCCTCTTCCCTTGCCTGAGGCCACTTCTCCCCCTTCCCCAAACAAGCTTTAACCCAGTAGCTGTTGAAAAGCCACCCACATGTGGCTGATTTGGTTAGTAGAGATCTACCCATGAGCCCCCCGAAAAGTGCTGTGGTGCTGTCTGTGAAGCCTGGCACTGATGACTGCGAGTGCTGACTAAACTAAGGTAGGCAAACAAACCTTGAAGTCTCAAGCGAAGTGCAACCCACCAGGTGCACGTCTTATATATGCTGTTGTGAAAGTGGGTGAACAATCCAGTGGGGGGATGAGTCCAGCGGGCTGGCCTTATAATGATATAATGATATACTGATGTACAGTGAGGTTCCCGATGTCCGGTGGTGGTGAATATGCCCCGCCATCGATGATCTGAGCATATGACGGCAAACTGGTTTTATGATGTCGCGAAACCAATTTTTGGCTTTCTTGCCATATTGTCTGCTCACGCCACCAAACATGCCCAACGCCAGCGGGCATGGAAAATCCTGGCCAAAGTATGCAGATTGATGGTCACAGGAACAAGATAGATGGTAGAATTCATGTGATCAATAACAGAACAAAATATTTTCCTTCATTTTAAGCATTTTTGAAAGCAATTTTGTTAGGGTTCCCTCGATAAGCTAATTGACTACATAGAAGTTGTTATTTGCTGTGGTGTGGAACATATCTTCTATCTGCTGGCTAAAATATGCCAAGGATTTGTGGGATGAAGCTTAATGGACAAAATCATTTTTTAGAATTATTTATCTTTGAGGTAAACTTATTAATTGGTGATGGCAGATAAACTATCTCTAAATAACATTGCTACTTAAAAACCCTTTCACGTTATCCATTAAATACCCCCCAAAGAGTGTGATTACGAGAAGTGTAGAGAATAAGATATTAATTTTATTGTAACCATCGGTGGAATTTTACGGCCCTGTCATGGCGGGGGTGGGGATGTAAAATGCTGCGAGCCATTCTAAACTCCATTGACTTTGGCGAGACCATAAAATCCCACTGTCGTAAAATTCCACCCCATCTCTTTCAAGTATCAGAAAAGATACTTGAATAATATGGCCTGGTGGTATCCATAAGATAATGTGCTTGCTAACTGCTTATACAATGGAACAAAACTGGGGCTGAGGGATTGGAAAGATTCTACATCAATTTTCTGCTTTCCAAGTTGCTAACAATCCATGAGGTGGTGAGAAGTGGCTTTGGGAAAGAAGAGAAGAGGTGGAAGAAAATTTCACAGAAACTGGGAAATGCATGTTCAAAATGCTAACAGAAGCAAAAACAACTGCAATTAGGCCCGATGCGTGGAGATTTCATCACATGACTTGCCCTCCCTCACTCCAGCCATTAGTTGATGCATCCATCCTTGTGATGCACTAACTTCCTACACCAATTGGAAAGCAAAAACACTCATTACCCAATTGGATGATGTTGACTATCAGCCAAACATTCTCATTTACAATATTTTCATAACTGGTAAAGACAAAACGACAGGAGAAAACAATCTTTTTAGTTTCCTGATGATTTTCCTCCAGGGTTGCACACAGCAGTGTCCTGGAGATTGATCTTCAATTCCTAGATACTCCAGTCCAATCCTGTAGGGTTGGTATCCCTACAGATACCTACCTGCTTTTCTACTCTGGTTAGCAATGGAGTAAAAGTAGTGCCAATTTCTTTCCAACGTAAACCTTCTATAACCATCTGCATCCTCTAGTTAGAGCTTGTAAAGATATGGACTGCTACTATCATATCCCTGGCAGAATATCTTCAACAATTGACACCTTAAAATAGCATCAAGTCTTCTACTGTTTTTTATGATTTCAAACAAATCTCCTAAGTGTAATTTGTGTGGAAGCTCTTTTGCAAATGCTGCAAATTTATTACAGAAACAGGGTCCTCTTTATGCTTTTACAGAGTGGATATCATTGCTATGGTTACAATTTTTGCTGTTCAGTTCTTAACCAACATTTTGCTTCTTTTGCAGCCTGCAACCTGAGCAAGATTTTGTAGCAATATATTTGAGTTAAACTCTTCAACACAGAAAGTGTTTTTTGTTCAAACTGCCAGTTTATAAGTGATATGATGTTCAATCAGTTTTGATTGAACTGTGATACATTACAGAGGAGATGTAGTGAAGCACCATTTTCAGCATAAAGGTAAGAGGATAAGAGCCATTTCATTTATCAGGCCACTGGGGCTAGTTATAAGTAAGTACTCATCTTATTACAATGGTCTCTGAAACATAGGGAGAGACTTAGTGAGTTAATTTGCTTGTTTTCTTCCCTGACAAGGGGAAAGCCCACCATCACATTGTCAGGACAATAACTGCAGCATTATCAGGGTCCCCCATATCCCGAGAAGATATTAGGATGAAAGAAAATGCAGCTACTCAAACACAAAGGAGGGCTTGCATTCTTAAACTATTCCTGGCCAGCACAAATACAGACAATTGAAGACTAATGTCCTCCCAGACCACATTGGGTAGCACTGCAGTAAAAGTGCTGCCAGTTTCTCTCTAACATAAATACAAAAGCAAAATGCTGCAGGTGCTGAAAGTTTGAAATAAAAATAAAGAATGGTGGACATACTCAGCGGTATCTATGGAGAGAGAAACAGGGTTAATGATCTGAATTCTCCCCCAGGCTCCGTGACCTCTGATGTTAGAACCAGACGGAATCCTCAGACTGCATTTGCCGGTAGTGAGACCAGCATCAAGATATTCCCAGAGGCAGCCTCCTAATTGGCTGCCTCCGAGATCACCATCCTATTAAGGGTGGCAGGTTTGCTTCCAATGCTGCTAGCCCAATCAGAGAGCCTGTAGGCACAGCAGCTCCATTGGAGAAGTGGGTGCTGTTGTGACAGGTAGGAGATTAAGAGGGTGTCTCAACATGAAAGCACCCTAGGAGAGGTAAATTTAAAATAAAAATTCAGAGGGACCAAGCAGACAGGCCCCTTGGATTGGAGAGCATACCCCTCCAGTTGCTGGGGTGGAGCATGTGGTCTTTCCTCCCAGTGGCCCCATCTTTGGGAAATGGAACCTCCAGCTCTGATGGCACCCCCCCACCCCCCACTCCTCACCCCACAAGGCTGCTGCAGGGATGCCTCCTCCATGGAGCTAGTGGCTTTGTCACCTGGCAGAGGGCTGTTCTGCCACCAGCCAAATGCTGGCAAGCTGCTAAATCACTCCAACTGGTGCCTTAAATATGCTAATTGATTGCCTCTCCTCTCAATGAGGAGTAATCTGTCTCCCAACCTGCCACGATGAAAATGCACCAGGAAGCTGCCTGATGTGGCTTGCTGGTATTATTCCTGCCCCTTCCCTTCCAAGCATGCCACGCTAGGACAGGGAAAAGTCTGCCTAAATATTCAAGTCAATGGCCTTTGGTCAGAAAAGTTCTGACAGAAAATCATCACCCTTAATTCTTTTTCTTTCTCCACAGGTACTGCCTAACCTGCTGGACATTTCCAGCATACTCTGTTTTTATATTCATCTGTCCAACAAAAACCTTTTATAATCATTTGCATCCCCGAGTCAGTGTCTTGGAAAGATAGGGGCTGATACTATGGTATCGCTGGGAGAATCTCTTCAACATTGTCCATATCTGGCTAATCCAACCTTTTCGCCTGCTGGGTCATATTCCAAAATCTTTCTCACTCAAGGGGCCGATGAACAAATTTCGGAAGGATAAACTTTGGCACAACAATGAACATGAATTTCAAAATAAAACTGAGGTATGAAAAGAAACACCTTGCTGAGCAAAAAAAAAACAATGACCAGGATTTTATGTTGGTGGTGGTGGGCAGGGGGGGTGTGTGTGTGTGTGTATGTGTGTCTGACTCTCTCAGGGTGCTCACTCACTCATCCTCACCCACTGTGAGGGAGTACATGATGTTGTATGTGGGTGAGGGTGAATGAGAACCCTGATGCTGGGAGTGAGACAGATCTATGGACACATATTACACCAACACACACACTCCCCTCATACTGTCTCTCTCTCTCTCTCACACAGCCCCCCACCAACAATCTCTCAGCCCCCCACAATCTCTCACCCTCCCACAATCTTTCACCCCCCACTCAATCTCTCACCACCCCACAATCTCTCACTCTCACCCCCATAATCTCTCAACCCCCTCACAATCTCTCACACCTTCACAATCTCTAACTCCCCCTCCCCACATAATCTTTCACACTCCCCCCTACAATCTCTCACCCCCCTCCCCCCACAATCTCTCATGCCCCCCCATCACGACCTCTCAAACACCTTCCACAATCTCTCACACACCCCCACAATCTCTCACACACCCCCACAATCTCTCACACACCCCCACAATCTCTCACACACCCCCACAATCTCTCACACACCCCCACAATCTCTCACCCCCCTCCCCCCAATCTCTCACACACCCTCCACAATCTCTCTCACCCCCACAATCTCTAACCCCCCCCCACATAATCTTTCACACACACCCCCACAATCTCTCACCCCCCTCCCCGCACAATCTCTCACACACCCTCCACAATCTCTCACACCCACCCCCACAATCACTCAATGCCCCCTGACAATCTCTCACCCCTCCAGTCTCTCAACCCCCAATCTCTCACACCCACGTTCACAATCTGACAACCACCTCCACAATCTCTCACACCCCCACAATGTCTCACATCCCCCACAATCTCTCACACACCCCCACAATCTATCACTCCCCCCTCCACAACCTCTCTCACTCCCCACAAAAATCTCTCACATCCCCCCATAATCTCTCACGCCTCCACATTGTGTCACCCCCCCCACAATCTCTCACCCCCTCCCACACTCCCCCATGCTAGCTCTCCCCGCACCCTCTTTCTCAACCACCCCCCCCCCCCACCCCCAACACTGTCTCTCAATCCCCATACACAATCTCTCAGCCTCCCATCACACTCTTTTTCAAACCCCCTACACCCTCTCTCAACTCCCCATCTTCTGTCTCAAACCCCCTCCCTGACATTCTCTCTCAAACCCTCTCACTCACACTCCCTCTCTCTCACACAGTCTCCAATCACTCACTTTCTCAGATGCCATTAAGCACTGTTCCTGCTGCCTGCTGTTCCATTCCAGCCTGCCTGGGCCTTACTGGAACTTGCCTGAGCCCCACTTCAAGCTGCCTGAGCCCCGGTCCCCGGCACCTTTGCTGCCTGAACCTTGCTCTGGCCTGGCTGGATCCTGCTCTGGACGCCTGAGCCCCGCTCCGGCTCACTGAGCCCAACTCTGGCTGTACCGCTCCCCACTCCGGCAGACGCCGGGCCCCATTACCCAGTACCTTTGCTTCCCTATCCATGCTCTCCGGCACCTCCGCTCCCTTGGCCACGCTTCCCAACACCTCCGATCTCTGGGCCACGCTCCCCAGGACCCAAACTTCCCGCGGCTGGTGTTCCCTGCTCCCCCAATCACAAATTGCTTCTCTCCCACATTTGCTGCTGATAGGCTGACTAGTGAGCCTATCAGCAGCGAATGCTGGAGAGAAGTGGCCTGTGATTGGAGGAGCTGCTCCATGCTGAATCTTCCATTCAAACTTACCTGTTTGACTGGTATTTTGAGAACTGGCTCCGGGGGGGTGCATAGAGGGGCTTCGTGAGCCGAATGGATGCACATTGGACAAGCCTGGTCTATATATTTACTTCTAGAAATGTACTCTTCTTTACATTGCTCATTGAAGAAAGACGCTATTTATCCAGAAACAATATTGACTTTGGTCAATGTTACAAAGATAGAATTAATTATTCCCAATTTCACTGCCTGAAAAGTGTTTTGATAGAGGGAGTGGATAAATATTGCAATAATATGAACTCGATGTATTTACTAAAGCACAATTCAATTGGAGGAAGAGGTGAGCACTGTTACTGGAGTTTGCTAATATTCATCTTAAGCATGTGGATATAAGCAGTAGGAGGTAAAGGACCATTCATAAAGACTTACAAGGTAGAGTTTGTCGTGGGAAAATAACCCAAAGTCAGTGAAGCCCACTAAGACCGTAAACAGCGTTAAGTCTGTGAAAAACGTCGACAGAAAAATTCAACTATACAATATCCAATCACAGGTGCTAAATGGGCTCCTAAGGGGACAAGAAATGTGTGTACCTTTACAGCCATAAATGCACCAACTGTCATACTGGCTCCACTTCTCAGTGGTATCAAGAATGTACCCATAAGAATTTGAAATAGTGAATAAATTATTTAAATGATAATCTTGGGCTAATGGCATGACTCTTTTCTGATTTTGGAATGCACCAGTGCCTGTCTCACCACTGCCTGAACTCGTCCAGCAGCATGTAGCATTTTTGCAGGATTGCAGCCATGCCCTAGCACTTGTCTGATGCATTTTCTTACTGTCAATAGATGCCTGGGGGATTTCCTGCTCCTGAAAGGAAGAGGATGCTCCTTCTCCTGTCTACTGCCTTGACCATGGCCTCCAAGGCAACATTGGTGAAACTGATCTGTTGACCTAGTAGCTATTGCTCAACTACCATTTCACAACTACCTCCCTGTTGCATTCAACCACAGTGCACTATCCCTTTAAGAAGTTCTGGATGCCTTTAAGTAATGTGAGGCTTGATATCTAGTCCACCCTGACCCCACCAAACACACATTCAGCCAATGAGTAGAGTGAGTGGTGCTGACTGCATGCCTGATGCAGCATGGATTGGTTAAGGCAAATTGTGTTTGATTAACTTGTTGGAGTTTTTTGAAGGGTAACAGAGAGGGTAGATGAGGGTCATGCTGTTGATTGTGTACATGGCCTTCCAAAAAGTGTTTGATACAGCGCTGCACAGCAGACTTCTAAGCAAAATTATAGCTCATGGAATAAAAAGGACTTTGGCAACATAGATAAGAAATTGGCTGAGTGACAGGAAACAGAGAGCAGTGGTTAATGGATATTTTTCAGACTGGGGAGTTAGTAGTGGAGTTCCCCAGGGGTCACTGTTGGGACCCTTGCTTTTCTGATATATATTAATGACCTAGACCTTGGTGTACGGAGCACAATTTCAAGATTTGCGAATGATATGGAATTTGGAAACATTGTGAACTGTGAGGAGGGTAGTGTAGAATTTCAAGAGGACATTGCTAAATTGGTGGAATGAACGGACAAGTGGCAGATGAAATTCAATTCAGAAAATTATGAAGGGATTCATTTTGATAGGAAGAATGAGAAGGGACAACATAAAATAAAAGATACAATTCTAAAGGGGGTCCAGGAACAGCAGGATCTGGGTGTGTATGTGCATAAATCATTGAAGATGGCAGGACAGGTTGAGAGAGTGGTTAATAAAGCATATAGTATCCTAGGCTTTATTCATAGGGGCATAAAGTACAAGGGTAAAGATGTTAAGCTTGTACAAAACACTGCAAGTTCGGCCTCAACTGGGTTATTGCATTCAGTTCTGGGTGCCCCACTTTAGGAAGGATGTGAAGGCATTAGAGAGAGTGCAGAAAAAAATCACGAGAATGGTTCCAGAGATGATAAATTTCAGTTATTTAGATAGATTGGAGAAGTTGGGACTGTTTTCCTAGGAGAAGAGAAGGTTGAGAGGGGATTTGATAGAGTTTTTCAAAATTATGTAGGGTTTGGACATAGTTGACAGGAAGAAATTGTTCCCACTGATGGATGAACCGAGAACAAGAGGGCACAGATTTAAGATAATTGGCTAAAGAAACAATGGAGGCACGAGGGGGAGTTTTTTCAAGTGCAAGTGGTTAAGATCTGGAATGCACTGCCTGAGAGTGTGGTGGAGGCAGATTTAACTAAAACATTCCAGAGGAAACTGGATTCTTATTTGAAAAGGAAGAATATGCACAGTTACGGGGAGAAGGTGGAGAAGTGGAACTCGGTGCATTGCTCATTCAGAGACCCGGTGCAAACATGACAGGCGAATGGCCACTTTCTGTACTGTAACAATTCTGTGATCCGTCATAATATTTGTGCTGCTTGAGTCAGCACCAAAAGGCTGGTGCAGTGCGCACCCCATCCCTGCCCATTTGCAGACAGGAGCAAATTTCTAGGCCATCCAGTCTGTAAAAAGCATCAGGCCTGTGAAAATCACTGAGTCTGTAAAGTACACTAAGTTTGTTGTTATCGTTCTAAAACCCACTCACCTGAAACACAATCAGACTCTGCAGCAACAGCAAAAAAAAGCCTGACCATTACTGACAGCCCTCCACAGGTGGGAGGCAAATCTGTGCAACACACAAGCTACAATCAGTGCTTCCTGCGAAATTTTAAATCACTCAAATCAGGTGTTTGACAATTCACAGACAATTTAAAATTGGGCTTTCACACCAATGTGCTCGGATGATCCAGCATGGGAGGATGATTCTGGCGAGCAGGGCTTATAATGAGGTGTTAAAGTATTGAAATTAGGTTCCCAACGTGCTGTGGCAGAAATGCAGCCCGCCATTGACGGGTGGAGTGGATGATCACAAACTGGCTTCATGACAGCGTGAAGCTGATTTTTGGCCATATTGTGTGCCCACCGCATGATGCCCGATGCCAACGGGGCCAGAAAATTCCGGCCCATATGTTTGACATTGTTGGTTTGAGGTAATCTAGATATATATAAAACCTTGGGTTTGAATTGTATATTCCAATCCAATATTCCAACCTGTTTTGATTGGTGAAAAATAGGGAAATTTGCCTCATTTGTTCATTTTCACCAAAGCCTTAGTTGGCATTATCTTGCTTCTTCTCTGGATTTCTTCAAATTCCCCTCAGTCTCAATAACATCGTAATGTTATCCATCCATCTGATTTTTCTTCTTCCTCTGTTGTTTTTACCCTCAATTTCTCCTTCAGTTGTTGCCAGGATACGGCTGTCGGGTCTTTGTTTTTTATGTCCGTACTTGACTATTTTTCTCTCTCTATCTGTACTTAGCAACCCTTTTGATTCCTGAATTTCTACTCTTGATCTAACCCACTCATTTGTACTTTTGTCTATCCAGCTGATTCTGAGCATCCTCTACCACTCCCACATTTCAAAACTGTTATCCTCCTCTCATCCTCTTTCTTCAGAGCTCATCTCTTGCATTCATAGAGTGCAATACTCCACCCTAGTGACTACTAGATGTTATTTTCAGTTTCATGCCTATTAACCTCCAAATTATTTAAATTACATGTCGGGATTTTTACAATGCAATATTTCTTACATATTTATGGTCACCGTGTCAGATTTGACCTTTGCATTTCCTATATAGTACAGGTGTAACCTGCCATTAACATTTCTGAAATGAAATGTTTTTCAATGACGAACCTTTCAAGGTGTTGGCTTCATATTTTCAATGTGGCTGCTTCTTGAGCTGCAGCTATGGCTGGAAGGCTGATAAATGCAAGAGTTTGAGGCCTAAAGCCTCTAATTATGTCATGAAGTGAGATGCCACCAGTTGTACTTGTGCTCATTCTGTGCAAGGAATGCTGTTTCTTTTGAGCGTGATACTATTGATATAGTCCAATTATTTATGGGTGCAGCTTTGGATTAGGAATAGTTGCAGTTTCTATGTTAGTGGTCGGACTCCTGCATCCCATTACAATAGTGCTACACTCAATTTTTTTTTTTGGAAACACTGTATGTCTCATTTCAGTACTGCATCAAATTATTTCCTTGCAGTATTTGAAACTTTAATACTCTCACCTTCCACCCATCATTTTGCATTGTTATATGTCAGATAAAATCTCCCTTTTAATATTAAACCAGGCTTAAAATTCCAGTTGCAGGCATGAAAGCAGCAGAATGGTTTAAAGGTAAATTAATCTTTCCAGGGAGGATGTCAATTTACTCGGTTGTGTTTGAAACTAATAAACAAAATTCAGCTCACGGACTCTGATGTTGGAACAAATAATATTACAGTAATAGAATGCATCAAATATCAGGAGCAGCTTTCTCACTGTAAGGAAATACTTTGGGCTGGAGAGGGCAAGATGCGGGGAATCACACAGGAGGCCACATGTCAGAATTCTGGCAGTGGGAAAAGTGTTCCATGTTAATTGCACAGCGGGAAGGTACCAAAGCGGGAAACTCTCCCATTTGTGGCAGAAGCCTCACTGCAATAAATAATGCCACACTTGAATATGATTTGCATGTAATTCCTGTTGCCTCCCGAGTTCAGTACAACATGCTTGGGTCTCCTGTGTCTTCAGTAACCCATCCAGTATAAGCTAGCAAAGTATAAGTGGCTTCCTTGATTCACTGTGAGAGGCTTTTTGACTCCCTGAAGACTGAGGGCGGAATCGTCCCAGATTTGCACTAAATGCGGGAGTGGGCGGGCAAAACGACATTTTAGCCACCAGCTGCAATGGTGGCTTCTCATGCCGTATCGTCCCAAACCCACCGCATTAACTATGCATTCCCAGGGAACATGCCGTTTCGATAGCAGGAGCGCTTTCATTCACACGCCAAGCCATCACCTCGCCGCTTCATCATGCTGGGCGCCATATTTAAAGAGCAGCCATGTGCACACCTCTCAGTGCTTCCAGCCCACGACTGCGGCACAAAAGACAGGATGGGCCCGAAAGGCAAAAATACTGCAGCCCCCTGGTTTGGTGACATGTCCCTCAAGCACCTTTTGGACACCATGGAGGCCCGCTGTGCTGTCCTCTATCCCCGCAGTGGAGGGGGTAGCAGCATCGCCAATCCAGCATGGGAGGCGATGGCAATGGCAGCCAGCGCCAATGCCCTGCAAAAGAGGAAAGTTACACAGTGTCGCAATAGGATGAATGGTCTCATCTGTTCACCAGGCTAACTAACTCATCTCATCACTCTCAACTCACACATTCACAAGCCCATCACACATCCACAGGGATCTCACACCTCAAGGGACAACACCACTAACTCACACATACCCTCACATCTTCCCTCAGGCTCATATCCTCTGGAGCTCACATCCCCATCCCCTCCATTGGTCTGCTCACCACATAAACATTCCATGCAGTGCCATGTGACCTGCTCACACTCTCCCCATCTACATGCAGGAGAAGCCTGTTCACATAAGCAAAGTGTGGTAATTATGATTTTATTTAGTGCACAATATACCATTAAGAATAATGCTTGTTAAGGATGATCACATGATCTTTAGTAGGAGAGTAGCGTGGGCTACCTCTGCAGTTAGTTACTAGTGTAGAGATAGGGTTTGAAGTGAAAGCACATGTGTAGTTGCAGCTGAGTATCTTTGTAAATAAACTAAAAGTTTCCACCTAAGAAGTAGCTGCTGATCAACTCTATCAATAATATCAACTCGGCCACCTATCACAACAAACTAGCGATGAGAATAAAACAAGTTTAACAGAGGAAATCAAGTGAAATGAAATTGGCACTGTACCTCACACAGTAATTTTAAGTAGAAGTTCCATTCAAATTAACGAAGTAATTCCCTCTCAGAGTGCTGTAATTCAGAAGAATTGATCCTTTCGATCCAAGCACGGACGATTGGTCTCAGTACATTGAACGACTCACGTTCGTTTTCCAAATCACTTCACAGAGCTGTAGTCAAAAAATGGATGCTCAGTTAAGGAATAAAAAAAATGTTTGGTTAAGAGGTGCATTTATGGGGGATCATAAATGAGGAGAAGAAGGTGGATTGAAGGAGGGTTTGTGGACAAATTTCTGGACTGTCTAGGGCCAGAGAAAGTGATGGAGAAAAGGGCTAAAGATGTAAAGGGATATGAATGCGAGGATGAGGTTTTAAATTTGAGGTCTTAGGAGACCAGAAGCTAATGTAAGTCAGGAAGTATGAGGTGATGGTGATCAGAACATTGGTGTTAGAAAAGATACAGGCAGCGGAGTACTGGAGGAGGTGAAGTTTATAAAGGATGGACATCAGGCGAGGAGAGCATTGGAATAGTTAAGTTCAGAGGTGGCAAAAACTTGGGTGGGAGTTTCATCAGCAGATGAACTGAGGTAGTGGTGAAGGCAGGTGATGTTATAAAAGCAGAAGTAATTCTTTTTTGTGATGGAGTAAATGAGTAGATATTGGGCCTGATGCTTTGCTTATGGTCAAATAAGATGTAGAGGTTGCAAACAGTCTGGTCCAACCTAAGATTAGCTGGGGCAAGGAGTGGAATTTGTGTTGGGAGCTAAAGATGATGGTTTTAGTCCTCCCAAGGCAGCAGAGTACACAGATTAGGAAGCACCAATGGTCAGCTTCCAGGAGGTACCATAGGTAGGTGGCAACCTCTTTTGCAAAGTGGAGTTAGCAATACCTGAGATGCCCAAGAAGGACTATTGGGGCTAGTAAATATGAGATCTAAGTTAAGGATGTTAAATTGCACTTCATTGAATTGGATGAGTTGTTCTGGTTCATGGGGAACCAAAATTAGTGAGTTGTAAATTTTCCCAGTATTTGGAGGCCTTACTGAGAAATGCTGGATGTCTGTTTTATACCAACATTCACAGCATTGAACATTAGTGATGAAACACATGATAAATATATAACCACATTACGTTGCTATTCATATACTGTTCATCTTTGGCCATCCTTATTTAACTGGACACTTTCTACTGACACACCACTTGCTGCAGGAATTTCTGAAGTTGACTTGCACGAACATGGATGAGACTTTACATTCCCTTTTCTGATTTTACACCATTATTCATCCCAAACCTAACTGGAAGCAAGAGAAGTAGAGGAAAATCTAGGCCATGTGTTTTGCACCCAACTCAGAGATGTAAAGAAGGCAGAAAACACTTGCAGAAAGCAATCGACAGAAACCATTTTAAGTTGCTACAATATTAGACATAGCTACAAATGATAAGATATAATAGATCAGTCTCTTGTGTCATGACCCATGAATTGCCTTAAGATGGAAGCACAGTGAAAGCTTCCAGGGGAGTTAACATCCTCTTGGATTATTCTCTGCTGCTGACAAGATACCAGTTGAACGTTGATAGAAGAAAATCTCTCACAGTTCATATGAAATATAACATTGTACACAGTAATCCAAACAATTACATTGGTAAAATTAATGATCGCTGGACTCTGAGGAAGCCAGCTAACTAGTTGCACGAGTAATAATTGTTGCAGCGGCTGACAATTAATGGTGGCTTTAATGAAGTTGTTGGCTATGCTAATTATCCTGATATACCTACAGCCATACTAGTCTGAAAATGCCTGATCTCAGAAGCTAAGCAGACTCAGACCTGGTTAAGTAGTTGGATGGGAGGCCACCTGGGAATATCAGGTGCAGTAGGCTTTACACTCCAACTTGTGGAAAATGTTCATAACTGTGGTTGTGCACTGTGACCAGTACAAATTGTTTTGTCTGTACCTAGCTGGACTTTCTCTAATTCTGACCTTTTACAAACAGCAGAATGAGCACTGCCTAAAAGGAGGCAGATTCAACAAGATTGAGCCTGTGGTGATTTTGACGGTTACTGGTGGTGCAGTATGATTAATTGATAGTGTGAAAACTGTTTTCCTGAACAACATTGCAGAGCTATGTCATTGCCCTCCTTTCATTACTCCCAAGTAATTGTTTCAGATAAGGTAGGCCCACTGAGTTGTATATCAATGGAGCCTGACAGTACATTGTGTGTGCTGCTGGCCATGACATGCATCCTGTGCTTCCCTACTAGTCCTCATCTATCAATTACAGTGTGAGTGGATCACTGAATCCAATCTCCATTCTAAACAAAAGAAGTAGGCTTCAACTGAAATATTTAAAAACTCACCTATTAGTAAGCACTCTGCAAACACATTGCCACTTCTGCAGAATTCTCCCAAAATGGAACTACATGCAGTATCGGGTGGTTTCAGCAGTACCCAGCCCGCCATCTGCAAAGGCAGCAACTCGCATCCGATTCTGCACTTGGAGCCTCATTAATTATGCAGAGGCACGTTTCGCTCCGAATCACCTGGCGGGTTGGGAGCTGATTTGTCCGCCCACCGTCAGCTGGCGGGCTCGAAGGTCCACGCGCCACATTTAAACGCAAGTCCAACGCACAACCTCAATCTCTCAAACACACCAGAGATGTCTGCAACCCAGAAGAGAAAGCCCAAGAGCTTCAGGACAAAGTCTGCACCACACTTCACCCACCAGGCCCTCCAGGCCTTGGTCAGAGTGGTGCAGGACCAACGGCACATGCTCTGCCCATGCATGGCTGCAGGAAGCACTGCACCTCACCTCTCTAGCCTGGGACACTGTAGCAGAGCAGGTCAATGGGGCTGACACCCGTTCCTGAAGTGCCACCCAATGCAGGAAGAGGATGAATGATCTCATCAGCTTCGCCAGGGTAAGTCATCCTTCAACATTTTCCAATATAAAACTCTCATCATGGCATCATGCACTCAAAGGGCTACTCTCTTCAGGGGCCTCACACAACCATTAGCGGGGGACAGATCTCAACACTCATTCTCTCACTAAGACTTTAACATCACCACCATCCCATCTACCATGCTGCTCACACTTCATCCTCTGGCACTGCTGGGGAGGGCTCACCACACACAAGGGACATGCACCTCACCCAACCTCTGCTCCATTCCTTCTCATCACATGCCATTCTTTCTCCTTCATACAGGCCAAGCTGGCACACAAAAGTCCTGTTCGAGCATGCGGCACCTGAAAAGCTCTCTGTGATAAAGTTTACCTGTTACTTGTTGAAACCTGTCCGGTACATCAAGTCACTAAAGAGGATCAGTTTGCAATGAGAGTAAATGGTGCACTTATCCAGATGGAGCGCAGCAGGTCATTCATCCTTCTTCTGCATTGATGGGCATTTCTGTGCTGGGCCCCATGAGCACTAGCCTCTACTGCACCCAGGCCGCTGTGGTCAGGGGGAGGGCCTCCTGCTGCCATTCCTGGGAAACAAGAACTCCCTCCTTTCCTGGATGGCTTGGAGGGGAATCTCTAGGGAGGCTTCACTGAACCGTGGGGCTGCACATTGTTTTCTTCTCTGGGACATTAAGGAGAGCCAGACTGAAGCTCCTGGCTTGCAGTGAGCGAATGGCACCCGGACGTTCGATCCCATAAGGTAACGGCGGGACTGGCGACTTCCTGCCCATCCTTCTACCCTCCCTCTGTCACTCACCAACTTCCCCCCTTCAACCTTGATCCACTCAATACCACCATTCCTCTCCACTCTGTCACCCTTTATCATCCCCCCATTGCCTTAGGTCCTATTACCATCCACCTCCACATATCTTCCCTCCCCTCAGAACCAACACCCATTACCATCCCCATGCCCAACCTGACCCTGACCCCATCCTGTTATCCAAGCCACCTGTTTCGTCCACTTCCATGACTGCCCCCCATGAAACCTTCATCTACCCGACTATCACCCCAGACCTGCCAGCCTAGCTTGGCTTGGGCTAACAAGTGGCAAGTGACATTTGCTCCACACAAGTGCCAGCCAATGACCCTCTCCATCAAGAGGGAATCTAACCTTCACCTGTTGATATTCAATGCCATTACCATCACTGAATCCCCCACTATCAACATACTGGGGGTTACTATTGACCAGAAACTGAACTGGACTAGCCATATAAATACTGTGGCTAAAGAGCAGCTCAGAGGCTAGGAATCCTGTGGTGAGTAACTTACCTCCTGACTCCCCAAAGCCTGCCACAATCTACAAGGCACAAGTCAGGAGTGTGATGGAATACTCCCCACTTGTCTGGATGAGTGCAGCTCCCACAACACTCAAGAAGCTCGACAGCATCCAGGACAAAGCAGCCCACTTGATTGGCACCACATCCACAAACATTCACTCCCTCCAACACTGATGCACAGTAGCAGCATTCTGGAAACGTGAAACAAATGTCAACCATGATCATTTCACCCTGGAGGATGAAGGTTTCAGGTCGGGAATTGAATACCAGTTGTATTATAATTGTATTGAAGCACCTCAGAGTGCAACATGATGTATGTTGATAACTCCAATACCATTGTCTGATTGTCTGTAATGACCATATTGAAATGATTGTAATATTCATTGATTGTATTGATGCACCTCGTGATCCATGTGTAAAAGTTGAATCTGATTGTACTTTTTGTGATGGCAATTTTGAAATGTACCATCTACAAGATGCACTGCAGGAATTCACCAAGGTTCCTTAGACAGCACCATCCAAACCCACGACTGCTACTATTTAGAAGGACAAGGGGAGTGGACACCAGGGAACACCACCAGCTGGAGGTTTTCCTCCAAGCCACTCATCATCCTGACTTGGAAATATATCGCCGTTCCTTCACTGACGCTGGGTCTAAATCCTGGAACTCCCTCCCTAATAGCACTATGGGTGGACCTACACTACATGGACTGCAGTGCTTCAAGAAAGCAGCTCACCACCACCTTCTCAAGGGCAATTAGGGATGGGCAATAAATACTGGCCTAGCCAGCGACACCCACATCCCATAAACGAATAAACAAAAACCTTACTGCATCCCACATCCCCTGACTGTGACTGTTCCCTCCGCTTCCCAGTACTGTTAGTTCAACCCCCAGGACCCCACCGTCGACAGCACTCAACCTGCCCTCTAGGATCATCTCTCTCCAATCGTCTTTGCCTAGAAACCCCCCTCCACCACCCAGATACCGGACCGCCAGACCCAACAAGGAAGGCCTTTCCCTCAACAACACGTCACTGCACCTTGCATTCTCTCACTGCCTCTCTCCCCTTCCCTGGACAGTCTCTTTTTTCCCCGGACAATCTCCCCACTTCCCCAAGCAGTCTCTTCCTTTCCCAAGCACTCTTCCTCCACTTCCCCCCCATTTCCTGCTTTATATGTCCAGCCTCTGCTCCAACTACCCCACTATCTCCCAACCCCCCTTCATCCACCTCCTATGTCCAACCTTTTTTTTTTCGAAAAATGTACTTTATTCATAAAATATCTGGAAGAACATTACAAAACATTTCAAAATCACCATCACAAAAAGTACAATCAGATTCAACTTTTACACATGGATCAAGAGGTGCATCAATACAATCAATGAATATTACAACCATTTCAAAAATGGTCATTACAAACAATCAGACAATGGTATTGGAGTTATCAACATACATCATGTTGCACTCTGAGGTGCTTCAATACAATTATAATACAACTAGTATTCAATGCATACATTCATTGTGAGCTGTACAGCCCGAGGGGCTCTAAACAGTTCCCAGCCCCTTGGTGCACTGTGGCAAAAAGGTCTTAGACAGCGACTTTTCCCCATTGTGCCTTTGCGGCGGTGCCCCAATCTTTGCACAGCTTGTCCTACTGCCACCCAATATAAGTTAAGTTGTGAGTGGTCCCCAAGAAGGCCAAAGTGGCATCTACTCACCTCAAAGTCATGGAAGAATTTAAGTTCACTAGGTGCACATCACTTATGTACAGACGTAAAAGTGAATGTTTTAATTTCTCGCTGGCAGGAAACTTCATTTGGCTGGGGAACTTAATTCCAGTGAAGTGACCTTTCAATGAGCATGCATGACTTGCTAATATATGCAAAAAGGCTTCCTGACATTGTTCATTGGGAAGCTTGACCTGCCTTTAACTCTCTTTTAAAATCCCAAGAACAGAATTCCAAAAGTTCATCCCGACATTGGGAAACTGATTTTTGGCTTCCCGCCAAATGAAGATCCCCTGCCCGCCAAGCTTCCTGCTGCTGGTGGGACTGAAAGATTCCACCCATTGTCATAATGGTAACTAATGTGAGCTACGCAGTGCTCCCATTATTGCTGCTCTGTTACCCTCCAAAGCACAAGTCATTCCACTTAATACAAACATTAGTTTCCAGGCTTATGCCCAGGTAGAAAGAATATAAGAATACAAATTTACCTTTCAAGAGCTCACAAGCTTAAATTTATTCCTAACCAACTGATTATCTAGGAGCCACAGAAGCTTCGGTATGTAATGTACCCATTTATAAAGGAATTCAAATCAGAAGAAAAATACTCAAAATTTACAGCGCTATGCATTGACCATATATTTCAGAATCTATGAATATATATGAATATATGAAAATCATACCTGTCATGGCAAACTGTCGTCAAGTGAGGAGATTTCTGCCTAAAGCAAATTTAAATCTAATTAGCGCACAACCTTTGGAAGTTTATAATGGCTGGGAGCACAATGCAAGTTTTAATATTATGCTAACAGAAATTTGCAAATCTGACACCGGGCACACAAGTAACTTGGTTCTGAACAGTATGCCTGGCAATCAATGACGCTTCTAAATTCCTTTGCACAGCCACTCACATGGGGTATCTTAAAATACACAACTTGTGATCATTCTGTACAGTACCTTGCAGGGTGTTGTGTAGCTCCACATGTGCACAATTTACGGGGCACATTTTTGGCAATTGTTTTCGTTCAATGGCTTAATATTGACTGAATGCAGCATATTAAATTGTATTTTCACACATCATAGATGAAAATTTCAAATCATTTTTAATCTTAAACCAATGTTTCTTACTTCTTATTAGCTGCACGTGCATAACTTCAATCTGGGATCCTTCTGCATCATTCAGATGTTGGGTGGCTTCTGCCAATGCTGTAATGGAAGCTGAGTTATCAGTCATCAGACACTGCATCATGGATTGGCCTGCAAGTTTTCTCATGGAGTTGGCCACCACTGCCATTCTGGAGAGGATGAGGTCTAATCTCTGCACAAAACCCCGTGTCAAGTTGGTGCCAGACTCTTCTGTGCTCCTTGGCAGTGACAGCAGACTTTCTGGCAGGCCTGCCAATGCACAAAACATTTCATTCTGCACGGTCATCAGCCTTTTTCTGCATGCCTCCCCATCAAATTGACCACATGAGACCTCTGCAGCAGAACTTGTGTGCAACCTTGCCTTTTGTACCTGTATAATCCTTTCCCCATGATTGCAGGCCACTCAAGCCTAGTAAATCACCAGGGACTACCTTCTACTGTGCCAGTACCTGAACTGGTGGCTGTGAGTGTGAGATTGAGTGATGGTGTTTCACAATCATCATTCCCTTCTTCCACTGGCACTTCACGCTCTTACACTACCTGGCCAAGTTACAATTGTTGGGTACCTGAAGGGAGTAATGTACACAGGTAGGATTATGGTGAGGGAAGCGGGGAAAGCAAGAGGTGTATGCTTACACCAGCTACAGTTTAGGAATCAGAAGAGATTGTAAGATGAGGGAGAAGTGGAAGAGAGAAGGTGGATAGGTAGGAACATGACACCATCTTTAATCCTTTCAGCCCCTCCACTAGCCATGACCTCAGTCATGGTCGCTGCAGTGATGGCGAGGCTTGCTGCAGTAATAAGGGTTCAAGGGTGAGCTGAAGCTCTGAACATGATATATGAGTTGTGATTCATAGAGTTTGTTGGCAGGTGAGTCATGGGGTGGGTGACTGTACCAGTGGGCGGAATCTTCTGCTTTTGCTGGTGGTGAGCTTGGAGGTGTGAAGGGCATTAATTAAGCAGGATGGTGGCGTACCCGCATCCCACCACCTTCTCGCCTTGCCACCAATTGAAGACCTTAAGTGGCAAATTAATGACCACTCAAGGGCCTCATCTTAACCCAGCTGCAGGTGGGCCTGTTGCCATGTGGCTTGCAACGCAGCTAGAACCGTGCGACCAGCTTGTCACCTCAGGGGTTGGGGGGTCCCTCAATCAAAATGTCTGACCAAGGGACTGGACAACAGGAAGGGGGGGGGTGGGGGGGCCCACTGAGAGCTACCCCTTCCCTCGCTGACAACCCCCCTGCACTCCTCTTCCCGCAATCCCCACCCCACAACAAACACTGCCCCGCACCTACAACATTACTTACCTGTGATTGCTCGGCGATCCTGGGACTCCAATGCTTGTTCTTTCAGCAACAGCCATGGCCTCCCCTTGGCATGGCCACCTACTCCCATTGCCTTCTCAAAGTTTGTCTGGAGGGCCTCATTGCCACCTGTTGTTAGGGGACCTCTCTCTTCTTGCCCATCTCCTGCACCAAGGCCTTCAGTACCACATGGAGCCTACTCACTGCCATGTTGTGTCGTTTTTGTGTTTTTCCCAGATGCAAGTCACTTCTGCAATCAATTTCAGCACCTTTTCAAGCCAACATGTACCCCCCTCCCCACCTTTAAGAGGTTCAGGTTTGCTGTAAGCAGAACAGGCTAACTGAGATTTCTGCCTCTCCCAGGCATGCAGCTATTCAAGAGTGTGCTTGCCACTTGCTGCATACTGCATGCTGCAATCACAAAAATGAGCGGGCAGCATTAAGTTTGCTTATAATCAGGTAGCAAATCCTATATAAATCAGCTGCTTTATTTAATGCTTCTTTTGGAGGAGACTGGGGGCATTTAAATCTTGTGCTTATTAAGCTGCAAGTTGTCAGTGCAGGAGAGTTGTAAGTATATTTTTCACTTTTGGCGTCCAGTAACAGGAAAGCAGTGTTCCTGCGCCTGCCTAATTGTTTATCTTAGTCACCACAAAAGTGGGCTCCTGTGCACTAACAACTGGATAACGATGTTTCCAAGAAAGGGTAATCAAGTATATTTTCTTATCAGCGAAGTTTGTCCACAAACACTTGAAGCATTGGTGCTACATTGTATGGGATACAACAACACAAAAGCAAAATACTGCAGATGCTGGAAGTCTGAAATAAAAACAGTAAATTCTGGAAGTATTCAGCTTAGTAAGCACAAGACTTAAATGCACCCAACCTCCTCCAAACAATATATTAAATAAAACAGCTGTTTTATACAGGGTTTGTAATATAGCATAAACAGGAACAGAAAAAGAACTGATATAAGTCCACTGAAATATTTATTTTAGTGCATTTAGCTAGAAGTCAATTTTACGCAGAGGGTAGTGGGTGTCTGGAATTCGCTGCCCAAGTTGGTGGTAGAGGCAGAAACTCTAAACTCTTTTAAAAAGTACCTGGATCTGCACCTTAAGTGCTGTAAGCTGCAGGGCTATGGGCCGGGTGCAGGAAGGTGGGATTAGAAAGGGCACCTGGGCGTCCTCGGGCTGGCATGGACCAGATGGGCCGAATGGCCTCCTTCCATGCTGTAACTTTTCTATGGAGTACTGTACGTAAATCATTTCATGGTTTGCTGAAGTAGAGATGATAACTATCTGAACAACTGCACCTTCTGGTGCTAATGGTTAAACTAAACCAGTACTAATGTTGCAAATTTTAATTTAAATCTCCATAGTGTGATCACCATATATTTCTGCTATACTGTGAAATGTCAGAGATTGTTCATTGATGCTGGATTATAAGCAAACTTCATGCTACCTGTTCATTTCCATGATTGCAGTGGCAGTGTGCAGTCAGTGCCAAGTGCGCTGTTGAAGGGCTGAATGCTTGAATAAGGGATGCAAAATCTTGGGAAGTATTTTACGCTCTCCCGCCAGCGGGTATGTAGGTGGTAGTTGAGCATAAAATTCCTCGGATGGACTTCCCGCAGGTTTCCTGCCCGCTCTGACCTCTTTACAATTTCACACTAGGCTGGCCCATCCACCTTTGCCCCTGTTGAGGCCATTAAGTGGCCAATTATTGACCACTTAAAGGATATTTTCCACTCAGCCTCAATTCTCAGGCATAAACATCCCAATCCCACTCTGTCCACCCCGTCCCAGGCCTCCCCCACCCTCCCCACCCTAAGACCCCCAAAACTTACCTGGTCCTGGACTCCCAGGACGTGGGCTCTGGGGACTGCTTGCAGTCCCAGCCCTGTCCACTGCAGCTTCTGGTGCTGCAAGGACTAGAGAGCTGCTGGCCAATCAGATTGGCTGGCAGCTCTCTGAGGCAGGACCCTCTCAAGAGAGGGGCAGAAGCCCCATCTACAGCCAGTTAATGCTTATTGGAGTGTTAAATGGCTGCAGAGCAACAGTATTATCGGGGATTCGCTGCTGACTCTTCAGATGGTGAGAAGGCAAACCCTGCCATCCTAAAAATCCTGGCCCTTAGGAGGCAAGCAGAAGTACCAGCTAACCTGTGCTGCTTAAAGCAAGCCTGAACCCCTTAAAGGTAGTGGGGAAGGGGGGCTACATTTTATCTTGAGCAGATGCTGAATTTGTTTGCAGAAATGACTTGTACCTGGGCAAGACACAAAAATGACACAACGTAGCAGAGAGCAGGCTCCAAGGTTCTCCATGTGGTACTGGAGGCCTTGGTGCAGGAGATGGACAAGAAGAGAGAGGTACGGTAACAACGAGGGACAAGGATGCTCACCAGACAAATTTTGAGAAGGCACTGGGCATAGGTGGCCATGCCAAGGGGAGGCCATGGCTTTTGCCCGAAGGGCAGGTACCTGAGTCCCAGGATTGCAGAGCGACCCAGGCCACAGGTAAGCAAAATTGCGGGTGGGTTTTTTTTTTGTAGGGTGGGGGTCTTCTAACAAAAGGGGGCAAAGAGGCCCACCAGACAAACTTCAAGAAGGCAATGGGAGTCCATCGCTGTGCAGGTCAAAACCAGGCTTTATTCTTGACTGAAGTGAGCCCAGAAGTGTATGAGACACTCAAGAATTTGCTCGCCCTAGTCAAAGGACATGCTATTAAAAGACATTCTGATTAAACTTGAGCAGCACTACAACTCCAAGCCTTTGGAGATTGCAACAAAAAATCAGCTGCCCAACGAGGACATTGGAGACTTTATTTTGGCCTGGAAAAAGCTGTCAATTCATTGTAATTTTGGAGAATTTCAATACAGAGTGTTGCGTGACAGATTTGTTTGAGGCTTAAAAAGTGAGCGCATTCACAATAAGTTGCCAGAATTGACTTTTGACCTAAATTGTCAAACAGGATTATCCATGGACATGGAAGAACATGAATTGAGAGAAGTTAGAAGTAAATAATCTGCAGGTGAGTAAGCAAAAGGCCCCAACGATGACAGTTTGTAGAAGCAATGGTACAAAAAAGTCCTGTTACTGGTGTTTAGTTCAACATTGGGCACACAATAGTCCATTTGTGAAGGCAAAGTTCTACAGCTGCAAGAAGAGTCACCTTGCCAATAAGGCATGTTGAAAGAATGTAAATGGAGGAAACGCTGGTGGGAAGAAATGTCAGTCACTGCATACAGTTGTTGAACAGCAATAGGTTGATGAGGTGAGATGAGATCCACACATTCAGAAGCATAAGAATGTCCACTGGAAACTTGCAGGGCATCATGGTCCAAGTAGTGTTGGATGGAACTCGGGTAAACATGGAATTGTGAATAGAGTTACGCAGTTATGGAGGAGAGAAAATTAATATAATTGGAAGTGTTTCAGTGCCAGTCACATACAATGAGCAATGTGCAAAGTTGCCCATCATTGTGGTGAAGGGTGAAAAACCAGCCTTGTTAAGAAGAAACTGGTTGGCAGTATTTAAGTCAAATTGGAACAAGCTTTAATGTGTCGAAGCGAAATTCACATTTCAAGATGATGTGGGCGACAAACACACTAAGGTGTTCAGTGAAACTGCAAAACAATTCAAAGGCACAAGGCTAACATATGAGTGCAGAGGAATGCAAAGCCAGTTCATTGCAGACCACATTCAGTTCCCTACGCTCAAAGAGAGATGGTAGGGCAAGAGCTGAAAAAAAACTTGAGAACATTATCTTTAAGTTAGAGCAGTGTAAGTGGGCTACTCACATAGTGATAGTAGCAAAGTCAGATGGTAGTGTAAGAATAAGTGATGATTTTAAGATAACCATAAATCAGGTACCGGAGCAATATCCACTCAATACTTTGCCAAACGTAGAGCAGCTGTTTGCAACATTGACAGGAGACCACTATTTTCGAAGTTAGATCTGACATGTCTGTAGCTTGAGTTAGATAATGAGTCTAAATCATGCTTGACCATCAATACACACATGGGATAGAATTTTTGGGTCTTCAGGTGGGTGTGCACCCGACCCAAACAAGCATAAAATGACGCACGATGACATCGGGCGATCATCCCAACGTCATCGTGTACTCGCGCGATATTTCAGATGGGGCGTGTGCGCAGGTGTCGGCAGCATGCTATCTGACAATTAAGCGGTCTATTAAGGTCCTTAATCAACTAATTGATAGGAACTTTTCACTGCCCATCTAACTGTTCAGTTGGTGGGTGGGCAAAAAGGCCAAGCGGCCTTTGCATTTTTGGCGAAACCTCATCCATGGACGGGATGAGGATTCATCCAGTGATTAGAACAAATAAAAACTTTTCGCACTCATATTTTACATGTCCCTGCTCATGTGACAGAGTCACATGAAGGGACATGTTTTCATTATTTTAAAATTCTTTATTTTTATTGATAAAAGCCTTCAGCTCCCTGAAGCAGCTCTGTGCCTCAGGAAGCCTTAACTGTGCTCAGCTGTGCGCATGCATGAACTTCAGCGCTTGCACTCCTCCTGCCCCCACCCCATCAGCGCTGAGCGCTGCAGCGTGCGTTTCACACTGGCTAGCCATTAATTAGCCAGCTGACGTGAAATCGCGGTCAGGGCCCGATCACAGGCGGTGGTCCGTTTCGCGGCCGTTCCCTCTTGCTCCCACCGAGCCCACCCGATGACCGGAAAATCCTGGCCATGGTTTATTTCAGGTTCAAAGACTGCCATTTAGTGTTTCTTCAGCCCCTGGAAGTTTCCAATGGGTGATTAATCAAATTTTGCAAGGAATTGATGGTGCAGTGAACTATTTGGATGACACACTTGCTTCAGATCCAAACAGGCTGACCCATGAAAGAGGTGCTCCAACATTTGGAAAAGCATGGAGTTCAGGTGAAGGCACACAAATGTGAAATGTTTCAAAACTCTGTAGAGCACTTGGGTCACAGAATAGACAAGGATGGCTTATATTCTATCAAGAGTACGGTTCACACAATAAGAAATGTGCCAGACCCTCAGAACATCTTTGAGCCCAGATCTTTTTTTTGGGCCTCGTGCATTACTATGTAAATTCATACCAAATTTGGCGACATTATTGCATCCATTGAATGAAGTCTTGAAGAAGGGTGTTCTGTAGAATTGAGTGAAGGAATGTGACAAGGAATTTACGTTCTGTAAAAGTCAGCTTGTAAAAGGTACAATGCTTGTACATTACGATGTGTGTAAAAAGATTAAGCTAGCATGTGATGCCTCTCCAGACGGAGTAGGTGCTCTGATGTCTCATGTATTGAATATGGTGAGGAGAGACTGATTGCATTTGCCTCTCACACCCTCACTGCCAGTGAGTGGAATTATGCTCAGGTAGAATGTGAAGCATTTTCTTTGATTTTTGCACTAACTAAGAAGATTTCAAAAATACCTGTATGATTGTAGTTTCATGATCTTAACTGACCATAAGCCACTGATGGCTATGTTGAACCCAAAGTCTCCAGTGCCCACTTTAGCTACAGCCTGAATACTAAGGTGGGCTTTGATTTTGTCTACTTATCAGTATGACATTAAGTGCACACAATCGGAAGGTCATTGTAATGCTGTTGCAATGTTGATATTGCCATCCTCCTCAAAGCATAGAGCCCAACAGGGAAAATGTATTTTTCTTTTCACATGTATGCTAAGTGCTGCCTCAGGGAGACCGGCGCCAAATTTAAAAATGGTCAATGCACAAAAATAAAATTTCCCTGACATGTCCCCTCATGTGTCACTGTCACATGAATTGGGACATGTCCATCACTTTTATTCAAACTTTTATTAAATTTTTAAAAACCTTCATGAAACCTCATCCTGCCCGTGGATGAGGTTTCATGCTTTTTCTGACGCCCGCCAGGGCTCCCAGCCTGCCCACCAACCTTAAGGTTGGAAGGGCAGGTCCATTAACTACTTGAATTAGTTTTTAAATGGCCTAAATTGGCTGTTGACAGGTTGGCGGATGCACAGCTGATTCGGAGGATCTGAAAATTGAAATGACGCGGGGTGACGTCGGGAGTTCCACCCGATGTCAAGCCGCGTCATTTTACACATCGACGAGCGGGTCCCGCCCCTGCCTACCAACCTCAATATCCTGGCCCACGATTCTTCCTGGAAACCCCTTCAACCACTTATGGCGATGATCTATCACCTTAACCTTCTTCTTCAACTTCAGACTTCTTCCTCTCACTCTCCCCCTATCATGACTCTCTTTCTATTTTGATTGTTTCTTTCCTACTGACTGTGCTAAATGTGGCTTCAGTAATGAAATCCTTGTTCTAGGCTTTCTTCTAAGAAATAGTTCAGCTGGCATTCTGCTGGTAGTCATGGTGAGCTGTGTTTTGGTAAATAAGCAAAACAAATTGCTAGTTTATTGTTCAGTAATATCTGATGTTTCTTCCAATTTGTACCTAGCTTTTTGTTAATGAGAGCACACTTTGTACTGCATGCTCTGCAGCTCCATTTGCTGCAGGATGATACCGTGGAATTCTAGTATGTTTTACCCCATTCATTCTCATGAATTTAATGATTTTTTTCTGGACAGTTTCCCCTGGGGAACCATAAACAGCAAACAAACTACAAAATCTGGAGTTTTGCTAGTTCAATTCATTGGAAATGCTTCAACTCACTTCGAATGGCTATCTATCACAATGAATAGCTGCTGCCCTTCAAATTCTGTGAAATCTATATACAGCCTCTGCCACACTCTAGCTGGCCATTCCCATAGTTGCAAAAGTACCAATGGCAGCTTCTTTTCTCCAGCTTGGAATACATTACACTGTTTCACTGCATTTTCTATGGCCTTATCTAACCTGGCCACCAAAAATAGCTCCTCGCTAGATTCTTTGTCCAACACATCCCTAAAGTTGATATGAAGATCACATAGCAACTGTGACCTATACTTTTCATGAATTACAACTTTGGCTCCCAACATGTCACAGTATTTGTCAACTGATAAAGTTAAAAAATACATGCACTAAAAAAAGGGCTTGATTTCTAAATGCAGTTTGGTAGTGGAACAGTTGGGTTTGTAAATATAGTTCACGTTTTACCTTCAAAGGTTCATGACAAAGAAGAACATTGGGAATAAACAACTGATTCTGATGAATCAGATAGTTTGGATATGAGTCAAGTACTAATAGTTACTCCAACACAAGTCATGCCAGAATCTAGTGCAAGAGAAAGTTAGAGTTCAGATTCAAGTCAGAGTCAGACAAACATGTCTGATGAAGTGGAAAATTCAATTGTAGATCAAGGTCAAAATCAATTTTAATTGGAGAAAACTTCTCCTCAGACTCAGTCCAAAATGGGTTAAGGTCTTTCCACAAATTCTGAAAGTTTGGGTCAAGAAGGAAGGTATCCCCTTAGAAATAGGAAACCAACAGTTAAGTTTGATTTGTGAATAAAAGAAAACAAATAAATGCATTAAGGTTGTTTAGAAACTGAACATGCTTTTGACGTGGAATGTATATTTAAAAAAAAGCAAAGACAAGCGAAAAAGTTATGCACTAAAAATATTGTATTACAACTTTTTCTTTAAGGAGAGGGGGGTGTAATAGTGCCAACTCACAGTCATTTGTGTATTCGTGTATAAGAGAAAAACAAGAGAAAAGAAAGAGAAAAACTCGAATAATTTTGTCTGTAAAGGCATGACAGAGTGCATGTGGTTTCCCGCCGTGTTCCGAATGCACCCACTGCCTTCTCCTCTCCATGTTCCTGATCAAGTTGTAGATCTAAAGGTACTGCAAATAACTGCCCCCACACTCATAGGCCAGGATTTTCCTATCGGCGAGTGGGGCATGGGGCCCGCTTGCCGACGCATAAAATGCTGTGCGGTGACGTTGGGCAGAACTCCCGACATCCCCGTGCCCCATTTAAATTTTCAGGTAGGTGGGGGCTCAGTAAATTCAGCTGTGCACCCGCTAACCTGTCAATGGCCAATTGAGGCCATTGACAGAGTCATTTAAGTAATTGATGGACCTGCAGGAGCCCTGGCAGGCATTAGAAAAAGCATGAAACCTCATCCACGGGCAGGATGACGTTTCATGTAGGTTTTTAAAAATTTAATTAAAGTGTTTTTAAAAGTTATGGACATGTCCCAACACATGTGACAGTGTCACATGACGGGACATGTCAGGGATTTTTTTATTTTCTATTTTTAATATTTTTTACAGTAGAGACGATCTCCCTGAGGCAGCACTTAGCCTCAGGGAGATGAGTGCGCCCTTTTGTGCACATGCACAAAAGTACACACTCTTGGGTTTAGGGATTCCCCCCCCGCCCGCACAGGAAGCGCATAGTGCTTCCATGCGGATGTCAAGCTGGGTGGACCAAGTAAAATGGCGACGCGCCCCTGATCGGGGGTGCCAATCAGAGGTGCGCCTTCACGTGCCCGCTCTTCAACATCTCCCATAAATTCTGCCCATACAAACCACAGGCATTTCCTCCCCACCGGTGCAGCAAATATCTTCAAATTGCTCCAGCAATTCATCACAATGCTTCCACAAACTGTGCCTTAGTAAAAGTATGTCAAAACACCTCACCTGCAACTTGTTGTGTGGCTCTTTAAATAGCCTGAGAAGTCTATCATACTTCATAACCTTGTTGTTTCAGGGTGAATGTGGAGAATGCTGCCTGCATGTGCATTGCCAAAATTTATATCCTGGCATTGCATCAATCTGTTCAAATTGCTGACAGTGTGCATTCATGGTCCTTCGAGCATACGGAGGGGACAGAACTGCAAGTGCCATCCCAAGTTATTAACGTTGGGTAGGCCACGCAGGTAGCGGCCAGAAATACAACTCGTACATTGAAGCTTGCAGCAGGCTTCTGTAGAAGCAACGCTACTGTAATCAATTTCGGTCCTGAGAATTCCCTAGGCACCAAGAGGAGCAATATCGAGGCTTATACCTCTTGTGTACAGTTTAATCACTGAAGAGATCAATATTGTTTCACTACAATTTGGTCCACATATCAGATTGTCTACCAAACATCAGTTGCGGAAAATTCATTATGTGATATCAGTGGTGTACATGGATTTTCAAAAGGCAACTGATGAAGTGCCATACAACAGGCTTGTGGGCAAAGTTGGAGCTCATGAAATAAAAGGGACAGTAGCAACTAGAATGCAAAATTGGCTGAGTGATGGAAACAGAGAGAAGTAGCAGCAAATGGTTACTTTACAGACTGGAGAAAGGTTTACAGTAGAGTTCCCCAGTGATCAGTGTTAGGATCCTTGCTCTTCCTGATATTGACCTAGACTTAGGTGTGCAGAGCACAATTTCAAAATTTGTAGATGACACAAAAATTGGAAGTATTGTGAACTGCGAGGAGGATAGTCTTAAACTTCAAAAAGACACAGGCAGGTTGGTGGAATGGGCAGACACATGGCAGATGAAATATAACGCAGAGAAGTGTGAAGTGACTCATTTTGGTAGGAAGAGCATGGAAAGACAATACAAAATAAAGGGTAAAATTCTAAAGGAGGTGCAATGGTAGAGGGACGTGGAGATATATGTACGCAAATCATTGAAGGTGGCAGGACAGGTTGAGAGAGTGGTTAATAAAGCGTACAGGATCCTGGGCACAGAGTACAAAAGCAAGGAAGTTACAATAAACCTGCATAAAACACTGGTTTGGCCTCAACTAGAGTATTACATCCAGTTCTGGATGCCACACTTCAGGAACGATGTGAAGGTATTAGAGTGGGTGCAGAAAAGATTCACGAGAACGGTTTCAGGGATGAGGAACTTCAGTTATGTAGATAGATTGGAGAAGTTGGGACTGTTCTCCTAGCAGAAGAGAGGATTAAGAGGAGATTTGATGGAGGTATATGAGGGACTGGACAGAGTAGATAGAGAGAAACTGTTCCCATTGGTGGAAGGACGGAGAACCTGATGTCGCAGATTTAAAGTAATTGGCAAAAGAAGCAATGGAGATGAGGAAAAATTCTTATGGTTATGTGCAAGTGGTTAGGATCTGGAATGCACTGCCTGTGAGTGTGGTGGACATAGATTCAACAATGACATTCTAAAGGGAATTGGATCATTATCTGCAAAGGGAAAAATTGCAGGGCCACTGGGAAAAGTCGGGAGAGTGGCAGGAGGTGAATTGCTTTTGCAGAGAGCAAGCACAGACACAATGGCCAGAATTTTCCGGCTGACGTGCGGATGGCGTAGCCCGCACGTCAGCGCGTAAAATGATGTGCGCTGACATCACGTGAGCGTGCCGACGTCAGCGCGCACCATCGCGATATTTCGATGGGCGGGCGCAATCAGTTTGCCCGCCATTAATTGAAGGGCTCGTTAAGGCCATTAACTTGCCAATTGTTTACGATTTTGAGGGACCCGTGCGAACTTTGGGTCGGTGCACGGGCCCAACGGGAAGGCGGGTAGGAGATTATTTAAGAAAACTTTTGCAATCTCGGGATATGTGTTCTCAGAGGGGTTGTTCATGTTTTTCATGAAGTTATAATTATTAAAGTGTTTAAAACATACTTGTGTGATTGTTAGTAGTTCTCACCGATGTCCAAGAGGTTTTTGTGTAAAGTGAAAGCATTCTGCAGACAGCATTCTTTTTCGGCCTTGCAGCTTTCCAGAGGCCTCCATTTAGCCTGGGGCTATGGGTTCTGACCTCTCCATTGGAGGCAGTTCCCCTGAGGAGGAAGGGAGGGATAGAATCAGGAGGAGGCCAGGACTGGACAATCAGCCTCCAAGGGAGGCACCTTTGGGTATCCAGGCGCAGGCACAAGGGGCGCAGGGCCAAGAGGTAGTCCAAGGTACAAGGAGCTGCAGACGACGCCAATATCCTGCTGCCAGGGTATACAGGGTATACAATATGACTGAGGCGCAGTGCCGAAGGAGGCTCCGACTCTCAAGGGAGACAGTCAACTATATCTGTCAGATGATTGGCCCTGAGATCTCCCCTAACTGTGTGGGAGGACACCCCACGCCAGCGGCTCTGAAGCTCACAGTTGCCCTCCACTTCTATGCCTTTGGCTCCTTCCAGGGCTCGGTGGGTGATCTTTGCGGTATCTCCCAATCAGCTGTCCACACTTGTGTCAAGCAGATTACAGATGCTTTGTTCAGACGGGTAGCCCACCTTTATCAACTTCTGCTGATACCACACAAGTCAGGCACAGCGAACCAGAGGCTTCGCGGCCATTGCTGGCTTCCCCCGCGTCCAGGGTGCAATAGACTGTACACATGTGGCCATCAAGGCGCCAGCAGGTGAGTCCAATGCCTTTGTCAACAGGAAGGGCTTCCACTCTATGAACGTGCAGATAGTGTGTGATCACAGGATGCAGATTTTACAAGTCTGTGCAAGGTACCCAGGTAGCTCCCATGACAACTACATCCTCAGATACTCCCAGGTGCCGGGGCTCTTCAGTGCTCCAGTCTGGCTGGATGGATGGCTGCTGGGTGACAAGGGCTATCCTCTGCAAAGGTGGCTCATGACGCCTCTCCGCTATCCAAGAACAGAAGCTGAGCATCGGTACAATAGGAGGCAGGGCACCACAAGGGCTGTGGTGGAGAGAGCCATCGGTCTTCTCAAGATGCGCTTCCGTTGCCTGGACTGCTCAGGGGGCGCACTCCAGTACCCCCCAGATCGCGTCTCTCTGATAGTGGTAGCACGCTGCATTCTGCACAATCTTGCGCTGGAAAGGGGGATGCAGTTGACGGTGAAGACCTTGACGCCTGGATGAGGCTGCACATGATGAATCCAGCAGTGGCTCAGAGGATGAGGAAGCACAGGACGATGATGAGGGGCAGCACACTGACCCGCTACTACACCAAGGAGGCAGGGACATCCGGGAGACTTTAATCCAATGAACCTTCAGCTAGCTCCACACACATGGATCAGCAGGAGCAGCATTGCCTGGAACTTCCACACGTGGCACTTAGGTGCTACATCTTCCACCTGATCAGCTGTAAATAAGGCCTTAGTACAGAAACATCAATGTCCACTCAAGCACTCATGATAAATATGTGAAAATGAAAAAAGCACCACAATGATAAGACCCTCAGCCATGGTAACAAAGGTGGACTTTATTCTGTCCACAATTAAAGCCCACAGGATTATTCAACAATGTTACAAAAAGGGGTCCCTATTCTAAGGCCAACACAAAATCACCAGTGACATACCCGGGGAGTGCCTAAGGTGCCTTATGCTTACGTTTCCGGGTGCTACGTCTGGGTGCCGCCCATCGCTCGGAGTGGTTTGTGAGACGGCCTGCTGACTCTGCTGTCCTATTGGCCTAGATGACCTTGGCGGGCGTCCTCTGGTCCATGGAGCCTGTGATGGCCCCACCTCGGAGGGAGTAACCAGCTCCTGAACTGGCATCTCAGTTGTCGCAGCCTCAATGGAAGCAACGTTGACTGGTAGAGGGGCGGAGGAGCTGCTGCCCTCATCCGGAGCACCGTGAGAGGAGCACGCAGCAACGACAGGCAGCTGCTACGCCGATGTAAGGTCCATTTCGACCTCCCTGCTCACCGCAAATGCATGGGCACCGAAAGCTGGTGCTTGGTGTCCACAACATATCCCACAATAGGTAACACCACCTGTGGCCAGAACCGCTGTGAGGGCTTGAGAGTGTATCCCAATCATATTTTGACCCATTTGGTGGAAGCCCCTCTCTATGAGAGTCGCCAATTTCTCTTTGAAGGAATCCTGAAGCTCTGCCCTGAGGGCGGAATCTTCACGTGCCCTCTGCCTAGACTCCTCCGTCGCAGAAAGCAACTGAACCACTCCCTCATGCAACCCTGCCAGATGCAAACGCACTTCCTGCTGCCTTTCCTGCAGCTGCTGCAATGGGGACAACTCCAGAGGCACGTCATCTGTGCCGGACTCAGCATGTGCCTCATCCCCTGAAGCCCTCCAGCTGCTGGATCCATTGGCACTCTCCGTCCCTACCATCTCCTCCGGCGATCGTGATGTGCCTTCTCCACTGTGACCCAGGACACTAGCCGACGGTAAAGTCCCCACCGAGGTGTGTGTGTCTGCGCTGGTGCCTGGCTGGCTGAAATGATGTGCCGCAAGTTGCACATGTTGCTCCTCAGGTATGGAGGTGGGGGCTGCAGGGTCGAGGTGCGGGTCGCTCTGGTGGTGATGCTGAAATTAACAACAAGGACAGTGCATCAGTTAGCGTTCATTCACTTCAACCTTTCATCTCTTTCCCCCCCAGCCTCATAAGTCGCTCACCCTTAAAGACCCTTGAAAAAAGAACATTGGTGAGGTTCAAATGAGTCAAGATGGGCCCCAAGCATTAAACGCACATGCAAACAGGCTGGTCAGATGGCCTCATGAATGGCACATGGCTTGTAAAGAACCAGAGGAGAGGGGAGAGTGCAGAGGTATCTGATGTGGATACATTGTTGCCTGGATAGTTGTGCGGCTGAGGAAACATTTCAAACAGTTGTGTCATTTTCTGCCGAGCTCAGGAGATTGAGAGGTCATATTATTGCCCTTCATTCTGTAAGGAGGGGCATGGACCGGGTGGCCAGAAGGCAACATTTCCCCTTGGCGCAGGGATGAGTAACGTGGTGGCATTCATCTAAGGTGAGTGCCATGAGGTTCACAGCTGAGGTGCTGAGGACCTTCTGGACAAAGTAATGTGGGGCGCACTGGCTGAAAGGGTGCAGGAGGTCCCAAACCCCCTAGAATGGAATAAGTCTTTGGGTGTGCGGAGGCAATCCAATGGTATGTGAGACCATGGTGATAGTGGTCACAAATGGGATAAGGTGACTTTGGGAGGTGGTGGAGAGGCTATTCCTCAAGGGGATGAGGGTCCCTCCTGTATGACCCAGACGTCAGAATGCCTCAGTCAGTGAATGAGCATTGTTGCAGCATTAATGATTGCAGCAACCATCAGTGGTTTGGGTGGTGGGCACACAGAGTGGATGGGAATGTGGACCTCAAATACCTGCCCGCTGGACCCCAGCCTCGCCGCCCTCGGCCGCCCTGGCCTCCTGACTGCTGCCCAGCTCCATGGCCTGCTCCTCGAATAGGGTGAGGCACTGGAGGAGGGCGCGCCCACCTCCAGTCTTCAGGGGCTCCCGGGCATTGTGGTTACTTTTTGCCTGCAAAACACATGAGGATTTATTGGCGCTCATGTACTCTGCACGCACATGACACACCCCAACCACAGTGGGCCATCTGAGGCCTCCAATGGCTCCTGTCCACACTACTAGTGATGAGTCCCCAGAAGATAGTACGGCTGGTCCCAAACCCCTCCCCCAACAGTCCCCTTGGACACATTTGGCGTCCATCACTTTGAATAGCACACGGGTCCTAGCGCCCATGGAAAGGAGGAACAAATCGGTGTGGCACCGATGCCAGCAGATGGGACTTGCCCAAAAGACGTTGAGGCTCCCCTTTGGACCATGTCATTACCATCAATATGACATGTGTTGGAGTTCTGAGTATGTGTCGTGTGGCCTCCCCTGCAGGTTGCCCCAAAACTACTCAAATCCACAGAAACCAACATATGCTGCGGGGAAAGCCCTTCTTCTCCTCAACCACGAAGGCTGATGTAAGAATTGTCAGTACCCATTTGTCCACCCACAATGCCCTATGCAGTAACAGCAGCAATACATGGTGGGGCGGGGGGGGAGGGGGGGCGCAAAGGCTTAGGCTGCCTTCTGGGTCAAATATCCCAGACAGACATGGTACTCACCCGTCCGGAGCGCAGCAAATCATTGAAGCGTTTTCGGCACTGTGTGCCAGTGCGTCTGACGTCATCATGGGCACTTACAGCCTCGCCCACCTCCTGGTAACATGGGGGGGCCTCCTCCTCCCATCCTCAGGATACAGAACATCACGTTGCTGGCCCGCCTCTTCCAGGAGGACATTATAGCATGCGTCCGAGAATCTGGGCGCACAGTGGCCCCCCGCTGGCCTCTCCTGGAGCCTGCCCCCCTCCTCCACCTCCTCCTCCTCTGCCCTCCTTGGAGCATTTCTACCTCTCTGAGTGGCCATGGTGCACTGCCTCAAGCAGGCTGCCTGGCCACTCTATAAACAGGCTGCCAGCTCCCCATTGGAACCGGCAGTCTGAGGCCGCCCGCCCCCGCGACTATTTTCCCGTTCTCCACGGGAGTCGCAAAGCCACGGTGCGGGCCTTAATTGGCCGGCCCGCGGAAAATGGCGGCGCGGCCCGTTTCGCCAGCGGCAATCGGCCGCCCAACCGACGAACGTGAAATTCTGCCCAATGAATAGGCTCCTCCTTTGCAGTAATCATTCTATGATTCTATGACATGAGCTTCTGGTGGATTCTTAAAATCTTTGAAAAAAACACCATAGAGCAATTTTAGACTTTTATTGGGTATTATGAGCAGGTACCTCTAGAATGATCAAGACATTTTTTTCCCAAGAACAAAGGACAGTTTTCCAAAGAAATGGTCAATAACTGACAATGTGATTTTATATTGTAGCCATGCTCAGCTGTAATCTGTAGATTGGTATAAGTGTCATCGCTCACAAGGGGTGATTCTGTAATGGCTTCTTTGAAGATTGATAGAGACTGTAGTTTCAATCAAACATCAAAAACCCCTGTAACCATTCTATTATATATTAAATTCAGAATATGGAGTGCATGTTACATTTAAATCTCATTTTAAGTACCTGAAGTACTGGATATTCCTGCAGGTGCTGTGTGATAGGTATTTTCAATATTAAAGGTGTCACACTTCATGATACACCAGAACAGCAGTTATTGTGTATCACCCTGGCATTAATGGCATCGCTGGCACTTAGCTTCCCACAGATTACTCAAAATATTGTGTAAAAGTAAATGTCTTAGCAACTGAATTTTCTCATGCCCAGGATAAGAGTTTGAATGAGATTTAAAAAAAGCGTATAACTTAAAAAAACATGAGTAATTTATTCATGAAATTGTCTTTTGAAAATTTTAATGCCTTCACAAAAATTTTTATGTCTTCAAATAACTGAAAAATATGAGGTGAAGTCCCAAAAGTTTTGAAGCAAAATGTATATTGTGTGCTTTTTAATAAGGCCCGGTACTCTGTGTGTGTGTGTGTATGTGTGTGAGAGAAAGAAAGATAAACAGAAAAATGTTTGAGAGGCAGAAGCTGAAAAGGAGAGGCAAAGTAACAACTTGAATACAGCCATGATAGGTGAAAAAGTGACCAAATTGTCTGATTTACTACGTAATTATCAAAGGAGATTGACTAGTTATATACTAAAATCATTATGCAGGGCATGTCTTTTATTTGAAAACATTATAAGTATTTGCAATACTCGTTAGTCCTCTTGGTGGTGCTGTGATAGGTAGTTTTAATATCAAAGTCATCAAGCAATTTATACAACAGCTGCTATTTTATATTGAGAGTGTATCAACGTAGGGTTGCATAATTTTGGTCATACTCATTTTTTTTCACCCGCCCCAGTACCTGAAATGTAATTGTCAAAAATAAGGGTTTAAAGAAAATAAAATAAATAGATATTTATCATAATCATGTGATTAAACTAGTAAAGACTTGCAAAACATTTGTGATCAAATTAGTATCTTTAGTTCTGCAGTACTTCTTTAAATATAGAATTTGTAGTGATTCTTTCAACAACACTTTAGATGAATCAAAAATTCTCACTCTTTAAAAAAAGCTACATAAAGCTGTCCATGTGTGAAAACAAGTCTAGGGGCTGTATTTTCTAGTCGGCAAGCAGGGGCGGGGCCCACTTGCCAACACGTAAAATGACGCGGGGTGACATCGGGTGGAACTCCCGACATCACCCCGCGTCATTTACATTTTCAGGTCAGCGGGGGCACAGCTGAGTCGGATGCGCATCCGCCGACCTGTCAACAACCAATTAAGCCCATTAAAAAAGTGATTGAAGTCATTGATGCACCTGCCCATCCAACCTTAAGGTTGACGGGCAGGCCGGGAGCCCTGGCGGGCTTCAGAAAAAGCATGAAACCTCAACCATGAGCGGGATGAGGCTTCATGAGGGATTTTAAAATTACAGAGCGTGTTAAAATAAAAGTTATGGACATGTTCCAACTCATGTGACAGTGTTACATGAGGGGACATGGCAGGGAAATTTTTTCCTCAAGTCTTTCAAGTTTCAAGTCTGAGCCAATCTCCCTGAGGCAGCACTCCCAGCTCAGGGAATCCCCCCCACCCATACAGGGAGCGCATAACGTTTCCTGGCACACGTCATGCTGGGAGGACATTAATTGGCCCATCCACATAAAATGGGGCACACCCCCGACCAGGGGCACCGATCGGAAACCTGCCCACCCGTGTCTGCTCCCGCTCTCCCCACCGATGGGGGAAAAATGCTGCTGTAGGAATATTAATTCAAAATTTGTCAACAGTCTGGCCTTGTGACTTGTTTATAGTCATAGAACAGGAAAGTTAATCAGGATCTGTTTTCTCTTGAGTTCAAAAGGCAGATTTACATCTCTGATGGGTTCAATATTATTTGAGGAATAAGCACAATATTTCCTTGAAATATTCCAATATAATTCCAGTTAAATATTGGGAATTCTGAAGCCATTGTTTTTAGTCCCTGCTCTAGACCCATTTCCTAGCTAATCAACTCCATCCATCTCACTGGCAACAGCCAGTTTGTTCACAACTTTGGTGTCACATTTGACCCTGAGATGAGATTTTGACCTCTTATTCAAGCCATCACTAAGATCTCCTATTTTCACCTCCGTAACATCGCTTGACCTTGTGCCTGTCTCAGTTCATCTGCTGCTGAAACCCTCATCTATGCTTTCATTACCTCTAGACTCAGCTATTCCAATGCAGTCCTAGCTGATCTTCCACATTCTAACCTCCATGAACTTGAAGTTAGCTAAAATTCTGCTGCCTGTGTCTTAACTTGCAACAAGTCGCATTCCCCATCACCTTGTGCTCGCTGATCTACGCTGGCTCCCAGTCAAGCAACATCTTGATTTTAAAATTCTCATCCTTGTTTTCAAATCTCTCCATGGTCTTGCCCCGTTCTACCTCTGCAATCTCCTCCAATCCCACAACCCTCCGGGATATCTGTGCTCCTCTAATTCTGACATCCAGCACATTCCCAATTATAATTGCTGCACCACTGGTGGCCGTGCCTTCAGTAGCCTGCACCCCACGATCTGGAATTCCCTCCCTACAGCTCTCCACCTCTCTATACCTCGCTTTCCTCCTTTACGGCGCTTCTTAAACCCTGCCTCTTTGATCAAACTTTTGGTCATTAGCCCTAATATCTTCTAATGTGGCTCAGCAACATACTCAGCATAATGCTCCTGTGAAACACCTTGGGATGTTTCATCACATTAAAGGTGTTTTATGAGCTGTCGTTGAAATCTGTCTGTTATAATTTCAGCATCTATCATCAAAGAAAACAGCTTCCTAAATATTAATCTCGTTCCATGATAAAATACCTGCTTAGGATTCAGGTTTTGTAGCAACATTATAACCACTCATTCCTTGTATCTAAGTATATGCAGTGACATGCCCATTAGAGTTAGATTTATAGCACTCTGGAAGCTGTAGACTGTTATCATCTTCCTCATCTATAGAATAAACAATAATATATTCTTTTAATTTATCTGACAGCTTTTTATTTTAAACTAGTGAATCTTCATTTTTTTGCACCAACAATAGCTTTCGAATAAGTTGTATCAAATAATTGTCCCTGCCATTTTGCCACACTTACCAATTCCACCATCTCAGCCTCCCATGCTACCCTGTCCCATGCCATTCCCATCCTATACTATTCCATCTCTCCTTAACAGACATATACTGAGTATTATCATTATAGATTTATCCGCATCATTATAGATGTCCACATAATTAAGGGCTATGATCCAGGTTGGAATTGTCATTCATTTCATGACTGACTTCATGCTTTTGATACCATTCATTAGAAGGTTGAGTTGATAAGGTTAGATGATGAGGGGTGGAAGGATGTTCATGCGGAGCATGAACAATATCATGCACCAGTTGGACCAGATGGCCTGTTTCTGTGCTAGAAATTTCATTTAATTCTGTGTAACTCTATGTATGCAAGTTATGGAATCCCATACATTTGCCACTGTGCAAGATACAAGCAAGTTACCAATGACTCCAACAATCTCTCATGCACCAAATCCTTCTTTTTAAAAGTTGTCCATAGCAATCAGGTTCACAGCCCTTCCAAGCTGTGGATAGCGGTGATATACCCCTCTAAGTCCTTTCTGCTCACTCCTGCACTATGGACCACCCTCCTGTCAAACTGATTCACTAAATCTCCTTGGGTGAATGTACCTGTGCTGCTGAGCCCAATGAGGTGGCATTTCAAGGTTTTGGATGAAATCTTGGGAAAGTTCAGAGAAGAAATAGAGAGCCATATATCCAAGTCCGTTAGCAGCACTCAATTAGGTGATACACTAAGTTGTGTAACGGGCAGCAAGCAGTTATAAAGGGACATTGATGGATTTAGGTGAGTGGGCAAAACTGGCAGGTAGAATTCAATGTGGGGAAGTCTGACGTCATCCACTAAAGACCAAAGAAAGACAAAGGGAATATTTTCTTAATGGTAAGGTGCTAAGAACGGTGGATAAGTAAAGAGATTTAGGGGTGCATGTACAAAAATCACTAAATGCCAGTGGACAGGTATAAAATGTAATTTAAAAGGCTATTGGAATATAGGACATTATCATGAGTGGGGTAGAATACAAAGGGGTGAAGTTATGCTACTGTTGGATAAAACTCTGGTTAGACCCGATTTGAAAAACTACGTTCAATTCTGAGCACCACAATTCATGAAGAAGACTGGGTTCAGCACAGATTCACCAGACTGACACCACTCATCCTCTTTCAGTATTCCTCAGGCATCGTACCCTCCACGACATCCTGGTTCAGCCCTCTGTCACCCCTGTCACCCTCTCCAGTGTTTCCAGCATTCCATGTTTTTATTACAATAAAGGCATACTGTGCCTAGTTGACCCTGAAAAGTCCTCCTCAATAACATCTGGGGACTTGTGCAAAAATGGGAGCACTGTCCCACAGACTAGTCAAGCAACAGCCTGACATAGTCATACTCACAGAATTATACCTTTCATCTGCCATCTCAGACTCTTCCCGCACCAACCCTGAGTATGTTCTGTCCCACCGGCAGGACAGACTGACCAGATTTGGTGACACAGTAGTATATAGTCAGGATGGAGTGCCTCTGGGAGTCCTCAGTGTTGACTCCAGATTCCATGAAGGCTCAAACTATTGGATCAAGTATGGGCAAGGAAACCTCGAGCTGATTATCACTTACTGCTCTCTCAGCTGACAAATCTGTATTACTCCATGTTGAATACTACTTGAAAGAAACAGAGGGGGTCGCAAGGGCATATTATGTACTGTGGGTGGGGGCTTCAATGTCCATCATCAAGAGTGGCTTGGTGGAACTATTAGTGAGCGAGCTGGTCAATTCCTGAAGGACATAGCTGTCAACCTCCTCCTAAGATATTGACCTTCACAGATACTCTCCAGCCAATTTGATTCACTCCAGATGGTATCAAGAAACAGACACAGCTAAAGCTATGGACATCAAATAACATCCTGGCAGTAGTTCTGAAGACTTCTGCTTCGGAGTAACTATGACCATAGCCAAGCTGTTCCAGTACAGCTACAATACAGACATCTACCCGTGAATGTAGAAAACTGTTTGTTCTGCTCACAAAGTGGAAGTGGAGATATTTGCTACGTTGATTGCACTGTATTCAGCTCCATTCATAACTCCTCAGGTAATGAAGCAGTTTGTGAAGCAGACTGTGCCTGCATGCAGTCAGATCTGGAGAACATTCAGGCTTGGGTTGTTAAGTGACAAGTAACATTCATGAAACAAAGGTGCCGGGCAATGATCATCCCTAACAAGAGAGTGTTTAACAACCTTGACATTCAACAGCATTATTGTCATTGAATCCCCTATCATCAACACGACAATTGACCAGAAACTTAACTGGACCTTACACATAAATACTGTGACTACAAGACCAGATCAGAGGATGGGTATTCTGTGATTAGTCACTAACCCCTGGACCTGCCAAAGCCTGTCCACCATCTACAAGGCACAAGTCAGGAGTGTAATGGAATACTCTCCACATGCCTGGATGAATGTAGCTGTAATAACATTCAACATGCTCAGCATCACCTAGAACAAAGCAGCACATTTAATTGGCATCCCATACACCACCTGAAATATTCACTACTTCCACCACCAATGCTGCATGGCTTCAGTGTGTACCACCTGCAGAATGCACTGCAACAATTCATCAAGGCTTCTTTGACAGCACCTGCAATCTCTACCACCTAGAAGAGCAAAGATATTTGGCACAGGGGAAGACCTCCAGCAGCAAGTTCCCCTCCAAGTCATGCATCATATTGACTTGGAAATATATTGCTGTTCCTTCATCATTGCTGAGCAAAAGTAAGGGAACTACCACCAAACAAGACTGTGCATGTATCTGCAATATTTTCACTAAGGCAACACACAAACACCTTCTCAATGGACGAGCAAAATGTGCCAGTGAGGCCCATATCCCATGAAAGAATATAAAAAACCCAAATTGGGTTGATTTTGAGGCCTCCTGCATAGCAGAAACAGGGCTATATTTGCTCTAATAATTGATGGGAGTACTTACTGCCTCAATCTCAAGATTGCTGTAGCAACTGCAATAATTCCTCAGGTCCTATTGCTGTCCATCCAGAGCACTGGACTCACTCAAAACGTAAGCTCGAGTCCTAGAATGTACAGAAGACTGATTTGCCATTTTAAAAGAGCACATCGAGAAGAGCATGCATTATGCATCATCCACCCAGGATCAGTTGTTGGTCCAGTCAATAAGGAGTGGACAGGTACGTTTGTGTTTATTTTTGTCAGGCCAGGAGGAACAGGGGCTGCTCCTCAAGACTCATTAAAGCAACCTTAGCTGTCATTGCCTGATATCCTCCACTTCTTCCCCTTTCCATGGACCTACATGCCTTGCATTCAGAGCCTGACACTGTCACACGATATTCCCAAGAAAGGAGGGAGACAAAAAGCAGAAAATATGGGCCAGTTAATCTAACTATCATTGGGAAAATGCTTGGGGAATCCATTTTAATGAGGTGGTAGCAGGACATTTAGAAAATCATAATACAATCAGGCAGAGTCAACATGGTTTTCTGAGAAGGAATGTTTAACAAATTTATTTGCGTCCTTTGAGGATGTAAAAAGCAGGGTGCATAAAGGGATACCAGTAGATGTAATGTATTTGGATTTCCAAAAGGCATTCAGTAAGGTACCAAATAAAAGGTTACTGCGCCAGATAAGACCTTATGGTGTTGAGGGTGATATTTTAGCAGATTGGCTAATTAACAGAAACAGAGTCAGGATAAATGGGTCATTTTCAGGTTGACAAAAAGTGCCACAGGGATCAATGTTGGGGCCTCAACAATTTATGATCTATATTAATCTCTTAGATAAAGGGACAGACTACATTGCAGACAAACCTGGTGAAGATACAAAGATAGGGAAGCAAGTTGTGAGGAGGATTCAAAGAGTATGCAAAGGGATATAGATAGGTTAAGTGAGTAGGCAAAATATTGACAGACGAAGCATAATGTGGGAAACTGTGAGGCTGTCCATTTCAGCAGGAAGAATCGAAAAGCAGAGTGTTATTTAAATAGAGAGAGACTGCAGGATGCTCCAGTACAGAGGGGTTTAAGTGTCCTTGTACATGAATCATAAAAAAGTTTGTATGCAGGTATGGTAAGTAATTAGGAAGGCAAATGGAAAGTTGGCCTTTATTTCAAGGCGGATGGAGTATAAAAGTAGGGACGTCTAGGTACAGCTGTACAGGGCATTGGTGTGACCGCACCTCAAGTGCTTTGTACAGTTTTGATTTTCTAATGAGGGATATACTTGCATTGGAAGCAGTTCAGAGAAGGTTCACTATGCTGATTCCTGGGGTTAAGGGGTTGTCTTATGAGGAAAGGTTGAGCAGGTTGGGCCTATACTCATTGGAGTTTAGAGGAATGAGAGGTGATCTTATTGAAACATAAAAGCTTTTGAAGGGGCTTGACAGGGTCAATGCTGAGAGGATGTTTCCCCCACCGTGGATGAATATAGGACTAGGAGGCACAGTTTAAAAATAAAGGATCTCCCATTTAAGATGGAGATTAGGAGGAATTTCTTCTCTCAGAGGGTTATCAGTGTTTGGAATTCTCTTCCCCAGGGTGCAGTGGAGGCTGGGTCATTGAATATTTTCAAGGCTGAGTTAGATTTTTGATCAACAAGTGAATTAACGGTTATGGGGGACATGCAGAAAAGTGGAGTTAAGGCCACAATCAGATTAGCTATGATCTTATTGAACGGAACTGAGCACCGAAGATTGATGGAATTCATGGTGAAGAGCATCATTGTTTGAATTGTAGCATTCACAGCATGAGCTGTATTACTCTATCAATCAACTGTCAACTTACTCCACTAATATTATAACAAATACATTAACATGAGGGAGATTGTGATTGTCTTACCTGATCTTGATGCTGCTCTGTTTGTTTTCTTGACATCACTCAGAGAATTCGTTTGAAAAGACTGGATTATGTTTGCATCAAAGTGAAGTTAAAAAATCAATATATTGACCAAGTCAAATAAGCAGCTCAACGAATTAGTGAGAATTGAAGAAACGTAAGCAACTTTCAAGAAATATTTGACAAATGTAAACAGGAGGAAGAGTATTATAACCTGAAAACAACAAACATTCAAATATAATGAGAAAGACATCTATATAAGAAGTAAAGAACTGGCATTTATACAGTGTTTTTCATGAATTCAAGATGTCCAAAATCACTGTATAGCCAATAAAGTCCTTTTGAGATGTAGTCACTCTTATAATGTGGGAAGTGCAGTAGCCAATTTGCACCCAGCAAGCTCTCACAAAGACTAATCAGATAAATCAACATATCACTTAAAATCACATATCACTTGAGTTCTGCCGAAGGGTCGTGAGGACTCGAAACGTTAACTGATTTCTTCTCCACCAATGCTGCCAGACCTGCTGAGTTTTTCCAGGTAATTCTGTTTTTGTACTTAATTTAGGTGTTGGTTGAAGACTAAATATTGGTTAGGATATTGGGATAACTGCTCTGCTCTTCTTTGAATAGTGCCATGGGATACATTATGCCCATTTGACAGGACCGCTGGGGCCTCAGTTTAATGTCTTATCTGAAAGGTGGCATCTCTGACAGTGCAGCATTTCCTCAATACTTTACTGGGAATGTCAGCCTGTATTGTGTGTCCAGTCTCTGTTGTGTGAGTTACATCCAGATCCAAAATCCAGAGCCAAGAGTGTTACCAACTGAGCCAAGATTGGTACTACATTAATTTTATGTAAAAGCCCAATCATTAAAATCTTTATATTGTACAGTCTGATCATTAGGCATCACAACTGTAAGTTCCACAATAGGTCAGTTATCTAAAAGCTAACAGCAGAATTTTATATACAGTTAATCTGTTCCCAAAATGTGTAATGGTCGCATCTCATTTATTTAGTTTGGAAGAAATTATAGAAGGAATAATCACTGTATTGGAAAAGTCTCTGAATGGATACTCGGGGCAGAATGTTTAGGTCGGAGGGCGGGTGCGATCAGTGGGCCCAGGATCAGCCAGGGAACAGGTCACTGACCGCAATCGGGCTCTGACCGCGATTTCACACTGGCTGGCCAATTAATGGCCATCCAGCTTGAAACGCACACTGAGGAGCTCAGCACTGCCGGGGTGGGAGCGGGCGCTGACATCGGTGCAGGTGCGGGCGAGCATTGACAGAAAGCTCCCCAAAAGCAGAGAGCTGCCTCAGGGAGCTGAAGACCTGAAAAGCATTAAATAAAGTTTTTAAAATCAGGGGAAAAAAATGTGCAATCAGTCACCTGAACATAAACATGCTGCCCATAGATTTTTATTTTTCTTTCATTTACTAACGGAAACCTCATCCCACCCCTGGATGAGGTTTCATGAAAAATACAAAGTCCGCCTGGCTGATTCGCCCATCTGCCCAACTGTAAGGTTGAATGGACCATGAAAAATCAGAGACAATTGCACCTTTAATTACCTTAAATAGCCTCTTAATTGTTGGCGGGCATGCTTCTGTGTTTTGCACGTGCCCGCCGACTGAAATATCACATGAATGCGGGATGACGTCGGGACGCTTGCCTGATGTTATCTCACACGATTTCGGTTCTGATCGGGTTGGGCACACACCCACCCGCCCACCTAAAAACTCTGCCCTTGAGTTTTCAGCAATACAGAAACTGGTTAATACAAAAAAATTAATAAAAATAGCCTAGCTTTACATTATAGAATCTGATCTTGAAGAATTTTCAAAGCAATTGCCTGATGAGCACAATGTATCCTAAAATTGAGCACAGCATGTTGCTCTCTGACACTTTTGTCTGCCAGTTTAGCAGTATGTTATTAGCTGGCAACACCCGCTGGAAAACTCCTTTATGTTCACAGACTGCCAGCTGTGAAATGCATTTGAAATTCTTGGTGACAAACTGAAATTGTTCTATAGCATATTAACCCTTCATTCTATCTGAAAAATTCCAACAGGAACTGGTTGTAGTGGCTGAAATCTGCATTAAAGGATTTGTTTCCATCGTGAGGGAGTTAGCAAATCTTGAATAAAAATAGAAAATGGTGGAAAGCTCAGCAAGCCAAACAGTGTATGAAAAAGGAAAACAGAGTTAATGTTCTAACAAAAGGTCATTGACCTGAAACATTAGCTCTGTGTTTCAGATGCTGCATGGTCTGTTGAGCGTTTCTAACATTGTTGGTTTCTGTTTCAGGTTTCCTGCACTTTAAAGGTTGCTTTGCAGCAATTACAGTTAGACTGCAACTGACCTGAAGCTGAAGGAATGAGAGTACCTTCTCACATGGTTTCTGATAAATTGATTCATCCGGATGCCTCAACATAAACTGTGGTTAAACAAGATTGCTGTGGTGGAAGTCATTTTAAATTAATGCAAATTCTGTAGTAAATTGGCATTTAGAAATTAAGAGAGTGAATGATTTTTGGGTATTTCAACAGTATAACATAATTGAGGAGTGAGTTGACATTATCGGATGGCACAAATGGGAGCAATTTATTAGTAGAAAGAATTTTGACACTGTATGGGCTCTGGAATACACTCACTCATTTCTTATCAGTGTTCTGCTAGCAACCTCTAACATTAGTAGTGTGAATTAGTGGGGTGAGATGTCCATCTTCAGTCATGATAGGAGAAGATCTCCTTTATGCACTATGTGTACTAAATTGTCTATCCTGTCTTTATAAACTGATAGCAGGGAAGAGAGGAAATAAAGGTCGGGGACATAAGGGATGATGGAAAGGGCAGTACAAAGTGGGGGAGTGATTTGCAGAGGGAAAACCAAAGGTAGAAGGAAATTTGATTCTAACAAAAGCTAAATCAAATTGCACTGATAATTCTTAGTAAAATGGTAACATTCAGATCCCCGTCTTAACCAATAATTCACTGATATTCTATATGTAATTGGTAGTATCAGTGTAACACCCCAATAATGCTAGTAGCAATCCTATTAGTAGCAGACCTTTACCCTGAGACCGAAGCCTGAACCCCCTGTACTGCACAGGTGGTGTCAGTCTCCATTGTCAGCCACCTTTAACAGGCCCCATCCCTCTTCCCAACTCCTTAGGTTCTGCTTTCGATTCTCGTTCCATGTGACTCTGATCTGTACTTGGGCTTCTTTCCCATGTCAAAGCCAGGCAGCATGGACTGACTGGAACCAAACTGCAAGATTGCCAAAGGGCAGTGCACTCAGCGCATGGGACACTTCTCCCTAAACTTAGCTCAGCGCCAAAACACTCCCTGAGCTCAGACGCAATAAAGGAGTGTTTTCATTGGATTATAGGAATTCCAGCACAGGTCAGGAGTGTAATGGAATACTCTCCACTTGCCGGTGGGGGCGGGAAGAGGCCGAGCGCTGATGTCGCCGTGGGTGCTGGTGAGGGCTCCCACTGAGTTCCCTGAGGCATTTATCTGCTTCAGGGAGCTGCAGACTTCCAAATAATAAAAGGAAGCCCGAAAATGCTGCAAAAAGTATCAATGCAGCACAATCAAGCACCTGAAAGCAGACCTCATCTAAAAACAGTCCCCAGATATTAATTTTTATTTTAAATCCTAATGGAGATTTCATCCCGCCCTTGGATGAGGTTTCATCAAAAATGTAAAGCCCGCCTGGTCGACAGGTCCATCCGCCAACCGTAAGGTTGGACGGCCACGGAAAATCACTGACAATTGGGCCATTAACCGGCTTAATTACCCTACTAATTGTCGGCAGGCGCTCTTCTGACTTTTGCGTGCGCCCGCTAAGCGAAATATCAGGCGAGTGCGCCATGACGTCGGGACGCTTACTCAACGTCATCTTACACGATTTCACACCCATTTGAGTCAGGCGCACGCCCACCCACAGGACATAAAATTCTGGCCTATGAGGTGACCAAGACAGGGTCTTATGTGGCAACACCAGTTTAGCCCATGAAACAATCTTGGTAAAGGAGTTGAGGTGTGAGTAGTGCCTGTGAAGGATGCAGTAGCATAGGATGTGCGATTGACACGATGGTATTAGATGGTGGATACAGTGTTTTGAGGGTGTGATGCTGGTGTTCATGTAGTTATTGAGCAGTGTAATTGTGAGATGGGATCTTATCTTTACCACTCATGTCAATTTATTACATTTATTCTGGCACTGAAGTCATGTCCTGTGGGCAGGGCTGAAGGCTGTCACATCCTGGGTGATCTCCTTTCATGTGCATTCCATGAACGGACTGTGTCCTCCTTCTCCTCTGTAGGTACAAGATATCCTCCTCCTCACTACCTCCTCCACCAGGTCCTCCAGTGGCATATATGAGAAACTGGACGTCCCCTCTCTTAGTCACTGAACCAACCTACTTACATTTGCTTCTGTCCCAGTCAATACACTCCACACCATTCTCATAAATCTCAGGGATTACTTCTTCTATCCCCATCTCAACCATGAGCAATGCCTGAGGTGACTCAGATTCACCAAAGAGATGGTCACAAAACTCTGCCACTCCCTTCAAAAGGACCTAGCGCAGTATAGGTGGGTAATGGCAGTGCTGCCAGTGGCCATCAAGATCACCATTTCTCTAAACTTCTACAGAATCAGATTCTTCCAGGCAGGAGCAGATGACATTGCAAACATATGCAAGTACATGGTTCATCGCTGATCCAAGAGATGATGGAGACCCTGCTTGTGAGGAGAGGTGAGTTCATCAGTTTCTGCCTAAGCATAGAGAGGCAGAAGCAGCGAGAATGTGGCTTTGCCAGGATAGCAGGATTCCCAATAGTTCAGGAAGTTATCGACTGCATGCACTTGACTCTGCAAACCCCAAATGTCAATAAAGAGATGTACAAGAACTGCAAAGTGTTCCGCTCCATTAACATGCATTTGCCCAGACCATCATGCATCTGAGGCAGTCTGCCATTCTATCACATTCGGGTGACCACAAAGAAGCAGAGACAGGCTGCACAGAGTCAAAGGGTATCCCTGCACACATGTCTAATGACCCATCCATGGCCACCCAACTGCAGGAGGGCAATGAGCATACAATAGGGACCATGGTGCTACCAGAAATACGACAGAGCAGATCATCAACATTCTTCGGCACTAGACAGCTAATCCTACAATACCCTCTGGAGTATGTATTCAAGGTCTGTCACATTATCCACAAACTCCCCATTATAACGGCGCAGCAATTGCCACCAAGCATACAGAGGCCAGCTGGGGTGGGGGGAAATGGAGGACAATGAAAAGGAGGAGCAGGAAGAGAAGGAGGCAGGAAGCAGGCATCCAAATCTCAATTGCTCTGGACAGACTGTCGGTGAGCGTATCCTCAGCCTTTGCTTCCTTTAGGATGTCATCCCTTCACCAACATGGCTCTACTTACATTCGCCAACTTCCCATCCATCTGTGAGATTGCATCACAGCTTCCTCTTGGCCTAAATCCTGCAATAAAAGCCACCAATGAAAATCTTCCCATAACATTATTATCCAATAACGTATTCAATTTTACAAACAGAAATGAACTATTCATCCTTGTGCATTTCCTTAGTGCCTATCTTGTGGGTGTCTCTCTTTGCCTACAGTCCCATGCTCCAATGCAATTCTACCCCAGTGGCTGCAGCATAGCTGGTGGAAAACTGATGACTTCCATGGAGAGACTACAGATGACCTTACAGGATGCCCTTGAGTAGCTCTGGACCTTGAGGGCTCGACTTTAGACTACACCACCTTAGCATAGCTGACAGAAATCAGGCCTGTCAAGCTAACAGGCAACAGCAAGGGCACTGGCAGAGTGGAAGCACGTATGCTGTCATCCTGAGAGAGGATAGCAGGCTCCAAGATGCCACTGTCACTGCCCCAGCATGGAGCGTCAGCAATCCTCGTAATTTGCTGAGGAACAGTTTGTTGAACTGCTGTGAGACCCTGAAAGCCCTTTGAACACTGGGATCTGTATCCATGATGGCAGCAGCCTGAGCCTGCACGGCAGCATGGATTCCATGACATAAGCCTTAGCTTCCACTGCAGCATTCAGATGTTCATTGACTTCCACCTTGGCTGCAGCGGATGCTGAAACATTGACCACAGACCCAGCAGGCCCAATTTTAACTCACTCGAAGAACATTCACTTACAGAAAATTAAAATCAGTCCCTGCTTGTGCTGTCATAGAGCTGGTCATCACTTCCACAATGGAAAGGATGGGTTCCAAGTCCGCACGGCACCCTGTGCCACATTGCAGCCAGGTTCCTCCAGGCTCTTGACAGTGACAAGAAGATGAACGGCAAACCTGCCAATGCACCAAACATGTTGGTGTGCTTATTAATGTTCTTCTGTATGCTGCCCCAGTGAAGTTCTCATCTGAGTCTCCTGCAGCAGAGCTTATATGTAACCTTACCCTCCAGTGTGCTGGCACATAAACTATCCTTTTCACTGTCCTGGCTGAGTCCATTTACACCCAGTGACTCATCTTGTGCAGATCCCAATTCTATGTTACCCTCTGAAATTCGCCAAGTGATAGCTTCTCAGCTAGTAGCTGCAAGTGTCAGATCGAGTGATGGCGCAGATGTGAGAACATTCTGCAAGCTGAATGTTTTGAGAATCCATAATAGAGTCATAGGGCAGAATTTTGCCCTTGGTGGGCATGTGGGCCCCACCGGCTCGGCGGCGGGCAGATAGCTGACCCCCGCCACCGAAACGGGATCCACCACCATTTTGAGTGGAGGAGCCAATTAAGGCCCACCCAGTGGCCTGCCCAACAGGAAGCGCTATGCACTACCTGTGCAGGGAGGGGGGGGAGGGAATCCCCAGCTGTCAAAGTGCGCTCTTTCGTGCATGTGCGTGAAAGCAAACTGCTCCCTGAGACAAAGTGCTGTCTCAGGGAGACTAGTGACAGTGTAGAAAAGTTAAAAAATAGAGAAACAAAAATATTATTAACATGTCCCCCTCATGTGACAATGTCACATGAGATGGGACATGTTAATACATATCACATTACATTTATTAAAGTTTTTAAAAAGGAACATGAAACCTCATCCCGCCAGTGGATGAGGTTTCATGTATTATTAGGAGCCTGCTGGGGCTCCTGGCCTGCCCGCCAGCCTTAAGGTTGGATGGGCAGGGCCTTTAATTACTTTAATGACCCTGTCAATGGCCTCAATTGGCCATTGACAGGTCGGCGGGCAGACAGCTGATTTCGCTGTCCGCCCGCCTTCCTGAAAATTTAAAGGGACCGGGATGACGTCGGGGGTTCCTCCCAATGTCATCCCGCGTCATTTTCCCATCGGCGAGCGGGCCCCGCCCCCAAATCGCCGATGGGAAAATTCTGGCCATAATCTTTCTTTCAGCATGCTCCTATTAGTCTTCATTATTTTTACACTTTTCCTCATTCTGGGAAACTTCCATCCATTCTTGTTGCCATGAACAATGAAAAGAGGTGAGAGTATTCACACAATTGACCACATCCAGCCAGGCTTACATTACACTTGATTTACTTGTGTCCACTCTATTCCAGCTCCATTCCATCAACTCTAAAAAGTCCCATTTACCTTGGGTTCACCTCCAGCAATGAAACTTCTGGCTCTTTTCACTGAAGGAAACATTTCTGGAGCTCCCCCAGCCACACTGCTGAGCAATATTTAGAGTAAATGCTGCCTACTTAAGTGAGCAGCAGCCATTTATGAGCCACTGTGCTCCCAGTTTGCCATCAATCTAATTGAATCAGTGTTCTGGCCACAATGTAGAAAGTTTGTTTAAATAATGTTAATTTAATAATTCCACAGAATCCAAGAACTCTGCAGGTACAAATGCATGCACTAAGTGTTAGATTATTTTTGGCCTTGTTGCTGAATTTCCTCTTCTGTGCTAAACAACCACACCACCTTGTACTCAGTTGAGTACTTTCAAGTAAATACATTGAACAACAGAATTTGAGTTATTACTTGAACTGAATTTATTCATTTAGAAATTCAAAGAGTTGAAATGCATCTGAGGATTTGTAGGCCAAGATTTTACGTTTGGCATGTGGGCTTGGTGGGAGTGGGTGGGGATGGTCGGGAAGCCAACCGCCGCCCGCGATCAGCTCCGCACCCGAATTTTACGCGGGCGGGCCAATTAAGGCTCACCCAGTGTAAGACGCCACAGTGGCAACAGCGAGAAGGGGCAGGTGGGGGCGGGAGCTCAATGTCCACCTGGTCCAATGGTGACCCGGTGGCTGATTCAAGAGCGGCCATGGCAGCCATGCGAAGGCTGCCAGTGAAGCACACACACCTCGCCACGGAGCTCCTTACTGGTGAACACGGCAGGCGGGAAGGCAGGTCGGCGGGGCAGATGGCCCCGTGTTTTCTGATGAGTGTCTTGCTGCCCTCCTGGAGGAGAGATATACTTGTCCCCAGAGACAGGGGGAGGAGGCTCCCCCACCTCACTAAAAGTGCCTGGGAAGAGGTGGCATCCAGGGTGAGCTCCCACGATGTGGTGAGACGCACATGGGTGCAGTGCCGCAAGCGCTTCAATGATCTTCTGCGATCAGGAAGGGTGAGTACCGTGTTGGGATGGGCCACTTAGCACAGCAGTTAGGGGCTGTCCCCACCGCCCCCCCCTTCCCCCCCACCCCTTTGAACCTCAGAGGTCTTAGAGTGTGAGTAGCAAATGTCAATGAGGCAGCATCTAGGAAAGGGGGTGAGCCCTGGCTGCTTGGATTGAGTGTCTTGCTGCTCCAGGGTTACGAATCGGCTGAGCCCTGCGAGGTTTTCCTCAGGTGGGGTTGACCAGGCTGCAATGGCAATGCAGGTACAGGGTGGACTAATCAATGCTCCTCTCTCCTTTCAGAAGAAGACATCCCATAACAATGCCAAGAGGTTGTGGACTGGCGGAGGACCACCCCACCTACTCATCCTAACTCAATATGAGCAGGAGGCCCTGGAGCTGGAGAGGTGCCATACACCCAGGTTAACCAGCCATGGTGAGGTTGGGGTGTTACAGGGAGGTAAGAGTGCAGTGCACTGAGGTCAGAGTTCAACTGTTATCTCTATATTGATGTGAGCCTTGAACATGGAATCCCTATTGATAATGGAAAGATGAGGGCTCCCTGATCCGGGTGCCAGGCATGCACATTAACAGTGTAACGACTTCAACTAATGACATGTCCTTGTTCTTCCTTTCAGGCTCACCAGAAGCCCGTCAGGGTCCGGAGCCTGAAGGCCCACTACTCACCTCAGAGGTCAGAGACAAGAGAAACGCACCGGCACCACACCCTCTCAGCCAGGCAGGCACCAGCGCAGATACCAGCACCTCGGTGGGAATTAGATCGTCGGATAGTATCTTGGTGCACATCGGTGAGGGCACTTCGCACTCGCTTGAGGTGCAAGTGGGGGCAGAGAGTGCCCAGGGCACCGGCAGTCGGAGGACTGCTGGAGACCAGGAACACGCTCAGTCGGTGGCTGATGATGGGCCTCCGGTGTCGTCCCTGAGGCAGCAGATGCTGGAAGTCCAGCAGAGTGTGCGGGAGGATCTGGCAGAGGTATATGAGGGAATGTGTGCCAAGGTCTCCATTGTGCAGGAGTCCTTGTGGAGCCTGAGCAATGCAATGACCCTCATGGCCGAGTGCACTGCTCCTCCATGGAGAGAGTGGCGACTCTCATGGAGAGGCTGATCCAGGAGCTCAGTCAGGGGTTCCCGGGGATGCGCTGGGACCTGTAAGCCCTCACACCGGCAATGACCTCAGGTGGTGACTGTCATTGTGGGAGATGGATTGGGCACCCAGTGTCCCAGCTAGGTACCCATCCATCAATGATGAGCAGGGAGGTCCAAAACGACCTCACATTGGCTCTGCGGGCTCCTCTCAGGGGGTTCCAGATGATGGCAGCAGCTCCTCTGCCCCTCTGCCAGTGACCATGGCATCCGATGAGGCTGTGGCAACTGGGGAGATGCACTGGCCACTCCCTTCCTGGCGGGGCCAGCACAGGCTCCACGGGCCAGAGGACGCCTGCCAAGCTGATCAAGGCCAACAGGACAGCAGAGTGAGCAGGCTGTCTCCAATGCCGGTGCCAGCGAGGGGGGAGCACATAGACATAGCACCAACAAGTGAAAACGTAAAGCACCTTGAGCACAACACAAGCTTATCACTGGTGTTACTTTCTCCCCCAAGTTTTATGTTAAATGTTATTTGGTGTGATGGTTAACACCTATCGATTTCATTTGTATTATGTATGCCAGGCACCACATCATTAAACGTGTTTCTGTTCAACAAATCTGGGTGCTTCATTAATTCTGCAGGTGAAGGGGAACCCATGATGTTATGAGTGACTTGTTTGTCATTGAACTTTATTATAATGGCACATAGTGCATGTTGTTGACCAAGCAAATGTTCCTGTCAGGTATCGAGTATGGAACCTGCAGCCCTGGCATGTGGTGGTGGTTCTTACTTGGTAGGCTAGCTCAAGGAGCGTTAGATTAAAGCCTCCCAGGTGTCCCTGCCTCCTTGGAGGTTGCCCGGGTCAGCATCTATCCCCTCAGCATTCTCCTCATCATGCTGTCCTCAGGCTCACTACTGGACTCATCGGCTGCTGCCAGAGCAGCTGTGCAAACATCTTCTTCCTCCACTGCATCCCCCCTTTCCAGCGCCAGATTGTGGAGAGTGAAGCATGCAACCACTATCAGTGACACACGCTCTGGGGGGTATCTGAGTGCACCCGCTGAACAGTCCAGGCATCAGAAGCGCACCTTGAGAAAACCTATAGTTCTCTCTACCACAGCCCTTGTGGAGCTGTGGCTCCTATTGTAGCGCTGCTCAGCCTCTGTTCTTGGATGGCGGAGAGGCGTCATGAGCCACCTTTTGAGGGGATAGCCCTTGTCACCCAGCAGCCATCCATCCAGCCGGGCTGGAGCACTGAAGGGCCTCGGCACCTGGGAATGTCTCAGGATATAAGCATCATAGGAGTTGCCTGGGCGCCTTGAATCTGCATCCTATGGTCACATTATCTGCACATTCATCACATTCATGGCATATCCCAAGGCACTCCACAGCTCAAATTATTTTTCAGGGTCCAGTCACTGTTATTGTCTGGGTAAGTACAGCAGCTAATTCACACAAAGCTAGAATCCACCAAGAGTAAATAAGATGAATGAAGAAATAACCTCTTCTGTTCAGGTTGGATGAGGGATAAGTGTTGGCCAGCACAGTGGGGAATGCCTTGCTCTCCTTTACGTATGGGATTTTTACTTTCATCTGAAAATCCAGAGGAGGTTGGTTTGACTTTTCTTCAGAAAGCTACGACATTCAACATTCCATCAGTATTGCATTAAAGTAATGCAGAGTAAGAGGGTGTTGCCAAGTGAGGCAAGCTGACACTTTTAGAATGTATTAAAACAGCTCAGAAGCATTTTTAACAAATGTGCAAAGCCATTAGATCCCTGATTTTATGAAGCTTCAATGACAGTGCAGTTAATTGCCATGGAAAGAGACAGGTTCCAAAGTTTGGTGTGGAGATTTTCGCTTGGTATTTCAGCAGGAAGAAAATGGACAGAGTTTTGCAGTTTTGCAGGTGAGCAGCATCGGTTTCATTTAATCTCCCAAAATTATTGGAATTAGTCTCTGACAGGATTCAATAGCTCTTTCCTGCCTTCTTTCTAATGGTGCTGCTCACCAATATGAAATTGTAGTGTGCGGTGATCTGGCCTATAGGAGTTGACTTCTTAAAATTGACTAAACATTTTAATTATGACAAAGTTAGATTTCTTAGCTGGAAGATTACAAATTTAGAGCGTTTCAGTATGTAATCCTTACATTTTTCCCAGCCATTATCTAACTAGGTGTTATTGTCCAATGTTATTCGTAATTTTGCTAGACTGGATAGTATTTTGCAGGCCCAGTAGGTGCTCTTTAACACCTAAGAATTGTTGCACAGATCATCTGAAAGGTCATCATACTGGAATATCTCCACAGTTGTTGCCAGACCTGTTGAGTATTTCCAACATTTTCTGTCTCAATTTGTGACTTCCACATCGGCAGTATTTTGCTCTTGTATTTATGCCTTTCCAATGTTTGGACTTGGAATAAAGAGTTCTTCTATTGAAGTATCATCACACATGACATTATATAAATGCGATGGGTCTAAGCTATGATCATTTTTCTTGGAGTTGTGAACAACAAACATGTTCAATGGATCCACACGCCATCAAGAAAACATAAAGGTCTGTGTATTCTGTTTCTGTTCTTCAGCCCAGTTTTATTGCACCAGGATGGCTGATGTACTGTCACTCTAAGCAGGAAATCTTTGTGAGCAACTTTATCTTTTGCTGAATGTGCTTATGTCATTGTTTTTAACAGAGATATCCAGGCTTCTAGCCAAAACATGAGGACATTATTTTACACTCAAGAAATAGGAACTTCTTTGAAGCTGCATTTGTTGCACTGATGTAACTTCACTGTCAGTGAGGCAGAAATTCCAGTAACACCAGTATTGTTTTCTAACATCAGTAGCGGGGAAAATGCTAGAGTCTATTATAAAAGACGTGGTAACAGAACATTTGGAAAGCATTAATGGGATTAGACATGGAATTATGCAAGGGAAATCATGTTTAACTAATCTACTGGAGTTTTTTTGAGGATCTAACTAGTAGAATAGAAAAGGGAGAACCAGTGGATGTGGTGTATTTGGGTTTCAAGAAGGCTTTTGATAAGGTCCCACATAAGAGGCTAGAGGACAAAATTAAAGCACATGGGATTGGGGGTAATATACTGGCATGGATTGAGAATTGGTTGACAGACCGGAAACAGAGAGTGGGAATAAATGGGTCTTTTTCCGGGTGGCAGGCAGTGACTAGTGGTGTACCGCAGGGATCAGTGCTTGGGCTCCAGCTATTCACGATATATATAAATAATTTGGATGAGAAAACCAAATGCAACATTTACAAGTTTGCTGATGACACAAAATTGGGTGGGGTTGAGAGTTGTGAGGAGGATGCAAGAAGGCTTCAGGGTGATTTAGAAAAGTTGTGTGTGTGGGCAAACACATGGCAGATGCAGTATAACATGGATAAATGTGAGGTTATACGCTTCGGTGTGAAAAACAGAAAGGCAGAGTATTATTTAAATGGTGATATATTGGGAAATGTTGATGTACAAAGGGAGCTGGCTGTCCTTGTACACCAGTCAATGAAAGTAAACAGGCAGGTGCAGCAAGCAATTAGGAAGACAAATGGTATGTTGGCATTCATTGCAAGAAGTTTTGAGTTCAGAAGTAGGGATGTCTAACTGCAGTTATACAGGGCCTTGGTGAGACCACACCTGGAGTATTGCATGCAGTTTTGATCTCCCTACCTAGGAAAGGATATACTTGTCATTGAGGGAGTGCAGCGAAGGTTCACTAGGTTGATGCCAGGGATGGCAGGACTGTCATATGAGGAGAGATTGGTTCGACTGGGCCTGTATTCACTAGAGTTTAGAAGAATGAGAGGGGATCTGATTGAAACGCATAAAATTCTAACAGGGCTAGACAGACTGGATGCAGAGAGGATGTTTCCCCTGTTTGGAGAGTCTAGAACCAGGGGCCACAGTGTCAGGATATGTGGCAGGCCATTTAGGACTGAGATGAGGAAAGATTTCTTCACTCAGAGGGTGGTCAACCTGTGGAATTCTCTACAACAGAAGGCTGTGGAGGCTGGGTCACTGAGTATATTCAAGAAAGAACTTGATAAATTTTTGGATATTAGGGGCATAAAGGGGTATGGAGAGAAATCAGGAATATGGCGTTGAGATAGAGGATCGGCCATGATCATACTGAATGGCGGAGAAAGCTCGAAGGGCCAAATGGCCTACTCCTGCTAGTTTCTATGTTCCTATGTTTCACACAGAAATAGGCCTTCTGCTGCAAAGTTATGTCAGGGGAGAGAGAGTAGCTCTAGGGATGTTCCTAGTCAAGATTTCTTGAAGAACTGATTTCTAAGCTCCATTCTCCTCATATCCTGAAGACATAGATCCCCTGTTGAGGTAGCGTTCCACTTGTGTTCGATCTCTAGTGCCTTACTGAAATGATCATTATTCACATTTGAAGTTTGATGACACATAGTCACAAGTTATTTGACTGCATTGGACATTACAATGGAATCTAATCCTGTTGGCCTCTGACAAACACATCCAGTGCAGATATGCGATTGTTGATCAAGAATGCAAAGCTCTCACAAAATTATCCCTTTTGTTTTGTTCCCAAGCCACGGTACTAATTCTAGTTCTCCCAGCCAAGATAATCTAACTCAACACAGATCTAGGATCAAAATTGGCATTTCTTGATTTGAACAGCTCAGCTGTGAATTGACTTAACTTGCTGGGCCACTGGAGAAGCTTGAGCACTAAAATCCTACAGTTGTATGTCTAATGATGATCTCCTACTCTCCCAGTGTAAATTTGGTGGGAGATCAGTGGGTAGCCTGGTGGTCATTTACAGACGGAGATTGGGGAACCTTCAGAAAGATTCTTTTTGTGTAATTCTATGTTTTTCTTGAGTCAGTATTTGCCTCAGATCTTTGGGCTTCATAAGCATCAATGGCAATTTCAGACCTTTCCAACTGAGCTTTAGATCTGAGCTCTGAACTGTACAAAACCCTGCTACCACCAATAGGTGCAACAATCCCATCCTATCAAGTCCTTCTCAATATTTGTGTCTCCCGGAATTCTGTAAAACCGCCATATTTCCATACGTAGTCACTGCAAATTGATTCTAATGAAGATTCAAAGTTACTATTGCCATTACAATCTGCAGAGCAATTCCGGGACACCCGTCCATTGGTGATATGACTGAAGCCGCTTAGGGACAAGGAATTCTGACTTAGCTAGTCTCTGCTTGGTAACATATTGATACTTTTAAAATCTCATCCATCAAAACTTTCATAGACATCTTCTTCAATAACATGTTTTCTCTCTTTTAAATGTGACTCTGTTAAATCAATATTGTTGTACTAAAGCTGTTTTTTTACAATGCATATTCAGTTCTACCAGTTTCAGGCATGGTAGGTTTCTGAATCTGAGATCAGATGTATGACTGATATGTGCGGCAGGAACCTATGGAAGCCCTGATTCACTGATCTATGTGGGAATTGTCCTGGAAGTTTCAACTTACGATGAGCAATTCCCCTGCTCCCCAGGACGCTCCATGAATGTCTCCAACTCTGAGTTAGAGTTGGAGACTTTGGACAGCTCCAATGTACTGTCACGACTCACTGGGGATAGTGTGCTGTAATATCAAGCCCCACTTTTCCCCAAGCCACGACAAATGTGAAAAGTTTGACCAAACACCAGATTGCCCCAATTCTACTTTACTGTTTAATTTAGGTTAACAGAATACGAGCACCAGATTAGTAAACTTAATATGTAAATAACTGTTTATTGACCAAACTGTCGTTAACTAGTAGCAAAAGAAAGAAATATGAATTGCTAACTTTTAACACTATAACTTAAACTCTACCCCCTTCTTAAATCCCCATGCAGGAGATTTAAGCTGCACTGCTCTCACACAAAACCCTGGTCACCTGGTCAGAAGCCAATTAAAATGCTGTTGTCAGGCGCCTCCCTTGGTCCAGGACTTCTTTCCAGCACCATCTGTATTTCATGGCACACTCTGTTCCAGGACTGCAACATTGTACATATCCCTTATCCTGTTCCAGTGGATGTGTCCTTCAAACTGCAGCCATTGTAATTTTAATTCACAGTCCAACAGAAAATAAAATGATATGTTCTTTACACTGGTCCAACAGGAATAAAAAGATATGCTCCTTACTGAATAGTTACCCAGGAAATGTTAGACAGGTTAAAACCTTGTCTAATTCCTGGGTAACTGCAGAACTGACTGCCCCTTCCAATCACTCACAATAACCCCTCCGCACCCGGCTATACCATGACCTGACCACCCCCCTCGACTACCTGACTACCTCATCAACCACCTAACTACCCTATTGACCACCCGACTACCCTCAACCCACCCAACTGCCCCCTGACCCTCCCAACACTTAACAACCTGACTGCTTCCCCGACCTGACCCAACTACCCCCACCCGACCTGATTACCCTCCCAAACCAACCAGACCTGACTACCACTTCACTCATCTACTATCTCACCTAGCTACCACCTTACCAACCTACCACTTCACCCACGTACCCGCTACCCACTTAGCCAATTACCCACATACACAATTACCTCACCTACCCTACCCATTTACCTCACCTGCCCTACCCACTTACCTCATCCATCTAACCACCCTATCCATTTACTCATTCATCCATTGACCCATTCACTAACATTTAAACTGGACCTTACCAAATGGCAGCTAATACTGTAAAAAGAGGATGTGTCCTGTCATCCCACCCCCAACTCTACACCACTGTGACGGAGCTCTCCAAAGGATGATGTGCTCTGCAGTTTGGTAAAGCCTGGCTTGGAAGGCCCAGGGAGAAATGTGGAGCAGCATCAAATTGAGGGAATGTTCAGTGGAGCGGCAATCCGACAATGATCACCACTTTTCAGAAGATCCAAGCCATTGTAACACTACCCACAACCTCCAAATGCTTTGAAAAAAATGAAACAATCAAGGTGTGGTGAGATCATCCGCATTCTCAATGATTGTCAGTTTACAGATTAAGTATCAATGCAGCACATCAATGATGAGTGTGATCTTGGTTCATTATTAGTAAGCACTCTTACTCTTACTTTCCTTTATGGGAAAGGCTAGAATAGGGGAGACAGTTTAAAAATTAGGGGTCTCCCATTTAAGACGGAGATGAAGAGTTTTTTTTTCTCTTAGAGAGTTGTGAGTCTGGGGAATTCTCTTCCCCAGAGAGCAGTGGAGGCAAGGTCGTTGAATATGTTTAAGGCTGAGTTAGATAGATTCTTGATTGACAAGGGAGTCAGAGGTTATAGGAGTAGACAGGAAAATAGAATTGAGGCCACAATCAAATCAGCCATGATCTTATCAAATGGCGGAGCAGGTTCGACTGGTCTTTTGACCTACTCCTGCTTCTAATTCATATATACCATCACTATACCTGGGTATATCCTGTCCCACCAGCAGGACAGACCCACCAGAGTTGGCGATACAGTGTATGCACTCAGGAGACATTAACACCTGACCCTTGAAGTCTAACATCATCGGGTAAAACATGAGCAAGAAAACCTGCTCATTACCACGCTCTACCCTCCCTCAGCTGATGCATCAGCACTCCTTCATGTTGAACACCACTTGGAATACATTCAGAGGATAACAAGGGCACAGAATGGACTTTGGGTGTTCCCACAGCCAACCACTTAGAAGGACAAAGGCAGGAGATACTTGAGAACTATACCATCTGCAAGTTCCCCTCCAAGCCACTCCCCATCCTGACTTGGAAATATATCGCCGTTCCTTCACTGTCGCTGGGCCAAAATCCTGGAATTCCCTTCCTAACAGCACTGTGGGTGTACCTACACCACATGGACTGCAGCGGTTCAAGAAGGCGGCTCACCGCCACCTCTTTGCCCACAACATTCACATCCCGCAAACAAATAAAAAAAAATCCATCAAAATAAAGAGAGCAGAGGAAAGAAACAGGCACACAGGCTGCAAGGATTGGCAGAAACAAAAGAGCTGAAAGAGATAGAAACAAAAGGGCTTGGAAACAAGGCAGAAATAATCAAACTCCGGCTGTAGGAAGAAAGGGCAAAAGGAACTTTTGTATTAGCACCTCCTGTGTCAGCTTTGCAAAAGATGCCAATACATAGATGGCAATAACTGTTAATTGCTGCTATATATTTACAGACAATTGTCAGTCAAGTGACTAAGTTCCTTTTGATTGGGTCAAAATCGCATTACATAGTTCAATGAGTTATTTTCTCCGCACAATGCCGTCTGTGAATGCATTTATGTAAATTACTAGGAAGCACAAACAAGCAGTTTTGGGAATCTTACTTCCCGATTTTTACTCTATTTTAGGGAATTAAGTGCCTCATCAGAATTTGACAGCTTCTTTCAACAGCCTGCCTGAGACCAGTGATACCATATGGTGAGTAACAGGCTTAATTCTAAGGCATTACATGCTGCATACCGTAAATAAACTTTAGCCTGCAGAGCAGATGCTCTATTCTATCCAATAATTCTTAATAACTAGGAGTTTGAACTGGAACATTTTTATCAATAGAATTAGATTCAGGTACAAATGCTTCAAATCAGACTTAGCATTTTAATGAAATGCTGCGTTTCAGTCGAAGAAATAATTAAACTTTAAAGTAATAGTTAAAAAAAAGTTCAGTGATGCTGTGCACCAGGAGCAAGGTGAAGCATGAAGGTTGGTTGCTTATTCTGCCTAGCTGTCTCTGAGGCATGCTGCACAGGCAAAGGTGTGGAGGGACAAATCAACAGGAGAATCTTCACAAGTCATCTCTTGAATGCCTTCACATTATTACCAGTGAAGAGCATCATAGGCAATGATCTGGTAGCAGGTTGCCCACTTGTCATTCAGTGACTCGAGAGATGTGATCCAGATGCTTCAATAAATAAAACTAAAATGGGGATAAGTTACCAGAAACAAAGATGATTTTAAATCTCTTTCTCGCATTGATACTATAATATGTACAATATACTTGATGTGCTACTATTGGCTTTTACGGCCTCCAGCAATGAGAACACTGGCCTCGAGCCATGAAAATGATTTCTATCTGAAAACAGCAGCTCGTTCGAATACTTTGTGTTCATCATTGGTGATCAATAATCACATAAAAAGCTTGGAGCAGTAGCTCATGGGTTCATTTCAGCATTCTTCTAATCTGAAAAAAGTCTCCCCTAAAACAAATTCAAAAATGAAAACTTGAACCCAAATTCACTCAGAAGTAATGCAGCTCCATTGTTTGTTTGGTTATTTATGTTGACTGGTAGATATTGCTGAGCCCATTAGTACTTAAATAGCACTGGGAAGGTGTTCCTAGAATAAAAGGAATTGTTTATCTTCTAAGAACCATGCAAAGGATGTATACTGTCTTCATTTTACATTCCATTTTCTTAATGGTTTCCATGTGTAACTATAGGTGCAGCTTTTCAATTACTCCTGACAGGAAAATTAGTCACTATACTATCACATCTTGTAAGAATAGCTTATATACTTATAAGATCATTAACAATCAAAGCATTGAGGGCAGAGTGCATATTATTCATTCAGTGTTCCATGCTGTTTCTTTGGAATTTACGAGCTTTTCTTGGTGACTAATGGACAAAGGCACAAAGAAATAATGGCAGCAGTTTAACAAGGTGTTCCAGTAAAAGCTTTCTTGTCTTCAATGCTTCAGTGCAGCACTACAGACCTCATTAAGTCAAGATACTCTTCCATACGAATTGAGATTGACTAGCTTGCCATACATTTCAACTAGCTGGTTAAGTAACTTACTCAAAACTGCTGCCTTCAGAGCTTGCATAGTTGTTGGTCACAAATTTGGAATATCCATGGTCATTAAGTTGACAGCTGTCTTCATTAACAACACAGTGTGACAATCTTTAGGATGAGCAGATTTTCAAAAGTCAAAACCAGGAAACATTGAAAAGTCTTGGGAAGGTGGGTGTAATGACTCGAACAAGCGGACAGGTTTCAACAAGAGACAGATAAACTTTATTACAGAGAGCTTTTCAGGTGCTCAATGCTCGATCAGGACTCTCGTCGGGAAGCCCCACCACTCGGATTGCCCGTGCTTAGGGCTCATTGGTTGGAGCCTCCCAGGACATTTTGTGAACCCTGATAGACATGAGGAGAAGCTATACCTTCAGTTACTACATTCCCCGCCTTTAGTTTTTCTACGGTTTCTATTTACAGGGAAACATTTGAATATCCAACAACATATACATATATACAGCCTCAGCTCATTAAAGATAAAGGGCGGAATTTTCCCAGAATTGCACTAAGTACGGTAGTGGGCAGGTAAAATGGAGTCCTAACCGTCGACGAAAATGGCGGGTTTTCACACTGTATCTTCCCGAGCCTGCCTCATTATTTATGAAATCCTGGGAAATATGCCGTTTCCATGGTGGGCGGGCTCTCATTCGCCCACCTGCTATCACCCCGCTGTTGCATCACGCTGGCTGCCACCTTTAAAAGGCAGTCATCAGCAAAGCGCTCAACGCCACCAGTTCATCAGTGCTGCCCAGGAGACATGGCCAACAAAGGAAAAAGGACTGCAGCCCCCGGCTTCAACGACGGGTCTCTCGAGTGACTGCTGGATGCTGTGGAGGCCCGCCGGGATGTGCTCTACCCCAGCTCTGGCCGCAGGATGGGCAGCAAAATCACTAACCAGGCCTGAGAGGCGGTGGCAGCAGTGGTCAGTGAAAACAGCCACCCAGTGCCACAAAAGAATGAATGATCCCTTCCGTTCTGCCAGGGTAAGTCACTCTTTTCATCACTCTCAACTCACACACTCACAAACCCATCACACATCCACAGGGCCCTCACTCACTGTCAGTGCAAGGACATCATCATTCACTCTTTCACACACACCATCATTGTCCTCATCTCGTATATGAGACCACTCACCACCCACAGAGGCCAGGCATACTTATCATCTGCCCTGGCAGGTGTCCTGATACATTCTCCCCCTCTCTATCCATGCAGGACAAACTGGCTCACAACAGGGAGGCAAGGTCGCAGACAGGTGGAGGGATGCCGAAAATCAAAGTCCTGACAGAATTTGAAAACAGAGCCATCCAGCTGGCCAGTGATGACTGGGGCCGGTCCTGTGCTGACAGTGAGGTTGGCGCTGCTCTACCAAGTGCGGTTCCAGCAGTGCACATCCGTTAGGCAGCCATGCTGTGAGTGATGTGTTCTCTTTCACAGGCCACTGTCATGCACTAATTATCTCCCCTTGATTTCACAGGCACATCTGCCAAACAACCGACAGAGTCCATGACCCAGGGCCTCCAATCAAGCCCCGAAGAAACCTCTGAAGAGGAATCTGAAGCCACCCTCCCTGAAGTCCCATCACAGCGTTCACCCACACCCTCCACCAGCGCGGAGACACGTATCTTGGTGAGACCTAGCTTTAGAGTAGCCTCGGGATCACAATCTGGTGAGCACATCCCACTTCCTGACCCACAACAGGCGGGGGAAGGGATTCTGCAGGTCCTCAGCACTCGGAGGATTGCTGGAGGCCAGAACGTTGCTGAGTCCGGGTCAGATGACGAGCCTCTGGACTCGGTCATGTTACAGTTGCTGGAGCTGAAAAGGCAAGCTCGGGAACATCAGGAAGGGATGTCCGCTGCACTCCTCAGATTGCAAGGCACGATGGAGGAGTCCGTCCGTCTTCAGTCTGAGGTGATAGTGCCCGCATTGCAATGCACCAAGGTCAACACTGGTAGGATGGCATCCGCCATGGAGACCTTGGTCCAGGATACTGCTCCTGCACTGCTGTACAGGCTTAACTCCATTGCTGATGCCATAATTGGCCTCCAACAGTGTGTACGTGAGAGGGGTGCAGGGCAGCTCGATCTCACCCCAGCTACCCCTTCTCCTCAAGGAGTCAGCCAGGGGCCCTCGGGCACCCGTAGGGAGGAGGATCAACAGGTGCACACTCCAGGGCCATCCACCCAGGTGACTCTGGGAGTGACCGGCCTATCCAAATCCCCTCTTCCTGTGACCTCTGCAGCTCCAGCTTCACAGGCCAAGGAGGGTGCCACTGCCACACAGCAGGACCCCAAAGGCAGGCCTGAGCCCACCAAGTCTCGGCCCTCCAGAGGACGCCTGCCAAAGTCATCACACAGGGCATAACAGTCAGCAGTCTGCCTCCACCTCTGCTGTGGTGTCCGGGGAGCACCAAGACGTAGCAGCAGGGTTAGGAAAGTTAGGTAAAAGTAGTTGCACAAACTGGCCACGGGTGTTAATCACTTGTACATACTGTTCACTATTGTGAATAAACTGCTAAGATTGTCTCCCTGCCTGTAGCTCCTTGTTCTGATGAGCAGTGTTTGTGTCACTCAGATGTGAAACCTTTCTGCACAAGATAAAGGCAGGTGTCTCAGTCCAGGGCCTCTTCCCTGTGCTCTGTGCAGCCTTCAGACCACAGTGATGGTCTAGCCTCACACTCTCTGGAAACATTACTGGTGCCTGCACCCCGGTGGTGCTGGTCATTGCTGCCAGAATGTAGTGGGCAGGCGACACAGAGTTCTCTCATTCTCTCTGTGTGCTCTCAGCACCTTTAAGGGGGGGCTGGCCCCCATCAGATCAGCATCTGAGACCAGTGATGCTGTGCACCAGCTCCTGAAGGGCTGAGGTGCTGAAGGCGGACACAGCATCAGATGTGTCTAAAGTTTCATGGCTGCGTCTCTGAGATGGCCCTGATCATGGAGCACAAGTGAGCTGCCCTCGGCCAGACAGGAGTCAGACATTCACAGAGTCTGTGTGAAGATCTATGGAGTGTCCTTGCTGCATGTTGTTATCATCCTCCTGTGATCAAGCGACTATTAGGGCCTCCACTGCACCTCCATGACAGGAGCATTCTCACAGAGGGTATTTGCCCTGCCATAAGCCAGACTGGAGTCAAATGTTTACAACTGCGATGTGAGGATCTATGGGATCACCTCACTGCATGTCATCATCATCCTCCACAAATCTGGCAGCTATGAGGGCCTCCTGAGCGCGCCTGCCTCAGCTAGCCAGTGCAAGAGCCTCATCCCTGTCGTCGTCACCACCGAGGACCTTCTTACCCTCATCCCCATCGGCATCCTCCTCATCGGAGGAGATATGCAGCTTCTCCATCTCCTCCTCAGCCAGCTCCTCTCCCCATTGCAGTGCCAGGTTTTAAAGGGCGCAGCAGACGACGACGATGTGTGATACTCTCTGCAGACCGTATTGCAGGGCTCCACCAGACGGCACCAAGCACCGGAACCACATCTTCAGCATCCCAATGCTCTGCTCCACCAAGTTGTGAGCTGCAGCATGAGCCTCATTATAGCGTCGCTCTGCTGCAGTCTGAGGCCGCCACACGGGTGTCATCAGCCACGGCCTCTGTGGGTAGCCCTTGTCCCCAAGGAGCCAACCCTGCAGCCTCTGTGGACCCTGGAAGACTTCAGAGATCTGCAAGCGACTCAGGATATAGGTGTCGTGCTCACTCCCTGGAAACTGTGCGCACACCTGCAGGATGCGTTTCTGGTGGTCGCATACTAGCTGCACGTTCAGTGAGTGGATCCCTTGTGGTTGATGAAGTCTGCCGTCTGCAGCAACGGAGACCTGAGCGCCACATGAGTGCAGTCAATCGCATTCTGCACCTGTGGGAATCCCGAGGTCAGGGTAAATCCAACAGCCCTTGCGTCCTGGCTGTCCCGGTCCTGGGCAAAATGCACAAAATTGTGTGCCGTGGAGAAGGTGGCATCTGTGACCTCATGGATGCATTTGTAGGTGGCGGATTGTAAAATCCCACAGAGGTCACCCTGTGGAGCCCTGAAAGGAGCCACTTGCGTAGAAATTGAATGCCACAGTCACTTTCACAGCCACTGGCAGTGGACGCCCTCCATGTGCCCTTGGAGCCAAGTCCTGCAGTAAGCGGATGTGAGCCATCAGGTCCCTAGACATGTGCAGTCATCTGGTGACACTGGTTCTCAGTCATCTGCAGGAATGACAGGCGGCGTCTATAGACCCTGGGTGTCTCTAGGTACCAACCGGCCACGGTTCGCTGTTGCTCCCGGGCAGCGTGTGCAGGAGCCCCTGCTGCCCCTTCTTCATGAGGTTGCTGCTGCTGCCTTTGCATGGCCAGGTGCCTCAGTCACTCTCTCCTTCGTCTTCTCTGCTTTCTGTAGGCCATCAGGCATACAGCTATATCACCAAGATCCATGATCCTGATGTGGTCCTCCTGCAGCATGAAAGAGAGAGAGAGACGTGGTTATCATGGCTGTACCTAGCACCTTTCCTGGCCCTGTGTGACCGCCCCTTAATGCTTCCCGGAGAGTGCTGGTCACCCCTCAGATGACCAGAGATGAGTGTGCTGCATGGCTGCCCTGTCAGCCTGTGACATGGGGGACACTGGTCCTAACCAGGATGCTGAGATTTCAAGGGGCTGTGAGCACCTCCAGCAGTGACCGTTACATAGCCAGCATTGGCGAGGAGGTTGTACAACATGTGCAGCCCAACTGCTCCGCAGTCCAGTAAAGTGGAGTCTGTGGCAGAGGAGTTGATGGGGGAAGGGGGGTGGGGGAGTGGAGGGGGTAAGGTATGGAACGCTTGGTGGCCCTTTGGTGCCTCTGTATTGCTTGCATGGGCAGGCAGACTAGGAGCCCAATTCCAATCATATCACTGTGCCTGCACCTAAACTGTCTCAGTTGCAGAGGCATGGTCAGTTTATACAGGTGTTCCTACTGCGTGGCCACTTCTCTTGCTTATTCTGCCCCCCCACCTCAATTGCCTGTGCGCGGGATGCAGCGCCAGGGCAGCATTTGACCACGCCCCCCCCACCCAACTGACAATGGTCGCCTCTGAGGCTGGCCAGCACTTGGCTCCGGACACCCCCCAGCAGTTGCCTCTGAGGCTGGTCAGTACTTGCCCCCGGACATATCTCCCCCGAAAGTAGTCACCTCCGGGGCCAGGTATCAGCTGCCCCCGTCACCCGGCACCCCTGAGGCCCGTAAACAACAGGCGAGCTGTGGAGAACGCTGCCGCTCACTCACCTCAGTTCCCCCAAAGTGAAGGCCGCCAAATGCACGTCACCTGTGTGCTGTTGTGAAACACTTTGGCGTGCTTTCCCACCAATGTGGACGGATGATACGACGGTCTTCCAAGAGCCTGGCAGGATGGCCTTTTAATTATATGCTGATGTATTACAACTAACTCCCCGCCGACTGATGGTGGGAAACGCGGCCCGCTATTGGCGCTGTCGTGAAGCAGGTCATGCCATATTTTCGCCCATGCCACCTATCATGCCTGCCACTAGCAGGCTCGGAAAATTCCACCCAAAGTCTCTGAGGTGTTCTTATATGGCTAGAGCGGTGTAGCTTTACCACTTGAGGTTCCTCAACAGGATTGACAGGATCTGGACCTGCAGCACGAGGCACATCATTAGAAAATAGCAGTTCTGGGTTTGGCAAATCTACAGAGACATTGGGCATGTCTAATCTAGGTCGATCTCTCACTTCGGGAATTGATGGTTCTACATTAATCACAGGTGGAGTAGTTGATTGTTGGAATGTCTCTCTAACACGGACATGATCTATGTGCTTATGAACGATTCTATCTTCCACTTGTACTTGGAAAGATAATAGACCAGGCTCTGAGACAATGCTTCCAGGAACCCCACAAGGTGCACTTCTGAAATTTTGCAAGAATACACTGAATGTGCAAGCTTTGCTTTGTATATCGTGGTTCAATTTTGATTGATCTGATTCTGCCCTAGCTTCCCCCCTCAGTTTGGAAACACCAGGCTCACTGTGTATGTAGGCAGTGTTTCATCAATAATTTAGATGGTGTTGAACCCATAGTCGAATGTGGCGTTGTACAATAACTGAGAAGAAAGCGGGAAAGTCGAGATTCTAGGGTACCTTCTGATAACCTTTTCATACCAGACTTGAAAGTTTGTACAGCTCTCTCGGCTAAACCATTCAGTGAGGGATGGTAAGGGGCTGTTTTAGTATGTATGATTCCATTCAGATTCATGAATTTCTGAAACTCTTTGCTTGAAAAGGCTGTACCGTTATCAGAAATGACGATTTCAGGTAGGCCACGTATGCTAAAGCAGTGATGCAGCTTCTCAATAGTTGCGCTTGATATTGGCGAGTTGACTTTGTATTCATTCACCCATTTAGAATATGCATCTACAATCAACAAAAACATGGTACCTAAGAATGTTCCTGCATAATTGATATATTGTCTAACCCAGGGTCAATCAGGCCACTCCCATGGATACAGGGGAGCTAAAACAGGCAACTTCTGTTGTTGCTGACATTGGAGACAGTGCTTGACCACGCTTTCAATGTCACTGTCAATGCCTGGCCACCAGACATAGCTTCACACAAGCATTTTCATCTTTCATATGCCGGATACGCACTGCGAAGCTCTGTCAAGAGTGGTTCTCTTCCTTGTGATTGGACAACAACTCTTGATTCCCACAAGAAAATTCCATCCTGTCAGCTTAACTCCGTGTTTCTGGTATGGAATAGTCTCAAATCTTCAGATACAGGCAAATTTGACCATCTTTGCAAGACAAAGTCTCTGACTTTCAACAAAATTGCATTTTTGTTCATCCAATTTCTAATTTCCTTCACACACACACACAGGCAAATATCAGAGCCCAACATTGTATTCTTGCTGATGCTACTGGCGGAATAGCCTTATCCTCACTGAATTAATGGTTTATGGTCCGATACAATGGTGAAATGTTGTCCGTGCAGGTACTGGTGGAATTTCTTCACTCTGAATACCACCGTTAAACTTTCCTTTTCCAGCTGGGAATAATCCCTCTCGGCTGTGGAGAGGGTTCTTTCTGATCAATTTTCCATTCTATCTGATAACACAACTTCTACACGATAAGGAAAAGCATCACATGTTAATACCAACTCTTTTGATGGGTCGTAGTGTACCAATAAACATGATGAATGCAACAGTTTCTTTACTTTCACAAAGGCTTCTTCCTGTCATGAATTCCATGACCAATGGTGAATTTAAAAAAAAACAAGTGTAATGGTGCCAGCACAGTTGATAAGTTAGGCAAGTAGCAGCTATAGTAGTTGATCATACCCAGGTTCAGTTACGTTGGATGGTGAGGGTGCATCTTTTATTGCCCAAGCTTTCTCTTTTACCAAATGCAAACCCATGGCGTCCACCCTGTGACCCAGGTAAGTAACTTCTGGTGCTTGAAATGTGCATTTTTCCTTCTTTAACCGTACACCGACTTCCAGGAACCTTCTTAGCACCTTCTCCAGGTTGGCCAAGTGTTCGGTCCTCACTGACCCTGTGATCAGAACATCATCTAGGCTTACTACCACTTGGGGAAGTCCTTGCAAAAGTCTCTCCACCGTTCTCTGGAAGATAGCACATGCAGACAATACTCAAGGGTAGGCGTGTGTACTAATAAAGGCCCTTGTGTATGTTAATAGTCACGTATTCTCTCAACATGCTATCCAATTCTAATTGTTGGTAGGCGTGGCTCATATCCAATTTTGTATAGGACTTGCCTCCAGCCAGCTTTGCATATAAGTCGTCTATCCTTGGAATGGGGTAGTTGCCTAGTTTTGCTGCCTTATTTACGGTCAATTTATAGTCCCCACAAATGCATATGGTTTGGTTAGGCTTGACCACTGGAACTATGGGTGCTGCCCACTCCAAGAATTGGACAGGTAGGATGATGTCCAGCTTTTCTAACCGGTACAGTTCTGCATCCACCTTCTGCTTCAACACATAAGGCACAGGTTTGGCCTTAAGGAAACGTGGTGTCACCTGAGGATCCACATACACCTTTGGCCTCTGATATGGTTGACATTAGAGAGAAAAGCAGCAAACTGGGCCATTTGAGCAAATTGTCAGGATACTGGGACATTTAATGAAAAACTGGGACAGTCCCGGTGAAACTGAGGTGTCTGGTTGCCATAACAGTCTTTGACCTGGAAGCAGAAAGAGTGAGGAGAATTTGTAATTACTTTAAAATACTTGGGGAATCTGTAATTGCTTCTAAAAGTGTTTGGAAATGTCATTTAAAAGTTTATATCACTCGTAAAGGGATTAATTATAATTTTGTGCTAATAAGAAATTCTTGTTCTGGAGATTGAGACTCAGCAGCAGCAGGCCTGGAAGGAATGGGAAAGGGGAGACATTGAGGCCAAAACTCTGTGCCTATCACTTATCTGGAGAAACTAGCAGTAGAACGGGAGCACCACTGGGAGAGGATAAATTGAGGCCCAGGCTTGGGAACTATCCCTCACCTGGAGACATTTAGCAGCAGCAGCAGACTTGGCATGATTCTGTTTGAAAAAGTGAGAGAAAAACAATCAGTGCACAGGAAGGGTGTGAGTTGATTGGCTGGTGAGTATTGTTTCTTTGTTTCCTTTCTCCAAAGCTAGGAAGTTAGCTTAAAAAGCTGGGAAATTAAAATTTTCAATTTAAAAGAGGGTTAAGTAAAACATTCAGTTAACTTCCCTAACAGAAAGGAAGTGATGTCAGTAGAAGGGGAGTGAGTAGCTGGTGAGCCTTTCTTTATTTTAAGTAGTAAGGTTGTAGTAGTAACCCAGAAGGGAAAAAAAAAACCATTTCAGACCAGTGCTCTTATTTCCCAGTTTTTACTGTTTTTTTTCTACTAGGAAGGTTTATTACATAATAGATAAAGGAATGGAAGGGCAGCTCCAACCTCTCGAGTGCACATTCTGCCCTACGTGGTTAACCCTGGGATGCTCCACATCCTGGAAAACCATAGGGACAGGAAGTGTCACAGTTGCAGAAGTTCAAACTATGAATCTCGGGGAAGATGGAACTTGTACAGGCTGGACAGGTTCCACCTAAACAGAGCCAGGACCATTACATTGTGGGTCCAATTAGCTAGTGCAATTGGGCAGGATTTAACCTAACTTTGCAGGGGTGTGGGAACCAAGAGGTAATATCAAAGGGGAATACCGAAGCACACAGAATATTGGGAGAGGCAGAAAGCATTAGAATTGGAAATAAGAAGTTATTGGGGAGGACTTTAGTGTAAGGGGGAAAATAATAAGGTTTAAATTATAACAGTGTATGCATGGAGTGTGGTAAATAAGGTTAGTGAGTTGCAGGCGCAGATACCCACGTGGAAATATGATGTTGTGGCTATGAAATATGATATTGTGGCTATAATGGAGACCTGCCTCTAAGAAGGGAAGGACTGGGTATTAAATATTCCTGGATGCAAGGTTTTCAGGAAAGATAGGAAAGGAAGGAAAGGGAGCGATGGGGCTGGTTTGGTGGTGGCAGGATTGATTAAGGAGAACATTGTAGTGCTGGAGAGAGAGGATGTCCTACAGGAGTCAAGGACAGAATCTATTTGGCTAGAACTAAGGAACAAAAATGGTGTGATTACATTACTCGGTGTAGTCTATAGGCCACCAACTTGTGAGAAAGATGTAGAGGAACAAATTTGCAAGGAGATTACAGAAAGTTGCAAGAATGATACAGTAATTATAATGGGCATTTTAATTATCCAAATATAGACTGGGATAGTAGTAGTGAAAAGGGCAGAAAGGGACAAGAGTTCCTAAAGTGTGTGGAGGAGTATGTTTTCAGTCCAATAAGAAAAGAGGCATTGCTAGACCTGGTTCTTGGGAATAAGGTAGGCCAATTGGATCAAGTGTCAGCGTAGGAGAACATTTAGGGGACAATGATCTTTTTATCATGAGATTTAGGCTGGGCTATGGAAAAGGAGAAGGAATAAATCAGAGTAAGAATAATTAACAGGGGGAAAACAAACTTCAATGGGGGAAGAATGGGTCCAACCTAGATAAATCGGAATCAAAGGTTGGCAGCCAAAACCAGCTGAACAATGAGCTGCCTTTAAAGAAGAGAGAGTTCAGGCACAATCAAGGTATATTCCCTCAAAGGGGAAAGGTAGGGCAAACAAATCCAGAGCTCCCTCGATGACAAAAGAGGCAGAAATTAAGATGAAGAAGGAAAAACATGCATTTAAGGGGAAGCTCAATAAGCATTGAGGGAGAAGGGAATAGAGGGTTATGCTGATAGAGTTAGAGGAGGAAAGATGGGAGGAGGCTCGAGTGGAGCATAAATACTGGCATGGACTGGTCGGGTTGAATAGTCTGTCTCTGTGCTGCATACCATATGCAATTCTATGTATTCCTACGTGATCATGGTAAACACAACCCAGAAACATATAACAGGAATTCTGTAACCCACAGGGCATAAGTATATAATAAGATTACAGTAACACAAATTCCATAAAATATACCAGGATTTCTACTGTGCACTGCAATAGTAAGGCTATTGTAGCCCATAAACTTATAGCAGGGTTAATATAACCTACAACTCATGGATACCTAGGTGTCAATGTAGCCCACAGCCTGTACATAAAACTTAGGGTTAATGTAGTCAACGCCCTTTGTTTGCACAGTAGCGTTAGAATAACCCACAGTCCATCGTTACATAGAATAACCCACAGTCCATCGTTACATAGTCGCATTTGTGTAGCTCATAACCCATAGACAGTGTTTTCTACATATTTGTAAATTTTAGGATGATAGTATGTGGACTTCTGCACTATACATGTGTCAGAGTATTTTACTAATCTAGTTCTGGCTGCACTCCATTGATCTCTTTCCAAATTATATTGCAGGAAGCAATGTTAAATTTACAAGTACATTACTGCATTTTACTTTCTCAAGTAATAATGTGAAAAATGGATGTCCTCTGTGTGAGGGCATTGCCGTCGATGTTAACTGCTCTTCAAATCAGGAGAAAATAGCATGAAATTGAAACATACCCGCTGTTACATATCCTTTCCTCAAAAGAAGTGCTTCTACTGTTTGCAAATAGAGGTTTCATTGAGTTGCTCTCTTCACTGATATCATTACAGGTTCTGTTGTAATGGTTTGATATAAAAATATAAGTAGATATTATTGGCAGGGTTTGCTCAGAAAGACTCCTATAATGTTTACATTTTATTTAATTTCAAGGACAATATCAATATTCTGAGACTTCTTTGAAAAAAAGCACCTTCTTTGTAACTTCTCCACAATAGTACAGAGATTTGCTTTTGATGGGGTTTACAGTGTCTTTAGTTATTAGAATTAAACCACAAATAAATCCACAAATAAAGACTAGCATTTGTGTTCTATTTCCATGTTATCTTGGCAGCTTTCATCAAATTAGTACGTCATATTCATACCAATTCAATTCCTTTTTGATCCTGCTTCTGAAATCAATTGCATACAGGCATGGCCTGAACTTGATCCCAAAAGTAGAATCATGCGTGTGCGTGCATGTGTGCGTCTCCATTGATAAATAAGCGGCAGGATTTTCCTGCAGGCTTCAGGATTCTGATATTGGGACCAAATGGGGGTACTGAGACCACACTTGCTGGGAGCCAGACCAGTCTTAATTCCTGGAGGTGGCCTCCTAATTTCATTCCATCCTAGCTCATCATTCAATTGAGTATGGTGGGGGGTTTCCCGATTCTGCTGGTCCAATTGCAGGGCCATCAGCTCCAGAACCTTGTCAGCCCACTTAGAGGAGGCGACACAGGCTAACACGATCAAGTTTAGAGAAAGCACAGTGCTAACACCACCGAGTTAGAGAAGGCCCAGCGCTAACACCGCTGCATGTCAGAAAAAACAGCAATCATTTGTACAGTCTCTGGTGATTACAAATCAAGTCTCTGAGGAGCTTGGTGGAGACAGTTAGAGAGGCATAGCTCTACTGAAGGAGGTTCCTGAACAGGATTAACAGGATCTGGAGCTGCACTAGCAGATACATCATTGGAACTAGGCAGTTTTGTATTCGGCAACTTGTTAGATAGGCCTGGAATATCAGCTCTCGGAAGATCACACTCCTCAGAAGTTGGCAGCGAATCATCAATCACAGGTTGATCTTGCATTCGTTGGGATGTTTCTCTAGCCCTAATATGATCTACATACAATTCTATCTTTAAATTGCAACTGAAAAGATAATGGATCAGTTTCTGAAATGATAGCTCCTGGAGTCCAACAGGGTCCACTTCCAAAATTACACACGTACAAAGGGTTGCCTACATGGAACATACTAGCTTTGCTGTGTAGATCATGGTTCAATTTTTGACTATTCTGGCTCTGTGTCATCTTCCCCTCTAGATTTGGAAAGACCAAGTTTAAACACATACACAAATGACGTTTCATCAGTAACTCTGATGGTGTTGAGCCCGTAGTAGTATGTGGTGTTGTACAGTAACTTAGGAGAAATCTAGAAAAGCGAGACTCCAGAGCACCTCCTGGCAACCTCATCATACCAGCTTTAAAGGTCTGAACAGCTACCTTAGCAAGACCATTGGATGAAGGATGCTTGGGAGCGGTCTTGATGTGCCAGATACTGTTCAGGTCCGTGAATCTCTGAAATTCCACGTTGGTGAAAGCTGTTCCATTATCAGAAACAACAATCTCAGGTAAACCATGTGTACTGAAGGAATGGTGCAGCTTTTCAATAGTTGCAGCTGAAATTGGTGTTTTTACTTTGTAGACTTTGTAGCCATTTTGAATGTGCATCGATGATTAATAGGAACATGGTGCCTAGAAACGATCCCACATAGTCAATATGCAGTCTAACCCAAATTCAACTAAGCCATTGGTGAAGAGGAGCTGAAGCAGGTAGCTTCTGGTATTGTTGGGAAAGGGAACAATGTTTAACCATGGTATCAATGTCACTGTCTATTCCTGGCCATCAAACGTAGCTATGTGCCAGCATCTTCATCTTCAATATGCCTGGGTGTGCACTGTGGAGCTCTGCCAAGAGTGACTCTCTACCCTGTGGTGGGACCACAATTCTTGAACCCCACAGCAAAATTCCATCTTGACAGCTCAGTTCAGTGTTTCTGAATAGTCGTAAAATGGTAATGGACCTAAAATGGTAAGTCATTAGAAACAAGTGTCCTTGGCCATACATGTAAAACAAAGTCAATGACTTTTGACAGCACTGGGTCTCGGTTCATCCAATTCTTGATCTGTTTGGCACATACAGGTGATGAATCCAAGAAATTTAACAATAACACTAACGCCTGTGGAACAGGTGAATTACAGTAACAGAAGACCAATAAGTGCATCTGCATTGGTTATATGCGAGCCAGGGCGGTAAAAGCCCAATGGTGGAGTCTCGCTGAAGCTATAGTTGGAATAACTTTGTCTTCACTGAACAAACCTGTCAGTGGCTTATGGTCAGGCACAATTGTAAAATGTCGCCCGTGTAAGTATTGGCGAAACTTCTTGACACCAAATACAACCGACAAACTTTTTCCAACTGAGACTAGCCTTTTTCAGCTTGGGAAAGTGTTCTTGAAACGTAGCCAAAGGGTCTTTCTGATCCGTCCTCCATTTAGTGTGATAGAACAGCTCCTACACCATAAGGAGAAACATCACACATCAACACTAGCTCTTTCGATGGGTCATAATGTACCAACAAGTATGATGAAGGAAGCAGTTTCTTCACTGTTACAAAGGCTTCTTCTTGCTGTGAACCCATGACCAGCGGTGGTTCTTCCTCAACAACAAATGTAGTGGTGCCAGTACAGTGGATAGATTAGGTAAATAACAGCTATAGTAATTAATCATACCTAGGAAAGCTTTAAGCTCTATCACATTAGAGGGTGAAGGTGCATCTTTAATTCCTTGGACCTTGTCTTCAACAGGATGCAACCCCATAGCGTCCACTCTGTGACCTAGGTAGGTTGTCTCCAATGCTTGAAATGTGCATTTTTATCACTTCAAACACACACCTGCTTCCATAAATCTTCTCAGCGCTTCCTCAAGGTTAGCTAAATGTTCAGCTTCCGTCATTCCAGTGATGAGAACGTTATCTAAGTACACGACCACACGTGGAAATCCCTGCAGGAGACTCTCCATGGTTCGCTGAAAAATAGCACATGCTGATGAAACTCCAAAAGGTAATCGGGTGTAATGGTAGAGGTATTTATGGGTATTAATTGTCATATATTCTCTTGACGTGTTATCTAATTCCAATTGTTAGTAGGCATGACTCATGTCCAGCTTTGTATATGACTTGTCTCCTGCTAAATTGGCGCACAGGTAATCGATTTTAGGAATGGGGTATTTGTCTGACTTTGCTGCTTTGTTGACTGTCAGTTTGTAGTCACCACATAGTTTGGTCTGGCTTGACAACTGGGACTATGGCTGCGGCCCACTCAGAAAACTGGACAGGCTGAATTATTCCCAGGCTTTCCAACCTACATAACTCTGCTTCCACTTTTTCTTTTAATGAGTAAGGCACTGGTCTGGCCTTGAAGAAACATGGTGTTGCCTGGGGATCGATGTGCATTTTAGCTTGCATGCCCTTCGGTTTTCCTCCTTGGCTTTGAAAAACAGTATCATGTTTCTTCAAGAGCTCTGGAATTCCATTGGGCTTCAAATGGAATATTTCTGACCAGTAAAGTTTTATTTTCTGCAGCCAACCTCGACTCAAAAGACTGGGCCCCTGCCCCTTTACGATTATCACAGGCAGTTGGGCTGTCTGTGGTTTGGAGCAGAATGGGACAACAGCAACACTTTTGACCTGAATAGATTTTCCAGTGTAAGTTCTCAGCCTGGCAGACGTCTGCTCCAATGTCAATGGCTGACCCCCTTAACTGAGGTTCTTGAACATGTGCTCCCCAACAACAGTATTTGAAGCACTGGTGTCCACCTCCATCTGCAGTTTCTTGCCATTCACTTGCACTGTCACTGTAATGGGCTTAGATTTAACAACAGTGACATGATAGAGAGAGTATACATCAGTAGTTCTGTTGAAGGGTCATTGGACTCGAAACGTCAACTCTTTTCTTCTCCACCGATGCTGCCAGGCCTGCTGAGTTTTTCCAGGTAATTCTGTTTTTGTTTTTGTTTTGGATTTCCAGCATCCGCAGTAGTTTTTTGTTTTTATACATCAGTAGTAGCAGCCTCAGCCTCTGCTGAGTTAGCTCAATCAGATTCATTTGTTGTTTTGCTGTTTGCCTATCCTTTGTTCTGCACTGCCTAACCAGGTGTCCTTTGCTGTGGCAATAATTGCATTCTGCCTCTTTGAACCCACAAATGTCTGCTCCATGATTTCTTTCACATATGTAGCAAATACGTATCTTATTAGCTGATGTGTTACAATTAGACTTTCTAAGTCTTCGTGTAATGGGCATAGAATTGCATTTAAAATCTGCTGTTCTGTTTTTACTGCCCAACATGGATTACAGAGCTATTATCTAAATGCTGCAAAGCCATTGAGTCTTTCGTGGCACTTTCCATAGTGAGAGAAAGTTCCGGGGCGCACTTGAAATTGACGTTGGATTCGGCCAACAAGTAGCACTGTATGGCGTCGTCCTTGACTCCGCATACAAGTCTGCCCCGCAGCATATCATTCAAGGCATACCCAAACTCACAGTATTCGGTTAACTGTTTCAGATTCTCCACAAAGGGAGCAATGGACTCATCTGGGGCAGAAACTCTCAAATTAAACTTGAAGCTCTGCATGATCACAGACGGTTTGGGCTGAAAGTACAATTTCATGAGTTCCACTAACTCACTGTATGACTTAGAACTTGGCTCGTTTGGGGCAGTCAGCTTTCGAATCAAATTATACGTTTTGCCTCCACATGCGCTCAGCAGGACAGCATTACAGTTTTCTTTAGCAGTAACCTCATTCGCAATGAAGTAGAACCTGAGTCGTCCGATGTACTGACTACAATCTTCAATGTTAGAGAAAGCCCAATGCTAACACTACTGAGTTCAAGAAAGCGCAGCGCTAACATTACTGAGTTTAGAGAGAGTGCAGCACTAACACTACCGAGTTTAGAGAGAGCGCAGCGCTAACACGACCGAATTTAGAGAGAGTGCAGCACTAACCCTACCAAGTTTAGAGAGAGCGCAGCGCTAACACTACTGAGTTTAGAGAGAGCGCAGCGCTAACACTACTGAGTTTAGAGAGAGCGCAGCGCTAACACGACCGAGTTTAGAGAGAGTGCAGTGCTAACACGACCGAGTTTAGAGAGAGCGCAGCGCTAACACTACTGAGTTTAGAGAGAGCGCAGTGCTAACACTACTGAGCTTAGGGAGTGCGCGGCGCTAACACGACTGAGTTTAGAGAGAGCGCAGCACTAACCCTACCGAGTTTAGAGAGCGCAGTGCTAATACTACTGAGTTTAGAGAGAGCGTAGTGCTAACACTACCGAGTTTAGAGAGAGCGCAGTGCTAACATGACCGAGTTTAAAGAGAGTGTAGCACTAACACGACCGAGTTTAGAGAGCACAGCACTAACACAACCGAGTTTAGAGAGAGCGCAGTGCTAACACAACCGAGTTTAGAGAGAGCGCAGTGCTAACACTACCGAATTTAGAGAGATTGGAATGTAGACCTGGGATCATCTAAAATGTGTGGACTTGTTGAGCGAAATAGCCCTTTTGTGTTCCTAAAATTTCTAAAAGAAAATGCACTCCAGCTCCAAGTGGTTGAGTCATACTGAAGCTTATGGAGCATATATGGTCCCTGAAAGAAGTATTAAACTTACAGGCACTTGAACACATGCTGCTAAGAAGTGGGGTGGTTATTTTCCCACTTTTTATTGAAAAGACAAAATTTAACCTGATGAAGAGCTAGAAAGTCTGGTAATGCCTTTCTCATGCCAGGCTCTGAACTGACTTGTGATTATGTACCTTTTAATTCTTCATTGCATTGAACTGGGGAAGGAATGATAGACTAAGTAAAATCTGAACACATGCACGTGCTTTGCTTCTGTTAACAGACAGACTTGCATGTATATGGTAACTTTGACAATCTCGGGACATTCCTAAACGCTTTAAAGCCCATGAAGTAGTTTTTTAACTTTAGTCACTGTTGCAATGTGGGAAATCCAGCAGCCAATTTGTGCACAGCAAGGTCCCAGAAACAGCAATGATATAATGTGAGATACAAAAGCAAAATACTGAAGATGCTGGGATTCCGAAATAAAACAGAAAATGCTGGAAATACTCAGCAGGTCAGGCAGCATCTGTGGCGAGAAACAGAGCTAACATTGCAGGTCGATGATCTTCCACCTAAGAAGGAAAGATGGAAATGTAATAGTTTGTGAGCAAGTAAAAGGTGGGCAAGCGGAAGGAAGAACAAAAAGGAAGGTCTGTAATAGGGTGGAGGGCAGGAGAGATTAAATGACAAAAGGCTTCACAGTGCAAAAGCTGAAGAGAATGCTAATGAGTAAAGTTAAGAAACAGAAAATGAGGTGTGAAAGGCTGCATAGCAGCTGACCAAATACAAAGTGAAGAAATAAAGTAACGAGAGGAATAAAAATAAACCAACAAAAAAAATGAAACAAAAAGGAGGCAGACATGATGATACAAAATTGTTGAATTCAGTGTTGAGTCCAGAAGGCTGTAGGGTGCCGGATCAAATGATGAGGTGCTGTTCCTCGAGCTTGTGTTGAGATTCATTGGAACACGGGAGCAGAACAAGAGCAGAAAGGTCAGAGTGGGAGATAGATGGAGAATTGAAGTGACAAGCAACAGGAAGCTCAGTTTATGCTTGTGGACTGAACAAAGGCGTTCCACAAAGCAGTCACCCAGTCTGCATTCGGCATCCCCAATGAAAACCACATTTTGAGCAGTGAGTACACATACTAAATTGAAAGATGTACAAGTAAATTGCTGTTTCACTTGGAAGGGGCCTTGGATGGTGAAAAGGGAAGAAGTAAAGGACAGATATTGCATTTCCTGCAATTGCATGGAAAGATAATGCCAGATAATCTGCTTTTGAATTTAGTGATGTTGATTGAGGGATAAATATTGTCCTGGAAATCAGGGATAACTCCCCTACTCTTCTTCAAAATGGAATCTTTTACATCCACCTGAGATATCTAACAAGGCCTAAGTTTAATGACTCAAATGAGAGACAACACCTCAGCAGTGCAGCTCTCACTCAATACTGCACTGTCAGCATGAATCTTTGCGCTCAAATCTCTGAAGTGAGACTTGAACCAATACCACTCTGACTCAGAAGAAAGAGTGCTACCAACTGAGCCATAGCTGGCTTTTCTATAATGTTGGATCTTCCTTATCTCTTCTAATCTTTTATGTGTTTCAGTTTTGATATCCAAATGTGAGTTCTGCAATGAAGATGCATCATAAACCACAATACTCCTGAACAGGTTGATCCAGTAAGAGTATATATGGTTTGACAGACCTAGCCCTCTTCCAAACTGGGAAGTTTTGGCATAATCATGGTCATGATCATTTGCCTTCCTAGAGTAACCCTGCTACACGCTTGTTAACATTAAGATCACCGGACTGTTGGCCCAGAACCCTATAAAATAACATATGGGCCAGGATTTTTCAGTAGGTGTGAAGGAGCGGGCCCGACACACTAGTGTGTAAAATGACGCGCGATGACATCCAGCATGTGTCCCGACATCATCGCACTATCTCGCGATGTTTTGTTTGACAGCGCACGCTGGAGTTGGCTACGCGCCAGCCGAAAATTGATAGACCCATTAAGGCCATTAACAAAATAATTAATGTAAAGTTTACACTGCCTGTCCAACCTTACAGTTGGCGGGCAGGCGAAAAGGGCAAGCGGCCTTTACGTTTTTTTAGGAAACCTCATCCATGAGTGGATTGAGGTTTCCTAAAGCTTTTACTATTTAAATAAAAAGTTTATATGAAAAATAAAGACATGTCCCATCTCATATAACACAGTCACAAGAGGGGACATATTTCATTAAATTTTTAAGGTCTGTGAAAAATTTCTTACAGCTCCATTCCTGAGGGAGAAAGTGCGCTGACCTTGACTCTCCCTCCTTCGCCCGCCCGCACAGGTAACGCTGAACGCTACCGCTCGAATATTATGCTGGGCTGGCCTTAATTGGCCCACTCCCGCCAAGCCTGCCCGATGTGGGAAAAATTCAGGCCATGGAATATGCAGATGATGCATAGCAGCCCATTTATAATCATTGTACTTTATTGTTGCTGGAGTGTTTTGTTTATGTTCAGAGGTGTTTATGATAGACTCTCTCAATCCTTCCCAATCAGCATCCTTCCCGATCAGCATACTTACTTGCTATGCTTTCTCTTGGACACAAGGCTCACAAGTATAACGGTATCTGAATACTAAAGGTGAAATTTTCCCAGGCAAGGAATGATGGGTTTGGGAAGTTAAATCCCCTAAAAGTGCCTTCAGGTCAGGATCCCGTCATCATCCCATCCTCTTCTGGGTTTTACCGGGCCAGGTTCCGAGGAGATGGGAGAACCCCTTTGCATCTTTTGGGAAACTGATTAAAATACTTAAAAAAGCAGATTCAAAAACAGTTATAACCCTCAGTTCTGGATTTAACTGCCAGTGCATCCATTTCCTAAACTATCAGCAACACACCAGGGTCACCAAGGTGAGAGCACGGTGAGAAGTGCATTTTCAATGAAACTGATGATCTGGAAAGGCTTTGATCAGTTCCACTGAAGAGTTCCAGTCATGGTCATGGGACAGACTGCTGTTCAATGTACTTCTCTCAGAGAGCATTTTCACAGTTTGAGAGGTGATTGTCAACTTGTTGCAAGGTACTTCACCAATCTAGCATTTCACCCATCTTCCTGCTGCCAGCCTTCACCACAACATGGGAGCAGTGCAGGTAATGTGGCTCTACCTTACACCTCTGATGAGGAACAGGAGGAGAAGCAACACCAATACCAATAGCAGCAGCAGGAATGCCAGCCACCTTTTCCTCAACCACATGCTCCAACACAGGGCATATATTATGGACTGTGAGATCCAGTTGGAAGGAAATGAGACCCCCAACACAGAGTCTACAGGCAGACGATCAGCTTTCTCAACATGTATGAGCACCAGAGGCTCAGCAAAGCTTTCTGCAGCCGTCAATGAACTCCCTATTCATAAATGTGCCCGCCAATTGGCCGGGGACAAAGTTGGGAAAGTTCCACCCAAAGCCACACCAAATAAAACAGCGGGATTTCATAGATGTGAGCAAGTGCTTGTGTGAGGGATATGCTTCTGACAGATGTTTTCAAAAGTTAGAACTTATTTGCAAAAGCTGTTTAATATACTGTTCATTAGCACTGCTACAGATTTTATACAAGATTAAGCTGTCCTATCTCAAAAATTTACCTTTTACCCATTTAAAATCAAACATAAGCAAAGTCAAACATTGAAGATATTCAGTCTTTTTAAATCTTGTTTTTGTATTAGTTTATTCTGCTCGCTTCCTCTCCTGGAGAAGTTGACTTCTTGCTCAAATATAATTCCTATAGCAATTTGCCCCAGTAGTATTTTGTCCAAGTGGCCATCGTGTATTTGATCTTTAAATATGTGGCAGCACATAATAAAACACTGGATAATACCACACCCTGGCCATTAGACATCTACTGTTACATACAGTAAGGGCTCTGGACAGTGATCAGCGGAAAGCTATCTGGACAAATTTTTACTCCCCTGGCTTTAGGGATGCTGAATTTGGGTGGCTCAGTATAACATGACGCTCCTAGTCTGGATCGCTCAGCGTAACACTACACAGTGAATTTAAAGACTTGATGATTGGGAGATTGCACGGGAAGTCTTGGTATTTTTAATTTTTATTCACAGCAGAGATGTTTTGTACCTGAGCGCAAAGCTGTACGCAGTTTACTCTAAGCAAGATATCAAAAGAATAAGGATTAAGCATCAAAGGACCTCTGTGAAAAATTGATAAATCCTGGCAGACAACAATTTGCAATGAAGTTTGTGCTGGCCTTTGCTTCACCATGTTAACCTATGAACAATTCCCAAATATTGAACACAACCGTATAATTTGAATCAGTCATTTAAAAAAAAAACTGGAGAAAGATAGCAAAGAGATTTCTTATAGAAACAGTTCCTGAACCTACTGGCAAAAGAATGACATTTAAAATAATTGGAATTTTTTCTTGCCACTAACTTAATGGATCAGATTTTGCTGTCAAAATATCAGTGAGTTGTTCTGGAGCTCACTGTTATTTATGCATAAATGATACAGGAACTTCCAGTGAGGAGGAACACAGTTAAATGCAAATATCAGAAGTTACCGTTTGAGTTGCATTGCTCAGCTGCAAGCTTCACAAACATGCCATTTCACTGTCTGTATCGCCTTGACATGCATTGAATGTCATGAAGCTGCTGTGTTATCCTGATACGATCTAAATGCACCACAGATAATGAGGGCTATAATGATGCGATAATTGTTAATTACTGCCAAACAACCTCTTTGGCACCAAAAAATAACCATTATAGTTGTAGAGTCTCAGTCCTTCAGATTTTGAATTTTTCAGGGAAACTTTGTGGGCAAATGTTTTGAGCTGAAGGATGCTGGTGCAGGTCTAACTAAGGACAGACACAGATAGAAGTTCTGCTATGACAAAATCTAGCCAAATAGAAGCAATGTTCCCTAATGTTTTCAGCCTATGTTGCTTTCAGCTAACTTTGAAGAGTTCACTTGTGGTTGGGGAAGGAAAGGCACTTTAATTTTATCCTCACTTTGTTTACAAAAAGACAACTCGTGAGACCACAGTGCCAAGATTTTTACCGGGCCTAAATAAGTGGGTTAGGAGGTTGAGGTGGTGGGGGGGGTGGGGGGGGGGGTTGGGCGGAGAGTTGGTCACTCTCACTATCACCTCAGGAGTTCAGCTCTTTTGTCCATGTTTGAACCAAGGCTGTAATGAGGTCAGGGGCTGAGAGGCCCTGGCAGAACCCAAACTGGGCACCTTATTGCTAAGCAAGTGCCACTTGATAGCACTGCCGATGACCCCTTCCATTACTTAACTGATGATCAAGAGCAAACTGGTGGGGCGGTAATTGGCCGGGTTGGATTTGTCCTGCATTTTGTGCACAGGACATACCTGGGCAATTTTCCACATAGCCGGGTAGATGCCAGCGTTGTAGCTGTATTGGAACAGCTTGGCTAGGGGTGCAGCAAGTTCAGGAGCACAAGTCTTCAGTACTATTGCCAGAATATTATCAGGGCCCATAGCCTTTGCACTATCCAGTGGCCCCAGCCATTTCTTGATATCACGTGGAGTGAATCCAATTGGCTGAAGACTGGCATCTGTGATGCTGGGAACCTCCTGGGATTGCTTAGCTCTGTCCATCACTTGCCGCTTATGCTGTTTGGCATGCAAGTAGTCCTATGTTATAGCTTCACCGGGTTGACACCTAATTTTTAGGTATGCCTGGTGCTGCCCCTAGCATGCCCTCCTGCACTCTTCATTTTGGGAAGAGTACCAGGATTTTTACCAATGATATTGAAGGAATGGGATATAGTTCCAAATCAAGATCGTGTGTGGCTTGGAGGAGAACTTACAAGTGGTGTTGCTGCCATTGTCCTTCTAGGTGGTAGAGGTCATGGGTTTGGAAGGTGCTGTCAAAAATGCCTTGGTGAGTTGCTGCAGTGCATCTTGTAGATGGTACATACAGCTGCCACTGTGCATTGGTGGTGGAGCTAGTAAACTTTTAAGGTGACGGATGGGATGCTGGTCAAGCAGGCTGCATTGTCCTGAATGGTATTGAGCTGAATGGTGTTGGAGTTGCACTCATCCAGGCAAATGGAAAGCATTCCATCACACTCCTGCTCCTTTGTTGCTGCTTGATGCTTTGGGCCCGTGCTTGCTGCAGTCCGGTCTCTGGGTGTGAGAAATGGAGGTTATTTTTTAAAATAGTTTTGGGGAATATTGTGTTATGCTGTGAAAAAGGTTTTGGGCAGAAATTTTGGCTCGGCAGGCAGGTGCACGCCCGACCCGCTCAAGCATGAAATGACACACGTTGACATCAGCCGAGTGTGGTGACGTCAATGCACTGTCGCGCGATAGTTTGGCCAACGGGCGCACACCGGAGCCAGCAGCGCGCCTGCTGACAGTTAAGAGGCCTGTTAAGTAATCAATTAACGGTTGGCGGGCAGGTGGAAAGGCCAAGCGGCCTTTGCATTTTTTTGGAAACCTCATCCATGGGTAGGATGAGGTTTCAAAAAGTAAATAAAAATAAAACAAAAATTTTTAATTTTTCATTAATAACATGTCCCTGCACATGTGACAGAGTCAGGTGAATTTTGAGATGAGACATGTTTTATTACATTTTTATTTTCTTTATTTTTTATACATCTCTTCATCTCCCTGAGGCAGCTCTGTGCCTCAGGCAGATTATGCAGCGCTCACTCGTGCACCTGCGTGAAGTTCGCATTCCCTCCCCTGGCCCCAGGCTCCTGCATAGGCAGCACTCAGTGCTGCAGCTTGCGATTCAGGCTGGGTGGGCCTTAATTGGCCCGCCAGGGTGAAATCGCGGTCTGGTGTCAATCCTGGGTGGCGTTCAGCTTCCCACCCACCCCTGCCCACCCCTGCCGAGCTGCCCTTTTTTTATGCGTGTGTATGTTTAATTTAATTATGATGGGTAGAGATTAATAGGAGAAAGATTGTCTGGGGAGTTTAAAACGTGAAGAGGACGGAAGTGTTAGGTTTGAGGTACAACAAATAGGTTCGATCTAACATTTGCATTTTTAGATAGGTGGAGAGTTCATTTGAATTTCAAAGGGGAGTCAGAGGTTCCAAAAAACATGTTTGCATCTTACAGTGCCATAGGTAAATAGAAGTGGGGATATTGTATTTTATTGACCAAGAAGCAAAAACAAGATGGAAACATGAAATATCTTATATTTGGAAGGATTTGAGTTTCAAAAAGGCTTGAAAACAATAAAACCTCAGATGAAAGGGATAAAAAGGTATTTTAGTGTTACTGTGGAGAGCTTAGGATAGCTGTCGCTGTTTGAGCTGAAGCTGTGAGATGTACCTGCTGAGATGTAGCTCTGGGCTGGGAGAAGATGAGATTTGAATCAGCCATTCAGTTAAGCCACAAAGTCTTGGGCTCCAAAAAGCAGTTTTATTCTGAAGTTTGGACTTTCACAGCAGAGTGGATGAGTGTTACAGGTCATGTGTTATGCCGTTATTGAAGCTACAGCAGTTTGCTTTGGGTAATATTACCGGATTCCCATAGTTAAACATCTGTAATGAGTGCTGCCTGTCGGCCTGAGCAAGTAGACAGTCTTTTCGGGGGTATACTTTGTAAGACTAAGTTTAACTGTGTAACTGTAATCTTGTGTGCTTAAGTTTTCCTTTATTCTTGTTAATTAACCTTTTACTTTTAATTTTTAAATTTCCAAAAGTGTTACTGGATTTCTTGCTGCTGAGATCAGTGTGACTTCTTTTCATTTTCATAATATAAATAAAATGTGTATGACCCGTAAGTCAAGTTTCGATCTGGGATTTGGGTTGCACAGTCGTTAAAATTGATTGTGGTCATAACACTGGGTCTGTTTCAGTTTGTATCTGTTGCTCCTGCAATGTTCCAACATCTTGGTGAATCTTAGGGTGGAATTTTCCATGCCCACTGGTGTCGGGCGTGTTTGGCAACGTGAGGGGACAATATGGCAAGAAGTCCAAAAATCAGTTTCACGATGTCATGAAACCAGTTTGCAATCGTCCACTTCACCCATCAATGGTGGGCTGCGTTTCCCACCATCAGACATCGGGAACCTCATTGTATTACATCTGCATATCATTATAAGGCCAGCCCATCAGAATCACTCCCCCCCGCACTGGCTCATCCGCCCACGTTGGCAGGAAAACACGGCAGTGCAGAACATATCTTGACAAGTGTAACATGCAGAAGTTAGGACTTACCACAAGGCCCTCGCTCACATCGCGGATATCCGAGGGGCAGAAGATGCTGGAGCCCGACAGCAACAGGACTCTGGAGGAACATCCATGGCGTGCTGGGTAGATTCTCATGGACGAGGCTCCACCACAAAGAAGATCACGGAGGGTGGACAGTCACATTGAGAGACTGCTCGCAATGGATGATCGTTGAGGGGGTGGAGAGGAAGGTCCAGCTTTGTTTGAGAGAGGAAGATCTACCAGGGAGGCGGGAGAGGAAGGTCTAGGATCGACTGGGAGTGGAAGAGATGTTGGGGCGGGCGAGGTTGGGAGGAGGGGAACACATGTGTCAGTGGAGGTGAGGTTGGGAGGGGGAATGATATTGTGAGGTTGGGAAGGGGTGAGGGACCATGGGAGGTGGAGGGGCTAATGGGGGAGAAGATGGCAGCTGGCGAGGTAGGTGTAAGGCAAGGAGTTCAGAGGGGGGCAAGGAGTAAGGGTGGAGGAAGAAGGAAGAGTGGAGGAAAGAGTCTGTGGGGGGAAGGAAGTCCGAGGTGGTGGGGAGTCCGGCCTGGGGGGTGGTCTGGGAAAGAGTTGCGGGGGTGAAGGAGTTGGTGGGGGAGAAGGAGTCCTGGGGAGGAAGGAGTTCCGTGGGGGAAGGAGTTCCAATGGGTGAACGTGCAAGGGAGGGCTCTGATGAGTCCATGACTACCTTCTGGGGAACAAACTGAGGGTGGGCGTGGTAAGAGGGAATGGTGAGAATGACTGAGGACAGAGTGAGGTGGTAGGGTGGGAGGGTATCAGCAGAAGGGACGACGAGGGTGGTTGGTGGGAACTCGGAGGCAGGCACGGACCCTGGGGGTGGGAAGATGGAGGTCGGGGAGGTTAATGTGGATGAGGGTAAGATTTTCAGGAAGGAAGGGAACGTGCACGTTCACCTGGACATCCCCAAAGGAAAAGGGTTGTGGCAGGTAGATCACGGAGGAGGGGTGGAAGGTCATGCCAGGGGGGTCAACAGTGATGGGGGAAAGGAAATGGGTGACTGCGGGAGGGGAAAGAACAGGGAGCGCAGGAAAAAACGTAGCAGGATCATGCTTGCCAAATTGAAAGTGAAATTAGTGTCATGGTGGGCGGGATCAGGTGCTGTATGGGAGTGTGATCAGTGGGTGGGTGGAGATGCAGGTCAGCTCAGATAAACAACTGAAAGCAAACCCCAGCAGTCAGCACTGAAAATGCTCAGGACATTGAGATGAGTGTGATACGGGAAGGATCCATGTGTGTGGGAGAGTGTTTGCAACAGGCTCCGAAATGCCCTACCGCACACCCACTTGTCCTTCCAGAATCACTCGTGGGCTGGCTGCGTGCAGCTGAACTGCTAGTCGGGGGATGCAGTGGGAGGATCGTGAAGCCTGTCAATGAAGCTGAAAGACAACATTACATATTATTCAGTGCAAGTGATTAACCTTCCAGATTGTAAAGTGACAAAATATGTTCACCCATGCAACCAACTGTGATCAGAATTTCTCAACTTTTGAACACCTTAGACTTCGAGGCCAGAATTTTCCAGCCACACCCCCCATTCCTCCCATGGTAGGTTTCCCTGTGGTGGGGCTAGTGAGCCATTGAAATCTCCGTTCACATCAACAGGAAGATCCCGCCGGTGGGAGGGGCTGGAAAATTCTGGCCTTAGTTGCTGCTCTGACATCTGCAGCAGGGGTGGAGTCAGCCTGTGCAATTGTTGGCTCTGTTGCCTCTGATGCCTCCAGCATGGGTCCTTTGGAGAGCCAAGGCCCGGCTTGCTTTGGCCGTCTTCCTGTGGGCCAGCTGCTCTCTCTGCGGTGACAGAGGATGAGGTTGAGGAGGTCACAGGCAAAGGAGTCTCAGAGGAAACAGGCAGCCTCTGAGGTTCCTGAGTGGATGACCCAGGAGTGTCCAGTTGCTGCTCCTCCTCCCTTTGGGTGCCTGAGGGCCCCGACCTAACTCCTTGAGGGGAAGGAGCACCTAGGGGCGTGTCGAGGGGCCCTGTTTCCCTCTTGCATCGCCACTGCAGCAACTCGCCCATCACTATCGCGATGGAGTGCAGGTCTGCATTCATCTCCGTGTTCTACAGGACCAGGTCTCCATGGCGTCCCCCATCATCCCCATGGAGACCTCCATATGCGCACATGTGGGCACCACTTCATCGGAGAGCAGGTGGACGCACTCCTTTGACTCGTGAGCCACTCTGTTGAGGGCTTCCAACAGCTCTGTGTGATGTTCCCCCGCCTTCTGCTGACTCTCCAGGATGAGTTAGAAGGCCAAATCCAGAGGTTCATCATCTGACTCGGGCCTCACAGATGCCTCTTCCCCAGCAGTCTTCCGATTGCCGGGGAGCTTGGCTGAACCTGCCTCCTATTGCTGTGGACACGTGTCCATATGGTGACCACCAGATTCTGAACCCAAGCCTGCTTTAGATCTAGATCCCACCGAGGTGTGTATCTCTGCGTTGGTGCAGGGTGAGGGTAAGCACTGTGACCGATCTTCCAGGCTGCTTATTTCCAGCTCTTCAATTAAGGAGGTGTCATCTTGGCTGGAAGTGAAGACGCGGGTGGATCTGAAGGACTGGCTGGCTGAGGGTGTCGGTTCCCTTGGCAGAGCTTCCTGTGCACCAAAGTAGAGAGAATTAGTGTGTGGCAGCAGAGTCAAAAGCAGGAGAGAGAGAGCACTCACAGTTGCATTGAGAGAGGGATGATGTGGTGCAGGATCCTCATGAAGGTGTTCACCGCTGACCTCACTGTCACTGCTAACATGGTCCAGATCCTCACCAGCCAAGGGATGGCACGCTCCTCAAAGTGAGCGAGGGATCTAATGTAGACCACTCCACCCCCCCAGTCTGGGACCTCACCCTGCTGATGTGAGCCAGCTTCTCCTGCATGGAAACAGATGGAGAGAGCTCAAGAGGGTATGACCCTGATGGAGGTGTGAGGGTCTGTGTGAGAGTTAGTGGTGTTGTCCTTTGAGGTGTGAGATCCCTGTGGATGTGTGATGGGTTTGTGAGTGTGAGTTGAGAGTGATGAAAAGAGTGAATTACCCTGGCAGAACGGAAATCATTTATCCTGTTGCAGCACTGGGTGGCTGTCCTGTTTTGCAGGGCATTGACACTGACCACCACCGCCAATCCCTCCCATGCTGGATTAGTGATGTTGCTGGACCTCCTGTGGCCAGAGCGGGGGTAGAGGACATCACGGCGGGCCCCTACTGCATCCAAAACGCACTCAAGGATTGCGTCATTAAACTGGGGGCTGCAGTCTTCTTGCATTTCGGGGCCATGTCTTCTGTGCAGCAGTCCTGGGCTGGAAGCACTGAGAGGCGTGCGCGCAGCTGCACTTCAAATATGGCGCCCAATGTGATGAAGCGGTGAGGTGATGGTGGGCAGGCTCTCATTCGCCCGCCACACCATCGAAAAGGCATATTTCTCAGGAATGCATAATTAATAGGGTGGGATTGGGACGGATACAGCACAATCGCGGCTGGCGGGTAAAACATCCTTTTTCCCGCCCGCTACCGTACTTAGTGCAAATCTGGGATAATTCTGCCCCATGGTTCTGTAAACTTTAATATCCTTGCCTATGGCAAAAATCGATCAATCCCAATTTTGAAATTCCCAATTGAGCTAATCGAAACAATGTTTTTGTAGAGAGAGAGTTCCAGGTGTCCTTGAAGAAATGTGAAGGAATGCTTTCTGATGCATGACCGAGCTCTAACTTTAAGGCTGTGTCCCTTTGTTCTAGACTCTGCCTCCAGAAGAAAGAGCTTCCCTTCCTCTCTCCACCCTCACAAATCCTTTAACCATTTTGAGTACATCAATCTGATCACTCCTTAATCTTCAATACTCAAAGGAATACAAGTCTAGTTCATGCAATTGGCCCTTGTAATTTAATCCTCTAAGTCCAGTTATCAATTGGTTGGGAGCAGCAGTGGGAGTGGACAGACCGCTTTCCAATCAAGAGTTTTTAACAAATTCAAGTGTGACATCACAGGAAGGTAGGTAAGCAATTAGTTGGTGAGTATTTTGTTTTATTCTCTTTGTTTCTCTTGCTAAACAAGGGCATTGATTTAAACTAAAAGCTGGGAAATTAAAAATTTAAATCGGGGTAAGTAAAACAGTAAGTGAATTAATAATGGTATAATATTTCCAAAAGGCATTCCATCAAATGCCACATAATAGGTTACTACACAAGATAGCAGCTCATGGTGTCAGGGTTGATATATCAGCATGGATTGAGGTTTGGCTAACTAATAGAAACAGAGGGCAGCACTTTTAGGTCAGTGGGCGGGCGCAAACTCGCATGAGATGACGTCGGGCAAGTGTCCCGACATCATCCTGTGCTTGCGTGATATTTCGGTCAGCAGGCACATACAAAAGTCGGAAGCGCGCCCGCCGACAATTAAGAGGCCAATTAAGGTAATTAAATTTGCAATTGTCTTTAATTCTATGTTGCCCGTCCAACCTTACGGTTGGCGGACGGGTGAATCAGCCAGGCAGCCTTTGCATTTTTCTTCAAACCTCATTCAGGGGCGGGATGAGGCTTCCATTATTAAATGAAAGAAAAATAAAAATCTCTAGACAGCATTTTTATAATGTATATGTTCAGGTGACTGATTGTGACTGATTTTTTTCCTGATTTTAAAAACTTTATTTCATGTTTTTCAGGTCTTCAGCTCCCTGAGGCAACTCTCTACCTTCAGGGAGCTTTCTGTCAGCGCTCATCTGCGCCTGTGGTGACATCATTGCCCATCATCTTGCCGCCCCCACCCTGGCAGTGCTGAGCTTCTCAGCAAGCGTTTCACGCTGGTTGGCCATTAATTGGCCAACCAGCATGAAATCATGGTCAGGGGCCGATTGTGGTCAGCAGTCCGTTTCCCAGCCGCTCTTGGGCCCGCTGATCGAGCCCGCCCGCCGACCTAAAAATTCAGGCCAGGGAGTTGGGATAAATGGATCATTTTCAGGTTGGCAAAATGTGAAATGCATAGGGATCACTGTTGAAGACTCATCTATTTACAATCTATATTCATGACTTGGATGAAGGGACCGAGTATATTGTAGCCAACTTTGCTGATGATACAAAAATAGGTACAAGAGTAAGTTGTGAGGAAGACACAGAGTCTGCAAAGTGCTGTAGATGGGGTAAGCAAGTGGACCAAAATCTGGCAGATGTAGTATAGTGTGGGAAAATGTGATGTTCTCCATTTTGGTGGGAAGAATAGAAAAGCAGAATATTATTTAAACGGAGAGAGACTGCAGAATTTTATGGGACAGACATCTGATTATCCTCATTCATGAATCACAAATAGTTAGCATACAGATACAGCAAGTAATTAGAAAGGCAAATTGAAATTTGGCTTTTATTAGAAGGAGGGTGGAATATAAAAGTAGGAGAAATAATGAGGGATCTGGACAGAGTAGATAGCAAGTTTCCATTGGCTGAGGGATCAAGAACCAGAGGGCACAGATTTAAGGTAATTGAGCAAAGAAGCAATGGCGACATGAAGTGGTTAGGATCTGGAATGCACTGCCTGAGAGTATAGTGGAGGCAGGTTCAATCAAAGGATTCACAAGGGAATTGGATTATTACCTGTAAAAGGAAAAAATGTACAGGGCTATGGGGAGAACTGCCTTCAGGGGAATGGAAGGAGGGATATATTTACATTGGAGCCAGTTCAGAGAAAGTTCACTAGGTTGATTCTTGGGATGAAGGAGTTGTCTAATGAGGAAAGTTTGAGCAAGTTGGGCCTATACTTATTAGAGTTTAGAAGGATTAAAGGTGATCTAATTGAAACATATAAGATTCTAAGGGATGTGACAGGGTAGACGCTGAAAGAATGTTTTTCCTTGTGAAGGAATTTAGAACTACAGGACACTGTTTCAGATTAAGGGGTCTCTCATTTAAAATGGACATGACCCTCAGTGGCTTTGGGATTTGTCTATTCCAGCATGTGATGACTGACTCTGGTGGACTAGGCAAATGAGACCCATGTAAGGCCCAACTGTCTTGAAGGCAGGTCAGCACTGTATTGTGGAACACATAGATCTCGACAAGACACGGAAGATATCCTGGTCACCCATTGCACTCGGGTCTATCGCCAGTCACCTAGACTCTTCTTGCCACTGGACCAAGATAGGTCAAGAGGAGAGAGTGAGGTTGACCATGCACAACTCTCTCTCACTATAATCCAATTCAAGCACAAGCCATGTTCATCATATCTATCATCTGTCATCCACCATCCATCTGTCACAATTCCTGTCATGATGGACGAGTGACATAGCATCATGTGTGGATTCAGTGGGAGCTCCAGCCATGAACCTGCACACAGGCAGCTCAGGCCATAGGGTTGCTTTTCACCGAAAGGAAGCAGAAGTAGAACTCGGCAGCTCCCTGAGACACTGAGCAGCCCTTTTCAGGAAAGCTCTGCTCACCTCCCAGGTATGAAGGAAGGGCTAGAAAAAGTTTCCTAAACATTATCTGCTTCACCTCCCTGGCTAGTAGGCCACGGATGGCAGAGATCCCATCAACCTGGTCATAAGTCAATCTCAGTAAAGAAAGTAAAGGTGACATCGGTCACCAGTTGTGTATGGAAATTGTGCCCCTTATGGACAATGCCACAGCCGACAGACCTGAGAGAAGAACTGCTCTTGTCAGTAGACGGCTGGCTGGGTACAATGTCTAGATCGCTGCCCTCAGTGAGATTCGCCTACCTGAGGAGGGTCAGCTCAAGGAAATCAGCGCACATTCTTTTGGAGTGGCGGTGAAGAGAAGAACGACGCGAAGCTGGTGTAGGCTCTGCTGTCATGAACTATCAGTAAGCTGAGTCACCTTCCCAAGTGTGTCAATGATTGTCTGATGGTGCTTAAACTCCTGTTGCATGGTAACAGGAAAGCAACTCTCACCAGTGTGTACCCCATACCATGACTAACCCTGATGAAGTTGAGGATAAATTCCATGATGATCTTCACGCCTTGATTGCTACTGTGCCAAACTCGGACAAGCTAATCATTCCTGACGAAGTCAATGCGAGAGTTGGTGCCACTGGGTATGGAGCCCACCCCAGGTGGTGTCATGGGGGAAAAAAATGGGGTTGATAGTTGTAACAACAATGGTCTCCTCTTGCTGAAGGTGTGTGCTGAGCATAAGCTTTTAATCACCAACACAGTTTTCCACCTCGCTAATTGTAATAAGATGTCTTGGATGCATCCCCATTCTATGCATTGGCACTTAATCAACTATGTCACCACCAGGTAAGATGCACGTGTGACAAAAGGCATGTGCAGCGCTGAATGCTGGGCTGACCACCGTCTTACTATTTCAAAGCTAAACATCAAGATTTATCCCCCTTGACACCCCAGGGCATGAATGTCCAGAAGTGTCTCAAGGCTCAAACAGGCAATCATGAAGGAATCTGTCTCAGAGAAACTTGAGAGTTGTCATTATACAGCAAAAATGGACACACTGCATTGGGGATGATTGGGCGACCGGCAAGGTTATAGCGTACTCCACTGCTCCAGGGGCCCTTTAGTTGGCCTTATCTCTCATAAACATCAAGATTTTTTTCCCAGAACCTACTAGAAAAGAAACGTCGCCTCTAAAAGGTGTACCTCAATGACAGATCGCTATCCAAGCACGAGGCCTACTGAAACATCAGCACAACTGTCCAATGCAAGCTCAGAGAGATTCAAGACACTTGGCTGAATCAGAAAGCAGATGAACTTCAGTCATATGCAGACCACAAAGACTTGGAGAGATTCTACGATGATGTGAAATCTGTCTACAGGCCTCAGTTTATTGGTTCATCATCAAACCACAGTGCTGACAGGCCAGACCTGCTCACAGGAAAAGCTCAAATTCCAGTTAAATGGGCAGAGTACTTTAATTTTTATCCATCAATGAAGAAGCAACCAACTGGCTGCCACAGGTTGACATCAACTGCCCTCTTGATGACTCTATCACGCTGTTAGAAACAACAAATGCAATCAAACTCCTGTCTAGCAGCAAAGCTCCAGGAGCTGATGTTATCCCAGCTGAGGTTTACAAGGTTGGAAGTCAGTGCCTGGTCAAGAAACACAATGAACTCTTTCAGTCTATGTGGGTCAAGGAACCATCCTGCAAGAATACAAAGATGCCTCCAATGTCCACCTGCACAAGCAGAAAGGAACTCACCAATCTTGCGACAATCAGAGAGAAATCTTGCTCCTCTCCATTGCCAGCAAAATCTTTTCCAGAATCCTTCTTAACTGCTTAGTTTAACACTTAGACCAGGATCTGCTGCCAGAATGTGGTTTTAGAAAAAGTTGAGAAACCACTGATATGGTGTTTGCAGCTAGACAGCTCCAGGAGAAATGCCAAGAATAGAACGTGGACCGCTACACCACATTTATTGATCTGACCAAGGCCTTTGATAGTCAACCATGAGGGCCTTTGGAAGGTAATGGAGAAATTCGGCTGCCCTGAGAAATTCATCACAATGGTTTGACAGTTCCATGATGACATGCTCACATGTGTCCTGGATGGTGGTGTGTCTTCTGACCCATTCCCAGTCACTAATGGAGTTAAACAGGGCTGCATGCTAGCATCAACCCTCTTCAGCATGTTTTTCTCTGCCATGCTCTCCAATAGCTTCCATGATGGTGATCCTGAAATCAGGTATCGCATGGATGGGAAGCTGCTCAATCTGAAACGACTCCAGTCAAGACCTGGGTCTCCAAGGACAACTTTGTGATTTCCTGTTTGCCGATGACTCTGCACTAGCTGCCGGTTCACAGCTGGACATGGACTTGATCTCCAACGAATGCAACAACTTTGGCCTAATGATTAGCACAAAGAAAACTAAAGTACCAGCCTGATCTAGGAAAGTCCAAAATATCAGTCCATGACCAGAAGCTGTCAGCAGGAAATGTTCACTTATCTCAGTTTCCAACTCTCTTGAGCTGTCTATATTGACAACAAGACATGTGCAAGAATTTCTAAAGGAGGTGTAGCCTTTGGTAGACTTTGAACATCAGCCTGGAAATGAAGAGGAGTAAGTCTGCCTGCCAAACTGAAAATCTATAGAGCAATAGTCCTGCCCACACTGCTCTACACCTGTGAGACTTGGACAGTGTACCAGTGTAATGCCAAGAAGCTCAACCACTTTCTCATTTGAGCTGCCTTTGGAAGCTTCTGAAGATCAGATGGCAGGACAAATACCAGATACTGAGGTGCTTACCTGAGCTGGCATACCAAGTATCTGCACCATATTGAGTTGGCTAGTCACGTAGCCAAAATGCCTGATGTGAAAGTGAACCTTCAATGGAGGGCTTGAGCCTGGGGTGTGCTCCCGAGGCAGTCAAAGGAGCACTACAAGGACACTCCGAAGGCTTCACTTAGGAGTTCTGATATCAACTTCAAATCTTGGGAGAAGCCTGCCAGGATCGCTGCACCTGGTGCAACCAAACAAAAAATTCTGCGACCTCCTTCAAAAGCAAATGCATATCAGGTAGAGGGAAAACGCAAGCAGAGGAAATCCCAAACCAGCAACTCATCCTAAACTCTGTGGTATCCACTCTTATTTGCAGCAGAGCCTTCCAGGCACAGATCAGCCTCAGCAGTCACCTATGTAACCGCCAGAAGGCTACCAAACACCCCTGATGATGAACATGATCATCTTCGCCTCGAAGAACAAGCAAGAAAGTTCATTGACTTACACTGATTTTAAATGGAGTTGTCAACCCCAACACAGCATAACCTCCCTACCCCCATCAATGCTAATCACCCCCTCCCCAACAGACCTCACCCTCTACCCTCACCCCTGAAAGTGTTCGTTCCCCCCCACCCGCTGACAATGCTCAAACTCACCCTCAGCCCCCAACAATGTTCACCTTCCTCCTACACCTCCCCACAATGCTCACCCCTGCTCACCTGGCAATGGTCACCCTGTCCCCTGACCAAAATACCGGAAACCAAAGTGAAACACTCTCTCACCTCCCCCCAACTACAGTGTTCACACCCCCTCACCCCCCGACAGTGTTCACACTCCCTCACGCCCCGACAGTGTTCACCCTCCCTCACCCCCTGACAGTGTTCACACTCCCTCACCCCGGACAGTGTTCACACTCCCTCACCCCCGACAGTGTTCACACTCCCTCACCCCCGACAGTGTTCACACTCCCTCACCCCCGACAGTGTTCACACTCCCTCACCTCCGACAGTGTTCACACTCCCTCACCCCCGACAGTGTTCACACTCCCTCACCCCCGACAGTGTTCACACTCCCTCACCCCCGACAGTGTTCACACCACCTCACCCCCGACAGTGTTCACACCACCTCACCCCCGACAGTGTTCACACTCCCTCACCCCCGACAGTGTTCACACTCCCTCACCCCCTGACAGTGTTCACACTCCCTCACCCCCTGACAGTGTTCACACTCCCTCACCCCCGACAGTGTTCACACTCCCTCACCCCCGACAGTGTTCACACTCCCTCACCCCCGACAGTGTTCACACTCCCTCACCCCTGACAGTGTTCACACTCCCTCACCCCCTGACAGTGTTCACACCACCTCACCCCCAACAGTGTTCACACTCCCTCACCCCCAGCAGTGTTCACACTCCCCCCCCACCCACTGCCAGTGTTCACACCCCCTCACCCACCCCAACAATAGTCACACTCCCTCACCACCTGACAGTGTTCACATCCCCTCACCCACCCAACAGTGTTCACACCCCCTCACCCTCACCCCGACAGTGTTCACACCACCTCACCCCCGAAAATGTTCACACCACCTCACCCCCGACAGTGTTCACACCCCCTCACCCTCACCCCCGACAGTGTTCACACTCCCTCACCACCCGACAGTGTTCACATCCCCTCACCCACCCAAAAGTGGTCACCCTCCCTCACCCACCCGACAGTGTTCACATCCCCTCACCCACCCAACAGTATTCACACCCCCTCACCCCCACCCCGACGGTGTTCACACCACCTCACCCCCAACAGTGTTCACACTCCCTCACCCTCACCCCGACAGTGTTCACACCCCCTCACCCTCACCCCGACAGTGTTCACACCCCCTCACCCTCACCCCGACAGTGTTCACACCCCCTCACCCTCACCCCGACAGTGTTCACACCCCCTCACCCTCACCCCGACAGTGTTCACACCCCCTCACCCTCACCCCGACAGTGTTCACACCCCCTCACCCTCACCCCGACAGTGTTCACACCCCCTCACCCTCACCCCGACAGTGTTCACACCCCCTCACCCTCACCCCGACAGTGTTCACACCCCCTCACCCTCACCCCGACAGTGTTCACACCCCCTCACCCTCACCCCGACAGTGTTCACACCCCCTCACCCTCACCCCGACAGTGTTCACACCCCCTCACCCTCACCCCGACAGTGTTCACACCCCCTCACCCTCACCCCGACAGTGTTCACACCACCTCACCCCCGACAGTGTTCACACCCCCTCACCACCCGACAGTGTTCACACCCCCTCACCACCCGACAGTGTTCACATCCCCTCACCCCCCGACAGTGTTCACCCTCCCTCACCCACCCGACAGTGTTCACCCTCCCTCACCCACCCGACAGTGTTCACCCTCCCTCCCACCCGACAGTGTTCACCCTCCCTCACCCACTCGCCAGTGTTCACCCTCCCTCACCCACTCGACAGTGTTCACACTCCCTCACCCACTCGACAGTGTTCACACTCCCTCACTCCCCCGACAGTGTTCACATCCCCTCACCCACTCGACAGTGTTCACCCTCCCTCATCCACCCGACAGTGTTCACCCTCCCTCACCCACCCGACAGTGTTCACCCTCCCTCACCCACCCGACAGTGTTCACCCTCCCTCACCCACCCGACAGTGTTCACCCTCCCTCACCCCCCGACAGTGTTCACCCTCCCTCACCACCCGACAGTGTTCACCCTCCCTCACCACCCGACAGTGTTCACATCCCCTCACCCACCCGACAGTGTTCACCCTCCCTCACCCACCCGACAGTGTTCACCCTCCCTCACCCACCCGACAGTGTTCACCCTCCCTCACCCACCCGACAGTGTTCACCCTCCCTCACCCACCCGACAGTGTACACACCCCCTCACCCCCCCGACAGTGTTCACACCCCCTCACCCCCCCGACAGTGTTCACACCCCCTCACCCCCCCGACAGTGTTCACACCCCTCACCTCCCCGACAGTGTTCACACACCCTCACCCCCCCGACAGTGTTCACACCCCCTCACCCCCCCCGACAGTGTTCACACTCCCTCACCCCCTCCGACAGTGTTCACACTCCCTCACCCCCTCCGACAGTGTTCACACTCTTCACGCCACTGACAGTGCTCACTCCTGACAATGCTCACTCTCTCTCCTCACCTGCCGACAGTGTTCAATCCCCTTCACCCCCTGACAATATTCAACTCCTTCCACCTGCGCACAATACTCACACCCCTCCCAACCCCTGGCAATGCTTCCACTGCTCCCTTCCCCCTCCTGATTCACCCTCACTCCAATAAATGCTTATTCACCACCCACCTTTGTTGTACATTTTATATTTCAGATCTCTACAGAGATGACAGTAGTTTCTATATGCATAACAGGTTTTATTCACAATGCTTTAAAATGGCTGCTCCAAGCTTCAGCCCTTTCTACATCTTTGCTTACTTTTCTCTGAATCCACACCTAGACTTAACCAATCAAGTACAGTGAGCATCAATTGTAAACAGACTTACATAATCAAACACAGAACACTGTGTCACTGCATCTTCCCTCCCCTTGTAAATCTAAAGACCTTACTTTAAGTTAAACCATCCTAAACAACAAACATATGTGCATCGAGTTATTTTTAGAGTTCAGTTTGTCAGTTTTCTCTAAGTACAGAAATAGTCTTTGAGTTAAAAATAGAAAATGCTGGAAAAATTCAGCAGGTCTGACAGCAATGCTCCGACATTCCACATGGATCAGGAAACCACCTGAAAGACTGAACTTGTAATTTCATGACCTGTGTAAATATTGTAATGTCATGAGATAAATATCCTTGTAAATACAAAATGTCCAGCAAAGTTAAAGGGGGAGGAATGTAGTAATTATAGTTTTGGGAAAGGTTGGACTGTAGCTTTAAGAATAATCCTGTGTTGTAAGATCACACGATCTGTGTAAACCAATGAGTTAGCAGCATGGGGAATCTCTAGGAGGGAGTTCTTCTTTAGTTATAGAGTTGGATGCACACATGTCTTTGCTGCTGCTGTCTTGTAAATAAAGTTAAATGTGTCCACTAAGAAAAGTTGCCTGGAAAATCAACTCTATAACAATTTCTACATGTAAATTTGACAACTAACCAACAAACTAATTCATGACCAATTTAATTGAAAAGACTTTAATTCCACTGATTAGGAAATGTCTCCTCATGGAGGATGATGATTTAACCTTGTAAAAAACCACAACCTTGGCAGTCCAAATCGAATCTGCTGTGTGATATTCGAAGAAGTTGCACAGAAATGCACCCTCAGTCTCAGGGTTGCAGACACAGCTTGCCCAAACAGATCAAGTACAAGGGTCACAGACAAAGTGGCCTCAGCAGTGTCATCAACATGTCCCCCATTACGGTCGAATACCTTCAAGATTGTGCCCAAATTGTGGAGGTGCTCGCTGATTCATAATGCCATGTCCAACTCAAGGGAAAATGCTTAACTCATGCTTAAAGTGGGATGCAAGACTCTTGATAATGAGCAGACCAGGATATCTTGAGGACAGTGGTTATGAGGATACATTTCCTTTTCCAATGAGCGACTGTAATGTTGATCACCTGCCTTATTGAGTTGGTTATGCAGAACTACAACCACAAATTCATAGATCTCAGCATAAACATTGGATGCCATTGTATCTTAAAGGCTAAGATAAAAGCAAAATACTGCAGACGCTGGAAATCGGAAATAGAAACTGAAAATGTTAGAAAAACTCAGCAGGTCTGACAGCATCTGTGGAGAGAGAAACAGAGTTAACATTTCCAGTTTGAATGATTTGTTGTGTGTTAAGGTCTTTCAACATGTTTTCCCTTTCTTCGCTTCACCTTGAATTATGTCATTCAGCAGAGTCTCCTTGAGTTTCTTCTGCTGTTCTTCCATGATGTTGTTTAAGACAGTCTTCATTTCTTCAGGTTGCTGAATGCTTCCACACTCCTTTTTCATCCTGCTGTAGTGCTTGGACTCTCCAGGCTCTTTCTGAAGTATCGTGCTTTGTTCCTGTTTCAACTCAGGAATTCCTCCAGCTTCCTTTTGAAATCTCACTGGAGAATCAAAGTTAATTTCCCTTAACCAATTTCAACCTAGAAGGCTTGGCCCTTCACCTTCTACCACCATCACTGGTAGCTATGCTGATTGGTGTCTATAATGAACAGTTATTCTGGTTATACCTTTTACCCGGATTTCTTCGCCCATGTACGTTTTCAACCTGGTAGATGTTTGTTCCAAACTTAATTGCTGTTCAACTTTATTTAAATACCTGAAAGTGTGTTCTCCTCTTACAGTGGTAGAAGCACCCGTGTCTGCTTCCATTTTTAATGGTTTACTATTCACTTGCACTGTAACAATAATTGGCTCTGTCTTCCCAACTTTCATGTTGAATAAGGAGTAAATGTCAGGATTGGTTGTTTCTGGCTCTTCTACACTATAGACTTCATTGGATTTCAATTATTGTCTGGAAGCCTGTTTAAACTTTGTTTTGCAATGTTTAATTTTTTGTCTACTTTTGTACAAAAATAATATTCTACTTTTTAAAATTGTCAATTGTTAGACGAATTATTGTTTCCATGTTGATAAAAATTAGTTTTAGACTTTGTTGCTAAGCTTTTTCCTCTCAGTTTTCAGTTAGCTGGGGCTGTTCCCACTTCGCGGCTGAGTCCCGGCTTTTTGCGCCACTTTCAGCTGACTGTTCCTGTCTGACTAGGAAGACAGCACCATTTTACACCCCTTGAATTACTTGTGAATCCCTTCGTGCGCTTTCCATCGCAAGCGCTATTTCTAAAGTTTCTTGAAATCAAGATTTGCTTCAGCCAGCAATCTTCGCAGAATAGTATCCTCCTGCACGCCACGTACCAAACGATCCCTGAGCATGTCATTTAGGGTTTCACCCAAATTACAATATTCCATTAGTTGTTTTAATTTCACCAGGGATGTAGCAATGGTCTCCCTCGGGGCTCTATTCCGTAAATTGAACTTGAGCCTCTGTATTGTGACTGACAGCTTGGGTTGAAAATGCCTCTAAATGAGGTCTACTAATTCCCTGAAAGCCTTCAAATCTGGGATACTGGGGGCCATCAAGCTTCAAATTAAATTGTAGGTTTTGTTCCCACAGATACTCAGGACAATCGCTGTCCTCTTTTCCTCCCCAGTGATTTTGTTGGCTTGAGAAAAGAACACAAAACATTCTATATAGTGAGACCAGTCATCTGTGGCTGGTTCAAAGGGATCGATTCTGCCAAGCTGGGGAATCTCGGATGAATATATCTTCCTTTCTTTTTAATTATCTTAGATACTTACAATCACTGGGCAAGGTACAGCACTGGATTTGATTTATCCTCATCGCCAGTTTGTTATAGAGTTGATTTTCCAGGCAACTTTTCTTAGTGGACACATTTAACTTTATTTACAAGACAGCAGCAGCAAAGACATGTGCGCATTCAACTCTATAACTAAAGAAGAACTCTCTCCTAGAAGTTCCCCGCGCTGTCAACTCATTGGTTTATGCAGATCATGTGATAATAAACACTGGGTTATTCTTAAAGCTACAGTCCAATGTTTCCCAAAACTATAATTACTACAAGAAACAAATTGTTACAAAGCTGCCATGTATTGTTTAATGGGCTCACTATTTCCCTTGCAGTGTTGGCAGGATGTATATAATTTGATTATCATAGTTCTCTTTGACCCAAAGTATTTTTTTGAGAGTATTTATCACTGTATCAAATGCAGATGTGTCTCCTGTGAGCTGTTTAAATATTCGCTCACCTTCTGCTTCGAGACAATGTACAAATATCGCCTTCTTGTGGAATGCTACTACATCTGGATTGTCCTTTCCTGTAGGGAGCAAATTCGTCTTGAACCCCAAAATACATCAACCCTACGGCATGGGTGGATATCCGGTGAAGAAAAGAAAGCTGCAGAAGTCGGTAAGTTTAAACTTTTCTCCATCATTCTGATTGCCACTTTGCTGTATATTTTATGGCCCAGAGTTTCTGATCTCCAGATGGTTGTATACCTAAGATGCGCTAGCGGAACCCTTGGATGTTTCGACACACTGACTATGTGGGAATTGCCTGGGAAGTTTGGACTTCTGATGGGCGATTCCCCTGTATCTGAAACCCTCTGAAAAACTCTCTGACTCTGAGTTAGAGTCAGAGACTTCAGATGATTCTGACTCAACTTAGCAGAGTAGTTACCCAGGAAAAGTTAGAAGGATTAAAACCAGTTCTAACTCCTGGATAACTATACTACTGACCCCTAACTCCCCACCCGACCTATCAACTACTTCCCTGACACAACAAACCCCCTGATTTGACTATCTGCCACAAACCCCCAACTACCCATTTGACCACTCAACTACACCCCCAACCCAACCACCCACTCACTCACTTACTTGCCACACTACCCCCTCCCCAACCTACCTGACACCCTACCCCCTCACCCACTTACCTTACTCACTTATCTTCTCTCCATAACTTCTCAATTTGGCTTTGGGACATTTAAACTCTCTACTTACCGGAATAAGGCAGCTAATGCAGTAAAAAGGGGGTGTAGCTTCTATGATGATTGTCTCCACTGCTCCCTACAAGGAATGCTACACTGCATGAGTTTAGAAGGACCCTCCATTGGAAGACAGGCCCGAAAAATCGGAGGAATGTAAATATGTAACCCTTTGTCTGATCTGGGTCAGAAACAGAGATTCCAACCCAAATCAGAAGCTCTAGCCCATAACCTCAGATCTATGCAGAGATTACACTGGTTTCTATGTGTGTAACAGGTTTTATTTACAGTGCTTTAAAATGCCTACTCCATGTTTCAGCTCTGGCTTCCAGCTCTTTCTATAGTATCCTTTACTTTTCTCAGAGTCCACACCCAAGCTTAACAAATCAAGTCCAATGAGCATCAATTGTAAACAGACTCACGTAATCAAGGACAGAATAATCAAACACTACAGTCCCCGACAATCTGACTTCCTGACATCAGCCAAACGGGAGTCAGGAATTCCAGAAGTTGAGTCTGGATAGAGTGAACATTGTTGGGAGGGATAAATATTGTCAGGAGGGGGTGAACATTGCCGAGTGTAAACATTATTGGAACCATTGTTGGGAGTGAGTGAATCATTGTCAGGAGTGGGGGTGAAAATTGTCAGGGGGGCATGAACATTGCCAGGAATGGTCGTAAACATTGCTGGGATGATGGGTGGACATTGTCCATTATTGGGAGGTGGGTGAGCATTGTTGGGGAAGGGGCTGAACATTACCAGGAGCGGTGAACATTGTCCATATAGAGGGATGAACATTGTCTGGCGGGATGATCATTGCTGGGGAAGTAATGAACATTGTTAGGGGATGTCCGTTGTCAGGGGTGCTGTGATTTGACACTCTCGCTGATTTACTTTGAGCTGCACTCCTCAGCAGGCTTTACACCTGATAGGAAAAGCTCGGAGTAAGTCTGTGTAAAATCGAGGGCAAGTATAGGGCAAACAAATCCCTGGGGATATGGCCACCTGATTCCCACTGTCATAGGGAATCAGGTGGCCATCTGGGTAGGGTAAAACTGGCAACGGGATGTTTAAATTTCCCACATAAGTAGCCTAAGGGCTACTTCATTAGTAATAATTGGCTGCTTTCCACAACCTATAATTACCCCATCAGGTGTCCTAAGTTCACAGTTTGATTGACAGCTCAAAGACGTTATTTAAGAATTAGTGTCTCTGATGTGAGATAATGAACACAAGTCTGTTTATTTTTAAAGAGGATTAAGTACTTGAGAGGATTTTAAAATATTGAATTGGCTTTCATGAATTTTTTTTATATAGTGAAGGCTGTAATAAACATTTAGAACTTTACATTATTTCATCTCAACATGGCTCCTGAGATCTACCCTTGGTGGATGCTGGGTGAGTTGGCATGGAAGGAATAAGGGCAAACAGTGACAGGTTGTTGGCTTGAGTTGTCATGAGATGCATTAAGTCAGTATTGGGAGCCAAAAGTGGCCATTGAGGTGGGTGAGGGGCATGGGAAGGCGTGGAGGGTGAGGCCTCATTGGGGGGTGGGTGGGGGGCATGAGGTGGGTGACCATGGTACATGGGGAGTGGGTGATGGGGGGGGGGAGGGGGTGAAGGGTGTATGAGTAGTGAGGGCTGGAAAGCCTAAAATAAGAGCAAACAACTGGGACCAAGTCCCAGAGAACCAGCGGGCCTTTTAACCAGCCCACCTTGGCACTCGGCAGCCACTATGACCTCCAATCTAGGCCCAGCAGCAGCTTGCCCAACTCCATCCCACACCTGACCTCCCTGGCATGAAGATCCCATCGTTCCAGGGAGTTTCTCCAAAGACAAGTGCAGCAAGCTAGGAAATTTCCCAATTTGGGCTACCCACCTCAGGAGCGAAAATCCGGGCCTGCATCATTCATAGGCAGATTATTGAACTATAGGGGAGTCAAGGATTACAGGGCACAGACAGGAAAGTAGAACTGAGACCAAGATCAGATCAGTCATGATCTTTATGGATGGAGAACGGGCTCGAGATATGGACTCCTCCTGTTCCTATTTCTAATGCTTTTATATTCTTATATAATTCTGATGGATCCCTTCCAAGGCCAATATGTTCTTCCTGAAGTGTGTTGCCCAGAATTAAATCCTGTACTCAAATCCTGTACCCTAACTATAGATTTGAAAAGCTGTGCAAAATCTTCCAGCCCTTTGCATCCCAGCCCTCTTGAGAAAAAGGCCGACATTCTTTTACTTTTTTAGCTTTTTTACTGGTCCTTGCACAATCTTATTCAGCCTCTGTATTTGAGCTTTAAAACACTAGTCCTAATGCAGAACAAAGAAACCAACCTGACTGCATCAACTGTGAAGTTTCTTAACCATCACAATTAATATTTAAGTGTTTATAGATGATGCACAGGAAGTATGACAGTGTTAACAAGACATAGAAAGGCAAGTATCACTGACAATATCCTGTGACTTAGAGTTGACAGCATGAGTAAAAATGGAATGTCCTTTATGAGTCTGAAGGCCATTGAACAGTTATGCAATGGAGCCAATTGCCATGCCCCCGGGTCAGTGAGATAGTTTTTCATCCATTGTATGTTGAAAGATATAGTGAAGATGGTGCCAGATTTAGAGAAAAGTGCCTAAGAAGTATGACTATCAATTATCTTATTTTTGTCCTGCATCACAGTCGCCTTATTGAAAAATACATTTGCCTGAAGGAAAATTGTCTTATCTTGCAATCTTTCAGACTGATTTGCAATCATATGACATAGCTGTAAATGGTTACATGAATTATGGACATGGAAATGGATATTACATGAATGAATAAGATGGCGCAAAACTGCAGTGATGTCAATGACAAACCAAAGAGGTAGTAATCAGAAAACAAGTTTCATGATCAATATTGTTAACCCAAACCTAACCAACAATGTAATGCAAATGCTGCAAAAAAGATAGGAAGTAAAAATATGGTGTAAGAGGGTATGTAGACCACAAAAACACACATGCCAAGTTGTATCTGAGGTACCTATTATGTGCTGATTTGCTTTTTGACTCGAGATATGTCATTTTACAATTCACTTTGTGTTGCAACCTTCGCTTTCCCTCTAAGATTTAATCTCCTGCAATGTCCTGTATGCTATTCATTATTTTACAGGCAGCAATACATATGGATAGATAGAGACGGGCAAACTATTAAGCAGTTCACCATTTATGAGGATGCCATCATCAAGGACATCACAGATGCAGAGGTTTATGTGATTCATATTCTTGAGAGAGTTGAGGTGAGAACATAGTAGCATAGCAGAAGCTGTTGGTAGTTCCCTCATTGACGTTCACCAGGTGTTGAGGCCTATTCACTGGACAATACTGTTAGTAATAATATACAGAGATGTGCTGCAAAGAGATAAATGCTACAAAGGTGGAGGGGGTCAGGGTGCGAATTCTTTATTGCCCGTTGTTGCAATTGGTGCCTGGAAGGAACTAATTGTGTAGCAGTTTAGTCTGGTGCTTATTTTAACTTCCACTAGAATGCTATCTAGTTGTTACTTTTTGGTTGCAGTTCTGAGTAGAGGGACTGACGCAGGTTTAAGAACACATTGAGTCACAACTCCTCATTCTTCTTTACTGAGATGCCACAATTATGGCACCTTCCCTTGTACTGAGTCTTGAGGGTGCCTGCCTCTTATGCATGCATATCTCCTGGTCATCGCCCATATTCTCTTTGCTGCTACTTTTCCTTCAAGCCCATCAATAAAGTTGGTTCTGTACCCATGCTACTTAACACTTCCAGTTCCCAATAAGTTTGAGCTGTGCACCCCTCTACACTAGTGCTCTACCTACACTTGGTGCAACTTGAAATATAAGTAACGAGAAACAAATAACTTTGCCTGGCAAGGGATCAGCACTGATGATTTACAGGCTTCATTTTGTCTAGTTTATAACTTTAATGGCTGTAAAACCGAATGGCCCTGAATTGGCTGCATTGGCTGCATTGGCTTTGTGCCTGATTGTCTGATTTCCCTTCCATCAAGTCAAGATTTGCACTGAGATCACTGCCCTCATGTATCCTGATATTCCAAAGCTAATACTTCCCATTCGCCACACTGCATGATTTCAGCTCATTCCAAACTGCTGTATGTAGCCATTTATGTATCAAATCCTGCCCACTCATCATTCCTGTTCTTGCTGACTACATAAGCATTTGGTCCTCCAAAACCTCCAATTTATATTCTAAATCCCTCACCTTTCCCAATCTCTGTAACCGTCTCCTGTTTTACAACACTTCATTTCCTACAATTCCATCCTTTTTGCATTCCTACTCCTTTAGCCATATTGGCAGAGTTCACAGCAGAGGATGAGGATAAAACATCAGAGATGCAAGGAAAACTAAAATTAAATTAAGAGAAAGAACTCCAGAAGCCAATACAAGTAAAAAATGGTGATGGAGAAATAAATGAGATTAAAGATAGACAAATTTGCAGTACCCTATGGCTTCCACCCCAGGGCATTAAAATAAGTAAATAAGAAAATGGTTAATGTCTTACTCATGATCTTACAAAAACTCTTGATTCAGGAATTGTCCCTTTGGATTGGAAAACTGTTAAATGTAACTAAATTATTTAAGGAAAGTGGGAGAGAAAAAACAGAAAATTATAGGTCTATTAGTCTACTACCAATTGTAGGGAAACTACTAGAATTGAATATGAGGGACAGTGTGACTGATTATTTGGGAAATTATGAGCTAACCAGAAAAAACCAGCATAGGTTTGTAAAGGGTAAGTCATGTCTAAGAAACGTGGTTGAGTTTTTTGGAGAGACAACTAATGTTGTAGACAAGGGAATTTCTATGGATGTAATTTATATGGATTTCCAGAAGGTGTTTTGGCAATGTTCTACATAAGAGACTTGTCAAGAAGATATAATAATGTCTATAATGTTATTGGAAATTATTTTAAAATAGAGTTCTAGTGGTATCTGGGTCTATGTGTTTTTGTGTGTATGTGTGTCTTAATTGGATTAAAGCCAGCTGGCCTAGAGGCTTTGATGTACAGAAGAGAAGTAGGTTTTAAATGTTAATTAGGTAAATGTAGGGAAGTTAGAAGGTGAAGTGTAAAGGGAGCGATTTGCATTTTTTAAATAAACCATTCAAAAGAATGGGTGAAATAATACACCGAACAAGAAGAAGCCAAACAATGTGTTTAATTTTTTTTCCAAAACTTACTAATAAAATTGGTGTTGTGAAAGAGTTCTATTGTTAGAAGAGGTAAAGTTCAAAAAACCTGGTGATACAATGAGAATTTGCATTCAAAGAGGAAAATATGTACAAAGGAAGAGGAGGTTGTTGGCAAAAGGAGAGGGATTCTAAGATCTAAAGCCTCCAGCCTGTAAGCCTCAAGCCGCTGTCTGCAAGGACCCAGAGCTGAAAGAAACTCATTTTGACTGTGACTGTCCAGAGTGTGCTTTGCCAGGGGTCTGTTTAAATCTATCTGTTTTACTGTTGCCTTAACGAAGATGTAACTGGGAGATAGATTAATTAGGGGACATTTAGAAGTTATTATAGTAGTATTTGTAGACACATGCATGTGCTTACAATAAATGTTTAATTTAATTTTATAAAAACCTCTTGAGACTCAGTGGTCTTATTATAACTGAATTCAAAGCCTGCATCTCGAAACAAAAATTGCAAAAATTAGCTATGACAGTTGCTTCAAGTTTCCCTCTGGGATTTGAACAACTCAGCATTTACCATCAGCTGTGTTATAATAAGTCTATTAATAAAAATGAAAGCACTTAAAATTTGATGAAATCTATTGACTTGGATAGGGAATTGATTAGAAGGTAGGAGACAGAGGGTAAGGATAACAGATATGTACTCAAGTTATCAGAGTGTGGCTAGCAGTGTCCTGGGGGATCTGTGCTGGGGCTATAGATTTTCACTATATTTATAAATTATTTGGATGAAGAAATAGGAGCTACATATTTAAGTTTTACTGGTGACACTCAACTGCAAAATGTGGAACACTAGTAAAAAGAGTGTTTTGATAAACAGTGAATAAGGTGGGATTTTGGTACAGGTGGGATCTCTGTAATAAGTATTTCTCAAGCTGAAATGTAATTTCACAATTAGAATTTGACTTAGAACTTTAAAACTGTAAAAGAACTGCAAGCTAGTTAAGATACCTAGTTACCTAGATACCTAGGGCTTACTTGGGGAAGTGTGAGAAATGGACTCAGCAAGTTAAGAGGCTGAAGGACTAGGGCTATACTGGGGAAGGGGGGTATCCCAGGGTGGGTGTGTGGGGGCCCAAGTTTATCTGTATGCATAATTAATGCGGCGGGTTTGGGACAATACAGCATGAGAAGCTGCCATTGCAGCCAACGGGTTTACCCGCCCGCTACTGCACTTGGTACGAATCTGGGATCTGATTTTGCTGATAAGTGACAAATGCAAGCAAAGTGCTTGTGTTTTCCACAAGCTTTATACTGTTTTCTAGTAGCAGGACACTCTGTTCAGCGTGGGAAGCACTGTCACAGTGGGAACATTCTTTGGAAAAGTCACACAACTCTGTTTGTGAGAATGCTGTTGTTACTTTGCAGGTGGTTTCCTGGCATGTGAGCGATGAACAGCGTTTACAGGAGTTGAACTTGGAGTGTGGTTTTTGGCAGCCTCAACTTCAGTAGCTCTGGACTCTGGAAGTGATGGTGACCTTGCTAACTCCAACTGCTCTGACAGCTTTCTGTCTTTCTTGAGTCTTTAATCGCATAGTTGATGAGAGAGACAATCTTTGATTATTTGTGTTTTGATTTCCTATTCAATGTGTTAAACATCACCGAAGTTACATTTGGTTCCTAGTTGCCTCAATCGAATGCAATATTGGCCAGTTGTCTCATTGGTTTCTTGCTTAATGCATTGGAAGACAATGGTATTATATATTGTATTTTCTTAGATGTGAAATACACTGTTAGTGCATTTTTTTGCTGAGTTGTAGTCATTTTGCTCATGCATAAATGTCTCAAAAATATCTTCCAATTCTTCACCTCCATAGTGGAAAAGTAACGTCTTTTCTCTTTATCATCTGTGACAGCAAAACCTGCCATTATGTCTTCAAAGCATCATTGCCACTTTTGCTACCAAAGGAATACAGATGACGGCTCTGAATGCACATTGAGAGGTGGTAGATTGGGCATTGACACTGCCATATTGACCAGCAATCCAGTGATGGTATGTGATCAAGCATCTGCAATCCCTTTCCTTCCAAAGAAAAACTTCTCTGTAATGACTGAGAGTTTTTTTTATTAGATTGGTATTTTGGCATGATCAGTGTATATGTGTGTATACTGTGCAAGCTTTCATGATGCTAATCTAGAGCTGGAGTGTCTCCTGTATGTACCTGACACAGCCTCTCTCCAACGTAAAATGCTGTCTGCAGAAAGTAGACAAAAACCTTCCAAAAGTTTCATAGCTGAAACTACTGTTTCCTATTTTTCACTAACCTCGTTGCCATTGTGAAGTTCTTGGAAAGAAATAGCAAACTATTCAGCCAGTTTCAGTAAGAAACATTCAGAATCAGAACTGCAATGAGAATTTTAAAAAAATTTCTCTGGACTCCCTCTGCTGGTACAAGTATGGTAGCCTCAAGTAGACAAAATGCACAGTGCAATTTTCAATACACCATCATGTAAAGCATTCACAATAAGATAGACTAACCAAGGGCACAGATGGAGATAAATGGATTTGATATAATCACTGTTACAGAATTTCAAGGGCACCAAGGTTGGGTAACAAATTTGCCAGGGTACATAAAATTTTGAAAAGACGGGCAGAATAGAAAAGGAAGAGGAGTAGCCCTGATAATAAAGGATGACCTAATCGTAGTAGTGAGAAAGGACCTGGCTCAGAAAATCAGAAAGTAGAATCAGTATGGGTGGAGATTAGGGATAACAAGGAATAGAAAATGTTCTTGGGAGTAGTTTATAGGCCACCTAACCATAGTTATACTGTTGGACAAAGCATTAAGCAAGAAATGCTTGACACTTGTAACAAAGGTGTTGTGAATATCTAATTCATAATTTGTAAGTTTTAGAATATAACTTATAGTTTTAAGAATTAAAGCGTTAGATGTAAGTTAAATAGAAACATCAGATTGAGAAACTGATACGTAACCCTGAAGTAAATGCAATTCAAACAAGCTTGGAGTTAATGACAATTAAAAGCTACCCTATGTTTACCTCCAAGGTCAGAGTAAGAAGTGTAAGCACTGAACAATGATCCATTTTGGGACCTCTTGGTAGAGCCAGGGTGTGTCTCATTATTCCCATAGAAGAAGCTAAAAGCTAGCAATTCTGGGAAAGAGGGTTGTAAAACTCCAGTAGATATAGAAATTATTCATTTGGCTTACAGAATCAAAGAGTTGTGTTGAAGGTAAAATTACTGGTTTGCATTTCTGTTTGAGGCAAAGCATGCCACATTGTCATAGAGATGGCTTTGGAGGTAGAAGGTTTTTTTTGTTTGCGTTAACAGGGTGTTTGCTCAGAAAACAGACAATTGCAGTTTTGCTTTGGTGTAAACTGCATCTCACTGGATTGAGAGAGCCAACAAGAGATGATTGTTAGTCAGGTTCACACTTTCAGCCGAGAAAATGCAAACATTATCGTCACCACTCGGAATTCAGATGAGGCTGGAGCTCTGTTTGGAATTCGTGAAGGGGAAAAGAATCTGGAAGATTTGCCTAGCTTAAGCTTGAAGAAGAAATCAACACTGGCCTCACAGAGCCTTGTGGCTGAAGGCAGTTTGCAGTTAGCTTGGAAGCAGTCAATTTGGTCATTCAGCTTGGAATAGGCAGAGGGAAAACATCTTCCAGGAGCTGGCAATCAGGTATCGGACCAGAAACTGTACAGAAGCATAGAGGGTCATTAGGATACAGAGGTGTTCCTGAGGTTTAAATTTCTAACTAGAGAAGCTTAGGTTTGAGCTGAGGGATCCATAGTTCAGAGTTTTGAAGAGAATTTGAAGGGTCATTTAACCAAAAGCTCATGGAAGGATTCCTATGAAATTTCATACCTTGGAGGATAGCGGGAACACTGAGGAGAAATCAAAGTGACTTCCGGAGGGCTGTGGCATACCTTTGGGCTGGTCCCTTCAGAAGTGAATAAACCTTCAAGATTCTGTCTAAGTAATGTATAAGGCAATTCTTGGGGGAAAGTAAAAAGGAGGAACTGAGTTCATAGCTTAAGTAATTGTAAACTATAGTGTTGAATTAATAGTGCTTGCTTTGTTTAATTCTTCTAATATACAATAAAGTTTGTTTCTGTTTAAAAGCATGAAATCTTGTGGTGTAGTTCTGTTGGTTGATTGCTGGGTCTTTGGATTTCACTTTAAGCATTCACAATCCCTAACAGAATTATAACAAAGGCAATATAATAATCGTAGGAGACTTTACTCTTCATATAGACTGGATAAATTGAATGGGCAAAAGTAGTCTGGAAGATAAGCTTTGAGAATGCTTTAATGACAGCTTCAGAGAACAATACATTGTGGAACCAACTAGAGACAAAGCAAATTTTGTTTTACCCACCGGCCATGATGGCAGGTTTTCACGTCCCAAACTCACCACATTATTTATGCGCTCCCGGGAAACATCCCCTTTCCATGATGGGTGGACTCTCATTCACCTGCCCACCATCAGCCTGCTGCTGCATCATGCTGGCCGCCATATTTAAAGTCCAGCCACAAGCACACACCTCAGTGCTTCTAGGTCACCACTTCTGCAGAGAAGACATGGCAAAGCTTGGAAACTGAAGAACATTGCAGCCCCAAGGTTCAGCGACGCATCCCTTGAGCACATTCCGGATGCCGTGGAGGCCCAGCAAGATGCCCTCTAACCCTGCTCTGGCTTCAGGTTGGGCAGCGACAGCACTAACCTGTCTTGGGAGATGGTGGCAGGGGTGGTCAGCGCCAACGCCCTTCAAAAGAGGACAGCCACCCAGTGCCAAAAGAGGATGAATGTCCTCCTCCATTCTGCCAGGGTAAGTCACTTTCCTCATCACTCTCAACTCACACACTCACAAACCCATCACATATCCAAAGGCCCCTCACTCACTGCTGGTTCAAGGGAAAGCACCATTTACTCCCTCAGACACACCATCAATGCCCCATTCATCCATGTGACCTCTCACCACCCACACAGGCCAAGCATACTTATCATCTGGCCTGATAGGCGTCTTGCTTACACTTCCTCCATCTCTATGCATGCAGGACAAGCTGGCACACAACAAGAGGGAGAGGTTGCAAAACAATGGTGGGATACCTGAAATCAAAGTCCTCACGGACTTTGAAAACAAAGCCATCCAGCTGTCGGCGAGGTTCTGGACTGTTCTTGTGCTGGCAGTGAGGTCGGTGCTGGTCTATCAAGTGAGGATCCAGCAGTGCAACATCTATCAGACAACCATGCTGTGAGTGACCTGTCATGTTTCACAGGCCACTGCCATGCACTAATTATCTCCCTTTGCTTTCGCAGGCACATCTGCCAAACAGCCGACAGAGTCCATGGCCCAGGGCCTCCAATCAAGCCCTGAAGAACCTCTGACGAGCAGTCTGAAGGCACTCTCCCTGAAGTCCCGTCACAGCACTCACCTACACCCTCTATCAGCGCAGAGACACACACCTCGGTGGGCCTCAGCTTTAGAATAGCCACGGGATCACAATCTGGTGAGCACATCGCCCTGTCTGATCCACTGCAGCTGGCGACAGTGACTTCCCAGGTTTCTGGCACTTGGAGGACTGCTGGAGGCCTGAACATTGCTGAGTCCGAGTCAGATGACGAGCCTCTGGACTTGGTCATGCTGAAGCTGCAAAGGCAAGCTCGGGAACATCAGGAAGGGATGTCCGCTGCACTCCTCAGATTGCAAGGTACTGTGGAGGAGTCTGTCCGTCTTCAGGCTCAGGTGATAGTGCCGACATGCCAACGCACCGAGGTCAAAACTGGTAGGATGGGTGGCCGCCTTGGAGACTTTGGTCGAGGACTTCACTCCTGCACTGCTGCGCGGGCTCAACTCAATTGCTGATGCCACAGTTGGCCTCCATTAGTGTGTATGTGAGAGGGGTGCTGGGCAGCTCGATCTCACTCCATCCACCCCTGCTCCTCAAAGAGACAGCCAGGGGCCCCAGGCACCCAGGGGAGGAGGATCAGCAGATGCACGCTCTGGGCCCATCCATCCAAGAGTCTCCGACCCATCCGAACCCCCTCTTCCTGTGACCTCAGCAGCTCCAGCTCCAAAGACGCCAAGAGTAATGTAATGGGAATATAAGGTATGAAGAGGACACAAAGAGGCTGCAAAGAGAGATATAGACAGGTTAAGTGAGTGGGCAACAAGGTTGCAATGGAGTAATAGAGTATCATTTTGGGAACTGTGAGATTATTACTTTGGGTAATAAAAGTAGAAAGAAGGTTTATTTTAAATGGCATGCAACTTTCAAATGTTGATGTTCAAAGAGACTTGAATGTATTCGTGCAAAGTTAACATGCAGGTACAGTAAGCAGTTGGTAATGCAAGTGGTATGTTTGCTTTTATTGCAAGAGGGTTGGGGTGCAGGAATAAGAACATCTTGCTACAATTCTATTGAGCTTTGCTGAGGCTGCACCTGATGCACTATGCACAGTTTTGGTCTCCATTGCTAAGGAAGAATATACTTGCATTGGAGGTGGTGCAGTGACAGTTCCTTAGATTGGTTTCTGGGATGAGAGGATTGTTCTATGATGAGGCTGAGAAAATTGGGCCTATATTCTCCGGAGCTGGGAAGAATGGGAAAGGATCTTATTGAAACATAAAAGATTCTGAAGGGGCTTGACAGGGTTGACACTGAGAAGTTAACTGGGATTTTCCCTTCCTTGCACTAAGTGTGTCAGCGGGCATGAGAAACAGCATTCTACTCGCTGGCTGCAATAGCGAGTTTTCACACTGTATCATCCGCCTCCTGCCGTATTAATTATACACGCATGGGAAACACAGCAGATCGCGGGCGGGTGGCCTGTGATTCGCCCACCCCGCCGTGAGCTCACCTCTTCCTCACTCTGAGTGCATATTTAAACCGCATCTATGCACAGCTTTTTTAATGTCTGCAGCCCAGGACTGCTCCACAGAAGACATGGCTCCCAAAGGGAAGGAGCATGCTGCTCCGAGATTCAGTGATGCCTCACTGGAACACCTGCTGGACGCAGTCAGGGCCCGCCGTGATGTCCTTGACCTCTAGGCCAGCCACTCAGTGCAGAAAGAGGATGAATGATCTCATCTGTGCCACGAGGGTAAGGCAACCATCTCATCACTGTCAACTCACACACTCACCAGCCCATCACACATTCACTGGCATCTCACACACTTCCAGCTTAAGGGACATCATCACTCACTCTCACACACACCTTCACATCTCCATCTGGCCTCATATCCTCTGTAGTTCACGTCCTCATCTCGTCCATGGCTGCACTCACCACCCACACATGGCAGGTATCCTTATCATCTGCCCTGGCGTGAGTCCTGCTCACACTCTCCATCTGTCTTCATGCAGGACAAACTCACACACAATCGAAGGGAGAGATCTCAGACCGGCGTTGGAGTGGCCGAAATCAATGTCCTCATTCCTTACAAGATTCAAGCTATCGGAATGGACATGGATCATGACTGCACTGACGGTGGGGTGGGTGGTGCACATTCAAGTGAGGATTCTGTACCAGCTCAGCACTCAGACAACCACACCGTGGGTGCGTTGTCCTGTTTTAGAGTCGCCTGCCATGCACTAATTGTCTCCCCTTTCTTTCATAGGCACTTCTGGAAAGCATCTGAGGTATCCACAAGCCAGGCCCTCAACTCCAGCCCTGATGACATCTCGGATGAGGAACCAGGGGAGAGCAGCATAGACCTGCCACAGCGCTCACCCACACCCTCCAGCATTGCAGACACACACACCTGGTGGGACCTGATTCTGGAGCTTACTTGGGGTCCACAGCAGGCGGAGGCAGGGATATCCGAGGTTGCTGGCACTCAGAAGACTACAGGAGGCCAGGATTCTGTGGAGTCCGAGTCAGATGACATGCCTCCGGACTTGGCCCTAAATCAGTTGGTGGAGCTGCAGCGACAATCACAGGAACATGAGGAAGGGATATTAGCTGCATTCCTCAGATTTCAACAGATGATGGAGGACGATGGATCCATGTTCAGTCTGAGGCGGTAGCACCAGCATGCCAACGCATCAAGGTCAACACTGGTAGGATGGCAGCCGCCATGGTGGCCTTAGTCCAGGACTTCAGTCCTGCATTGCTGCAGGAGCAGTACTCCATTGCTGTAGCCATTGGTGGCATCCATCAGTGGCTACGTGAGAGGGGGGCAGGGCACCTAGATCTCACTCCACCTGCCCCTTTTCCTCCAAGGAGTCAGCTAGGAACTCTTGGGCTCACAGAGGGAGGAGGACCAGCCACTGAGTGGCTAACCTCTTCTGTGTTGGCTTGACACCCTGGGGCCATCCACCCAGGTGACTCTGGGACTGTCTGCCCGATCCCAATCCGCTCTTCCTGCGACCCCATCACTTCCAGCTCCACAGGCCAAGGAGGGTACACCTGCCTCGCAGCAGGGCACCCAAAGCAGGCCACGGCCCTCCAGGTCTCAGCCCTCCAGAAGATGCCCACCAAGGTCATCACAGAGTATGAGAAGAAGCTAGCTAGAAATGTAAGAATGGATAGCAAGAGTTTCTCTTGGTATTTAAAAAGGAAAAGAGTAAGTCAAGTGAGTGTTGGTCCTCTAGAGAGTGACAGTGGGGAGTTAATGGTAGATAATAAGGAAATGGTGGAAGAAATTAACAAATATTTTGCTTCTGTGTTTGCTATAGAGGGTACAAAAAACATTCCAGCAATAGCTGCAAATCAGGAGGTGAAAGGGAGAGAGGAACTTGGTGAAATTGAAATCACTAGGTAAACAGTACTGAGCAAATTGATGGAGCTGCGGGCTGGCAAGTCTCCGGATCAAATGGATTACATCCTAGGGTCTTAAAAGGGAGGGCTAATGAAGTAACCACTGCGCTGGTGTTAATTTTCCAAAATTCACTAGATTCTGGAAAGGTTCCATTAGATTGGAAAGTAGCAAATATAACCCCTCTATTCAAGAAGGGAGGGAGAAGAAAACAGGAAACTATAGGCCAGTTTGCTTAACGTCTGTCAGGGGGAAGTTGTTAGAATCGATCATTAAGGAGGTAAGAGCTGGGCACTTAGAAGAGCTCAAGGCAATCAGAAAGAGTCAGCATGGTTTTGTGAAAGGAAAATCACGTTTAACCAACTTAATAGAGTTTTTTGAAGGAGTAACATGCACAGTGGATAGAGGGGAGCCTGTAGACGTCCTGTACTTGGATTTCCAGAAGGCATTTGATAAGGTACCACATCAAAGGTTATTGCAGAAAATAAAAGCACATGATGTAGGGGATAACATATTAGAATGGATAGAAGATTGGCTGGCTAGGAGAAAGCAGAGAGTATGCATAAATGGGTCTTTTTCAGATTGGCAGGATATGATGAGTGGAGTCTCACAGGGGTCTGTGCTGGGGCCTCAACTTTTTATGATTTACATCAATAACTTAGATGAGGGGAATGAAGATATGGTAGCTAAATTTGCAGATGACACAAAGATAGGTAGGAAAGTATGTTGTGAAGAGGACATGAGGAGATTGCAGATGGATATAGATAGGTTGAGTGAGTGGGCAAAGATCTGGCAAATGGAGTTTAATGTGGGGAAATGTGAAGCTGTTCACTTTGGCAAGAAGAACAAAAAAAGCAGAGTATTACTTAAATGGAGACCAGCTGCATAATTCTGAGGTGCAGAGGGATCTAGATGTTCTAGTACGAGTCACAATGAGTCAGCGTACAGGTACAGCAAGTAATTAAGAAGGCTAATGGAATGCTATTCTTTATTACGAGAGGGATTGAACATAAAAGTAAGGATGTTATACAGAGCATTGGTGAGACCGCACCTCGAATACTGTGTGCAGTTTTGGTCTCCTTTATTAAGGCAGGATGTAAATGCATTGGAGACGGTTCAAAGGAGGTTTACTAGATTGATACCTAGAATGAGTGGGTTGTCTTATGAGGAAAGGTTGGACAAACTGGGCTTGTTTCCACGGGAGTTTAGAAGAGTGAGGGGTGATTTGATTAAAGTATATAAGATCCTGAACGGCCTTGGCAAGATGAACATTGAAAGGATGTTTCCTCTTGTGGGTGAGTCCAGAACTAGGGGGCACTGTTTTAAAATCAGGCGTTGCCCTTTAAGGACAGAGATGAGGAGATTTTCTTCTCTCAGAGGGTTGTGCGACTTTGGAATTCTCTGCCTCAGAAGGCAGTGCAAGTGGGGTCCTTGAATATTTTTAAGGCAGAGATAGATAGGTTCTTGTTAACTAAGGAAATCAAAGGTTATCAGGTGCAGATGGCAATGTGGAAATGGAAACACAAGAAGGTCAGCCATGATCTTATTGAATGGCAGAGTGGGCTCGAGGGGCCGAATGGCCTTCTCCTGTTTCTTACATTCTTACGTTACATTCTTCGAAGACTTTATCATCCTTCAAAGGATCAGGACAATGTCAGCCTGATGTGTAACTATTCACTGTCATGTTGAAGTGGATGGCTGAAATGAGAGGAATGGAAACACTGGTGTTCATGCTATCCCGTGATGGAGGGCACTTGTCCAAGAAGGTACTTGCTGTAGCTCGTCACCCTCCTCATGAGATTGGGTTGCTATGAGAGCCTCATGTGCACATCTGACTCGTCTGGCCCCTGTTATGGTCTCTTCCCCTGCAGCCTCGGCTTCCTCGAACTCTACACCCTCAACCCTTCGATGTCCTCCTCATCAGAGGAGACATGTAGCTCCTCCATGTTGGCATCTGGCAAGCCCTCTCCCCTTTTTATTACCAGGTTGTGCAGCACGCAGCAAGCCACAATGATCCATGAAACCCTCTGGGGAGTGTACTGGAGTGTTCCGTCAGATCAGTCCAGGCATCGGAATCACATCTTTAAGATCCCTAACAGTGTGCTCCACCAATGTTCAACTAGTGGCATGAGTCTTGTTCTACCTTCTTTCTCCAGGATTCTGCAGGTGCCACACGGATGTCATCAACCACGTATTTTGTGGATACCCCTTGTCACCAAGGAGCCAGCCCTGGATCATGTGCGGTCTTTCGAAGATGTCCGCATCTGTAACCCAGCCAAGATATATGAATCATGGATGCTTCCTGGGTATCTGTTGCAAACCTTCATGATAGGTTTCTTATGGTTGAAGACCAGTTGTACATGGAGCGAGTGCTAGCCTTTCCTGTTTATGAGTTGGAGTGCCTGTTGCCAGGGAGCTTTTTTAACTGCATGAGTGCAGTCAATGGCACCTAGTACCTGTGGGAATCCAGAAATCACTGCAAAGCCCAGTGCTCTGGCGTCCTGGTTTGCTTGATCTCTGTTGAAGTTGATGTAATTGTGGGCCTTGGAAGAAGGGTGTCTGTGTGACCTAAATTATGCATTTGTGAGTGGATGCTTGAGAGATCTCACAGAGGTCCCCAGTTGAACCCTGGAAGGATCCACTGGTGTAGAAATTGAGTGTGGCCATTACTTTCAGAGCCACTGGCAATGGATGCCCTACCTGTCCCCGTGGCACCAATTCCTGGAGAATGTGGCAAATGTGAGTCAACAGATCCCTACACATGCAGTGGTGTCAGTGACACTGTCTCTCACTCATCTGCAGATAAGCCATGTTGAGTTCTGTACACCCTGGATCTTGTGAGCTGCCTACACACGATGTTTCTGTGAGCCTCTTCCTCTGCGTCCGGAGGGGGCCCTGCTGGCCCTTGGTCTTGAGGGTTTTGCTCCTCCCTTTGGTGAGCCAGCACAACTTTCTCCTTCTTCTCTCCTGCCTGTATGTGATTATGCAGCAGCGATAAATCCAGACTCTATCTTTCTGATGATCTCCTCTCTGCAGCATCAATGAGAGATAGACAGGAGTCAGCATTCATCTCCAAAGGTCCCCTTTCTGTCAATAACTCATCAGTGTGCCATCTGTGGCCCAGTATGATGCCCCGAACCCACGGACTGTGGCGCGTGATATTACAACAATGCCCTGTACACAACATGCTGGGCATGACTGGACTGACATGCCCACCCCCTGCCTGGTTTAGGACAGGGGCAGTGTTTGCAAACTCAAAAAAGTAAACTGAAGCACTTCTTCACTCAGCGCTCCTCCCATTCTGGCTCCAAGTGGCTTATGTCATCCTGTAACATACTCTTTCCCCATTCAGGTGATGAGGACGCTAACACCCCTGGACCCTTCCCCCAGTCATGTGTCTGAGTGAAACCTTCCCTACTCTAACCCCGCAGCGCAGCCCTTGCCCTGCAGCCCCTTCCCATGCCTGAGGCCATTTTATCCCCTTCCCCAGTGCAGCCCTAACCCTGCATCCCATTAAAAGCCACCCCTGCCTTACCGCTGGTCTGGTAGGTAGAGACTTGCCTCTGACACCTCGCTGAAAGTGATGTGGTGCTGCCTGCAAAGCCTGGCGCTGATTACTGTGAGTGCTGTGTGATGCAAGGTAGGCGAATGAACCTCGAAGTCACGAGTAAAATGCAGGTCACCAGGTGCACACCACTTATATACTGTGGTGAAGCACGTTGGTCTAACTGTACGCCGACATGCCCTGATGATCCAGCGTGGGGGGATGATTCCAGTAAGGAGGCCTCATAATGAGATGCAAACGTATTGAAACAACGTTCCCAATGTGCCGCTGCAGGAAACGTGGCCCGCCATTGACGGCTGGAGTGCCCAATCGTGAGCTAGTTTTACAACACCGATTTTTGGCCTTTTTGTGACACTTTACTTTCCCGCCCGCCATGAAGCTTGCCACGAGCGGGAGAGGAAAATCTCTGCCATTGTTTCCCCTGGCTGAGGAATTTAGAACATGAAGGTACAGCCTAACGATAAGGGGCCGATAATTTAGGACTGAGATGAGAAGTTTTTTTACTCAGAGGGCTGCGAACCTTTGGGATTCTCTGCCCCAGAGAATTGTGGTTGCTCCATTGTTGAATATATGCAAGTCTGAAATTGATAGATTTTTGATTTCTCAGGGAATCACGGGATATGGGGAGCAGATGGGAAAAGGAGTTAAGGCAAAAGATCAGCTATGATTATGCTGAATGGCAGATCAGGCTTGCAGGGCCATATGGTTTACTCCTGTCCTAATATCTTAAGTTCTTATGCCATTAAGTTAGGTGGGACAGTAAATTGTGTGTACAGGAGCAGAATGTTGCATTATAAAGTGATTGAGTAAAACTGTGGCATTCAATGTTGGGAAATGTGAGATCACCCACTTGGGACCTGAGAAAGATAGATGAGAGTACTTTCCAAATGGTGAGAAACTAGGAATTATGAATGAGCAGAGAGATTTAGGGGTACAGGTACAGAAATCACTAAAAACTAGTGCAAATAGGAGTGCATCAAAGAAAAACAGGAGTTGTAGACAGCTATTTATACAGTCATTTTCTTTGCACTAAATACATTGGGGAGGCGATGGTGTCGTAGCATTCTCGCTGGACTAGTAATCCAGAGACCCAGGGTAATGCTCTGGGGTCCTGGGTTTGAATCCTGGCACAATGGTGGAATTTGAAATCAATAAAAATCTGGAATTAAAACCCTAATGGTGACCATGAAACCATTGTCGATTGTTGTGAAAAAACCTATCTCATTCACTAATGCCGTTTAGGGAAGGAAATCTGTCGTCCTTACCTAGCCTGGCCTACACGTGACTCCAGACCCACAGCAATATGGTTGACTCTTAAACGGCCTAAAAAACCACTCAGTTGTAATAAACCGCCACAAAGTAACAAAAAAGGAATGAAACCCGATGGACCAACCGGCATCGACCTAGGCACCGGAAACGACAACGGCAAACTCAGCCCTGTTGACCCTGCAAAGTCCTCTTTACTAACATCTAGTGCCAAAATTGGGAGAGCTGTCTCACACACTAGTCAAGCAACAGCCTGACATAGTTATCCTCATGGAATCATACCTTACAGATAATGTCCCAGACACCACCATCACCACCCCTGGGGATGTCCGGTCCCAGCGGCAGGATACACTTGGGAAGGAGTTGCCCTGGGAGTCCTCAACATAGTCTCCAGACCCCATAAAGTCTCATGGTATCATGTCAAACATGGGCAAGGAAACCTCCTGCTGATTACAACTTACCGCCCTCCCTCACTTACCGCCCTCCCTCAGCTGATGAATCAGTGCTCCTCCATGTTGAACACCACTTGGAGGAAGCACTGAGGGTGACAAGGGCACAGAATGCACTCTGGGTGAGGGACTTCAATGTCCATCACCAAGAGTGGCTCGGCGGCACCGCTACTGGTCGAGCTGGCCAAGTCCTAATTAACATAGCTACTAGACTGGGTCTGCAGCAGGTGGTGAGGGAACCAAAAAGAGGGAAAAACATACTTGACCTCATCCTCACCAACCTACCTGCCACAGATGCATCTGTCCATGACAGTATTGTGACCACCGCACAGTCGTTGTGGAGACGAAGTCCCGCCTTTGCATTGAGGATACCCTCCATCGTGTTGTATGGCGCTACCACTGAGCTAAATGGGGTAGATTTCGAACAGATCTAGTGATTCAAGGCTGGGCATCCATGAGGCACTGTGGGCCTTCATCAGCAGCAGAATTGTATACGAACACAAATTGTAACCTCATGGCCCGGCATATCCCCCACTCTACCATTACTATCAAGCCAGGGGATCAACCCTGGTTCAATGAAGAGTGTAGGAGGGCATGCCAGGAGCAGCACCAGGCATACCTAAAAATGAGGTGTCAACCTGGTGAAGCTATAACACAGGATTACTTGCATGCCAAACAACATAAGCAGCAAGTGATAGACAGAGCTGAGCAATCCCACAACCAACGGATCAGATCTAAGCTCTGCAGTCCTGCTACATCTAGCCGTGAATGGTGGTGGACAATTAAACAACTCACTGGAGGAGGAGGCTCCACAAACATCCCCATCCTCAATGATGGGGGAGCCCAGCACATCAGTGCAAAAGATAAGGACGAAACATTTGCTACAATCTTCAGCCAGAAGTGCCGAGTGGATGATCCACCTCGGCCTCCTCCGAAGCTCCCCAGCATCACAGATGCCAGTCTTCAGCTAATTTGATTCACTCCACGTGATATCAAGCACCGGCCAAAGGCACTGGATAGTGCAAAGGCTATGAAGACTTGTGCTCCACAACTTGCCACACCCCTAGCCAAGCTGTTTCAGTACAGCTACAACACTGGCATCTACCCGGCTATGTGGAAATTTGCCGAGGCATGTCCTGTACACAAAATTCAGGACAAATCCAACCCAGCCAATTACTGCCCCATCAGTCTACTCTCGATCATCGGTAAAGTAATGGAAGGGGTCATCAACAGTGTTATCAAGTGGCACCTGCTTAGCAATAACCTGCTCACTGACGCCCAGTTTGGGTTCCACCAGGGCCACTCAGCTCCTAACCTCATTACAGCCTTGGTTCAAACATGGACAAAGGGGCTGAACTCCTGAGGTGAGGTGAGAGTGACTGCCCTTGACATCAAAGCAGCATTTGACAGAGTGTGGCATCAAGGAGCCCTAGCAAAACTGGAGCCAATGGGAATCGGGGAAAACTCTCTGCTGGTTCGAGTCATACCTATCACAAAGGAAGATGTTTGTGGTTGTTGGAGGTCAATCATCTCAGCCGTAGGACATCATTGCAGGAGTTCCTCAGGGTAGTGCCCTCAGCCCAACCATCTTCAGTTGCTTCATCAATGACCTTCCTTTCATCATAACGTCAGAAATGGGGATGTTCGCTGATGATTGCACAATGTTCAGCACCATTTGGGACTCCTCAGATACTGAAGCAGTCCATGTCCAATTGCAGCAAGACCTGGACAATATCCAGGCATGGGCTGACAGGTAGCAAGTAGCATACGTGCCACACAAGTATAAGGCAGTGACCATCTCCAACAACAGAGAATCCAACCATTGCCCCGTGATGTTCAATGGCATTTCCAGCACTGAATCCCCCACTATCAACATCCTGGGGGCTTACCACTGACCAGAAACTAAACTGAACTAGCCATATAAATTCTGTGCCTACAAGACCAGGTCAGAGGCTAGGAACCGTGAGATGAGTAACTCTTGACTCCCCAAAGCCTGTCCACCATCTACAATGCACAAGTCAGGAGTGTGATGGAATACTCCCCACTTGGCTGGATGAGTGCAGCTCCCACAACACTCAAGAAGCTTGACACCATCCAGGACAAAGCAGCCCACTTGATTGGCATCACATCCACAAACATTCACTCCCTCCACCACCGATGCATAATAGCAGCAGCGTGTACCACCTACACGATGCACTGCAGGAATTGACCAAGGCTTCTTCAACAGCATCTTCCAAACCCATGACTGCAACCATCTAGAAGGGCAGCAGGTAGATGGGAACATCACCACCCGGAAGTTCCCCTCCAAGTCACTCATCATCCTGACTTGGAAATATATTACCATTCCTTCACTGGAACTCCCTCCCTAACAGCACTCTGGGTGTACCTACACCACAAGGACTGCAGCAGTTCAAGAAGGCAGCTCACCACCACCTTCTCAAGGGCAACTAGGAATGTGCAATAAATGCTGGCCCAGCCAGTGAAGCCCACATTTTTTAATTAAAAAAATTAACCTAACTCTGCATCATGTCTGACTGGTGAAATATTAGATGATAGGTTTGATCTTCTGAATAGATGCTACTTGCAGCAAGGTTTGTTCAATGCTCCATACTGGCAGCATGTAGTAGGAAAAAATCAGTCTCAATATTCTCATGATCCCAACATAACTGTAACCATAATAAAAACAGAATGTGTTAGAAAAACTCAGCTGGTCTGGCGGCATTTGTGGAGAGAGAAACAGAGTTAAGGTTTCAAGTCTAATATGATTCTTAAGAACTGTAACCATAATGCTCAAATAGACGTTCTACCTACCACACAATTGAGCAATGTTGTGTATGAATTTGAGTGCTGGTGTGATGCCAGATACGTAAGCCATACATCCCAGTGATTGGGTGGTCGAATCAAACAACATGTTCCTTCAGTTGTTCATAATAGACAGAGTAAAGACTGTACTCAAACAATGCACTTGCAAAACCTAAAACAAAAAGTCAACTGTGATTGATCAGCACTTACTGAACAATCCTGAGTGCACTAATAGCTACCTTAACAATCAATTTTGGATAATCAGTCAAGCTCATACTGTGGCTCATTTATGCTTGCTAGAAGCAGCATACATTCATGCACAGGAACCTGTTCTCTGCAAACAAAAGGGATATGTTCAAGCCTTGCACCTCTTTTGAATTATCCAGAAGCTTGGGGAGCCTTTGGTTCCCCATGGCATTCTCCATGGCAATGCCTTGGCCAATCAGAGTCGACTTGCCAACCAATCAGCACCCTTTTCCCCTGTAGTATTAAAAAAAAGTAAGTTGGAAATGTGTCAAAAAAATCCTTCACATGAACCTTCAGTGCTGAAACTATAGACAAAATTCATATCCAGCTAAACTGGCTTAGAAATGTTTAACATGCACATTGGTCAATAAATCATATAGCATAAATTGTTGTGATTGTTTGAAATTTGGCATTCTTGTGTTTGTCCTGATGAGTGCAAGATGAAAAACTTTGACAACATGTCTCTCTTTTCAGCCAAATTCAAGTTCTGTACCACCAAGCAACTGTATTTTTTTATTCTTTCATGGGATGTGGGCAACGCCAGCATTTGTTGCCCATCCCTAACTGCCCTTTCAGAAGGCAGTTAAGAGTCAATCACATCGTGGGTCTGAAGTCATGTGCAGGCCAGACCAGGTAAAGATGGCAAAATTCCTTCTCTAATGGACATTAGAGAACCAGAAGGGTTTCTACAACAATTGATGAAAACTTCATGGCCACCATTACTGAGACTAGTTTTCCAATTCCATAATTAATTCAACTTTATTAATTAAATTTAACCAGCTGTCATGGTGGTATTTGAACCCATGTACCCAGAGCATTAGCCTGGGTCCCTGGATTACTAGTCCAATGACATTATCACTCCCCCATCTCCTTTCTATTTGCCTAGCCTTCCTAAATGTTGAATACCCTTGAACATTCAGTTCCCAGCCTTGGTCACTCTGCAGCCATGTCTCCAAAATGGCAATTAGATCATGGCCTGTTTACTTTCGTTTGTGCCTTCAATTCATCTATCTAGTTGTGAATGCTTTGTGCATTCAGATAGAGCACCTTTAATTCAGTCTTTTTATAATTTTCACAACCTTTAACTTTATCCGCTGGCTCACTCTTAAGCTTGTGCACTCTGTCCCTTCCTGCCATACTCAGATTATCAATTCCCTTATTGCTAGCTTGCTCTCTGGCCTTGTCAATTCTCTTTCATTTATCACATCTTCCCCCATTTGACCCCTCACACCCCATTATTTAGTTTAAAGCCCGCTCTAAATTATAACATTAAATTGTAATATTTGTCCTCAGATGTAATACAAATGTTCGCTGGGAGCAACTAAAATGAAGGATAAGGATAGATAACAAATTTCCAACAGAAACAAGGGTCAAAAATGTTTTCCATTTAAGTACAAGTAGGCAGATTATTTAAAAAATTAACCTTTGAAGGGATAAGATTTTTCAATTTAAAAAATGGGAAGTTGGAAATGTGTCAAAAATCCTTCACATCAGCCTTCAGTGCTGAAACTGGACTAATTCCATATCCAGCCAAACTGGCTTAGAAATCTATGAGATACATATGGGTCAGTAAAGCATGTGCAATGAAGAAGCTCACAGCACTAAATGCCATAAGGCATCTAGATCAAATGAGCATACACTCACAGGTCTGCAAAAACACAAGAAACTGCAGTTGCAGCCTGAAGGACACCTTCCCCAATCCTGATAATGATTAATGAAAGAACATTAACAGTGAAGCAACCAGGCCTATGACATTATGTTATAAAAAAAACCAATCTATTTGTTCTTTTGAAAAACACTTGATAGAGCAATGAATTCAATCTAAAATGTTGAAATGAATGAATGATGAGTATATAGTGTAAAGTGATAACCTCCGGGTTTATATGGTTTTGGAGTACAGCTCATTTAGCAGCTTCACTGAGTAAGATGGTTTGGTTTTATCCTAGAAATGCAAATAGGTGCAGTAGAAAAGTGAGTATTTAATTTAATTTCTAAATGTAGATTGGGGAACAGAGAAAATTAGCACGACTCACTGGAGTGGAGATTAGGAAAAATTACCTTACTTACAGTGTGCTAGATGTGTGAAACAGGCTCTACTAAAGAGCTTTTGATGTTACACTGATTGTGGACTTTAAAATGAGCTTTAACAAATAAAAAATGTGGGGAAGAAAAGTAACTTCTATAAAGGGAAGATGGTGACACAGTGGTAATATCACTAGATTAGTAATCCAGTGGCCCAGGTTAATGATCTCTGGGGACATGGGTTCAAATCATAACCATGACAGATGGTGGAATTTGAACTCAGTTAATAAATCTGGTAGTAAAAGATAATCTCAGTAATGGTGACCAAGAAACCATCATCAATTATCATGAAAACCCATCTGGTTCACTTATGCCCTATCCTTACCTGGTCTGGCCTATGTGTGACTCCAGACCCAAGTCTGGTTGACTCCTAAATGGCCTTGCAAGCCACTCAGTTCAAGGGCAATAAATGCTGGTCTTGCCAGCGACACCCACATTCTGCGAAAGAATAAAGGAAAACAAATGAAGATAAACAGAGAAAATAAGTGCAGCAGTGGATAGGAGAGTTGCCATGATTCCCATTGGACGGCAGGTCAGCTGAACCCTTGCAATCTTCTGTTTTTGAGCTCATTATTTATGCATCTGCAAGGATGTCGAATCTCATGGCAGGGCGGTCAGGGATTCGTTCACTTCGCTGTTACCTCATGGGGCAAAGATCCTGGCACCATATTTATGCAGCACCCGAAGAGACATCTACTCACTGCAGCCCTGGTGTGTTGTGTCTTCCAGGTTCCCCATAGCACCTAAAAGAATCAAAGCCTCTGCTCCATGGATCAGCGAGGCCTGCATTGAAATTCTCCTCCAGGCTGTCCAGGAAAGCTGGGAGGTCCTCTTTCCTCGGGATGGGAGCAGGAGGTCCTCCCACTGATCACGCCAGCCTGGGAGGTCACAAGGGAGGTCAACGCCTGTGGGCAACAAAGGAAGACTATCCAGAAGTGCAGAAAAAGGATGAATAACCTGATGCACTCTGCCAGGGAAAGTGAAACTTCTGTCCACTTCAAACTTACACTCTCATTAGGGCATTAGGTAGCCTAATGGTTAGAATCCACAGGGATGTCACACACGACCAGCAGATAGGAATCAGTATGATTGTTTGCAACCATTTTAAGCTCACCATCTCATGTAAGTCCTTGCACAAATGGTGCCTTAATCTCTTACCAGGGAGCATTCGGTGCACACACAGGCATGCATGTTTCTGAAGTGCTCTTTCATCCATAGTGCTCACAGTCAACTCATCTGTCTTTATGCAGGACAAGATCTTCCACAACAAAAGGGAGAGAGCCAAGACCAGAGTAGGGGGGTGTGGCGGGGGGGCAGAGTTTAGGATAGTCTCCACCATGAGGAACAGGTCGCAGAGCTCACTGGAGAGGATAGAGATCGCTCCAGAGCAGAAGGCAAGATCAGCTTCTTCCAACAAGCCAGTGAGGGTGCATCCAGTATACATTAACCAGATGCAGACAATGACTGAGTGACCTAAAATGCTGAGCTTGCCTAGCCAATCACTAATTATCTCTTCTCTCTATTCCAGATACCAGCAAGTAAAGGGGGAGAAAGACCCCCAGCAAGCATCTCAGCCTCAGACCCCAGGCCAGCTCAGATGAGAATGCTGAACAGCCATCTGATGAAGATCCATCACTGCATTCACCTGCACTCTCCACCAGTGCAGATACACACACCTCAGTGGGACTTACTTCTAGAGTAGGTTCGAGTTCACAGTCTGGTGACCACCTTATGGACATGGGCCCACAGCAGGTGGAGACAGTGACAGCCGAGGTCTCAGACACTCGAAGGACTGCTGGAGACCAAGCTCCTGCTGAGACCAAGTCTGAGGATGATCCTCTGGAATCGGCCCCGAGAGAATTGTTGGAAATGCAGAGACAGGCAGGGAAACATTAAGCAGAGATGTTAGAGGCCATCACCAGGCTGGAACGAAGGATGGAGGAGTCCATCCACGTTCGGCCTGATGTCATGGCTCCAGCGTGCGAGCGCATCAAAGATTCCATGGGAAGGGTGGCAGCCACCGTGGAGACCCATGTCAGCAGTTTCTGCCGGATTTGCACTCAGACCTGCACATGGATACATTAAAGCAGTGTCCAAGCAAGAAGGGGATGGGGCACCTCGACCTCCTTCTGGGTGCCCCTTCTCAAAGGATCAGGGAGGGCCTGTCAGGCACCCAAAGGGAGGAGGAATGTCAGCCAGAGAACGCAGGGGCATCCACCCAGGACATTCCAGTGCCAGTATCTTTTGCTCTTCTCCACGTATGAGCCCCATCTTTTGTAGACCCTTGGTTGTGCCAAACAGCCTTATGGGTATGACCCCTCCTCATCAGCATCTCAGACTTCCTGAGGCCTCACTGGCTCTTGATCCTCAGGGCGATGCTCTTCCCTGAGCTGTGCCAATTGGCGATGGATGACCCTTCTTCTCCTCAAACTAATCATAGCAATCAATAAGGCAGCATTCTTGCGGCCTGCATTGTCTGGTTCCCTTTGTATCTGTGAATGGATAGAATTGAGAAATCAGTAGTAGTTCCCCTTGAATGGTCTTTCTCCATACTTAAGACAGGAATCCAGTCTCTCTCCCTTGACCTGCTCTCAGTCTGTACCTGGCACTCCAAGGCATCCCCTTGCAGGATGATATCATCCTGGAGGACAACAGGCGGCTGTGCATTCACAATGAGGGTCTTCATTAGGATCAAAAGACCCATGTTCTATAACCCACAGTCAAGTGTTTGTCCTCCAGTGGCCTTGACAATAACTAGCGACACCCAATCTTTACACTTATGTCATGACTGCAAGCATGGCAACTTGAATGCCATGACCAGTGCACTGGCCACACGGAGGTCCATAGGGTCCATGCTGTCTCTCTGCAGCAGCTGGGGCCCTTGATTGTTTGACCCTACATCCATTCCGACATGCCTCTGTAAGGATCAGATGCCAAATGAGACCATATGTGTCGCTGCACCTAAACTTAATGGATTCTTGCCTAAATGTGCAACATTAGTAAAGGGCCAAGCTACTTCATTGTGCATTAGACCCTCAAGTCCAACATTCAGCTGAGCTCTGTTCTCCATAAGGACACTTATGGGATGCACCTTCAACTGGACAAAAATTGCTGTGCTGAACTTCTCCCACATGCCACGTGACCCCTTCCCCACCAACCTTTTTTCTAGCTTGTTTTTCAAACTGTGTCATTCTTCAGTGAATGTGAAAATAGTGCTGTTGACTTTTGTCCTTGAAACCAGCTTCCAACCTCTGTCTATCATCCACCAAGTTCCTCCCATCCTCCTTCATATGCACTGTCTCCTAATTCCCCTTCCTTCTGTCACTATCTAGCCTCCTCCATTACCTTTGACCTCCTAAGTCCTTTAATGTTGATGTCCCCATGCCATTTGTAGACTTAATCTCTCCCCTTCCCAAGGTCACATGCACACAGACACCCCTATGAGACCATCCGAAACCCTGCATGACTTTTCAGTTACCAACATACAGGACCCAGATGCATCTCCTGAACATTACTGTGCCCTCTCACAATACAATAGGTGGAATCATCCCAGATTTGCACTAAGTGCAGTAGAGAGCAGGAAAAAGGACATTTTATCCGTTGACCACAATGGCAGCTTTTCATGCCATATCGTTCGTTTCAGACCTCACTAATTAGGCAACCACAGGAAACATGCCATCTCGCTGGCAGGCAGCCTCTGAATCGCCTGCCACACCATTACCTTACTGTTTCCTCACTCCGGGTGCCATATCTAAACTGCAGCCGCCCGCACAGTCCTAATGCTTGAAACCCAAGGCTGCTCTAGTGAAGACATGGCCCTGAAAGGGAAGAAGAGTTCAGTGACCCATCAGAGCAGCAGAGGCCCACAGTGATGTCCTCCACCTCCATTCCAACTGCAGGAGATCCAGCAATCTCACCACTCCGGCTTGGAGGCGGTGGCAGTGGTGGTCAGTGTCAACGCTGCACAGAAGAGCTCGGCCATCCAGTGCAGAAAGAGGATGAATGATCTCATCCGTGCTGCCAGAGTAAGTCAATCATCTCATCACTCCAAACTCTCACACTCACAAGGCCATCACACATTCACTGGCATCTCACTCACTGCCAGCTCATTAAAAGGCCAACTCACCAGAATTATGTTCCTCCTCCAAATTAAGTGTCTGTCCAGTGGATAATGAGTCTGTTTCATGACTGCATATAAATGGTATGCACCTGTCGAGCTTCAGATCATCCATGACCTCGAGGTCAGTAGACGTTGATTTTGCCTTCCTTTGAGATCATAGCTGTGAAATATTGGGTACCTGTAGCACAAGCTGCACCAAGGCTGGGCACGGGAGACAGGGCCAGCAGGGAGGGGTGAGACGGAAGCAGGACATGAGGGGGTTGTGAATGGAACATGAGAGGGGAGGGTGGAAATGGAGACAGTACTTGTGAGGGGGGAACATAAGAGGGGAGGGGGAGACAAAGGCAGGACTGGAGGGGGAAACACGAGAGATGAGGGGTGAGAGGGAGACAGGACTAGGGGGTGGTCAAGGAACAGAGTGGAGTAGTGGTCCTAGGGCAAGAGTTATGACTGTCCAGAGAAGAGTCAGAGACTATCCTGGGGCTGAGGCCAAGCTTTCGGGGCATATTGAAGAGACCGTCCTGGTGCTATAAGGGCCATGTTAGAGGGCTCTATAGGGCATGCATGTTTTGGTCCCAGTCTTGGGTGGGGGATGGCCTCTCTGGGCTGTGATGGTCATGCACAGTATGCTGTGCAGGGTGTGATCAGTCACCTAAAGCATTTGGTTCTGGGTGTTCGAGTCATAAGGTGGAGTTTTCCATGCCCATTGGCACTGGGTGTTATGGCCAGATGAGCAGACAGTATGGTGGAAAGGCCAAAAATCGGTTTCACGCCCTCATTAAACCAGCTTGTGATCGTCTGCTCCGCCTGTCAATGGTGGGCCGCCTTTCCCGCCACCAGATGTCAAGAACTTCATTTTAATACATCTGCATACCATTCGAATTCCAGACAACTGGAACCGTCCCCCCACACTGGATCATTCAGGCACATCAACATGATTGCACGCTGACATGTTTCACAACTGAACATAAGCAACGTGCACCTGGTGAGCTGCACTTCGCTTGGGACTTCGAGGCTTGTTTGCCTACCTTGCTTCAGTTAGCACTCGCCGTCATCAGCACCAGTCTTCGCAGGCAGCACCACATCACTTCTAGGGGGATTCATGGGCAGGTCTCTACCTATCAGACCAACCGTAAGGCAGGGGTGACCTTTCAACCGTTGCAGGGCTAGGGCTTGCTTGGGGAAAGGGGAGAAGTGGCCTCAGGGAAGGGAAGAGGTTGCAGGGCAAGGGCTGTACTGGGGAAGGGGGGTATCCCATGGTGTGTGTGGGGGCACATGTTGATCTGTGCAAGTGGCCTCAAGATGGTGAGGGCTGAGGAGGCAATCTCCAGAGGAGATCATGCCAGATGGACATGTGAGGGTGTGTTCCCCAGGACTACTACTCCACTCTGTTCCTTGACCACCCCCTCGTCCTGTCTCCCTCTCACCCCTCCTCTCTCGTGTTTCCCTCTCCAGTCCTGCCTCTGTCTCCCCTTCCCCTCTCATGCCCCGAGTCCTGCCTTTGTCTCCCCTTTCCCCCCTTGTGTTCCTGCCTTCAGTCCTGCCTCTGCCTCCCCTCTCGTGTTTCCCCAGAGTCCTGCCTTTGTCTCCCCCTCCCCTCTTATGTTTCCCCCTCACAAGTACTGTCTCCATTTCCACCCTCCCCTCTCATGTTCCATTCACAACCCCCTCATGTCCTGCTTCCGTCTCACCCCTCCCTGCTGGCCCTGTCTCCCGTGCCCAGCCTTGGTGCAGCTTGTGCTACAGGTATCCAATATTTCACAGCTATGATCTCAAAGGAAGGCAAAATCAACGTCTACTGACCTCGAGGTCATGGATGATCTGAAGCTCGCCAGGTGCGTACCACTTATATGCAGTAATGAAACAGACTCATTATCCATTGGAGAGCCACTTAATTTGGAGGAGGAACATAACTCTGGTGAGTTGGTCTTTTAATGAGCATTCATAAGATGCAGATGGATGCAAATGTAGCTCCCGACATAGATCAGCAGGAAACTCGAGCCGCCTTTAACCAGCCACCAAAGTCAGGAGAACAAAATTCCAAACTAATTTCCCGCCGGCGGGAAACTGACATTTTCGATCACGCCAAAGTTAGTGTCCCTGCTCACCTCGATTCCCACCGCTGGCAGGGTCGGAAAATTCGGCTCAATGCATTGAGTATTATGGTTACAAACAAAGGAAACTGTGAAGGTATGAAGGACAAATTAGCTGTGGTAGATTGGGAAACTACATTAAAAGATATGATGGTAGACGTGCAATGGCTGGTATTCAAAAAATTAATACATCGTTCACAACAAATTTACACTCCTTTGAAGCACAAAAACCCAACAGGAAAGGTGATCCAACCATGGCCTTTGGTGCAAAGCATTGCTTGACAGGAAGGTAGATTGGGCAATTAATTCCAATTTGTGGCTCTCTTGATTCTAATGGCAGTCAGTCATCTACCATCTATCTGCTACAATTAGTATAATCTGGGTTAATTATGATTAACCGGCATGGGTTTGTAAAAGGCCAGTCATCTCAAATAAATTAAGCAGAGTTCTTTGATGAAAAAGCAGAGTGTATTGATGAAAGAAATGCTACAGATGTCCTGTGACTGATTTTCAGAAATGTTTGACTAGTTTTTGCGTAGGAGATAAAATTAAAATACACAGTGTTAAAAGGAATGTGGAGCATGTATAAGAACTTGGTTAAAGGACCAAAAAGATCAAATAGTGGCGAATGCATGTTTCTTTGGACTGGACAGATGATAATAAGTTAACCTTAAATAAGTTAATACATGAGCTAAAAGAACAGATAGCTGTATGTCATATGAGCACATTATCTGCTGATACCATCAACACCAAATTTGATACTTCGTTACCCATTAATATGCGCACATGCAGAAAATTCATCGCATATGTTTTTGGACTTTGGAACAACTTGAAATAATCAATGCAATGAAGAAACAGTATTTTTTGAAGTAATTCCCATTGAAAAGCTTCACTTCATCTTTCATGATGCCTAGCGTTGGATGAGGAACACTTCACAAAATTTAGTTCTGTTACTTGGACCTTTGCCTGCATTGTTTCATCAATCAACACAGCTTGCATTGTTCCTTGCAATAGTGAATTATATTAATAGCTGGGCTTCTTTGCACATTTTAACTGTTCGCTTCTGCATAAACAGAATGTGCTAATGAGTTTGTGGTGACTTTTTAATTAAAAGAAGCAATTCTCAGCAATCAAATCTGGTCTGTTTCTTTCCCTTATGATTGTATATCAACTAATCACTTGTATGATCCTTAAGTCAAAACCAAATGCATGAGAATGTTCAACTACTGGCATGGATGATGCATTCAAAATCAAGTTATTAGCATCTTGAACCTCTGTGCCCCATTCATGTGACAAGATGAAAATCAGTAAGACTACAACTTGGTTAAGTATCGGGAAAGAAATAATTTGCCTTTATATGGCACCTTTCATGACCTCGGCATCCCAAAATATTTCACAGTGTAGTGATTGAAGGTATAGCCTTTCCTGCTGTCTATCAGCGGTCACGTGATTGTTTTTGGACACTCCAACCAATGACCCGAGCGTGGGTAATCTGGGGGGCGTGACTTTCAGGTCAAGGACCTGTTTCAAGCATGTAGGATCTAAAAAACTCTCTTTAATTAAGGTATCTGTTTCTAGTCTGGTGCATCAAGTCACTACATTTGGTGATGAGGGTAAAATAGCTCCAATGCTGCACCTCGCCTTGTGAATGTGTGTACATCAATTCTTAAGAAATGAAGAAAAGTATACTCACCAGTCATGCCATTCTTCAGCAGACTCGATCCTCATGATGCAAATATGGAAGACTGGAGCCAGTGTGTAGAGCGTCTAGATTTTTATTTCATGGTGAACAAAATTACCACTGAGGAGAAGCAGAAAGCAATCCTTTCGAGTGCATGTGGTAGCAAAACATATAATCTCATCTGCAGCCTGTCGGCCCCGAATGTGCCCAATTCTAAATCTTTTAACAAATTAGTGGACTTTGTGAAGACGCATTACTAGCCGAAGCCATTGGTAATAATGCAGAGGGTAATAATGCAGAGGTATAAGTTTAACTCCGCAGTAAGGGCCCCAGGAGAGACCATCGCAACTCATACAGCAAAGTTGAAGTTGACTGAACACTGCAACTTTGGAGACACACTCAATGATATGCTGTGGGACCGATTAGTTTGTGAAGTTCACGATGACGCCATTCAGCGCCGTTTACGCACAGAAGTCAACATCGATTTGAAGTGTGGCATGGAATTGGCACTAGCCATAGAAAGTGCTGCGAGAGACTCTCAGGCTTTACAAAACATGCGGCACGGCGTTGTTCTTCCTGTGGGGCAGGAGCCAACTGCTGGGATTGGCACAAAAACCAGAGACACAGCAGTGAAGTGGAAAACAATCTCTGCTGCTAGAGAAATGAAAAAGCCCTGTGGAAGCATTTCAGCAGTGACTCCGAGGTTAATTTGTTATAGATGTGGGGGTAACCACATGCCAGACACCTGCAGATTCAAGGAGGCAGGATGCCATTACTGCCATAAGAAAGGTCATGTAATAAAACAATGCAGGGTGAAATCGATACAGCCCATAAGGCAGCAAACCAAAATGATTGAAATGAATAATATAACAGAACTTGAAGTTGCCAATACCGACATCTATTCCCTGTACAATGTTACAGCAGTAAAAACTGAACCTATAACCATCATAATCCGAATGAATGAGAAGCCACTAATAATGGAGGTAGATATGGGAGCCTCAACCACAGTGGTGGGGGAGCACACATTTAAATACCTAAATGAAGGTACCCAGCCACTGAATCTGGAGCGAACAACGGCTCAATTGAAGACATACACAGGAGAATCCATACAGGTAAAGGGCATCACCACAGTACCTGTGTCCTATAGGCAACAGACAGCCCAGCTTCCAGTGATCAGTGACAGGTGAAGGATCTAGTCTCCTGGGCTAAGACTGGTTACAAAAAATTAAGCTCAGCTGGTCTGAAGTATTTCGCTTGGGAGCAGGAGGAGCTCCTGAACTGCTCAGGAAATATGACAGTGTATTTCATGAAGAATTAGGAAAGTTAAAAGGCTAGCAGGCAACGATGTATGTGGATTCTCAGGTGACACCCCGTTTTTTTAATGCCAGACCTGTGCCTTATGCCTTAAAGAAAAAGGTGGATGCAGAACTGTGCCGGTTAGAGAAGCTGGGCATCATCCAACCAGCCCAATTTCGGAATGGGCAGTGCCCATAGTTCCAGTGGTGAAACCTGACCAAACTATATGCATTTGTGGGGACTATAAATTGACCCTGAACAAGGCGGCCAATCTAGATAAATATCCTATCCCGCTGATAGGCGACTTATATGCAAAGCTAGCTGGAGGCAAATCCTATATAAAACTGGACATGAGCCATCCATACCAACAGCTAGAGCTGGATAGCACGTCTAGATGATACACAGCTATAAACACGCACAAGGGTCTGTATCAATATACTCACCTACCCTTTGGAGTATCGTCTGCATGTGCAATCTTCCAAAGGACAATGGAGAGTCTTTTGCAAGGACTTCCCTGAGTAGTAGTAAACCTAGATGATGTTCTGATCACAGGGTTAGTCAAGACCAGACACTTGGCCAACCTGGAGGAGGTGTTAAGAAGATTCTTGGAAGTCGGAGTATGATTAAAGAAAGAGAAATGTACATTCCAAGCACCAGAAGTTACTTTCCTGGGTCACCGGGTGGATGCCATGGGTTTGCATCTGCCAGAAGAGAAAGTTAAGGCAATCAAAGAGGCTCCCTCTCCGCCCACCGTAACCGAACTCAGATCTTCTCTGGGCATGATCAACTATTATAGCCACTTCCAGCCAAACTTGTTAACAGTGTTAGCACCATTACACTTGTTGTTAAAAAAGAATCATCACTGGTCATGGAATTCGCACAAGAAGAAGCCTTTGTGAAAGTTAAGAAGCTATTACATTCATCATGTTTACTGGTACATTAGGGCCCATCGAAAGAATTGGTTTTAACATGTGATGCGTCTCCTTATGATGTGGGAGCTGTGTTATCACATGGGGTGGAAGATGGATCAGAAAGGCCAATTGACTGTGTCTCCAGAACCCTGTCTGTAGCTGAGAAGGGCTATTCACAGCTAGAAAAGGAAGATTTATCAGTGATATTTGAAGTGAAGAAATTCCACCAGTATCTGTATGGATGATAATTCACCCTTGTGTTGGACCATAAACCATTAATGGGTTTACTCAGTGCGGCTAAAGTCATTCCACCAATAGCCTCAGCAAGAATTCAACATTGGGCTTTAATATTACTTGCATGTGAGTATATCTTTATACACCGCTCTGGCTTGCATATTGCAAATGCAGATGCACTTAGTCGTCTCCCATTACCAGACAACATTGTACATGCTCCAGTGCCACAAGAAGTTGTGCTTGTACTGAATTTGTAGGATTCTTCACCTGTGTGTGTGAAGCAAATAAGGAATTGGAGGAACAGAGATCCAATTTTGTTGAAAGTCCAATACCTTGTATTGCAAGGGTGGTCAAATTCACCTGTATCTGAAGAGATGAGACCACTCCATGCCCATAAAACAGAGTTAAGTTGTCAAGATGGAATCTTGTTGTAGGGATCAAGAGTTGTTGTCCCTTCACAAGGAAGAGAATCACTCTTGACAGAGCTTCGCAGTGCGCACCCAGGATGTACTGACGATGGAAGTGCTTGCTCAAAGCTATGTCTGGTGGCCAAGCATTGACAGTGACATTGAAAGCATGGTCAAGCACTGTCTCCATTGTCAGCAACAACAGAAGTTGCCTGGTTCAGCTCCACTGCATCCGTGGGAGTGGCCTGTTCGACCCTGGGTTAGACTACATATTGATTATGGAGGACCATTCTTAGGTACCACGTTTTTATTAATCGTAGATGTGCATTCTAAATGGATGGATGTATATGAAGTCAGATCACCGATATCAAGTGCAACTATTGAAAAGCTGCATCAATGTTTTAGAATACATGGCCTGCTGGAAGTCATTATTTCTGATAACAGTACAGTCTTTACCAGTACAGAGTTTCAGAAGTTCATGAGTTTAAATGGAATCAGACATATTAAAACAGCACCGTATCATCTTTCATCAAATGTTTTAGCGGAAAGAGCTGTGCAAACTTTCACTCAAACTTCCAGAAACTCGACTTTCCCATTTTCTTCTTAATTATCATAAGATGCCTCATTGAACTATGGGTTGTACGCCATCTGAATTATTGGTGAAACGCTGCCTACGTACAAGGTTAAGTCTGGCACTTCCAAACTTAGAGGGGAAGGTAGAAGCGAATCAGAGTAATCAAAAATTGAATCATGATATTCATAGCAAAGCTCAAAGATTTACTATCGGAGATACAGCTTTCATGCAGAATTTTGGAAGTGGACTTTGTTGGGTTCCTGGTACACTTGTCTTAGAAACTGCTCCCTTGTCCTTCCAGGTGGAAGTGAAAGACAGAATTGTTCAAAAACATGTTGATCATCTTAGGAATAGAGAGACATTACAACAACCAGCCATTCCGCCTGTGATTAACGTCGAACCATTAATCCCTGATGTGGCAGATCAACCTAGATGGATGCACCCGATATCTCTGTGGAGTTGCCTAACCCTGGACTCCCACTTTTTAATGATGTATCTGATGCTGCAGTTCCTAATCATGTTGATCCAGTGGGAGAATATTAAGCCACTCTAAACGAATAAGGAAACCGCCTCAGAGACTTAATCTTTAATCACCTGACCTCTATATATATATATATGTTGTGGGTTATTCAAGTGTTCTCTGTAAATAGGAAGTGTAAAAACTCTAAAGGTGGAGGAAATTTAGTGATTGAATGTATAGTCTTTTCTACTGCCTATCAGGGGTCACATGATTGTTCTTGGAGCCCCCCCGACCAATGAGCCCTAAGGCCGGGTACTCTGGGGGGGGAGGGAGGGGGGCGTGGCTTTCTAGTCAAGGACCTGGATCAAGCATGTAGCTTCTGAAAAGCTCCCTGTAGTAAAGTTATCTGTTTCAAGTAGAAACCTGCCTGGTGCGTCAAGTGATTACATGCAGTCAATGAATTACTTTCGAATTGTAATCACTGTCGTAATATAGGAAATGCAGCAGTCAATTGTCACACAGCAAGGTCCCAAAACAGCAAATAAATAAATAACCAATTATCTTTCTCAAGTATTGGTTGAGAAATAAACGTTGACCAGGAGAGCCGGGGAACTCCCTTGCTCTTCTTTGAATAGTGCTATGGCAACTTTTACATTGACTTGAGAGAGCAGACTTCTCATCTGAAAGCCTAAATTATATACTCAATCTCTGACAAGAGGTTTAAACCCACAGTTCTGGCTTAGCAATATGGGCCAGTTACACACTGAGATGCACCTCAAGAACATTTAGGTTTGTTTTTGCTTCTCATTACTCATTGTCAACTACATATAGACTATTGTATGTAGTTTACGGATGACCGACCTTTAAAAGAGGAGAGATTTTCTCTCCATTTTGTGTGCTGGTAAGATAACATTTTATCAACATCTTATTTATGTGCGTAACAATTAATTATTTTTCCAGCTGGAAAGTAGGCATCAATACCAACCCTGTAAGGGTGATGACTGCAGTACCAAGAAAATGTAAAGAAACTGTTAATGATATGCATTGCGGCAATGTGGGTTTAAGGGCAAGAGTGAAGATAAAACCAAGTCTGTACTGCAGTGATTTTATTATAGAACTGGCAGCTCTGAACTGTGATAACTACCTGCTTACATCTTCCAGCTGCTGTCTAACTCCATAAGACTAGATATCCAAAATGTAATCAAACTTACCCCTTAACTGGTCCAGGGAAATTCTCATCTTTTCCAGTTTTTGCATGATGACATTGAAAATCACTGAATAATACAAAATAAAACATCCAGAATTATTACTGTAGCATTAATTCTAAAGTAAAATTGCATTTAAAATAGTGTTAACAGCGGAAATAACATTTAAATATCTTTAAATATATTTCCCCATCTTCTCTATTTTTCTTGCATTTTAACATTCACTAATACCCCAGTTTTATATTTTTCACCTAGAATTTTGCTTTTTTCAGTTAATTGAATGGAGAGGATCATTCCTAACTTTTTATCCTTTAAAAATACAACATTGGAAAATGGAATGTTTCTATTAGTTCTGCAATTTATTTCAGTTGTGGCAAATAAACAAATAGCAATTTTTATTATTTTTGATTGGAGAGGTCAGAGGAATGAAATAATCAGTTGTAGTGACTGGGTATAGAGCATCAACTTCCCAAATGTTTAATGGAAATGGTTAAAACAAGCCACACCCCATTTCTGGCCTGGATTGGATCTACAATTCCTCATGATGCGTTTTGACAAAAATTGTGATCCACTATAATTGGGGCTGGGATTTGTGATGGTAGAGATGCAAAATTCCCAAGGCATAGCCAAATAAAGAATGCAAAACAATGATACTCTATCGAGTCATTTTTGGTCATTTTTATATATTTAGTCTGCCTGTCTCTATAAATTCACATACCTGTGTCTTTCTCCTGTTCTCTACATTGGAATATCTGCATGTACCTGTCTATATCTTTTGTATTGACTCCGTACATCTCACGTACCAAGTGTTTCATTCATTTCTGTATGTTGCTGTCTAACTTATTATATTTCTGCCTTCCTCCCTCTTTTACACATTCTTTCTTTACATATACACACCCGCATCTTTCATTTGCTTTGCTCACCATGTATCTTTTCAAAGTACAAGAACAACAAAAAAGCAGCAAGTCACTTTTCAGGATAAATCAAAGGCTGAAGACTTGCTGCAATCATTTAAACTCTGCTGGCAGGATTTAATATGTTATTGAACAGCTGGCAGCCTCTACCACTTAGTTTGATTAGTAGCCCAAAGCCAAGAAACAAATGTCTTCTTTCCCTGGTTTCTAGCTGGATTCTTAGTTATATTTGGACAATCTGAATTCACCTGACAGCAGGAAGCAAAACTGCCTATAATTTGACACAAATTGAAATTTGTTAAATGATTTTAATTGGTGTGGAATGTGGAAATTGGGATTTTTGAGCTTTAGGATAAATTTTAATTGCTCAACCAAAGCAAAAGAAGCTGTTTTTTCTTTAAACTCCCATGACCTCCTTGAGGCAATGAGTCTTTATTCCAGAGGAGATGTTAACTTCCTTTCCATTCTCAGTGACTCACTTTGAAAGCAATTCATTGACTTTGAGGTGCTTTGGGATCTCTTGAGAATGTAATGAGACGTTCTCTATTTACAAGTTCTTTCTTTACATAGAGTATTTTGATTGGTAGATAAACCAAAGGCGGGAGGCTGCAATCCCAAGATAAGCACGACATACATACGAGCACATATACATCTGAATTAGGAGCAGGAATAGGCTATTCAGCCCCTCGGGTCTACTCTGCCATTCAACAAGATTATGGCTGATCTGATTGTGGCCTCAATGTCACTTTCCTGCCTAACTCTATACCTTTTGATTCCCTTGTTCATCAAGAATCTGTCTATCTCTGCCTCAAAAATATTCGTTGCTTCTTCATCTACCATTCTCTGAGGAAGGGAGTTCCACAGACTCACGACCCTCTGAGAGAAAAAAATTCTCCTGTCTTAAATGGGATACGCTTTATTTTTAAATTGTGTCCCCTACGCCAGAAATTTCCCCCTGTCAGGGGGTTTGTGTGGGGACAGGCCGGGGTGGGCGCAAACCCAATCGGTGCCCCCGATTGGGGGCGCGCCACCATTTTACGTGGGCTGGCCATTTAAGGCCCGCCCAGCGTAACACTCGCCCGGAAGCACTGAACGCTCCCTGTGCGGGCGGGGGGATTACCTGAGAGGTTCCCCGCGCTCTTTCAAGCATGTACGCGAAAGAGTGCAGAGATTTCCCCGAGGCACAGAGGTGCCTCAGGGAGATTTGTTTCAGTGCTAAAGTTTTAAAGAAAGGTTTTAAACACTTTTAAAACATGTCCCCTCATGTGACACTATCTCATGAGCTGGGGCATTTCAAAGAATAAGAGTATAAATTTGTATTAGATTTTAAAACACTTCATGAAACCTCATCCCACTCATGGATGAGGTTTCATGAAAAATGCGAAGGCTGCCTGGGCTCTTAAGGTTGGACGGGCAGCATTCTTAACAGCTTTAATTACTTTGTTAATGGTCTTAATAGGCCTTTAACAGTTCAGCAGGTGCGCAGCTGACTCGGCTGTGCGCCCGCCGAACTGAAAATGTAAATGACGCGCGGTGACGTCGGGACGCACGCCCAATGTCACTGCGCGTCATTTTACATGTCATTTACATCCCCGCTCGCTGACAGGAAAATTTTTCCCCTCATTCTGGTCTCTCCCATAAGGGGAAGCATCTGTCAAGCCCCCTCAGGATCTTATATGTTTCAATAAGATCACGTCCCATGCTTTTAAACTCCAATGGATACAGGCCCAACCTGTTGAACCTTTCCTCATAAGATAACGCCCTCATCCAGGAATCAGTGGAGTGAACCTTCTGAACTACTTCTAATGCAATTATGTCCTTTCTTAAATAAGGAGGCCAAAATTGTACACAGCACTCCAGATGTTGGTCACACCAATGCCCTGTACAACTGCAGCAAAACATCTCTACTTTTATATTCCTATCCCCTTGCAATAAAAGATAACATTCTATTTGCCTTCCTAATCACTTGCGGTACCTGCATACTAACTTTTTGTGATTCATGTCCCAGGCTTCTGCAATCTCTCACCATTTAGATAATATGTTGCTTTTCCATTCTTCCTACCAAAGAAAACAAGTTTATATTTTCCAACATTATACTTCATCTGCCAAATATCACATAAAGAGAGAGGCAAGATGAACTGTTTTCGCACAGAAAGTTAGAACGTGGAATGTTTTGCCACAAATTATTGATGTAATTCACTGCACAATTCATAAATATACTGGGTAATTAAAGAGTAGAGCATAAAAGGGAATGGGAAGAAAGATGGAAAGTATGACTGGGCAAACCAGTTTCCAAGTGGGGCCTGAATTCAGCACAGATAGGGAAGGCTGAAAGATCTCTTCTAATGCTAAAATTTCTGTTTCTATAATACTCTGTGGAACATTAATGTCTGGAAATTACAAAGATTCCTTTGATCTAGTGCTGTAGCTTTAGCAGAACCTCAGCTGTAAGTTGTTAAAAATTGCAATTTATGCCATTTCTCCAGGCTTTCCATGGAAGTTACAGCAGGAGATCAGGAGAAGCCCATGGAAATTCTCCCCCTATGCTTCCAATCCTACTAAGAACAAGGGAATGCCATTTTTGTAATCTTTGTAATGTAGCTCATCATGATTGAATAGAATCAAAGAATGGTTACGGCAGAGGACCGGGTAATTCTGTTCGTCAAGTTTGTGGAGGCTCTCTGCAAGAACAATTTAACCCTGTCCCTGGCCCTGTCCCCATAGCCCTGAAATTTTTTCCTTTCTCTTTTGAAAGCCACTATTGAATCTGCTTCCACCGCCCTTATAGGAAATGAATTCCAGATCATATCCACTCACCATGTAGAAAAGTTCTTCCTCATGCTACCTTTGGTTCTTTTGCCAATCACTTTAAGCCTGTGTCCCTGTCCTCTCGGCCTTTCCACCAATGGGAACAGTTTCTTTCTACCTGCTCTGTCTAGATTTCTCATGATTTTGAATAACTCTATCAAATTTCCTCTCAACCTTCTTTTCTCCAAGGAGAACAACCCCAGCTTCTGCAATCTATCTACATCTTAGTATTTATCCTGTTAAGCCCCTTCAGAACTTTGTATCCTTCATCTGCATCTCTCATTCTTCTAAACTTTAGAGAATAGAGGCCCAGTTATTCAGCCTTTCATCATAGGACAGCCCTCTAATCCCAAGGACCAATCTAGTGAACATTCGCTGTACTTCCTCCAATTCCTTGCTTAAAAATGGAGACCAGAACTTCACACAGTATTCCAAGTGTGGTCTCAGTACAGTGTAGCGTTGGGTCCCTGGGACATGAAAATAAATCCAGAACTTTATTCTTTTGCCATTTTTAAAAATTTGACTTTTGCTGACCAAAAAAGATAGGTGTTATAAGTCACATGACACAGGGTTGACCCTTTGTCTGGGAGCTACCCCAAGAAGTTGCAGGAACAAAGGAATTCTTTTCTCAGCTTCTGGAATCTCATACCTCATTGTGCAGACCTCTCTAATCACAAAAGACCCGGAGACTCACACATCAGATCTTATTATGCCTAGAGAGCTGCTAACAGACTCACATCACACCTGGGACTGTCCAGGCCCATTTCAAAAGGGAACCAAAGGGATGTCATTTGAATCTGATAAGCTCACCTTGCTAGACAGAATCAATGTCTAGACAATAAATTCCTAAAACCAGATCCTCAATATGTTGTCTTTCAACAACTAATGACTGGGACATTATCAGTACTGAAATCAAAGCCAGTTCCAGGCATTGGGTAACATTCCTTTTGAAGTCATTATGGAGGAGAAAGGTCACATGAATCAAGTGACCATTCTGAAATCTCAAGATACCTTTCAGAACTGAGAAATAGGCAGTGTCCTGTAACATCCAGCTGGGGAACTACCAAGAAGCAGACCCCTCCAAGCAGAACAACAGCTTTCTCAACAAACCTGTCTCTGCTGGAAGATTTTGTACCATCGCATACAGAACCGATTCAGTTTCTATGTACCTATTTCATCTTGCAGTATCAGCACCAACTGAAAAGTGAATACTACAACTCTGGTCTTCAGACAGCTGGACTCGAGCACTTGTAAAAGAATTCCTGACCGGACTCTGACTTTGGACTCTGGAAGTCACATGAACTAATATTCATTTCTGTGGTACTTCTTTTGTAAAACTCCTTATTTCCATCCTCCCCCCCTTTTACTGTGTGTGTGTGTCGGTGTGTCTGGGTGTGGGTGTGGGTGTGTGTGTGGGTGTGTGTAGGTGCGTTTCTATGTGGGCGTAGCTGTGTGGAGTGGGAAGTTGCTAATACTCTTCCCCTGGGTTTTGAATGTGAAATAAACTTAACCTTCTAAGTTAACCCTAACTCGAGTTTGCTGCAGATTATTAATAGATTAGATCACAAAGGAAACCAGGGGATTGTGAAAGCACACAATCACACATTTAAAAAAATAATAATTCAAAAAACCTTCTGCTTACGGATAGGTGGTGAGAGGGAATAGATACAGTTTGCCTGTCTCTCCCCTGTCCATAACAGAAATTGGGAGTTCAGATCCAGGAAAGGTCCATTTGAATCAAAAGTTGATCAAAAGAGATCAGACACGAGCCAGGTCTGATATAAAAAGAACAAATTGGAAGCCAAGAGGGAAAATTCAGTGGCTAGAATGATTTTTAAAATACAAGAAAATTATCGCAGTAAATTCCCTTCCCCTAACACTGAGAAAATGGTAACTTTTGATGTGCAGATGTGGGTGACATTTGGAAATTTAAACAGCGAAACATGAGCATCCCTAAGCACATAACAACTGAAAGCTGTAGCTAGGGAAGCACAGTTGAAACTACCCAGTAAGTTGAAAAGAAGTGAACTGATCCAATTGCTGGTCAAGCATTTGGACCTCAGTTATCAACCAGAGTAGTTCAACCCTGACTCCGAACCCCTTTGCCCAGCCAAATTTCAAGCTGGAAAAGCTGAGAATGCAGTTAGAGTTTCAGGAGAGAGAGAAAGTGAAGCTTAAGAAAGGGAGAGAGAGAGAGAGAAAGGGAGAGAGAAGTATTCCAGCTCTGAAAATTGTAAATGGGATGAGCAGCCCAAAGGGAGAGAGAGACCAGACAGTTGGAAGCTGTGAGGGCAAACCTCTCTCTTCCTGGTAACAGCCCCTATTCCCCTACCCCAGAACAAGTCTCTGAAGCCCTTAAGTACACTAGGTTCAGTCCCAAATTTGAAGAATGTGACATGGAATCCCTTTTTCACACTTTTGACAATGTAGCAAATCTAATCTATTAATAATCTGCAGCAAACTTGAGTTAGGGTTAACTTAGAAGGTTAAGTTTATTTCACATTCAAAACCCAGGGGAAGAGTATTAGCAACTTCCCACTCCACACAGCTACGCCCACATACAAACACACCTACACACACCCACACACACACCCACACACACACAGTAATGCTACATTGACCATCACACTTTTGACAATGACCATCAAATATCTGGACGTTTTTAATTCAAGGGCGGATGTCAGGGAGAGCCCAAGAGGTGTACTCCATGCTAACTACTGACATGTCCACTAATTATGAATAGACCATGACTGCCACCCTGAATGCCTATGAATGAGTCCCAGGGGCATATCACCAGCATCTCCAGAACACTGGTAAGAAGCCCTCGCAAACCTGCATCAAGTTTGAATGGCTGAAGAAAATCGCTTTCGACCAGTGAGCCCATTCATTCAAAATCCAGTGCACCTACAAGGGATTGCATGACTTGATAGTGTTAGAGGAATTCAAAAACTGCTTACCCTCCAACCTGCAGATGCACTTAGAGGAGCAGAGAATCTCCACAGCCCGGGATGCAGCAGTCACAGCAGACAGCTACGATCTCACCCATAGGCCTCAAAACTCAGACTCTTTCCAAACCGCCCTCATGATCATTGGAAAGATAAGCGAGGTGAGATAGATTGGAAAAGCCCTCCACCCAGAAAGGGAAATATAAATGAGGGTGTGAGAAGCCCTCCTGCAGCCTGAAAGGAGAACACCCGGAGACCGGTGTGTTCCCACTGAGACAAAACAGGTCACTCCAGACCTGAATGCTGGAGGTTAAAAGGGAAGCCCGTGGGTCTTATAGGGCTTCATAAGAGTAGTCCCTAGAAGGACACTCCAATCAGCTTTGCAGCAGAGCAGGCAGGGCCCTCACTGCAGAAACCAACTCTTCAGAGGGCATGGCGCTATGTGTGGCCAAGCCAGACAAATTCCCAGAGAGCTGTTAGAGTTTGTCAGGAACTGTGTCCCCACACCCGTTCCAGGAATTGAGTAAGTCCATTATACTGCCCTGGGACACATGGGGCACTCAGTCCTTAAAGTTGAAGGGAAACATAAGCCTACCCCCACGAGTCCTCCCTAAAATCCAAATCACTGATCAGTGGAATGGGAGGAAAATACATGTCTGTCCCCCTCCATTGGGTCCACCTACAGTGTAACCAACCTCAGGCCCCGGAATGGTAGGAATTGTCCCTAAACTACCAGTAACAGGGATTGATTTCTTCCTCCAAAACGATCTGGCTGGCAGCAAAGTGTTAGCGAGCAAAAGAAAAGAGGCCAACAACAGCCAGCAGGAATCTGCAGGAGTGCAGGGAGCTGGAGAATGTTCTGAGTCTCCAAAGGGTGAAATAGAACCTGGAACAATTGAGATAACTAAGAGATAGCTGTTTGAATTTAACTAGGCAGAAGTTAGGCCAGTAGAGTTAACAGATGTCCAGGAGGAACCTGTGGCTAACGGATTTCCACAATTTGGCCTCAGTTTTTTGCAACCCAGGTTTTGAATGTGAAATAAACTTAACCTTCTGAGTTAATCCGGACTCGAGTTTGCTGCAAATTATTAATAGATTAGATCACAAAAAAATTGAGGGATTGGGAAAGCACGCCACCACATATTTAAAAAAAATAATTCAAAACACCTGCTTACGTACAGATGGTAAGAGTAAATGGGTAGAGTTTGCTCTTATGGCCAAAGTGAATAACCTCACACTTCCTCACATTGTGCTCCATCTGAGATCTTGTAGTCCACTCACTTAACCTGTCTATATCTCTTTGCATCCTATCTGTGTCCTCCTCACAGCTTACATTTCCATTTTATCTCTTAGGTACATTACTGTTTGTCTCTTCATCTAAGTCATTTATGTAGGTTGCAAAAAACTGATCCCCTAGCACTTTCCTTATGGAAATCCATTAGACACAGCCTGACAACTTAAAAATGCCCCATTTATGCCTACTCTTTGCTTCCTGTTAACTAATTCTCTAGACATGCTAATATAATGCCCCCAACTCCGTGGCCTGAACCTTGCGTTCCAAATTCAGGCACGTGCCTGACCTGAATGCAGATGAAATTGCGCAGAAAGACATCGGGCATGTATCCCGACATCATCACGCACGCGTGCAACATTGAGGTTGGCGGGTATGCGCGGGAGTCGGAGCAGCACCTGCCAACAATTAAAGGGCCAATTAAGGTCATTAAAAAGCCTATTGACCGGGATTTTGGGTTCCCGTGTGATTTTTAACTCATCGCATGGGCAAAACAGGTGGGTGGAATTCACACTTTTATCATTTCCTCATCCACGGGTGGAATAAAAGGCCCCTGGAGCAGCAGCACTTTCTCTGTCATTGTCAGTCCTTTGCTGTGTGAGTAGAGTTGTCCCAAAGTTCCTTGGCATCTTGTTTGATTGTCAAGCCTGCCTTTCAGCATCTCAGGTCCTCATCTTTCCTGGAAGGTTCCCCTGAGTATTGCAGCACCGCACTCCTTCATTTCCAAGGCACTGCTGCTCTGTATCTCATCTAATTAGGATAGTGTATTCTGCTGGTGGAGCCTCCCCTGAAGAGGAAGGGAGTGGCAGGAGGGAGAGGAGGCCAGGTGGGCATGGGCAGCGTCCTGGGGCAGACCTTCAAGAGGAGAGGCATGGGCTCAGTTGGTGCAGGGCCAGCAGGGAGGCCAAGGCGGGAGGGCACGTCAAAGACGCCACTACCTTGTGTCTAGAGTGTTCAGGCAGTGCTCCAACAATCTCAGATGTCCAAGGTCCCGTGCAACAGGAGACTCCGCCCCTCCAGGGACACAGTGTCTGCAATATGTGACATGATAGGTCCAGAAATCACCTCCAGATGCGTGGGCAGGCACCCCCTGCCGTTCACTTTGAAGGTCACAGTGGCCCTCAGCTTTTATGCCTCTGGTTCTTTTCAGGGCTCATTGGGGAATCTGTGCAGCGTTTCTCAATCAGCTGCACACAGTTGTACCAAGCTCGTGACTGTTGCTATCTTTAGACACGTCTGCACTTTCCTTCATTTCCAGACAGATGAGGCTAGCCAGGCGGAGAGAGCACAAGTTTTGCTGCGATGGCTGGGTTCCCCCACGTCCAGGGTGTAATAAATTACACTCACATGGCAATCAAGACGCCAGCGGGTGAGCCTGGAGCTTTCATAAACAGAAAAGTGTTCCACTCAATGAACGTTCAGATCATCTGTGACCACAGGATATAGATTCTCCAAGTTTGTGCCCGTTACGCTGGGAGCTCACACGATGCTTACATCTTGTGACACTTACAGATACAAAGGCTGTTTGTAGCTTCTGCACGAGTTGATGGATGGCTCCTGGGTGACAAGGGCTATCCCATTGAAGAGATGGCTGATGACACCACTCCATTATCCCAGAACTGAGGCCGAGGAGAGATACAATAGGAATCATGCCTCCACAAGGCTGGTGGTGAAGAATCGCTTCAGACTCCTGGACTGGTCGGCGGGGGGGGCATTGCATTATCCTCCAGAGCATGTCTCCCTCATAGTCGTTGCATGCTGCACCCTGCACAACCTGGCTCTGGCAAGGGGAGACCCACTGGAGGCCGAGGAAAGTGAGGCAGCTCTACAGGCCAGGGAGGGTGACTCAAGTCATGGCTCAGAGGAAGAGCCTGGGGAGGCTCAGAGTGAGGACCTCGACGCAGAGGACAGCAACCATCATGGAGTCCAAGACACCAGGAATGCTTTGATCCAGCAAACCTTCCACTAGGCATCCAAGGCATCAATGCCTCATCAAACCAATGGCACCGTCTCCTTTGGTAACAATCAATCAATGAGAATCTAACCCAGTACGCCAGTGCCACACAACACCATACTTTTACAAGCCTGTGCTGCATCTGGCACCTATTCATACCATCCAGCCAAGTCAGCCCATTTAAGTAAAATAAATGTTTAAGTTGTTTCACATGAACAAACAAAGGACAAAGTGTCCATCCCTATCACGAGTCAAAATAATTAATGCAAAAATTGTCACCCGTGACTTGCCCCTATTGTGCTCATGGTGCCTTCAGTTTACGTCTGTGGGTGCTGCATCTTGGTGTTCCCCCCCATCCCCTCGCTGACAGTGGTGTTGGAGGCATTCTGCTGACTCTGCTGCCCTGGTGGCCCTGATGACCTTGGCGATCGTCCTTTGGCCACCAGAGCCTGAGCAGGCTCCGCCTGGGAGGCTGCATCCAGCCCCATGGCTGGGCACTCCTGAGTCATCGCGGCATCATTAGATGCAGTGGCCACTGGCAGAGCAGTGGAGCTGGTGCCCTCATCCAGAGCGCCCTGAGAGAAACCCATAGAGACGACAGGCAGCTTGCCTGCTAGTGTGAAGTGCGCTTGCACCTCCCTGCTCACCATTGATGGACGGGGACCTAGAAGGGAGTCTAGGTGTCTCATCTATCACTCACACTGGCAGTGACCTCCTGACATCATTGCTTGTGTGAGGGATTGCAGGTCCGAGTGCAAAACCAGGCACTCCTGAGTCTGCTCCTGAAGCTGCCTCTCCATGAGAGTCGCCACTCTCTCAATGGAGGAGGCTGTGCACTCGGGGTTAAGAGTCAATGCTGAACTCATGCTCTGCATGGACTCCTCCATGATGGAGACCATGGCACACAGACTCTCAAGGATCTCTGCCAGTTCTCCCCGGGCATCCCACTGGATATCCAGCAACTGCCACCTGATGGACGACTCCAGAGACTCATCATGTACCTCGAATGCAGCATGGTCCTGGTCTCCAGCTGTGCTCCCACTGTCAGCTCCCTGGGACCTTTCTGCATCTGCCAGCTCTTCATGTGAAAGTGATGTGCCCTCACCACTGTGCATTAGCCCTGGAGCCGAATAATAAATGCCCACCAACATGTGAGTATCTGCGCTGGTGCCTGGTTCAGAGGGACAGTGTGATCCTGGTGCAGGTGGGATGTTTTCCTCTGAGCTCAATGGGGGGTTCTCGGGGTCAGTGGCAGCTCCTGTGGATGGTGCACCTGTGGGAAGAAGGCAAGAGACTGGTACATTCAATCATCAAAATTACGATGGATACTAGGCTGGCTGAGGAGACAGTGGAGACCTGCTTAATGGTGCCATCTGCACTGGATCTTCAATGGGCTCTCTGGCTACGACAGTTCAGTTTCTGATGAGAGGAGCCCGTTATGTTTCCAGTGCCCACCGCACACACATCTGTCACCTGCACTCTTACCTTCATCTGAGACCCCTGCCTCACCACGGCTGAAGGAGTGGGCTGGCCGGTGGCATTGCAACCCCAGTGCATCACTCTCGTGCTTCGTGAGGATGCACAGGTTTGGCACTCCACCACCCATTCTGCGGTGCTCCGCAGTGTTATGACTCCTCTTCTCCTGACAGGTAAAAGTAGCCTCATTATTGCTCCGTCTCCCTGAAGGTCCTTTCCTGGTTCCCACCCACCCTCCCATTTGGGCATTAGGTGGGCTGTATCACTGTTGCACATCTCACCCTGTAATGCACTGAGGCCAGTCTTGCTGACATCCCAGCCTTGGCAGGGCAGGGTTAAGTGCCAGTTGGCACACATACTCTTAGACCCCTGAACATCCTGAGCAATGGGCACCCACCTAAAGTTCTCCACACAGGTCCATGCCATTTCTACACTTACACTTGCTGACCACAGCAGATTATTAAACTTTTTGCGGCACTAAATCCACGTGTAGTGCATCGCATCATGCCCACTGATCTGGGTGGCGACCACTATCCAGGCCTTCTTGGTCAGGTGGGACAACCTTCTCTTGCTGTCCCTGAGCATAAGGATATGCCACCTGGCACTGACCTCCTCGACCAGTACTCCCAGGCACTCATCTGAGAATCAGGGGGTAGATTGCCTACCTGACTTACCCTCCCATGTTCCATGACCACTAGTTGCTGAGGCCATGACTGCACACCAGGACATTTGTTGGGTTGCTTCTAAACAGCTCCCTTAGCCTCCCCCACAACTCCTGGCAGCCTTCAGGGAGCTGTCTGTTCCACTTTTTTAACACCCTGCCGGGTCCCCTTTGTACCTGGCGCCCAATGCGTTCCCACCCCCGTGCATGGAAAACACATCCGGCAGTCGCATTTCACGCTGGGTGGGCCTTAATTGGCCACCCAGCGTAAGATCGTATTCATAACACAAACTCAGTTGGGAGCGGGTTTTACATCCGCTTCCAGCCGTGCTGACTTCAGGCACACCGCAAGGATAGAATTCAGGCCCATGAGTGCTTATCTTGCCTATTAACCTTTTGTGTAGTACCTTATAGCATGCCATTTGGAAATTCAGGTATACTACATCTACTGGTTCCACTTTATCTAGCCTGCTAGTTAGATCCTAAAAAAACTCTAATAAATCTGTCAAATACAAATTCACTTTTGTCAAACCCTGTTGACTTTGTCAGATCATACTATGCTTTTCTAAGTGTGTTGTTAAGACTTTCTCAATAATAGACTCCAGCACTTTCCCAACAACTGATGTCAGGCTACCTGGCTTGTAGTTCACTGCTTCCTCTCTCCCTCCTTTCTTGAAATGTTGTGTTATATTTGCTAATTTCCAATCTGCTGGGATCATTCCAGATTCTAGGGAATTTTGGAAAATTATAGTGTATCCACTTTCTCAGTAGCTATCTTTTTTAAAACCTAGGCTGTAGGCCATCAGTTCCTGGGGGTTTGTCGAACTTTAGTCCCTCAAGTTTCTCCAGTGCTCTTTCTCTGCTGATATTAATTACCTTGGTGCCCTCACTCTTTTTAGCACCTAGGTTACCCTCTATTTCTGGTATATAACTTATGTCTTCTACTATGATGACAGACACAAATATTTGTCCAATCTCTCTGCCATTTCCTCATTCCCTATAATAACTTCTCATGTCTCTGCTTCTATCGGACCAATGTTTACTTTAGTTACTGTTTCCCATTTCCATTCTTTTTTTTTTCCATTCATGGGATGTGGACACCACTGGCAAGGCCAGCATTTATTGCTTTTAAATTCATACCTTCAGATAAATGTTTTACAATGCATTCATACTTATTTTAAAATAGAGAAAACTGAAAGGAACAGGACAGGTAAAGTTACAGGATATTTATAGTGGGTACTAGTCCAGCTACCAATCTGCTTAATCATACTCCTAGCTCCACCTTTGATAACAAAACAAAAACAAAAATACCTGGAAAAACTCAGCAGGTCTGGCAGCATCTGCGGAGAGGAACACAGTTAACGTTTCGAGTCCGTACGACTCTTCAACAGAACTAAGCAAAAATAGAAAAGAGGTGAAATATAAGCTAGTTTAAGGGGGGGGGCAGTGGGACAGGTAAAGCTGGATAGAGGGCCAGTGATAGGTGGAGATAACCAAAAGATGTCATAGACAAAAGGGCAAAGAGGTGTTGAAGCTGGTGATATTATCTAAGGAATGTGATAATAAAGGTACAGATAGCCCTAGTGGGGGTGGGGTAGGGGGGAAGGGATCGAAATAGGCTAAAAGGCAGAGATAAAACAATGGGTGGAAATACATTTAAAAATAATGGAAAAAGGTGGGAAAAGAAAAATCTATATAAATTATTGGAAAAAAGGGGGATCGGAAAGAGGGTGGGGATGAAGGAGAGAGTTCATGATCTAAAATTGTTGAACTCAATATTCAGTCCGGAAGGCTGTAAAGTACCTAGTCGGAAGATGAGGTGCTGTTCCTCCAGTTTGCGTTGAGCTTCACTGGAACAATGCACCAGGCCAAGGACGGACATGTGGGCATGAGAGCAGGGTGGAGTGTTGAAATGGCAAGCAACAGGGAGGTCTGGGTCATGCTTGCGGACAGACCGAAGGTGTTCTGCAAAGCAGTCACCCAGTCTGCGTTTGGTCTCTCCAATGTAGAGGAAACCGCATTGGGAGCAGCGAATGCAGTGGACTAAATTGAGGGAAGTGCAAGTGAAATGCTGCTTCACTTTAAAGGAGTGTTTGGACCCTTGGACAGTGAGGAGAGGGGAAGTAAAGGGGCAGGTGTTGCACCTTCAGCGGTTGCATGGGAAGGTGCCATGGGAGAGGGTCGAGGTGTAGGGGGTGATGGAGGAGTGGACCAGGGTGTCCCAGAGGGAACGATCCCTGCGGAATGCCGCCAGGGGGGGTGAAGGGAAGATGTGTTTGGTGGTGGCATCATGCTGGAGTTGGTGGAAATGGCGGAGGATGATCCTCTGAATGCGGAGGCTGGTGGGGTAATAAGTGAGGACAAGGGGGACCCTATCATGGTTCTGGGATGGAGAGGAAGGTGTGAGGGCGGATGCGCGAGAGATGTGCCGGACACGGTTGAGGGCCCTGTCAACTACCGTGGGTGGAAAACCTCGGTCAAGGAAGAAGGAAGACATGTCAGAGGAACGGTTTTTAAAAGTGGTATCATCAGAACAGATGCGACGGAGGCGAAGGAACTGAGAGAATGGGATGGAGTCCTTACAGGAAGCGGGGTGTGAGGAGCTGTAGTCGAGGTAGCTGTGGGAGTCGGTAGGCTTGTAATGTATATTGGTGGACAGTCTATCACCAGAAATTGAGACAGAGAGGTCAAGGAAGGGAAGGGAAGTGTCAGAGATGGACCATGTGAAAATGATGGAGGAGTGGAAATTGGAAGCAAAATTAATAAATTTTTCCAGGTCCAGACGAGAGCATGAAGCAGCACCGAAGCAATCATGATGTACCAGAGAAAGAGTTGTGGGAGGGGGCCGGAGTAGGACTGGAACAAGGAATGTTCCACATACCCCATAAAGAGACAGGCATAGCTGGGGCCCATGCGGGTACCCATAGCCACACCTTTTATTTGGAGGGAGTGAGAGGAGTTTACGGAGAAATTGTTCAGTGTGAGAACAAGTTCAGCCAGACGGAGGAGAGTAGTGGTGGATGGGGATTGTTCGGGCCTCTGTTCGAGGAAGAAACAGAGAGTGATCAGACCATCCAGGTGGGGGATGGAGGTGTAGAGGGATTGGACGTAAACCTTTGATATCCTAGAAAATGGGATGGAGTCCTTACAGGAAGCAGGGTGTGAGGAGCTGTAGTTGAGGTAGCTGTGGGAGTCGGTGGGCTTGTAATGAATGTTGGTAGACAGTCTATCACCAAAAATGGAGACAGGGAGGTCAAGGAAGGGAAGTGTCAGTGATGGGCCATGTGAAGCTGAGAGAGGGGTGGAAATTGAAAGCAAAATCAATAAATTTTTCCAGATTCAGGCAAGAGCATGAAGCAGCACCGACACAGTCATTGATGTACTGAAGCAAGAGTTGTGGGAGGGGGCCTGAGTAGGACTGGAACAAGGAATGTCCCATGTACCCCACAAAAAGGCAGGCATAACTGTGGCCCATGTGGTACCCATAGCCACACCCTTTACTTGGAGGAAATTAGACAAGTACTTTTGAAATGTAATTACTGTTGAAATGTAGGAAACAAGGCAACAAATATGACACAGCAAGCTCACACACACAGCAGTGTGATAATGTTCAGATAATCTGACTATGTGATGGCGATTGATGGATAAATATTCTTCAGGACACTGAAGGTAAATTCTCCTGCTCTTGCTGCAAATAGTGCCATGGGATCTTTTACATCTACGTTAGAGGGCATCGGCTTAATGTTTCATCCAAAACATGGCATCTCCAACAGTATAGCACTCCCTTGGTGTCAGTGTGTAGGATTGGAATCCCCTCCAGCTAGGAAATTTATGGAATATAGAAGCCAAACCCACGGACATGTTTTGGCCTCATGTTTTTTTACCACACAAAACAGAAACCAAGCTGCAGCCAACAGCACCGGGCATGCAGCAAGGAGTTAATTCAAACATTTCGTAAAAGGCAGTGGTTGATCAAAAGGATTCGGACATTGACTGACTGCAATCATGGAACAATGGCACCAGGGAAATGCCATTACCTGCCATGGACTAACACAATTAAGAGACTGATTACCCAATTCAATGGCACAAGGAACATGCCATTGATATTCAAACCTTCATTGACCTTGCAGCCAGGTGCTGTATTGGCCTCAAAAGAGTAGGAGAATTGTTTAAACAATGTGAGAGCTGATCATATTCATCTGGGATAGATTTTCCATGGAAAGACTATTGTTTCAACCAGCATTAGTTAATCATATTTGTCTGGACTATGCGTAAAATAAACTAAGAGTGCTAACTACTGGACGTTGAGGTGAGTTGGCCAGATCAACAGCAGGAATGGTATCATTGGGGACAGAAATTGTAGGACACCACGGTTTTCTGCAGGCAGTCAAGGAGGTTATTAGAGTCTGATCAGCTCCACCAATGGACCTACAACACCATAGGAAGACCAACTGAGGGTGATTGTAAGTATTAAGTTAGGATATAAAGATTTAAGTATTAAGTAAGGAAAAAGGTGAGGTTTAACCTCTGATGGTATAGGGTTCCAGGTAACATAACTGTAATTATAACTATTTGGTGATTGCTGAATGCAGCTCTTCTCTGAGGGCTGTGGGTAATTCAATAAATTGATTGTGAATTATCAGAAGAAACTTGTCTCGCTGGTCATTCTGTTCAGACCATACACTTGTGAATCTGGTGTCAGGAACTTGAGTGTGGAGAGGCCTCTGCGGGAGAAAAAGGGGGCACCCCATACAAGTGTCAGTCTCAACTTTGATTTTTGATTTGAAGTCCTGGAGTCAAACTTGAATATGCAAACTTTTTAACTTAGAGATGAGAGTGTTCTCAACTAAACCACAGTAGATATGTGACATCTGATCAAAGCTCTGCAGCCATGATACATCCAGTCATGAAAGGTGGTGGATGATTAAACAACTAACAGGAGGAGAAGGCTCTATGAAAATCCCCATCCTCAATGATGGGGTAGAGCAGCACATTAGTGCAAAAATAAACGTGAAGTGCCAAATGGATGATCCATCTCACCCTCCTCCTGAGGTTCCTAGCATCACAGAAAGCAGTCTCCAGACAATTTGATTCACTCCATGTGATACCTCAAATTGCTGAGTGTACTAGATGCAGCAAAAGCTATGGGTCCTGACAACACCCTGGCTATACTGCTGGAGACTTGTGGTTCAGATCTAGCCAACCATCTAGCCAAGCGGCTCCAGTACAGCTACACCACTGGTGCCTACCCAACAAAGTAGAAGATTACCTAGTTTCATCCTGTCAACAAAAAAACAGGACATATTGAAATATCATTCACCATTACCACATTGATAGAAGGTGTCACCAACATTGCTATCAAGTGGCACTGACTCTCCAATAACCTGCTCTTCAATACTCAGTTTGAGTTTTCCCAGGACCACTCAGCTTCAGACTTTATTGCAATCTTGGTATCAACATGAACAATAGAGCTGAATTTCAGAAGTGAGGTGAGATTGAATGCTCTTGACATCAATGCAGCATATGACCATGTGTGGCATCAAAGAGCCCTAGTAAAATTGAAGTTAGTGGGGTGGGGGTGACTCTCCATTAGCCAGGGTCATACCTAGCACAAAGAAGATGGTTGTGACAGTTAGAAGCCAATCATCACAGTTCCAGAACATCGCTGAAGTAGTTCTGCGGGGTAGTGTCCAATCCCAACCATTTTCAGCCGTTTCATCAAAGACCTTCTCTCCATCATATGTTCAGAAGTGAGGATATTTGCTGATAATTCCAGAATGTTCAGTTCCATTTGCAACTCCTCAGATTCTAAAGCATTTTGCGTTCTGGACAACATTTAGGTTTGGACTAATGAGTGCAAGGAACATTTATGACACACAAGTGCCCTGCAATGACCATCAACAGTTTTCGACCATGAGCATCCTGGGTTCAGCAGGGGTGTCACCAGTAACTGGAAACTTAACTTGGCCTGCCATACAAATGCTATAGTAACAAGAGCAGGTCAGAGGCTGGGAGCTCTATGGCCTGTCCACCATCTACAAGGCACACGTCAGGAATGTGATAGAATATTCTCCACTTGCCTGGATAAGTGCAGCTCCAACAACACACAAGAAGTTGGCTTCTTCCAAGACAAAGCAGCCTGTTTGGTGGCACCCCATTCGCCACCTTAAACATTCACTCCTCCACTGTTGGTGCACTGAGGCAGCCCTGTGCATCACATACAGTATGTACTGCAGCTACTCGCCCAGGCTCCTTTGATAGCACCTTCCAAACCTGCAAAATCTAGCACCTAGAAGAACAAGGGCAGCAGATGCATGGAAACACAACAGACTGCAAGTTCCCCTCCAAGTCACACATCATCCTGACTTGGAAATTTATTACTGTTCCTTCATCGTTACTGGGTCAAAAACCTGGAACTCTTTCCATTAAAGAAGTGGGTGTACTTCACACATGAACTGCAGCAGTTTAAGAAGGTGGCTCACCACCACCTTCTCAAGGGCAGTTAAGGATGGGCAATAAATGCTGAAGCTCCAACAACTGAGTGAGGACCGAGTCCAGAGGCTGATCATCTGATTCAGACTCAGCAGATTCCTTTATTCCAGCAGTCCTCCGGCACTGCCAACCTTGGGTGTCCCTGCCTCTGCCTGCTGTGGAACAGATTGTGTGCTCTGCTCACCAGATAGTGAACCCGAGCCTGCTGTACATGTAGGTCCCACCGAGCTGTGTGTCACTGCTCTGGTGGAGGGTGTGGGTGAGTGCTGTGATGGGTCTTTGAGGCTGCTGTCCTCAGGGCCCTCATCTGAGGTGCTGTCAGCGCTGGAATCGGGGCCAAGGTTGCCTGAGTGCGACATGGCAGATGTATCTATGAGAGGAAATGGCCAAATGAGAAGGATGGAAGGAGTGCGTGCTAAGTGGAGCCATGGCCAGGATGAGGAGGTGACCTCCAGAGGAGATGAGGCCAGATGGAGATGTGAGGGTGTGCGTGAGTGAGAGAGTAGTGATGTCCCTTGAGCTGGCAGTGAGTGAGATGCCAGTGAGTATGTGCGGGCTTGTGAATGGGTGAGCTGAGATTGATGAGATGGTTGGCTTACCCTGGCAGCACAGATGAGATCGTTCATCCTCTCTCTGCACTGGATGGCCAACCTCTTGTGGGCAGTGTTGCCATTGACCTCTCAAGCCGGATTGGTGTTGTTGCTGCCTCTCCTGCAGCCAGAGCAGGGGTAGAAGACATCACGGTGGGCCTCCACAGCATCCAAAAAGTGTTCCAGGGATGCATCACTGAATTGGGGGGCTGCAGTCTTCTTGCCTTTCGGGGCCATGAGTTCTGTGCAGCAGTCCTGGGCTGGAAGCATGGCTGCAGTTTAAATATGGTGCCCAGCATGAGGAAGCAGCGAAATGACGCATGGTGGGCAAATTGGAGGCTGCCCGCCAGCGGAACGGCATACTCCCCATGAGGTGGGAAGGGGACGATATGGTGCGAAACCCACCATTGCAGTAGATGGGTAAATCAACTCTTTTCTCGCCCGCTCCCGCACTTGTGCAAATCTAGGACGATTCCGCCCGGAGGCTACTCTAGTACAAGGTGTGTGCCTCTGCGCTTTTGGAGAGTGTGGGTGAGTGTTGGGACGGGCCTTCAATTAGGTTGTCATCAGATTCTTCTTCCGAGGTGTCTTGAGTCGAGGGCTTGGGTCGTGGACCCCCTCGGCTGCTTCCCAGATGTGCTTGTGAAAGCAACAAGAGCTAATTAGTGCATGGCAGGGGAGTGCGCAGCAGGAGAACTCACCCACAGCATGGTTGTCTGGTGGATGTTGCACTGTTGGATCCTCACTTGGTTGAGTACCATCAACCTCACCGTCAGCACAGAATGGTCCAGGTCATTGCCGGCCAGCTGGATGACTCTTTTTTCAAAGCCTGTGAGGGCCTTGATTTCAGGCATTCCTCCACCAGTCTGCGACCTCTCCCTTTTGTTGTGTGCCAGCTTGTTCTGCATAAAAACAGATAGACACAGTGTAAGCAGGACACCTGCCAGGCCAGATGTGAAGGATGCCTGGTATGTGTGGGTGGCGAGCAGTGCCATGGACAGGATGAGGGCACAATCCACAGGGCAGATGGAGATGTGTGTGAGAGAGTGAGTAGTGATGGCCTTTGAACTGGCAGTGAGTGAGATCCCTGTGGATGTGTGATGGATTTGTGAGTGTGTGAGTGTGTGAGTGGAGGGTGACGAGAAGAGTGACTTACCCTGGCGGAAAAGAGGAGATCATTCATCCTCTTTCAGCACTGGGTGGCTGCCGTCTTTTGCAGGGCATGGCGCTGACCACCGCCTCCTGTGTTAGATTGGTGATCTTTCTTGCTGGGCTTTGCCCAGAGCAGGGTAGTGGGCTTCATGAAGGGCCTCTGCTGTATCCAGTAGGCACCCAAGGGAGGCATCACTAAATTTGGGAGCAGCATGTTTCCTCCCTTTGGCAACCATGACTTCAGCAGCAGCTTCCAATGCCTTAGAGAGAGCTAGCTCTGTGCAGGGGCACCCTTTAAATATGGTAACCGGATTACTGATGGCCTGAGGTGGCAGTGGGGCCGGCGAATCAGAGGCCACCCTGCCAGTGTTCAGGCATGTTTCAGGCATGTTTCCTGGGAAAGCATTATTAATGAGGGAATGGGACGAAAAGGCGTGAAAAGCCACCATTACGGCCAGCGGTTAAAATGTCCTTTTTCCCGCCTGCTACCATACTTTGTGCAAATCTAGGACAATTCCACCCATAGTATTTGTTCTAATGTAGGAAACACAGCAGGCGACCTGAGTACAGCAAGCTCCCATGAGTAACAATGCAATAATAACCAGATAATCTGTTTTTTAGAGATTTTGTTTGAAGGATAAATATCGGCCAGGACACTAGGAATACTTCCCTTGTTCTTCGAAATAGTTCCATGTGCCAAATAGTGCCAATAGTGCTTTTGCATCCACCTTTGAAGGCAGACAGGGCTGCGGTTTAATGTTTCATCCAAAAGGCAGCCCTTCCAACACTACAGCACTCCCTCAGTTCTGCATTGGTGTTTCAACCTAAATTTTTGTTCTAATCTCTTGAGTGGGGTTTGAAGCCACTTCTGACTCAGAGATGAGCGTGCTGCCAACTTGCACGCATTAGTTTAATTACTGAATTAAATTCATAGTGAATTAATGCCTTCTGCAAGGCCATGATGAGAGTGAGATACTGACCAGATAATCCATTTTCAGTGGCTTGGGCTGAGGGATAATTATTGGCCAAGACAAGAGAAGAACTCCCGTGCTCTTCTTAAAAAAAGTGCCATGGGAAGTCTTCACACCCATCTGAGAGGCAGCCAGGCTTAATGTCTTAGCCAAAAGATGGCACCTCCAGCAACGCAGCACTTCCTCAGTACTCACTGAAGTGTCAGCTTAGGTCATAGCCTCAAGCCTTTGGAATAGGGACCGATGGGCTATAACTTCTGAGCTCCAGGGCGTTGTATCTTGTGGGTGCCACAAAGATGCTCTGGAGAAACACCCCTGTGCCCCCAAACCAGATGTTCCCACAGAAGGTTTGCACAGTAATTGCCTGGGAATTGCAAACTTTCAATGGACAATTGCCCTGTACTGGCAAAGCAATTTAAATCGCAAAATTCGGATGGTTCTGGCTGGATTACACCAATAATTACCTAGAGAAAGTTAGAAGAATTAAAACCACTTATAGCTTCTGGGTAATTATTGTACAGACCCACATCGACACCTGCCCCCCCACCTTGGGACTCCCCCCATACCCCCAAACCCCCAGAGGACTCCTCCGACCTCCGACTCACCCACCCCCATGGGACTGCAACCCCACGCCCCCCACAGGACTCTCACTACCCACCCCACCTCCCCCAACCTGGTTTCCCCTCCACTGGACCACCCCCCCACATAGGACACTCCTGCCCATGGGTCTCCCTGTCCCCACCCGGGACTCCCCCACCTCACCCCCACAGGATATCCCCCAACCCCAATAATCTCCCCAAGGCCCGCCTGACGCAACCCGAACCCCACCCCAATCCAAGGCCCGACCCAACCAGACCCCCACAGAGGTCCAATCTGGCCCAATCTGACCCCGCCCCCTCCCCGCCCCAGCCCAACCCAACACACACCTCAATGTCCCCCCCAGACCTCCCACAAAGACACGACACAACCCCCCTCAAGGCTCAATCTGACCCGACCACCCCCTCGCAAGGCTTGGCCCTACCACCCCTCAAGGTCTGGCCTGACCCCCCCATTGCAAGGCCCAACCTGACCTCCCCCCGACAAAGCACGACCGCCCCCCTCATCCCCCCAGATCCTACCCACTTATCTTATACACATACCTTGTCAAAGGCTTTTAAACCTGGATGGGTCTTTAAACTACCCTGGCTTACAGCAGCTAGTGGGGTTAAAAGGGGGGAATGGCTTACTTACCTTCGACTCTACAGTCGACACTAGGCCCCGGGGAATGAGCTGCACTGTCCAAATCTTGCCCAGCCTGAGTTGGACGGTCAGGTGAGATAGGATTGCCTCAATTTTAAGGCAAGAGCTTTCGAGCAGAGTGGCAATCCAACTCAATTGCCACTTCATTGGAAGTTACGGCCCAATGATCTTCTGCTTCAGAGGCAAAAGTACTAGCCCTGAACCATTAAAAATAATACTGCCAGGCTGGAGCATGGGATGCTGTCAATTAGATTATTGATCAAGATTCGCCTCATTCCTTCATTTTACTCAGCACAAATGTTTACTCCTGAGGTCAATTTATCAATCTACTATAAAGCTCTTCATGTCACTTTAATCCATTCATCAGCTCAGCACCACACACACACACAGTTGAGTATTTCTATTCTTATTCCTTGGTTGACAGGCTAATTACTATTCCCCCAGCATTTGGACAAAGTGACAAAAAAATCCCAGCGGCAACAATAATGTGTCCAGTCTAACATCTGTCCAAGCAACCTCATTCAAAAAAGAGCACACTTGCTTTCAAAAGATGACAATTAGTCAGCAGCTAAAAGTGTTACTGATTTCACATGATCTCCTAGTCCATTTGAGTAAAAGAGCTCACAGATAACAATCCTTATTTTCTCCTTGTTTGTTTCAAAGGTTCTTGCTTTAATGTTGAATTATTATTTTATCTGGCCCTGAAATATTTTGTAATGCTGAATAACATGTGTGATATTATGCTCCCAGACAGATTTCGCATTAGAAACATCCAGCTTTATTTGCAGGCTGCAGCAGCAGTTACATGTTTCCATCAAGCACCACAACTAGATGAAGAACTCCCACTCTAAAGTTCCCCATGCTTAGAGCTGATTCGTTCACACTGTCACATGATACTATACAACACAATAGGTCTTAAAAGCTACAGTCACTACATCCCTTAAAGCTACAATTACCATAAGGGACAATTTATGCAATGACTGATCCAGATTTGAAACAAGGTGCAGACTGAGACAATGGGCAGAATTGTCCCAGTATTTGCACTAAGTGCAGTAGCAGGTGGGGATGTCCATCAAGGTCATCACAGACAGGGTGTAGCAGTCAGCAGGCTGCCTCCACCTCTGCTGTGGATGTCTGGGGAGCACCAAGGCATAGCGGAAAGGTTAGGAAGGTTAAGAAGATGTAGTTGCACAGCCTGAGCACGTGTGTTAATCACTTGTACATCATGTTTCGTATTGTCAATAAATTCCCAAGAATGTCTCCCTGACTATGGCTCCTTGTTCTGATGAGCAGTGTTCATGTCACTTAGATGTGAAACCTTTTTGCACAAGATAAAGGCAGGTGTCTCAGTCCAGGGCCTCTTCCCTGTGCTTTGTTCAGCCTTCAGGCCAAAGTTATGGTCCAGCCTCAGACTCAGTGGACACATTACTGATGCCTGCACCTCGACGGTGCTTGTCATTGCTGCCAGAATGTTATGCTCCTGAAGGGCTCAGTTGAAAGGATCAGATGCTTTTAAAGTTTCATGACTGCATCTCTATGATATGACCTTCATCACAGAGCACAGGCAAGCTGCCCTCGGCCAGACAGGAGTCACATTCTCAGAGGCTATGTGAAGATCTATGGAGAGACCACACTGCATGTCGTCATCACCCTCCTACAATGAAGCAGCTATTAGGGCCTCCACTGCATCTCCATGACAGGAGAATTATCACAGGGGGTATGTGCGCTACCATAAGCCAGGCTGGAGTCAAATGTTCATAGGTGCAATATGAGGATCAATGGTGTCTCCTCACTGCATCTCGTCATCATCCTCCACAAATCTATCAGCTATGAGGGCCTCCCAAGCAAGCCTGCCTCAACTGGCCAGTGTGAGTGCCTCATCGCTGTGATTGTCACCTTTGAGGACCTCCTCACTCTCATCCCCATTGACGTCCTCCTCATCAGAGGAGACCTCCAGCTCCTCCATCTCCTCCTCAGCCAGCTCCTCTCCCCATTGCAGTGCCAGGTTGTTAAGGGTGCAGCAGGTGAGGATGATGCGTGACACTGTTATGATGTGGCAGATATGTGTGCCAGGAAGACCAAATCCACAAGCGAAACTTGGTCAAGCTATCACAACAATTTTGCAATTTATATTTATTATGAGAAGATGCGTGTACTGAATTCAGAAGTAATGAGTCCACTAAGAACTTTAGAGATTTTTAAAAATAAATTAAAATAATTATTAACAAAATAAAAGATTTCAAGCACATACATAAGACTACAATTACTTAATTCTATAACAACTCCTAAAATTCCTAATTAACCTGACACCCAGTTACACATCCCCTTTAAGGCAACAGTCCAAAATAGATTTTAAATTTTATTTTAAAAACCAGCAAGTTAACACAGTACCCACTTGACAGTGGAATTCCATATGCCTTCCTCCAACTTTAGTTACTGGAAACAACAGACCTATGTACAAATGGCTGGAGGCTTCTTCAAGGCAGTTTCACACACTGCTGTTAGATCTTACATGGCCCCCAACATAGCCATTCATTCTCCTTTATATATGTTTCTCTCTCTTTAATATGTAAATTCCATTGTTCCATATATCTTTGGAACTGTACCTTTCCCATAATATAAAAACTTTCATGTTGCCAATATTGTCAGTAACCTTTGGGGAAAAATAAACACACTCCTTTTGCTTTGCTTATCTGGCCAGCTGTAGACAGATTAACATCCCTTTGAAATCCAAACAATCCTTTCACTTATCTAAAAATGCAAATTCCCTTCACACCTTACATGCTAAGACGGCATCCATGTTTGCTCATTAGCATTTCAAGTGCATTTCTACACCTAGCTTCTTTTGATAATGTCAAGTTTGCAGTCTACCTGACTCCAAATGTAATTAAATCACACACACAGAACCATCTACACACACCCATAAACCTACTTTACAACGAACCAGAAAAGTATTCTGAAAATTATTATCCTTTCATAACAGCACCCTCTGTGAACTATATTGCAGGGCTCCACCAGACTGGTCCAGGCGCCGGAGCCACATTTTCAGCATCCTGATGGTTTGCTCCACCAAGTTGCGAGCTGCAGCATAAGCCTCATTAAACCTTCGCTCTGCTGCAGTCTGAGGCCGCCGCACCAATGTCATCAGCCACGTCCTCTGCGAGTAGCACTTGTCCCTAAGGAACCATCCCTGCAGCTTCTGGAGCTCATCAGGGATCGGTGACCGACTGAGAATCTAGGAGCCGTGGACAATCCCTGGGAACCACACGCACACCTGCAGGACACGTTGGTGGTAGTCACACAACCAGCTGCACATTCAACAAATGGAAGCCCTTCCGGTTGACATAGTTGACCACTTGTTGCAACGGAGATCTGGGCGCCACATGAGTGCAGTCAATGGCACCCTGCACCTGTGGGAAACCCGAGATCTGGGCAAATCCAATTGCTCTTGCACCCTGGCTGAACTGGCCCCGGGCGAAATGCACAAAGTTGTGTGCCCTGACAAAGATGGCGCCTGTGACCTCATGGATGCATTTGTGGGTGGAAGTGTGTAATATCCAGCAGAGGTCACCTGTCGAGCCCTGAAAGGAGCCACTGGTGTAAAAATTGAGCGCCGTGGTCATTTTCATGGTCACTGGCAATGGGTGCCCTCTATGTCCCCTTTGCACCAAATCCTGCAGCAGGTGGCAGATGTGACCAACCAGTTCCCTTCGGTGACACTAGCTCTCTCATCTGCAGGATTAAAAGGCAGCATCTATAGACCCTGGCTTTAACTAAGCACCATCCAGCGATGGCTCGCTGTTGCTCTTCAGCGGCCTGTGCAGGAACCTCAGCCACCCCTTCTTCCTCAGGGTGCTGCTACTCCCTCTGCACAGCTAGGCATCTCCATCACTCTCTTCTCTGCTGTTTTCACCCTTTGTATGCCACGTGGCATACAGCTAGTTCACCATGCTCCTGATGCACTCCTCCTGCAGGATGAAAGAGAGAAACACGTGGTTAAGCTTGGTGCTAAGAACCTCTCTTGGCTAAGTCTGAAAGCCCCTTAATGTATCCCGGAGAGCGCTGACCACCACTTGGATGGCGAGAGGTTAGTGTGCTGCATGGCTGCCTCAAACCCCATCCACCTCTGCCCCACTCCACCAAACCGATTGGCAGCAGCTTTGTCCATTGAAATGCACGCTGTGCTCTCAGCTCAGGTGCAGGCATTCTCCTAACTCACGCTGCAAGGCTGCACTATTAGCTTGAGCCATGGGAGAGGCTGGTCCAAACCAAGATGATGACATTGCAAGGGGCTGTGAGCGGCTCCACCAGTGACTGCCCCATGGCCAGCTCTAGCAAGGAGGTTGCACAATGTGCCCAGTTGTCCAACTGTTCTGCCGCCTACTAAAATGCTCATTAGTTTGCAGTCTGTGGCCGAGGGATGAAAAGCTATTGAGTACTTGGTGACACTCTCATGCCTCTGCATTGCTTGAGTGAGCAGATAAGCTAGAGACCCGGCTCCATGGATGTCAATGTGGCTGCACCTGAACTGCTTCAGCTGCAGAGAAATGGTCACTTTATACAAGATTTCCCTAATGCGTGGCCGCTTCCCTCCCCCCACAACCCCGCACGTGCTTGTGTGATACCTTCAAATACAAGGAAGCCCTTGCACCCCCCCACAACGTGCTTCAACTGCAGGGCTTGCCCCCCACCTCCAATGCGCCTCAACATTGAAGCCCAACAGGAACCCTCGCAAGCACTGCGCAATGTTACTATGCACTCATCTCCAAGTTCCCCTCGAAATGCAGCCCACCAAGTGCATGCCTTATATATGCTGTTGTGAAACACATGAGCGTGAGGGCGGACAATCCAGCGGGGGAGGATGATCCCGGCAGGCTGGCCTTATAATGATATGCAGATGTATTATAATGAGGTTCCCAATGTCTCATGACAGAAAACGTGGACCGCCATCAATGGGCTGAGCAGATGATCACAAACTGGCTTCACATTGTTGTGAAACCGATTTCTGGCCTTCTCACCATATTGTCTGCTCAGCCGCCAAGCACGTCCGACGCCAGCGGGCACAGAAAATTCTGCCCAATGTGTTATGGTTCTTTTAATCCAAAGAAGTAAAATAACTATAAAATTCTAAAATTCACAACATTAATTATTACTATTTGATCTGCTTTGTGTTATGACACAGCAGTTGGTAAAGGCTGAGTTATTTCAAACCCCAGAGAGAAACTTTAAACAACTGTCATAATCTATATTTTCAATTGGTTGAGGTGCAGCTCTGAATTCAGAAATGAAACCACCAAGCCTCCAGAGGTTTTTATACACATTAAATTAAACATTTATTAATTTAGCAACAAATATAAGCACATACACATGTCTACAAATTACTCCTATAATAATGTTTAAACAAATCCCCAGGCAATCTTCACCAAGGCAACGATAACCCATAGACTTAAACAGACACCAGGCAAAGAACATTTTATCTTACTAATTCAAAATGAGGTTCCTTTCAATTTATTTCTTTGCAGACACAGTTATAGAGCTTACAGGCTACTTAGATATTACATGCCTCTGACTCACACTCAAAGCTCTGTTCTGTATATACCTAGCCTTCCCTTTGAATGTAAATTCGCATTGTATCACCAGGGCCTTTGAACTCCACTTCTTCTAACAATAAAACCCCTTTCATAGTACCAATTTTATTAGTAATATAAACATATTGCTTGGTGTCTCCTAGCTAGGTGTAAGATTTCACCCCCAGTCTTTGAATGGTTTATTCAACAAAATGCAAATGTACTCTTTAACTTAACTTCCTTACTGTTTAACATCTCAAAACTACTATACATCAAAGCACCCAGACTGGCTGGCTTTAATCCAATTAAGACACACACACTCACAGCCACAGACACAGACACTACTACAAGTCCAATTTAAAATAATTTCCAATAACATTATATGCATTATATCTTCTTGACATCTGTCATATCACAGGGGGTGTCAAGATCAAGGTCAATAATGTAGAGGGTAATTTTATCAAATACCTCTTCTTACAAAGCTATAATAATTTTCATAACATTATTGTGGATTATTGTAAAGTAGGTTTATCGGGGTGAGTATGGATGAATTTAATTGAGTTGGACTCAGCTAGACTGCAAGATGAATTAAATGTAGAAGGGTACTTCAACTACTAAAGAGTAAATATGGATGAGGTCTTAGCAAATAGGGTGTGTTAGGGGAAAATTAAAAATGCTAAAAGAGAACACTAAGAATTTACTGAAAAACCCTAAAATCTCCAGGCAGACAAGGCTGCTAAACAGATTAAGAGTTGAAGATTACCAGATGAACATTGCACAGCCTTGAGAGCCAAACTGGAAGATACAAATTAGATTCGGTGTACTCCTCTCTCAGATAGGGACGGGGCAGATGGTTTAGCTTAGATATGGGAGGACATACAATGGACAGAGGAGTCTTTGATGAAACACAAGCAGTCTTGAGTTGTGAGAACCAAGGTCTTTGCGTACGTGTTTTAATTTTGATTGGATAATATAATCATGTATGCACCCTTTAGAATAATTGGTTAGCAGAATCGCATGTTTATATACTCAATAGGATAGTTTTAACATGGTACCTGTGTGTCGGTTACCGAGTGGATATATTTAAATGTACTCAAATGTATTGTGATAAGAAAAAGTATATAAGTTACGAGACTTTGTAATTACGGCAGAGTACCTCTGGACGGACTCAGAGGGCTCTCCCTGCATATGCCGGTAACAAGCTTGAATAAACCATTTTGTTTGAGAATCCAAACAACGGACATCCTGAGTTGTTTGTCCTGACCTGAGTCCAAGTCTGAGCCGTAGTTAAGAGGACAGTTGCCCCACACGAAAGCCAGATCAACCTGGGGTCTCGGAGAAGGAGGTTGAATCCCGCCTACAGGGTGTGAAGGAAATTTGCATTTTTTTAGATAAGTGAAGTTGTTTGGATTTCAAAGGGATGTTAGGATGTTTACATCTGGTAAGATAAGCAAGGCCAAGTAGTGTTTTTATTTTTCTTAAAGGGAAAGACGTCAACATGTCAATATTGCCAACAGGGAAGATTTTTATATTATAGGAAAAGTAAGTTTGCAAAGACACATGGAACAATGAAAGTTACAGATTAAAGAGAGAGAAACATATATAAAGGGAAATGAAAGACCATGTTGGGGGGCCACGTAAGATCTAACAGGAGTGTGTGAAACAGCCTTGAAGAAGCCTCTAGCTATTTTTGCAAAAATCTGTTGTGTCCAGTAACGGGAGTTGGAGAAAAGCCACTGGAATTCCACTATCGCGTGGATGTTGTGGTAATTTGCTGGCTTACGTTTTAAGTTTAAAATCTATTGTAGACTATTGCCTTAAAGGGGTGTATAGTTGGGAATTAGGTTAATTAAAATTTTAGGATTTGTTATAGTATTAAGTAGCTGTAATCTTATGTATGTGCTTGAAATCTTTTCTTTTGTTAATAAATATTTTAATTTATTTTTTTAAATCTCTAAAGGTCGGAGTGGACTCATTACTTCTGAATTCAATGCACACATCTTCTCATAATAAATACAAATTGCAAAACCGTTGTGATAACATGGCCAAGTTTCCCTTGTGGGTTTGGTCTGCCTGGCACACATCACCTGCCACATCATAACACTTTTACCTCAACAGGTTTCCTTCTCTATGTGGGGAGTAGGTTGTAGATTGGTGCTATTGTCTTCCATATACTGTGTCAGGCATTCCAGCCAGCAGGAGGGTGAGGGTGGAAGCTAATTTTCCTTTTGTGAGTTCCAGCACTTGTCCTGCTAACTACGAAGCAGGTTGTCATTTCCTTGCAGGAAGTGATGTAAGTGGGGAGAGTGGCTGAAGTAGCATTACGCAAGCGCATAGCCTTGTTCAGCACTTGTTGGGCAGAGGGGAAAACATAAAACTTGGCAAGGTTTTTTTTAAAAAAGAGGATGTCAGGCAGAGAAGAGACAGTAAAAACTGTGGTTTTGAAGAAAATCAGAAGTGAAAGATATTAGGAAACAAAGAGCAGTCAAAATTTGGAACTAATTTTTAATAATCAATGCTAATTGTTAATTTTAAACCTGAGATGATAAGTTTTTGTAAGTCGAAGATGTTAAGGGATATGGGCAAAGCTGGGGGTATATGCAGTTAGGTCACAGATCAGCCATTGTCTTATTGAATGGAGGAAGAGGTTTAAGGGGCTAGCTGCTCTCCTTCTGTTCCTATGTTCCTATGTTAAATGATAGTGAGCATTCAAGGAAAAGCCCAGCAAGAAAATGAGGTAAAATAGTGATACCGCCTGATTCCAAAAAAAATTACATTTCAATTAGCAATTGAATTAACATAATATATATAACATAATATAGTATCTGACTCAAGTTTCTATGCATTTAGTATGCATAGTACAGTGAGTGCAGAAACTGTATAACACTTGAAGAGCTGGTAGACCACTGCAAGTATTTTAAAACCCTGTAAAATTGAGATGCTGCATCATAGCACCGCCACCTTAGAGGTACTGCATAGAGTTCTGTGATCCAGCTAATACTTTAATATGTCACTAGTCAATCTTCCATATCATTCCCCACAAGGTGTCAAGGCCAACTGTAGTAGGATTAGAGGCAGTGGATCATTGGATCAAGCATACGAGGTAAGCGTCTCTCCCATGGTTTTGCTCACTGTGAATCCTTTATTGACTGATGTTTGTGTCTTCCTCATTGTATCATTGTGAGCTCTGTTTCTCTTTGCATGAAGGTTTGTTTTTGTCCAGGGAATCACTGGCCTGGATTTAGTGGAGTCTGCCAGAGCAGGCATGATGGCAAACGGAGGCTGAGAGAATCAGAAGAGAGTACCCACACTGGATTCCTGGCGTCAGTAAACCTGTCCCAATTAAGTTAGGGGCAGGAAGAGCCCAGTCCAGGAATACTGCCCACCCCTGGCAGGAAAGAAATTAGGTTTATTAATGATCTACATAGAGCCAATTACCCCTGAGCTGGGTGGATGGAGACTGAAGGGGCCAAAGGCATGGGCCAGGATATTGCCGTCAGCGTGGGGGATGGGGGGGGCGCTGACACGCCGACGCACAAAATGATGCGCGATGATGTCGGGCATGCGTCTCGGTGTGAATGCGTGCCATTTAGATATTTCGTTCAGCTGCGCACCGCCGAAATGTCAACGGCCTATTAAGGCCATTAAAAAACCAATTAAAGTTGTTGACAATGCTGCCAATCCAACCTTAATGTTGGTGGGCAGGGGAAGAGCCCAAGCGGCCTTCGTGTTTTTCAGGGAACCTCAGTGAGGTTTCCTGAAGGTTTTATATAATAATTAATTAAATTTTGCAAAATTCACAACATGTCCCAGCTCATGTGATACTCTCACATGATAGAACATGTTTAAATAATTTCTTCCTCCTTTATTAAAAAGTTTTACTATCAACTTAATCTCCCTGAGGCAGCTCCGTGCCCCAGGGAGATTGCTGCGCTCTTTCATGCCCATGTGCAAAAGAGCACAGGCCCCGACTCTCCCTCCTACCCTCGCATGCACAGGTAGCGCTGAGCGCTACTGGTCACGTATTATGCTGGGTGGGCCATAATTGGCCCGCCCACGTAAAATGGCAGTGCGCAGCCGATCATGGGCAGGGATCTGCTCCACCCTAACTGTTGCTGCCCAGCCCGGCCAACATAGGTAAGATTCAGCCCACGGTTGCTAAATATGCTGATGACACAAAGATAGGTAGGAAAGTAAATTGTGTAGAGGACATAAGGAGGCTGCAAAGGGACATAGATAGGTTAGGTGAGTGGCAAATGAAGTACAATGTGGGCAAATGTGAAATTGTCCATTTTGGCAGGAAGAGTAAAAAAGAAGCATATTATCTAAATGGTGAGAGATTGCAGAGCTCTGAGATTCAGAGGGATCTGGGTGTCCCAGTGCATGAATCACAAAAGACTAGTATGCAGTTACAGCATGTAATTAGGAAAGCTAATAGAATGTTATCATTTATTGTGAGGGGAATTGATTACAGAAGTAGGGAGGTTATGCTTCAGTTGTACAGGGCACTAGTGAGACCACATCTGGAGTATTGTGTACAGCACTGGTCTCTTCATTTAAAGATGTAAATGCATTAGAAGCAGTTCAGAGAAGGTTTACTAGACTAATACCAGGAATGGACAGGTTGTCTTATGAGGAAAGGTTGGACAGGTTAGGCTTGTATCCACTAGAGTTTAGAAGAGTAAGAGGTGACTTGATCGAAACCTTTAACTTCCTGAGGGCTCTTGACGTGGTGAATGTGGAGAGGATGTTTCCTCACGTGGGACAATCTAGAACTAGGTAGTCACTGTTTAAAAATAAGGGGTCACTCATTTAAGACAGAGATGGGGAGAATTTTTTTTTTCAGATGTTCATGAGTCTTTGGAACTCTCTTCCTCAAAAGGCGGTGGAAGCAGAGCCTTTGATTATTTAAGGCAGAGCTGGATAGATTCTTGATTAACAAGGTGGTGAAAGGTTATCGGGAGTAGGCAGGAATGTGGGATTGATGTTGCAATCAGATTAACCATGATCTTATTGAATGGCGGATCAGGCTTGACAGGCTGAGTGGTCTTCTCCTGCTCCTAATTCGTATGTTTGCATGTATGTTAGCCCAATGGAATTTAGTGGTGACTCAGGGATTTAAAGGAACTCACACGGCTCTCCTGTGCCTCCTGAAGGCAGCCCAGCAAATCCTGTCAGACTTGCCTGTGGCCTCATAGTGGGGCGGGGGCTTCCTCATGACAGGCACTGAGAGTCCAATCGAAAGAGCTGGCATCGGGAAGGGAAGCCTTCTGAAAGCCACCCTCTGCCACTCCTCACCAACAACCCTCACCCCGCGACATACATCCCTTCCTCACTCACCTGTGTCCTGGGATCCAGCTTCGATCCAAGGGTTGGGCCTCAGTGCATTATTGACAGTAGCCTCTGGTCCTGGTTGCGCTGCAGGCCTCTGATTGGCAACCAGCTTTTGTGGTGGGATCTCCGCCCCACTGGGAGCTTGATAGTGTGGAAGGCCCAATGTTGGCCAGTTAAGTGCCTGACGGGCACATAATTGCACTGGGCCTCCCCCTCTGAAGCAACACAGACTTCTCACTGGTTCTCCAAATGGTGAGGGGGGGCACCGATCGCTGGAACAAAATCCAGTCCATTGTTTATTTCTCTGATGTGTGGTTGTTCCCTGATCCAATATCCCTTTCTTTCTGTCTTTATGTTTCTTCCAATTGCTTTTTCTTAGTGCAGGTAGCTTTTCGTGTCTTTGTGCCTGATGACTCTTCCTGTGCTACTCTGGGTCTCTCTACATGCTGACTGGAAAGTAGCAAATAGAACCCCTCTGTTCAAGAAGGGAGGGAGGCAGAAAACGGGAAACTTTTGACGTTTGTCGTGGGAAAGTTATTAGAATTGATCATTAAGGAGGATATAGCTGGGCACTCAGAAGAGCTCAAGGCAATTAGGAAGAGTCAGCATGGTTTTGTGAAAGGAAAATCATGTTTAACCAATTTATTAGAGTTTTTTGAAGGAGTAACATGCGCAGTGGATGAAGGGGAGCCTGTAGACGCACTGTACTTGGATTTCCAGAAGGCATTTGATAAGGTGCCACATCAAAGATTAAAATGGAAAATAAAAGTGCATGGTGTAGTGGGTAACATATTAGCATGGACAGAAAGTTGGCTGGCTGGCAGAAAGCAAAGAGTATGCATAAATAGGTATTTTTCTGATTGGCAGGATTTGACTAGTGGAGTCCCACATGGGTCTGTATTGGGGCCTCAACTTTTTATGATTTACATCAATTACTTAGATGACGGGAGTGAAGATATGGTAGCTAAATTTGCAGATGACACAGATAGGTAGGAAAGTATGTTGTGAAGAGGACATGAGGAGGTTGCAGATGGATACAGATAGGTTGAGTGAGTGGGCAAAGAGCTGGCAAATGGAGTTTAATGTGGGAAAATGTGAAGCTGTTCACTTTGGCAGGAAGAACAAAAAAGCAGAGTGTTACTTAAGTGGGGATTGGCTACATAATTCTGAGGTGCAGAGGGATATAGGTGTTCTAGTACATGAGTCACAAAATTTAGTATGGAGGTACAGCAAGTAATTAAGAAGGCTAATGGAATGCTATCCTTTATTACAAGAGGGATTGGATATAAAAGTAAGGATGTTATGCTTCAGTTATACAGAGCATTGATGAGACCGCACCTCAAATACTGTGTGCAGTTTTGGTCTCCTTGCTTAAGGAAGGATGTGAATGCATTGGAGGCGGTTCAGAGGAGGTTTACTAGATTGATACCTGGAATAAGTGGACTGTCTTATGAAGAAAGTTTGGACAAACTGGGCTTGTTTGCACTGGAGTTTAGAAGAGTGAGGGGTGATTTGATTGAAGTATATAAGATTCTGTACGACCTTGACAAGGCAGACGTCAAAAGGATGTTTCCTCTTGTGGGTGAATCCAGAACTAGAGGGCACTGTTTTAAAGTTAGGGGGCGCCCTTTTAGAACAGAGATGAGGAGAATTTTTTTCTCTTATAAGGTTGAGCGACTTTGGAACTCTCTGCCTCAGAAGGTGGTGGAGGCTGGGTCATTGAATATTTTTAAGGCAGAGGCAAATAGATTCTTGTTAGGCAAGGGAATCAAAGGTTATTGGGGTTAGTTGGTAATGTGAAAATTGAAACACAAGAAGATCAGCCATGATCTTATTGAACGGCGAAGCAGGCTCGAGGGGCCGATTGGTCTACTCCTGTTCCTATTTCTTATGGTCGTATGATTATAAGTCGCCTGATTTTTCTATCCATGCCTCATAATTTTGGGGCCCCCTAAGGCTGTTTCTGAGTGTGTCCTGCAGCCTTTCCTTCAGGATCAAGGATCAATCTTTGGCCCCTCCTATTGCTCATTTACGTACTTCTCAGCATTAGTTTTCATATGTACACCGACAATACCCAGCTTTACTTCACCACCACCTTTCTTGACTTCTCCACTATTGCTAAATTATGCAACTGCTTGTCTGACATCCTGTACAGAATGAACAAAAATTTCCTTCAACTAACCATTGGGAAGATCGAAGACATTGTCTTCGGTCCCCACGAAACACTTCATTCCCTAGCTGCCATCTCCATCCCTCTTCTTGGCAACTGTCTGAGGCTGAACCAGACTGTCTGCAACCCCGGTGTCATTCATCACCCTGAGGTGAGCTTTTGATCACATATCCATGCCATCGCCAAGATCATCTATCTGCACCTCCATAACAATGCCCAGCTCCGCCCCTGCCTCAGCTCATCTGCTGCTGAAACATTCATCCATACTTTTCTTATCTCTGAGACTTGGCTATTCCAAAACACTCCAGTTAGGCCTCCTGCATTCTCTGTAAGATGAGGTCATCCAAAACTCTACTGCCAATGTTCTTACTCACACCAAGTCCTGTTCACCCATCAGCCCTGTGCTTTATTGTCTCTTGGTCAAAAACACCTCAATTTAAAAATTCTCATCCTTGTTTTCAAGACCCTCTATGGCCTTGCCCCACTCTACCCATCTCATCCAGCCCCACATCACTGAGATATCTGCATCCCTCTAACTCTGGCCTCTTAATCGTTTCTGATTTTAATTGCTCTACCATTGGTGGTTGTGCCTTCAGCTGTTTAGGCTATCACTATCTCTGATGACCAAGTCTGTCTTTGTCTCTGTTCCAAAGGTTGTTGTCTCTGTCCTCAAATGTTGCTGTCTTTCACTCTCCAATTCCCTTATGCCCTGAATCTCTGTCTGTCCCCACTCTATCTTTCTCTATTCCCAAATTGTTCTCTCTTTCTGTCCCCCAATCTCTCTTTCTATCTCTTATACTGGCCCAGTCTGTGTTCCTTTGCCCCGTATGCACTCCACTTGTCGGGCCTCCCAGTATCTGTCTGTCTCCCCAGTATCTGCTTCTTTGTTCCCCAGTCTCATTCTCTCTACCCCTAATTTCTATCTCTACCCTTCATTCTCTACTTCCTTGTTCCCCTCAGTCTTTACCTCCAACATATGTGTGTCTTTGCCGCTCTAGTTTCTATTTATTTTTCCCCCAATCTCTCTTAACCCTAATATGTTTACTGTTCTATGCCCCATTCTGTCTTTTTCTGAATCATTCCTTTAAAGAGCTATTAACGCATCCTAATTAAAGAGGCAGTAAAGAAATATACATAAATATCATAAAATTACAATTAAAATTGAATCTCAATTCAAAAGGATAGGGAATTAAACATTGACCTAAAAGCTTTTACAGCTGGGACTTAGGTTTTGAAAGTTGAGACTATTTTCTGCAGTATGACTGTCATGTCATAACCAACAAAAAATGAACTTTGTTTACAAAGAAGGCTTGCTCGATATGTAAGTTTAAGCCTTTTCTTAATGGTAGCACTTTTGCCTCTGAATCAGAATGCCATTGTGCAAGAAGCACTCCAGAGACATAGGGCTGAATTCTGTGGTCGGCGAGTGGAGGCGAGGCCTGCTGGCTGAAGCGTAAAATGACACGCAGTGACATTGGGCGGGCGTCCCGACATCACCCCGCATCATTTAGATTTCCAGTTCGGCGGGCATGCAGCTGACTCAGTTGCACACCCGCCAAACTGTCAAAGACCTACTAAGGCCATTTAAAAACTAATTTAGGCAATTAAATGAGCTGCCCGTCCAACCTTAAGGTTGGCGGGCAGGTGAAGAGCCCAGGCGGCCTTCGCATTTTTCATGAAGCCTCATCCACAGGCGGGGTGAGGTTTCATGAAATGTTTTAAAATTCAATAGAAATTTTTTAATAATTATTTGATATGTCCCAGCTCATGTGACAGTGTCACATGAGGGGACATGTTTTAAAAGTTTTTAATTACTTTATTTCAGTTTTTAAATATCAAACTAATCTACCAGAGGCACAGAGGTGCCTCAGGGAGATTTCTGCGCTCTTTAGCACGCCTGCACGAAAGAGCGCAGGCCCCAACTCAGGGAATCCCCCCGCCCGCACACGGAGTGCTCAGCACTTACTTGTCCCGCCCACGTAAAATGGCAGCGCGGCCCTGATCGGGGGCGCCAATGGGGTTCGTGCCCGCCCCCGCACAACCCCCCCCAACCGGGGGAAAATTTTTCCCATTAGCACATAATCAAGGCCTGTTCTTCAGTGCAATACTGAGGGGCTGCTGTAGAGTTGTAGGTTTTATCTTTCAAATGTGATATTGCAGTAAGGTCTTGTCTGCCCTCTAGGTGTTTGTAAAAGCCCCCAGATGCCACATTTCTTACATTGTAATATTATGCTTCAAAGTATTTCATTGGCTGTAAAAAAAATTTGGGATATCTTTCACAGAATTCACAGAATTGTGACAGCACAGAAGGAGGCCATTTGGCTCATCGTGTCTGCACTGACTTCCTGAATGAACAATTCACCTAGTGTCATTCCCCCACCTTCTTCCCGTAACCGTGCACATTCTTCCTTTTCGGATAACTGTCTAATTCCCTGCTGAATGCTTCAATTGAACCTTCACCACACTCTCAAGAAATGCATTCCAGATTCTAACCACTCTCTGCATGAAAATATTTTTCCTCGTGTCACCATTGCTTCTTTTACCAAGTACTTTAAATCTGTGCCCTATCATTCTCAATCCTTCCACCAATGGAAACAGATTTTCTCTATGTACTCTGTCCAGTCCCCTCATGATTTTCAACACCTGTATCAAATCTCCCCTCAGCCTTCACTTCTCTGAGGAAAATAGTTCCAGCTTCTCCAATCTATTTCTATAACTGAAGTTCTTCATTCCTGGAACCATTCTCATGAATCTTTTCTGCACCCTCTCTAATGCCTTCACAGCTTTCCTGAAGTGCATGCAAAGAATTGGACACAATACTCCAGCTGAGGCCAAACCAGTATGTTATACATGTTCAACATAATCTCTTTGCTGTTGTACTCTATGCCTCTATGAATAAAGCCTAGGATATTGTATGCTTTATGAACTGTGCTCTGAACATGTCCTGCCACCTTCAAAGATTTATACATATACACACCCAGGTTTTTCTGCTCCACCCCATTTAGAGTTTTACCCTTTATTTTATATTGTCTCTCCATGTTCTTCCTACCAAAATTGATCACTTCACACTTCTCCATAACTGAACATTATCTGCCATTTGCCACCCACTCCACCAACTTGCTTGTGTCCTCTTGAAGTTCTATACTATCCTCCTCACAGTTCACGATGCTTTCAAGTTTCGTATCATCTGTAAATTCTGAAATTGGGCCCTGTACACCAAGATCTATGTCATTAATATATATCAGGAATAGCAAGGGTCCCAACACTGGTTCCTCGGGAACTCCACTAAAAACCTTCCTCCAGTTGAAAAAACATACAGCAACCACTACTCTCTGTTCCTTATCACTCAGTCAATTCCGTATCCATGTTGTTCCCGCCCCTTTTATTCCTTTGCTTATAAGTCTATTGTGCGGTTCTGTATCAAGTGCCTTTTGGAAGTCCATGTACACACATGAACAACATTACCATCATCAACTGTCTCTGTTACCTCTTCAAAAAAACTCCAGCAAGTTAGTTAAACACATATTCTTATCTAACTGAAAATGAAATACTTAAGTTTAACGCGGAAGATTAAAATAATCTCTTCTTCTAAGAATATTTAATGGTATGTTTACCTTTATATGGAAATTATTTTTTAAAATATGGAAATATGTTGAGGGAGTCATCAGCCAGGTGTCAGAGTAGATAGTCCTTGTTGCTCAGCAGCTACCCTCTGGTTTTATGTAAGAGCAGAAAACTGGAATAGCAAACTGGTGCACAATAAATGCATCATGACTGCTGTTAGGGTAACAGCGTTCACCAGCCTATGTGTGCTACGTGTGGTCACACACAAACTGCACATTCAGTGAGTGGTAACCTTTATTGCTGCTGTACATCTCAGCATTGAGAAGTGGTACCCAAAAATCTACATGTGTGTAGTCGATGGCATGCTCGATAATGGGGGAGTCCACTATCCTATGCACATGCACCCTCTTCCTGTTTCTTCCTGTTCTGAGAGAAGACTATAGCATCCCCTCCCCTGGCATACAGTATCTTTAATGGAGCAAAGGTTAGCAAAGTGAGAAACGTTAGCTATGTCACTATGCTGAGGGGAGTCATCTGGAAGGATCCTGATGTGCAGAAATTCAAGGCCCTGGTTACTGTCACCGCCAGTGGTAGCATCACCCTAATCCTGCTCTGAGGCTGCATGTCTGGTTCAAAGAAGTGGCAGCGCTCTTTCAGAATCTACTTTGTGGATCACAGGCTTCAAACAAACTGTTCCTGGCTTGGGTGAAGGTAAGGAAAGGCTCCTGAAAGACCCTGGGTGGATGAGGCCTCTGGCAGACAGCCATTCTGCCCTGCTCCTCCTACATCTGCAATCAGCTTGTCATCTTCTTCATGCTTCAGTACCATCTCCTTTTTACACAGCGGCCCAAGGTGGACTGCTGCTATGGCACCCATGACTGGAGCAAGTCATGTCCCCAGAGCCCTTGCAGTAGTAACCAATGCCTCCTGCATTGTGCCCTCCAGTTTTGACCAACTGTAAGCATCTCCTCAAAACATGCAGGGTTTCCAAAAACACAAAGCGAGCCAGTAGAAAGTAATAAGTAACTAACCTGCAAGTTATAGATGATCCCTTTAAATAGCACTGGCGAGGGGTTTCATATTGCTGCTGAAATCATGTTCAGCTGCATGTGTTTAAGAGAAGGCAGAAACTAGAGCAGCAAGGTCAAAATGACAGCACTAGCATCAAATCAGCATCAGACCATGAATGATGACATAATCTACCTACTCTGCATACTTCCAGTGCATGTTCATAACACCAGCAAGAACACCCTCACCAAAATGGCATTCAGCATGGGCTGCACTGGAAGTGAATGGAAGCGCAGATGCCATTTTGGAATTAAAATAGTCTCCATAACATTAAAGCTACCAGTGCTATGGGGTTGATTTTTGCAGCTGTAATGCCATATTGTAGAGTAATCTTTTCTTGTTTACAGTGTAATGAGTTCATCGCTGCTTGATTCCACTCCTATCCTTCAAGCAATAACTTCTGTCTCTTGAGAATTACCAAGCATGACAGGGAGTAAGAAAGCTGTTAGCTGATCCCTTTCCACATACTTTAAGATTAATTAATGTGTAATGAGATAAGTCAGATGCAGTGCGAAAGATTAATGTCCTTTGGTCAGCAATCTGTCACTCATTCAGGAGAAAAAAATGTTTTTTTTCAGCATAGAGGTCTAGAAAGGTAAGATATATAGTTCAGGTTTTAAAAATACAAAATAACAGCATCCATCTAAGTTTTTTACTGTAAATGTATATATTAGCATCTTTGATCTGCTCTCCGAGGACAACTTTGTAATGTTTATAACAAATAGAGTTCGGGGCCATTAGAACAGATATTACTTTTATCTTTCTGTCCAGTGGGCTGTGATATGAATACAAAGCACTTTATAATGTCCTTGCCCTGAAGGCAAGTTTACTAGAAGACTCTTTGCAATGAAAGTTGAGCAAATTCTACATTTGACAAGTATTTAGATTACACTGTTTTCAAAGAAATTAAATAATAACTCTGGAAAATAATTCTAAAATCTTACAAAAATGCAGGGGTAGATTTTCACCCCCACCACCTGCCATTAAGTATTGTCTAGGTCAGGGGTCTGCAACCTACGGCTCCAGAGTTACATGCGGCTCATTAAGGAATCTTGCTCGGCCTTCATCAATCGAACCCTTTTTGATGGTAATTAAAAAGCTTGTTTCATTTTTAAAAAACTGTTATTAATATTGCACTTGTGAGAAAGTATCACTCAATTAATATTTTTTTGTAAAAATCTTTTAAATGTTGCTGAATTGTGTCTGTCTTGTTTTCATTATTATTGGCTTTTGAGTAACATCATTGTGGCTCCTAAGACATTGCATTTTCACTACATTTTAAAAGTGGCTCTTCTTGTTAGTAAGCTGCTGACCCCAGGTTTAGGTGGAGTACAGCAGGAGAAGATAACACTTTTGTTACAGAATGTCATTCAAATTCTCTTCTGGTACAATTGGAAGAAATTTGAGGAGGTGTTTGGGATGTCAATCCGCCTGCTGAATTCCTCTCTCTACACTCCTCCTAGTGTGATAATTAATGCCAGGTGGAAAAAAAAACAAAATCTACTCTTTTTTTATGACTTTAAAAATAGTATGATACCAACACCTGCAGCAAAAGGAGTTGGCAAGTGGCCAAGCCAAATGGCTGCAGGGACTTGGCTACTGGTCCTTATAGATGTCCTTGAATCATTCTAGATAATGCATCTTACAAAATTTGGACCTAGTCCAAATTGAGCACTATTTTTTAAAAAATTAGGAGCATTCTAATTTGTCATCAGCCTTCCATTATCCTTCCTTTCCACATGAGGATTCCATTTCCCACAACATCTGTTCTTCTAAGTTGTTGGGATCAGATCACTGACATGATATTGAATTGTGGCTACTTTGGTGCTGTGAATTTTATGGGAACAAATTTAATCAGACAAAATAGTTGTCCTTTTGCCATTTTTATCAAATGGCAGGTAACTTAATTTGAATTATCTCTGCCATTAACTGTTTCCTCAGTCTCAGGGTATGTAGAAGAGACAGGATATGTAGAAAGTACAAATGTACATAAACTGTAGTTTCTGTCCTCTACCAAGAGTAAAAAAAAACAGAATTGATATAATTTTAAAACTAGCGGCCCTGAAAGGGTAACATTTGAGAATGAGTAAATATCAGAGCTATTCACAAACCTGTCTTTTGGATTTTCCTACCCTTTAAAACATTTGCTTTTCAAGATAGTTTATGATCCACTAATCAACTCCATTTTAAAATGTGCAATTCCCAAGAATTCAGTTTCTTTAGTGATAAGAAATATAAGAATTTTGAAACATAGGAACAGGAGTAGGCCATTCAGCCCCTTAAGCCTGTTCAACTAGATGATGACTGATCTTCTACCTCAATGCCATTTTCTAATTTAATCCCTACTGCATTGCAAATGGATCATACAGCTCTTCAAGACATTGTTGTTCTTCAAGTTAACATATGTAAATGAGATAGATCAGGATTTAGTGGGCAAGTTGCAGGAAGAGCCAAATCTCGATTATGAGTACAGGTGCATCTACCTCATGGTGGGACATCAGCAGATATGGCTTCAAAATCAAACTGCTGGCTGGCAAGAAAAATATTCCTGCAATTTTAGGCCCCAGAAATGCTGAAAACCGTATGGGCAGAATTTTTCATTTGACGTGTGTGGTGGCGGGCCCCGCATGTCCGTGCGTAAAATGACGAGCGGTGACATCGGGCGAGCGTCCCGACGTCACCGTGCACCATCACGATATTTCGCTGGGCGGGTGCGCGATGAAGTCCAACATGCGCCCGTCAATAATTAACAGGCCACTTAAGACCCTTGAAGCACCAATCGACGCCGATTTTTTGGCACCCATGTGATCTTCAGGTCGGCACACGAGCGCAATGGGCAGGCAGGTAGGACATATTTGTATAAACCTCATCCACGGGCGGGATAAGAGGATTCAGTGGGGTCGTGAATCTGGTCTGTGAAGTATTTATTGGATAAAGATTTTTGAACTTGCCTATGTGATCTGCAGTACTTCAAAACGGATCCCATCAGCTTTTTCTGGACTGTTAACCTTCAGGTCAGCACTCTGCAGTAAGGAATCTTTTTCGGGCCTGTAGCTTTCAGGAAGCCTTCCCTAAGCCTGGGAATGGGAGCTGAACTCTCCACTGGGGGCAGCTCCTCTGAGGAGGAAGGGAGGGCTAGAAGCAAGAGGAGGCCAAGAGTGGACATTCTGTCTCCAGGGGAGCCACCTTTGGGAGGACAGGTGCAGGCACAAGGGGTGCAGGGCCAAGAGGTAGACCAAGGCGGAGGGGGCCACGGAAACACCACTATCCTGCTGCCAGAGTATACAGGCGGCAAAACAGCTACCTTAATATGTCTGAGGTGCAGTGCCAAAGGAGGCTCTGACTGTCAAGGGAGACAATGAAATACATCTGACAGATGATTGGGCCTGAGATCTCTCCTAACTGTGTGGGTTGTAACCCCATGCCAGTGACTCTAAAGGTCACAGCTGCCCTCAACTTCTATGCCTCTGGCTCCTTCCAGGGCTCGTTGGGTGATCTTTGCGGCGTCTCCCAATCAGCTGTCCACACTTGTGTCAAGCAGGTTACAGACGCTCTATTCAAGTGCGCATTGACCTTCATCCGCTTCCGTTGGGAGCAGGCAAGTCAGACACAGCGAGCCAGAGGCTTTGCGGCCATTGCTGGCTTCCCCCGCGTCCAGGGTGCAATAGACTGTACACATGTGGCCATCAAGGTGCCAGCAGGTGAGCCTGGTGCCTTTGTCAACAGGAAGGGCTTCCACTCCATGAACGTGCAGATAGTGTGTGATCACAGGATGCTGATTTTACGAGTCTGTGCAAGGTACCCAGGCAGCTCCCACGACGCCTACATCCTCAGACACTCCCAGGTGCCGGGGCTGTTCAGTGCTCCAGCCCGAATGGATGGATGGCTGCTGGGTGACAAGGGCTATCCCCTCAGGAGGTGGCTCATGACGCCTCTCCGCCATCCAAGAACAGAAGCTGAGCATCGGTACAATAGGAGCCACAGCACCACAAGGACTGTGGTGAAGAGAGCCATTGGTCTTCTCAAGATGCGCTTCTGATACCTGGACCATTCAGGGAGCGAACTCCAGTATCCCCCAGATTGAATGTCGGTGACAGTGGTTGCATGCTGCGCTCTCCATAATCTTGCTCTGGAAAGGGGGGACGCAGTGAACAATGAAGAAGTCAACACAGTGACTGCGGCTGCATAAGATGAATCCAGTGGTGAGTCTGAGGATGAGCACACACAGGGAAATGCTGAGGGGCTAGATGCTGACCCAGGCATACTCCAAGTAGGCAGGGACACCCGGGATGCTTTAATCCAATGAACCTTCAACTAGTACAAAACATATGGACCACCAGGACAAGCCTGGCCTGGTGCCTCGATCCTCGACACCTAAGTGCAAAATCTGCCAGGTCATCAGCAGTAACTAAGGGCCTTGTATATAAAGATGAATTTCCAAAAAAACACTCATGACACTTTTCTTAAACATACACATACAGAAGAAACGAGCCACCCTCAGCCATGGCCACACATCTGGCATTTAATGTGTGAATCAGAAGTTCTCACAATTATTAAATAATAGTGTAAACAATCCAAAAGAAATCATAAGGACCTAATCTCGGGCCAACTGAGAAGCACCAGTGAGAAACCTTTGGTGTACCTAAGGTGCCTTATGTTTACGTTTCCAGGTGCTACATCTTGGTGCTGCCCCATCGCTGGGAGTGGCATCTGAGACAGCCTGCAGACTCTGCTGTCCTGTTGGCCTTGATTACCTTGGCATCTGGCCCGTGGAGCCTGTGCTGGCCCCGCCTGTCCCCCCAGCTCATTATGCGCTCAACCTTCCAGAATCAATGGCCCAGCAATGTTGCAACAATAACTAATTTCACAATCTCCAGTACTATGGCTGTTGGGAGGACAATGCGGATCTCACTGTTGGCCTTAAATACCTGGCCGTGCCACCCCAGCCTCACCAACACCAGTAGACCTGGATGCATGGTGCCTCTCCAGCTCAATGGCTTCCTGTTCAAAACAGCTTATTACGGAGAGCTGTACCTGGCCACCTCCAGTCCTCGCACGCTCAGACACATTATGAGCCTTCTTCTCCTGAAAAAGAGGGAAGACCACTCATTAGGGCAAATTGTGCATGGACTCTGCTCGCGCATGCCGCACCCCAACCAGAGTGGGGCACATCAGGCCTCCAGTGCCTCCTTTCCTCGCTGCTGCTGATCACTCAGACCAAGGTGCTAGGCCTGCTCCCCACCCCACCAAAGCCCCCTTGGACACATGCTGTGTACATCACATTAGGAACCACACAGTATTTCCTCCCATAGCAAGGAGGCACAACCACGTGCAGCGTAGAGGGCAGCAGATGGTTCTTTGCCACGACACCTTGAGGCTCCCTTTCCACCATCTCATCACTCGGAATAGGACATGTCCAGGATTTCTGAGTCTACGCCTAGCTGCAGCTCCTCCAGGTTGCTCCTAAACCAGTCATGTGCGACTAAGAACAACACATGGTGCGGGGGAGAACTCATCTCTTCATGACCCACTCAGGCTGACCCCAGCAAGGGCACTATCTGCTTGGCCACCCAGCAAAGGAAAAATGCCGTCAATGGTTCAATGCAGTCACGACAGTAAGACTTTGGGTGGGGGGGTCCTCAGAGGGTAAGGTTACCTGCTGGGTTAAATGTCCAATGCCAAGATGGTGTTCACTCTGCCAGAGCGCAACAAATCATTGAAGTGCTTACGGCACTGGATCCAGGTGCGCCGCACCATATCGTGGGAGCTCACCACCTCCACCACCTCCTCCCAGGCACGTTTCATCATGTGGGAGGGCCTCCTCCTCCCATCCCAGGGGACCAATACCTCCCGCCGTGCTGCCACCTCCTCGAGGAGGGCAGCAAGACAGTCATCAGAAAAGCGAGGGGCGCTTTGGCCACCCACTGGCCTAACCTGCAGCCTGCCCTGCTCCTGTGGCAGACCCTGCAGCCTGGCCTGTTCATTCTCCCTACCCTGCAGCCTGCCCTGCTCCTCTGGCCTTCCCTCAAGCCTAGCCTGCTCCTCTGGCCTTCCCTCCAGCCAGGCCTGCACACCCAAACCGCTCTGGTTGGGCCTAGAACTGGCCATTGTGAGCAGCCTACAGGAGGCTGCCAGGCCTTCTTTTAAACAGACTGCTGGGTCACCATTGGACCCGGCGGCCCGTGCACACCCACTGCTGCCTGCACAATCCCGCTATCCACAGGAGTCGGCAAATACACTGGGCGGGCCTTAATTGGCCCGCCCGCGTAAAATGGCGGAGCGGACCCAATCGTGGGTGGCGATCGGGTCTGCGCTCACCCACACCCACTCCCACTTCCCCCCCAAATAGAAAATCCTGGCCATATGAAATTTTGGGATCAGTCTTTTTCAGATGTGAAATACGACAAATCTCCCCATTTGTCACAGGTGTAAAGAAAAGGTGACAACATTTATAAAACACCTTTTAGAAACATAGGATATTCTAAAGTGCTTTATAGCCAACATAGCCAAACTTTTGAGCTGCCACCTTCATAATATTGGGAAATGTAGGTGTTCACATGGAACTGCTTACTTTCCTAAGGCTTCCCTCCTACAGAATTTTGAAAGCTAGCTTGATGCTACCAGTGCCTACTTTTGGTTTGATTCTATGCCATTGGGCAGGATTTTTATCTCATTGGGCGGACGCGGCGAGCAGGCCCGGGAGCAGTCGCAAAATCGACCACCATCCACGATCGGGCCCCGACTGCGATTTCATGCTGGCTGGCCAATTAATAGGCAGCCAGTGGGAGCCATGTACTGCAACACTGAGCACTGCCGGGGCGGGGGGCGGTGAGGAGAGCGAGTGCAGACATTTGCGCATGCGCCTGGGTCCGCGGACTGAAAACCCCCTGAAGGCACAGAGCTGCCTCAGGGAGCTGAAGATTTTTAAAAGCATAAATAAAGACTTTAACAATGTTAAAAACATGTCTGCTCATGTGTCTCTGTCACATTAGCAGGGACATGTTATAAATGAGGTTTCAACATTTTTATTTTATTTTTAATTCCTGTTGGAAACCTCATCCCACCCGTGGATGAGGTTTCATAAAAAGTCCAAAGGCCACTTGGCCTTTTCGCCCACCCACCAACAGGCAACGAAAATCAGATTTAATTCATTGATTAAGGGCCTTAATAAAGGACCTCTTAATTGTCGGCGGGCGGGCTGTCACCTCTCGTCTGCACCCGCCGAGCGAAATATCGCGAGAGTGCGTGATGACATCGGGCTCGCCGACGTCATCACACACTATTTTACTCTTGTTTGGGTCTGGCACATGCCCACCCAACAGGAGAAAAATTCTTCCCCACGAATCTTCACCCTAACACTTGTGTTTTTAATTTGCCACATTTACCATGCTGTACACAGCACAGCTGACTGAGTGTGGTTTAAAAAAATGAAATACAGTGGCAGAGATATAAACAAACACCTAACCTGACTGCTCAACATTTCCACAAGCTAAACACATGTAAACGAGTTGATGTTAAAGAACATTCTGCAATGAAGGCTAGACTATACTCAATTGAACTTGTAGCTAATCACTGGAGACACTTCAGCCATTGGTTTTGTTCCAGACATCCCAGAGGAAATTACAAACATGTAATATTAGAAAAGAAACTGACATCATCTCAGCATAGATTATGTACTTAAGTCCTAGAATGGGACATGAATCTATAACTTTCTGACTCAATGGGGAGAATGTTGACACCTATATAATTTCTGCACAGACATTGATATGGAATTGTAAATTAGTAGCCAAAGAATAATATATCATAATGTATATAGGATGAAAGGAAGTTACTTTGGAGTAAAATACGTTTTCTGGAATGGAGAAATGGGATGAGTGATGTTTCATCAGGGCTTGTGTTGGGATTGTTCTTATTAACCATGTGCATAAAAGGTTGGGAAAACTTTAGAAACCAGTAAAAGTTGACTGAAAAAAATAATAAAGAGGGAGAAAGTAGAATATGAGATTAAACTAGCAAGAAATATAAATACAGAAAGTAAGAGCTTCTACAACATGTAGAAAGGAAAGGAGAAGCTAAAGTAAACATTGGCCCCTTGGAGAATGAGACTGGGGAAAAAATAATGGGAAACAAGGAAATGGCAGTCTTTGAACAAATATTTTGTATCTGTCTTCAAGGTAGAAGGCATTAAAGGTATCTCAAGAAAAGTAGAAAATCAAGGGTCAAAGGGAGGGAATAGCTTAAAACAATGGAGAAAAAGTACGAGGAAAACTAATGGGCCTGAGGGCTGACATTTCCCCTGGACCTTATGATCTACAATCCAGGGTCTCAGAGAAAACCTGAAATAAAGACAGAAAATGCTGGAAAACTTCAGCTGGTCTGGCAGCATCTGTGGAGAGAGAAACAGTTAATGTTTCAAGTCCGTATGACTCTTCTTCAGAAAATATACAAAAATGGCTGGGAAAGCAGGTCATGATGAGCCAAAGTTTCCCAGCAGCACCAGCAGGTGGGGTTTTCATTTACTGGAGAGCAGAATGGCCTGGAGTTGGCCATAGGAAAGACTGAGGAGAGCAGATGCCAAGGCAAAACTGCCTCTGGATGCAGAAACATTGGCCCAGTTCTTCAGATCAATGCAAAGCCCAGCTCAATCTCATCCCCTTAACCTCCCTACCCCCTTCACATCCCCTTTTACCCCTAACCGCCTTTGTTCCTTTAACCCCCTTATCCTCCTACACCCCTTTCAAATCCTTCACCCCTACCTCGTAACCCATTTACTCAGCAGTTGGGGGAGGCGGTGGTGTAGTGGTATTGTCGCTGGACTAGTAATCCAGGGACCCAGAATAATGCTCTGGGGAGTTGGGTTTGAATCCCACCACCACAGATTTTTTTTTTATTCATTCATGGGATGTGGGCATCACTGGCTCAGTCAGCATTTATTTCCCATCCCTAATTGCCCTTGTTCAGAGGGCATTTTAAGAGTCAACCACACTGCGGTGGGTCTGGAGTCACATGTAGGCCAGACCAGGTAAGGATGGCAGATTTCCTTCCCTAAAGGGCAGTAGTGAACCAGATGGGTTTTTACAACTAGCAACAAGGGTTTCACGGTCACCATCAGGCTTTTATTGAATTCAAATTTCACTATCTGCCGTGGTGGGATTTGAGCCCAGGTCCCCAGAGCATTACCCTGGATCTCTGGAATACCAGTCTAGTGACAATACCACTGTGTCACTGCCTTCAATAAAAATCTGGAATTAAAAGTCTGATGATGACCACGAAACCATTAGTTGATTGTTGTAAAAACCCATCTGGCTCACTAATGTCCTTACCTGGTCTGGCCTACATGTGACAGCAATGTGGTTGACTCTTAAAATGCCCTCTGAAATGGCCTAGCAAGCCACTCAGTTGTATCAAACTGTTACAAAGTCTAAGCCCTAACCAGACAGACCACCTGGCATCGACCTAGCACAGGAAATGACAACGACAATCTCAGCCCTGTCGACCCTGCAATGTCCTCCTTACTAACATCTGGGGGGTTAGTGCCAACATTGGGAGAGCTGTTTCACAGACTAGTCAAGCAACAGCCTGACATAGTCATCCTCACAGAATCATACCATAAAGAAGGCTCATGACATAAGGTCAAACATGGGCAAGGAAACCTCCTGCTGATTACCACGTACTGCCCTCCCTCAGCTGATGAATCAATGCTCCTCCATGTTGAACACCACTTGGAGGAAGCACTGAGGGTGGCAAGGGTGCAGAATTTACTCTGGGTGGGGGACTTCAATGTCCATCACTAAGAGTCAGCATCACTACTGACCGAGCTGGCTGAGTCCTAAATGACATAGCTGCGAGACTGGGTCTGCAGCAGGTGGTGAGGGAACCAACAAGAGGGAAAAACATACTTGACCTCATCCTCACCAACCTGCCTGCCGCAGATGCATCTGTCCATGACAGTATCGGTAGGAGTGACCACCGCATAGTCATTGTGGATACAATGACCTCCTTAAAAACATCTGGGGACTTGTGCCAAAATTGGGAGAACTGTCTCACAGACTGGTCAAGCAACAGCCTGATATTGTCATACTCACGGAATCATATCTTACAGATAATGTCCCAGACACCACCATCACTAGCCCTGGGTATGTCCTGTCCCTCCGGCAGGATAGACCCAGCAGAGGTGGTGGCACAGTGCTGTACAGTCAGGAGGGAGTTGCCCTGGGAGCCCTCAACATCGACTCCGGACCCCATGAAGTCTCATAGCAGCAGGCCAAACATGGGTAAGGAAACCTCCTGCTGATTACCACATACCACATCCCCACCTCCCACCACCCCCCTCAGCTGATGAATCGGCACTCTTCCATGTTGAACATCACTTAGAGGAAGCGCTGAGGGTGATAAGAGCGCAGAATGTTCTTTGGGTGGCGGAAAAAGAGGGAAAAACATACTTGACCTCATCCTCACCAACCTGCCTGCCGCAGATGCAACTGTCCATGACTGTATCAGTAGGAGTGAGCACCGTACAGTCCTTGTGGAGATTAAGTCCTGTCGTGATATCAAGAAAAGGCTGAAGGCACTGGATACTGTAAGGGCTACAGGACCTGACAATATTCCAGCAATAGTACTGAAGACTTGTGCTTCAGAACTTGCCATGCCCCTAGCCAAGCTAATCCAGTACAGCTACAACACTGCCGTCTACCCAGCAATGTGGAAAATTGCTCAGGTATGTCCTGCACCTAAAAAGCAGGACAAATCCAACCCGGCCAATTACAACCCCTTCAGTCGACTCTCGATCATCAGTAAAGTGATGGAAGAGGTCATCAACATTGCTTTCAAGCGGCACTCACTTAACAATAACCTGCTCACTGATGCTCACTTTGGGTTCTGCTGGGGTAACTCAGCTTCTAACCTCATTACAGCCTTGGTTCAAACATGGACAACAGAGAACTCCAGAGCTGACATCAATACTGTATTTGACCGAGTATGGCATCAAGGAGCCCGAGCAAAACTGGAGTCAATGGAAATCAGGGGGAAACTCCCCTGCTGGTTCGAGTCATACCTAGCACTAAGGGAGATAGTTGTGAGTGTTGGTGGTCAATCATCTCAGTTCCAGGACATCACTGCAGGAGTTCCTCAGGGTAGTGTCCTAGGCCCGATCATCTTCAGCTGTTTCATCAATGACCTTCCTTCCATCATAAGGTGAGAAGTGTGGATGTTCGCTGATGTTTGCACAATGTTCAGCACCATTCATGACTCCTCAGATACTGAAGCTGTCCATGTCCAAATGCAGCAAGACCTGGACAATATCCAGGCTTGGGCTGACAAGTGGCAAATAACATTCGCCACACCATCTCCTACAAGAGAGAATCTAACCATCATCCCTTGATGTTCAATGGCATTACCATCACTGAATCCCCCACTATCATCATCCTGGGGGTTACCATTGACCAGAAAACTGAACTGGACTAGCCATATAAATACTGTGGCTACAAGAGCAGGTCAGACAGTAGGAGTCCTGCGATAAGTAACTCATCTCCTAACTCCCCAGAATCTATCTACTATCTACAAGGCACAAGCCAGGAGTGTGATGGAATATTCTGCACTTACCTGAACATCTCCACCAACACTCAGGAAGGTTGACACTATCCAGGACAAAGCAGCCTGCTTGATTGGCACTCATTCCACAAACATTCACTCCCTCCACCACTGATGAACAGTGGTAGCAGTGTGTACCATCTACAAGATGCACTGCAGAAACTCACCAAAGCTCCTTAGGCCACACCTTCCAAACCCACAACCACTACCACCTAGAAGGACAAGGGCAGGAGACACATGGGAACACCACCACCTATAAGTTCCCCTCCAAACCACTCACCATCCTGACTTGGAAATGTATCACTGTTCCTTCACTGTCACTGGGTCAAAATCCTGGAACTCCCTCCCTAACAGCACTGTGGGTGTAGTGACACCACATGGACTGCAGCGCTTCAAGAAGGCAGGTCACCACCACCTTCTCAAGGACAATTAGGCATGGGCAATAAATCCTAGCCTAGCCAGCAATGCCCACATCCTGTAAATGAATAATAAATAAACAAATACATCAACCAACAAACAAACAAATATCACTTGGCATCTTCTAACCAGCAGTGTGTGGGGTTGCTGACCCAACCCTTTACCCATTCTGCTGAAAATAGCCAGAGATGAAAGTGGAGGCAGATCTTTGCCACGCAGTAGCCATTTTTTTCTATTTCCCAACTCTGTGCAGTCCAAAATGGCACTGCAAAATTGGCACAAAGAGCCTGCAAAGGGATGTAGACAAGTTAGGTGAGTGAGCAAAAATATGACGGATGCAGTATAATGTGGGAAAATGTAAGGTTATCCACTTTGGTAGGAAGAATAGAAAAGCAGGATATTAAAGGGAAGAGACTATAGAATGATGTGATACTGTAAGAAGTTCCCATGCTCCCCTTACAAACAATTCTTGGTTTTTAGAATTTACAAAGAACAAAAATATACCGACACAGGGTTTGTCTCAACCATAAATTTGTTGTTTTATTGCACCCGCTAATATTCCTTGTACAGATACCTCTACAGTTAGTTAAAATAACAGGAACCCCCAAAAAAAAAGCAACCCGTCCCCAGTACAAAACCCCCTGGGGTTTGAATGACAGACCACAAGCTCAAAAAATATATAGACTTTCTACAAAAGTTCCCCAAAATAGTTGCAAATACCCCAATTCAAATCCTCCTGTGGCTTCCTGAAACTGGCACCTTCAATTCCCAGCTGAACCCTTCTGCGAGTTGACCACTTTCCCTCTTTAGCCAAAACGAAGTCACTACACTTGTTTTAAATCTGGAAAAATGCAGACAAAACACTACACTTTTGTCCCAAAATGCTCAGACCAACATCATTATGATTTGGCTGAAACGCTTACAATCTCCAACACAGCTGGTCTGTCTGGTGTTGATTATAGGTCCTGAGTCAAGATGACCAGTCCTGACCCTTCTTCCGACTGCAGCCCCTACACTCTGATATGCTGTTCTGTTTTATAATGATTCAACTCAAGTCTACCAAACATAGTTCCTGTTGCTCATGCTGTTCCCCTGTCCGGTAGTTAACGCCTCTTAGTTTATTTCACGCATAGTGCAGACAAATATGATCAGCTCTCACATTGTTTAAACAATTTTTCTGCTGTTTTGTGGCAATACAGTAACAGCACCTGGCTCCAAGATTGATGAAGGGATGAATGACCCATTCTTCTCCTCGAGAGCAACCAATCATAGTTACAATGGTCAGATTCCAATACCATTGTCTATGATGCTGACCTTAATTGCATTACCATTCCTTAATTGTATTATATCGATAACATGTTTCTTGTACCATTGTATCAGTAATCAGTCTCTTAATTGCGTTAGCCAATGGCAGGTAATGGCATTTCTCTGGTACCGTTGTCCCATGATAGCAATCAGTCAATGTCCGAACCTTCTTGATGAGACACTGCTTTTACTAAATGTTTGAATTAGCTCCTTGCTGCCCAGCCGTGTTCTATTTGCTACAGCTTAGCTTTTGTATTTTGTAGTTCAAAACATGAGATCAAAACATGTCTGTGGGTTTGGATTTTTATATTCCATAAATTTCCCAGTTGGAGGAGATTCTGATCCTATAGCATAGAGGGATCTGGATGTCCTTATACATGAATCACAAAAATTAGCATTCAGGTACAACAAGTAACTAGGAAGGAAAAAGGAATGTTGTTCTTTATTGAAGGGGGGATGGAGTATAAAAGTAGAGAAGCCATAACTGTACAGGGTGTAGGTAAAACCAGACCTTGAGTCTACAGACCTTGAGCATACAGTTTTGGTCTCCTTATTTAAGGAAGGATGTAATTGCGTTTGGAGCAGTTCAGTAAAGATTCACTAGGTTGATTCCTGGACTGAAGGGATTGTTTTATGGGGAAATCTTGAGTAAGCTGAGACTATCATCGCTGGAACTTAGAAGAATGAAAGATGATCTTATTGAAATATTTGAAACTCTGAGGAGAGTTGACAGGGTAGATGCTGAGAGGATAGTTTCCCTCATGGAGGAATTCAAAGCTCGCAGGCACAGTTTCAGAATAAAATGTCTCTTATTTAAAATGGAAATGAGAAGGAACTTATTCCTTCAGTGAGTTATTAATCTTTGGTGTTCTCTACCCAAGAGAGCAGTGGAGGTTGGATATATTCAAGGTTGAGTTTGACAGATTTTTGATCTATAAGGGCATCAAAGATTATGGGGTCAGGCAGGAAAGTGGAATTGAGGCCACTATCAGATCAGCCATGATCAGACCTCTGAGTCAGCAAGACCAGAGTGGGGATATAAACAACGGCGAGAGAGAACAGGGCTTCCCAGTACCAGCAAGATTGGAGTGGGGACATAAACAGTGGAGAAAGAGAGGGAGGCTTCACAAAGTCAGCAAGACCACAGTGCAGATATAAATAGTGTGGAGAGAGAGTGGGATTGCTCAAAGTCAGCAAGGTTGGAGTGGGTTGTAAAATGCTATCCACCAAGAGGCAGTCAGGACCCAGAAAGAAAAATCAAAGTGTGACCTAGGGAAGAAGGTAGGAGTTAGTCCAGTAAGTATTTCCTAAAGTATTAACTAAACTAGCAAATTTCAATCCAGGTAAGTAGAAAGTTTATTGAAATAATAAGAATATAAACACAGGCAGGTCTAGAGACATTAATTAAAATTTAATCAATAAAACAATTAATGAATTAAAATGCTGTAAAGATGATAGAGCAGGTGATGCATTGTAGGAGCTGCAGAATGTGGGAGCTCATGGACATCAATGTGATGATCTTGGGCAAACACGTCTGCAGTAAGTATCTGTAGTTAGTGGAACTTCGGCTCAGAGTCATTGAGCTGGAGGCTGAACTGCAGACAGTGCAGTGCATCAGGGAGGGGGAAAGCTACTTGGACACTTAATTCCAGGAGGCGATCACGGTCCTTCAGATAGTGTCATTTGATTTGATCCATGGTCAGGGACAGGGGGTGTGTGACTGCGAGTGATGGGGATTGAGAAGGTGGAAGTGAATGAGGCTCAGCTTTTTCAACTGTCCAATGGATTTGGAGGTACTTGCAACTTGAATGGATGAAAGCAGGGGCTGCAGGGTGGATGAGTGAACTGACCATGGCACCATGGTATAGGAAGTCATTCAAGTGGGAGGAGTTAATAGGAATGTAATGGTAGAGTGGTAGTAGGAGGCAGTCTAGTCAGGGGGACAGGCACAGTTCTCTGGCAGCTGAAAGTGAGAGTCCGGAAGGCTGTGTTGCCTGCCTGGTGCCAGCGTTCAGGACATCTGCTCTAGGCTGGAGAGGAACTTGCAGTAGGGTGTGGGGGAGGGAGGATCCAGCGGTCATGGCCCACATAGGTACCAACAACATAGATAGGACTAGGAAAGAGTTTCTGCTTAGAAAGCATAAGAAGCTAGGGGCTAAATTGAAAAGCATCCATGGCACCACTCATCCTGCACACATCCCAGGCATCCTTATCATCTGGCCTGGCAGGCGTCCTGCTTACACTCTCTCCATCTCTATTCATGCAGGACAAGCCGGCACACAACAAAAGGGAGAGGTCGCATACTGGTGTAGGAATGCCTGACATCAAGGTCCTCACAGACTTTGAAAATAGAGCCATCTACCTTGGTGCACAACGATCTGGACCATTCCTGTGCTGATGGTGAGGTCAGCGGTGCTCAACCAATTGAGGACCCAGCAGTGCAACATCTACCAGACAACCATGCCGTGAGTGATGTGTCCTGTTTCACAGAGCCCTGCAATGCACTAATTATCTCTCCTTGCTTTACAGGCACATCTGAGAAGCAGCTGAGGGGGTTCACGACCCAGGACCTCAACTCAAGATCAAAAAAAAAACTGGGAAAAAGAATCTGATGATATCCTAATTGAAGAACTGTCAAAGTGCTCAGCCACACCCTCCACCAGCGTGAAGATACACACCTCAGTGCGACCTAGTTCTAGAGTAGCCTCCGGGTCACAATCTGGTGAGCACACGGCACTTTCTGATCCACAGCAGGCGGAGGCAGGGACTTCCCAGGTTGCCAGGACTCGGAGGATTGCTGGTGACCAGAAATCTGCTGACTCCCAGCCAAATGAGAATCCTCTGGACTCGGCCATGACTCAGTTGCTGGAGCTGCAAAGGCAAGCTCGGAACATCAGGAAGGGATGTCCACTGCGCTCCTCAGACTGCAAGGCACGATGGAGGAGTCCGTCCGCCTTCAGTCTGAGGTGATAGCGCCGGCATGACAATGCATCAAGGTCAAACACTGGTAGGATGGCGGCCGCCATGGAGACCTTGGTCCAGGACATCAGCCCTGCACTGCTGCGTGAGCAGGATTCTATTGCTGACGCCATAGTTGACCTCCAAAAGTGTGTACGTCAGAGGGATGTGAGCAGTTCGATCTCACTCCAACTTCCCCTTCCCCACAAGGAGTCAGCCTGGGACCCTCAGGCACCCATGGGGAGGAGGATCAGCAGGTGCACACTCCAGGGCCATCCACCCAGGTGAACCCGGGAGTGTCCAGCCCATTCGAATCCCCTCTTCCTGTGATCCCAGCAGCTCGAGCTCCACAGGCCGAGGAGGGTGCCACTGCCACACAGCGGATCCCGAAAGCAGGCGTGCTTGTTTTAGAAAGCGGGTGTGATGCAGGCGTTTGGGGAGCATGGTGATCCTCCGGGGTCAGGGGTGACCCTTCAGGGTCCGGAGAACGTACGCCTGCTGGTCAACATAAAAAGGAGAAGAAGGACATGTCATTAGTTAAAGTCATCACACTGTCACTGTGCATGCCAGGCAGCCTGGTGAGACAATGGAGATCTGCATCATGGTGCCCTCGTCTTTCAATGATCAATGAGGACTCCAGGTTCAAGGCTCCCATCAATGAAGAGACTACACTTGAATGGTTGCACAAGCCGAACTTCTTGCCTCAGTGCACTGCGCTCTTACCTTCGTCTAACACCCCAGCCTCACCGCAGCCGCCTCTCAAGCTCCAAGGTCTCCTGCTCATACGGGAGAGGATGATGAGGTGTGGGGCTCCTCCGCCAGTCTGGACCTCTCAATGTTGTTATGGGATGTCTTCTCCTGATAGGACAGATGAGCATTGATTAGTCCACTCTCTACCTGCAGCACCATTGCTGCCTTGCCACCCCCAGCTGAGGAGCACATCCGAGTCGTGACCCTCGAACCGCAAGGCACTCAGTCAAAACAGCCAGGGCTCAGCCCCTCGTCCAGCACCGGTGTGATTGACAGTTGGCAATCACACTCTAATACTCCTGAGCTCCACATGGGGATGGCCAGCCCAAATCAATTGAACACACTGACCAATGCCAACATGGTACTCACCCTTCCTGAGTGTAGCAGGTCATTGAAGAACTTCCGACACTGCACCCAAGTGCCCCGCACCACATCATGGCTGCTCACCTGGGCTGCCACCTCCTCCCATGCCCTCTTGGCGAGGTGCAGTGGCCTCCTCCTCCCATCTCTGCTAACAAGGGTGTCCCTTCTGGTAGCCACCTCCTCCAGGAGGGCAGCGAGGCACTCATCGGAAAAACAGTGGGGGGCCAAATGTCCCCCCCGCCGACCTGCCCTCCCGCCTGGCATTTGCTGACACACTGGGCTCGATCCTTGCAACAGCAGACAGAAGTCCTTCCCTGGCAGCCTTTCTGGGGTGCCTGGGCTGTTTTTAAACAGGCTGCGGGCCACCATTGACCAGGTAGCCGACAGGCCCCTGCCGCCGTTCGGCCCTTCCCGGCCAATGACAAGCCGCGTTTCACGCTGGGTGGGGCTTTAATTGACCCACCAGCATGAAAGCGCTGTTGGGCCCCGATCGCGGGCGGTGGTTGTATTTCTGATAGCTCCAGCCGAGCCCACCCAACGAGGGCAAAATTCTGCCCATAGAATCAAGACATAAAAAAATGGAATATAAAATTCCCTTCTGGTGATTTTGTTTGTTGCTTGGAAAGATAATGCAAGGTTCAACACTATTACAAATTATGCAGATGCAATTTAGTGAATAATAGAATCTAATGCCCACTTCCAACTAAATCATTATCATTGAGCATTTCCTTAAGACCAATGAAAGGTCAACCGTGCACTGGGGCAGAATTATAATTATGAGGAAAATAAGTTCTTTCTTTGTATGACCTTTTCACCCCTTCAGAACAGTTAACAAAACACTAGCCATTTAAAAAGATTGCCACTAAACAAAGCTCATGGTGTTGAATTCCTGCTGATTATTATCATCAGTGGGTTTTTCAGGGTCAGCTGTGCACTCCTCTCATTTAAAGTTTTGTGGCAGCTGAGTGAGAAATGAACAGAATTTCAAACAGAAGCTGAAAGTTATGGGCCAGAATTTTTCGCTGGGCAGGCGGGCGTGTGCCCGACCTGCTCGAGCGTAAAACGACATGTGATGACATCGGGCGAGTGTCCCGAAGTCATCACGCCATCGCACGATATTTTGGTTGACAGGCTATTAAAGTAATAATTAAATGCACCTTTTTGCTGCCCGTCCAACCTTACAGCTGGTGGGCAGGTGAATCGGCCAGACTGCCTTTGGATTTTTTATGAAACCTCATCCACAGTCGGGATGAGGTTTCCAACAGGAGTTAAAAATAAAATAAAAATGTTTAAATCTCATTTATAACATGTCCCTGCTCATGTGACTCTGTCACATCAGGGGACATGTTTTAACCTTTTTAAATTCTTTATTTATGTTTTTATAATGCTTGAGCTCCCTGAGGCAGCTCTGTGCCTTCAGGGAGCTTTCAGTCCGTGTACCTGCACGCATGCGCAAACTTCAGCGCTCGCCCTCCTCCCCCACCCCCCACCCAGGCAACGTTCAGCGTTGCAGCACATGATTCGCGATGGCTGGCCGTTAATTGGCCAGCGGTCAGGGCCTGATCGCGGGTGGCGGTCGGTTTCGGGACTGGTCCCAGATCCGCCCGCCGCAATCACCCAGTGAGGTAAAAATCCTGCCTATGGTTGCAAAACGACCACAGGAGCAAGAGCCTCCAACTCCTCAGACTCCTCAGACTCAGAGATGGAGATACTGTATAAGGTGGGTAGGGTTATTATCAAGGGAAGAGAACATTTAATGCAATGATTAGGGCACAGTAGAGGGAAATAGCTGGAGTTGAAAGTATATATGAATATATGACATTGAAAACCTGGTCCATCCAAAGAATTGTGATGCCCTGTGATTTACAATATAAATACTCCCATACCACCCCACTTACACAACCGTCAATCAGCAAATGAATCATAGAATCATAGAATGGTTACAGACCAGAAGGAGACCATGTAGGCCGAGGTGCCTGTGTCAGCTCTCAGCAAGAGCAACTTACCTAATCCAACATGCCAGCCTTGAGCGACAAGAGGTAATGACTTGACCAAGATGAGCAAGGTAATTATACCATCCACCTCACTGAAGGTCTCATTTGCATCATCTTGTATGTTGCCCTTCTATTACAATCAATGTTCTTGTGTTTCATGTGCTGTTAGTATGGACGTTCTGAAGAATTCATGCTCACTCAGAATGTTGCTTGTTTACACAAGTTGTCAGCCCACCAACATCCCTTCAAGAGATTGCATAATCAGCATCGTCACATACAACCCTCAGAAACTTTCTGTGTCAATCTTCTCTGTGTCAGAATCACTGGTCTTCTGGTGGACATACCATCACTCAGCCCCACTCTAAATTCTCTACATGAGTTGAAACAGATTGTTAAAGTTATCTGCTTTGTGTTCCTGGAAAAATATGATGCATGATACCAGGCAGAAGCAGTCAAGGGAAAAGAGTGGCCAATACTGGTGAGGGAAGGTGCTCACTATTTTAGATTGTCGAATGACAAAGACATTGGAATTGAAGAAATTTGTGGGCAGGTGGTAGCTATTAGTATGTGCATAGATGATTAATTGCTGACATTTCAGGTTTTATCAGAGTAAATCTACCCTCATTGAGCCTACTACTGTAGAATTCACTCTTGACAATATAATGTTGCTCACTGCTGAATAACTAACATTAATATTTGTTACTGTGTCCTCCATGCAGGCAATTTGCAATAGAGAAAGAGGAATTAGCCCACACCAGTTGCCACCATGCGTGCACATCTTCACCACCACCCCTCCTCTTTTATTGAAACACTTTCAAGCACCAGGCAGGAGCTAAGTATCCAGGTGCATCAGGCTTGTGATTGGGAAGCAAAAGCACTGGTTGATACACTGCACAAGTAGTCAGGAGGAAGGGGGATAGTTGAAGAGGAAGATAACTTGTCCAATTGGTAGGTTCAAACACATCATGCTTTGGCTGGGGATCTTCATAAAACATACGAGCATAAGAAATAGGAGCTGCAGAAAGGCATTCAGCACTTCAAGCCTGCTCCACTGCTCAATAAAATTATGGCTGATCTTTTACCTCAACTTTACCTTCCTATCATATGCACATATCCCTTAACCTCCTTAATATCCAAAAACCTATTGATCTCTGCCCTGAATATACTCAATATCTACAGTTCTCTGAAGTGGAGAATTCTAAAGGTTTCGATTGAAGAAATTTCTCCTCATCTTAACCCTATAAGGCTGACCTTTTAACATTGGGGTGTACATGTCACAGTTTTGCTTTCAACAGTGGATGCTAATGGAGATTGGCATCCATGTGCAGGCACCTCTGACTGCCTCCTAATACATATTCCATCTGTCTGATCAGCACCAAGGATTCTAGCAACAGCCTTCTTGTTGATCAGTGACCTCAGGAGTCAGCCAGCTCCTGCTGTTTGAGTACTCACGTAGCGCCTAGAAGAAGCACACAGCAAATAAGAGGTACTAGAGCACGTAAAAGCATAAGAGGGAAACATTGCAGTAATCACTGAGAATCATATTTGACTTATATTTAATGTCACATAATAAATTTCATTTGTAGTGATTTTTCAGCTTTTATTCCATTGGCATTAATACAGCTATTGAGGATTAGATTATGATAGGCTTTTGTGATATAAAAATCTATATATTTGGGATTACCGTTTTATGAGGAGATGGTGCTGAGAATAAGTTAATGTCTCCTTGGCAATGGCATTTTTAGATCTGGGGAATGCTTTATTTAGTAGAGTGTTTCTAATATTTCTGGGACTAGCACATCTTCAGTCATCTAGTCATTTTCATTGTCCTCCGAATCATCATCTCCATTCAGACCCTTCACCTGAAGTGATTTGCATTGCTTTTGCTGCTGAATGCCACTCTCCAGTGCACAATTATGTATGGTGCAATAGGTGATGCTAGTTATGGAAGCACATGTTATACAGCATCACCAAACCTGACTGGACAGTGGAGCTGTATCTTTAACATTCCAAACCTGTACTGTTTAATGACTTTGATAGTTGACTAGACCTTGTTGTATTTATCTTCAGCATGAGAAATCTTGACCAGGGTCTTGGGTCATTATTCGCCAGAGTTCCCTTTATTTCGTAGGAGCTATATAAAGCCCTGCCTCCGCTCTGTAAACAGGGCTGGTACTAGATGACTGTCTCATTGTAAATGTATTGAGTGCTGCATAATGATGGACAGTATCTTATGCCTGTGATCACAGACCAGCTGAATATTAAGGAATGCTATTCCTTTCTGTTATATATACCACAGCATCCTTTGATTGGTATATTTTATGGGGATAAAAGCAAAATACCACAGATGCTGGAAATCTGAAACAAAAACAGAAAATGCTGGGAAAAACCCAGCAGGTCTAACAGCATCTATGGAGAAAAAAAACAGTTATCATTTTGAGTACGTATGACTCTTCTTCAGAGCTAAAGAGAAGTAAAAATGTGATGAAATTTATACTGTTTAAGGGGGATGGAGCAGGTGAAGCTGGATAGAAGGCCTGCGATAGGTGGGGGCAAAGGAGAGATTGCCAAAGATGTCAAGGACAGAAGGACAAAGGGTTGTTAATGGTGGTGGTACTGACTAAAGGAGGTGCTGATGGTGGAAAAATACATTAACACCCCTTTGTCCTTTTGTTCAAGACATCTCTGGTAATTTCTCCTTTGCCCCCACCTATCACTGGCCTTCTATCCAGCTTCAGCTGCTCCAACCCCCTTAAACAGTATAAATTTCATCACATTTTTACGTCTCTTTAGCTCTGAAGAAGAGTCATACGGAATTGAAACATTGGGCAGAATTTAGCCCTTGGTGGGCGTATGGGCAAACAACCGACCCCCGCCTCCGAAACAGGGCCCGCCACCATTTTGAGTGGGCGGGCCAATTAAGCCCACCCAGCAACCTGCCCGACGGGAAGTGCTATGCACTTACTGTTCCGGGGGGGGAGGGAATCCCCAACTGTCAAAGTGCGCTCTTTCGCGCATGCGTGCGAAAGAGCGCACTGCTCCCTGAGGCAAAGTCCTGTCTCAGAGAGTTTAGTGAAAGGTAAGTAAAGTCAAAAAATAGAGACATTTTAAAATTATTAACATGTCCCCCTCATGTGACAATGTCACACGAGATGGGACATGTTGATAACAAACTCATAAAATTTATTAAATTTTCACAAAACAGTAATGAAACTTCATCCCGCCAGTGGATGAAGTTTCATTAATAATCTACAGGACGCTGGGGCTCCTGGCTTGCCCGCCAGCCTTAAGGTTGGCCGGGCAGGGCACTTAACTATCTTAATGAGCCTGTCAATGGCCTCAATTGGCCATTGACAGGTCGGCGGGTGGACAGCTGATTTTGCTGTCCACCCACCTTCCTTAAGATTTAAAAGGCCCGGGATGACGTCGGGGATTCCTCCCGACATCATCCCGCGTCATTTTCCCTTCGGCGAGCGGGCCCCACCCCCAAATCGCCGAGGGAAATTTCCTGGCCATTAACTCTGGTTTTTTTCTCCATATTTTATGGGGACAGGCCCTTGGACTCTAGGGAACTTGGTACCCTGAAAAATCCTAGTGTTCTCTAAACAATGAAAAGTTGCATCCATGAGTAAGTAAATCAGCCAGTTCAATTTAACAGTGCGCCGGTCACCTGCCTGATGTAATGGTAGATCTGGTGCCAGCGTGTCATTTGGCCTATCTTTGCCTTCCTCACAACTGGCATACCACCACTTGCAGAACAACGAATATCTCCATCATCCTGGTTGAGTCCTGATGATGCAAGGTGATCAATTTTGCATGGTCCACGACATTCATGCCGAAAGTCAGACACAAGCCAATTTCATTTATGTTCAATATAAATGGATCCAACTCTGGTCCCTTTGCTTCTTCATCGAGGACCAAGTACAAAGGGATGCTTGCTCTTCTTCACTCGTACCCTAAGGAGAATTCTCATTTAAAACAACGTGAGGGTCCTTCCTTCGTACTCTCCCACCCTCAATTAACAGCTTCAGGCCTGATGATTAAGCTGTCTGCTGCCATTTTCAATTAACGTCCACTGCTGTAGTTACTAAACCCAGGAGAGAACTGCATTTGGAAGTTGGTATTCTCCACTGACCAGACCTAAAGCTATAATCAGAATCTTTCTTTCTTGCCAGTGTTAAACTTGCTAAGACCATGCAGTTAAGTCCTGTTTACAGCATTTTTGGTTTCCCTAGTTCTGCCCTCCTCTGGCTACTGAAAACACTTGGCAATATTTAATGGAGGCAATGGGGATCTCACCATTAAGGCACTTAACTGAAAAGTTGGGGGTGGGTGGTGCCTTCCCTGGGCAGTTTCACCCACCGAAAGCTGTTGGCCAATCAAAGGCCGGAAGCTCCATTGAACAGCAGTGCCACCAGAAGCTGGTGGCTGCTGCTGGTATGACACCCACCTGAAGCCTAATATTGTTGCTGAATATCCAGGCCACAGGTGAGTGATGGTCGGAGGAGGTGTCGTGGGGGAAGGGAGGGGCAGCAGCAAGGGCAGGCGGTGGCTCCCAGTAAAAGTCGTCTTCCCAATGCTGTGTCCCTCGAACAGGCACTGAGTGCCTTTGAACAAGCTGCAACCCCTCACCCCTCCTACACTCACCCCCAGCTCCTGGGGAGCCCACAAGTAATCCCACATGGGTTTTGTTTGTAGTGCACCTCGCATGGCAAGCCCCTTGCCCGCCGCTGGGTTAATACAAGCAGCAGCAGGATGAGGCACTTAAGTGGCCGTTAATTTCCTTCCCAACATGGATTTAATCGGAGTAGAGGTGAGGAGGCACTGGGGTCGCCACCCACTCCTCTCCTGCCACCCTGCCACCTGATTAAGCACTCCCCACCACCAAACTTGCCACAGGGGAGGGCATTAAATTCCACCCAACTGTATGTTTTTACATTAAAATGTAGTTGAAATCATGAGAGTAGAGCAAATTTTGCGCCTTTAACAAAATAAGCAGCACTGCCAAAGTTGTTTGCACTTTGTATACAGAATCTGAGAGCTGAAAGAGAGCAATCAATGCACAGAATGCCAACAGCTCCTGCCACCAGAGATCTAACCTCATAGATATTCAATGCTTGTAGCTGCCTCGGGAGATGGTTACTAACTGTGTCATATCTTGTGTCACCCCACATTCTGGGACAATCCGCATTAAGCCCTTGGATTTTTAAAGCAACCGCTTAAAGTTTTTATGCTTCAGCATCTTTCCAAGCTGCTATGAGGAATCTGATGGGAGTGAGCCATTTTTCATTGTAAAAATGCATCTGAGGCTGCACTAATCCATGGTACACACTCCACAATATTCAATTTGCACTGAGCAGCAGCTGTAGACTGCAACACTTCTTTGATATTGCCAGTTACTCAAAGATGCAGAGTATCAGGAATTACAGACATTGCCAACCATCAGGCATAGCTGTGCCAACATTTTTTTGAGAAAAGGATATTATTCATCAATATACAGTTATGAGCACATTTTATTCCGTTTTGCCAATTAGTTCTCCTCAAGCCATGCAGCAATGAAATGATTACCCACCCTCCCCAATTTTCTAATTACATAATGCTCTTATATATGCATCATGTACTCAACTCTTCCCTACAGTTGATTTTCATAGCTTTCAAGTTTACCCATTGATAAATATGTGGTATGTCTTTGAGATTATAGCTTCACTCATTTTTTTCCACATGCCATCTATGGTAACAGCTACAGGGTGCTTTTAATCCAATTGGTTGACTAAAAATAGAGGTATCTCTGGATAATGTTGTACATTGCTGAACACGGTCTCCATTCGAATCAATTATCTAGATGGTAATACTGCTGGCGAATAACTCCTCATGCTTCTTTAATGTCTGTCTAGTTTGGAATTCAGCAATGACACTTGAAGATACCGTAGACCTTCTGACAGTCTTCATTGAAAGCACAGGAGAAGGCTGTGTGAACATAGGGGGGATATCAGGCATGTAGGGCTTAGGGCTTTCTCTTGCCCGTTTTATGCTCTCAGAATTTTCTGGAAACTTTTTTTTCACTGAAACCTATCAACATATGAAGAGCACATGTTACCACCATTCACCAGTTTCTCACTTGGAATGTGCGTAATGGCTCCAATGCCAATTTAAAATAGGTACTTCTGAGAAGCATCTGCAGCTGTGAGCTGATGGTCCTAAGTGTAATTGATAGTCTTCGCTGTTGAAGTGCTGATTTTTGAATTTGAATTTTAACATTTGATTCCAGTTTAAGTTTTGCCCTGGGTTTTGCATTTTGGGGTTTTGGCCCCTGTACTTCCATTTCTGTCCCAGTTGCATCACTAAAATCTTGAAAATGGAAATTCCTCTGGGGATTCTTCTCCATGTTGTGTTTTTGAAGAAGGAAGAGAAGGATCTGAGAAAAGATCAAAAATGCATGTATCATTTACATATAAGGCCCAACTCACCCTTACCCAATCAGCCATGTCTATGGCCCATGACACCACTACTTACATATGATCTTTGTTACACTTCATCAGGGAGGCAGTCACTCTTCTCCTTCAGTCAACAATTCAGAGAGGATCAACAATAAGGGCATTGCGGCAAGTAGCTGAAGTTTTTATAATTTGAAGGTATAGCAAAGGCATGAGTTGAATAACATCGCCCTTCCATGAAGTGAAAAGACCTCGAGTTAGGATGCGGGCCCATATACGCAGATACATGCACTTCGCCCTAGAGTTACCAATTGATCTGTTGAGAGTGGAGCTTTCATGTGTGCCTAACAAGGCTACACTTTTATGGGAGGAGACGGGTCCTTGGGGAGGGCTGAGTGTACGCCTCCCCACATAAGGTGTTCCCACATCCTGTTCTCTCAGACCAGGCGCTATGGTCTCTTCAATTAACTTGAAGGTAATTTACATCCCTCTTTTTCTTCAGCCACCCTGTCTGAATGGTGATGTGGCTGGATGTTGTGGCTAAAGTAAACAGTGAAGCTCAATCCCAAATCACTGTTAAGACATTGGGCAGAATTTTACTGATCCCGTGAAGGCAGGAAAGGAGATAGTGGGTTCAGTAAAATAGTGTAGGCCTGAATCAGGCAGGCTTCCCAGACTCTTTCCACCATTGGCCGACTTTTCCAAAGGTAGCTGATGTGGCAGCTCAATGGCAGGCTGAACAGAGACGGGAAGGTACTCAACATAATTAAGGAGCCAATAGAGCAAAATTTTACCAAATATTTGCAATCTTGCCAGGGGTACACAGGAACAGAGGATCCAAGGTTTAGCAAGTGCAAGGAATCAGCCAGCACTGTTGGGAAGACAAAAGGTTCCAAGAACCTGTCTGCAGCCTGTACTCAGCCGAGCCAGGCTATCAGGTTTGGTGACCCTGCAGGTGGGTCGGGGCCAAAAGGAGTTGCTGCTGCTGGAAAGATGTTTCCCAGCTCATAAGAAGCCACTGGAAGCAGGTCAAAGGTCAGTAGTAGCCTCAAGGCAGTGAAGGATTCATCAGGAGATGGGTGGAGTGCTTTCAGACTCTGACTCCTCTTTCAGTGAGAGGGGGTGAGCGGCCTAGGATGGGTATGCAACCTCATGGAGCGGCTGTGGAGAGGCCAGGAGAGCCTCAGCCATTGGAGGTTAATGAGGAGGATGCCTGGGGGCAACTACAGAACTTTGGTTGCAGAAGGTGCTACTCAGCTCAACAGGTGTACCAGCTGAGGCTCCACTTCACCAAGACTCCAAAGCATCAATGTCCATGCAGACTGCACCTTTCCAGAGAGGTGGTTGCAGAGCTATGTGGAATAATGGAACAGGAGTTGAAGCTACTGGAATGGGGTGGTCACCCAATGCATCTCTCCTTAAAGGTGACATTGGAACTCAATTTCTACACCAGCAGGTCATTCCAGGGATCATCTGGAGATCTGTGGCCTCTCACAGTCAGCAGCCCATCACTGCATAATGGAGGCCACAGATGGCCCATACTGTTCCCTGGCCAATACATCTAGTTCACAACAGATCAGGACAGTCAGTCCAAGAGGGCAGTCAGCTTCGGGGAACATGGCTGGGTTTCCCCAGGTGCAGGGGGTCATTAGCTGTACTTATATGGTCATCAAGACTCCCTCACAGCAGCCAGGTGCCTTTGTGAACAGAAAGTTTGGTCTATTAAATATGGATAAGTACAAATGTCACTCACTTTTCCTATTGTTTTAGATTAAAGATCTGTTGATTATTAAGTTTTAAAAATTGTTTGACCAGCATGTATCATTTTTGATTAAAAATCAAAATTGTCCAAGGAAATCTGGTACAAATACATGCACCAGTAGTTTGCCTTTGCCTTAAAATAAGAACATAGAAAATAGGCTATTCCATTCCTCGAGCCTGTTTCACCATTCAATTAGAATATGGCTGATCTGTACCTTAGCTCCATCTACTGACCTTGATTCTATAATCTTTAGTATCCCCCTCATCTAACAAAAATGATACAGATGATTCACTTTACAATGATGGGATATTATGCCTTGGGAAGCAGGCATTAAACTGGTTGATAAGGCATCACTGGTTACTGACCAGCTGAACATTAATAGGCATTGACTGATATTGCACATGTCCCCTGTGGGAACCTGAAAGAAGCCAAAAGCCTGAGAATTGCTCATGGTTGTGACAGTCACTGCCTGTGGTTGTCAAGGTGACCGTGGCTTTTAATTGTTATGTGTCTGGCTCTTTCTAGCCTGCTGCTATATAAACAACATTTCACTGTTTGCATTGTACTGCCACGTCTGAGGTCACTGAGGCTCTCTGTACACTGAGAAACACTTTCATCTCACTTCCTTTTGCCAGAGGCAGGCACAGCCAGCACAAGGTTTTCCAGAGGCTGCAGGCTTCCCCGTATAGGGTGCCATTGACTGCACGCCTCATGTGAGCTCGGCCGTTTTCATGAACCGAAAGGAATTTCGCTCCTTCAACAGTCATGCACAGGGCAGGTGGATGCCTGTTAACGTGGCAGCATTCTCAATTCCTTCATTCTGCAGCATTCCTCTATCCCACGTGTATTTGAACTATCACAGCAAGTCCAATGGTTTACAAATGAGAGATAACTGTAACTTTCGAGTTCCAGGGCAGTGTAACTGGGAAATGCAAACTTCCCTTGGGTAATTACCCTGCACGGGGAACCATCTGAAAATGCAGTTTAAATCACAAACTTTGGATGGTTCCGACTGTGTTACATCAATAGTTACCCAGAAAACTTTAGAAGAATTAAAACCTTTTAATTTCTGGGTAACTACTATACAGACTCATACCAGCCACCCCCTGGGGACTCCCCAAAAACCTCTGAACCCTAAGGGAACGCCACCCTACACCTCCCCCAACTACCACCTGCCACAGGATTTGCCCGACCACATGGGACTCCCCCACCTACCAACTATCCCACCCCCGCCACGGATCTCCCCATCCTCATGGGTATCTCCCCCTCCAAGGAACTCCCCCCCCACCTCCTGATTACCTTCCCCACGGAACTCTTCGCCCCCATATGGGGACACTTCCGTCCCACCCTCTGTGGGGACCTCCCCCCCCCACCCCACCCATGGGGCACCCCACCCCCATGGGATGCTTCCCCTCACCATTGGGACTTCACCGCCCCACCAAGGGGGGCATCCCAGCTCCCCTCGTCCACCAAAGCCTGACTTCAAACTCCCACCCCCAGCCCCCTCCTCCAGCCTGGCCCAACTCCCGACTTACACCCGCCCACCAACCATGCCCAACTCTCAATAGCAACAAGGCCTGACCAGACACCCCTGCCTAGGCCCCACCCGACTCTGCCCCACAAGGCCCAATCAAAGCCCCCCCAAAGCCCAACCTGGCCCCACACCTCCAAGGCCCGACCAGACACCCCTACCAAGGCCCAACCCAACCTTCCCCAAACCACTTTCCCCCACCAATCCACCAAGGCCTGACCCGAACCCCCCCCCCCCCCCCCCCCGCCAACCATGGCCCGACCAAATACCCCCGCTAAGGCCCAATCCAACCCCCCATCAAGGCCCGACCCAACCCCCCCCGCCAAGGCCTGACCCGAGATCCCTGCCATGCCCCGACCCGACCTCCCCGCTAGCCACGACCTGAATCAACCCCGCCCCCCACGAACGTATGGCCCTACCCTACCCCACCCCCCTCCACCCATCCCCAACAAATCCTACACACTTATTTTCTCCCTGACTTGTCAGAGACTTTTAAGCCTGACTGGACCTTTAAACCTACCTGCTTTATCGCAGCTAGTGCTGTAAAAAATGGGACAACGTGGCCTCCTTCCCTCCAATTCAGCAGCACTGGACTGATGACCTCAGGAGCGCATCACCCTGCACAGTTCTCGCCTGACCCGAGTCAGAAAGTCAGGCGAGACAGGATTGAAAAAATTTAAGGGTAGAAAAGTAGGAGCGGAATGGCAGTCCAATCTGGCCCAAGGATTACTTATTCATAACATGGTTCCTGAATCCTATCGAACCCACGCACATGTGTAGACCAGCCCTACAATGAGAGCCATGCTGCCACAAAGAACATTTTAGAGTTCAGCATAAGTGTCCTCACACAACACCTTCGCTGTTAGAACACTCTGGAAGAGATCTGCAGTACCCAGTTGAAGAGGTATCACAATTTGTGGTAGCTGCTGCACTTGCCATTATGAGAAAACAAATCTTATCACCTCTTGTATGTTGTTGTATTTGTCGAAGGAAGAAGTCCATAGGCTTTGATGTCTGAACAATAACTATTTATTATAAGACCATAAGATCATAAGACTTTGGAGCAGGAGTAGGCTATTCAGCCCATCCAGTCTGCTCCACCATTCAATGAAATCATGGCTGATCTGATAATCTTCAACTCCACTTTCGTGCCTTTTCCCCATAATCCTTGATTCCCTTACTGATTAAAAATCTGTCTAACTCAGCCTTGAATATACTTAATGACCCAGCCTCCACAGCCCTCTGTGGTGAAGAATTCCAGAGATTGACTACCCTCTGAGAGAAGAAATTCCTCCTCATCTAGTTGTTAAATGGGTGACCCCTTACTCTGAGATTATGCTCTCTGGTCATAGACTCTCCCATAAGGGTAAACAACCTCTCAGCATCTAGCCTGTCAAGCCCCCTAAGAATCTTATATGTTTCAATAAGGTCGTCGCTCATTCTTCTAAACTCCAATGAGTAAAGGCCCAACCTAATCAATGTCTCATAAGAAAATCCCTCCATACCTAGAATCAACCTAGTGAACCGTCACTGGACTGCCACCAATGCCAGTATATCTTTCCTTAGATAAGGAGACCAAAACTGTTCACAGTATTCTAGGTGTGGTCTAACTAGTGCCTTGTATAGTTTTAGCAAGACTTCCCTATTTTTATACTCCAATCCTTTGAAATAAAGGCCAACATTCCAGTTGCCTTCCCTATTACCTTCTGAACTTGTATGCTGGCTTTTTGTGATTCATGCACGAGGACTCCCAAATCCCTCTGTGCTGCAGCCTTCTGCAGTCTTTCTCCATTTAGCTCCTCTATTCTTCCTGCCAAAGTGCATAACTTCACATTTTCCTACATTATATTCCATCTGCCAAGTTTCTGCCCATTCAATTAACCTGTCTATATCCCTCTGTAGACTCTTTGTGTCATCCTCCCCGCTTGCCTTCCCGCCTATTTTTGTGTCATCCACAAACTTGGCGATGGTACATTCGCTTTCCTCATCCAAGTCACTAATATATATTGTAAATAATCTGCTGTCAATGTCGGGGAGCACCAAGACATAGCAGCAGGGTTAGGAATGTTAACAAGATGGATCTGTGCAGCCTGGGCACGGGTGTTAATCACTTGTACATAATGTTCATTATGGTCAGTTAACTCCCAAGAATGTCTCCTTGCCCATGGCTCCTTGTTATAATGAGCAGTGTTTGTGTCACTCAGATGTGAAACCTTGGTCCCTGCACAAGATAAAGGCAGGTGTCTCAGTCCAGGGCCTCTTCCCTGTGCTTTGTGCAACCTTCTCAGCACACTGATGGTTTGCCCTCAAAGTCACTGGACACATCAGTCATGTCTGCACCTTGATGGGCTTATCATTGTTGCCAGAATGTCCTGGGCTGGCAGCACAGAGTTCTGTCATTCTCTCTGTGTGCTCCCAGCACCTTTGAGATGTGGCTGGCACCCCCCATCTCATCAGCATCTGTGTCCGGTGACAGTATGGTCCCGAAGGGTTCAGCTCACGAAGGATGCCAAGGATCAGGAGAAGTTAAAGTTTCCCTGCTGCATCTCCATGATACGACCCTGTTCATAGAGAGCAAGCGAGGTGTCATCAGCCAGACAGGAGTCAGACCTTCACATAAGCTATGTGAGGATCCACGGAGTGTCCCCACTGCATTTCATCATCATCCTTCTGGAATGTAGGGGCTATGGGCGTCTGCTGTGTCACCACAACAGGAGCCTTATTACAGAGGGTATGTGTGCTGCCATCAGCCAGACAGGAATCAAACATTCACAAATGCAATGTGAGGATCTATGGTGCCTCCTCACTGCATTTCGTCATCACCCTCCACAGATCTAGCAGCTATGAAGGCCTCCCGAGTGCATCTGCCTCACCTGACCAATGCGATGGCCTCATCACCGTCATCCTTGCCTTCGAGGACCTCTTCACCCTCATCCTTGTTGACGTCCTCCTCATTGGACAAGACATGCACCTCCTCATCGGAAAAGACCTCCAGCTCCTCCATCTCCTCCTCAGCCAGCTCCTCTCCTCATTGCAGAGCCAGATTGTGAAAGGTGCAGCAGGTGATGATGATGAATGACACCCTCTGTGGACTGTATTGCAGGGCTCTATCAGACCAGCCCAGGCACCAGAACCTCAATTACATCATTCCGATGGTTTGCTCCACCAAGGTGGGAGTTGCAGCATGAGCCTCATTGTAACTTCTCTCTGCTGCTCTCTGAGGCCGCTACATGGGTGTCATTAGCCACGTCCTCTGCGGGTAGCCCTTGTCCGCGAGGAGCCAACCCTGCAGCCTCTGTGGACTCTGGAAGATGTCAAGGATCTGAGACCTACTGAGAATGTAGGAGTCGTGGACACTTACTAGGAACCACGCGCAGATTTGCAGGATGCGGTCATTGAACATCAGCTTAACATTCAGCAAGTGGAAGCCCTGTGGTTGATGTAGCTGACTGCTTGTTGCTACGGAGATCTGAGCACCACATGAGAGCAGTCAAAGGCACCATGTGCCTCTGGGAAACCCGAGATCTGGGCAAATCCCAGTGCTCTTGCTTCCTGGCTGTCCTGGTCCCGGGTGAAATGCACAAAGTTGCGTGCCTTCGTGACGATGGTGCCCATGACCTCATGGATGCATTTGTGGGTGGAGGCTTGCAAAATCTCACAGAGGTCACCTGTGGAGCCCTGAAAGAAGCCACTGCCATAGAAATTGAGCACCATGGTCTCTTTCATGGCCATTGGCAGCGGGTGCACTCCATGACCCCATAGTGCCAAATCTTGCAGCAGGTGGTAGATGTAACCAACAAGTTCCCTGGACATGTGCAGTCATCGGTGACACTGGTTCTTGATCATCTGCAGGAATGAGAAGCACCGTCCATAGAAACCAGGTTTAGCTGGGCGCCGACTGGCAGTGGCTTGCCGTGGCTCATCAGCAGTGTGCGCAGGAGCCCCAGCCCCCCCTTCTTCCTGCGGGTGCTACTCCTCTCTCTGCCTAGGTGACTCCATCCTTTCTTCTGCTTCATCTTTGCTTTCTGTGTGCCATGAGGCATTCAGCTACCTCACCAGGCTCAATCCACCTGGTGTATTCCTCCTGCAGGATGAAAGAGAGATGCGTGGGTTAGCTTGGATGTCCTAAGAACCTCTCTTGGTTAAGTCTGAAGGCCCCTTAACGCATCCTGGAAAGAGCTGGTCACCACTTGGGTGGCCAGAGTTTAATGCATTGCATGGCTGCCCAAAATGGCATCAATACTGGGGAAAGAGGGAGCTATTCCGTTCGGACGGGCTCCACTTGAATCATGCTGCGACCAGTGTCCTGGTGAATCGCATAACTAGGGCCATAGATAGGGCTTTAAACTAAATAGTGGGAGTGCGGGGGTGGGGGGGTGTTCAGTTGCTTGGAAATATAAAAAGTCAAAGTTTAAGGAGAGGGTAAGAGTGCAGGTTAGTGACGAGGCTGATTGCTATCAAAAAGTGAAAGGAAGGGACAAAGAGTGTGTGAATGCCATATTGCACCAAAGAATCATATAAGAGTAGGGAAAATTGACAACAGAGCAAACTTAAAAGCTTTGTATCTGAATGCATGTAGCATTTGGAATAAAACTAATGAGTTAACAGCGCAAATAGAGATAAATAGGTATGATTTGGTGGCGATTACTGAGACGCGGTTACAGGGAGAACAGGTTTGGGAATTGAATATCCAAGGGTACTCAGTGTTTCGGAAGGATAAGCAGGAAAGAAAAGAGGTGGTGTAGCTTTGTTAGTAAAGGAAGGGATCAGGGCTATAGTGAGGAATGATATAGGCACTGGAGAGCAAGACGTAGAGTCAGTCTGGGTAGAAATAAGAAATAGCAAGGGAAAAAAGTCCCTGGTGGGAGTAATCTATAGGTCCCCAAACAGTAGTTTAGTAGAAGGGCACAGTATAAACCAGGAAATACTGGGAGTATGTAAGAAAGGCATGGCAATAATCATGGGTGATTTTAATATGCATAGAGACTGGACTAATCAAATTGGCAAGGGTAGCCTTGAGAGAGAGTTCAAAGAGTGTATTAGAGATTGTTTCTTGGAGCAATATGTTGTGGAACCAACCAGGGAGCAGGCTATTCTGGATTTGGTTTTGTGTAATGAGATGAGATTGATTAATGATCTCATAGTAAAGGATCCTCTAGGGAAAAGTGTCATAGCAAGATGGAATTTCAAGTTCAGTTTGAGAGCAAGAAACTTGAGTCCCACACTAGTATTCTGGAGTTAAACAAAGGTAACTACATAGGTATGAGGGCAGATTTGACCCTAGTGGATTGGGCAGGAAGGCTACAAGGTTGGACAGTTGATGAACAGTGGTAGATATTTAAGGAGATATTCAATTCCTCCCAAGTAAAATATATTCCAAAGAGGAAGAAAGATGGTAAGAGGGGGGGGAAAAGCATCCATGGCTAAGCAAGGAAGTTAAAGAAAACTTAAAGGCAAAAACTAAGGCATACCAAATTGCAACGGTCAGTGGCAGGCTGGAAGATTGGGAAACTTTTAAAGATCAACAAAGGGTTACTAAAAAAATACTAAAAAGAGCAAAGGTAAATTATGAAAGAAAACTAGTGCAAAATGTAAAAGCTGATAGCAAAAGCTTCTACAAGTATATAAAAGGAAAGAGAGTAGCTAAAGTGAATGTTGGTCCCTTGGAGGACGAAACTGGGGAGTTAATAGTGGGGAACGCAGAAATGGCAGGGACGCTTAATCAATATTTTGTCTCAGTTTTCACAGTGGAGGAAATTAGTACCACCCCAATAGTAACAGGTAGTGCAGAGGATATAGAGAAGGAGGAACTTAAAACAATCACCATCACCAGAGAAAAAGTACTGAGCAAACTATTGGGATTAAAGGGTGACAAGTCCCCAGGACCTGATGGCCCACATCCCAGGGTCTTAAAGGAAGTGGCAGCGGAGGTAATGGATGCATTGGCTATAATATTCCAAAATTCCCTGGATTCTAGAAAGGTTCCAGTGGATTGGAAAAATGCTAATATAACGCCCTTATTCAAAGGGGTGGGGAGGCAGAAAGTAGGAAACTATAGACCAGGTAGTTTAACGTCTGTCGTTGGGAAATTGTTGGAATCCATTATTAAGGAAGTAGTAATGGGGCATTTGGAAAGTCAAAATGCAATCCATCAGAGTCAGCATGGTTTCATGAAGAGTAAATCATGTTTGACTAATTTGCTGGAGTTCTTTGAAGATGTGACAAGCAAAGTGGATAATGGGGGTCCTGTAAATGTAGCATATCTGGACTTCCAGAAGGCCTTTGATAAGGTGCCGCTCAAAAGGTTAATACACAAGATAAGATCACACGGAGTTAGGGGTAATATATTAGCTTGGATAGAGGATTGGTTAACCAACAGAAAGCAGAGAGTTGGGATAAATGGGTCTTTTTCTGGATGGCAAGCTGTAACTAGTGGGGTGCCACAGGGTTCGGTCCTTGGGCCCCAACTATTTACGCTCTATGTTAATGACTTGGATTCAGGGATAGAAGGTACTATAGCTAAATTTGCAGATGACACCAAAATAGGTGGGAAAGTAAGTTGCAGTGAAGAAAAAAGAAATTTACAAATGGATAAGGACAGGTTAGGTGAATGGGCCAAAATTTGACAGATGGAGTTTAACGTGGATAAGTGTGAGGTTATCTATTTTGGTCGGAAGAATAAAAAGGCGACTTATTATTTAAATGCAGAGAAACTTCAGAATGCTTCAGTGCAGAGGGATCTGGGTGTCCTCGTGCATGAATCGCTGAAAACTAGTGTGCAGGTACAGCAGGTAATAAGGAAGACAAATGGAATTTTGGCATTTATTGCTAAAGGAATAGAGTATAAAAATAGGGAAGTGTTGTTGCAACTGTACAAGGCATTAGTGAGACCACACCTGGAGTGCTGTGCACAGTTTTGGTCCCCTTACTTGAGGAAGGATGTAGTTGCACTGGAGGTGGTTCAGAGGAGGTTCACTAGATTGATTCCAGAGATGTGGGGCTTGTCTTATGAGGAGAGATTGAGCAGTTTAGGCCTATACTCGCTAGAGTTTAGAAGGATGAGAGGAGATCTAATTGACGTATATAAGATGCTAAAGGGGATTGACAAAGTAGACATGGAGCGGATGTTTCCCCTTGTGGGGCATTCTAGAACGAGAGGCCATAGTTTTAGGCGGTAAATTTAAATCAGAGATGAGAAGGAATTACTTTTCTCAAAGGGTCGTGAATCTGTGGAATTCACTACCTCAGAGTGCAGTAGATGCCGGGATACTGAATAAATTTAAGGAGGAGATAGACAGATTTTTAATTAGTAATGGGTTGAAAGGTTATGGGGAGAGGGCAGGAAATTGGAGTTGAGGCCGAAATGAGATCAGCCATGATCGTAATGAATGGCGGGGCAGGCTCGAGGGGCTGAATTGCCTACTCCTGCTCCTAGTTCTTATGTCCTTATGTTCTTAACCCCACCCACCTCCGCCCCACTCCACCCAACTAATTGGCGGCAGCTTCAGCCACTGGACTGCATGCTGTGTTCTCAGCTCAGGCACAGGCATTCTCCAAACCCGTGCTATAAGGCTGCACTGTTAGCTTAAACCCTGGGAGACTGCTCCAAACCTGACATTGCAAGGGGCTGTGAGCGCCTCCACCAGCAACTGCTCCATGGCCAGCTTTAGCAAGGAGATTGTACAACTTGCGCAGTTGTCCAATTGTTCCACAGTCCACTAAAGTGCTCTTTCGTTTGCAGTCTGTGCCCAGGGGATAAAAATCTCTGGAGTATTTGGTGGCACTTTCAGGCCTCTGCGTTGCTTGAGTGGGCAGATAAGCTAGAGGCTTGACTCCAAACATGTCAAAAATAAAAATACCCGGAAAAACTCAGCAGGTCTGGCAGCATCTGCGGAGAGGAACACAGTTAACATTTTGAGTCCGTATGACTCTTCAACAGGACTTGAAACATTAACTGTGTTCCTCTCTGCAGATGCTGCCAGACCTGCTTAGTTTTTCCAGGTATTTTTATTTTTGTTTTGGATTTCCAGCATCCGCAGTTTTTTGCTTTTATCCAAACATGTCAATGTGGCTGCATCTGAATTGTCTCAGCTGTGGCAGAATGGTCACTTTATATAAGTCTCCCTAATGTGTAGCCGCTTCTATCCACGTGCTTGCGCACTACCTTCAACCACAGTGCTGCCCTTGCCCCGCAACCCCTCCCCCAAAACTCCCCACAACTGCAGTGCAGCCTTTGTCCTGGCACTGCACTATCAGCCAGCTGGGAAAATGCGACTTGCCTGTGCCCTTGCCAGAATGTGCGGCGCCTCAACCTTAAGGTCCAACAGGCGTTCCTCATGAGCGCTGCGCAACATTACTGTGCACTCGCCTCCCAGCTCCCCTCAAAGTGCAGCTCGCCAGGTGCACGCCTTATAAATGTTGTTGTGAAACACGTTGGTGTGCAATGTAGGCAATGTTATCAAATAGCTGAGCAGGCTCGAGGGGCCAATGGCCAGCTCCTGCTCCTAATACATAAGTCCATATGTCATTCTGGATGGATGAGATGAACTGGGTTAGATGGCTTTGTCATTCATTAATTATCTTGCAAACAGAGGGTGGAATCATGGCTGGATTTCTGTTTATTTTGTTGCGAATGAAAGTTTACTGTCAGCAGGCTTTGTGTGGTGAAATTGCCAAGACAGGAGTACATGATGGGCTCATAGTGAATCAGTAATCTATTTTACACGGCACATGATTCTCAAGAACCTTTTCCATTGATTTCAATCTTGTTCTTTTGTCTGCTTACCTGTTGCCCTACTCTATCTTGGTGCTTTTCATGAGTTTTTTGAGGTATTGAAATATCGTGATAAAGTTGTGTTGCATAGTAGATATTGAAAATATGTTGTAGTGAGGAGCAGCAATCAGCAGAGTCTCCAGACTTGCTGATCGTGAGACAGATACAATTGTGAATCATTCAGTCTTTCTTCTGGGGCCTTTTAAAAATTCTGTTGCACAAACACATCTGAGGGCCCAGAAACAGGAGAAGCACCGGGGCCTATGATTTCTCTTCCTGGCCCCGGTTTCTGCAGTCTGAGTTAGGTGGAAATATGCAACAGCAGCTAAATAAAAATTAGAAGAAATATTGATATTTTAATTTGGCAACCAGTGGAGTGCAGTGGATAGGAGCAGGGATGTTGTCATCCTGAGCGAGAACAACACATTTATCTTCCATGGAGCCAATGCCACCTACTTGGGATGGTGATTCATAATCCCACTCACCTGTTGCAGAATCTACTGTGATGCCCTGGACAAAAGCAAAATACTGCGGATGCTGGAAATCTGAAATAAAAACAGAAAATGCTGGAAAAAACTCATCAGGTCTGACAGCATCTGTGGAGAGAGAAACAAAGTTAACGTTTCGAGTCCGTATGACCCATCTTCAGAGGGTGCCCCGGAGCTGCTTTGAACAGTGGTATCCAGAACCACAGTGGCAGCAGCCTGAGCTTCCACTGCAGGAAGCAGACCTTTGATGGAAGCTGGTTGTGTTGCAATGGAAGTTGTGATGTTAACCATCAGATGCTGCATTATGGTGGGTTTCTCAAGTGTGCTGATGGAGGCGAAACCACTCGTTTCACGTTGGAAAGGGTGGGCTCCAATCTCTGGACAAATCTCTGTGCCAAGTTGGTATTGGACTTCTCCTGGCTTTCCAGTGCACACATTTTATTACATACTTCATCTGTAGCCTGACCCATCAGACGTGGCTCTGTTACTGTACTAGTGGACGACTTCATCCTCCAGCAATCTGGCACCTGAGTTATTCTTCTTGTCGTGGCTTCTGCATGCTTGTGTCTGGCATGTGCAGATCCCTCCTCTATCCTAATCTCTAAAATATATGCAGTGTCAGCCTCTGAGCTAGTGGCTAAGAGTGTAAAATTGAGTGACAGTATCCCTTCATTTTCACCATCTTCTTCCTCCTCCTCCTTTGATTGGAAAGGTTTCAGTTTGTGTGCATTGTTGGAGCCATGGACTGACAAATCCCAGGTCCTGATGAACATCATCCTAGGGTCTTAAAAGAAGTGGCTAGTGAAATTGTTGATGCATTGGTTTTACTTTTCCAAAATTGCCTAGATTCGGGGAAGGTTCATTAGATTGGAAAATAGTGAATGTAACTCTTTTATGCGAAAAGGGAGGGAGACAGAAAGCAGGAAACTACAGGTCAGTTAACTTAATATCTGTCATTGGGAAAATGTTAGAAGCTGTTATTAAAGATGTTATAGAATAATTGAAGGTAATCAGGCAGAGTCAACATGGTTTTGTGAAAGGGAAATCATGTCTGACCAAGTCATTGGAGTTCTTTGAAGAAGTAACATATGCTGTAGATAAATGGAAACTGGTGGATGTACTGTATTTAGATCTCTAGAAGGTATTTGATAAGGTGCCACATCAAACATTATTGCGAAAAATAAAAGCTCATGGTGTAGGGGTAACATATTGGCATGGATAGAAGATTGGCTAGATAACAGGAAACAGAAAGTAGCCATAAATAGGTTGGCAAGATGTAATGAGTAGTGTGTCACAGGGATCAGTGCCGGGGCCTCTTTTTACAATTTATATAAATTGTAAGAAGGGACCGAAGGTATAGCTGCAAAATTTGCTGATGACACAAAGATAGGTAGGAAAGTAAGAATGTGAAGAGGGCACAAGGAGACTACAAAGGGATACAGATAGGTTAAGTGAGTGACAAAAGACCAGGCAAATGGAGTATAATGTGGGAAAATATGAAATTGTCCATTTTGGCAGGAAAAATGAAAAAGAAACATATCATCTAAATAGTGAGAGATTGCAGAGTTCGGAGACGCAGAGAGATCTAGGTGTCCTAGTGCATACATCGCAAAAGGCTAGTATACAGGTACAGCAAATAATTAGGAAAGCTAATAGAATGTTATCATTTATTGCAAGGGGAATTGATTACAAAAAGTAGGGAGGTTATGCTTCAGTTGTACAGGGCATTGGTGAGACCACATCTGGAGTATTGTGTATAGTATTGGTCTCCTTATTTAAGGAAAGATGTAAGTGCATTAGCAGTACAGAGAAGATTTACTAGACTAATACCAGGAACAGACGGGTTGTCTTATGAGGAAAGGTTGGACAGGTTAGGCTTGTATCCATTGGAGTTTAGAAGAGTAAAAGGTGATTTGATTGAAACATATAAGATCCTGAGGGGTCTTGACAGGGTGGATGTGGAGAGGATGTTTCCTCTTGTGGGAGAATCTAGTACTAGAGGTCACTATTTAAAAATAAGGCGTCGCCCATTTAGGACAGAGAGGAGGAGAATTTTTTTCTCTCAGGGGGTTGAGTCTTTGGAACTCTCTTCCTCAAAAGGCGGTCTTTGTCTATTTTTAAGGCAGAGGTAGATAGATTCTCGATAAGCAAGGGGGTTAAAAGTTATCAGAGGTAGGCAGGAATGTGGAGTTGAGGTTACAATAAAATCAGCCATGATCTTATTGAATGGCGGAACAGACTTGAAGAGCCGAGTGGCCTACTCCTGCTCCTAATTCATCTGTCCATGGGTATACATCTGATATGAAAAAGGAATATTGGTTTGGGTTATGGTGAGGAGGGAGGAAAAAGTAATAAATATGAGCTTACACCATCATCAATTGCTTCAGACCTAGTGGTGGCTAAAGTGCCAGCCCTGTCTCCTCTATGGAAGTTAACAGGCACTGTTAAGCCCTTCCAGTTGATTCCTTCAGCTTCCTGTTGCTCCTCCTATAAGAGAAAGACAAGTGTGTCAATGAGTGCCCTGAAATAAGTTTGGGTGATGTAGCATTCATGGTTAAATATCTGCCAGTGTGTGCAAGCTGTGAGATTTGGATTTGATCTTGCTGAGCATTTCCAGCATTACCTTTATTTATTTTTGGTTCTCAGCATCCACAGTGTTTTGTTTTTGTTTTAAAAATAACTTTTTATTTTAAAAAATATGTGGAATTTCTTATCATGGTGAAGAAAATTGGCATTCAAAAAATATAAAATTTATTTCAGGGCCAATGAGGCTGTTTAGCAGTAATTATGAGCTTAGTATACCATTAACAACCCAAACAGCGTAACTTTTCAAGAATCTTTACATCAAAACTAAGAGCATAATTCTCATCAGTTTAATGATTTCTAATTGGTTGCATGCCAAGAAACATCAACACCAGAAACATTGTGCAGAAACTTGAATTACTGACAACCATTCTGGATTTCCATGCTTCATCATTCCAATGCGCACTCCAGAGGTTCCTACCAATTTCAGAGGAGTAATGATTAGGAAAGTTCACAGTTTTGCCATCGTACTACCAGAAAGTATGTGGCCAAAGTTAAAAAGGCTACCTTTAGTTGCCCTGAGGAGATTGCAATGACCTGATTGCAAAGCTTCTTGAACCACTGCAATCCATGTGATGGTGGTTTTACCAAGGTGTTAAATAAGGAGCTCCAGGGTTTTAACCCAGCAAATGAGGAACAGCATTGATGTATGACGCGGAGGACTAGTTGACTGATGACATTCTCACCAGATTGCTGTTCTTGCCCTCCTCTATGGTAGAGGCTGCAGGTTGCTGAAATAAGCTTGCTAAGCAACTGCACTGCATTCTGCAGATAGTATACAGTCAAGCCACAGTGCATCAGTGGTGGAAAGAGTGGCAGGGAGACTGGTCAAGCATACTGCGTTGTTCGGGATGGTGCTGACCTTGTTGAGTGTTGATGCAGTTGCAACTATCTAGGTGAGTGGTGTTTAGTCCATCCAGTAGTGACTTGACTTTTTCAATAGTGGAGAGGCTTTGAGGAGTTTCTTTCAGGAGGTGAATCACTCCTTGTAGAGTACCTGGCATTTGTGCTGCTCTTCTAGCTGGAATAGTGATGTTGCTGGTATAGCTAAGTTCCTGGTTAATGACACACTCTCCCATCAATATGCTATTGAAGGTCAGGAGTGAGTGATTGGGGTCTCTCTTATTAGATATGTTCATTGCTTAATACTTATGTATCAGAAGTGTAATGTACTGCTTGTCAGGCCTGCTTGATTTCCAGGTCCTGCTGTAGGTCGACAGGGCCTGTTTCATTCTGAGTGGATTTGTGAATGAAGCTCACAATCTGGAATCACCAGATTCCATGTATAAAGATCATAATCTAATATACAAACTCTGGTCATACTCAAAATAGAAATGAGAACTAATGTTTGATTAATGGGCAAAGCAGTGGCAAATGGAATTTAATCCTGAGAAGTGTGAGGTGATGCTTTTTGAGAGGACTAACACGGCAAGGGAATATGCAATGAATGCTAGGACCCTAGGAAGTACAGAGGATCAGAGGGAACTTGGTGTATATGTCCATTGATCCCTGAAAGCAGCAGCACAGGTAGATAAAGTGGTTAAGAAGGCATATGAGATACTTACCTTTATTAGCCGAGGCATAGAATATAAGAGCGGGGAGGTTATGTTGGAGCTGTATAAAACGCTAGTTAGGGCACAGCTGGAGTACTGTGTGCAGTTCTGATCACCACACTATAGGAAGGATGTGATTGCACTGGAGAGGGTGGGGAGGAGATTCACCAGGATGTTGCCTGGGGTGGAGCATTTCATCTATGAAGAGAGACTGGATAGGCTAGGGTTGTTTTCCTTAGAGCAGAGAAGGCTGAGGGGGGACCTGATAGAGGTATACAAAATTATAGGGGGCATAGATAGGGTAGATAGGAAGAAGCTTTTCTCCTTGGCAGAGGTGCCAATAATCAGAGGGCATAGATTTAAGGCAAGGGGCAGGAGGTTTAGAGGTTATTTGAGGAAATTTTCTTTCACCCAGAGGGTAATTGGAATCTGGAACAAACTGCCTAAGGGGGTGGTAGAGGCAGGAACTCACAACATTTAAGAAGTATTTAGTTGAGTACTTGAAATGCCATAGAATACAGGGCTACGGGCCAAGTGCTGGAAAGTGGGATTAGAATAGATTGGTGTTTGATGGCTGGCAGAGACATGATGGGCCGAAGAGCCTGTTTCTGTGCTGTATAACTCTATGACTCTATGGGCTGAATTTTCCCGTTGGCGTGCGGGAGCGGGCCCCGCACATCCACAAGTAAAATGACGCGCGGTGACGTTGGGCGAGCGTCCCGGCATCACTGCGCACCATCACGATATTTCACTGGGCGGGTGCGCAATGATGTCCAACACGCGCCCGCCATTAATTAACAGGCCACTTAAGGCCCTTGACTTACCAATCAATGCCGATTTTTTGGCGCCCGTACAATCTTCAGGCCAGTGCACAGGCGCAATGGGCAGGCAGGTAAGACAAATTTGTATTAACCTCACCCACAGGCGGGATAAGAGGGCTCACTGAGGTCGCGCGTGTGCACAGTCAAGTATTTATTTATGAAAGTTTTTGAAACTTGCCTGTGTCATCTGCAGTACTTCAAAACACGTACCAGCTGCTTTATCTGGACTCTTAACCTTCAGGTCAGCACTCTGCAGTGAGTAATCTTTTCTGGGTCTGCAGGTTTCAGGGAGCCTTCCCTTAGCCTAGGAATGAGAGTTGAACTGTCCACTGGAGGCAGCTGCTCTGAGGAGGAAGGGAGGGTTAGAAGGGGGAGGAGGCCAGGAATGCACATTAAGCCTCCAAGGGAGCCACCTTTAGGAGGGCAGGCGCAGGCACAAGGGGTGCAGGGCCAAGAGGTAGTCCAAGGCAGAAGGGGCCGCAGAAGACGCCACTATCCTGCTGCCAGGATATACAGGCAGTGAAGCAGCTAACTCAATATGTCTGAGGCACAGTGCCAAAGGAGGCTCCATCTCTCAAGGGAGACACTCAACTATATCTGTCAGATGGTTGGGCCTGAGATCTCTGTGAACTGTGTGGGCAGACACCCCATGCCAGTGGCTCTAAAGGTCACAGCTGCCCTCAACTTCTATGCCTCTGGCTCCTTCCAGGGCTCGTTGGGTGATCTTTGCGGCATCTCCCAATCAGCTGTCCACACTTGTGTCAAGCAGGTTACAGATGCTCTGTTCAGGTGTGCATTGACCTTCATCCACTTCCGCTGCGACCAGGCAAGTCAGACACAGCAAGCCAGAGGCTTCGTGGCCATTGCTGGCTTCCCCCGTGTCCAGGGTGCTATAGACTGTACACATGTGGCCATCAAGGCGCCAGCAGGTGAGCCCGGTGCCTTCGTCAACAGGAAGGGCTTCCACTCCATGAACGTGCAGATAGTGTGTGATCACAGGATGCTGATTCTACAAGTCTGTGCAAGGTACCCAGGCAGCTCCACGACGCCTACATCCTCAGACACTCCCTGATGCCGGGGCTCTTCAGTACCCCAGCCTGACTGGATGGATGGCTGCTGGGTGACAAGGGCTATCCCCTCAGAAGGTGGCTCATGACACCTCTCCGCCATCCAAGAACAAAAGCTGAGCATTGGTACAATAGGAGCCATACCTCCACAAGGGCTGTGGTGGACAGAACCATTGGTCTCAATATGCGCTTCCAATGCCTGGACCGCTCAGGAGGCACACTCCACTACTCCCCAGATTGTGTCTCGGTGATAGTGGTAGCATGCTGCGCTCTGCACAATCTTGCGCTGAAAAGGGGGGGACGCTGTGGACGATGAAGACATCGACGCAGTGGCTGCAGCTGCACATGATGAGTCCAGCAGTGAGTCCAAGGATGAGCATGCACAGGGAAATGCTGAGGGGGTAAACGCTGACCCTGCCTGGGAGGGAGCTGCCAGTTCCACAGCTGGCATCTCTCCACTCATCGCATCCTCACCGGATGCAACGGTTACTGGCAGAGGGGCGGAGGAGCTGCTCCCTACATCCGGAGCGCCCTGAGAGGAGCCCGCAGAGATGACAGGCAGCTGCTGCGCCGATGTAAGGTCACCTCGGACCTCCCTGCTCACCGTGGATGAATGGGCACCGAGCTGGGAAAGTTGATGCCCAAACCAGCTCCCACACTGGCAGTGACCAGCTGAGGCCAATGCCGATGTGAGGGCTTGCTGGTCCGAGCGCATTCCCATGAAGCCCTGATGGGTCTCCTGGAGGAGGCTCTCCACGAGAGTCGCCACTCTCTCCATGGAGGACACATAGCACTCGGACATGTGGCTCATTTCTTCGGTAATCGTCCACGCAGACTCCACCATGGAGACCAAGCCAAGCATAGCCTAATGTATCTCCCCCAGATGCTCCTGCACATCTGGCCGCATTTCCTGCGCTTGCTGCGTCACGGTCGACTCCAGAGGCACATCATCAGGCACCAACTGAGCATGTGCCTGGTCCCCTGCAGTCCTCCGACTGCTGGCACCATGGGCACTCTCTGTCTCTGCCAGCTCCTCCAGCGACTGTGAAGTGCCCTCACCGCTGTGCCCCAGGACACTAGCCAATGTTCGAATTCCCACCGAGGTGCTAATATCTGCGCTGGTGTCTGCCTCGCAGAGATGGTGTGACGCTGGTGAGACTTCAGGTCTCTCAGATATGAAAGGGGGGCCTCTGCTGCTCCTCCTCCCGGCCCTGCTCCGATGATGCTGAAAGGAAGAACAAGGACAGTGGATCAGTTAATGTGGAGACAATGACAAAGTACATCCCTGTCCCCCGGATCATTATGCGCTCATCCTTCCATAACCAATGGTCGAGGCATATTGCAAAATTAAATCACTTAACATTCAGCAGTGCTATGGCTGTTGGGAGAACAATGCTGACCTCACTGCTGGACATACATACCTGGCCGTGGCACCCCATCCTCACCGACACCAGTGGACCTGGGCGCATGGCACCCTCCAGATCCAGGGCCTCCTGCTCTAAGCGGCTAAGAATGGCGATCTGCGCCTGTCCGCCGCCAGTCCTCACACGCTCGGCCGCGTTATGAGCATTCTTCTCCTGAAAACGAGAGAAGAGCATTGATTAGTGCAAATTGTACATGGACTCTCTTCGCGCACGGCCCACCCCAACCAGAGTGGGACATATCAGGGCTCCAGTGCCTCCTCACCCCGCTGCTGCTGAACACTTACACAAAGATGCTGGGCCTGTCCCCACCCCCCACCCCCTTGGACACATGCTGCCTACATCACATCAAGCACCACACGTATGTCCTTCCATAGCAAGGATGCGCAAGTGGGGGGGCACCAGGGGGGAAGCCGGCCTGCTGAGTTACATGACCAATGCTAACATTGTACTCACCCTTCCAGAGCGCAACAAGTCATTGAAGCGCTTGCAACACTGGATCCAGGTGCTCCGCACCACATCGCAGGAGTTCACCACCTCCGCCACCTCCTCCCAGGCACATTTCGTCATGTGGGGGGGCCTCCTCCTCCCATCCTGGGGTATCAGCACCTCCTGCTGTGCTGCCACCTCCTCAAGGAGGGCAACAAGACAGTCAGAAAAACGAAGGGTGCCCTACCCTCCAGCCTGGCCTGTCCCGCTGCCCTACCCTCCGGACTGGCCTGCTCACCAGAAGCCCTCTGGTGAGCCCTTCCACTTGACATTGTGAGCAGCCTTGTAAAGGCTGCCAGCGCTTCAGATAAACAGGCCACAGGGTCGCCATTGGACCCGACGGACAATGCAGTCCCACTGCCACCCGTCCACTCTCGCTATCTACAGGAGTCGCGCCTTACGCTGGGCTGGGTTTAATTGGCCTGCCCACGTAAAATGGCAGCGCGGACCCGATCGCGGGCGGCAATTGGGTCAGCGCCCATCCACGCCTGCTCCTGCTCCACAACCAGCCCCCCACCCACCCCCACCAACCAGAAAATACAGCCCTATGACTCTAATATATAAGGAGCTAAAATGGTACTGAACTGAAATTTCTTAAGGATAGGCTGAATCCAATATAAAGTTCTTTCCAGAGTAACTATAAATTTTACATTTCAGTTAATGATAATAATCAAAAGAATTGAGCATTTCACTATAATCTTAATAGCTGCATATGATGCAGTATTGCTTTACAAAGCCACCACCACTAAATGAGAGGTAAGCTCCTGTGTCAGTCTTTTCCACACGTTACAGAACACAACTGGCCAAAAGGCATTTCTTGGACACACTGAAGGTAATATTGCTTCTATAGCAATTTTCTCTCTCCATTCCTCCTTCCGCTCTGGAAATATTGATATTACAGCTAAACTTGGGGTCTGCGACAGATGGTGAGAGACCAACACAAGGAAAAACCCTACTTGACCTTGTCCTTATGAATCTATCTGTTGTAGATGCATCAGCCCATTACACTATTGGTAGGAGTGAGCATCACATAGTTCCTGTGGAGACGAAGTCCCAAATTCACATTGAAGACACATTCTATTATGTTGTGAGGCACTACCATTTTGCTAAATGGGATAGGTTCAGAACAGATCAGGTTGGCACATTTTTAGGTACTCTGGTGCTGGTCCTGACATGCACAAAATTGGGCATCCATGAGGGGCAGTGGGCCAATCACAGCAGCAAAACTGTATTCCCCGACAATCTGTAACCTCATGGCCTAAAATATCCCTCACTCTGCCATTAGCATCAAACCAAGGGGTCAACCTTAGTACAATGAGAACTGTAGAAGGTGCAAATATCATTCATGACAGACAAGTACCAAGCAAAAACCATCTCTAACAAGAGAGAATCTAACCATCTGTTCTTGATATTTCAACATCATTACCATCAGCGAATCACCTACCTTCAAAATCCAGGATAGGCTTACCATTGACCAGAATCTTAACTGACCCAGCCATAAAAACACTGTGGCTACAACAGCAGATCAGAGGCTGGGAATCCTGCAGCGAGTAACTCACCTCCTGACTCCCCAAAGCCTGTCCACAATCTACAAGCATAAGTCAGGAGTGTGATGGAATAATCCCCACTTGCCTGGATGAGTGCAGCTCTCACAACACTCAAGAAGCTTGACACCATCCAGGACAAAGCAGTCCACTTGACTGGTAACCCATTCACCACCTTAAACATTCACTCACTCCACCACCTGCATACAATGGCAGCAGTGTGTACCATATATAAGATGCAACTTGCCAATCCTCCTTCGACAGCACCTTCCAAATTCGCAAACTCTACAGCCTAGAAAGACAAGGGCAGCAGATGCAAGGGAATATTACCACTTGAAAGTTCCCTTCCAAGGCACATACCGTCCTGACCTGAAACTATATCGCCGTTCCTTCACTGCCACCATGTTGAATACCTGGAACTCCCTCCCTCACAGCACTATGGGTGTACCTACACCAGCTGGACTGCAGCAGTTCGAGAAAGTGGCTCACCACCCTCAAAGGCAGTTCAGGATGGCAACAAATGCTGGCCTTGCCAGTGACAACCACATCCCATTAAAGAATTAAAACGAAAACTAATGGGAGGAGGAGGGTTCATGAACACCCACATCCTCAATGATGGGGGAGTCCAGCACGCCAGTGCAAAAGACAAGGCTGAAGCACCTGCAACTGTCTTCAACCCAAAGTACCAAGTGGATGAATCTATCTCAGCCTCCTTCTGAGATTCCCAACATAACAGATGCCAGTCTTCAGCCAATTCAATTCACTCCAGATGATATCAAGAAGCGACTGAGTGCACTGAATATAGCAATTTCTATGGGCCCCAACAATATCCTAACTATTGTGCTGTAGAAATGTGCTCAAGAACTAGCTGTAACTCTAGTCAAATTGTCCTAGACAATTATAGCAGTTGCTCCTAACCAACAAAGTGCAAAGTTGCCCAGGTGTGTCCTGTCCACAAAGAGCAAGAAAAATCCAATCCGGCCACTTACTATGAAATACTGCGGATGCTGGAAATCTGAAATAAAAACAAAAAATGCTAGAAAAACTCTGGCAGCATCTGTGGAGCGAGAAACAGAGTTAACATTTTACGTCCGTATGACTCTTCTTCAGAGCTCTGTGGCTACAAGAGCTGGTTACCTCCTGACTCCCCAGAGACTGTCCACCATCTACAAGCCACAAGTGAGGAATGTGATGGAATACTTTCCACTTGGCTGGATGAGAGCAGCTCTAACAACAAGTCAAGGGGTCAGCCTTAGTACAATGAGAACTGTAGAAGAAGCAAATATCATTCATGACAGACAAGTACCAAGCAAAAACCATCTCTAACAAGAGAGAATCTAACCATCTGCTCTTGATATTTCAACATCATTACCATCAATGAATCACCTACCTTCAAAATCCAGGATGGGGGTGGTGGGGTTACCATTGACCGGAACCTTAACTGAACCAGCCATATAAACACTGTGGCTACAACAGCAGATCAGGGGCTGGGAATTCTGCAGCGAGTAACTCACCTCCTGACTCCTCAAAGCCTGTCCACAATCTACAAGCATAAGTCAGGAGTGTGATGGAATAATCCCAACTTGCCTGGATGAGTGCAGCTCCCACAGCACTCAAGAAGCTTGACACCATCCAAGACAAAGCAGCCCACTTGATTGGCACCCTATCCACAAATATTCATTCCCTCCACCATCGACACACAGTGGCAGCAGTGTGTACCATATACAAGATGCACTGCAGCAACTCACCATAATTTCTCCAAACCCACGACCCCTATTATCTAAACGGACAAGGGCAGCAGCTTCATGGGAACACCACCAACTGCAAATTCCCTCCAAACCATGCACTATCCTGACTTGCAACCATATTGCTGATCCTTCACTGTCATTGGGTCAAAATCCTGGAACTCCGTCCCTAACACCACTGTGGGTGTACCTACACCGCTACTGGTTTTGACAGCAGAGGAGGCACCTGTTACACGCAAGCAAGGGTCTCAAGCATAAATGTTAACTGATATCCTAAGACATCAATAGGACACCGATGGCATTTTAATTGAGACTTGAGCAGAGAAGCTGCCACAGCTTTGTTGCTAGGACAAAGCATGTCGCCATTCAGTGGAAGGGTAAATAGATTCTCCAAGTAAATGAACAATTCTCCCTTGTGGGGAAAGAAGTAGAAGGCATTTAAGATGAGGTGGGAATACGTCAGGTTGAATTTTATTCAGACATTGCAGGTTATAGCAGCAACATGGGAAGTGAGTACTGTTTCCAATCGGCAACTGGCTGCACACGATCTCACAGTGGCCAGCCAATTAAGGAGCATGCAGCGTGTCCAATCTTAGGCCCAAGGAGGGAAAGGAGGCGCTGACATTGGCTTCAGCTGATACCGTACTTAAGGGGCTGCCGGCCCTGCATTCTTTGCTGCCTGAACAATGAAACCTTCCTCTTCCTGCTGCCTTGGATTGTGCTGCCTTGAACCATCCTGGTACTGCTGCTGCTTCCCTCGTTGAAGACTCAAAGCCACCAAGCAGCTCACTGGAATAAAACATTCACAATGGTAGAATGAAGACCCTGGGTGGCTCTACCATTCAGTGTCGCCTCCCTACAAGGTTCTCCCCCAGGCTGCAAGGGCAGGACAGGAAGTATCTTCCTGAGGGACATGGGTGAGGAAAGGAGGCTTGTCAAGAAGATATAATAATGTTATTGGGAATTATTTTAAAATAGTGTTCTAGTGGGGTCTGTGTCTATGTGTGCATCTGTGCATGTCTTAATTGGATTAAAGCCAGCTAGCCTGGGTGCTTTGATGTATAGTAGTTTTGAGATGTTAATTAGATAAACATAAGGAAGATAAAGTGTAAATTTGCATTTGTTAAAATAAACCATCCAAGGCTGTGGGTGAAATCTTACACCTAGCTAGAAGACGCCAAGTAATGTGTTTATTTTTATCCAGATTACTAATAAAATTGGTCGGAAGAAAGGATGTTATTGATAGAAGAGGCAATGTTAAAAGCCTAGTGATACAATTGAAAATTTACATTCACAGGGAAAAATATGTATAAAGGAGAAGGGAGATTGTATGTAAGGGAGAGACATTTTAAGATCCAACAAGTGTGAGAAGCCTCCAGCCAGTTAAGGCTAAGTCTGTCTGCAAGGACCCAGAGCTGAAAGAAACTCATTTTGACTATAACTGTCCAGGGTGTGCTTTTCCAGATGTCTGTTGAAATTTATGAGTTTTACTGTTGCCTTACCAGGGGTCTAACTGAGAGTCAGATTAATTAAGGGATTTTTGTAGTTACTATAGTAGCAATTTTGTAGACATATGTATGTGCTTACAATTTTTCTTGTATTAATAAATGTTTAATTTAGTTTTATAAAAAAACCTCTTGAGACTCCATGGTCTTATTACTACAGAATTCAAAGCCTGCATCTCAAAACATAGAAATTGCAAAGAGGGGTTATAACAGTTGTTTCAAGCTTCCCCCTGGGATTTGAACAACTCAGTCTTTACCATTGGCTGTGTCATGATAACTGGAGGCTCTTTGTGGGGTATATTTGTAATTCCTTGATTTTTTTGGATTAGTGAATCTTAAGGTTACGAGTACGAGAAGCACTTTGAATTCAGGTGTATGGAGGATTTTTTTTAAGTAGTAAGGCTGCAAAAATGTCTGTATCCATGGCTAAATCTATTCTGGAAGCAGAAGATATAGCTCTGACTGGGTTACAAAAAGTATCCAAGAAGAAGATAACAGAGTTGGCGGATAAATTACAATTGGGGTTACCTAGGAAATCAAATACAATTGGAGTGATAGCACAGCATTTGAAATTGGAAGTGATACCTGAGAGACAGAATTCTCCAAGGGGTGGTTCATTTAATGGGCTCAAATTCAGTTGCAAATGAAAATGATTGAATTGGAAGATAAGGAAAGAGAGAGGACATTCCAAAGGGAACAGGCAGAAAGACAGGAGAGAGAAAGAAAACAGGAAAGCGAATTAGATATTGTGAAGATAGAGAAGGAGGAAAGAGAAAAAAAGAGAGAGAATTCCCACTGAAAATGTTGGCATTTAAGAACATAAGAAATAGGAACAGGAGTAGGTCACTCAAGCCTGCTCCGCCATTCAATAAGATCATGGCTGATCTTCTTGTGTTTCGATTTTCATATTCCAATCTAACACCGAGAACCTTTGATTCCCTTGCCTAATAAGAATCTATCTACCTCTGCCTTAAAAATATTCAAAGATCCCACCTCCACCACCTTCTAAGGCAGAGAATTCCAAAGTCGCACAACCCTCTGAGAGAAAAAAATTCTCCTCATCTCTGTCCTAAAAGGGCAACCCTTAATTTTAAAACAGTGCCACATAGTTCTGGACTCGCCCACAAGAGGAAACATCCTTTTGATGTCCACCTTGTCAAGGCTGTTCAGGATCTTGTATACTTCAATCAAATCACCCCTCACTCTTCTAAACTCCAGTGGAAACAAGCCCAGTCTGTCCAGTCTTTCCTCATAAGACAACCCACTCATTCCAGGTATCAATCTGGTAAACCTCCTTTGAACCGCATCCAATGTATTTACAACCTTCCTTAAATAAGAAGACCAAAACTGCACACATTATTCAAGGCGTGGTCTCACCAATGCCCTGTATAACTGAAGCATAACATCCTTACTTTTATGTTCAACCCTTCTCATAATAAAGGATAGCATTCCATTAGCCTTCTTAATTACATGCTGTACCTGGGGACTAACTTTTTGTCACTCATGTACGAGAACACCTAGATCCCTCTGCACCTCAGGAGTATGCAGCCATTCTCCATTTAAGGAATATTCTGCTTTTTTGATCTTCCTGCCAAAGTGAACAACTTCACATTTTTCCATATTAAGCTCCATTTGTCAGACCTTTGCCCACTCACTCAACCTATCTATATCCATCTGCAACCTCTTCATGTCCTCTTCACAACATACTTTCCTACATACCTTTTGTGTCATCTGCAACTTCAGCTACCATGTCCTCACTCCCCTCAACTAAGTCATTGATGTAAATCATAAAAAGTTGAGGTCCCAGTACAGACCCCTGTGGGACTCTACTCATCACATCCTGCCAATCAGAAAAAGACCCATTTATGCATACACTCTTCTTTCTGCCAGCGAGCCAATTTTCTAGCCATGCTAATATGTTACCCAGTACACCATGTGCTTTTATTTTCCATAATAACCTTTGATGTGACACCTTATCAGCTGCCTTCTGAAAATCCAAATACAGGACGTCTACATGCTCCCCTTTATCCACTGTGCATGTTACTCCTTCAAAAAACTCCAATAAATTGGTTAAACATGATTTTCCTTTCACAAAATCATGCTGACTCTTCCATATTGCTTTGAGCTCTTTGAAGCGCCCAGCTATAACCTGCTTAATGAATGATTAACTTCCCCATGACAGACAGTTAAAAATGCGAGCCCAGGAAGTGAAGAAGGACTTATCTCCAGAGTAGAACCCAGTGGGGAGATGTTGAAAATTGTACAAGCTCTTCCATAGTTTGAGGAAAAAGATATTGGGCGGGATTTTCCACACCCACCCGCCACTGAGATCTTCCGGTCCCGCAGCAAGTCAATGGACTTCTGGCTAGGGCACTGCCTCTCCCGCGGTGGAAATTGCAGGGAAAATCTGTTGGAATTATTGGGGTGCAAAAAAGCTCTGAAAGTAAAAGTACTGTGGGTTCTGAGGTTCAGGCACAGGAAAAACCACTGGCTGATGTACAGGTAAAACAGGGAGAATCAGTGATAGGTAAAGAAGTGGGAATGTTCACAGTTTACCCAAGAGAATTCTGAGGAGCAGGTTGCAGAAATGTTTAAAGATTTTGTATGCGAAGGGAAAGTCTTTCCATGTGTACAGGGTGGAGTAGGTAAGGATGTTAAAATTTTAAGAGACACAGGGGTTAGTCAATCTTAAATGTTGTGGGATAGTGATATTTGTTGTTCAGAGGGAGCATTGCAGGGACAAGTGATAATAAGTGGGGTTCATGGAGATGCTAAGTCTATTCCACTGTGGAAGGTAAATTCAAAGAGTAAGTGGAAAGCAGGCAAAGTGACTGCTGGGGTGGTGGAAAATTTGCCCATTGCAGGGTTTCAATTTATTCTGGGTAATGATATTACTGGATCACAAATCAGGGTGATGCCTATGGTAGTTGAGCAGCCTGTAGAAGTGTTTTCAACAGAGGCGTTACAAGAGGAGCATACTGGATTGTTTCCAGGTTGTGTGATAACGTGATCACAGGCACACAGGTTGAAGCAAGAAAAACAAGAAGGACAGGCAGTTCAAAGGCAGGAAGAAGGTATTGAAATCCAATTAGCAGGCACTGTGTTTGATAACATTGTTCAGAAAGACACAGGAGAGAACCATGCAGCTGAAGTGTTTAACTGAAGGCAGTTAATTGAGTTACAGCAAAAGGATTTGCAATTTAAACAGTTATATCAGACATCTTACTCAGAAACAGAGGCAAAATGCATTCCAGAATGTTATTACTTTAAGGGTGATATTTTAATCAGAAAATGGATCATGTCTCAGCAAATGAAAGCTGGAGGGAGGTACATCAGATTGTTATCCCATTAGGGTTTAGAAATGAGATTCTGAGGATTGCTCATGAAATTCCAATGGGGGGACATTTAGGAATTAGAAAGACACAGGCAAAAGTACGAAATATTTTTATTGGCCAGGGTTGCATAGGGATTTAGTCAAATTCTGTAGAACATGTTACACATGTCAGGTGATAGGGAAACCACAATTAGCGATCAAGCCAGCACCTTTAATCCCAATACCAGCATTTGAAGAACATTTTACTAGGTTCATGATTGATTGTGTAGGACCCTTCCCTAAGACTAAAAGTGAAAATTAGTACTTACTGACAATAATTGATGTGCCTACCAGGTTTCCTAAAGCGATACCTTTAAGAAATATTACCACAAAGAAGATTGTGGAAGAGTTAACTAATTTTTTTTACAAGATATGGTTTACCTAAGGAAATACAATCAGATCACTATCCAAATTTCATGTCACAGCTGTTTAAGGAAGTAATGAACAATTTGGGGATAAAACAGTTTAAGTCAACAGCTTATCATCCTGAGTCACAAGGGGCTTTGAAAAGATGGCATCAACTTTAAAACCTATGATGAGAGCATACTGTCAGGGTAATCCACAGGATTGAGATAGGGGAATTCCATTCTTGTTATTTGCTATTAGAGATGCTCCTAATGCATCAACTGGTTTTAGTTCTTTTGAACTAGTTTATGGTCATGAGATAAGGTGACCACTGAAATTGATTCATGAGAAATTGGTGGGTCAAAATTCAAAAACTACTCTCCTGGATTATGTATCAAACTTCAGAAATAGATTAGACAGTGCATGTAAGTTGGCTAGAGAACATTTAAAGATATCACACTAAGTGATAAAAGTGAAGGCAGATAAGAAAGCTAAAGCTTGCAGTTTTATTGCTGGAGAGAAAGTGCTAGTCATGTTACCAGTAATGAGTGACATATTAAAGCCAAGGTTTAGTGGACCTTACAGGATTGAAAAGAAATTGAGTGAAGTAAATTATTTAATATATACTCCAGATAGAAGAAAGAAGCAGAGGATGTGTCATGTAAATATGCTTAAAAAGTACTTTGACAGGGAAGAGGAACAAAAAGAAGCATTAGTGGTGGTAGATAATGAGAAAGAGGTAGAAATGCTGAACTCAGAAATTAATTTTCCTCTAATCAAATTGGATAATGAGGGGATACTTGAAAACTTAAATGAAATATTGAGTTGTCTTCCAGACAATTGTCAAAGCGATTTGGAAAAGCTATTGCAGTCACACAAAGCTGTTTGTGGGAATAAATTGGGGAGGATAAATTTAGCTATACATGATGCCTCTGTAGCAGTTTTATCTTCAATAAGGCAAAATCCTTATAGATTTAATCTAGCAACGTTATCACATGTACTGAAAGAAATTGATTTCATGCTTCAAAATGATATCATTGAGTCTAGTTACAGTAACTGGAGTTTGCCTATTGTACTGGTACCGAAACCGAATGGAACACAAAGACTGTGTGTGGTCTATCGAAAGGTGAATCTGGTGACAAAAGCAGATTCATATCCTATACCACGGTTAGAGAATTGTGTTGAGAGAGTTGTACAATCAAAATTAATCACAAAGATTGACTTGCTAAGGGGACACTGGCAAGTGCCATTATCAGAGAGAGCAAAGGAGATATCGGCTTTTGTGATGCCAGATGGACCGTATGAGTTTAAAGTCATGCCATTTGGTATGAAGAATGCACCTGCGATATTTCAAAGACTGATGAACAAAGTAATTGCAGGTCTAAGCAATTGTGCTATTTATATTGAAGACTTAATAGTTTTTAGTCAGACGTGGGATGAGCATTTACAGCATCTGGAAGAATTATTTACTCAATTACAAGAAGCTAATTTGATGATGAACTTGGCTATAAGTGAATTTGCAAAAGCGCAATTTATATATTCAGTCCATACCATTGGACATGGTAAGTTGGCTCCAAGAGATGTGAAAGTCAAGGCTATCATGGATTTCCCAGTGCCTACAACAAAACGAGAAGTTTTGAGATTTCAGGACATGGATAGGTTTTACAGGAAATTTGTACCAAATTTTAGCAGTGTGGTTCCTCCACTGACTGAACTATTAAAAAAGAACAAGAAGTTTCAATGGACAATGGAGTGTCAGAAGCCATTTGATAGTTTGAAAACTGGATTAACTATGACATCAGTTTTGGCAGTACCCAATTATGCCAAGCAATTTAAGTTGGCCATTGATGCAAACAATATAGGCATTGGAGCCATACTGTTGCAAGAAGGTGACACTGGAATTGAAAAACCGATTGGGTATTTTTCATGCAAGTTGAATGCACAACAGAGAAGATATTCAATGATTGAAAAGGAGACTTTGGGTTTGGTGTTAGCATTGCAGCATTTTGAAATCTATGTGGCAAACAATTTGTCAGAAACAATGGTTTATACAGACCACAATCCTTTAAAGTTTCTGGACAAGTTTCAAGACAGAAGTGCAAGGCTATTCAGATGGATAAAAGCAAAATACTGCAGACGCTGAAAATCTGAAACAAAAACAAAAATTGCTGAAAAAATTCATCAGGTCTGACAGCATCTGTGGAGAGAAAGACAGAGGTAACATTTCAAGTCCATATGACTTCTTCAGAACTAAAGAGAAGTAAAAATGTGGTGAAATATATACTGTTTAAGAAGGGTGGGACAGGTGAAGCTGGATAGGAGGCCAGTGATAGGTGGAGGCAAAGGAGAGATTGCAGAAGATGTCATAAACAAAAGGTTGAAGGGGTGTTGATGGTGGTGATACTGGCTAAAGGAGGTGCTAGTGGTGACATTAAGGGCTGAATTTTGCATTTGTCGGGTGGGTGTGCACGACCCAATCGGCGGCGGACACTGAGCTGATCGCCGCCGGCGAAACAGGCCACGCCACCATTTTGCGTGGGTGGGCCAATTAAGGCCCGCCCAGCACGTTTCAGACTCCCGTGTTCAGCAGGAAATTCAAATCTGCGGCGGGCACGTTCAGACCGCCGGTTTCAATAGGGAACCAGCAGCCTCCTTTAGGCTGTTCACCATGGCCAGCAACCGGGCACCAGAAGAGGTGAGGATAGAGGAGGAGGAGGGGGACAGGCTACAGGGTAGGGCAGCAGGGGGGCCACTGTGCCCCTCGGTTCTCCGATGCCTGCCTCGCTGCCCTCCTGGAAGAGGTGTCGAATCATTGGGAGGTGCTGTTTCCGAAGGATGGGAGGAGGAGGGCCCCCCACGTGACCAGGTAGGCATGGCAGGAAGTGGCAGAGGCTGTAAGCTCTCATGATGCTGTGCGGCGCACAGGAACCCAGTGCCGCAAGCACTTCAATGATTTGTTGCACTCTGGAAGGGTGAGTACCATGTCGGCCTTGGCCATTTTACCCAGCAGGTAGCCTTAGCCTTTGGGCCCCCCCGACAACCCCCCCCACCCCCCACCCAACCCCCACCACGTCTTAATGTCGTTACTGCATTGGGCATTTGGCGCACGCTGGGTGGGCAAACAGGTACTGACCATGCTTACATCAGCCTTAGTGGTTGCGGAGAAGATGGGTTCTCCCCACAACATATGTTGGTGTTTGTCGTATTTGAGTAGTCTGGGGGCAATCTGCAGGGGAGGCCACTAGACACATACTCAGAACTCCAACACATGTCTTACTGATGGTGATAAGATGGTGGAAGGTGAGCCTCAAGGTGTCGTGGCCAAGAGCCATCTGCTGGCCTCGGCGCCGCACCTAGTTGTGCCTCCTTGCTATGGGCACTAAGACCGGTGTGTTATTCAAAGTGATGGACGCCGAATGTGTCCAAGGTGTCCGTTGGGGGAGGGGGTTGGGACCAGCCGTACTATCTTCTGGTGACTGATCACCAGTCGTGTGGACAGGAGCCGCTGGAGGCCTCAGATGGGCCACTGTGGTTGGGGTGTGGCGTGTGCGTGCAGAGTACATGAGTGATCAGCCCCAATAAATCCTCTTCTCTGTTCTGCAGGCAAAAACAGAGAACAATAGCTGGGACCATTTGCAGACTGGTGGTGGGCACGCCATGCTGCAGCACCTCACCACTTATGAGGAACAGGCCTTGGAGCTGGGGAGGAGGCAGATGGCCAGGTCGGTAGGTGTCGGCGAGGCTGGGGTGCAGAGGCCAGGTATTTGAGGTCCACAGTCCCATCCACTCTGCCTCCCCACCATCCAAAGTACTGATGGTTGCTGCAATCATTAATGCTGCAACACTGCTCATTCACAGACTGATACAGTCAGACGTGTGGGTCATAGACAAAGGTCCCTCGGCCCCTTGAGGATGCGCATCTCTAGCACCTTCCAAAGTCGCCTTATCCCATTTGTGACCACTATCCCCATGGCCAAACATGCCATGGCATCGCTGCTGCACATCCAAAGACTTATAGCATCTTAGGAGGGTTTGTACCTCCACCACCCTTTCAGCCAGTGCGTCCCACATTACTCTGTCCAAAAGGTCCTCAGCACCTCACCTATCAACCTCATGGTACACAACTTAAATAAATGCCACCACGTTAGTCATCCCTGCGCCAAAGGGAAATGTTGCCTTCTGTCCATCCGTTCTATGCCCCTCATAACGGTATGAAGGTCAATAATGTGACCTGTCAATCTCCTGTGCTCCATGGCAAATGTCACAAGTGTATGCAATGTTTCCTCATAACTCCAACTCTCCAGGCCAGCATGCATCCTGGTCAGGAACCTCTGCACTCTCTCTACTCCAATCCCATCCCTCCCATGAAGTGCAGTTCACAACTGAATGCAGAAGTGTAGATGTGGCCTTGACAGCGTTTGCTACACTTGCAACATGACCTCCTTTTTCCTACATTCTATTCCTCGGCTAATAAAGGCAAGTTTGGCTTTGACCTTGTTAAACGCCTTATGTTCCTGTTCTGCTACCTTAACGGGTCTGCCCAGCAAGATCCCTGTAATCGTCGTGACTTCCCACGGTCCTACCATTACTCATGTATTCCCGTACCTTGTTTATCTTGCCCAAGTGTTTAACTGCACATTTATCCACATAACATTCCATGTGGCATTCCTTAGGCCATCTGACCAGCCTGTCTGTATGCGCGTGTAATGTTTGGGCCTCCTCTTGACTATTTACCACCCCACCAATGTTCGTCTCCTTAGGTCCTTAAAGGGTGAGCGCATCATGAGGCTGGGGGAAAGGGATGGAAGGTGTTACTGACTGAACGCTAACTGATCCATTGTCCTTGTTGTTAATTTCAGCATCACCACCGCATGGCCGCACCAACCAGTCCAGAGCCCCTCCTCCACACCTGAGGGCCAAGACTTGCAACTTGTGTCACATCCTTTCAGCTAGCCAGGCACCAGCGCAGCGACTATCACATCAATGGGGAATATGATGTCGGCTAGTGTCCCGGGGCACAGTGGAGAGGGCACTTTACAATCGCTGGAGGAGATAGCACGGACAGAGAGTGCCGATGGCGCCAGCAGCTGGAGGACTGCAGGGGACCAGGCACATGCTGAGTCGTGCAGTGATGATGTGCCTCTGGAGATGTCCGCCATGCAGCAGCTGCAGGACAAGCGGCAGGATGCGCGGGAGCATCTGGCAGGGTTGCATGAGGGTGTCCTTCATTTGGTCTCTGTGGTGGAGGAATCCAGGCAGAATGTCAGTGATGGCATGAACCTCAGGACAGAGCTTCAGGCTTCCTCCACTGAGAGACTGGCGACTCTCATGGAGAGGGGCTTCCAGCAGATTGAGAATATTCTGATGGGGTTACGCTCTGACCTGCAAGCCCTCACAGCGGTAATGGCCACAGGTGGTGATTGGCAATGTGGGAGATGTTCTGGGCACCAAGTGTCCCAGCTTGGTGCCCGTCCATCTGCGGTGAGCAGGGAGGTCCAACGGGACCTCACGTCGGCGCTGCAGCTGCCTGTCGTCGCTGCGAGCTCCTCTCAGGGCGCTCTGGATGAGGGCAGCAGCTCCTCCACCCCTCTGCCAGTGACCTTTGCATCCGTTGAGGCTGCAAAAACTGGGGAGGTGCCAGCTCTAGAACTGGCCACTCCCTCCCAGGCGGGGCCAGCACAGGCTCCACGGGCCAGAGGACGGCTGCCAAGGTCATCGAGGCCAACAGGGCAGCAGAGTCAGCAGGCTGTCTCACAAGCCACTCCAAGCGATAGAGCGGCACCTTGACGTAGCACCCGCAAATGTAAGCATAATGCACGTTAGGCACTCCACAGGTTTGTCACTGGTGATTTTGTGTTGGCCCTAGATTAGGGAATATTTCATGATGTGCGTTAGAGTGACGTTTGTTGTTTTTTTTGGTGGCAATAAAGTCCACTTTTCTGACCATGGCTGAGGGTGTTTCCTTTGTGCTGTATTTGTATGTTTCACAGACATATCATTAGTGTTACAGAAACATCAGACATTGATGTTTCTGTACTAAGCCCTTAGTTGCAGCTGATGAGGTGGAAGATGTAGCACCTAAGTGCCACGTGTGGAAGTTCCAGGCAATGCTGCTCCTGCTGATCCATGTGTGTGGAGCTAGCTGAAGGTTCATTGGATTAAATTGTCCCGGGTGTCCCTGCCTCCTTGGTGTAATAGCGGGTCGGCGTGCTGCCCCTCATCATCGCCCTGTGCTTCCTCATCCTCTGAGGCACTGCTGGAGTCATCATGTGCAGCCTCATCCAGGGTGTCAAGGTCTTCATCGTCAACTGCATCCCCCCTTTCCAGCACAAGATTGTGCAGAGCGCAGCATGCTACCACTATCAGAGAGACGCGATCTGGGGGGTGCTGGAGTACTGAGCGGTTCAGGCAACAGAAGCGCATCTTGAGAAGACCGATGGTTCTCTCCACCACAGCCCTTGTGGAGCCCTGGCTCCTATTGTGGTGCTCTCAGCTTCTGTTCTTGGATGGTGGAGAGGTGTCATGAGCCACCTTCTGAGGGGATAGCCCTTGTCACCCAGCAGCCAACCATCCAGCCGGGCTGGAGCACTGAAGAGCCCCGGCACCTGGGAGTGTCTGAGGATGTAGGCGTCGTGGGATCTCCCTGGGTACCTTGCACAGGTTTGTAGAATCAGCATCCTGTGATCACACATTATCTGCACGTTCATGGAGTGGGAGCCCTTCCTGTAGACAAAGGCACCAGGCTCACCTGCTGGCGCCTTGATGGCCACATGTGTACAGTCTATAGCACCCTGGACACGGGGGAAGCCAGCAATGGCCGCAAAGTCTCTGGCTTGCTGTGCCTGACTTGCCTGGTCACAGCGGAAAGTGGATGAAGGTCAATACCTGCCTGAACAGAGTGTCTATAGCCTGCTTGACACAAATGTGGACAGCTGATTGGGAGACACCTCAAAGATCACCCACTGAGCCCTGGAAGGAGCCAGAGGCATAGATGTGGAGGTCAACTGTGACCTTCAGAGCTGCTGGCATGGGGTGTCCACCCACACAGTTACGGGAGATCTCAGGGCCAATCATCTGACAGATATAGTTCACTGTCCCCCTTGACAGTCGGAGCCTCCTTCGGCACTGCACCTCAGTCAAATTGAGGTAGCTGCTTCACCACCTGTATACCCTGGCAGCAGGATAGTGGCGTCTTCTGCGGCCCCTTCCACCTTGGACAACCTATTGGTCCTGCGCCCCTTGTGCCTGCGCCTGTCCTCCGAAAGGTGGCTCCCCTGGAGACTGATTGTCCACTCCTGGCCTCCTCCTTATTCTAGCCCACCCTTCCTCCTCAGAGGAGCTGCCTCCAGTGGAGATGTCAGAACCCATACCCAGGCTAAATGGAGGCCTCTAGAAAGCTGCAGGCCCGATGAAGATTCCTGTCTGCAGACTGCTGAGCTGAAGCTTCAAAGTACAGAGAAAGCTATGAGAAATCGATCTGAACTGCTAACAATCATCCAGGCACGTTTAAGACACTTTCTGCAATAAGTACTGCAGACAAAACATTAACAACCCCTCTGTGCCCACATATCCCACCCGTGGATGAGCTTTGTTAAAAAATCAGTTACCCCGCCTGCTCGTTGGGCCCGTGCGCCAAGGCGAAGATTGCACGGGCTCCTCAAAATCGGCATCAATTGCTGAGGTAAGGGCCTTAACAAGGCCTTTAATTAATGGTGGGTGCACATCACGCTTCATAGCGTGCCCGCCCAGCTAAATATCGCGATGCCGCACGCTGATGTCGGGACGCTCGCCCGATGTCAGTGCGTGACACTTTAAGCGCTGACGTGCGGGCTCCGCCACCCACACGTCATACATAAAATTCTGCTCTCAGAGTAGACAGCAGGATGAGCAAGGGGAAGATTGCCCTAGTGGGGGGTGGGGGTGAGGGGAGGGGACAGTGTGGTGGAAAAAAAGGTCGAACTAGGCTAAAACGTGGGGATAAAACAATGAATGGAAATAAATGTTTTAAAATAATTTTAAGAAAGGCGGGTAAAAGATATATATATAAAAAATAAACATTTGATAAAAGGGGATCAAAAAGGAGTGAGGATGGAGGAGAGAGTTCATGACCTGAAGTTGTTGAACTCAATGTTAAGTCCAGAAGGCTGTAAAGTGCCCAATCGGAAGATGAGGTGCTGTTCCTCCAGTTTGGGTTGGGCTTCACTGGAACATTGGAGCAGGCCAAGGACGGACATGTGGGAAAGAGAGCAGGGTGGTGTGTTGAAATGGCAAGCGACAGGGAGGTCTGGGTCATGTTTGCGGACAGACCGAAGATGTTCCTCAAAGCGGTCACCCAGTCTGCATTTGATCTCTCCAGTGTAGAGGAGACCGCATTGGGAGCAGCGAATGCAGTAGACTAAATTGAGGGAAGTGCAAGTGAAGCATTGCTTCACTTGAAAGGAGTGTTTGGGCCCTCAGCAAAGGACTCAGCAAAGGACTCAGTTTCATACCCTTACGCCCTTGCCTCAATGAATTCCATGCTCGGCACGATGCTGAACTCTTCTTCTGCCGCCTTCATCTCCGTGCTCATTTCTTTGGGCAGGAGTCCTCCCCCTGTTCAACGGATCCTTTTACCAGCCTCCAGTATTCTCCCTCCACCTGGACCTCTCCCTCTGGCCTCTTACCTGCTGTTGATCTTTTCATTGAGAACTGTCAGCGTGACATCGGCCATCTCAATTTCTCTGCTCCTCTCACCCACTCTAACCTGTCTCTTTCTGAACTCGCTGCACTCCGTTCTCTTAGGTCCAACCCTGACTTTGTTATCAAACCTGCCAACAAGGGTGGTGCTGTTGTTGTCTGGGGTACTGACCTCTACCTGACAGAGGCTGAGCGCCAACTCGCAAACTCTTCCTCCTACCTCCCCCAGGACCATGACTCCACCACTGAACATCAAGCCATTGTTTCCAGGACTGTCACTTACCTCATCTCCTCTGGGGATCTTCCTTCCACAGCTTCCAACCTCATAGTCTCCCAACCTCGGACAGCCCACCTCTACCTCCCCCGCAAAATTCACAAACAGGACTGTCCCGGCAGACTGATCGTGTCAGCCTGTTCCTGCCTCACAGAACTCATTCTTCCTATCTTGGCTCCATTCTCTCCCCCCTTGTCCAGTCTCTTCCCACCTACATCCACAATTCTCTGATGCCCTTCATCATATCAACAATTTCCAGTTCCATGACCTCAAACGCCTCCTCCCACCATGGACGTCCAATCCTTCTACACCTCCATCCCCCACTGGGATGGTCTGAGGGCTCTCCGCTTCTTCCTCGAACAGAGGCCCAAGCAATCCCCATCCACCATCATTCTCCTCCGTCTGGCTGAACTTGTTCTCTCACTGAAAAATTTCTCCTTAAACTCATCTCACTTCCTCCAAGTAAAAGGTGTGGCTATGGGTACCCGCATGGGCCCCAGCTATGCCTGTCTCTTTATGGGGTATGTGGAACATTCCTTGTTCTAGTCCTACTCAGGCCCCCTCCCCACTCTTTCTCTGGTACATTGAAGACAGTTTCGGTGCTGCTTGATGCTCTCGTCTAGACCTGGAAAAATTTATTAATTTTGCTTCCAATTTCCACCCCTCCATCACTTTTACATGGTCCATCACTGACACCTCCCTTCCCTTCCTTGACCTCTCTGTCTCCATTTCTGGTGATAGACTGTCCACTAATATTCATTACAAGCCCACCTACTCCCACAGCTACCATGACCACAACTCCTCACACCCTGCTTCCTGTAAGGACTCCATCCCATTCTCTCAATTCCTTCGCCTCCGTCTCATCTGTTCCGATGATGCAACTTTCCAAAACAGTGCTTCTCACAGGTCTTCCTTCTTCCTTAACCATGATTTCCCACCCAGCTCCGGTGGTTGACAGGGCACTCAACCATGTCCAACCCATCTCCCACGCCATCCTCCGCCATTTCCGCCAACTCCAGCACGATGCCACCACCAAACACATCTTCCCTTCACCCTCCCTGTCAGCATTCTATAGGGACCGTTTCCTCAGGGACACCTTGGTCCGCTCCTCCATCACCCACAACACCTCAACCCCCTCCCACTGCACCTTCCCATGCAATCGCAGAAGGTGCAACACCTGCCCCTTTAACTTCCCCCTCCTCACCGTATAAGGGCCTAAACACTCCTTTCAACTGAAGCATCGCTTCACTTGCACTTCCCTCAATTTGGTCTACTGCATTTGCTGGTCCCAATGCGGTCTCCTCTACTTTGGAGAGACCAAGCGCAAACTGGGTGACCGCTGTGCGGAACACCTTCAGTCTGTCCGCAAGCATGACCCAGACCTCCCTGTCGCTTGCCATTTCAACACACCACCCTGCTCTCATGCCCACATGTCTATCCTTGGTCTGCTGCAATGTTCCAGTGAAGCTCAACGTAAACTGGAGGAACAGCACCTCATCTTCCGACTAGGCACTTTACAGCCTTCCAGATGTAACATTGAGATCAACAACTTCAGATCATGAACTCTCTCCTCCATCCTCACCCCTTTTCGATCCCCTTTTTTCAAATATTTATTTTTAACTTTTCATATATATATTGTTTTCCCACCTATGTTTATTATTATTTTTTTGATGTATTTTCATTCATTGTCTTGTATCCACCTTTTAGCCTATTTCAATCTTTTTTTCCCACACTGTCCCCTCCCCCCAAACCACCCCCACTAGGGCCATCTGTCACTTGCTCATTCTGCTTTCTACTCTTAATGTCACCACTAGCACCTCCTTTAGCCAGTATCACCACCATCAACACCCCTTCAACCTTTTGTTTATGACACCTTTGACAATCTCTCCTTTGCCTCCACCTATCGCTGGCCTTCTATCAAGCTTCACCTGTCCCACCCTCCTTAAACAGTATATATTTCACCACATTTTTACTTCTCTTTTGTTCTGAAGAAGAGTCATACGGACTCGAAACGTTAACTCTGTCTTTCTCTCCACAGATGCTGTCAGACCTGCTAAGTTTTTCCAGCAATTTTTGTTTTTGTTGCTTTTCAGTTGGAGTTTATTGCTGCAGCCATTTAATCTACAGATTATACATGTTGTTGGTAAAGAAAATCTGTTTGCAGATGTGTTATCAAGAGTTTGAAGCTTAAAGGAAAAATTGGACATTTTTAAAACCTGGACACTGAACTGGAATGTTTTCTGCTGATACCAAGGATGTTTATATATATTGTTATGTTAATGCATGCATCTGGTAATGTAATAGTGTGGGTATATACTTAAGTATAGGAGATAGTGTAAGATAAGTTAATAAAAAATGAAGCCACCTTTTAGAATTATGATGGTTCATGATGGGGGATGCCAATTTAATATAATAATGTTATTGGAAATTATTTCAAAATAGAGTTCTAGTGGGGTCTGTGTCTGTGGGTGCATCTGTGCGTATCTTAATTGTATTAAAGCCAGCTAGTCTGGGTGCCTTGATGTATAATAGTTTTGAGATGTTAATTAGATAAACGTAAGGAAGGTAAAGTGTAAATTTGCATTTGTTAAAAGAAACCATTCAAGACTGCAGGTGAAACCTTACACCTAGCTAGAAGATGCCAAGCAATGTGTTTATTTTTTTCCAGATTACTAATAAAATTGGTGGGATGAATGGATCTTATTGTTAGAAGAGGTAAATTTAAAAGCCTAGTGATACAATTGAAAATTTACATTCAGAGAAAGATATGTATAAAGGAGAAAGGAGATTGTGTGTAAGGGAGAGGCATTTTAAGATCCAACAAGTGTGAGAAGCCTCCAGCCAGTTAAGCGTCAAGTCTGTCTGCAAGGACCCAGAGCTGAAAGAAACTCATTTTGACTATAACTGTCCAGGGTGTGCTTTGCCAGGTGTCTGTTTAAATTTATGAGTTTTACTGTTACTTTAACGGGGGTGCAACTGAGAGTCAGATTAATTAAGGGATTTTTGTAGTTATTATAGTAGTAATTTTGTAGACATATATATGTGCTTACAATTTTTCTTGTATTAATAAATGTTTGGTTTAGTGTTATAAAAAACCTCTTGAGACTTGGTGGTCTAATTACTACTAAATTCAAAGCCTGCATCTCGAAACAAACAAACTGCAAAGAGGGGTTATGACAGTTGTTTCAAGTTTCCCTCTGGAATTTGAACAACTCAGCCTTTACCATCAGCTGTGTCATAATAAGGCTGTCCAAGCAAGCCTGGACAGAGATTGCAGAGGAGGTCACCAACCTTGTGGTCACCCCCCACCCCCCAACCCCCACCCCCACCCCCACCCAAACCTGGATTCAGTGCCGCAAGCACACCAGTGGCTTAATTCAGTCTGCCAATGTGAGTACTCCATACCTTGGATGTAGTAACACAAGAGGGTGTGTTTCTTGGAGAAGGGGGTCAGGCATCAGAATATCCTGTCAGAGACATGGAAGCATCTCAGTGAGAGCAGACCATCTGTCTTTGCTGATCCCACAAGGTCCCTTGAGAATGGCCATATGCAGGTGGCATTTGTGTATCCCCACCATGAACCATTGGGTCGCTACCAACATAGGCATTGTGCTTGTCTCCATGTGGAAATTAATGGCCTTCCTTTCAGTATAAGACAGCACACAACATTAAAGAGAGGGCAAAGACTGGCAGATGGGTGCAGTACCTCTACATCCTCGCCCCCATGGAGGAGGAGGCCTTTGTGTTGGCAGGCCACCAGGGCAGTCATGCAACTGCTGATGGCAAGATGGAGTTGCCAAGCTAAGAGGGTTAACGAGTGCAGGTGCATAAGGGTGCAGCGGGCACACACAAGGCGTAGTGCCCATGTGACCAATGTTGGACACATTCAACACCACACCAGGCATGGTTGAGGTGAGGAAATGTGAAGCCCTTAACCCTTACATGTTTATGTTCTCCCAGGACCAGGACAAGCCAAAGTACAAGGAACCCGAGAGACCAGAGGCCAGCCAGCCACATCTGAGGATAAGGACGGATCCTCAACCTCAAACCTCAATGATGCAACTTCGCATCATTCCCCCACACCCTCCACTAGAGCAGATCGTGAGCTCTATGCGGCAGTGGCAAGATGAGAGGGACACAAGACCTCCACCAGGGAGTCTCCACCAGGTCCTTGTCTCTTTCAGTTCAGCAGGGAGGTACAAGTGTGTCTTGAAAGGGAGGAGGATCAGCTGCTTCTTCTTATTGGAGTTCTTCTCAGGGCAACTCCTCTGCCAGTGGCTCCATCGCCTCAAAAAGTCACGACAACAAAAGATGGTCCTGCAACTGTGTGGGAGCCTCTCAGCCTGCCAGAGCCCTCCAGGCCTCAGGCTGCCAGAGGACGGCCGTCAAGTTCATCCCAAGCTACAGAGCAGCAGATCAGCAGCCTGCTTCCAGTTCAGTGACCGCCTCAAAGGTGTACATGTAAAAGAGTTAAGAAGAGCACTTAGCTGAACTTGGAGATCACAGGTGATATAAATTTCCTTTCTAGTCTGTGCCTCAATTTATCTTTTATTCAATCTTCCCATTTCTGATTCGAATTCTCAGTGTCCTTTAAGATCACATCTATACTCTTCCTCCCTCAATGGGCCAGTGATGGACTAAGGCATTTCTGTTCAACTCCTCAGCTTTACCACAATATATTGTGCACTTGGGTGCTGGGAAATGAGGTGCAAAATGAAGGGGATGACAGCATGGTTGCTTAAAAGCAAGGCTTTTCGGAATGTTTCTGAAAGGGCACAGAGGTCACTGGAAACAGTTCTGTATTCAGATGCTCCAAGCTTCCTTAGCACGTGTCTCATGGCACCTTGCCTATGGTCCAAGGGTTTCCTCATCTTCCATTGCCTGGTCAGCTAGCTCCTCTATATCCTATTGTCAGAGGAAGCATCACAATCAGTGATGTCCTCATTGTTCCAGGCCTCTCCCCTCTGCAGTTAAAAGTGTGCACAGAATAGCAGACCACCACAATACGTGAGACCCTTGCTGGGGTATATCCAAGGGCTTCACCAGATTGGCACCTGAATCGCATAATCAGAAGGCTAATGTCCTGCATGATGGTCGCTCAGGTTGCTCCATGACAGGTGTTGGATTTCTCCTCTGTACCCACATGGGGGTTCCTTATAGGTGTTAGTAGCCATGTCTTTATTGGGTAGTTCTTGTCTCCAAGTATCCACCCATGATGGTGAGTTGGGGGTTCGGAAAAGCTGTGGCACCAGCACTGCTGAAGTATGTAGATTTTATGGCTGTTTCCCAGGAACCATGCAAACACCTGAAGGGTCTACTTTTGGTAGTCACAGACGAGCTGCACATTGATGGAACGGGAGTCTTTCCTGTTGATAAAGGCCATTGGCTGGTCCATAGGAGCCTTGAAGGTCATGTGCATGCAATCGATAACACCTTGCAGCTGGTGGTAACCAGCAATGGTCTCGTAACCGATGGCCCTCTCTGTCTGGCTGTCTGGGTTGGAATGGTAGTGCACGCAGTTGTAGACCTCTTGAACATGGCAGTAATCACTTCCATGATGCACTGATTGGCTGCAGACTTGGAGATCTCAAACATCTCCTTAGTGGATCCTTGGAAAGAATCAGAGGTGTAGAAGTTGAGAGCCACAGTGATCTTCAAGGCCACCGGCATTGGGTGTCCATCAACCCTCCCCATGGTTCTCAGTTCGAGTGCGGCATGGTGCAGAGATTCGTGACAGTTTCCATGGAGAGCTGCATTCTTTGCTGACACTTCCGATTGGTCGGACTTTTAGAGAAAGTTCAGCTTAGGGCAATATTTCCTGGGAATAGTCTTTATGCACATGGCTGACTGCTGGTGTTTCAACGAATTGGCCTTTTAAAAACCTCAACTGGCGTCCCGCCACCATGATGTCAGAAGTCCTCCTTCCATGGTTCCCACCGCTGGTAAAATGCAGAAGTGACGTCATGGCATCAGACTTGTAGTCAAACATGGTCCACTCCGATTTTACATCTTCCACCATCCTTGCTACTCCCTCCCACCCCCACCGCCTCCGAACCCATGCTTTGTGCACCAGTAAAATTCCAGAGCCTGAGTCAGGAACTTAATCCAGTGAGTGCTTTTATGCACTTACTCCTCCCCAGTCACCTGAAACCTCTTCTGTGTTAAAATCAACCCCATGTTCATTGCCCTCACTGCTTTTTTCAACTTGCATTTTGTATTGCTAGATGTGTATGGGCTTAACATCCAAAATATTTTTTCAACAGAAAAGCCATTAGCTCAGGCTTCGTGGATTGGTTGCAAAGGGCTTCAACAGGTATAAGCTTCTGGGACTAACACAATGGGTTGTCTAAATCTTTATTGTTCAAACTGCCCAGTGTTCAATCTGCACAATTACAGGCATCTTTACCATCAAAGATTGGCTGTCTATTCTATTTCTTAAAATTATTCTCAAGATATGGATGTCACTGACAAGGATGACATTTATTGCCCATCTCCACTTGACTTTGAAAAGCTGGTAATAGGCCTTCTTCATGAATCATTGCAGACCATGTGATAAGGGAACTTCCACAATGTTATTAGGTAGGGAGTTCCAAGATTTTGACTCATGACTTTTGCAATCTCTAAGGTCCTTGCAACATACCTCTTATTCATTTGTCACCTTGCAAACAAAATACACCAGAAGAAAATGCAAATTCACTTTAAGACCTGCCTTCACATTTTAAATTGGCCACAAGTGAACCACAAAAAAATCATAACCCTGCCAGTCACATTATAATGAGGCCCAGGAATTAAAATACTGTGGGCTTTACTCAGCAGGAGGTGAGTTTTAAAGTCACCTTGCTACTGGCCCTTTCAAAATCCACCCAGAGTTACAACTGGGGCCTGTGCAAGTGCCATTTTTATAATTTTATGCATCTAGAAAGTATGAGAGATGCAAATTTCATTTTGTTATACTGTTTACTGTTCATGCACCTCTGTTATGCAATCAAAGCCATTTTTTGGTTCAGAGCCTGACACTAGATTTGGTAGGAGCATGCAGTCTATTTTCTGAAGGGAAGAGCATGTCTGTGCATGATTTATTCCAGCACCACACAGTAAATGTTTTCTGTTACAATCCTGAGGTCTCATTATTGTTCACCTAGATATATGACAGGAAAACTGCATTGGAGATTGTAAATTTGACTTTAATGTATGGGCTAAATTGCTGCTATTGCTCACAATTAAGGAACAGGAGACTAGGAAGCAGACAAAACAGAGGAAGAGCAGGAGCCAGAAAGAAGTGAAAGGGATGCAGAAAAGGGTGAAAAAAATCAGGGTGGAGTAGCAAACCAGGAAAAATGAGAATGGAGCAGTAGAAAAGAAGACAAAGCACGGATACGTGTGTGTTTGAGACATAAAGAGAAAAAGAGAGAGGACTGAGGCGGAATTGTCCCAGATTTGCACAAAGTGCAAAGAGGGAAAAAAGTCGTTTTACCCACAATGACGGATTTTCGCGCCATATCAGTACATTCCAAACTCATTAATTATGCAGCCACAGGAAACACACCGTCTCATTGGCAGGCGACCTCCGATTTCCCCACCATGCTGCTATCTCGCCGCTTCCTCACACAGGGCGCCATATTTAAACTGCAGCCGCGTGCACAATTCTAAATGCTTGCAGCCCTGGACTGCTCCGGTGAAGAAATGGCCAAGAAGAGTGCAGCCCCCCCCCCAATCAGTGATGCAAACCTGGGACACCTTCTGGACACCGTGGAAGCCCGCAGCGATGTCCTCTACCCCCTCTCTGGCGACAGGAGACCCATCAGTCTCACCAGTCCAGCTTGGGAGACGGTGGCAGAGATGGTCAGTGCCAATGCTGCACATAAGAAGTCTGCCATCCAGTGCAGAAAACAGATGAATGATCTTATTCATGCTGCCAGGGTAAGACAGCCATCTTATCACTCTAAACTCACACACTCATAGTTCATCACACATTCACTGGCATCTCTCTCACTGCCAGCTCAAGGGACATCACCGCTCACTCTCTCGCACACACCTTCACCTCCCCATCTGGCCTCACCTCCTCTGGAGACTGCCTCCTCAGCCCCACCATCTTGAGGCCCCTTGCACAGTTCAACAGGTGCCCCCACACACACCCTGGGATACCCACCTTCCCCAGTACAGCCTTCACCCTGCGGCCTCTTCCCTTGCCTTAGGCCACTTATCCCACTTTCATAAGCAAGCCCTAGCCTGCCGCCATTGAAAAGCCACTCCCATCTCACGGCTGCTCTGGTTGGCTGAGACCTGCCCATGAGAAGAGTGAGATCAGAAGTTAGAAAAACAAGAGTGGGGGACAAGTGCTGGAAAATAAATGAAAGAAAAGGACTGGTTAAGGATCAGGTGAATATATGTGCTTAGAATGAACAACACTGCCATCCGTTGTAATGATTTGCATATAAAACAAGACCACTGCTTTCCACCCACAAGTGGTGACCTAAATTCCTTGACATATGGGAGTACATATAGTACTGTCTGTTATGAAGAAACGACAGTGCAATTTCAACAGAAAATTGTGTTTACAGCCTCTAGGCTTTTATATTATCTGTTCACCCAGGGTGGTGGTGGGGGCGCAAGATGAATGTACCTTATAATTATACACTGTACAATATCATCAGTGAAGTACTTCTAAATATAAGGAAGGATGGGTCATGTCCCAGCTTACCAAGTTGTTCTCATTACCATGACCAACAGCAGAAAAGATTGCAGGCTGAGGAATTTTAAATAGGAATGTGCAGCAGGTGAGGGAAGGAAGGAATGATTGACATGATGAGAAAAACACTGGAAAGAATTTAAAGCAGGAGGAAAGCATGATACACCCAAAGGGCATGAATGATTTTAAAAACAATCACATATCACAAAATCCTAATTATATTTGGAATTGACAGACAAAATGAGAAATTCTATCACCACAGACTATAATTTGGCATTGTTTGCAATTATTCCTATCTATGCAGAATTTAAATTTCACAATTTGAATTTCTGTACAAAGAAATTCAAAATGCTGTTTTCAAATGTTTAATATATGTGTAAAATCCTACAAGCTACAATTTTATAATAAAAATGTGTATGAAATCCTTGCTCGGTCAACGCAAACTGAAAAGATAGTCATCGGAAGTAAATTGAAAAGCTTAATTGAAAAAACTAGGAATACATTGTGGGGAAATTTTAACCCATCCACCAAGGCTGAGAAAGACACGTGGGGAGGATTAACTCAACAAAAAGGTGAAAACCAAACTCATTTCTTCACATTCACACCGAGTTCCACTTTAACTGCAGCAAGTTTGGGGTGTCCAAAGAACCGACTGGGGAGACAGGTCAATGTTTAATGTAGGCTGGCCAGGTATCCCAGGGTTTAGAGACCTGCAGCTAGAGGGTGGTGGGAGCAGTTGGATCCTGCAGGCAAGTGCCTTTTAGAGCACTTGGAACAGGAGTGCTTCCCCTCGATCTTTCGAGCAAATATTCTGCCATGATCAGCTGATGTCAGCCTCCAAACTCCTCACACCCACCAACAGTTCCACCCCACAACCCCGCCACTCCCCACTCCACCCACAACCCCAATTGCCAGTCTAACTCCAACATCATTCTAATCTGCAACTTTTTCCAGTTTCCAGGGACTGTCCCCAACAGTCCCTGGCTGCAGACTTCTACTACTGGCATTCCTGCCTAGCAGCCAGCCAGTCTATCACTCTAACTAGTTGCCAGGTGAAAAAGAGGTGAAAAACAATGATGTAGGCAGGAACGCCATATTGCTGGCATTTGGCAGTTCCCCATCCCTGCAAGCACTCGCCTCACCAATCCCTCCCCCACCTCGACGTGAATACTGGTGTCTACACCTATTTTAAGAAGAACTGAGGACTTCTGTTGTTATCCTGGCCAAAATTTATGCCTCTACCAACATCAATCATACAGATTATCTGGTCACTATCTCATTGCAGTTTGTGGGGTATGGCTGTGTGCAATTTGGCTGCCATGTTTTCCTACGTAACAATGATGGCTGCACTTCAAAAGAGTGCACAGTGGTTGTAAAGCACCGTGAAGCATCCTGACATCATGAAAGGTGCTATGTTAATGTAAGTTCTTTCTTCCTCTTTGCTTACTAAGGTAAGGACTACCTGGCATTTTGTAGAAATTGGAAGAGAATTTAAAGTATCACTGTTAATAGGAACCGACTGGGTTTCTTGCTTTTTGCTGGTGCCAACTTCTTTGACATCTGCCTCTGTGCCTCTTGCTATGGAATGCCAATTTGTGGTGCATTTCTTCAAACAGATCAAAAATGGGTTTCCATGCCTTTTGGAAGAATAAGAGCCGAAAGAATAGAAGATTGCCAGGCTGACCAGGCTCTGCTAAAAGTGCATGTTATTCACTCACTTCCCGGTCCCAAATACACAGACAGAGTTACACAGATGTGCATTCATCAGAGCAGCAGTTACTTGGAGGCTTTGTTTTACAGAAGAAGCTTCATTGGGTTATGCCACATAGCCCACCTCCACCATGGACACTGCACTGCAAGTGGTTGTTAAGATCCCAACCACCCTAAAATGTTATATTGTGGATCATTCCAGTTTGCTAAAGGGAACACCAGTATAATTTGTCAATCAGCTGTGCACAAAGCAAGTGATGAATTCATTGTTTATTAGAATGAGTAAATTCATCTTTTTTGGACGATCAGCGTCACAATAGGGCACTGACGTTTTATGAAGTGGCAGGATGCCCAAGCTCCAAGGGGTGAGAATGTCCCACATTATGCCCTGTGCTCCCTCGCTCAATGTCATGACTTACATCATCATAAAGATGCCACCCCTATTAGGGTGGGATTCCTGGCCACTATGACTGTGGCCCAGTTTCCTAGGTGAGGGCTAATGAAACATTCAAAATAGGCTCCTGGTGGGTTCTCCTCCATCTGTGACCCTGAAAAAGATCCAGGTAGTGTTGCAGTGACTGCAACCCTCTTCCTTGATGCCAATATACGAAGTAATCCTAGTCCCGTGTGTTTCCTAGATGTTACATCATTTGCAAGCGCGTGAGATAGTTTGCTGCTGTGTAGCAATAGAAGCCTCCTGGGTCTGTGGTTGTCCTCATGTCTCTGAGAGTAATAGGACTTGCTGCAGTCGTGCTGCTGCAGGGGCTTTTACCACATATTTTATTATCCCTAACCCAGGAAACTTGGCCAGAGGCATAGTTTGTTACATTTCCTGTGTTCTTTTATCACTCTCTCTCTGTGGATATTATTAAAGGACACATTATAAAGAGCCATAAATATGATTTCTATGCCACAAGCTGATTGCGCTGATAATTCACAAGTGCTAAGCTACATGAGGGGAATGATTAACATAAGTGGATATAAAGTGGATATAAATCATGGCCCATGGATCTTTAAAGTGTGTTCCTTTTATATCACTGGGTAAAAAAAGTTAAAGAATGTTATAAAACTGATTATATGAAGAGGCAATAAAGGGTTTTACTGCTGCACTATATTACTTCATGATTTAATTGCAGTGACAATGCTAATTAGTCTGCCATTGAGAGATGTGGTTTTGGAATGTTTAAGAACAAACATTCGGTAACCTATTGAGTGCTAGTAACTCTTGGACTGATTCTGTCTATTGTTGAGCATTTTTTTCTACCTTTGCAGTATATAGGTGTGGTTTGTAGAGTAGATCACCATGCTTCCCTCAATTTTGCCAGTTTTCCCCCTCCCTTCCTGTAAACCCTGACTCTTTGCTGGGTTAGGGCTCCATTGATATTCCTCCAGTACTTCACTCATGTGACATTTACTCAAGTTGATCCTGGACAATTGTCAGATCATTTGGCTGTTGAGGACTTCATAGCTAAATCTAATCCTGCTGTTGCCTGATGCAGTCTTTAATGTGCAATTGGTGATAAGAGATCAAACAGGAGTTCCTGCATAACAAGCAGGAGTGGAGATACTTTGGCTTTGGAGGGGGAAATTAATCAAGAGTGCTAAATTCAATAGCAGTTCCATAACTGATACCTCATCTGAGGCTGGCTAAGTGATGAAAAAGCTGGAATTAAGCTTGGGGCCTTCCTGTCTACACAGTTTTATTTTACGCTGAATGGTATTTGTATTCTTTAGGCAATCCACCATTTTGCAGGAAGTCATCATTACATAGCCATTGCTTTGCTTGATTGTTACTGACTTTAGATTGCAATATACTTTGTTGGCAATTAAAATGGACAGTTATTTATTTTATGGCTTAGGATCTCTATTATTTACTAGGCTTGATATTTTGAACTTAATTATTCTGTACTCTATTTTAAGCCTTGAAAAGTATAATGGGCATTCATATTTTAAAAATTGACATTTCGATCCAGAATAATGGTAATGTCACTGAATTAGAGGTCCAGGCTAATGCCCTGGAGACCTGAGTTCAAATCCCATCATGGAAGCTGGTGAAATTTAAATTCAGTTAATAAATCTGAAACTTTAAAGCTAGTTTCAACTATCATCAATTGCTGTAAAAATCCATCTGGTTCAACGATGCCTCTTTTGGGAAGGAAATCTGCTATCCTTACCTGGTCTGGCCTACATATGACTCCAGACCCACAGCAATGTGGTTGACTGTTAACTGCCTGCTGAAATAGCATAGCAAGCCATTCAGTTCAAAGGCAATTAGTGGTGGGCAACAAATGCTGGCCTTGCCAGCGATGCTCACATCCCATGAAAGAGTAAAATAAAACAGAATAAACATGAGAAAGGGTTGGATGCAAAAAACATTCGGGGGACTGTTCTATTTCAATGTTCCTAGCACATCACAGGAAATTTGTCAGTGTCACCCATGGTTTTTTTATCCATTAACTGAAATCACAGGCTGAAATCATGTAAGGGGAATTTTTTTTTTGACTTTGGATTCCCAGTATTATGAAGAAACTGAGTCCTGAGGCATGTAGAACAATGAATTGCTACTGAACTCAATAATGCAACCTGAAAGTACCTTTAAATTCATTAAAGCCCCAATTTTCATGCAAATGTCTGAGGGAAGGTTTCTTCATTGCAAGTCCTGAACAACACTTAGCAGGTTTGGCTCTGTATAAATCAGTTGATGCAAGCAGTCTCTCTTCCCTTAATTGAATGCCCACCTTTAAAGGTCGTTCTTTCGTATGTATCTGTTTGCAGTTCATTATTATTATTATTATGCTTTACTGTCATTTTTGAGCAAAGCTAAGTAATAAAACTTCATAAAACTTTCCTGACAACTTTTTACAGCCATACCACAAATGTTATCTGTGTCTGTTTTTGGAGAAGTGTTCTTTTTTATTCATTCATGGGACGGGGTGCTATTGGCAAGACAAGTATTTATTGTCCAATTCATTTATTGGGCTGGTTTGAATGGAATTACGTTTATCAATATGGGAGTGCCCTCATTATCTTAGGTTCTAGAGGAGTGGATGGACAAGGGGAGCCAGCAAGACAGGTGCATTTGCTTCACCATCAAAACTGCCACCTCAGTAACATCACATTACTTAGCCTCTGCCTCAGCTGCGGAAACCCTCTCAACTTGACTATTCCAATATTCTCCTGGCCAATCTCTCAACGTCCACCCTACATAAACTTGAGCCAAAACTCTGCTGCCCATATGCTAACTTGCACCACATCCTGTTCACCCATCATTCCAGTGCTACCTGTTCAGCAACAATTCCATTTTAAAATTCTCATCCTTAATTGTTTTCAATTCCCTCCATGGCCTTGCCCCTCCCTTTCTCTGTAACCTCCTCCGGCCCTGCAACGCTCCGAGATATCTGCACTTCTCTAATCCTGGCCTTTGTGCATCTTTGATTTTAATTGCTCCCCTGCTGGTGGCCATGCACTTGCAGAGGCTATAAGTTTTGGAATGCCTCCTTAAATCTCTCTACCTCTCCACTATCTCTCTCCTCCTTTAAGAACACACCTTAAAACCTACCTCTTTGGCCAACCCTTTGGTCATATTTTCTATTGCCCCCTTACGTGTCTCAGTGTCAAACTTTGATAATGCTACTGTGAAGCACCTTGGGACGTTTTAATATCCAAGGTGCGAGAAAATGCTGATTTTTGTATACTCGGCCAGGATATTATATTTTGACAGGTTGAAAGCTACCTGACTGCCGAGACAAAGGTTCGCAAAGAAAGGCACAATAGAAAATGTTCATTCCTGCAGCCAGGGGTGGGATTCACTTCCAAGCAAGGACAGCTCTAGTGGAGCAATTTTTTTAAGATTCATTCATGGGATGTGGGAGTCACTGGCAAGGCAAATCAATGGTTATGAGCATTACAATGCTTTTATTTTTCACACAGCCACAGGAGGTATCTGTCACATTTCCCAGCCTTTGCATCATGCAGATCTCTGATGCATTGTTTTCCAAAACCAGTGAATTCATCAGTTTCCCTTTAGAAAATAGCAAGCAGCAGGGAAGAACTCTGCTTCTATCATCTAACTTGATTCCCTAGAGCGCAGGACGCAATTGGCTGTGTTCATGTGACGCCTACCAAAATGTTTCAATATTACTGAACAAAAAAATCTACTGCTGCATGAATGTTCCACTGGCCTTTAACAAAAGGATAAGAATTATGCGCCATTACCTCATCTTACAAAGGTCAGCAACGGCAGCATAATTTGATGGACCATGAAAACTATTCTTTTTTACCTAAGGATACAGAATGCTGGCAGTAAGATACCTCATGGTTCATTGGGAGGAATCGTCCCAGATTTGCACTAAGTGCAGTAGCGGGTGGGTAAGTGGGTCTTTTACCCGCCAGCCACAATGGCAGCTTCTCACGCCATATCATCCCAAACCCATCACATTAATTATGCATTTCCGGGAAACACTCCATTTCCATGGCGCGCGGGTTCCCATTTGCCCGCCACACCATTACATCGCCGCTTCATCATGCCTGGCGCCATATTTAAAGCGCAGCCATGTGCACACCTGTCAGTGCTTCCAGCCCAGGACTGCTGCACAGGAGACAGAATGGCCCCGAAAGGCAAAAAGACTGCAGCCCCCAGCTTCAGTGATGCCTCCCTCGAGCGCCTTGTGAATGCTGTGGAGGCCTGCTGTAATATCCTCTACCCCGGCTCTGGCCTCAGGATGGGCAGCTGCATCACCAATCCAGCATGGGAGGTGGGTGGCAGTGGTGGTCAGCACCAATGCCCTGCATAAGAGGACAGCCACCCAAGTGCCACTACAGGTTGAATGGTTTCATCCATTCTGCCAGGGTAAGTCACTCTTATCACTCTGAACTCACACACTCACAAACCCATCACATATCCACAGGGACCTTGCATCTCAAGGGCCAATACCACCCACACACACCCTCACATCTCCATCAGGCTCATATCCTCTGGAGCTCGTGTCCTCATCCTGTCCATGGCTCCACTCATCATACAAACATTCCACGCAGTGCCATGTGTCCTGCTCACACTCTCTCCATCTGTTTCCATGCAGGAGAAGCCCGCTCACATCGGCAGGGAGAGGTCCCAGCCAGGGGTGGAGTGCCCCACATTAGGCCCCTCACTCAGTTTGATGAGTGTGCCATCGTGCTGAATGGTGAGGACATGGACTGTGCCTGCGGTGACGGTGAGGTCGGCGGTGAACACCCTCGTAAGGATCCTGCACCACATCATCCCTCTCTCAACTCAAATCTGAATGCTTTCTCTCCTGCTTTTGACTCTGCTGACATGCACTAATTATCTCTACTTTGGTTCAAAGGGAGCTCTGCCAAGCGACTGACAACCTCAGTCACCCAGTCCCTCAGCTCCATCCACATCCTCACATCCAGCCAAGAGGACACCTCCTCCATTAAAAAGCTAGAAATAAGCAGCCTGGAAGACCCATCAGAGCGCTTAGCCACACTCTCCACCAGTGTAGAGACACATACCTCGGTGGGTCCTAGATCTAGAGCAGGCTCGGGTTCACAATCTGGTGGTCACTGCACGGACATATATCCGCAGGGGGAGGAGGCCAGTGTGGCCGAGCTCCCAGCACTCGGAGAACTGCTGGGGAACAGGCATCTGTGAAGTCCGAGTCAGATGACGAGCTTCTGGATTTGGCCTTCCAACTCACCCTGGAGAGTCACCAGAAGGCATGGGAACATCACGTAGAGCTGTTTGAAGCCCTCAACAGAGTGGCACACAAGTCAGAGGAGTATGTCCGCCTGTTCTCTGATGAAGTGGTGCCCACATGTGCACGAATGGAGGATGGCGGATGCCATGGAAACCCTAGTCCAGCAGAACGCGGAGATGTGTGCAGACCTCCACTCCATTGGGGGAACCATGGGTGAGTTCCTGCAGTGGCAATGCGAGAGGGAAATGGGGTACCTTGCTTTCCCTCCAGGTGCTTCTTCCTCTCCAGGAGTCAGGCTAGTGCTCCTGGGCACCCAAAGGGAGGAGGAACGGCAGCTGGACATCGGTAGGTCATCCAGTCAGTAATCTCAGAGGCTGTCCTCTCCCTCCAAGTCGCCTTTGCCTGGGAGCCCCTCAACCTCATCCTTTGTCACCACAGAGGGAGCAGCTGGCCCACAGGAGGACAGCCAAAGCAAGCCAGGCCCCCCACAAGGCCTCAGAAAACGAGTGATTCAGGAGGGAGAAGTGTGTGTGTGGCAGGACCTTTTGGGTGCAAACACTCTCCCACACAAGCGGATCCTTCTCATATCACACTAATCTCAATGTCCTGAGCATTTTCAATGCTGCCTGCTGGGGTTTGCTTTCAGTTGTCCATCTGAGCTGACCTGCATCTCCACCTACCCAATGATCACACTCCCATGCAGCACCTGATCTCACCCACCACAACTCTCGTTTCACTTTCGATTTAGACAACATGGTCGCGATTTGGTTTTCCTTGCGCTCCCCGTCTTTTCCCCTCTCCCAGTCACTCATTTCCTTTCTCCGATCACTATTGACCCCCCGGCATCACTTTCCACCTCCCCTCGTGACCTACCAGCCAGCAGGGGGCGGGTGGGGGATGATTCTGGTGGACTGGCCTTATAATGATATGCAGATGTGTTACAATAAGGTTCCTGGAGTCCGATGACACAGCCCACCATTGGTGGGCTGAGCGGACGGTCACAAACTGGTTTCACAATGTCATGAAACCGATTTCTGGCTTTCTTCCCATAGTGTCCGCTCACTCCGCTGAGCATGCCCAATACCAGCAGGCACAGAAATTTGCACCCATTGCTTCACATGATGAGAGGTTGAGGTCCATTAGTCTGAGATGCTACAATGTCTGCCTATGTGGGGGGGTAAATTAGTGAGTGACTAAGGAGCTGAGGAATGATAAACAAAGGAAACTAGCGGTAAGCTTGAGGGACGCCTTCAACCTCCCACTCCCAGGGTCTTAATAACCCTGTGCTAATGAAGGGTCAATAGGCCAGCCCCAGTTCTTCCTGTCTATGAGCACCCCAAATGCCACCTGAATGCTGACAGTAAAAAGAAGGAAATTTCAGGCAATGTTTTTACACTGGGCTATAATTCACAGTGCTCCTGGAATCTCTGCGGCAGTATCTTCTTATTTCTTGTCAGTTGATCCTATCTCAATGATGGCCAATGCAACTAAAATGGAAACTGGGGAAAAGCTGCCAGGACATCATCTGATGCTGCAAATAGCTTTCCATCTCAGAAAATTGCAAAGAGTTACTTAAAATCGCAAAATTTGAGAATATGGATTTTTCCTATGTGCCAGACTAATATCATATTTGTGATCGGTGTTTGATAAATACACCACTGTAGCAGATGTGGATTTCACACTGTGCTCACGACAAAGAAAGAGTAATTATATAGTGCCAGACACAACCATCAATCAAAGTCTATTTATTAGCCAACAATTGTGACTTTAAAACTAGAAACATTTACCTGTAAATAAATAATTTCTGAAGGCAAAGACTTGCAGTGCACAGAGATATATCACAATCAAATATTTGCTTCGATCATGGGAAATTAAAAACCATAACTGGTATTTCATATCTTTAACCTATACGCAACATAAAGAGAATGAATGAAACACAGATAATAAACAACGATCAAGTGTTAACTATGGCAAAGAGCATGCTGCTGGAATACCTGAGAATTACTGAAGTCAGCAGGATTGAAGTTGAAAGGATAAGACCAAGGGCCTTTTCAGTAATTCTAAAACAAATACTTATCATGGTGTAACAAAAGTCACCTTGAAAGTTCAAATTTTATAAGTAGGCCTCCCTGAGTGCAGAATACATCAAGATCTCATGCTTGAATTAGCAAATGATTATACTTCAAGCTCTCTTTTTAAGCATATATTTGTACATATTTTATGCAGATGCCAGCTCAAGGAAATACATGCCAAGTTTTTAAAAAATGTTTAGAAGATTGAGGAGTGATCTGATCAAGGTGTTTAAAATGGTCAAAGAGTTGATGGGGTAAATAGAGAGAAATTATTTCCTCTGATGGGGGAGTCCAGAACTAGTCAGGAATGATCTTACAATTAGAGCCAGGCCCCATTCAGGGGAAATGTCGGAAAACACTTCTTCACACAAAGGGTGGTGTAAATCCGGGAGCTTCTCTCCAAATAGCTGTTAAGGCTAAGTAATGTGAAATTACAAAGCTGGGATTGATGGATATTTGTGTTGGACAAGGGTATTCGAGATGCGGGACCAAGGCAGGTAAATGAAATTAATATAGAATTCAACCATGCTTTTAAGGAAGGGTGATGTAGACTGGAAGGACTGAATGGTCACTTTTACTTTGTTCCCATGAAATCAGGAAGAACATTTTTATATTAAGTGTAGTGGAAATCAGGAATTCTCTCTCCCAAAAAGCTGTCAAGGCTGGGTCCATTGAAGTTCTCAAGACTTGTATTTATTAGATAACGTTATCAAGGAATATGGATCACCACAGACTTAAGGCGTTGAATGGTATTACTCCAGTTTTATGTTTGATTTATCCAGGGAAATTTGTTAACAAAGTTCTGCTATTCAAACAGTTTAATTATATTGTAACATTGGCATGGCACTAATTACATGCAGAGAGACTTCTGAGAGCACTTTACAGGGTGATGAATAGGAATGTAAGAACAAAAGACTTAGGAGCAGGAGTAGGCCATTTGGCCCTTTGAACCTGCTTTGTCATTCAATAAGAGCATGGTTGATCTAATTGTGGCCTTAACTCTACTTTCCTGTCTGCCCCCCATAACACTTGATTCACTTATCTATCAAGAACCTAACTCAGCTTTGAATAAATTCATGACCCAGCCTCCACTTCTTTCTAGGGAAGAGAATTCCACAGATTAATGACCCTCTGAATGAAGAAAAATTCTCATCATCTCTGTCTTAAATGGGAGACCTCTTATTTTCAAACTTTGTCCCCTAATTGTAGACATCCCCATCAGACGAAACATCCTCTCGGTATCCAACCCATCAAGTCCCCTCAGGATCTTATACCTTTCAATAAGATCTTCTTTCATACTCTAATGGATATAGGCCCAACCTGCTCAGCCTTTCTTCATGAGATAAGCCCTTCATCTGAAGAATCAGTCGAGTTCTCTGAACTGCTTCTAATGCAATTATATCCTTTTTCAAATAAGGAGATCAAAACTGTACACATTATTCCAGATGGGGTCTGCACAGTTACAGCAACTTCCCTACTTCTTTATTCCATTCCCCTTGCAATAGACACCAACATTCCATCTGCCTTCCTAATCACTTGCTGTACCTGGATACTAACTTTTTATGATTCATGTATCAGGACACCCAGATCCCTCTGTATCATCAAGTTCTGCAGTCTCTCTCCATTTAAATAGTACACTGTTTTTCTATTCTTCCTGCCAAAGTAGATAAGTTCACATTTTCCCACATTAAACTCCATCTGCTAATTTTTTGCCCATTCACTTAACCTACCTATATCCCTTTGTGGACTCTTTGTCCCTTCTTAACAAATTACTTTCCTACCTAACTTGGTGTCATCAGCAAATTTAGCTACCATACATTCTTTCCCTTCATCCAAATAATTGATATAGATTGTAAAGAGTTGAGGCCCCAGCCTCCAATCCCTGTGGCATTCTGCTTTTTATAGCCTGTCAACCCAAAAATGACCCATTTATTCCAACTCTCTGCTTCCTGTTGGCTAACCAATCTTTCATCCACACTAATATATTACCCTCAATACCATGAGCTCTTATTTTGTGTAGTAACCTTTGATGTGGCACCTTATCAAATGTCTTTTGAAAATCCAAGTATACCACATCTACAGGTTACCCTTTATCCACCTTGCTTGTTACTTCCTCAAAGGATTCTAACAAATGAGTTAAACATGATTTCCCTTTCACAAAGCCAAATTAACACTACCTGAGTGCAGTCCGATTTTCTAAGTATCCTCCTTAATAGTGGATTCTAGTAATTTCCCTATGAGAGATGTTAGGCTAATTGGCCTATGGTTCCTGCTTCCTGTTTCCCTCCTTTCTTGAATAAAGGTGTTATATTTGCTATTTCCAATCTGCTGGGGCCCTTGCAGAATCAAAGGACTCTACTATCCCTGCAGCAACTCCTGTTAAGACCCTATGATGCAGGATATCAGGTCCTGTGGATTTGTCTGCCTTCAGTTCTAATAGTTTTCCCAGTACCTTTTCCCTGGGAAAAGTGATTGTTTTAATTTCCACCCTGCCTTTCACCTCTCGATTTTCAAGCATATTTGGGAAGTTTTCTGAGCCTTCTACAGTGAAATCGGACACAAAATACCTGTTCAATGCTTCTGCAATTTCTTTGTTTCCCCATTATTAATTCCCCAGGCTCACTGTCTAGAGGATCAATGCTCACTGTAGTTACTCCTTTCTTTTTTAAATACTTGTAGAAATTCTTACAGTCTGTTATTTTTATACTTCTAGCTAGCTTTCTCTCATACTCTAATTTCTCCCTCTTGACTATTTTTAGTCATTCTTTGCTGGTTCTTAAAATCTGTCCAATCTTCTGACCTACCTCCAACCTTCACAGATTTGTACAGTGTTTCTTTCAATTTAATACTCTTCTTAACTTCCTTATTTAGCCATAAATGATGCATCCTTCTCATAGAGTCTTGCTCACTCACCGGGATAAATCTTTGCTGAGTTATTAAATTTCTTTCTAAAAGTCTGCACTACTTCTCTACTGTCCTACTTTTAACCTAGTTCCTCAGTTCACTTTAGCCAACTCTGCCTTCATACCTTTATAATTTTCTTTCTTTAAAGTTTAAAACACTAGTCTTATACCCAGGCTTCTCACCTTCAAACTGAATGTGAAATTCTATCATGTTTTGATTGCTAAAGGAACCACTATGATATTATTAATTAATGCTGTCTCATTGCACATTATCAGGTCTAGAATAGCCTGCTCCATCTGGTTGGCTGTAGGGTGCATTGCTCTAAGAAATTTTCCTGACTACATTCTATGAACTCATCTTCCAGGTTGCCTTTGCCAATCTGATTTGTCCCAGTCTATATGTAGATTAAAATCACCAATGATGAATGTAGCACCTATCTTATGTGCACCCATGATTTCTTCCTGTATACTCTGTCCCACACTGTAGCTACTGTTAGAGGATCTGTAAACTACTCCTGCGAATGACCTCTTACCTTACCTATTTCTTATCTTTACCCAAATTGATTCTATGTATTGTTCTTTCAAGCTAAGGTCATCACTCACTACTGAACTAATGTCATCCTTAATTAACAGAGATACCCTACCACCTTTTCCTAGCTTCCTGTTTTTTCTGAAATGTCACATACCCTTGAATATTCAGGTCCCAGCCTGGCTCATCTTTCAACAATGGGCAAAATTTTCCATGCCCACTGGCATCGGGCGTGTTTGGTGGCATGAGCGGACGATATGGCAAGAAGGCCAAAAATCGGTTTCACGCTGTTGTGAAACCTGTTTGCTATCGTCCACTTTGCTCGTCAATGGTGGGCCACATTTCCCACTGTTGGACATTGGGAACCTCATTGTAATACATCTGCATATCATTATAAGCCCAGATCATCGGAATCATCTCCCTACACTGGATCATCCGAGCATGTCAGTGGGAAAACACGCCAGTGCAGAACACATCTTGACAAGTGTGATGTGCAGAAGTTGACACTTAACATCAGGGCCTTGTTCACATCATGAATATCCGAGGAGCAGAAGATGCTGGAGCCCGACAACAACGGGACCCTGGAGGAAGGTCTATGGCATGCTGGGTGGATTCTCACGGACATGGCTCCGCCGCAAAGCAGCTTACGGAAAGTGAAAAGTAACTGTTGAGGGTCTGCTCACAACGGGTAATGGTCAAGCGGGTGGAGAGAAAGGCCCAGCTGTGTTTGGGAGAGGAAGATGCACCGGGGGATGGGAGAAGAAGGTATAGATTCAACTGGGAGAGGGAGGTGTGTCAGGGAAGTGGGTGAGGTTGGGAGGGAGGGAACGAAGGTTTCGGGGGTGGGGTGAGGTTGGGAGGGGGAGGGAGTATGGGGGAGGGGGGGTAAAGGGGGAGAAGACAGCAACTCAGGAGGTAGGTGTAAGGAGGAAGAAAGGTGTAAGGGAAGGAGTTCAGAGGGGGGAAGGGGTCCAGAGAGATGAAGGAGTTCAGGAGGAAGAAGGAGTCCAGAGAGGGGAAGGAGTCCGGAGAGGGGGAGGAGTCCAGAGATGGGGAGGAGTCCAGGGGAAGAAAGGAATCTGGAGGGGAATGGAGTCAGGGGAGGAAGGAGTCCAGAGAAGGGAAGGAGTAAGGGTGGGGGAAGGTGTCAGAGGGTGGGAAGGACTAAGTGAGGGGAGTCCAGAGGTGAGGGGAAAGAGTTCTAAGGGGGAGGTTTTCGGGGGCGGGGGGAGCGGTGGAGAGGGGCAAGTATGGGTAAGGAGTTCCAAGAGGGGAAGGATTTCCAAGAGAGGAAGGAGTATAGAGAGGGGGATGCCCTGGTGAACATGCAGGAGTCTGTTGAGTCCATGACTGCCTCCTGGGGAGTGAACTGAGGGTGGGCATGGTAGGAGGGAATGGTGAGAATGACCGAGGGCAGAGTGAGGTGGGAGGGTGGGAGGGTAAGGGTGCGATGGTATCAGTAGAAGGGATGGCAAGGGTGGTTGGTGGGGACTTGGAGGCAAACAAGGAACTAGGAGGTGGGAAGGAGGAGGTCAGGGAGGTTAATATGGATGGGGATGGGGTTTTCGCGAAGGAAGGGAATGTCCACATTCACCTGGACATTCCTGAACGATAGGGTTGTGGCTGGTAGGTAATGGTGGGGAGGTGAGAGGTGATGCCAGGGGGGTTGATAGTGATGGGGGAAAGGAAATGGGTGATTGGGGGAGGGAAAAGGATGGCAGACCTGAAGGAAAATGTTATATGCACCATGCTTGCTATAGCGAAAGTGAAACGAGAGTCGTAGAGAACAGGTGCTGTATGGGAGTGTGATCAGTGGGTGGGTGGAGATGCAGGTCAGCTCAGATAGACAAGTGAAAGTGAACCCCAGCAGGCAGCATTCTAAATGTTCAAGGCATTGAGATGAGTGTGATACGGGAAGGATCCACGTGAGTGGGAGAGTGCTTGCAATAGGCTCTGAAAGGCCCTGCACACACTTCTCCTTCCAGAATCACTCATGGGCTGGCTGAGTGCAGCTGAGCTGCTAGTGAGGGAGCAATGGGTGGGGGTGCAGTGGGAAGATTCGCAAAGCCTGTCAATGAAGCTAAATGACACCATTACACATTATTCAGTGAAAGTGAATACATTTTCAGGTTGTAAAGTGACAAAATGTGTTTATCTGTGCAATCAACTGTGATCAGAATTTCTTTACTTTTGAATGACTTAGACCTCTAGGCGCTACCCTGACATCTGCAGCATGTGTGGAGACAGCCTATGCAATGGTTGGCCCTGTTACCTCTGAAGACTTGAGCATGGGTCCTCTGGAGAGCCGAGGCCTTGGGGTGCGGGCTTGCTTTGGCTGCCCCCTCCTGTGGGCCAGTTGATCCCTCTGCGGTGACAGAGAAACAAGGATGAAGGGGTCACAGGCAAAGGGGACTCAGAGGGAGAGGACAGCCTCTGAGACTCCTCAGTGGATAACCCAGGGGAGTCCAGCTGCCACTCCCCCTCTCTTCTGGTGCCCGAGGGCCCTGGCTCCTTGGGGGTAAGGAGCACCTGCAGAGATGTCCAGGTGCCCTGTTTCCCATGCATATTGCCACTGCAGGAGCTCACCCATGTCTAACGTGATGGAGTGCAGGTCTGTGCGCGTTTTCACTTTCTGCTGGACCACGGTCTCTGTGGCGTCTGCCATCCTCCCCACGGAGACCTCCATATGCGCACATGTGGGCACCACTTCAAAGAGCAGGCAGACGCTCTCCTCAGACTTGCCACTCTGTTTAGGGCTTCCAACAGCTCTGCGTGATGTGCCCCCACCTTCTGCTGACTCTCCAGGATGAGTTGGAAGGCCAAATCCAGAGGCTCGGCATCTGACTTGGACCTCACAGTTGCCTCTTTCCCAGCAGTCTTCTGAGTGCCAGGGACCTTGGCTGAACCTACATCCTCCTGCTATGGACATGTGTCCATGCAGTTATCACCAGATTGTGAACACAAGCCTGCTCTAGATCTAGGTCCCACCAAGGTGTGTGTCTCTGTGCTGATGGAGGGTGTGGGTTAGTGCTGTGATGGGTCTCCTAGGCTGCTTAGTTCCAGCTCTTGATTGGAGGAGGAGCCCTCTTGGCAGGAGGTGAGGACATAGATGGAGCTGAGGGATTGGCTGGCTGAGGGTGTCGCTCACTTGGCAAAGCTCCCTGTGAACAAAAGTTGAGATAATTAGTGCACGTCAGCAGAATCAAAAGCAGGAGAGAGAGAGCGCTCACAGTTGCATTGAAAGAGGGATAATGTGGTGCAGGATCCTTATGAGAGAGTCACCGCCGGCCTCACTGTCGCCGCAGGCACAGTCCACATCCTCACCAGTCAGTGCAATGACACACCCCTCAAAGTGAGTGAGAGGCCTAATGTGTGCCACTCCACAACCCCAGTCTGGGATATCTCCCTGCTGGTGTGAGCAGGACACATGGCACTGTGCGGAATTTTGTGTGGTGAGCGGAAACATGGACGGGATGAGGACACGAGCTCCAGAGGATATGAGCCTGATGGAGATGTGACGGTGTGTGTGTGTGTTAATGGTGTTGTTCCTTGAGGTGTGAGATCCCTGTGGATGTGTGAAGGGTTTGTGAGTGTGTGAGTTGAGAGCAATGAGAAGGGTGAGTTTTCCTGGCAAAGCAGATGAGGTGTTCACCCAGATGCGGCACTGGTGGCCGTCCTCTTTTGCAAGGCATTGGCGCTGACTACCACTGCCACCACCTCCCATGCTGGATTGGCAACCTTGCTTGCTGGTCTTTACCCAGAGCAGGTGTAGGGGACATCACAGCAAGCCTCCACTGCAGCCAAAAGGTGTTCAAGGGATGCGTCATTAAACCGGGGGGGCTGCTGTCTTCTTGCTTTTTGGGGCCATGTCTTCCATGCAGCAGTCCTGGTTTAGAAGCACTGAGAGGTGTGCATGCAGCTGCACTTTAAACATGGGGCCCAGCGTGATGAAGCAGTGAGGTGATGACGTGGCAGGCAAACAAGAACACGCCCGCCATTGAAGCATTTGTTTCCCGGAATGCATAATTAAGAAGGCTGGATTGGGACGATACAGCGTGAAAAGCCGCCATTGCAGCCAACTGGTAAAACATCCTTTTTCCCGCCTGCTACCGCACTTAGTGCTAATCTGGGACAATTCTGCCCTATTTCTCTGCAATGTCTATCAGGTCATACATATTTATTTCTATCTGTACTCACAATTCATCCATTTAGTTGCAAATACCACATGCATTCAGATACAAAACCTTTAATTATGTCTTTCTACCATTTTTGCAAACTCTGGCCTTATCAGCTCGTGCAATCTTAAGTTTGTACGCCCTGTCCCTCCCTTCCATGCTTTGGTCATTAACTAAATTGCTAACCTGTTCTATTGCCTTGTTGTTTCTCTTTAATTTACCACATCTCCCCTCACATGATCACCTTCTCCCCACCACCAAAATATTTAGTTTAAAGTTCTTTCTACCACCCCAGTTATATGATGTGCCAAAACATGCTGATCCCAGCATGATTCAGATGAAGACTGTCCCAATGGTACACCTCCAACTTTCCCCAGTATTGGTGCCAGTGCCCCATGAATTGAAACTCATTTCTCCCACACATTTATTTGAGCCGTGTATTCATCTCTCTAATCTTATTTAACCCACACCAAATTGCTTGTAGCTCAGGTCAATCCTGGGCAGAATTTTGCCCTCGGATGGCGTGGGGGCCCCACCGGCTCGGTGGCAGGCAGGCAGCCAACCCCCACCACCGAAACAGGGCCCGCTGCCATTTTGAGCAGGCGGGCCAATTAAGGCCCACCCAGCGGCATCCCCGACAGGAAGCGCTAGGCACTTACCCTTCCGGGGGTGGGGGAGGGAATCCCCAACTGTCAAAGTGCGCTCTTTCATGCATGTGCACGAAAGAGCGCACTGCTCCCTGAGGCAAAGTCCTGTCTCAAGGAGTTTAATGACAGGTAAGAGAAATATTAAAATTATTAACATGTCCCCCTCATGTGACAATGTCACACGAGATGTGACATATTAATAAGAAACACATAAAGTTTATTAAATTTTTTAAAAACGGACATGAAACTTCATCCCGCCAGTGGATGAAGTTTCATGAATAATCTGGAGCCTGCTGGGGCTCCTGGCCTGCCCACCAGCCTTAAGCTTGGATGGGCAGGTCTTTAATTATCTTAACTAGCCTGTCAATGGCCTCAATTGGCCATTGACAGGTCAGCGGGCAGACAGCTGATTTCGCTGTCCGCCTGCCTTCCTAAAAATTTAAAGGAATCGGGATGATGTCGGGGGTTCTTCCCAACATCATCCTGCATCATTTTCCCCTCGGCGAGCGGGCCCCGACCCCAAATTGACGAGGGGAAAATCCTGGCCCCTGAGATTTTTTTTTTTTTTTTTTTTTTTGTAAAAATATACTTTATTCATAAAAATCTTCAATCACATTCAAAACCATTTCAAAAACAACATTACAAGGGTACAATCCAGGTTAAACTTTTACAAAATGTATCACCAGGTGCATCAGTACAAACAATATTACAGTCATTTACAGCCTTTCATTTTGATCTGTACAGCCCGAGGGGCTCTAAACAGTTCCCAGTCTCTCGGTGCGCTGTGGTAGAAAGGTCTTAGACAGCGACCCTTCCCCATTGCGCCTTTGCGGCAGCTGCCCCAAGCTTTAGTGCGTCCCTCAGCACGTAGTCCTGGACTTTGGATTGTGCCAGTCCGCAACAATCGGTCGGGGACAACTCTTTGTGCTGGAAGACCAACAAGTTTCGGGCAGACCAAAGCGCGTCTTTCACCGAGTTGATGATCCTCCAGCTGCAGTTGATGTTTGTCTCGGTGTGTGTCCCTGGGAACAGCCCGTAGAGCACAGAGTCCTGTGTCACAGAACTGCTCGGGATGAACCTCGACAGCAACCACTGCATCTCTCTCCAGACTTTCTTTGCAAAGGCACAATCCACAAGGAGGTGAACAACGGTCTCTTCCCCACCACAGCCACCTCGAGGGCATCGTGCAGAGGGGGTGAGACTCCTGGCGTGTAGGAAGGATCTGACGGGGAGGGCCTTTCTCACCACCAGCCAAGCTACGTCTTGGTGCTTGTTGGAAAGTTCTGGCGATGAGGCATTCTGCCAAATGACTTTGACAGTCTGCTCGGGGAACCATCCCACAGGGTCCACCCTCTCCTTATCCCTCAGGGCCTCTAGGACGTTACGTGCTGACCACTGCCTGATGGACTTGTGGTCAAAGGTGTTTTTCTGCATAAATTTTTCCACCAGGGACAGGTGGTACGGCACGGTCCAACTACTTGGAGCGTTCCGCGGCAGCGTGGCCAGACCCATCCTTCGCAACACCGGGGACAGGTAGAACCTCAGCACGTAGTGACACTTGGTGTTTGCGTACTGAGGGTCTACGCACCGCTTGATGCAGCCGCACACAAAGGTGGCCATCAGTATGAGGGCGATGTTGGGCACGTTTTTTCCCCCTTTATCTAGAGGCTTGTACATCGCGTCCCTGCAGACACGATCCATTTTCGACCTCCAGATAAAGCGGAAGATGGCTCGAGTGATCGCCATCGCGCAGGAGTGTGGAATGGGCCAGACCTGCGCCACGTACAGCAACAGCGAGAGTACCTCACACCTGATGACCAGGTTCTTACCCGCAATGGAGAGGGAGCGTCGCTCCCACATGCCCAGTTTCCTTTTCACCATAGCCACTCGCTCCTTCCAGTTTCTAACGCATGCCCCGGTCCCTCCGAACCATATCCCCAGCACCTTTAGGCCGTCAGCCCTGACAGTGAAGGGGACGAAGGATCGGTCAGCCCACTTCCCAAAGAACATGGCCTCGCTCTTCCCACGATTTACCTTGGCTCCCGAGGCCAGTTCGAACTGGTCGCAGACGTGCATCAGTCTGCGCACCGACAGCGGATCCGAGCAGAAGATGGCGACGTCGTCCATGTACAGGGAGGCTTTTACCTGAGTGCCTCCACTGCCTGGGATCGTCACTCCTCTTATGCCCGGATCCTTCCTGATGGACTCGGCAAAGGGTTCTATGCAGCACACAAAAAGGACAGGCGAGAGAGGGCAGCCCTGCCTGACTCCAGATTTAATCGGAAAGCTATCTGTTTCCCACCCATTGATTGAGACTGCGCTACTGATGTTAGTGTAGAGCAGTTGGATCCAATTTCGAATTCCCTCCCCAAAGCCCATTTTGGAGAGCACATCCCCCATGTAGGTGTGCGATATTCTGTCAAAGGCCTTCTCCTGATCCAAGCTGATGAGGCAGGTATCCACACCCCTGTCCTGTACATAGGCAATCGTATCCCTGAGCAGCGCCAGGCTGTCAGAGATCTTCCTGCCTGGCACAGAGCAGGTCTGGTCAGGGTGAATCACCAATTCCAGAGCGGATTTGACCCGGTTGGCGATGACCTTGGACAGAATCTTATAGTCCACATTCAACAGTGAAATGGGTCGCCAATTTCTAATTTCCTCCCTTTCCCCCTTGTGCTTGTAGATGAGGGTGATGATGCCTTTCCTCATGGATTCTGACATGCTGCCGGCCAGGAGCATACTCTCGTACACTTCTAGCAGGTCTGGGCCGATCAAGTCCCACAGAGCCGAATACAACTCCGCCGGCAGGCCGTCGCTTCCGGGGGTTTTACTCTTCTCGAAGGACTCGAGGGCCTTAGTCAGTTCGTCAGGAGTTAGCGGTTTGTCTAGGCTCTCCCGCGTACTGTGGTCTAGGACCTCCGTGATAGAGGACAGGAAGGACTGGGAGGCCGTGCTGTCCGTGGGCTTCACGTCATACAGTCCGGCATAAAAGGATTTGCTGATCCTCAGAATGTCGGGCCGTGATGACTTTACTGAGCCGTCTTCTTCCTTCAGGCTGCTGATCACAGAGCGCTCTCTGTGTACCTTTTGGAAGAAGAAACGTGAGCACGTCTCATCCTGCTCCACGGAGCGGACTCTGGAACGGAAGATGATCTTGGAGGCCTCCGAGGCAAAGTGCGAGGCTTGCTGGCCCTTCACCTCTTGGAGCTCCTCCTTGACATCGACCCCCATCGACCGCAGCCGGAGCAGATTCTGCATCTTTTCCTGGAGTCGGGACATTTCCCTCTGTTCCTTTCTAGCTTTCTGGGTGCCTTTGAGGATGAAAAACCTCTTGATGCTTCCCTTGATCACTTCCCACCAGTGTGTCAGGGACTCAAAGAGGGGTTTCACGGTTCTCCAACCTTTGTAATCCCTCTTGAGCTCCTCAATGTTCTCTGGGGTCAGCAGTTGCACATTTAGCTTCCATGCCCCCCTGCCCACCCTCAGGTCTTCCTCCAAGTGGCAGTCCGCCAGTAGGAGGCAGTGGTCAGAGAAGAACACCGGCTTGACGTCGGTGGATCTGACTGTGAATGCACGGGACACAAACAGGAAGTCTATCCTGGAACGAATGGACCCGTCTGGCCGCGACCAGGTGTATCTACGCTGCGCTCCGTCTGCAGGGTTGCTGAAGACGTCGTGCAGCTTGGCATCCTTAACTGTTTCCATCAGGGATCTGGACGTAGCGTCCAATCTGCTTCCGGCCCTGCCGGATCGTCCAGCCGCATCGATGATGCAGTTGAAGTCCCCGCCCAGAATGACCGGCCTGGAGGTCGCCAGCAGCAGTGGGAGCTGCTGAAAAACCTCCAGCCGCTCAGCCCCTTGTGCCGGGCCGTACACGTTAATTAACCGGAGTGGAGCGTTCTTGTACATTACGTCTGCTACCAGGAGTCGCCCGCCCACCACCTCCTTGACCTCGGAGACGGTGAAGTTGCCTCCCCGCAGCAGAATACCCAGGCCGGAGGAACGAGAGTCGTTTCCGCCCGACCAGATCGATGGCCCGTGGGACCACCATCGTGACCATTGCCTGTAGGAGCTGAGGTGCGGTATCGCACACTCCTGCAGAAACAACAGGTCAGCTTTGACCTTGGCAAGGTAGTCCAAGGTCGCAACACATCGCGTAGTAGATTTAATGCTACGCACATTTATGGATACAATCTTTAAACCCATATTAAAGCATTTATTCTCCTACCAAACCCACTGTCTCTGAGAGTCCCAGACCTTTAGTCTGCTCCTTCATACCCGTAGTGAGCTCAAATTCCTTCACTTTGGATGGGCTGAGGTAGATCTCCTTGGCCGTGTTCTGCTCCGGTGGCATCTGGAGGTTCACGTAGTGAGCGGATTTTGAGATGACCTTTGCTGGAGAAGCTTCTCCAAAACTCACCCCCTCTGGGGGGTTGCTGTTCCCGGCTTCCTGGAGCTGGGGTGCGATGATTGCCTCACTGCTCCCAGATTCCAGGGGCTGTGGTGCACTGGCCTCCTCAGGTTGCAGGCAAAGTTGGGGTGCGTTGGTCTCCTTGTTGTCTCCAATTTTCTGGAGCTCGGGTGTCTCGTCCTCCAACGCCCTGGAGCTTTGCCGCCTCTTCTGTCGGTGCCGCTCTGGCACTTCCTCATCCGAAGAGCTGCTGCCCTTGTCATCCGTGTCGGATGGGAGACGCCTCTTGCCGCTTCTCTGGGAAACGCCTTTGCTTCTTCTTCGCTCCCTCTTACTTTTCTTGTTCTTCACCGTCCGCCACTCCCCCTGCTGCTTTTCCACTGCTGCCTCCTCCTCCATTGATTCGCTGTCCTGAGGACTGGAAGGTTCAGGGGGTGGTGCTGTTGATTGGCTCTCTGTTGCCTCAATCTCTTTCTCCACCTTGTCTCTCTCTGTGTCCTCCTTTGTCCCGTTGAGCTCCCTGGGGGCCTTGGTGGTTGGAGTGACACGTAACATTTCTTCTGCTTCCCCGTGGTCGGCTTTGGCTGCCTGTGCGTAAGTACGGCAGCGTTTGGGGCAGGTCCTGTAGAGGTGACTTGCCTCGCCACACAGGTTGCAGCACTTGGCCTGTTTGCAGTCTTTTGTCTGGTGCCCTTCCTGTTTGCAGATCTTGCAGAGGGAGGCGCTGCAGTTGGCCGCCCGGCCCCTGAGATTATTACCTTTGTGGGTCTGCTTTTTAATTTAGCCCCTAGCTGTAGCTGCTCATAATCTCCAAGCAGAACCTCTTTCCTAATCATATCTATGTCATTGGTACCCACATGGACCATGACAACTGACTAGCAAGAGAACAGTATCAGGAAAAGGAAAGGAAATATCATCAGGAGGAACCAAAAACCAAATCAAAAAGGTGGGCTTTAAAGTTATTGGAGACAGTGTGAGAATTTAAGTTCAAAATTTGGATAGCATATTTAAATATTGAGCCTAATTAACCAAATCTACTCAATGATTCATTTTAACTCTTTCAGGTTCAAAAGACACTTAAACCCATAGGTTTAGGTAAGATTCTTCAGATAGCAAACTCAAAGAAATTTATTTAGAGAGGAATATAAATTGATACAGGGTTATAATATAGAATTAGTTAAGTCCAAATATATAAAAATCATGCCTCCATGCAAATAAACCTTCTCAGTTTTAATGTACAGAGCATTTGTTTGTAATTAAAATCATTCGCTATTCTCTTTCTGCACTAGATTAATTTCTTAGTAGATAATCTAAAATACAAAGCATACTTAGCAATCCAAATCACTTTGCGACTTCCAATGGCTAAAAGCATAACCTTCTTCATCGCTCAAACAAGTAGTCTTCGATTAGAACACGGCTAGCAGAGAGGATTTCCCAAAGGCTTGTTTTCATCCTCTTTAGTGGACATCATGTCATGTCAGGCCATACGACTTTATCTCATTGATTGGCCTTAGCTATTATTAGAGTAACTTGATCGGTTTTAAATGCATAACTTAAACATAACACTTAGGGCAACAATTTCCCCCCGTTGGGGGGCGGAAATGCGGGAGCGAGCACGAGCGGGCGGGCTTCCAATCGGTGCCCCTGGTTGGGGGCGCGCTGCCATTTTACGTGAGTGGGCCAATTAAGGCCCACCCAGCATGCCGTGCGCCAGGAAGCGCTATGCGCTCCCTGTGCGGGCGGGGGGGGATTCCCTCAACCGGGAGTGCGCTCTTTCACGCATGTGCGTTGAAGAGCGCACAGATCTCCCTGAGGCAAAGTGTTGCCTCAGGGAGATCGGCACCGATTTGAAACTTTCAATAAAGATTAGAAAAAATTTTTCCTGCTATGTCCCTTCATGTGATACTGTCACATGAGCTGGGACATGTCCATAGCTTTTATTGTAACATCTGCATTTTTAAAATCACTCATGAAACCTCATCCCGCCCGTGGAAGATGTTTCATGTTTTTTCACATGCCCGCCTGGGCTCCCGGCCTGCCTGCCAACCTTAAGGTTGGACGGGCAGGTCCATTAATGAGTTCAATTGGTTTTTTAATGGCCTTAATAGGCCATTGACAGGTCGGCGGGCGCGCAGCTGACTCAGATGTGCTCCCGCTGAACTGACAATCTAAATGACGCGCGGTGACATTGGGACACACGCCCGACGTATCCCCGCGTCATTTTACGCTTCGGCGAGTGGGCACTGCCCCCCCGCTCACTGACCAGAAGATGCTGGCCTTAGGGTCAATAGGACAGTTTTATGTAAGGCAATGGTTCCTTATTCACTAATGTTGATCAGATTTTCAACAATAAGCTTTTTCTTGAGCTAGAACTTGGCAATCTAAATGTTCTGTTGGAATTAGAAATATTCCTTTAGCTGAAACAATTTTTTTACAATTGTCTTATGCTTTTCTATGTTAATTCTAAAATAGAGATTCCAATCTATATATATTAATAATTATATTGATTCACCTTATAACTTCATCAACATGCATTCTTAGAAGCCATGCATTTCTTTTATCTGAGACTTGTGCTGTTTGATAGCAGTCTTTGGTCAATATATATTCCTTAGTTTCAAATGACTGTTCAAGGCTACAGAAAGCTAGTTGCTAGTTATTCTAATGTTCTGTACATGTTCTTTTACAGAAGCAGTCTTTTTGGAGAGTTTGCAGTGTCACATATTTTAAAATGGGTTACAAGAATTTAAGAATATTTTCTTTTAAGAATATAACCAAGCCTTTTAAATTAACTACTGATTAGTTAAATGTTCAATTATAATTTATTGAGGCTTATACTGTTTTTAATCTTCTGTTGCCGGCTGGTCTAACAGATTGCTAGTGTAACAAAATATGAGGTGGCTGCTATTAGGAAGCCACATGTTACATTTAAGATGGCTTCCTTTGATCTTGTTAGCTTTATTTCAGAGACTTTAGTCTGAAAATGGTCAGGTTTTACTGAAAACGGACATCCAAGCTTACTTACAGCAGAAAGGTAGAGGTATCAAGGGAAGGAGTTCCAGAGGGTCCTGTCCATAGCTGTTGAAGAATTAACCAGTGTTGATGGAACAGAGGGACAGAGCAAGGGACAAGAAGTAGGGTGATGTCAGAGGAATGGCGAATGAACACATGGCTTAGGGCTGGTCAAGATCACGAGGTGGGGAGGGGAAAAGCAATTGAAAAACATGAAAGTGACAAACCAATTATTAAATCTGAATCTATGGGACAAGGAATGACAATGTAGCTTACCAGCGAGTGGCATGATGGAGGTAAAGACATTAGTATGATGAGAACACAGGCTGCAGCATTTCGAATGATTTATAATTTATGGATGGTGAAAATAGGGGAGATGACCAAGAGAGTATTGAAGAAGACAACAAAGGAATGAATTAGGATTTTGGTGGTGATGGAGGAAGCAGGGTGGATGGGCAATGTTTCAGACATAAAACAGTTTTAGTGAGCTAAAGAGGAAATTAAGCTTGGGATCAAATATTATACAAGACTTGTGAACCTCTGTAAGTACAGTGAGGTGACAGGTCAGGAGAGAAATTAAGTCAAGACTCTTGGCACGTAAATGTTTGCCAAAGTCAAAGAAAAGCTTTGTTTTTATCAACATTAAGCTAGAGGAAGGTTTGGCTCAGTGAAGTTTTAATGTCAGATTGAGAGTTTGAGAATGAAAACAGCTCTACGGTTGAAGGAGGAAGCGCAATGATAGGAGATGAAATTTGACATAGATAAGCTGTATTGCATTGCTTATGTGTTAAACGTTTAGCCCAACATTCAGTTCTATTACTTCAATAATACATGTTATCTATGACTTGACATGTAGGAGTGGAACATGTGCAATGCAATGTCACAGAGATGAACTCAGAGGTGGAGGAGAAGCATTCAAGGTGGATGGTCAATGGTGTTCACAACAGCAGCGAGATAGGGGAGCATTAAAAAAAAAATGCTCTCCTGACCAGGGTCCTATATTCTACACACCACAAACATGAGCTCTCCCAAAACTCTACTACTCATCCTAATTCACACAAAGTTCCATTCACCAACTACACCTGTGCTCACTGACCTACATTAGCACCTGGTCCTTGAACAATTCAATTTTACCCTCGACGCCAAATGTAATGATTTGACGTACCGGACAGGTTTCTGCTTGAAACAGATGGCTTTATTACAGAGAGCTTTTCAAAAGCTACATGTTTGAACCAGGTCCTCGACCAGAAAGCCCCGCCCCCAGATTGTCCACATTTAGGGCTCATTATTCAGAGTCTCCAAGAACAATCACGTGACCCCTGATAGGCAGTAGGAAAGATTATACCTTCAAGTATTACAGTAGCCATACCTTCAGCTTTCTAGGCCATAAACTATGCCTTCCATAAATCTCTCCACATCTCTCCCTTCCTTTAACAGAGTCTTTGAATTTACTTCTTTGAGTAAGCTTTTGCTCACCCATCCTTGGGAATACTGAAGCCATTGTTTTCAGTCCCCGCTCCAAACTTCATTATCTAGCTACTGACTCCATACCTCTCCCTGGCAACAGTCTGAGATTAAATCAGTCTGTTCATAAACTTGGTGTCACATCTGATCTTGAGGTGAACTTATGACCTTATATTTGCACCACCACTAAGATAACCTATTTCCATCTCTGTAATATTGTCCAACTTTGCCCCTGTCTCAGCTCATCTGCTGCTGAAACTCATTCATGCCTTTGTTACCCCTGGACTTGACTATCCAAACACTCTCCTAGCTAGCCTGCCACATTCTACCCCTCATAAACTTGAGATTATCCAAAAATCTGCTGCCGTTGTCTTAAATTGCATCAAGTCCTGTTTACCTATCAACCTGTGCTCACTGACCTATATTGGCTTCCAGTCAAGCAACATCTTGATTTTAAAATTTTCATCCTTGTTTTCAAATTCCTTCATGGCCTCTCCCTATCTCTGTAATCTCCTCAAGTCCCACAGTCATCTAAGATATCTGCACTCCTCTAATTTTGTCCTATTGTGCACCTCTGATTTAATCACTCCACCATTGGTGACCGCATTTTCAGTTGCCTCTGGAATTCCCTCTGTACCTCACTTTCCTCCTTTAAGACACATCCTAAAACCTACCTCTTTGACAAAGCTTTTGGTCATCTGACCTAATATCTCCTTATGTGGCTCAGTGTCATATTTTGCTTTATAATGCTCCTATGAAGCATATTACGGTATTTTATTATGTAAAAGCACTACATAAATACAAGCTATTGTTGTTGTACTATATCGTCCCTTGGTTTGGTGTTGATTTTTGTCTGATTATACACTTGTGGAGCACTTTGGAATATTTACTACATTAAAGATACAGATATAAATGCAAGCTTTTGTTGTTGATAGCCATACACGGAACGTTATTGCTGATTTTTACCAACTAGTCTGAGTGCTGTGAACAGGAATAAAAACTTGATTGGAATGCTTTGAACAGGGAGATATGTTAGTATGGTTGCCTGGCAACAATGCATTTCAGGAATTCAAAAGAAAGCAACGGTTAAGGGAATGGAAAGATAGAGAATAAGGTTTTTTTGAGAAGGCTTGACAACAGTACTTTTAAAAGGTACTGGGGATGAGCCAAAGAATCGGAATTAATTAATATTGATTATTACAGATCTGAGAGGGGGCTGTTGGGTGGTCTGCTGCTGGATTGGGAGATGCTCACAGAAATAGGTGGCGGGCTTCATGCAAGGTGATGGCAGTGCAGATGATGAAAGGGAAACAATGGAATGGATATTCCAGGGTGAAAGTGAGCAGAGATCAGAGATGGCATAGTGAATGCACTTAATTCTGGGCACAAAAACATTTATGGATTGACCAGTTTGATATCAAAACTGAGGATCAACATTGTGTGAGCGGTTGCAGGAAATGCTTTTTTTTTAGTAGAAAAGGTGTTTGGAGTTGTTCCTGCTTTGAAGGGTGATCTGAAAAACGTAGGAGAGCATGGCTGTGGAACAGCATTACCAGTGGAGCTGAGAGAGTCAAACCGTCTTTAGCAACGAATAACCAGGAACACTAGAGTTCATGGCCGTTGATTATTTGAGACCCCACACAGGTGGCTATTGTACTTTGGGTAGTGAAGATGGAAGACTGCCCATGATCTAGTCAGGGCAGTAGCATCAAAGGATTGAAGAAGGCTATTGTTGAGGACATACAAAAGACGTATCAATGTCATTTGAGTAGTAAGTCAGTCTTGAGGGCGTGGGGGGAATGTTGAAACTTACCTTATCATAATTTCTGTTACTTAGTCACAGATATAAAGGAGGATCTTCAATGCCCCAACAGATGTGAGACACATATGCGAGAATCTTTAACCCATTTTAAAAAAAATTTATTGACTACAACATATCTTTCTTGACAAACAAGTATCTAGTCAACTTTTGATGTGTTCAATATCATAGTCCCAAAATAGTGATATTATCTCAGTGCCAAGCACAAAGTGCGTATGTAGCTCTTAATATTTCCACAAACAGTGCCTTCGAGAAAGAAGGATGGCAGAAAGACAGATAACAGCAGAGTGAGGTACATATTGTTTTATTTTCAGCACTGTAAAGAATAATTCAATAAAACTGTCAAGAAAGATGGATTGTAATATTTTAAATATAGTTAATATATCTATTGGTTGATCTACAGAACACAAAAGGAAAGTTATAGTTTCCTGTAGATGTACAATTCTATACATCTTTGTATCATTGCTAATTGTGCACAAAAAAGTGAGGCCACTTTTGGTGCAATCTTCTGTTTTCATAGATGTATCATTTTATTGCAAAATTTATCGAAGTCTCAGATTGATCTCATGTGATAGCTTTTTTAAATTAGTAGCAATTCATTCTTCATTGATGTTATACAGAGACACAGAAAATGATGGAAATACTCAATTCCTGCGATGTATTTGGGGTTTTCAGCAGTTCTGTAGCTTGTGTGCCTAATGTACTAGGACTGAAATTATTCTGAATTTTTCCTTGTTTCCCATAAATCTCTCCTGCTAAGCCTGATGCCTATCAATTCTTCACTTTCTCTTGACTGCTTTATCTCCAGATTCTTCAACTTCATACGTCTGCTTTCCTTTGCAGTTTCCCATTTTTTGCTGTTTTATATTTAAGTTTTCATTTACTTAGTCACATTTTCCTATAATCAAAGTGCCCAATAGTGAATGACCCGCCCCGGGAGGCTGCTAACAAGCCCGATAATGTTTGCCGAGCAGCCTTCGCAGGGCCTGGGAAGCCATGCGACCATCATTTGACCCGTGAGCCAGAACTAAATTGCAGTGGAATCTGGGATAATGGGACATCTGTCACCAGTGGCCACATCAGCCTCTCCCACCCTTCCACTTAACCTGGGGAGATTTTGCAACCACCGGGAGACTGAAGCGGGGCCTCTCCTATGGGCCTGGCCGCCATATTTCCCACTGCAATGTGCTGCATTAAATCCAGCCCAATGTATGTGAAGTGACTTGAGACTTTTCAGAAAGCTATGTAGAGCCAAGGGTAAGAAAAGGTCATCAGGTCAAGGTCAAAAGAAAAAGTCAAGGAGAGCCAATTGATTTAGGCCAAGGGTGAGATTAAGGCAGGTCCCAGTGAGGGGAAAAGGCAAAGGCCCAGCATCAGGAATAAACAGTAAGAAGGATAGTGGTGGCAGAGTGTAATAGGAACAGATGGGGGAAAGAAATGGGTGAGGATAAGGAAAAGAGTTTTCAAATAATATGCAGCAGAGAGAAAATTAGGTGAGGAAATTAATTTAAAAATAATCCACAGGAATTTCTTCAGTTTTTCTCATAGTTAGTTACCTTTATTTTGGTTTAGGATTGATGGAACCCTTGCATCGATGAGTGGGTGAGCTTTCCAACAGTCCTCCAGTGAAATTAGGACAACCAATCGAAAAATTTCCAAGCAAGTATTTTTTTTAATTCATTCGTGGGATGTGGGCATCATTGGCTCCGTCAGCCTTTATTGCCCATCCCTAACTTCCTTTGTTCAGAGGGCATTTAAGAGCCAGCCACATTGCTGTGGGTCTGGAGTCACTTGTAGGCCAGGCCAGATAAGGATTGCAGATTTCCTTCCCTAAGGGACATTAGTGAATTGGATGGGTTTTTATGACAATTGACAATGGTTTTGTGGTCATCATTGGACTTTTAGGGCCACATCTTCTGGTCAGCGAGTGGAGGGTGGGGCCCACTCGCCAACGCGTAAAATGATGTGGGGTGACGTTGGGTGGGTGTCCCGATGTCATCCCGTGTCATTTACATTTTCAGGTCAGCAGACTTGGCTGCGTGCCCACTGACCTGTCAATGGCCACTTAAGGCCATTAATAAAGTAATTGAGGTAATCAATGGACCTGCCCGTCCAACCTTAAGGTTGGTGGGCAGGCTGGGAGCCCAGGCGAGCTTCTGAAAAAACATGAAACCTCATCCACGGGCGAGATGAGGTTTCATGAGGGTATTAAAATTTCTATTAAATGTCTAAATGAAAGAAATTGACATGTCCCAGCTCTTGTGACAGTGGCACATGAGGGGACATTTCAGTAATTTTTTTTCTCATCTTTATTCAATGTTTCGAACCTGAGCCGATCCCCCTGAGGTAGCGCTTTGCCTCAGGGAGATCTGTGCGCTCTTTTGCACACATGCACGAAAGAGCGCATCCCTGGCTCAGGGAATCCCCCCCGCTCACACAGGGAGCACACAGCGCTTCCTGGCAGATGTCACGCTGGGCGGGCCTTAATTGGCCTGCCCACGTAAAATGGCAGCACACACCCAACCCTGCTGATCGAGAACCTGCCCACTCAACACCCCCCAAACAGGGGGAAGATCCTGCCCTTAATTCCAGATTTTTATTGAATTTAAATTTCACCATCTGTGGGATTTGAACCCTGGTCCCTAGAGCATTACCCTGGGTCTCTAGAATATAAGTCCAGTGATAATACCATTATGCCACCTCCTCCCCTAAACAGAGCAGATGGTGGTGTAGTGGTAATGTCACTGGGCTAGTATTCCAGAGGCCCAGGCTAATGTTCTGGAGACATGGGTTTGTATCTCATCGTGGCAACTGGCAGCATTTAAAATTCAATAATAAATAAAAGTGAAACAACATGCAAAATCCAACTTGACTGTTAAAGTATTTGTGGTTTAAATGTCAGGATCTGATAGATCCATTGCGACTGGACAATATCACATGATTAGCAGAGACCCATCAAGGACATTTTTGATTTCTACATCATAACCTGTACTCCTCTCCATTTCTTCATTTATATATTTCTACAAATACAAAAATATTAGTCGTATAGAGGAGGAGATCATCAGTACTGCCTGATTATCATGTGGATAATTTAATCTCCCACCATCTATGGAAAATTATGGCCAGTGCCTGTACAATTTACACCCTTACCCACTTCAGTATCTTTGGATGTGTTTAATTTGATCTGGGTAACTTATCAACTTTAAGTACAGCCAGCCTATCTAATACCTCCTCATTATCAACTTTAAACTCATCAATTATCTCAGCTACCTCCTCTTTCACCATGATTTGGGCAGCATCTTCTTCCCTGGTGAAAATAGATACAAAGTACAGTAAAATCTTTATTATTCAGCACACTCAGGGAATGAGTGGTAACGGATAATCAAAAACGCCTGTTAATGGAAAGTTCAATTTACCAATGGAATACAATGTAATAATTATCGCATGAACTAATATGCAAGTTCTCAGGAAGTAAAGAACAGTATTCTTTATCTTTCTAATCTTCAACACTGTATTAAAATATAAATTAAAGTATAAAATAATACAGTATACAGGTATGGGTTTCGGATAACTTTGTAATCGCTTCCGGTTGATAAACTGACAATTCGTCTTAGGGGAACATCAGAAATTCTGGTTAGTAGAAAATTCCAGTTGGTGGAGTGATGGATCACACAAAGTTTACTGTACTCATTTAATACCTCAACCATGCTCCCTGCCTCCATGTGTAAATCACCTCTTAGGTTCCTAATCAGCCCACTCCTCCTTTTACCACTGCCATTTTACTATTTAAATGCCTATAGAAGACATTTAGATCTCCCTTTATGTTGGCTGCTAAGCTCTTGTTTTGCTTCTCTGATTTGTCTTTTTTTAATTCCCCTCTCAATCTTCCATATTGAGCCTGATTCTAAATAGTATTATCTGTCATATATACCTTTTTTATGCTTCATCCTACTCTCCATCTCATTTGTCATCTAGTAAGTTCTGGATTTATTTGCCCTATCTTTTCCCCTCATGGGTATGTACCTTGAGTGCACCTGAGCTATCTCCTCTTTAGACCATTGTTCAGGTACAGTTTTCCCTGCCCAATCTTTGATTCCAATTTATCCAGGCCAGATCCATTCTTACCCCATTGAAGTTTTCCCTTCCCCAATTAATTATTTTTACTTTGGATTGCTCCTTGTCCTTTTCCATAACCAAACTAAATCTTATGATCACTGCCCCCTAAATGTTCCCCTACTGATACTGGATCCACTTGACACACCTCATTCCCAAGAGCCAGATCCTCCTTCCTCAATGGACTCGAAACACTGATGTAGAAAATTCTCCTGAACACACTCCAAGAATTGTAGCCCCTCTCTGCCCTTTACGCTACCACTATCTCAATCTATATTAAGATAACTAAAGTCTCCCATTATAACTACTCTATAATTTTTGCACCTCTAATTTCCTTGCAAATCTGATCCTTTCCATCTTTCCCACTATTTGGTGACCTATAGAATACATTGAGCAATGCAATATTCTCCCTGATCAATTCTGCCACCCCTACCCCTTTCCTTCCTTTCCAATCTTTCCTGAATACTTTGTATCCAGGAATATTTAACACCCAGTTCTGCCCTTCTTTCATCCACGTCTCTGTTATAGCCACAACCTCATATTTCCACATGGCTATCTAGGCTGCAGCTCACCAATGTTTTTTTTATCACATTGCTCACATTTACACACATGTACAGTAAGACTTTATTACATCCCCTCTCACTTTGGTCCTCTGAATAGCTTACTATTTCCTTCTCTAGTGTAATCTGCCTCTCCCAATTCTCTGTGCACCTTGGTATTCCTCTCTAATATTACCTCCTGGTCCCCACACCCCTGCCAAGTTAGTTTAAAACCTCCCCAATAGCACTAGTATATCACCCCATAAGGAATTTGGTCCTGGCTCTGTTCAGGTACAACCTGCCCAGCCTGTACAGGTACCACTTCCCCAGAACGCCCCATGAATCTAAACCCCTTCCTCCTGTGTCATCTATCCTGTGACTCAGTCATCTGCTCGACCCTCCTGTTTCTATACTCACTGGTGTGTCACATTAGGAGTTATCTGGAGATTGCAACCTTTGAAGCCCTGCTTGCTAGTTTCCTCACAAGCTCCCAGAACTCTGACTGCAGAATCAAATCCCTCTTTCTATCTATATCACTGGTACTGATATGGACCACGACCACTGGCTGTTCACTCTCTCCCCTCAGGGTGCTCTGCAGTCATGGCCCTGGCACTAGGGAGGCAACATACCAACACGGATTTATATCTGTGGCTGCAGAAACCCCTGTCCATTCTCCTAAAGATTGAATCTCCTATCGCTATTGCTAATCTAATCTTCCTCATGTCACCCTGTACAGCTCAGCCAGCTATGATGCCATAGATTTCACTCTGGTGGCACTCCCCATATGTATCAGCACTCTCACCAGTATTCAGTACTGAATACTGGTTGGAGAGTAAGATTCACTCAGGAGACTCCTGTACTACCTGCCTGGTCCTTCTTGACTTCCTGACAGTTGCCCATCCCCTCTCGCCCTGCATATCCTTAAGCTGTGGGGTGACTACATGTATAAATATGCTATCCACAAAGCTCTCAATCTCATGGATGCACCGCAGTGATGCCAGCTGCTGCTCAAGCTCCAAAACCTGGACCTCAAGCTGCTGCAGTTGATGACACTTACTGCTTATATGGTTATCCAGAACATGAGAAACATCCTGGAGTTCCCACATGGAACAGGATGTACACTTCATGGTTCCAAGTTACCCTGCTATGGTTCTATTCATTAGACAATAAAACACACTAAATAAATGAAGACTCATTAGCTACTCACCAATCAGCTGTTTCTCTTCTGCTGACATCACTTGACTTTATAGGGAGGTTAGCTGAAATATTTTATTGAAATCTCATTATTTAAAAACCTTAGATTTTAATTTACTGAAAAATGCAGAACTCTTTAGCGTTACTTTCACGTGTTATTTAATTTTACCATTATCCTATAGATCTGATTAATTTATTCAACACTGAATGTAATTATACAGTTATGTATAAAATTGGCTTCAGTTTTCAGTATCTGCATCTATATGTAGTTGCTCTTTGCCTTCCTAGTTGCTTTTCTGATTTCTTTCCTAACCTTTTAGTAATCCTTTGTCATCTTCTCCTTTGCTGTCTATGTGCATACTATATGCTTTTCTTAGTTTCAATTTTTCCCTTATTTATTTATTCATCCATGGTATGTCATTACTGCTTTTGATTTTTAGTGAGAATCCTTGAACTCTGTTGATCAGTGTTCCAAAGGTCTCCCACTGCTGTTCTATTCCTTTTTTGTCAGTAAATTTTTCCAGTTTATTTTTGCTGGTTTCATTCACATCCTCTTAAAATCAGCTTTGTTGCAATGTATTAATTTTGTCTTTGTTAAGTGCTATATCTTCACACATAAACTTTGGTGCATAAATCACTTCTTTACAAGTTAAGCATTAGGAGCCAATTTTTCAGGCCTGACACTGAAGTAACATAGCAGGAGTGCAGTGAACATAGCGTAATGATGTGGCAGGCGGTGTGTGCCAGGCGGACTGAATACACAAGGGAAACTTAGCCACACTATCACAATTTGCAATTTGTATTTATTACAAAAGGATTTGTGCACTGAATTCAGAACTAGTGAGTCCACTAACACCTTTAGAGATTTTAAAGCTAAATTAAAACATTTATTAACAAAAGAAAAGATTTCAAGCACATACATAAGATTAGAGTTACTTAATACTATATCAAATTCCAAAATCTCTAATTAACCTGACTCCCAACTGTACACCCCCATTAAGGCGACAGCCCCAAAATAAATTTTAAATTTAAATAGGCAAGCCAGCAAGTTTACCACAGCACCCACTCGACAGTGGAATTCCAAAGGCTTTCCTCCACCTTTGGTTACTGGATACAGCAGACGTCTGCAAAAGTGGCTGGAGGCTTCCCTAAGGCTGTTTTACATGGTCCTTTTAGAACTTACATGGCCCCACATCATAACCTTCCATCCTTCTTCAAATATGTTTCTCTCTCTTTAATCTGTAAATTCCATTGTTCTATATGTTTTTGGAAATTTACTTTTCACATAATATAAAAATGTTTCATGTTGCCAATATGGTCAGTACCTTTGGGGAAAATAAACATACTGCTTGGCCTTGCTTATCTTGTTAGTTGCAAACATCCTATAATTTCTTTGCAACCCAAACAACCACTTCATTTATCTAAAAATGTGAATTTCCTTCACATCTTACATGCTAAGCCTTCGTCCATGTTTACTCATTAGCATTTCAAATGCCTTTTACCCTTAACTTCTTTTGATAATTTCAAGCTTGCAGCCTATCTGACTCTAATTCAATTAAATCACACAGACAGAACCATCTACATTCACACCCATAAACCTACTTTACAATAAACCACAATAATATAATGAAAAAAAAATGTTAGTTTCATGACAATAGTATTTCCCTCCAACACTCACTTTGTGTGAGCAGCAGCCTCATCATACAAATTCCCAGTGTTGGTTGAGCTTTCCAGCATCTGCTGGGCAACTGAAAATAACACAGCAGCAGCTTCTTTGTTGCTGGGCAGAGAAATGGAAATGGCCCAAAAAACAACCCCCATCTACCAGTGCTACTTTCTGGATGATTCCGCAAAAGGTGCCACCAAAAAGGTTGTCCTTCTTGGACAGCATATGGTCCCATACCACAGCTACAATTTCTGTGGCACTAGACCTCTTAGACAGTGCATTTTCTGGCCCCACTTTCAGTAGCAAGGGGTTTGTATTACAATGAATGCATCACGATTACTACCTGGGAGGCTGCTCACTGAATACTTGCAGCAGTGGCTCAGTGGGAAGCATTCTCACTCCTGAATTGAAAGGTTGGAGGTTAAGTCCCATTCCAGGGACTTAAGCACAAAAATCTAAGCTGACACTCCAGTGCAGTACTGAGGGATAGCTGCGCTGTTTTTTGGATTAAGACACTAAACTGCAGCCCTAACTGCCTTCTCAGGTGAATGTAATAGATCCCATGGTATTATTTTGAAGAAGAATGACATCTTCCTTCGTGTCCGACCATTATTTATCCATCAACTAACATCATCGTCTGTTGATTATCACATTACTGTGGCCTGAATTTTACTATGTTGGAGCAGGAATGCAGCAGTCCCGATCTCGCATGAAATCGCATGAGAAGGTGTCAAGGGGGTGCTTCCCGACCTCATTGCACCATCGGATGATATTATGGTCGGCAGGCACATGTGGATCTCAGAAGCAGGTCTTCTGACAAGTAAAAGGGTAATTAGGCCAAGGAAAAAGGCAATACACCGGGGTTTTACGAGGCCAGTGTGATTTCACATTCAGTGCACCCGCCACACGGCCACGCTTTTAATTAAAACTCGGTCCAGGGCAGGATAAAAGGCAGATAGGACCTTGGCAAGCTGATTAGGTAGGAGTTTGGCCATGAGTTGGTTGGAGGCAGTTCTCAGACAGTTCATTGCATTTTCTCTGTGTTCTGGAGAACTCTTTGGTTTACCAGCATTTTCAGAGGCTTTCTGCCGACAGCCTCCTTCAGTGCACTATCCTGTGCAATATGTATTTCAGCAAATAGGGATTGTCTGCTCTGGAGAGACCTCCTCAGAAGAGGAGGAGAGGGCAGCACATTCTGAAACCAACCAGCGAGCAGGCTCTATTAGACTCGGTATTGTGTAATGTGACCAGATTAATTAATGACCTCAGAGTAAAGGCACCCCTAGGTATCAATGAACACAATGTGATTGAATTTTACATCCAGTTTGAAAAGGAAAAGAATGGGTCTAAGACTAGTATTTTAAATTTAAATAAGGGCAACTATGCAGACATGAAAGCTGAGCTAGTGAAGAGAACTGGGACACTAGGCAAGAGGATAGATCAATAGAAAAGCAGTGGCAGACATTTAAGGGGATATTTCAGAATACTCAGAATATGTATATTCCTACTATAAAGAAAAATTCTAAGGGGAGGACCCACCCTCCCTGGTTAACTAAAGAAGTTAAGGAAAATATCAAACGTAAGGAAAAAAGCATATAACTGTGCAAAGATGAGTGGTAGGAGAGGTGATTGGTCAGAATATAAAGAATGGCAGAGAATGGCTAAAAGTTAATCAGGTGAAATAAATTAGAGTATGAGAGGAAGCTAGCTAGAAATGTAAATACGGATAGCAAGAGTTTCTACAGGTATTTAAAAACAAAAAGAGTAAGTAAACTGAGTGTTGGTCCTCTAGAAAGTGACAATGGGGAGTTAACAGTAGGTACTAAAGAAATTGCAGATGAAATGAACACATATTTTGCTTCTGTGTTCACTTATAGAGGATACAAAAAAACATTCCAGTAATAGCTGCAAATCAGGAGGTGGAAGGGAGAGAGGAATCGTCAACAGAAAAGGGTTCCACTCACTGAACGTCCAGCTTATATGCGACCAAGAGACTCAGATAGTACAGGTCCACGCAAGGTACCCTGGCAACTGCCATGATGTGTACATCCTGTGACACTCCCAAGTGCCAAGGCTTTCGTCATCCAGCTCAGTTGGATGGTTGGCTCCTGGCGGGCAAAGGCTACCTCCTGAAAAGATGACTCATAACACCACTCAAACACCCAAGGACAGGAGCGGAGCAGAGGTACAATCGAAGTCATGCCTCTACAAGGGCAGTAATTGAAAGGACCATTGGACCACTCAAGGTGAGGTTCTACTGCCTGGACTGATCATGGGGAGCATTTCAATATCCACCAGAGTGCGTCTCACTTATTGTCGATGTCTGCTGCACTCTGGCTCTGTCAAGGGGGGACCCTTTGGAGGATGAAGACAGTGATCCTGCTTCACAGGTCGCAGAGGACAATGCAATTGTTGGGTCTGAGAAGGACCCGAAGGAGGCCCTGGGTGAGGAGGCAGAGGCCGATATGAGGAGGCAGGAGGCAGGGAAACCTGGGCGGCCTTGATTCTGAGAACTTTCAGCTAGGCTTCCAATGCAAGGAGTCAAGGCGATGGCAAGGTTAGCGCCACCTTAATGATCTTTCCTGATGAGGTAATCCTGTCACCCTTAAGTCAAGGTCCAACCTCTGAAATAAAGTTTGCTTTCCTTCCTCTGTGTCACACCCGGCTCCCAGGCCTATTCCCTGTCGAAAGCATAAAGCGCACTAATGCCATTGCACATAATCAGACATTTTTATAATGAAGCCACATATACAAATGAACCAGTGCACACATACCAAGGAAACATAAATCACCCGTGACAACTTTTTTGTGATCATAGTAACTTAAACTTCCATTTGTGAGTGCTGCATCTTGGTCCGCCCCCCCTCTTTGGCAGCTGGATTGGAGGTAGCCTACTGACTCTGGTGCCCTGTTGGCCTTGATGACCTTGGCGATCATCCTCTGCCAGGTGAAGCCTGTGCAGGCCCTACCTGATCGAGAGAGTCCAGTGCCATGGCTGGGCTCTCCTCAGTTGTCGCAGTCTCACCAGGTACGACGGTCACTGGCAGAGGGGCGGAGGAGCTGCTGCCGTCATCAAAAACCCCTTCAGAGGAGCCTCCAGATGCAAGCTGCAGGTGGTTTGCCAACGTGAGGTTGGTTTGAAGCGTCCATGCTCAACATTGATGGACGGGCAGCTTACAGAGGGACTAGGTGTCTCATCCGCTTCTCACACTAGCAGTCACCTGGCTAAGGTCACTGCCAGTATGTGGGCTTGCAGGTCTGAACACAACCCTAGAAACCCCTGATTGAGTATCTAGAGCTGCCTCTCTTTGAGAGTCTCCACTCTCTATGGAGGAGGCTATTTATTCAGAGTTCCAGCTTCATGCAGTGCTCGCACTCCGCAAGGACTCCTCCAAGACAGATACCATGGCAAGCAGACCCTCAGGGATCTCTGCCAGATCTTCCTGCTGGACATCCAGCATCTGCTGCAGCATCTGGTGGACGATCCCAGATGCTCATCATCTGCCTCGGACTCAGCATCATTCTGATCTCCAGCAATCCTTCGGTTGCCGGCGCCCTCTGGACTCTCTGCCAGCTACTCAGGTGAGTGTGATGTGCCCTCACCATTGTGCACTACCATCTGATCCGACATGCTAATGGCCACTGATGTGCCTGTGTCTGTGTTGGGGCTTGGTGCAGATGGAGGATGTGGGTGCATCTGGCAGCTGTTCCTCCTCAGGGGTCAAGGGACGGTCCTCAGGATCCTTACCTTGACTCTTACCCTCCTCCAATACTCCTGCCCCTCCGTGACCTATGGACCTGGCTCCACACTCGCAGGCTACCTCTGGAGCTTCCTCCTCCACCTGAGTTAAAATCAGGAGGTTGGGCACATCTCCACCTGTTCATCCTTGCACCTGAGCATTATGACTCCTCTTCTCCTGTAAGGACAAAAGCACTTTCATGAGTCCCCCTCTACATGCCAGACCATTGCAGCCCCACCCCAATCACAAGAGGCACATGTTCATGTGCCCATCATATGGGCACACCTCACCCTTGCATACACCTAAACCAACTGGGCACATTCTTCAGTCCCTCAAGGTACAGGGATATGTACATTTCACACCTGTGAGTGCCAACAAGTCCGGCCCCACCCACTAAGACATCTATACACAGTTCCAAATGGATTCAGTGAAGAAGGTCATTGAACCTTTTCATGCATTGGGGCCAAGTGTGGCGCACAACATCATGCCCAGTCACCTGGGCAGCCACCTCCGTCCATGACTTCTTCGTTTGGTGAGGTGGCCTCCTCTTATTGTCCCATGGGATCAATGTATCCCGCTGGGACTGACTGCTTCCAGAAGAACAGGTAGGCATTCATCGGTAAAATGGGGAGCGTGCCCACAGGCACTGCCTTCCCACCTGGCATAGGATGCAGGTCCTGAGGCCATAATCACTGCTCCGACAAAAAATATCCTTCCAGGCACTGACAGACTCACATACAGCTCCCTGAGGCTTCTGACCACCTCTTAGCAGCCTTCATAGAGCTTCCTGCCCACTTTTAAATCCACCCCCATCCAAGACCACATTGGACCCAGCGCCTGCCCTGCTCCCACACCCACCAGCAATGCTGAGCCAGTCTCAGCACGTTTCACACTGGCCGGCTGTTAATTAGCAAGCCAGCATGAAATCGGGGTTGAGAGCCAAGTGGATATCACATCCGCTTTTGGGCCCACTGATCGTGCTCCTGTGTTAAGCGTAAAATTCAGGCCTGTATGTGCAAGCTTGCTATTTGAAAGTTAGCTGCTTCTTTTCCTACATTACAACAGTGACTACACTTTCAAAAATACTTAAGGGGAGAATTTTCTCCCCATCGGGGGTGTTGTGTGGGGGCGGGCGCAGGCAGGCACGCAGCCGATTAGCTGGGCGCCGCCATTTTACGTGGGCGGGCCAATTAAGGCCCGGCTAGTGTGACACGTGCTGAGCGCTCCCTGTGCGAGCAGGGAGTGGGGGTTGCCTGAGTCGGGGAGTGCGCTCTTTCGCGCATGAGTGTGAAAGAGCACAAAGATGTGCCTCAGGTAGATTACTTTCACTTATGAAACATTGAATAAAGGTGAAAAAAAATTTTAAGGCCATGCCTCCTCATGTGAAACTGCCACAAGAGCTGGGACATGTCCATAAATTTTATTAAAAGCTTTTCAAACACTTTAAAAACGTTCATGAAACCTCATCCCACCTGTGAATGAGGTTCCAAGAAAAATGCAAAGGCCGCCTAGGCTCTTCGCCTGCCCGCCAACCTTAAGGTTGGACGGGCAGCTCAGCTAATTGTTTTATTGGCTTTTTAATTGGCCTTAATAGGCCTTTGACTGTTCGGCGGGCACGCAGCCGAGTCAGCTGCGCGCCTGCCCAAACTTAAAATCTAAATGACGCGCGGTGACATAGGGACACACGCCTGACGTCATCACACCTCATTTTATGCCTCGGTGAGTGGGGGCGGGGCCCAGTCACCGAGCCAAAGATTCTACCCTAAGTGTTTTGGGATGCCTTGAGCTCATGAAAGGTGCTACATGAATGTAAGTTCTTTCTTTCTTTATTGACAGAGTAAAACCCTTTGCAGTTTGTGAATGGGGGAAGATTGTATGCGGCAGCCCAAGTGGCTATCAGTGCCACCCTGCACTGTGGGGAAACTTGCTGCTAAGTTTCCAGGAAAAAAATATTTAAGAATTTTACCCTGAAAAGGACGCCTGCTTGACATGTTTTTAAAGTGCAATCCTGCTGATGTCCCCTGAACTAGCTTCGAATGAGCCTGAGGTTAGATAAGTTCAGGCCTGTGGCAGCCTCAAATAGTATATGGTGAATGTTGTCTGCAGATCAGATTTAAGTAGACGTCATAACTCTATTACTGCCTCGCTATTGAAGCAGAGATTGTGAAGGCAGTTTTCCTGAAGCATTCCTAAGTACATGTTGTCATGTCTATACCACGCCCACAAAAAAAACGAGTCCACTTTCTGAAGCTGTTCTCCTCTTTAACACTGACTTCGTGATCAGAAATTATGCCCTTCGAAATGATAGAAGTCACAGGTTTGGTCACAGGTGATGTCAATGAAGACTTGGCAGGTTGTTGCATTGCAAGGTCTGGATCATGAACACTGCTGCCATTTGTGCACCAGTAGTTGGGGAAGTAAATGTTAAGATAGAGCACCAATTGGATTGCTTTGCCCTCGATGGTGTTAAATATCTTGAGTGTTGTTGGAACTGCACTCATCCAGGCAAGTGGAGAATATTCCATCACACCACTCACTTGTGTTCTGTAGCTGGTGAAAAGTCTTTGGGGAGTCAGGAACTGAGTTCCTTGCTGCAGAATACCCAGCCTCTGACCTGCTCATTTATTCATGTGGCTGATCCAGTTAAGCTGCTCGTCATTGGTAACCCATGGAGTGTTGATGGTGGGGGTTTTGATGGTGCTGATGCCAAGAGGAGGTGATTAGACTCTCTCTTGTTACCGAACACTTGTGTAACGTGAATGTTAATTGCCACTTATCAACCCAAAAATGGATGTTGTCCAGATCTTGTTGCATGTGGGCACAGACCGCATCATTATCTGAGGAATTGTGAATGAAACAGATTATTGTGCAATCATCAGTGAACACCCTGACTTCTGACCTCATCGTGAAGAGAAAGTCAATGATGAAGCAGCTGAAAATGGTTGGTTTATGACACTACCCTGAAGAACTCCTGAAGCAATGTCCTGAAGCTGAGATGATTGGCTGCCATCAAATGCAACCATCTTCCTTTATGTTAAGTCTGACTCCAGCTGATGGAAAATTTTCCCCTTGATCCCGGTTGACTTCAATTTTACTAGGGCTCCATGATGCACACTCGATCAAATGCTGCCATGATGTCAAGGGTAGTCAGTCTCACCTCACCTCTGGAATTCAGCTCTTTTATCCATATTTGGAGGAACGCTGTATTGATGACCACTGGTACCGAGTGGTCCTGGCAGAACCTAAAGAGCAATAGTGAGCTGATTATTGTTGAGAAAATTCTGCTTGATAGCACTGTCACCAAACCTTTTGTCAATTTGATGATGATTGAGATTAGCTGATGGGGCAGTAATTGGCCAGATTGGATTTGTCCTGCTTTTTATGCATAGGTCAAACCTGGGCAATTTTCTACTTTGTCGGTTGGCTGCCAATGTTGTGGTTCTACTGGAACAGCTGGGTTAGAGACTCAGCTAGTTCCGGAGCATAAACATTCAGAAGTGACAGCTGGGCTGTTGTCGGGGTCCATAGCCTTTGCTTCATTGAATGCTAGGTGGTTATACACGAGGAAAAATAGAACATTACAGCATGCTGAAATGCTTTCATGCATCTGATAATAGCAGGCTGGAGAGTAGAATGGGCAAGAGGTCCTAGAGTAATTCTCTCCTATCCTCTGAGCCAGAGATAAGGAGAAAGTAAGACATCCTGGAGCTGGATTTTACATCCAGCATGCGGGTCCCATAGGCAGATGTGGGCCAGACCTAACATTTGCTTCTGCCCAGTCCCATGGCCCCGCAATGATTTAATATTTGTTGGGGGCAACAGACTGCCAGGTCCAGACTAGGGGCACAAAGAATTTGGGGACTGGGGGGACCAGGGTGGGGGCAGGGGAGAAGAGGGGTAAAGCAGGGGTGCTTGCAGCTTGTGGGGGGAAGCCTCTTATTGAAACAAGGGCCCATAAAGGAGGGACCATCCCTTTCTCACCCAAGGCCTGAGCAGTGTTAACTGCCGGGTTTCCCACCTGTTACCAGCCTCAGTCCACTGCTCATGAAGTTGCAGTGGAGGTGGGAAGTGGCTCTTTAGTTGCCATTAATTGGGCACTTAAAGGCCTCATTTGGTACAAGGGCAGATGGGCTGCCTGATGCCTCGCCAGCCACCCGTAAAATTGAGAGTAGACATCAGGAAAGGCACCTATGGCAGATTCCGCCCCTCACTGCAAACCCACCCGCCTGGGAGAGTTAAATTTTGCCTTAGAAAAAAAAAAGCAGTTGTGCAGAATTAATCTTTACCTGTTCAAATCAAAATAAGAAAATGATGAAATCTAATCTAGTTACAAAACTGTGTTATGTGAAATTCATTTGTTATAACTGTGGTGGTGTAGATATTATCATGCCCAGTAAAGACATGTCATATTCATAACTTTACACATGCACTGAGCACATATGGAAACTTCTGGAAGTGTCTTTTATTTGTTTAAAATTGACACTGATGACTGTTAAGATGGCTGCGAAGGGGTCAGGTGACCTTTGCTTATTCAACACAGAATATTAAACTTCTGAAAAGTTGTGAATTGAATAACCATGGGTAACTGCTGCCCCCCAAACCCCCAACCCCTGGAATGGATGTACCAAGATGAATTTTATCTGTGCAATTCATGCCTGCCATTGTTTGAACCTTACCCAAAACACAGAGCCAATAAACTCCTAGACTCTATATCTCCAGGTTTGCATTTAACAAAAGAAAACTGACAAGACCAGTTATACACCAGTTAAGTGTGAAAGACCATCATCTGCCTCCTATTGCATATCAATGGCCTTTTAGCTTTAAGCCATTCTGGGTGGGCAATAGTCATTGACCATGTGACTGAAACTGACTTCTGATACTGGAATCCATTATTATCCCAAGACCAAGAAGAGACCAGGGCAGACTGCAGAAGAATACCAAAGAGATAACAGCTACAGAGAAATTCTGTGTCATCTTTGCCTTTTGAGAACCATCAGTCATCAGCCAGTCTGAGAACCAGACTCTAAAACTAGTTGCAAGCCATCAAGCAACCAAAGTACTTAACCTATTCAATTTTCAAAGTTCACCTGAAAACTGTGCTCTTATATATTGAACTACAAGAATCCTCACAACTTGCTGTAAACCCTTCACTTTAGCAGGCCCTCATTTCAACTCTAAATCATCAAAATTATAGGCCTGCCACATGAGAGACCGGAAATCATAAATCAGAGACTGAATTAGCTCTAATCAGTAAAAGTGCATTATCTTTATCTGTATTCAATCTTGTGTGTGTGTGTGTATGAGACTGAGTGTGTGACATTGTGTTAATTTGGCTGTGTGTGTGAGAATAAATATCCTTTTTATTTAAAATCACAATAGCTTGCTCTGAATATTTAACTGGAATAGGCACTCCAAGGGAAGAAAAGACATACCTTTCTCCTTACAAAACATACTGATTACAGGCAGTAAGAGAGCAGATACATTCTGTCCCTGAGAGGACTGGGGGCTGCATCTGGGAGTTAAATCTATTGGAGTAAACAAGCCAAATCTGAATTTAAAGGAAAACTGGAAATAGAAGGGAAAAGTGACATAGCCAAAATTGTTGAAATAAAAACAAAATGGATTACAGCAGCAGGCTTTGTGAATACTAACAATAGAAAGTAAGATGGCTGAGCATTACCCCAGACTTGGAACAAGCAGAAGATATAGAACCTAAAAAAGACCAGGTTACCTTAGCGAAAATTCACCTAGAAGAGTGGAGGCTAGTGGTAGAGTTTCAGGCAAGGAAGAAAGAGAGAGAAATGGAATCCCAGAAGGAAAGCAAGGAGAGGGAATTCAAGGAAGAAAAGTGGGAGCAAGTTATCCAACTGGAGAAGTTGAAAGAGAATCATAAGCACAAAAGGATAAGGAACTAAGGCAGATTGAAACAGCTAGGGAGAACTTAACTTTGCCTAGTGGAGATGCCGCTGGTAATTCAACTACCCAGGCTCAAAAACAACTTTTGAATTCCCAAAGTATTCCCAATTAGTTCCCCAGTTTGAAGAAAAGGATGTGGAAACCTTCTTCACAGCCTTTGAGAATCTAGCAGATCAGTTAAAATAGCTGAAAGAGCCTTGGACTCTCCTAATGCAAGGTCAGCTAGTCGGAAAAGCCCATGTGAGCTACTCTATGCTGCCTGCAGATGGTAGTGCAAGTTATGGACAGCCAAAAGCTGCTATCATAAATGCCTATGAACTGGTACCAGAGGCTTATGATGAACAATTCTGGAACTCTTGTAAAAAGCCCATTCAAACCTTCTTTGAACCTTCAAAAGAATTAAACAGCTCGCATTTGACCAGTGGATGCAGTCACTCAAAATTGACCCCACATATGAGGGTTAAGAAAAATAATCCTGTTAGAGGAGGTAAAAATCTGCCTCTTGTACAATCTTAAAACCAAGAGGGTTTCAAAAGCCTGAAATGCAGCTATCATAGCAGATGACTATGAATTGACCCATAAACCTCTAACTCAGAAGTAACTCCTACAAGCTCAGGAGAGATAGGGTGAAGGTAGATGAAACAGAAACAAGATCCAGAGAAACAGAGAGCAGGGAAGGAAAAGCTGATCAGTCTCCCACTTTTAAAAGAAAGAACCTGAATGGCAAACCAGCAGGAGGCCACCCTGTGTGTTTTCAGCGTGGGAAACCTAGGCATGCCAAGAAACCAACAGGGGGCACTGCAATAGGGACAATGTCTGTAGCCATAAGGGTAGTGAACTTGAGCTCAGTTATAATTGGAGAGGACCAGGATACCTAGCAGAACTTTTACATAATGGGAAAATTAATCCTTTTTTATCCTAGGCCCTGTGGGAAGAAATAACTATCCTCAGGGACACTGACAGTCTTTAAACCCTACTTAATTGCAGAGATGCCACCTGAAAGTAGAACAAAAGCCATAGTGTTGGCAAAAAGACTTACTGGCAAATGCGTGAATACTCCCTTAATTAAAATTTACCTACAGAGTAAGTTGGTCACCAGAATAATGACGATTGGGGTCATTCAAAGCTTGCTAACGTGAAGGGCAGACTTATTATTGGGCAATAACTTGGCTTGAAGTGCAGTCTTGCGTCCAGCAGATACAGAACAGCCCATGGAGACTAGGAAAAGTCATGGGAACAAGCAAAATGCTGCTTAGCTGCAGAGGGCTGTGGAAACCTTTAAAATCCTACAGGGGGAGTGATGGAATAAGGAAGGACTAAGGAAGCTAAAGAAAAGCCAGCTGGATTTATAGGGGCTAGGTTGGAGTCCATAGAATTTAAAACAGCCAAATTTACAGAGGTCGGGGTAGGGTCTGTAGAATTTACAAGGGCCAAAATAGAGCCAGAGGAAAAAAGCAGCAGAGGTTGAAGGGAATGCACCCAAGTTGTGGTTAGCAAAAACCTTCTTCCTAGATTTAAATAAAGACCAAGAACGGTCTAAAAAAACAGTCAGAAAATGAGGGAGATGCCTCACCCAGTTGAAGTGCCTCAAAAAAAGTGCCACAGAGTCTGGACAGCCACCTAAGCACAGTAGTGTTCCAGGGGATATGGGACAGATTGGCGAAAAACCCATTCCCGAGGTAAATGGGAAAGGGAAGACAATATTCCCTAAGACAATCAGCACTTGTGAAATCCATAAGGGAAATGCAAATGCAGCCTGTGCAGAATTACTCTCCAAAAAATCTCAGGATCAGTCTCATATTTGAAATCTCATTAAACCCAGGAATGCAAATGCAGCCGCCTCACAAGGGCTTAGAAATGATTCATCGCCCACCATCACCCTAGAAATAAGATTTATCAAAGTATTGGAAACAAAATTACCATGGGTTGTAGAAACAGCCTTCGATGGGTTAAGACATGTACATGCAAAACAGCTATGCAGTAACAGAAATTTGCATGGTACAAGCATTGTCCTTCAACAGTCTGTGAAACCCGATTCTTTCCAGGCCTCCAGAATTAAACCAGATTCTGCACTACCCCCACAGCTCACCAGAAGTCACATTTCTGATGGTGGTAAAGCTTCCAAATCACTACAATCAAATGTTTATAAACATTCTAGCCTGCTGGGCAAAACATAACTACAGATTTTAAAAAAGAAAAACGGGGATTGAAAGCACCTATAGAGAGCCCTAATTACAAGTCGTCTTAAAGCCAGCACAATCCGGGCCAGAATTTTACATTGCAGGGTTGGTGCACAGCTGACCCGCCCTCGTGTGAAATCGCGCAAGAAAACATCGGGCAATCGTCCTGATGTCATCACGTCGTCACGCCATATTACGGTCAGCGGGCATACGCGAGAGTTGGAAGTGCACCCACCAACAAGTAGATGGGCAATTAAGCCCATTGAAAAGACAACTGGCTGAAATTTTATATGGCCCGTGCGATTTTGTGGGCGACGCATGGGCCACACGGCCAAGCGGCCATCCCATTTTTAAGCGACACGCGATCCAGGGTCCGATAAAAGTCGACTAGAGTCGTGGCTGTGCGAGCAGGTAGGAATTTAGGTCAGAGCTGGTTATAGGTGCTTTTCTGACAGTTGATTGCATTTCCTGTGTTTTCTGGAGGACTCTTTGGCTTACAAGCTTTTCTTAGAGACTTTCTGCCGGGTGCACCCTTCAGGGCACTATCCTGTGCCATCTGTATTCCAGCAAATGGGGATTGTCTACTCTGCTGGAGGGACCTCCTCCAAAGAGGAGGGGTGAGCCAAAAAGGAGAGGAGGGCTGGTGTCTGCAGGCAGCATCCCAGAGAGTGACCTATGGAATGAGGCACAGCCACATGGGGTGCAGGGCCAGCAGAGAGTGCAGGGTGGAAGGGTCCACAGAAGACACCACTATCCTGCAGCGAGAGTCTACAGGCAGTGCTCCAGCTACTTGGACATGTCGGAGGTCCAGTGCCAAAGGAGGCTCCACCTCTCTAGGGAGACTGTGACCTCCATTTGCCACATGATTGGTCCAGAGATCTCTCTAAACTGTGTCAGTGCCCACCCGATGACAGTAGATTTTAAGGTAACAATGACACTGAATTTTTACGCCTCCGGTACCTTCCAAGAGTCAGTGGGAGATCAACGTGGTGTTTCCCAATCTGCTGCCCACAGCTGTGTCAAGCTGGTCACTGACGCTCTGTTCAGACGGGTCAGTAACTTCATTCATTTCTGGACTGACAAAGCCAGCTAGGCTGAGCAAGCCAGAGGCTTCGCTGCAATGGCTGAGTTTGCCCGCATCCAGGATGCCACAGACTGCACTCATGTGGCCATAACGGCCCCAGCAAGTGAGCTGGGTGCTTTTGTCAACAGAAAGGGCTTCCACTCCATCGACATCCAGATTATTTGCGACCATAAGACACGGATTTTGCAAGTCTGTGCCAGGATACATCCTGGCACTCCCAGGTGCCAAGGCTCTTCATAACTCCATCTCAGTTGGATGGTTGGCTCCTGAGTGACAAAGGCTATCCCCTGAAATGGTGGCTCATGGCACCACTCCGACACCCAAGGACAGAAGCGGAGGAGAGATATAATACAAGTCATGCCTCTACAAGGGTGGTAATCGAGAGGACCTTTGGTCTGTTCAAGATGAGGTTCTGCTGCCTGGACTGATCGGGGGAGCACTTCAATATCCTCCAGAGCGCATCTCACTTATTGTCATTGTGTGCTGTGCTCTGAGCAATTTGGCTCTATCAAGGGAGGACCTTTTGGAGCATGAAGACTGCGAGGCAGCTCCCCAGGCCACAGAGGACAACTCAGCTGATGGGTCTGATGAGGAGCTAGAGGAAGGCCAGGGTAAGAACATGGCTGCAGAAGTGATGAACCTTGTGGGAGGCAGGGAGATCAGGGAGGCCTTGATTCTCCATTCATTCAGCTAGGCGTCCAATGCTTGGCTTGAAAGTGAGGGCAAGGGTGACGCCTCCTTACTGAATGTTCCTGATGAGGCCATCCTGTGATCCCTATGTCAACTAACTAGCTCTGAAATAAAGTCTGCAGCCTCTTCCCGCCTGTCACAAGCCGCTTCCACGCCCAACCCCATGAGAAACATAAAGCACATTCAGACCATGAAACGTAATAACATCTCTAAATGGTGCTTATGTTTACACAATTTGAACATAGAACATATTTCAACTGAAGTAATGTCACCGGTGAAAACCGCTCTTGTGTTTATAGTGCTGTAAATTCCTGCTTGTGAGTACTGCGTCTTGGTGCCTCCCCCCACCACCCCTCCCTGGCAGTGGCATTAGAGGCAGCCTGCTGACTGTGATGTCCTGTCAGCCCTGATGACCTTGGCGGGTGTCCTCTAGTCGACAGAGCCTGTTGAGGCACCGCTTGGGAGGGAATGTCCAGCTCTATGGCTGGGTGCCCCCCATACACCGTGGCCTCATCAGATGCTACGGGCACAGGCAGAGGGGTGGAGGAGCTGCTGCCTTTTTCTGGAGCGCCCTGAGGGGAGCCCGCAGATGCGACATGCAGCTGGCCCGCCAGAGTGAGGTTGGTTTGAACCTCCCTGCGCACCATTGATAGACGGGCACCTAGCAGAGTGACTAGGTGCCTCATCCATCTCTCACACTGGCAGTGACCTACTGAGGTCACTGCTAGTGTGTGGCCTTGAAGGTCCGAGCACAGCCCCAGAAACCCCAGTTCCTGGAGCTGCCTCTCCATGAGGATCGCCACTCTCCCAATGGAGGAGGCTGTGCTCTCTGAGCTTCATGTCAATGCAGTGCTCAAGCTCTGCATGGATTCGTCCATGACAGAGACCATGTCATGCAAACACTCAGGGATCTCCATCAGATCCGCCTGTGCATTCCACTGGACATCCAGCATCTGCCACCTGATGGACTACTCCAAAGGCTCATCATCTGCCTATGGCTCAGCATGCTCCTCCGACTGCTGGCGCCTTGGGCACTCTCTGGCTCTGCCAGCTCCTCAAGCAAGTCTGATGTGCCTTCACCACTGTGCACTACCAACTGATCCGACACGCTATTGTGCTCTGATGTGCCTGTATCTGCGCTGGTGCTTGGTTCGGAGAGATGGTGTGATGTGGGTGCATCTGTCCGCGGCTCCTCCTCAGGTGTCAAGAGAGGGTCCTCAGGGTCTATCGGGCATCATGAGGATGGTGCTTCTAAGGGAGGAACAGAATATGTCAGTTGATTACATTATAACAAAGCAACTGTGCATGAACTACGGCTGCTTGTCAAAATGGACAACAGCCTCACTGAGGCACTGTGATTGGATGAGCAATGGCAACTGTTGATTTGGACTTCTCATCGGAGTTGCCATGATCCTAAAGCTCTTACACACTTCTCTAGTTTCTTCCCTGTCCACTAGACTCTTACCTTCCTCTGAGACCCCTGCCTTTCCAGGTCCTGTGGACCTTGCTCCGAGCTCGCATTCCATGTCAGGGGCGTCCATCTCAAATTTGTAAAGTATCAGTATGTCGGGAGCCCCATCATCCATTCGTGCGCACTCCAGCACAATGTGTCTTCTCTTCTCTTGTGTGGGCAAAAGTGCATTCATTAGTGCACCCTCTATCTGCCACCCCATCCCAGCCTTGCCTCCAGCCCCAACGCAAGGAGACACCTCACCCTTCTCTACACACAAGGCAAGCAGGCACATCTCCCAACCATGGTACGCACAGGAATATGTGCCATTTGGCACTCTGCATCTCACGCCCAAGCCCATGAAGAACGGCCAACCTCCAAGACATCTATACAATGTTCCTTGCCAAATTAGTACTCATCCTTGCAAAGCCTAGAAGACCACTGAACCGTTTCCGGCACTGGATCCATGTCCAGCACACAGCATCATGCCTGCCCACCTGGACAACCACTTCCATCCAGGCCATCTTCGTCTGGTGGGGTGGCCTCCACTTGTCATCCCACGGCATGAGTATCTCATGCCAGGCACTCACTGCCTCCACTAGAGCATGCAGACACTCACCAGAGAATCAAGGGGCAGAATACCAACTGGCATTGCCCTTCCACCTGGCTTGCCCAGCGGCTGCTGAGGCCATCACTGCTGCCAATATACAATCTTTCATTCTCTCCTGGACAGCTCTCTGAGGCTGCTCCCCAATTCCCGGCAGCCTTCAGGGAGCTGTCTGTGCTCTTTTAAATGCCTCCTCCGGGTCACCATTGGATTCAGCTCCCACCACAATCCCACCCCAACCAGAAGCACTGAGTCAATGTCTGGACTCATTTCATGCTGGCCAGCCAGTATGTAATTGTGTCTGGGTTACAATTGCGGGTGGGAGCGGATAATGCATTGACTTCCAGCCTCGCCAATCGTACGCGCACGACATGTATAAAATTCTGGCCCCTATTTCTCCTGCCTTACAAGGAAAACAGTGTGAAAGAAACGTGATCAAAATTCCACTTTTTCCCGTGCGGTAGAGGCATGTAACTTTATGCATGGACTGAGCTTATATGGAAACTTCTGGAACTGTCCTTTATTTGTTTAAAATGGTCACTAATGAACTGTTAAGATGGTTGCCAAGGGGGTCAGGTGACCTTTGCTTATTCAACAAAGACTTCAAACTTCTGGAAAGTTCAAATTGAATAACTAAACTAAATTCTGTGAAATAATTAGGGTGGGGGCCAATGTTATCTGAGGGATTCACACCTGCCATTTTTTGAAGCTCACCCAAAATACAAAGTCAAAAGGCTCCTACACTCTATGTCTCCAGGTTTGTATTTAACAACAGAAATCTGATGAGACCAGTTATTTCCCAGTTAAATGTGAAAGATCAATGGCCTTTCAACTTTAAGCCATTCTGGGTAGACATGGCCATTAACCATGTGACTGAATCTGGCTTATAATACTGAGATCCTTTATTATCCCAAGACTCCAAAGAGACCAGTGCAGGCTGAAGAAGAATACCAAAGAGACAGCTTCTGAGAAAGGCTGTGCCATCTTCACCTTTTGGGAACCATCAATTGTCAGTCAGTCTGAGAACCAGACTCTGAAATTAGCTGCAAAACACCAAGTAGCCAAAGTACTTAACTTTGTTTCAGTTTCAAAGTTCACCAGAGAACCAACCGCCTAAATACTGAACTGCAAGAGAACTCACAACTTGATGTGAACTCTTTGCTTTACAAGACCCTCACTTTAAGGTTAAATCATCGAAACTCTTCAAGAAACTTGCCATGTGGGAGACTGGATATTGTAAATCAGAGGCTAAATTAACTGTAACCTTTATCTGTATCCAGCTTCTGTGTGTGTGTGCATGTTGGGGTGCGTGTATAAGATTGAGTGTGTGACATTGCGCTAATTCGGGTAGGTGTGTAAGAATAAATAACATTTTTTAAATTTAAACTCACAAAATCTTGTTGCTGAATTACTTAATTGGAATATACACTCCAAGGATAAGAAAAGATGTGCATCTTCCCATACAAACCACATTGATTATGGGCAGTATGGGAGCAGGCACATTCTGTCTATGACAATATATATACGTATTGTTACTATTTTTATATATACAGATGTGTTAATATGGCATTAATTTCAGAATTTGTAACAAACCTTCACTGAAGCCTTAATCTCCAGTTCATACATTGACAGTAAAAACATCACTAAACACTGAAGAGCCTGTTATTAGCCAAAACAAGCACTTATTAACCTACTCAAAAAGCTTTGTGCAACAACACGATATTTTTTTTGAAGCTGTAATTCCTTAATGACTCCTTTCCCCCCCCACCCACATAAATCACAGAGAAATCTCAGCTACCTGCCCTGGACTGAATGTTCATATCATAGCTGTCATCTCCAAACTGCACCATGATGACCTCTTGATGGGAGCAATAAAAGTCTAATCTGTGAGCAGGACAGGAATCAAAAACGTAGGCATGTTAAATCAGTTCAGGAAAATCAGCATCTGATTGATTCGTCAATGCCTTGGCTTCCCTTAATTGATTATAAATCATTCACTACCATACATCATATTTGGCATTCAGCTCAGCATGACTTCTGCTCCCTGTCGTAATCACCAGGAGTATGTGGATTTGTTCCATTTGGCCCGACAGGTAGAAATAATTTTGCTACTAGCCGTTTAGTCCTGTCCTCATTGTTTCTCACAGAGTTAAAATCGCTAAAGTACTGGAATAGGAAACAAGCATAAGCAAATTTCTGAACAAAAGCCTTAGGTACAGAATTACAAAAAACTCATGAGTAGCTGGACAAAGGGAGAGAAAGGTGCACTTCTGCAAGGCTTTATCCAAAGTACTATTAGGAAGTTTGGGAAACCAACAAAGGAGAAGTCTGACCTCAAGAAGCTCCTGCAGTGATGTGGGCTGTAAACCTAAAACACATAAAACATCACAAATAATCTTACCTCAGGGAAACCTTTGGATGAGATGCTCTGCACAAAGGCTGTCATCGGAGTGAAATATCCTGTTCAATATTATGGAGTTATGGGTCTGGATTTCACTTCTGGGACAAGAACCTGCCCACGGAACCATTCCAGGTCCTGACCCCACCTTGTGTTAGTGATGCTGACGTGACTTAATCTTCAAACGTTGATGAGCTAATTGGCCAAGGGGCAGATTCAGCTCCAATCGGAGGTGCCGGGAGCAGCCTGGAGGTGGGGCACAGACGTGGAGGGCCCTTTGAAAAGGCAAGTGACTGCCATGACAGGGTCTGCTGCTCCATGTGGAAACGGCTGCCCAGGGAGATGATCAGAATCAGGCCAGCCCTGGAAAAGGCAGACGGACAGAGGCGGCCCCAAAATTTACAGATGCCTCCATGGTGACCCTCACTAGGCTGAGGCTAAGAGACAGCAGATTTGGTTCCCAGCCTCAAGCCAAATAAAACCCTGCCAGGAGTCGAAAAGACCTTGGCTGGAGGTGGCAGAGGAAGTAGGCAGGAAGAAATGGGTATAGGAGGACGAGGGTGCAGGAGGACGTTGGTGCAGGAGGACAAGGGTGTAGGAGGACGAGGGTGTAGGAGGACGTGGGCGTAGGAGGACATGGGCGTAGGAGGACGATGGTGTAGGAGGGAGTGAGTGCAGGAGGGAGTGGGTGCAGGAGGGATTGGGTGCAGTACTGCAAATGCTTGATTGACATCATAAGATCTGGGAAGGTGAGTGACAAGTGCACCCAGGTGACAGGCTTTCAACTCTGTACATAGAAACTTGCCCATGAGTTTAGCAACCTACAGGCCCAAGATGCTGCCTAACATTGTCAGAGCGAGTGCCCAGTTGCATCACTGAGATATCAGCCGCCGTCACAGTTGGGGTGAAAATGAGAAGGGAGCACCATTGAGGAGCACAATACCCCTCTCCTAACTTTACTCAGTTCTGCTGAAGGGTCATGAGGACTCGAAACATCAACTCTTTTCTTCTCCGCCGATGCTGCCAGACCTGCTGAGTTTTTCCAGGTAATTCTGTTTTTGTTTTGGATTTCCAGCATCCGCAGTAGTTTTTTGTTTTTAGCCCAGTTGAATGACATGCTGTGAGATTTGAGGAAGAGCAGCCTACAGATGCATCATTTTCTCCTCATCCAGCAGTAGAAGAGAACTCACAATAGCTGGGAGATAGCACAGGCATGAGGCGACGTTCGGCATTGCTGTGGTGCCATTGCAGCAGGCCATCTACAATGGTGAGGCTTGAAATCAAGCAGGGCAGGATCACTTGATAGCTCTGTTCTCAGGTTAAAGGCATGGAGGAGGTGCCTGCCCAATAGGGTCTGTGATTCATCGACCGCTGTCATCTATGTGGGGGGTTGGTTGGTTGTGATGAGACACTGCTGCTTTGTCCAAGCCCTCATCAACACCTTCCTCTCATGTTTCCGATAGAGCCTGCAGCTGGCAACCACAGAGTGGGGCAGCAAAGACTTCACCAGCCTCGTTGGCAGGGGGACACTCCACAGAGTCAGCACATTCACATCCTGCCTCTGCACCATGCATCAGTGCAGGAACACTAACCTCGGTGGAGCAAAGATCTGGTTTAAAAGGGGTAACACTGGGTGATCATCACATCACTAGCGAGCAGGAGGAGGAGAGTGAGGCAGAGTCAGCTTTAGGCAGTCCCCTTCAGAGGACAGACCCAGCCATGCTCCGTAAGGTGAAGATGCTGGGCCTCAGGTGTCAACACACAAGGAGGGTCATTTTGGAGTATCAGAGGCAGATGAGACCCCTTATATCAGAGATCCTTGAGACATTGTGGAGCTCTGAGCAGTCAATGGAGGTGTCCATGCAGCGCTCATGCTGCATCATGGTGCAGAGATTTGAGCCCACGAGCTCCTCCATTGAGAGAGTGGCCTGCCTCCTGGAAGGCTGTATGCAGCATCATTCTGGGTGGTGCAGGAACAGCACACTGATATGCACAGAAAGAGTGACACTCTCTGTGCATGGATCACTCAATTTCACCGACGGCGCAGAGTTGCGTGGAATGGATGCCAGCTGTGTCCCAGCTGGTGACCTCATCCAGCATTGAAGGCACCATGAGAGGGCTGAGGAAGTCAAAAAGACTGATAGGGGACCATCCCTCAGAGGGGCATTGGCGTTATTCCTCGCCTCCTCAGCTCCTTCAACTCAGGAGCCATCCCTGCCACAAGACCCTGTGACAGATGCTGCCCCTGCAATGACACAGGTAGCAGCCTGTGCAGAAGCCCCACCAGAACCTCCAAGCCAAGAACGGAGGTTGTGGCCATTTTAGCTGGATGCAGGTATGTTGGAGCCTGCACCTCATCCTTAGCCACAAGAGGGAGCACCTTGTAGGAGTGGGCACACCATCAGCTGCACTTGATGGGTCACTTTTTTTTATTCATTCATGAGATGTGGGCTTCGCTGGCTGGGCCAGCATTTATTGCCCACCCCTAGTTGCCCTTGAGAAGGTGGTGGTGAGCTGCCTTCTTGAACAGCTGCAGTCCATCTGGTGTAGGTAAACCCACAGTGCTGTTAGGGAGTTCCAGGATTTTGACCCTGCGACAGTGAAGGAACAGAGATATATTTCCAAGTCAGTGTGACCTTCATTCACCTGGGTGAAGTTACTTTTCTTTCTTTTCTCATTTGATTTAAATTGTCACAATAACATTGTCTGGTAATACGATCAGTCTTCTGTGTGTTAAAGGATTGTGGTGGGGGCTGAGAAGAAAGCTGAGGGGGGAGGTGGGGGCCATGGGAGGGGGCCACAGCCTTGTTGTGAGTGCCTGATCTATAATGTGGGGCAATGGTGGTGGTGGAGACCACATGCTCCATGTCTTTCGGTAGCCATGGGAGTATACAGATGTGTATGATTGCTGGATAATTTCTCTCTCTGATAGAAGCTGAGTTTTACAGTCATCCACCATGGACCTGGGAACCCCTCCATTAAATCGCTGTTGAATTATCGAGGATCTGTGACTATGCCAGCTTGCAACTCACTGTGAAGACTGGGACAGTGTTGGCAGTTTCCTTCCAATGCTTGGGTGCCGGGCTCCTCTGTAACTCCCCTTTCGTCACCCTCTTCCTCCTCGGCTCTCTCCTCTTGGTCTTCATCCAAGGAAGAGTGGTGTATTCGTCCCTCCTCCTCATTCATCTGCAGGCCTCATTGTATAGTCATGATGTGGAGCATGCAGCAAATGTCTGTAGTTTAGGACACTCAGACTGGCTTATATTGAAGTGCACCACCCCACCAGTCAAGGCAATGGAAACACATCTTCACCAGGTCACTGGTCTGCTCAATGCAGGCTCGTGTAAGTAGATGGCTCAGGTTGTCACAGCTCTCCTCTTCCATGTCTGGGTGCTGGACAGGCACCAGGAACTGTCTCCTCAGGCAATAACTCTTATCCCCCAGCAGCCGCCCACAGAGTCTGGATGTTGGCCCGAAGAGTTGTGGCACTTGGGATCCTCACAGGGTGAAAGGATCATGAAAGGAACCAAGTGCAAACCCGCAAGATGTGCTTCCTGTGGCCACAGACCAGCTGGACGTTCAGCGAGTCTTTTCTGTGGAGGAATCTGGCTGTCTGGTCTGTCGGTGCCTTGATAGCTACATGGGTGCAAGCGATGACCCCAGGCCTAGAGGAATCCATCAATAGTGGCAAAGCCCTCTGTGCCTACTCTGTCCCCTCTGTGTAAAAATATATGTATTTCCCTGCCTCCGGAATAGGGTATCCATGATCTATCGGATAGCAAGATGAGCTGCCAGCAGTAAGAAAGGAGCCAGGTCTGCAGCTGATCCTTGGAAACAACCTGAATTATAGAAGTTCATGGCAATGGTGACCTTGACAGCTGCAGGTGGGGGAATGCCATTGGGACTGTGAGGCATGAGGCCATTGTGGATCAGAGCGCAAATGCCTGAGATCAGCTGCCTGAACAGGCGTAGCCTCGTCCGGCACTGGAGCTCTGTTATTTGAAGGTAGCTGACACATGGGTGGTACACCCATATCTTGGGTAACACCTTCTTCTCCTTTCAGTAGCTCTCTATGCTCCTCTGGCCTATTCCTGACCAGCAGGATGCTTTTGCCGATGCTCCTTTTCACTGCTTGCCCAATGTCAAAGTAACCTGTTCCCATCTCTAGTCCCTGAGCAGTCGGTGGTTTGTGCAGCAGCGCTTCCTCTGCCAACCTCTGCTGCCCAGGTAATGCCAACAATCTGATCCTCCCATCTCAGAACTCCTACCTCTCATAGTTGAACAATACACTCCTCTCAGCACCAGCAATGGCAACTCTGGGCCACTGGTTAAGTAGCTGAGCATGATTGCCCATATTTTATATGAGTTGGCCAGTGCCTCCATTATCCCTGATGGCTCCCTGGTGTCCGCGTGCCAGGTTCACCCCGATGTGGCCCTGACATGCCTTGTTCCCCCCGATGTGGCCCTGACACGCCTTGTTCCCCCCGATGTGGCCCTGACACGCCTTGTTCCCCATGCCTGCTGATTGATAATCCAAAACTTGCCCAGAGGGGCCTTTTAATAAACTCTACAACTGGCTTAACAAGCACTTAATTGGAGGTGCAGCAGGTTCCAGACAACCACCCCACCCCTCCCCTGAATCTTCTGGGGGAACACCTGTTCCAAAGGCTTGATCACTTACAGCTTGGCCAGTCCTCCTTCTGTCTTGACCTTCTCCTTGGCGTTGTATGACAATCCTTATCCTGTATGATAAATTGGAGAGTTATTAACATGTTGTGATGACCCTAGACCAAACCCCCAAGTTTTTGGTAAGATCTGGTTAGGGACCAACGTTTTGTTTAAAGTAGACAAAGTTTGAGATTCGAGACACTTGACCAGTGAATAAAGCCAAAAGATTCCACGAGTTTTGAACAAACAAAAATAAATTTTACTAAACAAGGTAAGAAAGATAAAACAACATCTATCTTATTCTCCAACATGCAGGGTAAGTGTGAGGTACATGTGAATTAACAAGCCACCCCTGGTTGAACACATCACACAACACAATAAATGGCAGATCCAACCAAGACATAGTCCTTGGATTTCTTAACAACCCACCCAGACGTCAGTAAACACTGTGAGTCAACCAATGTCGCTGAAACCCTGTCTCTCTCATGAGGGATTCCAGTCTTCACCTTCGAAGATCTAAGCTTGGAATTCTCTCCAAAAGTCGCTCCAACTCAGATGACATCAACAACGGACCTATTTATAGTTCAGGATTTTCTGCTCCTGGGGATCGTTGCAGCGGGACGGCAAATTTGATGGACCAGCCAAAGGTCCATTGACTTCAGGCAGGAATTTCCGGTACCATGGTGGGTGGGATTGGAAAATCCCAGCCACAAGGTTTCAATCTCTTCTCATGAGATTCCGATCCCCTGGATTCCCGAGTATGCACTCAAGTACCAATTCACAAGCACAGCTTCAACTTTACAGCCATGCCAAGCAGCATGCTATTTCTGCCTTCTTGGATCTTCAGGACTTCTTCTGAGCCCTCTATGACTACCAGGGTTTCCCTTGAGCCCTTTTTCACTTAAAGTCTGCTAACCACAGCTCTTTTCCTGCTTGGAGTCTTTTTTCTCCGCTTTCTTCTTACCTGAACAGGGACCTCTTCCTATCCCTGCTCCCTGTCTGGGATCTTTTTAGGACCTTTCCCTGTCCCTTCCCTTTCCTTGTCCCCTCTCCCCTTTGGGACCTCTTCCTGTCCCCTGCCTGTGACACTAGCCTTCCATGGAGTTCCACTCCCGGTTATGCTGCATTTTTCTTCCCTTGCACAGGCGCGCAGGGCCCAAAGATGTAAAATTTGTAGAACTGTACAAGTAGAACTCTCGATCTGCGCATGTGCAGCCCGCTCCCGGTCTGCACACGCACAAAAGCTCCAAGGTCCATTGGCAGTTGAAGTTCCCAACCTCCGGTCTCAACTTTAAGGTAAGTTGACTTTCATAACAATGTCAAGAGTAACCTAACTGTCTTGTTCCTATACATCTCCATATCACATACTGGCCACACATTCTAACTGGTAACCTTATCATAACTAGCACAAGGTCTGGCCTTTCCATCATGTGGTACCGATGGTGAGCATGCAATTCCCAACTTGCCCTCTTTCCCCACTTGCAAAGTCCCTTCACTTGATACCCTCATGAGAGGCCCTTTAATGTACTTACCCTGGCTGATTGGAGGAGGTCATTCATCCGTTTATGGCACTGGAGCCAGGATCTTGAGGGGGGGGGGAGGGGACTCAGCTTTCTGTAATCTCTGTTCAGGCCACATTGGTCAAGCGGGAGGATCTCTTATTGCCATGCCTGGGGAAGAGAACCTGCAGCCTTTCCCAGACAGCCTGGAGGGGAACTTGCAGGGGGCATCACTAAACTGTGAGACTGCTTTGTCTGTTGCAAGATGTCTTTCTGAATGGGGGCAGTAATGGAGGTCCAAAAAGATAACAATGCAGATGAAAGAGGGGAGTGAAAGGAGTCACTTAATGTTGGATGTCAAGGGGGGGATGAAGGCTCCGACTTGGTGAAAAATATTCCAGACAGCCATTCCCATTGAAAGCAATGCAGGCAGCATGTAAATTTTGTGCTGCCTGCTTATTTCCATGATTGGGGCGTGCAGCCCACTACTAAATGCACTGATGAGTGGCTGCAAATTCAGCAGGGAACCCATGTTCATGCAAGGCTGATGCCAGTTAAAGCTAGCCAGCACCTCTTAAAGGTAGCCTGCATCTTTTAAAAGGGAGGTGTATTCTGGCTGCTGCAATTCATTCAACTGGCTGGGAAACACATTAGGAACAGCAAGAAATCTAAGTAATGGCACAGAAAACCAGGGAGAGGACTCCTGATCTTGGATGGAGCCCTGGAGGCCTTAGTGCAGAAAATCAAAAAGGAGAGAGAGGTGATCTGCCCACAGTGGTGGAGGCCCTCCAAACAGACATCGCAAAGGCCATGGGAGCAGGTAGCTGCAGAAGTTAATGGCAGGAGTGCAAATCCACAGAGCTGGATACAGTGCCAGAAAAAGTTCAATGACTTCACGTGAGTGGTCAAAATCAGCAGGTGCATGTCCAAATGCCATATCCCAGTGACTGCACCACCAGCCTCGTACACTACTCGATATGCCAGAGCCCCATCACTCACTCATCAACAATCTCTTGCAATAGGACTCACGCCTGACATTCATATGCTCCACCTCACGCTCACACACTTGCCAACGCTGCAAGCCTTGCACACAGCTTCCACATACTTTCCAACTCAACTATTAGAGGCACATCACCCAGACACATGGCAACATGCTCACTGACATTCTTCCCTCTTTCTTGCAGGACTAGGTAGCCCCCATAACAGGAGGGAGCAGCAACAAACCAGTGGGAGTTAGGCACAGCTGCATGTCCTCACCCCCTTAGAGTAGTTGGTGCTCTGCCTAATTGACACAGCCATCACTGAAGCCATGGTAAGGGGCAGCACTGAAGACATCCAAGATGATGGTATGTTTATGCTTTATGGACCTTCTCAAATCCATTTTCCCCTTCATCCCTCAATCTGGTATGATGAACAAGCTGCAGATGACGTAACCATGCAGCATCTGCTTTAATGCCCCCCAACACCCACTTCCTTCATCATAACCCTCCGCTTTATGCACTTATACTTTCAAATAGTGAGGAAGTGCTGCTTGGTGCCTGAGGACGAAGGTCCAGAGGAAAAGTAGACTTCCAAGGAAAAGATGTGGTCACATGATCTGACAATCACAGTCATCAGGTCCGATACAGGCACTGCACGTATTTTAGAGAGTAGCAGAGATGTTGGATCTGCATGTGGTGACTTAATGGAGATGAGTGGGTTGCAGCCAGGCCAGGGGAAAGGATCGCACATTTGCTAGCTCACCAGATAGTTTACTTGGCAGTCCATTCAGCATGTACGTCATCAATCTCAGCCCCAAAGTCCAAAGAAGGCTAATGGTATGTTAGCCTTTATCGCAAGAGGATTTGAATACAGGAGTAATGAAGCCTTGCTTCAATTGTGTGGAACCTTAGTTAGACCGCACCTGAAGTACTGTGTGCAGTTTTGGTCCCCTTACCTTAGGAATTATTGCCATAGAGGGAGTGTAACAAAGGTCCACCAGACTTGTTCCGGGGATGGCAGAACTGTCCTATGGAGAGAGAGAAAGGGAAAAAGGCATTGAAGTTGGTGATCAGCCATGATCGTATTGAATGGTGGAGCAGGCTCGATGGGCTGAATGGCCTACTCCTGCTCCTATGTTCCTTCAGAGCTCTGTCATTCTCAAAGAATTCCAGCTTCTCTCCTTCCAGGATTTAGCTTGATCCCCAGCTGACAGCAGCACACAACCAACCTCAGTTCCACGAGCACGGCCAAAATGGTACACTTCTGCAGAACCTCCTCAACTCTGCTTATGATGGTATAGATCCACTAAAGTTATCTTCAAGTAACAGAAACAGATGCAGCAACTGTACATTTGCCTATTCCCAGCTCCTGGATCCAGCCTCCATCTTCTTTAGCTTGCACCATTGGGATCTGAGCTTTGGTGTCTCCATCCTTTTGTCTGGTTTCAACCAGTTTCGTTTTCCCCAGAGGTTTTGGTTTCCAATCTCTGTTTAAGTCTTAGTTTCCTTAGAAACAGGAAGGTTCAGTTTCTTTTTATAGCTTCCCTTTACAGTTAGGGTCCATCCCAGAAAATACAAGCTTTGAAATCATGGATCCATCACACCATCTCCTTGGCAAAGTGCTGCCACTAAACACACAGTTCTTGGCTAAGGTGCGGGTAAGGGAAGTGTTCTCTGTTGACCCTCAGTGGATAAAGCCTCCTGCTGAGATTTTCCATCCTCCTCCCTCTGCAAGCAGCTTGTCTTCTCTGCTGCTTCCATTCCATCTCCCTCTGATGCTGCAGCCCCAGGGGAAATGCTACTATAGTCCCTATGACTGGGAGCAAGTGGTGTACTCAGAGGCCTTTCAAAGACACACAACTGCAAAGATCCAGCGCAAGTCCCTTCTGTCAACTCCTCCATAAATGCTGGCCTAGCTAGTGATGCCCACATCCCATGAATGAATAAAAAAAACTTCCACTAACTTTGCAGCAGCAAGTTGATAGTCAAAAGCAGCTCACCTGCAAGTTGAATGGTGGTGCCCATAAATGGCATGAATGGGGTTCCCTGTCAGCTGTGTATGTTGAAGAGAGGGCATTAAAAAGAGCAGTGAGTTCCAAAGTGACTGTCAGCGTCACAATCTGCCCACACTGCATATTTCTGGAGTACAAATGGAATGCCCCATGTTATTGCCTTCCACAACATGATGATTGGCACAAGCATGCCTGAAGTGGTCAGGAATGAAACCCTACCTTTTTCCTTCCTAAAGAAGCTCTCATAGCACATCAACTACCAATGCTGTGGAACCCAATTTTGTGGCCTATAGTTTATAAGCAATTGCTGCTGTAGTGTCAGTCAGCTATCTGAGCATTATAATAGCAAACCTGCTTAATTTCCTGGCAAAAAAAAATTAAATATATCATTGAGTATGACTGAAGTAAAGTTCACTTATGGAAGTGCACCTTAATTTTAAAAAATACTTGGTATAAGAAATTCACAATTAATATCACATAGATGTATTGTGCATTAGGAGAAACCATTGGTGTGGGAGATAATCTGCACTGATGTACAATTTTAAATATGTATTGTGTTCTGTTGCAACTATGAGTCAATATATTCCATTTGCTATATTTTAGTCACTTTCATATCATTGATATCAATTTGTGACTAATGTGATTATTAATAAGGTAGTGTAGGCAGATGTATTTATTCTCTGTTCATTCCCATTGTGCCAGCTCAGTTTGAAGAGTTGTTTTTTCAACTCAAAACATTGAAAAATTGCTATTTTGAAAGCTGGTATAATGGTAATACCATAATTTCTCTTTTCCAAGTATCAAAACATTAGAAGCAATAAAGAATGTTAGACAATTACAAGAATAAAAATAATGCACATCAGCTAATAAGAAATTTTACCAGTGAAAAGATTCAATTTGCAAGGATTCTTTTAAAATGATGCAACTTAAAAATTGGTTTTGATCTTGCTTCACGGTTCCTTGTGCTCTGACATTTGAACATTGAACTATTTTGTACATTTTTATGATCACAACTATTTAAGATTGAGAAAATTGACCTTTCAGAAAATTAAAATTGACCTTTGGTCATCTTGACCCTGAGCAATTTTCAGCTCCACTCTGTCTTCTGACCACTAGTAAATACGTTGGGTCCTCCACCCCATTTGAATTCCTGGGGTTAGGGGTACTTGCATAAATTAGATACGTGCCTTCACCGTCTGTGGCACAGATGGTGCAACTCCTAGATGTGGGGGAGGAAACTGTCTGCAGAATCTTGCTGCAGCTCTGGAGGAGAATTTTCACGTTGGCGTGCGGGGGCGGGACCCGCACGCCGACGCATAAAATGACATGCGGTGATGTCGGGCATGCTTCCTGATGTCACCACACGTCATTTCGATCTTTCTTTCTCTGGGCGTGCGCCAGAGTTGACTGCGCGCCCACTGAACTGTCAAAGGCCTGTTAAGGCCATTAATAAACCAAGTTATATAATTGACAGGTAATTGACAGGAGAAGAGCCCAAGCGGCCTTCACATTTTTCAGGAAACCTCATCCACAGGTGGGATGAGGTTTCCTGAAGGTTTTATTAAATAATTTTTTTAAAATTTTGACAATTCATGAACATGTACATGACACTGTCACATGAGGGGACATGTCCGAATAAGTTTAATCTTTCTATTATCCAAACTTTAAATCGGAACTTAATCTCCCTGAGGCAGCTTCATGCTTCAGTGCGTGAAGGAGTGCAGGCCCTGAATCTCCCTCCTCCTCCCCGCCTGAGCGCTACTGGGCGTATGCCACGCTGGGCGGGCCTTAAATGACCCGCCCACATAAAATGGCAGCGCGCAGCCAATCGCGGGCAGCGTGCCCGCTCCTGACCGGCCCACGCGACAGGCAGAAGATTCTGCCCTTGGAGCACCAGTTGAATATTTCACAAAATGTAAAAAACAAAGTAGCCTGTTTTCAAAAAAGGGACAATTTCTTTGCATCGCTCTGTGGTACGTTAGCTTAAGGAAATTGACCTTTCTAAATCTTGTGGACACTAATTCCACCAGGTCCTGCCATGCTAGTATGCCTGCTTCATGCATAGTAATGGGAGCTTTACAGCGTTCATAGCATTGGGGGAAGCGAAGATAAAACTGGTGAGAGTTTTGCAGAAAGACATCATTCCAACAACGCTTTCAGTGATGTCTGCACGGAAGAGTGTGGCATATGAAATACCCTCTGCACTTCAGAGAAGGTTTACTAGACCAATACCTGGAACGGGCAGGTTGTCTTTTGAGGAAAGACTGGACAGGCTAGGCTTGTATCCACTGGAGTTTAGGAGAGTAAGAGGTGACTTAATTGAAACCTATAAGATCCTGAGGAGACTTGACAGGGTGGATGTGCTTCTAATTCATATGTTCATATGTTCTAATAAAAATGCTGATGAACCCAAATATAACCCAAATGGCCACAGATTTTTAGGCATTACCTCTTCATCTTAAGCCCAGCAAGCAACTCCTCATTAATTTTTCAAATTCTTTAATATTTTAGAAATAATTACCTTCCTACATCTCCTCGAATTATCTTTAACCTTTTGAAATTCAGTTTGGCGTCACCTAATGACTATTGACATATCTTTTGTCTTCTCTGTTACTGTTTTCAACATTGATGATATCCTGCATTTTCACCTAGGTTTCTCTTTACATGGTGCGCCTCACTACAATTTTACATGCCTATTTGTTCCTGCTCTTGTCTTGTTTCCATCAGTTACAAAATGTGTCTGTCCATATCTATCAATGTATAGGCTAGTCAAGACATAATTGTACTTGAACTTCTCTTGGGTCATTCTATATATTTGAGTAATAGGTCTCTAGTCGTAGTGATCATGTGGAGATTATTCCATTGCAAGGAGGTTGTTGGGGAAGGAGAGAGGTGCACGTCACCTCTGAAATAATTTGGAAAGAGGGTTATGGGAGACAATTTAATAAATGTTTCTGATTGGTTCCCATAAAGAACTAGAGGTAACCTCATCACATTGCTGACATCAGAGAGTCAGCTGATGTTTTAAGAATCGTGTTCAGCAAGTATTCATGCATCGAAATTTCTGTGAAGACCAAGGCAGAATTCGATTGATTCTTCATTAAAGTACTGGGAAATTTGGCAGAACCTGGTTCCACTGAAATTCTATTTGGTAAAGTTGCCAGATGCTAATCAATTTTCTAAGTTTAGCCTTCTTAAAATCTGGGACCAGCATTAGGTTGGCTACAGCTCTGGATGGACCTAAGTTTAAATCTAATTATATTATGACCAGAACTGCACATAGAGGTTTGATACAGCATTAGGGTCACTGCTAAAAACCAAGTCTAGAAGTTGTTTATCTCTAGTTGTCTCACTAACATGCTCTATGAGTTAACAACCATTGATGCTGTTTACGAAAGTCTCAGCTAATTTGCCCACCACACTAGATGGTTCATCATCAGACCATTTAATAATACAAACAAAATTGAAATCTCCAATAATACAAACCGGGCCTACTTGCGAACAAAATTCCTCATCAGTTGGCATGCCTGTCCTGGAGGTCTATACAGGTGCCAATCGTAAATTTAGGGACATTGGCTTGAATAATTTGAATTAATGAGAGACACTTGGTAGGAGAAGGATTACAGGAAAACCTACAACATTAATACATGCAGATTTGTCATGTGTTGCTCCACCAATTATTGTGACTCCTTTAAAGAAGCCATCAAAAGAATATTATACCATTAAATATACGAGTGAATTGATCCTAAAAGAAACTTTAAATATTGGTAATGTCATTCTATGGTTCCCCTTATATACATTTTGTACCAAAAATGAGAATTGTTTGCAAACTTTGGTCTTTTACTACTGCCTGTGCATACCATGATCATTATCGGTGTTAGATGTCTCAACGGGGTGAATCAAAGACATAATCCAAGAAGAATTGGTATGAGGAATAATAATGGGGATTTATTTTTCTTTAAATATTGAGCATATGTTTGTCTTAACGCATCATTCCCCTACATATGGTTTGTGTGCTCTAGGTAATGTTGAAAATTTTAACAGTCCCTAAATTGGAAAGAATTAATGAAACTAATTAACATTCCACTCCATTGCATTCAATTATTACATCTTTATTTAACCTCTCTATCACATATTTTGCATATGTTTCTGAATCAGAAGATAATAAACTGAATAATTTGTCTTGGGATTTATCATATTTATATTTTACAAATCACATAGGGATCAACTTGATTTTGTGGAATTGTGCACAGCAAATTACATGTTAACTACAGAAAGATATTTTCTTGTAACATCATTAGACAGATTTCTTGAACACAATAGCATAGAATAATATACCCATGGCATTCTTATACTATCGTCATGAAGATTGAGAGTAATGTTGCTTCAAAAAATAACCCATTCAGGCTTTCTTCCAATATTTTTGTCTCATATTGTCTTATATTCATGCTCTTGGCAGAAAGTAGTTTCCCGAAATAGACTGATCCTCCTATTAACTGAAACCTATATCTTTATATGAGCTAAGTGAATTAGTGTGCTACATAACTAAGATCTGCTGTCTAAATTTAACGCAAAACCCATGTTGTGCCTAAGGTGCCTTAAATTTACACTTACGGGTGTTACGTCTAGGTGCTGTCCCCTCGCTGGCACTGGCATCTGAGACAGCCTGCTCACTGCGCTGTCCTGTTGGCCTCGATGACCTTGGCGGACATGAACTGGGTGAACTGGGCATGGGCAATCTCTGCTGACACACCCAGCGAGGGATACATGCCGTGAGGGATTCAATGACGTTACTGTACTCAGAGTTGACAGGGGTGTGGAGCGCAGTGGAGTGGGTTGGGGGGGGGGTGCTGCGGTTGGGAGAAAGGGTGACGCCTGCATTAAGTGACATGAGGCAACATGGTGCTCACCCTTCCCGAGCGCAGGGGATCATTGGCCCTTTTGCGGCACTGGAGCCATGTGTGCTGCACAACATCATGGGAGCTCACACTCCTGGCCACCTCCTCCCAGGCACATTTGGTCAGGTGGGGGGGCCTCCGCCTCCTGTCCCTCGGAAGAAGGACCTCCCGCCTCACTGCCACCTCCTCCAGGAAGGCACCTAGACACTTGTCTGAAAAATGAGGGGCACACTGCCCCGCTGGCCTACCCTCCGGCCTGGCCTGCCCCGCTGGCCTACCCTCTGGCTTGGCCTGCACCGCTGGCCTACCCCGATGGCCTACCCTCCGGACTTGCGTCACCTCCATTGCCCCTCTGCAGAGCTCTTCGCCCAGCCATTGTGAGCAGCCTTTCCAAGGCTGCCAGGCCTTCCTTTATACAGGCTACCGGATTGCCATTGAACCCGGTAGGCTGAGCGCGCCCGCCCACTCCCACTATGCACGGGAGTTGTGAAGTACGCTTTGCAGGCCTTAATTGGCCCACCTGCATAAAATGGCGGCGTGAATCCGATCATGGGCAGCGATTGGGTCCGTGCCCGCCCGCGCCTACTCCTGCTCGGCCTGCCCAACATGGGGAAAATTCTCCCCCTGGTTCTGATGAGGCTTGGCAGAGAACCTAGACATCCATTAGTCTGTTGAAACAACTACACCCCAGGGAACGCACTGCTTGATTGACAGCTCTTATTTACACAAAATAAAGATGTGTCATGAACTTGCTGTTTCTGCTATTGCCACTTTAAAGAGTCTGGATGATTGACACTTCTATAGGGTTATAGAAAAACAGTTTGTTTTAAAAGAAATTAGAAAGTTATGAATGAATGATTGTCTTTTAAAAGCTTTTTAGGAGTAGGCCATTCAGCTATTGTTACTACAGGGTTCATTAATTCTGTACAGAGTATATAGCAGGTGAATGGGCATGGAACTGCAAAAGCTTGCCAAGGAGGGTATGATGGGCTATGGGGGTGGGTGGGGGGGCATAGCCTGGCATGGAGGGTATGAGGGGCCATTGGGGTCGGTGGGGGGCATAACTTGGTATTGAGGGTATGAGGGATTGTGCAAATGGGTAGGGTGCATGAGGTAGCATGAGTTGGCATGGATGGGGCATTGGGAGTGTGTGGGGAGGTGAAGAAGCACGAGGGGTGAAGGCTAGAGAGCTGTTCTTTGTTTTACTTTAAGTATTCCAACTGGATGAAGTGCCAGAGCACTGAGGCAGGCCTTTTAAGCAGCCCACTCAAAAGAATTAACATAGGAACATAGGAGCAAGAGTAGGCCATTCAGTCCATTGAGTCTGCTCCACCAATCGATATGATCATTACTGATCATCCACTTCAATGCCTCTTTCCTACACTATCCCCATATTCCTTTATGTCAATGGCATTTAGAAATCTGTCAATTTCTACCTTAAACATACTGAGTTTCCACAGCTCTCTGGGGTAGAGAATTCCAAAGATTCACAACCCTCTCAGTAAAAAAATCTCCTCACCTCAGTCGTAAGTGGCCTCCCCCTTATTTTGAAATTATGTCCCCTGTTTCTAGACTCCCCAACCAGGGGAAATATCTTACTTGCATCTACCCTGTCTATTCCTTTATGTATTTTGTAGGTTTCAATGAGATCACCTCTCATTCTTCAAAACTCTAGAGAATACAGGCCCCGTTTCCCCAATCTCACTTCATAGGACAGTCCCACCATCCCCGGAACAAGTCTGGTGAACCTTCATTGCATCCCCTGTATGGCAATAATGTCCTTCCTAAGGCAAGGGGATCAAAACTGCACATAGTACTCCAGGTACAGTCTAACCAAAGTTCTATATAATTGAAGCAAGACTTCACTACTCCTGTACTCAAACCCTCTTGTGATAAAGGCCAGTAAACCATTAGCCTTCCGAGTTGCTTGCTGCATCTGCATGTTAGCCTTCAGTGACTTATTGACTAGGACACCCAGGTTCTTTTGCACATCTACACTGCCTAATCTCTTACCATTTCAGAAATACTCTGTGCATCTGTTCCTTCACATAACCTCACATTTTTCCACATTATATTCCATCTGCCATGTTTTTCTCCACATACTAAGTCTGACTAAATCCTCTTGAAGCCTCTTTGCATCTTCCTCACAATATACATTCCCACTTAGCTTCGTGTCATTTGTGAACTTGGAAATATTACATTTGGTCTCCACATCTAAATCATTGATGTATATTGTGAACAGCTGGCGCCCAAATACTGATCCCTGCAGTACCCCACTAGTCACAACCTGCCAACGCGAGAATGACCTGTTTATTCCTACTCTCTATTTTCTGCCTGTTAACCAATCCTTAATCCACGCCAATATATTACCTCCTATCCCATGTGCTTTACTTTTGCTAACCAACCTCCTGTGGGGGCCTTTATCCAAAAGCCTCCTGAGAATCCAAGTATATTACATCCATTGACTCCCCTTTGTCAATTGTGTTAATAGCATCCTCAAAAAACTCCAACAGGTTCATTAGACATGATTTCCCATTCATAAATTCATGTTGACTATGCTGAATCAGATCGTTATTATCCAAGTGTTCATTTATCACATCCTTTATAATAGTTTCTAGCATTTTCCCTACTACTGAAATAAGGCTAACAGGTCTGTAGTTCCCGGTTTTCTCTTTCCCTCCCTTCTTAAATAACAGAGTGACATTTGCTACTTTCCAGTCTGTAGGAACTATTCCAGAATCTATATAAGGAAGGTGATCACCAACGCATCCATTACCTCCATAGCAACCGCTTTCAACACTCTGGGATGTAGGTCATCAGGTCCTGGGGACTTATCAACCTTCAGTCCCATTAATTTCTCCAATACAACCTTCTTCCTAGTACAAATTTCCTTCAATTCCTTATTCTTGCTAGTCCCTTGGATCTCTAATTCTGGGAGATTTCTTCTATCTTCCTCAGTGAAGACAGACACGAAGTAATCATTCAGCTTCTCTGCCATTTCTCTATTCCCCATTATAAATTCTCCTTACTCTGCCTGAAATGAACTCACATTTGTCTTAGCCAAGTGTTTCCTTTTACATACCTACAAAAGCTATTACAGTCCATTTTTATGTTTTTTGCTAGTTTACATTTATATTCTAATCTCCCTTTCTTTATCAGTTTCTTGGTTCCCCTTTGTTGTATTCTAAAATTTTCCCAATACTCTGGTTTATTACCATTTCTGGCAACTTTATAGACCTTTTCTTTTAATCTTATACAACCCTTAACTTACTTTGTTAGCTACGGTTGACTGACTTTTCTTTTTCGTTTTTTGTGTCTGAAAGGAATGTATAACTGTTGTAAACAATGTAATAATTCTTTAAAGACTGCACATTGCCAATGTACCATCATATCTTTTAATGTATTTTCTCAATCCACCTCAGCTAACTTGCCCCTCATACCTTCCTAATTTCCTTTGTTTAAATTTAACACCCTGGCTTCAGATTGAACAACCTCACTTTCAAACATAATGTAAAATTCTATCATATTATGGTCACTCATCTTTAAAGGTTCTTTTACAACAAGGTTATTAATTAGTCTTTTTTATTATATAATACTAGATCTAAAATAGCCTGTTCTCTACTCAGTTCGTCGACATACTGCTCTAGAAAACCATCCCTGGCACACTCCAGAAACTCGTTTTCCACTGCCCCTGTGGCGATGTGAATTCTTTATGGGGGTGTGGGCCCAACTCTTGATATCATCCGTCCCCACCGCCCACCTGACCCCGGAATGAAAATTCTGCATTTGCTGGCACACTCTCCCAAGGCAGTGGGCCAAGTCAGGAAATTTCCTGACTCCTGCTACCAGCCTCTAGAATGAAATTCCAGCCTGTAGTGTTCAATGGTTTAATTGATCTGTGTTTGATTACGTTAGTCTGCTTGACTGATCTACGTTCATTGTGCTTGCTTGATTAAGCCTAGGTATAGCCTCTGAGAGCTCAAGTAAACAGAAGCTTCGAGAAAAAGACCTGAGAAAACCCGAACTCTGAACATGTGTGGAGACATCTTATAATTGAAGAGATATTTTAAAACGCTGGAAACAAATGTGTTATAGACTTTGAACTTGTGTCATCTCTGCATTGCTCTGAAGTAAATCAGATATATAAAGTTTCCAACAAACCAGCAGATACACAACACTGCAGGTGTTTGGATTTTCAGCTGGGCGGGCGGGCGCAATCGACGGGCCCAGGAGCGGTCGGGAAATGGACCGTCAACCGTGATTGGCCTCCAACCGCGATTTCACACCGGCTGGCCAATTAACAGGCAGCTAGCATGAAGCGCATGCTGAAAAGCTCATCTCTGCCAGGGTGGGGGTGGGAGGAGGGCGGGCAATGATGTCAACGCGGGCGAGTGTGGAAAGAATGCTCCCTGAAGGCAGAGAGCTGCCTCAGAGAACTGAAGACCCAAAACCCAGGAAACAAAGCTTTTAAAATCAGGAAAAAATGTCCAAGCATCATAATTAGGCTCCTGAACATGGAGATTATAAAAAACTGTCCACAGATTTCTATTTTTATTTTATTTAATAATGGAAACATCATCCCACCCTTGGATGAGGGTTGACGAAAAATGTAAAGGCCGCCTGGCCAATTCGCCCGTCCGCCAACTGTAAGGTTGGACAGGCTAGGTAAAATGACAGACAGTTAAGCCCATTGGGCTTAATTGTCCTCTTAATTGTCAGCGGGCGTGCTCCTGACTCTTGTGTGCACCCACCAACCGAAATGTCGCACATGCGCGGGATGACACCGGGACGTTCGCCTGGAGTCATCTTGCACGATTTCATGCCCGATCGGGTCGAGTGTGCACCCGCCCGATCAGCATAAAATTCAGCCCTTGAAATCTGAAAAATAATAACTAAAAACTCTGGAAATAATTAATGAGTTGGCCTGCATCAGCTGAAAAATAGGAATCAGTCGCTGTTTTTGGCCTCACACCCCTCCTCAGCACAAGGAGATGATATAGATGAACATCTATATATAGATATAAAATATAAATATAAATTAAATATAAAAACAAGGGCAAAGAGAAAAAAAACACCTTGAAAAATAAACAGAACAACATAAGATGCTGAGGTTGGGAATTAAAGACGGCTAAATGGCTGACAAGATATTTAAACAACAAGATTTCTATTTTTCCATTGTTGTTGCTTGATCTACTGAGTATGTCCAGCTTTTTTCTGATTTTGTTTTCAGTGAGCATAATATTGATTATCTTATCACCTTCCTTGACCAGGTTTATCTGTTTATAACACAGGGATGAATGATGAGACAATCTGCCATCTGATTATTTGACTCATTTCAGAGCAAAGCAACCAAGTGAAAAAGACAGTTACAAATAACACTGCACTAAAAAATCATAAGGGAAGGTTTTCCACTCTCTGCACCATTGCAAATATGTGTTGGGTGGGTAATGGAGGGGTTGGAAAATTGGGCACTGAGTTCGAGCACCAGATGTTCAATGGCAGTGCTGGGAGAGCAGGAGGTCCTCATTGTGTGAGTTTCATTATAGCTACAAAATGGCTGCATACAGTAACATCATTATTCACACCTGGAGATTGCAATGCCATAAGGAACTGCGATTGGGTTTATGCACAGGTGGCTATGGTGTCAACCATAGTTCAGTTGGTAGCGCTCTCACCTCTGAAGCGCAAGACTCTTAAGTTCAAGTCCTACTCTAGGGCTTGAGTACAAAAATCAAGGCCAAATCTCCAGTGCAGCACCAACCAAATACTGCACTCTTGAAGGTGCAGACTTTCAGATGGGATGTTTAAGCTGCTCAGGTAGATGTAAAAGATCCCATGACACTATTTTGAAGAAGAGCAAGGGCCAATATTTATACCCTTAATCAACATCGCAAGAGCACATTATCTGGTTGCTATCACATTGTTGTTTGAGAAAGTTTGCTGTGTGTAACTTGGCTGCTGTACTTCCTACATTACAATAGAGGCTACACTTCAAAAGTACTTCATTGGTTGTAAAGTAATTTGAGATGTCTGGTGGCTGTGAAAAGCACGAAATAAATGCAAGTCTTTCTTTTCTAATTTGTATTATGTAACAATCCTCCAATTACTGCATTTTGCTGGAGCAATCACTCTGCTTTTATCAAGAGATGTTACTGTAGTTTTGGTCACGAGATATTTTGCTATAGTTCCTAGAGATTTTTTTTAAATAGTCTCTTTGCTGAGTAAATCAGGCTGCTATAATAGGCTTTTTTAAATAGACTCTGGTTGCTGTTTGCTGAGTTAGTAGGCTTTTTTATGTAAAATAGGCTGATTGCTATAAGACCCATCGTTAAGTCCCTCCACGCCTCCAAAGTATTGATGGACGCAGTGGTGTCAATGGATGCTCTATTCAAAACTTATGGTAAGGAGGCAGGGCCAATTAGCCATGCATTTGCTACTGTTCCTCGCCATTTTCACTGTCATCATCTGTGAAACAAACAAAAAGAAGTACTTGCACGAACTTTGGTTTTGTGAGTGCTTTTGGAACTCAGTTTTTCTTTGCACTTTGGACACTTCTTTGCAATTTATTTTATTTTGCCTTTTCCTTCTCCACCCTCTTTATTTTAACCATCTACCATTCAAGGGAGTTTCACTGTGGTCTACACAATCTCTGCTGGTCAAATGGGCAGTACTTTTAGAATTCCACTTTCCCTCAGGGAGCTAAATGAAGGAGAATTCCAGAGAAATGATAGAGGGAGCTTTGTCTATGGCTGGTTGCACAGATTTGTTATTACATGAAGGGACATTAGAATTACTTGGGCATGTCAGATTGTAAATACCTTCAACAGCTATTTTTGACCAGGGAGGTCTGTCGTCAGTTTGCGATTGTGCCCTGTGGATGCTATCCTCTTTCAGAAACAGGAAAGTAATCTTGAGATGCTGGAAATTCAGGGAACACATGTGCGATGACAGATCTGTGCAAAATCTGCTTGGCAATCTGGATATCAGTAAGCAATTGTGCATCTTGCAACAAGGTTGAATTACATTGCCATGATATGTTATGATTGTAAAAGATGTGAGGGTTGCAAGCTTTCTAATTGTACACTGTATTATAAATGTTTATCCTATTGAAATATGAATATGCATGAAATACATGACAAAGCTAGAAGAACATGAGAACACAACATAAGAACATGAGAAATAGAAGAAGGCCATTCAGCAGCTCGAACCTGCTTTGCCATTCAATAAGATGATGGTTGATATGATCGTAGCCTCTACTCCACTCTGCTGCCTGCCCCCTCTAGATCAAAAATTTGTCTAACTCAGTCTTGAATATATTCAATGACCCAGCTTCCACTGCTCTCTGCAGTAGAGAATTCCAAAGATTAACAAGCCCCTGAGAGAAGAAATTCCTCCTCATCTCCATTTTAAATGGGAGACCCCTTATTCTAAACTGTACCCTCTAGTTTTGGATTCCCCGATGAGGGAAAAGGTCTTCTCAGCATCTATCCTGTAACGCCCTCTCCGAATCCTATATGTTTCAATAAGATCACCACTCATTCTTCTAAACTGCAATGAGTTTAGGCCCAACCTGCTCAATCTTTCCTTAAAAGGCAACCCCCTTCATCCCAGGAATCAACCTAGTGAACATTCTGCATCCAATATGAAAATATCACTCTTTAAGACTTTGTACATGTTTTCCATGGGTGAACAATAAATCTGGAGCCAGTTGGCCAGCAGTACTTTGTGGCATGGCAACTCGGGCCTTGTGTGATATACTTCAGGGCTAGTGTCTCATTGGCATCTTTTACCTGGAACAATTCACTGCTGTCCCCTGGAGATGAGGCCCCAAAGTCTCAAATAAGATAGCTGCTGATCTAGTTGGCCATCAATAAAAGAAGGGATTGGTGCTATACCATTATTCCATGCCCTGAGAATCTGTTTTGTGCTTCTACATTGGGTTTCTATTTACTTAATATATGCATGGTACATATGCCATGTACATGAATCACAAAAAGTCAATATGCAAGTCCAGCAAGTGATTAGGAAGGCAAAAAGAATGTTGGTCTTTAATGCAAGGGGATTGGAGTAAAGAAGTAGCAAAGTGTTGCCACAAATATACAGGGCATTGGTGAAACCACACCTAGAGTACTGTGAACAGTTTTGGTCACCTTACTTAAGGAGGGATACTGGGAGTAGTTCAGAGAAGGTTCACTCGGCTGATTTCTGGGATGAGGAGTTTGGATTATGAGGAAAGGTTGAACAGGTTGGGCCTATACTCATTAGCATTTAGAAGAATGAGACGTGATCTTACTGAAACATATAAGATTCTGACGGGGTTTGACAGGGTAGATGCTGAAAAGATGTTTCTTCTCGTGGGGGAAATCTAGAACTGGGGGTCACAGTTTCAAAATAAGAGGTCTCCCATTTAAGATGGAGATAGGAGAAATTTCTTCTCAGAGGGCTGTCAGTGTTTGGAATTCTCTTCCCCAGCAAGCAATGGAGGCTGGGCCCTTGAATATATTCAAGGCTGAGTTAGACAGATTTTTGATTGATGAGCATATGAACAAGGAACAGTAGGCCATTCAGCCCCTCGAGCCTGCTCCGCCATTTAATAAGATCATGGCTGATCTGATAGTAACCTCAAACCTGCATCCCACCTACGCCTGATTACCTATCACCCCCTTGCTTACCAAGAATCTATCCACCTCTGCCTTAAAAAGGGAGTCCAAGGTTATGGGGGACAGGCATGCAGGTGGAATTAAGGCCACAATTAGATCAGCCATGATCTTATTGAATGGCAGAACAGGATCGAGTGGCCGAATGGCCCACTCCTGCTCCTGTTTCTTATTTTCTTGTGCTCTTATGCCCAGCCTTAGGAAAGGTTGACAAATATCTTTAATTCAACCTGATGCTTGATAAGAGGTGAACAGTATTTGTTTGCTCAGAAAGAATTTGCCTTTGTATACTAATATTCCAATCCACAGAATATCCCAAAGTGGTTCACAGCCAATTAAATACATTTGATATTTAATTACAGTTGTATTGTAAGTTAGTGCAACAGCGAATTTGCACACAATGAGATTCCTCAAATAACAATGAGATAAGTAACCAGACAAGATTTTGCTGGGCTTGGTTGAGGAATAAACATTGGTCAGCACACAACTTTCCTGATCTTCTTCAAAAAACACGATGGAATCTTTTACATCCACCTGAAAGGACAGATCAGTTTAACATCTCACCCAGAAGAGAGCAGTTCCTCAGTACTGCAGTGAAGCATGACCAGTACTCCGTTCTCTGGGCTGAGGCTTGAACCCACAATTTTGGATTCAAAGCCAAATGCTAGGGAGCTGTAGTAAAAACAAAAAATGCTGAAAATACCCAGAAATCAGGCAGCAACTGTGGAGAGAAACTGAGTTAATGGGTGGAATCATCCCACATTTGCACTAAGTGTGGTAGCCAGCGGGAAAAAGAACGTTTTACCCGCAATGGCAGCTTTTCACGCTGTATTGTCCCAATCCTACCTCATTAATCATGCATTCCCGGGAAACGAGCAATGGTGGGGAGTCTCTCATTTTCCTGCCACACCATGACCTCACTGCTTCTTCACACCAGGGCCCATGTTTAAAGTGCAGCCATGTGCACACAGTGTTTCTAGCCCAGGACTGCTGCCCAGAAGAAATGATCTCGAAAGGCAAGAAGATTGCAGCCCGCCGATTCAGCGACGCTTCTCTGGAATGCCTTTTGGTCACCATGGAGACCCTCAGTGATGTCCTCCACCCCCGCTCTGGCCACAGGAGGTCCAGCAATCTCACCACTCTGGCTTGGGAGGCAGTGGCACTGGTGGTCACTGCCAACGCTGCACAGAAGAGGTTGGCCATCCAATGCAGAAAGAGGATGAATGATCTCATCCATGCTGCCAGGCAAGGCAACCATCTCATCACTCTAAACTCACACTTCCAAGCCCATCACACATTCACTGGCATCTCACTCACTTCCAGCTCAAGGGACATCACCACTCACTCCCTCACACACCCTCACATCTCCATCTGGACTCATCTCCTCAGGAGTCTGCCTCCTCAGCCCTCACCATCTTGGGGCCACTTGTACAGATCAACTTGTGCCCCACACACACACTGGGAAACCCCTCTTCCCCAGTACAGCCCTCAAACTGCAGTCTTTTCCGTTGCCTGAGACCACTTCTCCCACTTCCAAGGCTAGCCCTAGCCCTACAACCGTTGAAAAGCCACCCCCGCCTTATGGCTGGTCTGATAGGTAGAGACCCACCCGTGAGCTCCCATAAAAGTGATGTGGTGCTGTCTGCGAAGCCTGGCACTGGTGATTATAAGTGCTGCCTGAAGTAAGGTAGGCAAACAAACCTTGAAGTCCCGAGTGAAGTGCAGCTCATTAGGTGCATGTCGCTTATGTACAGTTGTGAAACACACTGGCGTGCAATCACACCAACGTGCTCGGATGATCCAGCGTGGGGGGTGATTTTGGCGATCTGGGCTTATAATGATATTCAGATGTATTACAATTAAATTCCCGATGTCTGATGGCAGGAAATGCAGCCTGCCATTGACGGGCAGAGTGGACGATTGCAAACTAGTTTCACGACGTCATGAAACCGATTTTTGGCCTTCTCGCTATATTGTCCACTCACACCACCAACCAAGCCCACCGCCAACAGGCACGGAAAATTCCACCCAATGTTTCAGATCAATGACCCTTTATAATTACTGAGGAAAGTTAGAAATAAGTTTTGAGCAAGTGAAATGGAGGAGATAGAACAAAAGGGAAAGCCTGTGATAAGGTGGAGGACGGGAAGATTAAATGACAAAAGGTTTCATGGTACAAAAGCTAAAGAGAGTGGTAATGTGACAGGTAAAGAAACAAAAGCTGTGCCTAGATGAGGTGTAAATGGCTGGATAGCAGCTTTTCAAATGAAAAGTAAGTGAATAAAGAAAGAAACCAGAAAACATCAAACCAGCAAAAGAAAACATGAAACAAAATGGAGGCAGAGGTTATGAACTAAAATTGTTGAGCTCAATGTTGAGTCCAGAAGGCTCTTGAGTGGTGAACAAAAAGATGAGATGCTGTTCTTCGAGCTTGCATTGAGCTTCAGCAGGCCAAGGACAGAAAGGTCAGAGTGGGAGCAAGGTGAAGAATTGAAATGACAAAAGGCAGGAAGATCAGGCCCCTGCTTGCTGTCTGAACAAAGCAGCTAGAAACTGTGCCAAGGTTTGGCATGGATGAACAATAAATCTGTAACTGCTTGGTATTGAGCCAATTCTGACTATTACTATAACGTACAGGCATTTGGTCCTGGTGTGCAGATTACCTGCATTGCTCAATTAGTCTAACTCTCTGCATAAATGTTCCTATAGCAGAAAAGGTTCCCCTTTGTCTCACTGCAGGCTTCTGCAGCCATTGTGGGCAGAATTTTCAAACCATAGTCCCTGCCGAAACAGCAAGAGTTGGAATGGGTCAGGAAGCCATTGATAGTTTCGGTGGGCTTTGCCATGCCTCTTTAACGAAGTTACTGCATTAGCATCCTGACTCCAGGCTCCCTGGCCAATCAAAGGGGGCTGGCAGGATGACACACCGGATCTGCCAAAGGAAGGATTTCTAATTAAAGGGACCATGGCAATGATCTGAAAGGTTCAGCTGCATATGATTTTTTTAAGCAGCAGCAACCACAGTAATGGATAGTAGACCTGGGAAGGTTGTTCCCCGGATATCTCCCTCTTGCCTAAGGGTTCTGCTGTGGGATATGAGGGACTGCAGTGAAGCAAGTTCTTTGAAGAACAATCAAGTTCCACAAATGTTGTCCTTTCCTGTTATCCACACAAGTCATTCCTAACACTCATAACTCTGCTTTCTCTCCTAACTTGCAGGAGAAGAGAGCAAACAACTTTGGGGAGAGGCAGAGACCCAGGATAGGAATGAGGGTTGGGGGAGTTAGGTGGCCTTTTAGTGGTAGGCACCTTGACAACCACTAGCAATGCATGTCCACCTGCTCTGCTGGGAAGAAGGCCTTGTCCCAGAAGGCTGCAGATGTCAGTATTGGCCTGCCATGAGAGCCTGTGAGAGAGTGAGAGGAGTGTAACAGTGGGAGAGTGAGAGGATTGTGGCCTTTAACGGTGGGAGAGTGAGAGGAGTGTGGCCTTTAATGGTGGGAGAGTGAGAGGAGTGTGGCCTTTAACAATGAGAGAGTGAGAGGAGTGTGGCCTTTAACAATGAGAGAGTGAGAGGAGTGTGGCCTTTAACAATGAGAGAGTGAGAGGAGTGTGGCCTTTAACGGTGAGAGAGTGAGAGGAGTGTGGCCTTTAACAATGAGAGAGTGAGAGGAGTGTGGCCTTTAACAGTGGGAGAGTGAGAGGAGTGTGGCCTTTAACAGTGGGAGAGTGAGAGGACTGTGGCCTTTAACGGTGAGAGAGAGAGAGGAGTGTGGCCTTTAATGGTGAGAGAGTGAGAGGAGTGTGGCCTTTAACAATGAGAGAGTGAGAGGAGTGTGGCCTTTAATGGTGAGAGAGTGAGAGGAGTGTGGCCTTTAACGGTGAGAGAGTGAGAGGAGTGTGGCCTTTAACAGCGAGAGAGTGAGAGGAGTGTGGCCTTTAACGGTGAGAGAGTGAGAGGAGTGTGGCCTTTAACAGCGAGAGAGTGAGAGGAATGTGGCCTTTAACGGTGAGAGAGTGAGAGGAATGTGGCCTTTAACAGTGGTAGAGTGAGAGGAGTGTGGCCTTTAACAGTGAGAGAGTGAGAGGAGTGTGGCCTTTAACAGTGAGAGAGTGAGAGGAGTGTGGCCTTTAACGGTGAGAGAGAGAGAGGAGTGTGGCCTTTAACAGTGAGAGAGTGAGAGGAGTGTGGCCTTTAACGGTGAGAGAGTGAGAGGAGTGTGGCCTTTAACAGCGAGAGAGTGAGAGGAGTGTGGCCTTTAACAATGAGAGAGTGAGAGGAGAGTGAGAGAACATTAAAGAGCACGAGAGGTAAAAGAGCGCAGAGACAGCTGATTGGTGCGTACGATTGGAGAGTATTTCTAGTCTTTAAATTAAAACTAAGGTCTTTAGTTTGTGTTTAGGTCTCTATATTTTTTTCTCTTCTTCTTATAGATAGCTTGTTAAGTATAAGATCGATACTGGTGTATATGAAAAATAATTCTAATAAAGTGTAAAGAGCAGGGATACTAGATTTATTAATTAACAATTTGAATAAAATACGATAGCAATGGCAGGACGGGTGATGTGTTGCTGCTGCAGCATGTGAGAGCTGCTACACAACATGGTGATCCAGAACGAACACATCTGTTGTAAGTGTTTGCAGCTCGAGGAACTTCGGATCTGAGTTGAGTAGCTGGAGTCCGAGCTGCAGACATTGCACCACATCAGGGAGGGGAAAGTTACCTGGACACTTTGCTCCAGGAGACGGTCACACCCCTCATTAGGTGATTCAAATTTGGTCTGTGATCAACAGTTAGGAGGTTCGGATGAGCTGTGTGGACGAGAGCGGGGACTGCAGGGAGGGTGAGTGAACTGACCCCGGCACCGTGATACAGGCAGCCATTCAAGTGGGGGGAGGAAATAGGAACGTAGTAGTTGTAGGGGGCAGTATAATTAGGGGGATAGATACTGCTCTCTGCAGCTGTGAGCATGAGTCCCAAAGGCTGTGTTATCTGCCCGGTGCCAGGGTTAAGGGCATCTCCTCAGGGCTGGAGAGGAACTTGAAGTGGGAGGGGAGGGATCCAGTTGTCCCATCCATGTTGGTACCAACAACATTGATAGGACTAGAATGGAGGTTCTGCTGAAAGAATTTGAACAGTTAGGAGCTAAATTAAAAAGCAGAACCTCCAAGGTAGTAATCTTTGGATTACTACCTGAGCCATGGGAAAACTGGCATAGGGTAAATAAAGTCAAGGTGTTAAATGCATGGCTCAATGATTAGTGTGGGAGGAATGGGTTTCAGTTCATGGGACATTGGCACCAGTACTGGGGTAGAAGGGAGCTGTTCCAGTGGGACAGACTTCACTTGAACCATGCTGGGACCAGTGTCTGGTGAACCAAGTAACTAGGGCTGTAGAGAGGGCCTTAAACTAAATGGAGGGGTGGATGGGGTAGGGTTTTGGAAAGGGGATACATAGGTTTATAAAGCAAAAAGATATGACAGCCTTGCAGGGCAGCTATTTAGGGAATGATACCCAGAGTGTGACAGGGAGGGACAGAGTGTACAAACATAAAATAAAAAGCAGCAAACAGGGTCAAAGGGGGGAAAATGATTAAAAAGGCAAAATTAATGGCTCTTTACTTAAATGCATGTAGTATCCGGAGAAAAATAAATGAATTAACAGCAAAAATAGAAGTTAATGGGTATGATCTTATAGCCATTATGGAGATGTGATTACAAGGAGATCAAAGCTGGGAACTAAATATTCAGGGGTATGCGAATTTTCGATAGGACAGGCAGGAGGAAAGGGTGGTGGGGTAGCTTTGTTAGTTTGAAATGGAATAAGTACGATAGCAAGAAAGGATCTTGGATTGGAAGATGTAGAATCCATATGGGTGGAGATAAGAAATAACAAGCGGAAGAAGACACAGGTGGGAGTAGTCTATAGGTCCCCAAACAGTAGCTATACTGTAGGACAGAGAATAAATCAGGAGATAATGAGGGCATGTAAAAAAGGCAGACATTAATCATGGGTGACTTTAATCTTCATGTAGATTGGGAAAATCAAATTGGCAGAGGTAGCCATGAGCAAGAATTCATACAGCGTATTCAGGACAGTTTCCTAGAATAATATGTTGTGGATCCAACCAGGAATCAGGCTATTTTAGATCTGGTAATGTGTAATGAGGCAGGTTTAATAAATGATCTCAGAGTAAAAGATACCTCAGCAAACAGTGACCATAATATGGTAGAATTTAGCATTCAGTTTGAGAGTGAAAAACTTGGGTCGGAAACAGTGTGCTAAACTTAAATAAGGGTAATTACAAAGGAATGAGGGCTGAGTTGGCTGGAGTGGACTGGATAGGATTTTAGTAGAAAAAACGGTTGATAAACAATGGCAGACTTATAAGAAAATAGTTCATTACTCATAACATAGATATGTCCCCGTGAGGAAGAAAGATTCTAGGAAGGGGATAAACCAACCATAGTTAACCAATAAAGTTAGGGATAGTATCAAAATAAAAGAAAAGACAAGTGGCAAAGAATAGTGGTAAGTCAGTGCATTGGGAAAGTTTTAAAAACCAACAAAAGATGACCAAAAAAATAGAGGGAGAAAATAAACCATGAGAGTGAACTACATGTACTATAAAAACAGACAGCAAGAGCGTCTTTAAATATATAAAAAAGGAAGAGAGAGACCAAAGTGAACATAGGCCCCTTACAGAATGATGCTGGGGAAATAATAATGGAAAACTAGGGAACGGCAGAGGAGTTGAATAAATACTTTGCTTCAGTCTTCACAGTAAACGACACTCATAGCATTTCAATATTAAATAATCAAAGGGCAAAAGAGGGGGAGGAAATAAACACAATAACTATCACTAGAGAATAAGTACTAGGGCAGCTAATGGGGCTAAAGGCCGATAAGTCCCCTGGACCTGATGGATTGCACCCTGGGATTTTAAAGAAAGTAGCTACAGAGATAGTGGATGCATTGGTAGTAATCTTCCAAGAATCCTTAGATTTTGGAAAAGTCCCAGAGGATTGGAAAACTGCCAATGTAACACCCTCACTCAAAAAGGGGGGAGACAAAAAAAAACTGTAGACCAGTTAGCTTAACATCTGTCATTGGGAAAACGTTAGAGTCTATTACAAAGGATGTAATAGCAGAGCATTTAGAATTACATAATCTAATCAAGCAGAGTCAGCATGGCTTCATGAAGGGGATATCATGCTTGATAAATTTATTAGAATTCTTTGAAGAGGTAACTGGGAGGATAGATAAAGGGGAACCAGTAGATGAAATATATTTGAATATCCAAAAGGCATTTGATAGGTACAGCATGTAAGGCTACTTAATAAGATAAGAGCCCATGGTATTGGGGATAGTATATTAGCATGCATAGAAGATTTGGGATATGGAGGGTATTTTCAGGATGGCAACCTGTGACCAGTGGAGTGCCATAGGGATCAGTGCTGGGCTTCAATTATTTACAATATATGTTAATGATTTAGTTGAGGGAAGTGAATGTACTATCGCCAAATTTGCAGATGATACAAAAATAAGTGGGAAGGCAAGTGGTGAGGGTGACACAAGGAGTCTACAGAAGGATATAGACAGGTTAAGTGAGTAGGCAAAAAAATGGCAGATGGAATATAATGTGGAAAATTGTGAGATTATGCACTTTGGCAGGAAGAATAGAGGAGCTGTATACTATTTAAATGGAGAAAGACTGCAGAAGGCTGCAGCACAGAAGGATTTGGGAGTCTCTGTGCATGAATCCCAAAAAACTAACATACAAGTTCAACAGGTAATAAGGAAGGCAAATTGAATGTTGGCCTTTATTTCAAAGGGAATGGAGTATAAAAATAGGGAAGTTTTGCTAAAACTATACAAGCCACTAGTTAGACCACACCTAGAATACTGTGAACAGTTTTGGCCCCCTTATCTAAGGAAAGATATACTGGCATTGGAGGCAGTCCAGAGAAGGTTCACTAGGTTGATTCTAGGTATGGAGGGATTTTCTTTTGAGGAGAGGTTGAAAAGGTTGGGCCTGTACTCATTGGAGTTTAGAAGAATGAGAGGCGACCTTATTGAAACATATAAGATTCTTCGGGGGCTTGACAGAGTAGATGCTGAGAGGTTGTTTCCCCTTGTGGGAAAGTCTAGGACCAGAGGGCATAATCTCAGAGTAAGTGGTCGCCCAATTAAAACAGAGATGAGGAGGAATTTCTTCTCTTAGAGGGTAGTTAATCTGGGAATTCTTTACCACAGAGGGCTGTAGAAGCTGGGTCGATAAGTATATTCAAGGTGAAGATAGACAGATTTTTAATCAGTAAGGGAATCAAGGATTTATGGAGAAAAGGCAGGAAAGTAGAATTGAGGATTATCAGATCAAGCATGATCTCACTGAATGGCGGAGTAGACTTGATGGGCCGAATGGCCTACTTCTACTCCTATGGCTTATTATCTTATGGTCTGCGTCTCCTGGGGCAGTGGTGCTGAGACATGTTGAGGGAGTTGATTTTTTGTCTGTAAACCCTCTGTTGGGAGTCTTGACTCCTTCCAGCTGGATCTCTGTATCCATCCCCACGACCCACTGGAGTGGCATGTGGCTGAGGAAGAGGCAATGGGTTCTGCTTGCAGTGTTGCTTCTGTTGCTGCTGCTGCTGCTGTTAGTGTTGCTGCTCCTCTTGTTCTTCATCAGAGGTGAAAGTTGGAGCTCAGTAATCTGTAGGGAAATTGATAATTAACAATTAGTTTTAGTTTAGATCACACAATCCAAGTATATTAATCAGTGAGACTTATGGTATGCTATGCTTTTAAACTGTAACCGATAGAGAACTCCAGTATTTAATATCATGTGACTCTGCTTAGCTTCATTTGACAGAGAAAGGCACCATGGGATTTTAGACACAATGAGATAACATACCAGTGAGAACAGCTGCTTAAGAGGGCCCTTTTGCACTTATCTTCATATCACAGAGATACATTGACTTGCCAACTTCAAGGTTGAATGGGCAAGCTTACATCCACACATCGTAAAACCTTATCAGAACCGGATGTAATCAGAAAAGGAAAGTTAGGAGGAATTTATTGTATAGAGAGGAGGAAAAGAATAACAACAGCTGCGTTGTATATTAAGCTAGTTTTAATTTGTAGTATTTTAGAAAAAAGGAATCACATTTGACTCAGTGTATTCTTTTATTAAGCGCTAACTTTTGTAAGTGTGATACTAGTTTTGTAACTTTTTAAACTTTCATCACTCAATACTATTATGTATTAATTGAATGTATAAGGAAACTTTACTACCTTACATTTTAAACACTGAGTACTGCTGTGCACTTATATTTTACACACACTCTGTATAACTTTTAAATATTACCTAGATTGTAATCATTTGTATTAGCACTTTGCAATCTTTTGAATTAGACCTACATAGTTCTAAAGTCATAAGCAACTTTTCCAAATCATCCTCTCATTTTCAAAGTAAAGTAACTCATTCCAATTACCAACAGCAAGAGAGAGAAAAACATCACCTAGCAGATGGCCTGTAAAGGCAGTTACTGATAAAGGTTCTGATTTAATGAGGACCCTGTACCAATTAAGCAGAGTCTGAGACAATGAGCTCAAGGTATCATTCATGAGGAGATGACAGCATGCCTCCCCTATTCTAAACAAATGGTCAAAGGAAGAAAACATAAAACATCCTTTTATCTTATCAAGAAGTTACTAAAATAACAGAAATAAACTTTAATGAGGAGGATAGTCCGATAGGTAATTAATATTTTAAGAAGCCAGTAAGCGAATAGTGAGAAGTGACATCAATTGGTGACCATCACTCTTGGGGCTAATCACAGACTGATCACGCACCCCTTAAGCCAATTAGAGGATTTACAGCTTATTAAAGTTTCCTGGGTTATTTCACTAAATTGTCTCCTGTTGCCTGAATGGTTAAAGTCTCAAGTGAACAAAATTGGAATTTAAGTTTAAAAAACGTACAAAGCTGCTTCCATGCCATGGTGGAGGTTGGCAGCAGGGAAGTGCAGCTGAAGGTGAGTGAAGTGCAAGACAAGTGAAGTGACTTCCAAGAAGTTGGCAATTACCTGTCAAGCACTGAAAGCATTCTCTGAGAAGGAGTTTTATGAGCAGCAGCCTCTCACTCGGTCATGGCTGCAGCTCTTCAACTTCACTGGTCAGGGACTTCCCAGCCTGTCAGTTTCACTAAAGAAGCACTCTCTACTATGCACTCACCTGGTTGACTTTGGCGAATTGCTAACAGCTTGTGAAATGGGTCCACTGTTCAAGTGAGAATGTAGGGTTACAGAGATACTTAAATGCCTGATAAAAGCAAAAAACTGTGGATGCTGGAAATCCAAAACAAAAATACCTGGAAAAACTCTGCAGGTCTGGCAGCATCTGCGGAGAGGAACACAGTTAACGTTTCGAGTCTGAATGACCCTTCAACAGAACAAAGTAAAAATAGAAGAGAGGTGAAATATAAGCTGGTTTAAGGGGGGGTGGGACAAGTGGAGCTGGATAGAGGGCTAGTGATAGGTGGAGATAACCAAAAGATGTCATAGTCAAAAGGACAAAGAGGTGTTGAAGGTGGTGATATTATCTAAGGAATGTGCTAATTAAGGGTAGAAAGCAGGACAAGCAAGGTACAGTTAGCTCTAGTGGGGGTGGGGTGAAGGAATCAAAAAAGGTTAAAAGGTAGAGATAAAACAATGGATGGAAATACATTTTAAAATAACGGAAATAGTTGGGAAAAGGAAAATCTATATAAATCATTGGGAAAAAAAGGAGGGGATCGGAAAGGGGGTGGGGATGAGGAGAGAGTTCATGATCTAAAATTGTTGAATTCTATATTCAGTCCGGAAGGCTGTAAAGTGCCTAGTCGGAAGATGAGGTGCTGTTCCTCCAGTTTGCATTGAGCTTCACTGGAACCTTGCTTAATCTAATTCCAGGCAGCTCCAAGGGGGCTCCCCACTCCTTTCAAACCCACCCAGGTGAAACTCTGAATAACCGAATCCGATGTCACTTTTAGGGAAAGTAACTCTCTGCACACGTACACAAACCTACCTCCCCTGGGCAGTTAAAATACGGCCATGTAACTCTAAGGGTAAGTATACTGGTTTAACATAATAAGCAGCTCAAAGCTGAGTTATTTTTGGTAGAAGCCCATCTTACCTTCCAAAATACTGTGAGGAAAAGACAAAGGGCGGGATTTGCCCGCCCTGCCCGCTGCCAGGATCATCTGGTCCCACCAAAAGTCAATGGATTTTTAGCTGGGCGGCCGAATCTCCTGTGGCTGGTCCCGCCACAACGGGGCCGGGAAATCCTGGCCAAAATACTTAATTTCCACAACATCTTCTCCCGTAAATTCCTCGTAGCACCGAATGTAGGTTATGCTGGGAAAACTAAGTACTATCTGCATTCAAGTAATAAATAATTTCAACTGGAAAATCAAAAATTGCCCCAGATGATTAGACCACCTTTCATTCTCATAGATATAATGCTGGGTCTCATAAGAAGAGAAACTGGTGAAGGCAGCTTCATATAGGGCAGCATTTTACGCCCTGTGGGCAGGCGCACACCCGACCCAGAATGGGAGCAAAATGGTGCGCGATGACGTCAGGTGAGCATCCCGGCCTCATTGCACACTTGCGCAATATTTCACTCGGCAGGCACCCGCGGGTGCCAGAGCAGCACCCGCCATTAATTAAGAAGCCACTTGAGGCCCTTAACAGTCCAATTTACTGTGATTTTCCCTTGCCCGTGCAATTTTCTGCTCATTGCACAGGCAAAACGGGCAGGCCACCAGCCAACATTTTCACAAACCTCATCCAAGGGCAGGATAAGAAGGGTCAGCAGCATTGCCAGTGTGAGTAGGAAGGAGTTTTGGAGAAAGTTTGCAGCTGGTTGCTTAATGGTACTTGGCAGCTTCATCACTGTTCAGGGCTTCATTCTTAGCACCTCCAGGCTTCATTTCAGGACATATCACTCTCTGCCAGGCACCCGGAGAATTCAGACCGCGTGGACCCTTCCTGGTATCAGACAGCCTTCCCTTACCCTGGTAATGGAGATTGTGCTTGAGATACCTGCTCTGAGGAGGAAGAGAGGGACAAAAGAGAGAGGAGGCCACGTGTCCCAATGCAGCTTCCAGGGGAGGGACCTGTGGGAGGAGAGGAGCAGGCACAAGAGGTGCAGGGCCAGCAGGTAGTCCAAGGCGGAAGGGGCTGCAGCAGAAGCCACTATCTTGCTGCCAGGGTTTACGGGCAGCGATGCAGCTACCTCAATATGTCTCAAGGGAGACAGTGACCTCCATTTGCCAGATGATTGGGCCTGAGATCAGCTCCGACTGTGTGGGTGGACACTCCATACCCATGGCTCTGAAGGTCACAGTGGCTTTCAACTTCTCTGCCTCCGGCTCTTTACAGGGCTCAGTGGGGGATCTGTGTGGAGTCGCCTGATCAGCTGTCCACAGTTGTGTCAAGTGGGTACTGACCTTTATTCTTTACCCTACGGATGAGGCCAGCCAGGCTGAGATAGCCAGAGGCTTCGCGGCCATTGCTGGCTTCCCCCGTGTCCAGGGTGCAATAGACTGTACACATGTGGCCATCAAGGCGCCAGCAGGTGAGCCCGGTGCCTTCGTCAACAGGAAGGGCTTCCACTCCATGAACGTGCAGATAGTGTGTGATCACAGGATGCAGATTCTGCCAGTCTGTGCAAGATGCCCAGACAGCTCCCACAACATCTACATCCTCAGATACTCCTTGGTGCGGAGGCTCTTCAGTGCTCCAGCCCAACTGGATGGATGGCTGCTGGGTGACAAGGGCTATCCGTTGAAGAGGTGGCTCATGATGCCTCTCCGCCACCCTAGAACAGAGGCAGAGAAGCGTTATAATACGAGTCATGCCTCCACAAGGGCGATGGTAGAGAGGACCATAGGTCTTCTCAAGATGTGGTTCCAATGACTGGACTGTTCAGGGGGAGCACTACAATACCCCCCAGAGTGGGTGTCACTGATAGTGGCTGCATGCTGCGCCCTCCGCAATCTTGCACTGGCAAGGGGAGACCCAGTGGAAGAAGAGGATCTTGACGCAGCTGCACAGGTAACAGATAATGAATCCAATAGCGACTCCGAAGATGAGCATGGTGAGGAGAACGCTAAGAGCGTGGAGCCAGACCTCAGTAACCTCCAGGGAGGCAGGGACACTAGGGGCGCTTGACCCAACACTCCTTCAGCTAGGCTGCCAAAGATCAGCTTCAAACGCATGCCCAGGCTGCCGCTTCCATCCTGGATGTCTGAAAGGATCCTTTCATTTGAACACAAAGGGCACATATTGCCTGTGCAATAAAGTTCAGAGCCACCTACATCCAGCATTACATACTGGCGTACCCTGCACCAATAAAATAAAAAGGTGAAGCATACTCAGGCCATGACGCCAAAAACAAAATGTATCTAATTTTGACAATTCCAAACTATTTACATAAACTTCACTGGTCTTCTTTCCCAGACCAGTATAGATAAAGTAAACATAAATGAACATAAAATCACCCGTTACCTGTCCCTCTTGTGCTCATGGTGCCTTTAACTTACATATGCGAATGCTACATCTAGATGCTCCCCCGTCATTGGCTGCGACATTGGAGACGGCCTGCTGACATCTGCTGTCCTGTTGACCTTGATGACCTTGGCGGTTGTCCTCTGGCCACTGGAGTCAGGGAGGGAGCAGCCAGTGCCAGGGTTCGCATCTCCCCAGTCGCCACAGCCTCATCAGATTCCACGGTCACTAGCGGAAGGGCAAAGGAGCACCATCCAGAGCATCCTGAGAGGAGCCCGCAGAGATGACAGGCAGCTCATGTGACAATGTGAGGTTGCTCTGGACCTCCCTGCACACCATTGATGGACAGGCACCTAGCTGGGATACTGGGTGCCTAACCATCTCCCACACTGGCGCTGACCACCTGAGGTCATTGCCTGTGTGAGGGCTTGCAGGTCCAAGCACAACCCCAGGAGCCCCTGATTCTGTCCCTGGAGCAGCCTTTCCATGAGAGTCGCCACTTTCTCAGTGGAGGAGGCAGTGCACTCGGCCTGAATGTCATTGCAGTGCTCATGCTCCGCATGGGATCCTCCATCATGGAGATCATGGCACACAGACCCTCATGGATCTTCACCAGATCCGCCCGCACATCCCACTGGACATCCAGCATCTGCCACCTAATGGACGACCCCAGAGGCCCATCATTAGCCTTTGACTGAGCATCGTCCTTCTCCCCAGCAGCCCTCCAACTGCCGGCGCCCTGGGCACTCTCTGCCTTCGTCTGCACCTCATGAGATTGTGAAGTACCCTCACCAATGTGCACCGAGATACTAGCCGTCACTCTAATGCCCACCGAGGTCCTGGTATCTGCGCTGGTGGCTTCAGAGACCAGGTGTGACGCAGGTGCAAATGACACCGGGTGATCCACTGGTGTCAGGGGTGGCCCTTCGGGGTCTGCAGATCAGGCACCTGCTGGTGAACCTTAAAGGGAGAAGAAGGACATGTCATTAGTTAAAGACATCACACTGTCACTGTGCATACCAGGCACCTTGATGAGACTACGGAGATCTGCAAAACGATGCCCTCATCTTCCAATGATCAATGGAGACTCCAGGTACGAGGCTCACATCAATGAAAACACTGCACTAGAATGGTTGCACAAGCCGAAATTCTCACCTAGGTGCACTGCGCTCTTACCTTTGTCTGGCACTCCCGCCTCTCCACACCTGGTTGCATGTGGGGTGTGCCAGCTCTCGAGCTCCAGGGCATCTTGCTCCTACCTCGAAAGGATTAGGAGGCTAGCGGGGCCTCCGCTAGTCCTCAACCTTTCTATATCATTGTGGGCCATCTTCTCCTGAAACAATAGAGGAGCATTGATTAGTCCGCTCTCTACCCTGCAGCACCATTGCAGCCTGGCCAACCCCAGCTGAGGAGCACCTGGCAGGGCACTTCCAAGTCATGGCCCTCGAGCCGCAAGGCACTTGTTCCAAGCAGCCGGGGCTCACCCACTTGGCCAGCTCCGGCGAGATTGACAGTTAGCACTCAGACTCTAGCACCCCTGAGGTCCACTGAGGGGGGGAACGGCCACACCTTAACACATCTGCACTCTGACCCATGCCAACATAGTACTCACCCTTCCTGAGCTCAGCAGGTCATTGAAACGCTTCTGGCTCTGGACCCAGGAGCGCCGCACCACGTCATGGCTACTGACCATTCCTGCGACCTCCTCCCATGCCCTCTTGGTGAGGTGCAGTGGCCTCCTCCTCCCATCCCTGGGGACAAGAGTGTCCTCCTGGCAGCCACCTCCTCCAGGAGGATGGCGAGGCACTCATCAGAGAAGCGGGGGGCCAAGTGCCCACCTGACCGGCACACCCACTTGCCATGTCCAACTGCACTCGGGTCCGTCATGCCGGCTCAGGAAATGTCCTCCATGGCAGCCTTCCAATGGCTGCTTTTAAACTGACGCCGGGTCACCATTGGGCCTGGTGACAAAGCCCCACCCCAACTTGGCCCTTCCCGGTCAGTGTGGAGATGCATTTCACGCTGGGCAGGCCTTAATTGGCCCGCCAACGTCAAATCACGGTCGGGGCCTGATCATGGTCAGCGGTTGGTTTTGCGGCACTCCCGGGCCTGCCCGCCGCACCTTCCTGATGAGGGGAAAGTCCTGCCCATGGACACTCATAAATGATTTTTGGGTCTGTAGAATAATCATGGTTATTTTTAGGTGCTTCTCATACAAACTAAATATTAGCTCCAGTATATTCCAACAAATCTGTCATGAGGTTGCTCATAATGAATTGGAAAATCTGATGTTTTATAACGACAATGGCCTTAAGATCTGTAATGCACTGCACATTATTGCTGCATTGGATAGAAAGTAAAATGATACAAAGTTGTTAATCTTTTCTTGCAACTGCCTCTCCTCTTTCCCACTCTGATCATCTTTCTGTTACTCCACCTTTTTATCTTTCTCTGAATAGCAATTGTAAGAGTTAAACAGGGACTTCCATTAGTAAAAACCAAAGGTCAGCAGAATTCTCCATGCGAACCTTGTACACCAGAGGACCAATATTAGCAGGACTCTCCAGAAAGACCTTGGAGATCACAAGGGATTAACTAGATAGGAGACAGAAGGGGGTGGGGGGTGAGGATAAACAGATAAGGTAAAGACAAAGAGTACCAGGCTATAACGAGATAAAGAGGCCCTGCTTAGGTAAGAAAAAGATACGTACCTAGCACTGGGGACATCTGCCTGTTATGTGATTGTGTATTGACGAGATTGTGTTAGTCAAATTACAACATGTACGTGACTAACTCTGTATAAAAAAGATGGTTTTCCAGTAATCAGTAGAGTTCTGTTTTAGATAGTCTAAGGCAGACTCTCCCTGCGTTCACTTGAATAAAATGATCATTAACCTTTATCTGAGTCTCCTGTGGTCGATTCTGAGAAGGCACCACTAAAATCTGGTGTAGTCAGCAGGATACTCGTCTCGAACCATCGGAGCAGCACTGCAAAATGGGTGAGTATGGTCTATTTACCACCCATAGTTAGTGCAGTAAGCCGAACCGGGACAGTCCGGTTGAGTATCAAAGAAGCTAAAGTTGAACTCAGTACAGGAAGCATTGAGAGAAGAGAGGTCGCTAGCAAAGGGCCAAATCCACGCTGGTGGTTTCTGCGCAGGGGCCATAGCCAATTCCACGCTGGTGGTATCTGTGCAGGGGCTGAAAGGTAACCAAATCCACGTGGGTGGTATCTGTGCAGGGGCTGAAAGGTAACCAAATCAACGCTGGTGGTATCCGCACAGGGGCTGAAAGGTAGCCAAATCCACACTGGTGGTATCCGCGCAGGGGCCGTAGCCAATTCCACGCGAGTGGTATCTGTGCAGGGGCTGAAAGGTAGCCAATTCCACGCGAGTGGTATCTGTGCAGGGGCTGTAATATAAGATCGCGCCGGTGACATCTGTGTGGAGTACGAATAAATTAAAAATGCAATCAGGGAAGGAGAAGGAGAAAGAGAGCACCATAGATCTTGATTGGAAGTAGGAGGGCTCCATCACGAGGTTTATAGCAGAACGACAGTCGAAAATGATTAAGAAAATGCAGAAGGATGGGTGGAACCCCCAGGGAATCCCTGAGGAAGAAAAATGCTGATGGCTGTGTCAGAAGAAGGTTAATGAAGAAGAGGGAATAATGATTATCACTACTCTATGCTTGCAATTGTGTAGACGAGTTAATGCCAATATCGAACGAAGTAATAAAAGAAGAAACTGCAAGTCAGTGGCTTCAGTAAGTGTTGATACCGATGAGGATGAGGGGGAGGTTAATTGAGGGAATTTAGAAGAGGAAGCAGCTGAGCATAGGGAGAGGGCATGTCCACCCCCATACAATGAATCACAACCACCCACTGCACCACAGTGCGAGAAGCCACTAACCTACCCCCATGGCTCCCATGACTGTAACTTCCAGGAAGTCCAAGGCTGAGAAGCACAAGCGTAAAGTTGAGGGTCAGAAGGAGGAGGAAGCTGAGGCAGCAGGGGAAGATGTAGAAGAGGTGACAATAACCGAGACGATTACACATGTGCCCTTTAGCCCCAGAGAAAAACAAAAGTTGCTCAAGGACCTGCCTAGACTTAAACCCCGGCATGACAATTTGGAATTCCGGACTAAGCTACAGGAAATGCAGGAGTTTCATGCAAGTCACCCTAAAGACACCCTAAAGGCAAAATGTCCAGGGGATGTTTGGGAGCAACTGCCTTGGGCAACGAAGAGCAGGGACTGGACCAACCCCCGGGATATCCTCAATCAAGAGAGTGTGCATGACTTACACACATAATTTGAAGCGAATGTCAGAGTTGCCCTGGATAAGGGGGAAACAAATTGGAGATATATAACATCCGTTACCCAGAGAAAGGGCTGGTCAGTAATGAACTACGTGGAACGGAAATGGGAGGCATACGTACAGTTTTCAGGGTAGCGGAATCCCAGACAGGATGACGAAATATTTTTTTAAATGTTAAAGGAGGGATATGGACCAAAACACCAGAAGGTCCTTAAAATGCCTCTCTCAGCGGGTAGAAATTTTATGGATGTTATGCGATGGGCTACCGGACTAGAGGCACAAGTTGGGAATAAGGTGGCACCAGTGACGGCCATGAATTCACAAAAGGGGTGCTTTAATTGCGGTAAGGAAGGACATTTAGCTAAAGAATGTAAGAGCCCAGGGAGGGGACACTCAAATGTGCAGTGTACAAACTGCAGAAGGCCCAGACACCACCAAAGCGAGTGTCGGTTGTTGCGTGGGGTTAAGGAGGGTCAGGGCCCGAGGCAGACTCCAGGAACCGACCCAGGGCAACAGTTTCTCATGGCAGACAAAGCTCGGAAACTCTTCCGGCACGTGGCCAACCTCCAATAGGTAGCACCGGCCCTCAGAACACCCAGGACCAGGGATCCCCACATGTTTGTTGACGCGCTGTTACGGGGCCGGCAGTGGAGTATGCGTATGGACACGGGTATCCATTTCAATCACAGACCTGGATTTGCCAACCACCTATATTACAACAACGGTGACTGGAATAGGAGGGATACACCTCAGGGCAAAACAGAGTGAGGTTATTCCCTTAGTGGTAGGGGATCTAGTCATCCCCATCCGGATCTGGGTGAGCCGAACTATGGAGAGAAGTATCATAGGAATGAACATCCTAACAAAACTTGGAGCTTAATCAGCCCCCAGGACAGTAAGATCATACTGCAAGGTCCACTTACCTCAGAAAACACTAAGGAACACACAGGGGCTTCACTACATATCCTTGAACTGCTAGAAGCAGCCAGTTTTAAAGCCAGCCTGAAAAAAACTCAGCTAGGGAAGTGGTAAGTTCAATATTTGGGCTATCTGATATCACAGAGTAAACGGGAACTTCCTTGCAGCCAGATGGAGGCTATGGAGAGGATGTCAAGGCCCGTGGATGTGCGAGGGATGAGACAGGTTTTGGGACTGTTTAACTATTGTAGGACCTATGTGGAGGACTTTGCTAAAATCACCGCACCCATACAAGTACTGACAAAAGGGGGAAGGCATCGCAGGATCAGATAAAATGGGGAGAAGAACTGGAATTATCCTAAATGGCATTGAAACAGGCGCTGGCACCAGCGCTGGGGTTACCTTGTATGGAAAAACCATTTCGCTTGTACACCCACAATGAGGGAGGATTTTACAGCACGGTATTAGCTCAGGAACAGGGAGATCGGATGAGACCAGTAGGGTACTTTCCAACAAGGCAATCCCCAGTGGCAAGTGGGATACTCCGATACATAGCAGCAATTGACTGCGCATCATGGGCAGTGAAGGCCTGCGAACCCATAGTCATGACAAGGGAGTTGATACTGCACACGAAACACACTATAGTGGAATTGCTCAACACCGAGAAGCTGAGAACTGTGTCAGATAGCAGCCGAGCAGCGTGGGAAGCCATGCTATTACCAAAGGACAAATCAGTTGTAATAATCCGCGACTCTAGGGTAAATCCAGCAGATTGTTTGAAAGGAAGAAACATGTCATTGAACTAGAACATAATTGTCTGGGAGGTAGATGAGGAAAGCCTGGGGACTCTGAGGGAAAATGAGTTAGAAGATGTAGACATGTCCCTGTTTGTAGATGGGTCCCACAGATACGTGGATGGGATCCCCTGTACTAGGTGGGCTGTTGCCGATGGAGAAGGATGGATTTTGGGCAGGGGTAAACTAACAGGGCACCTTTCAGCCCAAGTAGTGGAGTTGGTAGCATTAAAAGAGTCCTTGAATATGGTGGAGGGGAAATGAGTTAATATTTATACCGATAGTAGACATGTCTTTGGGATAGTGCATGATTATATGATTGCATCGAGCCGGAGGGGATACGTTACATCAAGAGAAGGACACGTACGACATGAAGCGATAGTTTAGGGACTAGTGGAGGCTCTGAAGCTACCACTAGAGGCAGCGGTAATAAAGGCCAAGGCTCACCAGAAGGTGGCGGACTCCATTGAATTGGGCAACCAATGGGCGGATGCAGCAGCTAAGGACGCTGCGGCATCCGGTCCGAAGCACCAGGTGCCCGCAGCAGCAATTGAACCTGAGGAGGTGAATATGGCCAATTTACATAGAGACATTGAGGGAGAAGAGACCAGTCAATGGGAAAGACAGGGGTCAGACAAAGACAAAGATGGAATTTGGCGAAAGGAAGGAAAGGTAGTAGCGCTTCGCTGTATGCCACAGAACTTCATGAAAATATACCATGGAATCACCCACCATGGGAGAGAGGCTATGTTAGGAAGAATGGGCAGGTGGTGGCAAGGAATGGGATGAGACATTGCCAAATACTACCTGACATGTGCGCAGCATAACCCAGGTAGACACATCAAATTTCGTATATCACATCAAGGGACCCATGGGAGCAGGTGCAGATAGATTTCATGGGACCTCTCCCACCAAGCCAAGGGAAACAATATTGTTTGGACATCATTGATCAACTTACTATATGGGTAGAAGCGTTTCCCAGACATAATTGTTCAGCCACAACTGTTGCTTGAATAATGCTAGAGGAAGTGATTCCCTGGTGGGGGATACCATTACAGATTGATTCAGATCAGGGCACACATTTTACGGAGCGAATGATTAAGGAAGTTTGTAAATGGCTAGGAATATAACAGAAGATTCACATCCCCTACCACCCGCAGAGTTCGGGCATGGACGAACGAACGAACAGAACATTGAAGAAAGCGCTGGCCAAGGCCATTCAGGACACAGGTGGGTGGATTTGTTACCTCGTATCTTGATGGGACTCAGGGCAACACCCAGTAGGATGATTGGATTGACTCCATATGAGTTAATGACGGGAAGAGCTATGAGATTGCCAAAAGATGTCGTGACAGGGAATGAGGAAGTAGGACTGGTGAGAGAGAGAGTGAAGCAATTCATGCGGGAGCTGTGCAAGCAGCTGCAAGACAAGAGATTAGAGACCAGCAACTTATGCGTGATATAGAGGCAGAGGTAAGAGCAGGACTGGCTGAGGTACCCAGTGTGGAGGATATGGTAATGATCAGTGTCACACCCGATAAGCCAGGATGGGACCAAGCAAGATAATCATGACCAATGATACGTATCATGGGCATTGGAGGAAAGGGACACTGGAAACACTGATCACAGCTGAAGCATTTCATTAATTAATTAATTTTGCCTTACAAAAATAATCTCGACCGACCAGTGACAATCTGGACAGTTATTGGTTTAATTTACAGAATGTTAACTACCATACCAATATTCGTGGGACTGGTAATCCTAGTGGAGGGAATAGGGAATGCAGCCCAGTATACACCACAGTGTGGAGTGCAACACCCAACATGGCACACTGAACGTAACAATAGAGCAAGTAACTTTGCATTGCATTATGGGTGTACATAAGTTCGGACACGGAAGCAGTAATGACTTGACACACACAGACGGTTGGTGGGGGGTTCTTGAATACTTTGTAGTGTGGGGTTTATCTGCCAATTTGTCTTTGAATTTTATTTCTCAGTCAAGCCATCACCTTTGTGTTTCTTCTCACTTCTCACATTTTCACATTTATTCCATTTCTATCTCTAACCTTTTTTAAAATTCAGTTTGTGCAGAAAAATAGTGAGCAATGTGGACTGATGGAGATGGATACTGCTTAGGGGTAGGAAGAAGTTGAGGTGGAAAAAAGGAAGCAAGAAAAAAGTTGGGAGAAAGTAGTGGGAAAGCTGAGGGTGGCTTGTGGCATCCAATGGAGACTAGGGTCTGGCAGGGAGTTGAGGGTATTGTTTCCTGGGAGTATCTGTGAGGGTAGAGTCAGGAAGGCCTTGGAACTGAGGCTCGAGAACAATCAGTTATGCTGGGTTAGGAGTTCCAGTGCACAAGAGAGATGATGTCCTGGCACCACTCATGACCAGAGGCAAAGATGGCTGGGGTGTGGTGTCTTGTTAGCACTCCAGCAGGGAATCTGAGAAAACCTGGAAGAATCTTGATATAATAGAGGGTTGTGACACTCAGTGCTGATAGAGCAATGCTTATAATTGGACCCACTGACTGAACAAAAAAACTATCTGTGACCACCATCAAATAATTACATGTTAGTGTATACAATGTATCAACTATATCAACAGAAGCAGGCCGAACAGGTGGCCAGACATCTGTTCTGCCAGATGGCCTCATTATGAATGCTTGGCTGAGATCCAAGGCTGACTCATGGACTCAGTCCAACAGAAGTTTGATTACACAGTTGCAAAGAGGACTGCTAGCTTTGTTTGATTGAAAGTTTTATTACCTTGTAATAACAATCTTTCTTTGAAGTGACTTTTCAATGCCTGTGTGTTTATTTAGACAAAATTAAGAAGTATAAAGTGGATCAAAGGTTTCTTCAATGTGGTTTTCATTGCCTGTGTTTGTAGAGAGCTTTATGAGGAGGTAAGAAGGACAATCAAAGGAATTTTTGATTGGCTTTTTAAAAAATTTCATGAGCATTTCAAAGACTTGCCAATCTTCTTATATGGCTCATTGGTTGTGCACTAGTGCATACGGGTAAGTGGGCACAGAGGGAACATGAAGGAGAATGGTGGCATGGAGGAGGCATATCAGTCATGAGGGGCATGAGGGCCTGGGGTCACAGGAGATATGAAGGAGCATGGGGTATTGGGGGTTTGGAGGAGGCAGGAGGTATGGATGGGCCATGGGGATGGGTGGGGTGGTGAGTAGGGATGAGGGCTAGATGGCCTAACAACCATAAATACACCTGAGCCAATGTCCCAGTAAACAGAGGCAGGTCTCCGAACCTGCCTGCCTCGCCATTCGTCTGCCTCGGGTGATGAACTTGTCTCCAGCCCATATCTGTCTCCCCAGCTTGAAAATAATGGAGGCAGGCTCCTCCAGGATGGAGATGGGATCACAGAATCGGGAAATTTACCAATTCCCACTTCCTGTCTTCTTGACGAAAATCCAGTCCTAAATGTATAGCAAAACTGTGACAGATGGAGATCAAAGTGAAGAAATGTTTTCCCATCCACTTTGCATCTAAGAAGTGTTGAGAAGCTAGAAACTGGAAGAGTAGAGAGCTGTAACTTCCGATGGAGTGGCAATTGAGTCGGATTGCCACTCTGTTTGAAAGTACTTACTGAAAATCCAAGTGATCCTATCTCACCTGAACTTTCGACTCAAGCCAGGTGATATCTGTGTAGTGCAGCGTGTTCCAGGGGCCGACCATCGAGGGCAGTTCAGTTATCCAGGTAAGTAAGCCATGCCTCCTTTTGTACAGCTCCAGCTGCCATAAAGTTTAAAGGTCCAGTCGGGTTTAAAGGTCTTTGACAAGCCGGGGAGAAAGTAAGTGGGTAGGATTTGGAGGAGTTGGGTCAAGTCAGATCAGGTCTGGGAGGTTGTGGTGAGGTCCGCAGTTAGGCCTTGGAGCAGGCAGGTCAGCAGTCAGGCCTTGGGATGGGGGGGAGTTCAGAGGCTGAGCCTTGGTAGAGGGAGTTCCCGTGCTGGTGGGGATTTCCCTTGGGAGGGGGGTAAAGTTCCATGGGGCTGGGGAGTTCTGTGGATGTGAGAAGTCCAATGGGGGGTAGTTGGTGGGAGGGGGAGAGGCCTGGGGATGTGGTGGGCGGGGGTGAGGGAAGAGTCCCGCAGGGGTGAAGAGTTCCTGTGAGGGGACACAGTCTCATAGGGGTGGGCAGTCCCATGGAGGGAGTTTTTGGGGGTGTGGGCGTAGCCCCCTTGGGGCTTGGGGGTTGAGGGGATTCCCATGGGGGGAGGGATGTCCCACAGTGGGACGAATCCCATTGAGGGAGCTAGTCAGGGGGGAGGAGTCCTGTGAGGGTGGTAGTTGGGGTGTGGGGTGTAGTCCCCTGCGGCTACACTCCCATAGTGGGGGTATTCAGGGTGAGGGGAGAGGCCCCTGGAGGTTCGGAGGATGGCGGAGGTACCATTGAGGGATTGGTGTGGGTCTGAACTATAGTTATCCAGAAGCTAGAAGCGGTTTTAATTCTTCTAACTTTTTCAGGTAACTATTGCTGTAACATAGTTGGAACCATCCTAAGTGTTTGGTTTAAATCACATTTTCAGATGGTTCCCAGTGCAGGGCAATTGCCATGCAATCCTTACCTGGGAACATCTGTGTGGGGTTCCCCAGCGCGTATTCGGGGTACCCCCAGATTACACAGCCTTGGAGTTCGGAGGTTATTTCCCAATGAATATAGAAATCACTTAAAACTAGTGGATAGGTACAAAAGTAGCGAGGTTATGCCTCAGTTATACAGGGCACTGGTGAGACCACATCTGGAGTACTGTGTACAGTATTGGTCTCCTTATTTAAGGAAGGGTGTAAATGCATTAGAAGCAGTTCAGAGAAGGTTTACTAGGCTATTACCAGGAATGGGCTGGTTGTCTCATGAGGTAAGATTGGACAGGTTAGGCTTGTATCCACTGGAATTTAGAAGAGTAAGGGGTGATCGAAATTTTTAAGATCCTAAGGGGTCTTGAATGAGTGGATGTGGAGAGGATGTTTCCTCTTGTGGGAGAATCTAGAACTAGGGGTCACAGTTTAAAAATAAGGGGTCACAGTTTAAAAATAAGGGGTCACTCATTTAAGATAGATGAGAAAAATATTTTTCTCTCAGAGGGCCATGAGTCTTTGGAACTCACTTCCTCAAAAGACAGTGGAAGCAGGTTCTTTGAGTATTTTTAAGGCAGAGCTAGATCGATTCTTCATTTATGAGGAGGTGAAAGTTTATTGGCGGGAGATTACGATAAAACCAGCCATGATCTTATTGAATTGCGGAGCAGGCTTGAAGGGCTGAGTGACCTACTCCTACTCCTAGTTTGTATGTTCATATGTTCATAAAATTAATTTAAAAAGCTAGTAAAATGTTAGTCTTCATAGTTAAGAGGTGAAAGTTATGTTACAGTTATATAAAGTTTTGGTCAAACCACATTTGGAGTAGTGTGTTTAGTTCTGGGCATTACACTTCAGGAAGAATATATTGCCCTTGGAATGGGTTCAGTACAGATTCACCACACTGGCTAAAAGGGTTAAATTATGAGGGCAGTTTCACTGTCTAGGCTTGTGCTCTCTGGAGTCTAGAAATTTAAATTATGATATAATTAAGGTATTTAAGATGGAATTCAATCCAGATAAGTGTGGGGTAATGCATTTGGGGAGGACAAACAAGATGAGAGAATACACAATAAATGGTGGAATACTGAGAAATGTATAAGAGCAGAGGGATCTTAGGGGGACATTTGTGCATGCCCACAAATCATTAAAGGCAACAGAACAGGTAGATAAGTGTTTAAGAAGGCATATGAGATATTTTCTTTTATTAGCCAAGGCATGGGATATAAGAATGAGAGGTTCTGCTAGAGCCCTTAGAAACATTAGTTAGGCCACAGCCGATGTACGATGTGCAGTTCTGAACAACAAATTACAGGGTGGATGTGATTGTACTAGGGAGGGTACAGAGAAGATTTGCAAGGATGTTGCCAGCGTTGAAAGGTTTTAGCTGTGAGAAAAGATTGCAATTAGAGTTAGGCCATTCAAGGCTGATATCAAGAAGCGCTTTTCCATACAAAGTTTAATGGAAAGCTGGAACTCTCACCTCCAAAAAGTTGCTGAAGCTGGATCAATTGAAAATTTCAAAAGTGAGATTGATAGATTTTTAAATTAGTATTAAGAAATATTTCCTGTGCATTGTTTTTTTCTCTGGTATGAAACTCTTTATTCTCCATGAGGGATATGAAATGAAAGGTGGGTAAATGGAGTTAAGATACCAATTAGCAATGATTTAATTGAATAATGGAACATGCTGGAGTGGTTAAATTACCTGCTCACATCCTCACATTACTATTCAAAGGTGGAATATTTCTAGGTTAATCTTCTAATAATTCCACAGGGGCGAGGTGGCATAGTGTAATTGACTCCTATCTTACTTAAACAGATTAAATATGATGCCATGATTTGGAATTCTGTCGATGGATTATGGACATTTAAAAACTCATCACAAAATGTTGGATGGGATTTATTGTAATGGGCATCCCTGGAACGTATTACAGTGAAATTCTGTTATCTGGTAACAGATAACAGCTCGGGTAGTAATCTCCGGATTACTACCTGAGCCACGTGCAAATTGGTGTGGGGTAAATAAGATTAGAGAGGTAAATGCATGGTTCAAAGATTGGTGTAGGAGAAATGGGGCACTGGCACCAGTAGTGGGGAAGGAGAGGGCTATTACGTTGGGATGGGTTTCATTTGAACCATGCTGGGATCAGTGTCCTGACGAATAGTATAACTAGGGTTAGAGCTAGGACTTTAAACTAATTAGTGGGAGGAGGGTTCAATTGAAGGGAAGTTTTAAAAATCAAAAAGAAAGGAGAGAGCAATGGTGCAGGGTAGTGAAGAGGTGAACGATAATCAAAGTGTGACAGGAAGGGGCAGAAAATATAAGCAGAAGAGTGCAGCAGAAATTAGAACCAGAATGAGCAATAATGGTAAAAAGTCAAAGTTTAAGGCTCTTTATCTGAATGCACACAGCATTTGTAACAAGATAGATGAGTTGATGGCACAATTAGAAATAAATGAATATGACTTGATAGTTATTACAGAGCCGCGGTTGATTACTACCTGAGCTCTTATCTGTTACCAGGTAACAGAATTTCACGGTATTACGTTCCAGGGATGCCCATTACAATAAATCCCATCCAACGTTTTGTGATGAGTTTTTAAATGTCCATAATCCATCGACAGAATTCCAAATCATGGCATCATATTTAATCTGTTTAAATAAGATAGGAGTCAATTACACTATGACACCTCGCCCCTGTGGAATTATTAGAAGAAGATTAACCCAGACTGGGAACTCAATATTCAAGGATATTCATTGCTCCGGAAAAATAGGCCAAAAGGAAAAGGAGGTGAGGTAGCTTTGTTAATAAAGGAAAATATCAATGCGATGGTGAGTACTGATATAGGTGCAATAGATCGTGATGTGCAAACAGTTTGGGTGGAAATAAGGAATAGCAAGGGGAAGAAGCCACGAATGGGAGTCGTCCATAGGCCCCCAAAGAATTGCCTTACTGTAGGACAAAGTATAAATCAGGGAATTATGGAGGTATGTAAGAAGAGCGCTACAGTTTCCATAGGCGATTTTAATCTGCATATTCATTGGACAAATCAGATTGGCAGGGGTAACATGGAAGACAAGTTTGTAGAGTGCATCAGGGCTTGTTTCTTAGAGCAATATGTTGCAGAAACTACCCAGGAAGAGGCTATTTTAGATCTAGTAATGTATAATGAGGTGGGATTAATAAGAGATATTATAGTTAAGGATCCTGTAGGGGGTAGAGATCACAACATGGTAGAGTTTCAAATTCTGTTTGAGGGCGAGCAACTCGGGTCTCAAACGAGTGTCCTCAACTTAATTAAGGGCAATTACAGAAGTATGAAGAAAGAGTTATCTAAAGTAGGCTAGGAAAATAGACTAAGGGGAAGGTCAGTGGATGAGCAGTGGCAGACATTTAAGCAGATATTTCATAAAGCTCAGCAAAAATTTATCCTGGTCAAAAAGAAGGACTCGATGACAAGGATGAGCCACCTGTGGTCAACAAAGGTGGTCAAGGAGAGTATCCAATCAAAAACTAGTGGTAGGCCAGAGGATTGGGAATTTTTTAGGAACCAGCAGCGGATGACTAAAAACCTAATAAAGAGGGAGAAAACTGATTATGAAAGTAAATTAGCAAGAAATATAAAGACAAAAAGCAAGAGCTTCTACGGGTATATAAAAAAAAGAATGGCTAAAGTGAGCATGGGACCCTTGGAGGATGCTACTGGAGAATTGATAACGGGGAACAGGGAAATGGCAGATAATTTAAACCAAGATTTTGCATCGGTCTTCACAGTGGAGGACACTATAAACATCCCAAAGATATCAGATAAGCAAGGAGCTAATGGGAGGAAAAATCTTGTAACAGTCTGTATCACGAGGGACAAAGTATTTGACAAACTAATGGGATTAAAAGCAGACAAGTCCCCAGGACCTGATGGCCTGCATCCAAGTGTTTTAAAGGAAGTGGCTGCAGAGATATGGTCAAACTATTCCAGAACTGACTGGATTCTGGGAGGGTCCCAGTGGATTTGAAAACTGTTATTGTGACGTCCCTGTTCAAGAAGGGAGGAAAAGCAGGAAACTATAGGCCAGTCAGCCTAACATCTGTCGTTGGGAAAATGCTAGAGTCCATTATTAAGGAAGAAATAGCAGGACATTTAGAAAAGCTTAACGCAATCAAACAGCGTCAGCATGGTTTTTGTGAAAAGGAAATCATGTTTGACCAATTTTCTAGAGTTCTTTGAGGATATAACAAGCAGAGTTGATAAAGTGGGATCAGCAGATGTAGTGTATTTGGATTTCCAGAAAGCATGCGATAAGGTGCCACATAAAAGAGTTTTGCACAAGATAGGAGCTCATGGTATTGGGGGTAATATATTAGCATGGATTGAGGATTGGTTAACACACAGAAAACAGAGAGTCGGGATTAATGGGTCTTTTTCAGGTTGGAAAGACGTAACTAGTGGAGTGCCATAAGGATCAGTCCTAGGGCCTCAATTATTTACTATCTATTTAATGACTTAGAGGAGAGAGAAGAGTGTAATACATCCAAATTTGCTGATGACATAAAGTAGGTGGGAGGGCATGTTGTGATGAGGGCATAAGGAATCTGCAAGGGGATATAGATAGGTTGAGTGAGTGGGCAAAAACTTGGCCGATGGAGTTAATATAGGAAAGTGTGAGGCCATGCACTTTGGTAGGAAGAACCAAAAGACAGACTATTATTTAAAATGAGAGAGACTCCAAAAAGAGCAGCACAGAGGGATCTGGGTGTTCTTGTGCATGAAACACAAAAAGTTAATATGCAGGTGCAGCAAGTAATTAAGAAGGCAAATGGAATTTTGCCCTGTATTGCTAGGGGGTTGGAATTTAAAAATAAGGAAGGCCTGTTACAATTGTACGGGGTGTTGGTGAGGCTGCACCTGGAGTACTGTGTGCAGTTCTGGTCCCCGTATTTAAGAAAGGATATACTGGCATTGGAGGCTGTTAAAAAGAGATTCACTAGCTGATTCCTGGGATGAAGGGTTGACTTATCAAGAACGGCTAAACAGGTTAGGCCTTTATCCAATAGAGTATAGAAGAATGAGGGGTGATCTTATTGAAACATATAAGATTCTGATGGGATTTGACAGCATTGATGTTGAGAAGTTATTTCCACTAATGGGGGAATCTCGAACTAGGGAACATAGTTACAGAATAAGGGGACACTCATTTAAGACTAAGATGTGAAGGAATTCCTTCTCTCAGAGGGTAATGAATGTCTGGAATTGCTCAGTTCACATTGCCACCATTCTCTTCCCCCAATCACTTACCTACCAACAATCTCCAGTAATCACGACACCTATCTCACAATAATAAAAGCAAAAAACTGCGGATGCTGGAAATCTGAAACAAAAACAAAAATACCTGGAAAAATTCAGCAGGTCTGACAGCATCTGCGGAGAGGAACACAGTTAATGTTTCGAGTCCGTATGACTCTTCACCAGAACTAAGGAAAAATATAGAAAAGAGGTGAAATATAAGCTGGTTTAAAGGGGGGGAAGGTGGGACAGGTAGAGCTGGTTAAAGGGCCAATGATAGGTGGAGACTGCCAAAAGATGTCAGGACAAAGAGTTGTTGACGGTGGTGATATTAGCTAAGAAATGTGCTAATGGTGTCATTAAGGGTAGAAAACAGGACGAGCAAGGGACAGATAGCCCTAGTGGGGGTGGGGTGGGGGAAAGGGATCAAAATAGGCTAAAAGGTAGGTAAAACAATGGATGGAAATACATTTTAAAATAATGGAAATAGGCGGGAAAAGAAAAATCTATATAAATTATTGGAAAAAAGTAAAGTGCACAGCACCTCATCTTCCAACTAGGAACTTTACAGCCTTCCGGACTGAATATTGAGTTCAACAACTTTAGATCATGAACTCTCTCCTCCATCCCCACCCCCTTTTTCCTATAATTTATATATATTTTTCTTTTCCCACCTATTTCCATTATTTTAAAAGGCATTTCCATCCATTGTTTTATCTCTACCTTTTAGCCTATTTTGATCCCTTCCCCCCGCCCCACCCCCACTAGGGCTATCTGTCCCTTGCTTGTCCTGCTTTCTACCCTTAATGTCACCATTAGCACATTTCTTAGCTAATATCACCACCGTCAATACCTCTTTGTCCTTTTGTCTATGACATCTTTTGGAAATCTTCACCTATCACTGGCCCTCTATCCAGCTCTACCTGTCCCACTCCCTCCTTAAACCAGCCTGTATTTCACCTCTTTTCTATTTTTCCTTAGCTCTGGTGAAGAGTCATATGGACTTGAAACGTTAACTGTGTTCCTCTCCACAGATGCTGTCAGACCTGCTGAGTTTTTCCAGGTATTTTTGTTTTTGTTACCTATCTCACAATCATAGCTTCACCTCCCATTCACACACTTAGCACTGCTACAAACCATACGCCCACATCGCAAATGGACTCATTGCCAGATATTCAGCCATGATAGCCACATTATCCAAACACAATGTATCACATTCACTAGTACATTTCTCTTTCTTTTTGAGGTCAAGGTGGTGCCCAGTTGAAGAAAGCAGCACCTACCTGGTGGGGGACAGGCACAGCTGCATGTCCCTATCCCGATGGAGGAGACTGTGCTCACCATTAGGGGACATCATGACTGAGGCCATGGCCAGTGGTGGGACTGAAACCATTGAAGATAATGGTTATGCTCATACATAATCCTCCTTCTCGTCTCCCACTTCCCCCTCATTACACAATCTCTTCTGGTTTACAAACTGCAGATGGTGTAACCATGTACTTCTTACTTCCCACTTTCTCTTCATGACAATGCCATCCTTGTGCCTTTATGCTTTCAGATACCCCAAAACTGCAGCATGCTAGACCATGGTGCAGGAGCTAAATATAGAAGAGGAAGAGATTGATGATGGTGAAACACCCACTCAACCTCACATTTGCAGCTCAGATACTGACGTATATTACGTATACTTTGGTGGGGCTAGCCTCAAAATGGAATCTGCATGTGGCGAAATACCAGACATGAGTGGCCTGCAACCAGGGCAAGGGGAAAGGGTATCACAGGTGCCAACTCCCTGGAGGGTGAGGTTGCACACGAGTTCTGTTGCAGAGGTCTCAGATGAAGACTTCAATCAGGTGGCATACAGATAAAGGCTGGTGGTTATGCACATAGAAATGCTTGATGCATTGGCAGATCTTCCAGAAAACCTCCAGTCACTTCTAAGAGCATGGAGGAGTCCAGCAGCAACCTTGCCCACAACTTTGCTCAGAGCTTGGAATCAATCCTTTCCAGCATGAAAGTAGTGGCCAACTCCATCAGCATACTAGTGGACTCAACCATGATGGAACCTCTGATGACCAATGACTCAGCTTCCAATACAGCACAAGCAAAAACCACACAATGCCCGAGTGTTGCATTGGAACTAAGAGTGAAGCCATGAAATCTCAACTTGTTGCCACACATGCCCAGACTATGCCATAATGGCTGTGGGTACCAGTGTCAAATGGGCATGCAGGGCCTCACAGCAGTCCAGCAAAGTCCTCCAACATATTGCTAGGATTACCAAGGGGCAGTTGTGGAAATGACAGTGTCTCCATGAGAAAACTGCTGTCTCTCAAGGTGACAGCATTGCTCCTCCCACCACTCCCACTCTGCTGTTGCCACTTAGCCAACCAGTCCAGATTGCTGCCACCATGCCAAGGTGGTGCAGTCCAAAACCAGGCTTTCTAGGGACGGAGCTGCTTCAGGGTCACCCTGCAAGCCATCTGCAATCTCTCCCTCTGAAAGTCAACAGCTTTCCACTTGCCATGCTGCAGCCATTAACTTATTATTGCAAACAAACACTTGATAGACAAAGGCAAAGCAAAAGTGTGTACGCATATCACAAGCGCCATTATTTTACAAAAACACCATCTGGAGTAGCAAAAATACGGATGGTCAGCAACCTAATTTTTCCAGCATAGGCCTTTTCACTTAAGTCTTAAGAATGTATTCCTCTTAAAGCTTTGCCTTATATTTTCCTTTATTCCATATTTGATTTTATATTTTGCAGGTTATTGATCAGTGTATAAATTTTCAGCCTAGTTCCTGTAGCAGACTGTAACTGAACAGATACAAGGACTACAAGAAAGGATTTGTAAAACCTAGGGCAAGGGATGTTCTAAACTGTAGATGTTTCTAAATGTGTATTTTTCTTAAGTGCATGCAATTGGGAGATCATCCTAGATCATCTCCGGGAAGAGATATTGCCCTTCTTCAAAACCAAAAGCCAGTAGGTTTCCCCTTTATTTTATGTTGCTTCTCCTCATTCTTCCTACCAAAATGGATCACTTCGCACTTCTCTGCAATAAATTTCTTCTACCACGTGTAGCCTTCCATTCCATTAGCCTGTCTATATCTTCTTGAAGTCAATCACAATCATCCTCACTGTTCAAAAAACTTCCAGTTCTTTGTCATCTGTAAATTTTGAAATTGAGTCTTGTACACCTAAGTCTAAGTCATTAGAAATGTCAAGAAAAGTAGTAGTCTAGCACTGACCCCTGGTAACACTGCTGTATGGCTTCCTGCAGTCCAAAAATCAACTGTTTACCATGACTCTCTTGTTTCTTCTCACTCAACCAACTTCATATTAATGCTGCCGCTGTCCCTTTTATTCCATGGGCTTCAACTTTACTGGCAAGCCTATTATGTGGCAGTTTATCAAATGCTTTTTGGAAGTCCATATATAGCATGGGCAGAATCGTCCCAGATTTGCACAAAGTGTGGTGGTGAGTGGGACAAAAGTTGTTTTACCCACAGGCCACAATGGTGGGTATCGGTGCCATATCGTACCAGTACCTCACTAATTATGCAGCCACAAGAAACATGCCATCTCACTGGCGGGCGGCCTCTGATTTGCCCGACACATCGTTGCCTCGCCTCTTACTCATGCAGGACGCCATATTTAAACTGCAGCCACGTGCACAATTCTAAATGCTTGCAGCCCAGGACTGCTCCGGTGAAGACATGGCCCCAAAGGCCAAGAAGAGTGCAGCCCCCCCCCACCCCCAATCAGTGACACATCCCTGGGAAGTCTTCTGGACACCGTGGAAGCCCGCAGCGATGTCCTCTACCCCCGCTCTGGCCGCAGGAGGCCCATCAGTCTCACCACTCCGGCTTGGGAGGTGGTGGCATAGGAGGTCAGTGTCAACGCTGCGCACAAGAGGTCAGCCATCTGGTGCAGAAAAACAGATAAATGATCTCACCCATGCCTCCAGAGTAAGGCAACCATCTTATCATCCTACATACACCCACAAGTCCATCACACATTCACTGGCATCTCACTCTGCCAGCTCAAGGGACATCACCACTCACTGTCTCACACATACCCTCACATCTCCACCTGGCCTCACCTCCCCTGGAGACTGCTTCCTCAGCCCTCACTCTCTTGAGGCCACTTGCACAGATCAACATGTGCCCCCCACACACATCCTGAGATACTCCCCCTCCCCCAGTACAGCCCTAACTGTGCAGCCTCTTCCCTTGCTTGAGGCCACTTCTCCCCCATCCCTAAGCAAGCCCTAGCCCTGCAGCTGTTGAAAAGCCACCTCTGCCTTACGGCTGGTCGGGTAGGTAGAGACCTGCCTGTGAGCCCCCCTAAAAGTGATGTGGTGCTGCCTGTGAAGCCTGGCGCTGATGACCACAAGTGCTGCCTGAAGCAAGGTAGGCAAACAAACCTTAATGCCCCAAGTGAAGTGCAGCTCACCAAGTGCACACCACTTATGTACAGTTGTGAAACATGTCAGTGTGATGTGCCTTGATGATCCAGCGTGGGGGGATGATGCCCGCAAGCAGGGCTTATAATGAAATGCTAATGTATTGAAATTAGGTTCCCGACATGCGGAGACAGGAAACGCAGCCCGCCCTTGACCAGCGGAGCGAATGATCACAAACTGGTTTCACAACGACGTGAAACCAATTTTTGGCCTTCTTGCCATATTGTCACCACCCCCTGCCCGCCATGACACCCGCGCCAACAGGGCTGGAAAAGCCCAGCCCACATCAACTGTATTACCCTAACCAGCCCTCTCTATTATTGGATCAAAAACCTCAATCAAGTTTGTTAACCACAATTTGTCTTTAATGAATGCGTGCTGGTTTTCCTTAATTAATTCATCTTTGTCCAAGTGACTGATCATTTAGTCCGGATTATTGTTTGGAAAAACCTTCCCACCGCCGATGCTAAACAAACTGACTTGTAGTTGTTTGGTTTGTCCTTTCACCCTTTTTTCAAAAAGAGTGTTACATTTTCATTTCTTCTGTCCTCTGACACCACCGCTGAATCTAAGGAAGATTGGAAGATAGTGCTTACCTTTACTTCCTTCAGCATCCTTGAATACATCCCATCTGATCTTCTAATTACAGACATCCTTTCTAGTATCTCCACTTTATCAATTATTAGCCCATCATTACCTCAACTACCTCCTGTTTCACTATGTCTTTGACAGCGTCTTCTTCCTTGGTAAAAACAGGTACAAAGTGCTCTTTTAGCACCTCAACCATGCCCTCTGCTTCCATGTTCAGGGCTCCTTTGTGGTCCCTAATTGACTCCACCCTTCCTCTTATTACCTTTTTCTCTTCCTACCTTTTTGCTATTTTATATACCTATAGAAGACTTTTGGACTTTTTGATTCCTGTTTATGTTAGTTGCCAATCTCTTCTCATATCCTCTCTTTGCCCCTCTTAGTTCCTTTTCCACTTCCATTCTGAACATTCTATATTTATTCTGATTCTCACTTGTATTAGCAAACTGATAGCTGCTATACATCCACTTTATTGCTTCATCTTATCACCATCTCTTTCATCATGTAGAGAGTCCTGGCTTTGGCTTCCCTACCTTTCCCCCTCCTAGGAATGTACGTCAACTGTATTCAAAACATCTCCTCTTTAAAAGTCCCCCATTGTTCGACTACACATTTGCCTGCTAATCTTTGATTCCAATTTAGCTGGGAACAAATGTGTCCTCAACCTGCTGAAATTGGCCCTCCTCTGTCTAATTATTTTTTACTCCGGATTGCTCCTTGTTCTTTTCCATAGCAATTTGGATGCAGTGATTACTGTTCCCTTAATGTTTTCATACTGATATTTGATCCACTTGACCCATCTCATTCGCCAGAATCATATCCAGAAATGCCTTTTTCCTTGTTGGGCTGGAAATGTACTGCTCAAGAAAACTCTCTTGAACATACTTCAGAAACTCTTCAATCACTTTACACTATTACTATCCCAATCTTTGTTATGATAATAGATGTTCCCCATTATCATTACTCTATAGTTCTTGCACCTCTCTAATTTCCCTGCAAATTCGCTCCTCTATATCCCTCCCAGTAGTTGGTGGCCTGTTGGGTTCACCCAGTAGTGTAAAGGTATCTCTATTGTTTCTTAACTCTAACCAAATAGATTCTGTCCTTGACCCCTAGGACAGCCTCTCTCCGGCACTGCAATATTCTCCTTAATCAATACTGCCACCTCTCTCCTTTTTTCCCCAGTTGTACCCAGTTTTGCCCTTTTGTTGGCACATCATATTTTTATATGCCATTCCACATCTGAAGCTCACCAACATTATTTACCATGCTTTGTATGTTTACTTACATTCTAAACCATCAGATCTATGTACCATTCTCTTCCATATCCCCAAGTTCGTATCACTTATAGCACTTTAAACAAAGTTTGAAAAAGTGACAGCATATATAATTGTATGGTGATGTAAGAATCCATTAAGAAAACTAAGTGATATTCCTCAGATGTCAACAACATTTAATCAAGAGTTAATTCAATAATTAAAGTTAAATTAACATTCAACTAAGCAGAAAAATTGGGATACTGCCTCCTCTATGTACTATTTCTAATCTTTATCACTGTTTAAACTGGAATAAGCGCTTTAGAAGCTAAGGCAAATTATTGGCACAGATTGCATCATTTGATTCTCATATTCAGTGCATGTATATTCATTTCAGTATATTTCTTCAAATGTGCCAGAAATAAATAGCTTATTGAAACAAAGAGCAGCATTTTCCAGCCCCGCCTGCCGTCGGGATCATCCGGTTCCACTGAAAGTCAATGGGCTTTTGCCTGGCCCGCCGCATCACCGTGGTGGCTCCCGCCACAGCAGAGCTAGAAAATCCCGGCCAAAGCGTAAAAAAAATTTTTCTATAAGATCGTAAGACGTAGGAGCAGAAGGAGGCCATTTGACCCATCAAATCTGTTCCACCATTCAATGAAATCATGGCTGATCTGATAATCCTCAACTTCACTTTCCTACTTTTTCCCCATAGCCCTTGATTCCCTTACTGAGTAAAAATCTGTCTATCACAGCCTTGAATATACTTAACAACCCAGCCTCTATAGCCCTCTGCGGTAAGGAATTCCATAGATTCATTACCCTCTGAGAGAAGAAATTCCTCCTTATCTCTGTCTTAATTGGGCGACCCCTTACTCTGAGATTATGCCCTCTAGTCCTAGACTCTCCCACAAGGGGAAACAACCTCTCAGCATCTACCCTGTCAAGACCCCTAAGAATCTTAAATGTTTCAATAAGGTCGCCTCTCATTCTTCTAAACTCCAATGAGTACAGGCCCAATCTACTCAATCTCTCCTCATAAGAAAATCCCTCCATCCCCAGGATCAATCCAGTGAAACTTCTCTGGACTGCCTCCAATGCCAGTATATCTTTCCTTAGATAAGGGGACCAAAACTGTTCACAGTATTCTAGTTGTGGTTTAACTAGTGCCTTGTATAGTTTTAGCAAGACTTGCCTAGTTTTATCCTCCATTCCCTTTGAAATAAAGGCCAACATTCCATTTACCATCCCTATTACCTGCTGAACTTGAATGCTAGCTTTTTGTGATTCATGCATGAGGATCCCCAAATCCCTCTGTACTGCAGCTTTCTTCAGTCTTTCTCCATTTAAATAATATTCAGCTCCTCTATTCTTCCTGCCAAAGTGCATAACCTCACATTTCCCCACATTATATTCCAGTGCCAAGTTTTTGCCCACTCACTTAACCTGTTGACGTTTTACCTGCCAACCGCAATGGCGAGTTTTTACGCTGTATTTTCTTAAACCCGACTCGTCATTTGTGCACTCCCGGAAAACACGCCGTTTCCATGGCGTGCAGGCTCTCATTCACCTACTGGCCATCACCCTGCTGCCACATCATCCCGCCACCATGTTTAAAGTCCAGCCGCAAGTACAATGCTTATTGTTTCCAGCTCACCACTGCTCCACACAAGACATTGCCAGCAAAGCAAAAAACACTGCAGCCGCCCGCTTCAACAGCAGATCCCTCAAGCAACTGCTGGATGCCGTGGAGGCCCACCGGGATGTCCTGTACCTCCGCTCTGGCCACAGGATGGGCAGCAACATGACCAGTCCACCTTGGGAGGCAGTGGCAGCGGTGGTCAGCACCAACGCCCTTCAGAAGAGGACGTTGCCAGTGCTGCAAGAGGATCAAGGATCTTTTCCGTTCCACCAGGGTAAGTCACTCTTCTCATCACTCTCAACTCACACACTCACAAACCCATAACACATTCACAGGGCCCTCACTCAAGAGACATCACTATTCACTCTATCACACTCACCGTCATTGTCCTCATCCCGTTCATGGGGCCACTCACCACCCACGGAGACCAGACATACTTATCATCTGGCCTGGCAGGCGTCTTGCTTATTCTTTCTCCATCTCTATCCATGCAGGACAAGCTGGCACACAAGAGAGAGAGAGAGGTCACAGACTAATGGCGGAATTCCCGAAATCAAGGTCCTCACGGACTTTGAAAACAGAGCCATCCAGCTGGCCGACCACGATCTGGAACTGTGCTGACGGTGAGGTTGGCACTGCTCTACCAAGTGAGGATCCAGCCGTGCAACATCCATCAGACAACAATGCCGTGAGTGATGTGTCCTCTTTCACAGGCCACTGCCATGCACTCATTATCTCCCCTTGCTTCTGCAGACACATCTGGGAAACAGCCAACAGAGTGCACGACCCAGGGCCTCCAATCAAGCCCCGAAGAAACCCCTGAAGAGGAATCTGGAGGCACCCTCCCTGAAGTCTCGTCACAGCACTCACCCACACCCTCCACCTGAGACACATACCTCCATGTGACCTAGCTTTAGAATAGCCCCGGGATCACAATCTGGTGAGCACATCACACTGTCTGATTAACAGCAGGCAGAGGCGGGAATTCGGAGGACTGCTGGAGACCAGAAATTTGCTGAGTCAGAGTCAGATGACGAGCCTCTGGACTCGGTCATGTCACAGTTGCTTGAGTTGCAAAGGCAAGCTCAGGAACATCAGGAAGAGATGTCCGCTGTACTCCTCAGATTGCAAGGCATGATGGAGGAATCCGTCCCCCTTCAGGCTGAGGTGATAGCGATGGCATGACGATGCACTGAGATCTACACTGGTAGGATGGCGGCCGCCACAGAGACCTTGATCCATGATGTCGCTCCTGCACTGTTGCATGGGCTCCACTCCATTGCTGATGCCATAGTTGGCCTCCAACAGTGTGTACGCAAGAGGGGTGGGGGGCAGCTCAGCCTCACTCCAGCTACCTCTTCCCCTCAAGGAGTCAGCCTGGAGCCCTCGGGCACCCATAGGGAGGAGGATCAGCAGGTGCACACTCCGGGCCCATCCGAATCCCCTCTTCCTGTGACCTCAGCAGCTCCAGCTCCACAGGCTAAGGAGGCTGCCACTGCCACACAGCAAGTACCGGAAAGCAGTCCGGGGTCCTCCAAGTCTAGGCCCTCGAGAGGACGCCTGCCAAAGTCATCACAGACAGGGTGTCGCAGTCAGCAGGCTGCCTCCACCTCCGCTGTGAATGGCCGGGGAGTACCAAGACGTAGTGGCAGGATTAGCAAAGTTAAGGAGAATTAACTCTTTTGGGCGTTAACCAATTAAACTAAATTAACAAAATGAGGGATAAAATAAGCACAGCCCCTAAATTAGGGAACTGAAACACCAAAGACAAAATTTAAAGGAAACTTACAAACATCACATCAAAATGTGATTAAGGGGGTCAATAAAACACCCCAGTCCCTGCGGTGCCCACCGGGCACGGAAGGCCTCAACGGTGCCGGCAGACACCACGTGCACCCTCTCCAGGGACACCCGGCCGCGAACATAGCTGCGGAAGAGGGGCAGACAGTCGGGTCGGACGACCCCCTCGATCGCCCACTGCCTGGACCTGTTGATGGCTAATTTGGCCAGGCCCAGGAGCAGGTTCACGAGGAGGTCCTCCTCCCTCCGGCCCCTCTCCACACCGGGTGCCCGTTATGACCCTTCCGCAGGTTCACCTACGGAAACCTTGTTACTACTTTTATTTCTTCTAGATAGTCAAGTTTGATTGTCTTCTGGCGCTTTGCCAGGGCCGTCACCAACTCCGGCGAGGCTGATCTGAGGACCTCACTAAACCATCCAATTGGTAGTAGTGACAGGTGATGTGCATAAAGGAGAATTAATTGCACAGCCTGTGCATGGGTATTAATCACTTGTACATAAAGTTCACTATTGTCAATAAACTCTCAAGAATGTCTCCCTGCCTATAGCTCCTTGTTCTGATGAGCAGTGTTCTTGTCACTCAGATGTGAAACCTTTCTGCACAAGATAAAGGCAAGTGTCTCAGTCCAGGGCCTCTTCCCTGTGCTCTGTGCAGCCTTCGGACCAAAGTGATGGTCCAGCCTCACACTTCCTGAAGACATTACTGGTGCCTGCACCTCGGTGGTGCTGGCCATTGCTGCCAGAATATAGTGGGCAGGTGCCACAGAGTTCTCTTATTCTCTCGATGTGCTCTCAGCACCTTTAAGGGGGGCCTGACCCCCATCTCTTCAGCATCTGTGACCAGTGATACTGTGCTCCAGCTCCTGAAGGGCTCAGATGCTGAAGGCAGACAAAGCATCAGATGCTTCTAAAGCTTCTTGGCTGCGACTCTGAGATGACCCTGATCACAGAGTGCAATCGAGCTGCCCTCAGCCTGACAGGAGTCAGACATTCTCAGAGGCTATGTGAAGATTTATGGAGTATCCTCACTGCATGTTGTCATCATCCTCCTGCAATCAAGTGACTATTAGAGCCTCCACTGCGTCTCATCACAGGAGTATTATCACAGACGATATTTGCGCTGCCAAAAGTTAAATGTTCACAAATGCACTGAGGATCTATGAGGTCACCTCACTGCATGTCGTCATCATCCTCCACAAATCTAGCAGCTATGAGGGCCTCCCGACTGTGCCTGCCTTGTCTAGCCAGTGTGAGGGCCTCATCCCTGTCATCATCATCTCCGAGGACCCCCTCACCCTCATCCCCGTCCTCCTCACTGGTGGAGATGTGCAGCTCCCCCATCTCCTCCTCAGCCAGCTCGTCTCCCCATTGGAACGCCAGGCTGTGAAGGGCGCAGCAGCCTACGACGAAGTGTGACACCCTCTGCAGACTGTATTGCAGGGCTCCACCAGACTGGTCCAGGTACCGGAACCTCATCTTCAGCATCCTGGTGGTCTGCTCCACCAAGTTGCGAGCTGCTGCATGAGCTTCATTATAGCATCGCTCTGCTGCAGTCTGAGGCTGTCACACGGGTGTCATCAGCCATGGCCTCTGCGGGTAGCCCTTGTCCCCAAGGAGCCAAACCTGCAGCCTCTGTGGACCCTGGAAGACTGCAGAGATCTGTGACCAAATGAGGATGTAGGCATCGTGCACACTCCCTGGAAACCAAGCGCACACCTGCAGGATGGGTTTCTGGTGGTCGCTTACCAGCTGCACATTTAGTGAGTGGAATCCCTTGCAGTTGATGAAGTCCACCGAATGTAATGACAGCGACCTGAGCGCCACATGAGCGCAGTTAATTGCACCCTGCACCTATGGGAATCCCGAGATCAGGGTGAATCCAATGGCCCTTACATCCTGGCTGTGATGGTCCCAGGCGAAATGCACAAAGTTGTGTGCCATGGAGAAGATGGCATCCGTGACCTCATGGATGCATTTGTGGGTAGCAGATTGTGAAATCCCACAGATGTCACTTGTGGAGCCCTGAAAGGAGCCACTGGAATAGAAATTGAGCGCCATGGTCACTTTCACAGCCACTGGCAGTGGATGCCCTCCATGTCCCCTTGGCGTCAAGTCCTGCAGTAAGTGGCAGATGTGAGCCACCAGGTCCCTAGACACGTGCAAGCGTCAGTGACACTGGTTCTCAGTCATCTGCAGGAATGGCAGGAGGCATCTACAGACCCTGGGTGTCGCTAGGCGCCGACCAGCCACGGCTCGCTGTCACTCCTGGGCAGCGTGTGCGGGAGCCCCTGCTGCCCCTTCTCCTGAGTTTGCTGCTCCTGCCTTTGCATGGCCAGGAGCCTCAGTCGCTCTCTCCTCCATCTTCTCTGCTCTCTGTAGGCCATCAGGCATACAGCTAGGCCACCAGGATCCATGATCCTGACGTGGTCCTCCTGCAGCATGAAAGAGAGACAGAGAGACGTGGTTATCTTGGGTGAACTTAGTGCCGTTCCTGGCCCTGTGTGATGGCCCTTTAACGTTTCCCAGAGAGTGCTGACCACCCCTCGGATGGCCAGAGATGAGTGTGCTGCATGGCTGCCCAGTCGGCCTGCGACTTGGGAGAGACTGCTCCTAACCAGGATGTTGAGATTGCAAGGGGCTGTGAGCACCTCCAGCAGTGACTGCTACATGGCCAGCGTTGGCAAGGAGATTGTGCAACGTGTGCAGCCCAACTGCTCCGCAGCCCAGTAAAGTGGGCGCTGACTCGCAGTCAGTGCCGGGGCGGGGTTAGTGGTAGCGGGGCGGGGGGGTGGGGTGGTAAGGCCGGCGTGCTTGGTGGTCCTTTGGTGCCTCCACATTGCTTGCATGGGTGGGCAGGCTAGGAACCTGACCCCAATCAGATCACTGTAGCTGCATCTGATCTGTCTCAGTTGCAGAGGGATGGTCAGCTTATACAGGTGTCCCTACTGTGTGGCCACTTCCCTCGCCTACCCCTGTCCTCCATCTCGATTTCTTATGCACAGGATCCAACACCGGGGCAGCAGCTGCCCCCCCACCCCCACCCCCTGACAACAGCAACAGTCGCCTCCGAGACCGGGCAGCAATTGTACCCCCCACCCCGACAACAGTCGCCTGCAAGACTGGACAGCTCCATGGCAGGGCGGCGCTTCACCCAGGCTGCCCCCGGGCCCCTGAAGCCTGCAAAGCAACAGGTGATACTGGCAAGCTGTGGGAAACAATGCTGTTCACTCACCTCAGTCCCCCAAAAGTGAAGGCCGCCAAGTGAACATTGCCTGTGTGCTGTTGTGAAATACGTCAACATGCTTTCCCACCGACGTGGACTGATGGTCCAGTGGGAATCCAAGAGCCTCACGGGATGGCCTTTTAAAGATATATTGATGTATTACAATGAGCTCCCCGACGAACGCTGGCGGGAAACACGGCCCGACATTGGCGGGCTGAGCAGATGATCATGACCTGCCTTCCCACCGTTGTGAAACAGATTGCACCATATTGTTCGCGCATGCCATCTATCACACCCACTGCCAGTGGGCACAGAAAATTCCGACCTTTGTGTCATCCTCACCACTTGCCTTCCCAGCTAATTTTGTGTCATCCACAAACTTGGCGACAGTACATTCATTTCCCTCATCCAAGTCACTAATATATATTGTTAATAATTGTGGCGCCAGCACTTATCCCTGTGGCATCCATTAGTTACAGGTTGCCATCCTGAAAATGCCCCCCTTATCCCAACTCTCTGTCTCCTATTCATTAGCCAATCCTCTATCCAAGCTAATATATTACACCCAACACCATGGGCTCATATCTTATTAAGTAGCCTTTTGTGCAGTACCTTATCGAATGCCTTTTAGAAATCCAAATATATTACATCTACTGGTTCCCCTTTATCTATCCTGCTTGTTACCTCCTCAAAGAATTCTAATAAATTTGTCAGGCATGATTTCCCCTTCATGAAGCCATGCTGACTCTGCTTGATTAGATTATGCATTTCTAAATGCTTTGCTATTACATCCTTTATAATAGGCTCTAACATTTTTCCAATGACAGATGTTAAGCTAACTGGCCTATAGTTACCTGCTTTTTGTCTCCCTCCCTTTTCAAATAAGGGTGTTACATTGGCAGTTTTCCAGTCTTCTGGGGCTTTTCCAGAATCTAAGTATTCTTTAAAGATTACTACCGGTGCATCCATTATTTGTGTAGGTACATTATTTAATATCCTAGGATGCAACCCATCAGGTCCAGGGGACTTATCAGCCTTTTGCCACATTAGTTTCCCCAGTACTTTTTCTCTAGTGATAGTTATCGTATTTATTTCCTCCCCCCTTTTGCCCCATGATTATTTAGTATTTTTGGAATGCTATTAGTGTCTTCTACTGTGAAGACTGAAGCAAAATATTCATTCAACTCCTCTACCATTTCCTGGTTCCCCATTATTATTTCCCCAACCTCATTCTCTAAGGGGCCTATGTTCACTTTGACCTCTCTCTTCCTTTTTATATATTTAACGAAGCTCTTACTGTCCATTTTAATATTACTTGCTAGTTTACCCTCAAAGTTTATTTTCTCCCTCTTTATTTTTTTTGGTCATCTTTTCTTGGTTTTTAAAATGTTCCCAATCCTTTGGCTTACCATTAATATTTGCCACATTGTATGTTTCTTCTTTCAATTTGATACTATCCTTAACTTCCTTGGTTAAACACGGTTGGTTTATCCCCTTCCTAACACCCTTCTTCCTCACTGGGATATATCTTTGTTGTGAGTCATGAACTATTTTCTTAAACTTCTGCCATTGTTCATCAACTGTCTTTTCTGCCAAACTCCTTTCCCAGTCCACACCAGCCAACTCTGTCCTCATTCCTTTGTAATTACTCTTATTTCGGTTTAGCACCCAAGTTTCTCACTCTCAAACTGAATGCTAAATTCCACCATATTAAGGTCACTGTTTCTTTGTGTATCTTTTACTCTGAGATCATTGATTAAACCTGCCTCATTACACATTACCAGATCCAAAATAGCCTGATTCTTGTTGGGTCCAGAACATATTGTTCTAGGAAACTGTCCTAAATACATTCTATGAATTCTTGCTCGTGGTTAGCTCTGCCAACTTGATTTTCTCAATCTTCATTAAGGTTAAAGTCATCCATGATTAATGTACTGCCTTTTTTATATGCCCTCATTATCTCCTGATTTATTCTCTGTCCTACAATATAGCTACTGTTAGGGGGCCAATAGTCTACTCCCACCAGTGTCTTCTTCCCCTTGTTATTTCCTACCTCCACCCATATGGATTCTACATCTTCCGATCCAAGATAATTTCTTGCTATCGTACTTATTCCATCTCGTATTAACAAAGCTACCCCACCACCCTTTCCTTCCTGCCTGTCCTTTCGAAAAGTCACATACTCCTGAAAATTAGTTCGCAGCTTTGATCGCCTTATGATCACATCTCCGTAATGGCCATAAGATCATACCCATTAACCTCTATTTGTGCCGTTAACTCATTTATTTTGTTCTGAATACTATGTACATTTAAGTAAAGAACTATTCATTTTTGCCTCTTTACTATTTTTCCCCCTTTGACCCTATTTGCTGCTGTTTTTTTTATGTTCATGCACTCTGTCCCTTCCTGTCACGCTCTGGTTATCATTACCTAAATAGATGCCCTGCAATGCTGCCATATCCTTTTGCTTTGTTACCCTACGCATCCCCTCTCCCAAACCCACCCACCCCCTCAATTCAGTTTAAAGCCCTCTATAAGTGTGGTTGTTTTAATATTAAGCCCACAGAATTAGATTTTCAATTGTAATGCTACTTTGTCCATGGTTTCACGAAGGTCTGATAGTCTGGTCTCAGCTGTGTGATGTTGCACAGGAAGGACCTTGGTATCAAGTTGTTTAATTTCAGTTAAGCCCCGTAATGAGCTGCATTGGGACTCCATAGCATAGAGTCCATCAAATGACACATATAGGTTCTGTAAAATGCTAAAGTTGTCAATGCCAGCAAGTAGAAAGAAAGACTTGCTTTGATTGTGCCTTTCATGACGTCAGGACATCCCAAAATCCTTTACATCAATTAAGTGCTTCTGAAGTGTATTCACTGCTGAAATGCTGGAAACATTGCAGCCAATTTGTGCAGAGCAAGTCCCACAAACAACAATCTGATAATGGCCGGATAATCTGTTTTAGTGAGGTTGGTTGATCAGGAAGAACCCCCCTTCCCCCTGTTCTCCATCTGCTTTTACGCTCACCTAAGAGGGGAACTGGGCTTCAGTTTAATGTTTCATCTGAAAGATATACCTCTGATACTGCAGCACTCCCTCAGTATTGCACCCAAGTGTCAACCTGGATCATGGACTCATGTTGCTGGAATGATACTTGAACCCACAACCTTCCGAATCAGAAGTGAGATGTTACCTCTGAACCTTGGATGACAAGTAGCCAGACTTCCTTGGTCACTGCCACGTTTCAATTAGTTTAATCAACCATCATTACTTTTAGCTACAACAGCATAATTTTGCTAGGATGATTAAACCAGTGGGTGTTGAACAATAGTAACGAATTGAGGGTCATTCTTATATAAGAAATATACAAAGTTGGAAAGATTGTAAGAGGTAGATGCAGGTAAAATATTTCTACTTACAGGGAAAACCAGAAGTAGGCGCAATAAATATAAGAGAGACACTAATAAATACCAGAGAGTGGAGAGAATGTTCAACTCACCATCACAGGGAGTTGTTGATGCAAGTAGCATAGATGCATTCAAGTGGAAGCTGGATAATCACAAGGGAGAAAGGAATTGAAGGATATGTTGATGCAACTCAATGAAGAGGGATGGGAGGAGACTTATATGGACAAGCATTGACCTGTTGGGATGTAAGGCCTGTTTCTGTGCTGTAAATATTTTGTCTTACTTTGAACTTTGTATTATACAGGGAATGCCAAAGTTTATCTTTTTCGAGATAGAATTAATGTAAAGCAGAATTAATAATGTATCCAGCTTGAAAAATAAGCAAGGACTTCAGACTCTTTGCTACCAGTTAGTTACTGAAAGAGATTTTGGTAACACTCCATCTCCCAGCCCTTCCCCAACATCTGACTCCCTGTTAGGCCTTCCTTGCATGTGGAGAAAGGACTGATAAACTAACTGGGGAGGAATAATCTAATAGGCATCAATTTCTTGTTCCTTGAACCATGCAAAGGCCAATTAAAATACTCATTAGATTGCCATCTGTTGGAACTTGTATACGTTTTAACATATTGATGTGTAAATGGCTCTTGAAACAAAGTGAATACAGAATGGCTTTTATGAAACATTTATCAGTTCAAAATTCATGGAGGAAAAGTTATATTTGCACTCACAATGTCAACAGGGTGATTGTTCTGCATCTGGCCTGAGGTGCGAGCCAAATTTGACTTAAGGCCTTATTTAAATCCCACCGGCAAGCTCTGCATGATAAATAGTTGGCCCTTTGCAGCTTGCTGGTTGAGAAACACAAGATATTGTCCAGATCTCACACAATTCTACCAGGAGTAGGATGGGTCATGGGGAGACATGGGGAGCTGATTCTAGGAAGTAGTGGGAAAAGGAGCATGGGCAGAAGCTTCTGCCTGTCAGGCGGGCCGGTCGGGAGCGGCCGCGATTGGGTCTGCGCTCCCATTTTACGTGGGCGTAATGTGCGGCCAGTTGCCCTCAGCGCTACCTGTGCAGGTGGGAGGAGGAGAGGGAGTCAGGGCCTGCGCTCTTTTGCGCATCCGCGCGAAAGAGCGCAGAAATCTCCCTGAGGCACGGAGATTAAGTTTAAGTTTAAATTAACAGTTTAAAAAATAGATTTAAATTATTTGGACCTGTCCCCCCATGTTGACAGTCCACCTTTAGTCTAGTTCAAGCACAACTGACCAGCATGCAAAATTTCAAGAACTAACATTGGTCGGAATATTCCACCCCTGCTGGCATCAGGCTTCATGGCAGGTGTGAGCAGATAATATGGCGAGAAGGCCAAAAATTGCTTTCACACCATCATGAAACCAGTTTGCAATCGTCCGCTCTACCCGTCAATCGCGGGCCACATTTCCTGCCATCACACATCAGGAATCTAATTCCAATATTTTAGCATCTCATTATAAGGCTGTTCGCATCATCCCCCCACACTGGACCATGCAGGCCACACTGACGTGTTCCACAACTGTACATAAGCAAGGTGCACCTGGCAGCCTGAACTTCAAGGGGAACTGAGAGGTGAGTGTACACAACCTATTGCAGCACTCGTGAGCATTGCCCGTAGGACATCAAGGAAGAGGTGTTGCACATTCGGAGGGTGGGCACGGGCAAGTCGTTTTTTCCGGGCTGAATTTCAGTGTAGTGCGAGTGCAAGGGCTCCAATGTGGGTCAGGCCAGGCGGCGGGGTGGAGGGGGCAAGGCAGCACAGGCCGAAGGAATTACACAGCAGCCATGCACTTGGAAAAGCTTGTCCACAGAGAGCTGTCGCTCATAGGCATCTCGCAGGGTCACTCATAGGCATCTCGCTAGACCCAGGGTCTATAGACGGTGCTTGTCATTCCTGCAGTTGACTGAGAACCAGTGTTACCGAAGGCTGCACACGTCCAGGGAACTGGTCAGTCACATATGCCACCTGCTGCAGGATTTGGCACCACAGGAACATGGGGGGCATCCACTGCCAGTGGCTGTGAAAGTGACTGCAGCACTCAATTTTTACACCAGTGGCTCCTTCCAGGGCTCCACAGGTGACCTGTGTGAGATCTTGCAAGCCTTCAGCACAAGTGTATCCAGGAGGTCACAGACGCCATCTTCGCAAAGACACAGAACTTTGTGCATTTCGTCCGGGATCAGAAAGCCAGGAAGCAAGAATGCTGGGATTTGCGCATATCTCTGGTTTTCCATCGACTGCATTAATGTGGCTTAGATCTCCATGGCAACAAGCAGTCAATTATGTCAACTGCGGGGGCTTCCACTTGTTGAATGTTCTGCTGGTGTGCAACTACCACAAACGCATCCTACAGACCCGCACGTGAGTCCCAGAAAGCTTGCACAACTCCTACATCCTTAGCAGGTCTCAGACCCCTGACATCTTCCAGGGTCAACAGAGGCTGCAGGCTTGGTTCCTTGGGGACAAGGGCTACCCACAGAGGATGTAGCTGATGGCGTCCGCATGGTGGCCTCAGACTGCAGCAGAGCAACGATATAACGAGACTCATGACATAACCTGGACTTTGGTGGAGCAAACGCTAGGCATTTTAAAAATGAGGTTCCGGTGCCTCCCTAGAGGGTGTCACACATCATTGTGGCTTGCTGCATGCTGCACAACCTGGCACTGCAACAGGAGAGGACCTGGCTGAGGAGGAGATGGAGGTACTGCACATCTCCTCTGATGAGGAGGATGTTGAAGAGGATGACTGTGATGGGGTCCTTGAAGGTGGGAATGCCGATGATGAGGCCATCGCACTGGTCAGATGAGGCAGGTGCGCTCGGGAAGCCCTCATAACTGCAAGATTTGTGGAGGATAATGACAAGATGCAGCGAGGACAGTCCTGACATCCTCACCTTGCGTCTGTGAACATTTATCCCCTGTGCGGCTGATGGCAGCGCACATGCCCTCAGTGCTCAGGCTCCTGTCATGGAAATGCAGCTGAGGCCCTAATAGCCGCTCAATTGCAGGAGGATGATGACAACATGTAGTGATGACACTCCATCGATCTTCACATAACCTCTGTGTCTGACTCCTGTCTGACCGAGGGCAACTCGCTTGTGCTCTGTGATCAGGGTCATATCTTGGAGACGCAGCCGTGAAACTTTAAAAGCACCCGATCCTTTGTCTGCCATCAGCACCTGTCCCGTTCAGGAGCACAGCATCACCGATCACAGATGCTAAAGAGATGGGGACCAGCCCCACCTCAAAGGTGTTGAGAGCACACAGAAAATGGCAGAACTCTGTGACGCCTGCCCACGACATTCTGGCAGCAATGACAAGCAACATCAAGGTGTAGGTATCGCCGATGTGTCCACTGAGTGTGAGGCTGGACCATCACTTTGGTCTGAAGGTTACACACTGCACAAGGAAGAAGCCCTGGACTGAGACACCTGCCTTTATCTTGAGCAGGAACCAAGGTTTCACATCTGAATGACATGAACACTGCTCATCATAACAAGGAGCCACAGGCAAGAGGACATTCTTGGGAGTTTATTTACAATAGTGAACATTATGTGCAAGGGATTAACACCCATGCCCAGGCTGCGCAAATACATTTTCTTAACCTTCCTAACCCTGCCACTACGTCTTGGTGCTCCCCCAACATCTACTGCAGAGGTGGAGGAAGGCTGCTATATCCTGTCTGTGATGACCTTGGTGGGCATCCTCTGGAGGGCCAAAACCTGGAGGATCTCGGCTGCTTTCGGGGTCCTGCCATGTGGCAGTGGCTCCCTCCTCTGCCTGTGGAGCTGGATCTGCTGGTGTCACAGGAAGAGGGGATCCGGATGGGCCGGACACTCCCAGAGACACCTGGGTGGATGGCCTGGGGGTGTGCACCTGCTGATCCTCCTCCTTATGGGTGCTCGAGGGCCCCTGGCTTCCTCCTTGAGGAGAAGGGGAAGCTGGAGTGAAATCAAGCTGCCCCGCACGACTCTTGCGTTGACACTGTTGGAGGCCAACTATGGTGTCAACGATGGAGTTTAGCCTACACAGTAGTGCAGAACTGATGTCCTGGACCAAGGTTTCCATGGCGGTTGCCATCCTGCCAGTGTTGAGCTCGGTGCATTGGTCCATTGGTTTGCTGGTGCTATCACCTCAGCCTGAAGGCGGACGGAGCTCCTCCATTGTGCCTTGCAATCTGAGGAGTACAGCAAACACCCCTTCAGCAACTGAGGAATGATTGAGTCTAGAGGCTCCTCATCTGACTCAGACTCAGCAGATCTATGGCCTGCAGCAGTCCTCCAAGTGTCAGAAACCTGAGAAGTTCCTGCCTCCACCTGCTGTGGTTCAGGCAGTGCAAAATGCTCACCAGATTGTGACCCCAAGGCTACGCTAGAACTAGGTCCCGCTGAGGTGTGTGGCTCTGCGCTGTTGGTGGATGTGGGTGAGCGCTGTGAATGGCAGGGGGATGGGAACCTGAGTAGGGAGACAGAGGAGGGGGAATCAAGGATAGAAACAAAAGACAGAAAAGTGGGCCAGGTGGATGGCTCTGTTCTCAAAGTCTATGAGGACCTTGATGTTGGACATTCCTCCACCAATCTGCGACCTCTCCCTTTTGTTGTGTGCCAGCTTGTCCTGCATGAATACAGATGGAGAGAGTGTAAGCAGGACACCTGGCATGTGTGGGTGTTGAGTGGTGCCATGGGTGGGATGAGGACACGATCTGCAGGGCAGTTGAAGGTTTGTGTGAGAGAGTGAATGATGATGTCCCTTGAATTGGCAGTGAGTGAGATCCCTGTGGATGTGTGATGCATTTGTGAGCGTGTGAGTTGAGAGTGATGAGAAGAGTGACTTACCCTGGCAGAACAGAGGAGATCATTCGTTCCCTTTCAGCACTGGTTGGGTGTCTTCTTTTGCAGGGCATTGACTCTGATCACCACTACCACTACCTCCCATGCTGGATTGGTGACCAAAGCGGGGTAGTGGACTTCACGGCGGGCCTCCACTGCATCCAGTGTGTGCCCAAGGGAGACATCAGTAAATATGGGGGCAGCATGTTTTCTCCCTTTTGTAGCCATGACTTTGCAGCAGCTTTCAATCTCTTGGAGAGAGCTAGCTCCGCGCAGGGATGCCCTTTAAATATGGCGCCCGAATTACTGAAGGTCTGAGGTGATGGCAGGGCGGGCGAATCAGAGGCCACCCGCCAGCGACCCGGTGTGATTCCCGTGAATGCATTATTAATGAGACGATACGGCGCGAAATCCCAACAATGCAGCTAGCGGAAAAAATGACTTTTTTCACGCCCACTGCCGCACTCAGTACAAACCTGGGACAATTCTGCCCATTGTTTTATGCGCACATAACAGGAAGAATGTAAGTTAAGATTCTCTCTGCATGCTTGATGTGAAATGTTTTAATCCACTCCATAGCATATGCACATCCTGAGCCAACTTTCTATTTCACATGATCTGGCCCATTCAAACAAGGAATGAAGAACTGATTTATAGAAATCAGTCACCTATTGGAAAACAAAAGGATACAATCCTCTCCTCATATGACTTAAGAATACGTATATATATAATACTTGTAAAATAAATAATATTTTGGGCATCCTAAAAATCCTTTCTATTATTTTTGAATTCTCCTTGCATAAGGACCTGTACTTCAAATGCAAATTACCAACACGATCTTGTCTGTGGGTAACATTAGGATCTAGCAGTTTCCACTCCAGGGTATTAAAAGAAGTAGGTGAGGAAATTGTAGATGTGCTATTCAGAATTTTTCAAAAGTTTCTAGATTCAAAAACAGGTCCTTTGGATCAGAAAATTGTGACTGTCGGTCTTATTTAAGAAAGGAAGGGGGGAGAAAGCAGATAACTACATACCTGTCAGTTTCACATCAGTTGTAGGGAAGAGACTGAAATCTATTATCAGGGACTGAATTGGAGAAGTGTAAGCTGATCAAAGAGAGTCAGCATGGATTTGTGAAAGGTCAGTCATGTCTGACTAATTTAGTTACATTTTTTGAGAAGATCACCAGCCTCGTTGACAAGGGAGAATCTACAGATGTTGTCTATATGGACTTCTTGAAGGCATTTGATAAGTTGTCGCGCAACAGTTTATTACACAAATAAAAGTGCATAGAATTGGAGGCAACCTTGTTACATGGGTTGGTAATTGGTTGAGAGATAGAAGGCAGAAAGTAATGATAGAGGGAATGCAATCTGATTGATGGCATGTGACAAGTGGTGTTGCCCAGGAAACAGTACTGGGGCCTCAGCTTTTCACCATACACATTAAATAATTGATCGATGGAATAGAAAGCTGTAAATCCAAGGTTAGAGATGACACCACAAGGGGCAGAATTTTCCCAGGACCATGGAGGCAACTTTTAGAGGTAGAGGGCCATAAAAAATCAGGAAAAAACGCTCCCTGGCATGTCCCCACTCCCTCACTTTTTCCTAGTGGAGGGTTTGCAGTGGTAATGTCATCGCATCTGGCAGTGGTGGGATTGCATTCAAGCTAATTAAAGAGCCACTTAATAGCAATTCATAGCACAGCAATTTTGCCGGTGTCCATATGCTAATAAGTGAGAGGAGTTGCTGCACAGCAGGAGATCGAGATTTCTTTCCAGCTAACAGAGATCTAAATGTTTCTGGTTGCCTTCACATAGCCTCACCATTGAGTGTGGAATTCCTGGAGCTGTATATCTCCAATTGTCATAAGACGAATGAGAGAGAACTCAGGCGCTCCTCCAATGGCAGACCCGGTGCTTCCCTGCCACTCCTGCTGTTTGTTCAGCAGTGCTCCCACTGGTCACACAGTCAGGGCTGTTGGTTCCCCTTGCCATGGTCCAAGCTCTCTGTAGCTCCCACCTCTGGAACACACCCAATTGGACAGAGAATGTGGAGGCAGCCTACTACTTGTTCACCTCCGGTCAAATTCAGCAGGCAAGTGCACTGCTGCTTCAAGTGGGTTCATGATCCAGAAATGACCCTGACATTGGGTCCTGATGCTCATGACAAAATTCAGCCCTCAAAGCTTATGCATAGGTTACAAAATAATCATAAAAGCTAATGGAATCTCAAGGGGTTGGAATACAAAAGTGAGGAGGTGATGTTTCAGTTGTACAGAACCTCAGTCAGACAACATCTGGAGAATTTCATTCCGTTTTGGGCACCACACCTTAGGAAACATTTTGCTGGTGGGGGGGAAATCACTGCAAATTCACTGGAACCTTAAAGGTTTAAAGTATATGAACAGGTTGCATACACTTGGTTCACATTCCCTTGAGTTTAGAAGGATGCGACACAATCTAATCCAGGTAGATAAAGAGAAACTATTTCCTCTGGTTGGGGTATCCAGAACAGGAGAATGTTGATCACAATAATTGGTGCCACTGCTGCTATTGGAAGCCCTGAAGTTATAAATAGCACATGCCACACTTCCAGCCACTGTAGTGTGTCCCCATGACGGCAAGGGTGCTGGCATGGGCATGTAGCACATGTGCAAGAAACATTAAGAGCAGTCGGAGTGTGACATGAAACAACTGCTCCAGCTCACTTGACACACACTGTGGAAACTTGAACTGCAGCAGATGCCCTGAATACCTTTGCCAACCATTCACAACTGAATATACATCCAGCTGCACGAGGATCTCCCCATTAGTGCTATTTGAAGAGATAGGCATCCAACTTGCTTTTAACTTACTTCTGCTGCTGTAAAATTTGTAGAAGTGCCATGGATTGTTTTTGGAGGTCTTTTGGTGAGCTAGTGCATCCATTCAGGAATGGCAAAGGATTAGGTCAGCCATATGCACAAAGTCTGCACAAGGTGTGGGTGCTGTCATTAGAATGCCTCTGGGTCTGCAACATACCTAACAAATGGAGCACAGGCTATAGGGAGGGGAAGCTGTGTGTGGAAGGAGGAGGAGTAGTGTTTTACCCACCACAGGTTTTCAGCGAGTGCTTCTCATACCTCCACCTCACCCAGGGACGATGCCTCAGCTGACTCAGATTCAATAAAGAGGTCGTAACAGAGCTGTACCACCTGCTTCAAGAGGACTACTGCCTCAGACAAGGGCAGGGACAGTTCTCCCAGTGGCTATAAGATTCACATTTTCAGTTGTAAACTTTTGCATGACTGGATCATTAGCGGGTTATATAGCAATCATCTCCCAGTACACCATCCATCAATCCACCCAGGAGGTGACGGAGGTCCTGTATTCCAGTTGATTTCACTTTGTTCTCCAAGTGGAGAGAAGCAGGAGGAATGGGCTTGTGGTTTTGTCAGGTTAACGGGATTCCCAATGGTGCAGTGAGTCGTGAACTGCACACACTTAGCTCTGTGGGCTCCATGTGTCAACTGGGTGTGATACAAAACTGCAATGGCTACCATTCCATCGATGTTAAGTTGGCGTGCGACCTTCAGAGCCCCACTATCATGAGACCATCTCGGGAGGAGGAAGAGGCAGGATGAGAGCACCTGCTCAGACGATGGGTGGGAATTTCCAGCTCTGACGCCAGCAGGCATCGTCAAAGGCAGGATGGGAAAATTTGGAGAGCCATTAAAAGTCAACGGCTCTTCAAATTTTCCCATCCCACCAGAGATGATGATGTCCACCAGTGTTGGGACCGGAAAAACCCAGCCTTAGTTTCCCTTAAGGAAACATCACTTCTCCACCATGACTCCACTATTTCCCACCATTTCATCCCTATGGGTTACCCCATCACATCAACCCTTGACCAAGGTCTTGCAATAAAACCCAACACCTTACCATAACATTGTTTTCCAAAAACATATTACTTATACAAACAAAAATGAACCATTTACCCCTGTGCATTCCCTTAATGCCTGTCTTGCAGGTGCCTTTGCTCCTACACCATGCCACCCCAATGGCTGCAGCACAGCTGGTTGTAGACTGGTAACTTCACTAGGGGAGACTGTAGATGGCCTTGGAGGATGCCTTTGAGCAGCTCTTGGCCTTGATTGCCTGGCTTCAGGCTGCACTGCATTGGCATGGGCAGTAGTTGTCTTGGTTGGCTGGCTGAATGAGAATAGCAAGGGCTCTGGTGGAATGGCAGTGGTGGGAGAACGAATGCTGGGATCTTGAGAGAGGGCAGTGGGTTTGTACTCGACTGTGCCACTGCCACTGCCATTCCCAAGGCAGCACCTTAACAATTCTAATAATCTTTTGGAGGACAAATTGCTAGACTGCTGTGACATAAACCCCTTTGAGATCCAGAGCCATGTTGACAGGAGTCTAAGCCTGCACAGCGGCAAGAATGAATCCTATGACTTCAGTCTGAGTTTCCACTGCAGCACTGAGGTGGAGGGCAGCTTCTAGCTTTGCTGCAGTGGAAGCTGAGACCATGGCCATTCGTCATGCATCATGGTGGGTCCGCCAGTGCTGCCATAGAGTTGCTCACCAATACCCCATTGGAAGGGCTGGACTCCAGCTCTTTGCATTGCCCTGTTCCAAGTTGGAGGCAGATTCCTTTCCCCACTCCGGCCTTGCTGCAGCCCACTCATATCCAGTTACTTGATCACCACATGCAGATCCTAACTCTTTGCTTCCCTCTATAGTTTGCGCAGTGCTGATGTGTTAGTGGCTGCGAGAGTCAGATAAAGTGGTGTTGCTCTCACTCTGAGATTGCTGTGTTAGCTAGATGGCAGTTCTTGGGTTTCTGAAGGCAGAAAATCTAAAGGGGCAAGTTGGGGAGATGGGAGGGGGGTTAGGGTGGAAAGTAAGAGGTCTATGATCATACAGTCAGCAGCTTGCACTTCATGACAGATAGTAGGCTGAAGATGAGCTGACAGTTGAGAGGATAATAAAGCGGGAACATACCATCATCCTCAATGTTCTCGATGATGCTAGATGCAATAGACTCTGTCACAGCTGACCCAATGATGTGGAGCATCATCTCCTCTTTGGGGCTTAGCTGACACAGGTATGCCTGTGCCCAGCCAGTTCTGACCTGCCACCTTCTATCGTGTGCCACCATATCTTGCAGGAGAGAGAGGGGAGGATACCAGACAATGTGTAATGCATTGTTTGGGCCACACATCTTCCATAGTCAAGTAGCTGGAGGTATATGAAAGCTGTGAGATTTGGATGTGAGGCAGGTAGCATTGGAAAGTGTGTGAGGATGAGTTGGAGCATCTGAATGTCCTGTTAGGTGGTGCTGCTGGGTGAATGATGGGGGTGTACTACATTGAGTGGCATGAGAGGTTGGTGATGTGGAGTTTATGAGATGTCATGTAAAGATGTATTCACTGACCTTGACTACCCAAAATTGGTCATTGAACTTCTTAGGGCATTGCTACTATGTCCTCAAGGCCAGATGCCTTGCATTGCCCTCCATGGTCACCTGCTTTGGGGGTGTTCCTTAGGAGCCTCCTGGCCTCATGCAGGAACCTGGGTTCTCTCTTTCTAAAAAAAAAGATATTTTTTATTGAAGCTTTTCATCTTGCACTCATCAGGGCAATTCGCACGAAAATACCAATATCAGGCGAAACAATATATTTATACTGTATGAGAAGAGAGTGCTGATTATTTGGCAAGTGGACTCTGAATGGTAGAGGTGTTGTTAAGTGACATCCATTCCCTGGTTCATTCCCCAGGGCAATGTCTTGACCAATTAGAGTCAAGCTGTCTGGTTTAAATTTCAATCAATGCTTGGCAGTTAACTGTTAGTCACCATCAACAGGTGTATTATCCATGACAATGCCTCTACAAATCAGAGTCCACTTGCCAACCAATTAGCACTCTCTTCTCATACAGCATAAATATGTTGTTTCCCCTGACATTGGTATTTTCTTGCAAATTGTCCTGATGAGTGCAAGACAAAAAGCTTTGACAAAATATCTCTTTTTTCAACAATACTCAAGAATGTACCACCAAATGACTATTCTCTCTTTATGTTGATCTTCAATACTGATGCCTCTAGTGCAGCATCCATGATCCTGCGAGCCTTCTCTCTGGCATGTTGCACCATTTGTTTTGTTTCTCCTTATAGCCAATTGCAATATTAGCAGCCAGCAGCAGCTTCCATTCAGCCTGTGCAACTCTCCTTTAAGAGGAACAGATTGTCTTTAAAAGCTGGAGGGTAGCTGGAGCACTTGCTAGTCTCACATACTATTAGGCTCCCTGTTGAGTGTGCAGCCAGCCAGCAGTTAGGTCCTGCTTGGCTGCACACTATAATCAGGCAAATCAGAAAATAACACAAAGTTTAAGTGCTGTCTGCCTCAATGCGACTGCGTGTGGGCTGTTAGCAAATTGTGACCTCTGTGCTCAAAATGTGTGCAATTACATTTGAACCCCTTAATCGTTAACTTTGTGCAAGGCTAATTAGGAGTGAAATTAGGAAACATTTTTTTGCACAAATGTTGGTGTAAATCTTTTAACTCTATCCCCAAAATGACTGCAGATACAGAGACAACAAAAATTTTCAAAACTGAGATCAATGTTTCTCAGGTAGGAGTATCAAGGGATGTGGAGCAAAGGTGTATAAATGTAATGAAGGTATAGGTCAGCAATGATCTCATAGAATGGCGGAGCAGACTTGAGTAGCCTCCTGTTCCTATGTCACCCACCAGCTGGAAAAGGAGACCACTCAATCCTACTAATGACATCAAGAGATGGGGATAGTGTGGGAAAGTGAATTTGAGGTAGATGATCAGCCATGATCTAATTGAATGGTGGAGCAGGCTCAACAGACCAAATGGCCTACTCCTGTTTCTATGTTCCTAGAAAAAGGCCATTCAGCAGTTATGTGGGGTTACATTACAGCCTAAGCAGCCATTACCATCTGTTGCACTCTGTATAGCAGTACTCCGTAAAGAGAAATGAACATGCACCACGAGGATGAGGAGAGCAATGGGAGCACAGTTAAAATAGTCCTAATGGGATTACCATAGAAATATTATTTAAAATGGGAATACTTTAACCATCAATTCATAATACACCTATTTTCACAATTAACATTTGACCGCAATTTTGGCATTTTAAAATCCTTAGTAACCTTAAATACATTTATTCAAATTAATGTTAAATTGCACAGCAAAAAGTGTTGTCGGACCTTAACTGTAACATGTTTGCTGTCATTCTGCATCCAGTAATTGGTGTTAATCTACTAGCTCTGAAGAGGAAGGACTGATGTGTAAATTTAGTCATTAAATGACAACCACAGAAGATTTATTTGTGGGTCACTATTGCACAAGACATGGAGAAGATGGATTTTCTTATATTAATTCACAGGGTGTGGGCTTCACTGGCTGGGCCAGCATTTATTGCCCATCCCTAGTTGCCCTTGTGAAGGTGGTAGTGAGCTGCTTTCTTGAACCGCTGCAGTCCATGTGGTGTAGGCACACCCACAGTGCTATTAGGAAGGGAGTTCCAGAATTTTGACCTAGTGACAGTGAAGGGACGGCGTTATATTTCCAAGTCAGGATGGAGAGTCACTTGGAGGGAAACTTCCAGGCAGTGTTGTTTCCATTTATCTGCTGCCTTTGTCCTTTGAGATGGCAGTGGCCGTGGTTTGGAAGGTACAGTCGAAAGAGTCTTGATGAATTCTTGCAGTGCATCTTGTAGATGGTACACACTGCTGCTACTGTGCATCGGTGGCAGAGGGAGTGAATGTTTGTGGATATGGTGCCAATCAATCGGGCTGCTTTCTCCTGGGTGGTGTCAAGCTTCTTGAGTGTTGTGGGAGCTGCACTCATCCAGGCAAGTGAGGAGTATGCCATCACACTCCTGACTTGTGGTTGTAGATGCTGGACAGGCTTTGGGGAGTCAGGTGGTGAGTTACCCGTCGCAGGATTCCTAGCCCCTGACCTGGTCTTGTAGCCACTGTATTTATATGGCTAGTCCAGTTCAGCTCCTGGTCACTGGTAACAGCCAAGATGTTGATTGTGGGGGATTCAGTGATGGTAATGCCATTGAACATCAAGGGGCGATGGTTGGATTCTCTCTTGTTGGAGATGTTCATTGCCTGACAGTCGTGTGGCATGCATGTTACTTGCCACTTGTCAGCCCAAGTCTGGATATTGTCCCGGTCATGCTGCATTTGGACATGGACTGCTTCAGCATCTGAGGAGTCGCGAATGGTGCTGAACATCATGCAATCATCAGCAAAAATCCCCACTTCTGACCTTATGATGGAAGGAAGGTCATTGATGAAGCAGCTGAAGATGATTGGGCCGAGGACACTGCCCTGAGAAACTCCTGCAGTGATGTCCTGGAGCTGAGATGACTGACCCCCAACAACCACAACCATCTTCCTTTGTGCTAGGTATGACTCCAAACAGCAGAGAGTTTTCCCCTTGATTCCCCTTGACTCCAGTTTTGCGAGAGTTCCTTGATGCCACACTCTGTCAAACGCAGCCTTGATGTCAAGGACAGTCACTCTCACCTCACCTCGGGAGTTCAGCTCTTTTGTCCATGTTTGAACCAAGACTGTAATGAGGTCAGGAGCTGAGTGGCCCTGGTGGAACCCAAACTGGGTGTCAGTGAGCAGGTTATTGCTAAGCAAGTGCTGCTTGATAGCCCTGTCGATGACCCCTTCCATTACTTGACTGATGATCGAGAGTAGACTGATGGGGCGGTAATTGGCCAGGTTGGGTTTGTCCTGCTTTTTGTGTACAGGACATATCTGGGCAATTTTCCACATAGCCGGGTAGATGCCTATGTTGTAACTGTATTGGAACAGCATGGCTAGGGGGTGCGGCAGGTTCTGGAGCACAACTCTTCAGTACTATTGCCGGAATATTGTCAGGGCCCATAGCCTTTGCACTATTCAGTGCCTTTAGCCATTTCTTGATATCATGTGGAGTGAATCGAATTGGCTGAAGACTGGCATCTGTGATGCTGCGGACCTCCGGAGGAGGCCGAGATGGATCATCCGCTCGGCACCTTTGGCTGAAGATTGTAGCAAATGCTTCGGCCTTATCTTTTGCACTGATGTGCTGGGCTCTTCCAACCTTGAGGATGGGGATATTTGTGGAACCTCTTCCTCCAGTGAGTTGCTTAATTGTCCACCACCATTCACAACTGGATGTTGCAGGACTGCAGAGCTTAGATCTGATCCGTTGGTTGTGGGATTGCTCAGCTCTGTCTATCACTTGCTGCTTATGTTGTTTGGCATGCAAGTAATCCTGTATCATAGCTTCACCAGGTTGACACCTCATTTTTAGGTATGCCTGGTGCTGCTCCTGGCACGTCCTCCTGCACTCTTCATTCAACCAGGGTTGATTCCCTGGCTTGATGGTAATGGTAGAGTGGGGGATATGCCGGGTCATGAGGTTACAGATTGTGTTCGAGTACAATTCTGCTGCTGGTGATGGCCCACAGCGCCCAGTCTTGAGTTGCTAGATCTTTTTGAAATCCAACCCATTTAGCATGGTGGTAGTGCCACACAACACGATGAAGGGTATCCTCAATGTGAAAACGGGACTTCATCTCCACAAACACTGTGTGGTAGTCACTCCTACCGATACACTCAAGGGCAGATGCATCTGCGGCAGGCAGGTTGGCGAGGATGAGGTCAAGTATGTTTTCCCTCTTGTTGGTTGCCTCACCACCTGCTGCAGACCCAGTCTAGCAGCTATGTCATTTAGCACTCGGTCAGTAATGGTGCTACCAAGCCAATCTTGGTGATGGACATTGAAGTTCCCCGCCCAGAGTACATTCTACACCCTTGCAACCCTGAGTGCTTCTTCCCATTGGTGTTCAACATGGAGGAGCACTGATTCACCAGCTGAGGGAGGGCAGTATGTGGTAATCAGCAGGAGGTTTCCTTGACCTGACCTGATGCCACCATGGGGGACTTCATGGGGTCCAGAGTCAATGTTGAGGATTGTCAGGCAATTCCCTCCCAACTGTATACCACTGTACCGCCACCTCTGCTGGGTGTGTCCTGCCCGTGGGACAGGATATACCCAGGGATGGTGATGTTGGTGTCTGGGACAATATCTGTAAGATATGATTCTGTGAGCATGACTATGTCAGGCTGCTGCTTGACTAGTTTGTGAGACAGCTCTTCCCCCCAGATGTTAGTAAGGAGGACCTCACATGGTCGACAGGGCTGAGATTGCCATTGTCGCTTCCGCTGCCTAGGCCGTTGGTTTCATTCCTTTTTTGTGACTTTGCGGCGCTTTATTACAACTGAGTGGCTTGCAAGGCCATTTCAGAGGGCATTTAAGAGTCAACCACATTGCTGTGGGCCTGGAGTCACATATAGGCCAGACCAGCTAAGGATGGCAGATTTCCTTCCCTAAAGGGTATTGGTGAATCAGATGGGTTTTAATTAGACGTTTAATTCCAGATTTTTATTGAATTTGTGGCAGGATTTAAACCCAGGTCTCCAGAGCATACCCTGGGTCTCTGGATTACTAGTGCAGCAACAATACCACTACTGCATCACCTTCCCCACACCGCCCCCCCACCCCCCCCATGCCCTTCACACTAGAACGAATCAATGACCCTTACTGTCACTACCTAACTCTGTCTTGTACAGCTGACATTTTAGATTCAACATACAGGATATTGTGATAATCTGCTGCAAACTGCAGAGGATTAGGAATAGAGTCTGTCAATACAATAGCTATACCTTTAACTGTGAAAGTAATCACTCATACAACATTCTATAATACCAGCATTTTATAAGCTCCAGCTGGCAATTACATCAGTATCATTAAGTTAATAGTCTGTCAATGTAGCCAGAAGATTACACCTGCATTGCTAAAGAGAGCAGTAAGACAGCTGCTCAGATGAAACACAGCAAAAACAGTTCTGTGACATTTTTCTATGAACTTTAAAGTTGGCATACGTACACATTCCCTCAGGTTGTATATCATAATTAACACGGCGTAATTAAATCAACTTTGAAATAGTCCAATAATAACAATCTCACCATGCGTCCTTACTTCACTTTCCTAAAATTTCACGAACAAAAGGAGGGCAATCATGATCCCAATTCACGGTTGGCAACTGTTTCAACAGTTCCAGTTTAGCTGCTTTTTACTCTTCTGGCATACTCACCTGGGAGAATCACGAGGCAACCTGACAGAGCTGCCTACTGCATTTAAAATGACCCATACCACCCCACCAGGCTGCAACACTGTAGCCATACCTGGTATGGATGCAGGAGAGACCCCTTCCAGAAGGCAGTCTTCCTACTACCCGGGCCCAGAAAGGCTGGCCCAAGGTCAGAACCATATTGCCTGCCTGTTGCCGTGCCAACACATAGCACTTAGCAATAGTGACTGAAAAGCCCCAGTGATGCTGGCGCCCGAACCGGACACTAAACTGGGATCCCCGAAAGAAGCCAAACTCCCACTAAAACACCCGAACACCCTGACAATCAGCCTAACCACAGCCCCTGGCCTTGAACAGCTGAACCCACAAGTTACCAAGCTGGACAGGGAGGAGCTAAACTGGACCAGAGCCACTCAGCCCTGTGATCAAAGGATCTGGCACCCACAGAGTGAGACACCTGGGATTTCCCTGCAGATAGCCCCTAGCAGCTGGACCTTTACTCACCCACTGTATACTAACCACCCTGTAAAACCCCCAGAGGACACTTAATCAGCAGTTGGACAGGCAGAGTTCTGAAACCAATGGCTTTGCTTATGCCTGACCCCCAACAGAGGAAAATTCAGAACTCCATCCCTGACGAGACTTCCCATAAAGACAGATTTGAATCTTCTCAGGCTGCCTATTCATTCCACATCCCAGGATAGGACAATGTCCTTGTTGATGCACTACCCAGATTTAAGCCTCAAGAAATAAATGCAGCAGGGAACTGCCATTGCCCCTGCTAATTGTGTGTCTGACATGCCAGTGTGAATGAGAAAATGATTACATTTTCCTTACTTCCTGTTCTGCCTTCATAAGACCACATTAAAAAAATGAAATAGAATTCTTTCTCTCCAAGGCCGTGAGGACTGTGAAGGACTAAGAACTCACGTTGTATATATTTATAAAGTAAAAAAAGATATACTCATGACTATTTCTAAAATTTTCAAAACTGAGCTAAGATCCATAAAATGGCTGAAGCTGTGTCTGTCTGTGATCCCAGGACAAAAGAAGCTGCTTTGCAGTTTCTGAAATCTCACACCTCGCTATCTCTGAGGAGATAGCGATCACCTGGGCACTGCACAGCCCAACTTCAAAGGGAACTACATTGAAGGCCTTTTGTATTTGATAACCCAGGCTTGCCAGCAGAGACGGAATGTCCACTAAGACAATGTCCTCTCAAACATTCCTTTTAGCCCATAATGACAGGCCTGAAGACCAAGCCAAATTCCAGACCTTGGATAAACATCCTTTGTTGAAGACCTTGCAGTGAGGTAATGTCACATGACCTAAGCCTCTGGCTTGCTGAACAAGCGTAATAATACATTGCTGAGCAGCTGTTTACCATCTGACCAGCAGTCTCAAAGAAAAAGAGCTCTGCCCAGGCTGAACACCTGGCCCCATCTACACTGCTTCTGTTGTAAGTTCTGTGACATCGCTTACAAGACTGATTCATCTCTGCATGCCTATCTCATCTTGTGAAGTCCACACCACCAGAAAAGTGAATTCTATAATATTGGTTTTCAGCCTGCCAACCTATGTGAAGGAATACCTCATTGGACTTTGATTCTGGCGTCTGAAACTCAGGGGAACCAACATTTAATTTCTCAGTGGTCTCTGTTCTGTAAAACCTTCTTTTCTCAATCCCTCTCTTATGTCTGTGTGTTGAGGTGATGTAGCAACCCTTCTTTTGCGTTTTGAGGGTGTGTAGATAAGTTAATCCTTTGAGCTCATCCTATCTTGAGCTTGCTATGGGGTTATTAATAGAAAATTGGATCACACAAAAAATGAGGGGCTGGGAGTCATAGAGTCATAGAGGTCTACAGCACAGAAAAAGGCTCTTTGGCCCATCAAGTCTGCGCTGGTCAAACAAGTACCTAACTATTTTAATCCCATTTTCTAGCACTAGGCCCATAGCCTTATATGCATGGCATCGCAAGTGCACATCCAAATACTTCTTAAAGGTTATGAGAGCTTCTGCCTCTTACCACCCTTTCAGGCAGTGAGTTCCGGATTCCCACCACCCTCTGGGTGAAAAAAATTCTTCCTCACATCCCCTATAAACCTCCTGCCCCTTACCTTAAATCTATGCCCCCCTGGTTTCCACCAAAGGGAAAGGTTACTTCCTGTCTACCCTATCTATGCCCCTCATAATTTTATACACCTCAATCTTGTCCCTCCTCTGCTCCAGGGAAAATAACCCCAGTCTATCCAATCTCTCCTCATAACTAAAACTCTCCAACCAAGGCAACATCCTGCTAAATCTCCTCTGCATTCTCTCTAGTGCAATCACACCCTTCCTATAATGCGGATTCCAGAACTGCACACAATACTCTAGCTGAGGCCTACCAGCGCTTTATACAGTTCCTGCTCTTATATTCTATGCCTCAGCCAATAAAGGCAAGTATCCCATATGCCTTCTTAACCACCTTATCTATCTGTCCCGCTACATTAAGAGACCGGTGGACATGTACACCAAGGTCCCTCTGATCCTCGGTACTTCCCAGGGCCCTACCATTCATCTTGTATTCCCGTGCCTTGTTTGTCCTGCCCAAGTGCATCGCCTCACACTTATCTGGATTAAATTCCATTTGCCACTGATCAGCCCATCTGACCAGCACATCAATATCCTCCTGTAATCTAAGGCTATCCTCCTCACTATTTACCACCCCACCAATTTTCGTGTCATCCAAGAACTTAGTGATCAACCCTCCTATATTCAAGTCCAAATCATTCATATACCACAAACAGCAAGGGACCCAACACCGATCCCTGTGGAACCCCACTGGACACAGACACCCAGTCACAAAAACACCCCTCGACCATCACCCTCTGCTTCCTGCCAACTCAGCCAATTCTGGATCCAATTTGACAAATTGTCTTGGATCCCATGGGCTGTTACCTTCGTTATCAGTCTCCCATGCGGGACCTTATCAAAAGCCCTGCTGAAGTCCAAGTAGACTACGTCAAATGAATTGCCCTCATCTACACACCTATTCACCTCTTTGAAAAATTCAATCAAATTGGTCAGACATGACCTCCCCTTAACAAAACCAGGCTGACTATCCTTGATTAATCCCTGCCTCTCCAATTGTAGATTAATTCTGTCCCTCATAATTGCTTCCAATAGCTTCCCCAATACTGAGGTTAGACTGACTGGCCTGTAGTTCCCTAGTTTATCCCTTCCTCCCTTCTTGAATAACATTACCACATTGGCTGTCCTCAGTCCTCCGGCACCTCTCCTGTGGCCAGAGAGGTATTGAAAATGATTGCCAGTGCCCCTGCTATGTCCTCCCTTGCCTCACTCAACAGCTTGGGATACATCTTATCCGGGCCTGGAGATTTATCTACTTTTAAGCCTGCCAGACCACTTAGAACCTCCTCCCTTTCTATGCTAATTTCTTTAATTATATCACAGTCCTTCTGCCTGATTTCCATACCCACGTAGTCCCTCTCACTTGTGAACACCGACACAAAGTATTCATTTAGAACCCTACCTACGTCTTCCGGCTCCATACAGAAATTATCACTGTGGTCCTTAATGGGCCCTACTCTTTCCCTAGTTATTCTCTTACTCTTAATGTACTTGTAAAATAACTTTGGATTTTCCTTTATTTTACCTGCCAATGTTTTTCATGCCCCCTTTTTGCTCTCCTAATTTCCTTTTTAAGTTCCCCCCTACACATTCTATACTCCTCTAAGGCTTCCGCTGTTTTAAGCCCTCGGTATCTGCCATAAGCCTCCTTTTTTCTCCCTACCGAATCCTGTATATCCCTCGACATCCAGGGTTCCCTGGATTTGTTGGTCCCACCCTTTATCTTTACTGGAATATGTTAGCCCAGTACTCTCCCTATTTCCTTCTTGAATGAGTCCTACTGCTCTGACGCAGATTTACCTAAAAGTAGCTGCTCCCAGTTCACTCTGGCCAAATCATATCTGAGCTTATTAAAATCGGCCTTCCCCCAATTTAGAACTCTGATTTCTGGCCTATCCTTGTCCCTTTTCATAACAACCTTGAATCTAACGGAGTTATGATCACTATCTGCAAAATGCTCCCCCATTGATACCTCTACTACTTGCCCAGCTTCATTCCCTAAAGTTAAGTCCAGGACCTTGTAGGACCTTCTGCATACTGGCTTAAAAATCTCTCCTGGATGCATTTTAAGAATTCCGCTCCCTCTAAACCTATCACACTATGACTAATCCAGTTAATGTTGGGGAAGTTGAAATCCATCGCTATTACTACCCTATTATTTTTACACTTCTCTGAAATTTGCCTATATATCCGCTCTTCTATTTCTCTATGACTGTTTGGGTGTCAATAGTACACTCCCAGCAATGTGATTGCTCCGTTTTTGTTTTTCAGTTCTACCCATTTGAGGAGCCTTCTAAGATGTCATCCCTCCTTACTGCTGTAATTAATCTCTTGATCAATATTGCGATACCCCCTCCTCTTTTACCTCCTTCCCTGTCTCGCCTGAAGACCCTATATCCTGGAATATTGAGCTGCCAATCCTGTCTCTCAACCATGTATCTGTGACAGCAATGGCATCATACTTCCATATATTAATTTGTGCCCTCAACTCATCTGCCTTATTCGTCAGACACCTTGCATTAAAATAAATACCATCCAACCTTGCAAAGTCCCTTGTGCCTTAACTGGCCTATAATTTCTATGCCTTCCAGACTCACTTGCTCTCTCTTATAATTTTGGCTATGCATCTCCCCCTGCTGAACCTCCTCTCAGGATCCCATCCCCCTGCCAAGTTAGTTTAAACCCTCCCCAACAGCACTAGCAAACCTCCCCGCAAGGATGTTCGTCCCATTCCGGTTCAGGTGCGACCCATCCACTTTGTACAGGTCCCACTGTCCCCAGAAATGGTCCTAATGTCCCAGAAATCTAAAGCCCTCCCTCCTGCATCATCTCTCCAGCCACGCATTCATCTAGACTAACCTTTTCTTTCTATACACACTAGCGCGTGGCACCGGAAGTAATCCAGAGATTACTACCTTTGAGGTCCTGTTTTTTAATCTGCTTCCTTGTTATTTTCAACAATAACTGACTGCAGGACACTCTTCCCATTATGCCACCACTTATAAACAGGAAAACAAATCAAAACATTTATGGACGGTGAGAGGAGAAATTAGTGCTGTTTAAATTTACCCTCCTCCTGTCCGTAACACTAGGGTTAACCATGGTCTTGACACCAATTTAGAAACCCACACAGCAGCACAGCCCTGATATAATGAAGCCTATGCTGCCATCCAGACACAGCGGTGGACATTTTCAGAATAGTCAAAGAAGAGCTCTACTGTTTGGATTATTTTAGCAAATGCCCAGCACAGGTCCCAATTCACAGTTGGTAACTGTTTCAACCATTCCAGTTGAACTGCTTTTTCCCTTCTGGGTGGGATCTAATTTGTTTGTTTCTCTGTTGGGCAGATGGGTGGTAGGCTCCATGCCTTTTGGAGCACTGCTGTCCTCTGGTGGATAGTCACCTCCCTGTGGCTTTTCAAGTATGTGAGGCATCACCCTCACTCTTTCTGGGTCTATTTGGGAACTTGCCTGGACCCCATTTAAATTCACCATGCAGCTTTCGGCCAGACCATTCAATGGCTTCTTAGCTGGTGCATTTGGATTGGGAGAGAGCGTTCTCCTAACTGGTTCCATGTTCCTTGGAACACCACTGCCCACAGGTGCAGGTGCAATCCAGCTACACCTCCTTGCAGAGTTTCAACTGGGGGAGGCCTCTCACTCCCTATCTGCTCACCGGTTTGTGGACTCCCTTTGTCCCTATTTAAATTTGGAAAGAAGGTTTCTGCAAGACAAACTTCAGGCAATTCCTTAACCTTGGTCTTTCCTGGTTTAATAACTTGCCTACTCTTCGACTTCATGGGGCATCTCCTTCACTATCTCTTTCCCTGCTCTTGGAAATCTCTGGTCCCTGTTCAAATCTGGGATATTCTGTGAGTCTATTTAAATTCTATTGGCCCTTTCTGGGTCTCGTTTAACTTCACTGATCTGACTTTGGCCTTGTTACATCCAAGCAGCCCTCACTGAATGGTTATAGGTTTTATTTCACCCTTTTGGGCCTCTAAATATTCCCCAGCCTAAACACTCTCCACTCCTGCTGATATCTGCTGGCTGGCATTTGCCTCTTTTCTTGTGCTGGCTAACACCTTGCTGCCAGCCAAATTGTTTCCCAGGAGGAAATAAATTCCTGCTACTGGTAGTTCCTACTGTGACAGGGCCTGAAACAAGGTCATACTCTGCATGGACCCTATGGAGGGGTGCAAACAAAATTCCTCCTCCCGCCCCACTGATCAGGGCTTTGGTCTTCAGGGAGGACTCAAGAGGTAGGTTTAAGTTTCCTTCCAGCATTTAGGACTAAGTGGCCCCTGTGTCCCGGAGCAGTACGACATCCTTGCTCACACTTTGGGATGGAACGGGGACACTGTTCCTGAAAGGACAAAACTACAGAAGCTCTCAAGGAGTTTGTTTGGCTCGGACACACATAGTGCCATGCCCTCCAAAGGGTAAGTTTCTGTAGCGTGAGTCTCTGCCTGCTCTGCCACGTATGGGCGTCCTTTGGGAGATTATTCAAATGGAGTCCTATTAGACCTACAGGCTTTCCTCACAATTTCCAGCACTCAGGCCTAGAATGGCCTATTTTATTACAATGGGAACATAACGACCTCCAGGTGATATCCTTTCGGGCTGCAGGAGGATTTCTCACACCCTCCTTTGTGTTTTCTTTTCTGGGTGGGGGATGTCTCTCCTATCTAGGTCATTCTGCTTATCTCTCCAATGTTCATGGTAATGGTTGGAAAGGGTCTGCCTGAGTTTCCAGGCCTATGGATGAGATCGTAGCTGTCTGTTGTGACAGCTGCATCCCGGGCTGTGAGGATTCTCTGCTCCTCCAAGTGCATCCTCAGGCTGGAGGGCAAGCAGTTTTTAAATTCCTCTAACAATATCAACTCCTGCAATCCCTCATAGGTGTGTGGGATCTTTAGGGACCTTACTCATCGATCAAATGCGTTTCGCTTCAGCAGTTTGAACTCGAGGTAGGTTTGTATGGGTTTCTTGCAAGCGTTCTGGAAATGCTGGCAATATGGCTCTAGAATTAACTTGTAGGCACCTAGAATAGGCAGCCTTCATCTGCTCATAATTCATGGACACATCCAGGAATCAGAATGGAGTAGGCCTCTTGGGGTCTCCTTGACAACTGCCCTTGAATTAAGAAGGTCCAGACATTGCTGTCCTGCTACTTTCTCAAAAGTAGCAAAAAATGACTCCATATGACTCTCTTCAAATTTGAGAATGAATCTGACATACTTGAGGGCCTCAGAGAGTGGTTCTGGGTTAGGGATACAGGGAGTGCTACCAGGTAGAGAGAGATTTTCCCTTGCAGCTTCCAGCTGTCTACTCTCTCTCTCCCTTTGAGCTGCTAACTCCATTTCCAATTTTTGGAACTGTAATTCTCCTCTCTCCTTTTTCCTATCTCTTTCCCTCTTGTTCCCTCGCCCACTCCCCCCCCACCCCCCCCCCCACCCCTCTCTCTCTCTCTCTCTTTCCCTTCCTCTCTCTCTTTCTTTCTCTCTGTTGAAATTCTAGCTGCATTCTGAGCTTTCCCAGCTTGAATTTAGCTCGGAGAGGGGATTCAGAGTCATGGTTGAGCTCTTCATCTACCTGTTCTATTGGATACGTGAGATCCAAATGTTCTACCAACAGTGGGATCAGTTCACTTCTCTTCACTTTAGTGGGTAACTTTAATTGTACCTCCCGAGCTGCAGCTTTCAGTTGTTCTCTGCTAAAGGATTCTAATGTTTGGCCATTCAGATCTTGCTTGACCCACACCTGGGCATCAAAAAGTTGCCATTTTGTTAGCTTTATGGAAAATGAATTTGCTGTGGTAAGTTACTGCGCATTAAAATTCCTTCCAACCACCAGGTTTTCTTTTTTGTTTCCAATTGGCTCTTTTATATCAGATTTGGCTCATGTCTTACTTGTACTATGGTCAAATTCGAATGGATGATCCTGGATTTGAGCTCCCAATCTCGGTTATGGAGAGAGAGGGGGCTTAATTTAGACAGCACTAATTTCTCCACTCACCACCCGTACATAAACAGAAAGATGTTTTGATTTGTTTCCGTCCAGATGGCCAGAATTTTTCGCTCAGCATGCGAGCGCACGCTCAACACACTTGAGCTTAAAATAACGGGTGATGACATCGGGTGAACGGCCCGACATCATCACGCACTCACACAATATTTTGCATGGTGGGTGCGAACTGGAGTCAGGGCAGCACCCACCATCAATTACGAGACCAGTTAAGGCCATTAGAAATGCAATAAAGCTGATTTTTATGTTGCCCATGCGATTTCACACTCACTGCATGGGCAAAACGGGCAGACGGCTAGCCACCAATTTCAAAAACCTCATCCACGGGCAGGATATAAAGGGTCAGCAGCATTGCCAGTGTAAGTAATGAGGAGTTTTGGAGCTAGTTTGCTGCTGGTTGCTTATTGGTGCTTGGCAGCTTCATCTTTGTTCGGGGCTTCATTCTTACCATTTTCAGGCTTTATTTCAGAATTTATTGTTGCCTGCAAGGCCCCCGGAGAATTCAGGCCTTGTGGACCCTTCCAGGCATCAGACAGCCTTCCCTTACCCTGGTAATGGGGATTGTGGTCTCTGCCAGTGGCACCTCCTCTGAGGAGGAAGAGAGTGGCAAAAGGGAGAGGAGGCTAGGTGTCCCAATGCAACTTGCAGAGGAGTGACCTGTGGCAGGAGAAGCTTGGGAACAAGGGGCGCAGGGCCAATAGGTAGTCCAAGGTGGAAGGCGCCGCAGAGGATGCCACTATCCTGCTGCCTGGGTTTACAGGCGGTGATGCAGCTACCTCAATATGTCTGAGGCGCAATGCTGAAGGAGGCTTTGTCTCTCAAGGGAGACCGTGACCTCCATTTGTCAGATGATTGGGCCTGAGATCAGCTCTGACTGTGTGGGTGGACACCACATGCCAGTGGCGCTGAAGGTCACAGTGGCCCTCAACTTCTGTGCCTCCAGTACTTTCCAGGGCTCAGTGGGGGATCTGTGTGGAGCCTTCCAATCAGCTGTCCATAGTTGCGTCAAGCTGGTGACAGAAGCTCTGTTCAGATGGATACTGACCTTCATTCTTTACCGTACGGGCAAGGCCAGCAAGGCTGAGATAGCCAGAGGCTTTGCAGTGATTGCTGGGTTCCCCCGCATGTATGATGCCATCAACTGCACACACGTGGCCATCAAAGCGCCTGCGGGTGAGCCGGATGCCTTTGTCAACAGGAAGGGCTTCCACTCTATGAACGTGCAGATAGTGTATGATCACAGGATGCAGATTCTGCAAGTCTGTGCAAGGAACCTGGCAGCTCCCATGATGCTTACATCCTGAGACATTCCCAGGTGCCAAGGCTCTTCAGTGCTTCAGCTCGACTGGATGGATGGCTGCTGGGTGACAAGGGCTATCCATTGAAGAGGTGGCTCATGATGCCTCTCCACCACCCAAGAACAGAGGCAGAGAAGCGTTACAATAGGAGCCATGCCTCCACAAGGGCGGTGGTAGAGTGAACCATAGGTCTTCTCAAGATGCGCTTCCGATGCCTGGACCATTCAGCGGGTGCACTACAATACCCCCCAGGGTGGGTGTTACTGATCATAGTTGCATGCTGAGCTCTCCACAATCTGGCACTGGAAAGGGGGGACCCACTGGAGGAAGAGGACCTTGACACAGCTGCACAGGCCACAGAGGATGAATCCAGTAGTGAGTCAGAAAAGGAACATGGTGAGGAGAACGCTGAGGGCATGGAGGCAGAACTTGGTAACTTCCAGGGAGGCAGGGACACCAGGGATGCCTTGATCCAATACTCCTTCAACTAGGCTACCAAAGATCTGCTTCCACACTATGCCAGGTTTGCCGCCTCCATCCTGGATGTCTGATATGACCCTTTCATTTGCATCCAAAGCCCACTCAGTGCCTGTGCAATAAAGTATCAAGCAACTCACACACATACTGACTTAACCTATACCAGAAAGAAAAATGGTGAAGCATACTCAGGCCATCAGAACCAAAGCAAATTTAATGTTATTGTCACATTGAAAGCATAATGACATTACCATTACTGGTGTTGATGTCCAAACCAGCAGACATATAAACCAAACTTAAATGAGCATAAAATCACCCGTGACCTGTCCCTCTTGTGCTCATGGTGCCTTTAACTTATGTTTCTGAGTGCCAAGTCTTGATGCTCCCCCTCGTTGGCACCAGCATTGGAGACAGCTGCTGACTCTGCTGTCTTGTTGGCCTTGATGACCTGGCGGTCGACCTCTGGCCAGTGGAGCCTGTGCTGACCTCACCTGGGAGGGTGTGGCCAGTGCCACGGCTGGCATCTCCCCAGTCATCGCAGCCTCATCAGATGCCACAGTCACTGGCAGAGAGGCGAGGAGCTGCTGCCGTCATCCAGAGCGCTCCAAGAGGATCCCACAGAGATGACAAGCAGCTCGTGCACCAAAATGAGGTCGCTCTGAACCTCCCTGCTCACCGTTGATGGATGGGCACCTAGCTGGGATACTGGGTGCCCAATCCATCTCCCACACTGACGGTGACCACCTGAGGTCATTGCCTGTGTGAGGGCTTGCAGGTCCGAGCACATCCCCAGGAACCCCTGATTCTGTCTCTGGAGCTGCCTCCCCATGAGAGTCGCCACTGTCTCAATGGAGGAGGCAGTGTGCTCAGCCATGTGGGTCAACACAGTGCTCATGCTCCACATGGACTCCTCCATCAAAGAGACCATGGCACACAGACCCTCATGGATCTCCGCCAGAGCCTCCCGCACATCCCACCGGACTTCCAGCATCTGCCACTTAATGGATGACTCCAGAGACTCATCATCCACCTTCGACTGACCATCATCCTGGTCCCCAGCTGTCCTCTGACTGCCGACGCCTTGGGCACTCTCTGCCTCCATCTGCACCTCAAGTGAGTGTGAAGTGTCCTCACCAATGTGCACCAACATTCTAGCCACCGATCTGATGCCCACTGATGTGCTGGTATCTGCACTGGTCCCTGGTTCAGAGAGCGGGTGTGACGCAGGTGCAAATGAAGCCCGGTGGTCGTCCAGTGTCCGGGGTGGCCCTTCGGGGCCTGCGATTAAGTGTGTGCTGGAGAACCTAAGGGAGAACAAGGACATGTCATTACTTTAACTCATCACCCTGTCACTGTGCATGCCAGGCACCTGGTGAGACAATGGAGATCTGCATCATGGTGCCAACGTCTTCCAATGGTCAATGGGGACTCCAGGTTTGAGGCTTTCAGCAATGAAGAGACTACACAAGAATGGTTGCACAATCTGGAACTCTCACCTCTGTGCACTGCGCTAATACCTTAGTCTGGCACCCTCGCCTCTCCATGCCCAGTTGCACATGGACCGTGCCGGCTCTCCAGATCAAGGGCATCCTGCTCGAACCTGGTGAGCAGCAGCAGGTTGGGCGGGCCTCCACCTGCCCGTGACCTCCCCAATTGGTTATGGCTTGTCTTGTCCTGAAAGGATAGAGGAGCATTGATTAGTCCACTCTCTACCTGCAGCACCATTGCAGCCTGGCCAACCCCAGTTGAGGAACACCTCACAGGGCACATCCGAGCCACAAAGCAGTCATTCAAGTCAGCCAGGGCACACCTCTTGGCCAGCTCCGGCGTCAGGAACAGTTGGTACTCAGAGTCTAGTGCCTCTGAAGTCCACGGGGGGATGGCCACACCTTAACACTTCTGTCAACATGATACTCACCCTTCCTGAGCGCAGCAGGCCATTGAACCTCTTCCGGCACTGCACCCATGTGCGCCACACCACGTCGTGGCCGCTAACCAGTGCTGCAAGCTCCTCCCATGCGCTCTTTGTGAGGTGCGGTGGCCTCCTCCTCCCGACACTGGGGTCAAGGGCATCTTCTGGCAACCACCACCTCCAGGAGGTCTATGAGTCACTCATCTGAAAAGCAGGGGGCTGAGTGCCCACCCGACCTGCCCTCCCACCTGTCGTGTACAGCCACACTCAATTCCATCATTTGAATGTTGAAGACACAGAGGAAATGTTCTTCAGTGGCAGCCTTCCAGGGGCTACCTGGGCTGTATTGAAACCAGCTACCAGGTCGCCATTGGACCTGGCGGCCGCCAGGCACCCACCCACACCCGCCCCTTCCTGACCAGTGAGGAGCTGTATTTCACACTGGGCGGGCCTTAATTGGCCTGCCAGTGTGAAATCGTAGTCGGGGGACGATCACGGGCATGGCCACTCCCGGACTCGTCGACTGCGCCTGCCAACCAACCTCAAAATTCTGCCCTATAAGTGGTGATATATTTCCCAGCCCCTTGTTTTTTGTGGGATCCAATTTTCTATTTATAACCCTATAGCAAACACAAGGTAGGATGAACTCAAAGGGTTAGTTTATTTGCAAACACTCAAAATGCAAAAGGCTGGTTGCTACATTGCTTTTACACTCAAGCAGTAAAAAGGATGGAGAAAAGAATGTTTTACAGAGACCACAGAGAAACTAAATATTTGTTCACATGAGTTCCAGAGTCCAGAATCAAAGCCCAATGAGGTATTCCTTCATGGAGGTCAGCGGGGTGAAAACCAATGTCATAGAATTCACTTTTCCGGTGCTGTTGACTTCACATGATGAGATGGGTACACAAACATGAATCAGTCTTGTAGGTGATGGCACAGAACCTCCAACAGATGTAGCGTAGATGGGGTCAGGTATTCAACCTGGGCACAGCTCCTTTTCTGTGAGGCTGTGGGTGAGATGGTAAACAGCAGAATGAGCTATCCAGCTCAGCAAGGCATTATTAACTTGTTCAACAAGCCAGACGCCTAAGTCACATAACATTACTTCACCACAAGGTCTTCAACAAAGGATGTTCATCCAAGGTCTGGAATTTGGCTTGGTCTTCAGGCCTGCCTTTATGGATCAAAAGGAATGTTTGAGAGGCCATTATCTTAGTAGACATTCCCTCTCCACTGGAAAGCCTGGGTTATCAAATACAGAAGGCCTTCAATGTAGCTGCTTTGAAGTTGGGCTGTGCAGTGCCCAAGCGATCGTTAGTAGCTCCTCAGACTTAACAAGGTGTGAGATTTCAGAAACTGCAAAGTAGCTTCTTTTGTTCTGGGATCACAGACACAGTTTCAGCCATTTTATGGATCTTAGTTCAGTTTTTAAAATTTTAGAAATAGCTATGAGGATATCTATATATATTTTATAAAAATATACATTGTGAGGTCTTAATCCCTTACACTAGTCTCACGAGAGCTATGTGGACATTGTCACCAACTTCAAAAAATGCAAGGAGAATGGACTGAAGTTGAATGATAGAAATGTTAATGCTTCCAAGACATGTAATTAACATTGTTGTAGCCAAAACATAGATCCACATTAACAAAGTGGAAACTTTCCCTACTGTAGGTGTAAGAATGCGGTGAAGAGCCCGGAGTTGGTGGCAATCCTGGATTCTTTCCGGTTACTGCCCCTTTTCTCTGGGAAAGTGATAGAATGATCTACTCATGTAAAAAAGGCATTAGTGATTTGCTTAATGTTGTTATGAGCAACGGGGCGGTTAAATGGCAGCTTAGCTCAGAGATACTATTCTTTATTTCTGTGCCATTAGGTTGTGGGACCAAGCCCCATTCCAAGATATGAGTGTGAATACGAGGTTGAATGCTGTGTTGATAGAGAGTGGCATTATTGGAGGTGCCATCTTTAGGATAAGCTGTTAAACATTTGCCTGTTCAGCTGGACCCAAAAGAGCCATGGCACTATTCAAAGAAGAGCTGACAATTTGCTAGTGCTGTGGGAGCAGGTTTTAATGAATTTGGCAGGGGGTGGGAACCAGGATGTAGTAGTAGAAAGGAGAAATAAGGAGCACAAAGGATTGGGAGAGACAGATAGCAGAGGAGTAAGACATAGCTATTACATGGGGTCAGACTAAGACAAAATACAATAAGATCTAATTCAGGTTTACCATGCATGTATGTATAAAGAATATGCTTTGAGTAAATAGGCAGTTTAAAATTAATTTTGCAGTATTGGCTTTAATTAAGTCATGACTGAGAAATTAAGTGCTGGGGTAAAGTGTACTATAATTATGAACTTTATATTTACTTGTCTTTGCCATTATTAATGTGCAACATTTTACGCTCTTTTGTGATTGCCTGTGCATGTAAATTAAATTATATTACAGTAGGAAAATAATTCAGCACAGCTACTATGTAAAATGCCATTACAATAAAATTAGCAAGAGAAATCTAAATAATGCATATCTGGAGCAGAAATATGAAATACTATCCTGTTAAATGACTCTTAACTTGCAGTGTTACTTCAGCTGTTAAGACCTGTCTCGGAAGATAAGACGTGGAAATAATATTAAGTATTTTGTCACACTGACACCAAATTTCCACTTGCAAGTACACAGATTATCATTTGGAGACTAGCTTGAGCTCGGCAACCATTCTTCACTTTAACCACAATGTGATGTGTAATCTTATTTTGATTAGGCGGTATTAAATTATAATGATACAGAGTTCTTCCTCTTCCCATTGTATGCCTGAATGAATAACAGTGATCCTTTGCTGGAAGACCGTGTTATAATGTTGTACACTAGAGCAAAAGCAATCTTCATGCACGACAGAAACCTACTTCTCCAGCAGCTTTCGTCAGTGAAGCATTCCTGGCGTACCAAAGAAATTTATTATTTCATCTTTAGCCTCACAGAACCTTTTATGTAAAAGTAACAACAACGTTGGTTCAAATACATCACTCAATAATATTGCTGCAGAATCAGTAGCTAAACTAAGGAAGAAGATCATTCAACAATTAACATGAATTGAGAGTTTTGTGATTGGATAAGACTCCATTTAATTAATGCATAATTTTACAATTAAAGGTGTAAGCCCTTTATTTTAAATGCTAATCCAGTGAAACCAGTCAGTAACTTTGGGATCCTCATTTTGTTACAAACGTTGGCCTCAAAGTAACTCATGGGCTTACCCGTATTCCTGCCATAACTCCAGAAGGAGCCTAACAGAATATTCTAGAAATATATAGTTACCCAGATATCTCAACCCAACAACTCTGGGATTGGTTTTGTCAAATGGAGAACCTCCACACTTCTCACAAGGCAATGGTGTAAGGAGGACAGAGCTGTGGATAGGGACTCCCAGCATTAAGCATTCCCACATCCTGATTCAGTTTAAGAGTGGAGGTCAGTATGCAAGGATTAAAGTGGGGCAAACTGACTGTAGCGAGGTGCCAGATTTCCCAGAAACTTGGGCACACACATCCATGAGGGTGGCCTTAGTAGCATATGCATGTTCCTGCTGATTAGGTTTCCTCTCATGGAACACACAGAGTAGATAATAGTAAGAAGCTAGGGCAAATATGAAGAATACATACCAAAGGGGGATAAAAACAGCTAACAAGGAGTATAAATTAAAATTAGCAGAAAAAAAGGGTGATAAGAAGGCTTTCTAAAGTCACATTACTATAAAAAATAGATAGCTTGCTGAGCCAATTAAGACATAAAGGAAGCAAGCTTGTAGTAGAGAACAAGGGGATGGCAACGCCAAAAGCAGAAAAATAGAGACATTAAAAAAGTTATTCATATTTATGGTCAGGATATCACCAGGACTTAATGGTTGATACCTGATGACCCTGAGAGAAGCTCTGGAAGAAACAACACAGGCTTGGGCTATCATTGCCAATATTCTTTGTCCAGGAAAGTACTGACTGAAGGCTGGAAGTAGCAATTATGACTCCTTGCTTCCAAAAAAAAAAGAGATAGAGGTAAGCCAGGAAATTATGGGCCAGTTAGTTTTCTGTGGAGAGCTTCCAGTGACACCTGAGCAGAGGCAACATTTTCAGCATGGGGCTGACATATGGGCAAAGGGAATATAACATTATTGCTGTAAGCACCAGTCATCTGAAACAGTAAAATGAGGAAGCTGCCTCTGAAACAATTACATAACGTTTTTACCAAAGATCAGAGATCAAGGGTATCGACTACCCAGCATTAACCTAGGTACTGGATACATACGAACTTACGAATTAGCAGCAGGAGTAGGCCACTCGGCCCCCAAGCCTGCTCCGGCATTCAGTTAAATCATTGCTGATCTGAATGTAACCTCAACCACAGGTTCCTGCCTACTCCCAATAATCTTTCACCCCCTTGTTAATCAAGAATCTATCTAGCTCTGCCTTAAAAATATTCAAAGACTCTGCTTCCACCACTTTTTGAGGAAGAGAGTTCCAAAGACTCACAACCCTCTGAGAGAAAAAAATTCTCCTCATCTCTGTTTTAAATGAGCGGCCCCTTATTTTTAAATAGTGGCCCCTAGTCCTAGATTCTCAACAAAGGCACGCCAGGGCCAGTCAGCCCTGCAATGGCTTCTTCACCAACTTCTTGGGGCTCGTGCAAAAATTGAGAGAGGGGTCCCTGAGGCTAGTCAAGCAACAGCCTGGCACAGTCACACTCACAGAATCTTAACTTTCAGCCAATGTTTCATCACCATCCCTGGCTATGAATGGATCCACCGACAGGACAGACCCACTGGCAGCAGAGTGATATACGATCGGCAGGGAGTCTTCATTTTTGACTCTGGACACAATACAATCTCATCTTCAGATTTAGGCAAAGAAACTTCCTGCTGATTACCACCCACTACCGTACCTCAGCTATTGAATTTGTACTCCTCCAAGTTGAATACCAATTGGAAGAAGCACTGTGGGTAGCAAGGGCACAAAATGTACCCCGAGTGGGGGACTACAATGTACATCACCAAGAGTGGTTAGTAGCACCATTACTGACCAGGCTGGCTATGTCCTAAACTTAGTCCGTGGCAGGTGGTGAAAGAACTAACATGAGTAAAAAATACACTTGACCTCATCACCAATCTACCTGTTATGTCTATTCATGACAACGTTGGTAGGAGTGACCACCACACCTTTTGGAGACAAATCCCCATCTTCACATTGAGGACACCCTCCATTGTGTTGTGTAGTACTGCCACCGTGCTAAATTGGATAGATTCAGAACAGATCTAGTAGTTCAAACTGGGCACCTATGATGTGCTGTTAGCATTAGCAGCAGCAGAGTTGTATTCCATGTCAATCTGCAACCTCGTAGCCTTAGGTATCCCTTACTCCACCATTACCATCAAACCACAAGATCAACTCTGGTTCAGTAAGGAATGTAGAAGAGCCTGCCAGAAGCAGCACTATATCTTTATACAGAGCTAAGTGATCCCACAACCAATCGATCAGATGAAAGCTCTAGAGTCCTGCCACATCCAGTAGTGAATGGTGGTGGACAATTAAACAACCAACAGGAGGAGGAGGCTTCAAGGGCGCCCCATCATCCTTAATGATGGCAGAGCCCAGCACAGCAGTGCACAAGACAAGGATGAAGCATTTGTACAAATCTTCATCCAGAACTGCCATGAGGATTATCCATCTCGGCCTCCTCATGAGGTCCCCAACATCGCTGATGCTAGTCTTCAGCTAATTAACTTCACATCACGTGATATCAAGAAACAGCTTAGCTCATTGGATATAACAAAGACTATGGGCCCCAATAACACCCCCATGTAGTATTAAGACTTGTGCTCCAGAACTAGCTGCACTAAGCTGTTCCAGTGCAGCTACAGCACTAGCATTTACCCAACAAATTGGAAAATTGTTTAGATATATCCTGTCAACAAAAAGCAGGACAAATCCAATCCGGCCAATTACCACCCCATCAACATATTCTCAATCATCAGCAAAGTAATGGAAGGGGTCATCGACTATCTATCAACCAGCACTTGCTGAGCAATTACCTGCTCACTGATGCTCAATTTGGGTTTCACCAGGACCACATGGCTCTAGACCTCATTACAGCCTTGGCCCAAACATGGGCAAAAAACCTGAATTTCAGAGGTGAGGTGAGACTTGACATGAAGGCAACATGTGACTGGGTGTGGCATCAAGGGGCCCCAGTAAAACTGATGTCAATGGGAAGTGGGGTGGGGGAGAAGCTCTCCACTTGCTAGAATCATACTAAACACAAAGGAAGAGTGTTGTGGTTTCGCCGGGACATTGCTGCAGGAGTTCCTCAGGGCAGCATCCTAGGCCCAAATCATCAGCAGCTTCATCAATGAACTTTCCTCCATCATAAGGTCATATTCATAGGGGGATGTTTGTTTTCACAGTGTTCAGTTCCATATGCGACTTCTGAGATAATGAAGCATTCCATGCCCACTTGCAGCAAGATTTGGGCAAAATTCAAGCTGGGGTTGTTAAACAGCAAATAAAATTTGCACAATACAAGTACCAGACAAAAATCATCTTGAACAGAAGAATCTGACCACCTTCCCTTGACATTTAACAGTGTTACCTCAGCTGAACCCCAAACTATCAACACCCTGGAGGTTACCGTTGACGAGAAATGTAACTGGACCAGCTACATGAATATTGTGGCTGCAAGAACAAGTCAGAGGCTGGAAACTTCTGTGGCGAGTAGCTCACTTCCTGATTCCCTAAAGCCATCCAATATGTAAAAGGCACAAGTCAGGAGTGTGTCACAATACTCTCCATTTGCCTGGATGAGTGCAACTCTAATATACTAAAGAAGCACAACACCATCCAAGACAAAGCAGCCTGCTTGGTTGGTGGTTGGCACCCCATCCACCATCTTCAAAGCTCAATCGCCTCCACCACCGATGCACAGTGGCAGCAGTGTGTACTTACTACAAGATACACTGCAGCAACTTCTAATATTTCTTCGGCAGCACCTTCCAAACCCATGTCCTCTTTCACCTTGAAAAACAGGAGCAGCAGGCGAATGGGAACACCACCACCTGCACTCCTGTCTCGCCATCAGCAATTGTGCGATTGCCCTGGTGGCCTGCCAACTCCAAGGAGGCCTCCTCTTCCATGGGAGTGAGGATGCGGTGATACTGCACACCTCCGCTGGTCTTGGCTCTCTCTTTGTTGTTGTGTGCCATCTTCTCCTGCAAGCACGAGGTCCATGATGGAGGCCTACAAATTCCTCCTGCATACGGCCACTCTCAAGGGACTATGTTGGAGTTAGCAAATATACCGAAATGGAGCCATGCCTCTGACAGGATTTGCTAATTCCTGACTCCTTTGGCACTGACTGGGTGCTCACTCCCTCTACAGCAAACAAACCCTCTCATGTTGCCACATCCAAGCCCCAAAGGGGAAAGAAGTATTGAGTACTCACCTTGGCAGACCGAATTAGGTCATAGACGCACTTGCGGCACTGGATCCAAGTTCAGGGCTGACTCTAAGGCTGCTGGCCTCTTCTGCAATTTGTCCAAGCTTGCTTGATCAGGCAAAGCCCTTAGCTCCTCCCATCCCTGGGGAAGAAGACCTCCTGCCTTGACCTTGCATCCTGGAGAAGAACTTGAAGGGAAGCATCATTGAACGGTGTGGCTGTCAGGGCCTGCCTTCTACTGCTGTGGGTCGAGCATTCTGGTGAGCTCCTTCGTTGAGTCTTCAGTGAGGGCAGCAGCAGCAGAAATAGGATGTCTCAAGGCAACAGTGATAGAAAACTCAGGGCAGCAGGAACAGGAAAGAGGCCTTTGTTCAGGCAGGAGTGAATGCAGGGCTGGCAGCCTTTTAAATGTGCCGTCAGCACAGAATCACAGTGCAGAAGAGGCCCTTTGGCCCATCGAGTCCACACCGACACGTGAGAAACACCTGACCTACCTACCTAATCCCATTTACCAGCACTTGGCCCATAGTCTTGAATGTTATGACATGTCAAGTGCTCATCCAGGTACTTTTTAAAGGATGTGAGGCAACCCGCCTCCACCACCCTCCCAGGCAGCGCATTCCAGACCATCACCACCCTCTGGGTAAAAAAGTTTTTCCTCACATCCCCCCTAAACCTCCTGCCCCTCACCTTGAACTTATGCCCCCTTGTGACTGACCCGTCAACTAAGGGGAACAGCTGCTCCCTATCCACCCTGTCCATGCCCCTCATAATCTTGTACACCTCGATCTGGTCGCCCCTCAGTCTTCTCTGCTCCAATGAAAACAAACCAAGTCTATCCAACCTCTCTTCATAACTTAAATGTTTCATCCCAGGCAACATCCTGGTGAATCTCCTCTTCACCCCCTCCAGTGCAATCACATCCTTCCTATAATGCGGCGACCAGAACTGCACACAGTACTCCAGCTGTGACCTCACCAAGGTTCTATACAACTCCAACATGACCTCCCTACTTTTGTAATCTATGCCTCACCTGCTGTGGCATCACCTGATACTGACCGCACCACTTCTGTTCACACCCCAGGGACCAGATTGGACAGTGTCCCGCACCTCGTGCTCATTAATTGGTCAGTCACCATGAGATCACATGCAGCCAGCCGCTTAACAAGAAAATGGAAATGGCACCCACTTCCCTTGGTGCCACTGTGACATTTGCCCTCAGGACAAAATTCAGCCCAAGGTTCTGAACAGTCTGGTATGTTTTCAGATAGTTGCCAGGGAGAGGGATGGAGTCGATAGCTAGGGAATGAAATTTGTAGCAGGTGCCCAAGACAATGGTTTCAGCCTTCCCATCGTTTTATTAATAATAAGTGTTTAATTCATAGCATCACCGAAAGACATTATACCACACTCACTGCTGCACTTTCCTTTCCCGTGGAGGAAAAGACAGTGGGCAGAATTGCCCCAGATTTGCACTGAGTGTGGTAGCGGGCGGGAAAAATAATGTTTTTCCTGCAAGCCGCAATGGCGGGTTTTTGCGCCATATCGTCCCAATCCCACCTCATTAATCATGCATTCCCAGGAAACAAGCCGTTTTGATGGCGGGTGGGCCCTCATTCACTGACCATGCCATCACCTTGCTGCATCATCATGCCGGGCACCATATTTAAAGTGCAGCTATGCGCACACCTCTCAGTGCTCCCAGGCCAGGACTGATGCACAGAAGACATGACCTCGAAAGACAAGAAGACTTCAGCCACGCGATTCCATGATGCGTCCCTTGAGCGCCTTTTAGATGCCATGGAGGCCCACTTTGATGTCCTATACCCCGCTATAGCCTCAGGAGGGCCAGCAACATCACCAATCCGGCTTGGGAGATGGTGGCAGTGGTGGTTAGTGCCAACACCCTGCAAAGGAGCACAGCCATCCAGTGCCGCAAGAGGATCAATCATCTCCTCCAAGGATAATCTGCCAGGATAAGTCACTCTTCTCATCACTTCCATCTCACACAATCCCCAATGCTTCACTCATCCACAGGGATCTCAATCACTGCCAGTTCAAGGGACCTCACCATTCACTCTCTCACACACACCTTCATTGACCTCATCCCATTCATAGCACCACTCACCATCCACACATGCCACGCATACTTACGATCCGGCCTGGCAGTTGTCCTGCTTATAATCTCCCCAACTCTATTCATGCAGGACAAGCTGGCACATAACAAGAGGGAGAGGTTGCAGTCTGGTGGAGGAATGCCTGAAATCAAGACCCTCATGGACTTTGAAAGTAGAGTCACCCAGTTGGTGGGTGAAGATCTGGACCATTCCTGTGCTGACGGTGTGGTCGGCGCTGCTCTACCAAGCGAGGATCCAGCAGTGCAACATCCATCAGACAACCATGCTGTGAGTGAGTTCTCCTGTTCCGCAGTCCATGCCATGCACTAATTATCTCTCCTTGCTTTCACAGGCACATTTGGGAGACAGCCAACAGAGTCCACAACCCAGGGCCTCCAAGCCCCGAAGAAACCTCTGAAGAGGAATCTGAAGGCACCTTCATTGAAGACCCGGCACAGCGCTCACCCACACCCTCTACTAACGCAGAGACACACATCTCGGTGGGACCTAGTTCTAGAGTAGCCTTGGGATCACAATCTGGTGAGCCCATCGCACTGTCTGATCCTCAGCAGGCGGAGGCAGGGACTTCCCAAGTCTCCAGCACTCAGAGGGCTGCTGGAGACCAGAAATCTACTGAGTCCGAGTCAGATGATGAGCCTCTAGACTCGGTCATACCTCAGTTGCTGGAGCTGCAAAGGCAAGCTTGGGAACATCAGGAAGGGATGTCTGTTGCACTCCTCTGATTGCAAGGCATGATGGAGGAGTCCGTCCGTCTTCAGGCTGAGGTGATAGCACCAGTATGACAGCGCACCAAGGTCAACACTGTTACGATGGCGGCATCCCGATAGTTTGTTCCACCAAGGTGCGAGTTGCAGCATGAGCCTCATTATACCTTCACTTGGCTGCAGCCTTAGGCCGCCACACAGGTGTCATCAGCCACGTCCTCTGCGGGTAGCCCTTGTCCCTGAGGAGCCAACTCTGCAGCCTCTGTGGACCTTGGAAGATGCCAGGAGTCTGAGGCCTACTGAGAATGTAGTAGTCATGGACACACCTTGGGAACCGTGCGTAGACCTGCAGGATGCATTTGTGGTGGTCACGCACCAGCTGCACATTCAGCGAGTAGAAGCCCTTACAGTTGACACAGCTGGCTGCTTGTTGCCACAGAGATCTAAGCGCCACATGAGTGTAGTTGATAGCATCCTCCACCTGTGGGAAACCTGAGATTTGGGCAAATCCCAGTGCTCTTGCATCCTGGCTTTCCTGATCCCAGGCGAAATGCACAAAGTTGTGTGCCTTTGTAAAGATGACATCCGTGACCTCATGGATGCATTTGTGGGTGGAGGCTTATGATATCCCACAGAGGTGACCTGTGAAGCCCTGAAAGGAGCCACTGGTGTAAAAATTGAGCACTGTGGTAACTTTCACAGCCACTGACAGTGGATGCCCTCCACGGCCCTGTGGTGCCAAATCCTGCAGCAGCTGGCAAGAGTGAGTGACCTGTTCCCTAGCCATGCGCAGCCTTTGGCAACACTGGCTCTCACTCATCTGCAGGAATGAAAGGCGGTGTCTCTAGGCCCTGGGTCTAGCTGGACGCTGACCAGTGATATCTCACTGTGGCTCTTCAGTGGCATGAGCGGGAGCCCCAGCCGCCCCTTCTTCCTCAGGATGCTGCTCCTCCCTCTGCCCAGCCAGATGCCTCAGTCGCTCTCTTCTCCTTCGTTTCTGGTCCCTGTATGCCATAAGGCAAACAGCTAGGTCACCAGGCTCCATGCTCCTCTTGTACTCCTCCTGCAGGATAAAAGAGAGAGAGAGATGTGTGGGTTAGCTTGGGTGTACTAAGAACTTCTCTTAGTTAACTCTGAAGGCCCCTTAATATATCCAGAAGGGTGCTGGCCACCACTTGGATGGTCAGAGTTTAGTGCACTGCATGGCTGCCCAAAACCCCATCCATCTCCCCTCCACTCCACCTGACTAATTGGCGGCAGCTTCGCCACCAATGGACTGCATGCTGTGCTCTCAGCTCAGGTGCAGGCATTCTCTTAACCTGCACTGCGAGGCTACACTGTTAGCTTGAAACATGGGGGAGATTGGTCCAAACCTGAATGATGACATGGTGAGGGGCTGTGAGTGCCTGAACCAGTGCCTGTTCCATGTCCAGCTTTTGCAAGGAGATTATATAATGTACCCAGTTGTCCAACTGTTCTGCAGTCTACTAAAATGGTCATTAGTTTGCAGTCTGTGCCCGAGGGGTGAAAAGTTCAGGAGCGTTTGGTGGCACTTTCATGACCCTGCGTTGTTTGAGTGGACAGATAAGCTAGAGGCCCATCTCCAAGCATGTCAATGTGACTGGGTCTGAACTGCCTCAGCTGCGGAGGAATGGTCACTTTATACAAGGTTTCCCTAATGCGTGGCCGCTTCCCTCCCCCCCACCCCACAGGTGCTCGTGCACCACCATCAACCAGAGTGCAGCCCTTGCCTCCCCTCCCAAACTCACCTCGACTGCCGTGCAGCCCTTGCAAACTGCACCCCCCCCCGCCCCCAAGTTGCCTCAACCTTGAAGTCCAACAGGTCATCCTGGTGAGCACTGTGCAACTTTACTGTGCACTCACCTCCGAGTTCCCCTCAAAGTGCAGCCTGACAAATGGACGCCTTATACATGCTGTTGTGAAACATGCAATCCTGCCAACGTGCTCAGATGATCCAGCATCTGGGGAATGATTCCAGTTGGCTGGGCTTATAATGATAAGCAGGTGTATTACAATGAGGTCTCTGACATCTGACGACGAGAAACACAGCCTGCCATTGGCCGGTGGAGCAAACGATTGCAAACTGATTTCACAAGGTTGTGAAACTGATTTTTGGCCTTCTCACCCTATCGTCTGCTCACGCCGCCAAGCATGCCCGACACCACCAGGCACTGAAAATCCTGCCCAATGTATAAACAGAGGCAACAGCATCTAACCAGCATCTAACAGCTGCATTTTCTTACCCCCTTGGAAGAAACAGTGGTTGCCATCATGGAGTGGCCATGACTGAGGTCTTTGCCAATGGTGGAGTTAAAACCATTAAAGATGACAGTATGCTCATACCTAATCCTCCTTCTCCCATCCCACTTACACCTGGTTCCACAATCTTTTCTGATTTATAAGTTGCAGATTGTGCAAGGCATGCTTACCACTTACTTACCCACTCTCCTGCCCCTCCCCTCACCACAGCTTTACTCTTTGCATGTGTTCTGCTGCAGTGGACTCAGCTGAGGCATTTGATAGGGCAAGGTACAGAAAAAGGCTGGTGGATATGCACACGGAAATGCTCGGTGCATTGGCAGGCCAGGCAAAAGACTGCAATCAATGTCAAAGAACATAGAGGAGTCTGGCACCAACTTGGCACAGAGATTTTTGCAGAGCTTGGGGGTCATTTTCTCCAGCATGCAAGTGATGAGCAACTCCTTGAGAACACTTGATGCGGTAACTGATGACCGATGGCTCAGCTTCCATTGTAGCACAAACGGAAGCCACCCCACATCTGGGTGCTATGGTGGAAGCTCAGATTGAAGATATGCAAGCTCAGCTTTCTGATACTTAAACTCAGACTGTTCTCATGCAAACTTGCCTTATTGCCACAAAGGCTCATACTGCTGCCATCATAGCAGAAAATATCAATGTTCAAAGCACTTGCAGGGTGTCTCAGCAATCTAGCAAGCTGTCCTCCACACACTGCTCGGACTTCTGAGGCACTCTGAGGATATCGGGGGAGTGGCAGTGCTGTGGAGCGTGAACCTGCTGCCTTTTCTCAGTTACAGCACTCACCTTGCCACCACTGCCATTCTGACAGTGCCCTTACTGCTGGCTTTCAATCAGCCAGCCCAAACTGTTGTCGCCCATGCTGAGGTGCTGACGTACAAAGTCAGGCCTTCTAGATCCAGGACTCAAGATCATCCTTCAAGGCCACCTGCAGTCTAGCTCACTGAAGCTGGCAGCTTTCTGGTCATGCTGTAGCCGCTGGGGTAGCTCTGCTTTGGAGAACTAGGACAGGCAAAGATATGTGTAAGGGCAGCACCTAGGAAATGCACAAGGGTGATTAGTTCACTTGTGTATACAATATGGGATGGTTTGCTTTATAAATTTCATTTGGAATGTTTGTTTTATGGTGGCTTTTATTTCAGCAATGTGATCACGCAGGCACTGTGGTGGTCGCAACCAAAGGAAGGTAAGGTTTGGGTTGGTGGTGAATGGAGAATTGAGGTTGCGTTCTCTGGTACCACAGACCGATGAGTTGATCATGGATAGCTCAGCCGGAAAGCAGGTATGATGGTTGCTTCCTCCCTTCTTCCTCATCCTCCTTTACCTCTTCCTGCTCTTCTTCAGTTTGTTGTGTACAGCTGGTGGCAAGGGTTGTCCTCATGTTGGTGAGGTTGTGCAGCATTTAACAGACTATGACAAATCTGAACATGTACTCCACAGAGTACTTGCAGGCCTCCTCCAATGTAGTCAGGTAGTGGAAGCATTGTTTAAGCACCCAAATGATCTGCTCAATCACATTTCGTGTAGCAGCTTGGTATCCATTTGGACATGCTGCCTACGTGTGCGTCGGTTGCACAACAGAACCTAGGTGGTCAGCAAATTGCCCTTGTCACCCAATAGCCACAATCAGGTTTGTCACTGTGGCTTAAATGTAGATGGGAGGAAGACTGCAATCCTCACAAAGCCAAGTGCTCACTGTGCCCTTTTCTTTCTGGAAGAATGGAAAGTGCTCAGTTCTCTGGGAATGTAGAACCTCAATGACCTCCCTTCTACAACAGCAGACAGCAAACTGGAAGATGTTGCAAATATCTCTTGCTTCCAGCCTAGGAAGAAACATAAACGTTCATCACCGTAGTCACCCTCACAGCCACTGGCAATGCAGTCCTTGCCGTAGTTGTTGCTGTAGCAGGTAGCAGGTTTCAGTGAGGACCTCCATACTGAAGCAAAGACATCTAACACAATGAGATCCAGGTAGGAGAATTGGTCTCTGAACAGTTTGGGTGGATATGCCTCCTGTTCCACTCCCTTTTCCAACAATTTGACAACTATGTCACCTCTGCTAATTCTCCCTGTTGTCTGTCATTCAAGGCCATGAAAAGCATTGTAACTATGTCTGGGAACAAGTGGTTAGTGCAGAACCCTTGAAGTTAGGACAAAGTCCTACATGACACCACACCACTCCCTGAGGATTTTAGCAAATTTAAGTAATTCTGGAAATCCCCAAACATTTCTATGATCACAGCAAGAGCCAGGAAAAATCAACCAGTAACTAATCTGATAGTAATTGATGATTCTTTTAAATAACATTGCTTGTGAGTCCTTCCCGCTACTGAACATGTGTTGAACTCTGCAAGGTTAAGAGAGGGCAACAGCTAGAAAGTTGAGCTCACTGACATCAAATCAGCGTTATACACTAATGGGTTTCACAATCTGTCTACTCTGCATACTTTCAGTGGACATATCCTGTGCACACACTAACCCTCACCAACATAGCCAGCATCAGAGAAGTGGAAGTATGCCACATATGCCATTTTGGAAGCAAAACAGCACCCACATCTCTGAAAAAACAGGAGCTACATATCTGAATTTTGCAACTATCAATTGTTGTTAAATCCCATCTAGTTCACTAATGTCCTTTTGGGAAGGAAATCTGCCACCCTTACCTGGCCTGCCCTACATGTGATTCCAGACCAACAGAAATGTGGTTGACTCTTAACTGCCATCTGAAATGGCCTAGCAAGCCACTCAGTTCAATGGCAATTAGGGATGGGCCTTTCTGCTGGCCTTGCCAGCGATGCCCACATTCCATAAAAGAATAAAAAAAGACAATAATTTGAATCACTATCATTTAAATAAAACGATGTCCACAGTTTCCTTCACCTGTTTAGATGCAAAATTCTATATTGGCATTAATAATCTATTTATGGTGATAATATTATTAGTCTGCTGGACCTCCAACACCCAAAACTAAAAACTGCATCAATATTGCAGAGAGCATCTCGTGATGTTTCAGTGGACTAGTAGCAATTGAGAAGAACCGTACTGTGCATTTAATTCAGCGCCACACTTAGCAACAAAACATTTGTACTGTTTTACATGAATTCATTTTTTTCAGCAATTGTGTTTTCCTTTTATGATTTCATTTGTTAAAAGATCAAATATATTTTCATGAAACAGTTATTATTTTGGTATAAAGAGCTATAGAAACTGGCAGATAGTAAAAAGGAGCAGTATGTGTCCTTTAAAATCCCATTTCAAGCCCAATTCCATTGTTCATTTTTGTACACAGCTCACTCACACCTCTTCTGTCTAGAGAAGGATTTCTTTTCATGAAATCAGAATTTATACCACATGTATGCATATAACTCCAACGCCCACTGAATAAAACTTGCCAAATATAAGAGACCTGGGGCCACTCAACATCAGGAGATATTCTGCAACACTGACTCAACCCTCGGAGTGACGTTATCATGCACTGTTTCATCCCTGCAGAGGTGATAATAATAATTAATACCATTCTTTTTAATTGTCAAAAATGATTATACTCAACAGCAGATGAGTGTGTTGGCAAATATATTCAGCTTTTGAAAAGACAGCTTCAGCTCTCATGGGTTTATGCATTCAGGTAACTTGTTGAATATTTTTGAAATTCCACAGCTTGCTTCTGCATGACTTTGTCTTATGTGTGTGTACGTGAAGCATGTCTAGGTTTTAAGTCATTTTAAAATGTTATTTATACAGTTGTACTTTATATTAATCTCTTACGTTGTATTAAAGGGTCATAATTGATGCAATAAAAGTAGTAATGAATAAAATCTAGTCTTTGTTTTTTTTTTATTCATTCACGGGATGTGGGCTTCACTGGCTGAGTCAACATTTATTGCCCATCTCTAGTTGCCCTTGAGAAGGTGGTGGTGAGCTGCCTTCTTGAACCGCTGCAGTCCATGTGGTGTAGGTACACCCACAGTGCTGTTAGGAAGGGAGTTCCAGGTGTTTTACCCAGCAAAAGTGAAGGAACGGCGATATATTTCCAAGTCAGGATGGTGAGTGACTTGGAGGTCAACTTCCAGGTGGTGATGTTTCCATCTATTTGCTGCCCTTGTCCTTCTAGATGGTGCTGTCTAAGCAGCCTTGGTGAATTCCTGTATCTCGTAAATGTAACACATTGCTGCTACTCTGTGTCGGTGGTGGAGGGAGTGAATGTTTGTAGATATGGTACCAATGAAGTGGCTGCTTTGTCCTGGATGGTGTCAAGATTCTTGAGTGTTGTGGGTATGCAGAATGCTTCATTATATAATTCTATTGTGCCAGGAATCAGTTGACTCTTGCTAGAGTCAAGAGTCCTCTAGTTTCTTAATGAAATATTTTATTTAGAACACTGGAACTTCTGTGGTGCAGAGACCCACGGTTTGAGCCAAGCAAAATGCTTAGAGGGTCGAATGAATGAAATACTGTAAGAAATAACTAGGGCCATAGAGGTACACATAAACACTCAAACATTGCAACCAGATCATTAACTCACTCCAATAAGGTGATGTCAAATTGTTTATAACAGCAATATACAGCATGGGTGAATAACAACTTCAGGATTTAAATTATACCTAGGCAACACAAACACTCAGCTAAGGACTAGAATTTAAGTTACAGTCTGCCACAATTTTATTGTAAATGTTATGGAAAGAGAGTCTTCCCCAAAGAAACACAAATTTTGACTTAAACAATTTCACGTTTCATATTGTAACAGGTTAACATTTCAATATTTATAAACATTAGCACTCAATTTGCATAAATCCTGTAAAGCTTCCTGTTTGTCATAGATGAGAATACACAGTACTCCGAGTGATCACACTCCGAGTGTATGTGCCACAGAAATCAGAATTGAAACTGATAAATTAAAAACACAAATTCTCTCTAATTGAAATTCTGTACTACAGCCAGGGTCTAAATTTTAAGATGCATTGCAGCTACTTCAAGGGTAACCTGTGTGTGGAGGCGGAGAAAGTGGGTATGGTTCTTAACGAATAATTTGCGTCTATTTTCACAAAAGGGAGGGACAATACAGATATTGCAACCAGGGAGAAGGAGTGTGAAATATCAGGTGAAATTACCATCATGAGAGGAAGCATTAAGAGGTTTAACATATTGAAAGCAGATAAGTCCCCAGCCCGGATGAAATGTTAGGCTGTTAAGGGAAGCAAATAACAGAGGCTTTGACCTTCATTTTCCAATGGTCTCTGATTTCAGCTGTGGTATCAGAGAACTGGAGGACAACTAATGGTGTTCCATTGCTTAAAAAGGGAGAAAGGGATAGCCCAAGAAATTATAGGCCAGTCAGCCTAACCTGGGTAGTGGAAAAATTATTGGAATAAGTTCTGAGGACATGATAAATCTTCATTTAGAAAGACACGGATTAATCAAAGCACAGATTTGTTAAGGGAAAGTTGTGTCTAACATGATTGAATTTTTGCAGGAGGTAACAAGAGGATTCAATGAGGATGGTGATTTAATGTAGTCTATATGAGTTTCAGCAAGGCTTTTGATCTGGTCCAACATGACAGACTTGTCAAAAAAGTAAAAGCCCATAGGATCCAAAGCAAAGTGATAAGGTGGATCCAAAATTGATTCAGAGGCAGAAGCAAAGGGTAATGGTCAAAGAGGGTTTTTTTGTGACTGAATAGCTGCTTTCAATGGAATTCCATGGGATTCAGTACTAGGTCCCTTGTTTTTTGTGGTAGCTGTAGCTGTAGACTGCAGGAAGATATCAATGAGCCAGTCAGGTGGGTGGATCAATGGCAAACAGAGTTCAATCCAGAGAAGTGTAAGGTAATACATTTTGGGAATGTTAACAAGACAAGGGAATATACACTAAATGGTAGGATTCTGGAAAGTATAGGGGAACAGATACACCTTAGAGTGCAAGTTCGCAGATCCCTGATGGTAGCTGGACAGGTAGGTAAGGTGGTCAAGAGAGTATACGGGATATTTGCCTTTATTGGCTGAGGCACAGAGTACAAAAGCAAGGAGACAATGCTGGAACTGTTTAAAACACTAGTTAGGCCACAGCTGATATAGTCAAGTAGTTCTGGTCATTGCAGTATAGCAAAGATGTGATTGCACTAAAAAGGATACAGAGGGGATTTACTAGGATGTTACCTGGAAAGGAGAATTTTAGTTATGGGGAAAGATTAGATAGGCTGACTTGTTTTCTTTGGAAAAGAGGAAATTGAGTGGTGTAGGAGTTCCTACCTTTTATGAAATTCCCTATTTTGACCCACAAATTACAAGAGAACAAATTGATTCACTCAAAAGGTTGGTATGCTTAATGGAGTTGGTTTATTTGCACCAACAATTACAGATTTAACATGGGCACAGATTTGAAATTGTTATAAGAAAATTAAAATGGTTACAGAAAATGATTACAGATTTAACAGGTTGAGAAAAGAGAAAAGAAAATAACAATAATAAACAGCAGCTGCTTTGTTATTTTACTCCCAGCAGCTCAACTGTTAACTGATATCAAACATCAGAATGCTCAAATATGTTACTTTACTTTCAGCAAGTAAACACTTCACCAATATCTAGCTCTAATATGCTGTCAACTGTGGTTACTAGAAGTGGCCCACTCCTTTGGTTGTATACTCTTCTCTCGATGATCAATTGGGCTCTCCCTATCTTTGAAGTCTCTTTCCGCCAATTTGCAAGAACTCCTTTCTTCAACTGCAATTCAGATCTCTGATGTGTTCAATCTTTTATACCCTTATTCAGGGGATGGGGTAAATTTACTATATTGACAAGCCTTACCATCCTATGAAGCTTTTAAAACACAATATCCAATTATCTGGAACACAGTGCTTCATGTTATCTCAATTCAAGACCAAATCCTCATAACTGGTACACTAGTGTCTCTCATTGGGCTGTATTATCTCTGTTGCTTCCCTTGATAGCATTTGTTTTGGTCTCTCAGCTTGATAAGTTCAGCAAGTTTAATTTGAAAAGAATGACAAAAAAGCATTTCTTCATGAGCACTTTTCCCAAGGCATGCTGATTGAATGTCAAGCTTAAAAAAAATTGCATTTTTTTTTGTCCTATTGAGGAGATCTAATGGAAGTGTATAAAATTATGAGGGGTCTAGATAGAATGGATAAGAAGGCCCTATTCCCATAGGCCCATAACCAGGGAAATAGGTTTAGGCTAAGAGGAAGGGGATCTAGAGGGAACTCGAGGGGAAATCTTTTCACTGAGAGAGTGGTGGGAATCTGGCTGAAGGGCACTGCCCTGAAAGTGTGGAAGAGGCAGAAACCCTCATAACCTTTTAAAAGTACACTGATATTCAGTTAAAGTGCCATAACCTGGAAGACTGTGGACCAAGAGCTGGAAAGTGAGATGAGGTTAGATGGCTCTTTGTCAGCCGGCATGGATAGGATGGGCCGAATGGCCTCCTTCCATGCTGTAAATTTCTAAAATTCTAGATTTCAGTTAGCATGCAAGGATTGATTCCACTATTCATCAACTGCAGTGATGAGCAGCATTCACGGGGAACACATCTCGTGTTGTGACATTGGATCGTCTTTCCAAATTAATGGTCCACAACTTCTGGCCCACATGCCAGTGATTTTCTGAGATTCTGAGTGCCAGATCGCAAAATCATTTCCACAATCAATTCTAAATGTCATTGGCACCAAACAGTTCAAACAGGGAATAACTACCAGTAATGTTATGTCCAACTGTTCATAATCATAAAATTATAAAATGACACTGAAACTCATTGAGCTGTTTATGAGCAACACCCTCAGGAGAGGCAGTTTGCTCACTAACAGATGTTACTCATTTAATTGGAGCGATGTTTCAACTGACTTTCAAATTTAACAGCGCATCCACAGGTGTCCTGGGCTTCCTGAAACTCAGCGATAAAATCAAGGCAAGAACACAACAGTAACTGAGGACACTAATTGAAACTCATGGAACTACAGCACTCAATACTCAATGTTCTCAGCTGCATTCTCACTGACAGGTATCCAGCTGACAGAGCTTGCAGGATCTGCGCCCTCCCATGCAGCCCTCCACTGCCATCTCTGCCATCACCATCTGCTCTTCCACACTTATGGGGCTGGATTTTATGAGGAGCGTGGTTCCCCGCTACCCGCGCCACCTGCCCCAAACCCCCGGTGAAAAAGTCGGTCAGGAGCTCATCTATGAAAAAGCCAGCTCCCCTGCAGCCATTTTATGTCCAGCTGGGTGTTAATTGGCTCCAGGCAAGGCTTCCATCCCCATCTGGGGAGGAAGTCCCACCTTAGAGAACTTGGTCCAAGGGCAGATGCACCGCCTGATGCCTCCACCACCCCTCGTAAAATGGGACAGATCAGGGGCAGGTGGAAAGATGGTGGGCAGGCCACATGCTGCATTTTATGAGCTCCCCACCTTCAAACACACCAGCAGGGGAACATAAAATCAAGCCTGTGGAGTGTGAGCAACCAGGCTATTTCTCTCATTGGTCCCAACAAAGTGTGAGTATTTGAGCTGGTACATGGTCATCATGAGTCTTGTAACAGTGCATCCTCAGAACAAATCAACATCTCTGAGGAATCATTGTCCACCATCTGCTGCTGCACATTTGAAGGCCCTGGCACAGAGCAAAAATGTAAAATAAAAATTGTAAATGCTGGAAATACTCAGCGGATCTGGCAGCTTCTGTAGCATAAGAAAATGTCAATGGACTGAATTTTCACAGAACAGCAGAAGCCCCATCACCAGGACCGAAAGTGGGAGGCGACCTCGTTTCGCTGCAGAGGATGGGGCCAGAGGCAGCCATATTCACAATTCATCAGCCTCAGCAGTGTCATCACTAGTGATGGCCATCATTGAAGCTGTAAGTGCACAGAAAGGGCATCATAATAGTCGGACTCCCTCAAAGGGGGAGTATTGTTGACAGGTCTAGGCAGGGAGACCCCTCAATTATGTTGGGGGGGGGGGGTGGTGGCGGAAGGGGTGGGTCCTATAATAGCTGCAAAGAGTTAGTTGGGGGGGGTGCTCCAGGGACCATAGAGTGTCCATATAAGAGGGTCCCCCCTGGAGCCTGCTGGGAGGCCGCCAGATTTTACTAAGTGGTCTCCTCATACGGTGGTGGGCCTGTAAATGGGAAGTGGTCCTTAATTGACCACTTAAGTGGCTCAATTGGACTCCCAGCAGTGGCTGAACGACCAACTTACCAGCCACTTGCAAAATGGCATGAAGGTGGGAAGACAGTGGGCAGTGCCTAACTCCTTCCAGACCTGCTGTCAGACCTGCTGAGTTTTTCCGGCTATTTTGATTTTTGTTTCAGGTTTCTAGCATCTGCAGTATTTTGCTTTTATCCTTCCAATGCCATTTTGCTTGCCTCACCACTTCCCAAACTAGCTCCAAAAGACCCTGAAAATTCCGGCTAATGTTTCAGGTCTGTGACCTATCATCAGATAAAAATTAGCCCTGGCAAGGGTGGAATATTGCAACTGATCATTATAAAGATGATCACATTTCACTCACAACTGAAATCAAGGCAACATGACTGAGTTTTGCATCATATTTGGATCACTGATATTTACTTGTGTCACCAGGTAGCTGGGAGGTCCCCATCTCCAATGACCAGGGACATCAAAATGCCACTGATCTCCACTGCCTTTACTTCTGCAGTTGTGAGCTGTAAGATCTGTGGAGGACTAGCCCCATTTCTCTCCCTCTCCCTCTTGTTCTATGGTCTCTTCTGTAACAGATCTCTTCTGTATCAGAGTTTAATGACGTTTATGAGTTTAATTCACCCAATGGATGCTGTGTGAGGGTAACTATCGAGGAGAGGCATGAAATGGTTAAGGATCAGGGTGAATGACAGTGGTGCATGGATAGATGGGTATGTGAGATGTGTGCAGAAAGAGAAGGTTGGATACAATTGCAAGGCAAGTGTGTGACTGATGTGTTTGAGTATGCTTGGCAAGGCAACGTGAGGGGGTGGGATGATATACACACAGTAGGATGGAGTGAATGTGCAAATGTACTCACCTTTCATGGTTAGGTCATTAAAATACTGTCTGCATTGAAGCCAAGGGCATGGCAAATGGTCCTGCTGTTGACCTCCTGGGTCACGTCTAGCCACGTCCTACTATGTCAGCAGTAGGTTTCATCCTCTCGTTGATAGGGAATAACAGCTGTCCTCAGTTCCTTACGGCCCCCAGCAGCACATCAAGCAAGCCTTCATTTAAACATGAATCAGCCTTTGATCGCACTTATTGCAGACTGAGAATTATTTCTCTGTTGCTTCCAAATTTAATTCCTCCAAATTCCATCTTTGGATTAGCCTTTGTAATAATGGAGTTAGGATTGCATAATTCGAGTCCTCATCATGCCCGCTGCTGTGCCATTGACACACCAAACTCCAAAGTAAAATAATAATGAGATGGCTATGTTAAAAAGACATAGGGTTGAATTTTCCCCCGGTTGGGGGGGGTTGTGCAGGGGCAGGTGGGGGCGGGCGCGATGGGTGATTCCCTGAGTCGTCCCCTGCAATCTTTCGCGCATGCGCGTGAAAGAGTGCAGAGATCTCCCTGAGGCACGGAGGTGTAAATTTAAATAAAGGGAAATAAAAACTTTTAAACTTTTAAAATTTGTCCCCTCATGTGACACTGTCACATGAACATGAGCTGGGACATGTGAAAGAATTATTTTAAAAAATTTTATTGGCTTTTAAAACACTTCATGAAACCTCATCCCGCCTGTGGGTGAGGTTTCATGAAAAATGCAAAGACCACCTGGGCTCTTCGCCTGCCTGTCAACCTTAAGGTTGGATAGGCAGCTCAGCTAATTGAATTAATTACTATTTAAATGGGGAATCCCAACATGCCATCAAGTTAATATTAAGGCTCTATCTATGTATCCAAAAGCAAAATAGTGCAGATGCTGGAAATCTGAAATAAAAATAGAATATGCTAGAAATGTTCAGCAGGTCTGGCAGAATCCACGGAGAGGGAGATAGAGTTATTCGGCAGAATTTTACTGGCCCCGTGAAGGTGAGAAGAAGAGGGGGTTGGGTGGGGTGGGAGGGGGGTGGCTGGTAAAATTGCAAGGGGCCAGGTCAGACAGTCTCCCAACCAATTCTCACCATCGGCCGATTTTCCAAAAGGCGGCCAATGTGGCGGTTGATGGCAGACTGAAAGGAGGGAGGAAGCTACACAGAATTAAGGAGGAGATAGACCAAGATTTTGCCAAGGAATTGCGATCTTACCAGGGGTGCACGAAAAGCATGGTGGCTCGCCAAGCGAAACCAGCCAGCAGCTACAGCAGGTGGTCTCAACAGCCAGGCCATCAGGTTTGGTGGCTCTGCAGGGGGCAGGGCCACAGAGAATTGCTGCTACTGGAAAGGTGAATGCAAGGTCCTGAGAAACCACTGGAGGCAGGGCATAGGTCACAATAGGAGCAGCAAGACAGTGGAAACCTCCAGTGAGTGGCCTAGAGATGGGTATGCAGCCCCATAGAGCAGCAATGCAGAGGCCAGGGAGGCAGTGGTGTAGTGGTATCGTCACTGGAGTAGTAATCCAGAGACCTAGACAATGCTCCGGGGACCCGGGCTTCAATCCCAAGGCAGGTGGCAGAATTTGAATTCAGTAAAAATCTGGAATTAAAAGTCTAATGATGACCATGAAACCATTGTTCTAAAAACTCATCTGGTTCATAAATGCAGCTATAAGGAAGGAAATCTGCCGTCCCCCACAGCAATGTGTTTCCTTCTGAAATGGCGTAGCAAGCCACTCAGTTATATCAAACTGCTTAAAAAGCCTGAAAGGAATGAAACCGGACCTGGCATCAGCCTAGGGACTGGAAACAACAATGGCAAGCTCAGCCCTGTTGACCCTGCAAAGTCCTCCTTACTGCCAAAATTGGGATAGCTGTCTCACAGACTAGTCAAGCAACAGCCTGACATAGTCATACTCATGGAATCATAACATCCGAAACACTGCCATCACCACCCCTGGGTATGTCCCACCCAGCAGAAGAGATGGCAGAGCGGTATACAGTCAGGAGGGAGTTGCCCTGGGGGTCCCCAACATTGACTCCGGATCCCAAGAATTCCCATTGCATCAGGTCAAACATGGGCAAGGAAACCTCCAGCTGATTACCACATACCCATCCACCCCCCTCAGCTGATGAATCAGTGCTCCTCCATGTTGAACACCATTTGGCAGAAGCACTGAGGGTAGCAAAGACACAGAATGCGCTCTGGGTGGGGGACTTCAATGTCCATTACCAAGAGTGGCTCGGTAGCACCACTACTGACTGAGCTGGTCGAGTCCTAAAGGACATAGCTGCTAGACTGGGTCTGCAGCAGGTGGTGAGGGAACCAACAAGAGGGAAAAACATACTTGACCTCATCCTCACCAACCTGCCTGCTGCAGCTGCATCTGTCGTTGAGTGTATCAGTAGCAGTGACCACCGCACAGTCCTTGTTGGGACGAAGTCCCGTCTTCAAATTGAGGATACCCTCCATCGTGTTGTGTGGCACCACCACCGTGCTAAATGGGATAGCTTTTGAATAGATATAGCAACTCAAAACTGGGCATCCTTGAGATGCTGTGGGCCAGCAACAGCAGCAGCAGAATTGTACTCAACCACAACCTCGAATTTCATGGCCTGGCATAACCCCCACTCCACCATTACCAACAAGCCAGGGAATCAAACATAGTTCAATGAAGAGTGCAAGAGAGCATGCCAGGAGCAGATCCAGGCACACCTAAAAATAAGGTGTCAGCCTGGTGTAGCTACAGCACAGGACTACTTTCTTTCCAAACAGCATTACCAGCAAGCAATGGACAGAGGTAACCAACGGATCAGATCTAAGCTCTGCAGTCCTGCCACATCCAGTTGTGAATGGTGGTGGACAATAAAACAACTCACTGGAGGATGAAGCTCCACAAAGGAGACCCAGCACATCATTGCAAAAAATAAAGCTGAAGCATTTGCAACAATCTTCAGGGTAGCATCCTAGGCCCAACCATCTTCAGCTGCTTCATCAATGACCTTCCTTCCATCATAAGATCCGAAGTGGGGATGTTCACTGATGATTGCACAACTTTTGGCACCATTCGTGACTCCTTAGATACCGAAGTAGTCCATGTCCAAATGCAGCAAGACCTGGACAATATCCTGGCTTAGGCTTAGGACAAGTAACAAGTAATATTTGTGCCACACAAGTGCCAGGCAATGACCATCTCCAACAAGAGAGAATCTAAGCATCGCCCCTTGACATTCAATGGTATTATCATTGCTGAATGCCCCACTATCAACATCCTGGGCATTACCATTGTCCAGAAACTGAACTGGATTAGCCATATAAACACTGTGGCTACAAGAGCAGGTCAGGAGCTAGGAATCCTGCACTGAGTAACTTACCTTCTGATTCCTCCAAAGCCATCTACAAGGCACAAGTCAGGAGTGTGATGGAATATTCTCCACTTGCCTTGATAAGTGCAGCTCCAACACCACTCAAGAAGTTTGATACCATCCAGGACAAAGCAGCCCAATTGATTGACACCACATCCACAAACATTCACTCCCTCCGCCACTGACACACAGTGGCAGCCATGTGTACTATCTACAAGATGCACTGCAGGAACTCACCAAGGCTCCTTCGACAGCAACTTCCAAGCCCAAGAGCATTACCATCTGGAAGGACATGGGCAGCAGACAGATGGGAACACCACTACCTGAAAGTTCCCCTCCAAGTCACTCACCATCCTGACTTGGAAATATATCGCCATTCCTCCACTGTTGCTGTGTGAAAATCCTGGAACTCCCTTCCTAACAGTATTGTGGGTGTACCTACATCACATAGACTGCAGCTGATCAAGAAGGCAGTTCGCCACCACCTTCTCAAGGGCAACTAGAGATGGGTAAGAAATGCTGGCCTAGCCAGCGATGCCCACATCCCATGAATGAATTTAAAAGCTCAATTTCTATACTGGGAACATCCAGAGATATTTGTGGCCTCTCACAGTCAGCAGCCCATCGCTGCATAATGGAGGCCACAGATGGCCTTTACTGTTCACTGGCCAATACATCTAGTTCACAACAGGTCAGGACAGTCAGTCCAAGAGGGCAGTCAGCTTCGGGGACATGGCTGGGTTTCCCCAGGTGTGGGGGATCATTCACTGTACTTATGTGGTCATCAAGACTCCCTCACAGCAGCCAGGTGCCTTTGTGAACAGAAAGAGCTTTCACTCACTCAATGTTCAAGTTGTGTGTGATCACAGTAATGACTTCATGCAGGTATTTGCGAGGTTTCCAGGTAGCTGCCACGACTCGAACATCCTTAGGCAGTCCCAAATGTCTCAGTTCTTCAAGCTACCCGAGCGCCTTCGTGGCTGGATACTGGGGGTGAGTGGTATCCACTGAAATCATGGCTTCTGACTCCTGGACATAACACCAACACACAGGCAGAGGACGCATATAATCACTACCATGTGACTACCATCGAACCCCCATTGGCCTCTTGAAGATGAGGTTTCAATGCCTCGATAGGTCTGGGCAATATTGGCATCCTCAAGAGTATCCCACATCATTGTCGTTTGTTACACATTTTACAATCTGGTCCGACAGAGAGGAGTTGCTCTGCAGCCAGAGGAAGACACTGGACAAGTCATATCTGCAGAGGAGGGGGCTGATAATGAGGCACCTCACTCGACGAATGTGGTGCCGGAAGGCCCAGGCATTAGGAGACTGATACACTTGGTAAGGAGATATACAACTGTCTCATCAGCAGGCATTTTACTTAAGCGTAAGTAGAAGAGGATGATAAGGCAACACACTCTGTTCTAGGGACTTGTGTTACTGACCTGCAATCGGAGACCCTCATCATCTACATGTTCCCACGACTGGGATACGCAAAGACCATCATTAAAACAGGCACTCTCCAGTACCTAGCTTTTATAGAACATACCAACAATGCTTTAAACATCTATATAATGTTGAATGCTGTATGGAAATACAAGTACAAATCATTCCAATTTGCAGTTCAACAATATTCTTTTTAATTAATCCAAATTCAAGTAAGTGTATGAAAAATACTGAATCGCAAATGCTACTCCATGCGTCTAGGCATACGCTTATGGAAACATCGACAAGGCGCTCTCCCTGAGCCTTGAGTTGATGTGGAGGCAGGCTGTTGTCTTTTTTGCTCCAAATTAGATGGCCATGGCTTTCATCCTCAGAGTGTGTGAACTCTCCTGGGGCCCAGCACCTTTGGGTCCACCTGCATCTGCGCTGGGGCTGACTGAGTCATCAGAGTGGTGTCCAGCATTTGTGTGACATTAGAAGGGGCTAAGAATGTGTCTTCAGTGGTGGAAGCACCCTGAGATGAGCCCCCTCGCCTGATGCCTCCCACTTCTCTTCCCTCCGGGCCTCACATAAACTCCTGTGGTCACCTAGAGTGGTTGACATCCTGGATATGTACCTGGCCTAACCATATTGCCCCATTGACCTCTTGGATGAGGCCATGCTCTGGACGTCCCCTCACAGCCCCTGCATCCAGTCGGTGGTGTAATCCATGTGTCTCTCCATGGGGCTTGCCACTCTCTCAACGGGGAACACCATGTGATCACACAGCAGAGATATAGAGCCCCTCATAGATGAACTCCTCCATATTTATGTAAGGAACTTCACTGCCTCTGGAAACCCTGATATCTCCTTACACATATGCTGCTTGAGCTGGTACCATTGCTGCTTACCTGATGACACCTGAGGTTCACCATCTGCTTGGAGCTGAGCATCGCTGGGCCTCTCTTCACTCCTCCAGGGGCAAGTGGCCGCAGCTGTCACTAACTCTGTTACCTCCTCTTGCGCACCTGTGAAGTGTTCATGAGATAGAGCCACCAATTATATACACGCAACAAAGCCCACCAAGGAATGAGTAGTTTTCAGCGGTGTTGAAAGCCATCACATGAGCCTAACGTAACACAAGGTTAAGGGAATGTTGGACGCAACCGAATTTATAGGAACCCTCCATACCCTCTATACCTGCCGCGCCCTCAGTGACAGGCTGCCCTGCGGTGACCCAACCAATTTCCAAAGCTGCCTCTTCCATCAGCGCTAAGTTGGTGATAATGCCTATTACAACTCCAGTCCATTGGTGCTCCCTGGTATTCTGAGAGTGTTTCTCCTGTAAGCATGAACATGGGCAATATCAGTGCTGTCTCATGGCGCCTATGTGCTGCTTCATCTGAGGCAATGTAAATATTCAGTGTCACACCTATGGTATGGCATGTTGAGGTGGCCATTCAACCATCTCAATGCAACTTTCACCTATGCCTTAACATGGATCTTTGCTGCATGCTGACAGGATGCCTTAACTACCAGGCCTCTGATTTCATGGGCACCTTTCACTTAATGCTGCTCTTTCAGATGCCACCTGTTAACACCACTCACCTTTCCAGACCACAGCATGTCATTAAAGCTTCCTGCACAGGACCCAGGATCAAGGTACAACTTCTCAGCTGCTCACTACTTTGGCCATGTCCATCCATGACTTCCTGGTATTGACTATGGCTTCGTCCTTCCAGCTTGTGGGAAAAGGACCTGCCTCCTTTCATGGACTGCTTGTACAACAGCCACAGGGGAGGTGTGGCCAAAACATGGAATGACCTTTGCTTTTTCTGCCACCATCTCAGCACTGCTTTCAAACTCCTCTTTCAGCCATCTGGACTGAAGCTGCCTGAATGCTGCGCAGATGCCTGGTAAAATTGTGGCTGATGATGGGCTACCAGCACCAGGACCCGCCTGGATCCACCCACCACTGTTAATTGGACAGCTTCCCCACCAGCAGCCCCTTCATTGACTGCTCCTCACAAAATACAGGAGGAAGTCCCTCCACTGCTTGTGCATGCTTCTGACATGCAATGCTCCTGATGTCAGGACTCCAAATGGATCATTAAAATCCTGCCAACGTTTCAGGTCGTGGCCTTTCATCAGAACTGTAACTCTGTATGATCGTAGAGATGTTAGAGCCTTCCTGATTGGTCCTTGCTAACCATAAAGTGTTGCAGATTATCTAAGACCGTCCAATTGGGTCACACCATAAAAAAAAGGATTGATAATTGTATAGGACAACTCCTCTAGCAGAGGAATGATCGAGTAGATCCTGCAGTGCCTGTCCCAAAGTACTGGCAGCAAAGTCAGGGTGTCACTGTGCTGCTGTAACAACAGAGAGGAATCACAGGAAAGACCCAGGCAGTGAAAATGTTCCTTTTTTTAATTCTTCTGCTTCCAATGGAGCAAACGGGATTCTTGTGGAAGGTAATTGATTTATACTCCCTCAGGAGGATCATTTAGCAACGTCTGTGAAAGTTTTCAAGTCTTTGTAATGCCCTAGGCAGGACTTGCACCAGCCCCCAGCTGGTAAGAGTTCTTTCAGATCACATAAGAACAGACAGAATCCCCAGGACAGCCTGGGAACTACCCCAATCACATGCCTCTGACATAGGGCGATCAGGTGAAGGTCGACCTAAGCCCCTCAAAGGCAACTCTCGGTGTTAATATTTATCTATTTTGCCACAATGCCAGCTGGCTCAATGGTTGCACTCTTATCTTTGGGCCAGAAGGCTACAGGTTTATGTCTCACTCCAGAGGCTTGAGCAGATTATCAAGGTTGAAATGAGTAAGTATTGAGGGAATGCCTTACCACTCACAGGATCGACTTTTAGATCTGAAATAAAACCAGGTCCCTGCCTGTCAGGTGAATGTAAAAAATCCTATGACGTTAGTCAAAGAAGGGCAAAGGATGCCGCCCCAACCCTGGTGTAAAAATGAAGACATGCCTTTACATTATCTTAATATGAAACAAAGACAAAACAGCTAATATAGGAATTATGGTTAAACTACATGAGTAGATCTGAATTGGTTTAAATGTATACTGTGTTGTGAAACCTAAACTTATCTTAACGTTGAGAGCGAAGGTCAGGAACTCTAAGTCCCGACAAACGCCGGATTTCCCGCGCGTGCACAGACTGGAAGCGGCTGCACATGCACAATTCAGCAGATCTGCATCTTTAAGTTCTTCAGGCCCAGGTCAGGCCCAGCGCACCTGAGCATAAAGAGAGAAAAAAAAGTTGCAAAAACCCCGGGTCAGGTGACCGGGTGAAGGTCAAAATAGCCGGCAAGTGTCCCAGGCAGGAGACAGGGAGTGGGAACAGGGAGAGGTCCCAAAAAAGGGAGAAGGGACAGGGAGAGGTCTCAAAAGTAAGTCCCAGGTAGGGGACAGAGACAGGACAGAAACAGGTCCCAGTTAAGGAAACAGAGAGAAGCAGAAAAACAGGCTCCAAACAGGAAAAAGGCTATGGAGAGCAGACATTAAGTGGAAATGGCAGCTGCAGATTGGTAACGTCATGCTGCAGGCCATTGAGGCAAAGTTACCCCTTTGGAGTAGTAGTGTTCTGCTTGGCGCAGCCGAAAATCTGAAGTTGTGCCGATGATTTGGTGCGTGAGGGACTACTCAGGAATCTAGGGGAATGGAATCTCAGGAGACGAGATTGAAACCCTGTAAGGTGGGCTACAGTTGATGGCATCCGAATCTGTTAATTGATGTGGGGTCAAGAGAGGCCCTGATGATCCAAGAAGACAGCTGAAGGTTGGTGACTCCATGCTGCGGGCCGTTGGGGCAAAAGTACCCCGTTGGAACATTAGTGTTCTGCTTGGCGCAGCCAAAGAGCTGAAATTGTGCTTGAGTTGCTGCTTGAGTGTGGACTTGGGAATCCAGGGGAATGGAATCTCGGAAGATGAGATTGAACCCTGTGGCATGGGCCATCGGTGATGCTGTCCAAGTTGGAGTGACCTTTGGAGAGAAATCCAAGGTGAGATCTCTGAAGGTGACCATTGGGATCCCTCATGAGAGAGACTGAATTTCAGTGAGATTGGTTGACTCATAGTGTTAGTGACAGCTAGGTGGGTTGTTGAGAAATCTGTGGAATCTGGGTTGCATTTGGCATTTATTGTGCAGTGTTCAACCACAGTTTGCCTGTTAATTCGTGTATCCCATATTAACCCTGAATGTTAGAGTATAAGATAGATATTGTAAATTGTTTTAACTTTCTGGCCTTTCACTGGCAGAATGTCAGTGGTGGAGGTACATATGCTGTCATCCTGAGAGAGGTCATAGGATTGTGTTCAACAGGACCATTGGCACTTCCCTGGAATAGCACCTCAGTGTCATTACCGTCAAAAGATAAGCTTTGGTAGTTGTTATGATCCTTGGCCAGACCCCCAAGTTGTTGGTAAGATCCGGTCAGGGACTAATAATGTTTCATTTAAAGTAGACCAAAGTTTGAAATTCAAGACACTTACTAATTGAATGAAGCCACAAGATTCCACAGGTTTTGAACAAATGATGCTGAAAAAGCCTTTATTAAGTTCAAGGTCTTTTCCCACTTTTTTATTAACGTTATTTTACCATCTCTTAAATTACTCTGTGTTATTTGGCAGCTGGTTTAATAAGAGTGGTTTGAGATTTTGAAAGAATGACAAGAGCTGACGTGGGAAGGGATATCTTGCTAAAATCTTTCCCAAATATCCCTCACCATGGGAGTCATTGCAGAGAAAGTTTGGGCCTTACCACTTATCACTTAAGTGTATGCAATGCGCTTATATTGTGCCACATTTTATTTAAATAAAGTAGCAGGAAATAACCATTTGAACACCCACATTTAAAATATGCTATAAAGTTTATAGGTTTGAAGGGGGATTAATTTATATGTCAAATTATGCGCAATAACTGATCCCTTTTTGAATGATGCACAATGCTGAGCAGTTCGCGAACAAAAATGTATATTTGAAGGCAGTCGTCAAAATGGCAACTGTGCTTTAGAAAAGAGGTGAGTGGACACATTGGCTGTGAAATTGAGCTGTGCAGCATTGCTGGAACTACAGAAGCACTGAAGAGAAATAATGGCAGCTGGATTCTGGCTGCCCTCAGCACAGCCTATCCAGTACACTCTGTCAGTGTGGGCATGCAATGCTGGTTCCAGAAGCATGCGGCATGAGCTATCATAATTTTAATCAGCCTCTTTGCCTAATTTGATGCACCTTCTGCCAATCTGGGCTGTGCAGGTCCAGTTAACACCCTCCCATTCATTCACAGCTAAATATGCGCACCTGTGCAGCTGCCCCATGAGTGTTATTTAAAGGGCCATCCAACATACAGGTGAGATGCTTTTGGCTTACTTTTGCTATTGCAAAGTTTGTGGAATTGCTGTTGTGTGTTCTTGGAGGAGGCTTGTGACTTGTTTGATTTTGAAAGCAAAGTTGGGGCAATCTGACAGGAAGGTTAGAGTAGTTTTCTGCTCTGCAAACAGAAAGCCTGCTTAAGTTATGGGGAGACTATAGTTGCAGCCCCTCGTGGGTTGCAGCATGACAGGTATATGGAGCAGAGGCTGCAGAGAAGGGAAGCGATGCACAAAGGGGGAAGGAGGAGGGCTCTCAATAATAGGTCCTACCCACCTAGGGATTCAAGGAGCTCTTCTATCTCCACCTCAGCCAGAAGCAATGTGTGAGGTACATATGATTCATCAAAGAGTTGGTCAGTGAATTGTGCCACCTCCCTCAACAGGGCAAGGAGCAGACGTGTAACTTTGTCTGGCTAGCAGCAATCCCAATTGTACAGAGAGCCATTCACTGAATGCACATGGCTCTGCGAGCCATCTTTGGGCACCGCAAAGAACCAGAAGTCAGAATACTCGCTATGGAGCTGGCTTAAGACTCCCTTCCATCATTTGACCACACATGGATAATCCGCCTATCATGGGAGCCATGCAGCCACAAGATCAGGGAGCAAACATCGGTGTCCTGAAGCTATGGTTCTAATGCCTAGACTGCTCAAGGCGGCCAGTACTTACCAGATTGGGTGAACCAGTTCATGGTGATCTGTCGAATCCTCCACAATCTTACTAACCTCGCCATTGCTGCCAGGCATTTAGAGGCCACCTCAGGAGAGGAGGAGGATCAGGAAGCAGAGGGAAAGGAAGAGGAGGCAAGGTCAGGATTCCAGGAGCCTTTGCTCTGGAAGGGGTATCCATGAACAGCTACTGAGACTCTAGTTCACCTAAGTCGTCATTCCTTCATTATTATTGCTTCATAATTCCTCGCCTTTCAGTCCATCTTCTATGTACCCTTACAATATTCTTTTGACCAAAATCCTGAAATAAAAGACAGCAACAATAACAAATTCCATAACAAATTTACCAACAACATATCCAATAATGCATATAAATCTGAACTATTCACCCCTGTGCATTCCCTTGCCTGTTTTGCCTTTGCCTGGACTAGTGCTCTGCAATGCTGCCCTTATTGCTGCAGATCAACAAACCAGATCAATAATTTGCCTCCACATTCTTCCATTAATATTGTTCTTTTGCACTGAGTGATAAGAAGCCCAGTTCTGGTTTGGGCTTGTCAAGTAGTTCATTTGTTTCTCAATGCAGGGGGCTTTCCCCTGAGACCCAAGTGACAGAAACCATCACAGTTTCACAGTTTCCAGGAGAAACTAAGAGCACTATGGATTCTGTGGCCAACTCAAGTCCACAGCATTAAGGAACAAATGATGAAACTGAATTTGTAACCCAGAAGACCGAAGTCTAACTGTTTTGGATTCATAAGCACAAATCTCAATTTTGCCAAGTTCAAATTATTTCAGGGTTAGATTAGTTTGCCTAGTTAAAAATGAATACAGCCATGAAATCCTGTGGCGTTCTCTGGTGAAACTCCCAGAGAAATAGCATAGTGGCAATTTTTACAGCTTTTCCCTGAAGAAGTCCTCCAGAATCCTCGGGCTATTTTTCACAGGCACGCCAATATTCCTCAAGTGATAATTGTCGGTGCCAAGTTACACACCAACAAAGGTGGTTTTATTTAACATTGTAGACCTTTTTAACTATATAAACTGAATAATCCACTTGTGAGGTGTTGGTTCCTAGTATACTGGGAACTATCCTATCCTCCAACTAAAATAATTGGATCTGTATTTTATTTATTGTCAGTCTACCAATGAGTATGGACATTTGTGTTTTCTTCAAGTGGGATGAATCTGTCCTTTGTTGAATAAGAGTATGTAGGAGAAATTATAACCACTTTTGCTGGTGGAAAATGGGTGAGTTGGGGCTGGAAAATAGTAAGTTCACAATCTCATCAGAATTACACTCATTCTGCATAATATTTGAAATTATTGAATAGCTTCTCCATCAACAGTTTCCTTTCTCGCTAAATCTGTGAGAATACTATCACATAGCTGTATGGAATTCAGTTAAGGGCATCACTAGATGCCTAAATACTTCCAGTTTTAAGGGTCATTTCTATAGAGCCAGCTTAAGATATCAGTCTGACACGGGTTCTAGTTATACCTTGAATGTATGTTCTGTATGGTCATACAGAGTAGACAATGAAACAGAATCAGATTGTCTGAGCGCTTTGCAATGAAATATAACAGGTCTAAAGAAACACTTTTTAATGTGCGTGCTTGAAAACGGTTGAATAGCCTTGCTTTGCTGCTTTCCTCAGGTTTGCCGTCTTCTTTCCATTTGCATCTGTGTTCTTTTAGACACTAAATTCACTCTTATTGCAACACCTGAAAATTTCACTACTTAGGTGAGTGCCTAAAAGTACTGGAGAGGGCAGGTCCCTGACCTCATGTAGCAACACCTCAACTGTTGCATCTATCTGGACTGTCTCCTCTAAGTGCTGAATTTGTAACCATACTGCATTCATTTGATTCCTGCTGAATCGATGAAGCAACCCTTTAAATCACATCTGCAATCCTTCAGATAACAGCAGCCGAATAAAATTCCAGCCAGCTGTGTGTGAACTCCCAGAGACAGGCCAGCACACAGACAGGAGTTCACTATGAGTATGTCATTAATTGTAAATCCAGGTATTCTGAAAGGAAAAGCCATGTGCTGTAAATTCACAGGATCACCCATAGTAACCTTCACAAACACAAAGTTCTATCCTTATATGGCTGCATATTGGAGGTGTCCACATTATATAAAGGCTTTTGTATTCCAGTGGGATATAGTCAGTCTGAGAAACGTGATAACAGATCAATTCCTTTAATTTGCTTTTTATCTTCAGTTACTCATTAGTGCTTACATTAATTCCAATAGCCATTATTTCTGTCTGAACACACTGCCTGATGTCTTGGTTCCTTGGAGTTGTTGAAAGTCATTGCTTTAATTCAGACAGCGGGCAGATAACTGACTGTTGCTACCAACTTGAAGCGGGCAATTGTCTCATTGTTACACAATAGACTATCTCATAAGGGTGTTATCAATCAGAAAACAGAGTGTCTCCAATTAAGTCTGCAGTTGTATTGTGCTGGTGCTCTGTGACTGTGAGTTTCAGTGAGCAATGAGTGACCGGCAGCATTCAATTTATATTGCAGGTTGCAAATGCACATTCGCACAGCTATAAGAGAGTTCTGCACATGCAATTCCACCATGCATCACACTCACCAAGTAAATAGTGAATGTTTGGGAGCACAAGCAGAAATGTCAACATCCTGAAAAAATTCAGAAACGTCCAGTAGGTTATTTTGAAAATCTGGTTTTAGCACACAATTTTAAACCAAATTGCTATTTGCCATAATTTGAATTTATCTGGGGATATTAAACATACACCCATAGAGTAAAATTGGACATAAGCAGTCACATAAGGGTGGATTTCCATTTGTCATCCACAACATGACACTCCCAATATTCAATTCCATTGAAGTTAATGGAGCTAAATATTGGATGAGGTATATAACAAGCAACTGATTTTTTATTAGTTTTTCTGCATCCCCACCCATGCACAATTTTATCCCTACAGATTTAGCACTCCTGTGCTGATTAGACAGAGGACAGAGTTTTCTGTTCTGGAGACTAAGTGCTGTGGAGGGCAGGAAAGTTGGAAAGTTGAAAGTTGTCAGATCTTCCGCTTTCCAGCTTATTATTTATACATTAGCGAGGAGCTTGTTGAGTCTCATGGCGGGGCAGGCACTGATTCGTCCACCCCGCTGTTACCTCAGGGGGTCTGTTATAAAATGGCAGATGATGTGCGCCAGGCGGACCAAATCCATGAGGGAAACCTGGTCGTGCTATCACAACTGTTTTGCAATTTGTATTTATTACGAGGTGTGTTCTGAATTCAGAAGGAATAAGTCCACCAAGACCTTTAGAGATTTTAAAATTTAAATTAAAATATTTATTAACAAAATATAAAAGATTTTAAGCACATACATAAGACTACAATTACTTACTACTATAATAACTCCTAAAATCCTAATTAACCTGACCCCCAGTTATACTTCCTTTAAGGCAATGGTCCAAAATCGATTTTAGATTTAAAACAGAACCAGCAAATTAACACAATATCCATTCAGTGGAACTCCAAATGGCTTTTCCCCAACTTCAGCTTCGTTATATAACAGACTTATGCATAAATGCTAGAGGCTTCATTAAGGCTATTTGACATAGACCTGGTAGATCTTACATGGCCTTCCAACACATGGGCTAGAAACTTACCTATGTTGGGTGGGCCGGGCGGGGGTGGGGGTGAAGCCGATCACAACCCATGATCGGCTGCGTGACACCATTTTACGTGGGCGGGCCAATTCAGCCCAGCATGACGCACAGCCAGTAGCACTCAGCGGGCGGGGGGAGGAGGGAGAGTTGGGGTCTGCGCACAAGAGAGCGCAGAAATCTCCCTGAGGCAGCTCCGTGCCTCAGGGAGATTACGTTGGTAATGGAAATCTTGAATAAAGGATCTGAAAAGTTATTTAAACATGTCCCCTCATGTGACAGCATCATGTGACATGTTTGTACAGTTAGCAAAATTTATTTAATTATTTTAGTAAACCTTCAGGAAACCTCATCCCACCCGTGTAAACTCTATTGTTCCATATGTCTTTGATACTGTGTTTTCCTCATAATATAAAAACTTTCATGTTGTAAATACATTGGCAGTGACCTTTGGGGAAAAAAAAACACATTCCTTAGCCTGCTTATCTGGTTAATTGTAAACAGAATAAGATCCCTTTGAAATCCAAATATCCCTTCATTTATCTAAAAATGCAAATTCCTTTCACACCTTACATGCTAAGCCAGCATCCATGTTTACAATAGCAATTCAAGCACCTAGCTTCTTTTGATGATTTCAAACCTGCAGTCTACTTGACACCAAATGTAATTAAATCAGACACAGACCCAACTATACTTACCCCCATAAACCTACTTCACAATAAACCAGACAAATATTATGAAAATTATTATACTTTCATCACAGGTCGAAGGTTCGAGTGCCATATTTAAACGGTACCCACACACATATTCACTCTCTGCAGCCCAGGTGTTGTTGTGAAAGGTCTCCATGGCGCCCAAAAGATGCAAACCATCTGCCCCACAGTTCAGCAAGGCCTCCCCAGATAGACCCCTCCTGGCCGTCCATGACTGACAGGAGACCCTATTTCTGAGGGACGGTAGCAGCAAGTCCACCACCATGACCACGCTGGCCTAAGGAGGTAGGTCAACATCTGTGGACCACAAAGGAGGACTGCCCTGCAGTACAAGAAGGGAATGAATGATCTCCACTAGGGTAAGTGAACTTTCTCCTCACTTCAAATTCACACTCTTCGGGAGGCAGTGGCGTAGTGTTATTGTCACTGGGCTAGTACTCCAGAGACCTAGGGTAATGCTTTGGGGACCTGCGTTCGAATCCCACCATGGCTGATGGTTAAATTTGAATTCAATAAAAAAAAAATCTGGAATTCAAAGTCTAATGATAACCAGGAAACCACTGCCGATTGTCATAAAATCCCATCTGGTTTACTAATGTCCTTTAGGGAAGGAAATCTGGCATCCTTGCCTGCTCTGGCCTACATGTGACCGCAGTCCCACAGCAATGTGGTTGACTCTGAAATGACAAGCCACTCAGTTCTCAAGGGCAATTAGGGATGGGCAATAAATGCTGGCCCAGCCAGCAACACCCACATCCTGTAAACAAATAAAAAAAACTCTCATAAGGGCATCGGGCATTCTATGGGTTACAGTCCACAGGGATGTAATGCACTACCAGCAGAAGGGATATCAACACTGATTGTCTGACAGACACTTTAACACCTCATGTAAGATTCTGCTCAAATAACATCTTCATCCCTTACTGGAGAGGACTCCGCACACATAGCAGGCATGCATGCTTATAACTGCTCTTTTATCTACGTGCTCACAGCCAATCCAACTGTCTTTATGCAGGACAAGATCTCCTACAAGAGGGAGAGATCTCAGACTGGGGAGGGGAGATTCTGGAGTTGAGGGCACTCGCCTGCTATGAGGAGCAGGCAGCAGAGCTCACTGGTGAGGACATAGACCATTCAGTGCGGAAAGTGAGATTGGCCTCCCAAAAAGCCACAAAGGGTCCATGCACTAGGCATCGGCCATAAGTGGAAAATGACTGTGAGTGCTATAATGTTGGTGCCTATCTGGCCAATCACTAATTATCTCCTTTCTTTATTCCAGCCACCAGCAAGAAAAGGCAGAGAGAGAGCACCAGCCAGCACATTAGCCTCAGCCTCCAGAACACCTTGGATGAGGATCCGGAGAAGACCAGTCACTGCATTCTCCTGTACCCTCCACCATCATAGGTACACACACCTCGCTGGGTCCTAATTCTAGAGTAGGCTGAGGATCACTATCTGGTAAACACAGTTCAAACACATGGCCACAGCAGGAGGAGGAAGTGGCAGCCAAGATCTCTGACACTCAGAGGATTGCTGGAGACCAGACCCATGCTGAGTCCGAATCTGATGACAAGCCTCTGGAATTGACCCTCGAAAGAAATGTTGGAGCTGCAAAGACAGGCAGGAGAACATCAGACAGTGTTGTGAGAGGCCGTCACCAGACTGGAACGAAGGGTGGAGGGTTCCATCCACTTTCTGTCTGATATCATGGCTCTGGCATGCAAGCGCGTTGAGATCTCCATGGGAAGGGTGACGGCCACCTTGGAGACGCATGTCCAGTAGATACAGCCTGATCTGTGCTCAGACGTGCACACCATCACTCTAGCCATGGGTCCGTTCCAGTAGTGACAAGGTAAGAGGGAGAAGTGGCACCTCGACCTCTCTCCAGGTGCCCCTTCTCGTCAAGGAGTCAGGAAGGGGTCCTCAGGCATCCACAGGGAGGAGGAATGTCAGCCGGATACCAAGGCGGCATCCACACAAGACACTCTAAAGGTGTCCAGCTGTTCCAAATCCCCTTTGCCTGTGACCCCATCAACTCCAGCAGGCCAGGCCATGGAGGATGCATCTGCCCCAGAGCAGGCCGGGGACCTCTAGGCGACACCTGTCAAAGTCATCTCAAACAGGGCGTACCAGTCAGCAGACTGCCTCCAACTTTGCTGCAGATGTTGTGGCTGCACTAGACGTAGCGGTAGGGTAAGAAAAATTAAGTCGCTCTGAAAGCACAATGGTGGCATGGATGTTCAATCACTGTATATGCTTTGCACCTTTGTAAATATATTTTGCTTCTCTCCATCAAAGTCTCAGGTACCGAATGGCTCTTCCATGTGAGATAATGTTCTGCCTTCATCCAAGGATAACAGTTGCCCCCACTTCAAATATCTCTCATTATGTCCCTCAGTTCTATGTTATCTCACTCAATCTCAGCTCAGTCTGTTGCCTTAATGTTCACATAAACAACATGAACAAAGCCAGTTCCTTTATGAACATAGTGGTTGGACAATGCACATGTAAATCTTGCATCAGAGGATCAAATAATGTGGCCTGAAGAGTGTAGTTCATTGAAGGTTATTGATGATCCTGATGCAGCTGCACTAAGTCTGTTCTCTGTGTATGTTATAGGTACTTATTGTGACCCATGTTGGAGACGTTCCAGCCAAGTGCACTTTTCAATGGCCTCCATGTAATGACTGTCAGGTTTGGGTTACAGTTTAATTAATCATTGAGGACCTTAGCCTTTGATGCCTGCCTGCAGCGTTAACTCATTGCTGCGCTTACGGCTGAACATTACTCTTTTATTACTTCCCACTCTCCACGTGCATGATGCCTAGCAATGGAAGTTGTTTGAACTTGGTGGTGTTTGAAATGTCTGCTAGACAGCAATAAGTCTTCGATATTATAGGTGTATATTTATATGTATAGATGTTATAGATGTATAGATATATGTTATCGATGTCTGCGATGCTGAGCTTGATGATGCCGGCACATTACATGTGTGGATGCTAGCTTGCACCAGAAGGTCTGGCTAGTGTGGCTTGATGGAATCCCTGTGGTAGGTCTCACAAGGGCAATCGACATAGGTCTCTTAACTTGACAGTGCCATTAGTACCTTAGGCTTTCTCATACACATCGCACTCTGGTACATTGAAAATATGTTGGACTGTAATGCGATGAGACCAAAGCTCCTGTACATTTCCTGAGTGCTCTTTAGTATTTATTAGGGTACTAAGTTATCATTAAATGCTGTCTCAATACTGACTGGGCCGCATCTCTCCCAGATGCCAAAGCAATGCTGGACATGAGCTTAGGAAGCTTCCGATGAATGCAGGTTCATGACTGCTTGCCAGTGATCACATGATAGTCCTGCTGCAGCACTCTCTGCTCACAAAGGTAACCTAACTCGTAGGTTTGCATCCACGCTGTAGAGCGAGATCACAGTGTCCTGAAGAGTAACCTCATCCTCGAGGCTCAGTATCAGGATGAGACCTGACCATTAAACATGCATGAGAGATGGCATTTGGAGAGATGCCACTGTCTGGATTTAGATTCGTCCTCAGTCAAGTGATAACCAGTGACTGATGATTTTGCTCCTTCAGCCACCTTGCTAAGCTCCTGGCATGCTATGAGTGCATTGATGTTTTCAGTGGCGTCCCTGCCTCTTGAAGGTTGCCATGGCCAGTGAAATGTTGGCGTAATGCTTGAAAGGGTAGCACCGTGTCTACTTGCTTCAGATTGAGTACCAGTGGAGTGTTTATCCAATTACGGAACAGCTAAGAATGTTCCTTAGGATGCTTAGCCTTCCAAGGATGAGACCATTGTTACGCACAAATGTGACTATTCATTCTGAGATTGATGTCCTTCATTGAGATGTTGAGGATACCAAAGAAAGACTTACTGTCTACCCTGCATCAAAGGGACAGGAGAAATGCACTCATATCAGCTAGTATTAACCTTGGTTGGCCTGGAACCTTGTCACTACGAAGGTCTCATGGGCACATCCACTGCATTGTGCCCATGTAATGGCCTCTTCCTGTGGGGCATCAGAATTCTCAGCGTCAGAATTCTCACCCTCTTCAATTTCATCCCATTCCGTGTCCTCCTCATCCAACAAGACTTGTACCTCCTCTATGTCTCCATGTGACAGCTCATCCCCTCCCATTGCAGCGGAAGGTTATGTAGGGCGCAGCAAACCATGAAGATGCAGGACACCTTCTGTGGAAAGTTCTGGAGAGCACCACCTGATCGGTCCGAACATCTGGAATGCAGCTTCAACATGCTAATGGTCTACTCTATTCAGGACCATGTTGCAGAAGGTGCCGCATTGTACCGCTTCTCACGTGCACTCTATGGCTCCGAACAGGCATCGTTAGCCATGTTTTTTGGGGGTAGCCTTTATCACTGATCAGCCAACACTGAATGTGCTGGGGGCACTCGAAGATCTGTGACACCTGCGAGTGACTCAAGATTTAAGAGTCATGTGAGCTCCCAGGGTACTTCACACAAATATGCATTATCTGCTAAGATGAAAGCAAAATACTGCGAATGCTGGAAAGCTGAAATAAAAATATAAAATGCTGGAAAAACGCAGCAAGTGAGGCAGCATCTGTGGAGAGAGAAACAAGAGTTAGCATTTCAAGTCCAGTGATCACAGATCAGCTGCATGCTGAGAGAGTGGAATCCTTTTCTATTGATAAATCTTACTGGCTGCTGCCAGGGAGCTCTTAAGGACACATGTGTGCAGTCGATGGCACCCTGCACTTGTGGGAAGCCCGAAATCGCTGCGAATCCCACAGCCCTGGTAGGTTGGCTTGCTTTATCCTTGGTGAACTGCACATAATAGTGTGACTTATTGAAAAGGGCATCAGTCAGGCCTCCTCATTAGCATCTGAGTCTTCTGGGGGACACTCTTTCCTGAGCTCTGCCAATGGCAACAGGCCCTTCTTCTCCTCGCTGGCATCAGAGCTATCAAGAAGGAAGCATTGGCTGCAGCCTGCATTCTGCATTCCTCTTGTATCTGTGGACAAGTAGAATAAAGACACGGTTACGCCTTACCCTGGAATGCTCTCCCGCCATCGCCATACCAGGAAGCCAGTTTGCAGCCATGGCGTCCCCAGACCACTCCTTACAGCTGAATCACATCCTGAAGGTTCACAGGTATCTGTGCATCCCCTCTGACATGATTGTGCATTCACAAAGAGACTTTGAACAGGCTGAATACAGCCACGTGTTCTCACCCTCAGTCAGGCTACTGTCAGTCTGCCTTCTTTAGCCTAGACACTAGCCCAGCCTTGCACCAATTTCATGACTACAAGCATTGTGGCCTGTAAACCATGACCATTGAAATGATTATGTGGAGCCTTGTCTAGAGCTAAAAGCAAAATACTGCGGATGCTGGAAATCTAGAACAAAAACAATAATACCTGGAAAAACTCAGCAGGTCTGATAGCATCTGCGGAGAGGGATATAGGTTCCAGTCCGTATGACCCTTCATCAGGACTAAGACATATAGAAATGAGATGGGGGTGGGGCAGGAGAGCTCAATAGGGGGCCAGTGATAGATGGAGGCCAAGAAAAGACTGCCAAAAATGTCATAGACAAAAGGACAAAGAGGTGTTGACGGTGGTGATATTATCTAAAGGATGTGCTAATGGGGACATTAAGGGAAATGGCGGAGGATGATCCTTTGAACGCGGAGTTTGGTGGGGTGATAAGTGAGGACAAGGGGGACCCTATCATGGTTCTGGGAGGGAGAACAAGGTGTGAGGGCAGATGCGCGGGAGATGGGCCGGACACGGTTGAGGGCCCTGTCAATCACCGTGGGTGGAAAACCTCGGTTAAGGAAGAAGGAAGACATGTCAGAGGAACTGTTTTAGAAAGTGGCATCATCAGAACAGATGCGACGGAGGCGAAGGAACTGAGAGAATGGGATGGAGTCCTTACAGGAAGCAGGGTGTGAGGAGCTGTAGTCGAGGTAGCTGTGGGAGTCGGTAGGCTTGTAATGGATATTGGTGGACAGTCTATCAGCAGAAATTGAGACAGAGAGGTCAAGAAAGGGAAGGGAAGTGTCAGTGATGGACCACGTGAAAGTGATGGAGGGATGGAAATTGGAAGCAAAATTAATAAGTTTTTCCAAATCCAGATGAGAGCATGAAGCAGCACCGAAGCAGTCATCGATGTACCAGAGAAAGAGTTGTGGGAGGGGGCCTGAGTAGGACTGGAATAAGGAATGTTCCACATATCCCATAAAGAGACAGGCATAACTGGGTACCCATAGCCACACCTTTTATTTGGAGGAAGTGAGAGGAGTTTAAGGAGAAATTGTTCAGTGAGAGAACAAGTTCAGCCAGACGGAGGAGAGTAGTGGTGGATGGGGATTGTTCGGGCCTCTGTTCGAGGAAGAAGCGGAGAGCCCTCAGACCATCCCGGTGGGGGATGGAGGTGTAGAGGGATTGGACGTCCATGGTGAAGAGGAGGCGGTTGGGGCCAGGGAACTGGAAATTGTTGATATGATGTAGGGCGTGAGAGGAATCGCGGATGTAGGTGAGAAGAGACTGGACAAGGGGAGGGAGAATGGTGTCAAGATAGCAAGAAATGAGTTCCATGGGGCAAGAACAGGCTGACACGATCGGTCTGCCGGTACAGTCCTGTTTTTGGATTTATGTAGGAGGTTCAAGATTGGAAGACTATGAGGTTGGAAGATGTGGAGGGAAGATCTCCAGAGGAGATTGTTTCCAGGACTGTCACTGACCTCATCCCCTCTGGAGATCTTCCCTCCACAGCTTCCCTCCCAGACCATGATAGGGTCCCCCTTGTCCTCACTTATCACCCCACCAGCCTCCGCGTTGAAAGGGTCATCCTCCGCCATTTCCGCCAACTCCAGCATGATGCCACTACCAAACACATCTTCCCTTCACCCCCCCGGCGGCTTTCCGCAGGGATCGTTCCCTCCGGGACACCCTGGTCCACTCCTCCATCACCCCCTACACCTCAACCCCCTCCCATGGCACCTTCCTTGCAACCACAGAAACTGCAACACTTGCCCCTTTACTTCCCACCTCCTCACCATCCAAGGGCCCAAACACTTCTTTGAAGTGAAGCAGCATTTCACTTGCACTTCCTTCAATTTAGTCTACTGCATTCGCTGCTCCCAATGCGGTCTCCTCTACATTAGAGAGACCAAATGCAGACTGGTGACCGCTTTGCTGAACACCTTCGGTCTGTCTGCAAGCATGACCCAGACCTCCCTGTCGCTTGCCATTTCAACACTCCACCCTGTTCTCATGCCCACATGTCCATCCTTGGCCTGCTGCAATGTTCCAGTGAAGCTCAACGCAAACTGGAGGAACAGCACCTCATCTTCCGACTAGGCACTTTACAGCCTTCCGGACTTAATATTGAGTTCAACAATTTCAGATCATGAACTCTCTCCTCCATCCCCACTCCCTTTCCATTCCCCCTTGTTCCAATAGTTTATAATTTTTTTATAACTATTTTTTTCTTTTCCCTCCTATTTTTAAATTTATTTCGATTTATTGTTTCATCTCCATCTTTTAGCCCATTTTGATCCCTTCCCCCCACCCTACCCGCACTCAGGCCATCTGCCATTAGCTTGCTTCCCTTAATGTCCCCATTAGCACATCCTTTAGATAATATCACCACCGTCAACACCCCTTTGTCCTTTTGTCTATGACATCTTTGGCAGTCTCTTCTTGGCCTCCACCTATCTCTGGCCCCATATCGAGCTCTCTTGTCCCACCCCCTTCTACCAGCTTATATTTCATCTCATTTCTCTATGTCTTAGTTCTGATGAAGGGTCATACAGAATCAAAACATCAACTGTATCCCTCTCCGCAGATGCTGTCAGACCTGCTGAGTTTCTCCAGGTATTTTTGTTTTTGTTCTTGTCTAGAGCTTGTTGCTTATGTGCAACAGCCGTGGACCCTCAATTTTTTCATCCCACTTCTCTCTTTACATTCCTCCGTTACATACATGTGGTCAAACAGACCAAATCAAATGTTTCCCAAGCCTTAACGCTCCATGAGTTAAGGTGCTAAACTGCTTCAATTAGCATTAGACACATGTTAACAGATCTCGGCTGAGATATGTTCTAAAAATTATTTGGGTGCCCTTTCAATTGGCAAAAAATTTCAGTGGTTGACTCCTCCTACATGACCTCAGACCCCTCCCTGGGCAATTTTTTACAAGCTTTATTCCAGCTCTTAGTCAAAATGATGGTACTTCAATTCCTGTTTGAGACCAGCTTCCAATCCATCCACCTTTACCCTTCCCCTCTAAGTCCCCTTCCATTCCGGTATAGAGCAGAGTTGGCAAGCAGTGCTTGCAACTAATATGCATGCAACCAATGGCATATTCCATCATAGGAAAAGTTGCAAACCTTGTAATCCCTCATGCTCACTCTGCCTGCTTGTCTCTGGCAATGGAGTTAAATGAAATATGAATAGGGAGGTTCAGTGGCCCCTTATGCAACACTAGACTGCAAACTGGGAGATGGCATTAATATCTCCACCACCAGTTTGTAAGAAGCCAGACATATAAGTTTGTAGCCTCAGTCACCTTCATAGCCACTGGCAACGTGGTCCTTGCCCTGCTCTGCAATTGGAGTTGTGGCTGCAGCATGTGGTAGATTTCAGTGAGGACTTTCTTTGTGAAGCACAAACATCTCAAACATTGGTCATCATTGATGTTCACATAGGTGAATTGCTCCCTGAACACCCTGGGCGATTATGGCCTCCTACTAAGAGCCCTCCCCCATCTCCTCCTCCTCCCTCTTCCAGCAGCTTGTCCTCCTCTGTGTCACCTCTGCTCATCCTCCCACTCATGCTCAATTCCAAGAGGAATGCCTACCAGTGGATACATGTTTGGGAACAACATATATGGGCAGAATCCTTGAAGTTAACAAAGGTCCTTCAGCACCTGCCAGACCAAAGATTTTTGCAACGGAAACAACCCTGGAAAGCATTAAAAACTACAATTTTGGAATTGTAGCAACAGCCAGAAGAAATCAACCAGCAACTAACATATAAGTAGCTGATGATTCCTTTAAATCATCCTGGTGAGGAGTCTTTCCTGCTGCTTAACCCATGCCAAACTGTGAGAGTTTAGGAGAGGTCATAGGCAGTAACATGGTGATACAAAATGGCAGTGCTGACCTCAAATCAGTGTCATAATCTGCCTTGTCTGCATCTTCCAGTGGATGTTAAATGCATACATACTAACACCTTTAGCGATATAGCATCCTGTACACTTCAGAAGTGCAAGCATGCATTGCAGATGTCATTTTGGATCCCTATCAGCACTCGGTAGCACAAATTTCTTACCCATCTTCTCCTGGTGACTCTGATAAGGTGTCTAATAAGGTAGAGTAGCACAGCATTACTCCTTTTAGGTGAAGTCCTCAGAGAATTTCCAGAATTAATATTGTGTTTCAGTGCTCCTCTTCACAGCTCCGGCAACAGTGACTTAGAAATAGTGAGCATCTCTATAGGTAGTGTGTATCCCTTTAAAAAGTGTTTAAAATCATGTTTACTCCTAAACAGCTGGTCACTGCTTGGAGTGGGTGTTAATTAAAATGCCACAGAGCTTTAGATAACACTATAGAGTGCATTTTAAGTGATCCTGAACACCCAACTCTTGTAGGTAACCATTGATTGTGATTGTATGGACTTTAATTCAAAACCTGCAACTTTGAAAACTCTGACTGGAACCGTTCCCAAAACTAAATAAATACAGCTCTATTTTTTAAAGGAGGCAAGTAACTGACCCTCGGGTGATTGCTGCTCTTCTTTTGTACTTGCGAATGGTTTGTGCTATGGGAGTGTTTTATAGAAGCCAAGCAGCGGAACCCAGGCTATTGTTTGATGAATAAAGTGCACTGTATTCCCTTTTGAAAATGTGTTATAGTTAGTCATAAAGTTCATAATGTATAATTTATCCAATGTAGTATCAATTAGGCACTTTGCGATAGAAAGCTCAGCTCTGGGTTGAATAAGGCACTGAGATTATAATTTAGTTCAGCCTGAGGCAGTGAATAGGGAGTGAGGTGGAATGGTGCAATTGAAACACACTAAACTGGAGAATATTACAGCTCATTTAAGACTGGATCTCAGATGAGGAGGCTAGCAACACAGAGGTGGTGGAGGTGTAGTGAGAATTGGTAGGGAGAGTAGAGCTGGGTGAGCTCAGTCAACATAAATGTGAAAGCTGGCATGTACAAGGCTGGGAAGAGAAGCCATTGTTGGAGAAGATCTGGCTACGATCTAATAGGTAAGACTGGGACCAAGTGAGAGCAATCTACTGAGCTGGATGGCGGCACAAACAAATTAGAGAAAGGAAGTATTGGTGGGACCATGTCAAAAGCTGCAGGAAGATCAAGGCCAGGTCATGCACCTCAGTCACAGACAAGAAGGTGTCATTGCGACTCGGCTAAAAGCTGTTTCAGAGCCATGGCAGCGGCAGAACCCTGATTGGAGAGATTCAAAAACAGACCTGCAGGAGAGATTGGCACAAGAGACAGTAACATGTTCAGAGGAAAAGCTAACATACGAGTTCAACAGGTAATAGGGAAGGCAAATGGAATGTTGGCCTTTATTTCAAAGAGAATGGAATATAAAAATTGGGAAGTCTTGATAAAACTATACAAGGCACTAGTTAGACCACACCTAGAATACTGTGTCCCTTAATCTAAGGAAAGAAATACTGGCATTGGAGGCAGTTCAAAGAAGGTTCACTAGGTTGATTCCAGGTATGGAGGGATTTCTTATGAGGAGAGGTTGAGTAGGTTGGGCCTGTACTCATTGGAGTTTAGAAGAATGAGAGACGACCTTATTGAAACATATAAGATTCTTAGGGGGCTTGACATGGTAGATGCTAAAAGGTGGTCTCCTCTTGTTGGAGGATCTAGGACCAGAGGGCATAATCACAGAGTAAGGGAACGCCCATTTAAAACAGAGATGAGGAGGAATTTCTTCTCTCAGAAGGTAGCCAAACTGTGGAAATCTTTACTGCAGAGGGCTGTAGAGGCTGGGTGGTTAAGTATATTCAAGGCTGAGATAGACAGATTTTTAACCAGTAAGGGAATCAAGGATTATGGGGAAAAGGCAGGAAAGTGGAGCTCAGGATAATCAGATCAGCCATGATCTCATTGAATGGCGGAGCAGACTCGAAGGGCCGAATAGCCTCCTTCTGCTCTTACGTCTTATGTCTAAAAGGATGTTGGAGAGAGAGGGGTAGCTTGCAAGAACAGCAGGATTAAGAGTTATTTTCTTTAGAGGAGGAGTTTTGGATGTGGAAGGGACAGTACCTGAGGATAGTGAACTTTTTAAACCACGTCAGCTAGCATGGGGAGCAGTTAAGGAAGTTAGGTGGTCAGCAGTTTAATGGGAGTGGGGTGAACAAGAGTTTAAAAGTCAGGAAGTTATTCTAATTCTCTATAAAACGCCACCTGGAGTGTTGATTTTTAATTCTGGGCACCGCAGTTCAGAAAGGATGTGAAGATTTTGGAGAGGCTGTAGTAGAAATTTACTAAAATGGTTCCAGGGATGAGGGATTACAGCTGCAGAAGCTGGGAGTGTTCTCCTTAGAGCAGAAAAGGCTAAGAGGAGATTTGATGGATGTATTTAAAATCATGAAGAATTTAGATAGAGAGAATAAAGAGAAACTGTTTCCAATAGCTGAAGGGTCGAGAACCAGAAGACACAAATTTAAGATGATTGACAAAAGGACAGAGGTGACATGAGGAAAAATTTACTTTTTGTAATGAATGGTGGGAATGGTCTGCCTGACAAGGTGGTGGAAACTGGTTCAATAGAAGTTTTCAAAAGGCAATTGGTTAGGTTTTTAGAAGGAGAAAAAAAATACAGGAATGTAGGGAAGAGTGGGACTAACTGGATTGCTGTTTAAAAGCGCCTGCCCAGACTCAGTGGGTCAAATAGCCACCTTCTGTGCTCCACTAGTCTATCCGCTTTTTAGATTCTGTGGCTCTGTGTGGAAGGGTGGCGCTTGACTCAAAATTATAAAGGTTAAATCTTACAAATGACAGATGAACTGCCATTCACTGTCCTCTGAGTCAAAGAATATGAAATGAAAGATTTAGCTGTTCAAGTGATTTCCAGAGAGACTTTTGAACAGAGCATGAAAATGAATATGGTGCAGTGTGTTTTGATAAGCTAATTGTTCAATTATTGCTAAATAATACACAGGTATAGTTTAACATAGCATATTCAATTGTATTAAAATTGGTATTGCGTACAAGGGAATTGAAATTCCAGAACAAACAGAATTGTCAAACTTATTTAAATGCAATAATTTAAAATAGTTATATAATGCGATCATTGGGCCCAGAAACAGGAGAAGCATTTCTCTCCCTGGCCCTGCACTAATCATCCAAGTTTTGTGTCATTTGTAAATTTTGAAAAATTTGTGTCCTTTACACTTAAGTCAAGGTCATTAATAAATATCAAGAAAAACAGTGGTTCCAGTACTGACCCCTGAGGGAACCCCACTCTATGGGTGAGATTTTCTGGCCCTGCTAGCAGTGGGCATCGTCATGGGCGGGATGGGAAAATTTGGAGAGCGGCCTGACGATGCCCGCCACTGAAAGGGCTGGAAAATCCTGGCCCACACCTTCTCCAGTCTGAAAAATAAGAATTCACCACGAATTTCAGTCAACTTCATATCCGTGCTGCTATTGTACTTTTTATTCCATGGCTCCAATTTTGCTGGCAAGCCTATCATGTGGCACTTCAAAAGATATCACTATATTTCAGGTGGAAAAATGAATGAAAAACCCCATAAAAGTCAAATATCTCATGGAATCGCTGTTTGAATATTTAGATTATAATACCATACTTGCAGTCCATCGATCTTTCTTACTTTAGCATCTGCCTGAGCTCAGAGAACATCGATTTTGAATTTAAGTGATTGAATGCATCACATATTAAAAAGTGGTTTTGTAGTGGACAGTGTAGCCACAATAAAATAACCTTATCCTAACTCAAGGTCCTAAAGAGAAACACTAGTTGATAAAGTACTACTTTACAAACTGTATTGCTTAAAGGTAACGCATTAAATTTTATTCACAATATATTGAACTAATAATGTTATTATACTGCTTTCGTTGAACTAATCAGATTAGGGTGTTAATGCTCATTAGGATCCAACCATAGGAATAAAAACAAAAAACTACTGCGGATGCTGGAAATCCAAAACAAAAACAGAATTACCTGGAAAAACTCAGCAGGTCTGGCAGCATCGGTGGAGAAGAAAAGAGTTGACGTTTCGAGTCCACATGACCCTTCAACAGAACCATATGAACAGAGCCATATGAACACACTCGACCTCTCCCTTCAGCAGCACCGCCGCACCCTTTTTCAAAGCTGCGCGTGCCCCCAGTTTCATTTTATTCTTTGCCTCATCTGACGCCTCAACAAGAAACTTTTTCTCTTTCTCTCAAGTGCTAAGGAACGCAAGCTCCAACAACTCATCGACACCAACACCCATCTGGGACCCTCCACCCCTGCTTGTCCCTCCGTCCCCACCCCATCTTCCAATCCCAGCCCTAGCCGCGTATTCACTATACCCCCTGACCTTCCCCTCTCCGATGCTGAACGTTCAGTGCTCAGCAAAGGACTTAGTTTCATACCCTTACACCCTCATCTCAATGAATTTCGGGCTCGGCACGATGCTGAACTCTTCTTCCGCCATCTTCGTCTCCGTGCTCACTTCTTTGGGCAGGAGTCCTCTCCCCGTTCAACGGATCCTTTTACCCACCTCCAATATTCTCCCTGCACCTGGACCCCTCCCTCTGGATTCTTACCTTCTCTTGATCTTTTCATTGAGAACTGTCGGCGTGACATTAGCCGTCTCAATTTCTCTGCTCCTCTCACCCATTCTAATCTGTCTCTCTCTGAACTTACTGCACTCCGTTCTCTCAGGTCCAACCCCAACATTGTCATCAAACCCGCTGACAAGGGTGGTGCTGTTGTTGTCTGGCGCACTGACCTCTATCTCGCGGATGCTGAGCGTCAACTCGCAGACACTTCCTCCTACCTCTCCCTGGACCATGACCCCACCACGGAACATCAAGCCATTGTTTCCAGGACTGTCACTGACCTCATCTCCTCTGGAGATCTTCCTCCCACAGCTTCCAACCTGATAGTCGCCCAACCTCGGACGGCCCGCTTCTACCTCCTACCCAAAATCCACAAACAGAACTGTCCTGGCAGACCGATCGTGTCAGCCTGTTCCTGCCCCACGGAACTCATTTCTCGGTATCTTGACTCCCTTCTCTCTCCCCTTGTCCAGTCCCTTCCCACCTACATCCGTGATTCCTCTGACACCTTACGTCACATCAACAATTTCCAGTTCCCTGGCCCCAACTGCTTCCTCTTCACCATGGATGAACAATCCTTCTACACCTCCATCCCCCACCAGGATGGTCTGAGGGCCCTTAGCTTCTTCCTTGAACAGAGGCCCGAACAATCCCCAACCACCACTACTCTCCTCCGTCTGGCTGAACTTGTTCTCACACTGAACAATTTCTCCTTTAACTCCTCTCACTTCCTCCAAATAAAAGGTGTGGCTATGGGTACCCGCATGGGCCCCAGCTATGCCTGTCTCTTTATGGGGTATGTGGAACATTCCTTGTTCCAGTCCTACTCCGGCCCCCTCCCACAACTCTTTCTCCGGTACATCGATGATTACTTCGGTGCTGCTTCATGCTCTCGTCGGGACCTGGAAAAATTTATTAATTTTGCTTCCAATCTCCACCCCTCCATCATTTTCACATGGTCCATCTCTGACACTTCTCTTCCCTTCCTTGACCTCTCTGTCTCAATTTCTGATGATAGACCAACCATAGGAAAATGTTCCTGTCTATTCTCATTTAAATAAGAGAAGTGAATTTCATAGGGAAGATTCTAGGATGGGTGAAATGATAAAGGGGGTTTCTCAGAGACGCCTAATTAAGACACACATGTGATTATTGTGAGATGCATACGCATGCAAATTTAACATGGGGGAAGAGATGTGATAATTGCCCTCAAGGAGACTTATGGCCTCCTGTAGTTCCTATTTTGCTTCACAATTTCTATTGATCACAAAGCTTAAGGATAGGGTTGTGCTCTTAGAAAAGAGACTACAGAAATGTACACAGGCAGGCAAAAGTGTGAGGATTATTGAGGATGAGTGGATAGTAGTGTGAAGCAGTGCATTTTGGGAGGAAAAATGAGCAGTGGAAATATAAACTAAATGGTACACTTTGAAAGGTTTTTCAGAAACAGAAACTTGGGGTGTATGTACACAAATCTTTGAAAGTGCAGGGCAAGTTAATATGGCTGCTAATAAAAGCATATTTGTTCTTGGCTTCATAAATAAAAGCATAACATACAAAAGCAAGGGAATTACATGAAACCTTCATGAGCCTTAGCTACCCAGAATGCCAAGGCTTTGTAAAGAGTTGAGTGTCAATTTACTAGAATGGTACCAGGAATGGAAACCTCAGTTATGTGGAGAGGCTAGAGAAGCTAGAATATTTCTCCTTCGAGCAGGACAGGTTAAGGAGAGATTTCAAAGAGATGTTCATAATTATCAAAGGCTTTGATAGTGCAATTGAGAAAGGTTGGGAAACAGAGGACACAGATTTAAGAGGCAAAGAACCGGGCGGGGGGGGGGGTGATGTGGGTGATGAGTTTTTTTATGTAATGAGTTGTTATGATCTGGAGTGAATTGCCTAAAAGGATGGTAGGAGCAGATTCATTGGTAACTTTCAAAAGAAAGATTTGCAGGGCTATGGAGAAAGAGCAGGGAAATGGAACTAATTGAAAATCTCTTTCTAAGACCTGGCACAGGTAAAATGGGACAAATGACCTCCTTCTGTGCTGTATGAGTCTGTGATTCTGGTAGCATTGGTGAGTCATGACAGGTAAAAGAGCTGAATGGGCAAGAACTGGAACTTGAGAGCAAGTCAGCAGGGATAGAAGGCAGACCCAGACACACAACAGAGAGAGATTATCAGGAAAAACAAGAAAATAACGATAATGGATGGAATAATGTTGGTAAGCTACCAAGCAAAGTTAAAAATAAATGTTTTAAGCCTCTCGGAAAGTTTTAATGATCAATAGGTACTAGCACTGCAGAGGTAAACAACATCATGAGAAGAGAAACAGCTAGGAAACCTGAGGAGATAGCTGGCATAGAATCAATTGAGTAGGTCAACTAGGTGTTATAGATGAGCCTTCACCCTAATAGACTTCTAAATTATCTGTGCCCGCACATGTCATTAGCCTGCTGTTGGACACACAGCATAACTTGTCCTGGAAGATTAATGGAGCCCAGTGTATGGGTAACTAAATTCCCAACATGGTACATTCAGACAAGACAGACTGCTGTAAGGTGGAGTCAAAGATTCTAGCGCCCCAGTTAAGAGTATTGTTATGCAAGCTATGAATGGGTATTAAAAGTTATGATTCCTCCTTCTGAATATACATTCAGGTATTACAGCAGGCATTTCAGTTTCCTCTGGAAAAGGTTTGATTGCAATTTCCTGTATTAACATAGCTGGTTTAAAACTTTGGAGCTTTTCAAAGAGACAAAATCATTTTGGGAGGCATTTTGGATGCATTTCACTGTACATCAGAAGAGGAAGACCATTATTTGTATATTAAGTGTGTTTAATCATAGGCAGTGCTGGCATTAATTGGAGATTCAGCTGTGCTCCTATAAATACACACAGACTGCAACTATAGTGGTTGGGCTATGAGATATATGCTTGTAATGTGTAACTAAATAAATATAAAAGAGTGTAAAGATTGGCTTCAGTTTTATCCTTCATCAACTGGCTTTCTGGAATAGCACAACAATTATCATCCAGGACTTCAACAATGTTCTGCATTCTGTGTTCAGCAGGTACACAGGAATGGGATGCACAAGACAACAGTGAACAAGAGGGAGGTGCACACGAGAGAGGCAAGGTTGTAGGACATAATACCCACGTAACAGGGTGTATATATAGAGGCTCAGTTTCCTTCACCACTTGGAAGACGAGTACTTCTGCAGGCTGAGATGGTCAGGTTAGGGTGGTGGAAGACAGCTGCAGTTTCCTAGAAAAAGACCTGCTTCCTACTGGTCCTGACAGATGTGAATTACTAGTGGCTGTGAAGATCACCACTCCGCTCAATTCTTAGCTCTGCAAATAAAAGCCATGCGACAATTAGGTGTCATAGAGCAAGCTATCAGAATGTTGAACATGTGCTTCAGGAGACTGGATAAGTCTGGCTAGTCAGGGTGTCCAGAATCACAGTGGTATGGTGCTTCCTACACAAATTGCACAGCAGATAGAATTACAGGTAGGGGAGGATGAAGGTGCCCATCAGGTGTTATCAGATGAGGAGAGCAGTGAAGACGAGGAATATGAAATTCCTCAGGATAGTGTCCTCGGACCAACAATCTTGAGCTGCTTCATTAATGACCTTCCTTACATCATAAGGTCAGAAGTGGGGATGTTCGCTGATGATTGCACAACGTTCAGCACCATTCGCGACTTCTCAGATACTAAAGCAGTCCATGTCCAAATTAAGCAAGACCTGAACAATATTCAGACTTAGCTGACAAGTGGCAAATAACATTTGCGCCACACAATTGCCAGGCAATGACCATCTCCAACAGGAGAGAATCTAACCATCGACCCTTAACATTCAATGGCATTACCATCGCTGAATCCCCCACTATCAACATCCTGGGGGTTACCATTGACCAGATACTGAACTGGACTAACCAAATAAATACTGTGGCTACAAGAGTAGGTCAGAGGCTAGGAACCCTGCACTGAGTAATTCACCTCCTGACTCCCCAAAGCCTGTCCACAATCTACAAAGCGCAAGTCAGGAGTTTGATGGAACACTCACCACTTGCCTGGATGAGTGCAGCTCCAACAACACTCAAGAAGCTCGACACCATCCAGGACAAAGCAGCCCGCTTGATTGGCACTCCGTCCACAAACATTCATTCCCTCCATCACCGACACACAGTAGCAGCAGTGTGTACCATCTACAAGACGCACTGCAGGAATTCACCAAGGCTCCTTCAACAGCACCTTCCAAACCCACGACCACTATCATCTAGAAGGACAAAGGCAGCAGACACATGGGGACATCACCATCTGGAAATCCCTTCCAAGTCACTCGCCATCCTGACTTGGAAATATATCGTCGTTCCTTCATTATCGCTGGGTCAAAATCCTGGAACTCCTTCCCTAACAGCACAGTGGGTGTACCCACACCACATGGACTGCAGCGGTTCAAGAAGGCAGCTCACCACCACCTTCTCAAGGGCAATTAGGGATGGGCAATAAATGCTGGCCCAGCCAGCGACACGCACATCCCATGAACGAATTTTTAAAAATCACTCAACAGCAACAACTTACAATTATATAGGCCTGTTGCCATGGTAAAACATCATTCATAGGAGCATTACCAAACTACATAAGGAGATATTTGAGAAGCAGCTGACATGGCTCAACAGCATGTTGCTATGCTGTAGTGTATGTCTTTGCATGAAGGAGTGAGTGAGTAGGGAGGACTGCGTGAGTGAGGAGGTAACAAAGAAAATGATAAAGATTGTACATCTTTCAACCTCACCCTATCCCACACACTTTTGCATCTTCATCTAAAATTTGTAGTGCTCTCGCTAAAAGGAACCAAAGATTTTGCTGCGAGCAAACATCCTGAAATACTCAGCAAGAGTTTTTGCTGGAATTACATGGGCTGCCCAGCATAACGCCTTGGTCCTGCCACTTACTGGAGCTTCTGCCAGAAATAATAGAGGACATTAATTGCTTCTGCCCCATATAAATGATGATGTTCAAACAATGAATGGAATTTGGGACTTCTTTCACTTCATCTGCACTATAGCAATGCTGGGTTACAGGCTGGTGCTTTCAGGCTGATAGTGGTTTTTAAAATTCAATGTGCATTCAATCACATTGGTTAAGAGCACATTTTTGAAAGCATTTTAAAAATATTCTTCTAGGCCATTAGTGGAAATCTTTAGTCAAGCTAGTCTATGGCTAGTGCCCAAGGCCTAGTGCAGCCATTCTGCCATATCTCTTACAAAGCAAGCTCCTGACTGAAGGTGGTAATCCCACTAGGGGCAGCGAAAGAAAATTAGATTGACCCCAGAAAATTAGGGAACTAAGGATATTCTCTCTGCTCCAGAAAAGCAAGACCTGCTGTAACCTGGGCTGGTGCCATTCTGACTAAGTGGGGGGGAATTATAACCCCCAGATTCGGGTTAAGTGGGGTGGGTGAGATATGAAAACTTCAAAAATCACACCTGACCGGGCTGGAATAAAAACAGAAAGTACTGCCAGTTCTGCCAGCATCTTTGGAGAGAGAATCAGAGTTAACATTTTAAGCCGAATATGAGTCTTCTTCAAATATGGCACCGGGGAGAGTCATATCCAACTCAAAATGTTAGCTCTGTTTTTCTCTCTCCACAGATGCTATCAGGCCTGTTGAGTATTTCCAACACTTTATTTTCTTTTTTCATATTTCCAGTCCCTGCAATATTTTGCTTTTATTCTTCTTTTAACAGACTCTAGACCAGGCCAGCCAACCAACCCACTCACAAAAGGTTGGATGCCAAAAAAAAATTAAAAAGAATAAAATAATTTTTTTTAAAAAAAGTTGGATGCCTCAGATTTAATTAGTCTTTCAGGTTTAACCCTCAAGACTGAGGCCTCTGGAAACCCAGCAGCTAAAGAGAGACAAGGACAGCTGGCTGGAAAGAGAAAATGCTTTTCCAGCCCTGCTTCTGGACTAGAAGAAAATCTGCACCAAGCCTCAATCCTCAACAGGAATCCCCCGCAACCCCCCAGGATTGCTGACCACCCCCCACGCCCCCACTCCAGGATTACCGATCATCCTTCACATGCTTGGAATCCTACCCCCAAGAACTGGACTTACCCCTGCCTCCTGGATCAGACCCCTGCCTCACTGTCACTACTCCAGCTGTGGGATCCTTTTTTTCCTAGGCTGACGTGGCCTCTTCTGGAGGATTCCCCACCTGACAGGGAGCCAAGCCTGGCAATGTGTCTGGCTTCCAGCTGGAGAACCTGCTGGGATAAATTGACACATGCTGTGAAGTTAAAACCTGGACTGTAACTCCTGCTCACAGCCAACTCAGAAAATCTCCCCCAGTCAAGAGAGGGCATTAGGCCCACTCCAGTTATTTCTCCCCATAATTCACAAGGCAGCATTACAGATGACCAGCAGAGCTACCAATGTCACATACCCCATCCCTAAACCTCAGTGTGCTCCCAGACACACCATGCATGATATGGTAACAAGCTGAACATTAGTGAGATTAACCAAGAACACTACAGGCATGCACAACAGCCAACTAGAAGCAGTTCCACCAACACTTTTCCAAGATTGGATTATTAGCTTTGTTGTACATGAAGTGCTTTGGGATGTTTATGAAAGGTGTGATAAGGCACTAGAGCGACCAATTTATGAAATGCACAATGCTGGCATGAAGCCTTGTTCACAGAGAGCAAATATTGAAGAATAGTCAGCTACTTCTATAAATTCAAGTCTTTTTTTGTCCAATAAGTAGTGGCGGGCATGGGGAGGAGGAGGAGGTTACACAAAGTGGGCCTGATTTACAAGGGCAAATGGAATCCATCATTGTGCTGGTTGTCTCACATACAGATGGAGGAGAGAGTAGGGCAGTGGGCCAACGCCAGGTCAGGCACTGCCACAGCAGCCTTGTGTTTCTCAGACGCTTCTGGAAAGGTGCTTTTGGAGGCTGCGGCACCAAGAAGAAGCATTCTTTTCCTTGAGAGTATCAGGAAAAGGCCACCCAGCCAAATGAAGGAGGAATGGCTGGAGATGGCTCATACTGTGAATAGCTGCAGTGTTGCAAAGAGGACGTGGGTTCAGTGTTGCAAGTGTTTCAATGACCTTCTTCGATCTGGTGCCATCCACATGAGAGGCCTCCAGGTCTGCAGTCACCAGTATACACATGAGCTGTGAAGCTTGAGGGTAGTGTTCCTGTACATTGGAGAAATGTGTGCATTACGCACAAACCTAATGCTATTATGAGGAGGCAACACTGAGGACTGTCAAATATCTTGTGATTTATATCTTCCACTGGAAGTGATGAGAGAGGGAAGCTTTGTCCTAACTCTCCTTCTCTATCTTGACCTTGCAGGAGAAAAGAGCACACACTGATGGAAAGGGCTTGCTCAGGTGGTGGAGTGCCCCAGCTCACTATTTTAATTTCCATGGAAGAAGCGACCCTTGATTTGGCGAGGGTGGCATCACGACAATGAATGGCCAATAAAGAGATGTAAATCCGTCCAAGACGGGGTGAAATATTCTCAACAGTCAGGTGAAGATGTTGGATCACACTCTCCCCAGTCTACGCCTTGCGAATACATCAACCATGAAGTCATGATTCAACTCTGCAGAAGCATTTGCTGACAGAAGCGTGTTCTCATGGCCCCTTCTTATGTCCCACACTGGGCCAGCTGTGGTGGGGAGCCTGCGGCTGCAAAAGGGACATTGACCATGGAGGATGAAAGAGTGGAGCCTGCTCCATCATATCAAGCACACTGTCCCCACAAGCACAAAAACACTCCCCTCAGTCGGTCCTCAATCCAGTTCAGAATGGATGGCACATGGTGAATAGCACCACATGAGTTACAAGGAGAACATAAGGGAGGCAGATGTGGCAGTCCCCCTTAGAGAATGGAGGATGGGCACAGCCATGCTCAACTGGGTGCAGGTGCAGAGTCTCAGGAGTCTCACACAAGGCAGGTATTCCTGGATTAACAGAATGTGACGTGTGCCCAAATATCAGATTCCCTGAATTGTTGCAAAGTCATGGGCACTGAACGGAGGAACCCATTTATCAAGTGTTCTGCTATGTCTCAGAGTTTTGAACGCATGAGCTCCTCCATTCAGAGCGTGGCCAAACTCATGGAGAGCCGAAACTGGAATCACTCTGGCTGGACACAGGGGCAACACACAGACATGAACAGAACGTGTGGCACACTCTGCAGCGAGTCAGTGGCACTGGCACAAAGTTGCATGGAGTGTGTGCCAGTTATGCCCCCCACGCTGATTCCCTCTAACGGTCAAGCTCACTGTGAAAGGCTGTGGCAGTCACCGATGATGAAGAAGGGCCAGGGCGCCAATATCATCATCTGCCACCTTGGCCCTCTGACTGAGAAACCATGTGCATAGCAAGGCCCTGTACAGAGGCTGCCCCTGCATTGACATCCCTCAGTGAATATGCCACACCCCACCCCCACCTCGCCAGAATCTGCATGACAGGTCCCAGATCCTCCAGACCCAATTTAGCTGACTTTGAGAACACATGGTCATCGATGTGCCCTCATCCTCCAGGTGCAGTCCCAGCAATGGGTACTACTTCTGGTGGCACTGCTGAGGCTGCTGACCTATTGTGCCTCTGATTGGGCCAGAAGTTCTTGGGGGCAGACCACTAAATAGAGGTAACAGCCCTAGTGGAAGCCATTTAATAGGTTGCTGCCGGTAAAATGCAACCCTGGGTCCTGCAAACCTCTCCAATGTGGGATCGCCCCTTGCATTCAGTCGTAGCAACGAGACACCTGTCGTCCCACAAAATTCAGTCCACACAGCCAATTGCCCTACAGTATCAGTGCAGCTCAGGTGAAACATGCCTGCATCAGAGTGGCCCTTGTGCCTGTGCTATCGTGATGAGTGCCTTGACCCTTGACAGAGCCTTACTGATCGCTGTGCAAACCATGGGCATCATTTGGCACTACATCCTCCTCCTCTTTCTCATCCTCCTCCTCTTCCTCATCCTCCTCCAGGCAATTGGGCCAATCCAGCACTTCTGCATCTTCAATGTCCACACATCTCTAAAGGCCGTGTTATGGAGAGTGTAGCAGACCACCACAATGTGTGAAATCCTTGCAGGAGTGTATTGCAGGATTCCACCCGACCATTCCAGGCTAAGGAACTGCACCTTTGAAAAGGCAATGGCCTGCTTGATTGTGGGCCTTGTTACCAGATGACATCAGTTGTTACACCTTTGTGCCTGCATTGCAGTGTTACACAAAGATGCCAAAGACATCTCTTCCAGGGATATCCCATTATCCCCTAGCAGCCATTCGTGGATTCTTGCTGGTGCCTAGAAGAGCTGTAGCACCTACAATTGTCAGAGGATGAAAGTGTCATGGCAGCTGCCAGGATAATGAGCACACATACCTGAAAAAAAACACTTGCTGTTCTTGTTGACCAGCTGAACACTTCAGGGAGTGGAAGCCCTCCCTACTGGTGAACCTCCCTGGCTCACTCACTCAGTTCATGGATGGGCATGGGTGCAGTCGATGACCCCCTGCACCTGAGGGAATCCAGCAATGGCGGCAAATCTCATTGCTCTCTTGTAGCTGCAATTCCCAATCTTTTGGAAAGTCTATGTATTCCTTGCCCTCTCGAACAGGGCATCCGTGACATCCTTATGCGACAATGTGTTGCTGCCTAAGAAATGCCACCAAGGCTGGCTGCCAATCCTTGGAATGAACTAGGGGCAAAGAAGTTCAAAGCCACTGTGACTTTGATGGCTAGTGACAGGGCATGTACTTGAGACCTGTAACGTCTAATCTGATCATCTATGAGGGCACAGTGGTCAAGACCATCTGCCTGGCTAGGCAAAGCCTTCTGTGGCACTGATGCTTTGACATAATGAGATAGCTTATCCTTTGGTGGTACACTCTATGCTGAGTGTATCACCTTCACTGCCTTCCTGCTTCTTATTCCTCTCCTCTGCATTCCTCATTTAATTCTGGAACTGCCTCCCTAACAGCACTGTGGGTCTACATACACCACAGGGACTGCAGCGGCCCAGGAAGGCAGCTCACCACCACCTTCTCAAGGGCTATTAGGGACAGACGATAAATGCTAGCCTAGCCAGTGATGCCCACATCCCATGAAAGAATTTTGAAAAATCCTGCCCAGGGGTCTGCATCTGATGCTGCTCCACATCACTATGTGCCCCTATCTCACAGTAGCTTATTTCCATTGCTAGGTCTGGCCTTGCTTGCTGTCAGCTCATTGTCAAGGCTTCCCAGATCCCCCTAGTTTGCCCCATGATTCCTGCTAGCTCACTAATTCCTAGCACTCATAGTCCATATGCTCCAGGAGCTATGCTCACTCTACTCACCAGTGGGGAGTCATTCAAAAAGGAAATAGTGAGACTTCATGGCCAACATGACCCGTAAAGATGAAGGGTAGGACCAACAAGTCCAGGGAACCCTGGATGTCAAGGTTTATAGAGGATTGGATAAGGAAAAAAAAGGAGGCTTATGGCAGATACAGAGGGCTGAAAACAGTGGAAGCCCTGGAGGAGTATAGAAAGTGTAGGGGGGGTACTTAAAAAGTAATTGGGAGAACGAAGAGGGAGCATGAAAAAACACTGGCAGGCAAGATAAAAGAAAATTCCAAGGCATTTTGTAAATATAGTAAGGGAAAGAGGATAACCAGGGAAAGAGTAAGGCCCGATAGGGACCAAAGTGGCAATCTGTGCGTGGAGCCGGAGGACATAGGTGAGGTTTTAAATTATTATTTTTCATCTGTGTTCACTATGGAGAAGGACTATGTAGGTATAGAAATCAGGGAGGGGGACTGTGATATACTTGAACAAATTAGCATTGAAAGGGAGGAGGTATTAACGGTTTTAGTGGGCTTAAAAGTGGATAAATCCCCAGGCCCAGATGAGATGTATCCCAGGCTGCTATATGAGGCAAGGGAAGAGATTGCAGGGGCTCTGACACTAATTTTCAAATCCTCTCTGGCCACAGGAGAAGTGCCAGAGGACTGGAGGACAGCGAATGTGGTACCATTATACAAGAAGGGTAGTAGGGATAAACCAGGTAATTACAGGCCAGTGAGTCTAACATCAGTTGTAGGGAAACTATTGAAAAAATTTCTGAGGGACAGGGATAATCCAGAGAGGCAGGGATTAATCAGGGATAGTCAGCATGGCTTTGTCAGGGGAGATCATGTCTAACAAATTTGATTGAATTTTTCGAGTAGGTGATTAGTTGTGTAGATGAGGGTAGTGTAGTTGATGTAGTCTACATGGACTTCAGTAAGGCTTTTGACAAGGTCCCGCATGGAAGAATGGTCAAGAAGGTAAGAGCCCATGGGATCCAGGGCAATTAGGCAAATTGGATCCAAAATTGGCTTAGTGGCAGGAGGCAGAGGGTGATGGTCGAAGGTTGTTTTCGCGATTGGAAGCCTGTGACAAGTGGTGTGCCGCAGGGATCAGTGCTGTTTGTAGTGTACATTAATGATTTAGATGTGAATATAGGAGGTATGACACGAAAATTGATGGTTTCATAAATAGTGAGGAGGAAAGCCTTAGATTACAGAACGATATAGTTGGACTGGTAAGATGGGCAGAGCAGTGGCAAATGGAATTTAATCCTGAGAAGTGTGAGGTGATGCATTTTGGGAGGACTAACATGGCAAGGGAATACACAATAAATGGTAGGATCCTAGGGAGTACAGAGGATCAGAGGGAACTTGGTGTACATGTCCATTGATCCCTGAAAGCAGCAGCACAGGTAGATAAGGTGGTTAAGAAGGCATATGGGATTCTTGCCTTTATTAGCTGAGGCATAGAATATAAGAGCGGGGAGGTTATGTTGGAGCTGTATAAAACACTAGTTGGGCCACAGCTGGAGTACTGCATGCTGTTCAGGTCACCACACTATAGGAAGGATGTGATTGCACTGGAGAGGGTGTGGAGGACACTCACCAGGATGTTGCCTGGGCTGGAGCGTTTCAGCTATGAAGAGAGACTGGATAGGCTAGGGTTGTTTTCCTTAGAGTAGAGAAGGCTGAGGGGGGACATGATAGAGGTATTCAAAATTATGAGGGGCATAGATAGGGTAGATAGGAAGAAACTTTTCCCCTTAGCAGAGGTGTCAATAACCAGGAGGCATAGATTTAAGGTAAGGGGCAGGAGGTTTAAAGGGGATTTGAAGAATATTTTTTTCACCCAGAGGGTGGTTGGAATCTGGAACACACTGCCTGAGGAGGTGGTAGAGGCAGGAACCCTCACAACATTTAAGAAGTATTTAGATGAGCACTTGAAACGCCATAGCATACAGGGCTATGGGCCAAGTGCTGGAAAATGGGATTAGAATAGATAGGTGCTTGATGGCCGGCACGGACACGATGGGCTGAAGGGCCTGTTTCTGTGCTGTATAACTCTATGGCCAGAATTTTCCCGTCGGCGATTTGGGGGCGGGGCCCACTCGCCGACGGGAAAATTGCGCGGGATGACATCGGGACGTCAACCCGGTCCCTTTAAATTTTTAGGAAGGCGGGCGGATAGCTGATTTCGCTGTCCACCCGCCAACCTGTCAATGGTCAATTGAGGCCACTGACAGAGTAATTAAGATAATTAAAGACCCTGCCCGTCCAACCTTAAGGCTGGCGGGCAGTCCAGGAGCCCCAGCGGGCTTCTAATAATACATAAAACATCATCCACTGGCGGGATGAGGTTTCATGTCCGTTTTTAAAAACTTTAATAAATTTTATGTGATATTTATTAAAATGTCCCATCTCGTGTGACATTGTCACATGAGGGGGACATGTTAATAATTTTTTAATTTTTCTATTTTTAAAGTTTTTTAGGCTGTTACTAATCTCCCTGAGACAGCACTTAGTCTCAGGGAGATGTGCGCTCTTTTGCGTACATGCGCGAAAGAGCGCACTTTGACAGATGGGGAATCCCTCCACTCCCTGCACAGGAAGCACATAGCACTTCCTGTCGGGCAGGCCATTGGACGAGCCTTAAATGGCCCGCCCACTCAAAATGGCGGCGGGCCCTGTTTCGGCGGCGGAGTTCGGCTGCCAGCCCGCCTCCGAGCCAGTGGGGCCCGCCCGCCAACCAAGGGCAAAATCTGCCCTATGACTCTATGTGATGGCAATCGTGTACAATTGGATGAGGACCTCTCTGAGCCTCCTAATTTATGCTGCCTTACGATTTCTTCCACGGTCACAACAGGTTCCCCAGGGGTTGCTGCCTCCTATGTGTTTGTGAACCTTCATGGTTCCTGTGCCTCCTTTCCAAAATACTAATTCCTTTCCAAATGCCAAAATGTGAGCAACCTACAAGATGCACTGCAGCAGCTTGCCAAGGCTCCTTTGACAGCACCTTCCAAACCCACGGCTGCTACCATTTAGAAGGACAAGGGCAGCAGACACATGGGAACACCAGCATGTGCAAATTCCCCTCCAAGCCACTCACCATCCTGAATTGGAACTATATCACCATTCCTTCAATGTCACTGGGTCAAAATCCTGGAACATCCTTCCTAACAGCACTTTGGGTGCACCTGCGCCACATGGACTGTGGCAGTTCAAGAAGGTGGCTCTCCGCCACCTTCCAAATGGCAATTAGAGATGGGCAATAAATACTGGCCTAGCCAGCAAAGCCCACATCCTGTGAAAGAATTTTAAAATAACAAACTGGCCCTCAACGAGCTGTTAACTAGCTCGTTAGAATAAGCAAATGCTTATCCACCCTTTCCAGGTGGGTGGCCGTGTTCCACTTCCTGACACCGTGTCAGTTCCCAGGTGGAAAGCCTGCAGCACGCCTCCTTGCCCCTATGGCGTTATCTGTAGATCAAAGAAATTAAAATACCAGCAAAACCACTAGATTCAGTTAATGACAAGGAATGATGCAGATATTAACAGAATTGTCAATGATAAAACAATATGATGCCATTTTAGAAAAAAAATGCCTTCTGTTACACATTAGAGAAACAAAAAGGAACAGAAATGAACCCAAGATAATCATTTTTATTTCAACCACATCTTAGCTTGCCTCTGCCTGATATGAATTTCAAAGAATAGGTGATCAGATATGAAAATATCCTAAATTGTTACAAAAAATGAAACCTTTCATTATTGGAGATCACATAATAATCAACTTTGTCTACGATAAGAAGTACCATATGCAATATTTGAAAAGAGTCCCACGACAAACACCCCTCTACCAGAAATTATCTTTGGTATCCTTTTGTTCTCCTATTGCATTTTGAATATTGATATTTAAACAAGGACAGCTGATAAAATCTGGGAGTATGGGTCGGAAGAATTTACAGAGGCCACTGTGAAAAAATTAACATTAAAACAAACACACTTATTGACTCAAGGCTGTTTGAGCATTATCTTCATACAGGGAAATTTTCTTCCCAGACTATGGCTCAGTAACTGTCGCAACAAAGTGCTCCTGCATTTTCCAAAATGGACAGAAAACAGAATGAGTTCACCTGAATCATAAACCTGATGATGAAACTACAGGCTAAATTTTCTGCTTGAGTTCCAATACTAAACAAGCGATGGAAATATGTCATCTAACATACTTTCCATCACTTGCACCATAACAATGCCCAGAACAAAGAACATCTGACATCTAACACTGATGGATGGGACTGTTAACATTGAAATGGTGAAAATACTAAGGGTGGAATCGTCCTTGAATTGCACTAAGTGCGGTAGCAGGCGTGAAAAATGACGTTTTTCCCACCGGCCACAATGGCGGGTTTTTGTGCAATCACTTTTGTGGATCACTGGCGGGTGAGCTCAGCTTATTCCACCATGCCTTGACCTCAGCACTTCCTCGCTCCAGGCACAGCAGAGTGCAGCCTATTTCATGTTATCATGAAAATATAATAATTTTCATGATATTATTGTGATTCATTGTAAAGGTAGGTTAATAGTGGGGTTTGGATTAGTTTATCTGTGTGGGTGTGTGGGTGGGGGGGGATTTCATTGAATTGGAGGAAGCTGGTCTGAAGATTTTGAGTTATCAAAAGGGAAGCGAAGTTTGAAATGCTAAATATGTAAACATGGCTGAAGTTTTAGAATGTGAGGAACATTTGCATTTTTAGATGAAGTAAGTTAGTTTGAATTTCAAAGAGATGTGTGCCTTGGATTCAGTAGTAATAAGTGTACCAAGTCTTATATGTAGCCATAAAAAGCTAAGCCAAATAGTGTGTTTATTTTTCCCAAAGGTTACTGGTAATTTGAGAAGCATGAAAGATTTAAATTATGAGAAAAGTGAAGTTGCAAAGACATATCAGAACAATGGAATTTACATTAAAAAGGGAGAAACGTATATAAAGGAGATGAGGTTATGTGTAAAGGGGAAGGATTTCTAAGATCTAACAAGTGTGAAAAGTGTACAGCCTCTATGCATCAAGTTGCTGTCTACAGGAACTGAAGATAAGAAAATTCACTGTGAATATCACTGCCCAGGGTGTTGTGTGCTTTGCCTGGGTCTGTTGAAATTTAATTGGGGCAGAATTTTGCCCCTGGCATGCGGGATCGGCGGGGATGGTCGGGAAGCTGATCCCCGCCCGCGATCGGCAGCGCTCAGTGATTTCACGAGGGCGGCCCAATTAAGGCCCACCCAGCATGATACGCGAGCAACAGCACTGAGGGCTACCTGAGTGGGTGAGGGGAGGGTATTGTGAGCAGGCCTAGCGTGAACTTCACGCATGCGCGTAAGAGAGCGCAGAATAATCTCCCTGAAGCACTGAGCTGCCTCAGGGAGATAAATAATTTTTTTTTAAATTAAGAGCAGAAAAATGTAATGAAACTCTGTCACATCAGCAGGGACATATTTTTAATTACAAAATAAAGTTTTTACTTTATTTGTATTTGCTTCTGAAAACCTCATCCCGTCAGTGAATGAGGTTTCCAAAAAAAATGCATAGGCCACTTGGCCTTTTCGCCTGCCCGCCAGCCATTAGGTTAAACTGGCATTGAAAAATTAAAGTCAGTTGTTAACTTAATGGCCTTAATAGGCCTTTTAATTTTTGGCGGGTGTGCTGCTGGTTCCGGCGCGCGCCCGCCAACCGAACTATCATGCGACTGCACACTGATGTCGGCACGCTCGGACGTAGTCATCAATTCATGCTTGTGGGTCGGGTGCACACCCACCTGCTGAGCTAAAAATTCTGCCCTTGTTTTTGTTGTTGCCTTTACAGAGGTGTTAATGGGAGTCAGGTTAATTAGGGGATTTAGGAATTATTCTGGCAGTAATTTGTAGACCTGTGTAGTGCTTAAAATCTTTTCCTCTGTTAATAAATGTTTAATTTAGTTTTGTAAAAAACCTCTAAAACTCGGCGGACCTATTACTACTGAATTAAAGGAGGCATCTCGAAATAAAATACAAATTGCAAAACAGTTGTGGCATTTGTTTCAAGTTTCCCTGTGGGATTTGAGCAGCCCGGCATTTACCATCTGCTGTGCAATAACAAAATTGGGGGCTCTTTGTGGGATATATTTGAAATTCCTTGATTGGTTTGGAGTTGGTGAATCTTACGGTTATGAGTACGAGAAGCACTTTGAATTCAGGTGTTGCTGTGAGGTGTTTTTTTTTAAGGTGGTGAGACTGCAGTATGGCTTTGGATGTTGCTAAGACTCGTCTGGGAGTTGAAGTTATAACTTCAGTTTGTTTACAAAAGGCAAATAAAGCTAAGTTAATGGAATTGGAAGCTAAGCTACAATTAGGATTACCTGCAGGGGTAAAGAAATCAGACATAATTGAAGGTATAGCAGAAGCATTTGAAATTGGAATGAATACCCAAGAGACTGAGTTCTCCAAGGGGTAGGTCATTGGAATGGGCTTAAATTCAGTTGCAAATGAAAATAATTGTAACTAGAGCCAGCAAAAAAAGAAAGGGCATTCCAAAGGGAACAGACAGAAAGGCAGGAGAGAGAAAGGAAACAGGAAAGGGAATTAGAAATGGTGAGGTTAGAAAAGGAGGCAAGAGAGAAAAAGAGAGACTGAGAATTCCAGTTTAAAATTCTGGAAGTTAAAAAAGAGATACTAGAAGGTGCAGAAGAACTTATTTCCAGATCAGAACCCAGTGGGGGGAGATGTTTAAATTTGTACAAGCTCTTCCAAAGTTTGAAGAAAGAGATGTTGAAGCATTCTTTATTTCATCTGAGAAGGTAGCTAAGCAGCTGAAATGGCCGCAAGAAAACTGGACATTGTTGTTACAGTCTAGGTTGGTGGGTAGAGCGCATCAGGTTTATGCTTCACTTTCGGAAGAAATGTGGGTGAACTATGATGTGGTAAAAATGGCTATTTTGAGTGCTTATGAGTTAGTTCCTGAGTCATACAGGCAGAACTTTAGGAATATGAGGAAACAGCCTGGGCTTTGAGTTTGAGAAAGTAAAATAAAGTAATTATGACCAGTGGATATGGACATTAAAGATAGAAAGGACATATGCAGCTTTTAGAGAAGTAATTCTTTTGGAAGAATTTAAAGATTCAATTCCTTCGGTAGTGAGAACTCGTGTAGGTACAGAAGGTTGAAATGGTAATACAAGCAACAGAGATAGCTGATTAGGAGTTAGTTCATAGAGCTAAACCTTTTTTTCATCAGCTTTTAAATCAGTGAAGGATAGAAAGTGGGAATGTGAAAGGAAGGTGGGTAGTTAGGGAAGAGAAGGAGTAGGTGGAAATTCCCAGGAAGTTTTTTCTCAGAATAAAAAGGAATGTGCTGAGGGTAGAAGTGACACTCAAAAATTGAAGTGTTGGAAATTACAGAGAAAATCTGTCGAGATTATTGGGATGTAGAAAAGCTTTGGAAGCAAAAGCACTGTGGGTTCTGAGGTTCAGGTACAGGAAAAAACAGAGTTTGTGTACAGGTAAAACAGGAAGAATCAGTGATAGGTAAAGAAGTGGGAATGTGTTCACAGTTTACCCAAGGGAGTTCTGAGGAGCAGGCTGCATAAATGTTTAAAGACTTTGTATGTGAAGGGAAAGTTTTTCCATGTGTACAGGGTGGAGTAGGTAAAGATGTTAACATTTTAAGAGACACAGGGGCTAGTCAATCCTTAATGTTGTGGGATAGTGATATTTGTTGTTCAGATGGAGTATTGCAGGAACAGGTGCTAATAAGTGGGGTTCATGGAGATGCTAAACCTATTCCCTTGTGGAAGATAAATTTAAAGAGTAAATGGAAAACAGGTGAGGTGATTGTTGGAGTAGTGGAAAAATTGCCCATTGCAGGGGTTCAGTTTATCGTAGGTAATGATATAGCTGGGTCCAGATGTGGGTGATGGCTATGGTAGTTGAGCAGCCTGTAGAGGTGTCTTTAGCAGAAGTGTTGCAGAGAGAATCTTGGATCGTTTCAAGATCACAAATTTTACAGGTTGAAACAGGAAGAACAGGAAGTTAAAAGGCAGAGAGAAGGTCCAAATAGCTGACACTGGTTTTGATAAGATTGTTCAGGAAGAAAGAATGGAGGATAATGCAGCTGAGGTATTTAGCTCAAGGCAGTTGGTAGAGTTATAGAAAAATGATATGCAAGTAAGACAGTTATATCAAACAGCTTACTCAGAAACAGAGGCAGAATTACCCTTAAGGGTAATGTTTTAATGATAAAATGGCGGCCTTATCATGTTTCAGCAAATGAAAGCTGGAGGGAAGGGAAGCGCATCAGATTGTTATACCATTTGGGTATAAGAATGTGATCCTGAGAATAGCGCATGAAATTCCAATAGGGGCATGTTTAGGAATTAGAAAGGCACAGGCAAAAATACAAAAACATTTTTATTGGCCTGGATTGCTTAGAGATGTAGTCAAATTCTGTAGAACATGTCACATATGTCAGATGATAGGGAAATCACAAGCAGTGATTAAGCCAGCACCTTTAATTCCCATTACAGCTTTAGAAGAACCTTTTACTAGGGTCTTGATTGATGGTGTGGGACCCCTCCCTAAGGCGAAAAGTGGAAATCAGTACTTATTCACAATAATGGATGTGTCTACAAGGTTTCCTGAAGTGATACCTTTGAGAAATATTACAACAAAGAGAATTGTGGAAGAGTTGACTAAATGTTTTATAAGATATGGTTCACCTAAAGAAATACAACCAGATCAGGATTCAAATTTCATGTCACAGCTGTTTAAGGAAGTAAAGATGGGGATAAAACAGTTTAAGTCAACAGCTTAGCATCCTGAGTTTGGAAAGATGGCATCAAACATTAAAAACTATGATGAGGACATATAGTCAGGATTATCCACAGGATTGGAATAGGGGAATTCCATTCTTGTTATTTACTATTAGAGATGCTCCTAATGTATCGGCTGGTTTTAGTCCTTTCGAACTAATCTATGGTCATGAGGTAAGAGGACCACAGAAATTGATTAATGAGAAATTGGTGGGTCAAATTTCAGAAACTACTCTCCTGGATTATGTATCAAACTTTAGAGAAAGATTGGACAGAGCATGTGAATTAGCTAGGGAACATTTAAAGATATCATAGCAAGTGATGAAAGTGAAGGCAGACAAGAAAGCTACAGCTCGGAGTTTTGTTGCTGGAGAGAAAGTGTTACCAATACTGGGTGACTCGTTAAAGGCAAGGTTTAGTGGGCCTTACAGGATTGAAAGGAAACTGAGTGAAGTAAATTATTTAATAAATACTCCAGATAGAAGAAGCAGAGGGTGTGTCATGTAAATATGTTTTAAAAATGCTTTGACAGGCAAGAGGACCAAATGGGGGTATTAGTGGTGGTAGATAAAGAGAAAGAGGTAGAAATGAAGGATTCTGAAATTGATTTTCCTCTAATCACATTGGATAATTAGGAGGTACTTGAAAATTCTAATGTAATATTGAGTTACCTTCCAGACAAGTATCAAAGTCATTTGGAGAAGCTATTGCAGTCACACAAAGCTATTTGCGGGAATAAGCTGAGGATGACAAATTTAGCTATACATGATATGTGTGTGTAGAAGTTTCATCTTCGATAAGGCCACATCCTCCAGGGTCTGGTAGCTGTAGGCCTCCTGCATCATCTTCTCCTCGGACGTCCATGATCTGAGCAAGGCCCTAAAGGTAAGTCCCAACTTCTGTACATCACGCTTGCCCAGACATGTTCTGGACTAGCATGTTTTCCCACCAGCATAATGGTAAATTGGGCATAGGGGGAGACAATTCTGGGCCTTACTTTGCATCCAATTAGCAGGATGCAAATCAGTTTCACGCCGGCCTTTAGCGGGGTTCCTGATCTGTCATGGCAGACACCATCGGATGATCGCACAGTGATTTCACGCCGGTGTGAAACCTATTTCTGCCCCTCCTGCCGAATTCTCCCCCTGCCCGCCATGACGCTTGCCGTAAATAGGAATGGAAAATTCCACCTTAAGCAATCTGAATGACCAATTACATAGGCTAAGCACCATTTTTCTAAAAAGATAATAGTTTTTTTTTATTTCCTAACACAGCACAGGCACACTGGCTGATAATCTGGCAGAGGCTGGAGACCCTGGCAAGTTTGGTATTTGACTAAAGGCCAGAAAATCATAGTTCAGAGCTGCTGGTGATCAGAATAGTGTACCATTCTCAATGGCCAATTTTTAATAATGCACTCCAACTAGGTGATACTTTGCTTCCATGCGGCATATGGAAAAATATGATCCTTATTTTTTAAAATGAGAAATTAGGGAAAGATACATGAAATATAAAGAACATTTTGACAAATAGACTGATCCTGAAAGAGTTCCTTCATGACAGACAAATGCATTTTCACTGATCATTAAAATTCATCCGGGACATCAAAAGAGGTTGCCACCAACATCAGAATTATTTGAAAAAGAGCACAATAAGTCAAAACTAGGCTTTAACTCCACAAGATGATAAAAATGACAGTCTAATTTTATACTTTTGGAGATAATCTCCCAAGGTTTAACATTATAATTCATTTGCTGTCATTTGAAAACTTGTCTTTATACAGTGACTACTTTTGAAGTGTTGTAACCAAATGCGGTAGCCAAATTGCACATGGTGGAACCAGGCTAGGAGGCGGGGTTGGCCATAGAATTGGGAGGGAGGGTGGAGTATCCGTCTCCTTCCCAACTTCCTCCAATTAAGTCAGGGTTGCGGAATGTCGATGTCAGCCTTCCCACATGGAGGCCAATTGAGGCCCTTTAGTGGCCACTTAAGGGCCTCATCCCATCACTGCTGGTATTGCGGTGCCTCTACTTGTTTCATCAATAATTCTATATTCTAACAGAAAGGAGGTTATATGCCACCTGAGGAGGCTACCAGCAGAAGCTGGTGGCTTCTTGCAGACTCGGGCTGGGGAGGTCCTCCTGAAGGGAATCTGTGGCCCATGGAAGGCCCCCCCGACAGCAAGGACCACCCCTCCTGAAAGACCTCCATGCTCTCCACAACAACCCCCAAACCTCCCAACTTTTTGCTGATTAACAGTTTAGTTCAGCAGTTCATTTTTTGTCACTTGCATTGATGCTGTTTGCAAAAGGAGTGAAGTGTTGAGTTTTCCTTTTGATTCTGGCCATTTTAATTATTTTATTACACTCCTGCTTTGTTGTTGGTCTGTGTTCTGTATCTCTGAAACAGAGTATTGCACTGCAGAGAACTAGGTTATGCAATTTTCTTCATGGTGTTTGATAAATATATTAACAATTTTGAAAAGCTTTTTTTGAGATTTTAAATGCAAATTTTAACATTATTAAGATGGAAGAACACTTTGCAAGAAAATATCAAAGGTGTAGCACGCTAGAATTAATTTTTGTTTTCTTGTTGCTGAACATATCTGCAAAAGAACACAGTATATTATTGATTTCATGCTCTCCCCCCTGCCTCTCGAGGAAGGAAGGTTAAACTGAGATTGTGGACTAATCCAGAGCACCTTGCCAAAGCCATTTCTATTTACAGTGCAATTTCAGAAACGCTATAGAGGGCTGTGATAGCCCTGCCATCTGAAGCAGTCACTAAATCTAGCTCAATAGATGAGAGAGAAAAGAAATGCAGCCTGGATTAATTGCACAAAGGCACAGACAGAGGCTAAGTTGCTAGGCAGCACTCAGTAACCAGAAATTTTAGGGAAATGAAGTGTGAGAGCAGCTATCATATTAAACAAACAGAATAGGACATAACAGGGTGGATTTTCAACTTGCCAATCAAGCATAAAACTGTCAGGGCAGACTGGCTACCTGTTATAAAAAACATCCACTTCTAATTTCCATGGATAACGAGCAACCAATCAAAAAAGCCAGTTTTATGCCATATGGCATGTTAAACATCTACCCCATGAATTCCTATCTTAGAAACCCTGATACATGTGGGAGTCCCGACTTTACATGATTAAAGTCACATTCTAATTTCAACATCAGTGATAAAGTACAATTGGTCATTTTGCCATTTAAAATTTTACTGGATGTTCTATAAGCAAATGTGTAGAAAACACATATATACAATAATTTGAACCATAAGAGTAAGAGAAGGAGCTCCTGTCTTTCTGTCCATTAAACAGAATCCATCCCACTGATTCAGTGTTTCTCGACAATTTAAATCTGGTGTTTGAAGGTCAAGCAGTTGACATACAAAAACCACAGTGGAAAGAATAATTATAATTCACAAGATGAAGTTCATTTACTAAGAATATTTGTAACTTCAACCTAACAGTCATCATCAAAAGAAATTCCCGTCTTGATCAAATTGTTCTAATGATATGAACCTGCTTCTGCCTTTGCACAATTACCATCTCTTGATATGCCATGCAGCAGCATCCAGCACATGTGCAAGTGAAAAGATTAGAGCTGAAAGGAGAGAGTTCATTAGCTGTCACATTTGTCTATATTTAAAAGTCTTCCATTTAGGAAGATGTCACATTGGTGATGTATGCTAAGATACCACACTTGAAAGTGTTACACTTTAGCACATAAAGCCTCACAGCTTAGAAATTGGATCATGCCTGAAACAGATGAAGCTCTGGTGCAATGCACATGGCATGCATCCAATGATGGCAGGACCACACAGAACTAGTCCACTGGTCTCATCTGTTTACTTGTTGCGAACTATAGTTGCAGCTCCAGAGGCAGCTCACTAGGGTAACCATTGCAGAGATCAGGAATACTGGACACAAATGACATCCCCTGGCCCCTAAGCTCCACAATGCGCATATGTTAAAATGGCCACGATCTGGAGCTGTGTTTTCACACTGTTCACTTCCAGCCTGGCCCTCTCATTTCTCTAAGCAGTGGATATCATGGAGAAAACACATGAGTATTACTGCAGGATATAGAGAATATATAGGAACCGCTTTTCTCATGGTAGTGGAATACAGCCATAGAGTACCATGGCAAGGAAGTTATGATGAACCTTTTTAAGCACTGATTCAGAGATGGTGCAGAAAAGATTCGCAAGAATGGTTCCAGGGATGAGGGACTTCACTAACAAGGGTAGGTTGGAGAAGCTGGGGCTGAGAGAGAAGATTTGATAGAGGTATCCAAAATTTTGAGGGGTCTGGACAGAGTAGATATGGAGTAAATGCTCCCATTAGTTGAAGGGCCCAGAACTGCAGGACACTGATTTAAAGTGATTAGCAAAAGAACCAAACAACATGAGGGAAAACTTTTTTACACAGCAAATGGTTAAGATCTGGATGCACTGCCTGAGGGTATGGTAGACCAAGATTCAATGCTGGCTTTCAAAAGAGTAATGGATAAATATCTGAATATCAATGGCAGCAGATAGTCTTACAGGTCAATGCCAGGAGTTCAGTACTGCCTGGATGCAGTGTAAAAAGAGGTTCATTGACCTCACATGAGTGGTCAAGGTTAGAAAATACATCTTCCAATGCTGCATTCCATCAGTTGCATCACTAGCCTCATGCACTTCTCAATACATGACATTCCAATCACTAACCTTTCAACGCCTAGGGCCTTCCGTGAGCATTTTCCTTACCTCAACCTCAGCGAGGAGCAGTGTGTTCAACATCTCCATTTTGTGAAGGAGGTGTGCACTGAAATCTGCTACCTGCTATTGGCAGACCTGCAGCCTCAAAACAGGGAAAGAACAGTACACCCAGTGACTGTGAAGGTGACCATTATCTTCAATTTCTTCACATCAGGAACCCTCCAGACTGGAACAGGTGAAAGCTCTAATATCTCACAGTTTGCAGTCCAGTGCTGTATGATGGAGTCACTGACATTCTTTTTGCTAGGAGAGGGAAATATGTTGCGTTTTTCTGGCCAGAAAGAAACAGGCAGCATGTGCAAGTTGCTTCACCGAGATAGTAGGTTTCTCCATGGTGCAGGGTGCCATTGACTGTGCACACTATTATTTTATGGACAGCATACTTAAATACAGAGATGTACCACAACTGTAAAGGTTTCCACTTGCTAAATGTGCATTTGGCGTGTGATCGTGCTCAGCACATCATGCCTGTCAATGTCTGGCATCCTGGCAGCAATCACAACATCTTCATTCTGCCCCAGTCCATTGTATCAATAGTATTTGAGACACTAAGACAAGCCAAAGGGTGGCTATTGTGCAGGCAATATGCTGACCACATGACTCACGACACTGGTGCACAATCCACATGCATGTGGCTAGGATTGCTGCCTAGACTACTCTGGATCAACCGTGTAGTACTTGCCGGAGCATATGTCATGATTTGTTGTGGTCTACCCGTATTCTGCCCAGTCTCTCCATCATGAGGGCAGAGCCCTTGCTGCAATTAAGGTATACAGTGAGCAGCTGAGGAGCAGGAGGAAGAGAAGAAGGGAGGAGGCAACCAACAGATCCCCTTTCCTAATGGGCTGTCTGTTATAAGCTCATCGACTGTGGTACCAGTCAACACAATCCCAATTTCCCATTCAGCAACAGTCACACACCTTACCGCCCCTCTTTTACTGGTCTTCTCAGTATCCTTTTGGCCACAACACTGAAATAAAAGCATAACACAAACATTCCAAACTAACTTCCATCCAAAGTTAAATATAAATGTCAATTATGAGCATTCCCTTGGTGACTGCCATTTGTGTGCTTTTGCCTGATCCAGTGCTCCTACATAATGGTACACCAGTGGCTATGCATGGCTGGCAAAAGGTTGCTGACTTTCTGTGGGGGAGACTGCAGTTGGGCTTGCAGGACAACCTGGAGCATCTCTGACCAGAAGCTCAGCTTTGGAATGGGCCACCTTGGCAAGTTTGGCAATGGTCTGGGCTGGCTGGCTGATAGGCAACAGCAAGGGCACTGGCAGAGTGTCAGTGGTGGGAGGAGGAATGCTGTCATCCTGAGAGGTTTGTGCTCCACAGAGCCACTGTCACTCCGCTGGAGCAACACTTCAGCAATTCTAGTAATCCGCTGGAGCACAGATTGTTGGACTGTTGTGAACAGCCCCTTTGGATACTAGTATCCACACCCAGAATGGCAACAGTTTAAGCCTGTGTTTAGCACCAAGCTAAGCTTTCACGACCTCTGTCAGAGATTTCCAGTGCAGCACTCAGACATTAGGTGGCTTCTGTTTGGGCTTCGAATGAAGCTGAGATATCAGACATTGATGCTGCAAAATAGTTAGGCTTGCAAGTGTCCTCATGAAGTTGGTTAGAATTTCCATAATGGAAAGGATGGCTCCAAGCTCTGTGCAAAGCCCTATGCTAAGCTGGTGCCAGACTCCTCCATGCTCTTTGACAGTGACAGGGGGTTTCCTGAAAGGCCTGTCATTGCACCAAGCATTTTATTTTGCAACTCCACCATCCTTTTCCTGTACTCTGTCCCATCAGTGACCTCATCTAAGTCCTCTGCAACAGAACTCATGTGTGTCCTCATCCTCGAGAGAGCTGGTACCAACGGTACCTTCTCCATTTGCCCTGGCTGCAGGCCACCTGTGCCCAGTGACTCACCACGTGAAGATCCTGTCTCTGTGGTATGTCTAAAACACACACAGTGTCAGGATGTGAGCTAATGGTCATAGTGTGAGATCAAGTCATGGTGTTTCATCATCATTTCCTTCTTCTTCTTCTTGTACTTCATGCTCCTGCACCACTGCTTGACCAGGTGTCAGTTCTTTGGCATCTGAAAGGAGAAAGTCCCAAGGGTAAGACTATGGTGAGGGGAACTGAGGAAAACAAGAGGTATACACTTACACCATCTAGAGTGCATAAATCAGAAGTGATTATGGGTTGAGGGGAAGTGGGATGTGGGAAGGATGAGTAGGTAGGAACTCACCATCACCTTTGATGCTTTCATCCCTGTCATTGGCCATAGCTTCAGTCATGACTGCTCCAATGTTGGCTAACACTGCCTCCTCCATCAGGGTGAGAACGTGCATCCGTGTCTGTGCCCTGCTAGTTAACCGCAACTGCCTTCAGTTATGTGTCACCTTGTCCTGCAAGGTAAATAGAAGCCTGTCAATCATTGTTGTTATTCCAATCCCAGACTAGTTGAAGTATGAAACTAGACACTGATAATTTTCTTGATAAGAGGTTTATTCACGGAATGCAGCACTACATATGCCTGCTTTCTCCCTACCAAGCCAATGTCCGAGCAGTCTCTCTTTATTCTCTTTTTAAAACAATAAATTAATAAAATAAACTAATTATCAAATTAAAGTGAAAGCCCCTTAAAGGGGCACTGTAACAATAAGGCAAAACTTCAGTGGAAACTTAAGTTAAATAAAAATGTCATTTCCAGGCTGATGATGCACTCCAGCCCCCACGGTGCCCACTGGCCATGCAACAGTCTCTCTTTATACAGTCTCACTTGCTCTAAGCACTTAATTGAACAATATCCTTTATCTAAGTATGTTAACAATATAATGAACATACAATTAACAATTGTGGTGCAACATGTTTGAGTGATGTTGTTATCATGGTTGAACAGCTGACAACGTGAGTCTGAGGCTTGCAGCAGTGCTAAGTGTGAAAGGGTGAGGTGAAGCTATAAATGTTAGGTCTGAGTCCCAATTGATAAAGATTGTTGGTAGGTGAATGATGAGGGTGTAGTGCATTGAGTAACATGTGAGGCAGTTGTGCAGTTGGTGAGATATGGCACTTAAAATAACATTGACTGACCTTAACCGCTTGGCTGGGATTTTCTGAAAAGGGAAGATGCCCCAACGTTGGGTCCTTATTTGGGCCCCCAGTTGACATGGATGGGTATCAGGACCACATTGACAATTCTCCCAGAGGAGGCCTCATAATTGGCCAGCACTAAGCCCACTGTCCAATTAAAGATGGTGGATGGGTAAAGGGCTAGCAGCACTGGAGTCTTAGCAACACAACCAGGAGAGGTAGATGCAGCTTTTTTTTCTTTGAGTATCATTAGTCGGTGGAATTCTCTTGCCCAGAGAGCAATGGAGGCAGGGTCATTGAATATGTTCAAGGCTGAGTTAGATAGATTTTTGATCAACAAGGGAGTCAAGGGTTTGTTTTTATTCATTCATGGGATCTGGGCGTTATTGGATAGGCCAGCATTTATTGCCCATCCCTAATTGCCACTGAGAAGGTGCTGGTGAGCTGCCTTCTTGAACTGCTGCAATCCCTGTGGTGTAGGTATACCCATAGTGCTGTTAGGGAGGAAGTTTCAGCATTTTGACCCAGCAAAGGTGAAGGAACGGCGATATATTTCCAAGTCAGGTTGGTGTGAGGCTTGGAGGGGAACTTGCATATGGTGCTGTTCCCACGTATCTGTTGTCCTTGTCTATCTAGATGGTAGCAGTCATGGGTTTGGAAGGTGCTGTCTAAGGAGCCTTGGTGAGTTCCTGCAGTGCATCTGCTGCCACTGTGCATCGGTAGTGGAGGGAGTGAATGTTTGTGGATGGGGTGCCGATTAAGTGAGCTTCTTGGTCCTGGATGGTGTCAAGCTTTTAAGTGTTGTTGGAGCTGCACTCATCCAGGCAAGTGGAGAGTATTCCGTCACACTCCTGACTTGTGCCTTGTAGGTGGTGGACAGGCTTTGGGGAGTCAGGAGGTGAGTTACTCTCCACAGGATTCCTAGCCTCTGACCTGCTCTTGTAGACACAGTTATTATATGGCTAGTCGAGTTCAGTTTCTGGTCAATGGTAACCCCCAGGATGTTAATAGTGGGGGATTCAGTGATGGTGCTGCCATTGAATGTCAAAGGATGATGGTTAGATTCTCTTGTTGGAGATGGTCATTGCCTGGCAATTGGAATGGCGTGAATGTTACTTGTCACTTGCCAGCCCAAGCCTGGATATTGTCCAGATCCTGCTGCATTTGGACATGGACTACTTCAGTATCTGAGGAGTTGCAAATGGTGCTGAACATTGTGCAATCATCAGCAAACATCCCCAATTTTGACCTTGTGATGGAAGGAAGGTCATTGATGAAGCAGCTAAAGATGGCTGGGCCTAGGACACTACCCTGAGGAACTCCTGCAGTGATGTCCTGGAACTGAGATGACTGACCTTCAACAACTACAACCATCTTCCTTTGTGCTAGGTATGACTGCAACCAGTGGAGAGTTTCCACCCCCACCCCCCCCCCACCCCCCCACCCCCTCATTCCCATTGACTCCAGTTTTGCTAGGGCTCCTTGATGTCACACTTGGTCAAGTGCTGTCTTGATGTCAAGGGCAGTCACTCTCACATCATCTCAGGAGTTCAGCTCTTTTGTCCATTTGAACCAAGGCTGTAATGAGGTCAGGAGCGGACTGATCCTGGCAGAACACAAACTGAGCGTCAGTGAGCAGGTTATTGCTAAGCAAGTGGTGCTTGATAGCACTGCTGATTACCCCTTCCACCACTTTACTGATGATCAAGAGTAGACTGAGGGGTTGTAATTGGCCTGGTTGGATTTGTCCTGATTTTTGTATGCGAGGCAATTTTCCACATTGTCGGGCAGATGCCAGTGTTGTAGCTGTACTGGATCAGCTTGGCTAGGGGCATGGCAGGTCCTGGAGCACCAGTCTTCAGTTCTATTGCTGGAATGGTGTCAGGGCCTATAGCCTTTGTAGTATCCAGTGCCTTCAACCTTGATATCATGTGGAGTGAATCGAATTGGCTGAAGACGGGCATCTGTGATGCTGAGGACCTTGGGAGGAGGATGAAGCGGATCATCCATTCGGCACTTCTGGCTGAAGATTGTTGCAAATGCTTCAACCTTATCTTTTGCACTGATGTGCTGGGCTCCCCCAACACTGAGGATGGGGATATTTGTGGAGCCTCCTCTTGTTTATTTGTTTAATTGTCTATCACCATCCATGACTGGATGTGGCAGGACAGCAGAGCTTAATTCTGATCTGTTGGTTGTGGAATTGCTTAGCTCTGTCTATCGCATGAGGCTTATGTTTTTTGGCACGCAAGCAGTCCTGTGTTGTAGCTCCACCAGGTTGACACTTCATTTTTAGGTATGCCTGGTGCTGCTCCTGGCATGTCCTCCTACACTCTTTATTAAACCAGGACTGATCCCCTGGCTTGGTGGTAATGTTAGAGTGGAGGATATGCTTGGCCATGAGGTTACAGATTGTAGTTGAGTACAATTATGCTGCTGCTGATGGCTCGCAGCACTTTATGGATGCCCAGTCTTGAGTTGCTAAATCTGTTCTATCCCATTTAGCATGATGGTAGTGCCTCACAACACGATGGAGAGTATCCTCAATGTGAAGAAGGGACTTCATCTTCACAAGGACTGTGCAGTGGTCACTGCTACCAATACAGTCATGGACAGATACATCTACTGCAGGCAGGTTGGTGAGGATGAGGTCAAGTATGTTTTTCGTTCTTGTTGGTTCCCTCACCACCTGCCGCAGACCCAATCTAGCAGCTATGTCATTTAGGGCTCGACCAGCTCGGTCTGCAGTGGTGCTAATGAGCCACTCTTGGTGATGGACATTGACGTCCTCCACCCAAAGTACATTCTATGACCTCGTCACCCTTAGTGTTTCCTCCAAGTGGTGTTCAAAATGGAGGAGCACTGACTCATCAACTGAGGAGGAGCGGTGTATGGTAACCAGCAGGAGGCTCCGTTGCCCATGTTTGACCTGATGCCATGAGACTTCGTGGGGTCCAGAGTCGATGTTGAGGACTCCCAGGGCAACTCCCTCCCGACTGTATACCACCGTGCTGCCATGCCTGTCCTGCCGGTAGGACAGGACATACCCAGAGATGGTGATGGCAGGTCTGGGACATTATCTGTAAGGTATGATTCCATGAGTACAAGCATGTCAGGCTGTTGTTTGACTAGTCTGTGAGACAGCTCTCCCAATTTTGGCACAAGTCCCCAGATGTTAGTAAGGAGGACCTTGCAGTGTTGACAGGGTTGAGTTTATCGTTGTCGTTTCCAGTGCCTAAGTCATGTGGTCCATCCGGTTCCATTCCTTATAGACTTTGTAGTGGTTCGATACAACTAAGTGGCTTGCTAGGCCATTTCAGAGGGCATTTAAGAGTCAACCGCATTGCTGTGGCTCTGGAGTCACATGTAGGCCAGACCAGGTAAGGATGGCAGATTTCCTTCCCTAAAGGACATTATTGAACCAGATGTGTTTTACGACAATCGATAATGCTGTCATGATCATCGTTAGGCTTTTAATTCCAGATTTTTTTATTGAGTTCAAATTTCACCATCTGCCATGGTGGGATTCGAACCCAGGAACCCATTACCCTGGGTCTCTGGATTACTAGTCCAGCAACCATGCCACTACAACACCGCCTCCCCTTATGAGAGGCAGGTAGGTAGGTGGAGGTAAAGCCATCAGATCAGCCATGATTTTATCGAATGTGCAGCAGGCTCGATGGGACGAATGGCCTACTCTCGCTCCTAATTCTTGCGTTCTTGTGCTGAGGCAGGCCAGAGAATGTAAGGAACCTCAAGAAGGTAAGTTAAGTTTTAAAAATTAGGTGGCCAAGTGTGTTGCTCCAGCCAAATGGAGCGGAGATCCCTCCGGATGTATTATTTGGGACTGAGTGGTTTTCTTTGGGGAATGAAACCTGCTGCTCTGATGCCCACCCACCAGCCACCAATCTGCTGTGGCTCCCCGCGATTTTACTGCACCCCACATCCCCCCTCCACCCCACCATATCCAATTCCACCTCCTGGGGGCTGGTAAAATTGTACCCTAAATTCTAACTGCATTCAAAGATGATAACAATTGATAACTAGCTAAGCTGTTAGTCACAGTGACAAATTCCTAATTTATTGAACTTCAAGCTAAATTTACCTGTTTCATAAATCTAGCCTTCAAGTGACCAATTAGTTCAAAGAAAAAAACTACAGATGCCTAACAATTAATTTAGGCAGGGGAGTGCAGGCAGCGAATTGGGGCTTTAGTATGTGGGAGTTTGTGAGTAGTCTCCGACTGTCACATTTTGCTAGAAATGTAGCTGCCTTGAGATGCTCCAGTTCAAAGCTATTGAGCAGTAATCCAAGGAAGACAACTTCAAAACATGGTGGTGGTGGAGAAATTACTAACTAATAGAGTTGATTCATATACCAGAGGAAAACAGGCACAGGAAGAAAAATGTAGCTCTCAGTCAGCTAGGTAAGGGTGAAGGAAGTAGAGCAGACAGTCCACCTGTCCAACAGGTACAAAATACTTGATACCTGTGAGGATATTGGAGAAGACTATAGGAAGGAAAGCCAGAATGCCAACCAAAACACCATGGATCAGAGTAGAAAGGTAGTAGAAAGCAAAGAGAGGAGATGATAAAATGTTGGCAAGTAAAAGCAAGGAAAACACAAAGATTTTTTTATAAATACATAGAGAGTAAGAGGATAACTAAAGAAAGAGTAAAACCTGTTAAGCATACAAGAGTGTGTGCAGAGGATGATGGTATGGCTCTTAATGAATATTTCAGATGGGATTTTACTCCCGAAGGCTGGAGGTAATGCTGCCCCGGCTGGTTGTGGAAACCCCAGCAGGATATTACGGTCCTCGGCAATTAGTTGTCTGCAGTCGGGGCTTCCGCACTATTAATTTCCAGAAGGAAAAACCAGTTCGGACCAATGCTTTTATTTCCCTGTTTTTATTGATGTTCCCTTATAAGGTACACAAAACCAGTTCGAACTAGTATTCTTATTTCCCAGTTTTTAGTATTTATTTTGTTCTGGGTGTTCTGCCCTGCAACCAGATGGCCGGCAGATCTTCAGTGCCAGCAGTACTATTAGGAGCAGTGGCCAGTGCTGATATTTAGGAGGCCCAAACCAACCATGATGGAAGAGGCCCCAGTGTGCTAAGTTTGTCAGGCCTGTCAGGCAGGTCCTGACGAGTGTGGGGTGGTCAGCTTGGTCATGAGGGCAGTGGGGTTCTTTAAGAGGGAACAGTCTTGCCACTGGGGGAGGGGGAAGCGAGCCATAGGGTGCCAGATCAGGAGAGTCCTCCCCCAAGTCTGGAGGGAGGCTACCAGGGTACACCCAATGGTCTCCCCACATGCTGAAATGCCCACCTGCTGCTGGTAAAATACCAACAATGGTGGGAAGAGGCCCTTAAATGGACATTAATTGGCCACTTAAGGGCATTAATTGGCCTCAGGGCAGCTCAGCAGCCACCCATGCCCATTCACACCTGCACACCCCCCATGCCCATTCACACTTGCACACCCCCATGCCCATTCACACCTGCACACCCTCCATGCCCATTCACACCTGCACACTCCCCCATGCCCATTCACACCTGCACACCCCCCCATGCCCATTCACACCTGCACATCCCCCATGCCCATTCACACCTGCAGAACCCCCATGCCCATTCACACCTGCACAATCCCCCCCATGCCCATTCACACCTGCACACCCCCCATGCCCATTCACACCTGCACAATCCCCCCATGCCCATTCACACCTGCACACCCCCCATGCCCATTCACACCTGCACACACCCCCATGCCCATTCACACCTGCACACCCCCATGCCCATTCACACCTGCAGAACCCCCATGCCCATTCACAGCTGCACACCCCCCAATGCCCATTCACACCTGCACATCCCCCATGGCCATTCACACCTGCACACGCCCCCTCTAGGCCTCCACACCCGCACCATCTTTTCATTCCTCTCCTCCTCATCTAATCTCCACACCTGCCCAGCACAGACCATTCTACCTAACAATGCAGCCGATCATCTGCAGTGCAAAGATCCAGCAGGTCCTGGAAGCTCCTGCAGTGCAAAGACTCAGGTCCTGGAAGCTCCTGCAGTTCAAAGATCCAGGTCCTGGAAACTCCTGCAATGCAAAGATCCAGGTCCTGGAAGCTCCTGCAGTGCAAAGACTCAGGTCCTGGAAGCTCCTATAATGCAAAGATCCAGGTCCTGGAAGCTCCTGCAGTGCAAAGACTCAGGTCCTGGAAGCTCCTGCAGTGCAAAGATCAAGGCCGTGGAAGCTCCTGCAGCACGAAGATCCAGGTCCTGGAAGCGTCAACAGAGCAAAGACCCACGTGGTTAATGCTCCACCCACTCACTACTGCACGTGGTGTTTCAGGGTCCACGGTCGCTGGAGGCCTCCATCTTCCTCTCTCCACAAGCTGCCACAGGCCTTCTTCCAGGTGAGTGCCGACACGTCCAAGCCACATTGGTTCCTTCATGTTCCGGACCAGTGTGATATCCCACTGGTGGAGTGGATAATTGGACAGGAGGACAACTCAGGTCAAGGTTCATCTGCATCCCATTAATGGGATGCAAAACGGCTTCACAATGCTCTCTGGTGAGAATCACGACCCATCATGATGGGCAGGAGCGCACATTCCTGCCTTCTTTCATGCTGGCGGGAAACCGATTCTTCAGCTCCCACCACATTGTTCCCCACCTCCCGCCCCCCCTCCCCGCCTGCCATTACACCCGCTGTTGTTGGGATTGGAAAAATCCACCTCTTGTTTCAAAGCATATAAATACAGGCGACTGTAAAATCTCAGTGCGACTTTGAACAAGACTGCTGGGAATTGGGTGTGTGAAGAAATAAGGAAAAGAGGTGCTGCTTTGCTTTTTTCTAACTTTTTCACTCTGCAGGAATTGGTTCTTACTCTACTACAGGGGAAGAAGATGGCTGTTTGATGAGTATCTGGCAAGTAGTTAATGTCTATTCTATTCCTTAGGCTTAAAACACATTAAGGATGTGTCGTGGCTGCAGCACGTGGGTACTCCTGGATGCCATTGTGATCCAACAAACACATCAGCAGTAAGAATTTGCAGCTCAGAGTCAGTGAGCTGGAGGCTGAGCTGCAGACTCTGCGGCACATCAGGAAGGGGTAAGTTACCTGGAGGAAGTCACAACACTTAGGATAGGTTCTTCTGATTTGGTCAGGGACAGGAGGTGTGGCTACGAGTGAGGCAGGTAAGGGGACCCAGAGGGCAGGAATCCAGGAGCGTGAGCCTCTGCAATTGTCCAATAGGTGTGAGGTTCTGTCATCTTGTTTGGATGAGAGCAGGGGCTGGAGGGTGGATGAGCAAACAGACAATGGCACCGTGGTACAGGGAGCCATTCAAGTTGGGGGAACAAAAAGGGATGTAGTGGTCATAGGGGACAGTATAGTAAGGGGGATTGACACTGTTATCTGCAGCAAAGAGCAAGAGTCTAGAAGGCTGTGTTGCCTGCCCAGTGCCAGGGTTAGGCACATCTGGAGAGGAATTGGGAGGGGAGGATCCAGTCATCATGGTCCATGTAATTACCAATGTTATAGGCAGAACAAGGAAGGAGGTTCCGCATAGTCAGTATGAGGAGCTTGGTGCCAAATTAAGAAACAGAACCTCAAAAGGTAATAATCTCTGGATTATTACCTGAGCCATGTGCAAATTGGCATAGGGCAAATAAGATTAGAGGAATTAATGCATGGCTCAAAGACTGGTGTGGTAGAAGTGGGTTCCAGTTTGTGGGGCACTGGCACCAGTTCTGGGAAAAATGGGCCTGCACCATTGGGACATTCTACACCTGAATCGTGCTGGGACCAGTGTTCTCGTGAGCCACATAACTAGGGAAGTAGGGCGAATTTTAAACTAAATAGTGGCAAGGGATCAAATTTGGGAAGTTGTGGTAAATCAAAGAATAGGGGCAAGGCAAGAGAGAAAGGTACTATGGGAAATAATAAACAGACTGTGACAGGAATAGATAGAGAGTACAAACCCAAGGGCAAATCAGCAGATAAGGTGAGAGGTTACAAAAATAATAAAAGATCAAAACTAAAGGCTCTGTATCTGAATGCACGCATCAAAACAAAACATGAACTGATAGTGCAAATAGACAAAAATAAGTATGATCTGATTACCATTACAGAGACATGGCTGCAGGATGACATAGTTTGGGACCTGAATATTAAAGGGTATATGACATTTAGGAAGGACAGGAAGCTAGGAAAAGGTGGAGGGGTGTTAATTAATGATGGTGTTAGTACAATAGAGAGCGATGACCTAAGTTCAGAAAACCAGGATGTAGAAGCGGTTTGGGTAGAGATGAGAAATGATAGAGGCAAGAAGTAACTTGTGGAAGTGGTATACAGGCCCCCTGACAGTACCCAACAGTAGGATGGAGTATAAAGGAAGAAATAATGGGAGCTTGTCAGAAAGGTATGGCGATAATCATGGGGGATTTTAATCTACATATAGACTGGAAAAATCAGATGGTAGTCTAGATGAGATGTTCATCGAATACTTTTGGGATAGTTTCTTAAAACAGCACATTTTAGAGCCAACAAGAGAGCAGGCTATACCAAACCTGGTATTGTGCAATGAGATTGGATTAATTATCGACCTCATAGTGAAGGCACCCTTAGGTAGCAGCAATCATAATATGATTGAATTTTACATTCAGCTTGAGGGAGAGAAGGGTGGATCCAAGATTAGTATTTTAAACTTAAATAAGGGTAATTACGAGGGCATGAAAGCAGAGCTAGCTAAAGCAAACTGGCAATTTAGGTTATATGATAAGTCAATAGAGATGCAGTGGCAGACATTTAAAGGGATAATTCAGAATACACAGAATAGATACATTCCAATGAGAAAGAAAAATTCCAAGGCGAGGACCCACCATCTGTAGTTAACTAGAAAAGTTAAAGATAGAATCAAACGTAAAGAAAAAACATATAACTGCGCAAGGATAGGTGGCAGGTCAGAAGATTGCACAGAATATAAAAACAGCGAAGAATTACTATAAGATTAATGAGGGGAAAATTGAATTGAAAAGGTATTTTGCATTGATCCTTATTGTAGAGGATACAAGTAATATCCCAGAAATAGCTGTAAACCAGGAATTGGAAGGGAGGGAGGAACTCAAGAAAATTACAATCAAAGGGACGTGGTACTGACCAAATTGCTGGAGCTGCAGGGAAGTTCCATTGGATTGGAAAATAGCAAATGTAACTCCTTTATTCAAAAAGGAAAGAGAAAGCAGGAAATTACAGACCAGTTAGCTTAACATCTGTCACAGGGAAAATGTTGGAAGCTATTATTAAAGATGTTATAGCAGGGTACTTAAATAAATTCAAGGTAATCAGGCAGAGTCAACATGGTTTTGTGAGAGAAATCATGTTTAACTAATTTATTGGAGATCTATGACGAAGTAACTTTTTAAAAATTCATTCATGGGATGTGGGCCTTGCTGGCTAGGCCAGCATTTATTTCCCATTCCTAATTGCCCTTGAGAAGGTGGTGGTGAGCTGCCTTCTTGAACTGCTGCAGTCCATGTGGTGTAGGTGCACCCACAGTGCTGTTCAGGAGGGAGTTCCAGGATTTTGATCCAGTGACAGTGAAAGAACGGTGGTATAGTTCCAAGTCAGTATGGTGAGTGGATTGGAGGGGATCTTGCAGGTGGTGGTGTTCCCATGTATCTGTTGCTCTTGTCCTGCTAGATGGTAGTGGTCATGGGTTTGGAAGGTGCTGTCTAAGGAGCCTTGGTGAATTCCTACAGTGCATTTTGTAGATGGTACACACTGCTGCCACTGTTTGTCGGTGCTGGAGGGAGTGATTGTTTGTGGATGCGGTACCAATCAAGCAGGCTGCTTTGTCCTGGATGATATCAAGCTTCTTGAGTGTTGTTGGAGGTGCACTCATCCAGACAAGTGGAGAGTATTCCATCACACTCCTGACTTGTACCTTGTAGATTGTGGACAGGCTTTAGGGAGTCAGGAGGTGAGTTACTTGCCATCAAATTTCTAGCCTTTGACCTGCTCTGGGAGACACAGTATTTATATGTTATATTTATATATTTATATAGCTGGTCCAGTTCAGTTTCTGGTCAATGGTAATCTCCAGGATGTTGATGGAGATGGGTCTTCAGTGATGGTAATGCCATTGAATGTCAATGGGCAATGGTTAGATCCCTCTTGTTGGTGATGCTCATTGCCTGGCACTTGTGTGGCGCAAATATTAATTGCCAATTGTCAGCCCAAGCCTGGATATTTTTTAGGTCTTGCTGCATTTAGACATGGACTGCATCACTATCTGAGGAGTTGCAAATGGGGCTGAACATTGTGCAATCATCAGCAAACATCCCTACACCTGACCTTATGGCAGAAGGAAGGTCATTGATGAAGCGGCTGAAGATGGTTGGGCCTAGGCCATCCTGAGGAACCCCTGCAATGATGTCCAGGAACTGAAATGATTGACCTCTAACCACAACCATCTTCCTTTGTGCTAGGTATTACTCCAACTAGCAGAGAGTTTTCCCCATGATTCCCATTGACTCCAGTTTTGCTGTGGATAAATGGCAACTAGTGGAAGTACTGTACTTAAATTTGCAGAAGGCATTTTATAAGATGTCATATCAAAGATTATTGCATAAAATAAAAGCTCATGGTGCAGGAGGCAACTCATTGGCATGGATAGAAGTCTGGCTAGCTAATAGCAAACAGAGCGTAAGCATAAATGGGTCATTTTCTGGTTGGCAAGATGTAACAAGTGATCATTGCTGGGGCCTTAACTTTTTACAATATACTTAAATGACTAGGATGAAAGGACTGAAGCTATGGTTGCTAAATTTGCTGATGATATAAAGCTAGGTAGGAAAGTAAGTTGTGAGGAGAACGTAAGCAGGCTACAAGATATAGATAAGTTAAGTGAGTGGGAAACGATCTAGCAAATGTAGGATAATGTGGGAAAATGTGAAATTGTCCATTTTGGCAGGAAGAATAAAAAAGAAACATATTATCTAAATAGTGAAAGATTGCAGAGCTCTGAGGTGCAGAGAGATCTGGGTGTACTATTGGATGAATTGCAAAAGGTTAGTATGGAGGTACAGCAAGTAATTAGGAAAGCTAATAGAATTATTATTTATTTTTATTTATATTGCAAGGGAAATTGAATACAAAAGCAAAGAGGTTATGCTTCATTTATACAAAGCATTGATGAGACCATTGGTATACAGTATTGGTCTCCTTAATTAAGGAATATACAAACAAGGGTCAGGAGCAGACCATTTGGCCTCTCGAGCCTGCTCCACCACTTATAAAGATCATGGCTGATCTGATAGTAACCTCAAACCTGCATCCTGCCTAGACCCAATACCCTATCACCCCATTGCTTACCAAGAATCTATCCACCTCTGCCTTAAAAATAATCAAAAACTCTGCTTCCACCGTCTTTTCAAGAAGAGAGTTCCAAAATCTCATGACCCTCTGAGATTTCGTCTCAACTCCGTTTTAAATGGGCGACCCCTTAATTTTTAAAATAGTGACCCCTAGTTCTAAATTCTCCCACAAGAGGAAACATCCTCTCCACGTTCATCCTATCAGGATCTCAGGATCTTAAAGGTTTCAATCAAATCACCTATTACTCTTCTAAACTCCAGCGGATTGAAGCCTAGCCTGTCCAACCTTTCCTCATAAGACAACCCGCCTATTCCAGGTATTAGTCTGGTAAACAAAAACAAAAATACCTGGAAAAACTCAGCAGGTCTGGTAGCATCTGCGGAGAGGAGCACAGTTAACGTTTCGAGTCCGAATGACCCTGCAACAGAACTAAGTAAAAATAGAAGAGAGGTGAAATATAAGCTGGTTTAAGGGGGGGTGGGACAAGTAGAGCTGGATAGAGGGCCAGTGATAGATGGAGATAACCAAAAGATGTCACAGACAAAAGGACAAAGAGGTGGTGAAGGTGATATTATCTATGGAATGTGCTAATTAAGGATAGAAAACAGGACAAGCAAGGTACAGATAGCCCTAGTGGGGGTAGGGTGGGGTGAAGGAATCAAAAAAGGCTAAGAGGTATAGATAAAGCAATGGATGGAAATACATTTAAAAATAATGGAAGTAGGTGGGAAAAGAAAAATCTATATAAATTATTGGGGAAAAAAAGGGAGGGGAATCGGAAAGGGGGTAGAGATGGAGGAGAGAGTTCATGATCTAAAATTGTTGAACTCAATATTCAGTTCGGAAGGCTGTAAAGTGCCTAGTCGGAAGATGAGGTGCTGTTCCTCCAGTTTGCGTTGAGCTTCACTGGAACAATGCAGCAAGCCAAGGACGGACATGTGGGCATGAGAGCAGGGTGGAGTGTTGAAATGGCAAGCGACAGGGAGGTCTGGGTAATGCTTGCAGACAGATTAGTCTGGTATACCTTCTCTGAACTGCTTCCAATGCATTTACATCCTTCCTTAAATAAGGTGACGAGTACTGTACACAATACTCCAGATGTGGTCTCACTAGTGCCCTGTATAACTGAAGCATAACCTCCCTACTTTTGTATTCAATTTCCCTGGCAATAAATGATAACATTCTATTAGCTTTCCTAATTACTTGCTGTACCTACATACTAGCCTTTTGCGATTCATGCACTAAGATACCCAGATCCCCCTGCATCTCAGAGCTCTGATATCTCTCACCATTTAGATAATGTGCTTCTCTTTTATTCTTCCTGCCAAAATGGACAATTTTTCATTTTCCCAAATTAAACTCCCATTTGCCAGATCTTTGCCCACTCACTTAACCTATCTGTATCCTTTTGTAGCCTCTTTATGTCCTCTTCACAACTTACTTTCCTACCTATCTTTGTGTCATCAGCAATTTGGCAACCATGCCATCCATCCCTTCATCAAAGTAATCTATATAAATTGTTAAACAGTTGAGGACCCAGCAATGATCTCTGTGGCACACCGCTTGTTACATCTTGCCAACCTGAAAAAGACCAATTTATGCCTACTCTCTGCTTCCTGTTAGCCAGCCAATCTTCTATCCATGCCAATATGTTACACCCTACACCATGAGCTTTTATTTTCCGCAATAACCTTTGATGTGGCACTTTATCAAATGCCTTCTGGGTATCTAAGTACAGTACATCCACATATTCCCCTTTATTCCCAGTACATGTTACTTCATCAAAGCACTCCAATAAGTTGGTTAAACATGATTTCCCATGCACCAAACTATGTTGTCTCTGCCTGATTACCTTGAATTTATCCAAGTGCCCTTCTATAGCTTCTTTAATAAATGCATTGGAAGCAGTTCAGAGAAGGTTTACTGGACTAATACCAGGAATTAGAGGGTTGATTTATGAGGAAAGGTTGGACAGGCTAGGTTTGTATCTGCTGGTGTTGTGACACTGCAGATGATGCATGCCAAGTGAATCAAACCTATGAGGAAAGCTCGATCCAGCTATCATAACGGTTTTGCAATTTCTATCTATTCAGTAGTAATAAGTCCACCAAGACTTTATAGCTTTTTTTAAAAACTAAAATTAAAATGTTTATTAACAAAAGAAAAGATTTCAAGCACACACATAAGTCTACAAATTACTACTATAAGAACTCCTAAAATCCTTAATTAACCTGGCTCCCAGTTACACCCCCTTTAAGGCAACAGTCCAAAAATAGATTTTAGATTTTAAACAGATCCAACAAATTAACACAATACCCTGGATAGTGGAATTCAAAATGGCTCTCTCCAGCTTCGGTTTCTGCAGACAGCAGGCATATGCACAAATACTGGAGGCTTCGCACACTTCTGTTGGATCTTACAATGCCTTCCCCCAACACATAGCCTCATTCTCCTTTAGATATGTTCTCCCTTTTTAATATATAAATTCCATTGTTTCCAAATCCCCCTTCATCTATCTAAAAATGCAAATTCCCTTTACACCTTACATGCTAAGACCCCAACCATGATTACTCATTAGCATATTAAAGCCACTTCTACACCTTCTTTTGATAACTTCAACTTGCAGTCTGCTTGGCTACAAAATGTAATTAAATCAAACACACAGACAGAAAAACACAACCCCCATAAACCTATTTTGCAATAAACCAGAAAAATATTATGAAAATTATTATACTCTCATTACACTGGAGTTTAGAAGATAAGATCCTGAGGGGTCTTGACAGGGTGGATGTGGAAAGATGTTTCCTCCTGTGGGAGAATCTAGAACCAGGGGCCACTGTTTAAAAATAAGAGGTCACTCATTTAAGACACAGATGAGAATTTTTTTCTCTCCGAGGGTCATGAGTCTTTGGAACTCTTACTCAAAAAGTATGGAAGCAGAGTCTTTGAATATTTTTAAGGCAGAGCTAGATAGATACTTGATAAGCAAGGGGGTGAAAAGTTATTGGGGTTAGGTGCGACTGTTGACTTAAGGTTAAAATCAGATCAGCCATGATCTTATTCAATGGCGGAGCAGGCTTGAGGGACCAAGTGGCCTACTCCTGTTCCGAATTAATATGTTCATATGTATGTTTGTATACTACGGACCACCAAATAGTGGAAGGGAATAGGAAGAGGAAATACATGGGAAATGTACAAGGTGTGTAGAATCATGGAAAATTGCAACTACACTCAGATAAACTAGAAGAAAGAAGTAGCAAAAGGAGAAAAGGGAATTGACTTTTTACAGTGTTCACATGACTCCTTTCTCATTCAATATGTAAGAAGTCCAACAAGAAAAGAAACACTGCTGGATCTTGTAATGGGTAATGAACCAGAACAGAGTAGGAGAACATCTCAGTATTAGTAATTACAATGTAGTATGGTTTAAGATTGAGATGAGGAATGACAAAAGTAGGAAAAAGACTAGATAGGTTGGAAAAGAGCATATTAGGAGGAAATGTGGGTGAAATGAAAGAAGGTAAACTGGGAGAAAATCTTGAAAACAAAGAGACAGAAAAACAGTGAAAGATCTTTGAAAGGGGAATTAATAGAGTTCAAGAGAAATATATTCTACTAAAAGGCATTAAAGAATCAAGCTGATTATTGGAACTATGGATCATTTAAAAAAACTAAAGGGAAAATTAAATTAAAGAAGAAGACCTTTAAGAGTTATAGGAAAGAAGGACAAGGGGAATGTAAAGAGCTTAGGAGAAAAGGTAAAAAAAAACATCAGGAATGCAAAGAGAAATTGCAAAATCAAATTAACAAGGAATATAAAATGAAATAATTAAATATTTTATAGACAAATAAATAACACAAGGAAAATTAAAGTGAGGATAGGGCTACTGAAGGATGAGGAAGATAACTCAAAGGAGAAACGGCAGAAGTATAGAATAGCTATTTCACTTCAGTTTTTATGAAAGAAGTAAGCTGTATTTCTTTAATTAGGAACCGGCTGAATCTGATCTAGACTGTTTGCAATTTTGGCGTCATATTTGACCGCAAAATAAGCGTCCAACCACATAGCCATGCCATCGGTAAATTTGCCTATTTTCACCTCCATAATATTGCCCGACTCTGCTCCAGCCTTAGCTCATCTGCTGCCAAAACCCTCATCTGTGAATTTTTTACTTGTAGAAATACCAACTCCAATACCGTCCTGGCCAGCCTCCAACGTTCTACCCTCTGTAACTTGGGGTCATCCAAAACTCTGATACCCATATCCTTATGCTGTGCTCACTCACTTACATTGGCTCCCAATTAAACAACACCTCAATTTTATCAATTTCATCCTTGATTTAAAATCCATCCATCGCCTTTCCCTACCCTATGGATAAATGTTAGATGGGAATGTATTCTGTGAAGAGGACTCAAAGAGGCTGCAAAGAGATATAGACAGGTTAAGTGAGTGGGCAACAAGGTGATAGATGAAGAATAAAGTGGGGAAGTGTGAGGCTATTCACTTTGGCCTTCGTATCTAAGGAATGTTATATTTCCCTTGGAGGTAGTACAGTGAAGTATCACTAGATTGGTCCCTGGGATGACAGGATTGTCCAATGATGAGAGATTGAGGTAAATCGGGCCTACACTCTCTGGAGTTTAGAAGAATGAAAGGTGATCGCATTGAAACATACAAGTTTCTGAGGAGGATTGACAGGGTAGACACTGAGAGGTTGCTTACTCTGGTTGGGGGCATAGACTCAGGGTAAGGAGCCAATCATTTGGAAATGAGATGAGGAGAAATGTCTTCCTTCAGAGTGTTGTGGATACTCCATTGTTGAATATATTCCAGATTTAGCTCAATAGGTTTCCCATCTCTCAAGGAATCAACGGATATGGGGATCAGCCAGGAAAGCGGACTTGAGATAAAAGATCAGTTATGAATATATTGAATGGTGGAACAGGCTTGAGGGGGGTGAATCATTTACTACTGCTCCTATTTCATATATTCTTCTGTCCTATTTTACAACCCCACAAACCTTCAAGATACCTGCACTGATCTAACTCTAAAATCGGCTTGCTCAAGAGGTCAATCATTCAACTATTGGTGACCATGCCTTCATCTGCCTAGGCCCCATATTCCGGAATTCTTTTTCTAAACTTCTCCAGCTTGCTACAATTATTTCCTCCTTTAAGACGCCCCTTAAAACTTCTCTTTTTTAACCAAATTTTTGGTCTAATATTGCCTTTTGTAGCTCAGTGTCAGATTTTGTTTTATAACATTCCTGTTGAGCACCTTGGGATGTTTATTATGTTAAGGGCATAACAGAAATACAAGTTGTTGTGGATTTCCAAAAGACCTTTGATCAGGCACCAAACGGTAAACTCAGGGCAAAGGTTAGGGCATGCGGAGTCAAGGGACAAAGAACAGAATGAAAGAAATTTAACTATAAAATGGAAACTTTAGGGGCTGAATTTTCTGACTGGCGGGGGGGAGGGGGAGGCGAACCAATTAAGGCCCCCCCAGCATGAATCGCGGCTCCCGAGGACAGTGGGAGTGGGCAGGTGGTGGCGGGTCTGCAATGACTGCCGGGTCCAATGGCGACCCGGTGGCCTGTTTAAAAAGTTGCTGCAGCCTTTCCAAGGCTGTGAATCATGGTCAGTGGAAGGGCTCCCCAGAGCGCTGCTGGTGAGCAGGCAGGCAGGAGGGTAGGGCAGGGGGGTGCTGTGCCCCTCGTTTTTCAGATGATTGCCTTGCAGCCCTCCTGGAGGAGGTGGCAGCATGGTGGGAGGTCCTGGTACCCCAGGATGGGAGGAGGAGGCCCCCCCACATGACCAAACGTGCCTGGGAGGAGATGGTGAGCTCCCGCAACGTGGTGCGGCGCATCTGGGTCCAGTGTCGCAAGTGCTTCAACGGCCTGTTGCGGTCAGGAAGGGTGAGTACCATGTTGGCATTGGTCACTTAACCCAGCAGGTAGGCTTTCCCACCGGTGGCCCCCACCCGCCCCCTCCCCCACATCCCCCCACCACCCCGTCGCCCTCATCCCAACCTCCAAGTCCGAGTGTAGTGACTGCATTGAATCATGGCTGAATGTGTCCTTCGCTGGGTGGGCCAGCTTATATTGCCCATGCCGAGGTCAGTCTGAGGGGGTGGTGAAGAGATGGGTTTTTCCCCTGCAGCATGTGGTACACTGACTTACTGTTTTGGGGGGAACCTGGAGGAACTGCACCCAGGCGCAGTGCTGGAACACTAGGACATGTCAAAGTCAGGGTGATGAGATGTTGGGAGGGGAGCTTCAAGATGGCATTGGCACCGATCGATCTACTGTCCTCTGTGCTCCACGTGCTTGCGCCTCCTTGCTATGGAAGGTTAAGCTGTGTGGTGCCACATGTGATGTAGGCAGCATTTGGCCAAGTGGGTGGGGTGGGGGGACAGGCCTGGCATGTTTGTGTGAGTGTTCGGCAGCAGCGGGGTAAGGAGACACTGGAGCCCTGTAATGTCCCACTCTGGTTGGGGTGGGCCGTCCGCGAAGAGAGTCCAGGTACAGGTAGCACTAATCAATGCTCTTCTCCCCTTTTCAGGAGAAGAATGCACATAATGCTGCCGAGCGGGTGAGGACTGGCGGCGGGCCGGCACAGTTAGTGATTCTCAGCCGTTTCATGCAAGAGGCCCTAGATTTGGAGAGGCGCCATGTGCCCAGGTCCACCGATGTCGGTGAGGCTGGGGTGCCACGGGCAGGTATGTTTGCCCAGCAGTGAGGTCACTATTGTTCTCCCACCAGCCATGGCAGTGCTGAGTGTTCGGTGGTTTAATTTTGCAAATGGCTTGACCATTGCTTATGGAAGGAGGAGCGCATAATGATCCGGGGGACAGGGATGCACACTGACTTTGTCTCTACGTTAACTAATCAAATGTCCTTGTTCTTCTTTTCTGCGTCAGAAGAGCAGGGCGGGGAAGAGGAGCAGCAGAGGCCCCCTCTCACACCTGAGGGCCCTGAAGTCCCACCAGTGTCACACCATCTCTGCCAAGCACGCACCAGCGCAGATACTAGTACCTCGGTGGGAATTAGAACATCGGCTAGTGTCCTGGGGCACAGCGGTAAGGTCAATTCACAGTCACTGGAGGAGCTGGCAGAGACAGAGAGTGCCAAGGTGCCAGCAGTCGGAGGACTGCAGGGGATCAGGCACATGCTCAGTCGCTGCCTGATGATGTGCCTCTGGAGTCGTCCACGACACAGCAAGAGCAGGAAATGCGGCCGGGTGTGTAGGAGCATCTGGGGGAGATACATGAGGCTGTACTTGGCTTGGTGTCCATGGTGGAGGAGTCTACACGGACTATCGCCGAAGCAATGAGCCTCATGTCCAAGTGCCATGCGTCCTCCATGGAGAGAGTGGCGACTCTCATGGAGAGGCTCCTCGAGGAGACCCATCAGGGCTTCCTGGGGATGTGCTTGGACCAGGAAGTCCTCACATCGGCATTGACCTCAGCTGGTCAGTGGCAGTGTGGGAAATGGTCTGAGCACCAGCTCAGTTTCCCAGCTCGGTGCCCATCCATCCACGGTGAGCAAGCAGGTCCAAAGCGACCTCACATCGGCGCAGCAGCTGCCTGTCGTCTCTGCGGGCACCTCTCAGGGCACTCTAGATGAGGGTGGCAGCTCCTCTACCCCTCTGCCAGTGACTGTTGCATCCTGTGAGGTTGCGATGACTGGAGAGATGCCAGCTGTGGAACTGGCAGATCCCTCCCAGACGGAGCCAGCACAGGCTCCATAGGCCAAAGGACGACTGCCAAGGTCATCGAGGCCAACAGGACAGCAGAGTCTGCAGGCTGTCTCAGATGCCACACCCAGCGAGGGGTCAGCACCAAGACGTAGCTCCCGAAAACATAAACATAAGGCACCCTAGGCACACCACGGGTTTATCACTGGTGCTTTTGTGTTGGCCCGCAATGAGGTTTTTATGAGTTGGTGTGATTTTTCACACCTTTTTCATTTTGTTTCGTTAAGTTTCTTTGGTTGCAATATTAAATTCAGACATGTCACCATGGCTGAGGGTGCCTCTTTTCTTCTGCAGGTGGATGGTTTACAATAATGTCATGTATGCTTTGTGGGACATTCAGCTTTATTAACAAGGACCTTAGTTAATGTTCCTAACCAGGCAGATAATGCACTTAGGTCTCGAATATGGAGCCTACAGCCCAGGCTTGTCCATATGTGATGTGCTAGCTGAAGGCTCGTTGGATTAAAGCCTCCCGGATGTCCCTGCCTCCCTGGAGTATGCCCGGGTCAGCGCCTACCCCCTCAGCATTTCCCTGTACGTGCTCTTCCTCGGACTCATTGCTGGACTCATCGTGTGCATCCGCAGCCAATGCATCTGTGCCTTCATCGTCCACAGCGTCCCCCCTTTCCAGCGCAAGATTGTGGAGAGTGCAACATGCAACCACTGTTAGCAACACATGATCTGGGGGGTACTGGAATGCGCCCCCTGAGCGGTCCAGGCATCGGAAGTACATCTTGAGAAGACCAATGGTTCTCTCCACCACAGCCCTTGTGGAGCCCTGGCTCCTATTGTACCGCTGCTCAGCTTCTGTTCTTGGATGGTGGAGAGGCATCATGAGCCACCTTCTGAGGGGATAGCCCTTGTCACCCAGCAGCCATCCATCAAGCCGGGCTGGAGCACTGAAGAGCCCCGGCACCTGGGAGTGTCTGAGGATGTAGGCGTCGTGGGAGCTGCCTGGGTACCTTGCACAGACTTGAAGAATCAGCATCCTGTGATCACACACTATCTGCACGTTCATGGAGTGGAAGCCCTTCCTGTTGACGAAGGCACCGGGCTCACCTGCCGGTGCCTAGATGGCCACATGTGTACAGTCTATAGCACCCTGGATGCAGGGGAAGCCAGCAATGGCTCGCTGTGCCTGACTTGCCTGGTCGCAGCAGAAGTGGATGAAGGTCAATGCACGTCTGAACAGAGCATCTGTAACCTGCTTGACACAAGTGTGGACAGCTGATTGGAAAACACCACAAAGATCACCCACCAAGACCTGGAAGGAGCCAGAGGCATAGAAGTTGAGGGCAGCTGTGACCTTTAGAGCCACTGGCATGGGGCGTCCACCCACACAGTTTGCGGAGATCTCATCTGACAGATAAAGTTGGCTACCTCCCTTGAGACACGGAGCCTCCTTCGGCACTGCACCTCAGACATATTGAGGTAACTTCTTCGCCGCCTGTATACCCTGGCAGCAGGATAGTGGCGTCTTCTGCGGCCCTTGGACTACCTCTTGGCCCAGCACCCCTTGTGCCTGCGCCTGACCTCCCAAAGGTGGCTCCCCTGGTGGCTGAATGTGCACTCCTGGCCTCCTCCCCCTTCTAGCCCTCCCTTCCTCGGAGGAGGAGGTGCCTCCAGTGCAGAGTTCAGCTCCCATTTCCAGGCTAAGGGAAGGCTTCCTTAAACATGCAGGCCCAAAAAGGATTCCTCACTGCAGGGTGATGACCTGAAGATTGAGAGTCCAGACCAAGCAGCTGGTATGTGTTTTGAAATATTGCAGATCACACAGGCAAGTATCAGTAACTTTGAAACATCAGTATTTGACAGAGCACATTCGCGACCCCACTGAACCCTCTTATCCCGCCTGTGGATGAGGTTTATACAAATGTGTCCTACCCGCCTGCCCATGTGCCGACCCAAAGATTGCACGCGCACTGAAAAATCGCCATCGATTGGTGCCTCAAAGGCCTTAAGTGGCCCGTTAATTAATGGCAGGCGCGCATCAGATGGCATCGTGCACCCACACAACAAAATATCGCAATGCCACGTGGTGACATCAGGACGCCCGCCCGACATCACCGCGCGTCATTTTACGCACGTGCATGCAGGGCCCGCCCCCACACGCTAACGGGAAAATTCTGCCCTAGATTTTTGTTATTAATTCAGATTATGCATATGTCACTGGCAAGGTCAGCCTTGGTGGTTCATCCCTAGTTGCCCTTAAGAAGGTGGTGATGAGCCACCGACTTGAACCGCTACAGCTCGTAAGGTGTATGTACACCCACAATGCAATTAGATTGGGAGCTCTAGGATTTTAACCCGGCAACAATGAAGGAGCATGAAATATTTCCAAGTCAGGACGGTATGTGACTTAGAGTGAAAATTGCTGGTGGTGATGTTCCCATGTATCTGCTGTCCTTGTTTTTCAATTAGTTAGAAAGGTGCAGTCATTGTGCTAGTTGTGGAGGGAGTGAATGTTTGAGGTGTGTATGGGGTGCCAATCAAGTGGCTGTTTTGTCCTGGTGTTGAACTTGTTTAGGGTTGTTAGAGCTGTACTCATCTGAGCAATTGGAAAATATTCCATCTCACTCCTGACATGTGCCTTGTAGATGTTGGAAATTTTTTGGGGGTCAGGAGGTAAGGAAATCACTACAGAATATCCAGATTCTCCAGCTCTTGTAGTTGGAACAATTAAGTTTTAGGTTAATGGAGACACCCAGGATATTGATGGCGGGGTTTCAGCATTGGCTCTTGTTGGAGATGGTCATTACCTGGTACTTATCAGCCCAGCCCTAAACGTTGTCCAAGCCTTGCTGCAAGGGCCACAGCTGGCTTCAGCATCTGGAATTTAGCTCTTTTGTCCAAATTTGGACCAAGGCTGTAATGAGGTCTGGAATCAAGTGGTCAGGGCAGAACTCAAACTGGGCACCGATGAGCAGATTATTAGTGAACAAGTGCCACTTGACGGCACTGTTGATGACACTTTCCATTACTTTGCTAATGGTTGATGAGGCAGTAATTGGTTGGATTAGATGTGTGCTTTTTTTTTGTGGATAGGACATACCTGGGTATTTTTCCATATAGTTGGGTAAATGTCAGTATTGTAGCTGTACTGGAAAAACTTGGCAAGAAGCTTGGATCATTCTCAAGCACAAGTCTTTAGCACTACAGCTGGAATGTTGTCCAATCCCCTACCCCTACCTGTATCCAGTACACTCAGCCATTTCTTAATATCATGTGGAGTGAATCAAATTTGGCATCTGTGATGGTGGGGACCTCAGGAGGAGGACAAAGAATAGTTCAGATTGGAGGATAATAGAAAGTAGTGTTCCAAAATGATCAGTGCTGGGACCACTTTTATTCATAAGTTATCTTATTGATTTGAACCTATGAGTAAGTATCTCAACATCAAAATTTGCAGATAATATCACACTGGAGGATATAGCTAACACTGAGGAAGAAGGCAACATAATACTACAAGACATTCAAAAACCTGCAGACTGGGGAGTTACAATGGTGATATACAATGACAGGAAAGATTAAATCATTTACACCTTCAGAAAAACAAAACTGAGGTAGAAGAGTAATGACAGCCAGGGATACAGGTGAACAAATCATAGAAACATAGAAATTAGGAGCAGGAGTAGGTCATTCGGCCCTTCGAGCCTGTTCCATCATTCAATATAATCATGGCTAATCCTCTATCTCAATGCCATACTTCCACTCTCTCCCCATACCCCTTGATGCCTTTAGTGTCCAGAAATCTCTCTATTTCCTCCTTAAATATATTCAGTGACTTGGCCTCCACAGCCTTCTTTGGTAGAGAATTCCATAGGTTCACCACCCTTTGATTGAAGAAGTTTCTCCTCAAATCAGTCCTAAATGGTCTACCCTGTATCCTGAGACTGTGACTGACCCCTTGTTCTAGACACCCCAGCCAGAGGAAATATCCTTCCTGCATCCGGGGAGGAATCATTAACCCATTGAATGAAAAGCTAGAATACAACTTTCAAATGCTTTATTAAGATAAAATTTATATTTAGTATTATTGTAAAAAGGCAGACTAGGTTTGTATTTTTGTATGAGAAAGAAAAAAATGACCATCTTCTGTTCACATATTTGTAGCTTCTGTTTTGTGTTCCAGGGACTTCAAAAGGTGTATAAAGCTGATTGAGAAAGTAGCGCAGAGAGAAAGAGAGAAACAGAAAAAAGTAATGGATGCCTTTCTTCATGTTAATAGTTCAATCTTCAAAGAGAAACATTAGCTAAAAAGGAGGGTTGTAATTATAACTTGGCAAGTTCACATACATACTTTCCATTATAAGTGTGGACATAAGAATTTATAAAGAAAAAAATAAAAATAAGGACAGTATGTTTGTCTTTAAAAATAAGGACTAAATTATGTCTGCGCTTGCTGATCGATTTATCACCTGTTCCCTATTTTCACTGAAGACTATACTAGGCTTGTTTGTGTAACACTATGAGACAGCAATTTGTGTAATCTCTACTATTAAATCACCTTTGGCAAGGTCATCAGTTTTTTGTTGTTATCAAATAATGTCAAACTGCAGAGTGTGTACTGAATAAACTACAGACTGATTCATGAAAATAATTATCAATTAAACAAATATTGCTATAAAATACTTATTCCGCATCAACTGGGAAGTGATGAGATAGCACATTGTTTTCCTGTAACATTGGCATACATATATTAACTACAGTTAATAAAGAATAGAACATGTGAACACATTCTGAAGGAGCAAATATTAAATGGAACTTTTCATCATTTGAAACATCTTAAAATATTCATTTTGATGTCTAAGCAACGTGACTCAGTGTAGTGTTAGATTTATCCATGTGTCCAATTGCCCTTGGACAATTAAAATCCCACTTGGGCACTAGGGAAAGGAGTCAGGTTTTTGAAAATGAATGGCATATTGATTTCATAAAGCTTTAGCACAGTATTATTAGTCTGCCACTAGATATTATCATTGCTAATACTCTTCACCATGCTATATATAATGATTTATTAAGTTGACATGACACTTGTTCCTGGGTCAAAAGATGATGGGATCAAATGTCATCCCAAGTATCAAGTTTGTGCTCAACTGCCATGCAAGGAGAGTCTCTGTTAACATGGATATTTCACTTTGGATGATATATGAAACCAAGGTTTGCCTCTTCAAGCCGATATAAATGATATCCTGGCATTAGTTGACGAAATACAGGAAGTCTTCTTAGGAAACTGACCAACAGTTCTTTCACAACTGAGTCTAGCACTAAATAATAATTCAACTGGTCATTCATTTCATTTTTGTTTGTGAAGCATTTGCTGTGTTGCCTGCATAACAACATTCACTGCACACCAGAAATAATTCACAACACAAAATTTGAGAAAGAAACCAGAATGCCATTTTTTTCTCTCACATATACATGCGCATGTATGAACACACATACAAACTTGCACACAGGCAACCTCTCCATTTTAAAAAACCCAATACAAAAAAAATGGTACTTTTGAAAATATCTGCCAGCTCTTCTCCAAACAATTCATTATACAGTGTTACTTGCTTGATAAGACACTTCATAAATGGAAGCTATTTTTTTTCCCTTTCTGTCATGCATGCAGAGCACAATTAAAATACCAATCAGCAGAACAGCACCTATCAGCTAAATAACTTTCATTGACTCTTGGGCCGGAATTTTCAATTGCCAGTGAGGTTGCGAAGCAGTGCAGGCACAATTTGAAAATCACATTCCCAGAGGGCAGCCGAGGATCCCACTGGCTCCAGAACCCAATGTGATTTTCAAAGGGAGGACAGGGGGAACAGGGAACCCACTTGCCTCCAATTAATAGGTCATTAAGCTCCTTGAGGAGAATATTAATAGGCTGGGGAGTGCAAGAATGCAATTTTCAATGCTGAAATAGGCAAACCTGAACATGCTGCTGCACGTTAGTGCATGGCTGTCAGATTCAAAGCAGGCAAAAGTTAAACTTTTTTTTAATGTTGAGAATTTTTCAAAGATGGGGGTCTTGCACTGTATTGTGTGCTTTATTTTCAGTATGACCATTTGTCACTTTCGTGTTCTTTAATGCTTCTGGCACTCCTAGGGCTGCCTGCTGTTTTCTGCAAGGCAATAGCAGGCCACATCATGACTGCCGTTTGCCTTTGCTGTTCGCACTCCGCAGGCAGCTCCCATCACCTCACAGAGCTCGGCACCACTAGTTGGGTGCTAAAGTTGCCTCCAACCCAGTTAGGGCATTTGCATTTCAAGATCGTGTTGCATGAGTCACACAGTTGCGGCGTTTTGTCAGGACCTTGAAATTAACCAAACCGGTTTGAAAATTCGACCCTTTGAGCATGAAAATTGTGCACTGCCATTTTCATAATCCTGTATCTAACAGCATTTCTGTTAAAAAAGAAACCAATGGAGTAACATGCATAAAATGTATCTATTCTCAATAAATGAATAGAGGTGCAATGTAAATCTATTGATCCTAACTTGTGAGTTGAAACTGAATTTTCAAGTAAAATAGCTGCACAGTCTTCAATTTTAGTTTATTGGCCAGTTTTATTTGTCTAATGAAACAAATGCTCCCTCAAGCTCCCATTTCATTCTCATCAAGTTCCTTTGAAATAAATGTTTTTTAAAATATTTAACTGTACTTGTGATCTCATTATTATCAGTTTTGTGCACACATCCCCATCTAAATCGCGTGCTGGCACTGAACGATGAGGACCAGCAAAATAACATGATGGATCGCAGTTCTCTTCATAATATTGTCTATTCAGATCTCCCAAGTACTGACTAGGCTTTTGTGTGCAACACTGGAACTTGTCCTATGTATCGTCGAATTAAATTGTGCTCCGAAAAAATACAGACGGCACTTGCTCCTGTGACCCTTTCCCTTGACCCCCTATAAAAGTATAATCTAATGAATTTTATCAAGTTCAGCTGTCAGCTGCAGCATAACTGGATAATTATCCAAAGCAAACGGCGGCTGGGAAGGAAGAGGATCAGAAATCAATGACTAGTAATGAGCATCAGCAAGAGAGATCAGAGGCACAAACCATTCATTTACATAAATTAGGAGGCAGCATGATCATTCTGGAATGAGGAAGGGAAACCATTCAACTTTTCAGAAACAACAGTTTCTCAAATAAGATACAGCAGTATATTTTCATTGTGGCTGTTTTTGTGGATCAGTTTTTTATCTGGTCATTTTTAACCTGTTTATAACTTACATGAAGTTCAGGAAATGAGACTAACACATTCAATTTCTGAAACAATTTTTCCTTTGATAGTTTGTTTAAGGAGAAAGTTCAAAGTATAGAGAAAGCCAAGCATTTATACAGCGCCTTTCACAACTTCAGCACATACCAAAGCACTTCACAGCCAATTAAGTATTATTTTGAAATGCAGTCACCATTGTAATGGAGGAAATATGACAACCAAATTACACACAGTGAACTCCCACAAACAGAAATGTTATACTGACCAGATAAACTGTTTCGGTTCTCAAGAAGTCATAGCGACTTGAAGCATTAACCCTGTTTCTCTCTCCACAGATGCTGCCAGAGCTGTTGGGTTTTTCCAGCATTTTCTGATTTTAATGTCAGATTTCCAACATCCACAGTATTTTGCTTTAATCTGTTTCAGTTGTTGGTTAAGGGATAAAGAGTGGAATTATCCCAGATTTGGGAAAAGTGCAGTAGCAGGTGGAAAAAGGACGTTTTACCCATCTGCCATATGTCCCATTCCCGCTGTGTCCCACCTCATTAATAATGCATTCCCGGGAAACACCCCAGGTCGCTGGCAGAGTGGCCTCTGATTTGCCTGTCCCATCATCACCTCAGGCCTTCAGTAATCCAGGCACCATATTTAAAGGGCACCCCTACCCAGAGCTAGCTCTTTCTAAGGCATCAGAAGCTGTTAAAAAGTCATGGTTGCCCACAAATTTAGCAATGCCTCACTCGGGCACCTACCGGACGACGTGCAGATCCACCATGAAGTCCTCTACCCCCGCTCTGGGTGAAGACCATCAAGTAAAGTCACCAATCCAGCATGGGATGTGGAGCAGCAGTGGTCAGCGATAACGCTCTGTAAAAGGGGACAGCCACCCAGCGCCATAAGACGATGCATGATCTCCTTCATTGCGCCAGGGTAAATCACTCCTTTCACCACTCTCAACTCACAAGCGCATCACACATCCACAGGGATCTCTTGCACTGCCAGTTCAAGAGACATCACCATTCATTCTCTCACACACACCTTCATCTGCCCTGTGGATCATGTACTCATCCCGTCCATGGTACCACTCACCACCCACACAGGCCAGGCATCCTTATCATCTGGCCTGGCAGGCATCCTGCTTACACTCTCTTCATCTCTATTCATGCAGGACGAACTGGCACACAACAACAGGGAGAGGTCGCAGGCTGGTGGAGACATGCCTGACATCAAGGTCCTCACAGACTTTGAAAATTGAGTCATCCAGCTAGCTGGTGATGAACTGGACTGTACCTGTGCTAACGGTGAGGTCGGCGGTGCTCAACCAAGTGAGGATCCAAAAGTGCTACATCCATCAGACAACCATGCTGTGAGTGATGTGTCCTGTTTCACAGGCCATTGCCATGCACTAATTATCTCCCCTTGCTTTCACAGGTACATCGGGAAGCAGCCAAGGGGGTTCACGACCCAGGTCTTCAACTCAAGCCCCAAAGGCACCTCGGAAAAAGAATCTGATGACACCCTCAGTGAAGACCCATCACAGCACTCACCCACAAGCTCCACCAGCACAGGGACACCCACCTCAGTGTGACCTAGTTAGGGAATAGCCTCATAGTCACAATCTGGTGAACACATGACAATGTCTGATCTACAGCAGGCAGAGGCAGGGACTTCCCAGGTTTCTGGCAATCAAAGGGCTGCTGGGAGACAGAAATCTGCTGAGACCGAGTCAGATGACAAGCCTCTGGACTTGGTCATACCTCAGTTGCTGGAGCTGCAAAGGCAAGCTTGGAAACATCAGGAAGGGATGTCCGCTGTACTCCTCAGACTGCAAGGCATGATGGAGGAGTCCATCTGCCTTCAGTCTGAGGTGATAGTGCCAGCATGCCAATGCACTGAGGTCAACACTGGTAGGATGGTGGCCGCCATGGAGACCTTGGTCCAGGACATCGGTCCTGCACTGTTGCGTGGGCTGAATTCCATTGCTGATGCCATAGTTGACCTCCAACAATATCAACGTGAGAGGGGTGTGGGGCAGTTCGATCTCAATCCCGCTTGCCCTTCTCAAGGAGTCAGCCAGGGGCCCTCGGGCACCCGTAGGGAAGGGTATCAGCAGATGCACACTCTGGGGCCATCCACCCAGGTGACTCCGAGAGTGTCCGGCTCATCCAAAACCCCGTTTCCTGTGACCCCAGCAGCTCCAGCTCCACAGGCCGAGGAGGTGCCATTGCCACACAGCAGGACCCCGAAACCGGGCCAGGGCCCTCTAGGTCTCGGACCTCCAGAGGACGCCCATCAAGATCATTGCAGACAGGGCATAGCAGTCAGCAGGCTGCCTCCACCTCTGCTGTGGATGTCGGGGGAGCACCAAGACGTAGTGGCAGGATTAGGAAGGTTAAGAAGATGTAGTTGCACAGCCTGTACACGGGTGTTAATCACTTGTACATAATGCTCACTATTGTAAAGGAACTCCCAAGAACGTCTCTCTGCCTGTGGCTCCTTGATCTGATGAGCAGTGTTTGTGACACTCAGATGTGAAACCTTTCTGCACAAGATAAAGGCAGGTGTCTCAGTCCAGGGCCACTTCCCTGGGCAGTGTGTAACCTTCAGACCAAAGTGATGGTCCAGCTTAATGCTCACTGGACATATTAGTGATGCCTGCACCTCGATGGTGCTTGTCATTACTGCCTGAATGTTGTGGGCAGGCGTTACAGAGTTCCATCATTCTCTGTGTACTCTCAGCACCTTTGAGGTGGGGCTGCCCTCATCTCTTCAGCATCTGTGACCAGTGACTCTGTGCTCCTGAAGGGGTCAGGTGCTGAAAGCTAACAAAGGATCAGATGCATTTAAAGTTTCACGGCTGCTTCTCCATGTTATGTCCCTGATCACAGAGTGCAAGCGAGCTGCCCTCTGCTAGATAGGGGTCAGACATTCACAAAGACAATATGAAGATCTATGGAGTGTCCTCACTGCATGTCATCATCATACTCCTGGAATCTAGTGACTATAGGGCTTTCGCTGCATCTCCATGACATGAGCCCGAGCACTGAGGGTATGTGCACTGCCATCAGCCACACAGGAGCTAAACATTTACAGATGCAAGGTGAGGATGTTAGGACTGTCCTCACTGCATCTCGTCACTATCCTCCACTAATCTTGTGGTTAAGGGCCTCCTGAGCGCGCCTGCTTCATCTGGCCAGTGGAATTGCCTCATCACAACCATCCCCTTCGATGTCCTCCTCATTGAAGGATACGTGCAGCTCCTCCATCTTCTCCTCAGCCAGGTCCTCCCCGCTTTGCAGCACCAGGTTGTGGAGCATGCAGCAAGCGACGATGATGCAGGACACCCTCGGTGGACTATATTGCAACTGGACCTGTTGACGCACTGAAACCTCATTTTCAAAACGCCTGTCATTTGGTCCACCAAAATCCAGGTTGCATACAATGAGCCTCATTGTACCATCGCTCTGCTGCAGGCTGAGGCCGCTGCTCAGGCATCATCAGCCACATCCTCCATGGGTAGCCATTGTCCCTAAGAGTCAACCCTGAAGCCTCTCTGGAGCCTGATAGATTCAGGGATCTGAGATCTGCTAAGAATGTAGGAGTCGTGAATGCTCCGTGGGAATCATGCGCAGACCTGCAGGCTGTGTTTGTGGTGGTCGCATACCGGCTGAGCCTTCAGTGCGTGCAAGCCTTTGCGGTCGACGTAGTTGACTGCTTGTTGAGATCTAAGCACCATGTGAATGCAGTTGATGGCACCCTGAACCTGTGGAAAACCCGAGATCTGTGGACCTTCAGCTGCCACCCCTTCATCTTGAGAAAGGTGCTCCTCCCTTTGCCAAGCCAGGTGCCTCCACCGCTCTCTCCTTCTACTTCTCTGCTCCCTGTAAGTCGTGAGGCATACCGCTAAATCACCAGGCTCCATAATCCTGCAAGATCAAAGAGAGAGACATGTGGGTTAGCAAATGTGTCCTAAGAACTTCTCTTGATTAAGTCTGAAGGCTCCTTCACGCATGCAGGAAAGTGCTGGCCACCATTTGAATTGCCAGTTAGCTGTCTGAAACCCCACCCACCTCCGATTGCACTTGATCGATTGGCGGCAGCTTTGGCCATTGGACTGCATGCTGTGCTCTCAGCTCAGGCGCAGATGTTCTCCTAACTCACACTGCACTGTTAGCTTGATGCTGAATACTGGTCCACACCTTAATAAAGACATTGCAAGGGGCTGTGAGCGCCTCCACCAGTGACTGTGCCATGGCTACCTTTAGCAAGGGGATTCTACTACTTGCTTCGTTGCCCAATTGCTCTGCTGCCCCCTAAAACACACATTAATTTGCAGTCTACGACCAAGGGATGAAAAGATCTGGAGCATTTGGTGGCACTTTCATGCTTTTGCGTTGCTCAAGTGGGCAGAAAATTTTCAGAGGCCAAACTCTAAGCATGTCAACAGAGCTGCAGCTGAACGGTCTCAGCTGCAGAAGAATGCTCAGTTTTGACAAGCTTTTCCAAATGCATGGCTGCTTCCCTCAGCCCCTCGTCCCCCCACTCCCCCGGCATGTGCTTGCCCTCTATGAACGCACGGTGCCTCATCCTTGATGTCGTACGGGAGATGCTCACGAGCTCTGTGCAAGGTTGTGTGCGCTCACTTCTGAGTTGCCCTCGAAGTTCAGGTAACTAGGTGAACGCCTTTTAATGGCAGTCGTGAAGCGTGCCATTCTGAAGTCACACCGACGTGGGCGGTAAATTTGACGTGGGGGGATGATTCTGGCAAGCAGGGTTGATAATTAGATGCAAATGTATTAAAATGATGTTCCCAATGTGTGGTGGCAGGAAACATGGCCCGCCATTGATGGATGGTGCAGAGGATCACAAACTAGTTTGATGGCGATGTAAAACCGATTTTTGGCCTTCTTGCCATATTGTGACCGTTGCCCCCCAACAACATTCCTGGCTCCCATGATGCCCGATGCCATCGGCGCCGGAAAATTCCAGCCAAATGTTGGCCAGAACGCCAAGGACAACGTTTCCGAGCGTGTAAACGGGGCCTCAATTTAACAGTTCATCTTAAAGTCAGGATCACTGACAATACAGCACCCCTTACGTACTACAGTGAGTGTCAGCCAAGATATTGGCCAGGATTTTCCAGTCGTCAGGCGGGCTCGGCGGGGGCAGTCATGAAGCCGACCGCTGACCGTGTCCCCCTCATGTGACTGTGTCACATGAGATAGGACGTTTTCAATTTCAAAGGAAAGTTTTTATTTAATTTGTAATACCTTTAGGAAACCTCATCCCACTCGTGGATGAGGTTTCCTAAAAAACGTAAAGGCTACTTGGCCTTTTCGCCTGTCCACCAACCATAAGGTTGGTCAGGCAGTGTAAAATTCAGGTTAATTAGGTCCTTAATAGGCCTTTCAATTATCGGCATGCACTCGCCGAATGAAATATCGCGTGAGTTCGCGATGATGTCGGGACGCACACCATTTTAAGCTCCAGCGTGTCGGGCATGCACACGCACTCCAAATGTAAAATTCTGTCCTTTGTGTTTAAGTCTCTGAAGTGGGCTTGAATTCACAACCTCCAAGTATAAACTTTCCAAAACCACATCACACAACAATAGGTTCATTAACTTTCACAGTGCAATTTAATAGGCAAAAAGAATGGGTAACAGTTCCATCTAGGTTTTCAGTATGTCTTTCCAGTGGATAAAGCCTGTAAAATTATTTCTAAAATTCCAAATGGGATTTGATCAGTGTTTTTATAATACAAGGATTACTTTATATTTGGTACTTTGAGTTGTTCTGCCTAATTGTTTCATCTATATAAATTTTGCCATTTCCTGCTTTGTTCTTCATAAATTACTGTTCCTCCTGGCTTAGTATCTTGCAAAACATGATATAGTCTCTTTTGTCCCCGTATTTTAGAAGCCATAATAATTTGCTGGGACACACCACTGGTTACCCCTGCCAATCCAAGAGTGTCCTTTCTGTCCCATCGCTTTGCACCCTATGTCTAAACCAATTTCTTATCCACGCTACACAACTAATTCCAATTCCATCTGCCTCGGTGTTTGGTATATATGACAAACATTATGAAAATCCATGAGATGCAAATTATATTCTATTTATGCATCATAGTTCATGTGCAAGTTTGAACTTTCAGGTCATCCTGCTCATGGAATGTGATGTACCCTACACTTACATTTAACACTGTTGACTTGGCTGCTCTGCCTAGTAGCAAATGAGCCAGAATTTACCAATGTTCCTTCGTGAAAGGGAAACTGCTCTATACTCAATCCTTTGACATGCACGGATGTGCCAAATCAGCAAGTGCTACCACTTAATGAGTTATTTTGTCAGGGTCTGATTGCACTTGGACGAGATAAGGATGAAACCCATGTTGAAAGATGGGAATTTGAGCCAAAACACTGATGTGGGACTTTATGCTTAGTCTTGGATTTACCGAGGTGGATCGATAAATGATAAAACCATAGCTCCCAGTGTCGCAGCATTGAAGCTGAAATGTAATAAGAATGCTTGGCATCAACCAAATGTATGCATAGAAGTGTTATAATTTATGGAGTCGTTGCTTGTTTAGTGAAGTTGCATTTTCATTAATGCTGCCAAGCAGCTTTCATTATTAATGACAAGAATGGTCATATATGGCAAAACTATTTTAAAATCATTGGAGATGCTCAATGATATTCTGTCAAAATTTTCTGAAGAATTCCTAAAGATCCTCTGCAGGTTCTACGCACATTAAAACACAAGTATAATGAAAAATACTGTGCATACTGATTGATTCTCTGAAGAGATGCAGTGTAATGTTGTTGTGCTGCTATTTTAATTCTAACATTTCAAAATAACATTTGCAGTTAAGATATATGTTGGGCCAAATCTTTCTGGAATGATACATGCCATTATTATTGGGCAAATTGGTTTGCAATTTCAGGAGAGTAAAAGATACATCATGAATTGAAAATATTCAGAACTTGCTGGTCGATTTACTCTGCTCCTCAGTTGCAATTGCACAACTGGCATTTAATGTTCGCAGAGGTGGACCTGTCCACTGGCTGGAGAGCCAGGGGCAACTCCGTCATGGCCATTTCCAGAAGCCCCATCAGGATTAAGTCCCAATTAGTCAGCCCACTGGCTGCCGTTGGAGTTCCAGGCTCCACCAGAGGAAAATTTCCCACTGGACCTCCTGATGCTGCCGCTGATAACTGCCGGCCAATCAGAGGCTGGCACTCTCCACTTTTGGCAGCACCACCGGGAGCGGTGGCCACTATTATAATTATCTTCTCTCCAATGTAAATGTACCAATCATACACAAGGATTGGTGAAACAATAAAATGGGTTATTTATTTGAACGTAACTCTATATACAGATAGATTTAACTAGGAGGCTAAATGTTGTACATCTAATCTCTACTCCAGCTGCTTGCAGACTGACTACAAGTCATGGGACCAATACATCACATCCTGGCAAGATCTGTAATGACAGACAGAAATTAAAGGTACATGTCATCATATCACAACCACTGAATGTACTGCAGTGGGGCCTAGAGGAAGAATCATTGCTGAACTCCTCATAGTGTAGGTGAGTGGAGCGGGATTACCACGCCCAGTCAAGAAGGCCTCAGTGAGGGGGATGCTGAGGGGGTGGCGCTGTCAGGGGTAGGGAATGTGACTTCCCAAGGGTCCCTTTGTTTCCACCAGCAGGTCCCACCATTGGACTCAGAAGGAGGAACCACCCCTCCCTGATGGGGTGCACACACGGCCCCTGCCCACGGCTGGTAGAACACCAGTGGAAGTGGGATGAAGCTCTTAATTGTCCACTAAGTCGCCTTTTAAGGATCCCAATTGGCCTCCAGATGGGAAGACCGTCCTCAACCCTGACTTAATCAGGGGAAGTGGAGAAGATGACAGGGCCCCATCTTCCCCCACCCCCACCATTTTGAGACCCATCCGCCCCACCCCCACCTCCCAGCACACCTCCAGGGGAGAGCCATAAATTTCACCCTTAGTTTTCACATTATTTTAAGAGCATGTTGGATTTGTACATTAAATGGCCATTAAACTTTCCACAGAAAGTTTGGATCGAACTTTACAGTGTAAGGACCTTTTTAATGATGTAACAATTGTGAATGCAATCCAATCAACTTCCTAGCCCAGAAAGGGAACAATTTGAAGTGTGCAATTTCATTCCTGCATGTAATAAATTGTTGTCAGAGTTTTAAAAAGGTCACATTTAAATTTTTAATGTTTTCTTACTTTTCCTGTCTTTTTTTCTCTCTCAATTTAATTTTTCCTTTTCTCTTTTTATTTTTCTCTGTGTCTGATTTGACTCTAATCATTTCTCAATCCTTAAACCTCATTGGTAAAGGGGATACACTGTTGGCCTCACCATTCACTGAGGTCCCAGATACCCCTGAGAGGTTTGGAATACAGCTTGTGCGGGGGAAATTAAAAATCAGACATGTGTGGAAAAGGCTCGGGTGAGATGTATAAAGGAAATCTACAAACATGTCAATGGAATGTCTCCTAGAGTTAAACTGCCGTCAGACAGGGAAATAATTTGTTGGATCAAACATAGTTAATGTTTAGCAGCGCTAATTGCAAAGACATCCACAGCAAAGATGCCATCTGTTTAGATAAGTATGACAAAGTTCATAGGAAAACTGAGGAACAAAGGAGATTTGCAGCAGAGCTGTCACATAGTAGTGATGAGAACGGGTATCAGGGGCTATCGTCCACAGCTATTCAGGGAGCTATGACAAATCCTTCACAGAGGAAAGAAAATCATGGCTGGCACAGCTCCCAGAATGGAGATAGTGTTCCTTTGGTAATGTTGCTTTGTAGTGGAAAGGTAGTGCAAGGCCCTCTTACCATTATCACCATATTGCTGCTTTGCTGCTACTTATACTCCATCATAAACAAAGATTAAATTAATTTTTTTGAAAAAATAATTGCATTATGTCTGATTCACCAGGTGCGAACCCAAGTTATATTCAAAGAGACTGTACATACCATAGAATCAGTACAGCAGAGAAGAAGGTTATTCAGCCTATCAAGTCTGCACCAGCTCTTTTGAAGATCAATCCAATTAATCTCCCTCCCTCACTCTTCCCCCATATCCCTGTAAGTTTTTTTTTCCCATCTAGCATTTATCCAATTCTCTTCTGAATGCTGCTATCAAATCCACCACCATAACGGGCAGTGCTTTGCAAATCCTAACCATATATTGTGCAAAAACATTTCCTCTCATGCTGACTCTGATTCTTTTGCAAATCACCTTAAATTTGTGCTTTCTATTTATTGACCCTTCAGCCATTGGAAACAGTTGCTCTTTATTTACTCTATCTAAACCTTCATGAATTTAAATAGCTCTGCCAAATCTCTTAGCAAGTCTCTGTTCAAGAAAATCAGCCACAGTTTCTCCAGTCTATCCATGTAAGTGTAATCCTTCAGCCCTTGAACCATTCTAGTAAATCTCTTCTGTACCCTCCCCAAAGCCTTCACATCCTGTCTAAAGTGTTGTACCAAGAATTGGACACAACGGACTGGACTTAGTCCTACCGCCACGGCAACTGCCAGTGGACCTGGAGGTCATCGAGGATTTGACGCAGGTCCGTAGCGGTTGGCTGAACCCGATTACGTGGTGGCAAGCTCATGAATGCAGGGACACAGGCTTGCTGCCGGATCATGTGGTGCAGGCATGGCTCTGTCGTCATGAAGCCCTCATCACCTGATTGTCATGCAGGGGCTGGTGCCATATTTAAACACCAGCCGGCCCTGTTTTAGAGGTGGAAATTGTCTTTTTAAAGCTCTGAAGTTTAAATCTCCAGCATCTGAATTTCTATGGCTCCAGCAGAAAAAGACATTCCAAAGTCCATGGAGAAGATTCCGCCACCATCACACAAAATCATTCTGTGGCATCAAAGGGTTCCACTGAGGTCTGAGATGCTGCAGTTCACCCAGCGCATCCCCTCCAGCCTCAAAGATGAAGAGGACAAGGTGGATGATTCCTATGCTGCCACTACCTCTCCCTTTCCTTGCAAGCAGCTTCCTAAGGATTCACATCTGTGATGCCACTTTAAGGCATGGCCCCTCTGCACCTCAGTTGTCCGCTGCTGCTTTAAATTTTGGACCTGGCAGTACTTCTGGGTTCTGAATTTCCTACCTGAGGCTCTACCCCTCAAAGTGTCAGTTCAGCAAGTGTTTACACAGAGAAAATGTCTCCGAGATCAAACCAGTACCCTGTGGCCCAGTCCCTTGGAAGTCCGAAGGACTCTCACAGCAAGTCCAAGGAAGCCACATATAAGTCAGCAGCTTTCATTGGCCAGTTTACTGAAGAAACAAGCGATACATGTGAGTTTCACAAAATCAGGAAGACAAGATTAAATCATGTTGGATTGTATTTAAATTACATACAGATGGGCAGTTAAGCATATAAATGAGCTTCCCGCCACAAAAGCTGGTCACTTTGTTACCTTCCTGCCACTGACTTAATTGCTAATATTTTCCCATCATCAGGAGTCCAACGCGAGGCCTCTGGAACAATTCTCCATACTCACCACCATCTTGTCAGCTCTAATAGGCTCCACAAAATCCAGCCCAGTATTCCAGCAGAGGCGGACGAGTGTTTTATACAGATTTAGCATAACTTCCTGGCTTTTGAATTCTATGCCCCTATTTATAAAGTGCAGGATCACATTTGTTTTATCAACTGTTTTGTTAACCTGTTCTCTTACTAGCACAAGCATCCCAGATCTTCTTGCACCCCCTTTAAAATTTTACCTTTTTTAATGCCTCTCCTCATTCTTCCTACCAAAATGCAACATTCACTTTTCTACATCAAATTTTATCTTCCATTTGTCTGCCCGTTCTACCAGCCTGTCTATACTCTCTTGAAGTATATTACTATCTTTCTCATTGTTCACTACATTTCTAAGTTTTGTGGCATCTAAAATTTTCAAAAGCAAGATCCGTCCCATTACTTGTAAGTCAGGAATGTATGTCCAAAACAGTGGTCCTCGTATCAAACCTTGGAGAATACCACTGTATACCTCCCTCTAGTCACATAAAACAGTCATTCACCACAATATTTTCTATGCCTGTTGTATCCATGTTGCTACTGCCTCTTTTATCCTGTGGGCTTTAATTTTTCTGACAAGCCTCCGAGATTTCTCTGAGATTATTGTTTCTAAGGGCCGAATTTTCTATGCCCACTGGCGTTGGGTGTGTTTGGTGACATGAGTGGACAATACAGCGAGAAGGTCAAAAATCGGTTTCACAACGTTGCGAAACCAGTTTGCAATCGTCCACTCTGCCCGTCAATGGCGGGCCGCGTTTCCCGCCGTTGGACGTTGGGAATCTCATTGTAATACATCTGCATTTCGTTATAAGCCCAGCTCGCCAGAATCATCCCACCCCCACGTGATTGCACGCTGATGTGTTTCACAATAGCATATATAAGGCGTGCACCTGGCAGGCTGCACTTCGAGGGTAACTCGGAGGTGAGTGCATAGTAATGTTGCACAGCAGTCACCAAGGTCATCTGTTGGACTTCAATGTTGAGGAGCCGCACAGTCAGGCGAAGGCACAGGCAAGTCACTTTTTCCTAGCTAATTGATAGTACAGTGCCGGGACAAGGGCTGCCCTGTGGCTGAGGCACTGACCGCAAACTAATGAGCGTTTTAGTGGACTGCAGAACAGTTGGACGACTGGGCACATTGTACAACCTCCTTGCTAAAGCTGGCCATGGAGCAGTCACAGGTGGAGATGTTCACAGCCCCTCATAATGTCATCATTCAGGTTTGGATCAGCCTCCCCCATGGTTCAAGCTAACAGCGCAGCCTTGCACTGCAGGATAGGAGAATGCCTGCACCTGAGCTGAGAGCACAGCATGAAGTCCAGTGCCCGAAGCTGCCGCAAATTGGTTAGGTGGAGTGAGGTGGAAGTGGGTGGAGTCTCGGGCAGCCATGCATTGCACTAAACTCTGGCCATCCAAGTGGTGGCCAGCTCTCTCCGAGATGCATTAAGGGGCCTTCAGAGTCAGCCAAGAGAGGTTCCTAGAACACCCAAGCTAACCCACACGTCTCTCTTTTTCATCCTGCAGGAGCATCAAGATCATGGAACCTGGTAACCTAGCTGTATGCCTTGTGGACCCAGAGTCTATAGGGGTTGTCTTCCATTCCTGCAGATGACCGAGAACCAGTGTCACCGAACACTGTGCATGCCTGGGGAACTGGTCAGTCACATCTGCCAGCTACTGCAGGATTTGGCGCCACAGGGACATGGAGGGCATCCACTGCCCGTGGCCATGAAAGTGACCACAGTGCTCAAATTTTATGCCAGTGGCTCCTTTAAGGGCTCCACAGGTGACCTCTGTGGGATATCACATGCCTCCCCCCACAAATGCATCCAGAGGTCAAGGATGCCAGCTCGGCGAAGATGTGCATTTCGCCCGGGACCAGGAAAGCCAGGATTCAAGAGCGCTGGGATTTGCCCAGATCTGAGGTTTCCCACAGGTACAGGGTGCCATTGACTGCACTCAATTGACGCTCAAGTGTTGCAACAAGCGGTCAACTATGTCAGCCACAAGAGCTTCCATTTGCTGAATGTTCCGCTGATGTACGGCCACCATAAACACATCCTGCAGCTCTGCGCTCAGTTTTCAGGGGGTGTCCACGACTTCCACATTCTCGGTCGGTCTCAGATCCCTGATGTCTTCCAGGGTTCACGGAGGCTGCAGGGATGGCTCCTCAGGGACGGCTCCTCAGGGACAAGCGCCACCCACAGAGGACGAGGCTGATGACACCCATGGGGGGCCTCAGACTGCAGCGGGGTGAAGGTATAACGCAGCTCGTGATGCAACTCGCACCTTTATGGAGCAAACCATTGGGATGCTGAAAATGAGGTTCCAATGCCTGGACCGGTCTGGTAGAGCCCTGCAATATAGTCTACAGAGGGTGTCATACATCATCAACGAGGAGGACATCGATGACGATGAGGAGGTCCTCGAAGGCAATGATGATGGCAATGAGCCCATCACGTTGGCCAGATGAGGTAGACGCACTCAGGAGGCCCTCACAGCTACTAGATTTGTGGAGGATGATTACGACATGCAATGAGGTGACCCCATAGATCCTCACATTGCATCTGTGAATGTTTGACTTCAGTCTGGCTGATGGCAGTGCACATACCCTCTGTGATGATGCTCCTGTCATGGAGATGCAGTGGAGGCCCTAATAGTCGCTTGATTCCAGGAGGATCATAAAAACATGCAGTGAGGACACTCCATAAATCTTCATAAAGCCTTTGTGAATGTCTGACTGCTGTCTGGCTGAGGGCAGCTCACTTGCGCTCTGTGATCAGGGTCATTTCATGGAGATGCAGCTGTCAAACTTTAAATGCACCTGATTCTTTGTCCGCCTTCAGCACCTGACCCCTCAGGGGCACAGCATCACTGGTCACAGATGCTGAAGAGATGGGGGCCAGCCCCACCTTAAAGGTGCTGAGAGCACATCGAGAGAATGACGGAACTCTGTGACACCTGCCCACCACATTCTAGCAGCAATGACCAGCACCACCGAGGTGCAGGTATAAGTAATGTGTCCAGCGAGTGTGAGGCCAGACCCCATCACTTTGATCTGAAGGCTGCATAAAGCACAGGGAAGGACTGAGATACCTGCCTTTATCTTGTGCAGGAACCAAGATTTCACCTCTGAGTGGCGGACTTCAATGTAGCACCACCACAGACCGAGCTGGCTGAGTCCTAAATGACATAGCTGCTAGACTGTGTCTGTGGCAGGTGGTGAGGGAACCAACAAGAGGGAAAAACATACTTGACCTCATACTCACCAACCTGCTTGCTGCATTTGTATCTGCCCATGACAGTATCGGTAGGAGTGACCACCGCACAGTCACTATGGAGACAAAATCCTGTCTTCAGATTGAAGATAACCCCCCAACGAGATATATTGCACTACCACCGTGCTAAATGGGATAGATTTCAAACAGATCTAGCAACTCAAGACTGGGCATCCGTGAGGCACTGTGGGCCCATCAGCAATGGCAGAATTGTACTCAACCACAATCTGTAACCTCATGGCCTGGCATATCCCCCACTCTACCATTACCACCAAGCCAGGGGGTCAATCTTGGTTCAATGAAGAGTTTTTTTTTTCATTCATGGGATTGGGCTTTGCTGGCTGGGCCAGCATTTATTTCCCATCCCTAGTTGCCCTTGAGAAGGTAGTGGCAAACTGCCTTCTTGAACCGCTGCAGTCCATGTGGTGTGGGTACACCCACAGTGCTGTTAGGAAGTGAGTTCCAGGATTTTGACCCAGCGACAGTGAAGGAACAGTGATATATTTCCAAGTCAGGATGGTGAGTGACTTGGAGGGGAACTTCCAGGTGGTGGTGTTCCCATATATCTGCTGCCCTTGTCCTTCTAGATGGCAGTGGTCCTGGGTTTGGAAGTTGCTGTCGAAGGAGCCTTGGTGAATTCCTGCAGTGCATCTTGTAGATGGTACACACTGCTGCTACTGTGCATCATTGGTGGAAGGAGGAATGTTTATGGATGTAGTGCCAGTCAAGCAGGCTGCTTTGTCCTGAATGGTATCAAGCTTCTTGAGTGTTGTGAGAGCTGCACTCATCCAGGCAAGTGGCAAGTATTCCATCACAGTCCTGATATGTGCCTTGTAGATGGTGGACAGGCTTTGGGGAGTCAGGAGGTGAGTTCCTCGTCGCAAGATTCCTAGCCCCTGACCTGCCTTTGTAGCCACAGTATTTATATGGCTAATCCAGTTCAGTCTCTGGTCAATGGTAACCCCCAGGATGTTGATAGTGGGGGATTCAGTGATGGTAATGCCGTTGAACATCAAGGGGCGATGATTGGATTCTCTTTTGTTGGAGATGGTCATTGCCTGACTCTTTTGTGGCACGAATGTTACTTGCCACTTGTCAGCCCAAGCCTCGATATGAGGTGCCTTCTGGAACATCTGCAGACCACGTGGTGTAGGTACACCAACGGTGCTTTTAGGGAGGGACTTCCAGGATTTTGGCCCAGCGACAGTGAAAGAATGGTGATATATTTCCAAGTCAGGATGGTGAGTGGCTTGTAGGGGAACTACCAGGTGGCAGTGTTCCCATGTACCTCTGCCCTTGACCTTCCAGATGATAGTGTCATAGGCTTGGAAGGTGCTGCCACAGGAGCCTTGGTGAGTGCACTTTATAGATGGTACACTCTGCTGCCACTGGCTGTTGGTGGTGAAGGGAGTGAATGCTTGTGGAAGGGATGCCAATCAAGTGGACTGCTTTGTCCTGGATGGTGCCATGTTCCTTAAATGTTGTTGGAGCTGCACTCATCCAGGCAAGAGGAGAGTATTCCATCACACTCCTGACTTGTGCCTTGTAGCTGATGGACAGGATTTGAGGAGTCAGGGGGTGAGTTACTCACTGCAGGATTCCTGGCCTCTGGCCTGCTCTTGCAGCCACAATATTTATATGGCTAGTCCAGTTCAGTTTCTGGTCAATGGTAACCCACAGGGTGTTGATAGTGGGGGATTTTGACCCAGTGCCTAACAACAAGGTGGGTGTACCTACACCACAGTGATTTCAGCGGTTCAAGAAGGCAGCTCACCACCACATCAAGGGCAATTAGGGATAGGCAATAAGTGCTGGCCTAGCCTGTGACGCCCACATCCCATAAATGAATTTTTTAAAAGTCCTTGGTGACATCCTCTGGAGGGCTGAGACCTGGATTGCCCCGGCTTACTTTTGGGGTCCTGCTACGTAGCAGTGGCACCCTCCTTGGCCTGAGGAGCTGAAGCTGCTGGGGACACAGGAAGAGGGGATTTGGATAGGCTGGACGCTCTTGGAGTCACCTGGGTGGATGGCCTCGTGGTGTGCACCTGCTGATCCTACTCACTATCAGTACCCGAGGGCCTTTCGCTGACTCCTTGAGGAGAAGGGGTAGCTGGAGTGATTGCACAGCTCTGCACCCTTTTCGCAAACACACTGTTGGAGGCTAACTATGGCGTCAGCGGTGGAGTTCAGCACGCGCAGCAATGCAGGAGCGACGTCCTGAACCAAGGTCTCCATGGCGGCCACCATCCTGCCAATGTTGACCTCAGTGCATTGGCATGCCAGCGCTATCACCTCAGCCTGAAGGTGGTTGGACTCCTCCATCATGCCTTTCAATCTGAGGAGTGCAGCGGACATCCTTTCCTGATGTTCCTGAGCTTGCCTTTGCAGTTCCAGCAACTGAAACATGACCCAGTCCAGAAGCTCACCACCTGACATGGACTCCATAGATTTCTGACTTCTAGAAGCCCTCCAAGTGCTGGAGAACTTGGAAGTCCCTGCATTCATCTGCTGAGGATCAGACAGTGAGATGTGCTCACCAGATTGTGATCCCAAGGCTACTCTAAAGCTTGGTCCCACCGAGGTGTGTCTCTCTGAGCTAGTGGGTGAAATCTGTGACAGGTCTTCAATGAAGGTGCTTTCAGATTCCTCTTCAGAGGCTTCTTTGGGACTTAATTGGAGGCCCTGGGTCGTGGACTCCTCAGCTGTTTCCCAGATGTGCCTGCGAAAGCAAGGAGAGATAATTAGTGCATGGCAGGGCTCTGTGAAACAGGACACATCACTCACAGCATGGTTGGCTGATGTATGTTGCACTGCAGGATTCTCACTTGGTAGAGCAGCGCCGACCTCACCGTCAGCACAGGAACGGTCCAGATCCTCACTGACCAGCTGGATGGCTCTATTTTCAAAGTCCATGAGGCCCTTAATTTCAGGCATTCTTCCACCAGTCTGCGATCTCTTCCTGTTGCTGTGTGCCAGCTTGTCCTGCATGAATAGAGATAGAGAGAGTTTAAGCAGGATGCCTGCCAGATCAGAAAATCACTATTGCTTGGCATGTGTGGGTGGTGAGTGGTCCCATGGACAGGATGAGGACAATGAAGGTGTGTCTGAGAGACTGAGTGGCGATGTCCCTTGAACTGGCAGTGAGTGAAATCCCTGTGATGGGTTTGTGAGCATGTGAGTTGAGAGTGATGAAAAGAGTGATTTAACCTGGCAGAACAGAGGAGATCATTCATCCTTTTTCGGCACTGGGTGGCTGTCTTCTTTTGTAGGGCATTGGCGCTGACCACCGCTGTCACCACCTCCCATGCTGGATTGGTAATATTGCTGCCGCTCCTGCAGCCAGCGCGTGGGTAGAGGACATCACGGCGGGCTTCCACTGCATCCCAAAGGCGCATGAGGGACGTTTCATTAAACCAAGGTTTGCAGTCTTCTTGCCTTTTGGGACCACGTCTTGTTTGCAGCAGTCCTTGTCTGGAAGCACTGAGAGGTGTTCACGCATCCGGACTTTAAATATGGCGCCTGTATGATGAAGCGTTGAGGGTGATGTCATTGTGGGCGATTGAGAGATCGACACGCTATCGAAATGGCGTGATCCCTGAGAATGCATTATTAATGAGGTGGGATTGGGGCGGTACAGTCTGAAAAGCCGCCATTGCGGTGGGCGGGTAAAACGTCCTTTTTCCCTCCTACTACCACACAGTGCAAATCTGGAATTATTCCACCCTAAAGTTGCTGCACCACCAACATTAAACTGACTGGCTTGTAATTGCTAATTTATCCTTCTCCCCTTTTCTGAACAAGGGTGTAACATTGATCATCCTCCAGTCCTCTAGCTCCACTCTTGTATCTAAGGAGAATTGAAGGTACTGACCTGCACCTCCACAATTTCGATCCTTACCCCCCTCATCAACCAAGGATGTGCTCTATCCAGACCTTATCCACCTTAAGTACTTGCAGTCTTGCTAGTACTTTCTCTTTATCCATTTTTATCTCATCCAATACCACGGCAAGCTGATTATTTATGTTTTTGCAAAATCTCCTTCCTTGGTAAACACTGAAGCAAAGTACTCTTTTTGTACTTCATCCGTGTCTTTTGAATCCACCAATGGATCTTCATTTTGATCCCTAATTTGCCCAACCACACCCACACCCTGCCCCACCACCCCCGACAACTCTTTTACTGTTGGTATGGTTGTAGCAGACCTTTAGAGACCTTTTATGTTTGTTAGATTTAGATTAGCTGGGTGATAAATTTCAAGGAAAGTAGATTCAAAAACATTCTTCCCTTAAGCAGATTTGAAGATTCCACTTAGCACTTACGATATTAAATCTAGTTTTAGCTTATTTGAACTTTGTCCAGGAAGTTCAATTTTGATAGTCCACTAAGGGGTTGCAGCATCAAAAGCTGGGCATCTAAAATACCAGAAATGATGCAGAGGACAATATTGCTGAAAGTAAATCAGACAATTATATAGGTACAAGTGCACATAACTTGTTAGTGAATTGGATGATCAGGGTCTTCGGTAAGGTTTCATCAATGAGAACCTAACATACTGCTCTTGTTCACTGTACTGGTATTTCAGTGAATAGACCTTCAATGTCACTATCAAGTATCATGTGCTGTCTTGACTTTGGCTGTTTGTCTTTCACCTTCTCCCTGGTCAGGCCTCTATTGAATGCAAAGCTGGTTAAATAGCTTGGATATGGCATCACCCTGAGAGACAACAGCTTCATCAATGCCTACTCTAGCAGACAACAAAGATCTCAGATATTATGAGGGATTATACTGTAATGCACCCCATACTAACAAAATCCTACTGTCTGCTCAGTAAACCTGTTGGTTGCATGAGCCTCACGGCATCCTCCCCTTCTGGCTTTCCCTTCAAATAATGCAGGCATAGAGGATTACTTTAAAAACAAAGGAATCATGACTGATGCTTGGGAAATGAGCAAGCGCCTGCACAATTCTGTGATTCTGTTTACTTACCACCTGGACACTGAAGCCATTGTATTTTGTGAGTGATATGATGTTGTGTAAACGGGTCCATAAAATGCTCGGACTTTGGAGATTCCTGCAGTTTGGAAATAGCTAGAAACAGTACTATCATGGAAACAATTTCATCATAATATCACCATTATCTGTAGGTTGATCCAACAGGTGGTGAAGCAGAACCTGTGAGGACAGTCATCCCAAGACATAAGCCAGGTATGCATTTTTTGTGTCTGTGTAGATGACTACATGCAAAATCATGGGTGAAGGCAATGCACCTCTGATGTAAGCAAACCTACCTCACATTCCCACTTTCATCTTTTTCTTCTATCATGAAAAAAACTTAAACAGAGAAGCATGTTCAGTCCATTATTTATTTCAAGAATTTATGCTGCAGAGATAGTTTTTGCATGCTCACTTTTCAAGGCTGGCTTGCCCTTTATCACCCATTCATGATTTTTGCAAGCTGCATTCAGAGCACATTCCCAGTGAGAAAAATCAGGAAACTCTAATTTGCCTTAATTTGTAAAGTATTCTTGTTTTAAATGAATCCTGCACATTTGGACCGATCCTAATGTCTGAAAAATCTATCCTATATATTTCTAAATGGTAGATTTTTAATACTAGAATCACAATTCTTGTAATCTCAATGGCAGATAAGGGATTTTTCTCATTTAAAAAAAGTAATCCTTTCTGCATTTGCTTCTGGGTTTCGCAACCCCAGTGCAAATAAAATATCAAATGTTAGTCCAGAGATAGATTTGGCTACTTCCAATGGAGCAGAATCCCTTGGCACTTCAACACACACAAGCAGTTCCTCAACCAGATTAAATTCAACGCTGGACAAAACTGTTACAAACAATATTTACCATTATACTTCATTATGATGGAAACAAAATGTAACTATCTTACATGATTCTTTGTGCCTGTCCTGTCCAAAGTCTCCCCCTTCGCACAATCCCTTAAGTATATGCTTATATTTTTGCTTTCGGAATTACAGGCCAACCAATTGCATTCTACAAAAAAACCCACAAACCATAAGCACATTCTACGGAAATTATCAAATATTACAAACAATATTCAAGAAAATGCAGTCAGTCAAATTCCAGTCAAAATATTCTGAGAACAACAAATCAAATTCCACTGATATACAATCACCATATTCATTTCTGAATGCACCCCACTGTAAATCACAAAAAATAATGTTAGCATGTGATAAACATATACATACTGAACAGTTCAATAAAAATACCGCAAATTCATCCATCGCACTTTCCAATCAATCTAACGACTTTACTCTCCCACATACTTCTCTGGAGGTCTAGCAATTCCCACTGACGTCCATCGAAAGTTTCAAAACCAGATACATCCTCATCCTCCAGCAAAGCATACAAGATTTACCTTCTATTTCAACTATCTGTGATTCTTGAGCGGCATGAGATGGCTCAATTGGACACTAACAGAGTGAGTTGTTGCTGAGACAGTAAGTTTGACCTTAACATGAGTTTAACATTGAAACGGAATGCAAGATACAAGGTAGGTAAAGCACAGGTTAAGTAACTTCAGACTAGAAATGAAAGAAGTGGATCAAAGGCTATGGCACCATGGATAAATTAAGGCTTAATAAGGTACATGATAAATATAGGGTTGAGGTGGGGGTAATGCAGAACAAAATTATGATAATTTTAAAAGTAATGGAAGAGAACAAGAAGGGAAGTTGAGTATTAATGATGGTTTCAGTGGAGGAACTGAAGCTTCAGAGATGGAGAGATTTAGGAAGGAAATTCAAGAAAGTGGTACGTAGGTAGCTGAAGGAACAGTTGACAATGGTAAGTCAAAGTAAAATGGGGATGCACAAGAGGCCAAAGTCAGAGGGACAGGGAGTTTAGTGTTGTAGGGCTGAGGTTACAGAGATAAGATTGGGTGATGCCACAAATCGATTTAAAGACATGTTGGATAATTTTAATCTGAAGTATTGAGGGATGAGGATCTTTTGTTGGGCAGTGAGAATGCTTGTTAGGTAAATGGGACTTGGTACAGGATAGAATCATGGTCAGCCCAATTTTGAAAAGAATGGAAGTGTATGGAAGCTGGAGGAGGGATAGCTGGCAAAGATGGCATGAGAGAAATTGAGTCTAGAGGTGAGAGAAACATGTATAGGTCTGAGCTAGGGTAAAAGATTATTATTTTACAGAATGGAACTACACAGTCTTTGTAATGGAGAGGCTCCCCAGATTCACTGAAACTGGCTCCTTCAATTCATGTGCTTTATAATATCCATATTTTCAAGCCTCCATGATGATATTTGTCTGAGAATAGCGGCATACATACAGTGGAGAACGGAATTTTGCATTTCTTCCATTGGTTGCACTTCTATAATCTAACAAAAGAAAACATACCCATACCATTCTATGTCCCAGCCTCAGACTACATGCTCCCTCATTTTCACCTATTGGGTGGAATCTTCCAGGCCTGCCAACAGCGGGAACTTTGGTGGGCGTGGTAACTTAATTTGGCACGGAGCCAAAAATCAGTTTACCAACATCAGGATGAACTTTTGCAGTTATGTTCTGGGGAATTTAAAGGCAGTCGAGCTTCCTGACAAACATTGTCAGGAAAACCATTTGCATGCATCAGCATGGCATGCATGCTCATTAAAAGGCCACCTCACCAGAATTACATTCACTGCAACAAAAAATTAGAACGTTCACATTTACGACGGCATATAAAATGCGTGCACCAGGTGAAGTTACATGGATACATAGAAAATAGGAGCAGGAGTAGGTCATTCGGCCCTTCGAGCCTGTTCCGCCATTCAATATGATCATGGATGATCCTCTATCTCAACACCATCCTCCTGCTCTCTCCCCATACCCCTTGACAACTAAAATTTAGAGTCCAGAAATCTATCTATTTCCTTCTTAAATATATTTAGCGACTTGGCCTCCACAGTTTTCTGTGGGAAAGAATTCCACAGGTTCACCACCCTCTGAGTGAAGAAGTTTCTCATCATCTCAGTCCTAAATGGCCCATCCCTTACTCTGAGGCTGTGACATCTTGTCCTAGACACCCCAGCCAGAGGAAGCATCATCCCTGTATCCTGTCTGTCCATTCATTTCAATGAGATCCTCTCTCATTCTTCTAAACTCCAGTGAATATAGGCTTAGTCAGCCTAATCTCTCCTCATATGACAATCCTGCCATCCCAGGAATCAATCTGGTGAACCTTTGCTGCACTCCCTCTATGGCAAGTATATCCTCTCTTAGGTAAGGAGACCAAAACTGCACACAATACTCCTGGTGTGGTCTCACCAAGGTCCAGTATAGCTGCAGTAAAACATCCTTGCTCCTGTACTCAAGCCCTCTCGCAATGATGGCCAACATACCATTTGCCTTCTTAACTGCTTGCTGCACCTGCATGCATGCTTTCAGTGATTGGTATATAAGGATACCCACTCTATCATTATTTAAATAATACTCTGACATTCTGTTTTTCCTACCAAAGTGGATAACTTCACACTTATCCATGTAATATTGCATCTGCCATGTATTTTCCCACTCACTCAACCTGTCTAAATTGCCTTGAAGCCTCTTAACATCCTCCTCACCACTCACATTACCACCAAGTTTCATGTCATCAGCAAACTTGGAAATATTACATTTAGTTCCCTCATCCAAATCATTGATATATATTGTGAATAGCTGGGGCCCAAGCACTGATCCCTGCGGTACCCCACGAGTCACCACCTGCCACTCCGAAAAAGACCCGTTTATTCCTACTCTCTGTTTCCTGTCTCAGGAATTCTCAATCCATGCCAGTACATTACCCCCAATCCCATGTGCTTTAATTTTACACACTAACCTCTTATGTGGGACTTTATCAAAAGCTTTCTGAAAATCCAAATACACCACACTCATTGGGTTCTCCCTTATATATTCTGTGAGTTACATCCTCAAAAAACTCCAGTAGGTTTGTCAAATATGATTTCCCTTTCATAAATCCATGTTGACTTTGCCTAAAACCATTGATATTTTCTAGCTGTCCTGTTATCACATCCTTTATAATAGACTCTTAACATTTTCCCTACTATTGATGTTAGGCTAACCGGGTCTGTAATTCGCTGTTTTCTCCCTCCCTCCTTTTTTAAATAGTGGGGTTATATTTGCTACTCTCCAATCCGCCGGGACTGTTCCAGAATCTAAAGAATTTTGGAAGATGACAACCAACCCATCCACTATTTCCATGGCCACCTCTGTTGGTACCCTGGGATGTAGATTATTAGGCCCTGGGGATTTATTGGCTTTCAGTCCCGTTAATTTCTCCAGCACTGTATCTTTAGTAATACTTATTTCCTTACAATTCCTCCTTCTCACCAGACCCTTGCTTCCCTAGCATTTCTAGGTCTGTGTCTTCCTCTGTGAAGACAGAACTAAAGTAGTTGTTTATTGCTCTGCCATTTCCTGTTCTCTATTATAAATTCTCCTGTTTCAGACTGTAAGGGACCTGCATTTGTCTTCACTAACTTTTTTTTTACATTCTTATAGAAACTTTTACAGTATGCTTTTATGTTCCTTGCAAGTTTGCTCTCAAGCCCTATTTCCCCCCTCTTAATCAATTTCTTGGTCCTCCTTTGCTGAATTCTAAACTGCTCCCAATCCTAAGGCTTGCTACTTTTCCTAGCAATGTTACATGACTCCTCTTTGGATCTAATACTATCCTTAATTTCTTTTGTTAGTCACAGTTGGGCCACATTTTCTGTTGTGTTTTTGCACCAGAAAGAAATGTATAACTGCTACAACGCATACATTCATTCCTTAAATATTAGCCATTGCCTATCCACCTTTTAATGAAGTTCCCCAATCTATCTTAGCCAACTCACGCCTCCTACTTTCGTAGGTTCCTTTGTTAAGATTTAGGGCCCGAGTTTCAGATCAGACTATTTCACTTTCCATCCCAATGAGGAATTCTGTAATGTTATAGTCACTGTTCCCTTAAGGACCCTGCAAAACAAGATTATTAATTGACCATTCTTCATTGCGCAATACCAAATCTAGGATAGCCTGCTCCCTAGTCAGTTCCTTGACATACCGGTATAAAAAAACCATCTCGTACACACTCCAGGAATTCATCTGCCACATTATTATTGTCAATTTGGTTTGCCCAGTCTATATGTAGATTAAAGTCACCCATGATTACTGTAGCACCCTTGTCATGAGTTTTCCTGTTTAATGCTGTCCCCTACCTTATCACTACTGTTTGGAGACCTATAGACAACTCCCAATAATGTTTTCCACCCCTTGTTGCTTCTTAGCTCCACTCAGACTGATTCTACATCTAGATTTTCTGAGCCAATATCCTCTCTCAATATTGCACTGATTTCATCCTTAACTAACAATGCCACACCACCTCCTTTTCCTTTTTGCCTGTCCTTCCTAAATATCGAGTACCATTGGATATTCAGTTCCCAGCCTTGGTCACCCTGCAGCCAATTCCCCACAATCGCAATCATATCGTACCCGTTTACATCTATTTGCACTGTTAATTCATCTAGCTTATTGTGAATGTTCCATGCAATCAGATACAGTGCCTTTAGACTTGTCTTTTTAACATTTCTACACACCTTTTTTTTATACTATGGCCCTATTTACTGCTAGCCCTTGTTTCCTCTGCCTTCCACTTTTGCTTTCTACTTTTCTGTCTTTCATTCCTACTTTGTTTCCCTCTTTTGTGTCTCCCTGCTCAGGTTCCTATCCTCCTGCCGCTCTAGTTTAAACTCTCCCCCACAGTACTAGCAACTACTCCTGCAAGGGTATTGGGCCTGGTCCTGCTGAGGAGAAACCTGTCCAGCTTGTACAAGTCCCATCTTGCCCAGGATACGTCTTAATGCCTCAGAAATCTAAATCCCTCCCTCCTACACCATCTCTCCAGCCACACATTCATCTGGTCTATTCTCCTATTTCTGATGTTGCTAGCACGTGGCACAGGGAATAATCCTGAGATTACCACCTTTGAGGTCCTGCTTTTTAATTTATTTCCTAGCTCCTTATATCCTGCTTTCAGGACCTCATCCTTCTTTTCACCTATGTCATTGGTACTGATATGGACCACAATCTCTGGCTGTTCACCTTCCCCCTTTGGAATGTCCTGCATCCACTCAATGACATCCTTGACCTTGGCACCAGGAAGGCAACATACCATCCTGGTGCCATGTCTGCGGCTGCAGAAACATCTATCTGTTCCCCTTACGATAGAATCCCCTATCAGTATTGCTCTCCCACTCTTTTTTCTCTCCCCCCCCCACCCAACTCCCCACCCTGTGCAGCTGAGCCACTCCTGGCACCATGGACTTGGCTCTTGCTGCATTCCCCTGAGAAACCATTTCCCCTAGTAGTATCAAAAATGGAAAATCTGTTAGAGAGGGAGATGGACCCAGGGGACTCCTGCACTACCTGCCTAGTGTTTTTATTTTGTCTGGCAGTCACCCATTCCCTTTCTGCCTGTGCACTCTTTACCTGTGGTGTGACCATCTCACTGTACGTGCTATCCATGACGATCTCACCCTTGCGAATGCTCCACAGTGTCTCCAGCCACAGCTCCAGCTCCGAAACACAGATTTTGATTAACTGCAGCTGGAAACACTTCCTGCACATGTAATCACCCTGGATGCTAGAAGTGTCCCTGACTTCCCACATTGCACAGGTGGAGCATTCCATTTGGCCGAGCTGCCCTGCTATGACTCACCCTTAAATTACTCCCTTTATTTTTACTTCCTCTAGTTTAGAGAATATTAAGGACAGAAAAACTGCTTACCGGGTCCTACTGACCAAGGCTGCCACTCTTCTTATTGAGGAATAGTAGAAAATGAAAGGATCCCCCCTTCCCTCTTCACCAAACTCCCTCTCTCACCAAACTCCAGCTGAAGTACTCCAATGCAGTCCAAAGCAGCACTCCAGTTGACTTCTTGCATGACTTCGAAGTAAGTAGCTGCTGCTTTGGCCTTCCTGGGGACAGGTCACAAATGTCAGCCTCTTGATTGAGATTGGTGCTGTTAGGCAAGTTGTGCGAAGGCTGGACAGGGAGGTAGGAGCAATGGGGAGGGGGGAAGGGTGAAGAAGAGGCTGGGCAGGGGAGGGAGGCGAAGCGGGAATGATGGAATGGAGGTGGGACAGGGTAGGGAGGACCAGTGGGGAAGGATGGGGGAGGGCCAGTGGGGAAGGGTAGGAAGCTGTCCAGGGAAGGAAGACAGACTGTCCGGGGCAGAAAGGGAGGCAGCAAGGGAATGTGAGGGTGCAGAGACATGGGATAGAGAAAATGGCCTTTCATATTGTGTCTGGGGGTCCTGTGGTTGGTTGGGAGTGGGGCTTTCCGGGTAGGGATGGTGGGAAAGAGATGGTCCTAAAGGGCTGGGTTGATGCTGCTTACGGTGGGGTCCTGGGGGTTGAAGTGACGGTACTGGGCAGCAGAAGGAACAGTCACAGTGAGAGGCAGGTGGGGGGAGTTGGATGGCAGGTCCAGTGTGATAGTCAGGTAGCTAAAGGTTTCATGCGGTGGGGGGTGGGTGTCACGGAAATATACAAAACATGTGGCTCAGATAACGGGAGAGGTCAAGGTAGGCATGGAGATGGTACAGATGTTGGCTCAGAGGGGAGAGAAGGCACGTGGAGGGTGATAGTTATAGGTTCAAGGATAACGGGAGAGGTTCAAGGGTGAAAGAGGGGATAGAAATGGGTATATTGGGCAGGACAAAAGTGAAGGGGGAAGTTGGTGGGTGACAGGAGGAGGGTAGAAGATGGTGGAGCATGTTTGAAATGTGATGAGCACCATTTTTTAAATGTCTCCTCAAAAACACAGTTGTTCTGAAAGTGCAATCCTTCACAGTATGAGGAGTCTTTACAGTGGATGCATTTCAAGGTGAGCACATTGGTCGACTAAAGGGACACCCTAATAATCATGAGGCAACTGCATGAGAACTATGCTTAGTTATATGTGTTCTCTCTATGGTGAAGCCCAGACGACAGCACGTTTACTCTCTGACTCATGGGTCTCAGAGCATCGAGATCCCAGCAAGATCAGGAGCTGCAGTAATCTCACCTCACGGGATAATCACCCGGTGCCTGGAAGAAGTCTGGTGAACCTTGGTTGCAATCCCTTTATGCAAGCCCACTCCTCCCTTAGGTAAGAAGATGATCAGGACAGACTGTACACCTGGTGAGGTCTCACCAAGGCTGCAGTCAACCGCTGCCAGATTTCTTTAATCCTACACTCTATCCCTCCCGCAATCAAGGGCGACTTGACAGTTGCCTCCTTACTTATCGGCTGCACCTGCATGTTAGTTCACATTTTGAACAAGGACAGCCAGGTCCATTCGGCCATCCACACTTCTTATTATCTCACCATCGAAGAAAGACTCTCATTTGCTATTCCTCAGACCACAGTGGAGAGCCTCAGGCTTTTGATCCTCATACTCTGTCATGTTCCTGGCCACTCAGTCTGTCTAATGCCCCTTTCAGCCTCTTTGCATCCTCCTCATAACTCACAACAGGGCATATAATGAATTGACTACAAATGCTGCACAGACAGCATCCTAGGAGGGCTCAACACTGGCTGAGTTGCCTGATGTATGCACAGGCCACATATTCATGAATCATGGCCAAGGTTGAAACATACTCATATCGGAATGCTCAATGATGACACTACTGATGTTGTGAGTCAGTAAATGGTGGATCGGTAGAACCACATCATTGAAATCTGATTGGAATTCATTCAAACCAATTCATTTCAAACCATTTTTTAAATTTTTCCTCAAAAACGCAGTTGTTCTGAAAGTGCAATCCTTCACAGTATGAGGAGTCTTTTCAGTGGACGGATTTCAAGGTGAGCACATTGGTCAACTAAAGGGACACCCTAATAATCATGAGGCAGCATAATGAGAATGCAACAAACCTGAACATAGTGCAATTAAATATATATTTACAAGTATAAAAAGTATATAGCTGTACACCCATGCCACCTGTGTGCCTTCAAAGCTTATTTATTTTTCTTTTCCTATTACTACATCTAGGTGCAGACCCAACATCCACAGCTGAGTTGGAAGCAGCCTGCTGAGTGCTATGCCCTGTTGACTGTGATTGTAGTATAAGAGTCTGGTGCATACAGGGTTAACGTGGGATTCAGTACACACAGTGATGTAAGAAGGTACATGACCCAGAGTTAGGGTCAGTGTGGTGTTGACCAGAGACGTGTTGAGATGTTGACATGGAGATAGCTCCTTGCCTATATCCTTTACTGTATATATGTATATAGTTACAAGTAGTTAATAAAGACTTGTTGTTAGCATACAGAAGACTACGAAGACGTCGTTCACACACACATGTTGTAACCAACACCATTACAACATGGTGGCAGCTGGGGATCAAAAAACCCTCAACCTCACAAGAATGCTGAAAAACTAAGAGAAAGAAAATCTTCAACGGACTCTGAACTGAAAGAAGTTCCCAACTGAAGCTACAGAAACTGAGAAAATTCGCCAGAAAAAGCTCCAGACAGAAGAGACTGGAAGCTAAAGGCAGAAGTTTTACTGCAGCAGAAGATTCCATAGAATCTCCCTTGGAAGTCCAGCCTCAGCACAGACAGTCCATAGTCTGCAAGGGTGAGCTAAATCTTTTAACTTCCAGGCTACAGCCAGTCTTGAGACGCCCCTTTTGCTAATTCAGTCAGAAACGTCATTTGAACAAAACCTGTTGCTATTCCCGAACCCCGACTCCAAGCCTCAAAACATTGCCTCTGAGTGGAAAAGGAAACAAAAGAAATTAATAATTAACTTACTCAACTCTCGGCAACCTTGACTGTCAGAGTCCTTGGACGGCGAGCCTGAGGTTGATTTGAGTGCCTCACTGCTCACAATGCTGCGCCGCTGGGTGAATTGGTTCAGCGGGCAGCCAACTCATGCAGCCATTGTTAAAAATTCTTCTTCCAGAGGTGTGCCGCTGCCATTTTGCAAAGCCACCAAAACTGGCAAGGGGGAGATCCATTTTTCTACAGCGAATGGCAATGCCACCTTGAAAGCCTCTAAGCTCTTAAAGCTGTACCCACACTTAAAAAATCTTCAACATGAATCACAATTCTACACTTCCAACTCCACTGGACTCACTCGAGGCCCAGAGCAGTCACAAAATTGGAGTCCTTGGAGGAAAGATATTTAAGATACAGCATTGCTTCGGGTTTAAATGAAATATTAAAAGAGGAACAAGCAAACAGACTCCTTTATTCAATAGGGCCAATTGCAGAGTGTTCCTGTAGTGAGAAGAAGGGTTAGTGGTACACTCACCTCTGCGTTTTGTTGCTGATGGTGAGAAACTGGTACCAGGTTCCAGCATCCCTTGTGGTTGTGGCATGCTGGCTGGAAGTTGCAGTGTGTGCATAGTGGTTGCTGTGTTGGCCAGCTGTACCATCATCAAAGACCTCTGGCTTCAAACAATGGACATACCACTTCACGGGGCAGGGGAGTCCGAATCCCGGTCATCGGCATGATACTAGAACCACTGAGGTATGACAGCAAACAGATCTTTGAGCTGATGTACATCACCCGTAACCAGCCTTTCTCTCTCCTGAGCAGGGATGCCTGCATCGTCCTGGATTTCCTCCAGATGGCGGATAATTCAAGATGACCAGTGTCATTGGCCAGCCAGAACAGCACAATCCTGAAAGATAAAGATGTTTTGAAGGCACACAGGTGGCATGGGTGTACAACTATATACTGGGTAATTATCCCATGCATCATTGCATGACAAGATATTAACGCCAACAGGAACACTCTTCCTCAGCCTCAAAGGGCTTCAAGATGGCCTACATGGAGGAAGAAGAAAAAGCAGCGCCAAGGAGACAAATACCATATTCTTCCACTCCTCAAGAAATGATCGAGACTAACAGCAACCATGGATCAATGCAAAAGCCAAACTGAACAGGCGTGGGTCAACATTAAGCAATGAAAGAAAAGAATGAAAGCATACCCAAATGCCAGTATAACCTCCAAGCCAACAAGAACCAGAACCACAGAGCCTACCCACTCTTCTAACAGAACGGCAAACGAGATGTGGAAGGGTTATAAGGCCTCCAGACTGCCTGAACCTCTAACTTCAAGAACTTGAAGGGGGTGGGGGGAGGTGGGGTACTGAGAATGTTGTAATAATGCTATACAGTAATAGCAATAATGTTGGAATAGCATTGCGGGTGTAACAATAAGGTAAATACATAAGACTTATAACAATGTAAGACTTAAAAGTAAACTAATGTATATCCATGTGATAAAGGCTTGGGGGAGTCATAATATAAGTGTCTGGTATATACAGGGTTAATGTGGGACTGAGTACAATACCACCCACACAGTGATGTAAGAAGGCACATGACCCAGAACTGGGGTCAGAGTGGTTTGCAGAGACATGTTAAGATATATACATGGAGATAGCACCTTGTCTGTACCCTTTACTGTATATATAGATACAAGTAGTTACTAAAAACTTGCTGTTAACATACAGAAGACTGCAAAGACTTCCTTAACAGACACATCTGTAACCAACACCATTACAACAGTGAAGATTTTGGTGGGCGCCCAAGGTCTAGAGAGCCCCGACCTGCTAAGGGTCTCCTGCACAGATGCAGGTGCACATTCCTCAGCTTGACCTGCTGAAGCCAATAGGTCATTGGGAGAGGGGAGGTGGAGCAGCTGTTTGGAGTTCCCTGGGATGAAGCTCCCAGGCTGCCTTGTTGGCACTCCTTCTCCCTGTGCATGCCCAATAGCATCTCCCTGGCTCCTTAAGGAGAAGGAGCACCTGGAGGGAGGTTGAGGTGCCTCATCCCCCTCTCGCCTAGCCACTGCTGCACTGCACCCATGGTTAGAGTGATGGAGTGCAGGCCTGAGCGCATATGCAACAGCCACTGTGTTTTCTGCTGGACTGGGTCTCCAAGGCGGCTGCCACCCTTTCCATGGAAGCAGCCAAACACACATGTGCCAGAGCCTTGATACCAGACAGAATATGGACGGACTCCTCCAGCCTTTGGTCCAGTCTGCACACGACTTCTAGTAACTCTGCCTGATGTTCCCCTGCCTGTCTCCACATCTCCTTCAGGCTCTTATGGCCCATTCCAGAGGATTGTCATCTGCACAGGGCTAAACAGGGCCTGTTCTCCAGCGGTCCTCCGAGTGGCAGAGACCTCAGCTGTCACTTCCCCTGCCAGCTGTGGACCTGTGTCAGGGATGTGGCCACCAGGTTGTGACCCTGAGCCTACACTAGAATGTGTATGCATCAAGATGAATGTCTGTGCGTTGGTGGAGGACGCAGGTGAACGCAGTGTCGGTGCATTCTCTGAGGCATCATCCTCAAAGGTGCAGTTGGGGCAGGTTTGGTGGCTGGTCTCCCTTGTGGGCCTTCCCCTTTCCTTGCTGGTACCTGGAATGGAGAAAAGAAACACTTAGTGGGTGCCTAAGCAGACTCCCTTATTAAATGATGCCTCAGAGTATGCAGCGACACTGCGTTCACCTGCACCTGACCCTCCGCCAGCGCAGAGACATTCACATTGATGGATGCACATCCTAAAGTAGGCTTGGGGTCACAATCTGGTGACCACACCACTGACAGGGGTCCTACAGCTGGCGGGGGATGTGACAGCTGAGGTCTCTGACACTCGGAGGACTGCTGGAGAACAGGCCCTTTTTAGACCTATGCAGATGGCAATCCTCCGGGCTCGGCCATAAGAGACCTGATGGAGATATGCAGACACCCTTATTAAAGCAATGTCTTACTCTGTGGGCACACCTGACAACAGCAGACTGGAGGCATCCTCACTGGCTTCCTGGCGGAGTCCTATTTCGCATTCAGCACAGGCATGGTCCTGCTCTCTCTTGCTGGTTCTCAGGCCTCCTCCTCGAATGGATGAGGATTCTGATGTCGGGCAGGCCACCTCCAGTCTTGATCCTCTCCCTTCAGTTGTACAAGTTGATTGTCATCCCTATGGGTGCAAGAGCAGTTTAGGAGCATGCGTGCCTTTGACAGCTCCTGAGACCTCCCCAGTACGTGATTAACAAGCAGGATGTGCTGCAACTGATAGAACATTGGAGATCACGGAGTGGCTAGCACACACGTCCCATCTGCTGTTGAGTCCTGCAACCCAAACTCCTGTCTGACATCCCCCTGAACTTACACGCTTACACAGCCTGATAGGAAGTTATGAGCATGGGAGCAGGGATAGGCCATTCGGATGCCCTTATGAGTGTCACTTTGCAATGTGCAGACTATGCCACATATCTGGACGAAGTGTAGAAGAGCATTCATTCTTCTTCTGCACTGCCGGGCAGTTCTCCTGTAGGCCTCACGGGCACCAACCTCCACTGCAACCTCCGTCCAGGCTGCTGTGGTCAGAGGGAGGGCATCCTGCTGCCATCCCTGGGTGACAGTGCCTCCTGCCTTTTCTGGATGGCCTAGAGGAGAACCTGCAGGGTGGCTTCGCTGAACCGTGGGCCACATGTGTCTTCTCTGTGACATTCTGGTCTGGGCAGAATCTTGAATGACAGCCAGACTGATGCTTCTGGCGTGCAGTGAGTGAATGGCTGTCTGGGTGCCTTTTAAATATGGTGTCCAGACCTTTGACCCTGTGAGGTAACAGCGGGGTCAGCGACTTCCTGCCCTCCCTCACCATGAGCTCCTTGCGGATGCATATATAATGAGCTGAACAGTGCAAAATTGCACATCACGCAACCCCCCCCCCCCCACCCCACCACACCCTCCCCCCAACCCCCACACCCTCCACACCCCATTCCCTTACCAACAGAAATCACTCTCACTTCTGTGCCTGCCACCAAACTTAGACTCCAGAATGGCAGATTCTGGCCATTATCTCTTTATTTTTATTCATTTTCAACCTGCCCTTCACTGCTGAACTGCAAAATCATTCAGCCACATTGCAGACCTGTAATAGAATAATAATTTAGAAAAATGTCCTTCAGTATTGGAGGCCAACTTGAAGACAATTGGCCACAAAAAATATATTCCAGATGTTCCACAGCCTATTTGGTCATCTGACTTTGTAAAGCAGCATTCATGATTGGTCAAGAGAGATGTACCCAATTTGTCTGGTAGATATTGAAGAGCATCAATGAAAGCAAAATACTGCAGATGCTGAAAGTCTGAAATAAAAACAGAAAATATCTGATGAAGGGTACTACCTGAAATGTTAACTCTGTTTCTCTTCACAGATGCTGCCTGTCCTGCTGAGTATTTCCAGCATTTTCTGCTTTCATTTTAGAGCATCTAACTGCAGCCCTGCATGTGTGGTACAGCCTTGTTTCACCAAAAGCAAATGTTAGCACAATGCAGCAGAATAGGTCTGAAAAACAGTAACCATGTGACTTTACAGATTTGGACCCTATAGCAAGCAAACAGTGGTATTACATTGTCTTAAAAGATTAAGGCAATAAAATTACTTGTCCATATGAAATGCCTTTTGTCCACTATTTTATCAGTAGCATTGCTCTTTTTAAAATAAATGCACTCATGCCTCTGTTGAAACAGCAGATCGAGGATTTGCGTATAAATACATTAATTTTTCATACGTTAATATTTACAGATTAATCTTGAGGCTTATTTTCAGTATTTTTCAGCACCATATCATTTTGAATGTATGTTTTAGTAGGAGAAAGGGGTATAGTGTTTAACAGGCAAGAATCAACAGGACAAGCAGCTTTGCAGTCCTGATTTGCTGAAACATCTCATTAACATGCTGTAGATTATTCGCTAAAAGAAAGCTTTTGCTAACTGAGAATCTGTCCTGTTCCCCCCACCTCCCCACAGCATCTAGTGGAGGTAACAATAGAGCATCTTTCTTGTTTTCTTTAATCTTTGCTACAAGTATCAGAATTCAAATCACGATGGCCACCCCATTTAAAGAATCCCTTCCTCCTTTGTAGGAGAAATAATCCCACTCACTGGAACCGTTTATGGCAAATCCAGTTAATTATCTTTGCAGCATCCAAGTAATGGCAGAGCTGTCTTTATCTGCAGTAGCAGACTACTACACAGAAGCTGATTTATTCAGAGGGTTAGAAAGCAATTCCCTATCTGATGTCAAAGATGTGTTTTTTTTGCAAATGACTTATGACATGCAGAACTGCAGAAGGTGGACATTTTAAAATGAAAATATTGGGTGGAATTTTCCAGTAGCCCCCACGGTGGGTTTAATGGCAGGCGGGGGGGAACAAATTGGCAGGAGCCGAAAAGTCGGTTTCCCGCCGGCATGAAATGACAGTGGGAACGTGCGCTCCTGCCTGTCACAGCAGGCCAGAGGCCGGCATGAAACCGTTTTGCACTCCATGAATGGGATGCAGATGAAGGCCCAACCAGAATCATCCCCTCGCCCAGCAGGTTTTCACGTTGGTCCAGAACACGTCTGGCGCATGCAAATGTCAGGACGTACCTCAAGAAGGCCTGGGGCATCTCCTCCTTCAACAATGGGTAAGTGTGATGTCCAGGCACCTTTTAAATATGGCATCTGATATGACGGCAGGGCTCGTGCCATCCAGCCAGCCCCACCACAAAAAATGCTGGGAAACCCCCAAATACATAATTAATGAGGACAGCATTGCCTGGTACCGCGCAAATTCCCACTGGTCCCTGCGGCAGAAAACACTCCTGTTCCTATCCCACCACAGGACTTAGTCCTGGAATGGAAAATTCTGTCCATTGTTGCTAAATGACCAAAATTTAAAAATGCATTTTTCTGAAAATCCAGAATGTTTATATAACTTCTTTCAAGCTCAAATTTTTCTTGTTCTCCATTTTCTCACTATAATCCCATATCCTCCTCACAGAGTGAGGTGGGACCTCCTGGCCCACATATGATGGAAAGCATGACTTGGACAGTGTAAGCTAAAAGTCAGCATCTCCAACCTTGAGGTAAACAGCCATCCAGCTAAGAACAAATGAAACTCACTCAATAGGTGACCTTGACAAGTCCGTCCTTCAAGCTAAACCTTTTTCTTGCTGGTGCCCTCAACGCCTGACCCCCTTCCTCCACCCCCCGCTGCCCCCCAGCCAGATGGCATCTGAGCTCTCTGTGTGGAAGTGTCAGGCACCCATACTGGTCTCTCCACTTACAGGGCCCCACCACTGAACATCAAGCCATTGTTTCCAGGACTGTCACTGACCTTATCTCCTCTGGAGATTTTCCCTCCACAGCTTCCAACCTCATAGTCTCCCAACCTCGGACGGCCCGCTTCTACCTCCTACCCAAAATCCACAAACAGGACTGACCCGGCAGACCGATCATGTCAGCCTGTTCCTGCCCCACGGAACTCATTTCTTGCTATCTTGACTCCATTCTCTCTCCCCTTGTCCAGTCTCTTCCCACCTACATCCGCGATTTCTCTGATGCCCTACATCATATCAACAATTTCCAGTTCCCTGGCCCCAACCGCCTCTTCTTCACCATGGATGTCCAATCCCTCTGCACCTCCATCCCTCACTGGGCCCCAGTTATGCCTGTCTCTTTATTGGGTATGTGGAACATTCCTTGTTCAAGTTCTACTCCGACCCCCTCCCACAACTCTTTCTCCGGTACATCGATGACTGCTTTGGTGCCGCTTCATGCTCTCATCTGGATCTGGAAAAATTTATTAATTTTGCTTCCAATTTCCACCACTCCATCATTTTCACATGGTCCATCACTGACACTTCCCTTCCCTTCGTTGACCTCCCTGTCTCAATTTCTGGTGATAGACTGTCCACCAATATTCATTACAAGCCTACCGACTCCCACAGCTACCTCGACTATAGCTCCTCACACCTCACTTCCTGTAAGGACTCCATCCCATTCTCTCAGTTCCTTCGCCTCCGTCGTATCTGTTCTGATGATGTCACTTTCCGAAACAGTTCCTCTCACATGGCTTCCTTCTCCCTTAACCGAGGTTTTCCACCCACGGTAGTTGACAGGGCTTTCAACCGTGTCCGGCCCATCTCCCGTGCATCCGCCCTCACACCTTCCTCTCCCTCCCAGAACCATGACAGGGTCCCCCTTGTCCTCACTTATCACCCCACCAGCCTCCGTGTTCGAGGGATCATCCTCCACCATTTCCGCCAACTCCAGCATGATGCCACTACCAAACACATCTTCCCCTCAACCCCACTGGCGGCTTTCCACTGGGATTGTTCCCTCCGTGACACCCTGGTCCACTCCTCCATCACCCCCTAAACCTCAACCCCCTCCCACGGCACCTTCCCATGCACCGCAGAAGGTGCAACACCTGCCCCTATACTTCCCCCCTCCTCACCGTCCAAGGGCCCAAACACTCCTTTCAAGTGAAGCAGCATTTCACTTGCACTTCCCTCAATTTAGTCTACTGCATTCGCTGCTCCCAATGCGGTTTCCTCTACATTGGAGAGACCAAACGCAGACTGGATGACCGCTTTGCGGAACACCTTCGGTCTGTCCATAAGCATGACCCAGACCTCCCTGTCGCTTGCCATTTCAACACACCACCCTGCTCTCATGCCTACATGTCCGTCCTTGGCCTGCTGCAATGTTCCAGTGAAGCTCAACGCAAACTGGAGGTACAGCACCTCATCTTCCGACTAGGCACTTTACAGCCTTCCAGACTGAATATTGAGTTCAACAATTTCAGATCGTGAACTCTCTCCTCCATCCCCACTCCCTTTCCGATCCCCCTTTTTCCAATAATTTATCTTTTTTTTTACGCTATATTTTTTTCTTTTCCCTCCTATTTTTAAATTTATTTCGATCTATTGTTTCATCTCCATCTTTTAGCCCATTTTGATCCCTTCCTCCCCCCACCCCACCTGCACTAGGGCCATCTGCCACTAGCTTGCTTCCCTTAATGTCCCCATTAGCACATCCTTTAGATAATATCACTACCGTCAACACCCCTTTGTTCTTTTGTCTATGACATCTTTGGCAGTCTCTTCTTGGCCTCCACCTATCACTGGCCCCCTATCGAGCTCTCCTGTCCCACCCCCTTTTACCAGCTTATATTTCATCTCATTTCTATTAGTCTTAGTTCTGATGAAGAGTCATACGGACTTGAAACGTCAACTGCATCCCTCTCCGCAGATGCTGTCAGACCTGCTGAGTTTTTCCAGGTATTTTTGTTTTTGTTCTAGATTTCCAGCATCCGCAGTATTTTGCTCTTACCTTTTTCTTGGTTACCCAAACTTCATTTGCACAAGCAAAATCAAATCCATCCTGCTTGGCACAAAAATATCGGCGGGATTTTCTACACCCTCCCGCCGCCACAATCTTCCAGTTCCACCGCAAGTCAATGGACTTCTGGCTGGGGCACCGCCTCGCCCGGGGCCTGCTTTCTTCTGCAGCACTATCTGGAATCAATTCTGGTGAGCTTCAGTTCTGAGAGTATGCGCGCTTTCTGCGTGGGAAAGACATGGGAAAGGTGAGGTTCTAACATTGTAAATTGTGAATGAGCCAAGTTTTGGGGCCGAGAACCAGGATTTGCTGTACGTACACATTTGCACGTGTAAACAAATTTGTGATGGGGGGGGTTGCGAATGACAGGAGTTGACTGTATACATTTTTAATGAGGGCTTACAACCCCTGAAGTCCCACCTGCACATTGAGGTTACCCTCCATCTTGTTGTGTGGCAGTACCACCATGCTAAATGGGACAGATTTTGAACAGATCTAGCAACTCAAGACTGGGCATTCATGAGGCGCTGTGGGCCATCAGCAGCAGCAGAATTGTACTCAACCACAATCTGTAACCTCATGGCCCAGCATATCCCCCACTCTACCAGTTCCATCAAGCCAGGGGATCAACCCTGGTTCAATGAAGAGTGCAGGAGCACTTGCCAAGAGCAGCACCAGGCATACCTAAAAATGAGGTGTCCACCCGGTGAGCTACAACACTGGATGACTTGCGTGCCAAACAGCATAAGCAGCAAGGGATAGAGCCAAGCAATTCCACAACAAACAGATCAGATCTAACTTCTGCAGTCCTACCTCATTCAATCGTGAATGCTGGTGGACAGTTAAACAATTCACTGGAGGAGGAGGCTCTACAAATATCCCCATCCTCAATGATGCGGGAGCCCAGCACATCAGTGCAAAAGAAAAGGTTGGAGCATTTCCTGACCTCGTTACAGCCTTGGTTCAAACATGGACAAAGGAGTTGAACTCCTGAGATGAGGTGAGAGTGACTGCCCTTGACATCAAGGCCGCATTTGACTGAGTGTGGCATCAAGGAGCCCTAGCAAAACTGGAGTTAATGGGAATCAGGAGGAAAACTCTCCACTGGTTGGAGTCATACCTAACACAAAGGAAGATGGTTGTGGACATCACTGCAGGAGTTGCTCAGCGCAATGTCCTTGGCCCAACCATCTCCAGCAGCTTCATCAATGAGCTTCCTTCCATCATAAGATCAGAAGTGGGGATGTTTGCTGACGATTGCACAATGTTCAGCGACTCCTCGGACACTGAAGCAGTCCATGTCCAAATGCAGCAAGAGCTGGATAATATCCAGGCTTGGGCTGACAAGTGGCAAGTAACATCTGTGCCACACAAGTGCCAGGCAATGACTGTCTCCAACAAGAGAGAATCTAACTATCGCCCCTTGGGATTCGATGGCATTACCATCACTGAATCTCCCACTATCAACATCCTAGGGGTTACCATTGAACAGAAACTGAACTGGACTAGCCATATAAATACTGTGGCTAAAAAAGCAGGTCAGAGGCTGGGAATCCTGCGACGAGTAACTGCTGACTCCCCAAGGCCTGTCCATAATCTACAAAGCACAAGTCAGGAGTGTGATGGAATTCTCCCCACTTGCCTGGATGAGTGCAGCTCCCACAACACTCAAGAAGCTCAATACTGTCCAGGACAAAGCAGCCCGCTTGATTAGCACCATATCCACAAACATTCACTCCTTCCACCTGACGCACAGTAGCAGCAGTGTGTACCATCTACAAGATGTACTGCAGGAACTCACCAAGGCTCCTTAGACCACACCTGCCAAACACACGACCACTACCATCTAGAAGGACAAAGGCAGCAGACACATGGAAACACCACCACCTGGAAACTCCCCTCCAAGTCACTCACCATCCTGACTTGGAAATATACCGCCGTTACTTCACTGTCACTGGGTCAAAATCCTGGAACTCTCTTCCTAACAGCACTGTGGGTGCACCTACACCACATGGACTGCAGCAGTTCAAGAAGGCAGCTACCACCACCTTCTCAAGGTCAACTAGGGATGGGAAATAAATGCTGGCCCAGCCAAATCCCATGAATGAATTTTAAAAATTAATAAGTGCTGGGATCATAAAAGTTATATACACATTACCATTGAAAATAATCAAAATGTACAGAGCGGGCACTCATCAGGGGTTGATGGTTTATGAAAAATGAAACGTGTTATTGGTTATGTAATCCACAAGCACTGTAGAAAAAAGCCTGCTCTTAACAACCTGGCATAACTCATGGGTTATAATGTCTGGAAGGAGAGTCATTTATTCACAATGAAGCACAATCCTAAGGTTGGATTATATGTGCCCCCACTGGTGGGGGAGGGGGGGTACGTAAAACATGGCAGGTGTCCAGCCCACCATCTTCCCACCCACCCCCGAGATCACCCCCATAACATGGTAGGTGCTGGTTAACAAGCCAATTGACTCCAATAACACCCTGCCCACGCCAAGATATGGTTGGCGTGGGCAGGCTGGTTTTGTGTAAAAAAATGTAAAAGGGCAGGGAGGTGCCCTCTGCGCAGGGGGAGCAACCGCCCTAAGCTTGTATCTCCTTTTTTCTTACCAGCCTGCTCTCCAAAACCCACCATAACCACCCCTCAGCTGGTCAAACTCGCCACTTGTAATACCCCAGACGTACCTTGCTCCAGGATCCATTGGGCCTTCTTCTTGCATCTGGTTGCATTCCTGGCAGCACCAACTCATGAGATCTTGGCACTGCCGGGACTGCTGGAGCTGCCAAAAATCCGGCGGGACTTCCTCCCGATTGAGGGACTGAAGTCCTACTCTCCACCAGTACAGCCCGCTCACAGGCTGTGGGGCGGGCTGGCATGGAGACAGGCGGCTGCCAGCTGACCTTCCTACCCCACCCCACCCCACCCACCACTCCATAATATGCAGCCACTAATATATTTTCTTCATACAACACCTTTTTTTTCACTAATTTCTATTGGACTGCCTACTGCAGATTAACTGTTCACAATATAGCTTACAACAGAAAAACATATTGAGAATTCAGACTTAAAGATCAACATGCAAAAGCAAAATACTGCAGTAAATCTGAAGTAAAAACAAAAAATGCTTGAAATACTCAGCAGGTCTGGTAGCATTTGTGGAGAGAGAAACAGAGTTAATGGCCAGGATTTTCCCATCAGCGATTTGGGGGCGGGGCCTGGTCGCCAAGGGGAACATGACGCGGGATGACTTCGAGAGGAATACCCGACATCATCCCGGGCCATTTAAATTTTTAGGAAGGTGGGTGGATAGCGAAATCAGCTGTCCACCCGCCAACCTGTCAATGGCCAATTGAGGCCATTGACAGGCTAATTAAAGTAATTAAAGATCTGCCCGGCCAACCTTAAGGCTGGCGGGCAAGCCAGGAGCCCCAGCAGGCTCCAGATTATTCATAAAACTTCATCCACCGGCAGGATGATGTTTCATGTCCGTTTTGTACAAAGATAATAAAGTTTATGTGTTCTTTATTAACATGTCCCATCTCATGTGACATTGTCACATGAGGGGGACATGTTAATAATTTTTTAATGTTTCTATTTTTAAAGTTTTTACCACTGTCAGTATTCTCCCTGAGACAGGACTTTGCCTCAGGGAGAAGTGAGCGCTTTCGCGCGCATGCGCGAAAGAGCGCACTTTGACAGATGGGGAATCCCTCCCCCGAAACAGGAAGCGCATAGCGCTTCCTGTCGTGGATGCCGCTGGGCGGGCCTTAATTGGCCCACCCACTTAAAATGGCAGCGGGCCCTGTTTCAGTGGCGGGGGTCGGCTGCTCACCCGCCACCAAGCCGGCGGGACCTGCACGCCATCCGAGGGTAAAATTCTGCCCAATGTTTCAGGTTGCTGACCTTTCATCAGAACTTATGATAGCATGCCTACTAGCCATTCCACAAAAATCAAGGTTTCAGGAAGTTCCCTGGCCTATTTATTAGTGACCTCAAACAATCCCTTTCTGAACCATCACAGTAAGTGGTTGAAGACCTGGAATTAATAATCAGCACTGACCAATTTAACAGTGGCACAACGTCCTGCTAAGTTGGCTATCGTGCCTGATTCACCTCAGGAAAACAGACATAACAATGTTGAATTTAAATCCCTAATGTTCAGCAGGAAATACTATTAATCAACAAGTCTAGAGGCAAAATTCATAGAACCAAATTCAGCAGCATTTTATGTTTCTCAAAAAAAAAGTACACTCCAGGGCCTCATTTTGGGTAGTGTTGCCTTAGTTATGGTACTGTTGTTTTATTGGCTTCAGCAGCAACAATAGCATTGCAGCTGACAGTCAGTGTGAAGTGCTGTGAATATTTACTTGCTTCTCAAATCAATCAACTGAGTGATTATCAGCCACAGCACAAAGAGATGAACAATAGGATTCACATTCTTTTTACACAAATGACTTTACAGATTTTTTAGATTTCTTTCTGAAACATAAATATTTGTTTTAGCTTTCAACACATTAAAAAAACAGCAACATAGCAACAGAGATAAAAACCTTCAGTAAATTTGACACCAGCATTGAACAGAATTCCTTAATCTAATAATTATTGTCATGCTACTGTAGACCCTCATCTAGACCATCATCACTATGATAAAATGTGATAGCATATTCTGCGTAAACCAGTCAATGGCAACATCTTTCTAAGCTAATACTACAGTGACATCTATTGGACTAACTAGGGAATATTATTTTAACTTGTTTGAAAGTAGACATTTTAGCATCTTGTTTTGTACATATTAAATTCATGCTTTATTTAACCTACCAAATAAAATGCATTAAAAAAAATTAAGCTGCATTGCAAGAAGGTTTATATGGGGTGAAAGCATTGATAGTTCAACATGATGGGGAATGGGTTTACACCAAAGGTTCACCACATTAAGAGGATAGCTCTGATGACACTGGTTCAAAATATCCTTGTGCATAATCCGCACTTCTGGAAATGTTCCAACTGTGGGGCATAAGCAGCTCTGAAAAGATCCCAGGCATGATATTTCTCCAAATTTGGTGTCTTTTGATGAGTACTAGCACGTCATGGTAAATGGGTTCATGAAGATTTTCCTAATCAGTGCTTCAAGTCAAATTGTAAACATATTCTTTTTGAACATGTTTACGATTTCAGTGGATACCTAACCAGGGAAATTTTAATCAATGCATTTATGTACTTAGCAACTCTGGCATTCCATTTCAGCATAGTAATTTCCCTACCTCGGATATCCCATCATGAAAAAAGTAGATATGCCATTTGGAAAAAAAATGGCCCAGTTGTAGAATAACACACCTTGAAATCCTGCTGCTTTGAGAGATTGTCCAATTTTGCAAAGGGGGCCTCTCCAGGGGTTGACTGCTATGTGCAAAATCTCTTTTTTTTGGGCACAGGCTCTTGGATTCCTGTTTGCTGCCTTTACTAATATATGAATGTTGAACTCTAAGCATGCAATGAGCACATGTGCCCCCACCGCCATATTGGGTGCTTAGGGGGCCATTTCGTGCCTGAAAAATGGCATGCACCATCAAATTTCTAGACCCTTGTGTGTAAAATGTTTTGAGATTTTTTATGAGAAATATGGTACAGAAGCTCCATAAACCATTCTTTTGCTTCCTTGGTAAAGTAATAAAGTAAGGAATAATAGCAGCACACAGAGGAGCTGTGATTAGAAGTATAACTGCTCCCTGCTGGAACTTGTTGCCATATGTTACCAATGGCTACCTGGTGACCACTGCCCTAATTCCTTTTTGCCTCTGGATACTTCCAAGGCTGTGTTAGAGACATCTTTTGTCAGCAAATTTGGCTACAATACAATACAGAATGATCCTTGCATTAGGATCCTCCAGGGGTTGACTACTATGTGCAAAATCTCCCAGTCACTGGCCCACAAATGCTTGACAGGTCACTCATAGTTGTCTGCCAGGGCCGGCAATTATGTGAACTTTACCTGCAATTACCCCATTTAAAGTGAGTGGATGCCTGGGTTTGTTTCTCTGCCTGGCTTCCTGTAGGTGGAGTGTGTCATTGACTGCACATATGGCAATTCACACACCCAAGGATGAACCAGCAGACTTTACAAACTGAATGCATTTCCACTCCATCAATGTGCAGCTAGCATACAACCACAAAAAGACATTTCTGCAGGTGTGCAGAAGATTGTTGGGGACTTGTCATGATTCTTTCATCCTGTACCAATCCAAGCTTCCAGTGTCTTTGGCCTGCAAGCAGACTTAAGGGGTGGCTTCTACGAAACAAGGGATACCCACTTGAAACTTGGCTGATAATACCCATCAGAAACCCAACCAATGAAGTGCAACAGCACTGCAATGAATGTCACATGACTACCACATGTAGGACTGAACAAACCATCAGCAGGCTGAAGATGCACTAAAGTAGGCACTAGCCAGGCTCTCCAGCATGTTCGTGATGTGCTTTTACAAAAGCAAGGTTTGAATCTGCAGAAGGAATAAGGCATTGAGCACACATCGACTTTAAACAATTTCGAGGAGGATGAGGAAGAAGACAAGGTTGATAAGGAGGGCAAAATGGTGAGGACAATGCAGGAACAACTGCTCACATTGCTGTCGGTGTTGCCACGGATGCCCTTATTAATGCAAGGATCATTCTGTATTGTACTGTAGCCAAATTTGCTGACAAGACAAAGATAGGTAGGAAAGCAAGTTGTAAGGAGGATACAAAGAGTCTGCAAAGGGATATAAATAGATTAAGTGAGTAGGCAAAAATTTGGCAAATGTTGCATAATGTGGGAAGATGTCCACTTTGACAAGAAGAATAGAGGAGCCGAATATTATTTAAATGGGAGACACTGTAGAAGGATCTGGGTGTCCTTGTTCATGAATCATAAAAACTCAGCATGCAGGTGCAGCAAATAATTAGGAAGGCAACTGGAAAGTTGGCTTTTATTGCAAGGGGGATGGAGTATAAATATAGGGATGTTTTTCTACAACTGTACAGGGCATTTGTGAGACCACACCTCAAGAACTGTGCAGTTTTGGTCACCTTGCTTAAGGAGAGACACACGTGCATTGGAAAGAGTTCAGGGAAAATTCATTAGGCTATTGGCTATTCCTGGGATGAGGAGAAGTTGAGCAGGTTGGTCTATACTCATTAGAGTTTAGAAGAATGAGAGGTGATCTTATTGAAATATAAGATTCCAAGGGGCCATGACAGTTTAGATGCTGAGAGGATGTTTCCCCTCATGGGGGAATCTAGAACCATGGGCCACAGTTTAAAAATAAGGTGTCTCGCTTTTAAGATGGAGATTAGGAGGAATTTCTTCTTTCAGAGGGTCATTAGTCTTTGAATTTCTCTTCCTCAGCTGAACATAGAGGCTGGGTTATTAAATATATTCAAGACTGAGTTGGACAGATTTTTGATTGACAAGGGAGTTAAAGATTATGGGGGGCAGGCAAGAGAGGAGGCAATGGTGTAGTGGTATTGTCTTTGGACTAGTAATCCAGACACCCAGGGTAATGCTCTGGGGACCTGGATTTGAATTCCGCCACAGCAGATGGTGGAATTTGAATTCAATAAAAATTTGGAATTATAAGTCTGAAGATGATCATGAAACCATTTGCCTATTGTTGTAAAAACCCATCTGTGGTTCACTAATGTCCTTTAGGAAAGGAAACCTGTCATCCTTACCTGGTCTGGCCTACACATGACTCCAGACCCACAGTAATGTGGCTGACTCTTAAAATGCCCTCTGAAATGGTCTAGCAAGCCACTCAGTTGTAACAAATTGCTACAAAGTCACGAAAAAGGAATGTAACTGGATGGACCACCTGGCATCAACCTAGGCACCGGAAACGACAACGGCAATCTCAGTCCTGTTAACCCTGCAAAATCCTCCTTACTAACATCTGGGGGTTAATGCCAAAATTGGCAGAGCTATCTCACAGACTAGTCAAGCAACAGCCTGACATAGTCATCCTCATGGAATCATACCTTACAGATAATGTCCCAGACACCACCATCACCATCCCTGGGTATGTCCTGTCCCACCGGCAGGACAGGCCCAGCAGACGTGGTGGCACAGTGGTATACAGTCGGGAGTGAGTTATCCTGGGAGTCCTCAGCATTGACTCCAGACCCCATGAATTCTCATAGCATCAGGTCAAACATGGGAAGGAAACCTCCTGCTGATTAACACATACCATCCTCCCTCAGCTGATGAATCAGTGCTCCTCTATGTTGAACACCACTTGGAGGACGCACTGAGGGTGGCAAGGGTGCAGAATGTACTCTGGATGGCGGACTTCAATGTCCGTCACCAAGAGTGGTTCAGTAGCACCAATAGTGACAGAGCTGCCGAGTACTAAATGACATAGCTGCTAGACTGGGTCTGCGGCAGGTGGTGAGGAAACCAACAGGAAAGAAAAACATACTTGACCTTATCCTCACCAACCTGCCTGCCACAGATGCATCTGTTCATGACAGTATCGGTAGGAGTGACCACCGCACAGTCATTGTAGAGGCAAAGTCCCGCCTTCACACTGAGGATACCCTCCATTGTGTTGTGTGGCAGTACCACCATGCTAAATGGGACAGATTTCGAACAGATCTAGCAACTCAAGACTGGGCATCCATGAAGAGCTGTGGACCATCAGCAGCAGCAGAATTGTACTCAAACACAATCTGTAACCTCATGGCCAGGCATATCCTCCACTCTGACATTACCATCAAGCCAGGGGATCAACGCTGGTTCAATGAAGAGTGTAGAAGAGCATGCCAGGAGCAGCACCAGGCATACCTAAAAATGAGGTGTCAACCTGGTGAAGCTATAACACAGGACTACTTGCATGCCAAACAGAATAAGCAGCAAGTGATAAACAGAGCTAAGCAATCCCACAACCAACGGATCAGATTTAAGCTCTGCAGTCCTGCCACTCCCAGTGGTGGTGAATGGTGGTGGACAATTAAACAACTCACTGGAGGAGGGAGCTCCACAAATATCCCCATCCTCAATGATGAAGGAGACCAGCACATCAGTGCAAAAGACAAGGATGAAACATTTACTACAATCTTTAACCAGGAGTGGCGAGTGGATGATCCATCCCGGCCTCCTCCGGAGGTCCCCAGCATCACAGATGCCAGTATTCAGCCAATTAAATTCACTCCACGTGATATTAAGAAATGGCTGAAGACACTGGATACTGCAAAGACTATGGGCCCTGGCAATATTCCAGCATCGATACTAAAGACATATACTCCAGAACTTGCTGCGCCCATAGCCAAGCTGTTCCAGTACAGCTACAACACTGGCATCTACCCGGCTATGTGGAAAATTACCCAGGTACGTCCCTGTACACAAAATGCAGGACAAATCCAACCCGGCCAATTACCGCCCCATCAGTCTACTCTCAATCATCAGTTAAGTAATGGAAGGGGTCATCAACAGTGCTATCAAGCGGTACTTGCTTAGCAATAACCTGCTCACTGACACCCAGTTTGAGTTCCGCCAGGGCCACTCAGCTCCTGACCTCATTACAGCCCTTGTTCAAACATGAACAAAAGAGCTGAGCTCCCGAGGTTAGGTGAGAGTGACTGCCCTTGACACAAGGCAGCATTTGACCGAGTATGGCATCAAGGAGCCCTAGCAAAACTAGAGTCAGTGGGAATTATGGGGAAAGCTCTCCGCTGGTTGGAGTCACACCTAGCACAAAGGAAGATGGTTGTGGTTGTTGGAGGTCAGTTATCTCAGCTCCAGGATATCACTGCAGGAGTTCCTCAGGGTAATGTCCTCGGCCTAACCATCTTTAACTACTTCATCCATGACCTTCCTTCCATCATAAGGTCAGAAGTGGGGATGTTCGCTGATAATTGCACAACATTCAGCAGAATTCGCGATTTCTCAGATATTGAAGCAGTCCATGTCCAAATGCAGCAAGACCTGGACAATATCCAGGCTTGGGCTGACAAGTGGCAAGTAGCATTCATACCGCACAAGTGTCAGGCAATGACCATCTCCAACAAGAGAGAAACCAACCATCGCCCCTTGATGTTCAAAGGCATCACCATCACTCAATCCCCCACTATCAACACCCTGAGGGTTACCATTGACCAGAAACTGAATTGGCTGTGACTACAGAGGCTAGGAATCCTGCGACAATTAACCCACCTCCTGACTCCCCAAATCCTTTCTACCATCTACAAGGCACAGGAGTGTGATGGAATACTCCCCTGGATGCCTGGATGAGTGCAGCTCCCACAGCACTCAAGAAGCTTGACACCATCCAGGACAAAGCAGCCTGCTTGATTGGCACCACATCCACAAACATTCACTCCCTCCACCACTGACGCACAGTAACAGCAGTGTGTACCATCTACAAGATGCATTGCAGGAATTCACCAAGACTCCTTCGACAGCACCTTCCAAACCCACGACCACTACCATCTAGAAGGACAAGGGCAGCAGATAGATGGGAGCACCACCACCTGGAAGTTCCCCTCCAAGTCATTCATCACCCTGACTTGGAAAAATATCGCCGTTCTTTCACTGTCGTTGGGTCAACATCCTGACAGCACTGTGGATGTACCTACACCACATGGACTGTAGGGGTTCAAGAAGGCAACTCACCACCACCTTCTCAAGGGCAACTAGAGATGGGCAATAAATGTTGGCCTTGCCAGTGAAGCCCGCATCCCATGAATGAATCAAAAAAACATGGAGTTAAGGTCACAATCTGATCAGTCGTGATCTTATTGAATGGTGTAGTAGGATCGAGGGGCTAAATGGCCTAATCTTGCTCCGATTTCTTATGTTCTAATGTACCTGGCCCTTCCAAAGACACTGGCACAAAGCATTCCTGCAAATAAGAAAATGTCCCTGGTACATGCCCCATTGGTCCCTATGAATCTGTGTCTTCCCAGTCATCATCAAACAATAAAAAAAAACTTGTCACCAAGCAACCAAGATTGGGCAAGATGAGAAAGTGGTGCAAAGTAATGACATTTACGTGATTCTACTGAGGAACAAAAACTTCACAACATATCACTCTTGCTGAAAATCCTCAGCAGGTCAGGTTACATCTGTGGAGAAAAACAGTAAACATTTCAGGTCAATTACCTTGCATCAGAACTGAGGAAAGACAGAAATGTAATAGGCTTTAAGCAGGTCGAAGGTTGGGGGGTGGAGGGAGAACAAAAGGGAAGGTCCGTGATTTGGTGGAGGACAGGAATTTAAATGACAAAAGGTTTCATGGTACAAAAGCCAAAGAGAGTGATAATGGAACAGGTAAAGAAACAAAAGATGTGTCTTGATGAATTGTGAATGGATGCATAGCAACTATTCACATGCAAAGTGAAGCAATAAAGAAAGAATCAAGAGCAAAAATGAAGCAGCAAAAAAAACACCATCATGAAACAAAATGGAGGCAGAGGTTGTGATCTAAAATTGTTGAACTCAATGTTGAGTCCAGAAGTCTGTAAAATGCCAAGTCGAAAGATGAGATGTTGTTCCTCGAGCTTACGTTCAGTTTCACTGGAACACTGTAGTAGGCCAAGGACAGAAAGGTCAGAGTGAGAGCAAGGAGGAGAATTAAAATGACAAGTGAGAGGAAGCCCAGGGCCATGCTTGTGGACTGAACAGAAGTGTTCTATAAAGCGGTCACCCAGTTTGTGTTTGGTCTCCCCAATGTAGATGAAACCACATCATGTGCAGCGAATACAGTATACTAAATTGAAAGAAGTATAAGTAAATCGCTGTTTCACTTGGAAGGGGTGTTTGGCTTCTTGGATGGTGAGAAGGGAGGAGGTAAAAGGGCAGGTTGTTTCGTTGTGTGTTTGGAGTCTAGATGGGGTTTCTTTGAGGCTTGTCTATCCTCCCAAAGTAAGCTGCTCAACACTGTAGTTTGTTAAAATCATTGCTCTTTATTTACAGCTACTTTATATATATTGGAAACTCTGCACACAAGGTTGGAACTTATCCTCCCTCCAGATCTCAGTTACTCAATCATGTGATGTTACATCATCATTACATCAGCATCATGTGCTTCTGATGTTAACCCTTTACTCTACACAGGTACTGCATTCTGTGCAGTTACATGGAAAGAAGCTGAAGGAAAGGGAGGGGATGGAAGGCCATAAGCCTTGGGGAGGGAATGATCCCTTCAGAATGCTGAAAAGGGAGGCAGGGGGAAGATGTGTTGGTTGGTACACCCCTTAGGACTCTATTCCATTCTCCCAGTTTCTTTTTCTTCGTTATATCTGTTCAGACAATGCAGCCTTCCCTACTGCCGCTTCCGATACATTTTCCTTTTTCCTCAACTAAGGATTCTACCACCCACCTCAGCACGGTTGATAGAGAACTCCACCCTAACCGATCTATTTCACTTCTGCTCTTACCCCTTCCCCTCCCTCCTCGAACCTTGATAGGGCTCCCAATGTCCTCACCTTCCACCCCACCAGCCTCTATATTCAATGGATCATCGTCCGACATTTCCACCACCTCCAACTGTTTAACTGAGCCAACTGAAGTGTAGTTGTGATGGTGCGCAGTTCTACATCTTGTAACTGTGTACCCTCAGAAATGCGAGGTCCTTTGAAGAATCTCCCTTGTGCATATCCAGTGACACTTGCTGTGCACATGAAAGCCCTGGAGGAGAAAAGAAAGGGATATGAAATAGTTTGGGCAAAATCACAATGTTGATAATCACCATTGTTACGATCCCAGCTGAGGTTACTCCTGGACAAGCCTGATCCCAGAGTAGAACCCAGCTTGATCCATCTTAACTTTTATCTTTTTTGTTTAGATACGTGGAGAGTAGCTATGGAACAGAGACACGGGTTAGCTGAATGAACTTTTAAAAGAACAAAGCATTTATTCAACAAGAAAATATGAACTATATTACAATACTCTTTCACCCATAACTATGCCTTTACAGATGTATAAAGATTTGTAACGATGACACAAGTTACAAAAGCTATCTTATACTCCATTGTCCACAGTAAGTACACAGTTCACGTACCAATAGGTACCCCATGGTCAGACACCCCGCATTCTGAAACCAAGTGACAGATGCCACTCAATCAGATGCTATGGATCTCTCCTCAACTCCCCCCAGGTGCTTGTCACACCCTGAGCCAACCAGTCTCACTGAACACTGCCCTTCACCCGAGGGTTTCCAATCTCCACTCTCCAAGACCTCACCTTGGAATCTTCTCCCAAACCGACGCTTTCTTTCGGATGCCTTCTGCAAGGGTTCACCTCCAGGGTTTTGAACTCTCCTTCTGATGTTCCTCTTCCCTGGGTCACCATGTGCATTCAAGCTGTCTTCCACACACTCTATCTCTCTGACTCAGCCATCAACAGTACACCACTGTTTCACATGCCAATAGCAAAGAGTTACAGACCTCCAGTTGTCCCTTTGGATCTTCTTGCTCTTGCAAGGTTTTCTCGCTTTAAATCTGTTTTTTTCAGCTTTTGTCTCTTTAAATCTGAAGCATGGAACCTTTCTCCCTGCCCCAAACTCTTAACTTCACTTGACAGGACCTTTTCCCAGGTTCCTGGCCTTCCTTTGACTAAAAGGTCTTGTTTGGGCTTTCCTCTCTTCCACTTCCCTGGATTTTTGGGTTTTTCTCCAGGTTGGGACTGGCTACCTGTCCCTTTTGCTCCAGTCTTTCCTGGCAGCAATTTTCAGAACCAACTGCACTCAAACAGCTTCAAAACAACTGTTGTTTCTCTTCTTGGCTTGTGTGTGTCTGTGGGAGGGACCTTCCTCTCTGAGCCGCTGTTGCTGGGCAACAGTCCAATTCTTCTGCCCTTGTGTGTTTACCACCTCTTTATAGGAGTCATAAAACTCCTCATTAGAAATGCAAGCTCCTTTCTAAAGTGAAACTAAAACTTAATTTGACCTTAACACATACAGAAATACAAATCAAACTTTAAAGCTTATTCCTAACACCCACAAACACCAATATAACTTATTTAAACTATCTCTATTTCTTAACAACCATACTCAGTGGACAGGATTTTTACCTTGTCAGGCGGGCACGGCGGGCGGGCACAGGGGGCGGGCCCGAGGCCGGCCGCGAAACTGACCGCTGCCCGCGATCAGGCCCCAATCGTAATTTCACACTGGCTGGCCAATTAACTGCCAGCTAGCGTGAAAGGCACGCTCAGAGCCTCAGCGCTGCTGGGTCCCCCACCTGGGAGAATGGCCAGCACAGAAGTTTGCACATGCACGCAGGTGCACTCAATAAAAGCTCCCTGAAGACACAGAACTGCCTCAGGAAGCTGAAGATTTTTAACATTAAAAATAAAGATTTAAAAAATAAGGTAAACATGTCCCCCAATGTGATTCTGTCACGTGAGCAGGGACATGTTATAAATGAGATTTAAATATTTTTATTTTATTTTTAATTAACATCAGAAACCTCATCCCGCCCATGGATGAGGTTTCCACAAAAATCCAAAGGCCACTTGGCCTTTTCACCCGCCTACCAACTCTAAGGTTGGACGGGCAGGGAAAAATCCAATTTAATTAATTTATTAAGGGCTTCACTAGGCATCTTACTTGTTGGTAGGCATGCTGCTGCCTCTTGCATGCGCCCACCAACCGAAATATCGCATGAGTGCATAATGACATCGGGACGCTCGCCTGATGTCATCACCCACTATTTTACTCTCATTCAGGTCGGGCCCAAGTCCACCCAATGAGGGAAAATTTCTGCCCAGTGTTCTCATAGTTCAGTCATTGATGAAATAAAGTAAGTATGTGTGTGTCAAAGATACTTGTAGTTATGTCACCATCCAGCTATGAGTTGCCAGTCTCTGCATCTCCTATAGAGAGGGATGCCACTTATCTCCATTGCACTCTCCTCTGCACCTGGAAACTGGACTATTTGTGGTGGTCCACCTTCAGTCCTCTCCCTTGCATTTTGTCCTGTTTTGTCCTAGAATGAACAATATAATAGGGGGAGGCAGTAGCATAGAAGTATTGTCATTAGACTAGTAATCCAGAGACCCAGTAATGGTCTAGGGACCTGAATTCGAATTTGAATTCAATAAAAAAAAATCTGGAATTAAAAGTCTGATGATGACCACAAAAACATTGCCGATTGTCACAATGACCCATCTGGTTCACTAATGTCCTTTAGGGAAGGAAATCTGGCACCCTTACCTGGTCTGCCTACATGTGATTCCAGACCCATAGCAATGTAGTTGACTCTTAAAAATGCCCTCTGAACAAGGCAATAAGTACTGGCCTTGCTAGTGATGCCCATATCCCATGAATGATTAATAAAAAAAATAGATCTGTGAGTGAATGAAGGTTGCTTATTCAAGCATTGGATGGTGCGTTCAGTGAGGGTGACGGTGAGACAGATGCATTACATTCCACAAGGATTGAGTGGATGAATAAGTGGGGAGGTGAAGTACACAGAAAGTGAAGACTGGAAGCTGCTGAAAGAGGACAGGGGGAGCGTTGTGATGGGGTACACTTGGCAAGACAAAGGTGATGGGGGGGAGGTGGGGTTTGCTTTACTTAATTTTGCCTGACCTGGTTAGTTTACTAAATTGCTTCCTTCACTGCATCCAATGCTCCAGTGCTCACCTCCTCAACCACCTCTAACCACAGCTTCTTGATGACAGCAGCAGGTTTCATCCTCCCACTGTTGGTAAAAAATATTTCCCTCCTGCTCCTGCCTACACCCAGCAGTGATTACAGGGAAGTATCAGTAAATCTGAGTGCTGCCCTTGTTCTTTGTGCATCCACCTTAAGCAGCTCCTTGTTTCTCCAAATTCCATTTCTGCACTGGCCCTTTAAACACTGGACTTCATGCAGTTGTGCATCCCACCTGTGTAGCTTGGAGACATGAAAGCTGGAAGTCAACATGTATTGCTGAAAACCAATTGAAATTAAAGAATTTCCAGGTTTTGTGGACACTATTTCCCTCTCCCTCCACAGCTTAGAAACTGCCCTTAGATTATGTTTTGACCTTTTTTTTTCCCTCATGTTTTCTTCATTTTGTGATCTTAACCTGCAATCAGAATTTGCTCAGTGTGATGGACCCCAATTTTGTTGATTTTTAAAAAAAACATTGTTCCCCACTACATGGAACATGCTTAGAAGAATTGTCAAGAACATCTTGAATTGACGGTTTCTGATGTTATTTCTTTGCCTGTCTCTGTCACTTTACAATTCTGGCAGTGACTATAAAGTTTCATAAAAATGGTGATTTGGGTTGGTAATTCTGTAAATGGCATCTCCATACAAATGAAAATCATGAATTACCTCTGCCACTGATGGTGTGGGAGATAATGGCCCAGATCCTCCACTCTTGGGATAGTCGGAGACTGGATGTAACCCCTAGCGTGCACTATGGGATCAAGCAGAAGTCCCAACACAATAACTCCATGAGAATTGCCCAGGAAGTTTAGATAGCCAATTCCTCTGCTTCTCAGGACCCTCCAAAAGTTCCCCAACCCTGATTTATTGTCGGAGACTTTGTACAGTTCCGACCGACTTACTTACCTGGATAGTTACCCAGGAACTGTTGGACGGGAAAATCCTAGTCTAACTCTTGGGTACAACTGATCACTCAACTAACCCCTTGAACGCTCGACACTGCCCCCCCCAACTAACCCCAACCAGGCCTGCCCCGACCTCGCCACCCAATTCCCACCTCAACCCCTTTGACTCCCTCCCAACCCCCTCCCAACTTCCCCGCCGATCCAACCTGACCTGACCCCACCACACAACTCCCTCTGATTCCCTCAACTCCCCCCCACCCCCCACTTCACCCCAATCCCATCTGACCTGGCTCCACTACCCAACTACCCCTGATGCCCTGACCCGACCTGACTAGCCCCACCACCCGAATCCCCTGACTGATCCCCAATACCCCCCTGTGATTCCACCCCAACCCACCCTGACTTCACCAACCAACTAACCCCGACCCCCTGACTCCCCCCAACGCTCGAACCCAACCTAATCTGACTTCACCACCCTACCTAGCTGCCACCGTGTCTCTCACCCACTCTACCCCCTTACCCACTTACCTTACCATCCTATCTCCTTACCTTACCCACCTTCTGTAGCTTTTCAAATAAGCTTTGGGACATTTAAACTCTTTAATTACCAGAATACGGTGGCTAGTGTCATAAAAAGGGAACATGGCTTGTCTTCTCTGGATGTTCCAGTGCTACGTAGAAGCAATTATATTTTGTGCATGCTTTACATTGCTGTAGAAGCTGGGATCGGAATTACCGGCCAGAAATGCGGAGCTCTGGCATGGCACATAAAAGTAGGAGTGGAGCGGGAGTCCGGCAGTGATTAGCACTTCTCAGAAATTTTGTGTCAGTATTTTTGCCCTGCTAGTCTGTTTGTCTATAAACAATATATCTCAAAAACGAATGCATGGATTTCAGTGAAACTTGGTACACAGATAGCAGATGGCCCAAGGATAAACTGATTATTTTTTGGCGAAGATCCTGGAATTATTTAAAGGATCCATTAAGATTGGGAGATAGGCAAATTGACTTCTTTTAGAATGTTGTGGGTTGTTATATTTAGAATGTTGCTGATTGTTTTAGAATGTTGTGGATTGTCTCAGCTGCTGTAATGGAATTTGTCACAGCTGTCAAAATGTAAGCAGAGTTTTCAGTGCAGGTTTTTGGATGTGGATTGGCCTGAAGCCTCCTCAGTGAGACAGAAGCTCTTAATATAAAGTTTTATTTTTTTCAGATTTGTAGGTACAGAGCATCAACCAGGCATTATTGTGAGTAGATTACCAGTAGATTGTTAGTCTCCAAGTCTCACAGAGAGGTGTTAGGTTGTCAGGTTTTATAAATGGTTATAGCTTGAACAGATAGAATGGAGTTGGGGCTCTAGAGAATAGCTAATTAGCATTTTTACCTGGATACGAGGTCCATGTGACTCATATTTCCATGGTGAGGGGTTTGGAAACAGAAGGCTCCATAACAAGCCATTGCAGTATCAAGTTACAGGGTTCCTAACGTACCACTGAACATCACAGACACAAGTCAGTCTGCAGCCATCCGAGAGCCAGAGATAGAGGCAGCTAGTCCTGTACCTGAAGCACACATTGTGCCTGTTTCAGCTAAACAAAAAAGGTTATAGCCATTCACTGGTTAATTCCTCAGGGCAATACCTTGATCAATCACAGTCAAGCTGCCTGGTTTAAATTTCAAACAATGCTTGGCAATTAACTGTCAGTCACCATCATCTGGTGCATTCTCTATGAACGCCTCTACCAATCAGAGTCCATTTACTAATCAATCAGCACTCTCTTTTCATACAATATAAAGTTGCTGTTTCCTCTGACATTGGTATTCTTGCGATTGTCCTGATGAGTGCAAGACGAAAAGCTTTGACAAAATGCCTTTTTCAGCAATACTCAAGTTCTGTACTAGCAAACAACATTTTCCATTATTTGATTCCCTCTATATCCCACTAACAAAGTCAACAATTTCTAAACAGATTAACCTAGCAACAAATATTAAATCAAACAAGATTTTGAAAGCTTTTCAAATGCAGTTCAGGAGTACAAATGCAACAATTTCACACTTTCTGCAAAGCATAACCTTAAAGGGCCTCCCATGGGAGATGCTCAGAGGGTGTTGCAATTATGCTAGTTATAAGCTGTGTTACCATAACAATGATGTCTGTCTGTACAATGTCATCTCTATCCAAATGGTGGATTCACTGCTAGCAATAAAATCAAATGGTATTGTTTAGGCTCCATTTTATAAGAATTAAACACATATTTACGATAGCAGCAGCATAACTGACACTCATTTACTGAATGTTTTATGGAAAGGTCACATTGGAAAAATATTTGGCCTCAAAAACTTTTCACTTGCTTTCTCTATGAGCATTCTAGTGGCAGTTTTCTAAATAGAAGCACTGGCAACATTGTCTACACCACAATAACTGCTTATAAGCAGCTGGTGTGATCTAAAAACTCTGACCTAGTGGAGTTTAGGGCCTAGATAATAATTCAGCAGTGAAGACACCACTCAAAATGCTTCCAGTTCTCATCAATGCCCCCTTCTCAGTCTGTACCCCACATGCTGCCTCATGCCTCAATGCCAAGGCTATACCTGAGCAGATGCAGGTACAGATTAGTGGTTGGTCAGAAGATTGGACAGATTTTAGAAACCAACAAAGAATTACTAAAAATAATGAGGGAGAAATTAGAATATGAGAGAAAGTTAACTAGAAATATAAAAAAGACATACTCATGTAGTAAGAGTTTCTACAAGTATTTAAAAGGAAAAGAGTAACTAAAATAAGCATTGGTCCCTCAGAGGGTGAGAGTGGGGAATTAATAATGGGAAACAAGGAATTGGCAGAAGTGTTGAACAGGTATTTTGAGTCTGTCTTCACTGTAGAAGGCAGACAGAAATATCCCAAGAATACTTGAATACTCATGAGGTAAAAGGGAGGGAGGAACTTAAAACAATCACAATCACTAGTGAAAAGGTACTGAGAAAACTAATGTAACTAAAGGTTGGCAAGTCCCCTGGACTTTCATCCTAGGCTTTCATCCTAGGATCTTAAAAGGATTGGCTGTGGAGACAGTAGATACATTAATTGTGATCCTCCAAAATTCCCTATAATCTGGAAAGGTCCTAATGGATTGGAAAATAGCAAATGTAACACTTCTATTCAAGTAAAGAGGAGACAGAAAGCAGGAAACAATAGATCAGTTAGTCTAATGTTTGTCATGGGGAAAATGCTAGAATATATTATTAAGGAGGTAATAGCAGGACATTTAGAAAATCATAATACAATCAGATTCAGCATGGTTTTGTGAAAGGGAAATCATGTTTGACTTAGAGTTCTTTGAGGAAGTAACAAGCAACATGGATAAAGGGGAACCTATAGATGTGGTGTTCTTGGATTACCAAAAGGCATTCACTAAAGTGCCACATTGAATGTTACTACCCAAAATAAGAACTCATGGTGTAGGAGATAACATATGAGCATGGATAGAGGATTGGTTAGCTAACAGGAAGCAGAAAGTAGGGATAAATTTGTCATTTTTGGGTTGGTAAGCTGTTACTAGTGGAGTGCCACAAGGATAAGTGCTGGGGCCTCATCTATTTACAATCTATATCAATGGCTTTAATGAAGGGACCAAATGTATGGTAGCTAAGTTTGCTGATGACACAAAGATAGGTGGGAAAGTAAGTTGTCAAAAGGATGTAAATCTAGGATGGGACTTAGATAGGGTAAGTGATGGACAAATATTTGGCAGATGGAGTATAATGTGGGAAAATGTGATCTTGTCTATTTTGGCAAGAATAGAAAAGCAGTATATTATTTGATTGGAGAGAGACTGCAGTGCATTATAGTGCAACAGGATCTTGGTGTCCTGGTACATGAATCACAAAAAAAACTTGTATGCTGATGCAGCAAGTAATTAGGGGGGCAAATTGAATGTTGGTGTTTATTTGCAAGGGGAATTGAATATAAAAGTATTGAAATGTTGCTCCACCTATACAGAGCCTTAGTTAAAACACATCTGGAGCACAGTGTACAGTTTTTATCTCCTTACTTAAGAAAGGTTATAATTGCAGTGAGAAGATTCACTCGACTGATTCCTGGGTTGAAGGGGTTATCTTATGAGGAAGTGTAGAGTGAGATTGGGCCAATACCCTTTCAAGTTTAGAAGAATTAGAGGTGTTCTTATTGAAACATATAAAATCCTGAGGGGACTTGACAGGGTGGATGCTGAGAAAATGTTTCCCCTTATGGAGGAATCTAGAACTAGGGGACACAGTTTAAAAATTTAAAAATTAGGTGTCTCGCATTTAAGACTGAGATGAGGAGAATTTCTTATTCTCACAGGAGGTCATTAGTCTGTGGAATTCTCTTCCCCAGAGAGCAGCGAAGGTTGGGTCATTGAATATACTCAAGGATGAGTTAGATAGATTTTTGATAGACAAGGGAGCCGAGGGTTATTGGGGGAAGATAGGAATGTGGACTGAAGGCCATAATATTATCGTAGGTGGAACAGCCTCAAGGGCCTGAATGGGCTACTCCTGCTCCTAATTCTTGTCTTCATGTGATATGAGGTGTGAATGGCTGGTTAGCACCCATCCAAATGCAAAGTGAAGAAATGAAGAATGAAATGAGAAATAAACGAACTAGCGAGATTCACAATCTATTGTTATTCATACTCCTCCTGCTGCTGCTGATGCTCCTGTTGGTATTCGTCCTGTTGCTGGTGCCATTGATGCTGCTGGCCATCTTGGTCCTCATCTGTGGCCCAAAGGAAAACAGCATAAGTGGCAACATGTTAATCTGGAAGATGAAAGCTCCAAAGCAGAGATCAGACATACAAACCTCTAAAGTTATCATAGGCACCTCCAAAGTTGTCAAAGTTACCTCTCAGCACAGTCACGGCGAACAAAGCCTTTCACACAAATAGGCAAAAATACAGAGATAAAAACAAAAAACTGCGGATGCTGGAAATCCAAACTAAAAATAGAAATACCTGGAAAAACTCAGCAGGTCTGGCAGCATCGGCGGAGAAGAACAAAGTCGACGTTTCGAGTCCTCATGACCCTTCAACTGAACTAAGTAAAAATAGGAGAGGGGTGAAATATAAGCTGGTTTAAGGTGGGGGGTGGGGGGAGAGAAGTGGGGGAGGTGGTTGTAGGGACAAGCAAGCAGTGATAGGAGCAGATAATCAAAAGATGTCACAGGCAAAAGGTCAAAGAGGTGTTGAAGGTGGTGATATTATCTAAAAGAATGTGCTAATTAAGAATGGATGGCAGGACACGCAAGGTACAGATAGCTCTAGTGGGGGTGGGGTGAAATAAGACTAAAAGGGCATAAAAGGTATAGATTTAAAAATATTGGAAATAGGTGGAAAAAGAAAAATCTATATAAATTATTGGAAAAAACAAAAGGGAGGGGGAAGAAACGGAAAGGGGGTGGGGATGGAGGAGGGAGTTCAAGATCTAAAGTTGTTGAACTCAATATTCAGTCCGGAAGGCTGTAAAGTGCCCAATCGGAAGATGAGGTGCTGTTCCTCCAGTTTGCGTTGAGCTTCACTGGAACAATACAGCAAGCCAAGGACAGACATGTGGGCAAGAGAGCAGGGTGGAGTGTTAAAATGGCAGGAGACAGGGAGGTCTGGGTCATTCTTGCGGAAAAACCGAAGGTGTTCTGCAAAGCGGTCACCCAGTCTGCGTTTGGTCTCTCCAATGTAGAGGGGACCGCACTGGGAGCAACGAATGCAGTAGACTAAGTTGGGGGAAATGCAAGTGAAATGTTGCTTCTCTTGAAAGGAGTGTTTGGGCCCTTGGACAGTGAGGAGAGAGGAAGTGAAGGGGCAGGTGTTGCATATTTTGCGTATGCATGGGGAGGTGCCGTAGGTGGGGGTTGAGGAGTAGGGGGTGATGGAGGAGTGGACCAGGGTGTCATGGAGGGAACGATCTCTACGGAATGCCGCCGGGGGGGGTGAAGGGAAGATGTGTTTGGTGGTGGCATCATGCTGGAGTTGGCAGAAATGGCGGAGGATGATCCTTTGAATGCGGAGGCTGGTGGGGTGATAAGTGAGGACAAGGGGTACCCTATAATGTTTCTAGGAGGGGGGAGAAGGCGTGAGGGCGGATGCGCGGGAGATGGGCCGGACACGGTTGAGGGCCCTTTCAACGACCGTGAGTGGAAAACCTCGGTTAAGAAAGAAGGAGGACATGTCAGAGGAACTGTTTTTGAAGGTAGCATCATCAGAACAGATGCGACAGAGGCGAAGGAACTGAGTCCTTACAGGAAGCGGGGTGTGAGGAGCTGTAGTCGAGGTAGCTGTGGGAGTCGGTAGGCTTGTAATGGATATTGGTGGACAGTCTATCACCAGAAATTGAGACAGAGAGGTCAAGGAAGGGAAGGGAAGTGTCAGAGATGGACCATGTGAAAATGATGGAGGGGTGGAGATTGGAAGCAAAATTAATAAATTTTTCCAGGTCCCGACGAGAGCATGAAGCAGCACCGAAGTAATCATCGATGTACCGGAGAAAGAGTTGTGGGAGGGGGCCGGAGTAGGACTGGAACAAGCAATGTTCCACATACCCCACAAAGCGACAGGCATAGCTGGGGCCCATGCGGGTACCCATAGCCACACCTTTTATTTGGAGGAAGTGAGAGGAGTTAAAGGAGAAATTGTTCAGTGTGAGAGCAAGTTCAGCCAGGCGGAGGAGAGTAGTGGTGGATGAGGATTGTTCGGGCCTCTGTTCGAGGAAGAAGCAGAGAGCCCTCAGAGCATCCTGGTGGGGGATGGAGGTGTAGAGGGATTGGACGTCCATGGTGAAGAGGAGGCGGTTGGGGCCAGGGAACTGGAAATTGTTAATGTGACGTAAGGTGTCAGAGGAATCACGGATGTAGGTGGGAAGGGACTGGACAAGGGGAGAGAGAAGGGAGTCAAGATAACGAGAAATGAATTCCGTGGGGCAGGAACAGGCTGACACGATCGGTCTGCCGGGACATACCTGTTTGTGGATTTTGGGTAGGAGGTAGAAGCGGGTCGTCCGAAGTTGGGCGACTATCAGGTGGAAGCTGTGGGAGGAAGATCTCCAGAGGAGATGAGGTCAGTGACAGTTCCGGAAACAATGGCTTGATGTTCAGTGGTTGTGTTGTGAACTTTCAGCTATTAGTATATTTCTCTGTCATGTCTTCAACCTGTTCAATTACTGTTGTGTTCTCACTTTGCATTTACTGACCTACTTCCTTTAATGAAAAGCATTCAGTTCTTGGGGATTGGAATACATAGTTCCATTACTCTCTTCATTACTATTAATTGGTTTCCATTAATTTTAATAAGTCCCTGTCCCTGATTCAAAATTAGGTTCCTTGAGATGTTTTGGGATCCAGGTTTGATGACAATACAATATTAGGTGGGAAAGTAAGATGTGAGAAGGGCAAAGAGGCTGTGAAAGGATTTCTACAGATTAATGGAGTGGGAAAGAATGTGACAGATGGAATACAATGTGGAGAATATGAAGTTACCCATTTTGGTAGGAAAAATAGAAAATCAGTCTATATTTTAAATGGTGAGAAATTAGGAAATATTTGTATTCAGAGGGATCTGAGTGCCCTTGTATACAGATCACAGAAAGTTAACCTAAGTGTACAGGAAACAATTAGGAAATCAAAGACTTTGTTGCCATTTATAAGAAAGGGATTGGAGAATAAGAGTAAAGAAATTTTATTGCAATTGCATAGGGCCTTGTTAAGACCTCATCTGGAAAACTATGTTTAGCTTTGGTCTCCTTACCTAAGGAAAGTTATAACTGCCTTAGAGAGAGTACAATGAAAGTTCATCAGACTGATTCCTGGGATGAGGGGATTGATCAATGAGGAGGCATTGAGTAGACTTGGCCTATGTACCCTACAATTCAGAAGAATGAGAGGTGATCACATTAAAACATATAAAATTCTTAAGGGGTTCAACAGGGTAGAAGTTGGGAGGATGTTTCCCCTGACTGAATAGTCTAAAATTAGGGGTCACAGACTCGAGATAAGGGGTCGGCCATTTAGGATTGAGAGAAATGTTTCTTCACTGCGAAAGCTGTAAAGCTTTGGAATTCTCTACCCAAGAGGGCTGCATGCACTCAGTCGTTCAGCATATTCAAGTCAGAGATCGATAGATTTTTGAATGCTAAGGGAATCAAAGGATATGGGAATATTGTGGGAAGGTGTGGCTGAGGTAATAGATCAGCCATGATTTTATGGAATGGCAAAGCAGGCTGAAGGGGCGAATGGCCTACACCTGTTTCTATAGCTCTTATGCTTTCTCTAGCCATCCCTTGAAGTGAGGAGGACACTTGCTACGGAGTATAGCCCATAGCAAGAGCTTGCGCATGGAGAGGTTGTGCTGCAGCTGCCACACAGTTCTGACGAAACAGGAAACTCTCCCGCTCTAACCACCTTCCATAGGCTGGTTGATAGCCCAAGGTATGAACACACTTTCCTTGGCCGTCAAGTCCTAACATGGGACTTCAACATAGACCTTGTGGCTCAGAGGTAGGGACTCTACCACTGCAACACAAGATCTCCCATGTCCTTATACTACCCTCTTCCTCAACTGTAAAACCAGATGAAAATTAATTATTTAACATGTCCTTTATTTCCTTATTTTAATCTATAACATCACCATTATCAGTTTTCAAGGGGTCCACATTGCTCCTAACTACCCTTTTTTCCTAATGTAATAGTAAATTGTTTTTCTGCTGATTTTGATATCCCTTGGAAGTTTATTTTTATACTCCCCTTTTGTAACTCTTACCATCTGCTTTTTCACACTGCTGTTCTTTGTATCTCTCCCATTTGTCAGGATCTGTGCTATTGTATTCTTGCATGTTTTTTCTTGTAGTTTTATGTTGTCCCTGACCTCTTTTGTCACCCGTAGCCTTTTCTTGACAAGTGGAGCTCTCGCCCCTTTGGGGTATAAATTGGCTTTGTATCACATTCATCTTTCTTGAATGTCTCCCACAGATCATCAGTCATTTTAGCCATTAACAGATTTGTTAGTTTACTGTGGACAGTCTCTATCATCCCATTGAAGTCAGCCTTACCTAAATCTCGAATAAGGCAGAATTTTCCAAGCCCATTGGAAGTGGGTTCCCAGACTATCGGACTGGGAAGGTCAGGGAAAAGAACGTTTGGTCAGGATCGCAGCTTGATCCCACCCTCTTGCAGCTTCCCTCAGGGCAGGTTGCAAGTGCAGCAGGGTAGCCCCCACTGGGTGGGCACGTAATTTAGAAGTTGCTGAGGTTGTTGAGAAGCTATTTAGGAGGTAATTTAGCAGTGACTCCTGACTTTCTCATCTATGAAGCTGTTTCCTGAACTGTCAGCAACTCATCAGGATCACCAAGGTGAGTGCAAAGCGGGAAGAGCTTCTTCAATGAGACTGGAAAGCTTATACAGTAACACTGAAGAGTTCCAGCCATGGCCACTGAGAGACTTGCATTCAAAGCACTTCTTTCAAACACTGCTTTCACTGCTTGACAAGTGATTATGCACAGCCTCAAAGTCACTTCATGTATATTGCACTTCACTCACCTTCAGTTATGCTTCCTTGCCAGCCTTCACCACAGCATGGGAGCACCTTATGCAGCTTTTCCTTACAACTCAGCTGAGGGGAAAGAGCAAAGGCCACACCACAGACAACTGCTCCAGCAGGAACAGGAGCAACATCAGCAGCAGCAACAGTTGTCTTTTCCTCAGCTACCTGCTGTTCCTCAGGAAGCAGGGATGGAGAGATTGAAATAGGTAAGACCCCCCAGTAGAAGATCTACAAGCAGAGGATCAGCTGTCTTGACGTGTTTGGGCACCGGTGCCTCAGGAGGCTCAGTCTCAAATGACAGGTCATTGCTGATATCTGCAGCCTCCTTGAATATTCCCTTCACAATGGACCAGGTGGGCACACGTTACCAATGACTGACAGGTCACCCCTCCTCCCTCCACCGGTTTCTGCTTCTCGCCAAGTTGTATGCTCTCTTCTCCTGAAAGCAGGGAGGTGTGAATGCTGGTAATGGCTTATGTGGAGAGAGGGAAGGAGATTATTTGTGACGGGTGACTGTGAGGTTTAGATGCAAGAAGAGAATAAGCTTAGGGTGAGGGTGAGTGTGAGTATTGGCGTTTCAGATGGGAACGTGAGGAGGTGCCTGGCAGCTGCAAAGTGTGTTGTTCTGAGGATTGCAATGCAAGAGAATGCTGGGAAAGTCAGTGTGTGGAAGTTGGCATCTGAAAGTGTTATTCCACTCATCTTTCCTGCCCTCATGCAGAGCTGCATAATCTTGGTGCACTGTTTCCAGGAGGGAGCATACATCTGCTGCTGGCTCTCTGACTATTTAATTCAGCATGCATTCCCAACAGGTGAAACTACTCACCAGGAGCACCAAGTCAGATAGTGTGTGATCATAGGATGCAACATCCTCGTAAATCTCCTCTGTACCCTTTCTAATACAATTACATGCTCTCTGTAATGAGGTGACCAGAACTGCACACAGTACTCAAGTTGTAGCCTGACTAATGTTTTATACAGTTCAGCATAACCTCCCTGCATTTATAGGCCCGTAACTTCCGTGCTCCCCAGTGTCAGATTCAGGGGGGTGGGTACCTCAAAGATGTGCTGAGGAATCCCTCTGGCAAGTTCCCAGGTAAGGGTTTGCACGGCAATTGCCCAGAAGTGCACACTTCCTCTGGACAATTGAGCTGCACTGGGAACCATCTGAAAGTGCGATTTAAATTGCAAACTTCGATGGTTCTGCTGGGGTTATATCAATGGCTACCCAGGAAAAGTTAGAAGAGTCAAAACCTCTTCTAACTTCTGGGTAACTATTGTAAAGACCCAGATAGACCCCAGGGGACTCCTGCACAGCCCTGCACCCCCGACAGGACTCCCCCATCCCATCCCCAACCTCCGACAACTCTACCTTCCCCCAGAACGGACCTCAGCCTCCGCCTCCGACATTGTTTCTCCCCCTCCCCCGACCTCGGACCCTGACCCTCCACCTCCTTGGACCCCTGACCTCTGAACACCTCCCCCTGACCTCCAGATCTCCCCCCAGACCTCCAGACCACGCCTACGACCTCCGGACTACACCCCTGACCTCTGGAGCACCGCCCCGCCCCCCCGACCTCCAGAACCCCCCAACCTCTGGACTCCCCAACACAAACTCCAGACCCCTGACCTCCAGACACCCCTACCTGACCTCTGGACCCTCCACCCGACCTCTGGACCCCCCACCCACTTGACCTTCAGGCCCCCCATCCACCTGACCTCTGGACCTGCCCACCCCAACCTCAGACCACCAACCCCTGACCCCCCAGACCTCGGACGCTCCCCAACCTCGGACCCGTCCAACCCCGACCTCAGACCTCCCCCCGATCTCGGACCCCTTCACCTGCTTTACAGCAGCAAGTGCTGAAAAAGGGGGCATGGCATTCTTGAATACGCTGGATCTACACTTCGCTGGGGCCTGCGAAGATTCTTTCGATGCAGGCCCCAAGCAGCTCCAGCGAACAGAAGTGGCCATGCAATTTTAAGTGTTCGCTGGTGATTGCACAATGTTCAGCACCATTTGTGACTCCTCAGATACTGAAGCAGTCCATGTCCAAATGTAGCAAGACCTGGACAATATCCAAGCTTGGGCTGGCAAGTGGGAAGTAACATTCGCGCCACACAAGTGCCAGCAATGACCATGTCCAACAAGAGAAAATCCAACGATCGCCCCTTGGCATTCAATGGCATTACCATCATTGAATCCCCCACTATCAACATCCTGGGGGCTACCATTGATCAGAAACTGAACTGGACTAGCCATATAAATACTGTGGCTACAAGAACAGGTCAGAGGCTAGGGATCATGCGACGAGTAACTCACCTCCTGACTCCCCAAAGCCTGTCCACCATCTACAAAGCACAAGTCAGGAGTGTGATGGAATACTCCCCATTTGCCTGGATGAGTGCAGCTCTCTCAACACTCAAGAAGCTTGACATTGTCCAGGACAAAGCAGCCCACTCGATTGGCATCACATCCATAAACATTCACTCCCTCCAACACGGACGCACAGTAGCAGCAGTGTGTACCATCTACAAGATGCACTGCAGGAACTCACCTAGGCTCCTTCCACAGCACCTTTCAAACCCATGACCACTACCATCTAGAAAGACAAGGGCAGCAGATGGAAGGGAACGCCATCATCTGGAAGTTCCCCTCCAAATCACTCACCATTCTGACTTGGAAGCATATCGCCGTTCCTTCACTGTCACTGGGTTAAAATCCTGCAACTCCCTTCCTAACAGCACCTTGGGTGTGCCTACACCACATGGACTGCAGCAGTTCAATAAGGCAGTTCACCACCACCTTCCCAAGGGCAACTGGGGATGGGCAATAAATGCTGACCCAGGCAGTGAAGCCCACATTTCCAGATCACCTCAAAAACACATTGATTAATTTAGCTGTTACTCAAAAGTGCATGCAGGTCATGCATCATTGTACTGCGCCATTGTTGTATCTGTTTTAAGCCCATACAAAAGTGAGATGATGTTGAATTTCCCTCCTTTGGTTTCAACACAGTAAAAATGCAGGAAGGAGAGAGTGCTTGTAAGATGGGTTAATCTTGGATAGTAGAAAAGGAAATTTCACAGGACAGTAACCATAATAGATTAATCATCTAGAGACAAGCTCGAGTAAAGAAGAGCAAAATATGGTTTTGATCCTCCATTGTATTCAATTTTTAATCAATTCAATGATCTGGGACTATCAGCTTGGAGCCTCACTGACAGGTAGCAATGATCAAATGTAGTATCACAATATTGGAGCTCTCATTTCCAACCAAAACTCCCTTTATGCAAGGAGGGAAAAGAGCAATAGAATTAACCAGGATTGGTTTGGCTATGATATCTCCTTCTGGTCAGATCGTTTGTTAAAACCATAACACATCTGCTCACATAAGAAGAATAGTCACTTAGGATGGAATTTTCCACTCTCGCCAGCAACGGGAATCATGGCAGGCGTGGGAACATAATTTGGCGGACTCAAAAGAAATCTATTTCCTGAGGGCTTGATAAACTGTGAAATTTTATTCTCCTGACTTTCAAGGCGGGTTAAAGGTGGGTCGAGCTTCCTGATGAACAATGTCGGGAACCCCATTTGCATGCTTTAGCATCTCATGTATGCTCATTTAAAAGCCTGCTCACTGGAATTAAGTTCATCCTCCAAATTAAGTTTCCTGCCAGTGAGAATTTAGAACGTTCTGTTTTACGACAGTATGTAAGTGGCGTGCACCTGGCGAGCTTCACCTCTTTCACGACTTTGATGTCCGTAGACATTGTTTTCTCCTTCTTGGGGACCTTGCATAACTTCACTCGAGTACTGTAAGCAAATGCTATGCCAAGGCTGGACAAGGGAGACAGGCGAAGGCCTGAAGGGGGGTTAGGGTGGAAGGATGGAGCAAAGACTGGACGGGGGAGGCTGGCTTATGGAGGGAAGGGTGGGGAGAGTGTCCAGGGAATGGCGGGTATTTCTGGGAAAGGGGGGCAGAGAATGACCAGGGAAGTGGGAGAATGTCTTTGAGTGTGGGATCAGTGGTGGAGATGGTGGGGTCCTGTGGACAGAACTCAGGGTACTGGTAATAGGAGGGAACAGTCACAGTCAGAGGGGGCAGTGGGATGCGATAGTATGGCAGGTCCAGGGTGAGAGTCTGGTAGGTGAAAGTCTCATCAGGGGGTCACAGAGGGGGACAAGGCAGATAGCTTGGATAACAAGAGGGGGCAGGGTCAGGATGGGGATGGTAACGGGTGTAGGGTCTGAGGGGAGGAAAGGCATGTGGAGGTGGGTCGTTAGAGGGTCCAGGGTAACACGGGGAGGTTTGTGAGTATCAGAGGGGAGAGTAATGGTGATATTGTGTGGGTCAAGGGTGATGGGGATAAGTTGTTGGTTGACAAGAGGAGGATAGAAGGTGGTGAGCAAGTTTGAAAGGTGATACACACCGTTTTTCCAAACTGACCTTAACCACCCAGTTAGTTAGTCGGCGAGAACCCTTGAGGTAGAAGGAGGGTCTTTTTGGGTGGGTGGAGTTCAAGGTCAGCACAAGTGACCAACTACAGGGACACTTTAACAATTCTGAGACAATTGGATGTCAAAGATGCTCACTTGTGTTCTCCACTCTATGGTGAAGCCCTCATTGCAGCAGGCTTGTTCTCAACTCATGGACCTCATAACATCGAGATCCCAGTAAGGTGAAGCTGCCATTCATTCTGTGCCATTTGCCATCAGCTGCAGTCAGAAGCAGGGATGAAGAGAGGGAGGGAGGTAGAATGCTTCCAAGGGACATGGCTGGTGGAGGGCAGCAAACTCGCGACTCCAAATCTCCCCCATGTGAATGGTCATGGCTGACAAGGGACCATGCAGTTAGTCTTTCTATGCTGCCAAGGCAATGGTGTCTCTACAAAGTCTCAAGGGTAGTGAAGACAAGTGAAAAAATTCTGCGTGAGGCTTCTTACACATTTCTCTCATCGTCTTGGTCAAAGAGAACATCGCCATACGGATTCATGCAGAACAGGAGGAACAGCTATCTCTGGCCCTCCAGGATGTCCTTTACCTGAAAGGAGTGGGTGGGGATGCCATGTCCAGACAGAGGCCAGGCAAAGGACTTGGAGGGAAACCAGTAAAGGACATGCAAATTAAAATTTATCACTTCAATTCGTTCACACATCCATTGAGGCTGAACAGGCTGCAAGCAACCCTGCCTTGGTAATGGCTCTCATCCAGATGAGGAGAAGGAGGACTCATCAACAAATGGCACAGGGCCATGAGGAGCAAGGGTCTGAACATCAAGGGGCAGTGGGGCCTCTATATGGTCAAGAGGATGGCGAACATGGAACACTGCAAAGGCGTGCATTGGCCCGATTATGGGTGTATCGCTGGTGGTGCTCTTATCTAGAGATGAACAAAAGGTAATATCAAAGTTGCCCTCGTATGTCCCAAGATGTAGTTACTCACATCTGCCAGATTCTCTAGTCGAGCTTTTGCTGCAAGGACTCTGGTGGAGTAGTGTGGAGCTTCTGGCCTGCTATGTGCAAATGTCTGTCTGATTGTCATTTAAAAATGGCACCAAGACCTTCGACCCTATGAGATAAGTGTCAGGCAGGCAACTTCCTGCTCACCCCACCATGAGATTTGCCAAGCTCCTCGCTGATGCATAATTAATAAGCTGAAAAGCATAAGAGCTTGTGTGTTCACCCACCCCACCTCCCAGTGGGTATCACACCGACATTCCCGCCAACCACCGCACTTAATCTCCAGAATGAAAAATTAGTGAAGTAGAAGCCATCGATACTATTGGAATCATACCTCACGATGTGTCATGGTCTTTGAAAGAGAAGGAAAATTTCAAACAATATTTAAAAAGAAAAATGTGCCCAGAGTAAAATGTTTATTTAAAAATGTACCAAACCACCCTCATCACAAGATTGTATTCCAGCGCAAGTAATCATATAAAAGCTTGCCAACATGTATGCACTATGGCATTTAAGTGCAATGCCCAATAAAGATGGGTGAAGTGTAAGGGAGCCTTTCTGTTCAAAGTATAGCCCCTTTCAAAAGAAGATATAAGGGTGTTACCAGCTTTATATTTGTTTTTCTTAAACATTAGTTTCATTACTGACAAGCAGATCCATGGCAGGTCTGCTTTAAGCTACTCAAGACACATCAGTGAGAATATCCCAGCCCATTGTGTTGTTTGCGGGGGCTGCTGTCTCCGGAGAGACCTCAAGCTGGTTGAAATTGAAGCCCTGCTGTTTCAGACGGAGCCAATCAGATAGGCTTCACTGGAGATTGACATCAGTGGGGAGGCACAGCAGTGAGGCAGATGCTACTTGAGGCTCTTCATGTCAGGAATAAAACTGATGCTTTTAAAAACACTGAAGGAATTTCTTAGAAAACCAATATATTATTATGTATTAAAAAAATTAAAACAAAAGGTGCTCCACACTAAGCTCCAGGATAGATCAAACACAGATTCATCTCACTTACATGAGCAAGAATGAATAGCTTCATTCTAGTTCATACTGAAAGTAAAATAGCCTCATGACAATGGGATCTTCCCACATTCTTCTGACATATCTCTCACTCTACAGTTTATTTTTAAATAATTATAAAGATCCCCAGGCAAGGATGTGGGCAAGTGACCTGCTGTCAAAATATCTTCCATTCCCACTAAAACTGCCAGCCAGAGGTCACTCTTCCATTGATTTTTATTCCTTTCCCTTGGCCCTCGATTTGCACAACTCTTGTCACTGAAGGCTGAATTCCAGAATTTGTGTGGACACTTGCTAGGGCTGGTGCTTATTATTCATCTGTGATACTAACATTTGGTGTTCTGTGAACATTTGATGATAAACAGCCTACGGATTTTTAAAGTTTATGCTTTGATTGGGCACATTTTATTTATTTTTTTACTTCTTCACAGGAGGAGGACATTGGCATTCATTGCCCATCCTGAGTTGCTCTTCATAAGCTGGTCGTGTGCCACCTTCTTGGACAGCTGCAGTGGTAATGCATGGTAATGTTACTCCCACAATGCTATGAGGGAGAGAATTTCAGAATTCCCAGCGATGATGAAAGGAATAGTGATACATTTCCAAATCAGGATGCTTTATGACTTGGAGGGGAACTTGGATGTTGAGATGTTCCCATATGCCTGTTACCCTTGTCCTCTACCCTTGGTAGAGGTTGCAGCTTTTTGAGTTGCAGTCAGAGAACCTTTAGTAAGTTGCTGCAGTGCATCCAGAGATGGTACACACTGCAGCCAGTGTTCACTGGTGGAGGGAATGTATGTTTAAGGTGGCGAATGGGGTGTTAATCAAGCAGACTGCTTTGTCCTGGTTGGTGTCTGTTGTAATATGCCTTTAAGGGATAGCAGCATGCCATCGAGCCTCAGTTTCACTTTGGCCTGGGAGCAGAACACAGCACACACAGCTCTGCTGCTGATGTCTTCAAACTTTCTTTCCATGTATATATGCTCCCATGTGCCTATTTTAAATAAATGAACCCACAACATGTTTACCCAATCCCTTATGAGTGATTGGTGTCTTTATATCTTTATAAAAAGACGTCAAGGTGTTCAGCAGTTGTCAAGCAGCATGGTAGCAAGATTAAGTACAGGTACAACATGGTGAACAGCCTTAGATCGTCCTACATGGCATAAGATGACCCTCAAGATTTTGGTCAGTCCACAAAAAAGTTGAAGCATCAGAGAGTTGTTGAAAACACAGTGTGCAGACAGTGCAGAAAAGCTTTGAAGACACAAGGTGGATACAGTGTTCAAATAAAGAGCTAGTAAGCAGACAGTTTCCTCCTCGTGAGATTGCAGCACATAGCCTGTCAGTTCAGTGAGTGGGATAGCACATCGAGAGGACCCCCACCGGTTTAGCTCAGTTTGGAAAGGCTAGTGATCTGGCTGTAGGCCAAATCGATAGCAAGCAAGGGGAGAGTCAGACCAAAAAAAAAACGTCATAAAATCAGACCAGAGAAGGTTGTGATTATGACGGATGGCTTCAGGAGTTGCTAACAGCAAATTAAATAAAAAGCAAAGACGTCATTACTCTGTGGTGCGTTCTTGCCACAATTTGCCTTCGTGGACGGAGCTTTGGAAAGTGGCTGTAGCAACACCCAACCAGGTGCTATAGGAGATGGAAGGTCAAAGGAATGTCCACAAAATTCCCCAGTTTGAATTGGGATGCAGCTGACCTACTATCTGAATTCAAAATGTTTAAACAGCATACAGAGCTATGGTTTCTTGATTCAGATGTGGCTAAACCAGACAAGCATGCCATAAAAATTTGCCTAGCAATTGGGAATGAAGGTCTACACAGGTTGAACGTGTCAGAATTAACGGAAGAAGAACTAAAGGATCCCCAAAAGATATGGACTGCATTGGAAAACCAGTTCAGAATCAGGTTAAACTTCTGTATCCATCGAGTAAAGTTTATGTCATTTCAACGACAGCCTACAGAATCTATAGACCACTTTGTCAGCAGATGCAGAGAAAAGAGTACGTACTGTGATTTTTCAAATGCAGAGCTAGCAGATAGCATTGTTGAGTTGGTGATCGCATCCACTCCCAGGGAAGCATTCCAGAAGGACCTGATAGACAAGCTCAAAATGTATAGCATTGAAGAGCTACTCAAGGATGGATGTAAGTATGAAGCGATCCTCACAGCTCGATGAAGCTTACAGGTCCTAAGCACAGCCCCGATTGTTGACGCACTTACCAGCACACCCAAACCTAACATGTCAGTGGAAGGTGTGGCCTTCTGCATGCACCAAGGAAGCGCCCAGTTTTCCAGCAATTCTGCAAGGCATGTGGAAAAAAGGCCATTGGTATCTGCAGTGCACTAGAGCAAAGGCTGATGCAGCTACAAAGAACCTTGCACTGATCCAAACACACCGTACACAATGAGTACCTTCAAGCAGTTAGAATGACCACCTGGTATCCCATCAGAAACATAAACATGAGGTGATTGATAAACCAGAAAATGACAATAATGTGCACAACGAGGCAAAGAGCACTGAACACAGGTTTCACACTTTCAATCTCATGGGAAACGTGGATACCACCACACTATCCGAAGTGTTTGCCAAGATCAAAATTATCTGCCCTAAGAAAGCTGGTGACTACTTGTTATTGGCCAAGATTGACACAGGGGCAAGTGACAACATACTACCTCTGCGAATCCTAAAAGACATGTATCCACAGACATGAAAGGCCATGGTGAAACCAAACACTGCGTAACTTTCAGCATACAACGGTTCACGAGTTCCATGTGCAGGATTGATAGGAGTGCAAGTACAATCAAGCCGCTTGGGTGCCACAGAGGTTCTACATTGTCAAGACTAAAGGCCCGGTGATCGCAGGTCTACTGGCATGCCATGACCTGGTGGTAGTAACAATCCATAGAATTAGTCAGACCGCCCAAGGCAGGTCAACCTCTGAAACTAATGCTATCACCTCAGCTCACAACCTAACATCGAAATATCTGGTATGTTTTGACAAAATTGACAGTTTCAAGGGAGCTGCAACGTTACACTTGCTGGAGAATTCAAACCCATCAATTGATCCACCACACAAGTGCAGCACACAAGACAAAATAAAGGTCGAGCTAGACAAAATGGAGAAAGACGGAGTCATTAGAAGAGTACAAGAGCACACAGCAGCTCAATTACGTGTGTGATAAAGAAGGATCATTGAGAGTATGTCTCGATCCATGATATTTAAATGCAGCTTTGAAAGGTTGTCCTTACAAAATATCCAGATGGCAAGAGTTAAATCTGAGATTTGCAGGTGCAAAATTCTTATCAAATCCTGATGCTAAGCATGGCTACTGGTCAGTACATCTCACGGAGAAGTCCTAAGAACTTACTATATTTCATACCTTGTTTGGACAATACTGTTTTCAACAACTTCCTTTCGGGCTGTTAGCCAGGATCTCTTTCAAGCTCACATAGACCGCATTGCATGCACTGTGCCAGGATGCATCTGCATCGCTGATGACATTGCTGTTGTGGGAAGAACAAAGCAGGAACATGACCATAATCTGCCTTATTGATGTATGCGGCAGATAATGAAGGATTGGTGTTCAACAGTCTGCAATGTGCCATCAATGAGATCAATTTCTTCAGTTCTGTTTATTCCAGTGCTGGTATATGTCCCAATCAAAGTAAAAAAGAGGATATTAAAGCCATGCCAACTCCTTAGGGTAAGGACATTCTTCGACGATTTCTAGGTCTCTTTAATTTCTTGTCTCCATACATTCCCAATTTCACTCAAAAATCATCATCATTAAGGGAATTATTGAGAAAGGATGTGCCTCTCCTGTGGCATGAAGACCACCAATACCAATGCCCACTGGAATCGCCCCCCCCACCCCACCCCACCCCACCCCCCACCGGGCTGGATCGTCCGCCCATGTTGGCAGGAAAACACGCCGACATGTTTCACAACAGCACATAGGCAACGTGCACTTGGCAGGCTGCACTTTAAGGTTTGTTTGCCTACCTTGCACTCACAGTCATCAGTGCCAGGCTTCACAGACAGAACCACATCACTTTTAGGGGGTCACGACAGGTCTCTACCTACCAGATCAGCCATATGTGGGTGGCTTTTTAATGGCTGCAGGTCAAGGGATTACTTGGTGAAGGGGGAGAAGTGGCCTCAGGCAAGGGAAGAGGCTGCAGGATGAGGGCTATACTGGGGAAGGAGGGTATCCCAGGGTGTGTGTGGAGGCACATGTTGATCTGTGCAAGTGGCCTCAAGATGGTGAGGACTGAGGAGGCAGTCTCCAGAGAAGATGAGGCCAAATGGACATGTGAGGGTGTGTGTGTGAGAATGGATGATGATGTCCCTTGAGCTGGTAGTGAATGAGATGCCAGTGAATGTGTGATGGATTTGAGTGCATGAGTTTAGAGCAATGAGATGCTTGCCATACCCTGGCTGCACGGATGATATCATTCATCCTCTATCTGCATAGGATGGCCAACCTTTTCTGTGCAGCATTGGCACTGATCACCACTGCCACCGCCTCCCAAGCCTGGTTGGTCATGCTGCTGCCCATCCTGCGGCCAGAGCGGGTGTAGGGGACATCACAGCAGGCCTCCACAGTGTCCAAGAGGTGTTCCAGTGACGCATCACTAAACCTGGGATTGCAGTCTTTTTGCCTTTCATGGACATCTTCCCTGCAGTAGTTGTGGGCTGGAAGAACTGAGATGTGTGCGCGCAGTTGGACTTTAAATATGGTGCTTGGCTTAGTGAAGCAGCAAGGTGATGGTATGGTGGGCAAATGAGAGCCTGCCCACCATCAAAACAGCGTGTTTCCCAGGAATGAATAACTAATCCGCCGGGTTTAGGATGATACAGCATAAAAACTCACCATTGCGGCCAGCGGGTAAACACTATTGCACTTAATGCAAATCCCTGATGATTCTGCCCCAGGATACAGCTGTGAGATTAGGTACAATCCAGGTAGCTTGATGGTCACATCAGATACACTTAGCAGATTTTTCTTTATTGATTTACAGGATGTGGTCGTTGCTGGCTAGGCCAGAATTTATTGCCCATTCCTAATTTCCCTTGATAAGGTGGTGGTGAGTTGCCTTCTTAAACCGCTGCGGTCCCTGTGGTGTAGGTCCAGTGCTGTTAAGGAGGGAGCCCCAGAGACAGTGAAGGAACAGCAAGATATTTCCAAGTCAGGATGGTGAGTGGTTTGGATGGAAACTTCCAGGTGGTGGTGTACCCATGTGTCTGCTGCCCTTGTCCTTCTAGATGGTAGCAGTCTTGGGTTTGGAAGGTACTGCCTAAGGAGCCTTGGTGAGTTTTTGCAGTGCACCTTGTAGATGGTACACACTACAGCCACTGTTTGTCGATGGTGGAGGGAGTGAATGTTTGTGGATGGGATGCCAATCAAGTGGGCTGCTTTGTCCTGGATGGTGTCAAACCTTTTGAATGTTGTTGGATCTGCACTCATCCTGGCAAATGGAGACTATTCCATCACACTCCTGACTTGTGCTTTGTACATAGTGGCCAGGCTTTGAGGAGTCAGGAGGTGAGTTACTCACCGTAAGATTCCTAGCTTCTGACCTGCTCTTGTAGCCTCAGTATTTATGTGGCTAGTCCAGTTCAGTTCCTGATCAATGGTAACCCCCAGGATGTTGGTAGTGGGGGATTCAGTGATGGTAATGCCATTGAATGTCAAGTGGCAATGCTTAAGTTCTCTCATCTTGGAGATGGTCATTGCCTGGCACTTGCGTGGCACAAATGTTAATTGCCACTTGTCAGCCCAAGCCTGGATATTTTCTAGGCCTTGCTGCATTTGGACATGGACTGCTTCCATATCTGAGGAGTCGCAAATGATTGAACATTGTGCAATCATCAGCGAACATCCCTTAACCCAGCAAAAACAGAAGATATATCCTTGGATCTACAAGTTGGCTTCATTAACATCGAGCTTGAAGATGTTCTCCAGATTGATCTGGTACATTTTGTGTGACACAAATGCCAGCAACTACAAGAAAAATGTCGAAACATTCACACAACAGAAACTGTGGAAAACCATCATTGAAGACTGACCTGATTCAATTCAACATGTCCACGAACACGAGAGACCATTTTGGCCTTACCGGGATGAGCTAGGCATCTCCCGGAGAATCAGTTTTAAAGGCAGGCAGGGCATAATACCAGAATCTTCATGACCTGATATTCTTCAACAACTTCATCACTCATATATGGATATAGATCAGATGAGAAGACTCGCAAGAGAGACAGTCTATTGGCCTGGTATGAACAATGACATTGAAGTCGTCAAGAGGTGCAAGGCATGTCAAGAGCATATGCCTAGTTAGCACAAAGCACCACTGATTTCATACAAAGTTCTTACCCACCTTAGCCCAAAATCATTTCCAACCTCTTTTATGTCCATGGCACTGACTTCGTCATTATCAACTACTTTACCAAGTACCCCATTCTTCAACAATTGCACAATACGTCGAGCACAACTGTCATGCACACTCTGAGTTTTGTTTTCAGTTTGATGTGCTTAGAGAGATCATTACGGTCCCAAATTTATTAGTAAGCCATTTCGGGATATGTGTGAAAAGTGGAATATCAATCACACTACTTCTTCTCCTCATTACCCTAGATCTAATGGCCTAGCTGAATAAATAATTTGCACAGTGAAATCCCAAATTCTCAACTGTAGATAGACCAAGCAAGATCTACACATTGCAATGCTACATCTAAGAGCGACACCTTTAAGTTTAACGATAGTATTCTATCAGTAGTGCTCATGTTTGGCAGATTGGTGCATACCAATTTACTTATTCTTACCCATTCTACTCACTCACAAAATAGAAAGCAAGTTTTAAAATTGCAAGAGAAGATGATCAAGATGTATGATAAAAATGCAGGTACAGAATTGCCAAGTTTACAATTGGGACAATAAGTTTGTATCCAGGATCCCACAGAAGGTGCGTGGCAACCAGCCAAAGTGACAAGGATTTCTTCAGAACCAAAGTCCTATGAAGTCATTACATGCAAACGTTCCACAGTGAGAAGTAACCGAGGACAAATCAGATTCATTCCAGCACTTCAACCACCATGCAGTCCTTTTGCATCAACGACTAGATACCAAATGCAACCAGGAACAACATCCATGAATGACAACTTCACAGATCACTGTGAGCCATTAAAGAAACCTCAAGACAAGGTTACCATTACAAGACCTGGGGGTGCCAACAGATTACCACCGCTCTTTAGAGACTCATAGATTTATCAGTTCAATACACTTATGTACTGGTAACTAAAAATGAACGTGTATTGTAAATAGTTATACTTCTTTGGAAGCAGGGAAAGTATCTTTAAAAAAAGGGCATGTTGTAAAATGCCTTTAAGGGATAGTAGCAGGTCACCACTAGAAGGGAAGTGTGTCAAGTGATCCAGCCTCAGTTTCACTTTGGCCTGGGAACAGAACGCAGTACACACAACTCTGCTGCTGATGTCTTCAAACTTTCAATCCATGTATAAATGTCTCATGTGCCTAATTTAAATAAATGAACCCACAACATGTTTACCCAAACCCTTATGAATGATTGGTGCCTTTATATCATTATAAAAACACAACCCTATTGAGCTTCTTAAGCTGCACTGATCTCAGCAAATGGAGTTTTCTACCACTCTCCTGATTTATGTCTTATAGATAAGGAGGCTTTGAAGAGTCAGGAGTTGAGTGACTTGCCACAGAACACCCAACCTCTCCCATGTTCTTGTAGCCACAGTATTTATGTGGCTTGCTCAGTTAAGTTTCTGGTCAATAGTGACACCCAGGATGCTGATGGTTGGGGATTCAGCAATAGTAATGCTGTTGAAAGTCAAGGGGAGATGGTGAGAGATGGTCATTGCCTGGCACTTGTGTGGCATGAATGTTAGTTACCACTTAACCCAAGCCTTAATGATCTAGGTCTTGCTGCATGCAGGTGCAGACTGCTTCTGTATCTGAGGATTTGTGAACGGTGCTGAAGATTGTGCAATCACCAGTGCACATCCACGCCTCTGACTTTATGATGCAGTGAAGGTCATTGATGCAGCAGCTGAAGATGGTTGTATCCAAGACACTAGCCTGAGGAACCTCTACAGCGATGTCCTGGGGCTGAGATGATTGGCATCCAACAATCACAACCATTTTCCTTTGTGATAGGTGTGACTCCAGCCAGCGAAGAGCTTTTTCCTTGATTCCTATTGACTTCAATTTACTAAGGCTCCTTGGTGCTACACTCAGTTAAATGCTGCCTTGCTGTCAATGGCAGTCACTCTCATCTCACTTCTGAAATTCAGCTCTTTTGTCCATGTTTGGATCAAGGCTGCAATGAGATCTGGAGCTGAGTGGTCCTGGCAGAACTCAAACTTGAGCATTGGTGAGCAGATTGTTGCCAAGCAAGTGCCACTTGATAGCATTGTTGAAGATACCTTCCATTACTTTGCTGATGATTAAGAATAGACTAATGGGACAGTAGCTGGCTGGATTGGACCTGTCCCACTTTTTTGTCAACAGGATATACTTGGGCAATTTCAACTTTATTGGGTTAATGCCAGTGTTGTACCTGTACTGAACCAGCTTGGCTAAAGGCATGGCTGGTTCTGGAGCACAATGCTACAGCATTAAAGTCCGAATGTTATCAGAGTCCATAGCCTTTGCTGTATCCAGTGTGTTGAGTTCACAGAATTGTTACAGCACAGAAGGCTCCGTGAACATCTCCATCCACAATAATGGTGAAGCCCAGTATTTGCAACCATCTTCAGCCAATTCGATTCATTCCGTGTGATATCACATGGAATGAATCGAATTGGCTGAAGATGGTTGCAAATGCTGGGCTTCACCATCATTGTGGATGGAGAAGTTCACGGAGCCTCATCCTCCCATTGCTTGTTTAATTGTCTATCACTATTCGTGGCAGGATGTAGCAGGACTGTAAAGCCATGGTTCTGGGATTCCTTACCTCTGTTCATAACATGCTCCTTCTATTGTTTAGTGTGCATGTAGTCCTGTGCTGTAGCTTCACCAAATTTGCACCCCATTTTAGGTATGACTGGTGTTGCTCCTGGCATGCTTTCCTACAGGGTTGGTCCCTAATTTGATGGTGATTGTAGAATGAGGAATATAGTGGACCATGAGGTTAAAGATTGTGGTGGCACACAATTCTGCTGCTGCTATGCCCTCAACATCTCATCTAACAGTTTTGAGCTGTTAGGTCTGTTCTGAATCTATCCCATTCAGCGTGGTAGTAGTGCCGCATAGCATAATGGACTGTGTGGTTGTTGCTCACATCAATACTGTCATAGATAAATGCATCTGTGACAGGGAGGTTGGCGTGGACAAGGTCAAGGTTTTTTCCTCAAAATTCCATCACCACCTGCCACTACCAGATATGCCCTTCAAAACTATGTTGATCAGTAGAGCTGCTGCTAAGTCACCCTTGATGAAGGGCATTGAAGTCTTCAATCCAGACAGAGTACATTCTGTGCCCTGGCAATCCTCAATGCTAATTATTCTTCTTGATGGGCAAGGTCAAATGCCCAAAGAATTACTAATTATTGAGAATAATGATCAAACATTTTTAGCCCTTATTCCTTTTGCTAGGAAGAATAAATGATGTATCTAACTTTAATTAAACTTCAAATAATCGCAGCAGCTTTTAATTCTAGCTACAGTAATTGCTAATATAGTGAATCTGCTATACCATTAAATGTAATCAAAGATAAATTATCATTTTATTTTCTTTTAATTTTCTGAACAGCATGAAATTCTTTGTTTTTTCTATACACAGCAGAGCTGCTATTTTCAGTCTGAGCATGATGAAGCTTTCAGACTGATCTTTGTTGCCCAATCAGGAATAAGAGAAGGTTTTCCAGAGTGTGCATTCTGTATGAATTGGGTCATTTCAGAGCAAAAAATAATAGAAAATTAACCACGGTCAAGTGCATGTCAATCAAGACATCTACCCAATTTTCCTTCCTTTTGCATTAATGGAAGTAAAATCTGGAAAGAACACCTTTTGACTGCTCGATTTTCCAATATTCGCTGCACCCATGAGGGAGAGTTTTCTCCCCGTCGGGGGGGTTGGGCGAGAGCAGCCGTGTGTGCCACCATTTTGCGTGGATGGGCCAATTAAGGCCCACCCAGCATGACGCACACCCGGAAGCACTGTGCACTCCCTGTGCGGGCAAGGGGAGTAGGCTGAGTTGGGGCCTGCACTCGGAGCGCAGAAATCTCCCTGAGGCACGGAGCTGCCTCCAGGAGATTAGCTTGATTTTTGAACATTTTAATTAAAAAAAAAAATTTAAGACATGTCCTCTCATGTGACAGTATCACATGAGCTGGGACATGTCAATGAATTTTATTTAAAAATTTTTATTAAACTTTAAAAACCTTTATGAAATCTCAACCCACAGTCAACTCTGGTCGAGGTGTCGTCACAGAGAAAGCAACCAGGAACTATGGGATCTCCATGCTTCAGGAAAATTTTAAAAAGGCACACATTCCCTGCATATGAATGTAAGTTACTTCAAGCAAGTGCAAATTGATGAGCTTGACTGATTACCTTAAATTAGTTGTTAGTGTAGCTACCAGTGCACTCAGGATTGTTCAGTAAGTGCTGCCCAATCACAGAATCACATCTAACCGTGAACCCTATCATAACAAAGGCATGTGTGAAAAAGCTCTAAAAAGTCATTTATTCATCACTGTGACTCCTGCCATGCAAGATGGCCAGCAATGCCGTCTGCGCATGTGCAGAAGCCAATGATGTCATTTCCAAGAGACATGCCAGTTGGATCTTATTCAGATCCTTAAACTGTTCATGTAGTTACTGAGCCCTGTGGCGGGTGGGCAATCAGGGCGCCACCTCCCCACAGTTTCTGGGGATCAGGATGGGGAGGGAGGGGAGGCTTCCTGATATATATTAATGATTTAGGTCTTGGCGTGCAGGTGACAATTTCAAAGTTTGCAGATGATACGAAGCTTGCGAGTGTTGTAAACTGCGAGGAGGACGGTGTAAAACTTCAAAGGGACATGGACAAGTTGGTGGAGTGGGCAGATAGGTGGCAGATGAAGTTCAATACAAAGTGTGAGGTGATGCATTTTGGTAGGAAGAACATGGACAGACAATATAAAATAAGGGGTGAAATTTTGAAGGGGGTGCAGGAGTAGAAAGACCTGGGGGTATATGTGCATAGATCATTGAAGGTGGCAGGACAGGTGGAGAGAGCAGTTAATAAAGTATATAATATCCCGGGCTTTATTAATAGGGGCATAGAGTACATGAGTAAGGCGGTTATGCTGAATTTATATAAGACACTCGTTAGACCTCAGTTGGAATATTGTGTACAGTTCTGGGTGCCACTTTATAGGAAGGATATGAACACATTGGAGAGAGTGCAGAAGTGGTTTACAAGAATAGTTCCAGGGATGAGAAACTTCAGCTATGAGGATAGATTGGAGAGGTTGGACTGTTCTTCTTGGAGAGAAGAAGACTAAGAGGAGATTTGATAGAGATGTTCAAAATCATGAGGGGGCTGGACAGAGTAGATAGGGAGAAGCTGTTCTTGCTCGTAAAAGGATCAAGAACGAGAGGGCACAGATTTAAAGTGATTTGCAAAAGAAGCAAATTTGACGTGAGAAGAAGTTTTTTCACATAACGAGTGGTTTGGGTCTGGAATGCACTGCCTGGAAGTGGCAGGTTCAATCGAGGCATTCAAGAGGGCATTAGCTGATTACTTGAATAAAAATAATGTGCAGGGGTACGGGGAAAAGGCAGGGCAATGGCACTAGGTCATAATGCTCATTTGGAGAGCCAGTGCAGGTACGATGGGCCGAATGGCCTCCTTCTGTGCCTTTAGGATTCTGTGATTCTGACCCACCCAGTGACAGCCGCAATTCCATTCACAGCTCTGTGGTTTGTTCCTGGTGACAAACCCGGACTAAGGGGAAGAGGAGCAAGAGATTCAGAAATGGCGGGGAGGCCGCAATTGCAAATTATAAAGAGACTGCTTCCCTTTAGCAAGTGGTGTTAATTTGATGCTGCCAGCACCATAATATTTGCAATTCCAGGTTATGATAACCTCCCTTGCGCCCTGCTGCACATTGCCACCTATAAAGATGGCAGGCGCACTTACAACTGTGCATGTACGGAGTTGGCAGCAAACGCAGCCTTTATTCGTAACTTTCAGCTCTAACAGAAGAGAAGGCTATGGTTGGTAAATGGCAAATCAGAGAGTCAAAGCATAACTGAAGCCTCAGGTGGGAGAAGCTCCTATCAACAGTCTGCTACCCTAACAGTGAGCAGCAGCCTAGAGAGAAAAAAAAACAAGTAACAAGAAGTGTGTTTTGTTGAGCTGTTAACAACAGAATTGCTGTACTTTATAATTGATATACATTTTAGCATTGTTGGTGAAGTGGATATATATGAAAGTTCAATTTCTTTCCAATTGGGAGATATATCATTATTGATGTGACCTTGGATCCATCGTTAAATGTAGGAAGTTTCTTGACTGTTCCTTCTGACCTGAAATGTTTATAGAATTAATAACTACATGTTGTACACTAAAAATGGCTAATTAATATGGTTTGAAGCTCTCCAGTCCTTTTTTAGCTTGTTACTAAGCGAGTTTAATAACAAGCTCCACATATATGTGCAAAAGTGTAATTCTGTATCATAACAGTATTTGATGTGATGAAACAATTTCGCCCAAAGCGTTTTATCATACTGATATTTTGCAAAACCGTGATTGTGCATCTTCTGCTTATGATTTGTATGTATGTTGAGCAGATGTGTACAAAGTAGTCACTGAGTTTGATGATTGGTAACATGGAGGCAGTGCTTCAGGAGAAATCCATCAAATACTATCACTAGCTGTCCTGGATTTAGCCATTACAGGGCATGACTACCCAGCAGTACATCAAATTCCTACAACAACCAGTGAATGTATACATGTGTCTGAATGAAAGGTTAATATGTGCAGATAATTACAGAGCTCAAATAATTACAGAGCTGATCAATCTGCAGCAAGGAGGAAGAACATGCAGAGGGGCCAGTCAGGGTCAGTAATCATAGGTGGAATTTCAATATTTAGTGCACTTCAAACAAAATAAATCTGATTCTCCCTTGGCACAAAGAATGTAAGTAAATCTGTTTTTATATAGGTAAATTAAGTAAGAAAGAGATATTTTCCAAACCAAAGGCACAGAAAACGTTCAAGTATCATGATATTATCATTTCTGCATTTAAACATGCATATATTAATTATATAAGACATCTAACAAGTAAACTTTAAAGAGTTGAAGCCAATAGAGGGTAAGAGTTATTTTAGGTCTTCAAAAAAAAAGCATCATAACCCATAAAGCAGCTTTTAGCTAAGCTGAAGGGGAAGGAGACTGGATTGAGAATCAATAGTGAAGGATAAGAAAAAGCCAAAGTGCAGGCATGAATCTTCAGCCAAGTGTCAAGAGAAACCAGCAACCAATCCCCCCACTTGATGTAAGCTGAATTAGAAGTGGTTCCCTTCCATAGCACCTTCTAGAAAGGACATCCGCAAAAAAGTGAACCAAGTTTCAGGCCATAGCTGACCATTATTGTCACCAGAGCTGCCTGCTGTATGTTGTGTGATAACCAAGCTGTCCCTGCAACAGATGCCACTGTTCATAATCCAGCTCTCTATACCCAGAACCGGTATAAAATGTTTCTTATGGTTACTGCCAGGTAATTGTGTCCAACTCAGCATTGGTGGCATCTAAGCAAGTGTGTGAAATCATTCTCTGCTACTTATTGATCTCCTACCATGCCGTCTTTCAGAAAGAACAGACTGTATTATGATTGATGTGCATGCAAGGAATCATCCAACATCATGGTTATACCCATACCCAAGCCAGCATGAACTGATTATCTGCATTTGCATGTCTGCACTTGCCAGCAGCATGTCTATAGGTCCTGCAAACTTTGTAAACCTGACCATCAGGAACTTGTGGCAGGATGTATATGGCCCCATTCTATATTTTAATGAATCTTCCACCTGTTTCAGACAAGAGCTTTCAATGTGCACCAACAGCTTGTGAATAGACAAAACTGAATTGAGGGCTGGACAAACCATAGTGTTACAGCCTGACTGTGCACATCTCTGGGGCATAACGGTGGGCAGGATTTTACGAGTGGTGGGGTTTCTCACCCCACCAACGAAAAGGTCACTAGAAAATCTGTCCCCTCTTGGCCCACATCTGTGGAGGAAGAACTGCTGCCAAGAGCTGCTGGTCAATCTGATTGGCTAGCAGCCCTCTGAGCCCAGCAGCACCACCAGGGACGATGGTCACTGCTGGGGCTGCATGCAATCCCTGACAATAAAAAGCCAAGAGCCGGACGATAGATAAATCAGGGGGGTAGTTCTCAGTGGGGTCAGGAGAGGAGGTCCCAGGAGAGGAGTGTAGGGAGTTGGGGGCTGGGTTTCACAAGACAGGTGGTGGGGGCAGATCTTGGAGAGAAGCTTCTGATCAGAAAAGAGGGCCCCTGGAGGAGGCATTACCTCTCCCCACTTGCCCACCCGAGGCCCAAGTAGGCTCACCTGCTGGACATCTCAACCATTGCCGGTCTCCTCCCGCTGGCCAAAAAACTGCAGGCAAAGCGGGAAGTGCACCTTAAGTGGCACTTAACTGGCCACTTAAGGGGCTCAATTGGCATGAGGGTGGGCAGACAGCCTGAGGTCTCGCCTGCCGGCCATTAAATAGTGGCCAGTTCTTGGAGGTGGTGGGCAGGCAGCGGGAAAGGCACCCACAGAATTTAATGGGCCCCCCACCTGCAAACAGAGGACTGTAAAAGTCTGCCCAGTAATGAAAGTCAAAAAGCAAAATATGCTGGAAATCTGAAATAAAAACAGAAAATGCTGGAAATACTCAGCAGGTTTAGCAGCATCTGAAGAGAAAGTATGAGAGTTAACTCTTCAGGCCGTAACCTCTCATCAGGATAGTGATTAAAGTCAGTTGCTTCATCTTTTAGCATTTAACAGTTTTGCAAAAGGAAGGGACAAGAAAAGTGAGTTTGATTTTCTGGAAAATGAAACTGGTTTTACAGCCCCCACAAGACCATATCAGCTTAACAAAATCTGTAAAGGTAAGATGGCTTTCACAATTCGGGATTTTGCTGGCGGTTTCCAAACTAGAGCATTTAAAACTGCCTATTTATGTGAATATTTGTAAACAGAAATTCCTCTTTGTTGAACTTTACAGTTCTACAACACCCAAGAACACAAGAAATAGGAGCAGGAGTAGACCATATGGCCCATCGAGCCTGGTCTGCCACTCAACACAATCATGGCTGATCTAGGGTTTCAATTCCACTTTCCCGCCCGCTCCCCAAATCCCTAGCTTCCCTGAGAGACCAAAGATCTGTCAACCCCAGCCTTAAATATATTCAATGATGGCGCATCCACAGCCCTTTAAAGTACAGAATTCCAAAGATTCACCATCCTTTGGGTGAAGTAATTTATCCTCATCTCAGTCCTAAAAGATTGGCACTTATCCTGAGACTGTGCCCACGTTTTAGATTCCCTGACCAGCAGAAACAGTCTCTGAGTATCTACCTGATCTAGCCCCTTCAAAATCGTACAGGTTTCAGTGAGATCACCTCTCATTCTTCTAAACTCCAGAGAATATTAGCCCAATTTACTCAGCCTGTCATCATAGGACAAACCCCTCATCCCAGGAACCAATTTAGTGAACCTTCACTGTACCGCCTCCAAAGCAAGTATATCTTTCCTTAAACATGGAGTCCAAAACTGCACATGGTACTCTACATATGATGTCACCTAAACCCTGTACAATTGTAGCAATACTTCTTTATTCCTATACTCCTAACCCCTTGTAATAAAAGTCAACATGCCATTTGCCTTCCTAATTGCTTGCTGCACCTGCATGCTAACTTTCTGCATTCCTTGTACAAGCACACCCAAGTCTCTTGGAACATCAATGCTCACACATTTCACACCTTTCAAAAAATATTCTGTTTTTCTATTCTTACAACCAACGCGAATAACTTCACACTTCCCTGCATTATACTCCATCTGCCATCTTGTTGTCCAATCACTTAACCTGTTTATATTTCTTTGTAACCTCTCTGTGTCCTACATTTCAACGTAGTTTGATATCATCAGCAAAGTTAGATACATTATTCTCTGGGTGGAATTTTCCTTGCCCACTGGCAGAGGCGTCATGGTGGGCATGAGTGGTCAATATGGCGGGAAGGCCAAAAATCGGCTTCATGGCGTTGTGAAACATGTTTGCAGTTGTCCACTCTGCCCATCAATGGCAGGCTGTTTCCTGCCATTGGACGTCGGGAACTTCATTGTAATACAACTGCATATCATTATATGCCCAGCTGGCCGGAATCATTCCCCCACGCTGGATTATCCGAGCACGTCAGCGTGTTTCACAACAGCATTCATAAGGCGTGCACCTGGCGGGCAGCACTTTGAAGGGAGGTGAGAGCACAGTAACGTTGCGCAGTGTTCGCGAGGGTTCTCAAGGTTGAGGCGCTGTGCATTCAGGCGAGGGCACGGGCAAGTCACTTTTTCCTGGCTGGCTGACAGTGTGGTGCTGGACAAGGGCTGCACTGCAGCTGAGGTGAGTTGAGAGGGGGCATGGGCTGGGCTGCCCTGTGGTTGATGGTAGTGTACAAGCGCATGTGGGGCCGGGGGGATGGAAACAGCCACGCTTTAGGAAAACCTTATACAAAGTGACCATTCCTCTCCAGCTGAGGCAGTTCAGGCGCAGCCACATTGATATGCTTGGAGTTGGGCCTCTAGCTTATCTGCCCACTCAAGCAATGCAGAGGCATGAAAGTGCCACCAAATGCCCCAGAGCTCTTCACCCCTTGGGCACTGACTGCAAACTAATGAAAGTTTTAGTGGATTGCAGAACAATTGAATGACTGTGCATGCTGTACAATCTCCTTGTGAAAGCTGGCCATTGAACAGACACTGGTGGAGGCGCTCACAGACACTTGCAAAGTCATCATTCAGGTTTGAAGCAGTGTCCCCAACGGTTCAAGCTAACAGTGCAGACTTGCAGTTCAGGTTAGGAGAATGCCTGAGCCAAGAGCACAGCATGCAGTCCAGTGGGTGAAGTTGCCACCAGTCGATCAGGTGGAGTGGGGTGGAGATGGGTGGGGTTTCAGGCAGCCATGCAGAGCACTAAACCCTGGGATGCGTTAAGGGGCCTTCAGACTTAACCAAGAGAGGTTCCTAGAACACCCAAGCTAACCCACGGGTCTCTCTCTTTCATCCTTCAGGGGATGTACATCAGGAGCATGGAGCCTGGTGACCTAGCTCTGTGCCTCATTTTTTTTTATTGATTCACGGGATGTGGGCTTCGCTGGTTGGGCCAGCATTTATTGCCCTTCCCTAGTTGCCCTTGAGAAGGTGGTGGTGAGCTGCTTTCTTGAACTGCTGCAGTCCCTGTGGTATAGGTACATGGCTTACAGAGCAGAGACAAAAGAAAAGAGAGCGATGGAGACATTTGGCTCAGCAGAGAAAGGAGTAGCACCCTCAGAAAGAAGGGATGGCTGGGGCTCCCACCCCTGGCGCTGAAGAGCCATGGCAAGCCGACGCTGGTTGGCACCTAGCTGGACCCAGAGTCTATAGATGGTGCTTATCATTCCTGCAGATGATCGAGAACCAGTGTCTTCGAAAACTGCACATGCCTAGGGAACTGGTCAGTCACATCTACCACCTGCTGCAGGGTTTTGCACTACAGAGCATGGAGGGCATCCACTGCCAGTGGCCGTGAAATTGACCACGGTGCTCAATTTTTACACCAGTGGCTCCTTTAAGGGCTCCTCAGGTGACCTCTGTGAGATTTTGCAAGCCTCCACCCACAAATGCGTCCATGAGGTCACGGACACCATCTTCACGAAGGCACGCAACTTTGTACATTTCACCCGGGACCAGGAGAGCTAGGATGCAAGAGCGCTGGGATTTGCCCAAATCTCAGGTTTCCCGCAGGTGCAGGGTGCCATTGACTGCACTCATGTGGTGCTCAGATCTCCATCACAAGTGGTCAACTATATCAGCCGCAAGGGCTTCCGCTCGCTAAATGTTCAGCTGGTGTGCTACCACCACAAACGCATCCTGCAGGTCTGCACATGGTTCCCAGGGAGTGTCCACGACTCCTATGCCCTTAGCAGGTCTCAGATCCCTGACATCTTCCAGGGTCCACAGAGGCTGCAGGGTTGGCTCCTCAAGGACAAGGGCTACCCACAGAGGACATGGCTGATGATACTCGTGCAATGGCCTCAGACTGCAGCAGAGCGACGGTATAATTGTCTCATGCTGCAACACGGTGGAGCAAACCTTCGGGATGCTGAAAATGAGGTTCCGGTGCCTGGACCAGTCTGAGGAGGAGATGAAGGAGCTACACGTCTCAACCAATGAGGAGGACCTCGACAGGAATGAGGGTGAAAGGTCCTTAAAGGCATGGAAGATGGCTTTGAGGCCATCACACTGGTCAGATGAGGAAGGTGCGCTTGGGAGGCCCTCATAACTGGTAGAGTTGTGGAGGATGATGACAACATGCAGTGAAGAGACACCATAGATCCTCACATTGCATCTATGAACGTTTGACTCCAGTCTGGCTGATGGCACGCACGTACCCTGTGATAAGGCTCCTGTCATGGAGACACAGCCGTGAAGCTTTAAATGCATCTGATCCTTTCTCAGCCTTCCGTACCTGACCCTTTCAGGAGCACAGCGTCACCAGTCACAGATGCTGAAGAGATGGGGGTCAGCCCTACCTCAAAGGTGCTGAGAGCACACACAGAGAATAACAGAACTCTGTGACATCTGCCCATGACATTCTGGCAGCAATGACAAGCAACATTGAGGTGCAGGCATCACTAATGTATCCATTGAGTGTGAAGCCCAAGCATCACTTTGGCCTGAAGATTACACACTGCACAGGGAAGAGACCCTGGACTGAGACACCTGCCTTTATCTTGTGCAGGAGCCACAATTTCACATCTGAGTAACACAAACACTGCTCATAAGATCAAGGTGCCATAGGCAAGGAGACATTCTTGGGAGTTTATTTACGATAGTGAATATTATGTACATGTGATTAATACCCATGCCCAGGCTGTGCAATTTATGGAGATGTGGCTGCAAGATGACAAGGATTATGTCCTGAATATTGAGGGGTATATGACATTCAAGAAGAATTGGAAGCTAGGTAAAGGTGCAGGGTCAGCAGTGTTGAACAAGGATGGCATTGGTGCAATAGTTAGAGATGAACTTGGTTCAGGAGATCAGGATGTAGAATCAGTTTGGATGTAGATGAGGAATAGTAGGGGAAAGAAGTCGCTAGTGGGAGTGGTGTACAGGCCCCCTAAGGATAACCACAATGTAGGACAAAATATACAAGCAGAAATACTGGGTGCTTGTGATAAAGGGACAGCAATAATAATGGGTGATTTTAATCTACATATAAACTGGAGAAATCAGACTGGCAGTAGTAACATGGATGAGGAGTTCATACAATGCTTTCGAGATAGTTTTTTTAGAGCAGCACATTCTGGAACAAACCAGAGAGCAGGTTATATTAGACTTGGTATTGTGTAATGTGACAGGATTAATTAATGACCTCAGAGTGAAGGCACCCCTAGGTAGCAGCTGCTACAATAAGATTGAATTTTACATCCAGTTTGAAAGGGAGAAGAGTGGGAAGAGTATTTTAAACTTAAATAAGGGCAACTATCTGGGCATGAAAGCTGAGTTAGCTGAAGTGAACTAGGATACTAGGCCATGGTTAGATCAATAGAAAGGAGTGGCAGACATTTAAGGGGATGTTTCAGAATACTCAGAATAAATATATTCCTACTGTAGGGAAAAATTCTAAAGGGCGGACCCACTAACCGTGGTTAACTGAAGAAGTTGGGGAAAGCATCAAACTTAAGGAACAATCATATAACCGCACAAAGATGAGTGGCAGGTCAGGTGATTGGTCAGAATATAAAGAAAGGCAGTGATTGACTAAAAGGTAAATCAGGAGGAAAATTAGAGTATGAGAGGAAGCTGGCTAGAAATGTAAAAACGGATAACAAGAGTTTCTACAGGTATTTTGTTCTGATCCCCAGTTGAGGTTACCCCTGGACAAGCCTGATCCCAGAGTGGAACCCAGCTTGATAGATCCTAACTTTAATTTGTTTGTTTAGATGCGTGGAGAGTGGCTACTGAACAGAGTCACCAGAGTCAGCTGATGAACTTTTAACAAAAGAATAAAACATTTATTTAACAAGGAAAGACGAACTATATGACAACACTCCTTCACCAACAACTATACCTTTACAAATATATACAGATTTGTAAGGATAACACAAGTTACAAAAGCTATCTTATACTTTAATTTTCATAGTAAGTACATAGTCTATGTACCAATAGGCACCCTATGGTCAGACACGCCACATTCTGAAACCAAGTGACAGATGTCACCTCAACCAGATGCTATGGATCTCTCCTGAACTCCCCCCAGACGCTTGTCATACCGTGAGCCAACCAGTCTCATTGCACTCCATCTTTCACATGAGGGTTTCCAATCTCCACTCTCCAAGAACTCGTTTTGGAACCTTCTCCAAAACCAATGCTTTCTCACAGACACCTTCCGCAAGGGTTCACCTCCAGGGTTTCGAACTCTCCTTCTGATGTTCCTTTCCCCTGGGTTGCCACATGCATTCAAGCTGTCTTCCACGCACTCTCTCTTACCAACTCAGCATTATCAGTACACCTCTGCATCACATGCCCATAACAAAGAGTTACAGACCTTCAGCCGTCTCTTTGGACCTTCTTACCTCTTGGAAGCTGTCCTTGCTAAAATCTGCTTTCTGCAACTTCTGTCTCTTTAAATCTGAAGCTTGGAGCCTTTCTCTTTGCTGCACACTCTTAACTTCATTAACAGGGCCTTTCCCAGGTTCCTGTCCTTCCTTTGACTAGAAGGTCTGCTTGGGACTTTCCCTTCTTTCCATCTCACTCTTTTGGCGTTGGGACCTTGGGAAATCTGTAGCTCCCTCTCCCAGTGTTCACTCTCTCTGGGGTCTTGACTTCAAACTGACCTTAAAGCTGCTATTTCATTAGTTTTTCTGTGTGTGTCTGTGGGAAGGACCTGCCTCTCTGGACCCATGTGGCTGGGCATCAGCCGAATTCTTTTACTCCTGATTACTTAACCTAACTGCAACAGTTGCAAAAAAAAAAAACCTCATTAGAAATGCAGGCATCTTTTTAAAGTGAAACTAAACTCAATTTGATCTTTCTTAACACAGACACAGAAATACAAATCAAACTTAAACTTTAAAGCTAAAACTCATTCCTAACACCTACAAATAACTTACTTAAACTATCTCTATTTCTTAACAATTTTAAAAGGAAAGGACAGAGTAAAGTGAGCATTGGTCCTCTATAGACTGACAGTGGGGAGTTAATAGCAGATAATAAGGAAAGGCTGGATGAAATGAACAAATATTTTGCTTCTGTCTTCACTATAGAGGATACAAAAAACATTCCAGTAATAGCTATAAATCAGGAGGTGGAGGGGAGACGGGAACCTGGTGAATAGGAAGCTAGGTAAAGGTGGAAGGGTAGCACTTTTAATCAACGAGGGTATTGATGCAATAGTTAGAGATGACCTTGGTTCAGGAGATCAGGATGTAGAATCGGTTTGGGTGGAGGTGAGGAATAGTAGGGGAAAAAAGCCATTAGTGGGAGTGGTCTACAGGCCCCCTGACAGTAGCCACAGCATAGAACAAAGTATTCAAGAGAAAATATGGTGTGCTTGTGGTAAAGGGAAGGCAATAATCATGGGTGATTTTAATCTACACATAAACTGGAAAAATCAGATTGGCAGTAGTAGCCTGGATGAAGAGTTCTTAGAATGCTTCCGAGATAGTTTCTTAGAGCAGCATGTTCTGGAACCAACAAGAGAGCAGGCTATGTTAGATTTGGTATTGTGTAATGTGACAGGATTAACTAATGACCTCAGGTTAAAGCCTAGGTAGCAGCATCCACAATATGATTGCATTTTACATCCAGTTTGAAAGGGAGAAGAGTGGGTCTAAGACTAGTGTCTTAAACTTAAATAAGGGAAACTATGTGGGGATGAAAGCTGAGCTAGCTGAAGTGAACTGGAAAAGTAGGCTAGAGAATAGATCAATAGAAAAGCAGTGGCAGACATTTAAGGGGATATTTCAGACTATTCAGAATAAGTACATTCCTACTATAAAGAAAAATTCTAAGGGGAAAACCCATCATCTGTGGTTAATTAGAGATGTTCAGGAAAGCATCAAACTTAAGGAAAAAGCATATAACTATGTAATGATGAGTAGCAGGACAGATGATTGGTCAGAATATAAAGAACGGCAGAGAATAACTAAAAGGTTAATTAGGAGAAAGAAATTAGAGTATGAGAGGATGCTAGCTAGAAATGTAAAAATGGATAGCAAGAGTTTCTACATGTACTTATAAAGGAAAAGAGTAAGTAGAGTGAGTGTTGGTCCTCTAGAGAGTGACAGTGGGAATTAATAGTAGATAGTAAGGAAATGGTGGAAGAAATGAACAAATATTTTGCTTCTGTGTTCACTATAGAAAATGCAAAAAACATTCCAGTAATAGCTGCAAATCAGGAGGTGAACAGGAGAAAGGAACTTGGTAAAATTGAAATCATTAGGGAAACAGTACTCAGCAAATTAATGGGGCTGCAGACTGGCAAATCTCCAGGCCCCAATGGATTACATCCTAGGGTCTTAAAAGAGGTGGCTAATGAGGTAGTCGATACGCTGGTGTTAATTTTCCAAAATTCGCTAGATTCTGGAAAGGTTCCATCAGTTTGTAAAGTAGCAAATATAACCCCTCTATTCAAGAAGGTAGGGAGGCAGAAAACAGTAAACTATAGGCCAGTTAGCTTAACGTCTGTCATGGGGAAGTTGTTAGAATTGATCATTAAGAAAGCTATAGCTGGGCACCTAGAAGAGCTCAAGGTAGTTGGGAAGAATCAGCATGGTTTTGTGAAAGGAAAATCATGTTTAGCCAATTTAGTAGAGTTTTTTGAAGGAGTAACATGCGCAGTAGATAAAGGGGACCCTCTAAACGTACTGTACTTGGATTTCCAGAAGGCATTTGATAAGGAGCCACAATAAAGATTATTATGGAAAATAAAAGCTCATGGTGTAGTGGGTAACATATTAGCATGGACAGAAGATTGGCTGGCTGGTGGAAAGCAGAGAGTATGCATAAATGGGTCATTTTCTGATTGGCAGGATGTGACTAGTGGCGTCCCACAGGGGTCTGTACTGGAACCTCAAATTTTTACGATTTACATCAATGACTTAAATGAGGGGAGTGAAAACATGGTAGCTAAACTTGCAGATGACACACAGATAGGTAGGAAAGTATGTTGTGAGGAGGATATGAGGAGGTTGCAGATGGATATAGATAGGTTGAGTGAGTGGGCAAAGATCTGGCAAATGGAGTTTAATGTGGGGAAATGCGAAGTTGTTCACTTTGTCAGGAAGAACAAAAAAGCAGACTATTACTTAAATGGAGAATGGCTGCATAATTCTGAGGTGCAGAGGGATCTAGGTGTTCTAGTACATGAGTCACAAAAAGTTAGTATAAAGGTACAGTGAGTAATTAAGAAGGCTAATGGAATGCTATCCTTTATTACGAGAGGGATTGAACATAAAAGTAAGGATGTTATGCTTTATTTATACAGGGCATTGGTGAGACTGCACCTCAAATACTGTGTGCAGTTTTGGCCTCCTTAATTAAGGAAGGATGTAAATGCATTGGAGGTGGTTCAAAGGAGGTTTACTAGATTGCTACCTGGAATGAGTGGGTTGTCTTATGAGAAAAGGTTAGACAGACTGGGCTTTTTTCCACTGGAGTTTAGAAGGTGAGGGGTGATTTGATTGAAGTATACAAGATCCTGAACAGCCTTGACAAGGTGGACATCGAAGGGGACTCTTGTGGGTGAGTCCAGAATTAGGGGGCACTGTTTTAAAATTAGGGGTCGCCTTTTTAGGACAGAGATGAGGAGAAATTTTTTCTCTGAGGGTTGTGCGACTTTGGAATTCTCTGCCTCAGAAGGTGATGGAGGCGGGGTCACTGAATATTTTTAAGGCAGAGGCAAATAGATTCTTGTTAGGCAGGGGAATCAAAGGTTATCGGGGTTAGATGGGAATGTGAAAATCGAAACACCAAGATCAGCCATGATCTTATTGAATAGTGGAGTAGGCTTGAGGGGCCAAATGGTCTACTTCTATTCCTATTTCTTATGTTCTTAAGTGAGTTCCAATCACAAGGGAAGCAGTACTGTGCAAACTGATGGAGCTGTGGGCTGACAAGGCCCTGATGGACTTCATCCTAGGGGCTTAAAAGAGGTGGCTAATGAGGTAGTAGATGTGTTGGTGTTAATTTTCCAAAATTTGCTAGATTCTGGAAAGGTTCCATCAGACTGGAAAGAAGCAAATGTAACCCCTCTATTCAAGAAGGGAGGGAGGCAGAAAAGAGGAAACTATAGCCTAGTTAGCTTGACATCTGTTTCCGGGCAGGTGTTAGAGTCAAACATTAAGGAGGTTATAGCGGGGCACTTAGAGAATCTCAAGATAATCAGGAAGAGTCAGGAAGGTTTTGTGAAAGGGAAATCATGTTTAACCAATTTATTGGAGTTCTTTGAAGGAGTAACATGTGCTGTGGATTAAGGGGAGCCTGTAGGCATGCTGTACTTGGATTTCTAGAAGGCATTCGATAAGGTACCACATTAAAGGTTATTGTGGAAAATAAAAGCTCATGGTGTAGGGGGAGTAACATATTAGCATGGATAAAAGATTGGCTGGCTGGAAGAAAACAGAGAGTATGCATAAATGGGTCTTTGTCTGATTGGCAGGATGTGACGAGTAGAGTCCGCAGAGGTCTGTGCTGGGGCCTCAACTTTTTACAGTTTATATCAATGATTTAGATGAGAGGAGTGAAGGCATGGTTAGCTAAATTTGCAGATGATATAAAGATAGATAGGAAAGTATGTTGTGAAGAGACCATAAGGAGGTTGCAGATGGATATAGATAGGTTGAGTGAGTGGGCAAAAATCTGGAAGGTGGAGTAGGAAAATGTGAAGTTGTTCACTTTTACAGGAAGAATAAAAAAGCAGAGTATTATTTAAACGGAGAATGGCTGCAGAATTCACAAAAAGTTAGTATGCAGGTACAGCAAATAATTAAGAAGGATAATGCAATGCTATCCTTTATTACGAGAGGAATTGCACATAAAAAAAGGATGCTATGCTTCAGTTATATAGGGCATTGGTGAGACCACATCTCGTATGCTGTGTGCAGTTTTGGTCTCCTTATTTAAGGAAGGATGTAAACGCATTGGAGGTGGTCCAGAGGATGTTTACTAGATTGATACCTGGAATGAGCGGGTTGTCTTATGAGGAAAGGTCGGACAGACTGGGCTTGTTTCCACTGCAGTTTATAAGATTGAGGGGTGACTTGATTGAAGTATATAAGATCTTAAGCGGTCTTGACAAGGTGGACGTTGAAAGGATGTTTCCTCTGGTGGGTGAGTCCAGAACTAGGAGGCACTGTTTTAAACTTAGGTGTTGCCATTTTAGGATAGAGATGAGGAGAATTTTTTTCTCTCAGAGGGTTGTGCGACTTTGGAATTCTGCCTTCAAAGGCGGTGGAGGCGGGGTCATTGAATATTTTTAAGGCAGAGGTAGATCGATTCTTGTTAGGAAAGAGAATCAAAGGTTAGCGGGGATAGATGGGAATGTGGAATTCAAAACAGAATCAGATCAGCCATGATCTTATTGAATGGTGGAGCAGGCTCGAGGGGCATATTTCGCATGTTTGTGTAGCGGGTATGATTACTGTGTCTGAAGGGGGGAGTGGGGCTGATTACAGTGTGTGGGGGTGAGAGGGGCTGATTAAACGCATGGGGCGGAGAGGGGCTGATCACAGTGTGTTGCGGGGAGAGAGGCTGACTACAGTGTGTCGGGGGGAAGAGGGGCTGATTACAGTGCGAACACATGTGTGTGCAGCGTGATGTGTGTCTGTATGAGAGACAGAGGGAAAGAAAGAGAGACACAGGGGAGAGGGACTGAAATCCACTGTCGAAAATTCAAAGTTTATTTGACTTGTCTGATATTAAAATCGATGATGTCAAGCTGACCTTTGGGGAGCCTTGGTGTGATATTACTATGGGTCAGCAATGCTGAATGCAAATACAAACATCAACAACAGTTGTTGCTTCCTGGCCAAAGTCCATGAGTTAGACCAGCTCACATGAAGTAATAGACAGGTGAGTACATAACATTGTTACAAACGTTTTTACAAAGTACTTTACAAACAGGAATTTTCAAATTTACAGAACGTATTATGGTATATGTTGATGTATAATAGGCAAAATTTAATAATTATATGCTGAATGCTACTCTGCTGCTTTATTGCTCTTTTGTTTTTATTGGCATCCAAGGTCACATTAATTTTCAACTGTTAAAATGGGGTCACATTGTAAAATAGTTCAGGAAACACTGATCTAAACTGAAGGGACCACAAACTAAGCTTATGCAATCTGCCCTCACCAATCTACCTGTTGAAGATTTATCTGTCCATGACAGAATTGGTAGGAGTGACCACCATACAGTCCTGATGGATAGGGAGACAATGCCCACAACCACCATGCTAAATGGAATATATTCAAAACAGATCTAGCAGCTCAAAACTGGGCATCCATGATGCTCTGTGGGCCATCAGCAGCAGCAGCAGCAGAATTGTTTTCAACCACAACCTATAACCTCAAGGCCTGGTATATCCCTCAATATACCACTTCCACTAAGCCAGGGACCAACCCTGTTTTAATGAGGAGTGTAGGAGACCATGCTAGGAATGGTGGTGAACAATTGAGTGACTAATAGGAAGAGGAGACTCCAAAAACATCCCGTTTCTCAATGATGGGGAGCCCATACATGAGCTCAAAAGACAAGGCATTTGCAACCATCTTCAGCCAGAAGTGCCAAGTTGATAATTCATCTTGGCCTCCTCCTGAGGTCCCCAACATCATAGATGGCAGTCCTCAGCCAATTCAATTCAGTCTACGTGATATTAAGAAATAGCTGAGTTCACTACAGCAATGGTGTGGGCCCTGACAATATTGCAACTATAGTACTCCAGAAATAGCTGCGAGCCTAGCCAAACTGTTCCAGTGCAGCTACAACACTGGTATCTATCTAACAATGTGGAAAATTGTCCAGGTATGTTGGACACAAAAAGCAGGACAAACCCAAATCGACCAATTACTGTCCCATCAATCTATTCTCAATCATCAGCAAAGTGGCGGAGGTGGTATGACTCCAACCAGTGGAGAGTTTTCCCCCTGATACCCACAGACTTCAGTTTTGCTAGGTCTCCTTGATGCCACACCCTGTCAAATGCTGCCTAGATGTCAAGGGCTGTCACTCTCACCTCCTCTCTGGAATTCAGCTCCATGTTTGATCCAAGGCTGTAGTGAGATCTGGAGCTGATTCGCTCTGGCGAACCCCAGAGCAGGTTATTGCTGATTAAATACTGCCTGATAGTACAGTCAATCAATATTCCCTCTAATTTTTTCCATTTATGTGAGGAAATAACTTTGTTCTGCGTACCAATATCAAGGTAATGTGCACCACCAGTAGAAACAAAAAAAAACTATATCTAATATATATTTTTAAACAATTACTGTCGGTATGGAAGAAAAAGAAAGACCACTCCCAGCCATTGATACAGTAACATGCTAGTCCACAAATTACCATATTTAATGAATTCAGTTTTAAAATCTGTTGAAGGGTCATTCGGACTCGAAACGTTAACTATGCTCCTCTCCACAGATGCTGCCAGACCTGCTGAGTTTTTTCAGGTATTTTTGTTTTTGTTTTAAATTTACCATGTTGGGATTTGAGCTCACGACCTCTCAGTTTTAAGTTCAGTGCCATAACCACAACACTACCATACATGAGAGAGGCATTTGTTAATTTTTATATTGTAGCTTGTATTTTAGTCCTTTGACAAAAGAAAAGTTGAATTGGTAGCAATGGCTCAAGACAAGACAAGAACATTTTGTTTCAGTTTATCAAACTCAAAATCAAAGGAGCTCAGGAGGCTTGCCTTTTGAATTGGTAGAAAGTGTGGAAAAGGCAACTTTTCTTTACTTAAAACTGCTATGAATATTTCAGAAAATAGCTGTCATTTCTTCACACCAACAAACATAATCAGGCAGAGGTAAAATGGCTCTGAATTTGGAAAGAGGTTGGCTCTTGAATTGGAGGGTGAAGATCAGAGAGACACTGGGCCGTAACTTCCGAGCTCCCCAATGTCGGATTTGGGGGGCACTCCAAAGTTGCACTGGGGAATCCCTTTCGGAAGCTCCCAGATAAGTGTTTGTATGGCCAGAAGTGCACATTTGGACAATTGCACTGCTCTAGGAACCCATCTGAAAATGCGGTTTAAATTGCAAACTTTGGATAGTTCCACCAGGGTCACACCAATAGTTACTCAGGAAATGTTAGAAGAATTAAAACCTCTTCTAACTTCTGGGTAACTATTATAAACACCTAGACTGACTCCAAAGGACTACTGCGACATCCATGGCCCCCCCACAGAACTCACTCCCCCCCACCCCTTGATCCCCCAGCACTCCCATCACTCCCCCCACCCATGACCCCCCCAACCATGACCCCCCCAACCATCATCTCCGACCTCCCCCAATCTCTGACACCCCCACCCCTCTGACCTCCGACAACCCCACCCCCGACCTCCAACCCCCTAGCCCACAACCCCCAACAACCCCCACCCCATGACCTCTGACACCCCCCACAACCTCTGACAACCCTGACAACCCCTGACCTCCGAACCCCCACACCCCCAATCTCCATCAACCTCACGCCCCTGACCTCTGACACCCCCATGACCTCCAATCCCCCAACCCTCCCCAGACCTCGGACGCCCCCCCAATCCCCCCTGGATATCACCCCACCCCCCACCGGACTGCCCCTAGATACTCCGGACACCCCCATGCCCCAAATCCTATCCGCTTACCTTAGACCGTCACCTTCTCCATGGCCTGTCAATTTCACCGGTCCTTTAAACTACATGGATACTTCAAATAACAAGTGTAGAAGGTTGAAGTGTGCTCGCAGTGATTGTAAGTGAAACATTTCATACTGTTTTGAGGATCACTTAACTGTACAGCCCTAAGCATGGGTAATCTTAGAGGCAGAACTTTCTAGTTGTGGACTTGGTTCAAGCATGTAGCTTCATCAGGAGCTCTGTAAATAAAATTTACTGTTTCTAACAAGAAACCTGTCCGGTACACCAAGTTCATTACATTTGGCGATGAGGATAAATAGCACCGACCCTGCACCTTGCCTCCTGAATGTGAGTATATTGATTTTTAATGGAAGAAAGGAGAATATACTCACCAGTCATGCCACTCTTCGGCAGAATCAATCCGTATGACTCGTTCATGGAAGACTGGAGCTAGTACATAGAGCACCTAAGTTTCTACTTTGTGACAAATGAAACAACAGCAGAGGAGAAACAGAAAGCAATTCTTCCAAGTGTCTGCAGGTATAAGACATATAACCTCATCCATAGTCTGACGGCTCCAAATGCACCCAATTCCAAATCTTTTAACGAGCTAGTAGGCCTCGTGAAGACATATTTTCAGCCTAAACCATCAGCGATTATGCAAAGATTCAAGTTCAATTCTTGAGTAAGGGTCCCGGGTGAGTCAATTGCAACGTATATCACAAAGTTAAAACAGTTGACTAGCACTGCGACTTTGGAGATACTCTCAATGACATGTTGCGAGATCATTTGGTTTGCAGTGTATGTGATGATGCCATTCAGTGCCGTTTACTTGCAGAAGTTAATATGGATCTGAAGCACGCCATGGAAATAGCACAAGCAATGGAGAGTGCTGAGAGGGACTTATAGGCTTTGCAGAGTGTGCAACATGGTGGCGTTCTTCAGTTGGGGTGGGAACCTGCCATTGGGCGTGGCACAAAAACCAGGGAGACAACTTCAAAGCAGGAAACAATTTCTACTGCTCGATAAACGAAAAGGAATATTGGAACTATCTCACCAGCGATTCAGGAATTAAACTGTTACTGACATGGGGGTAATCATGTACCAGAAACCTTCAGATTTAAAGAGGCAGAATGCCCCTACACTGTCACAAAAAAGGGCATGCAGGGCAAAATCAAGATAGCCAATCAGACAGCAGACCAAGCTGATTGAAGTGCGCAATATAAATGAACCAGAAGCTGCTGATACTGATATCCATTCCCTATACAATGTCAGAGCAGTGAAAACTGAACCAATCACCTCCACCCTGCAAGTAAATGGGAAGCCTCTAGTCATGGAGGTTGACACAGGAGCATCGACCACAGTGGTGGGCGAACACACCTTTAAATACCTATGCGAAGGTACCCAGCCACTTAGTCTGGAGCAAACCACAGCTCAGCTGAAGATGTACACTGGAGAGGCAATACAGGTGAAAGGCATTGCCTCTGTACCTGTATCCTACAGGCAACAGACAGTTCAGCTGCCAGTGATTGTTGTAACAGGTGAAGGACCCAGCCTTCTGGGATGTGATTGGTTAAAAGAAATTAAGCTCAACTGGTCAGAAATTTTTCCAGTTAGAACAGGAGGAATTCCTGAGCTGCTAAAAAAGTATGACAGCTTATTCAGTGATGAATTGGGAAAGATAAAAGGCCTACAAGAAAACATATACCTAGAAGTGGAGGCAACCACCCTGGTTTTTAAAGCCAGACCTGTGCCTTAGGCCCTAAAGGAAAAGGTAGATGCAGAATTGTGCTGCTTAGAGAAGTTAGAAATAATCCAGCCAGTCCAATTTTCAGAATGGGCACCACCCATAGACCCTGTGATGAAACCAGATCAAACTATTCGCATTTGTAGAGACTACAATTTGACTGTGAACAAGGCTGCTAAATTAGACAAATATCAAATCCCGAGGATTGGAGATCTGTACGCTAAGCCTGCTGGAGGAAAATCCTACACCAAACTGGACATGAGCCATGCATACCAACAGCTAGAGCTGGACAGCACGTCTAGAGTGTATATAATTATCAACACGCACAAGGGCCTGTACCAATAAACACACCTACCTTTTGATGTATCATCTGCCTGTGCAATTTTCCAAAGAACCATGGAAAGCTCACTACAAGGACTTCCCCAAGTTGTAGTGTACCTGGATGATATCCTGGTCAAAGGATCAACAGAAGCCAAACATTTGGCGAATGGAAAAGGTTTTAAGGAGATTTTTGGAGGCTGGTGTACAATTAAAAAAAGAGAAGTGTACTTTCCAAGTGACTGAAGTCACTTACTTGGGCCATCGAGCGGATGCCCAAGGGTTGCATCCAGTCGAGGAGAAAGTCGGGGCAATCAAACACGTGCCCTCTCCTACCAGTGTCACTGAACTCAAGTCTTTTTTCGGCATTATAAATTATTATAGTCGCTTCTTGCCAAATTTGTCTATAATGTTGGCCCCTTTACATTTATTATTGAAGAAGAACCATAGATGGTCATGGAAGGAGCAACAAAAAGAAGCCTTCATAAAAGTCAAAAAGCAATTACACTCATCATGTCGGCTAGTACATTGATAGCGTGCAAATGCTATCAAAAGAATTAATATTAAACTGTGATGCATCTCCCTACAGAGTGAGAGCGGTGTTGTCACACAGGATGGAAGATGGCTTTGAAAGGCCAATAGGTTATGTCTCCAGAACCCTCTCTGCAGCCGAGAAGGGTTACTCACAACTTGAAAAATATTTGGAGTAAAGAAATTCCATCAATATTTGCAAGGTCAACATTTCACCATAGTGTCAGATCACAGGGCACTTATGGGTTTATATAGTGAAGATAAGGCCATTCCATCGATAGCCTCTGCCAGAATTCAATGATGGGCCTTGATTTTGTCGGCATATGAATACACCTTTATGGACCGTCCGGGTGTGCATATAGCAAATGCAGACGCTCTCAGTCGTCTTCCTTTGTCTGATAGCATTATACATGCTCCAGTGCCTCAAGAAGCTGTACTTAAGTTGAATTTCCTGGACTCCTTGCCAGTTAGTGTGAAGATAAAGAATTGGACAAACCAGGATCCAATTTTATCAAGAGTCCGAGAACAGGTATTGCAAGGGTGGCCAAATGCACAAGCCTCTGAGGAGTTAAAACCATTCTATGCCCATAAAACTGAATTAAGTTGTCAAGATGGAATCTTGTGGGGAGCAAGAGTCATCGTCCCTTTCCAAGGAAGAGAACCACTCTTGACAGAGCTTCACGGTGCGCATCCAAGCATTTCAAAAATGAAGATGCTTGCGCGGAGCTATATCTGGTGGCCAGTGTTATGACCGATGCAGTTGGTAAAGCGGAGTTATTTTAAAATCCCAGAGGGAAACTTTAAACAACTGTCATAGCCTATCATTTAAGTGTTATGTTTGAGGTGCGACTCTAAATTCAGGAATCAGACCACCAGTTCTCGAGGTTTTACATTAAACTAAATGAAACAATTTATTAATTTACACAGGTTAAAATATATATACACATGGCTACAAATTACTATTATCATAACTTTTAACAAATTCCCAAACTAATCTCCATTAAGGCAACAGCAAACCATAGACTTAACCAGATACCAGGCAAAGCATTTTCACCGTACGAATTCAAAATGAGGTTCTTTTCACTTTGGTTCCTTGTGGAGCCAGTTGGAGGCTTACAGCTGCTTCTGATTTCACATTGCCTCTGCCCTGCACACCCGAAAACTGCTGAAGTTATACCTACCAGCTCCACTGAATGTTAATTATCATTGTATCAACAACCTCTGAACTAAATCTCTCTAACAATAAAAGCCCTTTTTATAGTACCAATTTTATTAGTAATATAGACATATTGCTTGGTAGCTGCTAGATAGGTATCAGTTTTCACCCCACTTCTTGAATTCTCTGTTCAAAAAATGCAAATGCACATTATCTCTCTTACATATCAAAATTAAAATATGTCAAATCACCTAGACTAGCTAGCTTTAATCCAGTTAAGAAAAATATTTTCCAATAATACTATATACATTAATAGCTTCATGACAGCCAGGTATAGACAATGATATTTTAAAAAATGGTTAAACACTGTCTCCAGTGTCAGCAACAACAGAGGTTGCCTGTTTCAGCTCCACCGCATTCGGGGGAGTGGCCTGGTCAACCTTGGGTTAGAATACATATAGATTATGTAGGTTCATTTTTAGGTACCTGGGCAGAATTTTACACCTCACGGGCAGGTGTGTGTCGACCCGATCGGGTGTGAAATCATGCGAGATGACGTTGGGCGAGCATCCCGACATCATCATGCACTCACGCAATAGTTCGCTCAGCGGGCATGCGTAAAAATCAGAAGCGTGCCCGCTGACAATTAGGAGGACAATTAAGCCCATTAATGGCACGATTGTCCGCAATTTTTTGTGGCCCGTCCAACCTTACGGTTGGCGAATCAGTCAGACGGCCTTTGCATTTTTCATCAAACCTCATCCAAGGGCAGGATGAAATCTCCATTAGGAAATAAAGTAAAAAGAAATATCTGGGGACTGCATTTTTATGAGGTATGCTTTCAGGTGCTTGATTGTGACACATGGACATTTTTTTTGCAGCTTCTTACACCTTTATTTAATTATTTACAGGTCTGCAGCTCCTGAGGCAGCTGTCTGGGTGCTCTGTCGCAGCGCTCAACTACGCCCCCGATGACGTCATCGCCCACCCTCTACCGCCCCAACCCCAGCAGCACTGAGCTTTTCAGCGCACGTTTCACGCTGGATGGCTGTTAATTGGCCAGCCAGCATGAAATCGCGCTCGGGGGCTGATCGTGGTAGGTGGTCCATTTCCTGGCTGCTCCCGGGCCCGCCAATCGTGTGCACCCACCAAGGGTAAAATTCAGGCCCATGTTTTTCATGATCATCAACACGCATTCTCAGTCAATGGATGTGTATGTGGTTAGTTCACCGACATAGTGTGCAACTATTGAAAAGCTGCACTGATGTTTTAGTGTACATGGCCTATCAGAAGTCATTGTTTTGGGTAACGGCACTGCTTTCACCAGTACAGAATTCCAGAGATTCAAGAACTTAAATGGGAATAAACATATTAAAACAGCATCATATCATCCCTCATCCAATGAGTTAGCAGAAAGAGAAGTACAAACGTTTAAAACAGGCATGAAGAAGTTATCCGAAGGAACGTTAGAAACACAAGTTTCACGATTTCTTCTCAACTATAACATGACTCCGCATGCAACTATGGGTTCAACACTGTCTGAATTACTAACGAAATGCTGCCTTCGCACAAGGTTGAGTCTGGTGTTTCCTAACTTAGAAGGGAAGGTAGAGAAGAACCAGAGTAGTCAGAAAGTGAATCATGATATTCACAGTAAAGGTCAGAAATTGACTGTGAGAGAGACAGTTTTTGTGCAAAACTTTGGAAATAGACCTAAATAGGTTCCTGGTATAATTGTCTCTGAAACAGGACCTTTGTCATACCAAGGAAATGCAAAACCAGATTGTTCAAAAACATGTTGTATTCTAGGTACAGACACACTCCAACACCAGTAACTCCACCTGAAATCAAAGTCGAACCTTTGATCCCTGAGATGCCAGACCGACATAGGATAGACATATTTGATGTCTCTGCTGAAGTAAATAATTCTGAACTGCCTTGTCTAAGGATGTCCCTGATGTCGCAGATCCTGATCAAGTCGAACCAGAGGAAGAATCTCAAGTCGTAGAGCCATATCGCCATAACCGAATCAGAAAACTACGTCAGAGACTTAATATATAACTGCATGTGTATATTTGTACATGTTATGGATTAAGATATTCTTGTAAATAAGAGATGTAAAACAAAATTAAAGGGGGAGAAATGTAGTGATTGTAAGTAAAACCTTTCATTCTGTTTGGGGGATCACGTGACTGTACAGACGAATCAGCCGTAAGCACAGGTAATCTTAGGGGTGGAGCTTTCTAGTCATGGACTTGGTTCAAGCATGTAGTTTCATCAGGACCTCTGTAAATAAAGTTTACTGTTTCTAACAAGAAACTTATCCGGTACACCAAATATATTATGGTGCTGCTATTTATTCAAAGTGAAAGAGGAATTATTTTCAAAACTATTTTTGTAGAAACAAAAACAATGAAAACAAAAACAAATGTCAACCTAGAATTCAGTACAATACTCAATTTGTACCAATACAGAAATTTCCATAGAAAAATTGCCTTTATGCACAATGGATAAAAAGGTGTCGAAGACAGTATTCAGAACTCTGATGACAGTCAGCTAGTGATACTGATGATGATGATTGTTATGACCATAAAACTTTATAAGATGGTTATGTTTAAAATGCTCTCTTTAATTTAAAATAGAACAGAATGTCCTGGAATGGGGGATGGTATGAAGCTGTGCTGTACTCTGCCCAGCGATAAGCCCATGTGACCTGGTTGCCTTGCTATCAGGGTTGCCAGGTCAAAGCTTATTCAAAGTCAGGACACAAAGGAAAAGGCAGCTGGCCTTGCTGCTGCCCAGACTCTGAAGCTTTGAGGAAGTAAACCCACTACAGGTGCTGCTATGCCAAGTAGAAGAAAAGGACTGCTTTTAGATTAACCACCAAACAAAGGGCTGGTGAGGATGGAACCATGTTTTTGAGGAAACGTGGATTGTGAAAAGTTAGACAGAACAGAATTACCAGAGGTGACCTTGGCACGAGGAGTCCATTCAATTATACTCAAACGGTTGAGTGAAGAAGATTTTGTTTAAAAGGACACTGAAAGATTTACCTTGGCGAAACAGGAAGAAGGGATCCTGTTAATGCCGGGAGGAGCTGGACTTTAAACTTAATTAGGACTTCATGTCTACGGAGAGTACAGTATAATGTATAAATGCTACAAAGGGGTTAAGAAGTTAAAGATGGGATACCTTGTTTGTCGTTATTAGTTGTCTACAAAATAATGTTAGTCAATGTTCATTTTAGTTCGTTATAGTAAAATCTTAAAACTTGAAATCTTGAGTGATTCCTTTGGGTTGGTCCCTGAAAAATGTATATCTCTTTTTGAATGTTAACTGTCTTTACAGGGATCATAATATGATGCAGAAGGTACTGAATATGTTGGCAGAGGTACTGGGCAAGTGGAATGCTCTGACCTGAATGGTGTTGAGCTTTATGAACGAGACTTGTCTTATGAAATTTGATCATCAAAGCTTTCACCTTAATCTTACGGAGAACATTTTTAGTTTCATATTAGTTACAACAATCTAAGGAGTCCAAGGCTAATGGCCAGATGTCATGGATCTCTGCCCTACTTCCTGCATTAAGCGTTAGTGACAGCAAGTAGGGCAGAGCTCCATGACTTCTGGTCTCTACCCACTTCATACAGGCTGAGAATTTATGGGCCTTCCTGATGCCATGTAAATGAAGCAGGAGGCAGTATTCCCTTATCCCTTGTCTCATATTTCTGTAGTTTCATTGGTGAACTGCTAATTTGGCAGCTTAGGACACTCAGATGAAGCAAGCTTTGCAACCTTTCCCCCAGCCCCTCTTCAATCAGAGGATTGGAAAGGGGCAGGCAGTGACGTTACAGGTAAGGATCAAAGATATAATGATAATTTGCAAAGACAGAGGGGTCAGGGATGGGTCTTTTTGAGGAGGAGGAAGACAGGGTCTGATGAGGAAGAATTATTTACAATAACATGGGGGCCATGAAGAGCAGTTTAATGGGAATGCAGTGGCCATAATTCATGATTAACTTTGTTTTTAACCCATTATCATTCATCTCTCTTTGGAATACTATATATACCTGTAGCTCTTCATCTTGCATATTATCCTTGTATCACCAGTCAGAGTCATGTCATCTCTATTGAATAGTTTTTAAAAGTCCGGCATTACTGCTATTATCATCTCTTGGAAAATTTATTTGAGAAGAACATTGAATGTGAACAATAGAAATTCACATCCCACAACAACAGACTAATTAGCATGCCTGCTGTGTTGAAAACAAATTACAGAGGAATATAATACACCAATAAACATACTTTTACTCTCTTTACCCAATTAATTTTACTGAATTCTAATTCTTTCTCACTTGGGAGTTATGAAATCAACTCACTAAAGAGATATAAATCCCGCTCCTTGGGTCTTTGCAATGCATCCTCTTTAACACTGAGCTAATTATTGTGCAACATAATACAATTCCTGATGCTGATTATCAATAGATTTTAATTCACAATTTCTACTGATAGTGTGGTTCATCACTACAATGGTTATATTGGGCTCCATAAAAAACACTGTTTGCTTTTAGAACTCCCCACACACAACTCAGCAGCCCTGAAGTGAGAGCTTAGAGATGGAGAATGATTATATCTCAACTAGATATATCCTCCATTGACTACCTCAAGTTTTTAAAGGTGACAGATATGAGGCAAAATAAGGACGTTGATACAATATAAGTTGATGGTTCATGATAATTAAGAGAACCCTAAGGAATGAAGGTGCTTAAAAATTAAAATTAGATGTTATTGCTGCCTGCAATCACACTTGCCCTGATATAGATAATCTGTGTGTAAAAGAGACCCAGTTATTTTAATCTATCTTGAAGCAATATTATATTTTTGATATTCATCTTTCAAAATACAATGAGCAACTATTTTTAACAAACAATTTTAAACCACACTTCAGCCACAGACTGAAAGGGTTACAATCCATGAAACTACAGTACAGCATTTGGAATATAACAGCCCTCATTTTGAAAACTAATCTTTGCTATGAGGCAGCTGGAGGAAAGTAGACTTGATAAATAACTTTCCATTTAAGTTATTTAACATCCATTCAATATTGATGTTTTCTCCCATGCTGTTGAAGATGATCGATTTAGGGGTTCAGGCAGGCCTACAGTGTTTTACACAGGTAGCCATTTTTCACTTGTGAGTTTAGAAAATGAGTGTTAGCCATCTATTTGACTGTGGAGGCATTACAGCTAAATTCAGTTATATCATTGCCTGAGGTGTATGGACCTACATCTTTCCAGTAGGTGTCACTAGATGGCTAACAGGAACTGAATGATTTACTCTCGCCCGGCTACACACACACACACACACATTTCCTAGCCCTGGGACATGGAAAACACTTGGGCCAGAATTTTCAGCTGGGTGAGTGGGGGCGGGGCTTGCTCGCCGAAACGTAAAATGACACAGGGTGACGTCCAGCATGCATCCCAACGTCACCGCGCGTCATTTAGATTTTCAGTTCGGCAGGCGCGCAGCAAACTCGGCTGCGCACCTGTCGAACTGTCAAAGGCCTATTAAGACCATTTAAAAACTAATTAAAGCAATAAACTGAGCTGCCCGTCCAACCTTAAGGTTGGTAGGCAGGCGAAGAGCCCAGGCAGCCTTCACATTTTTCATGGAACCGCATCCACGGGCAGGATAGGGTTTCATGAAGGGTTTATAAATTGAATAAAAATTTTTATGAAAATTCATTGACATGGCCCAGCTCATGTGACACTGTCACATGAGGGCACATGTATTTAATTTTTTTCTTTTCTTTATTTAGCTTTTTAAAACTTAAACTAATCTCCCTGAGGCACTGATCTCTGCGCTGTTGTGTGTGCATGTGCGAAAGAGCGCAGGCCCCGACTCAGGGAATCCCCTCCCCGCCCACACAGGGACCACTCAGTACTTCTGGGCGCGCGTCACGCTGGGTGGCCCTTAATTGGCCCGCCTACGTAAAATGGAGCGCAGACCCGATCAGGGGCGCCGATCAGGTTCGCACACGCCCCCACATGCCCCTGCACAACCCCCCACCCCCGGACTTGGGGAAAATTCTCCCCTTGTTTTACGGCTGTTTCCATCTTTGCTGAGATCAAGTAGCCCTCACAAGGCTAGGATCAAACCTGGAATTGCCCTGATCTGTATGGTATCACACAGTCCATTTCATAGAATCTATTCATTCATTCTTTGGAAGAGTTGACTTTTTTAAAAATATTGCAACTACACAAGTTGCATTATTATCACTTGCACATTAAAACCATTAAAACTTCTATAAATCTGATCATTGGCTATGGGATTTATAGCATATGTTTGTTCACTTTCTCAGCCATACATGTAATATTAATCATTAAAACATGAGATTCAAGTAATCTAGTCTCAAGTGCATGAACTATTTCAGGGTGCTTGGGGATTGACTCAAATAGATTGGATTTGAGGATGGATCATTTAGAACCAAGATGGTATCATGAACGTTCAGAGTATTTGGATGTGCACTTGCGATGCCACGGCATACAAGGCTATGGGCCTAGTGCTGGAAAATGGGATTAGAATAATTAGGTATTTGTTTGACCAGCACAGACTCAATGGGCCGAAGGGCCTTTTTCTGTGCTGTGGACCTCTATCTCTATCTAGCAGAGAACTGAGACACTGTACTCTGAAAACTCAAAGGCCTGAACTTTACATTCCACGGTTGGGCACGCGCCCGACCCGGACGTATGTGAAATTGCGCGAAATGACATTGGGCATGCGTCCAGACATCATCGTGCACGCGAGCAATATTGAGGTCAGTGGGCACACACAGGAGTCAGAGCTATGCCACCCCCTACAATAAAAGGGCCAATTAAGGCCATTAAAAAAACCTATTGTCCACGGTTTTACGGTGCCCGTGTGATGAGCGCTCATTGCATGGGTAGGCGGGCAACCCTCTTTTTAACGAATTGTCATCCAAGGGCAGGATAAAAAGGGTGTGGAGCATTGCCATTGTGAAAGGTGAGGAGTTTAGGAGATAGTTTGCTGTTACTTGCTCATTGAAACTTGACAGTTTTATCTCTGTTTTGAGCTTCAGTCTTTGCATTGCTAGCCTTCGTTTCAGGACTCATTGATGTCTCCAAGGCCCCTGGAGGATGTTTACCATGTGGACCCTGCCAGTCACCAGACAACCTTCTGTTTCTCTGGTAACGGGGATTGTCTACTCTACTGGTGGCGCCTCCTCTGAGGAGGAAGAGAAGGACAGAATGGAGAGGAGACCAGGTGTTCATAGGCAGCGTCCAAGGGAGCGACCTGTGGGAGGAGAGGTGCTGGCACAGGGGCTGCAGTATCAGCAGGGAGTCCAAGACGGAAGGGGATGCAGAGGACACCACTGTCCTGCTGCCAGAGTGTACAAGCAGCAATGCAGCTACTTCAACATGTCAGTGGTGCAGTGCCAAAGGAGGCTCCACCTCTCCAGGGAGACCCTGACCTCCATATGTCAGATGATTGGGCCAGAGATCACCTCCAACTGTGTTGTTTTATATTCATTCACGGGATGTGGGCTTTGCTGGCTGGGCCAGCATTTATTGCCCATCCCTCGTTGCCTTTGAGAAGGTGGTTGTGAGCTGCCTTCTTGAACTGCTGCAGTCTATGTGGTGTAGGTACATCCAGAGTGCTGTTAGTAAGGGAGTTCCAGGATTTTGACCCAGTGACAGTGAAAGAACGGTGATATATTTCCAAGTCAGGATGGTGAGTGACTTGGAGGGGAACTTCTAGGTGGTGGTGTTCCAACCTATCTGCTGCCTTTGTCCTTCTAGATGGTAGTGGTCATGGGTTTGGAAGGTGCTGTCTAAAGAGCTTTGATAAATTCCTGCAGTGCATCTTGTAGATAGTACACATGCTGCTACTGTGCAACAGTGGTGAAGGGAGTGAATGTTGTGGATGTGGTGCCAATCAAGTGGGCTGCTTTATCCTGGACGGTGTCAAGCTTCTTGAGTGTCAAGCTGCACTTGTCCAGGCAAGTGGGGAGTATTCCATCACTCTCCTGACTTGTGGCTTGTAGATGGTGGATAGGCTTTGGGAAGTCAGGAGGTTAGTTACTCGTCACAGGATTTCTAGTCTCTGACCTGCTCTTGTAGCCACAGTATTTATATGGCTAGTACAGTTCAGTTCCTGGTCAACCCCCAGGATGTCGATAGTGGGGGACTCAGTGATGGTATTGCCATTGAACATCAAGGGGCGATGGTTAGACTCTCTCTTGTTGGAGATGGTCATTGCCTGGCACTTGTGTGGCAAGAATGTTACTTGCCTCTCCACAACCGGTGGAATGAGCTGGGTGCCGGCACTCCATCTCTAAGGCATCCAATACATTTCTCATCAATATGGGCAGGTTTGGGGGACCTCCGCCTGTCCTTGACCTTTCGACGTTGTTATGGCTTCTCTTCTCCTGAAAGAACAGAGGAGTATTGATTAATCCGCTCTCTACCTGCAGCACCATTGCAGCCTGGCCACCCCACCTGAGCAACACCTTGCAGGGCACATCAGAGTCGTGATTCATGCCAATTTGGTACTCACTCTTGCCGACCGCAGCAGATCATTGAACCTTTTGCAGCACTGCACATCATGGCCGCTGACCTGGGCTGCCACCTCTGCCCATGCATTCTTGGTCAGGTTCGGTAGCCTCCTCTTGCCATCCCTGGGGATGAGGACATCCCACCTGGCACTGACCTCCTCCACTAGGATTCCCAGGCACTCATCCAAGAACTGGGGGGCCGAGTGCCCACAGGACTTACCCTCCTGCCTGGTGTCCCCAGCAGGTGCAGATACCATTGCTGCTCAAAAAAAATGTTTCATCAAACAGCTCCAAAGCTACAAGGTTTTCCCTGGCAGCCTTCAGGGAGCCGCCTCTGCTGCTTTTAAATCCCCCACCAAGTCGCCATTGGACCTGATGCCCGACAGACTCCCACCCCCAGCCGGCCGTTCCTACCACTGAGAAGACAGGTTTCACGCTGGGTTAGCCACCCAACATGAAATCGCATTGGAAACGCGATCCTGCCCAAGAGACGGGTTATACGTCCGTTTCTGGGCCCTCCAACTTGGCGCACACGCCAAGCATGAAATTCAGGCCAAAGTCTGTTCCTTGAGATTTTTGTTGCTATCTTTGAAGTATTCTACTCATAACTTTACTGTTTAAGGTAGAAAACATAAATAATAGATAAACCTCTGGGTTGCAATGAAGTGCAATGGTTGACCCAATTTATAAGACTTTCAACATATTAACTCAGTGATGAATATCTTCAGTCATACAGTTTCATCTACCATTTTGTAGCCTATAACTGTGCATGTTTTATTTATTCATTAAACACTTGGGTATTCGTTAGCTATATGCCTGTCTTTTGATTTTTATATGCTGGCATCCGAGATGAATTTTAATACCCAAGAACAGGTAATTTGGGGTCGGATGGGTAGTGATAATCAGAAAAAGTTGCAACTCATTTGCAACTCAGCTCCAATGCACCCATTTCTGTGTTTAACTTGAAGTACTTTGGACATGTGTGCAATTTGCTCAGCATTGATAATTGCCATTTGCACACACTATACTCCATTTGCCAGATCTTTGCTCATTCACTTAACCTATCTATGTCACTTTGTAGCCTCCTTATGTCCTGTTCACAATTTAGTTTCTTACCTATCTTTGTGCTGTCAGCAAATTTAGCAACCATTACTTCAGCCCCTTCATCCAAGTCATTTATATAAATTGTGAAAAGTTGAGGCCCCAGGACTGATCCCTGTGGCACACCACTCTTCACATCCTGGCAACCAGAAAAAGACCCATTTATGCCTACTCTCTGTTTCCTGTTAGATAGCCAATCTTTTATACATGCCAATATGTTACCCCCTACATCATGAGCTTTTATTTTCCGTAATAACCTTTGATGTGGCGCTTTATCAAATGCCTTCTGGAAATTGAAGTATAGTATATCCACAGCACAAGTGACACTTTCAAAGAACTGCAATAAATTATGATTTCCTTTTCACAAAACCATGTTGACTCTGCCTGATTGCCTTGAATTTTTCTAAGTGCCCCGCTGCTACATCTTTAATAATAGCTTCTAACAATTTCCCTATGACAGATGTTAGGCTAACTGGCCTGTAATTTCCTTATTTCTGTTTCCCCCCCACTTTTTGAATAAAGGGGTTACATTTGTTATTTTCCAATCTAATGGAACCTTCCCCAAATCTAGGGAATTTTGGAAAATTAAAACTAGCGCATTAACTATCTCACTAGCCACTTCTTTCAAGTCCTTAGGGTGAAGTCTATCTGGACCTGGGGATTTGTCAGCCCACAGCCCCAGTAAATTGCTCAATATCACTTTCCTGGTGATTGTAATTTTCCCGAGTTCCTCCCTCCCTTCCATTTCCTGATTTACAGCCATTTCTGGGATGTTACTTGCGTCCTATATGGTGAAGACCAAAACAAAATACCTGTTTAATTAATCCGCCATCTCCCTACTTTTCATTATCAATTCCCCAGACGCACTTTCTATAGAGCCAATGCTCTTATCTTATTTAAATATCTAAGAAACTCTTACTATCCACTTATATTACTGGCTAGCTTTCTCTCATACTCTAATTTTTTTCCCCCCATTAATCTTTTTGTCAGCCTTTGCTGTTCTTTATATTCTTTCCAATCTTCTGACCTGACACCTGTCTTTGTGTAATTATGAGCAGGATTTTACACGTCGGCCTGCTCGCTGACGCATAAAATGACTCCCGGTGACATCAGGGGGAACTCCCAACGTCACCACACCCCATTTAAATTTTCAGGAAGGTGGGGGCGCAGCGAAATCAGCTGCGGGCCTGCTGACCTGTCAATGGCCAATTGAGGCCATTGACAGAGTCAATTAAGTAATTAAAGGACCTGCCCATCCAACCTTAAGGTTGGCAAGCAGGCCAGGAGCCCCAGCGGGAACTAGAAAAAACATGAAACCCCATCCACCAGCGGAATAAGGTTTCATGTAGGTTTAAAACATTTTAATAAAGTTTTTGTGAAAATTATGGACATGTCCCAACTCATGTGACATTGTCACATGAGGGGGCATGTTAGGGAAATTTTATTTTTCTATTTTTAGGTTTTTTACATTTAGAACCGATCTCCCTGAGGCTGCACTTAGCCTCGGGGAGATGAGTGCGCTCTTTCGTGCACATGCACGAAAGAGCGCACTCTTGATTTTGGGATTCCCCTCCCGCCCGCACAGCAAGTGCATAGCACTTCTGTGCAGATGTCACACTGGGCGGGCCATAATTGGCGCTCCCCAAATTGAGGGCGCCGATCGGAAGCACACCTGTGCGCGCCCACCCATCAACTTCGCCCCCGACGGGGGGAAAATTCAGCTCTGTATGCTTTTTCTTTAAGTTTGATACTGTCTTTAACTTTTTCAGTTAACCACAGGTGGTGGGCCCTCATTTTGGAATTTTTCTTTTTCATTGAAATCTATATATTCTGTGTATTCTGAAACATCCTTTTAAACATCTGCCACTGAACCTCTATTGACCCATCCCATCACCTCATTTACCAGTTCACTTTAGCTAACTCCACTTTCATCTTCTCATAATTGCCCTTATTCAAGTTATAATAGTAGTCTTGGATGCACTCATTTCTCCCTCAAAATGAATGTAAAATTCAACCATAATATGATTGCTGCTGCCTTCACAATGAGGTTATCCATTACTCCTATCTCGTTGCTCAATAGCAGGTCTGGTATAGCCTGCTTTCTGGTTGGCTCCAGAACGTGCTATTCTAAGAAACTATCCTGAAAACATTCTATGGACTCCTCATCTATGCTACCTTTGCCCATCTGATTTTTCCAGTCTATTTGTAGATTAAAAGCCCTCATGATTATTGCTGTACCTTTCTGACAAGCTTCCATTATCTCTTCTTTCATACTCTTCCTACCATGTAATTATAATTAGGAGGCCTGTACACCACAAGTGACTTCTTGCCTTTATCATTTCTCATCTCAACCACTTCTACATCCCGCTTTTCTGAACTTCGGCCATCCCTCTCTAATGTGCTAATACTATTATTAATTAACAGAGTTACCCCTCCATCTTTTCCTAACTTCCTGTCCTTCCTAAATGTCACTTACCCTTCAATGTTCAGGTCCCAATCTATGTCATCCTGTAGCCATGTCTCTGTACTGTCTATCAGATTGTACTTATTTACTTCTATTTGCGCTATCAGTTCATCTGTTTTGTTTCAAATGCTACGTGCATTTAGATACGGAGCCTTTAATTTTGTCCTTTTATTATTTTTGTAGCATCTAGTTATATGCTGATTTACTCCCAGATTTGAACTCTTTGTCCCTTCCTGTCATGATCTGTTTATCATTCCCCATATTAATACCTTTTTCTCTTGCCTTGTCTCTACTCTTTGGTTTACCACATCTTGCCAATTTGATCCCTTGTCCCCACTATTCGGTTTAAAACCCTCACTACTTCCCCAGTTATACAACTCAGGAGGACACCAGCCCCAGCAGGGTTGAGGTGTAGATAATTCCAATGGTACAGATCCCACTTTCCCCAGTACTGGTGCCAGTGCCCCACAAACCAGAACCCACTTCTCCCACACCAGTCTTTGAGCCACTCATTCATTTCTCTAATCTTATTTGTCATATGCCAATTTACACAAGGCTTAGATAATAATCCAGAAATTATTACCTTTGAGGTTCTGTTTCTTAATTTGGTCTCTAGCTCCTCATACTGACTATGCAGAACCTCCTTCCTCATCCTGCTTCTGTTGTTGGTCCCTACATGGACCATGACCACCGGATTCTCCTCCTCCCACTGCAAGTTCCTCTCCAGCCCTGAGCAGATGTCCCGAACCCTGGCACCGGGCAGGTAACACAGCCATCTGGACTCTTGCTCTTTGCTGCAGAGAACAGTGTCAATCCCCCTCACTATATTGTCCCCTACTACCAACCACTACGTTCCTTTTTGCTCCCCCCACTTGAATGGCTTCCTGTACCACGGTGCCCTGTTCAGTTTGTCCATCCACCCCGCTCTCCTCTAACCAAGCTGAGAGAAACTCAAATCTATTGAGCAATTGCAGAGGCTCACACTCCTGCCCTCTGGGTCCCCTTACCTGCCTCACTCGCAGTCGCACCCTCCTGTCCCTGACCACTGACCAAATCAGAAGACCCTATCCTAAGTGGTGTGACTTCCTCCAGGTATAAAGCATCCAGGTAACTTACCCCTTCCCTGATGTGCCACAGAGTCTGCAGCTTAGTTTCCAGCTCAATGATTCTGACTTGAAGTTCCTCAAGCCCTGGATCACAGTGTTACCCAGGAGTGCATGCTTAACACTTCACCAGTCCTGCCATCCTTAATGTGTTTTAAATAATTACTTAATTATATTAAATAAATTTAACATTCCTATGCATTTAATGTCTGCAGTACATGTTTCTTGAGGCTCAAGAAACATGCCAATGAAAAAGAGGCAAGTTTCAGTTGCAGTTCCCAGAGCTCTTTGAAAGATTACCCAATCTCAATAAAGGCTCAAATGCTTAAACGGCTGGTTTGTCAGTTCCCTCTGGCAAAAGCTTAGCAGTGAGTTCTTGTCAGCATATGAGACTTTTGGGAAGTTTAGGGCCTATCAAAGGACACCAGTCAGATGGGAAGCACCATGGATGTTTTGATACTACATCAGAAGAGGAGAAGAATCATCCATGGAGAGAATACATGCTGTGGTTCGATCAGCGGATGCACAGAAGAGATTCACAGGCCAGAAGCATAGAACAGCTGAGAAGAGGCCAACAAAAGGGATAAGGAGGCACTATCCATGTGAGATGTTTTACAAACAGAGGCTCTGGTTCCCTAACCTATCTGAAGAGCAGCGCTGCCACAAGCTCAGATTGACGGGGCAGGAGCTCATATCATCTGCAGCCTCCAACAAGGAAAGCTGCTACTTGCTGGACCTGGTGACCAATCAGGCCCATTGCTGTGTAAGTCACCTCTGTCGTCAATTGTTTTCAGTGCACCAATGAAGGTAGGTCAAGGGTCTATCAACTAATTGCACGTAAATGTAAATATAGCCAGAATGAGTGAACACTCAGATTTGCCTCTCTGGGTGACTCCCCCAGGTACAGGTGCACACGTTTAGCAACCTGAATCACCACTGTGACCACACGTGTGTATCAACTGCAAGGGATTTTATTCCATCAATGCACAGCTGGTGTGCAAACACAAAATAAGGTTCTTGCAGGTGTGCGTCAGATTCCCTGGGAGCTGTCCTGATGCTTACATATTGTGGAAATCCAGCATTCCAGATCTTTTTGCTTCCAGGAAAAAGACTTAAGGTCTAGCACATAGGAGACAAAGAATAGCCTCTTCAAATATGGCTTGCAACACTTGTGAGGGACCCCATCAATAAAGTGCAGGAGTGCGACACTGAGTGTCACATGACCTCCAGATGCATCATCAAGTAAGTCATCGGTATGTTAAAGATGTGATTTTGGTGTGCAGATAGGTCAGGAGATAGCCATTCATACTCACCAGTGAGAGTGCCCAGAAAAGAGTGGTGTGCTGCATCTTACAAAAAATTGTGCAGCAGAAAGGATTACAGGTGCAGCAGGACAAAGGCATTCATCGGGCATCTATGGATGAGAAGAACATGGAGGAGGAGGAGGAGAGATATAAAGATGTGACTAGAAATCAATGTATGATCAGACAAAGTCAACATTGCATTAGGGAAGAGAAATCACATTTGACAAACTTATCAGAGTTTTTTTGAGGATGTAACTAGTAGGGTAGATAAAAGGAAACAAGTAGATGTAGTATACCTGAATTTCTAAAAGGACCTCTCTGTCATTGGCCTGCTGTAGTATTCTAATGAAGCTCAACGTAAGTTCAAGGAACAGCACCTCATCTTACCATGAAGCACTCTACAGCTTTTCAGACTCAACATTAAGTTCAACAATTTCAGACTGTAATCTCTGTCCCCATTTTGTTTCCTTTCACTTTGCAGGTTTTCAGTTTTGCTCTCATTTTTCCCTTTTTTGCTTTCAGAAACCTGCCATTCACAACTCCTCTAGAGATATCTTTTGTTCCTTTACTTGTCCCATTATCAATCCCTTTGGATCTGATCACCAACTTTTCTGTCATTTAACCTCTCATATTTTGCTTGGACCTTCCCTTTTCACTTGTTTAAAACATATTACATTTTTAAATTTTCCCAGTTCTGATATAAAGATCATTGATCTGAAACATTAACTCTGTTTCTCTTTCCACAGATGCTTCCTGACCCGCTGAGTATTTCCAGCATTTTCTGTTTTTTATTTCAAATTTCCAGCATCCATATTGATTTTGTTTTTGTATAGGTACCTGTCATCCTGTTTACAGACAAGTTGGCATCCAAAGTCTGCACAGCCATGATCATGACCTGCATTTGAGAGTTATGTATGAAGCTCCAAGGAGGTATCCACTATTTCTATGTAAGACATTCTTGCACTTACTTGTGCCACAAATTCAAAGTTGGAATTCACAGATATTGTATAGATTGTGTTTGGCGTATCTGTCAGTATGTTGTATAGTTGCTGATGCACTTTAGCATCCTGCTTCTCAACGATGGTCCCCAAAGTTCAACATCTATCTTCAATTGAACAGAGCTTGGAGAGAGTTGACTACCCCCGCACCACCACCACCCCCCACCACCACCACCACCACCAACCAGCACCCACCCCCACCTCCCAAACCCATCCCGCCCCCCCAAATTGATATGGGGGAGAATTTTCTCCCCATCGGGTGAGTCATTTGGGAGCAGGCGCGGGCAGGTGTGGAGCCATTTTATGTGGGCGGGCCAATTAAGGCCCACCCAGCGTGAAGCGCAGCTCCCAAGGCTAGCGGGAGTGGGAGGGCGGCAGTGGGAGTGCAATGATCACTGGATCCAATGGCGACCTGGCAGCCAGTTCAAGGAAAGCGCAGGGAGCCTTGCAAAGGCTGTTCATCATGGCCAACAGAAGGCTTCCCCAGAGTGCTGCTGGAGAGCAGGCCAGGCTGGAGGGTAGGGCAGCAGGGCAGTGTGCCCCTTGGTTTTCTGATGAGTGCCTAGCTGCCCTCCTGGAGAAGGTGGCAGCACAGCGGGAGGTCCTTGTTCCGAGGGACAGGAGGAGGAGCCCTCCCCCACCTGACCAAACTTGCCTGGGGGGAGGTGGCAGAGATAGTCAGCTCCCATGACGTGGTGCAACTCACGTGGGTCCAGTGCCGCAAGCCATTCAATGATCTCTTGCACTCGGAAAGGGTGAGCACCATGTTGGCAAAGGTCACTTAACACAGCAGGTAGGCTTTCACCCCAGCTGCCCCCCCAACACCCCCCACCCCCCACCCCCAACTCTGAGTGCAATTACAGAATTGAATCCTTCACGGCATGTTTCCCTCGCTGGGTGGGTCAGCAGATATTGCCCATGCCTAGTTCACCCTGAGAGAGGAGTGCTGAGATGGGTTCTGCACCTGCAGCATGTGGTAGACTGACACCCACGGTACTGTTTTGGGGGCAACCTCAAGGGTCTGCACCAATCCATCTGCTGCCCTTGGTGTTCCACGTGCTTGTGTGTTCTTGCTTTGCAAGGTAAAACCGTGTGGTGCCAAGTGCGATGGAGGCAGCATGTGGGCGGGGGGGGGTGGGGAGTCAGCCCTAGCCTCTTGGTGTGAGTGTGCAGCAGTGAATCACTGGAGCCCTGCAATGTCCCACTCTGGTTGGGGTGGCAGAGCATCACCGATGCAATGAGCCTCATGGCTGAGCGCCATGCTTACTCCATGGAGACAGTGGTGACTCTCGTGGTGACTAATTAATGCTCCTCTCTCTTTTTCAGGAGAAGACTGCGAACAATGCCGCTGAGCGGATGCGGACTGGCGGAGGCCAGGACCAGTTGGTCATCGTCACCAGATATGAGCAGGAGGCAATGGATCTGGAGAGGCGCCATGCGCCCAGGTCCACCGGTGGCGGTGAGGCTGGGGTGCCACAGGAGGTAAGATTGCCGAGCACTGAGGTCACCATGTGTGTCCCAGCAGCCATGGCAGTACTGAATGCTCAGTAATTGAAGTTTTCAACATGGGTTGATTATTGATTATGGAAGGATGAGCGCATAATGATCCGGGGGCCAGTCATGCACATTGACATTGTCTCCACTTTAACTAATCAAATGTCCTTGTTGTTCCTTTCAGCATCACCGGAGGAGGGCCGGGAGGAGGAGGCAGAGGGGCCACCTCTCACACCTGAGGGCCATGAACAATTGGACTCACCAGCGTCACACCATCTCTGCCAGGCAGGCACCAGCGCAGATACTAACACCTCAGTGGGAATTAGATCGTCGGCTAGTGTCCCGGGGCACAGCGGTGAGGGCACTTCACAGTTGCTTGAGGTGCAGGGGGAGACAGAGAGTGCCCATGGCGCTGGCAGTTGGAGAACTGCAGGGGACCAGGCACATGCTCGGTCGGTGGCTGATGTTATGCCTCTGGAGTAGTCCGTGAGGCAGCGAACGCTGGAAGTGCAGCAGGGTATGCGGGAGGATCTGGCAGAGATACATGAGGCAGAGCGTGGCACTGTGCCCGTGCTGGACGAGTCCATGCAGAGCATCACCGATGCAATGAGCCTCATGGCTGAGCGCCATGCTTACTCCATGGAGACAGTGGTGACTCTCGTGGCGAGGCTCCTCCAGGAGACCAATCAGGGCCTTCTGGGATTGTGCTTGGACCTGCAAGCCCTCACAGCGTCATTGGCCTCAGCTGGTCAGTGCCAATGTGGGAGATGGTTTGGGCACTAAGTATCCCAGCTCGGTGTCCATTCATCTGCGGTGAGCAGGGATATCCGAAGCAACCTCACGTCAGCACAGCAGCTGCCTGTCACCTCTGCGGGCTCCTCTCAGGGTGCTCCAGATGAGGGCAGCAGCTCCTCCACCCCTCTGCCAGTGACTGTGGGATCCGATGAGGCTGCAGCAACTGGGGAGATGCCAGCTGTGGCACTGGCTGCTCCCTCCCAGGTGGGGCCATCAAAGACTCCATGGGCCAGAGGATGCCCGCCAAGGTCATCGAGGCCAACAGGACAGCAGAGTGAGCAGGCTGTCTCACATGCCAGTGCCAGCGATGAGGGGAGCACCTAGACGTAGCACCCGGAAACGTAAACTTAAGGCACCTTAGGCACACCACGGACTTCTCACTGGTGGTTTTATTTTGCCCCACTATTAGTTGATGACAAGTTGGTGTGATGCGTAACACCTTTGCATTTTTTTTATTTTCTGCTTCATTTTGTTAAGTCATTAAATTTTGATATGTGAGCATGCCTCAGGGTGATTCCTTACTTCTGCAGGTGGATGGGAACCCACGATGTTACGAGTTGCTTGTTTGTTATTGAGCTTTATTGATAAGGCACATAGTTAATGTTCCTAACCAGGCAGATGTTGCTGTCAGGTATCGAGTATGGGACCTGCAGCCCTGGCATGTGTTGGAGGTTCATCTGTGGTGGGCTAGCTGAAGGTTCATTGGATTAAAGCCTCCCGGGTGTCCCTGCCTCCCTGGAGTATGCCCGGGTCAGCGTCTACCCCCTCAGCGTTCTCCTGTGCGTGCTCATCCTCGGACTCACTGCTGGACTCATCATGTGCAACCGGAGCAACTGCGTCTACATCTTCTTCCACTACTGTGTCCCCTCCTGTCCAGTGCCAGATTGTGGAGAGCGCAGCATGCAACCACTATCAGTGACACACGATCTGGAGGTTATTCAAGTGCGCCCCCTGAACGGTCCAGGCATCAGAAGCACATCTTGAGAAGACCGATGTTTCTCTCCACCACAGCCCTTGTGGAGCCGTGGCTCCTATTGTACCACTGCTCAGCTTCTGTTCTTGGATGGTGGAGAGGCGTCATGAGCCACCTTCTAAAGGGTGTCACCTTGTCACCCAGCAGCCATCCATCCAGCCGAGCTGCAGCACTGAAGAGCCCTGGCATCTGGGAGTGTCTGAGGATGCAGGCGTCGTGGGAGCTGGGTACCTTGCACAGACTTGTAGAATCAGCATCCTGTGATCACACACTATCTGCACGTTTATGGAGTGGAAGCTCTTCCTGTTCACGAAGGCACCAGGCTCACCTGCTGGCGCCTTGATGGCCACATGCGTGCAGTCGATTGCACCCTGGACACGGAGAAAGCCAGCACTGGCTGCGAAGCCTCTGGCTTGCTCTGCCTGGCTGGCCTCATCCCAGCGGCAGTGGATGAAAGTCAATGCACGCCAGAACAGAGCGTCTGTCACCTGCTTGACACAAGTGTGGACAGCTGATTGGGAGACTCTACAAAGATCACCCACCGACCCCTGGAAAGAGCCGGAGGCATAGAAGGTGAGGGCTGCTGTGACCTTCAATGCCACTGGCATGGGGTGTCCACCCACACAGTTGGCGCAGATCTCAGGGCCTATCATCTGACAAATAGAGGTCACTATCTCCCATGAGAGGCGGAGCCTCCTTCGGCACTGCACCTCAGACATTTTGAGGTAGCTGCTTTGCCGCTTGTAAACCCTGGCTGCAGGATAGTGACATCTTCTGCGGCCCCTTCTGCCTTGGACTTCCTGTTGGCCCTGAGCCCCTTGTGCCTGCGCCTTTCCTCCCAAAGGTGGCTCCCCTGGAGGCTGAATGTGGACTCCTGGCCTCCTCCCACTTCTGGCCCTCCCTTCCTCCTGAGGAGGTGCCTCCAGTGGAGAGCACAACTCCCATTCCCAGGCTAAGGAAAGGCTGCCTGAAACCAGCAAAGCCTCAAAAATTATGTTTACTCAGAGTCCTGACCTGAAGGCTGTTACTCCTGTCCAAACAGCTGTGAAGAGTTTTGAAGCAGTCCTGCTCACACAGGCAAGTATCAGTAATTTTAACAATTAAATGTCTGACAAATAACACTCGCGACCCCACTCGCCTCCCTTATCCCGCCCGTGGATGAGGTTTATAAAAATGTGGCCTACCCGCCTGCCTGTTGCACCCGTGTGATGACCTGAAGATTGCACGGGCGCCGAAAAATCGCTGTCAATTGGTGCCCCAAGGGCCTTAAGTGACCCGTTAATTAATGGTGGGCGCGCATCAGAGATCATCATACGTCTGCCCACCGAAATATCATGATGGCGCACAATGATGTTGGGACACTCACCCGACGTCACCGCACGTCATTTTACGTGTGGGGTCTGCCCCTGCACACCGATGAGAAAATTCTGGCCATGGACTCTCCACAGATGTTCTTGCCACTGGTGTGTGTTTGTGCATATTTCTGGATGAAGGAGCACCAGGTAAAAACCCGATTAACTGCCTAACTGGACTCACCAAAGTATGATTTCTGCACTGATGCATGGTTATAAATCCTGCTGATAGAATTCACTGTTCATTCACTGAGAAAGGAGGAATCTGGAGCCAGTTTTTTCTTAAATACATTTATTCACATAACCCAGAGAACAGAATTCCCTTTTTCAGGCTCCCCTTTTCCTCCCCTGTACAGGTGGAAACCATTCTTATGTACACTTAAGAATAATGCCCTAACCTTTTCCCAATTAGTAACAGCTACTCTCACTTATTGTGACAAGGTTGCAACATTAACAGATTCCCTTCTTTCTTAAAGAAAAAAATAACATTTACAAACAAAATTTAAAAGAGCTGAAGAAAGGGAAATAAATTGTACACTCTCAAGATTCGCATCATGAGTTGTCCATCTTCAAAGACTCCCAATAACTTCTCACAGGAAGCATTCCTTTTGGTAAAGCAATCAGGCAATTGATGGCATGTATCTACCCATTTGAGTTTGGGGATTTCCTTTACCTCCATCATTTGTTTCAGACTCACGATATCAATTCTTAATCTCTTCTCATTTACACACTTTGTGGAGTGCACATTGTCCCAAAGGGAATGATTATCTTTATAACATTCAATAGGTATGGTTTCTTCAGCATCTCCCAGATATAGAATTTCCCCTAATATCTTTGATAAAAAGGATGCTACGTCAACTGGCTTGACAGGTGCAAGAGTTTCAGCAGCCTGGGTACTTTTTACTATCCTCCTTATTTTCCCAATGGACAACATTTCCCTCTTTCCTCCATAAAAAAAGAATTACAAACCAGCTGTGCTTGAAAACCCATCATCAAAGGTTTTCACGAGAGACATCACTAAAAACAATCAATTTTATATTCTTAGGGTCATCCCTAAGGTGAAAATTTCAGCACACATTTCTCCATCTTTAATTTTTTAAACGTTTTGTTAGCCCTTAATATGTCCTGGACCTTGGGATGTTTCATTATAGCACTCAGTTCTAAGACATCAAAACTTGCATCTGGACTTGTCTGTGTGCCCAGCCAATTCAATTGTCCAATTAGGCTTCACAGCTGCTCAGTCTCAAATTTACAAGCATCAGAATCTTTTTGTGAGGACCTGGCACGATTGACTGTGATAGGGTCAGCACTTTCGAAGTAAGATTGTTGATGCAAAATAACATCAGACCCATTCTGTCTTATTTCCAACCCAATATATTTAAAGGGCCTAGAGGCCTGACTCCCAACCTTAAATTCTGTTCTATCCCTGTCAATAACATGGTTTTGAACTTGCTAGTACCATCCCATAGGAAGTCGCCAACATGCAGCATAAAGATGCCTGGGAGTTTCCCGCCATCGTACCAATAAAACATGGCAGGATCTGACTTCAGTTGGAGACAACCCAATTTTAACAAAGGTGATCTAACTGAAAAGTACTGTACTCTGGAAGCATCATTCAGGCCATAGATTCGCCAGGGGGAATTTTCTGTGCCTGCTGGCGTCGGGCCTGCTCGATGGCGTGGGCGGACAATATGGCAAGAAGGCCAGAAATCGGTTTCACAACGTCATGAAACCAGTTTGCGCCCACATCGGCGCAATTACACACCGGTGCAGAAACATTTCTTGACAAGTGTGACATGCAGAAGTCAGAACATAGGGCCTTGCTCTTATCATGGACATCCGAGGAGCAGAAGATGCTGGAGCCAAACAGCAGTGGCACACTGGAGGAACGTTGATAGCATGCTGGGTGGATTCTCATGGACATGGCTGTGCTGCAAAGCAGCCGCTGGGAAGTTGGAAAGCTCACAACAGATGATAGTCAAGCGGATGGAAAGGAAGGTCCAGCTGTGTTTAGGAGAGGAAAGGGAGAGGAAGGTCTAAGGGGAAGGTGTAAGGGAGGGGGGTGGTGGGGGATGGAAGCTGTAAGGGAAGGAGTTCAGAGGGGGGAAGGAGTTCAGAGGGGGGAAGGAGTTCGGAGGGGGGAAGGAGTCCTGGGGGAGGAAGGAATGCGGAGAGGGGAAGAAGACATTCCAAGGGAAGAAGGTGCTCCAAGGGGTGGGGGGTAAGGGGTTCCCAGGGGCAAAGGGATCCGGGGTGGGGGATGTCCAGGTGCACTTGCAAGGGAGGGCTCTGACAAGCCCATGACTGCCTCCTGGGGAGTGAACTGAGGGTGGGCGTGGTACAAGGGAATGGTGAGAATGACCGAGGGCAGAGTGATGCAGTAGGATGGGAGGGTGATGGTTTGATGGTAGAGGTATTTGGGATGGCGAGGGTGATTGGTGAGGACTTGGAGGCAGACACGGACCCTGGGAGATGGGAAGGAGGAGGCCAGGGAGGTGAATGTAGATGAGGCTGGGATTTTCAGGAAGGAAGGGAACGTGCACGTTCATCTGGACATCCCCGAAGGAAAAGAGTTATGGCAGGTAGATCACGGAGGGGAGGTGGAAGGTGATGCAAGGGGGGTCAACAGTGATGGGGGAAGGAAATGGGTGACCGGGGGAGGGGAAACGATGGGGAGTGCATGAAAAGCTGAATCACAAACATGCTGTCTAAACTGAAAGTGAAAGAGCCATGATGGGTGAGATCAGGTGCTGTATGGGAGTGTGAACATTGGGTGGGCAGAGATGCCGGTCAGCTCAGATGGACAACTGAAAGCGACAACTGAAAATGCTCAGGACAGTGAAATGAAGATGACACAGGAAGGATCCACATGCGTGGGAGAGTGCTTGCACAAGGCTCTGAAAGACCCTGCCAGACACACACTCCAGAATCACTCATTGACCAGCTGCTCCCTCTGTGGTGACAGAGGACAAGGTTGAGGGGCTCACAGGCAAAGGGGACTCGGAGGGAGAGGACAGCCTCTGAGATTACTGGGTGGACGACCCAGGGGTGTACAGTTGCCACTCCTCCTCCCTTCGGGTGCCCGTGGGCCCCAGACTGACTCCTTGAGGAGAAGGAGCACCTGGGGGGATACGGAGGTGCCTCATTTCCCTCTCGTGTTGCCATTGCAGGAACTCACCCATTGCTCCTCCGATGGAGTGCAGGTCTGCACATGGACCAGGGTCTCCATGGCATCTGCCATTCTCTACATGGAGACCTCCACGCACGCACATGTGGGCATCTCTTAATCAGAGAGCAGACGGACACACTCCTCCGACTTGCGTACCACTCTGTTGAAGGCTTCCAACAACTCTGCATGATGTTCCCCCGCCTTCTGCTGACTCTCAGGATGAGTTGGAAGGCCAAACCCTGAGGCTCGTCATCTGACTCGGACGTCACAGATGCCTCTTCCCCAGGAATCTTCCGAGTGCCGGGGAGCTCGGCTGAACCTGCCTCCCCCTGCTGTGGACATGTGCCCGTGCGGTGACCACCAGGTTGTGAACCTGAGCATGCTCTGGATCTAGGTCCCACAAAGGTATGTATCTCTGCGCTGTTGGAGGGTGTGGGTGAGCGCTGTGATGGGTTTTCCAAGTCTTTCCAGCTCTTCAATGGAGAAAGGTCCTCTTGGCTGGAGGTGAGGACATGGGTAGAGCTGAGGGACTGGCTGGCTGAGGATGTTGGTTGCTTGGCAGCGCTCCATGTGAACCAAAGTAGAGATAATTAGTGCATGTCAGCAGAGTCAAAAGCAGGAGAGAGAGACCACTCAGATTTGCATTGAGAGAGGGATGACGTGTATCGTCAAGTCAGGCTGCAACCTCTACTCGCCTGTTGAAGTCTTTCTATGCTAATACTGTTAGATCCCCTGTATACTCTGTCTGTGGCACTGTCCACCGTTCATGACCGTTTCCTCACCGGGATTTATTGCCTGACCTATTACTGTAACTCCACGGGGGTGGGGGCTAGGACTGCCCTGCAGCTGAGGGGCGAGTTGGGGATAGGGAGCAAGGCTGCCCTACGATTCAAGCGAGGTGGGATGGTGGGGGGTAAGGGCTGCCCTGCAGTTGATGGTGGTGCACAAGCACGTGGGAAGTTGAGGGGGTGGGGTGGGGTGGGGGGGGGGGGGGGGGGGGGGGAGGAGGTGGGGGGGGTGGGGAGGAAGTGGCCACACATTAGGGAAACCTTGTATAAAGTGACCACAGCTGAGACAGTTCAGACGCAGCCACATTGACATGCTTGGAGTTTGACCTCTAGCTTATCTGCCCACTCAAGCAATGCAGGGGCATGAAATTGCCACCAAGTGCTCCAGAGCTTTTCACCCCTGGGCACAGACTGCAAACCAATGAACATTTTAGTAGACTGCAGAACAGTTGGATGGCTGCGCATGTTGTAGGATCTCCTCATGAAATCTGGCCATAGAGCAGTCATTGGTGGAGGCGCTCACAACCCCTTGCACTGTTAGCATCCCAGTTTGGACCAGTCTCCCCCATGGTTCAAACTGACAGTGCAGCCTTGCAGCGCGGGTTAGGAGAATACCTGTGCCTGAGCTGAGAGCAGTCCAATGGGCAAAGCTGCCGCCAATCGGTCAGGTGGAGTGGGGCAGAGCAAAATGGGGTTTCAGGCAGCCATGCAGCGCACTTAACTTGCCCGGTGGGGCTGCTATCCAACCAGAGATTCAGGCCTTCTGATTGGGTTTTCTGCCTTCAGAGTCTGCCCACAGTCCTTAATTGAAGAGCGAATGCAGAGGCAGCCTCTTGTTTGGTCGCCACCTGGAAGATGCCAACATTGGGGCCGGCATCCGCATTTGTTCCTGACTGCATAATTTTCACAGATGGTAAGATTCCGCCCAAAGTCAGCATATGGCCAGGATTTTACAGCTCCATCATGGAGTGTCTCCGCCCAGCGCACGCGGCGAGTCATTTAAATCTCCATTCAGTCCGGCAGGACCGTAATATCCCTCTGGGTGGGAGGGGCCATAAAATCCTGGCCCATGTGTTGGACATATTTGTAATTCTGTCACCAGGCATCTGTGAGCTCCCAGGCTTTTCATCTCCAAATGTCAGAAATGCAGATGTCCACTTACCTCCTCTGCATCCATGAGGTGGCAGCCCATCTCCAGACCTCTCTCTCTACCAAGCATTTTCTTCTCTTCTCCAAGGGACAGGAAAACAGGCCTGTGAGGTTTTTAATCCAATAGATGCAGTGATTTCTGTGGGTGTAACTATGAAACAGATGTATCACATCTCATAAAGATTGGGGTGAGTGGCAATGGTGGATGGATAATAGGCGAGGAAATGAAGCGCACAGAAATTGAAGACTGGATGCTGATGAAATTTAAGTGGATGTGAGGAGTAATGTTAAGGAGTAAACTTGGCAAGATAGAGTGAAAGTGAGGGAGGGATGTTACGCCAGGGTATGTATGTAAAACCAGCAAATATGCTCCCTGTTTTAGTTGTTGTCGGATCATTAAACCATTTCCTGAATTACATCCAAGACCATGACACCATGGCCAGGATTTTCCAGTCCCATCGCAGGCGGGACCCACCGCAGGTGGGGCACACTGCCGGCGAGGCGGTGCCCCAGCCAGAATCCATTGACTTGCAATGGGACCGGTAGATCGCAACGGCGGGCGGGTGTGGAAAATCCCGCCCCATGATTCTGTTCCTCACCTCCTCCTCCAACCATGCCTTCTTGGTGACAGTTTCAGGTTTCTTCTTTTAATTGATGGGGGGGAAATACTTCCCTCCTGCTCCTGGCTGTATCCAGTCTCTGGCTTCTCCAAATTTCTGCCCTTTAAATACTGAACATCAGATCACATCACACGGATATGCATCATGTCCACTGAGCATCTTGGAGACGCTCCAAAACCAGAAGTCAAATTTATTGCCTGAATCATACTGAAATTGCAGAAATGGCCTGCTGATTTTGCTGCTGGGTTTTGCACAAATACTACGACGTTGAAATCAGCTTAATATCGGGTCACTTACATCACTCCACCAAGCCAGTTTGACTTAGTAATGATTTCCATAGCATTCTTTTTCCCACTGTCCTGCAAAGGTGTTTTACTATTTATTTTCAATGAGTTAATACTACTGTTAAAATAGGAGAGAGAGAACATTTGTTACAAATGTATTCAGTTTATGCAATATAAGCGCCAACAATAATTTATATGATAATATCACCAACGTCATCCTTACGTCCACAAAGTGTAAAGGGTTAAATTGTGTGGAAACAAATCATGAAAGTGGTTTATGTTTCCTTGAGTTTAGAATATTGAGGGGTGATGTAATCAAGGTATCGTAGATCGCAGCATATAAGTTGACCTTTGAAGCCTGAAAATCCTTCCAAAAAGGACTTATACATTGAGTATAGAATGTGAACTGCTGGTGTTGGTGTAGGTGGTCGCCATTTTGAAATGTGAAAAACGGTCATAACCCAGGTAATTCAAATTAAATCAACGTGGCACTTTTTATTGAATTAATTAATTCGAGAAGCATACCTTTAATCACACAAATCGTCAAATTCATTGCCTTCAGCATCTAATGTAAAGTGTTCATCAAATTCATTCTGAGTTCACTTTGGCTATGGCAACATCATAAAGATCCCACTCTGAAACAGATGCAGTGCTTTCAGTTTCAGAATCATCCCTCCACAACAAAATCATCTTCCTCTCCATCCACTGAATTGGATATTCCGCATTTTTTGAACAATCTGATGACAGTTTGTGCATTAATAGCATCTTACGCTTTGATGACGAACCACACAAAATATCAAGTGGGGCAGTACACAAAATTCCACTGCCTGTGAAGGTTTTTTCTCCATCAACCATCTACCTATTCAATTCAGCTTGTTGAGGCACAGCTCCAGAGGTTGAACTACGAATGTTAACGACAGTGTGGGTGTCATTTCTTCGCAGGCACCTCTTTACCTCATTAGTTATATGGGACCTGAACACGACCCACACAAATAAGCTGAGTTCTTTGTGTAGGCCCCCAGGATGCCTATTCCACACATTATTGATCCACAACTTCACTCCATCCTCATCCATCCAACCATAGTCAGGGACATGCACAAAAACTCCTGCAGGTAACTTGATGTTCGACATTGTTTTACATTTGAAGATTACCGTAGGCAATAATTTCATTCCTTCGGCCTTGTAGGCTAGTACTACCATGAATCTTGTCTTCTCATGTCCTGTGGTTTTTACTAGAACTGTTTTCAAACCTTTCCACTTCATAGTTCGGCTGTTGGCCATATTCAAGTTCAAGGGCACTTCATCCATATTGCCGATGTTGCGACTTTTAGCCTGAAGCCAGCTTCTTACTTCATTATTTTTGCTGGAGGATCCATTTCTGTTCGTCATTCACCACGCTTGGTTTGCTCAGCATGGGCAACATGCATCTCTGAGGTGAAAAATTGAGACCAACTCCTAACCCCAGTGTAACATTTCTTAGCAGAAAGGGGTGTTGACTTATCTGCTGAGTATAGGCCTAAACATGATTTTTGAAAGATAGGGTGGTCTTACATGCCAGGTCAACTTGTATGCCGTGAGCTACGATATCTAAAATGATAAAGGAATTTGATACAATCGGAGCAGAGAAACCATTTCCTCTCATGGGGGAATCCAGAACAAAGGGGTATAATAGTGAAAATGGTGCTAGAGGGAAAAGGTAGAGCAAATCTATAACTTTCTCCGCAAAAGGCTTTTGATGCTAGGTTAATTGAAATTTTCAAGACTGAGATCAGTAGATTTTTGTGAGGTAAATTTATCAAGGGATTCGAAGCAAAAGGGGACAAATGGAGTTGAGGTACAGATCAATTATGGCCTGATTAAATGGCAGAAGAAGCCTGAGGAACTGAATATCCTACTATATGTTCTGAGTATGAAATATTGTAGATGTTTATTGCTTACAAAATAGACGTGTAATGTGACTGAATATTTGAATAATTATGACAGTTAATTGCTGTAGTTTAAGGAATCTACATATTGTTACACTAGGTTCTAAATTATCCGATCGGTTTTGTAATAAGGTGACAGTCCAGTATTAGTTACATCAGTTCCAAAGCAAATTAACCTTACCTTCATTTTCTAGTTTTATTTATTTGTTCATAGGATGTGGGTGTCACTGGCTAGGGCAACATTTATTGCTCATCCCTAATTACCCTTGAGGAGGTGGTGCTGCACTGCCTTCTTGAACTGCTGCAGTCCATGTGGCGTAGGTACACCCATGGTGCTGTTAGGGAGGGCGTTCCAGGATTTTGACCAGCAACAGTGAAGGAATGGTGATATAATTCCAAGACAGGCTAGTGTGTGGCTTGGTGGGAACTTGCAGGTGGTGGTGTTCCCATGTATCTGCTGCCCTTGTTCTCCTAGGCGGTGGTCATCACAGTCCTGAGTTGTGCCTTGCAGATGGTGGACAGGCTTTGGAGAGTCAGGAGGTGAGTTACTCACGGCAGAATTCCCAGTTCTTGACCTGCTCTTGTAGCCATAGTATTTATATGGCTGGTCCAGTTCAATTTCTGGTCAATGGTAACCCCTCAGGATGATAATAGATGATGATTCTTTTGGTTATTAGCAACATTATAAATAATATTTTTGCTTTGAACAGTTAGCTGGATACCAGAACTGAGAGTTTATACCTACCTGGAAAGATTGAACAAATGGAGGCTCTTTTCTCTAGGAAAGTGTTGGTTTTTATATGATAGAGTTTTTAAGATGATGAAAAGGCCTGATAGGGAAGACAGGGAATGTGAACTATGAACCACAAATACAAGATGGTCACTAATAAATCCAACAGGGAATTCAGGAGAACTTCTTTATCCAAAGAGTGGCTACCATGAGGAGTAGTTGAGCTGAAAAGCATAGGTGCTAGATAAAAAATTGAGGGAGAAAGGAATAGAAGGATATGTTGGTGGAGTTAGATGAAGAAGGGCAGGAAGTGGCTTGTGTGGAGCCTAAACACCAAAATGGACCTGTTAGGTCTATGTCGGTGCTATAAATGCTTTGTAATAAACATTAGCCTGAGACCACAAACCAACAAGTGTCAACTATCAATTATATTTTCCAGCAGTTTCTGGGAAAACTCTTTAACAATATAACATGATTGTAACATGATTAGGATGGAATTATATTTTTTTCTGGCCTTTCCAATATTGCAATGTGGTTTGACAGTGGTCATTGTAGAGTAAATCAAACAAAGAAAATGTAATTTATAACCAATAATGAGTTAAAAACAACAACATGCAAACAATAACATGCATTTTCAGGCCTTTGGTTCTTCCATAATAATAGTAACCCAATTATGGAATTAGCTCATTATTCAAAATTGCCGACTTTGTTGATTCTCAAAAGAACGGTTTGCTCCATCAGTGCTTAGGAAACAAATGTGCTGAATTAAAAGGCTTCCAGTAAGATGTCACAATTCACACAGCAGTATCAATACAATCCATTTTGCAAGCTTTATGCTTCAGTGATTTTTTTAAGGTAATTTTTCTGTGATTCCAATTCAGCCAAGGTCATACATTTATCAATTCTCCCATCCAGCCATTGAGAATGTTAATTCCCCCTATGTCTTGGCAGGCCATTTGTTCATGAGGAGCAGCACAAGCAAGCCTGACCTCAGAAAGCATCCACACATCTACATTTTCCAAATGGGCTTTCTGGATAGCCCAGCAGCAGGAAGTTTTGGATAATCTAGGGGATTAATAGCAGCTCGGGCCCCTGTTCTTGTTTTGACTGAGTTCAGATAGCTCAATACAGATTGGAAATTGAAGCTGAATCTTCTGAGAGCTACCAACACTCTGAAACAGATTTTAAATGCGACCCAAGATATTTCTTTTCTAAGCAACTAGTCTTGTCATCATGTCTCTTTTCAAATAAATAAATATTTGGTTCCTCTCATCACCAGTAATGTTTTGATGTTTTATTCATTCATTGGACTTGCATCCTCTGGATCAATATCAAGCGTTTATTAAGCCAATTTCTGAATGCCATCCAGCACTGTTACAGGATAAGTAAGAAACATAAATCAGCAGTTATGGCTTTCAAAGAAGGAAATTTTCCAACCATGCAGCAGCAACAATTACCACACAGATTCATAATATAATGATAATTGCACTACTATGGAGGCTTACCTAAACCTAAGCTGAGCTACAATTCACATTCTGTAATATTTTATCATGAAGGTAAGAAAAAAAACTTGCATTTATATAGCATTTCTCAGGACATCCCAAAGCATTTTATAACTAGTTGAGTGCCTTTGAAATGTAGTCAATGTTATAATGTAGGAAACACAGCAGTCACCTTGCACACTGCAATGAGATACAGATCAGATAATCAGTTTTAGTGATGTTGATTGAGGGATAAACTTTGGCCACAACACCAGCAAGAGCCCCCTCCACTTCTTCAAATACATCCAGCTCAGAAGTGATACGGCCTTGGATTAATGTTTCATTTGAAAAGTGGCATCACCGACAGTGCAGCATTCCCTCAGTATTTCATTGAAGTGTCAGCCAAAATGTTGTGCTCAAGTATCTTAATCAATACTTATCCCTCAATCAACATCACAAAACAGATAATTGATCATTATCACATTGTTATTTGTGGGAGTTTGCTGTGTGGAAATTGGCTGCCATGATTCCAACAGTGACTACACTGTGGAAAGTATTTTATTTACTGTAAAGCACTTTGGGACATCCTGGGGTCATGAAAGGCACAATATAAATGCAAGGTCTATTTTTTTTAAGGCTCTGGTGTGGGACTTGTATCTATAGCTGCTGACTCAGAATTACTTGCTTTAATCGAAACAATTCTTCATAAAAATTGGTGATGCTAATAGTTATCAATATTTTTCAAAAATTCTAAAGTACCTTCTGCATCATCAAACAATCATTGTCCTTTGTCTTTCCAGGTTCTATAACTCAACTTAATGTGAAGTAGTAATTTGTGAACCCAGATTAGGTGTCAATATGATGTCATATGCATTACTACAGGCATCTTCATCATTTACCAAAAAATTATTTTGGCAATTCATTTAATTTGTAAAAAATGTGTGTGTGTGTAATAACATAATTGTATGCATGATGACAACATGCAGCATTGACTGCACAAGCAGAAATATTTAACAGCAGCTGAAGTCAAAGCCATTTTGAAAAAATAAACTTGGAAATAGATTAAAAAGTAGAGCCTGCAGAAACATCATTGCTCCTGAGATTGTGAAATAGTATCTTTGTGAGGCAGATTGTTCCAGAAGCTGAGCCTACCTAAAGCAAGGCTTATGGTTCTTTAATGAGGAATTGAATCTTTGGGCGTTACTTTGCCCGCCTTAGTTCTTTTGTGGCCAGTTAGTTGGCATACAACAAAAAGGAGAGTCACAGACTGGTGGAGGAATGCCTGAAATCAAGATCCTCACAAACTTGGAAAATAATCATTCAGCTGGCTGATGACGATCTGTGCTGACATTGAGGTCAGCAGTGCTCAACCAAGTGAGGATCCAGCAATGCAACATCCATCAGGCAACCATGCAGTGAGTGACTCCCCCTGTTCTGCAGTCCTCTGTCATGCAATAATTATCTCTTCTTGCTATCACAGGCATGTCTGGAAAACAGCCGAGGGGGTCCATGACTCAGGTCCTCAACTCAAGCCCCGAAGAAACCTCAGAGGAAGAATCTGATGACACTCTCATTGAAGACCCATCACAGTGCTCACCCACACCCTCCAGCAGCACAGAGATACACACCTCAGTGGGAACTAGCTTTAGAGTAGCCTCAGGGTCACAATCTGGTGAGCATATTGCATTGTCTGATCCACAGCAGGTGGCAGCAGGGACTTCCCAGGTTTCTGGCATTCGGAGGACCACTGGAAACCAGAAATCTACTGAGTCTGAGTCAGATGAGGCGTCTCTGGACTTGGTCATGTCACAGTTGCTGGAGCTGCAAAGGCAAGCTCAGGAACATCAGGAAGAGATGTCTGCTGCACTCCTCGGATTGCAATGCACAATGGAGGAGGCCGTTCATCTTCAGCCTGAGGTGATAGTGCCGGTATGCCAATGCACTCAGGTCAACACTGGTAGGATGGCGGCTGCCTTGGAGATCTTGGTCCAGGATATCAGTCCTGCACCGCTGTGCATGCTGAGCTCCATCACTGACACCATAGTTGGCCTCCATCAGTGTCAACGCGAGAGGGGTGTGGGGCAGCTCGATCTTACTCCAGCTTCTCCTTCTCCTCAAGGAGTCAGCCAGGGGCCCTCAGGCACCAATAGAGAGGAGGATCAGCAGGTATACGCTCCAGGGCCATCCACCCAGGTGACTCCAGGAGTGTCCGGCCCATCCGAATCCCCTCTTCCTGAGATCCCATCAGCTCCAGCTCCACAGGCCAAGGAGGCTGCCACTGCCACACAGCAGGACCCCAAAAGCAGGCCAGGGCACTCTAGGTGTCGGCCTCCTGAGAACGCTCATCAAGGTCATCACAGACAGCATAGCAGTCAGCAGGCTGCCTCCACATCTGCCGTGGATGTCAGGGAAGCACCAAGACATAGCAGCAGGGTTAGGAAGGTTAAGAAGGTGTAGTTGCACAGCCTAGACATGGGTGTTAATCACTTGTACATGATGCTCACCATTGTAAATAAACTCCTAAGAATGTCTCCCTGCCTATGTTCCTTGTTCTGATGAGCAGTGTTCGTGTCACTCAGAGATGAAACATTGATTTCTGCACAAGGTAAAGGCAGGGCCTCTTCCCTGTGCTTTTACAACCTTCCCAGCACGCTGATGGTGCGTCATCACAGTCACTGGAGACATCCGTCATGCCTGTACCTCAATGGGGCTTATCATTGCTGCCAGAATGTCATGGGCCAGCGGCACTGATTTCTGTCATTCTCTCTCTGTGCTTTCAGCACCTTTGAGGTGCAGCTGGCCCCCATCTCATCTGCATATGTGTCTAGTGACTGTGTGGTCCTGAAGGGTTCAGCTCAGGAAGGATGCCATAGGATCAGGGGAAGTTAAAGTTTCCTCGCTGCATCTCCATGATATGACCCTGATCACAGTGCACAAGTGATCTGCCATCGGCCAGTCAGGAGTCAGATATTCACAGAAACTATGTGAGGATCTATGGAGTATCCCCACTGCATGTCATCATCATCCTCCTGGAATATAGGGACTATGGGCATCCACTGCATCTCCATTATAGCAGCCTTATCGCAGACAGTATGGTCAGTTCTATTAGCCAGACAGGAGTCAAACATTCATAGATGCACTGTGAGGATCTATGGTGTCTCCTCACTGCATGTCGTCATCATCCTCCACGAATCTAGCAGCAATGAGGGCTTTCCAAGCGTGCCAGCCTCATCTGGCCAGTGTAATGGCCTCATCACCAACATCTTCACCTTCAAGGACCTCCTCACCCTCATCCCTGTTGACATCCTTCTCATCAGTGGAGACGTGCAGCTCCTCCATCTCCTCCTCAGCCAGCTCCTCTCCCCACTGCAGCACCAGCCGGTGAAGATGGCAATGATGTGTGACACCCTCTGTGGACTGTATTGCAGGGCTCCATCAGACCATCCAAGCAGCAAAATTTCATTTTCAACATTCCAATGGTTTGCTCCACCAAGGTGCGAGTTGCAGCAGGAACCACATTATAGCTTCGCTTTGCTGCTCTCTGAGGCCGCTGCACAGATGTCATCAGCCACATCCTCTGCGGTAGTCCTTGCCCACAAGGAGCTAACCCTGCAGCCTCTATGGACCCTGGAAGACATCAGGGATCTGAGACCGACTGAGAATGTAGGAGTCGCGGACGCTTCCTGGGAATTATGCGCAGTACTGTAGGATGCTTTTGTGGTCATTGCACACCAGCTGAACATGCAGCGAGTGGAAGCCCTTGCAGTTGACATAGCTGACCGCTTGTTGCTTTGGAGATCTGAGCGCCACGTGAGTGCAGTCAATGGCACCCTGCACTTGTGGGAAACCTGAGATCTGGACAAATCCCAGAGCTCTTGCTTCCTGGCTTTCCTGATCCTAGGAGAAATGCACAAAGTTATGTGCCTTCGCAAATATGGCGTTCCTGACCTCCTGGATGTATTTAGGTGTGGAGGCTTGCGATATCCCACAGAGGTCACCTGTGGAGGCGTGAAAGGAGTCACTGGCATAAAAATTGAGTGCCATGGTCACTTTTAAGGCCACTGGCAGTGGATGCCCTCCATACCCCCGTCGCACCAAATCCTGCAGCAGGTGGCAGTTGTAACCACCCAGTTCCCTGGACATGCGCAGTCTTTGGCAACACAGTTCTCGGTCATCTGCAGGAATGATAAGCGCTGTCTATAGACCCTGGATCTAGCTAGGCATTGACCAGCAACGGCTCGCTGTGGCTCAGTGTGCGCAGGAGACCCATCCACCCCTTCTTATTGAGGGTGCTGCTCCTCCCTCTGTCTAGCCAGGCGCCTCTGTCGCTCTCTTCTCCTTCATCTCCATTCCCTGTAAGCCATGAGGCATACAGCTAGCTCACCAGACTCAATGCTCCTGATGTAATCCTCCTGCAGGATGAAAGAGAGAGATGCATGTGGTAGCATGGGTGTGCTAAGAACCTCTCTTGGTCAAGTCTGAAGGCTCCTTAAAGCACCTCGTAGAGAGCTGGCCACCACTTGGATGGCCAGAGTTTAGTGCATTGCATGGCTGCCCAAAACCCCGCCAACCTCCGCCCCACTCCACTGGACTGCATGCTGTGCTTTCAGCTCAGGCGTAGGCTTTCTCTCAACCTATACTGCAAGGCTGCACTGTTAGCTTGAACCATGGGGGAGACTGTTCCAAACCTGAATGATGACATTGCAAGGGGCTGTGAGCGCCTCCACCAGTGACTGCTCCATGGCCAGCTTTTGCAAGCAGATTGTACGATGTGCTCAGTCGTCCAATTGTTCTGCAGTCCACTGAAACACTCATTAGTTTACAGCCAGTGCCTGAAGGGTGAAACGCTGTGGAGCACTTGGTGGCACTTTCATGACTCTGCGTTGCTTGATTGGGCAGATAAGCTAGAGGCCCAACTCCAAGCATGTCAATGTGGCTGCGCCTGAACTGTCTCAGCTGTGGAGGAATGGTCACTTTATACAAGGTGTCCCTAATGTGTGGCCGCTTCACACCCCACCTCACATGTGCTTGTGCACTACCGTCAGACTGGGCTGCCTTGCCCCCTAAACTCGCCGCAGCCGCTGTGCAGCCCTTGCCCCAGCGCCGCACTGTCAGCAACTGGGAAAAACAACTTGCCTGTGCCCTCGCCTGAATGCGCAGTGTCTCAACCATGACAGCGTGAAACTTATTTTTGGCCTTCTCGCCATATTGCCTGCTCATGACTGCCATGACGCCTGACACCAACAGGGACAGAAAACTCTGGCCATTAACTCTGTTTCTCTCTCCACAGATGCTACTTGACTTGAGTATTTTTAGTTCTGATTTCCAGCATTTGCAGTATTTTGCTTTTGACTCAATCATGTCAACTTGATGGCACCAGTACTTGAAACAGGATGATCTTCACATGATGACTTTGTACCCTTTTCCCTTGTTGGTTCGAATTCATGTCTTTCATTTCCTCCAAGCATGATGCAGGAGCTGATCTGGGAGGAGGCTGCAGACTCCTCAGAGAAGGTTGTGCACTCTAAGGAAACACCTTTACACAACTCATGCGCACCCTCTACCGGCCCAGATACACACACCTTAGTAGGGCTTCCAAAGTAAGTAACTAGGTTGTCACATGGTGAGCCAGACATCACATGTGAGCAGAAGCAGGTGCTGGAAGGACACAAGTGGAGAAATCCCATCAGATGATACAGGACACGCCAAGCTCTGCTCAACTGGATGCAGATGCTGAGCCTCAGCGATCATCCATGAAGAGGACAGTTCTACAACTGTAGCAGAAAATGTGCGAGGTTCTGTGCACCATCAGAGAAAGATTGGAGGAGTTCATCTCTAGTATAAGTGCAATGATGTCTCAATGAGCAGATTCCCCACTTCCATGTTCCCTTTCTCCAACTTCTCTCTCATGGCCCACCCACACTTCTCTGCTAGTCAAAAGCTGAAAACGTGCTGAATGGCCAAGGTGAGGTATTCCTCCATCCTATTTAAACTGGTAGGCTGAGTGTATTGGCCATTGTTGAGGGTCAGCATACACTTGGTTGCCTGCCACGTCTGAAGTTCCATGTTGATGGCCATTCTCTCCATGGAGGTGGACATCAGCACAAACACTTGAGACATCATTGCACTTGTGGTATAAAGCAAAAAAAGAGGAAAAAGAGAGAGAAATGAAAAACTCACACTGGAAAGAGAGAGATGTAAAAGTTTGAATTTGAACTCGAGAGAGAGAGATTAGCAAAGGAGGAAAGAAATAAGGAAAGAGGAAGAGAGTTTCAAAGAGAGAAAGAACTCAGACAACATGAACTGGTGGAAGAAAAGCTTTGGTTATGGAGTGAAAGAGAGTCTAGTAGTTCGGATGAGGAGGGAGGTCCTATTCGGAAGTTTGATTTAACCAAGAGTCTTCGCATATTGCTGAAATTCACTGAAGATGAAGTTGAGAAATATTTCATCTTGTTGAAAAGGTGGCTACAAAGTTAAAGTAGCCAAAGGATACAAAACATAGTGTTTTGATCAGGAAGTCTATAGATTCTAGCCTTGCGGAAGAACAATTCTCAGATTATGAGGTAATTAAACCTGCAGTACATACTGCATACGAGCTTGTCCCTGAAGCATATCAATTGAAATTTTGGACTTTAAAGAAAAGACCGAATGAAATGTTTGTAGAATTTGCTAGGGGGAAAGAAATGTTGTTTGACAGGTAGTTTTGATCAAGGAAGTTAGAACAAACTTTTGAAAGTGAGAGACAGCTAACAATGCTGGAATAATTTTGAAACAGCATCCCAATAGCTATTAGGTCACAGTTGCAAGACCATATGGTTTCTAAGGTACGGGAAGCAGCGTTTCTGGTAGATGGGTATGATATATCACATAGGCTAGGGGGCAGTAAATCTCCATTTGAAAGCCCACAGGGAAGTTGGAGGAACAGAAAAGAATCTAGCTTTAGGGAGAAGCAATTCCAGTTAATAAAAATAATAGTGCAGAGGATAAATGTGATGTAACAAAACCAGTATGCTTTTATTGCCATAACACAGGACACCTCAAAGCCAATTGTTGGAAGTTGAACAGTAAACTAGTGGCAGTAATCAGAACACTTTAAGAGTCTTCAGAAAAGGTTTACCAGGAAAATAAATGGGTGTTAAATCAGTGGAATTGGTGCAAGTGACAGGAATTTCCACAGGAAAATCTGCACTAGAAATTAAAGGGAAGTCACTCCATTCTTGGTCAAGAGCCTACAAAATTGTTATCCTCAGAGATAATAGTTTGGCTCAGAAATTTTTGCTAGCAAAGGATTTGGACCTTTCTTCAGAGAGTTCACTGAATCAGAATGTATCAATATAAGGTATTGCTGGAAAGTCTGTGCTTTTCCCATTACATAAAGTAAATTTAAATTGTGCTGTGATGAACAGGCCTTATGTGGTTGGAGTTGTTCTGAAACTACACATTAAAAATGTGGGATTTATACTGGGCAATGATATAGTGGGCAATATGGTTTTTCCACAACCTGGGATGGGGTGTCACAGTTCCAAAGTTGTTCCTATTTGTGATCCAGTTGAGCAAAGAACTGATTCAAGTAAAAATACTGATGTATCCCCCTCAGTAATGGACAGAACAGAGGCAGCAGAAGTGCCGGCACAATTGCCAAATAAAAATTTTCAATGGAAAGGATTGAGGCCACAAAGTGATCTGGAAGGGTCAATGCTCCTGACACCAAATCACAAGTGCTTGCCAGTGTTGAGACACAGGAGACAGCAGCAGGAAGCCAGGCAAGAGGATAGTTCATAAAAGACTATTTAAAGCCCTGAGAGGATTGAATGATGTGGTTCATGAATTGCCCAGAAGAATTCAAGTATTGGAAAGAACCATAAAAGTCCAAAATGAAGAGGCTGTTAATATTTCTTGAAAGGAATTAAATAAAATTCATTATGAGTAGGATTAGGAAAAAATGAAAGATTACAAATAATTCAAAAACCAGACCAAGCAGGAATATAAGACTTTCCTGTTTGAGCATAAGAAGCATTTTAGTGACATTCTTAAAGTGGCAGAGGAGGATTTTGATCAAAGGAACAAGTTGTTGGCCCAAAAAGGAGCTATTTTGAACTTGTTATCTCAAAAAGAGAATTTAAAATGATTGAGTCTGGAAAATGAACTTAAAAAGGAAGTTATGACTACAGCTAAAGAAGATGATGACAATTTGACTGTGGACTTAACTGAAACATTCTCTGTGGAGTTTAATGATGAGAAAGCTACAGACATTAAGGACAATAAAGATCAAAAGATGGAATAGCATAGACTGTTTTGTAAATTGAGCTTGAAAATTCGCTTGTGCATAACAAGGAGGAATCTTCTGTTACAGATGGACCTTTGGACTATAATAATATTAAGAAGAAAGCTTTCAGAAATCATTGTAAAAAGTAATGTTTTTCATATTAAACTGGACATGTAGTTCATTAGAGCATTGATGGACTTGTGAATTTCATTGGACAAGGGGGGATGATTATTGTGTGTATTGCATGCTTAGGGTAGTTTTAAGTATTGTAAGTTGTTCTATTCTGAATGGCAAATGAAAATGCATCACTTGGCGAGGAGATATTATAAATACCTAGTTCATTGTTCATAGTAATATTTTAGAGGTAATTTTTAGTTCTAGGAAGATTAAAGTTTAACTGTAGAAAATGGGATAAATGCAACTAAAGCAGCTTGAAGCCTATTACACTTAAATGGTTGGGGCCATGTTGACTTACTAGGTTAACAGTGAGAAAGGTAAAATAATAAAACATCAGGTGGCTTACTTAGCTAGAGAATTGGAGACAAGGTGTCTACACTGCTTGCAAAAAACTGCAGCTCAGAAAGTTGTTTTGTTTTGGGAGTTAAAGCTACAATTAAATTACAAGCATTCAGTGAGCCCTGAAAGGTTACATCATCATGGAGATGGGTGGAGCTTAAGAAAGTTCTAGGGTTTCATTTTATTGGTGTGTTTGCTGGGGTAGTGAGAAATCCATGGGATCTGGCTTGGTCAGATTTGCTATTTATTGTTCAATGTGGTGTGTTCAACCACAGTTTGCCTATAATTGACAAGTATGTCATATTAACCCTGAATGTCAGAGTATAAGACAGATATTGTAAGTTGTTTTATCTTTTTTACCTTGTATAGTGAAGTTTATTTTGTTTATTCAAACCCCCTGGAATCTTGTAGCTTTATTGTCTTAGCAAGTGCCTTGAATCTCAAACTTTGGCTGCTTTAAACAAAATATTATTCACCCCTAACCAGACCTTCCAAAGCTTGGGGGTCTGATCAAAGATCATAACACGCCTCATTTTTAGGTATGCCTGGCGCTGCTTCTCTCCCCTACACTCCTCATTAAATCAGTGATAACCCCTTGGCTTGATGATAAATGGTAGAGTGAAGGATATGCTGGGCAATAAAGTTACAGATTGTGGTGGAATATAATTCTGCTGCATCTGATGGCCCTCAGCACCTCATGGGTGCCCAGTTTCATGGATGCCCAGTTTTGAGTTGCTGGATCTGTTATCTATTCCATACTCAGGGGATCAGACAGGTGTTTCTGAGGCAGTAAACATGACTCCAGGGCGGTATGTTGCCTCTCTGGTGCCAAGGTCAAGGATGTCATGGAGCAGCTGCAGGACATCTTTTGGGGGGAGAGGGATCAGCCAGAAGTCGTGGTCCACATTGGTACCAATGACATAGGTAGGAAGGCGGATGAGGTCCTGAAAGCAGATTTCAGGGAGTTAGGAAGGAAATTAAAAAGCAGGACCTCAAGAGCAGTAATCTCAAGATTACTCCCAGTGTCACGTGCCAGTGAGCACAGGAATTGGAGGATTGATCGATTAAATACGTGGCTGGAGAACTGGTGTAGGAGGGAGGGCATCAGATTTCTGAGGCATTGGAACCGGGTATGGGGCAGATGGGACCTGTGCAAGCTGGACGGATTACATCTTAATAGGACTGGGACAGAGAGATTTGCCAGTGCTGTTGGAGTGGGTTTAAACTAACTTGTCAGGGACGTGGGAACCTGTGGGGTGGCCCAAATTGGAAGTAAAGTAAAGTTAGTAACAGGAAGTAGTAGTGAGACTATAAGGCAGGAGAAACAAAGCAGAGCATTGAGTATGCTTCGAATGTGGAATGATGTCAAAAAGACAAAGTTAAGGACACTCTACCTGAATGCACGCAGCATTCACAATAAGGTGGATGATCTAAAGGCACAAACAGAGGCAAATGCGTGTGATATAATTGCCATTAGGGAAACATGGCTGCATGGTGACCAAGACTCAGAACTAAATATTCAAGGATATTCGATGTTTAATAAGGACAGACAAGAAGGGAAAGGAGGTGGAGTGGTGCTGATAATAAGGGATGGGATCAATACATTAGTAAGGGAAGTTCTCAGATTGGAAGAACAATGTGTGGAATCTGTTTGGGTGGAGCTAAGAAACAGCAAAAGTTAGTATACATTGGTTGGAGTTGTTTATAGGCCACCAAACAGTTGTGGTAATGTGGGGGCATGGTATTAATCCGGAAATGAAAGAACCATGTAGCATGGGCAATACAGTAATCATGGGTGACTTCAATCTGCATATAGGCTGGGTAAACCAATTGAGCACTAATGCTGTAGAAGATGAGTTTATGGAGTGTGTTAGGAATGGTTTTCTATAGCAGTATGTTGAGGAACTGACTAGAGAACAGGCTATTTTAGATCTAGTATTATGTAATGAAAAAGGGCTAATTAATAATCTTGTAAAAGAACCTTTAGGGATGAGTGACCATAATATGATAGAATTTTACTTTATGCTTGAAAATGAGGTAGTTCACTCTGAAGCAAGGGTGTTAAAGTTGAATAAAGGAAATTATGAAGGCATGAGGGACAAACTGGCTGAGGTGAATTGGAAAAATACATTAAGAGGTGTGAATGTATATAAGACATTGCTTATAGCACATAAACATTCCTTCAAGGTACGAAAACCCCCCAAAAAGTTAGTCAACTGAGGATGACAAAGGAAGTTAAGGATTTTATAAGATTAAAAGAAAAGGCTTATAAAGTTGCCAGAAGTAGTAGTAAACCTGAGGATTGGGAGGTTTTTAGAATACAGCAAAGGAAGACCAAGATAAAAGCAAAAAACTGCGGATGCTGGAAATCCAAAACAAAAATAAAAATACCTGGAAAAATATCTGGCAGCATCTGCGGAGAGGAACACAGTTAACATTTCGCGTCCGTATGACTCTTCAACAGAACTAAGTAAAAATAGAAGAGAGGTGAAATATAAGCTGGTTTAAGGGGGGTGGGACAAGTAGAGCTGGATAGAGGGTCAGCGATAGGTGGAGATAGCCAAAAGATGTCATAGACAAAAGGACAAAGAGGTGTCAAAGGTGGTGATATTATCTAAGGAATGTGCTAATTAAAGGTAGAAAGCAGGACAAGCAAGGTACAGATAGCCCTAGTGGGGGTGGGGTGGGGTGAAGGAATTGAAAAAGGCTAAAAGGTAGAGATAAAACAATGGATAGAAATACATTTAAAAATAATGGAAATAGGTGGGAAAAGAAAAATCTATATAAATTATTGGGAAAAAAGGGGGGGGATAGGAAAGGGGGTGGGGATGGAGGAGAGAGTTCATGATCTAAAATTGTTGAACTCAATATTCAGTCCGGAAGGCTGTAAAGTGCCTAGTCGGAAGATGAGGTGCTGTTCCTCCCTTTTGCAGTTTAGCACATTCCTTAGATAATATCAACACCTTCTACACCTCTTTGTCCTTTTGTCTATGACATCTTTTGGCTATCTCCACCTATCACTGGCCCTCTATCCAGCTCTACTTGTCCCATCCCCCCTTAAACCAGTTTATATTTCACCTCTCTTCTTTTTTTACTTAGTTCTGTTGAAGAGTCACACGGACTCGAAACGTTAACTGTGTTCCTCTCCGCAGATGCTGCCAGACCTGCTGAGTTTTTCCAGGTATTTTTATTTTTGTTTAGGAAGACCAAGAAACTGGTAAAGAAAGGGAGAATAGAATATGAGTGCAATCTGAAAAAAAACATAAAAACGGACTGTAAAAGCTTCTTTAAACATGTAAAAAGGAAACATTTGGCTAAGACAAATGTGGGTCCATTACAGGCAGAGTCAGGAGAATTCATAATGGGAATAGAGAAATGGCAGAGAAGCTAAATGATTGCTGTGTCTGTTTTCAGACTCTCTCAGATTTAGAGATCCAAGGGGCTAGGGAGAATGAGGAGTTGAAGCAAATTAGTATAAATAAGAAGGTTGTATTGGTGAAGTTGATGGGATTGAGAGTTGATAAGTCCCCAGGACCTGGTATTCTGCATCCCAGAGTGTTGATGGAGGATTCTATAGAGGCAGTGGATGCATTGGTGATCATTTTCCAAAATTCAATAGATTCTGAATGGTTCCTGAAGATTGGAAGGTAGCAGATTGTCACCCCACTATTTAAGAAAGGAGGGAGAGAGAAAACAGGGAACTACAGACCTGTTAGCCTTACATCAGTAGTAGGGGAAATGCTAGAATTTATGAAAACGGATGTGATAAATGGATACTTGGTGATCATGATCTGATTGGGCATAGTCAGCATGGATCTGCGAATGGGAAATCATGTTTGATGAGCTTGCTGGAGTTTTTTGAGGATGTTACTAACAAAATTGATAAAGGAGACTCAATGGACGCAGTATACTTGAATTTTCAGAAGGCTTTTGACAAAGTCCCCCGCAGGAGGTTGATTAGCAAAATAAAAGCACATGGGATAGGAGGCAATATCCTGGCATGGATTAAGGATTGACTAATAGGCAGAAAACAAAGAGTAGGAATAAATGATTCATTATTATGTTGGCAGGCTGTGACCAGTGGGGTACCGCAAGGGTCAGTACTTAGGCCCCAGCTGTTCACAATATATATCAATGATGGATGAGGGGACCAAATGTAATATTTCCAAGTTTGCTGATGATAGAAAGCTAAGTGGGAATATGTGTTGTGAGGAAGATGTAAAGCAGCTACAGGAGGATTTGGACAGACTTAGTGAGTGGGCAAAAACATGGCAGATGGAATATGATGTGGAAAAATGTGAGGTTATCCACTTTGGTAGAAGGAACAGATGTGCAGAGTATCTCCTAAATGGTAAGAGATTAGAAAATGTAGACCTGGGTGTCCTTGTTCACAAGTCACCGAGAGCTAACATGCAGGTGCAGCAGGCAATTAGGAAGGCTAATGCAATGTTAGCCTTTATTGCAAGAGGATTTGAGTGCAGGAGTAGTGAAGTCTTGCTTCAGTTGTGTAGAATCTTGGTTAAACCGCACCTGGAGTACTGTGTGAGTTTTGATTCCCTTACCTCAGAAAGGATATTATTGCCATAGAGGGAGTGCAACGAAGGTTCTCCAGACTTGTTCCAGGGATGGCGAGACTGCCTTATCAAGAGAGATTGCAGAAACTGGGCTGTATTCTCTAGAGTTTCGAAGAATGAGAGGTGATCTCATTGAAACCTATAAAATACATAGAGGGATAGACAGGGTAGATGCAAATAAGACTTTTCCCCTGGTTGGGGAGTCTAGAACCAGGGGACACAATTTCAAAATAAGGGGGAAGCCACTTAAGACCAAGATGAGGAGAAATTTCTTTATTCAGAAGGTTGTGAATCTTTGGAATTCTCTAACCCAGAGGGCTGTGAAAGCTCTGTCATCGAGTATGCTTAAGGTAGAGATTGATAGATTTCTGATTAACAATAATGTCTTGGGTTATGGGGATAGTGTGGGTAAAAGAAATTGAAGTGTTTGATCAGCCATGATCATATTGAATGGTGGAGCAGGTTCAAAAGGCTGAATGGCCTTCTCCTGTTCCTTTGTTCATACGTTATGAAGCTTTGCTATTTAACATGGTGGTAATGCCTACATTCTGTGCCCTTCTTACCCTCAGTGCTTCTTTCCATTGATGTTCAACATGAAAGAATACTGATTCACCAGCTGAGGGAGGTTGGTCAATGGTAAGCGGCAGTAGGTTTCCTTGCCCTATATTTGACCTGACGCCATGAGACTTCATGGGATCCCAAGTCAATGTTGGACTCCCAGGGCCACTCCCACCCATCTATATACCTCTGTGCCACCACCTCTGGTGGGTCTGTCCTGTTGGTGGGACAGGACATACCCAGGGATGATAGCGGTGGAATCTGGACAGTTTGTAATGTATAATTCAGTGAGTATATCTATGTCAGGCTGTTGATTGACTATTCTGCGGGATAGCCTCCAAATTTTGGCAGAAGCCTCCATATGTTAGCGAGGGGGATTCTGTGAGAGATGTGACTGGTGCAGAATGAAGTCATCATGGCAGCTTCCAGGATATTTTGCACAGGCATGCATGAAAATCTTCCAGTGGTCACATAGCGGTTGAACATGATGGGGTAGCATCCTTTTCAATTGACAAATATGCCTGGATGATCTAAGAGTGCCTTGATTTCCATGCATGAGCAGTCTATGATTTGCTGGTGCTACACGAAATTCAAGGGCCCTCTTATTTTAACTGATCTCATCAGTAGCAAAGTGGGCATTAGTGGCACTGTTGACCTGGGAGATGCATGTGTGGAGTGTGGATTGGGAGATTCTACAGATGGCACCAGTTGATCCCTGGATGGAGCTGGAGGCAAAGAAACTCAGGCTTGTGATGGCCTAGGTGGCCACTCGGTGCACACCTGGTCCACTTGGGAGGGATTTTTGTTCCAGAAAGCTGCAGATGTCAACAACAACTTGTTAAGATTGTCTAAGCCTCCTGAGGTACTGTTGCTCAGTGCAGTCCAAAAAGCTGATCTTGTCTTTATACCCTATTTTGGGGTTACTGCCTCTTTCGAGCTGGAGCTCTCTGTTCATTTCCTCTGTCCTGTGGAGTGGCGGATGTCTGAGAAGGAGGCAGCTGCTGCTCCTGCTGGTTTTGTCCGTAGTGATATTGGTAATGCTGAGGCTGCTCCTCTAGTTCCTCAGAAGATGTCCAAACTAAAGCTGCAAATGCTGCTCCCATGCTGCAGTGAAAGCTGAGAGTTAAGCTCAAAAAAGTCCAAGGTAGCAGAAATGATTTCTAAAGTCTTGGAAACCAATTTCTAGCAGTGAAAGCACATTCTAAGAACAAATTCTGCAACCAAAAGCCTTTCACTTAGGCAAGGAAGCAGCTATCATGGTTTGTACTTAAAGTATTTCCAGCCTGTCAACGTAACAGCCCTGTCACTCTCCACAGCGCTCTCATATTGTTGACACTGGTGAGTTTCTTACAGCTCAGGGAACCAGTTAAAGTAAAACGCAGGGTTAAATATTCCATCAATTGCCACTTTGTTTATTATAATTGATGGACCTACCTGCCCCAAAGGGGTTTCCCAGGCATTCCCAAACATGCACCCATTAAACTGAGAAGTCAGTAGGCTCATTCAGGTTTCTGACATACTGGCATTTTTCATCTTTAACCCCATTCCCCTGCATGCACCAGTACCTGCCTTCGCTCCCCTCTAAGGAGGTTAAAATTCCCCCTTAGACTCTGGGGTAGATTTTCCCCTGACCAGAGTTCAGGCAGGTTAGCAGAATGTTCTAAGATAATTCTGACAAAAGGCCTTTTCCATTTTGAGGGCTGGGTTTTTTTTAATTCGTTATGGGATGTGAACATTGTTGTCCATCTCTATTGTCCTTAAGAAGGTAGTGGTGAACTGCCTTCTTGAACCACTGCAATCCATCTGTTGCAGGTACATCCACAGTGCTGTTAGGAAGGGATTCCCAGGATTTTGACCCAATGACAGTGAAGGAACAGCGATATAGCTCCAAGTCAGGATGGTTTGTGACTTGAAGGGGAACTTGCAGGTTGTGGTGTTCCCATGCATCTGCTGCGCTTGTCCTTCTTTTGGAAGGTGCTGTTGAAGGCATCTTGGTGGGTTGCTGCAGTGCATCTTGTAGATGGTACACATTGCTGTCACTGTGCATCAGTGGTGGAGGGAGAGAATGTTTAAGTTGGTGGATGGGATGCCAGTCAAGTGGGCTGCTTTGTTCTGGAATGGGTTGAGCTACTTGACTGGTGTAGGAGCCATCATCCAGGCAGGTGGGAGTTATACCCTCACACTCCTGACTTGTGTTGAATACTGCAAGTGAATAGTGCAACTTGTGCCTTGTAAATGGTGGACAGACTTTAGGGAGTCAGGAAGTGTGTTACACACCGAGATTTCCCAGCCTCTAACCTGCTCTTATAGCCACAGTTTATATTTATATGGCATGACCATAACACTAGCAGGCTGTGGATGGAAAATGTAAATCTTGAGGCAGCCAACCAACTCCACTCTGGTACAGTATCGGGTGATTAAAGACTGGCCTGGGCCAGAAGAGATTAGATCCAGGTGAATTGGTGTTTGGGGGTTGAGTCTTCACAGGAAAGGAGACCATTCCTGCTCCTCCTGGCATCACAAAAATTAATTAAACCTTAACTGCACAATGCCCCTTATTCCTAGAATGACAACCAAGGCCCTTTGCATGTCATCAGAGCCAATTAGCATATTAAAATGGCCTATTAACTGACTCAGGCAGGCATCCTAGACACCTTATGGTTGGTCCTTGAAAAGGCAGAGAGAGCTACTGACGGGAATTGTGCCCACTAATGGAAACATTCTGCAAACAACCTTTTGCCAAAGCCCCCATTTTTGCAGATTCTCTAACACAATCTGAATATGCTTTAACCTCATAATGTCACATTATACCTACTATGAGAAACAGAACATACAGCACAATCTCTTTAGTGGACAAGTGCAGTATATGTTACATTGAAAATTGACTAAACAATGATATTGTGGAAAAATACAACACTCACATGCGGAAATCTCAAACTGGACAATAACCTTTTAAAATAGCTGAAGCGGTGTCTGGCTATGATCCTAAACAAAAGAGCTATCAGAGCAATATCATAGAGACTTGTGTCTCATTATCTTTGAAAGGACGCTACCGACCTCTGTGGTTATAGGGTCCAAATTCAAAGGGAATTATATAAAGACCATCTCCATTTCATAAGTCAAGCCTGGCCAACCGAAGCTGAATTATCTGCTAAGACAAAGGACCCTGCAACATTCCTTTCAAATTCTTAATGGTTGGAACATTAACAAACCCAGGCACCCAGACAAAGGAATATATACCCTTTGTCAAAGCCAAAGTGGAGAGGTGAGAGTCATGTGACATGATTCACCAACCCCCCCCCCTCCCCCCACGCCCCTAGCTGGGAAGACCAGTTATAACTAGTTTTAATGTCTTGCTGCAATGCAAATCAGTCTGCTATCTTCCATTTACCAAGCAGCAGCTCAGAAAAGGGACTCTGTCCAGGTTTGACTGCCTACAAGATTAATTCATCTCTGTGTACCTGTCTCATTGTGGGCAGTCAACTCTACTGGAAAAGTGTACTATCCAGCATCAGTTTTCAACCTCTGTGAAGGAATGCACCATTGGACTTTGATTCTGGACTCTGGACTCACGTGAAAAAATAATTCTTTATTCTATGGTCTTTGCCCTGTAAATCTTTCTTTCTCTATCCCTCGTTTATTGTATGAATGCATAGGGGGCTACATAGCGATGCCCCCTCCCTCATTTTGAGTGTGCATGAAAAACTAACCCTCTGAATTTACCCTATCTCGAGTTTGCTGTGGGGTTATTCATAGAAATTGAATCACACCAAAACTGAGGAGTTGGGAAATATGCCACCGCTTATAAAGAGGGAAATCAAAATCAAAACACCTTTCTGTTAATGGATTGGTGGTGAGAAGAGAAATCAGGGTTGTTTAAATTATACCCCCTCTTGTCTGCAACAATTTATTTACGATTTGTAGCCCAATCTATGTTAGAAATCAAATCAATATCTAACTTCACACAAAGAAACAAAAGCAACAAAATAAACTAATGGTCAAGTACTTTATTTATATTAACAAATCATTAAGGGTTAATTTTGTGAAGGTCCTCCACCTGTTTGGAACCATTCTGGTAGCAAATATGAGTAGGGGCTGAGGAAAGAACAAATACATATAACAAACAGAAGCCATATAAATAGAAAGTTGGCTCCATGCAGGCTGGAACAAAAAGTACTGTTAAATTACACCTTGTTAAAGACCACACTGAGAAGAACAGATCATCATAGCAACTTTCAGAACATGGCTCCATTCAGTTGGAGATTTATTTAACATAGCTACCTGAGAAATGTTGAAAAAGAGCAAATGGAGTATCTGTCAATCCTGAGATTGTACCTGAAGAAGCCTAATGTTGGTATGCATCTGCACCAGTGATGTGGCTCAAAATTAAAAGGGCTAAACATGGCAACCATGTAAAGAAGGGTGTGCTTCCTCTATGCTCTACCGAGTTCTACCTCAACACCACCTCTTTCGACTCCTCCACTGCTGTAAAATTATCAGACTACTTATCCAAAATATGATTCCAAGTGAGCAGAAATCTTCTCCAAATAAGTATTGTGAAGACCATTGTCTTTGGTCCCTGTGACAAACCCCGTTCCCTAGCTCCTGTTTTTGTCCCTCTCCCTGGCAACTGACTGAGGCTGAGCCAGACTGTTCACAATCTTGATATCATAATTGAACTTGAAATGAGCTTCTGATCACATGCCTGCACCATCAGTACAACCACCTATATACATCTCAGTTATATTGCCCAACACCATCCCACTTCAGCTCATTGTTGCTGAAACCTTCAAGCATACCTTTGTGACCTCTAGACTTGACTATTACAACACATTCCTGGCTGCCCTCTCACATTCTACCCTCCATAAACTTGAGGTTATTCAAAACTCTTACCTGTGGCTTAACTCACACCAAGTCCTATTTCCCTATCATCCCTGTGCTCACTGGCCCACATTGGCTTCCAATCAAGCAACATCTTGATTTTAAAATTGTCATTCTTGTTTTCAATTACCTCCATAGTCTCACCCCTCCCTATCCCTGTAATCTCTTCCAACCTCCAACTCTCCTAGATATCTGTACTTATCCAATTCTGACCTCTTGAGCATCCCTGATGTTGATTTCTCCACCATTGGTGGTCAGGTCTTCAACTGCCTAGGCCCTAAGCTCTGGAATTCCCTACCTCAACCTCTCTGTTTCTCTACCTCGCATTTCTCCATTAAGATTACCCTTTAAAGCTTTTGGCCATCTGCCCTAATATCTCCTTGTGTGGCCCATGTCAAATTTTGCTTTATAATGTTCCTGTGAAGCACCTTAGAACATTTTATCATATTAAAGTGGCTATAAAAATTCAAGTTGTTGTTGTGCTCTACTGCACCAGTTTCTACTTGAATGCAGGCTTACAGGTTGCTCCTGCAACATTGACATGACTACGAGAAAAAAAATGCTGTACTTCTGTTGAAGGGTCGTGAGGACTCGAAACGTCGACTCTTCTTCTCCACCGATGCTGCCAGACCTGCTGAGTTTTTCCAGGTAATTCTGTTTTTGTTCTGTACTTAATTGTGTCCATCGAAGACCTTGACAAGCATGTGATATAAATGTTTGCTGATAAGGTAATCTTAGATAGACTTTGTTTTGCATTGTGGGATGTATGAGCTGTCTTTTATTGCTGTTAAAGAAATTCTAAACTGTGCATGAACTAGTGATGTTTAATTCTAATGTTGGTTTTTTTTGATCAGGTATATAATAAATTGTTTTCTTTACAAAGCATGGTTTCTTTAAATTCTGAAATGTTTAAACTTCTTTAGAAAAAAGGTTAAGTAAATATAAAATCAAATTATGTGGATGGTAAAAGGTATTGCACCCAAATTAAAAACTAACACATTGAGCTTTTTGTCCCTAATTAACGCTATAACACTATGCCCTGGCCTATGCTCATCGCCATCAAGGCTCCCCAATGGCAGTGGCAACTTGCAAATGTTTTTTTAAGTGATATGGCTCACAAATGGTAGCCCTTAGTATACCTGTTGTCTGCCAGCCAGATTGATCAGCTGGAAATGAGGACACTAACTCTGTTTCACGTGTTATCCTTAAGTTACAGAATTACAGTACAGTAATCTTTTTCACTGGAGCATGGACTTTAACCCCAGGACCATATTCAAAATAAATTATATTGTTTCTGAGCAATGTAACTATGACAGAATATTCAAGACTTGGAAGAAAATTCTGCAATAATACCAATTGGTCAATATCTAAGAGCCTAAATGAGCTAGAAGGTATCCCCAGGCTTTCTGAATTGGACAAATCTCTGCTATCTTCAAACACATTCCATGATGGAGCAAACAGCTGTCAGGATAATTTCTCAAAATTTCTTTTTTGAAATTGACACAATAAAGACCGATACTGTTTTAATTCAGTGAGTCACTCCTCTTGCATTAATGACTTAGACTCATCATTTATACACCAACATAAATGAAATCCTCTTGGTTGCAATACTAAGGGCTGGAGTTTGTGGACTCTTGCCAGTATGTTTGAAGATAGCAGGGGTTTTGTTAAATGCAGAGCTTGGTCCTCCCATCCACCCCTGGCCTGTATCCCATTTTATTTTCGGGGGTGGGGGGGGGGGGAGTGGTTGCGGGGAAGGCGTCAGGTAGCCCTCCTATCCTATAAGGGCCTAATGGCTACTTAAATACATCATTCTGCCTTTGCCGCTATTTTGCCTGTGGCAGGAGGAGGCCCATGCCAGTTGGTTAGCCTGGCAGCTTTCACTGTGCGGGCTGGTGTTGGGCAAGGTGGGAGGGGATCCTCCTTTAAGGAGCCCTGTGCCTATTGGAGGCACCATCCCCATGGTCATACTACTCCTTTAACCCTGCTGCCTGGCCTCTCCAATTCAGCCCTCCAACCCCCTCACTGGGGCCTGCCAGTCAGGCCCCACCAATACCCCAGGCTTACCTTGAAGTCTAGACAACTGCCTGTCGTCTCAGCAGTAGCCACCACTGGACCCTGGCGCTGCCGGAACTACAGAGCTGCCGGCCAATCTTTGGCCATAAGGTTCGGCTGTAGAAACAATATGCAGGCTCTGAAAATAAAACTTCAAGCATTGGTGGCTGCAGAACATGACGCAAATCTCTTACCTCTGTGTAAATGTGGTCTGCAGGAATTTAAGTTTCTTAGCTCCCACTTCCATCCATGTGTAGTGTTGTTTGAGGGGGTGGCATTGTGGTAATGTTACCAGACCAGTAATCCAGAGTCCTAGGCTAATGCTCTGGGGACACAGCTTCAAGACTCACCATGACAGCTGGTGGAATTTTAAATTCAATTATTAAGAATCTGGAATTAAAAGATAGTCTTGGTAACAATGGCCATGAAGCCACTGTCAATTGTCCTAAAAGACCCATCTGGTTCACTAATGTCCTTTAGGGAAGGAAATCTTCCATCCTTACCTGGTCTGGTCTACATGTGACTCCAGGCCCACAGCAATATGGTTGACTCTTAACTATCCTCCGAAATGGCCTAGCAAGCCACTCAGTTGTATCAAACTGCTACAAAGTCTACAAAAAGGAATGAAACTGGACCGATCGCCTAGCATCGACCTAGGCACTGGAAACGGCAATGGCAAACCCAGCCCTGTGGACCCTGCAAAGTCCTCCTCACTAACATCTGGGAGCATGTGTCAAAATTGGAAAAGCTGACCCACAGACTGACATAGTCAAACCCATGGAATCATACTTTACAGACAATGTCCCAGACATCACCATCACCAACAGGACAGACCCACAAGAGTTAGAGGCATACTTGGGAGGGAGTTCCCCTGGGAGCTCTCAACATCGACTCTGGACCCCATGGAGTCTCATGGCATCAGGTTAAACATGGGCAAGGAAACCTCTTCTGGTTACCACGTACCATGACACCGTCAGCTGATGAATCAGTGCTCCTCCACGTTAAACGCCGCTTGGAGGAAGCATTGAGGGTTGCTAGGGCACAAAATGTATTCTGGGTGGAGGACTTCAATGTCCATTATCAAGAGTGGTTCGGTAGAACCACTACGACTGAGCTAGCCAATCCTAAAGGACATAGCTGCTAGACTGGGTCTGCGGCAGGTGGTGAGGGAACCAACACGAGGGAAAAACCTACTTGACCTCGTCCTCACCAATTACCTGTCGCAGATGCATCTGTCCATGACAGTATTGGTAGGAGCAACCACTGCACAGTCCTTGTGGAGACGAAGTCCCATCTTCACATTGAGAATACCCTCCTTCGTGTTGTGTGCATTATCACTGTGCTAAATGGGATATATTTTGAACAGATCTAACAACTCAAAGCTGAGCATCCATGAGTCACTGTGGAGCAGCAGCAGCAGCAGAATTGTATACAAACACAATCTGTAACCACATGGACGGGCATATGCCCTACTTTAATATTACCACCAAGCCAGGGGATCAACCTGGGGTTCAATGAAGATGGCAGGAGGGCATGTCGGGAGCAGCATTAGGCATACCTAAAAATGAGGTGTCAACCTGGTGAAGCTACAACACAGGGCAACTTGCTTGCCAAACAGGAAAGCAGCATGCAATAACCAGAGCTAAGCGATCCCACAACCAACAGATAGAATTAAGCTCTGCAGTCCTGCCACATCCAGTCGTGAATGGTGGGGGACAATTAAACAGCTCATTTCAGGGGCAGGTTCCACAAATATTCCCATTCTCAATGATGGGGAAGCCCAGCACATCAGTGCAAAAGGCAGAGCTGAAGCATTTGCAACAACCTTCAGCCAGTAGTGCCAAGTGAATGATCTGTCTCGAGCCTGTTTGTTTCCCCTAGCTGAGGGGTCAATTATCAGTGGTCATAGATTTAAAGTGATTGGTAAAAGGATTAGAAGGGACATGAGGAAAAGCTTTCTCAAGCAGAGTGTGGTGGGCATCTGGGATTCATTGCCTAAACCGATGGTTAAGGCTTGAAACGCTCAACTCATTTAAAAAGTACTTGATCTGCATCTGAAATGCTGTAGCGACTAGGTGCTGGAAAGTGGGATTAAAATGAGCTCCTAGTTTCTTTTTCTGGCTGGCACAGACATGATGGGCTGAATGGCCTCTTTCTGCGGTGTAATTGTTCTATGTTCTTCCCCCAAAAATGTGGGCCCAAAAGTTCGATTGAGGTATCATCTTCCTTTTCCAGTGGACATAAAAAATCCAATGGGACTATCCAAGGCAAATGGGGGATTTGTCCCATTTCCTATCCAACATTTGTCCCTAGGTCAACTTAATGAGAAACAGATGAATTGGTCACATTTCTTTTTTTTATGGAACTGTGGTGTTCAAATTTGCTTTGTTTTTGTGTACTATAACAATAGCTAATTGATTCTTAAGTATTTTGGGATGTTCTGAGGGTATTGAAGGTAATGTGTAAATACAAGTCTTTCTTCTTCTCTATAATTCAAGTTCTGTCAATATAAAAAGACTGTAGGTAGCCCTGGAAACCACATAGTTTCTATTACAGCAGTCAATAGAATGGAGGACATTACAAAATTTACACCCAAAGGGAAACTTCCATTTCACAGGCCTTTCCTATTCTAGCTTAAAAATAGTAATTGTAATCCAGTATTGGGTGCAAGCTGTTCCACATAAACGCTACTGATGTTCAATAGCTCGCATGTTTCCAGCCTCCAAACATTTAGTGCCTTGTGGCATACACATATTGGCCCCAATGCCGATTTATGCCAACTCATAACAACCTACTCACCACCCTTTGCCCTTACACCTTCCATGCCAACTCATCGCCATGGGCAGAAGTTCTAAATATCTATTACAGCCATCACTATATTTAAAAACACTCCCATTTATGAAAACCAATTCAAACTTTTAAATCCCCTAAAGTGTTTAATCCTTTATAAAAACAACAGATTAGTATTCAAAATCTCACCAAGACAGCTAATCTTTAATAATCTCTTTTAGATGTCAATCAAACTGTGAATTTAAGAACCCCTGTTGGAGTAATTATAAGTTGTGGAAAGCAGCCAAGCATTAATAATGGCATCACGATAGTCCTTAGTTTAATGTCAACAAGCAGCAATTGCAACTGCTAGACCAGATTTTTTTTACCTCTTACTGATACAGGCAGCCTATTTAATTTTTAAAGGGCTGGGGATTTAAATAACTTCACAGCTTGACAGTTCTACAGACCTTCTCCACCAAGTGCATTTACATCTTATAAAAAATTCTTAACTCCCACACTGCAGGTTAAGGCCCTTGCTAAAGCACTGAGTTCAGGTGGCCCTGCTGAGTTTAGGTCTCCCTTATGTGTGAGACATGCCCTGACCCGTTACCCCCTCCAGCGAAAGTGGGATGTGTCCAAAATGGGGCTGGGACTTCTGTATCTGGAAGGTTCACAGAGTCTACATGACTCCACAAAATTCTGGGCCCTCATCTGCAACACAGCACCTCCTTTAATGCAGCAGTTTCAGAGCACTGCGCTGACTTGTCAGTGCTCAAAACCTGGATGATATTACTGAGATCCTGGGATAGATAATTGGTATGAATTAGTTCCATGTTTATAGTTTAGCATCCAGGTTTATTCATTTTTCTTCTCAGTGATGTTTCTCTCTGTTGTTGCTTCCTTGTGCTTTCTCTCCTCAGTCTCACAATGTAAAACCAAAAAGAACTAAAATCTCCAGCATCCATTACACTGGCTCATTTGTGTGAACATTTTTTAATTTAGTGAAAAACATACATCAAATATTACTTTGTCATATCCCTCACATACTGGACTTTATTTTAACGCCCTCCACCTGAAAGAAAATAGTAGTAGATGCAGTTAAAATGTACTGGGAGACCTAGCTGCTCCTTTCTCAATTTGAGCTGGCTGGCTGCAGTTTTAATTTGCAGGTGGCAAGAATACCCAGCTCAAGCCTATGGGGTCCTCTTCTAAAATGCAGATCGCAATCCACAGATGTCATTGGACCCTGCTGTCTTATTTTGACCTGAGGTCTGGGCAGGGGAACATTAGGGCCTGCCAGGCAAAACCTGCTGAGAACAGCAGCCAGGCCTAGAAAAGTACTTTACTTATTTTTTTTACAAGTTCCCTTGAGCACCAAGAAGAACAGAAGCACAAGTTATGCTTTACCGAAACGATTAATAGATTATTAGATAAATAGATGCATAGAAATGTTATGGAATATTTCTTATAAAATGTACACAGTTCCTACAAAAATCACCTTTTAAACATGTTTGTGCCCATTAAGCTTGTGAGGGATATCAAAGACAACACTAAAGGTTTTACAAATATATTAAGAGAAAGAAGCTGGCTAAGGGGAATGTGGTCCCTTGACGATCGGCGCCACTCTGGAGCAGCCTCTCCCGCTCCATGACCCTCTGACTTGCGGCCTCTGCCTGACTCAGCCTCCCGCTGATCCTTGCTCTCGCCAAGCGCCCCCTCACTCACTGACTCTCCCGCTTGTTGCTCCCCTCTCCTGGATCTGCATTGTTGTCCCAGGTCCAGATCCAGATCCGATCCGAAGCCGAGCTGTGGGGGTTGTGAAGGTGCGCGTCCTGGTGGTGCAGGAGTGCCTATCTGGGACTGTCAGAATCAATACTTTTTAAACGCTACCTTTCACTTCTTCCCTCTCCTGAACCCTCACCGGGAGCGAGGGGCTCTGGGGATAAGCGGCGCGAGGCAGGAGCAGCAGCAGCAGCTTCGACAGCGCGAGTTCAGGAGAGGGAGGCGGTGAGCGGGAGAGTTGGGGGTGAGAGAGGTTCAGCAAGAGGCTGAGTCTGGGCGCTGCGGAGGCCGCAAGTCAGAGGGTTGGCAGCAAGAAGATGGGTTAGGGAATGGGAGAGGCTGTGTGTGAACTGGAGGGTTAGCAGATAGTTTGCAGCAACTCGGAGCCAGAGAGCGGAATGGGAGGTTCGGGAAGCAGGATCGATGGTCAACAGGAGGTGCAGTAAGTTACCATATTTTTAAAAAGTTATTTAATTTACCAATATGGGAACTTATCAATGTAAAGCATTTCAATTTACAGAATATAATGTTTTACTGATTTTTCTGATGAGGAAGTCCCGACGGAACCGAACTACAACCTTTTCATTGGTTTTAATGGGAAGATGTGATTCGCTTAAAGTCGTTTTACTTAAAGTCGCGATTTTCAGGAACTCACCTACAACTTTAAGTGAGCACTTACTGTTTTTAAAAAGGGTAGGAGAGATAAACTAGGAAATTATAGGCCTATTTGTCTAACATCAATTGTGGGGAAGCTTCAAGAATCTGTTAGTAGGGACAGTGTGACTGAGAATTTTGACAAATATGAACTGATGAGAGAAAGTTAGCAGGATTGGTAAAAAGGTAAGTCAACAAAAATTCAATGAGGTTCATTAGATAAGAACGTGTCTATGGATGTTATGGCATATGCTTTTCCAAAAGGAATTGACAACATTCCACATAAGGGACTTAACAAAAATGAGAGCCCATGGAATTGGAGACAATCTATTGGCTTGGATAGGGAATTGGTCAGGAGGTAGGAGCAGAGAGTAGGGATAATAGTATGTACTCAGATTGCCAGGGTATGACTAGCGGTGTTCCCTAGGGATCTATACTGGGACTGTAGCTTTTCACTCTAGTTATAAATCACTTTGATAAAGGAATGGAGAGCAGCTTATCTAAGTTTGCTGATGGCACATTAAGTAGGTGGCACATTAAATAGTGCGGATGAGACCAAAAACTTACAAAGGTACATGGGATAGATTAGGTGAGTGGGCAAAACTGTGGAAGATGGAGCTTAATGTAGGAAAATGGGAGGTCACCACTTTGGACCTACGAAAGACACATCAGATATTTTCTAAATGGTGAGAACCTAAAAGATGCAAATGAGCAGAGAGATTTAGGAAATCGTTAAAAGCCTGTTAACAAGTATAAAAAATAATTTAAAAGGCTATTGGAATGTTGGCTGTTATTTCAAGAGGACTGCAATACAAAGGTATTTTACAGTTGTAGAGTTTTGCTGAGATCCCATCTGGAGTACTGTTTTCAGTTCTGAGCATCGTAGCTGAGGAAGAGTATGCTGGCCTTTGAAAGGGTGCAGTGCAGATTCACAAGAATGATACTTGGGCTAAAAAGGTTAAATTACAAAGACAGGTTGCATCGACTACGCTTGTATTCACCCAAGTATAGAAGAGTTAATTGAGGTGTTTTAAGATAATTAAGAGATTTGACAGGGTGGATAGATAAAAACGATTCCTTCTGGCTAGAAACTCCAGAACCAAGGGGCATACCGTAATCTTAAACCACTGAGGAGTACCATCAGAAACCACATCTTCACACAGTGAATATCTGGAACACATTGTACCCTAAAAAGCGATCGAGACTAGGCTAATGCAATGGCCTGTACACCTATTCATATGTAATGAACAGAGATATCATTTTTTTCAAGATTTGAAGGATAATATACTAGTTTTATTTGAAAATGAAGTTAACAACACTTTATTTGCATGCAATTTGGAAAGCTGGAAGTTTTACTTGTGAAGTTTTTTTTAATGTTGACTATTTCTATCTCTTTGCTGCCCAGAGTGTTAATCCCTCATCCTACTTTCTCATTTCCATTTTATACGTAGCAACAATATGCAGCATAGTATCAATTCAACCTGCTGTGTGGAGCTATTAGTTTCTGGAATTTTTTATCACATGTAGTGTTTCTGGGTTACACAGTCATTTATTTTCCTTACAAAAATACTGCTGTTCTGTCTTTTGTCCATTCAGTAAAACCCAATTAGATCAGGTAATGCCATTTGATTTCCTACAGGTTTGTCCAGGGGGTAATGTTAAAAGTTGTCATTTGTATTGTTTGATTGTTAACCATAAAAGTGAAATGTATTAGTTTAAACTTTATGAATTGATAATTACTTACACCACTGTTGCAAAAGGGTTTCAAATAATAGAAAATGTCAGAGAAGCTAAAGTTGACGACGACTTATCGGATTAGTCACATTCCAAATCATACAGAAATCATTTATTGCTGCCTTAAATCTCATTGGAAGATATACAATGAGGTAAATAACATTGGCAGCTTCTTTGCCATTTATAGTGCTATATCAGAAAGGCTTTAAGTAGACAGTCAAATTACTGGCAGACCAAAAGAATCTCCCCTGTAAAATCTGACTCAGTGTTTTTTAAATGCTATAGTGGAAAACTCTGGAAAAAGTGTTTTTATCATTTATCATACAAAAAATAATCATATATAGTAACACAGAATAACTCAACTTATACATGCATGATTATACATACTATTTATTATGGTGGTGCTCATTCACGGATTCTTTACTAAATGTTAACACTGGAATATGAAATGAGGTGGCAACAAAGTGTTTACCATTTTAATTACCTCGTGTATTTTGTAGCACAAATGTACATGTATTGATTTTTTTTTTTTTACAAGGAAAACGTGTTTCATTTCATTTACAGTTTCAAACATTATTTAATTTCGGACACCTTCCACCACTTTAACAGTTTCCTGGCCCTAACCATCTCTTTTTCCCAATGGATGTACAATCTCTCTCTAGCTCCATCTGCCACTATAAAGGTCTGAGGGCTCTCTGTTTCTTCCTTGAACAACAGCCCAACCCTTCTCCTGTCCACTGTCCTCCTCTATCTGGTTGAATGTGTTCTCAAATTGAACAACTTCTCCTTTGACTCCACTCACTCCTTCCAAATATCAAAATGGACATCAGTATGGGTCTTAGCTATGCCTACCTTTTCCTGAGATATATGGAACAATCATTGCTCCAATCCTACTCAGGCTCCTCTCACTCACCTCTTTTTCTTGTACATTGATGACTGTATCAATGCTGTGTCTTGCTCTCACCCCAAGCTGGAAAATTTCATCATAGATTCCAATTTCCAAACTTCCCTCACCTTCAATCAGTCCATCTCCGACTCTTCCCTTCCTCAATAGCTCTGTATCCATTTCTGGAGATAAGCCATGACTACACTTCCTTTCACTCTGCTTCTTGTGGAAACTCTATTCCATTCCTCTAGTTTCTCCATCACACCTGTTCTGATGATGCCACCTTCCAATCCAGTACTTCTGATATGTCTTTCTTTTCCCTCAACCAGAGTCTCCCCACGCCCCACCTTGGTTGACATGTCCATTCCATTTCACACACTTTGGTTATCACTCCTTCCCCTCACTGAGTGAACCATGATAGGTTCCTCTTGTCCTCATCTTCCACCTCAACAGCTTTCACAAGCAACAGATCATCTTCACCATTTCTGCTACCTCCAGCATGGTGCCACCATCAAACATATCATCCCCTCCCCTTCTCTTTCAGCAAATCAGAGGGAATGTTCCCTTCACAACACACTGGTCCACTCCTCAATCATTCATACGAACATACTAATTAGGAACAGGAGTAGGCCAGTCAGCTCTTCGAGCCTGCTCCGCCATTCAATAAAATCATGGCTATCCTGATTGTAGCCTCAACTCCACATTCCCACCCAACCCTGATAACCTTTTACCTCCTTGCTTATCAAGAATCTATCCACCTCTGCCTTAAATATATTCAAAGAATTTGCTTCCACTGCCTTTTGAGGAGGAGACTTCTGAAGACTCAGGACAACTCTGAAAAGAAAAGTCTCATCTTTGTCTTAAATGGGAAATGCCTCATTTTTAAACAGTGACCCCAAGTTCTAGATTCTCCCACAAGAGGAAAGAGGAAACATCCTCTCCACATCCACCCTGTCAAGACCCCTCAGGATCTTATATGTTTCGATCAAGTTGCCTCTTACTCTTCTAAACTCCAGTGGATACAAGCCTAGCCTGTCCAACCTTTCCTCATAAGACAACCCGTCCATTCCAGGTATTAGTCTAGTAAATCTTCTCTGAACTGTTTCCAACGCATTTACATCCTCCCTTAAATAAGGAGACCAATACTGTACGCAGACTCCAGATGTAGACTCACTAATGCCCTGTGTAACTGAAGCATAACGTCTCTACTTTTGTAATCAATTCCCCTTGCAATAAATGATAACATTCTATTAGCTTTCCTAATTACTTGCTGTACCTGCATACTAACCTTTTGTGATTCATGCACCAGGACACCCAGATCCCCCTGCACCTTAGAGGTCTGCAATTTCTCACCATTTAGATAATATGCTTTTTTATTTTTCCTGCCAAAATGGACAATTTCACATTTTACCACATTATTCTCCATTTTCCAGCTCTTTGCCCACTCTCATTACCTATCTATATCCCTTTGTGGCCTCCTTATGTCCTCTTCACATCTTACTTTCCTACCTATCTTTGTGTCATCAGCAAATTTAGCAACCATACCTTCTGTCCCTTCATCCAAGTCATTTATATAAATTGTAAAAGGTTGAGGCCCCAGCACTGATCTGTGTGACAAACATACATTACATCTTGCCAACAAGAAAAAGATCCATTTATGCCTATCCTTTGTTTCCTGTTAGCCAACCAATCTTCTATCCATGCCAAAATGTTACCCCCTATACCATGAGTTTTTATTTTCTGCAATATCCTGACCAAATGTCTTCTGGAAATCTAAGTACGGTACACCCACTGGTTCCTCTTTATCCACAGCACATGTGACTTCTTCAAAGAACTCCAATAACTTGGTTAAACATAATTTCCCTTTCACAAAACCATGTTGCTTCTGCCTGATTACCTTGAATTTTTCCAAGCGCCCTGCTATAATGTATTTAATAATAGCTTCTAACATTTTCCCTATGATAGATGTTAAGCTAATTGGCCTGTAGTTTCCTGCTTTCTGTCTCACTCCATTTTTGAATAAGGGAGCCACATTCGCTATTTTCCAATCTAATGGAACCTTCCCCGAATCTAGGGAATTTTGGAAAATTAAAAGCAATGCATCAGCTATCTCACTAGCCACTTCTTTTAAGACCCTAGGATGAAGTCCATCAGGACTCAGGGACTTGTCAGCCTGCAGCTCCAACCATTTACTCAGTACCACTTCCCTGGTGACTAATTTTCTTGAATTCCTCCGTCCCTTCAATTCTTGATTGCTGAAGATGGCAAATTGGATCCTTTTATTACTCCCAGCACACCATCCTATTCCCCATGTTCCTGTGTAAGTACAGAGGTGCAACGTCTGCCCTTTTACCACCTCCATTTTCACTGCTCAGGGCCCCAAATATATCTTCCATGTGGAGCAGCAATTTACTTCTCCTTCTTCGAATCTGGTATACTGTATATCTTCTCTAGACCCAACTTATGTTTCTTTGCTTGTCCCATTACCAAAATCTTTTGTAATTTAATCTCTCCTGCCTTCTACCTTATCACAGTCCTTCCCTTTTGTTCTTCCCTCCTTTTCCCTGCCTCTACATTTGTTTAAAACCTTTTTCACTTCTAACATTTTCCAGTTCTGACAACAATCATTCACTTGAAACATTAACTTTGTTTCTCTCCCTACAGTTGCTGCCAGAGCTGAGTACTTGCAGCATTTTCTGTTTTTATTTCCAATCTCTGCTAGTTTTGCTTTGAAGTACTTCCTGAGGGTATTATATAAACAAATGCATCTGCAGAAATAAAGAGGTACCTAAAAATAGAGGCAAGCTTTTATTACATTAATGAACCTACATTAAAAATGTGCATTTTTTCACCAACAAAAGGATCCAATTTGCCATCTTTAGCAATGACGAGTAGTATTTTTGCATGCATTAGGATACAGATGCAGCCAGGAGATGTGAATGTATTGTGTTTCTTTGTGATAGGAGTTTGTTCTTCACGTAGCCATAGTGTGGTCAGGTGCACAAATTTCCAAAATGTATTTTATATTTCCCTCTTCAGCAGTACAACATCAGTACTTACACATCAATCTATATCCTGATTGAATGTTCTTCATCACTTGACTACTTGCCCAGACAGCTTGGGTGTGTTATGTATGAGGACATTTCCCACCCCCAAAACCCCCCCCACCCCTCAATGACATTGAACTATAAGTTAAGTAAAGTTGTTGTTTTATTACACAAAAATATAATTGGTACAGAGCTGTAAGGCTGTAGTTGCACAACCTGGTATTTTTGAAATAACACTTTTGTCCTGCAGCAGAACAGTCTGTTTATGTAATCAATACTATTATTCCATATGTATTAACTTGTTTACCTTAAGTACAGTGGAACCATGAAAGCTAAAGTTTTGTCTGTAATGTACAACCCACACATTTTTTGTCTAAAGCTAAAAGGGAACAGCTGTTTTTGTTTCCTTCTTCTGATCCAGACCTTGTTCTTATGACCAGTAGCTCCTTTAAGGTTTGGTGACTTGATGGGTTGTAGCAAGTTAGGAGCATAGGAACAAGAGGAGGCCACTTAGCCACTCCAGCCTACTCCACCACTCAACAATATTATGTTTGACTTAAGACCTAACTTTAAATACCTGCCTTTGCCCCAAATCTCTTAACACCTTTGGCTAACAAAAATCTATCAATCTCAGATAAAATTAACAATTGATCTGAAGTCTGCTGTGCACAGATAAACTTACAGCTCATTCCTGGATAGATTAGCTGATCGAAGAGAATGAGAAGAAACTCACCTCATCAACACTAAAACCTACAAGTTCAGAAGTAATTATTGTAGTAAAATGTTCATTCTCCCTGTTGCTGCAAGCATATGAACCTATGGTACATTTTGGAAACAATTACAGTTTAAAGGGTTGTTTAATCTTTTTCCTACCATTATGATCAAAGTATTGTTCGTTCTCAAGTACCTAGCCAATAAATTCAGATTGGCTCAGATCTTCCAGTCTCTGGATCATCAAAGACTGGACCCACCAACCCCCCCCTCCCAAAGATACTTGTTGGGACCCCTTGGAAGAGCCAAAGCAATGACTCCGCATGGTCCGGGAGATTTGAACTTCCAACAGACAATTCTCCTGCTCCCCGAGACCCTCCGAAAAACTCTTTGACTCCGAGTTAGAGTTGGAGGCTTCAGACAGTTTTGTTTTTATTCTTTCATGGGCTATGGGCAATGCTGGTAAGGCCAGCATTTGTTGCCTATCCCTAATACTCTTGAACAAAAACAGAAAATGCTGGAAAAACTCAGCAGGTCTAGCAGCATCAGTGGAGAGAGAAACAGAGTTAACATTTTGAGCCCGTCTGACCCTTCTTCAGAGCCTAATACCCTTGAACTGGGTTAACTGCAAGGCCATTTCAGAGAGCATTTATGAGTCAACCACAGTTCTGACTTATTTGCCTGAATAGCTACCCAGGAAATGTTAGCCAGAAAAATCCTAAACTCCTGGGGAACTATACAACTGACACCTCAATCACTCTCACTGACCACCCTCCCCCGCCGACCTCACCACCCGACTCCCTCCACAACCCGCCTGACCTGGCCCAACCTCACCACCCTAGCCACCTGCCACCCTACCCCCTTCACCCTACCCACATATCTCACCCACCTGCCAACCTACCCCTTACCCTGCCCACCTTATTCTTTACCCACCCATACATTCACCCATTCACTCAGACGCTCATATACTAACAGACTGAAAAGCTGTTTAAAAGTCCCAGCTTTTCAGTGTGTAACTGAACACTTACAAGAATATGTCAGATAATGCTTCAAAAAGGGGATGTGGCTCAACTTCCTCTGACAAGCCAGCACTACAAGGAAGCTATTGGATTAAAGGTATGCTCCACATTTCTGAAGGAGTTGGGATCAAAAGTCCCGGCCAGAAATACCGAACTCCAACATGGTCCAGATAAATAGGAGCAGAGCGGCAATCTGACGGTGATTGCTGTTCTTTGGAAGGTTTGGACATTGTTTCTTATTCTCAATGTCTGACTTACTTCAATTGGGCAGCAGCTGAACTAGAGCTGAGAATTTCTAATGTGACAGGGATGATGGATTTTGAAATGATTGACAAATCCAACCAGTACAATCCATACTTTTTAGTTGTATTTAATATCATATTCAAGGTCAGGCAGCTTAACTTACAGCACTATTGTGTTGATCTTCAAAGATATAGTTATTGATGGTCTTAAGGTCCACAGGTCCCTGAAGATGGCAGGACAGGTGATAAAGAAAGTATATGGAATGTTTTCCTTTATTGGACGAGGTATTGAATACAAAAGCAGGGATTAATGATGGAACTCTATAAAACGTTGGTTAGGCCACAGCTGGAATTTTGTTCTGGTACAGTTCTGGTTGCTACATTACAGGGAGGGCTTATTGCTCTGGAGAGAGTTTAGAGGAGATTTACAAGAATGTTGCCAGGGCTTGAAAATTACAACTATGAGGAAATATTGGGCTTGTTTTCTTAGAACTGAGGAGGCTGAGGGGTGACCTGATTAAGATCTACAAGATTATAAGAGGCCTAGATAGAGTAGACAGGGATGTCCTGTTTCCCCTAGTGGAGAGCTCAATTACCAGGGGGCACAGATTTAAGATGATTGATAGAAGGATTAGAGGGAACATGAGGAAAAGCTTCTTCATCCAGAGGGCGGTGGGCGTTTGGAATTCGCTGTCTGGTTTGGTGGTGGAGGCAGAAACCCTCAACTCATTTAAAAAGCACTTGGATCTGCACCTGAAGTGCTGTAACCTGCAAGGCAGTGGGCCAGTTGCTGGAAGGTGGGATTAGAATGGGTGGTTAGTTATTTAAAAATATTTATTTTTCAGCCGACACAGACATGATGGGCTGAATAGCCTCTTTCTGTGTCGTAACTTTTCCATGGTAATATTCACTCCTGCAGTGTTGTGGTTAGACCCGGGTATATACTTAATTAGAGATGTCCATTTTCAGATTCAAGGACACACCAAGCAGGGCACCCGATTCCTCGGCCCATCTATTCCTGCTGTGGAGTTATGCTGTTTCAATCCATTTCTACTGTATTAACATTCCAATGGTCAACACTGATATTTATTCTTAATCAGAAAAAAGGATATGGTTTCTGTCAAAAATGATCAATCAGTTGGGAGAATACTGGGTGAAGTGAAACAAGTGGAATCTTTAGCCCAGGTTATCTGGTCATTTCTGTTTGTGGGACCATGTACACAAATTAGCTGATGTCTTTCTTACATTGCAACAGTGACTATACTTTAAAAGTACTTGGTTGTAAAACACTGTAGTTTAGGCGTGTTCAACATTTTCACGCAAGGGGCCACATTTCAATTTTTTTCTCAATCAAGGGGCCGGTAAGCAAATTTCAAAAAGAGAAGATTTGGCACAACATTAAACATGAATCTCAATAAAATGTTGAGGTATGAGGAAAAAAACTTGCTGGTCAAAAATAAAGCAATAACTTGATAAATTAAAATAATGGGTGATTAATAAAGGTGACCATTAGAGTGTGAGGGGGTGAAATTGTGTTTTTCCGGCTCACACTCAGTCTCAGGGAACCTTTTCACTCACCCTCATGCAAACCCACTGTGTAAGTTGGTGTGAGCATGTTGGTGTGTGGAGGTGTGGGTGAGTGTGAGCCCTGAAGACTGAGAGTGAGCCAGACTCTCTCTCTCTCACCCCACATACACACGCACTTTCTCACAAACACAGTCTCCCGCGCACACACTCGCGCACAGTCTCACTTATGCGCACACTCTCACGCACACACACCACACACGCACTCTCTTCCACGCACACCAAAGGCACTCTCGCACACACACCACAGGCACTCTCTCTCACATACACACGCACACTCTCGCACACGCACACTCTCGCACACACACCCCCTCACACACACCACACGCACCCTCTCACACAGACCACAAGCACTCTCACACACACACCACATGCACTCTCACACACACCACACATGCATGCACTCTCTCACACACACCACACACACAGCACACAGTGTCACACACACACGCGCACTCTCTGACACACACCACACACACACGCGCACTCTCTCACACACACCACAAACAGCACACACCACACACACACACTCTCACACAAACAGCACACAGACACTCTCTCACACACACCACACACACCCTCTATCTCACACGCACCACACACACACGCGCACTCTCACACACACTCCACACAGACACACACACTCTCTCACACGAACCACACACCCCCTCTCTCTCCCACACACCACACACCCCCTCTCCCACACACCACCTCTCTCTCCCACGCACCACACACCCCCTCTCCCACATGCCACACACCCCCCTCTCCCACACACCACACACCCCCTCTCCCACACACCACACACCCCCTCTCCCACACACCACACACCCCATCTCCCACACACCACACACCCCCTCTCTCTCCCACACACCACACACCCCCCTCTCTCTCCCACACACCCCCTCTCCCACATGCCACACACTCCCCTCTCCCACACGAACCACACACCCCCTCTCCCACACACCACACACCCCCCTCTCTCTCCCAGATGCCACACACCCCCCTCTCCCACACACCACTCACCCCCCTCTCCCACACACCACACACCCCCTCTCCCACACACCACACACCCCCCTCTCTCTCCCACACACCCCCTCTCCCACATGCCACACACTCCCCTCTCCCACACGAACCACACACCCCCTCTCCCACACACCACACACCCCCCTCTCTCTCCCACATGCCACACACCCCCTCTCCCACACACCACACACCCCCCTCTCTCTCCCACATGCCACACACCCCCCTCTCCCACACACCACACACCCCCCTCTCTCTCCCACACACCAAACACCCACCCTTTCCCTCACACACACCACACACACCCTCTCTCTCCCACACACCACACACCCCCTCTCTCACACACACCACACACCCCCTCTCTCTACCACACTCCACACACCCCCTCTCTCACACACACCACACACCCCCTCTCTCTACCACACACCACACACCTCTCTCTCACACACACCACACACCCACTCTCGCACACGCCACACACCTCTCTCTCGCACACACCACACACCCCCTCTCGCACACACCACACACCCCCCCTCTCACTCCCACACACCACACCCCCCCTCTCTCTCGCACACACCACACACCCCCTCTCTCTCGCACACACCACACACCCCCTCTCTCTCGCACACACCACACACCCCCCCCTCTCTCCCACACACCACACACCCCCTCTCTCTCGCACACACCACACACCCCCCCCACTCTCTCCCACACACCCCACACACCCTCTCTCTCACACACACTACACCCACCCTCTCTCTCACACACACTACACCCACCCTCTCTCTCACACACACTACACCCACCCTCTCTCTCACATACACTACACTCACCCTCTCTCTCACACACACCACACGCACCCACTCTCTCACACACACCACACGCACCCTCTCTCTCCCACACACCACACCCTCTCACACACCACACACGCCCTCTCTCTCACACACACCACACACATTCTCTCTTACACACACCACACACATCACATACCCTCTCTCACACACCACACTCACTCACAGCAGATGCACACACCACACACCCACAGCACAGACACACTCTCACACGCACACAGACACACACACACACACACACACTCTCACACACACACACCACACAGACACACACTCTCACACACACATAGCACACAGACACACACTCTCACACACACACAGCACACAGACACTCTCTCTCACACACACCACACACACCCTCTCTCTCACACACACCACACGCATCCTCTCTCTCACACACACCACACACATCACATACCCTCTCTCACACACCACACACACTCACAGCAGACGCACACACCACATACACACAGCACACAGACACACTCTGTCTCACACACACAGCACACAGATACACTCACACACACACAGCACACAGACACACGCTCTCACACACACACAGCACACAAACACACTCTCACACACACAGCACACAAACACACACTCACACACACACAGCACACAAACACACACTCACACACACACAGCACACAAACACACTCTCACACACACACAGCACACAGACACACACTCTCACACACACACAGCACACAGACACTCACACACACACAGCACACAGACACACTCTCACACACAGCACAGACACTCTCTCACACACAGCACACAGACACCACACACACACGCCCTCTCGCACACCACACACACCCTCTCTCTCACACACACCACACACGCCCTCTCCCTCACACACACCACAGACATCCTCTCTCTTACACACACCACACACATCACATACCCTCTCTCACACACCACACACACTCACAGCAGACGCACACACCACATACACACAGCACACAGACACACTCTGTCTCACACACACAGCACACAGATACACTCACACACACACAGCACACAGACACACGCTCTCACACACACACAGCACACAGACACACTCTCACATACACACAGCACACAAACACACTCTCACACACACACAGCACACAGACACACACTCTCACACACACACAGCACACAGACACTCACACACACACAGCACACAGACACACTCTCACACACAGCACAGACACTCTCTCTCACACACAGCACACAGACACCACACACACAGCACACAGACACCACACACACACTCTCTCACACACATAGCACACAGACACCACACACACTCTCACACACAGCATAGACACTCTCTCTCACACACACTCAGCACACAGACACCACACACACTCACACTCACACACACAGCACACAGACACCACACGCACACTCTCTCACACACGCACGCATTCACACACACACCCTCGCGCACTCACACACACACCCTCTCTCTCACACGCACTACACAACACATACCCTCACTCTCTCACACATGCACACACCACACACACCCTCTCTCACACACCACACTCACACAAAGCACACGCACACACCACACACACACACAGCAAACAGACATACTCCCTCTCACACACACAGACACACCACTCACACACACCCTCTCACACACCACACTCACATACAGCACACGCACACACCACCCACACACACAGCACACAGACACACTCTCTCACACACACACACAGCACACAGACACATTCTCTCACACACACACACAGCACACAGACACACTCTCTCACACACGCACAGCACACAGACACACTCTCTCACACACACACAGCACACAGACACACTCTCACACACACACACCACCCACACACACAGCACACAGACACATTCTCTCTCACACACACACCACACAGATACACACACATACACACAATCTTGAGATTCACTTCCTGACATTTTGAATGCCGTGTCAGTGGGCTGGATAGAGGGGTCTGGCTGGATAGAGGGGTCTGGCTGGATAGAAGAGTCTGGCTGGATAGAAGAGTCTGGCTGGATAGAGGGGTCTGGCTGGACAGAGGGGTCTGGCTGGACAGAGGGGTCTGGCTGGACAGAGGGGTCTGGCTGGACAGAGGGGTCTGGCGGGCCGGATGGTGATCTGCGGGCCACCTGTTGGACAAGCCTGCTTTAGGGTTTCATGAGATTGGAAAGAGTGTTACATAAATGCAAGGCTTTCTTTTGCTCTGGTTTTTCTCTCATTCTTTAGTGAACAGTAGGATGACCTGTAACCGGGATCACTGAATCTAAATTCAACATTCTTACACTCATTTCACAAGCATGAAACAGACTCACCAATGACTCAGTTAGAGGGCAGTTGCTTGCACTCAGTCTACACAAGAATTATTGACCCTGCTAAGCAGGTTGAGGGCTTTTTTATGGTGGTTGCTTTAAATTAGCACAATTCTCAGTTAAATTCATTGAAGCTCCTGTATCCATTTCAGAGACAGACTTCTCAATTTGTTTTGCATTTCTGGATGTTGAGGCACATAACCAGCAGTCCTTAAAGGGGATTACTGGAGGCAGCTTAAAGAAAGCTTCCAAAACATGATGGAGTTTAGTTTTTTGTGACCAAGCAGCAGTGCTCCTCCTGTCTCCACAAAATAATTGTGGCCTCTGCTGGCCTGCTCTTGTGCACTTCTCACTGGCTTCCCACCCACCACCCCCACTGCTTCCTGGACTCAACAATAAGCTTTGACACCCGGCAAACTGTGTTAGACATTGAATGATGTGCTGCATCAAAGCATTTGCAGCATTCCTGCATTTTTAAAAATTCTTTCACGGCATGTGCGTGTCACTGGCTGGGCCAGTATTTATTGCCCATCCCTAGTTGCCCTTGAGAAGGTGGTGATGAATCACCTTCTTGAAACTCTGCAGTCCATGTGGTGTAGGTACACCCACTGTGCTGTTAGGAAGGGAGTTCCAGGATTTTGACCCCGTGACAGTGAAGGAACAGCGATATATTTCCAAGTCAGGATGGAGAGTGACTTGGAGGGGAACTTCCAGATGGTGGTGTTCCCATCTATCTGCTGCCCTTGTCCTTCTAGATAGTAAAAGTCATGGGTTTGGAAGGTGCTATCAAAGGAGCCTTGGTGAGTTCCTGCAGTGCATCTTGTAGATTGTACACACTGCTACCACTGTGCGTTGGTGGTGGAGAGAGTGAATGTTTAAGATGCTGGATGGGGTGCTAATCAAGTGGGCTGCTTTGTCCTGGATTTAGTTGATCTTCTTGAATATTGTAGGAGCTGCACTCATTCAGGCAAATGGAGAGTATTCCATCATATTCTTTACTTGTGCCTCACAGATGGTGGGCAGGCTTTGGGGAGTCAGGAGGTGAATTACTCATCACACAATTCCTAGCCTCTGACCTGCTCTTGTAGCCACAGTATTTATATGGCTGGTCCAGTTCAGTTTCTGGTCAATGGTAACCCTCAGGATGTTGATCGGATGTTTTTAGTTCTGTCCTCAGGGCACCCTGTTTTGCTATGTCGTCTCTGTGCAACATCAGAATTGGGCTCAGTTGGAGGGTGCTAACGAATTTAAGTTCCATTCGGTGCATTTAAAAATCAGTCATTATCTGCTTTCACTTCCACAGGGACTGGCATCTTTTCCATTTCCCTGAAGTTTACAAATGATAGAATGATCGTATCACAAAATAAATGGTGACCTTGATATCCATCTGAATGCAGCTTAGCCAAATCAGTTTTTCTACCAGACCACATATATCATTTTAAAAGGTATGTGGGCAACATCTGACCAAGATAGAAAAGGGCCTCAGATTCCTGCACGCGAGCCCAAAAGGAGTAGGTATGGTGAGTCTAACAGCCTTTTCCCTATTCCTAAATCTTTCCTCTTCACAAATCCAGTTATTGCTGCTTTGAAATGCACTCCCAAAAGATTCCCTTCTCCTTCCGATTACCATGAGAAGGAGCCAAATCCAGGGAATTGTAGTATTTTAGTAACAAAGGTTTGAGAGTTTCACAAGTCATCTGAAAACCCTGATGTCAGATATAGGTGTCACTTTGATGTGATTGTCAATGATATTGGTGTTGGCATCAAGGTCTAACTTTGATTTCTTTTAGTGCATAGGTATTGCTGTTTGTAGATCAGAAAGAAACAGCTTTCTGTTGTTGGATGTATTCTTACATTACCCTTTAAAATAGATTCACAAGTGCATCCCTTTAATATCCAAATCACCTCCATATTTCAGTCATACACTTTCTGTTCTTTTGAATTAATTCTGATGAATTCAGACCTCTGAATTGCCAAACCAGCTTCCTGTTAACTCCCAATTAGCTCCTCATGATTCAACTGGGACAACTAAGATTTTGCAAAATTGCTGCTTAGCTTTCCTGCCTTTTTTGGAATATTGATATTTTATCTGATCATCCTCAACACACTACAGTTAAACAAAATAAATTTACCGTGTTCAAATCTAAATTTAGAAAGGACTGGTTGAGGTTAGTTATTCCCAAAATGTACCCACACTGCCATCTAGTGGATATTCGTGTAACCTTCCAATTCAATAATTTATTTATGAAATAGTTTAGTTACTTAGCCTTGTTTTTACTCATTTGGGGGCACAGTTCCATCATCACTATAGCCTTTAGTATCGTGTACAAATGACCATTTTTTTATGCTGAGTCAAGATAAGAGAATGTTCAACTGTAAAAGGCAGAACAACCAAATCTAATACTATCCAAACTGATAGCCACATGAGAGCAATCCAAATGAACGCCAGGAATTACTTGGATGATCTGGAGTGAACCTTAGTCTCCATCCACAACTTCTCAATGCTGAAACCACTTATAATTGCTAACCCACCAAGATGCTTTTATATTGCGCAAAGACTCATTTTAGTGGTGCTGTCTCATGATGTGCAAATCTCACAGTCACAGCAACCTTGGAGAAAACTGGCTGATGACCAGAAAGGCTGAGTAAAATCTCAGAACTGGCCAAAGATCAAACCTGGGTCTTTTTTGGCCCCCTAAGTCTTAACCATCCACTTGGCAAACTTACTGAAGCTGTCAAGAGCCCATTTCCACCCAGGCCACAGCTGAACTGCTGCTAAAACCCTCATTCATTCCTTTGTTGCCTTCAGACTTCATTAATCCAGTGCTCTCCTGGCCAGCTTTCCACCTTCCAATCTCCATTAACTCCAGAATTCTGCTGTCTAACTCGCACCAAATCTTGCTCATCCATTAGCCCTGCGCTTGCTGACCCACATTGTTCAGTCTGGCATCCATTTAAAAATTCTCATCCTTGCTTTCAAATCCCTCCATGGTTTTGCTGCTCCCTGACTCTCTAACTTTCTCTAGCCCTACAACCCTCTGAGAAACCTGCATCCCTTCAATCCTGGCCCCTTGAACATCCCCAATTTTCATTTCGAACATTGGCTGCTGTTCCTTGAGCAGCCTACACCATAAACTCTGGAATTCCCTCCCCAAATATCTCCACCTCTTTCACTTTTAAGTGCCCCTGAAAACATATCTCTTTCACCAAGTTTTTTATCATCTGTCCTAATATCTGTTTATGTGGCTCAGTGTCAAGTTTTTGTTCTGATAGCATTCCTGTTGAAGTTCCTTGGATATTTTTACTACTTTAAAAGCATTATATAAATGAAAGCTCTCACTGTTGTACAATGGTTTTCCTTCTTTTTCTTTGTAAATGGGAGCATGAAAAAACTTAAAATGCTACTATTTCCACACATCCTTTGGGAGAATGGATTAGGAGTACACAATGCTGATGGCTATATCCTAAGCATGTTTGTGAACAAGATTTATAACACCATAAGATGTAAGAGCAGAAGGAGGCCATTCAGCCCATCGAGTCTGCTCCGCCATTCAATGAGATCATGGTCTGATAATCCTCAACTCCACTTTCCTGCCCTTTCCCCATAACCCTTGATTCCCTTACTGATTATTTTACTAACTTACTATTTTCTTAAATGTCTGCCATTGTTCATCAACTGTCTTTTCTGCTAAACTCCTTTCCCAGTCCACTCCAGCCAACTCTGCCCTCATTTCTTTGTAGTTACCCTTATTTAAGTTTAGCACAGTTGTTTTTGACCCAAGTTTCTCACTCTCAAACTGAATGCTAAATTCTGCCATGCTATGGTCACTGTTTCCTATGGGATCTTTCACTCTGAGTTCAGTTATTAAACCTGCCTCATTACACATTACCAGATCCAAAATAGCCTGATCCCTGGTTGGATCCACAACATATTGTTCTAGGAAACTGTCCCAAATACACTCTGAATTCTTGCTCGTGGCTACCTCTGCTAATTTGATTTTCCCAATCTACATGAAGATTAAAATCACCCATGATTAATGTACTGCCTTTTTTAAATGCCCTCTTTATCTCCTGATCTAATCTCTGTTCTACAGTATAGCTACTGTCAGGGGGCCTATAGACTACTCCCACCAGTGTCTACTTCCCCTTGTTATTTTTTACCTCCACCCATATGGATTCTACATCTTCTGATCTAAGATCATTTCTTGCTATCGTACTTATTCAATCTCGTACTAATAAAGCTACCCCACCACCCTTTCCTTCCTGCCTGTCCTTTCAAAAAGTCACATACCCCTGAATATTTAGTTCCCAACTTTGATCTCCTTGTAACCACGTCTCCGTCATGGCTATAAGATCACACCCATTAACCTCTCTTTGTGCCATTAGTTCATTTATTTTGTTCCGAATACTACGTGCATTTAAGTAAAGAGCCATTAATGTTGCTTTTTTACCATTTTTTCCCCCTTTGACCCTATTTGCTGCTTTTTAATAATGTTTGTACACTCTGTCCCTTCCTGTCACAATCTGGGTATCATTACCTAAATAGCTGCCCTGCAAAGCTACCATATCCTTTGCTTAGTAAGCCTACGTATCCCCTTTCCAGAAACTCCACCCCACCCATTTAGTTTAAAGCCCTCTCTATAGCCCTAGTTATTCAATTTGCCAGGACACTGGTCCTACCGGAACAGCTCCCTTCTACCCCAGTACTGATGCCAGTGCCCCTTGAACTGAAACCCATCCCTCGCACGGCAATCTTTGAGCCACGCATTTAACTCCTTAACTTGATTAACCCTCTGCCAGTTTGCCGTGGCTCAGGTAGTAATCCTGAGATTATTACCTTGGAGGTTCTGCTTTTTAATTTAGCTCCTAACTGTTCAAATTCTTTCAGCAGAATCTCCTTTCTAGTCCTATCAATGTCGTTGGTACCAACATGGATGACGACAACTGGATCCCTCCCCTCCCACTCCAAGTTCCTCTCCAGCCCTGAGGAGATGTCTTTAACCCTGGCACTGGGCAGGCAACACAGCCTTCGGTACTCACGCTCACAGCTGCAGAGGACAGTATCCCCCAAATTATACTGCCCCCTACCACTACTACATTCCTATTTCCTCCCCCCACTTGAATGGCTCCCTGTACCACAGTGCTGTGGTCAGTTCTCTCATTCTCCCTGCAGTCCCCTCTCTCATCCACACAGCTCGCCAGAACCTCCTAACTGTTGGACAGTTGCAGGGGCTGAGACTGCTCGAACGCTACCCCCTAGGCCCCCATACCTGCCTCACCTACAGTCACACCCTCCTGTCCCTGATCACAGACCAAATTTGAATCATCTAATGAGGGGTGTGACTGCCTCCTGGAGCAAAATGTCCAGGTAACTTTCCCCTCCCTGATGTGCCGCAATGTCTGCAGCTCAGACTCCAGCTCCTCAACTTGGATCCAAAGTTCCTCGAGCTGCAAACACTTACTACAGATGTGTTCGCTCTGGATCACCTTGGCTCCCAAATGCTGCAGCAGCTCTTCACTATGTTCAGCCAAGCCTTGCTAGCATGAGAATGAAGAGCATGTCCAGGGGCAGCACTGGGCGCACCTAAAAGTGAGGTGCCAACCTGGTGAAGCTACAGCAAAGGACTATGCGCATACTAAATAATGGAAGCAGCGTGCTATAGAAGGAGCTAAGCAATCCCACAACCATTGGATCAGATCAAAGCTCTGCAGTCCCTCTACATCCAGTTGTGATTGATGGTTGACAATTAAACAATTAACTAAAGGAGGAGGCTCCATGAGCCTCCTCAATGATGGCATTGCCATGCATGAGTGTAAAACACAAAGTCAAAGCATTTGCAAGCACCTTCAGCCAGAAATGCCAAGTGGATGATCCATCTCGGACTCCTAAAAGTCCTAGCAACACCGATGACTATCCTCAGCCAATTCCATTAACTCCACACGACACCAAGAAACAGCTGAGCATATTAGATGCAAAGTCTATGGGCCCTGACAACATTCCAGCAATAGTACTGAAGACTTGTGCTCCAGAACTAGCCATGCCTTAGCCAAACAGTTCCAATACAGCACCAACATTGGCATCTACCCAATGATGTGCAAAATTGTCCAGGCATGTCCTGTCCACAAAAAACAGGACAAATTCGCCCAGCTAATTATAGCCCCATCAGCCTACTTTCAATTATCAGCAAAGCAATGGAAGGTGTTGTCAACAGTGCTATCAAGAGGCACTTGCACAGAAATAACCTGCTCACTGACGCTCAGTTTGGTGTTTGCTAGGAGCACTTGGCTCCAGACTTTGGGCAGAATCATCCCAGATTTGCACTAAGTGTGGTAGGAGGCAGGTTAAATGGCATTTTATCCGCCGGCCGCAGTGGCGGGTTTTCACGCCATATCATCCCAAACCTGCAGCATTAGTTAAGCATTCCCGGGAAACATGCCGTTTCAATGGTGGGTGGGATCTCATTCGCCGCCACGCCATCACCTCGCCGCTTCATCATGTCGGGCGCCATATTTAAAGTCCAAAAGCATGCACACATCTTAGTGCTTCCAGCCCACAACTACTGCAGGGAGATCCACAAAAGGCAAAAAGACTGCAACCCCCAGGTTGAGTGACGCATCGCTGGAACGCCTTTTGGATGCCGTGGAGACTTACCACAATGTCCTCTACCCCCGCTCTGTCCGCAGGATGGACAGCAGTGTGACCAACCAGGCTTGGGAGGCAGTGGCAGTGGTGATCAGTGCCAATGCTGCACAGAAGAGATTGGCCACCCAATACAGATAGAGGATGAATAATCTCATCCATGCAGTTAGGGTACGGCAACCATCTCATCACTCTAAACTCACACACTCAAACCCATCATACATTCACCGGCATCTCACTCACTGCCAGCTCAAGGGACATCATCCATTCTCTCACACATCCCCTCACATATCCATCTGGCCTCATCTCCTCTGGAGTCTGCCTCCTCAGCCCTCACCATCTTGAGGTTACTTGCACAGATCAACATGTGCCCCCACACATGCCCTCGGATACCCTCCTTCCTCAGTACAGCCCTCACCGTGCAGCCTCTTCCCTTGCCTGAGGCCACTTCTCCCCCTTCGCCAAGCAAGCCCTAGCCCTGCTGCCATTGAAAAGCCACCCCTGCCTTACAGCTGTTCTGGTAAGTAGACACCTGCCCATGAACCCCACCTAAAAGTGATGTGGTGCTGCCTGTGAAGCCTGGCGTTGATGACTGCGAGTGCTGACCGAAGTAAGGTAGGCAAACAAACCTTGAAGTCCCGAATGAAGTGCAGGCTGCCAGGTGCACGTCGCTTATGTGCTGTTGTGAAACACATCGGTGTGTTTTCCGCCAATGTGGGTGGACAATCCAGTGGGGGTTGGCAGGGATGATTCCAGTGGGCTGGCCTTATAATGATATGCAGATGTATTACAATGAGGTTCCCGACGTCCGATAGCGGGAAATGCGGCCATCATTGGCGGGCTGAGCGGATGATCGCAAACTGGTTTCACGCCGTCATGAAACCGATCGCGCCTTATTGTCCACTCACGCCACCGAACATGCCATGGAAAATCCCGGCCTTTATTACAGCTTAGGTCCAAACATGGACAGAAGATCTGAATTTAAGAGATGAGGTAGGAGTAACTGTCCTTAACATTGTGTGGCATCAGGAGCCCGAGTAAGACTGAAGTCATTGAGAATCAGGAGGAAAACCTAACACAAAGGAAGATGGTTGTGGCTTTTGGAGGCCAATGACCTCAGCCCAACATTGCTGCAGGAACTCCTCAGGACAGCGACTTGGTCCAACCATCTTCAGCTGCTTCATCAATACCCATCCCTCCATCATAAGGTCAGAAATAAGGATGTTCACTGATAATTGCAGTCCTTGCCCCCATGCAAGACCTGGACAAAATTCAGGCTTGGGATGCTCAGGAGCAAGTAGCGTTCACGCCACACAAATGCCAAACAATGACTATCTCATGCAGCTCACCACCTCCTCCTCTTGGACAATTAGGGATGGGCATTAGATGCTGACCTTGCCAGTGACACCCACATTTCATGAACAGATAAAAAATTTTAAAAATTTGTTATCATTTATGTATTTTGCAGTTCTTCATAGTACTTGCAAAGATGGCAATGATATCTCTTCCTGCATCTAAGTAGTCCTGCACATTGCTGGCCATGGAAGGAGGGTTCCTAATGTGGTTCAAACAGGTTGATAATCAGCCTGGCAGTCCTTCCAACTCTTCCCCAAAGGGGAAAAAGCCTGTGTGAAGATATGAAACAAAATAAAACCTGCCAGTGTTCAGATCTCATTTGCAATGAGCATTTTGGATAAAGTTCAGGAAAAAAAATGAGGTTTTCCTACTGGTGGCTATTTACTTTTAATAGTTGCAGCAACAAAGGGTGGCCCTATCTCTATTTAATCTCCAATTCTAGACGGGCATCCAGAATAGCTGCTGGGGCCTTGTAACCAATCTCCTGACCCTTTGCACTCTCAGAGCATCATTGATGAAGCACCCAGAGCAGCGCAATGAAATTTGGAGATGTCAACCCTGCATAATTGGGCAAGGTCATCTATATAGGCTTCAGGTTACAACACATCTCTCCTGGCAATGAGCAGACTGTATTACAATGAGATACATAGACAAAATGGATCATTTATTACAATGATTGTCTGTGTACAGATTGGTATACATATAGACTTTTGCACATTTCATCATTCCTAATTTCTTCAATCATTATTTTGATATATTTCCAAAGTTTACTGACCGCACCTGTGGCACATGCCGACATGACATCAATATGACCCTAATGATCTGATAGAGGTTAAAGGCTGCTTCACAGTTTCCCTTAAGAGGAAAGTATAATCCTCAAATGCTAACATTTCTGAATGTTACAAAGGGTGTTGGGTGGTCCTTTATACTTAAAGATGATCGCTCTTGTTGGAGTCTTGAAAATTGTCCTGATAGTTGAGAGCATTAAGAGAGAGGAAAACTCTCCTGCACATTTCATTGGCATCAGATCAAGAGCTTGCTATAGTTGTTCATGTTATCGTTGTTGTAGTAACTCATTTATATAAAAGCATTGATGATCAGACCAGCTAATGCTGCCACGTATCCCTGCTCACCAGCTTTGCAAATTTGTGTTTGCATATCCAGCGGTGATTCTCATCCACTGACAAATCATATCAGGAAAATCGGAGGCTCCCGACTGGCAGAATGGATGCAAAACATTATCCTCATTTTATCACTCTTCCAAATGTAGGGTAGAATAGTCCCAGATTTGCACTAAGTGCAGTAGTGGGCCAGAAAAAGGATGTTTTACCCGCTGGCCACAATGGTGGCTTTTTACGCCGTATCATCCCATTCCCGGTGCATCCTGCCTCATTAATAATGCATTCGCGGGAAACAGGCCGGATCGCTGGCAGGCAGGCTCCAACTTTCCCGCCCCTCCATGACCAGAGTGCACGCCTACTCCTTGTCTACAGACCAGGACTGCTCCAGGCGACAGATGGCCCCAAAAGCAAAGAAGACAGCAGCCTCCATATTTAGTGACGCCTCTCTGGTACGCCTATGGACACAGTGGAAGGCCGCCGTGATGTCCTCTACCCCCGCTTTGGCTGCAGGAGGTCCACCGAAGTCACCAATCCGGCCTGGGAGGTGATGGCAGCAGCGGTCAGTGCCACTGGAGCACAGAGGAGGTCAGCCATCCAGTGCAAGTCACCCACCTCATCACTCTTAACTCTCACACTCCCAAACCTATCACACATCCACTGGGATCTCACACCTCAAGGGACAACACCACTAACTCTCACACACACCCTCACATCTCCATCAGCTTCATATCTTCTGGAGCTCACGTCTTCATCCCGTCCATAGCTCCGCTCACCGCACAAACATTCCATGCAGTGCCATGTGTCCTACTCACACTCTCTCCATTTGTTTATGTGCAGGAGAAGCCTGCTCACAACAGGGAGAGGTCCCAGACTGGGGGTGGAGTGGCCCACATTAGGCTCCTCATTCACTCTGAGGAGCGTGCCAGCACACTGACTGGTGAGGATGTGGATTGTGCCTGCAGCAATGGGATGGTCAGCGGCGAACACCCACATGAGGATCCTGCATCACATCATCACTGTCAACACAACTGTGAGTGCTTTCTCTCTCCTGATTCTGGCTCTGCTGCCATGCACTAATTATCTATACTTTGGTTCACAGGGAGCTCTGCCAAGCGACAGGTGCCTTCAGCCAACCAGTCCCTCAGCTCCATCCACGTTCTCACCTCCAGCCCAGAGGACTCATCCTTCATTGAAGAGCTGGAAATAAGCAGCCTCGAAAACCCATCACAGCGCTTACCCACACCCTCCACCAGCACAGAGACACACACCTTGGTGGGGTCTAGATCCAGAGCAGGCTCGGGTTCACAATCTGGTGGTCACCGCACGGACACGTGTCCGCAGCAGGAGGTGGCAGGTTCAACCAAGCTCCCCAGCACTCACAGGACTGTTGGGGTAGAGGCATCTGTGAGGTCTGAATCATATGACCAGCCTCTGGATTCGGCCTTCCATCTCATCATTGAGGGTCAGAAGGTGGGGGAACATCACAAGGATCTGTTGAAAGTCCTCAACAGAGTGGCACGCGAGTCAGAGGAGTGCATCCGCCTGCTCTCTGATGAAGTGGTGCCCCCCATGTACACATACGGAGGTCTCCATGGGGAGGATGGCGGACGCCATGGAGACCCTGGTCCAGCAGAATGCGGAGATGTGCGCAGACCTGTACTCCATCACCGTAGCCATGGAGAAGTTCCTGCAGCTGCATCGCGAGGGGGAAACGGGGCACCTCGACGTCCCTCCAGGTGCTCCTTCCCCTCAAGGAGTCAGGCCGGGGCCCTCGAACACCCGAGGGGAGGAGGAGGAGAAACACTAGACACCCCTGGGTCATCCACTCAGTAATCTGAGGCTGTCAACTTCTGCTGAGTCCCCTTTGCCTGTGACCCCCTCAACCTCGTTCTCTGTCACCATTGAAGGAGCAGCTGGGCCACAGGAGGACAACCGAAGCAAGCCAGGGCCCGAAAGACCTCGGGTCTCTCGAGGACCCACGCCAAAGTCATCAAAGGGCCAATCATTGCACAGGCTGTCTCCACTCATCCTGCAGATGTCAGAGCAGCACCTAGAAGTGGCAGGCCTAGAAAAGTAAGACAGTCTGATCACAAGTGGTTGCATGGGTGAACACATTTTGTCACTTTATAATCTGAAAATATATTCACTTTCACTGAATAATGTGTAATGGTGTCTTTCAGCTTCATTGACAGGCTTCGCGAGTCCTCCCCCTGCACCGCACCCCCACCCACTAGCAGTCCAGCTGCACACAGCCAGACCACGATTGATTCTGGAGGGAGAAGTGTGTGTGGCAGGGCCTTTTGGAGCTTTGTGTGAGCACATGCACACGGAGCCTTCATCCATCAGACTCATCTCACTGTCCCGAGCATTTTCAGTGCTGCCTGCTGGGGTTCACTTTCAGTTGTCCATCTGAGCTCTCCTGCATCTCCACCCACCCACTGATCTCACTCCCATACAGCACCTGTGCCCGTCCAACACGAGGCTCTGCTCATTTTCAATTTCAACAGCCATGGTAGTCATTAAATTTCTGATCAGCTCCCCCGTCCTTTCCCCTCCCCCAGTCACCCATATCCTTTCCCCCATCACTGTTGATCCCCCCCAGGCACCACCTTCCACCGTCACATACCAACCTGAATCCTATTCTTTCCAGGATGTCCAAGTGAACGTGCGGTTTCCCTACCTTCCTGAGAATCCCACCCCATCCACACTGACCCCCCTGATCTCCTCCTTCCCACCCCTAGGGTCCATGTCTGCCTCCGAGTCCCCACCAGCTACCCTCGCCATCTTCTACCACTACCATCGCACCCTCCCCCTCCCACACTTCCGGCTCCCTTTGCCCTCTCTCATACTCACCATTCCCTCCTACCACCCCCACCCTCAGTTCACTCCTCAAGAAGCAGTCACTGACTCCACAGACTGTTCCCTTGCACATTCACCTGGACATTCTCCCCCCTCCCCCTTACTAACTCCTCTGCCCGAGCTCCTTCATCTCCAAACCCCTTCCCTTATTCTCCCCCATTACATCCTCCTCCCCCCTCCCAACCTCACCCCCACCATTCCCCGATTAACCTTCCTCTCCTCCCCACCTCGCTGAACACCCATAGCCAAGACCGTTATGTTCTAAAGCAGACCTGAGACATCAATGGAGACCTCCCACCTTCCGTGAGCTGCTTCGCGATGAAGCCATGTCCATGAGAATCCACCCAGCACGCGATGCACGTGTTCCTCCAGGATCCGGTAGCTGTCGGGTTTCAGCATCTTCTGCTCCTCATATGTCCAGAATCTGAGCAAGGCCCTAACGTTAAGTCGTGACTTCTGCGCATCACGCTTGTCCAGGCATGTTCTGGGCTGCTGTGTTTTCCTGCCGGCATAACGGTAAATCTGGAATGGGGGACAATTCCGGTCAGGCCTTACTTTGTATCCCATTAGTGGATACAAAGCGGGTACATGCCGACCTCCAGTGGGGTTGGCGTTCTGCCATGGTGGACACCATCAGATGCCCCCGTTGTGATTTCACGCTGGCATGAAACCAATTTTTGGCCGTCTCGCCATATTGTTCCCCCCCTGCAGCCCCCAACACCCACCATGATGCCTGATGCCAACAGGGCCAGAAAATTCCAGCTGTATATCTGGCTTTTCTCATACTAGAGACTCTCATGATTTAACACAGCTCAGACAAGTTGCTAACATTTAGCTTAGTATTACCAATGGTGATAATTTGCTTGGTGCAGTGCTTTTCCAGGGCTGACAGATACTTGACCTGCAACATTGATTTGTAAGCCTGTATCTGTTTGCCTGTGCGGTCACTACTGAGCTCCGAGTGCTCCGGAGTTTGGAACTAGAGCGTAATCATCTGCGAAGAATAGCTGATGTACAACCTGCTCTTTCATCTTAGTTGTAGCTTGTGGTTTTTATCAGGCTGAAGGGCTTTTCAGGTGCAAGAAGAGGATGCAGAAGCTAATTTCTCTAAGTTATCAAGTGTAGCCAATGAAGAAGAGTGCAAAGAGATGAGTACAGTCAGCACTCCCAACACTCTACCAGGTGCTCCAAAATCTTTCGAGTTATCAACAGTCACAGATTGCAACTCTTTCGAGTACAATCACAGTTCTTAGTTTCCGGGAGTGGGACATGAACCCACAACCCTCTGATTCAAAGGCGAGGGTGCTATGAACTGAGCCACAGCTGACACCATGCAGCTGATGAACAATCTAGACAAATACTCTAAACCCGGACTGTAATTTTCACAGACATGGTCCACTGGCAGTGAATTGGAAGGCAGCAGGCCCCAATTTTCTAACCGGTACTCCTTCAAGCAGTAATACTCACCATAACATGTGAGAATTCATTTACCACACCCTCCTAACCACAATTTGGATAAAAACCACACCTCATCAAATGGTGTTTCCATATTTTGGAGGTGCAGAACTTCCTGCTCTGTAATGCTATCATGGAGGTTCTCATAGCTGGCCTCCAGATAACTCTTTCCAGCAACTATTGTCCTAAGTCTCATAGTTTCATTCATCAGCATTCTATGAGGCTGACTCACCCTCCAGGGCATTCAATGGCAGGTCCATGTAGACCAGAGTTCTGTCCCCCTGCAATCGTTTCCACTTTACAGCATCAACATGTACCTTGCACAAGCAAAATTAAATTCTTTCATTACATGTTTAGGAGTTCTGAACAATGAGAACCAAGTGGACAAATGTCTTGTATGCCACAAAGTTAACTTGCATCACATGTTGCAGTTACTGAAAAAAAGACAAAGACAATAGTACACTTTGCTGCTTATCAGTGTGGTATCCACCAAGATTGTTGTTATTGATAGGAATCAAATTGTGATATGTGGTGCATTTTTTTCCACATGATACATTAATGATTCTTTGGTGAGCTATTCAAAAATTAATATTACACTTGGGGAATAGGATACTCCCTAGAAGATTCCACTGACTAGGCTACTGTTCAAGGTGGTGAGTGAGTGTACTAGATCCCAAGTTAAATCCACCAGCTGTTAATGTTGCAAATACTGTGGCAATTGAGTGCATGCTCTAGTTGTGATCAAGAACAGCTGATACGAATTGAGGAAAGGTTAGGGCACATATATAAGAACCAGTTTCTATCTGTGTGAGGGAAAAACTGTGCGGAAGGGAAGAGTGGTCTGTACTTGTGTCATACTAGGTTTTGTGAGTACAACTATCTTGAAGACAGACTGGCTCTAGCTTCTTCCTTTGCCAGATGCCTGTTCAGCACGTTAATACCAGCAACACAATATCAGAAAGAAGCACCATAATTATCTCCAACATGCCCAGAACAGATATTCTGAAGCCAAATTTTATGATGGAAGATAAATTATGATTTTAGACTGGTGTAAAAGACAACTTTTTCAGCTTGTTTTTTTAGGCCAAAAATCATGGAATCAACTTTTATACAGGTAATATTTGAGAGGTTGACAGGCGTGCTTGATTTGGCCTAAGTGAAATCCAAAAAAATGACTCAATGGAATAAAGTAAAAACAAACAACACTAACAGAACTAATATTAATTAACATTATTTATTTCATAACATTACAAACTCTACAAATTTCATCCAAATTAATTAACTAGCATTTGTTCATTTTATAACATTACGAACTATGTACATTTCATCAAATGTAATATAAATATGTTACAAATTCACTACAGTGCTCCATGTTGAAATCCTTCAAAAGCACTCTGATCATCACCTGAATCACTGAAAAAGTCATACCAATAGTCTGGTTGTATATCATTTTGGATTTTTCTCATCTTCATTATTTTCATCATCATTGGTGTTGCTGAAAAGAGAGACATGTTGCCAAAGCTTTCATCTTGCACTCATCAAGATAAATGCAAGAATACCAAATTTTCAACAATCACAACAATTATACTACAGGAGAAAAGGATGCTGATTGGTTAGCAAGTTGACTCGGATTGGCCGTGATATTGCAATAGGAAAAGCAACGGGAAAGTATACACTCCCCAAGCTTCCGGGGAATTCAAAACAGACGCAAGGCTTGAACATATTCTTTTTGATTAAAGAGAATGGGTCCTTGCGAATAAATGTATTTCGCTTCTACCAAGTGTAAATGAGCCATGTTACAAGCTCGACTGATTATCTTAAATTTCAAGGGGTGTGATGCCAGGTATGTAGGCCATACGTCTCAGTGATTTGTTGATCAAATCAAACAGCATGTTCCTTCGGTTGTTCATAATAGGCAGTATACAAGTATTTAACCACCTTGTATGTGAGAAACAGGACCTTTAGTAAATGATACTTTTCAGAAAAGTACAGAATTCTTATGGAATTGGTGAGCATAGCATAAGGCCACCTCAGCAGAGAAACTGCTTTCTTTCTCTCTCTGGAAAAACACATAACCTCTAGAAATGTCGAAGTCTTGTGGTTCAGGCTTCTATGGTGACATTTCTTAAGTTGAGAGGTTGACATCTTGTACCCTCTTATCTATATAAGTGTCCAATAAGAGCCAACAAATGACACTTAGCATAAGGTAAACAAAGATGACCTCAAGCTGAAGTGGGAGGCCAGGTGACCACCCTGACAACTCGGGTATCTGTCTGTATTCATTGGTTAGAAGGATTGAACAAGAAATTGATATAAGGTAAACTACGAGTCTCTGGAAATAAAGGGCGGAATTTTCCCAGAATTGCACTAAGTGCGGTAGCGGGTGGGTAAAATGGAATCCTACCCGCCGACGAAAATGGCAGGTTTTCACACTGTATCGTCCGAGCCTGCCTCATTATATATTCACTCCTGCGAAACTCGCCGTTTCCATGGCAGGCGGGCTCTCATTCGCCTGCTCGCCATCACCCCGCTGTTACATCACACCCGCCGCCATCTTTAAAAGGCAGCCGCCAGCCCAGTGCTCATCACCACCAGCTCACCACCGCTGCCTGGGAGGCATGGCCAGCAAAGGAAAAAAGACTGCAGCCCCCCCCGCTTCAACAGGTCCCTCAAGTGACTGCTGGATGCTGTGGAGGCCCACTGGGATGTGCTCTACCCCAGCTCTGGCCACAGGATAGGCAAAGTTACCAACCCGGCTTGGGAGGCGGTGGCAGTGGTGGTCAGCGCAAACGCCCTGCAGAGGAGGACAGCCACCCAGTGCCACAAGAGAGTGAATGATCTCCTCCATTCTGCCAAGGTAAGTCCTCTTTTCATCACTCCCAACTCTCTCACACACAAACCCATCACACATCCACAGGGCCCTCACTCACTGCCAGTGCAAGGGACATCACCATTCAGCCTTTCAAATATACCTGCACTGTCCTCAGCCCATCCATGGGACCACGCATCACCCACACAGGCCAGGCATACTTATCACTCTCTATATCACTATCAAGTGAGGATCCAGCAGTGCAGCATCCATCAGACAACCATGCTGTGAGTGATGTGTTCTCTTTCATAGGTCACTGCCATGGGCTAATTGTCTCCCCTTGCTTTTGCAGGCACATCTGCCAAACAGCCAACAGAGTCCATGACCCAGGTCCTCCAATCAAGCCCCGAAGAAACCTCAAGAGGAATCTGAAGGCACCCTCCCTGAAGTCCCATCACAGCGCTCACCCACACCCTCCACTAGTGCAGAGGCACACACCTCCATGGGACGTAGCTTTAGAGTAGTCTCGGAATCACAATCTGGTGAGCACATCACACTTTCTGATCCACAGCAGGTGGAGGCAGGAACTTCCCAGGTCCCCAGCACTCGGAGGACTGCTGGAGGCCAGAACGTTGCCAATTACGAGCCTCTGGACTCGGTTATGTCACAGTTGCTGGAGCTGCAAAGGCAAGCTCGGGAACAACAGGAAGGAATGTCTGCTGCGCTCCTCGGATTGCAAGGCACGATTAGAGGAGTCCGTCCGTCTTCAGGTTGAGGTGATAGCGCTGGCATTGCAACGCCTGAGGTCAACACTGGCAGGATGGCGGCCGTCATGGAGACCTTGGTCCAGGACGTCACTCCTGTACTGCTGCATGGACTTAACTCCATCGCTGACGCCATAGTTGGCCTCCAACAGTGTGTACGCGAGAGGGGTGCTGGGCATCTCGATCTCACTCCAGCTACCCCTTCCGCTCATGGAGTCAGCCAGGGGCCCTCGGGCACCCGTAGGGAGGGGGATCAGCAGGTGCACACTCCAGGGTCATCCACCCAGGTGACTCTGAAAGTGTCTGGCCCATTCGAATCCCCTCTTCCTGTGACCTCCGCAGCTCCAGCTTCACAGGCCGAGGAGGGTGCCGCTGCCACACAGCAGGACCCCGAAACCAGGCCGGGGTCCACCAAGTCTCGGCCCTCCAGAGGACGCCTGCCAAAGTCATCACAGATAGGGCGTAGCAGTCAGCAGGCTGCCTCCACCTCTGCTGTGGTGTCCGGGGAGCACCAAGACGTAGCAGCAGGGTTAGGAAAGTTAGGTAAAGTAGTTGCACAGCCTGGGCACGGGTGTTGATCACTTGTACACTTTGCTCACTATTGTCAATAAACTCTCAAGAATGTCTCCCTGCTCGTGACTCCTTGTTCTGATGAGCAGTGTTCTTGTCACTCAGATGTGAAACCTTTCTGCACAAGATAAAGGCAGGTTTCTCTGTCCGGGGCCTCTTCCCTGTGCTCTGTGCAGCCTTCAGACCACAGTGATGGTCCAGCCTCACACTCCCTGGAAACATTACTGATACCTGCACCTCGCGGTGCTGGTCATTGCTGCCAGAATGTGGTGGGCAGGCACCACAGAGTTCCATTATTCTCTCTGTGTGCTCTCAGCACCTTTAAGGTTGGTCTGGCCCCCATCACACCAGCATCTGTGACCAGTGATGCTGTGCACCAGCTCCTGAAAGGTTGAGGTGCTGAAGGCGGACACAGCATCAGATGCGTCTAAAGTTTCATGGCTGCGTCTCTGAGATGGCCCTGATCATGGAGTACAAGTGAGCTGCCCTCGGCCAGACAGGAGTCAGACATTCTCAGAGGCTGTGTGAAGATCTATGGAGTGTCCTCACTGCCTGTTGTCATCATCCTCCCGTGATCGAGCAAATGTTAGGGCCTCCATTGCATCTCCATGACAGGAGCATTCTCACAGAGGGTATTGGCGCTGAGATAAGCCAGACTGGAGTCAAACATTTACAACCATGATGTGAAGATCTATGGGGACACCTCACTGCATGTCGTCATCATCCTCCACAAATCTGGCAGTTATGGGGGCCTCCAGAGTGTGCCTTCCTCATCCAGCCAATGTGAGAGCCTCATCCACTTCATCATCACCACTGAGGGCCCCCTCACCCTCACTAGCTCGTCTCCCCGTTGGAATGCCAAGTTGTAAAGGGCACAGCAGACAATGACAATGCGTGACACCCTCTGCGGACTGTATTGCAGGGCTCCACCAGACAGGTCCAGGCACAGGAATCGCATCTTCAGATGGTCTGCTCCACCAAGTTGCAAGCTGCTGCATGAGCCTCATTATAGTGTCGCTTTGCTGCAGTCTACCACATGGGTGTCTTCAGCCATGGCCTCTGCCGGTAGTCGTCCCCAAGGAGCCAACCCTGTAGCCTCTGTGGACCCTGGAAGACTGCAGGGATCTGGCGAGTGATTCAGGATTTAGGCATCGTGCACAGTCCCTGGAAACCGTGTGCATACCTGCAGGATGCGTTTCTGGTGGTCGCATACCAGCTGCACATTCAGCGAGTGGAGGCCTTTGCAGTTGATGAAGTCCACTGAGTGTAGCGACTGAGGCCTGAGTGCCACATGAGGGCAGTCAATCGCACTCTTCATGTCTCCCTGCTGCCAAGTCCTGCAGTAAGAGGCAGGTGTGAGCCGCTAGGTCCCTAGACATGAGGAGTCGTCGGCAACACTGGGTCTCAGTCATCTGCAGGAACGCAGGCGGCATCTGTAGACCTGGGTGTCGCTAGGCCCCGACCTGCCACGGCTCGTTGTCGCTCCTAAATGGCATGTGTCGGAGCCCCTGCTGCCCCTTCTTCCTTGGTTGCTGCTCCTGCCTTTGCATAGCCAGGAGCCTCCGTCGCTCTCTCCTCTGTCTTCTACAGTCTCTGTAGGCCATCAGGCACACAGCTAGTCACCAGGATCCATGATCCTGATGTGGTCCTCCTGCAGCGTGAAAGAGAGAGAGAGACACGTGGTTATCATGGCTGTACTTAGCACCTTTACTGGTCCTGCGTGACCACCCCTTAATGCTTCCCGAAGAGTGCTGGTCACCCCTCGGATGGCCAGAGATGAGTGGGCTGCATGGCTGTTCTGTCAGCCTGTGACATTGGGAACAGATACTGAGATTGCAAGGGGCTGTGAGCGCCTCCAGCAGTGACTGCTATATGGCCAGTGTTGGTAAGAAGATTATACAACATGTGCAGTCCAACTGCTCCACGGTCCAATAAAGTGGTGGCAGACTCGAAGTCTGTGCCTAGGGAGTGGGGCGCTGGGGGTTGTGGGGGAAGGTTTGGAGTGCTTGGTGGCCCTTTGGTGCCTCTACGTTGCTTGCATGGGCATGCTGGCTAGGAGCCCTACCCCAATCATATCACTGTGGATGCACCTGATCTGTCTCAGTTGCAGAGGCATGGTCAGTTTATACAGGTGTCCCTACTGCGTGGCCACTTCCCTCGCAGGATGCAGCGCCAGGGTAGCACATGATCCTCTTCCTATGGTTGCCTCCGAGGCTCGCCAGCACTTGCCCCCGGACAGCACCCACCCCTCCCCCGCCACAGCAATCACCTCCGGGGCCAGGCACCAGTTGCCCCTGGCGCCCCCGAGGCCTGTAAGCAATAGGCGAGCTGTGGGAGAACTGCTGCTCACTCACCTCAGTTCCCTCAAAGCAAAGGCCACCAAGTGCACGTCACCTGCGTGCTGAAAACACGTCGGTGTGCTTTCCCAAGGACATCAGCGGACGATACAGCGGAGTTCCAGGAGCCTGGCAGGATGGTCCTTTAACTATATGCTCATGTATTACAATTAGCTCCCCGCCGACTGATGGCGGGAAACGTGGCCCGCCGTTGGCAGGCTGAGCGACATGAAGCAGGTTGCACCATATTTTCCGCGCACACCACCTATCACGCCCGCCACCAGCAGTCTCGGAAAACTCCGTCCAAAGTATATTAATGTGTGCTTGGAGGCAGTCCTTGTTAGGCCGATTCTTCAGATGGAAGATGGACCAGGGAAGATTGAGAAAGATTTGGGGAAGAGTTTCCTAACACCGAAGCTACTGAGCAGAAGGCTGCTTCCACATGCCATGAGATCCATGCCACCTACCCTTTCATCCTCTAGGATCAATAAGCCACTTTTGCCTGTCATGGGTCATTTGCTTTTCCTATCTATTTAGCTTATACATTATATCTAAAAACTGGTGCTCTTAATAAACTACCTTGAAATGATTTATGAATTCTTGACTGCTTATTTTGGCTAATCTATGACTCCTGAACCTTAAAACTTACCCGCTCTTGCAAAACCCAAAACAGAAGTTTTACTGTCGACTGTTAGATGTGATTGTGATGGGCAGCACTTGCTGAACAATCCTGAGTGTGCTAACAGCGACACTAACAACCAATTTAAGGTCAAGTCATAACATGACTCATTTACGCTTGCTAGAAGTGACATGCATTTATAGGCAGGGACCTGTTCTCTACAAACAAAAGAAATCTGTTCAAACCTTGTGCCCTTTTGAATTACCCAGGAGCTTGGGGAGCATATAGCTCCCCATCACTTTCTCCATGGCAATGCCTTAGCCAATCAGAGTTGTCTTGCCAACCAGTCAGCACTCTTTTCTCCTGTAGTATAAAATGTTGTGATTGTTTGTAGTGACATGTTGAAGTTCGTCGGCATTTCATCCATATTTCCAATGTAGGCAAATCGATACGCATTTTTCTCTCAATGTCAGATGACAAAATGGTGGAATTTATCATTAAGTTCAGGTGGCAGACAGTGGAAAATTTTCATTTACTGACAAAGTACTGAATCGTGCCTTTTCATGAATCCTGTGCACCACCTGGCACTGGCATTGAATGCTGGAATACCATCTTTCTTTGCTTCTCTGAGAGTGCAGTGGAATAGCTCCGTGGGTAACAATATACCCATTTTGCTGATACTCATTAACCCATTCCACCACTTGTTTCTCCAGTTTAAATTGAGTTGCGTACTTGTTATTCTTTCTCGAAGGCAGTGTGATAAATCCTGTGAAACTGTGACACCCAGTAAAAGCATGTCATATTCATAACTTTAAACATAGGCTGTATTCAGTATAGAATATTCTGTAACTGCCTATTCTTTTAAAAACAGACATTAAAAGGCTGCTAAGCTGGCTGCTGAGAGTCAATGGCTTTTGCAATTTCTGCATAGATGTAGAAGTATCTCAAGTCTCTGAGAAGTTCCTAATTGAATGACCATGGGTGGAGTGCTTCCTTTGAATGAACAAACTAAGGCAAAAGCATCTATGGAATTGTGCGATGAGTAACCCACCTCCTGACTCCCCAAAGCCTGTCCACAATCTACAAGGCACAAGTCAGAAGTGTGATGGAATACTCCCCACTTGCCTGGATGAGTGCAGCTCCCATGACACTCAAGAAGCTTGACACCATCCAGGACAAAGCAGCCCGTTTCATTGGCACCACATCCACAAGCATTCACTCCCTCCACCTCTGACGCATAGTAGCAGCAGTGTGTACCATCTACAAGATGCACCACAGGAATTCACCTAGGCTCCTTAGACAGCAGCTTCCAAACCCACGACCACTACTACCTAGAAGGACAAGGGCAGCAGATAGATTGGAACATCACTACCTGGAGGTTTGCCTCCAAGTCACTCACCATCCTGGCTTGGAAATATATCGTCGTTCCTTCACTGTCGCTAGGTCCAAATCCTGGAACTCCCTTCCTAACAACACTGTGGGTCTACCTACACCATATGGACTGCAGTGGTTCAAGAAGGCAGCTCACCACCACCTTCTCAAGGGCAACTAGGGATGGGCAATAAATGCTGGCCCAGCCAGCGAAGCCCACATCTCATGAATGAATTTTTTAAAAATTCAGCAATGGTAATGCCCTTGAATATCAAGGGGTGGTGGTTAGATTCTCTCTTGTTGGAGATGGCCATTGCCCGGCACTTGTGTGTCACAGATGTTACTTGCCACTTGTCAGCCCAAGCCTCGATATTGTCCAAGACTTGCTGCATTTGGACATGGACTGCTTCGGTATCTGAGGAGTCACGAATGATGCTGAACATCGTGCAATCAGCGAACATTCCCACTTCTGTCCTTATAATGGAAGGAAGATCAATGATGAAGCAGCTGAAGATGGTTGGGCCTCAGACACTACTCTGAGGAATTCCTGCAGTGATGTCCTGGAACTGAGATGATTGACCTCCAACAACCATAACCATCTTCCTTTGTGCCAGGTATGACTCCAACCAGCAGAGAGTTTTCCCCTGGCATTCCCATAGATTCCAGTTTTTCTTGGGCCACAAAGCATTACCTTGGGTCTCTAGATTACTAGTCCAGTGACATACCACTACACCATCACCTACCCCACACCCCCACCTCCCCAAACACACAAAATCTTGCTGCTGGTTATTCAAATTGACCGTGATTAAAGGGTTGAGGAACACACACATATTCCTTTTCAAAAACACACTGATTATAGACAGTAAAGGAAGGGAATTGGGGTTTCAGTTCTCTCTCTTCCCTATTCATAACAGCTACGCATTAGTTGTGTTAATTGGTTGGGAGATTGCAGTTAGAAATCATGGAGGGAAAATTTAAAAATTTCAATTTTAAATTGATGAACTGTAGTAATTATCAGCAAGAAATTAATAATAACAACACAGTTTGAGTGTAGAAAAATCAACCCTACGGTTGATTTTTTATATGAGCTACATGAAAAATTATGTATTTTAAGGTCAAAGGTCATAGTGTCGACTTTTACATGAGATTGACTTTTACACGAGCTGTTGCAAAGATCTAGCTCATATGTTTTAAAATATAAATTTTGCTTTAAGAATTAAAGTTTTAACTGTAGAAAATGGGCCCTTCTGGTAGAGAAATTGGTAAAAAAAAAACAACTCAGATGTAAATGCAACTCAAATAAGCCTGGGTTTATTACACTAAAAAAGAAGCCTATGTTTACCTTGCAAGGTCAGAGTTGATAGTTAAAAAACTTGAACAATGAATGATCACTTTCTAGGCTTGCAATGGAGCCAGAGAGCCTGGACAGAGGGCATTTATATCCATTGGCAATATAAATTATTCATATGGGCTGTTGAACCAAAGAGTTGTGTGAAGGTAAAATAATTTGTTTGCATTTCTGTTTGAATATCCCAAAGCATGCCACGTCATCATAGAGATACTTATTTGGGGTGGAGTCTTGGTTACAAGGTTCTTTTTTTAAATTCAACTGTGTATGTTTGCTGACATAAGCAGGCTGTTCAGTTCCGTTTGAGTTTTGTGAGGGAAAAGCAGCTGGAAGATTTGCTCTAGCTTGCAGCTAGTGGAATAAATCTACAATGGTCCTCATAGAGTCTTGTATCAGAAAAGTCAACTTGAGTAGTTAGCGTGAAAAGAGCTGTACAGAAGCTGTGGAAGCAGATTAGGAAAAAGTCTATTTATGTCCAAAGCCAGGCAAAGGGAAAGAACTGATGAGTCCACAGCTGTGAGTTCTTTAAGAAAATTGTAGATTGATTAGCGAAAAGAGAATGGAAGGATCCCTATGTAATTTGTACCTTGAGAAATAACTGGAGTATTTTGGGTGGTTCCTGGGAAAAGTGAATGAACTTTCAAGATTTCAATATAGTTTGTTTTTGTTTAAAAACGTGAAATCTTGTGGCATAGTTCTGTCCATTAATTGCTGGGTGTTTGGATTTCTTCTTTAAACGTTAAGGTTCCCTAACAGGATTGCAACAAAGGATATACGATGATAGAATCTGTAGCAGTGGATTACCTTGTCTCTCTTGAAATGGAGAGGTCAGTGAGTCTCAAATAGACACATATTGGCATACACATTTCAAGGCAAAACCTGAGATTTGACCACATAATCACAGAGTTTCCAGCTTCAACATAAGGGACAAGGTCAAGGGCAAAAACCTTATGCATAAAGTTACCATTTGGAATGCATAACCAGAGTTAGTGATTGAAGAAAAAGATCATGTCAACATTTCAGAATAAGTTGGATTGGTAAAGGAATAAGGACAGAGCAGGTAAATGGGATTAGTATGGCTGCTACTATGGAGGATAAAAACCAACACAGACTGGTTGGCCCAAACTATCCATTACTGTATTATAATTTCTGTCCAATTCAATGTAATGTATTTTTTCTTCTCAGATTTTCAAGACAAATCAAACAACTTTGGATGCCTTACCTCAGCTAAGTAACTTTTCAGGGAATATTTTCTGGAGGAGTTTACGATTGACATGAAGAGTAGTGATTTACTGAGTATAACGGTTGCAAGCAGCAGCAGCCATCCAATTTACATAATTTAAAAATTACTAACTGAATTTTGCCATTTGAAAATGAAATAAAAGTAATAAATTTTAGTAAAGACATCTGTATTTGCCATTCCAAAGAGGTAAGGACAAAGAGTGCGTTTTGTGTATTTACTTATGCAGTTGGTATTTTGTCAAAAACCAATCGCAAAATACTTAATTCAATATTTTCACAAATCTATTGGAAACTAATAAACCTCCCTTCCTCCCTCTCCCCATCTACCAATGCTATTTCAATATATCAATGGTCCTTTCCCACTGCACCCCCACCCCATGCTATCAGTCTCTTCCCCCACCAAACTGTGCTATCGATCACTTCACTGCCACCCATTGCTGACTGAATCCAAGAATTCACCAGTTAGCCCAATCCCCACAAGCATCCTGCAGTTCTTACAAAGCCTGCAGCTCCTTAAACAGTGCTGCCAAGCCAAAGCCCTGCAGCTCCTTGAACAGTGCTGGCAAGCCACAAGACACTGCCGTCTATGCAGCCAAACTCCAGTACCCACCCCAGTGCTACCACATCTCATAACCATCTTCCCTAGTGCTATCAAAGTCTAGGACTGTCCCCAGTGCTGATAAATCCTATGATCAACCTCCAACTCTCAGTATTGTCTAATATCTGGTAGCAACTGTCAACTTGATACACCTTGCACATAGTCTTATCGTAAATTCTCCCCTTTAGGAAAAGGAATTAAAATTAAACACAGAGGTAAAATATATATAAAATATATTATCAATAAGAGAATAATCGAGGTGTGATTTTTCAGTTTTTACAGAACAATGATCGTTGCAGAATTTTAATGCAGAGAACATCAATACAAATCTCAGAATATAAGGTAATAAACATACATTTGAGTTACTCAATCACAGTTGTTAGGAAATGGAAATAGTTCAAGTAAGGTATATGTGCATTTGAGGGTGATAGGAATAAGGTATATTTTTAAGTTTAATTTTTTTTCTATTTATGGATTAGAAAGCAAAACCATAGATTTAGTTTCATTTTTGAGAGTGACAGCAGGTCTAAAGCTGTTTATATACTTGCATTTCCAATCAGTTTTATGACTTCTGAAGAGAAGTTAAAGCAAACACAAGAGTAGAGAGAACTGTGCTGTTGCCTAGCCACAGGGGTCCAGAGAGGCAGAGGCAGAACATGCACACACAAAACTAGAAGTGGTTTGTGCAGTTGGAAGAAGGTGCCAGACAGGCAGGACATGAAAAAGTACAGATAGTAGGTTCCAAGCTAAAGAAGAAAGGTCCTCAAGGCCAAGGAGTGAGACAAAAACTGGAGAAAGTGCCAAGAAACCCTTCTAGTCAAAGGAAGGACAGGAACCTGGAAAAGGTCCTGTTAAGTGAAGTTAAGAGTGAGGCGCAGAAGAAGGCTCCAAGCTTCAAGCTTAAAGAGAAAAGAAAGGAAACAGATTTAAAGCAAAAACAGCTTATGAGAAGTCAGAAGGTCCAAAGAGGCAGCTGAAGGTCTGTAAGTCTTTACTATGGGCATATGAAGCAGTGGTGTACTGTTGGCACTGCTGAGCATTTGAGAGTTCATGGAAGAAAGCTTGAATGAAAGTGGTGACCCGGGGAGAGGAAAATTGCAAGAAGACTTCAAAACACTGGAGGTGGACCCTTACGGACCCTTGAGAGAAAGCGTCGATTTGGGAGATGGTTCCAAAGCAAGTTCTTGGAGAGTAGATATTGGGAACCCCCTCGTGTGAAAAGACGGAGTTCAGTGAGACCAGTTGGCCCACGGTGTGACAAGCATCTGGTGGGAGTTGAGGAGAAATCCATAGCATCTGTTTGGAGTGGCGTCTGTCACATGGTTTCAAAGTGTGGTGTGCCTGACCACAGGTCACTAATTGGTATGCATGGACTGTGTACTTACTGTGAACATTAGAGTGTAAGACAGTTTTTGTGACTTATGTTATCCTTACAAATCTGTATACATCTGTAAAGGTATAGTTGTGGGTGAAGGAGTATTGTAATATAGTTCATCTTTTCTTGTTAAATAAATGTTTTATTCTTCTGTTAAAAGTTCATCAGCTGACTTCTGCGACCCTGTTCAGTAGCTACTCCCTCCGTATCTAAACAAAAATTAAAAGTTAGGATCTATCAAGCCAGGTTTCCAACCTGGGATCAGGCTTGCCCAGGATCGGCTGGGATCATAACACAGTAGGTTAGCGGCCCTGGAATGACATGCTATATGTTACATGACTGAACCCTCCTACTGTTTTAAAACAATGTGCGCTGACTCATAGCAATGAACTTCCTGTATTACACTCATGCAGAAATTACATTAAAATTTACACTAGTTTTTCCGCCAATTTTGTGGGTAAGAATTTATACCAAAGTTTTCTACAGAGTTGATTTGCTGGAATGCAGGTTTTACATCAGAATGTAAAAACTGGTGTAAAGTGTGCACAACATAATGTCACCGTTAATAATTGCAAGTTGGCTGCTGTCTTCTGCCATATTTGCTAGAGCCTCTTATCAATACTACTCCTCTTTCTGTTCTATTTTCATTCAGAGCAGGAGTATGCCCATTAGGAAGACTGCGTGGGAAAGGCCAAGTGTCTGGAAAGGGGCACTGAGACCAATAGCACTTTGGTTAAATTAGTTCAAGTCTCAGTGAGAAATATTTTTTAAAAAGTCAAAGAAAATTGCGTTCAAACTCTAGAAATCTCAGTTATCCCAGTATCAGGTAACTATGGGCTGTGTTATGCTGCACCTAAATATTTAGGTGCAAAATGAGGCCAGTGCAGAGTTTCAGTGGACATATATAAGTGCCGCACACAATTGAGGCAATTTGTATGCAGTGATGCTTTGGTGTAAAACCAGTGTAATTCAGTTATGCACATAATTCTTTATGGAAGAAAAGATGCAAAGCTGTTCTTACACCACAATTTCTGCAAAGGTCCAGGAGATCTAGCGATAAAGAAAAACAAAATAACAAACGATCAAAGCACTTCAGTATTAAATTAGTACTGTTCATGCATTAACATTAGTTTTAAATGTATTTGATATGCAAACAGACAAAGGAAAATACTTTTTTCCTGAATTTTCTGGTTCTTGCATTTACATTTCAAAGTTTGGGGTTTATATTTTTTATCTTTTGTGAACTTAAATAATAATTCAAAGCAATTAAATACAATGCTATTTAAAATCCATGAAAGAAACCCTCATTCAATTAGAAGCTATGAAACAGTAATATAATCTTTCATACATGAATTAGACATGAGACCTGAACTGTAAACCTAACTTGTGATAAAATATATGCAGATAATATATATATCACGAAAAGATCTACATATTCATTTTGCTTCACTGACCTATTGTGTGTCTGTGAAAGATTATTATGAAACCAAGTTCCAGTTTCAGGAAAATTGTTTATTTGATAATTTTGCAATTATGCTCACCATTTTCAACCCAAAACTTTGAGTAGAATAGTTCAAACATACAGTGCTGAAATATGTTCACATTTTTTACTGATATCCAGGGATCTCCGCAATCCTCAGAACAGAATACAAGTAGGTGAAAGAATGTAGTGCATATGCTCAGAGGCTGTGTCTTGCTTTACCAATGCCTTCCTAGATATGATGCTGGGGGCTTTAAGGGCCTGCAGGGAGATACTGTTCACTACTAATTGGAGGAATAAGCCTGTTAGTAAAAGCAAGACGGCATGGCTGGAGGTAGTGGACGAAGTCAGGAGGAGTGTGATGCCACATTCCAGGATTCAATGCTGAAAACAATTTAATGGCATAAGCAAGACAGGAAAGGTGAGTATAATGACACATTCAACTACAACTTGATTTGTGCAGCGCCCCAAATTCCCCACGTAAAGTTTACTCCAGCACATAGCTTACTTTGCCGGTTAATCCACCCTCTCTGTATACAAAGGTTTACTAGGCTATGACCAAGAATCAACAGGTTGTCTTGAGGAAAGGTTGGACAGTTTGGCTTGTATCCACTGGGGTTCAGAAGAGTAAGAGGCTAGGGGTCACGGTTTAGAAGTAAGGGGTCGCTCATTTAAGACAGAGGTGAGGAGAAATTTTTTCTCTCTGAAGGTCCTGAGTCTTTGGAACTCTCTTCCTCAAAAGGCAGTGAAAGCAGGGTCTTTGAATATTTTTAAGGCAGAGCTAGTTAAATTCTTCATTAACAAGGGGGTGAAAGGCTATTGGGGGTAGGCGGGAAGTTACAGTCAGAGCAGCCATGATCCTATTGAATGGCGGGGTAGGCTTGAAGGGCCAAATGGCCTACTCCTGCTCCATGTTCATATGTTCCTCATATCCTCATTTGTCCATCTATCACATTCATGATCATGCCGCTTCCTCAGTCATCCTCAACAATTATTCTCCATCCTTTCAGTCAACACATGACATTATTCTCACTCACAGGTTTCTTCTTTCCCTCCTTGCAAGAGATCGTGTTGAAGAGGCAGAGAACTGGAGAGTCTCACAACTTACAACTGACAGTTGCAACGGAGGTGCCACTGGACATAAGTAGAGTACCATTGTACCTGCCCAGAAAAGGGGTGTTTCCCCTGGTGATAGAATTAAATATCAGACAGGAGGATGGCATACAGCACACAGTCATGATGTCAGTAGTAAGTGAAATCAGATCGTGGAAATGACGACACTTAAAACATTCACAGTTCTCACGATCCTCCAGGAGATGGTGGAGGAGGATAGTGACAGGAGGTTACAGTCTGAGGATGCATCATCAAGGACTCATGCAGACTATGCACTGGCTCAGATACTCACATTGTGGTGGGACCAGTAAGGAAAATAGTTGTGTTTTCAACTAGTGACTCACACATCAAGTTAGCAGGAGCTGATGTTGGAGACTTAGACAACAGCGGAGTTCTCAGTGGAGCTTAAACCACAATCTTTTGATTGATAAACTTCAATCCTTGACATACTGAATTAGCCTATTATAGTTTGGAAGTGATAAAAGACAATAATTAGTCTACATGCCTCCAAGCAGCAAAGGGAAAGATTAGCCAGGGTACCAGCTGCTCATTGTTCATTCACTCATGCTGGCAATGCACAAGTATCCTTTCTGGTGAGGACAGCATCAGGTTTAACTACTATGGTCCCTTATGATTGAATAGAATATGATTCAAAGGTTCTTAATGTAAATAATAGTCATCTTCTGATAATGACTTATAATAATGAATATGCAACTCCACCATTCTACACCAATGTTTGGATCAAACATGCCTCTCTCCTTGATTTTTAAATGGAAAGAGGGAAAAAGAACTCAAAGTGGGATATATAATTTAACACAAATACGAAAGTTTAAGAAATGATCACACCATTAAATTATACGAGTTTCCTGAACTATTTTAATTTGCAGGAATGCATGGGTTTAGGAATGGGTGGGGAGGTAAAAAGTGTGGAAATTGACAGTGCATCAAGAAGGCAGTTCCAACCCATTGACTCCTGCATTTAAATACAGCGAGTTAGGCTGTGTGCGAGCAAACCCTTCTGGAGAGGCAGGTTATCAATTTCAGTCAGGTAATCGCTCAATTAAAACAATATTAATATGGCTTTTGCAACTTAACTATGGGTACATGACTTTCCTGAAACTCGCCAGTAAAAGTAGTGAGAACACAAGAGCAATGGAGGAAACACGACAGAAAAATATACCAATAACTGAAAGCTCACAGCTGCTTTCTTGCCTGATTGTGTGAATAGTTGTTCACAGTACTTGGGCTGAAAGGAAACTTTGGCAACTTTAGAGGTCTGCATGTCTGATCTCCACTTTGGAGTTCTGATCTGTCAGATCAGCTTGTTGCCATTTATGATGTTTTTCTTTGCAGCTAAGATGAGGACCACGGTGACCATCAGCGTCAACAGGAAGAGCAGCAACAGAAAGATGCAGCTCAGGCAAGGCTCAGCTACCATTTAGAGTATACAGGCAGAGGTTAAACTCCTTCCACATGTCTGAACACTGGTGTCTCAGGAAGCTCAGGTACTTGCATCAAGTTGTAACAGACAACTTACATTTGTAACCTGCTAGAACAAGACCTATTGCCAACTGGACCTGGTAGCCATGGTTTATCAGTGGCCGTCAAAGTCACCACCACACTCAATTCTTGTAGTTTTCAGTAATTTCTTTACTAGGATGACCAAATCTCTTTGCTCCTCTACAATTTCTAGTTTCTCACCATTTAAAAAATACTCTGATATGTTTCTGGCTCACATTGAGCTCCACTTACCACAGTTTTACTCACTGATAATCTGTCTATGTTCCTTTGCAACTTCCTGCTCCCATCTGCACCAATTATGTCACTCCTAATTTTGTGCTATCTGCAACTCTCTAGTCCTTCATCCCAGCTAGTAATAAATAATTAATAATTAGTATTACTTAAATTTATTAAGTAATTAAATTAAGTAATTTAAATAAGTAATAAATTTACAAATGTGGATTCTCATTTCATCACAAGTTAATGTTGAAGATTTCAAAATATATAATTTAACTTATTATCTCTGTTGCATCTCTTTTTCTTAATCCAATCTGTCTTTCCCAATTTTTATTTTACTTTCTGTATATAATTTAATGAAGCGTCAACCCGGCAATGCGACAGTTCAAAGCATGTTATAGAGATAGCTAGGCGATACCACAACCAATGGATCAAAGCTCTTTAGTTCAGTTGTCAATGGTATGGACAATGGGCCCCATCAGTGTAGTCTCGATCATCAGCAAAGTGACTGAAGGTATCTTTGATAGTTCTATAAAGCGTCACTTGCCCAGCAATAACATGCTCATCGATGCTCAGCTTGGGTTCCACCAGGACCACATGCTCGACCTCATTAAAACTTTGGTCCAAACACTGACAAGAGCTGAACTCAGGAGGTAAGGTAGAGTGATTGCCCTTGATATCAAGGCAGCATTTGACCAAGTGTGGCACCAAGGGCCCTAACAAAATTGAAGTCAATGGGAAATGGGGAAAACTCCCCACTGGTTGGAGTCACAAAGAAAGATGGTTGTGGTTGTTGGAGGTCAATCATCTCAGCCCCAAGACATCAATGCAGGAGTTCCTCAGAGTAGTGTCCTAGGCCAAACCATCTTCATCTGCTTCATCAATGACCTTCCATTATAAGGTCAGAAGTAGGGATGCTCGCTGATGATTGCACAGTGTTCAGTACCATTCACAGCTTTTCAGACACTGAAGCAGACGGTGTCCATATGAGCAAGACCTGGACAACATTCAGATTTAGGCTGATAAGTGACAAGCAGCCTTCATGCCAGGCAATGACCATCTCCAACAAGAGAGAATCCAACTATCTCCCCTTGACATTCAACGGTATTACCATTGCCGAATCCTCCACCATCAATATTCTACAGCATTACCATTTACCAGAAACTTAAATGGACTAGCCATAAAAATACTGTGACTACAAGAGTAAGTCAGAGGCTTGGAACTCCGTGGCGAGTAATTTATCTCCTGACTTCCCAAAGCCTGTCCATTAGAAAGCAAAAGTCAGGAGTGTGATGGAATATTCTCCACTTGCCTGCATGAGTGCGGCTCCAACAACACTCAACACTCCAACGACACAATCCAGGACAAAGCAGGCCGCTTGTTCAAGCCAGAAGATCAACCCTGCTTCAGTAAGTGTAGAAGAGAATGCCAGTAGCAGCACCGGGCATATCTAAAAATGAAATGGCAATCTGGTGATGCGACACCTCAAGGCTACATCCTCAGCTTGTTATAGAGATAGCTAGGCATTGCCACAACAAATGGATCAGAGCTCTTCAGTTCAGTTGTGAATGGTGTGGACAATGGGCAGAGGCAGACCCATGAAAATCCCCATCCTCAATAATGCCAGAACCCAGCACGAGTGCAAAAGGCTGAAACATTTGCAACTATCCTCAACCATAAGTGCCATATTACCATGGATAAGCCATCTCCGTCTCCTCCTAAGATTCCCAGCATCAGAGAAGCCAGTCTTCTGACAATTCAATTCATGTGATATCAAGAAACAGCTGAGCACACTAAATAAAGTCTATGGATCCCGATAACATCCCAGCTGTAGTGCTGAAGACTTATGCTGCTGAACTAGCTGTACCTGTAATCAAGCTGTTCCAGTATAGCTACATCACTAGCTTCTAACCAGTGGAAAATTAGCCAGGTATGTCCTGTTCACAAAAAAGCACAGCAAATCCAATCGGGCCACTGATCACCTCATCAGCCTATGCTCAATCATCAGCAATGTGATGGAGGGTGACATCAAAAGTGCTATCAAGCGACACTTACTCATCAATACTCTGCTGACCAACGCTCAGTTTGGGTTCTGCCAGGGCCACTCAGCTCTAGACTTCAGTACAGCCTTGGTCTAAACATGGGCAAAAGAGCTTAATTTCAGAGATGAGGCGTGATTGACTTCCCTTGGCGTCAAGGCAGCATTTGACCAAGTGTGGCATCAAGGAGCCCTAGGAATACTGCAGTCACTGGGAATCAGGGGCAAAGGTCTCCATTGGTTGGAGTCATACCAAGCACAAAGAAAGATGATTGTGGTTGCTGCAGGAGTTCTTCAGGGTAGTATCTTCAGCCCAACCATCTTCAGCTGATTCATCAATGATCATCCCATCACCACAAGGTCAGAACTAGGGATGTTTGCTGCTGCGTGCAGTATTCAGTTCCATTTACAATCCCTCAGACAATTAAACAATCATTGCCTGCATGCAGCAAGACATGGAAAATATTCAGCCTTGGGCTGATAAGTGGCAAGTAACAGTTGCACTACAAAACTGCGAACAGCATTAACATCGCTGAATCTCTCACCATCAACATCCTGGGTGACCACTGATCAGAAACTTAACTGGCCCAGCCATATAAATACTGTGGCTACAAGAGCAGGTCAGTTGCTGGATATTCTGTGGAAGTGATTCACCTCCTGACTTTCCGAAGACTTTCCATCATCTACATGGCACACATCAGGAGTGTGATGGAGCACTTTCTACTTGACTGGATCAGTGCAACCCCTAAGACATTTAAGAAACTTGACAAGTTGGACCAAGGCTGTTCAGGATAAAGCAAGATGTTTGATTAGCACCCTACTCACCACCACTGCAGCATAGCATTGGTGTACCAGCTACACGATGTTCTCAAGCATCTCGCCAAGGCTTCGTTGATCTCACTTCCCAAATCTGCGACCTGTATTGCCTAGAAGGGCAATGGCAGCAGGTGCATGAAACTTAATCTTGCATTCACACCTGCAAGTTCTCCTCCAAGTCACAAATCACCTGACTTGAAGTTATATAGCTATTCCTTCACTGTTGCTGGGTCAAATTCCTGAAACTCCCTCCCTAATTCACGACACAGGCTGCAGCAGATCACCACCACCTTCTTAAGAGGAATTAGGAATGGGCAATAAATTCTGGCTTTATCAGCAACACCCAGATCCTACGAAATAATAAAGAAGTTTTACAGATCCAATTTGTAAGTCACAAAGCAATTCCCAAAAATGTAATTTGTTTTCAGTTGAAGGAGGAATATTGGCCATTGGATAACTTGCTGCTCTTCTTTGAATGGTGCCAGGGCTCATTAGAATTCATATAACCACTGTAAAAGGATAGAACTTTGTTATAATGTCTCATTCAAAGGACATCATCTTCACCAATGTAACACTTACATCAATAATGCCAGTCTACATTATACACTCAAACTCAGAGGGCAGAATTTTCTGTTTGGTGTGCAGGACACATAAAATGACACACGGTGATGTCGCGCATGCATCCTGACGTCACCACGCATCATTCTGATTTTTCGATCGGCGGGCGCACACCAGAGTCGGCTGCGCACCCGCCATACTGTCAAAGGCCTGTTAAAGCCATTAATAAACTAATTAACCAATTTGACAGGGCTGCCTGTCCAACCTGAAGGTTGGCGGGCAGGCGAAGAGCCCAGGCGGCCTTCACATTTTTCATGAAACCTCATCCATGGGTGGAATGAGGTTTCATGAAGGGTTTATTAAATTAATAAATATTTATTAAACATTTGATAAACACGTTCCAGCTCATGTGACATTGTCACATGAGCAGACGTGTAAATGATTTTTAACTTTTTTTATTTTGAAGTTTCAAATTCAACTTCATCTCCCTGAGGCAGCTCTGTGCCTCGGAGATTTCTGCGCTCTTTCGCGCGCATGCCTTAATTGGCCCACCCATGTAAAATGGCGGCGCGCAGCCGAGCTCAGGCAGCAATCGGCTCCACGCCCGCTCCCGACCAGCCCACCTGACGGGGAGAAAATTCTCCTCCTCATAAGCTTTTGCTCCATAGATAAGAATACCATCAACTGAACCAAACTGAAAAGTCAGATAGTTTCCAAAATATGGTTGATCTATACATAAGGTTTTGGTTCAATTAATTCTCATTTGGATTACCAAGGTAACATCTGTAGGATTCCTCTCCCCCACCTCTATCCATAGCCATCTTTGCCACTTTTCTGCTGTTTCTTCTCCCTCTGTTTTTTGTAGTTTCCCTACCTGACCCTGATTTTGCTGTGATTGGCAAATAAATGGCTTTCACTGTTTGTTTTATGTACAGTTGTCCACAGACTTTTAGTGGACTTGTCATAGCAAATTTTCAGTTGTCTTGTGTCTGTTTGAATGGGACAATCAGCAGGGAAGTTACTTAACCATTCAAAATGAATAATCCTTACAGACAGTGATGCAGCAAGTAAAAACCAGGAAACATAAATCACATTTAAATCATTTAACAGGGAGCAGAATAAAGATTGGGTCATATACATTGGATTAAGTGAAAGACATAAAAGAGCAAAACACAAAAGCTATGGCCAGGATTTTTCATTGGTCGGGCGGGCTCGGCGGGGATGATTGGGAACCTGACTGCCACCCACAATCAGCTCCACGTCACCATTTTATGCAGGCGAGCCAATTAACGCCCGCCCAGCGTAATGGGCTAGCAGTAGCGCTGAGTGCTACCTGTGCGGGTAGGGGAGGAGGGGTGTCGAGTCCAGCACTCTTTCATGCATGCACATGAAAGAGCGCTTCAATCTTCCTGAGGCACGGAGCTGCCTTGGGGAGATTGAAGCGCTCTTTAAAAAAATAAATAAAAACAATAAAAATTTCATGTCACGTGAGATGGGACATTTTTTTTTCAGAAAAAGTTTTCATATAATAATTTTTAGCTTTAGAAAACCTCATCTCACTCGTGGATGAGGTTTCCTAAAAAACGTAAAGGCCGCTTGGTCTTTTTGCCTGCCCGCCAAACATTAGGTTGGACGAACAGCGTAACATTCATGTTAATTACCTGTTTAATGGCCTTGATAGGCCTGTCAATTATCGGCAGGCGTGCAGCCAACTCTGGTGCGCGTCCGCCCAACGAAATATCACGAGACAGTGCGATGGCGTCAGGACGCATGCCCGACGTCACTGCGCGTCATTTTGCGTTCCGGCAAGTCGAGCCCACCCCTGCACGCCGAATGGAAAATTCTGCCCCATATATTTTTTCAAATCTACTTCTGAGGGAATGAGACTCCTTGCATTCAAAAATCAAATTTTCAGGGCCAGACAGGATGTTCATCAGTAATTATGACTTACTAAAATCTCAGTTACTTTTGATTCAGGAAGGCCTAAGAGCTTAACATGATTATAGAGAGAGTAATTAGCCTAAGTTCACTCCTTAACAGTGATTTCTGTGCAGATTCCATCAATGAATACTGCAATAGCGCAGCCTTTGAAGGAGCAAAGCATCACTGACAGCAACTCTCAGAATTTTGCTGTCAGTTTTACCCAATAATAAAAGGTGAGTACTGACAGTCTCACTGTGATTAATAAAGCAAAATACAGACCTATAGGGCTGAATTTTCCATTCGTCGGGCAGGCAGAGCTGACCCAATCGCTGCTGGTGATCGGGGCCACGCCGCCATTTTGATTGGGTGGGCCAATTAAAGCCCACCCAGCGCATTTCACACTCCCGTGGAGAGCGGGATTTTAAAAATTGCGCCGGGTGCGTACAGGCCGCCGTTTCCAATGGGGAACCGGCAGTCTATATAAAGAAAGGCCAGGCAGCCTCCTTTAAGCTGATCACCATGGCCAGCTCCAGATGCAGGGGGTCTACACAGCAAGCTCCGGTGGAAGGAAGGCCAGAGGAGGAGGGCAGGTCAGAGGAGGAGGGCAGGCTGCAGGGTAGGCTTCTCTGATGCCTGCCTTGCTGCCCTTATTGAGGTGGCGGCAGCTCGGCGAGAGGTCATGTTTTCCCAGGATGGGAGGAGGAGGGCCCCCCATGTTATGAAGTGGGCCTGGCAGGAGCTGGAGGAGGTGGTCAGCTCCATGGATGCTGTGCAGTGATCATGGACCCAGTGCTGCAAGCGCTTCAATGATTTGTTGCGCTCTGGAAGGGTGAGTACCATGTTGGCCTTGGCCATTTAACCCAGCAGGTAGCCTTAGATTTTGAGGCCCCCCCCCACACCCACCCCCCCATGTCTTAGTGTCGTTACTGCATTGGGCATTTGGCGCACGCTGGGTGGGCAAGCAGATAGTGACCATGCTAACATCAGCCTTAGTGGTTGATAAGAAGATGGGTTATCCCCGCAGCATGCGTTGGTGTTTGTCGCACTTGAGTAGTCTGGGGGCAACTTGCAGGAGAGGCAGCTAGGCACAAACTCAGAACTCCAACACATGCCTTATTGACGGTGATGAGAAGGTGGAAGGAGAGCCTCAAGGTGTCGTGGCCAAGAGCCATCTGGTGGCAACGGCGCCGCACCTAGTTGCGCCTCCTTGCCATGGGCGCTAAGACCCGTGTGTTATTCAAAGTGATGGACGCCGAATGTGTCCAAGGTGGCCATTGGGGAAGAAGGTTGGGAGCAGCCAGACTATCTTTTGGTGACTGATCACCAGTAGTGTGGACAGGAGCCGCTGGAGGCCTCAGATAGGCCACTGTGGTTGGGGTGCAGCGTGCGTGTGCAGAGTACATGAATGATCAGCCCCAATAAATGGTGTTCTCTGTTCTGCAGGTGAAAACTGCACACAACACCCACGAGCATTTGCGCACTGGCGGTGGCCAGCCCATGCTCCACATACTGACCCGATTCGAAGAACAGGCCATGGAGCTGGGGAGGAGGCAGGCGGCCGGGGTGGCAGGTGTCAGTGATGCTGGGGTGCAGCGGCCAGGTATTTGAGGCCCACAGTCCCATCCACTCTGACTTCCCAGCATCCAAAGCACTGATGGTTGCTGCAATCGTTAATGCAGCAACACTGCTCATTCACAGACTGATACAGTCAGACTTGTGGGTCATACATAAAGGTCCCTCAGCCCCTTGAGGATGCGCATCTCTAGCACCTTCCAAAGTCGCCTTATCCCATTTGTGACCACTATCCCCATGGCCTAACATGCCATGGCATCGCTGCCGCACATCCAAAGACTTATTGCATCTTAGGAGGGTTTGTACCTCCACCACCCTTTCAGCCAGTGCGTCCCACATTACTCTGTCCAAAAGGTCCTCAGGACCTGTCAACCTCATGGTACTCAACTTAAGTAAATGTCACCGCGTTAGTCATCCCTGCGCCAAGGGGAAATGTTGCCTCCTGTCCATCCGTTCTATGCCCCTCATAACGGTATGAAGGTCAATAATGTGACCTGTCAATCTCCTGTGCTCCACAGCAAATGTCACAAGTGTATGCAATGTTTCTTCAGAACTCCAACTCTCCAGGCCAGCATGCATCCTGGTCAGGAACCTCTGCACTCTCTCCACTCCAATCCCATCCCTCCCATGAAGCGCAGTTCACAACTGAACGCAGAAGCGTAGATGTGGCCTCGACAGCGTTTTCTGCACTTGCAACATGACCTCCCTTTTCCTACATTCTATTCCTCGGCTAATAAAGGCAAGTCTGGCTTTTACCTTGTTAAACGCCTTATGTTCCTGTTCTGCTACCTTAACGGGTCTGCCCAGCAAGGTCCCTGTAATCATCCTCAGTTTCCATGGTCCTATCATCTCTCCTGTATTCCCGTACCTTGTTTGTCTAGCCCAAGTGCATAACCTCACACTTAAAACATAACATTACACGTGGCATTCCTTAGGCCATCTGACCAGCCTGTCTGTATGCATGTGTAATGTTTGGGCCTCCTCTTGACTATTTACCACCCCACCAATGTTCGTCCCCTTAGGTTCTTGAAGATTGAACGCGTTATGAGTCTGGGGGGGAAAGGGATGAATTGTGTTACTGACTGAACGCTAACTGATCCACTGTCCTTGTTGTTAATTTCAGCATCACCACCGCATGGCTGCCAGGAGGACGTCCAGAGTCCCCTTCCACACCTGAGGGGCGTCAATTGGCACGAGCGTCACATCATTTCAGCTAGCCAGGTACCAGCGCAGCGACTACCACATCAATGGGGATTATGACGTCGGCTAGTGTCCCGGGGCACAGTGGAGAGGGCACTTCACAATCGCTGGAGGAGATGGCACGGACAGAGAGTGCCAATGGCGCCACGAGCCGGAGGACTGCAGGGGAGCAGGCACATGCTGAGTAGGGCATCTGGAGATGTCCGCCATGCAGCAGCTGCAGGACAAGCGGCAGGATGCGCGGGAGCATCTGGCAAGGTTGTATGAGGGTGTGCTTCAGTTGGTCTCTGTGGTGGAGGAATCCAGGCAGAGTGTCAGTGATGGCATAAACCTCATGTCAGAGCGTCAGGCTTCCTTCATGGAGAGATTGGCGACTCTCATGGAGAGGGGCTTCCAATGGATTGATCAGCATCTGATGGGGTTACGCTCGAACTTGCAAGCCCTCACAGCGCTAATGGCCACAGGTGGTCATTGGCAATGTGGGAGATGTTCTGGGCACCAAGTGTCCCAGTTCGGTGCCCGTCCATCTGCAGTGAGCAGGAGGTCCAATGTGACCTCACGTCAGTGCAGCAGCTGCCTGTCGTCGCTGCAAGCTCCTCTCAGGGCGCTCTGGATGAGGGCAGCAGCTCCTCCGCCCCTCTGCCAGTGACTGTTGCATCCGTTGAGGCTGCGACAACTGGGGAGATGCCAGCTCTGGAACTGGCCACTCCCTCCCAGGCGCGGCCATCACAGGCTCCACGGGCCAGAGGATGTCCGCCAAGGTCATTGAGGCCAACAGGACAGCAGAGTCAGCAGGCTGTCTCACAAGCCACTCCGAGCGATGGGGCGGCATCCAGACGAGGCACCTGCAAACATAAGCATAATGCACGTTAGGCACACCACGGGTTTCTCACTAGTGATTTTCTGTTGCCCCTAGATTAGGGAATTTTTATTTGTCAACGTCGGAGCAACGTTTTGTTCTGTTTTTTGTGGCACCATCTGATGGATGGGAATAAAGTCCACATTTGGTCCCATGGCTGAGGGTGGCTCTTTTGTGCTGCATTTGTCTGTTTCACAGACATATTATCAGTGTTTGAGTGGACATTGATGTTTATGTACTAAGCCCTTAGTTGCAGCTGATGAAATGGAAGATGTAGCACTTAAGTGCCGCGTATGGAAGTGCCAGGCAAGGCTGGTCTTGCAGATCCATTTGTGTGGAGCTAGCTCAAGGTTCATTGGATTAAAGTCTTCCGGATGTCCCTGCCTCCTTGGTGTAGTTGCGGGTCGGCGTGCTGCCCCTCATCATCGCCCTGTGCTTCCTCATCCTCTGAACCACTGCTGGAGTCATCGTGTGCAGCTATATCCACTGCGTCAAGGCCTTCATCGTCCACTGTGTCCCCCCTTTCCAGTGCAAGATTGTGCAGAGTGCAGCATGCTACCACTATCACGGAGACATGATCTGGGGGGTACTGGAGTGCACCCCCTGAGCAGTCCAGGCATTGGAAGCGCATCTTGAAAAGACCGATGGCTCTCTCCACCACAGCCCTTGTGGATCCGTGGCTCCTAATGTAGCACTCCTCAGCTTTCATTCTTGGATAGCGGAGAGGCGTCATGAGCCACCTTCTGAGGGGATAGCTCTTCTCATCCACCAGCCATCCATCCAGCCGAGCCGGAGCACTGAAGAGCCCCGGCACCTGGGAGTGTCTGAGGATGTAGGCGTTGTTGGAGCTGCCTGGGTACCTTGCACAAACTTGCAGAATCTGCATCCTGTGATCACACACTATCTGCACGTTCATGGAGTGAAAGCCCTTCCTGTTGACGAAGGCACCGGGCTCACCTGCTGGCGCCTCGATAGCCACATGTGTACAGTCTATAGTACCCTGGAAACGGGGGAAGACAGCAATGGCCGTTAAGCCTCTGGCTCGCTGTGCCTGACTTGCCTGGTCGCAGCAGAAGTGGATGAAGGTCAATGCACGTCTGAACAGAGCGTCTGTAACCTGATTGACACAAGTGTGGACAGCTGATTGGGAGACACCGCAAAGATCACTCACCAACTCCTGGAAGGAGCCAGATGCATAGAAGAGGGTAACTGTGACCTTCAGAGCTGCTGGCATGGGGTGTCCTCCCACACAGTCAGGAGATATCCCAGGGCTAATCATCTGACAGATGTAGTTGACTGTTTCCCTTGACAGTCAGAGCCTCCTTCGGCACTGCACCTCAGTCATATTGAGGCAGCTGCTTCACCGCCTGTATACCCTGGCAGGATAGCGGCGGCGTCTTCTGCGGCCCCTTCCACCATGGACTACCTCTTGGCCCTGCGCCCCTTGTGCCTGCGCCTGGCCTCCCAAAGGTGGCTCCCCTAGAGGCTGATTGTCCAATCCTGGCCTCATCCTTATTCTAGCCCTCCCTTCCTCCTCAGAGGAGCTGCCTCCAGTGAAGATGTCAGAACCCATATCCAGGCTAAATGGAGGCCTCCGGAAAGCTGCAGGCCTGATAAAGATTCCTGACTGCAGAGTGCTGAGCTGAAGCTTCAAAGTACTGAGAAAGCTGCTGGAATTTGTTCTGAATTGCTGCAGATCACACAGGCAAATTTAAAATACTTGCTGCATTAAATACTTCACACAAAACATTGACAACCCCACTGAGCCCACATATCCAGCTCGTGGATGAGTTTTGTTAAAAAGTCACTTACCCGCCTGCCCATTGCGCCCGTGTGCCAAGACAAAGATCGCACGGGCGCATCAAAATCGGCATCGATTGCCGAGTTAAGGGCCTTAACAAGCCCTTTAATTAATGGCGGGTGCGTGTCACACTTCATCGCGCGCCCGCCCAGCTAAATATCGCGATGGCGCGCGCTGATGTTGGCACGCTTGCCCGATGTCAGCGTGCACCATTTTAAGCGCTGACGTGCGGGGCCCGCCACCTGCATGTCACCCAGAAAATTCTGCCCATAGTTTTAAAGTCAAACGGTGAATCAGTGTTTTTTTTCCCTTCTGCCCCTATCTTCAGCATCAGACCGGGATTCCAGCATCCCATCTGAAATTGCCAAAGAACATACCCTGACAACTCGCTGCCCAGATCAACAGTAACTTATATTTATATAGCACCTTTTAGTGTAGTAAAATGCCCCAAGACCCATCACAGAAGCATTATAAAACAAAATATGAGACTGAGCCACATAAGATGGATGATATTAGGACAGTTGACCAAAAGCTTTATCAAAGAGGTAGGCTTTAAGAAGCGTCTTGAAGGAGGAAAGGAAGGCAGAGGAGGTGTGTGGAGGGGTGGAGGGAATTCTAGAGTTTACAGTCCAGGTGCAGTCACCAAAGATGGAGAATTTAAAATGGAGGACACTCATGAGGTCAGAGTTGGAGGAGTGCAGATATCTCGGAGGGCTGTAGGGCTGGAGGAGATTAGAGAGATAGGGAGCGGTGATTACATATCACGGAGGGATTTGAAAACAAGGATGAGAATTTTAAAATCAACGTGTTACTTGACTGGGAGCCAATATATATCAGAAAGCACATGGATGAACGGGATGGGAGAAAGGGTGAAGGGGACTTGGTGTGAATTAAGACAAGGGTGAAACTCAGGCAGCAGAGTTTTTGATGAACTTGTTAGGGGGAAATAAAGGAATACAGTAATGGTCAAGGGACTTGACTTAAAATATCCCAGCATGCAAAACCACAATTGCTAAGTAGTTGACATTTAAAGTTCAGGCTGGGACAGAGAGAATGCTGAACCTTGCACATTCTCAGGGCTTGCGAGCATCAGCAAGGCCATATTGGACGAAGAAGAATGTAAATATGTTAGAAGAGTTAGACTGGAGTCAGGGAATGGCAATAACATAGATTAAGTGTGCTCTTCAACAGATAGGGGAAGAACAGTTGGTCCCAGCTTAGATAGGAAGGCAGGTCTCTGCCTGGGTGTAGGTGGGGCCAGATGATGCATGTACCTTTGTACCAGAGACTTGTCTGTTTAATGTAAACCTATATGTTGACAAGATCGAAATCTGGGAACTGTTCTTGTATGTGACCAATAATGTATAAATATGATGAACACTTGCAGTTTAGCTGAGTACTGTCTCAAGCTGCATTGAGATGGTGCCCTCCTTGCAATTGCTCGAATAAACAATTGTAACCTGTACCTGAGTCTCCTGTGGTCCGTTCATCAAAGAAACCACAACAAACTCAAATTAAGGAAGGTAAAATATGGGAGAACATCCAGGAGTGTGTTGGAACAGTCAAGTCTAGAAGTAATGGAAGCATGAATGAGGGTTTCAGCAGCAGATGAGCTAAAACAGCCCGAAGTCGGGTGATGTTACACAGATGGAAATAGGCACTTTTAGCGATGGCACGAATTTGAGGTCAGAAGCGCTTCTCAGGGTCAAATGTGACACCAAGGTTTGCAAACAGACTGGCTTAACCTCAGACTGCTGCCAGGGAGAGGGATGGCATTAGTAGCTAGGGTTTGGAGTTTGAAATGGGGACAGAAAACAATGGCTTCATGCTTCCCAATGTTTAATTGGAGGAAATTTCTGCTCATCCAAGACTTGATGTTAGATAAGCAGTCTGATAATTTAGGCTCAGTGAAGGAGTTGAGAAAAGCAGCGGTGAAGTAGAGATGAGAGTCATTAGTCAACATGTGAAAACTAATGCTGTCTAAGCACACTGTTCCTTATGCATTGCCACTGATGTCTGTTGTTTTTGCCACTGCTTCACCTGGGAATTCATCCTGTTCTGCTGCTTCAGTCGCCTTCCTGCTCATATGGGAATGCTACCGATTGCTGTTCCTATCCAGACCTTCAATCTGTACTTCTAGCTCTATTAAATGACCTGCTTCGAATCCTGCATGTGGCAAGTCCCTAAACTGATTAGCCTTGGCTTCACAATCCCCACCACTAAGGTAATTGTGAAATGTCACAGTGTGCTTGGAGTTATACTCTATTAAAGCCAGGTGCAGAAGGCTTTAAGGCTTGATGAGTTTAGAATTAAGAGTTAACATCAGAAGCATACACAAAGCTGATGCAATAGTGATGTCAGATCACATGACTAAAGTAAGCATGAATCGGAAGGAGAAGAAACTCCAATCTTGTGTAGAAGTCTAAATGTGTCAATACTCGCTGTGAAGAAAGAGTAATGGTTTTAGGAAATTACAAACTCGACCAGCATACTTTGGAAGAATAGACAATGTCCAAAACCCTTGTCTAGACCCCAACCATACAATGAAACAATGAGAATAAAGACCATTTGAGGGCCCTACTGACACAGATCTATCCAATGTTTCATTGCCTATTTGCAGCCTTGGATTTTCTCAGATCGTGAACCATCATTTGTATTCCACTCATCCTAAAATCAGGCACAGAGTGATGAATTGGTTATTGACCTCAATTTCCACATCAGGCTGGGACCGGCAGCCAGACCTAGGGATACCACAATTCCGCTTTGACTCTGGACTTCTGTCTGTTGCTTCCCAAGCACTCATCTATAGGGCTTGCTACATTTTATCCCTTCTTTATGTACCACATAAACTATAAATACATTTGGTTGGTGTATTTGCATGTGCATATTTGGCTGCTGCTCCTTTACTCTTTACTTCTGCTACACTTCCTTCCCCAACCACCATACACCCCTCCCTTCTGCATCATGCTCATTTTGGTCAGTCACCCCACTTGATGGCACCACTATTCTGATCTCTCACATCACCACTTTAAACTCAACTCTCTCCTGGACATGCCCAAGATTCCCTTCTGTTGCATTTTGGCATGTGACAATGAGCCCTTAGCCGCAGCCAGAACTTCATGAGCAACAACCCCAACTGCCTCATCGCCTTTTCTCACGAAACCTGCCATTCAACAGATACAAATCTCACAAACCAGCATGGGCTAAGACTTGGCCAGTAAAGAAGAGTGAGAGTGACTGCCCTTGGCGTCAAGGCAGCATTTGACTTGAGTGTGGCATCGAGGAGTCCTGGTAAATTTGAAGTCAATGGGCATCAGGTGAAAAACTCTCCACTGTAGCACGCTTAAATGTAGGGGGCATGAATAAGAAGTTTGCAGATGATACAAAAATTATGTGGCTGACAGTGAAGAAGAAAGCTGTCAACTGCAGGAAGCTAATAATGGACTGGTCAGGTGGGCAGAAAAGTGGCAAATGGAATTCAACCTGGAGGAGTGAGAGATAATGCATTTGCGGAGGGCAAACAAGCAAGGGAGTACACAATAAATAATAGCGTTCTGAGAAGTGCAGAGGAACTGAGTGTCTTAGTGTATACGTCTGCAGATCCCTGAAAATACTAAGACAGGTCGATAAATTGGTTAAGAAGCTATACAGGATACTTTCCTTTATTAGATGAGGCATAGAATATAAGAGCAGGGAGGTTACATTAGAACCCTGTAAAACACTGGTTAGGCCACAACTAGTTCTGATCACCACATTACAGGCGGGATATGATTGGACTAGAGAGGATACAGAGATTTACGAGGATGTTGCCAGGAATGGAGAATTTTAGCTATGAGCAAAGATTGGATAGGCTGAGGTTGTGTTCTTTAGAACATAGGAGGCTGAGGAGAGATTTGTGTTGTATTATGGCATGAAAGTATAATAATTTTCATAATATTTTTCTGATTTATTGTGAAGTAGGTTCATGGGGGTAAGTATAGTTGGGTCTGTCTGGGGGTCAGGTTAATTAGGAATTTTAGGAGTTATTATAGTAGCAATTGTAGTCTTATGTATGTGCTTGAAATCTTTTATATTTTGTTAATAAATATTTTAATTTAATTTTTAAAATCTCTAAAGGTCTTGGTAGACTTATTACTTCTGAATTCAGTGCACACATCTCGTAATAAATACAAGCTGCAAAACTGTTGTGATAGTGCGACCAAGTTTCCCTTGCAGACTTGGTCTGCCTGGCACACATCATCTGCCACGTCATAACAATTAAATGATGAAGCCTAGAAAGAATGGATAGGAGGGATCTATTTGGATTAGTTGAGAGGTCAATAACCAGGAGGGATAGATTTAAATTAGTTGGCAGAAGGATTAGAAAAGGTTGAGCAGAAACTCTCTCACCCTGAAGGTGGAGGAGGTCTAGAACTCACTGCCAGAAAGAGTAATTAAAAAGTAATTAGACATGCACTTGGAAATGCTGTAACCGACAGGGCTACAGACTAAGAACTGGAATGTGAGATTAGCTTCTTGATTAGCCAGCACAGACATGATGGGTTGAATGGCCTGCTTCTATCCTGTACATTTTATATCTTTCACACCTAGCGCAAAGGAAGATGAATGTGTTGATTGGAGACTAACCATTTTAGTCCCAGAACATTGCTGCAGGAGTTCCTCAGGGTACTGTCCAAGGCCCAATCATTTTCATCTGTTTCATCAATGACATCCCCTCCCTCAATAGGTCAGAGGTGGAAATGCTACTGATGATTGCACAGTGTTCAGTTCCATTCAGAACTCCTCAGATACCAAAGTGCACGTGCCCACATGGAGCTTGGCTTGGACAAACTTTTAGACTTGGGCTGATAATTGGCAAGTAGCATTCCTGCCATGCACGTGATTTAGACAATGACCATTTTGTATGTCCGTATCTCCAACAAGAGAACATCTAACTACCTCCCTTTGTTATTGGACGGGATGACCATCGCTGAATCCCCCAGCATTAACATTCTGGGAGCAGTCACTATTTACCAGAAATTTAACAGGTCCAGCCATATAAATACTGTGGCTACAAGAACAGGTCAAAGGCTGGGATTTCTGCAGCAAGTAACTCATCTCCTGGCTCCCCAAAGTCTGTCCAGAAGTGTGATGAAAAACTCCACTTGCCTGGGTAACTGCAGCTCCAAAAACACTTAAGAGAAGCTCAAAAACATCCAGGCTAAAGCAGCCAACTTGATTTGGATGCCACCTACCCACCACCTTAAACGTTAGTTCCGCCCATCACCAGCGCATAGTGGCTGCAATGAGTACTATACAAAAGGTGCGCTGCAGCAACTCACCAATGTGCCTTCAACACCATCTTCCAAACCACGACCTCTATCACCTGGACGAAAAGGGAAGCACGCACATGGGAACACCACCACTTGCAAGTTTCCTTCAAGTCACTCATTGTCCTGACTTGGAGCTATATCACTGTTCCTTCACTATCACTGGGTTAAAATCCAGGGAATCCCTCCCAAACATCCCTGTGTAAGTACCTACACTACATGGACTGCAGTGGTTCAAGATGGCAGCTCATCATCAGCATCTTCTAAAGGGCAATTAGGGATGGGCAATAAATGCTGGCCGTGTTAGCAAGGCACACAGTCCATGAACAAATAAAATAATGTTTTTGCTATTCCTCTATTGTTGCCTCATTCACCAATTCACACACTTCCCATTTCTTCAGTCTGCTTCAAGTTTCCTTCCAGAATGTTAGCACCCTTGTGAACAGAAGGGCTTCCATATTCATGACATTATCATGGACATATCTATTTACATCCTGTGTCTAACAGGATCTGGCTCATTGCTGATGAATACCTGTCCATGACCAAAGCACCCCCTCTGTTCAAAAATTCTATTTCCACACTAAGGTATGCAACAGGTGGAGGTGAATCTATGACCTTTAGGTTTGAGGGTTTGGAAACCCTTGGAAGTGAAAAGTCAGCAGTGTAGCTGTTATAACTAAATCTTATTTGGGCTTCTCACTGTGTTCCTCTAACACTTCCATGTTTGAGCACATCATACTCTTGGGCGAAACTCTTACATTTTCTCTGAAAATAGGTCTTCCTCTTACATCACCCTTATCCTCTCAGATCTCTGCTAGCTTCCTGACTCATAGAGCGCCAAATTCAAAATTCTTACATGATTTAGCAATGTCTCCATGGAACTTCCCCTGACATCCAAACTTGTGTCCTACAGTTCTCTAATTCTACATGACTTCCAGCATTCCTGACTTCTTGGCAGAGCTTTCAATCCTGGTCCTACTCTCTGCAACCATCATCTCCACAACCAGGTCTCTTTGTCTTACTACTTACCTCTCCTATTTTTAAAAACCTCCTCAAAATCTAATTTTTTCTAGCCTTCAACCAACTCCCCTAATTCATTAACAAAAAAACTCTACCATTCGAAACGTTAACTCTGTCTTTCTCTCCACAGATGCTGTCAGACCTGCTGAGTTTTTCCAGCAATTTTTGTTTTTGTTTTACCATTCAGTCCATCTCTCCTTAGAAACACCTTGGATGTTTCATCATGTTACAGGTGTCACACAAATGTACTTAAATAATACAACTTTGTAGTATTTCTGAAGGAATTTTAGACTTCCCAAACAAATATGATCAATTAATCTAAAAAAAACAAATGCATTCAGAATTACTAAGTGGAGCTTCTCCTGTAAAACTAGCATCACTGTCCTGTACACTGAAATCACTGAGTAGTAAAGGTATTTTCTGACCTTCTGCATTTCGTCATTGTTGTGTGCTCACAAAGATAGGAATGCTGGAGAATAAACTTTTTTTTAACAATGTATGCATAATGTACAGCCTGGTAAAATTATTCAGGAAACCTCCCATAACATCCCTTCCTGTGCCGTGAGACATTTACTGACTTTAAAAAAACACTCAGGATTTCACAGTACCAATCAGACCCAAATTGGTAACTTTAAACTGCAGATCCAAGACCAATGGGAATTAGGTGGCAATACCAAAACTCATTTCACATAGAATTCTTACATCTCAAATGTGAGCTGGATTCAAACCTGGGCCATAACTATAAAAGAACACCATGTCAGAGTTTTCTATCAACAACTCAAAGACGGAGCAAGATCTTAATGTTGCTACAAATATCAGCACGCAGTAAACGCAATTTATATCCAACTAATTTGTTGCAGTAGCTCAATATTTAAAACGAATGAGTTATTCTTTGCTTCTCTTTCTGCTACCATCAGCATTTGGGATTTGCAGAAAAAAGATTGTTTGAACAACACTGCAACCCAACTCGTTGCAAAAAAATCATTAAACAAAACAAGCAGGACAAAGACATTTTGGGATTCTAGCACCAGGGAGCAATTGGCTATTTCTCCATATTTGAAATAGCACATCACATTTCTTGATACATATTAATTTTCCTTTAATCAAGATGGATCAAAATCCTGGTAATGGTCAATTTTTTGGTTTTAAAGTACCTTGTACGTGGAAAATTTAAGGTAATATTTAAAGAATTGCAACTGGTTTGAGAAATATAAGGAGATCAGTCCATTATATATCATGAAAATATTTGAAAGGTAATTGAAGAGGTAGTACAACAAGAAGCACCATGAGGTAAATGCACAATATTATGAACATACAGATACACACTAAGATATTTTATAGCATATAAAACATTATTGAACAATTATTCCTATTTTCCATGCCTGTGAACAATAATGCAACAAGAGATGGCTAGCAAAGGAAAGGAGTACAAAACCTGTTGCGGTCGATCATGACACACAATATAGAACATGTTTACACAATTTCCACCATTTAGTGGAATTTTAAATTGTAAAATTGAAATACAGTTGTTTTCTGTGCGCTTGTCGGAGTGGAAGTCCATAACAGTCCTTATTTTCCAATTGAAATCTCTAATCCAATTGGGGAATTGTGGCAGCATAACTCTTACACAATATTGGATCATTATGGATATTCATGTTGCATATTACTTTTGCTTTAATACTGTGAGTTTGAAGAAGCTATTATTAATGACTTTGGGTTACGATCATCAACCAAAAAGAAAGACAGACTTGCATTTATATAGCACCTGTCATGACCACTGGACGTCTCAAAGAACTTTAGAGCCAATGGAATACTTTTTGAAGCCTAGTCACTGTTGCAGGAAATGCGGCAGCCAATTTGCGCTCAACAAACTCCCACAACAGCAACGTGATAATGAACAGATAATCTGTTTCTGTGATGTTGATGGAGGGGTAAATATTAGTCAGGACACTGGGGATAACTCCCCTGCTCTTCTTTGAAATAGTGCATGGGATCGTTTACATCTACCCGAGCAGACAGATGGGTCTAGGTTTAACATCTGATCCAAAAGATGACACCTCTTACAGTGCAGCACTCCCTCAGTGCTGCACTGGGAGTGTCAGCTTTGACCACAGATGAACACATTTTGAGTCAGAACCACTGTTTACATACATTTCTAAACTGCATTTGTTATTTGAACTGTTTTATTCCTCAAAACAACATCGTTCTGATAAATAAAAACTGACAATATACTGACAATGATACTATCTTCTTCCATCACTGTAGGTAAAAATATACTTGGTCTCACTGATGTTTTATTAGTATTTTAATTGTTAAAATTAAAGGATATTTATATTACTTTACAAACTTGTTAAGATGCAGCCTTAAATTTATCACATGATTTACATGTTTTGAGTTTTCTATTTTTTCTTACAAAAATGAATGCAATTACATGGCATAATCTTCTTTAGATTTGTTTTGCCACTCTCTGCAGTGAAGACATTTTATACAAACCACTGGAGCTGTCTGTCGATAAAGGAAGGGGTTCATGTCTTTTGCTTTCTTTTGTTTGTGTTTCAAACTCAAGTTTTCTAGGCAGAGGTTTAAGGCAGTATGGGCAAATGGAGTGGTAACAAAAGCAACAAACTGCTCTTTGCACTAATAAGCCATACATAAACAGGTACAAACTGCCCTTTAGCCCTTTGTAGCTCAATACATATAGACCAATGAAATAAAATAATTTTTCACAAAAGACATGAATCCCTTTTAAAGTTTGTCATGTTGTTGAATCAATTCTTCCACGATAATTTTCCAGTGCATACTAGGGAAAATCTCAATGTTTCCAATGCATTGAAATAATTTGAATACTCACAGTTTTGATCAAAAGTACCAAAGCAACTCACATCACGCTGTGAGATAAGTCCTGCTTTATGAGGTAATTAACACCTGTAAATATACTGATTATTAACTAGACACATGCCATTATTTGATGGAATACAAGTCACAGCTTTTGTCAATGCCAACCACTTGTGCTGGGAGTAAATGCAATGTTTGCATAAGGCTACAGGAAACAATAGTACCCCCCATTCTAATTTCATCTACCACTGGAACTGATGAAGATGATCTAATTGAACAGCTTAGGTCATAGTTAGGAGATCTCAAGATTAAGCCTTCAACCACAGCATGTTGAGTAATCAACATATATGGATCTAGTAAACCACTATTCCTAATTTAGAGCATATGTAGTATGCTAGAGCAGTTCCTGTCATCGTCTGCATATCACTTGTCAAACATCTGTTTTTATAGCTCAATTTACACGTTCTCAGCTGTAGAAATAAAGAGGGTTCTTACAGATCCAACACACATGTTTTCTTCTGCAAATAGAAGGAATATTACACTATTATGGACTATGTCTAAAAATGACATTTTTTATTTTCTTCAGTGTAGAATAAAACATTTAATTGACTGATAGTTGATTTTATTGTACGTTTTCAATTTTTGGAATTTCAATTTCTGCACTATATCCTTTTAAAACAAATTACCGGTGACAATTGTTTTATTCTCAGAAACAGAAGTTCTTCAGCACTCAAAGGGTTGGTGTAACCTAACTGTAATAAAAGCTTCTAGGATCAACTTCTAAGTAAAATTTCTAATTGAACAGCTTTATTTGTTTTAAATTCCTGTGATAAAAATAGAGTTTTGCCTGAAATACTCTTGATATTGCATTTACAGGCAAAATTATTCACCTTTATGATGTTTTTAATATACCAGAATATGAAAATTTCCATTCAGTTAAAAGTGAACTAGCAAATTCTGTGGTAAATACGTTGCTAAACAGAAATGAATAGGGCTTTATTGATAAAAACCGATAGAGCTATTTAATGGTAAAAACAATGTTTCTTCAGCAGTGCAAGTGGATGGTCCAATTTACATAATGTAACTTATTTCCCATCAAATTCTGTTTATTTCATTTGCTTGTCAACCATTTGCTATGAGCAATGAAACCATAACCATAGAATACATGAAAGAGAAAACAAAGTAAATTTCTCAAACAAATTCATCAGCATCAGTGTATTTAAAATGGGCGAGATCCTGCTAAAAAGCAGTTGGCATAAATGAGATTTGTGGTAACCTGAATTTATATGAATCACATTTAAAATAACTAGCAAAAATTGTAACAAAATCTGGATCAATTAACAGAAGCGACTGAAGTTCCAAAAAAATAATTACTTACTTTAAGCATTCACATTTCTTTTAATAATAGAAGATGGGCTCAATTAGATAGCCCTTCTCTTAAGGAAAACAGCAAGAATGTGGATTATTGACCATTTTTTTTATGGTGAAACACCGGAATTACGGACTCTTGTTAAACCTGTCAAGAGAACCTGAACCAATCCAATGAATGTTTATCCTGGCCAGTGAAACCAGTGGGTAGTCAGGAATGGAGTCCAAGTTCTGGTTTTACAACAGTATATCTTGGGTCCAGTCTTGGTATGAATCCTTTGAAATCTCTAGAGGCTTGTGTGCCAAAAACATCCAATGCTCTTCTGTTCATCAGAGCAAACCTGGTTGAAACAAAATTATAAAGGTTAACACTGAAAATCTTACTTGTTGAAGATACAATTATGCTGCTTGTCCCTGATCTACCTAATTTACTTTCGCAGCAGTCATGTACTGATTTTTGTTGTTCATTTAGTCCAGTTGATCTCCTGTGATATTTTACACTGGAAGTTAAGGCCTAGTGCAGTATTCAAGTCGAGAAAGTTTAGTGGAGAGAGAGAGAGATAAATAAACTATGGTCAGGAAAGAGACGGGGTGGAGGGGGAGTAAAGAGACGGGGTGGAGGGGGGAGGAAAGAGACGGGGTGGAGGGGGAGTAAAGAGACGGGGTGGAGGGGGGAGGAAAGAGACAGGATGGAGGGGGAAGAGATGGGATGGATGAGGAAAGGATTGGGAGAAATGGGAGGGGGAAGAAATTGGGGGGGATGAGGGAAGGGGAAAGGGAGAGGAGCAAGAAGGAAGGGAGGCTGAGAAAGAGAGGGAGGGTGAGAAAAAGTGGGGCTGAGAAAGTTGGAGGGAGGGCTGAGGCAGTGGGGGCAGTGATTAGAGGGGGGGGGGGGAGGTGTTTCAAGTTCAGGCTGAGAGGCAGGTTGAATGCTACAAATTGCCTCAACAGCAGAGCAACTCTGAGTTCCTAAAAGGGAGTTTACATCATTGTGGAAATCAGGGTATTGGGGGAGCCAGTACTGTAGGTCAGGCAGAGAAAATGGAATAGAACCTGACATTATTCCAAGGGTAAGCAGTTAACTGATGGGACAGGGAAAAGAGTGCAGAAACTGAACCCAACGATTGACGGGCAGGTCAGTTGGAAGTTGCCAAAAAGGAAGTTTACTTCTGTATGTGGGAAAAACTTTGTAGAATTAATTTAAACTTACAAGTTTCTCCCAACTTGTTTACTTACCTGTATCAAAAAATTTGCCATTGCTGGGAGATCAGAATCTTAGACTTGCTCCATGAATCCTGCTCCATGGCAACACCCAGTGGCCAGAGACTGTAACTGCGTGGTGGCTCAAATAAAATAACAGCTATTCCTTTCAACACCCATTAGCATCTAACAGGTTCAGTTTAATGAATGTTGACTACCCAGTACTTGACGGTTAAAAGTGAACAGGTGCTTGGTTTTGATTTAGTAATTATACTCAGTTGTATATAAGGAAGAATCAGCCAGCGCTGGCAGTCTGGTCTGCTAGAAGGGAGAAGTCAGCTTTGTAGTGGGCAATAAACATTGTCTACCTAAATATCCTGTTATGATATGGCAGGTGGCATTTTCCAGGCTGACCAAATCAACCAGGGAAACTTGGCCATGCCATCACAATGGTTTCACAATTTGTATTTATTACGAGAAGGTTTGTGCACTGAATTCAGAAGTAAAGAGTCCACTAATACCTTTGGAGATTCGAAAAATTAAATTAAAACATTTATTAACAAAAGAATTAAAATATATACATTAGATTACAGTTTCACCATTACTTAATATTATAACAAAAATCCCAAAATTTCTAATTAACCTGATTCACAACTATACACCTTTAAGCCAACAGTCCAAAATAGATTTCAAATTTAGATAGGCAGTCCTGCAAGGTTACCACAGGCACCCATTCGACAGTGGAATTCCAAAGGCTTTTAACACAACTTTGTTTACTGGAGCAGCAGGCTTCTGCAAAGTGGCTAGAGGCTGTTTTCCCAAGTCTGTTTCACACGGTGTATCTTTTAGGTCTTACACGGCCACCCCCTCACAGCTTTCCATCCTTCTTTAAATATATTTCTCTGTCCTTAATCTGTAAATCCCATTGTTCCCCATATTTCTTTGGAATATACATTTCCCATAATATAAAAATCTTTCATGTTGTCAAGATGGCCTTTCTCTTTTGGGAAAAATAAACGTAATAACCTTACCCTATTTATCCGGTCAGTTGTAAAACTTTATCATGTTTCTTTGAAAATCCAACAACTTTTCCCCTTATCTAAAAATGCAAATTTCATTCACACCCTAATACTGACTTTACCCTAGTTCACTTATTATTTCAAATGTCCTTTTTACACCTAACTCTCTAGATAATTTCAACCTTGCAGTCTATCCGACTCTAATTCGATTAAATCAGCCACACACAGAACCCCACAAACACAAGCCTACCTTACGATATCCCACAATACTATTAAGAAAAATATGATAGTTTTGTGACAATCCTAGTCTTTTGTATCCTTCACATCCAGCCTTGGGAATTAGGCAACAGCACCTTGGGTGTTACTGCTGCAGCCAACACATCAATATTGCAAAACTCCCTCATTCACAGTCGGTCTGACGGGTTTGAAGGTAAATATAATGGGCAAATATATAAACACAGTTAACTTAAAGGTTTTCACTGCATTGTGAAATGTAATATTGAGATAACCGCCATTATAAATATGAAAATGAATTTCAGATGCAATCAATACTATAAAATTGAAGATTATATTTAGCATTACAGAAATTAATTATAAAGATTGGTGGTGAAGTGTGATAGACATTGTCTTCCAGGGCTTTGGGTTCTCAATGCAAACTGCAGGAACAGCACCTCATCTTCCGATTAGGCACGTTACAGCCTGACGGACTTAACATTGAGTTCAACAACTTCAGATCATGAAGTCTCTCCTCCATCCCCACCCCCTTTCTGATCCTTTTTCCAATAACGTATAATTTTTAAAATATATTTTTCTTTTCCCACCTATTTCCATTATTTTTAAATGTATTTCCATCCATTGTTTCATCTCCACCTTTTAGCCAATTTCGATCCCTTCCCCCGCACCCCACCCCCACTAGGGCTATCTGTACCTTGCTCACCCTGCTTTCTACCCTTAATGTCACCATTAGCACATTCCTTAGCTAATATCACCACCGTCAATACCCCTTTGTCCTTTTGTTTATGACATCTTTGGCAATCTCTTCTTTGCCTCCACCTATCACTGGCCCTCTATCCAGTTCTACCTGTCCCACCCCCTCAACCAGCTTATATTTCACCTCTTTTCTATATTTCCTCAGTTCTGATGAAGAGTCATACGGACTCGAAATGTTAACTGTATTCCTCTCCACAGATGCTGTCAGACCTGCTGAGTTTTTCCAGCTATTTTTATTTCTATTTTTACTTTTGTTTCAGATTCCCAGCATCCGCAGTATTTTGCTTTTATCTTAGTGTTTAATTGACTGCCACTTCTCTTCCAGGAATGCCTACCTTGAAGAAGTACTGCTCTTCTCTTCGACAGGATTTCCGCTTGTCTCTTTTGCCCTGTTCACCTTCATTGCTTTCCATTTCTCTCCTGGTGTTTGACAAGGTGTTTACTAAAACTCACTTTCACAGCCATATTTCCTTCCTCAGTGACTATCTCCGTCTCCGACTTACCCCACATGGATTCCAACTGAAGTTCCATCCCTCATGTTTCGAAACCACCCAGGATTACAGGTATCTCCAGGATATACAATGCTCCTCGGGCTGCTATTCTCACCGCATCCTGAGATCCACACTCAGTGCCATGCGCCACCAAATGAACACACTCGACCTCTCTCTCCAGCAGCACTGATTCACCCTATTTCTAAGCTGTCCTTGCCCCTAGTTTCATTTTATTCTTCGTCTCATCTGACGCCTCAACCAGAAACTTTGTCTCTTTCTTTCAGGTGCAAAGGAACGCAAGCTCCAACAACTCATTGACACCAACGCCCATCCAGGACCCTCCACCCCTGCCCATCCCTCTGACCCCATCCTGTCTTCCAATCCCAGCCCCAGCCGTGTATTCATCATACCCCCTGACCTTCCCCCCTCTGATGCTGAAAGTTCAGTGCTCAGCAAAGGACTCAGTTTCATACCCTTATGCCCTCATCTCAATGAATTTCGGGCTCGACACGAAGCTGAACTCTTCTTCCGCCGCCTTTGTCTCCGTGCTCAATTCTTTGGGCAGGAGTCCTCCCCCCGTTCAACGGATTCTTTTACCCGCCTCCAATATTCTCCCTCCACCTGGATCCCTCTCTCTGGATTCTTACCTTCTCTTGATCTTTTCATTGAGAACTGTCGGCGTGACATCAGTCGTCTCAATTTCTCTGCACCTCTCACCCATTCTAACCTGTCTCTTTCTGAACTTGCCACACTCCGTTCTCCAAGGTCCAACCCTGACTTTGTCATCAAACCCGCTGACAAGGGTGGTGCTGTTGTTGTCTAGCGCATTGACCTCTACCTCACAGAGGCTGAGCGTCAAATTGCAGACACTTCCTCCTACCTCCCCCTGGACCATGACACCACCACTGAACATCAAGCCATTGTTTCCAGGACTGTCACTGACCTTATCTCCTCTGGAGATCTTCCCTCCACAGCTTCCACCCTCAGTGTCCCAACCTTGGACGGCCCGCTTCTACCTCCTCCCCAAAATCCACAAACAGAACTGTCCTGGCAGACCAATCGTGTCAGCTTGTTCCTGCCCCATGGAACTCATTTCTTGCCATCTTGACTCCATTCTCTCTCCCCTTGTCCAGTCTCTTCCCATCTACATCCACGACTCCTCTGACGCCCTACATCATATCAACAATTTCCAGATCTCTGGCCCCAACCGCCTCCTCTTCACCATGGACGTCCAATCCCTCTACACCTCCATCCCCCACCGGGATGGTCTGAGGGCTCTCCGCTTCTTCCTGAAGAGGCCTAAACAATCCCGATCAACCACTATTCTCCTCCGTCTGACTGAACTTGTTTTCTCACTGAACAATTTCTCCTTAAACTTGTCTCACTTCCTCCAAATAAAAGTTGTGGCTATGGGTGCCCGCATGGGCCTGCCTCTTTATGGGGTATGTGGAACATTCCTTGTTCCAGTCCTACTCAGGCCCCCTCCCACAACTCTTTCTCTGGTACATCGATGACTACTTCGGTGCCGCTTCATGCTCTCGTCTGGACCTGGAAAAATTTATTAATTTTGCTTCCAATTTCCACCCCTCCATCATTTTCACATTGTCCATCTCTGACACTTCCCTTCTTTGACCTATCTGTCTCAATTTCTGGTGAGAGACTGTCCACCAATATTCATTACAAGCCCACCGACTCCCACAGCTACCTAGACTACAGCTCCTCACACCCCGCTTCCTTTAAGGACTCCGTCCCATTCTCTTAGTTCCTTCGCCTCCGTCGCATCTGTTCTGATAATGCCACTTTCAAAAACAGTTCCTCTGACATGTCTTCCTTCTTCCTTAACCGAGGTTTTCCACCCACGGTGGTTGACAGGGCCCTCAACCGTGTCCGGCCCATCCCCCGCGCATCCGCCCTCACACCTTCTCCCTCCCAGAAACATGATAGAGTCCCCCTTGTCCTCACTTATCACCCCACCAGCCTCCGCATTCAAAGGATCATCCTCCGCCATTTCCGCCAACTCCAGCATGATGCCACTACCAAACACATCTTCCCTTCACCCCCCTGGCGGCATTCCGCAGGGATCGTTCCCTCTGGGACACCCTGGTCCACACCTCCATCACCTGCTGCACCTCAACCCCCTCCCACAGCACCTTCCCATGCAACTGCAGAAGGTGCAACACCTGCCCCTTTACTTCCCCCCTTCTCACTGTCCAAGGGCCCAAACACTCCTTTCAAGTGAAGCAGCATTTCACTTGCACTTCCCTCAATTTAGTCTACTGCATTCGCTGCTCCCAATGCGGTTTCGTCTACATTGGAGAGATCAAACGCAGACTGGGTGACCACTCTGCAGAACACCTGCGGTCTGTCCGCAAGCATGACCCAGACCTCCCTGTCACTTGCCATTTCAACACTCCACCCTGCTCTCATGCCCACATGTCCGTCCTTGGCCTGCTGCAATGTTCCAGTGAAGCTCAACGCAAACTGGAGGAACAGCACCTCATCTTCTGACTAGGCACTTTACAGCCTGCCGGACATAACATTGAGTTCAACAACTTCAGATCATGAAGTCTCTCCTCCATCCCCACCCCCTTTCCGATCCCCCTTTTTTCAATAATTTATAATTTTTTAAATATGTTTTTCTTTTTCCACCTATTTCCATTATTTTTAAATGTATTTCCATCCATAGTTTCATCTCCACCTTTTAGCCTATTTTGATCCCTTCCCCCCCACCCCACCCCCACTAGGGCTGTCACTTGCTCGTCCTGCTTTCTATCCTTAATGTCAACATTAGCACATTCCTTAGCTAATATCACCACCGTCAACACCCCTTTGTCCTTTTGTCTATGACATCTTTGGCAATCTCTTCTTTGCCTCCACCTATCACTGGCCCTCTATCCAGCACTACCTGTCCCATCCCCCTGAACCAGTTTATATTTCACCTCTTTTCTATATTTCCTCAGTTTTGATGAAGAGTCATACGGACTCGAAACGTTAACTGTATTCCTCTGCGCAGATGCTGTTAGACCTGCTGAGTTTTTCCAGCTATTTTTATTTCTATTTTTATCTTTGGGTTCGAAATCCAGTCCAAACTGATGGAATGAAACTTTCCTCTTCCAACTGCCGCTTGTTAGATCCCAATGTGAAATAAATTTGTGCAGGTTAAATTCTGTTCTTTGTAGGCTTGGTCCTTAACACCAAACCAGCATTAGTTGGGAATGTCAGCCAGACAGACCTAAGGATGGTTGGTGTGAGAAATGGAAAATATCTCCCAGCTGTATACATCCTTGCTGTCATGTTTAATGTTGAAATGAGCTTCCTTCCACATATCAGCACCATCACCAAGGCTGCCTATTTCCACCTCTGTAGATCACTTGATTCTGACCTTGCCTCAGCTTATCTGCTGCTGAAACCTTCATCCATGCCTGTGTTAGCTCTTAACTTGACTATTCCCACGTTCGACTCTCTGCAAACTTGAGGTAATTCAAAGCTCTGCTGCCTGTGTCCTAACTTGCACCACATCCAGTTCACCAATCATCTCCTGTGTGTGTGTTGAATGACACTGGTTTTCAGTTAACAAATTCCCTATCTCTATAATCAGCTCCAGCCTTACAATCATGCAATCCCCCCTCCCATTGCCCAAGGTCTCTGCACTTCACAATTCGGCCCCCAGACCATCATCGATTTAAGCGTTTCATATAGCAGCCATGCTTCAGCTGCCTGAGCCCCAAGATCTGAAATTCCCTCCCTACACCTCTCTACCTATCTTTCCTCTTTTAAGATGCTCCTTAAAACCTACCTCTGACCAAGCTTTTGGTCATCCTTATGTGGCTCAGTGTCAGATTTTGTTTTAATAATATTTGTAAAACACCTTGGGTCATTATATAATGCCTTTAACATGATATAAAGGCGATTGTTGTTGTGCAGCAGGGAACAATTTCCTGAGGTAGGGGCAGGTGCACAATGCTGAGCCAGAGTAAAGAGTTTGTTACTTTGGATCTTGCTGAGCTGTACTTGGCCTGAGAAGGCCTGATGCTGAAACTGGGTGCCTAAAATAGAAGTTATTTTCTCCACCATGATCATGGCTACCGTAGGCTACCTTCAATACACACAGAATCACACCCCCGACACCTTCAGGAGCCTTTCAGAGTAAAAGCGTTCTTCAAAGGAAGGAGACTTCAAGATATTAAACTGACACTGAGGCATTGATGATCTGTATTCAATGCTCTGTAAATAGCTTGACAGCTAAAACCTAATCTTAAATAATCTTATATGGGTTCCAATGAATCACCTTTCATAAACTGCTGATGAAGGTAGAAAGCAATTTCTATTTCAGAATACTTTATCTTAGGTCAACATAACAGGATTTTCTTTTCATTTATGGTCTACATCTGTACATTACTGAACGAAATCAAAATACTACTGATAAACCTAGAGAATTATTATAAATATTGGCCAGGACACCAGGAACAACTCCCCTGCTTTTCTTTGAAATAACATCTTGGGGTCCTTGATGTCCACCTGAGGGGGCAGTCAGGGCCTTGATTTAATGTTTCAACTGAAAGACAGCACCTCCAACAGTGCCAAACTCTCTCAGTACTGCACTGGAATGTCAAGCTTGATGTTTGTGCTTGACTTGAACCCAGAATTTTCAGTCAGAGGCGAAGGTGCTACAAACTGAACTACAGTTGCCACAAAAATAAAGAACAAAATCAGGCTGCAATTCAATTGTCAATAGATAAGCAGATTTATGGCCAGGTAGATAAACAAATCTGTTTGGTCAACTTTATGGAAAAACTTTAGCAAAGACAATTCACACCACTGACAAATTCTTAGCACACAATAAGATGACCATTTCTGTGGTAAACTGCAGAAACAGAGACACCTGGGGTGTCTATGCACAACTCATTGAAATTGGCAGGGCAGGTTGAGAAAGCAGTTAAAAAAAACATACAGAATCTTGGACAAAAACAGAAAATGGTGGAAAAACTCAGCAGGTCTAGCAGCATCTGTGGAGAGAGAAACAGAGTTAACGTTTCAAGTCTATATGACCCTTCTCCAGAGCTGAAGAGAAGTGGAAATGTGATGAAATTTATACTGATTAAGGGTGGTGGAGCAGCTAAAGCTGGAAAGAAGGCCAGCGATAGGTGGGGACAAAAGAGTGATTGACAAAGATGTCATGAACTTTCAACCTCAGGAGCCAAATGGAGATGACAAAAAATAAACATCTAACAATCAAATACAGGTCTCATTCATACACACTTGATAGTTTAAAAAATGCATTAATGAAACTTTTAAATCTCATGTGGTTAATCCGTTATAAAAACAAACATACTTCTATTAAGTGGCCAATTCAAAGAGCTAATCATTTAATAGCCTCTTTAAACTATCAATCAAACTATGAACGAGGCACCCCTGCTGAGGTAAGTGCTTTTGTGGCTTTAGAAACTCAGCCAAGCATTCATAACAACATAATAACAGCCCTCAGGAAATATCAATAAAGAACTCTATTGAAACCGTGGAACAGGTGGTCATATTTTTTTCTAACCTACACCAGACGGCTTGTCAATCAAAGCAGTCCAATGAATGGTGTTTTTTTTAAAACTTTCACTGAAACATAAGCCTGTTTTGCCCCCAAGCTTAAAAAGCAGAGGATTTAAAGAACTTAAGTTCATGACACTCAAATAGACATTATCTGTCCTCGAAGGGTGTATTGATTCCATCAAGTCATAACTCCCACACTGCATGTTAAGGCCCTTGGAACAACCAAAATAGGGTCTGTTTGAACTCAGCGCTAAGTTCAAATGGCCCTGCTGAATTCAGGTTTCCCACCTATGTGAATCACACCCCAGCCACTTCTCCCTGCGGGCAAGAATTGGATCTCTCGGATATAGGGGGTGGGATGTCCACATCCAGGACCCATCCGCCATTTTTAAAGATCGACAGAGTCTTCCTGACTCCTCAAAAATTCTGCCCTAAGTGACTGAAGTTAACTGAGGCACTTACCTTCCCTTTGTAAGCCTCAGTAGAAACTTCCAGTAGGAAGGCCGTAAGTTCTGTACTTCCATCACAGCCTGAAAATGATGAGGAAAGTTAATCAAAAATTTTCAAACACTAAATGAAATGCAATTGGACCTGAATTACAGAGGGCATTTCGATTACATTTTATGTTGATTTAATTCCATGAGAAAGCTATTCAAACTTGTATTCTACTGATAAGTGCAACACATTTTGTTCTCTAAGTTAACCATTTAATAACTCCCATTTTGCTATACGTTCTAAGGGACCCATTAGGTCAGATGACCAGAAGCTTCGTCAGACTGGTAGGTTTTAAGGAGTACAGTAAGTCATCATTTTAGGTCTTTCTGTTTCAAGCTGTTTCGCTTTAACATTGCGCAGTTAATGGCGCCGGAATTTGGGTTTAGGGTTGGGAGTTTTGCGTTGATTCTGTTTAGGGGTCACGTGACCCCATAAGCGCCATTTTGGAGTGGCCTCTCCTCCCCAACACTCCCTTTTACTAACCTCCCAATTGCTGCTCACCCTCCCTCTCATCGACCCTTCAGCTCGAGACTTAACTCCACAACACTACAAATCGAAGCTGCTCTCACTCGGAAGCTGCTCTTCCTGCCTTGTGCCACTTGTCTCCCAAGCCCTCACTTTCAGCAAAGGTTCAGGAGAGGGAAGTGGTGAGTCGGAGGGTAGGCGAGTCAGAAGGTCGATGGGTCGGTGGACAGCGGGTCAGCGAGACAGATGTGTGGCAAGCAGGAGCGAACACAGTCAGCAGTGGCCAGGAGGGTCGAGAGTGGGAGATAAGTAGAAAGATTCAGCATATTTCTTTTATAGGTTTAAGTTATTCTGTTTTAAAAGTTCTGTTTACAAATATAGGAATTTAGCAATGTAAAGTATTTCAACTTACAGGGTATAGTGTTTTAATGTTTTTACCATAAGACCATAAGACATAGGAGCAGAAATTAGGCCATTAGGCCCATCGAGTCTGCTCCGCCATTCAATCATGGCTGATAAGTTTCTCAACCCCATTCTCCCGCCTTCTCCCCATAACCTTTGATCCCCTTACCAATCAAGAACCTATCTATCTCAGTCTTAAATACACTCAATGACCTGACCTCCACAGCCTTCTGTGGCAATGAATTTCATATATTCACCACTCTCTGGCTAAAGAAGTTTCTTCTCATCTCTTCTCTAAAAGGTCTTCCCTTTACTCTGAGGCTGTGTCCTCGGGTCCTAGACTTTCCTACTAATGGAAACATCTTCCCCATGTCCACTCTATTCAGGCCTTTCAGTATTTTGTAAGTTTCAATCAGATCCTCCCTCATCCTTCTAAACTCCATCGAGTATAGACCCAGAGTCCTCAAACGTTCCTCATATGTTAAGCCTTTCATTCCTGGGATCATTCTCTTGAACCTCCTCTGGACCCTCTCCAAGGCCAGCACATCCTTCCTGAGATATGGGGCCCAAAATTGCTCACAATATTCTAAATGTGGTCTGACCAGAGCCTTATAAAGCTTCAGCAGCACATCCCTGCTTTTATATTCTAGTCCCCTTGAAATAAATGCCAACATTGCATTTGCCTTCCTAACTACCGACTCAACCTGCAAGTTAACCTTAAGAGAATCCTGGACTAGGACTCCCAAGTCCCTTTGCACTCCAGACTTCTGAATTCTCTCCCCATTTAGAAAATAGTCTATGCCTCTATTCTTCCTACCAAAGTGCATGACCTCACACTTCCCCATGTTGTATTCCATCTGCCACTTCTTTGCCCATTCTCCTAACCTGTCCAAATCCTTCTGCACCCTCCCCGCCTCCTCAATACTACCTGTCCCTCCACCTATCTTTGTATCACCTGCAAACTTAGCCAGGATGCCCTCAGTTCCTTCATCTAGATCATTAATGTATAAAGTGAAAAGTTGTGGTCCCAACACTGACCCCTGCAGAACTCCACTAGTCACTGGCCGCCATCCTGAGAAGAACCCCCTTATCCCCACTCTCTCCCTCCTGCCAGGCAGCCAATCTTCTATCCATGCTAGTACCTTGCCTCTAACACCATGGACTCTTATCTTACTGAGCAGCCTCCTGTGAAGTCCAACTAGATAACATTCATTGGCTCTCCTTTGTCTAACCTACTCATTACCTCCTCAAAGAATTCTAACGAGAAAGGTCCTATAGAACCTAACTACAGCTTTTCCAGTGGTTATAATGGGAAAATCTGATTCGTTTAACATTGTTTAGCTTCAAGTTGCACTTTTCAGGAATGCAACTACAATGTTAAGTGAGGAATTATTGTATTTTAAAGGAAGAAAGCAAGGTAGTGAGGGAGAGAGGGATAGGGAACGAATTGCAGGGCTTAAGTCCTAGGCAACTGAAGGCACAACCACTACGGTTGCTCAAGGATGCTGAAGATGTCAGAATTAGATAAATCAGAAAGCTTACAGGGTTGTGGGTTGGAGGAGATTAAAGAGATAGAGAGGAGCAAGGCCATGGAGAAACCCGAGAACAAAATGAAAATTTAAAAACCAAGACATTGCTCAATCGGGAGCCAAAGTAGGTCAGCGAGCACATGGGGTAATAGGCGAATGGAACTTGGTACAAGTTAGGATATTTATAGCAGAATTTTGGATGAGCTCAAGTTTACAGAAGGTGGAATGTGGGAGGCTAGCCAGAAGTGCATTGGAATAGCCAAGTCGAGAGGTAACAAAGATATTAACTGTTCTGATGAAGGGTCATCATGACTGGAAACATTAACTCTGTTTCTCTCCACAGATGCTGTCTGACCTGAGTATTTCCAGCATTTTCTGTTTTTACTTCCAATTTCCAGCATCCGCAGTATTTTATTTTTGCATTAATGAGCATTTCAGCAGCAGATGAGCTGAGGCAGGAATAAGTCAACATTACAGAGGTCTTATTAATGGTATAAATACGTGGTTAGAAGATCGTTTCAGGGTCAAATACGACATAAAGGCTGCGAACAGTCTGCTTTAGTCTCAGACAGTTGCCAGCAACAGGAATGTCAGTAGCTAGGGAACAGAGTTTAGAGCAGGGACCAAAAACAATGGCTTCCGTCTCCCCAATATTTAATTGGAGGAAATTAACTTAAATAAGTTTAATGATAGCTAACTGTATTTTGAAAAAAAATGTAATAGCAACAAAGTAACCTTTCAGGCAAAAGATCATTGGCACATCTAGATTACTTATCCAAACTTTTCACCAGGTTCCATATTGTGATTCCAGAACTAATAGCTTAGTATTCTCCTTACTAATAGGGATTATCAAGTCTTCACTTGCCATGGCTTCTGATTCACTAGCACAGTGATAATTTGCTCCACTAAAAATCTTGTGCGAATCCTTTTATTCTTAAACTTTAAATCCTGTATTTAGTCCTTGAATCAGGAACTTGACAGACCTAAATCCAAATTCTGCAAACCCTTCTAAACATTAAAGATTTCTACATAGTTACCAATTATCTGGTTTGTGTGTGGACTACCAGATTTTCCAGGCCCCATTTGTGCTGCTGTCACAGGATCAAGAAATCAGCAATTTCCCAGACTCCCACACCAGTACTGTGCATTGTTAACATTAATACGGTGTTTTATAAATGGCAATAATTTTCACTCAAGTGAATGAGGTGACATTGGATAAGGAAGCATGACAACACTGGCTCAGCTACTTCGCTCTTATCTTTAAAGTTCAGTGTTTGAATTGGAAGGAGGATTAACCTGGTGAGTAATGGGGAAGCAATTAGAGGGAGCTAATGTTTCACCTCTATCTTGGTGATGAGGGTGCAGGGACAGAGAGAGGGGTTTGAGGAGACATTTGATAGGGAAAAATTGAAGCTGGGAGTTATCTTTGCTGTTTAAATTCTGGCATACTGGGCTATTTTGATGTAGTCGATTCAGATCTGGTGCTGGATGACCAAACTGATTGTGCACCAAATACAATCAAGTTTGCCGTGCATTGGATGTGAGGAATGCAGATGGGTCCACACCACAGGCAACAACTGGGATGGGAGAGAGTAAGTATTTTTCTGGGGACAGGAACATCAAAGGTAGAGGTGAGGGAGTTTTTGGCTCAAAACAACAGTGTAATGATGAATGGAAGGCCAAAGGATAGGCAGTTGGGAACTTGAAAGTGCAACTGTAAGTCGTAGACAATCAACATCATTTGGGAATTTGTTAGAATTTTTCATCAATTTGGATGATAATGTTAAGTGCAAGACTGCAGTTCAACTGAAACCAGTGTGGATTCCTGCCTGGACATAGTTCAACGTAGTTCTTCAGTTCTACATATGGTATTGCATCACCAACTCTTCTGAGGTTTCCTGAGTTTATGCCTTCTATTGGCTATACATAGCCAGCATAGCTCACAGCCATAACTCTTTTTGTGTGCTTCTGTTACACAACCAAAAGACAACATTTGCACAATTACACTGGATGAGAAATGATGTTAATCAAGAAGAAAAAAGAGCCATACTAAAAATACATTGCTGTACATACTTAAAACTCCTTTCTATATAGTTATTTTAAGCTTGGTTTCCTGTTCCTTCCATATGTCTTCCTGTTATCAGCTTGCATCTTATAAATTTCCTAATCTGAGAAATTTAGCACATCTAATGTTCTGATGAGAAAGTTGGTTTTACTGAGATTGTGGAAACTGGAGTTGTTATTCTAGTGATTTTGGTAAGGAAGTCGTTCTGTAGACATTGAGATCTACGGTGTGAAATAGTAATCTTAACATTTAGGTTATACATTGAGACTTGAAGCTATAGTTTTGGCAAATGATTACTTAGTTTTAATTCCTGAGAATGAACAATGCAATTGGTACTTAGCAAGCAGCTACTATCCTTCCAAATGACTCAGTTGGATAGGGTTACTTTGTGACCAAAAACAATATTTCCCATGCCACAGGGAGCCAGCAAGCCAACTGAAAATTCCAGTCGATCTCTGACAATAGGTCATTACCTCCCCTTAATTGGCTAACCGCCACTTGTGGCAAATTGGCACGCCTGTCAATGGTGCAAATTTTCGCACTTGCCCACTTTCATAGTTGCCCCACCCATGTGGAGACACAAATTCTGCCCAGTGCATCATCCTCCATTTCTCAAATTGTGCATCCTTACAGTCAATCTTCATAAATAGCATAATCAATTTATTTTCAACTGGTGGCTATTTTTATGCTGCTTACTCAGGTCCACTGGGTTTATTTCACCCAAGATCACTACAGCCAGAAGATATTAGTCTTAGCTAGATTTGAAACCAGGTCTCAGAGGTAAAGAAAGCATCTACCATCAAATTAATTACTTACTATCAATTTCAGTTGAACTGGATTATGAACAGATACAGTAACTGGGCACATGTTCAGAAAGCAGATTTTCAAAGCCAGCCTCCGAAATATTGTTTTAATCTATTGCTTTTAGAGTGTATACACAAGTATTTTGTTATATTATACAGTCACGAGTCACTTTAGTTAATATTATAACTCCTGCTACTTTGAAAGGCACAGAGACGGAGTTTCTGAAGAATAATGTACTCAAATCTGTCACACTATTTGGTACTTACTGCTTGGAAACATACGGCTGTGGAAATCGCATAGATGATGGTATCTGCATGCGCAACGTATGGACATTTTCCTGCTTCAATGCCTTTGAAATACATTGTCTGCCAGCAAAAAATGAATTCCAATTATTTACAGAAGTAATCTGACCACCATCATTTTAATTTTAATACTGGAATTTTCAGTATCCCAACAACTATGAAAAAGATCCAATATCTTGCAATTTGTTACATATTTGAACTCATCACAAATCACTGCTGGCAATCCCCTCGCGTGAGGCTCAAGTGATCAATAATGTCATTGGCCATTTGGCAAACCTATTAAAACCGTGACTCTTGAAATGAGTGCAGTCTTGTATAAGGTAACAGAGCATCTGACAGCATAAGAACTTCTACGAGCAGGAAAACTACTGATAATTAATATTATTGCCTCTCTTTTCTGGGACAATTGGCCTCAATGCACTAGAGTTAGGAGAGAGAAACACATATTTGATAGTTATCCAATGAACCCTGCTTGAAGCGCATGTGTGAAAGAGGGCAGGATAATGCTCAGCTGTGATGCCTCATGGTTTTACAGCCTACTGACACGCACACTGCCAAGCCTCACATAGGGATAATGTTAACATGGACAAGGTTCTGAAGGGTGCCAGGCAGCCTGGAAACACACCTAGCAACAGGAGGGGGAAGAAAACTGGCAAAGAAAATTGTTGAATAAAAACTTGTCAGCTTACTTAAGCTATTGCACAAAATTAAGAAAAAAGGATGGAATAGTAAAAAGATTATCCTTGTATGTTTTGACTTTTTTAAAAAGAATTTCCAACTGTATTCCTTCCTAATTTGAGCATGCAATTTCTTATGTTTTGCATCAACTGTATTCACTGGAAATTGACCAAGTTAATTGAAGGAGGTGCTCTGAGACCTGAGGCCTATGAGGTCAGTACCATGCTGGTAGACCCACCAAATTCAAAAACAAGAACCCAGAACTAAGCAAATGGACAGGCTGTTCCTGCTCACAATCTCATGCTGGCCACTCTGTGCGCTGACTGAGAATCTGAAAAGGAGATAGAGGCAGCAGCAAACTTGCACTGGACAGTAATGAAGGACTATCACCCAGGCCTGTTTTCACAGTGCACATCAGTAGTGGCAAATTGCAAAAAATGGGAAACCAGCTCCTGAAGCAGCAATAGACCATAACTGGACCAGGAGAAAATGAGTGGTCCTACAAATATATTTGAGATATAGAAGCTTTAATTTGATTATCACCATTTGATTCAATATGGCTTTATTCAGGGACCATTTGCAGCTCAAATTCAATATAATTTATGTAAAGGCTCCTATATATCATTTTTTTCTCTTTTCATGTGCTGAAGTACCAGATGTGTATCTCCAACATTTCCAATTCGTCTTTCATATTTTTAGTATTTTAGTTTATTTTCCTTTATCTTTCCTATGATTAAATGTTATTAAACAAAGAGGATTTTTTTTAAAAATCACAATTTTTTTTAAACTTCAACAACTTGGATTTATCCACTACAGTAAACTATGGCTGTTCATAAACCTATATATAACCACAGAAAATAAAAGATTAAAGGGAAGCCTTAAATTTATTGCTTTTCACTTGCAAGAAGCATTCTGCTTCACAAAGATTAGCTTTATTGGAATGATAAAATTATATTAAGCAAATTAAAAGAGGTAACACAGAAGCATTTTTTGTTTATCTGGGATGCAAATCGCTTTTAGCCTGAATGTTAAGACCAAAATTGAATTTTTCCTAGGGGCTGATGCATTGGGAAAATAAACAGTATTGGGAAACATACTGTAAATCTAATATTCTTAACAGAGATGTCTGATAAACAGGGTGCTAGTGAACAAAACTGTAAAAAAAAAGCAAATGAGAATCTGACTTTTTTTGCATAGGGCCATTGAATATAAAAGCAAGTAAGCAATGCTGAACTTAAAGACATTAATTAAATAGAATGTTGCAGGCAATACCTTAAAAACATGAAATTTTACAGAAATTTTAACAGCAAAACATCCCAAAGGCCATCATAAAGGCATAATGAGATAAAACAATCACCAAGCCAAGGATAGAATAGGAATGACCAAAGGCATAGTCAAAGAGGTGGATTTTACAATGGGTCTTAAAGGACAAGAGGTAGATACAAAAGCCGAAGGGGATTAGGGAGACAATTCCAGAGCAGCAGTCAAGACAGCTGAAGGCCTGGCCATCATGATTGAGGCAAAGGGAAAGCACGATTCCTAAAATCAGGGAAACATTGAGTTTGGTGAGGTTGTAGGGCTGGAAAACATTTGCCTCACATGAAGGCCATGATGGGATTTAAATACAAGGACGAGAATTTTAAATTGGAGATGTTGGGGAACAGAAGGCAATGTAGATCACCAAGGGTGAGAATTGAGTGAAACTTGTTGCAGGATAGGATATGAGCAGCAGTGTTTTTGGTAAACCGAAGTTTAAAGATGGTGAAGGATGGAAGGCAAGTCAGGAGAATGTTGATATCGTTGAGTTTGGAGGTGACAAAATGATGGACCTGAGTATGAGCTGCAGATAGCTGAAGCAGTGATGGAAGAAAGTGATGCTACAGATGTACAAGTGGGAGGGCTTTGTGATGGAGAGTACATGGGGTTTGATGGCTCAGCTTGGGCTGAAACGTGAACAGTCTGGCTGAACTGTGACAATGACTGGGGAAGGAGATGGAATCAGTGGTAAGGACTTGGAATTTATGGTGGAAGCTGTAGGTGATGGCTTCAGTTTTCACAATGCATAACCAAAAGCAATTGGAACTTTTCCGCAAGTAGCTGGAAGACAAGCAGTCTGACAACACAGATTCAGTGGAGGGGTCGAGAGAGGTGGTGAGGTAGAAGAATTGGTTGTAGTCAGTATACATGTGGAACCTTACCCCCAAGTCCACGGATTACATTGCCAGGTAACAGCAGGGCAAAAGGGGGTCAAGGACAGATTTTTGAGGGTCTCCCAAGGGAATTATGCAAAGGCAGGAAGAGAACAAGGATCTTCTCATCGACAACCTCACTGAGGATAATTTATTGACCCTGACAGTAACCTTGCCCATAGTGGCAAGAACAACTCCTTTTCTAGTCTCCTACCAGGCTATACGTAGCAAAAATTCCCGACTTCTTCACTTACTCTTTTAGCAACTTGTTTACCTTCCAGCATCTTCCTAGAAAATTCCTGCGACAAAATTATTAATGGCCCCCTTTACTCAGGCACCACAGATTGGATTTTCCCGGTTGAGTCGTAATCCTGATGTCGGGGTCAAATACAGGTCAGGAATCTGGCTGGACATTGCTCACGATCTTCCCGGAGGCAGCAAATTAAGAAGTTTCCTCTGAGAGCCCCATCCAATTAAGGATAGTGGGCAGACTAGGGAAGCAGGAGATATAATCAGAAGGCCCACTGCAATATCCCGGTAGCAGTCCCACTAGGAGGGGTGAGCACTGCTGAGGGAAGCAGGAGACTGCAAGGGCACATCAAAATGGAGGCGTTCTCTACAGCACCGCATGAAATTAAAACTCACACATGGCCACAGATGTCAGACCATCATTGTGAAGGGGGAATCCTCCTCAGGGTGGCTTGTGATTGCAGCTGTGACTGTTGCATCACAGCAGGTCTGGGTCGGAGTTATCGAGAGGAGCCATCGATAGACCTGAACTGCCACAGGGAGGCAACTCCATTCAAATGCCAGGTTCCAGGCTCAACAGGTGGTGCGTCTGCGATTGTCTCACCACCTCTCTCAACCCCTCCACTGAATCTGTGTTGTCAGACTGCTTGTCTTCTAGCCATTTGCAGAAAAGTTCTAATTGCTTCCCGATCTTTCCCACAATTGAGCCATTCATGGGCCTAACTGGCTTCCCATGGTGCTGGAGAGGTAGACTCTGCCATGTTCACCTCAGCTCCAGCAAGATGGCTCAGAGGTGGCAATGTGTCAACCTGATGTGCTATATTCAACCATGGAACAACTACAACTACTATTTCTATTCTGAAATAGAGAATACGAAAGTTTCACAGCCCTGAATGGTAGAACAGTCTCAAGGGGCCACATGGTCTATATTTGCTTCTATTTTTTATGTTCTTATACCACCATTGGAGTCCTGTGTGGCTGGGGAACGGGAATTATCTACCACTAGCCTTTTGGGCTTCCCTGGCTTTGTTCCTTGCTCTCTGAGATCCACTGTCTAAAAGAGCCAGGTGCAAAGGCTAGAACAAACATTTTCTCGAGTGCCTGCCAGGGCATTGGAGAGAAGAGAATGAAAAATATCAGGGCATTGTATCTATTTTTAAAGTCAGTTTGTGTCTATCCATTTGTGAACTCTTGTTAAAAAGCTACAGGAAAATAAAGTGACTGAATCCCTCAAGAAATCCATAAGCAATATAAAGAGGATGTTAGCCTGAATTGTGTGCTTCCAACCCTTTCACTCTTCTTCCGACCATTCCCGAGTCACATATGAGAGAAAAATCTTCACCATTTACTAAGGAGACAGACAAAGATGTGATCACATTTTTTAAACTTAGCTAACAAAATACTAAGGTCTATATATGGAAACATCCAAACTGCAACATATATGTATAGAAAAAACTTCTGCTTTTACCTCCACGAGTTTAGAAGCCAGGTACATGGAGATAGTTGTGCTTTTGTAAAACATCATTGACATTCCTGCTAAGAAACCTGCATAAAAATATTAAGAATGTGATTGACCATTGGGTGAAATTTTCCACTCCCACCAGCTGCAGGAATCGTGGCGGCCGGTGGCACTAAATTTGGCGTGATGGGAAGATTCAGTTTCCTGCCAGCAGGAAATTAGTTTGGAATTTTGTTCTCTTGACTTCGATGGCGGGTCGAAGGTGGCGAGGTTCCCATAGGTCTATGTCGGGAGCCACATTTGATTCATTTTTATCTCATGAATGCTCATTAAAAGGCCAACTCGCTGGAATTAAGTTCCCCCGCCAAATTAAGTGCCCCGCCAGCGGATCATTAGAACAATGTCTCCCGATTGTATATAAATGGCGTGCACCTGGCCAGCTTCAGTCCGTTTCGAGGTGAGTAGATGCTGCTTTTCCCTACCTTTAAGAGCAGTGCTGCGACATTTTGGGTCCTTGTATCACAAGCTGTGCCAAGGCTGGACAGGGGGAGGCAGGTTTATAGGGGGAAGGGGAGGGAGAGTGTCTGGGTTGGTGTGGGGAAGTGTCTGGGAAGGGAGAGGGGCAGTGGGGGGGAAGTGTCTTAGAGGGCAGGGTCAGTGGTGTCAATGGTGAGGTACTGGGGGGAGAACTTAGGGTACTGGTGGTAGGAGGGAACAGTCACAGTCAGAGGGGGAAGTGAGATACTGTACGGTGGCAGGTCCAAGGTGAGAGTCTGCTATGTGAAGGTCTCATCGGGTGGGTCACGGAAGGGGACAAGGCAAGTGGCTTGTTTAACAGGCGGGGGCAGGGTCAGGGTGGGCATGGGGACGGTATCAGGTGTTGGCTCTGAGGGGAGGAAAGGCATGTGGAGGTGGATCGTTATAGAGTCCAGGGTAACGGAAGGACGTTCAAGGGTGACAGAAAGGAGAGGAGTGGTGATATTCAGTGGGTTTATGGTAACGGGTGCAAGTTGATGGGTGACAGGGGGAGGGTAGAAGGTGGTGGAGCGTGTCTGAAAAGTTACGCACACCATTTTCTCAAGACTGTTCTGGACAACACAGCTGCTCTGCACATGTGAATTCACAAAGTGGGAGGAGGGTCTTTTCAATTGGGTGGAGTTCAAGGTCAGTACAAGTGGCTGACCAAAGGGACATCCTAATAACTATGAGGCAACTGGATGTCACAAATGCTCAGTTGTGTTCTCCTCTCTCTGTTAAAGCCCACATTGCAGCAGGTTTGCTCCCGACTCATGGGTTTCATAACATCAAGATCCCAGCAAAGCGTGGAGCTGCTGTTCATTCTTTCCATTTCCCATCGCTGCAGTCAGAGGCAGGGATGAAGAGGGGGACGAAGGTGGATGCCTCCAAAGCCAACTTGTGACTCCAAATCTCCAAGCTCCCGGGTGAATGGTCATGGCTGACAAGGGATCATCTGGTTAGTCTTTCTATGCTGTCAAGGCTATGGATTCTCTATAGAGTCTCAAGGGTAATGGAGACAAGTGGAAAAGTGTCCGCGTGAGGCTTCTTGCACATTGCTCTTTGACCAGGGTGATGAGAGCCATGTCTCCATACACATTCATGTATGAACGGGAGGAACACCCATCTCTGGTCCTCCAGGATGTCCTTTACCTGGAAGGGGTGGGGTGGGGATGCCATGTATAGAGAGAGGCCAGATGAAGGGCTTAACACTTGTCTGCAGACTTTGAGATGGAGGGAAATCTGTAAAGAACATGCTCAATAAATGTATCACTTCAATTCATTCACACATCCACTGAGGCATCGATGATACAGGCTGTAGGCAGCCCTGCCTCAGTAATGGCTCTCATCCTGATGAGATGGAAGGCCTGTTGCCTGTTGGCACAGGGCAAAGAGGAGCAAGGGCCTGAGCAGCAAAAGGCAGCGAGGTCTCTATATGGTCAAGATGCAGGCGAACATGGGCCACTGCAATGTCAAGCATTGGCCCAACCATGAGCGTATTGCCAGTGGTACTGTTATCTAGAGATGAGCGAGAAGCAATGCCAAAAGTGCCCTCGCATGTCCTGGGATGTGGTTGCTCACATCTGCGAGCTTCTCTATTGCATGCTGCGGCCACAAGGACTCTGGAGGAGTAATGCAGAGCTCCTAGCCTTCAATGAGTGAATGCCTGCCCTGCTGCTCTTTAAATATGGCACCAGAAACTTTGAATACGAGGTAACGGCAGGCCAGGCAACTTCCTGCCTGCCCTGCCATGAAATTTACTGAGCTCCTCGCAGCTGCATAATTAATGAGCTGAAAAGCAGAAGATCGCATGTGTTCACCCACCCCGCCACACAGCGGGAATCACACCAACTTTCCCACCCACCATTGCACAGTCTCCAGAACAGAAAATTCTGCCCATTCTTACAAATAGCAATAGTAATCAAATGTAATACCTTTGGCTCCTCTTGACATCTTGGGTTGCACTGTATACAGCTCTATAAATACTGTAGCCTTATAAAAATATTTGGATTGCAAAATGTACACTTTCACACTGAAAGCCACCTTGGAAGACACAATATTTGTCAAGCTGGGTGTGAAAATGATATCATGTGCAGTTTCCATCTGAGATCACCTGCACTAGGGATTAGCCAGGGCATCAGTTTTATTTGTTCTTCCATTGTCAAATACATATAGTGTTCAAGATTTGTCTCAAAGTATAGTTAGAACAATTGCAGAGCACATGGCATAGTCACACTCAAATTGTGAGAGTATAAGTGCCACGTGCAAGAATTAGGATATTATAAGATGTTAAAATGCATTTTTTGGACTTCTGTTTGCTATCCCTCCTTTCAATCTGCATTATATTATAAGCCTTACTGTTGCAGCCATGTGCAGAATGGATCAAGAAAGCCTTTGTTAAGGAGAGAAAGAACTGAAAAAATATTATTACTCTCACCAGCAATCAGTGCATGAAGTTCATCGTCCAAATTTCTCACCCATCGGAGGAAGCAACTTGTACCCTTGACGTGAAATAAAAATACCAGGATCAAATGGCTTCTGCCTGTGATACAGCAAATCGCTGTCAGAACTATTACTTTGGTAAATGCCTTCTCTCAGACTCTGGAAAGCAAAGAACTACCAAACACCTTGCTAACATAAAGAAAGTCAGTAAGTAATGTTTCAGATGAATAAAAATTGAACAAAGTTCTGAAACTGGTTGGAAATTGCTGAAAAAAAATCACCGTGTGAACAAAATGTGCTGTTATTTATGTGCAAATTGGCCAGTGAGTTCAGGAATTGAGAAAGATATCGAGTTGCGAATCTTCAGGCGATTTAGCCGCTATGCCATTTGCTTGCCCTTAGCTTCTCTTTTTTTTTAAAACCTGCAGGACTTGCACATTAATTGCCCATTAAACTTGCCAGAGAAAATCTAATAAATAATACTGTAAGCACCTTTTTAACAATGTGATAATTGTTAATGGATGCCCATCAATTCCTTTGGCATAGAAAGTGAACAGTTTAAACTGTGGTATCTCATTCCAACAATGTGACCATTGTTAATGACTAGGCATCAACACCTTTGGAGAATTTTAAATATGACAAATTTTTAAAAAAACTTATATTTCCTTTTCTATTTTTTATCTCTCAAATCAAATTTAGCTTTCCCTCTTATTTTCCACTTTCTGTAACTGATTTGACTGCAATTTACTCATTCTAGTTCATCTGCCTCCCTCTGTCCATTTCTAAATCTTACAATCTCATTAGTTAAGGAGATACACCGTTGATCTCCTCATTCACCAAGATCCCAGATGCCCTATTACCCTCACTATTCACAACTTTGATGTATTCCACTTGAGCCATGTTAATGGGCAGAAGTTTGCTCTCAGCAGTAGATGAACAGCACTAGCCTTTCGTTATACTTACAACTTCTCACAAACCTTCTATGGGGTTTTGCACTTGAATGTGGTGTGATTAAAAAGCCATTTTAGATTAGTGTCTTCAATAGAGGATCTGGCACCTATGTGAACATGGCAAGCAACTTAACAAATCAGATTGAAGAATCATTACTGAGCCGTGCAGAATTTGAACTAGAAAGTGCCAATTGGAATATTTAATTCAGTGTCAAATTATGTCATGGAAGTGAAATAAGGAGGGAAAGAAAGATGGGATTAAAAGTAAAAGGCAAAGGAGACTGTAAGTAAAAAGAGAAGTTTTATTTAAATTTTATTTTTTTTAAATTTCTAATAATAATTAAAATCTGAAGGAATAAGAATGCACACTTGTAAAAGTAAAGTTTCCAGTGCCAGAGAGGATATTTGGCAGTAATTAAGATTCATCACGCTGTTAGAAATTTACCTGTACTGGAATAAATAAACTCTAACATTTTCTGGCGAGTTTAGTGCATATATATCAAGAGCATGCAGCAAATCCACATAGTTCAATGCCAAGTCCACTTTTGGTGGAGCAAGGCAACCCAGACAGTAACTTCTTGACTTCCACAGTCATTGTCCAATATACACTTTAATAATGATAAGCAGTGTTAGCCTCACCATTATTTGTACAGCAAAATATGGTCCATAATGTATGGATTTCAATACATATTAATTTTTTTCTTTTCCATGATGATAGTCAGTCAGTTATAATTTTTTTCATTTATTTTCCTTGGAAAGAATTTTCCCCCTGTCGGGGGGGATGTTCAGGAGTGGGCGCGCCTCTGATCGGCACCCCTGATCGGGGGTGTGCCGCCATTTTACTTGGGCGGGCCAATTAAGGCCCACCCAGCTTGACATCTGCCAGGATGCGCTATGCACTCCCTGTGCGGGGCGTGGGGGGGGGGGGGGGGGGGGTGGATTCCCTAAGCCGAGAGTGCACTCTTTCACGCAAAAGAGCGCACTCATCTCCCTGAGGCTAAGTACTACCACAGGGAGATCAGCGCCAAATTCAAAAATATGAAACATAGAAAAATAAAAATTCCCTGACATGTCCCCTCATGTGACACTGTCACATGAGTTTGGACATGTCCATCACTTTTAATTAAACTTTTAATACATTTTTAAAAACATGAAACCTCATCCCGCCTGTGGATGAGGTTTCATTTTTTTTCTGAAGCCTGCCAGGGCTCCCGGCCTGCCCACAAACCTTAAGGTTGGACGGGCAGGTCTTTTAAGAACTTCAATTAGTTTTTAAATGGCCTCAATTGGCCATTGACAGGTCAGCAGGCGCACAGCTGATTCGGCTGCATCCCCACCGACCTGAAAATTGAAATGGCGCGGGGTGACGTCGGGAGCTCCGTCCGACGTCATCCCGCGTCATTTTACGCGTTGGCGAGTGGGTCCCAGCCCCCCCGCTCGCCGAACTCAATATCCTGCCCCCTGAGTTTCTAATCCCATATGTTCTCCATTACTAAGTCTGCCTACTTCCTTTGCTGTAATATCACCCATTTCTAATTTGTCTTCGACTATCTGCTGATCAAACCCTTATCCATGCTTTTCTTGCCTCCAGACTCGACTATTTTAATGCTCTTCTGGCCAGCCTCACATAGTCCATAATTCATAAACTTCAGCTCATCCAAAACTCTGCTACTCATGTTCTAACTTGCAGAAAATGCTATTCCCTCAAAACCCCTGTGCTCAATAATCTACATTGATTCCAAGTTCATCAGCAACTCGAGTTTAAAATTGTCGTTCTTGTGTTGAAATCTCTCCAATGGCCTTGCATCTCCTAATCTCTGTAACCTCTCCAACACAACAGTCATCTGAGAACTCTGCATTCCTCCAGTTCTGGCATTTTGTGCATCGCCAACTTCCTTTGTCTTAACACAGAAACAAAAATACCTGGAAAAACTCAACAGGTCTGACAGCATCTGCGGAGAGGGATACAGTTGACGTTTCGAGTCCGCATGACCCTTCATCAGAACTAAAAAATATAGAAACGAGATGAAATATAAGCTGGTAGAGGGGGGTGGGATACCAGCTTATATTTCATCTCATTTCTATATTTTTTAGTTCTGATGAAGGGTTATACGGACTCGAAATGTCAACTGTATCCCTCTCTGCAGATGCTGTCAGACCTGCTGAGTTTTTCCAGGTATTTTTGTTTTTGTTCTAGATTTCCAGCATCCGCAGCATTTTGCTTTTTTCCCTTGTCCTAACACTGACAGCCATGCCATCAGCTATCTAGCCCCCAAGCTCAAGAATTGCCTTCCTAATCCTCTTTGCGCACTTTAAAGATGCTCCTTAAAGCCTACCTCTCTGGCATAGTTTTTGGTTACTTATTCTAACGTCTCTTACTTTTGCTCAGTCTCTCTTGTTCCAACACTGTATAACATAAACATTGGGGAACCAAGGTGTCGCAACACTTGGAAACTGACCAAGGATCAAGTTTGAATATGAAACTTCCAAGACAGAAAGAGAACATACGGTGAAGTTTTTAAAATTTGGTTTCTGCTACAAATTCAATTCTTACCAACCAAACTACTACTAGAGACTTGGCACTGAACTATGTGGGTTTGCCGCATGCTCTTGATATGTACGCACTAAACTCGCCAGAAAATATTCGGGCTTATTTATTCCAATGCAAGTAAATTTCTAACAGCATGACGAATCTTAATTACTGCTAAAGACCCTCTCTGGCACTGGAAAATTTACTTTTACAAATGTGGATTCTTATTCCTTCTGATTTTAATTATTGTTAGAGATTTTTTAAAAATAAAATTTAGGTAAAACTTTTCTTTTTACTTACTGTCTCTTCTGTCTCTTACTCTTAATCCCATCTTTCTTTCCCTCCTTATTTCACTTCCACGACATAATTTGACACTGAATTAAAGATCCTAATTGACATTTTCTAGTTCAAATTCTACACAGCTCAGTAATGATTCGCCAATCTGATTTGTTAAGTTGCTTTGGCATGTTCACAAATTCAATGTAATCGCCACTAGATATGAACAGATGACTTGCAGCAGATTCAATGTCTTTTTAGTAACGGTCGTGTGTCAATTATTCACTGAAGCTCGAAGTTTAAACTGCGACAAACATACAATGGGTTAACCCGAAAATATCAAACACAACAAATCCTAGTTAAACTATAGTGACTGATTAAATGCGATCACACATTTGACAGTCATTGCTGCATTTAAATCGTCATTTTACAATAGATCCAGGTCTGATTCTGTATGTGTTTTTGAAATGGTGAATGACATTTCTTGTGGTGTAAAATAATTTTTCATAATATCTTAAACTACCCAAATCTGAAACATGGTGAAGTATTGTAAAAATAGGGCTTTTCGCTGATTATGGGAACTGCTTCCTACATTTTATCGCAATATGCATTTTCTGTTTATGCTATACCTTGAATACGTTTTATATAATCTTATCGCATGTGATCAAATCAACAAAATATTTTTGCCAAAAATGCTGTCTATCTTGCAATTTTAATTCCATAATTAATTGATCACCAATAGTATTACACATAGGGTGTCAAGATCAATATAGTTTTCAGATGAAGTAGAGTTAGAGGGCCGGGAATGCAGATGCAATTCAGTCCTCATTTTAAAGTCTTATATTCTGTCCCTAGTTTTATGTATTTTCATTATAAATTTGTATCTCCATATTTGTAATGGAAACTGATTATATAAATATGTCATTCTGTAATTATAGACCCCTCCCACCTCCAATAGTCACACAACAATGCCTCTACTGATGAGAAAGAGTAAAACTGCAACATGACAAATTAACCTACAGCTTGCATTATAAATGTGGAGATAGGAATTTATAATGCAAAAGTTGTCAAGAAACACAGACATTTTAAAATATATATTAATATAAATGGTAGTAATGAGAAAACATATGCTAATATCACAAATTGAAAGGTTTAGCTGGATTTGGGAGGAATAGTCTGGTTGCACTAAACATTGTAGCACAAATAATTAGTCTTGTAGGATGTGAAGATGCAGGTTTGACCTTCACGCTACTCCGGTCCCAATCTTAGTCAAGCCGCAGAACCATTGAAACAATTGAGGTTACACACAGGGGGTCATTCAATCTATCATGTCTATGCTAACTCTTCCACAGAGAAATACCAAACTAATCAGAAAGTTCTGCTTATTTCCCATAATCCTGCATCCCAACGCTATTTAAATATTTATTTATTTTTCTCTCAAAAGATGCAATGGTTTTTATTCCAATTATTCCATGTTTCAAAGCATTTCATACTATAACAACACTGCAAAGAAAAAATTCTCCTAACCTCTCCTCACTCTTCTTTGACAATTTTAAATGAAAGATCCATTTGATCCTTACCAACTAGAGAAAACAGGGTGAATAGGAAAAGACTATAAAAACCATCACTTGGTAGTACACGACTTCAATTTACTGAAAAGAGATGCATGTTACTGAACTTTTCATCTTGTACTCATCAGGACAAATGCAAGAATGCCAAATTTCAAACAATCACAACAATTTGTACTGCAGGAGAAAAGGGTACTGACTGGTTAGCAAGTTCTCAATGGCTAAGGCTTTGACATGGAGAAAGCAATGGGGAACAATCGGTTGCCAAGCTTCCGGGTATTTCAAAAGAGCCGCAAAGCTCGAAGATATTCCTTTCATTTGCAGAGAACAGGTCCCTGTGTATGAAAGTATGCCGCTTCTAGCAACAGTAAATGAACCACATTAGGAGCTATCAAAATCTTTCAAATTATTTTAAAATATCTTAAAAGTTAGCTTTCTTTCCTTCAAAGCAAATCATCGGAGTATTTCAAATCCCTCTAGTAGAACCTTACAGCACAGGAGGCAGCCATTTCTACCTGTCATGTCTTTCCCAGCTCTTTGCAAGAGCAATCGTGCTTCGCCCCATGCCCAGCTTTATGTCTGCAACCCTGGAAGCTCTCCATTCTCAAATACCTGTCCAACTCACTTTTAAAATTATTTATGGAATCTGTTTCCACCAAACTTTCAGGTAGTTTGTTCCAGATCCCAACATCTCTCAGTGAAAACATTTCCCCTCATCTCCCCTTTAGACTTTTTCCAATGATTTTGAATCTATAACCTTTAGTTATTGGTTCATTCGCCAGAAGGAATACTTTTTCTCTACCAAAACCTCTCCTCATTCTGAAAACCTCATAACATTCTTAGTTCCGAGGAGAATAGATTCATCACAATCACTTCTCATTTAAATATGGTGAGTGCATGCTGCATGCTCCCCAAAGCTTTTTACTGTGCTTTAATATGGTTCTGGTACAAAAATACATTACTGTTTCCACTTTCAAATAACAAATTCATTATTTGTTCTTCATGAACTTGAATGTACTGTCTTACCTTCCTGAACATTTCGTGTAACAAACAGGTTCAATGGAATCTCTATTTCTCTTCATGTTAGGGTTTTTCTACAGTAATCATATCTCCTAATTTTGTTTTTTACCCCTTTGTTTTATATTCACCAATCGTCATCTATTCTTCAATGTATCGTCAAACATCTTTCCTGTTTTTGACCCACTCCCAAACTTTCCTAATTGATCATTCCTTCCAAACCAGCTCTCCTGAAATATGGAATGTATTCATTTCCTTTTCCTTGTTTAAATTATTGTCACATTATTGAATCCAATGACAGTCCGATTATTGTTTCATAAATTATTAAATCTGTCGTTCAAATTGCAGTTTTCCAGAATTTCAATCTCACAATGGAGTAAACCAGTAATACAGGCTTTGCATATTATTATTACCTTGTAAATACTGACAAAGGATCCTAGAAATGCTCCAAGTTGGAAGTTTTCTTTATTGTACAAAGCAGACAGCAGCCGAGATGGCTTCGTAAACAGGTGTCTAAGTGCTGATGGAATACGAAGGCAGCACTGAATAAGGTAACCAACACTGAACATCCGTATAAAACCCTGGAAAAGAGATATTTTAAAAAGATTTTGAAATAGCATGACATGCAAGGCAACTGGTTACATTTTCTTTATCTCTGGATTGAATTTCCATTGTAAAATAGAAAATTGTAGAAAGTAAGTACCAAGTGAATAATGAGTGCTTCATAAATCAACCAAAAGGCTGTGATTAAGGTTGTCATAATTTATTTAACCAATGCAGCCTTACATGTACTCTTTAAAAAAAAATCTCAAATGGAATTGTACATAATATAGAAACGGAAAGTGCTACAGTTCTGAAGAGGAGTCATATTGGACGCGAAACGTTAACTCTGTTTCTCTCTCCACAGATGCTGCCAGACCTGCTGAGTTTTTCCAGACCTTCTGTTTTTATTTTAGATCTCCAGCATCTGCAGTATTTTTGCTTTTATTCAAATAGAATGTTAATGGACTTATTTGAACTTTTAAAAACCTTTTGCCATTATCCAAGTGAGTATGATAGTGTCGTGATTACCTTACTGGATTGTGATCCAGACAATAGGAGTACAAAACCCACCATGGTAGTTTGAACATTTGAATACATTTAAAAAATAAAATTGGCAAACAAAATGAGTAAAGAGTGATCATGAAGCAGTCAGATTGACATAAAAACTGTTATGACCGGTAGAGTTTATAAGACGGTTATGTTTAAACTGTTTCTTTCAATTAAGGTAAAACAGAATGCCCTGGAATGGGGGATGGCGTGAAGTTGTACCGAACTCTGCCTGGCGACAGACCCATGTGATCTGATTCCCATGGAGACAGGAATCCCATTTCAAACCCTATTGAAAGTCAGGTGCGAGCTTTAACACCCGAACACAAAGGAGAAGGTAGGTGGTCTTGTTCCTTATGGACTCTCAGTCAGTCAGACCAATGTTTTGGGGGAAGAACACCCACAACTGGTACTGCTATGCCAAGTAGAAGAAAAGGGCTACTTCTGGGGTAACCACCACGTAGAGGGCTGGTGAGGACGGAACTCATGTTCCAGGAAACAGGGATTGTGAAGAGTTAGAGACCATGGAATCACCAAAGGGAACCTTACAACAGGAAGTCCATTCAAATATATTCAAAGGATTAAGTGAAGGAACTTTGTTTAAAAGGATAGTGGAAAATTCACCTTGGTGAAACAGAACAGGGAGAAGGGATTCTGTTAAGAGTCATGAGGAACTTTGGAATTTAACTCATGATTACATGTCTATGGAGTGCCCAGTATTATGTATAAATGTGACATGTGGTTTTCAGTTGTGTTAAGAAGTTAAATCTTTCCTGTGGTTTAGTTATTAGTTGCCTACCAAGTAATGTTTAGCTGTTGTTGATTTTAGTTTGTTACAGTAAAAGTCTTAAACATGAAATCTTGTTGTACGATTCTTTACATAGATCACTGGGGAAATCATCTCGTTTTAAGTTATTGGCCTTTCCAGAGATCGTGACAAACTCAACTAGTTCATGAATTGTCTTTGAGGGAAGGAAACCTTCCTGGGCTGGTTTGTATGTGACTCTAGTCCACCACCAACATACTTGACCTTTTGGTCTGGTAACTGAACCACGACATTCCTCTACCCCCATAAGATCCCGCATTGTAATTTCTCTACCATGAATTTGTTTACATAACTAATTGTACTAAAAAAAAGTGTAAATGCTAGACATTTAAAATAAATGCTCAGAAGGTCAGTCAAAATCTTTTTTTAAAAAAAGACAGGATATGATATTTTGGGGACATAGCTGTTCTGATAAACTGTAAACAGCAAAAATGCCACAGCCTGTCTTTTCTTTAACAGATGGTGACTGATGTGCTGTGTATTTCCAGAATTTTTTGGTTTTAATCTGGTTATAATGACTGACTAGGGTGGACTACTAAATGATCTCTGATGCTGTGTGAAGCAGCAATTAGCTCAAAAGCTGCATCACTAAGAAACGGCTTCTTGGCTGTTTGAAATGTCAGTGAGCAGTATTGTTGGACAGCAGAACATCTATCAGCACTTTAAACAGCTTATCAGTAAACTATGTAAAAGCTCTTATGTGCTGCTCAGCCTCTCCTCTTCAGTATACCTACACTAGTTTAGGACTAAAGTTAATGATCTGGCATTTTGTAATGCTTTATCTTAACACTGTACAAAGTATTTCCATGGACATCCCTTACTGTGACCAACAAACTGCCCCTTTGAAATAATATCAGTTTGGTTATTTGGTATCCTCCACCTAGGACTGGTGGAGGATACAAGGGTCCTTCTGAATTCTGATGAAAGGTCGTTGACCTGAAACATTAACGCTGTTCCTCTCTCCACAGATGCTGTCAGAACTGCTGACTTCTTCCAGCGTTTTCTGTTTTTCATTTCAGGTTTCCAGCATCTGCAGTATTTTTTTGTTCTTCTAAATTCTGCTGTTCTAATGTAATTCTCCCTTCAAAAAGGTTATTTCATAATTTAAAGGTAGTAATGTGTGATTAGAAAGTTATCTGTTGATCTCCAATGGCACCATATGTGAATAGTTTGAAATCCAGTGCGCAGTATTGATAATTTCCACAGCCCCAGTCTTGAGCTTTCTAAATTCCTGCTTCAGCCCTGAAGCAATACTCTACTAGGGACCAGCACAGATACTTCACATAATAAAAAGAGAAAATGCTGGAAATACTCAGCAGTTTGGCAGCATCTGTGGAGAAAGAAACACTTGCAATAAAAAAAAAGGAAAAGTGACATTCAACTGATTAGGGAAGCAATAGCATTCAAAGAAGAAAACTAACAACTATTCACGAGGGATGCAAGCGATAGTCATTCAGCACACATCTTATTTTAAAGTGCTTAGGTCAGGACTGGCCGGGACTGCTGGCCTGCTCTCTTGACTGGATTTGGTGAAAAATAGTCACGGGAAGGACAGCAAGAAAGAAAGTAACTGAAAGATAAGGATTCACATCTTCAATCTCTTCCCCCAGTCAAAAAGGTGACATTAAAAAAAAGTAAATGTTAGGAGAACCTGCTGTTCGATGACGCAAGGATAACAATGAAGTTGGTGAAAGATCTGGTTAACTGTTTTAAAGCAATTTTAATGTGATGTCATTGTTTAAAAAAAAAAATGTGCTAATGGAAGATGGTCTGGAATTCTAATGCAAGATCATCAATCTGAAAACTTAACTCTTTTTTTTCCTCTCCACAGTTGCTGCCTAACCTGTTGAGTATTTCCAGCATCCGCAATATTTTGCTTTTGCATGTGAAAATGGAACATGGTTTTAAAGAAGCTTTTTTTAGAAATGCATTTACAGGATGTGGGCTTCGCTGGCTGGGCCAGCATTAATTGCCCATCCCTAGCTGCCTTCTTGTACCACTGCAGTCCATGTGGCATAGGTACACCCACAGTGCTGTTAAGAAAGGAGTTCCAGGATTTTGACCCAGCGACAGTGAAGCAACGGCGATAAATTTCCAAATCAGGATGGTGAGTTACTTGGAGGGGAACTTCTAGGTGGTGGTGTTCCCATCTATCTGCTGTCCTTGTCCTTCTAGGTGGTAGTGGTCGTGGGCTTGGAAGCTGCTGTCTAAGGAGCCTAGGTGAATTCCTGTGGTGCATCTTGTAGATGGTACACACTGCTGCTACTATGCGTCAGTGGTGGAGGGAGTGAATGTTTGTGGATGTGGTGCCAGTGAAGCGGGCTGCTTTGTCCTGGACGGTGTCCAGCTTCTTCAGTGTTGTGGGAGCTGCACTTATCCAGGAAAGTGGACAGTATTCCGTCAACTCCTGACTTGTGCCTTGTAGATGGTGGACAGGCTTTGAGGGGTCAGGAGGTGAGTTACTTGTCACCTGATTCCTAGCCTCTGGCCTGCTCTTGTAGCAACAGTATTTATATGACTAGTCCAGTTTAGTTTCTGGTCAATGGTAACCCCCAGGACGTTGATAGTGGGGGATTAAGTAATGGCAATGCCTGAACATCAAGGGGCGATGGTTGGATTTTCTCATGTTGGAGATGGTCATTGCCTGACACTTGTGTGGCACGAATGTTACTTGCCACTTGTCAGCCCAAGCATGGATATTGTCCAGATCTTGCCGCATTTGGACATGTATCCTTCAGTATCTGAGGAGTCGTAAATGCACGATGCTCACAACTAATCATCAGCGAACATCCCCACTTCTGACCTTATGATGGCCAGAAGGTCTTGAAGTGGCTGAAGATGGTTGGGCCTAGGACACTGCCCCGAGGAACATGTGCAGTGATGTCCTGGAGCTGAGGTAACTGACCTCCAACAACCACAACCATCTTCCTTTGTGCTAGGCATGACTCCAACCAGTGGAGAGTTTCCCCCCTGATTCCCATTGGCTCCAGTTTTGCTAGGGCTCCTTGATACCATATTCTGTCAAATGCTGCCTTCTTGTCAAGGGCAGTCTCTCTCACCTCACTTCTGGAGTTCAGCTCTTATGTCCATGTTTGAACCAAGGCTACAATGAGATCAGGAGTTCAGTGGCCCTGGCGGAACCCAAACTTGGCATCAGTGAATAGGGTAATGCTAAGCAAGTGCCGCTTGATAGCACTGCTGATGACCCCTTCCATTACCTTACTGATGATCAAGAGTAGACTGATGGGGCGGTAATTGGCCAGGTTAGATTTGTCCTGCTTTTTGTGTACAGGACATACCTGGGCAATTTTCCACATAGCCGGGTAGATGCCAGTGTTGTAGCTGTACTGGAACAGCATGGCTAGGGGCACAGCAAGTTCTGGAGCACAAGTCTTCAGTACTATTGCCGGAATATAGTCAGGGCCCATAGCCTTTGCAGTATCCAGTGCCTTCAGCCGTTTCTTGATATCACGTGGAGTGAATCGAATTGGCTGAAGACTGGCATCTGTGAGGCTAGGGACCTCCGGAGGAGGCCGAGATGGATCATCCGCTTGGCACTTCTGGCTGAAGATTGTTGCAAATGCTTCAGCCTAATCTTTTGCACTGCTGTGCGGGGCTCCTCCATCATTGAGAATGGGGATATTTGTGGAGCCTCTTCCTCCAGTGAGTTGTTTAATTGTCCACCACCATTCACGACCTAATGTGGCAGGACTGCAGAACTTAGAGCTGATCCGTTGGTTGTGGGATCGCTTAGCTCTGTCTATCACTTGCTGCTTATGCTGTTTGGCAAGTAGTCCTGTATCAAAGCTTCACCAGGTTGACACCTCATTTTTAGGTGTGCCTAGTGCTGCTCCTGGCATGCCCTCCTGCTCTCTTCATTGAACCAGGGTTCATCCGCTGGCTTGATGGTAATGGTAGAGTGGGGGATATGCCGGGCCATGAAGTTACAGATGGTGTTCGAGTACAATTCTGCTGCTGCTGATGGCCCACAGCGCCTCACGGATGCCCAGTCTTAAGTTTCTAGATCTGTTCGAAATCTGTCCCATTTAGCACAGTGGTGGTGCCACACAACACAATGGAGGGTATCCTCAATGTGAAGGCGGGACTTCGTCTCCACAATGACTGTGCAGTGGTCACTCCTACCGATACTGTCATGGACAGATGCATCTGCGGCAGGAAGGTTGGTGAGGATGAGGGTAAGTATGTTTTTCCCTCACCACCTGCCGCTGACCCAGTCTAGCAGCGATTTCATTTAGGACTTGGCCAGTTTGGTCAGTAGTGGTGTACCAAGCTACTCTTGGTGATGGACATTGAAGTCCCCCACCCAGAGTACATTCTGCACCCTTGCCACCCTCAGTTCTTCTTCCAAATGATGTTCAACATGGAGGAGTACTGACTCATCAGCTGAGGGTGGGCAGTATGTGGTAATGAGCAGGAGGTTTCTTTGCCCATGTTTGACCTGATGCCATGAGACTTCATGGGGTTCAGAGTCGATGTTGAGGACTCCCAGGGCAACTCCCTCCTGACTGTGCCGCCACCTTTGCTGGGCCTGTCCTGCCGGTGGGACAGGATATACCCAGGGATGGTGATGGTGGTGGTGTCTGGGACATTATCTGTAAGGTATGACTCTGTGAGAATGACTATATTGCTTGACTAGTCTGTGAGACAGCTCTCCCAATTTTGGCACGAGCCCCCAGATGTTAGTAAGGAGGACTTTGCAGGGTCGACAGGGCTGAGATTGCCATTGTCGTTTCCGGTGCCTAGGTCGATGCCGGGTGGTTTGTCCGGTTTCATTCCTTAATCGTTAGGCTAATGCCTAACAATTAAAATATGATAAAGACAATGTCATTAATTTTATTTAAAGTTAGGATTGAAAAGTACCACAAAATATGGAAAACAGGGTGAAGTTAAAAATTGCTTTTCTTTAATATTGCTGAAAAAAGTCAATTACCCTTTTACAATAAACAGAAGCATTGTACAGAAAGTTAAGGGACTGAAACAACTTACCTCACGTAACAAAAACTTGGACGTGAGCCCGGATTTCAAACATATTATATTCCACGCCAAATCACTACTTTTCCAGCATTTCTGATTTCAGACCCACATAACTAATCTTTTAGTTAAAAGAACCACCCAGGTTATGAACTTGGTATCTGATGTCAAAATAACCATGGTTTGTGACTAATGCTAATGAGGCATTGCTGGCTTTATTAAAAAAGTACTCACTTTAATGCAGTAGGAGATGCAGTTGTCTTCATAATGTTTACAACATCTGTGTCTCGGACCATGTTTGCAGCTGAACAAAAGAAACAAGTTTGAAACATCCAATCCCCTCAATTACAGCACATGTTCTTTTATTAATACTACTTTTAAGAGAAATCCAAACAATTATAATAAATGAAGTGTTTTATGGTTTTTCTCTTAATGAGAGTGAAATAAGCAATGTGTATCATATCACAGATCATTTACACTACAATATCCTATAGATTTTAGACACAGTCTTGATAATTGATGAAATACCATGGAAGGGTCAATATATATTCTGCACTCCACATCAGACTTCCATTGTGCTCATTATACATGGTAGGTTATTAAATACATGACAATTTAATGCACCCCATAAAACAAAATGTATGAGCGGCACTGTACCAGCTGAATTTCAACTGACAGGAGTAATAAATTAAATGGTTTGCAGGCAGTAAATCAGGGAAGTAAAATATTGAGCCATACATCATGTTACAAGCAGCACACTCAGATTTTGCGTTTAAAGGTCAACTGCAAAGATCTCAAGCTTCACAATGTGAGATTATTTCATGTTTCCAGCCTCATTGTCAAAGCCAGAGTTTCCACACAGCTGTATCAACAGCTTACATAATGTGTTTCAGTGGAAGGTATCCTTTGGTATGCTGCACTCCCATTCCTAACCTCAGTTCATCTTTTCCTAATATAGAAAAAATGAGAAACAGGCAGTTATACTGTATAGTAAACCATCATTGAGATAATGAGGCTTACCAGTGACATGCACATCCGTATTTTTCGACATGCCAATTGTCCTTTCAAAACAAAGCAACTTGCCCCAGTGGATGCCACCCAGAAAAGCAGCTAAAGTTTTTTTTTAGGGACCAGGGACCAGGAGATCAGATGTGTGCTGAATGCCTGTTGAGGGCTCTTCCCCTGAATTTTCCTTATCCATTCCAGTTGGAGACCAATTCCAGGAATCTACCTTGCACCATCCATACTTGTATCCCTCATGAATAGTTGTTAGTTTTCTTGTTTGAATGTTTTTGCTTGCCTAATTAGTTAAATGTCACTTTTACTTTGGTTTTTATTGGAAGTACCACTTGCAAGCTATCTTGCAATGTTAGCTCTGTTTCTCTCTCCACTGATGCTGCCAGTTTTTCAGCTGTATGTAAATTAAGTCCAGGGTTCAAATTGGTCCTGATCTCACAGTGGTATTACTGGGCAGGAGCACTCCAGACTGTGCACCTCAAAGGAAAATCAGCTGTGTAGAGAGGTGTAGACAGGAATCCCAGAGGACAAGGCCAAGGTGACTTTAGATTCTGCCCCAAAGAGTAAGCAGTAGGAAGAAGGATGTAGAGAAGAGACTGTGGAGGGATTTGACGATGAAGACATGAAATTTTAAATCAATTCATTGGTGGACAGGAGACAGTGTAGGTCAGCAAAGATACACCTGGCTGTGTTTTAGAAAGTTGCATCATGTATGGACAAATTATTATTTAGAGGGAGGAGGATGGAAATCCAGCAAGAAGTTCCAGAGGTGTCAAAAGCATGTCTAAGAATTTGATGGCGATAGGGTGAGCAGAGGATGTGTAATTTGCAACAGTTTTGGGTTACCATTGTCAAACCAAGAAAATGAGTGCCATCTGTTCCAGGCTTCTTATGATGATGTGATGTAACTGACTGCTAGGAGATTTGAGAGAACAATGTAGGGTGACTAACTCTCAGGTTTATACTTTTCTTTTGAAGCTTCCATTCACACCCATTTTGATGAAACACATTAGCCTGAATTTTTCAGTCGGCGGGCGGGCTCGCCAGGAGCAGTCGCGGAGCCAACCGCCGCACGCGATTGGCTCTGCGCCGCCATTCTACATGGGCAGGCCAATTAAGGCCCGCCCAGCGTAAGGCGGGAGCAATAGCGCTCAGTGCTACCTGTGCAGGCGGGGGGAGAGTAGGGGCCAGCGCTCTTTTGCGCATGCACACAAAAGAGCACTTCAACCTCCCTGGGGCACAGAGCTGCCTCAGGGAGATTGAATCGCTATTGAAATAATTAAATAAATGGAAAAGAAATTTTATTAAACATGTTCCCTCTCATGTGACTGTGTCACATGAGATGGGACATATTTTTATATTTCACAAAACTTTTTTATTTGATTCATAAAAGCTTTAGGAAGCCTCAACCCGCTCGCGGGTGAGGTTTCCTAAAAAGCGTAAAGGCCTTTTCGCCTGCCCGCCAACTTTAAGGTTGGACGGGCAGCGTTAACAATGACACTAATTAATTCATTAATGGCCTTAATAGGCCTATTAGTTTTCGGTGGGCGCACAGCGGACTCTGGCGCGCGCCCGCTGAACGAAACATCGCGAGACAGCGCAATGACGTCAGAATACACGCCCGACATCATCACGCGTCATTTTACATGCTGGCATGTCGGGCCCGCCTCCGCACGCCGACAGGCCATTGTCTTCTGTTTATGCTAAGTATAAAAAAGTGATAGAAATCAGTTGAATACTTAACTGGATATCTATTGCTGTGTACATTTCTGTAGCTACAGTAAATAATCACATTAAAACTGTTACGAAAATACACTTTTCATGGTTTTAATAGTGAAAATTAAAATGGGCATATCTTGTAATCCAAGGGTTGATGGAGTTGGCTGAAAAAAATTATGTCACCCTGCCTAGCTACAAAAACAGGAGTTTGTCATGATTATGATTCAGGTTTTCCACCAAAAGTTTGAAAAATTAACCTTGTTCATGTGTCTGCCTGGGTCACTATGGTACCCACAATGTAATTTCTTCTTATGAGCACAAATGATCTTAGTTGATTTAACTAATGATAGTTGGAATGCTTGACAGAATCAAGAAACTTGTGAAACCAGTTTGAACATTTAAGATATCCAAAAAAAAGAGTTATTACAACTGCAGTGTCAGAACTGGCCATTTAATATAAGAACAAAAAGAGCTGGAAATACTTAGCAGGTCTGGCAGCTTCTGGAGAGAGAAATAGGGTTAATGTTTCGAGATGAATACAACTCTTCTTCAGAACTGAAGGGGGGTAGAAATATGATGTGATATCTGTGCCTAGCATGTGATTAATTATGTTTATCTAAAGATTTTACCAAGCTCAATTAAATGATGCAAAGCAGCATTGTAAAATTATTTTTGTTTTTACTTATTTCTTGTACAGTTAGTTGACATGGTCTTTATGCCATTGAAAGGGGAGAGGGAGAAGAAGAACTAAAAGGAAGGTCAGGGATAGGGTAGAGGGTTGAAGAGATTACATGACAAAGATGTCATGGAACAAAAGGTAAAGGGCATGGTAATAGTTGTAGTAAAGAGACAAAGCATGTGTCCAGAGTGAGTGTAAATGCCAGGATAATGAACAGCTCTGTCCAAAAGCAAAAGCATGAAAAACATGATTCAAACTGGCACTTGGCAAGAAAAAAAATCAAAATGGGGGACAGGTCTGAAATTGTTGAACTCAATGTTGAGTCCAGGAGGCTGTAAAGTGCCTAATCAAAAGATGAGGTGCTGTTCCTCAAGCTTGCGTTGAGCTTCACTGGAACACTACAGCAGGCTGAGGATAGAAATCTGAGTGTGAGAGCAAGATGGTGAATTAAACTGGCAGGGAACTGGAAACTCAAGCTCATGTTTGTGAACTGAGTGGAGATGCTCTCCAAAGCTGTCAGCCAATTTGCATTTGGTCTCCCCAATGCAGGGAAGACCACACTGTGAGCAGCGAATACAGTATACTAAATTGAAAGAAGTGCAAGTAAATTGCTGCTTCGCCTGGAAGGAGTGCTTGGCGTCTTGGATGGTGAGGAGAAAGGAAGTTAAAAGGGAGATGTTATGCTTCCTGAGATTGTATGGGAAGGTGCCATGGGAAGGGGACGAGGTGTGGGTGATTGAGGAGTGGACCAAGGTGTCACGGAGGGAACGGTTCCTTTGCAGTGCTGATAGGGACGGGGAGGGAAAGATATGCTTGGTGGTGCCCTTATGCTGGAAATGGTGGAAATGGCAGAGGATGACCTTTTCAATGCGGAGGCTAGTGGGGTGGCAAGTGAGGACCCGGGGAGCCCTATTGAGGTTCTTGGAGGGGGAGTGGGGTGGGGGTTGAGCACAGCTGTGGGAAATGGGTGGGACACCGCTCTCTGGGTGAAGAAATTTCTCCTCATCTCAGGTCTACCCCATATCCTCAGACTGTGACCCCTGGTTCTGGACTCCCCCGCCATCGGGAACATCCTTCCTGCATCTACACTGTCTAGACCTGTTAGAATTATATAGGTTTCTATGAGATCCCCCCTCATTCTTCTGAACTCCAGCGAATATAATCCTAACCGACTCAATCTCTCCTCATATGTCAGTCCCGCCATCCCAGGAATCAGTCAGGTAAATCTTTGCTGCACTCCCTCTATAGCAAGAACATGCTTCCTCAGATAAGGAGACCAAAACTGCACACAATATTCCAGGTGTGGTCTCACCAAGGCCCTGTATAATTGCTGCAAGACATCCCTGCTCCTGTACTTGAATCCTCTCGCTATGAAGGCCAATATACCATTTGCCTTCTTTACTGCCTGCTACACCTGCATGCTTACCTTCAGCGACTGGTGTACGAGGATACCCAGGTCTCGTTGCACAATTATTCCTTTCTCATTACACAATACCCAGTCTAGGATGGCCCGTTATCTAGCTGGTTCCTCCATGTATTGGTCCAGAAAAATCATCCTGTATACACTCCAGGAATTCCTCCTCTACAGTATTGTTACTAATTTGATTTGCCCAATCTATATGCAGTTTAAAGTCACCCATAATTACAAATGTTCCTTCATTGCATGCATCTCTAATTTCCTGTTTAATGCCATTCGCAACATCACCACTACAGTTTGTGGGTCTATATACAACCCCCACTAATGTTTTTTGCCTCTTCGCGTTTCTCAGCTCTACCCATACAGATTCCACATCGTCGGAGCTAATATCCTTCCTCATTATTGCGTTAATTTCCTCTTTAACCAGCAATGCAACTCCACCGCCTTTACTTTTTTGTCTGTCCTTCCTAAATACTGAATATCTAAATACTGGATGTTCAGTTCCCATCCCTGGTCACCCTGCAGCCATGTCTCTGTAATCCTGACTATATCATACCTGTTTAGATCTATTTGCGCGGTTACTTCATCCACTTTATTGCGAATGTTCCTCGCGTTAAGGCACAAAGCCTTAAGGCTTGTCTTTTTAACATTACTTTTCCCATTCCCATTATTTTTAACTGAGTCCCCGTTTGATTCTTGTCCTTGATTTCTCTGCCTATCACTTTTCTTATTCCCCTTTCTGTGTTTTGTTCTTGTCCTTGATTCCCCCTCCTCTGACTCCTTGCATAGGTTCCCACCCCCCCTGCCATTTTAGTTTAAACCCTCCCCAACCACTTTAGCAAATATTCCCCCTAGGACATCAGTCCCGGTCCTGTCCTGGTGAAACCCGTCCAGTTTGTACTGGTCCCACCTCCTCCAAAACCGGTCCCAATGTCCCAGGAATCTGAAACCCTCCCCCTCACACCATCTCGTCAGCCACGTATTCATCTGATATATCCTGCTATTTCTACTCTGACTAGCACGTGGCACTGGTGCTAATCCTGAGATCACTACCTTTAAGGTCCTACTTTTCAACTTACTTCTTAGCTCCATATATTCTGCTTTTAGGACCTCATCCCTATTTTTACCTATGTCATCTGTACCAACGTGTACCATGACCACTGGCTGTTCACCCTCCCCCTTCAGAATGTCCTGTAGCCGCTCTGAGACATCCTTGACCCTAGCACCAGGGAGGCAACATACCATCCTGGAGTCTTGTTTGTGGCTGCAGAAACGGCTATCTATTCCCACTGCAATTGAATCCCTTATAACTATCGCATTCCCACACTTTTTACTCTTCCCCTGTGCAGCAGAGCCAACCGTAGTGCAATGAATTTGGCTGTTGCTGCTTTCCCCTGAGAGGCCATTCCCCTCAATAGTATCCAAAGCAGTATATCTGTTTTGTAGGGGAATAGCCGCAGGAGATTCCTGCACTGCTTGCCTAGTCCTCTTGCTCTGCCTGGTGGTCACCCATTCCCTTCCTGTCTGTGGGCTATTAGCCTGCGGTGTGACCACCTCTCTGTACGTGCTATCCACAATACTCTCCGCCTCGCGGATGCTCCAGTGTCCCCAGCCGCCACTCCAGCTCCGAAATTCGGGCTTCCAGGAGCTGCAGTTGGAGACACTTCCCGCACACATGCTGGCCCTGGGCATTGGAAATGTTCCCGACTTCCCACATAGAGCAGGAGTACACAACGGCTTTAAGCTCTCCTGCCATGACTTACCCCTTTAAATTAAATTAAACCTTTTGGAAGATACTTAATATCAAATATCATCAATTACTCTAGGGCCCTTCTTTCCTGCTCCTCGTTGTTACAGAACATAGCCCTTACAAACGATAAACCACAAAATGAGACCTTATTAAGCGATAAAAGTAGAAAACACTTGCCCGACCGTATTCACAGTACTCAAAGGATCACCTCGTTCCCTCCTCACCGAACTCCTAAAGCAGCACTCCAGTGCAGATTGTGATGCTGACTGCAGGACACTCTTCCCAGACTCTGGGAATTGTATTCTGCGAAGGTATTGGGACCCAACAGATTTAACTGCTTTCCTTTCAAGTCTGAGATTTGGGATTGGCAATAAATATAAATGCTGGCCTAGCCAGCAACATCACGTAAACTAATTTTTAAAAACTTGTTCTCCAGTGGGTGTAGGTGTGGATGAGAGACTCAAAACACAGATCAGCAAGAGGTGGCATTCCAATTGTGAAACACAAGGAAATTTGGGACAGGTTAGTTTGTGTTCTGAGGCTGTTTTAGGCACATTCTTTGAGCTAAACATAGGGCGGGGCTTTACCCTGCAACTAACCCATAGTAATCTGGGAGTATTTAAGACCAACACTGAATGCCCAAAATAGAGATGTGTCCTTTCTTTTAAGGCAATGATCCTTCATCTTAATGAGCAATCACAAATTGAAAATGCATATATGGCTATGCTTCAATAGTACTATAAAAATAAGTGTTTGCTATTTGACAATACATATTTCAAATTTGCATAAATGCAGTTTTTGCCCACAAAAATCTCTTGTTGAAACATAACAAGGAAGAATTGGTCATAATGGAGAGTAGCATACTCCTTTATTTTAGATAATATATTGGGGTAAGGTAAAATGACAACAGGCCAAAGGTAATCAATGAAGCTCAAAGTAAATTGAGGAACAGTACCTCATCTTTCGATTAGGCACTTCACAGCCTTCTGGACTAAGCAATAAGTTCAAGAATTTCAGGCTGTAATCTCCGCCCCTATTTTGTTTTCTTTTTCTTTGCAGGCTTCAGTTTTACTCTCATTTCATAGAATTAGAGAATGGTTGCAACACAGGAAAGGCCACTCAGCCCACTGTGTCCTTGCCAAATCTCTGCAAGAGCAAATCAGCTAGCACCACTACCCAATCTTTGTTGAGGTCCTGCAATTTGTTTTCTCTTCAAATATTATCCAATACCCTTGTGAAAGCCACAATTGTGGAGGAGGCAGATTCACTCACAGGCAATGCATTCCAGATCCAAACCACTTGCTGCATCAGAACGTTTTTCCTCAAGTGGCGGTTGGTTCTTTTATCTTAAATTGGGCCCTCATGGTACTCTTCTGCCAATGGGAACAATTTTCCTCATCTACTCTGTCCTAACTCCTCATAACTTTGAACATCTTGATTAAATTGCCTCTTAACTTTCACATCCCGAAAGAGAACAGCACCAACTTCTCCAATCTATCCTCATAACTGAAGGTTCTCATCCCTGAAGTTATTTTTGTAAATCTTTTCCGCACCCTCTCTAATGCCATCGCATCCTTCCTAAAGTGTGACAAGTGTGATGCCCAGAATAAGACACAACACTCCACTGAGGCTGAACCAATATTTTATAAGGACTCATCATACCCTCCTTGCTTTTGTACTCTATGTCTGTATTTATAAGGCCCAAGATCCCGGGTGCCTTATTAAATACTTAACCTGACCTGCCACCTTTAAAGGTTTATGCACATATACTGCCAGGTTTCTCTGCTTTTGCACCCACTCTAGGATTGTATTCCTTATTTTATACCTCTTCTCCTTACTTCACTTCACACTTATCTGCATTAAATTTCATCTGCCATGGGTCTACCCATTCCACCAGCCTGTCTATGTCCTCTTGTGATTTATCACGATCCTCTTCATGGCTCACAGTACATTTCAAGTGTGTGTGTCATCTGCAAATATTGAAATTGTGCCCTGTACATCCATGTCTAGGTCAAGAATATAGTCCAAGTAAAGCAGTGGCTCTAATATTGATTCCTGATGAACCCCACTATACACCTTCCTCCAGTCCAAAAAACAACTGTGCACCACTACTTTGTTTCCTGTCATTCAGCAAACTCTGTATCCATGCCGCCACTCTCCCTTTTATTCCACAGACTTTAACTTTGCTGAACAAGCCTGTTATATAGCACTCTATCAAATGCCTTTTGAAAGTCCATGTACACTACATCAACCACATTACCCTCATCAACCCTCTCTGTTAGCTCATCAAAAAACTCAGTCAAGTTAGTTACACATGGTTTGCCCGCAATAGACCCATGCCAGCTTTCCTTAATTAATCCACATTTGTTCAAGTGATCAATTTTGTCCCTATTATCGTTTCTAAAAGTTTTCCCACCATCAGATTAAAATGACTGGCCTGTGAGTGTTACATTTGCAATTCTTCAGTCCTGTGGAGGGTTGTGTCCATGGACGGTTGGAAAATTATGGCCAATGCTTCCAGTTTCTATCCTTACTCCCCTCAGTATAAGTGTCTCCCAAGAGCAGGCTGGTTAAGTACAATTTGTAGTTTGCACATGCTTGCAAAACCCAAAACAAAATGACTACTGTTCAGTTCTGTTGAAGGGTCATGAGGACTCAAAACGTCAACTGTGCTCTCCTCCACTGATGCTGCCAGACCTGCTGAGTTTTTCCAGGTATTTCTGTTTCTGTTTTTGTTTTGGATTTCCAGCATCCGCAGTTTTTTGCTTTTATGACTACTGTTCGATGTCATTATGTGGTTGAGCAGCAGTTGCTGAACAGTCCTAGTGCGCTAATAGCTACACTAATAACCAACTTCAGATAATCAGTCGAGCTTGTAATGTGGCTCATTTACTGTTGCGAGAAGCAACATACGTTCATACTCAGGACCTGCTTTCTGCAAACAAAAGGGATATAATCAAGCCTTGCGCCTGTTTTGAATTACCCAGAACGTGGGGAGCCTATACTTCCTCATTGCTTTCTTCACGGCAACATCTCGGCCACTCAGAGTCAACTTGTCAACCAAGCAGCACCCTTTTCTCCTGTAGTACAAATTATCATCATTTGAAATTTGGCATTCTTGCATTTGTCCTGATGAGTGCAAGATGAAAAACTTCAGCAACATGTCTCTCTTTTCAGCAATATTCAATTCTGTACTACCAAGCGACTGTTATTAAGAACTCTTAAGTTATTGAGAGTTAAGAGGAAGATTTTTGGGCTTGTTAGGTTCAAGGTAGTCAATAGGTTTTTAAAGTAAAAATTGCAGGTCAGGAACATAACCCACCCTTATTATAGGTTTTCTTATGGGAAAATAATTTTTGTTTAGCATGCCTTTTTTTCTTTTAGGAACACATTACGAGTGCTAAATGAGGGATAGCTATATTATTGGATGCATCTCATCCGGTCCTGTTAACTTATCAACTTTAAGCACAGTCAGCCTTCCTATTAGCTTCCCTTCATCAATTTTTAACCTATGCAGTGTCTCAACTACCTCTCTTTCACTATGAATTTGGCAGCACCTTCTTCCTGGATAAAGGCAGATGCAAAGTGCTCATTTAGTGCCTCAGCCTGCACTGTGTCTCCAGGTATAAGTCTCCTCTTTGGTCCTTTGTCAGCCTCACTCTTCATTTTACCACCTTTTTACTTTCTATTTAGCTATTGAAGGCTTCTCGACTCTTTTTATGTTAGTTGCCAGGCTCTTCTCATACTTCACCTTTGCTTCTCTTTTCTTTTTTCACTTCCCCTCTGAACTTTCTGTATTCAACTTGGCTTTCACTTGTATCATCAACCTGACATCTGTCACGTGAACCCTTTTCCTGCTTCATCTTACTCACTATCACTTTCGTCATCAAGAAGCTCTTGCTTTGTTTGGCCTGCCTTTCTGCCTTGTGGGAATGTACCTTAATGGTACCCCAACCATCTTCTCTTTAAAGACAACCCATTGTCCCTTACAGTTTTGCCTGCCAATCTTTGATTCCAATTTCCCTGACCCAGATCCATCTCACCCCATTGAAATTGGCTCTCCTCCAATTAATTAACTTTACTCTAGATTGCTCCTTGTCCTTTTCCATAGCTACTGTAACCTAAATGTCATGGTACTATCATCATTGCCTCCCAACTGCTCCTCTACTGACACTTGATTTATTTGACCACTTCTTTCCTTAGAATCAGATTCAGCAATGCCTCCTTCCTCATTGGGCCAGGTACATGCTGATCCAGAAAATTCTTCTGGGCACACTTCCGAAGCTCTTCACACACTCTGCCCTTTACACAATTACTAACCAAGTCTATATTAGGATAATTGAAGTCCCCATTATAACTGCCCTCTAATTTTTACACTTCTGAAGTTTTCTTGCAAACTTGTTCCTCTATCTTTCCCACCAGTTGATAGCCTATGGAATACACCCAGTAATGGTATCTCTATAGTTTCTTAGTTCGAAACAAATAGATTCTGTCCTTGACTCCTCCAGGATATCCTCTCTCTCTCCAGCATTGTAATATCCCCTGTCATCAATAGAGCCACCACTTCTCCTTTCTTTCCTTCCCTATCTTTACTGAACCTCGTATCTAGTCCTGCCCTTTTTGAGCAAGATCTCTCTAATACCTTTTTTTAAGAGAAAAGTCTCCATAACTGACACAACATATTCCGACTTCTATCTGAGCCTGCAACTTACCAACCTTATTTCCCACGCACTGTGCGTTCACATGTTTGCAACGTAAACCTAATTTTGGCCTTAAGATAAAAGCAAAATACTGCGGATGCTGGAAATCTGAAACAAAAAAAAAGTAGCTGGAAAAACTCAGCAGGTCTGACAGCATCTGCGGAGAGGAAGACAGTTAATGCTTCGAATCCAAATGACTATTCATTAGAACTAAATAAAATTAGAAATGAGGTGAAATATAAGCTGTTTGAGGGGGGTGGAACAGGTAAAGCTGGATAGAGGGCAGTGGTAGGTGGAGGCAATGAAGAGATTGCCAAAGATGTCATAGACAAAAGGGCAAAGGGGTGTTGCCAGTGGTGATATTAGCTAAAGGGTGCGCTAATGGTGACATTAAGGGTAGAAAGCAGGACGAGCAAATTTTGGCTTTATCGCATTCCCTCTTGCTCTGACCTCACTTAATGCCTTACTATTTCTTACTCTGATGCAATCAGTCACCTCCAATTCTTTATGCATCATCTTTTTCTCTCTAATCTTACCTCCCGATTCCCATCTCCCTGCCAGGTTAGTTTAAACCCTCCCGAACAGCACGAGAAAACTGTCCCATAAGGGCATTGGTCCCGGCTCTGTTTAGATGCAACCCATTCGGCCTGAACAGGTCCTGCCTCCCCCAGGACCAGTTCCTATGTCCCAGGAATATGAAGTCCTCCATCCTGCACCATGCCTCCAGCCACACATTCATTTGCTCTATCCTCCTATTTCGATACTCACTAACACATGGTACTGGGAGTAATTGAGGATTACTGAATTTGAGGTCCTGCTTGCCTATTTGTTTTCTAGCTCCCTAAAATCTGCCTGCAGGACACCATTCCTCTTTCTACCTCTGTCTTTGGTACTGATATGAATCATGACCACTGGCTGTTCACCCTGTCCCCTCACAGTGGTCTTCAGCCACTTAGTGACGTGCTTGACTTTAGAACCATCCTGGATTCACACCTGCAGTCGCAGAAACACCAGTCTGTTCCCCTATCTATAGAATGGCCTATCACTATTGCCTTCCTAATTTTCCTTCTGCATCCATGTACAAGTAAGCTAGCAATGGTGCTATATTCTTGGCTCTGGCTGCACTCCATAGAGGAACCATCATTCTCACCAGCATTCAGGACTGAATACCAATAGGAGTGAGATGCACTCCAGGGTATCTTGCACTATTTGTCTGGTTCTCCTTGACTGCCTGGTGGCCACCTGTTCCCTGCGTCTGTATAACCTTAAGCAGCAGTGTGACCACATCCAGAAGCAAGAAAATGCTCAGCCTTGCAATGCACCTCAATGACACCAGCTGCTGCTCAAGCTCCAAACCCTTGAGCTGCTCCAACTGATGACACTTGCTGCACACACAGCTGTCCAGGACACCCTTGATTTTGCTTTTGGATGGCAGCTGTTCATCACTCCGCCATTCATACCACCACTAGACACATGTTTTGTTTCTTTACTTGTCCCATTACCACTCACTTCAGCTTTGTACTATCAACTCTTTAGTTATTTAATCTCTCCTGTCTTTTACCCTATTACACACCTTTCCTTTTGTTTTATTTCCACGCCCACCCCCCCACCCCCCTTTCCACCCTTCTACTTGCTTAAACTGCCAGTTCTAATGATTTCCAGCATTTTGTGTTTTTATTTTAGGCCAAAGTTAAGATTGCAGTAAGAAAGAGGAGAGCGTAGTGATGACAGATTTGAAGCAGGAAGAAGCATAACTACTATTACTTGCTTTGTTTTTGTACTGTTAAAGATGGAAAACAGTCCTTCTGTCTGGTCAACTGGCAGTAGGATTTTCCATTATTACCAAAGGCTCTTATCCTTATTAGTACTTTTATCAGTACCCTGCTGTAGCCACGGTTAGAACAGTTGAAGTTAATAATAGAAAATCTTATCCTAATGTCAGTTACTATAGACTTCCTTTAACTGCTTCTGGCAATATTGTGCTGGTCTCAACGAAACAATGGCAGCTAATAAGCCCTTATTCGTTTTGTTCCAAGATTTCAATGTGAATGCATACTTTATGATAGTGATCATTGGTCTGTTAGCACTTCCTTCTCCAGGCAATTGAGGATTCTGAAAAGTCTAAAATAATATTGCCTGCTGATCATGCTGTCTGTTTTTTAGGCATGATTTACCATCCAAGCCTGTTTTATCTGCACTAAAATAGTTAAGATAAGTTGCCCAAACTATCTATCGAGACATGTTCTAAAACAAATGATCTGATTCAATTTGGTATTTACATGATCACAAATGTATCCCAAATTATTTCTGTTTCTCATTTTGTTATTTGCAACGATCGTGTTAATTTTCCACTTAACATCCCATGTTTCATAAATGGCATTCCAACAACTTGCTATTTAGTAAATTGATATTCTTGAAGGATAACCAATTTGTGCTGTCTTTCTCATGCATGAAAAATATCAAAGCAAATTTTAAAAGCTCTATATTTAATTAAGAAAGATTTTGTAACACTGAGCCCTTTTAACCACAATTCCAGCTAACCATGATTTTATATGTATCCTGTGAACTACCATATCTCCCTATTGTTTGAACTGCTTACGTTTTTTTTTCATTCTGACCCCCTTTTCTCCCAAAAATGAAATAGGAAATTTCTTCATCCAGATTTGGAAGAAAAATGTGCACGTATTGCAGGGAATGAAGTCTGTTGACATAATCACTAAAGTCACAAGCAGACCAATGTGACTACAAAAGTATATTAAATAGATAAAAAGCATTATTTTATATTAAAATAGGCCTGTTTAGCTAGCCTGTAAAAAGCTAGCCTACCAAACAACTGCGAGCCTTTTACACCTGATATATCTACATCTAAAATAAGAACTAACAAAAGTAACTCTTCCTTTCCTAAATATTACACACTACATTGCTCTCAGTCAGGCATCTAGAGAGTTTGGTGCAACTTTTTTGTTGGGTATCAAATGTCAATGTCAACCCTGGTTCAGTTGGTGGCACTCATGCCTCTGAGTCAGAAGGTTGAAGAGACTTGGGGAAGAATTTTCCCCCCATCGAGGGGGAAGTACAGGAGCAGGCATGGGCAGCGCACCTCCGATCGGTGCCCCCGATTGGGAGCGCGTCGCCATTTTACGTGAGCTGGCCAATTAAGGCCCGCCCAGCGTGATGTCCGCTTAGAAGCGCTGAGCGCTCCCTGTGCGAAAGAGCGCGCTGATCTCCCTGAGGCTAAGTGCAACTTCAGGGAGATTGGCTCAGAATTAAAACTTTGAAGTGAATGTTGAAAAAACTTCCCTAACATGTTTCCTCATGTGACAGTTGGGACATGTCTATCACTTTAACTCAAACATTTATTAAATTTTTAAAAACCCTCATGAAACCTCATCCTGCATGTGGATTTGGTTTCATGTTTTTTCTGAAGCCCGCCATGGCTCCCGGTCTGCCCGCCAACCCTAAGGTTGGACGGGCAGGTCCATTAATTAGGTTAATGATTTTTTAAATGGCCTCAATAGGCTGTTGACAGGTGCACAGCTGATTCGGCTGCGCCCTCGCCGACCTGAAAATGGAGATGACGCAGGATGACGTCGGGAATTCCGCCCGACGTCATCCCACGTCATTTTACGCGTTGGCAAGCGGGCCTCGCCCCCGCTCGCCGACCTAAAGATCCTGCCCTTGAGCACAAACGTCTAGGCTGACACTCAATTGCAGTACTAAGGGAGTGTTGCTCTGTTAGAAGTGCTATCTTTCGGATCAGATGTTAAGACTCCCTCAGGTGGGCACGAAAAATCCCATCGCACTATTTTGAATGGAAGCAGGCAAGTTATTCTCAGCCATCTGGTCAATATTTACTCCTCAACAAAAACAGATTATCTGGTCATTATCAGCCTGCTGTTTGTGAAAGCTTGTTTTGCACAAATTGACTGCATGCTGCCTACAATACAACTTACTTCAAAAAGTACTTCATTGGCTGTAAAACGCTTTGGCATCTCCTGAGATTGTGAAAGGCACTATACAAATGCTGCAAGTCTTTCTTTTTTTAATACCCAAAATAGAATTGGTTATAATTTTATCTCCATGAGAGTGCATCAATGCTGTAACCTTGAAATCCGTTCTGGATCTGTCCGAGGTCCCAATGCATCAATTCAGTCTAGTAAATCTCCAAATTCTCCAATTCCTAGTTTAGATTCTGATGGTATTTATTTTTAAATGGTGAAACACTTGATTAAGATAATGTAACCAATAGTGCCACATTATCCTGCTTAATTCAAAAGTATTTTCCTTATAGTCTCTTGTTTATACTGTTAATCAATGGAAGAAACATCCCACATAGAAAAATTTGCGATTAGCAATTAAAAGACTTTCTTACATTTTGTCAACAAGTCGTCTCGTCAAGGTTAGCAAAGACTTCTTGGTCTTCTCCTTTGGATCTTCTATTGCCTGGTGCTCAGTAGAGTGACTACTGGATATACTGATATTCCGTGGTTCTGCCAAAACTGAATGTGCTGGAATTTCTTCCTTTCCAACAATAAACCTAACTCATGAGAATGAATAACATATTCATGAAGTAAAATGCAAAGAAACAGCATTATGTATTCTTTAATTGGCTTTAATTTCTGACTTAGTGTGTCATTGAATTCCTTACAAAATACAAATCAGAAAACGAAGTTAGAACTGACTTAATCTTGAAATTTAAATCTAAAGCTCCTTGATGGCTTTAGGTGCAAATGCATTACCATGTGATCCCCAGTCTGGTTTCATTTAGCGATCTCGGTTAAGACAACATTTGAGATGTTCTTTTTGGCTTTGAGACCCCTAGGTTAGGGAGAGGAAATAATCATTCACGTTTCCAACTCCAGATCATTATTAGTGAACGAGGACAGAATAGTCTGTCAATATTCAACGCCTGGCTTTACACATGAAGAATGACCACTTGAGTGATGTACAGCAGAATGTTGGCAGGTACAGAATTGATCCCCAGCATGAATCAGAATTTTTAATGCAGAAGGGAAGAAAATTCCTCAGACAGTACCTTTCAAACCCACGACCGCTACCAACTAGAAGGACTGGAGCAGCAGACTTATGGGAACACCACCATCTGGAAGTTCACCTCCAAGTCACTCACCATCCTGACTTGGAAATATATCACTGTTCCTTCACTCTCAGTGGGTCAAAATCCTGGAACTCCCTCCCTAACAGCACTGTGGGTGTACCTATACCACATGGACTGCAGCAGTTCAAGGCGGCAGCTCACCACCACCTTCTCAAGGGGCAGTTAGGGATGGGCAATAAATGTTGGCCTAACCAGTGATGCCCACATCCCATGAAAGAATTTGAAAAATTAAAAATACACAAAATTGAAACCCAAAACATATAAAAACATAAATTAACCATATAAAATTGTCATAATCCAGAAATTGAACCAGGCCATCAGGAAGCTGGCAAATCATTGCGTCAAAAACACTAGGAACATATTGGTGATTTGTAAAATTGACAGCATTTGCAATTTAAATTGATAATACTATCTTCTGGAGCTCATGGCATTAATGAAGAAGCACCAGAGCCAGACATCTCTTGTGTTTCAGCTTTCAAACTTAAAGAATTCATGCACTTCTGCCTTAGAAAGTGATCATTTTTAGGCCTCACAAGGAGACTGACAATGTGGCAATGTCTGCGACAAGCTTACCCCAATATCTGGAGTAAATACACCAGTCATTAGCATCGAATAATAACCAGTATACACAAAAAGTAATGGCTTTGTTGTAACAACTCATGAATACTAATATTCCAAAGTGTACATGCTTTATGTATACTTTAGTGAAGGCTGAATCAATGATTCCTATTTACATCCCATGTTCCCTTGCCAACATCTGAATAGACTTTACTATAAAATTCAATATTACTATAAAATTGAAATTGGCTTCCAATTTATACTTCCTTCAGTTTTTACAGAATTGTCCATGAGTGGTGTTACTTAGCAACAACTGCTTTTACTTCCTTTAAAAAAAGTCCCATCTGTCTGACATTACCAAAATAATGGTACAGTAAATTCAACTCTAAAGGAAACCTAATCCAAAATAAGATCATCTGCAAGCTGGATAGGTCTATTTCTTCTGTCCCAGTGGCCTCTAGAACTGCACTCTAATTAACTCATTTCTTGAGAGACTAGGACAGATCCATCTGGCTCCTCTTCAGAAATGATAATTATAATTATAATTGTGGGCAGGAGTTTCCCCTGCTCCCCTGTCTGTCTGGCAGTCAGGACAACTAGCTGCAACAATGGAGGAAAGTTTTGCCAATCACACAACAGTACCATCCAACTCAGCAACTGCTATGTACATGTTGTGATGGCCTTGATTCAATATATATCATACCATCAGGGTTGTACATTCTTGAAGCTGGAATAGAAGCTGCCCATAATGGAAACTTTTTTACTTATCTGCAATGCGTAATTAATGTTTATGTTTAGTGTTTAGTCTTGAGAGCAGAAAATAAACAACAAGATAAAATTTAGAAGATTTATATTTTTCCTACTTACTTCAGGGCTGAGAAAGCAAATCCCTTGAGGCCATCTTTGCATCTGGAAAATAAATGCCACTGGATTCATACATGCAGTCAAAACTGCCATAAAATATGCATATTCTGCACCATCCAATAATCTGGTCATTTACATTGTTTCACATAGTATTTACAGCAGAGAAACAGGCCATTCAGCCCAACAAGTCTATGCTGGCATTTATGCTCTATTTGAGCCTCCTCTCACCCTTCTTCATCTAATCCCATCAGTTACATTCCTTTCTCCCTTATTTGTTTACATAGCTTTCCCTGAATTGCATCTATACTAGTTGCCTTAACTACTACACAACTGCTCAGCATAGATAGGAAAAATGTTCCCACTGGTGGAAGGCTCTAGAACAAGAGGGCACAGATTTAAGGTCATTGGCAAAAGAAGCAATGATGACATGAGGGAAAGGTTTTTCTTGCAGCGAGAGAGAGAGCCTGAGATTGTGGTGGAGGCAGATCCAATCAAGGCATTCAAGAGAGAATTGGATTGATGTCTAGAAAGGAAGGATGTGCAAGGTTATGGGGAGAATGCGGGTGAGTGGCACTGCGTAAATCACTCCAACAGAGGGCCAGTGCAGACACAACAGGCCAAACGGCCTCCTTATGTGCTGTAACAATTCTGTGAACTACTCTGTATGGTTGTGTGTTCCCCATTTTAGCCACTCTTTGAGTAAAATAAGTTTATTTTCTGAATTCCCTATTGAGTTTATTAGTGACTAGTTTATAATTGTCATTCCTAGTCCTGGTCTCCCCAGCAAATGGAAGCATCTCTACGTCTATGTGGTCAAACTCTTTTGTAGCCTTAAAGGCATCTAGCAGGAATGGCAATGATAATTGCCTTTCAACTTCCAGTGTCATTCCTGGTCTGTATTGAGTTAGCTGATTTTAAATATGGCAGCAATTAGAATTCAGCATTTATGGGCCAGGAGCAGAGCGAGAAGGTAGAGTAAGAGAAAAATTGTCAGGATTTCCATTTTTGATCTTTATTTCTTTAAATTTCTGTTTCAAAAAAATAGCACAGGGCTAAAATGGGCTCTGAATGCTTTTTTCTGTGCTACGACTCTACCATCCAGATGTCACTCTTAAAACTCTTTGGTATCTCTGTCTCTGGAGGTGGAGGAGGGGGTGGGGGGGGGGGGTGCAGGTTGTCTTACTGGGAAGATGATGCTGGATGTCCACAATTGTGGACAATGGTAAGAACAGTTGTGCTGGCTGTGAATCAGTGGGTAGACTGTAAGTGTCCAAGTCTAACAGGGAGCTGTTAGGAATGTCAGGTTTTGTAAACAGTTATACTCTGAACTGTCTGATTAATTCCAAGATAGAGTAGAGTTGGGAGTCTAGAAGATAGTTAATTAGGATTTCAACCTGGATATAAGTCCATGTGATTCATGTTGCCATGGAGATGAGCTTTGGGAAGGGAAAGTTCCGCAGAAAGCCATTGTAATATTGGGTTACAGGGTTTCTAATATATCCCTGAAACTCAGACACAAGAGAGTCTGTAGCCAGAGCTCACGCTTAGATCAATGAGACCAAGTTTGTGAGGGTTTACAAGAGGCTGGTAGATTGGCCTAGCTTGGGCCACAGGGAAGGGATCACTAGTGTAACCCTCACAGTGAAAGTCAGTTCTAGGATTAGATGTTACCTGCTGGGAGCAGGAAAGACTTTAGACTGATTCCGGGACAATGAAGTGTCTACTTAAGAGATAGTTTAAAATAGAACCATAGCAGGAGATCTTTGGTGACGCTAAAAGTTAAATGCGAAGTTTCTTTTCTGTAATTTGGAGTATAAGTTGCCGGCAAAATAATGTTTAGTCAATGGTACTTTTAATTTGTTTGGTACAGTAAATGGCTTAAAATTGAAATCTTTTTGTGTAATCCTTTCAGTCAGTCACTGAAAATTCAAACACCTTTTTAAAAGTTTATCAGTCTCTGCAGAGGTCATAACACTAACAAATTTTTTGAACACCTTGCTAGACAATACAGCAGCGTAATGGGGGGAAACAACCACCCCACCCCCCACCCCCCTTCACCCCACAACTGAACAAAAATTCACCGACATGTATAACCTAGTCAATCACCCAACTTTACACTTACAAACTCAAACCCACAACTTAATCTGCACAAATTGATTTTCACTGCCAGAAAGTTAATTAGTTAACCTTTAGGCATACAGGAATCTAATTCTGCCGCACGGCAGGAAAACTTTATGATGACATGAACACTAAAAGAAAACTTCTAGCCAGAAGGCAAAGCTGTAATTTAAATGAGGTTGCATATATAATTCCTGAGGTAAATGCTTGCCGTCAAAGCTTCCATTTTTAATATGGTCATGGGTGAGCTTGTTAAAATCCCACTGTTGTCCCATGGCCGATTACAAGCAGTTCAGAACTGTAAAAAAAATCTGCACTTAATGAAGTGCTTCTAATATAGCAGAAGAAAATGTTCCAGTGTTCTTCACAAAATGAATATGGAATACAGACAATGAGCAGGAATTTGGGAGAAATTGCCAAAGCCATATTCAAAGATTAGGCCTTAGCAGGCTTTTTAATATGGGAACAGATGTAGCAAGGGAAGGGGAAGGGATGTACAGAATGAGAAGAATGGAGGAATCAAACTGAGATTTAGAACTAATTGAGATTACAGAGCTAGGATTAGGCAAGGCCAAGGAGAGGCTTGCAAATGAGGACAAGCAATTTGAATTCAATGCATTGGAGAAAAGCAAATCAATGGAGGCTGGTCAGGATAAAATAGATAGATGAGGGGGGTTTATTGCAGTCAAGGACGTAGACAACAAAGTGTTCGACAAGTTTGAGTTTGTGTAGGTAGGGACTAGGGCCCTGGAGGGTACAGCTTTGGAAAAGTTAAGCTTGGAGGTGAGTTTCAGCGGCAACACAGATGACGTGGGGATGGAGGAAGGCAGTATTTTGGTCATGGAACTGGGCAGTTTTGATTTTGCCAAAGTAATCATTGCAAAGTATGTCTAAATACCATACATACCAAATCTATAAGCTTACCCAGATAAAAAGAACTAATGCATTTCAAAACAGTAATTTATGTAAAACACTTTTAAGATATGACATAGTCAAATTATATAAAATCATTAGTATTATTTCATTTATGATCTAAATGCAGCGAGAAGCTTTTTCTCACAGATAAGAGTTGCAAACGAATAATCATTGGAATTTGTCCTTCAGTTAATTAAGTTACTGTGGCAATAAAAATAGCTGAGAAGACATGCATCAAAATAGGTTATGATTGAAAGGAATGGAGTTAAAGCAGCTTCGGTCTATGGTGTCCCACACTGGGTACGGAGTTGAAGTGAAGGCTCCAAAGCTCCCACTGCAGCTCACTTCATGCTTTCCTGCCTAGATTTTTCTTTATGTTCCTCTGGAAGGAACTTTGATTCCACAGTAATTGTCTTCCTGCTTCAAATTGGCTGCCATAGGCACAAGATTATGCTATCCCATGTATTTAAGGCTTCAAATAAATCAACTCTTATTGCTCAAGTTGAGGATGGATGCAAGAATGAGTATACCTGAACATATATTAGGAGACTACCACAGGAAAGGAATGTTGAGTGTGTCTTACAATCAAGTGAACTGGGACAAGTTGCAAAATCTTAAATGAAAGAAGCAGTGTTTATTTCTAAGACTGTATGCCTCAAAATAGGTTATATTTTTGAGCCAAATTTAATGTGCAATAGTATAAGTGAAAATTTAACAGGTTCATAAATAAACAAATTTGTTCATAAACAAATTTAACAGGAATTTTCTTCCCCATAGGGCAGTGGAGCCTGGTCATTGAATTTGTTCAAGGCTGAGTTAGATCGATTTTTAATAGACAAGGGAGTCGAGGGTTATGGGGGACAGGCAGGAAGGAGTTGAGAACACAACCAGATCAACAATGATCTTATCGAATGGCGGAGCAGGCTCGAGAGGCCAAATGGCCTACTCCTGTTCCTAAGTCCTATTTTCCTATATGTTTATGACAGGCAAGGGCAAACTGGCAAGTGACGAAGATATATGAATGCTGTATAACTGGAGGAAACCAAGTGATCCACAAGGAAAATTTGGTAATCTTATTTTTAAAACATGAATTATGTATTATATTCAATGTTAATTTTGTGAAACTAAAGTCAACATATTTTATAAATTTGCTATTTGATTGTCTTATTGTAATACTATAATTTGCCTAAAGAGGTCTCCATTCAACTATTCTTCACTTCTTTATTCCCTTTCTAACCACAATGATCATATTCCATGGTTTAAAAGAAAATAAACTCAACATTGCTTTCATTTCTTCAATGCACCATAAATTTTGCTTTAATCTGACACAAAAGGCAGAATTATACATTAAAATCAGGCACTATTGTACCATGCTAACTGAACCTCAGCTGTTGATTGATCTTTCTTTTAACAGTATATAGGCAAAACAATCTTGCATTATGTTTTATTTCACTTAAAAATGCAGATTATTTGGGTTTCTACTCAAATGAAGAGAAAAAGGTATAGTCCTTTCTGATGCAACACATCCTGCACGTCTGGACAATCTTGGCGAACAGAAAAGACAGACATGAAAATATTCTCAGACCAGAAAGTGGAAGCGTTTGTTAAATTAGTACCAATAATATGGATTTAATCAATAATGATACATGCCCCAAAAGCGAAAGTAATGTCGCAGTATTACAAGAATCCTGCCTTGTCATCCCCACTCCCTCCAACCCACAACTGGCAGCTGAGCCTTCAGCTATCTAAGCCTATGCTGTGGAATTCCCTCCATAACGTGTTTCAGCTCTCTTTATCCTCCTTTAAGATCCTCCTTAAAATATTACCTCTTTGAAGAAGCTTTTAGTCATCTGTCTTAATATTTCTTTCTTTGGTTTGGTGTCATTTTTTGTCTCATTATGCACCTGCAAACTGCCGAGGTACACTTTCCTATGTTAAGGGTACTAAATAAATACAAGCAGTTATTTTCCATACTGACAAAGCTCACATGGTCAATGAAAATCCTCATTTGTGTCACTATCTTCCCAGCATTTCTGAGTTTAACTATGAAACGTGACATTTTGACACATACCCTTGGCTTCCTGTGCCTCAGCAACTATAGATTCACCGCTGCCCGGCAATGACACTCCCAACATGTGTTTCTTTCCAGCTGTTGTCAGTCTACCATTATAAATGGGGTTTCTGTCGCATTTTGAAGCAAGTTGTGGTCTTATTTGAATCTCAAGTGAAATTTTGGAATTTTATATAGGGAATAAAATCTTCAGAGCAACAATACTTCAACAACAATGTCATAATGGCTCAGAGAGACACCTGCTAAATCAAAAATTCATTTAAATTACAAAAGAACATATAGATTCCCCAATGGCTAAATGGGCCATATGTGGTATGGTATTGAACCAGGAAGCTGCCAGATTTGATCTCTTGGGCCAAGGTAGCCAGTCTCAGCTAATGCTACAATTTACATCAACATCTCTAGGCTAGGAACAGGAAACAAAAATTATCCAGTGATCACTGCCAGTAAGTCTGTGGCCTGCACAGCTTTTGAGAGTTTTGAGACTGAAAATCTACTGCGTTGTTGCATTTCTGAAGGTGAAAAATCTTTCCTTATATTGAACATGCCATTTCTGAGCCAAAGAAAATGATAGTGTGTATTTTGGGGAGGACTCTAAAAATTTGCATCACCCTCATTTGTTATTTTGTGGTCAGCCTCTGGAAATGGAAATGGAAGTGGTTTCTTGTACAATTTTGGGTGGGCCAATTTTTTGCTTTCAAGCAACATGTTGAGGCAGTTAAAGGGTTGTTAAGAATTTAGGCTTGTTGACATGGGTACATCACATTTGAATTTATTTGATCTGAAGTGTTGTTCTTTCATCAGCAGCAGCTGGTAAAGTGCAGACAGGTTCTTGCAAACACATGACAGATGAAATCTAATGCAGCAAAGTGTGAAGTGATGCATTTTGGTGGAAGAATGAGGAGAGGCAATATGAACAACATGGTACAGTTTTAAAGGGGGTGCAGGAATAGGGAGACACATGGAGGGTACATGCACAAAGCTTTGAAGGTAGCACGACAAGTTGAGAAGGCTGTTAAAAACCATTTGTGATCCTTGGTTTCATTAATAGTGGCACAGACTATAAAAACAAGGAACTTATGCTAAACCTTTAAAAACAGGTTAGGCCTCAGTTGGAGTACTGTGACCAACTCTGTGCTTTAGAAAAAAAAATCAAGGCCTTAGAGACAATGCAGAAGAGAACTAAAATGATACCAGTAACGAGGGTCTTCAGTTATCTAGAGACTGGCGAAGCTGGGGTTGTTCTCCTTACAGCAGGTAAGGTTAAGGAGAGATTTAATAGGTGCTCAAAACCATGAACAGTTTTGATAAGTAAGTTAGGAGCAACTGCTTCCATTGGCAGAAGGGTCAGTAACCAGAGAGCACACAAAAACATTCAAAAACTACCTGAATTTCCCAAACAAAAATAAATACCTGGAAAAACTCAGCAGGTCTGACAGCATCTGCGGAGAGGAACACAGTTAACGTTTCGAGTCCGTATGACTCTTCAACAGAACTAAGTAAAAATAGAAAAGAGGTGAAATATAAGCTGGTTTAAGGGGTGGGGGGGGGGGGGGGGGGGTGGGGGGGGCAGGCTGGGACAGGTAGAGCTGGATAGAGGGCCAGTGATAGGTGGAGATAGCCAAAAGATGTCGTAGACAAAAGGCCAAAGAGGTGTTGAAGGTAGTGATATTATCTAAGGAATGTGCTAATTAAGGGTAGAAAGCAGGAAAGCAAGGTACAGATAGCCCTAGTGGGGGTGGAGTGGGGTGAAGGAATCGAAATAGGCTAAAAGGTAGAGATAAAACAATGGATGGAAAAATTTCCTGAATTTCCCAAAGCCGCGGTAGCAAAATATGCTGTGTAGTGTGGTGTTTTACTATATGGCGGGGAGTCCCAGGTTTGATTTCATTCCTGCACTATTGATATCAAATGTATAAGTTATGATTAGCCTTGGTATCTGGTCTGGGGAAGGCTGGGTACCAAATTGAGTTACAGTTCTGGGTTCTTGATTGGCCTTGCTTTCACAGTCAAAGCCTGCCAATAGCATTTGCAGATCCACACCAAAAATGGGCGCTTGGGCTTGGGTTCCTTGTGAAAATGTAACCCAGTATTAGTCACCACATGGGAAAGGAGAAAAAATTGGATAGGGGCGGGACCCAGGGCGTGTTGAGTTCTATACAAAATCTTGTTATTTAAAGCTACATCTGCTATGGTGCAACTTTTTCTGTAGGTAACGTGGCAGATCTGAAAGCACAATTTTGGAAGCAACCATTTTAGGAACTTAGCCTGGCTTGGAAATGTCGAAAAATGCAATGAAAATTCTTTGAAACAACTTGGTTGTGCAACGAAAAGAAGGCCAAATGAGCATGAAAGATGAATTTCAAGTGCAAATTAGATCCACCGCAAATGAAGCTTCTGTGGGTTTTTGCTCCAATTTAAAAGCATTTCGCTGGATGTTGCCCCTCCTGACAAAACTGACCGTGCCACCAGATCAAACTAGACACTTCTATTAAAAATGATTTTTTTCTGGTAAACTCATGTTCATATATATTAATTAAACTGCATCAGGTTACCACTCTTAAACATATCATGGAATATATTTTATCACAAGGTACAAAAATAAACAATTACATTCTAAAACATTCCCGATCGTGTGGGTTTATGGAAGATTTGTGGTGATAAGACCTGAGTGACCCTAATGGAGGCTGGAGCCAAGCCATAAGTCTTATCTTCTGGCTGCAAGGGATATGAGATACGAGAGATGGAGCAGAAAATAAAGCCATTGAGGAATGTAAGGATAAACCATACTTTTTCCTCTAATGCTTTATAATAAGGCACATTAGGAAAGACAGAATAAAATCCACTGCAAATTAGAGAAAGGGACTGAATCAAAAAAATAGACAGTCATCGGCAAGAGTCAATAGGGATCAATGGCTGTAACACTTCATGTTACTAACTGAAAGATTAGTGATTACAATGTACTCTACAAATTAATGAAATGATAATCTACAATTGATTATAGTGTAGTTTAAGGAAAATCATTTGGTTTGGAAGTTTTGATTCCCTACAAAAATAATTCCATGAGCTAGAAAGATTCCAATTTTAGAGAGCCACAAATTTTAAATAGAAAGTACTTTTGAGCTAGGGAGAAGACTACACAGAAATGTTATGAAGCCGGCAGCACAGACCTTCTGAAAGCTGCAAGTGAGCCACAGAAGAGCCACATGAGGCTTAGGAGAACAATTATTCATTCCTAATCTATGACACACACATCCAAAATACAGTACATATAAAGGTACAAATATTGCACAGAATGTTCTGAGCATGTGCTTACTGATTTCTTTACACTTGCTGTATCTATTGTGCTTACAGCTATGAACATATCTAGGACCAAGGATTAGTGTCTCGTTAGTGTGCATTTGTAGTTTGATGGATTTCCTTAAACAGAATCCTCTAAATTCCCAAAATGGAAACCAATTTGAATGATTTAGCTTTTCATTTTGATTTCCTTAATCAGTGATTCTCTTAAACAGACTCTGTGTCATGAAGTAGAAGTGATCAAATGATTAAAATCTATTTAAATTGTAGTTGTTGCCTACCACTGAATCTCACAAAGATTTAGACTATGGCAGTGTAGAGAAAGGATGCATCAAAAATGTACCCATTAACCAAAAATGTTTGGAAATAGTACCTGATGCATTAATATATAATTTACAATATCAGTATGCCGGGTATATATATTAAAATATTGAAATGGTTCTTGTTAAAGATAATTTATACTTGCTCCAACTCTCAGACAACAAAAATGAATGTTACGAACAGAAATTCTAATACATGGTTCATTATTGAAAAAGCTATAACAATATTTTTAAATTGGTAAACGCCATCCACTGTATAGATTTTGGCAAAGGATGAGTGGGAAATGGAGAAAGAAAACTCAGGTAGTGTTGGAATAGGCTGAAGTCTTAGGGGTTGTGCTCTGTAGCTAACTTATTTCTGATGGCTGAGCATCAATACATCCCATACTTAGTATTTAAACAAATAGGAACCAGTAACTAAAGGGGATAAAATGTGCAATCTGTCAAAGCAATCTCAAAGTTTTCTCCCTGACTGATAAACACGTAAGCGTGCACATTTTCTTCATACATACTGTATCAACTTGTATTTTGGGCTGTGAAACATTTGCTATTTGACGAAGCAAAAAAATTGTGACTGTTTAGAAATTCATCGTAATTAATTGCAGAAATTCTACATTGCCACAAAACTAACTGCCCTCTGGACATGTCTAAGCTACTTCCCCAAACTCATTTTAAACATCAGAACCTCATAAAAATAACATTAAAGAGAGACGTTTGGGTTCAATTATTAGCTTTTTTGAATCAAGCAAAATATATAAAAGAAAATTACAGTAAACGTATTATCCCAGTTGAAATCAGTTCCTTCCCTCCTTTTATTTCCAGACTTTCTTTGAGACACATAGGGTGAGTTTGGTGGCGCGCGGTGGGGGGGTGGCATTTAATCAGGTAGAATTCCCACCTCCATCCCAAATCCATGGCAGGAAGGCCCATAGACAGCCTTCCCACTCCACTGTCAATTGAGGCCCTTAAGTGGGCAACTAATGCCCGCTTAAGGGCCTCATCCTGCTGCCATTGGTATTAACCTAGAAGTGGTAGGGGAACATGCCATTCAGGGGGTACAACAAGCAAACACGTGCCGGATTGCTTCCAGGAGGTCCTTCTTTCAAAGGCCTTCAGTGCCTGATCAAGGGATCCTGCATCACGAGCAGAAGGGGAGGAGCCGAGAGCCATTCCTTGCATTTACTGCTGACATTCCTCACGCCCCACAGCTCCACTTCTGCCATCGCTCACCTGTGGCTTGGGATTCAGCAACGATGCTAGGCCTCGGGTGGGTGTTGTTCTAGCAACATCCACCACCTCCCTGGGGGCGCTGCCACTCAATGCACCTTCCACCCTCTGATTTGTTGGCAGCGCTTGGTGGGAGGAACCTCTGCAACCCCCCCACCCCCACACCGTCGGTCCTTGGTCCCAGTGGAAGGCCTGCTGCTGTACGGTCAGTGCCTGAGTGCCAAATGAGATAGCATGCCTTCCTGAAAAGATGCGACACGGGGCTCTCACCGGCTCTCCAGCTGGCAGACGAGTCCCCGGTCATCTTCATTAAATACTGCCCATATTTATCCTCACTTATTCCAAGAGGTTCCATTCACATTACAAATCTTAACAAAATTGTTTTGAAAGCATTTATTATTTCAATTATTTTCTGCACAAAGGCCCACAGGCATCAGGAGAAACAACTTTCCTATGATACTTATTTGACAATACTGATAGAGAATATTTCTAATAATTTATACCAACCAAGAATATCCATTAATCAAAAATCTATAAATTGCTCCCCCGCAACAGTCCAGACCACAAGTGTACCTCCTAATGTGGAACCAAGCCAAAGACCAAAAAGGCACCACAATAAATCCTCAGACTCTGTTGAGTTACTGAATCATGGTCAAGGCAGTGGTAGGCACACTAGAATTCTCCTCTGCACTCTTGAACTTAAGGGGGAAATAAAATAAACCAGGCTCTCACACCTATTTGCTGTCCAGTGACCCTGTTGCAAACATCAGGTGAGGATACGATCATGCTTGGCTATGATGCCCCATTTTTAAATGGCATGCCAACACTCAGCATTTAGTTTCAGACACTATGAATTATTTAAGTAACTGTAGGAAAGACAGCATGGTTGGTCGCTAACATATCAAATCAAGAAATGAAAGAACATCAATTCACCGTTGCCATACAAGAACTAGTGCAACAAAATATTCAGCTAGGTAGACACTGCGATTCCCATGTACCTTCTTTAAATGCAAAGATAGTCACATTTTTCTGATTGACTACATTTCAGCCGATTAGAAACAGTTTACCACAGCTTGCTTATTTCACTGTCTCTTACATCTCCCTCAAACTTATACCATATTCTTCGAGTCACAGCAAGCAATCTTGCATAAGATCGACAAACATGAAAAATATAGCGCTAAAAATACACTTCCAAAATTTCAAACTTATCAAAGGACATAATTGTAATGCAGTACTGAAGTACAACTTTAACGGTTAAAAAACATTCCAGGTTTTCCCTACAGTTACCCACATAAAAACTGAATTCATTTATTTTGAAATCGATATTTGTTAACTGACAACAATGAAAGTGTCACTACAACAGTGAAAAATATAAGCCAAAATATAAAAAAACAAAATTTAAGTATCAGGGACAGATGACTTTGAATTATACAGTGTGGGGTGAGTCCCTCCAATTTTCCATTCCTCATTGTGGGAAAGTAACTGGCCTCAACCCAGTGACCCCTCACAGCATTACAACTGAAATCCAAAGCTCAGCAAATGAAAATAACACTTTGTAATAGTTGGATGCTATTCCTGTGTGAAACACCACCTTTTATTTCTACAAACTCAATATTTTTATATTGGAATGCCAAAAGTATGAAATGATATTGTATCCACCTATTGTTCCAGTGAAGCCCAACGCAAACTGGAGGAACAGCACCTCATCTTCCGACTAGGCACTTTACCGCCTTCCGGGCTGAATATTGAATTCAACAACTTTAGATCTTAAACTCCCTCCCCTCATCCCCACCCCGTTTCTTCCCCCTCCCTTTTGTTTTTTTCAATAATTTATATAGATTTTTCTTTTCCCATCTATTTCCATTATTTTTAAATCTACAACTAATACCTTGTCAGTCTTTCCACCCCACCCCCACTAGAGCTGTACCTTGAGTGTCCTGCCATCCATTCTTAATTAGCACATTTTCTTAGATAATATCACCACCTTCAATACCTCTTTGATCCTTTTGTCTGTGACATCTTTTGATTATCTGCTCCTATCACTGCTTGCTTGTCCCTACAACCACCCCCACCCCACCCCCCCACCCAACTTCTCTCTCCCCCCGCCCACCTTAAACCAGCTTATATTTCACCCCTCTCCTAACTATACTCAGTTCTGTTGAAGGGTCGTGAGGACTCGAAACGTCAACTCTTTTTTTCTCCACCGATGCTGCCAGACCTGCTGAGTTTTTCCAGGTAATTCTGTTTTTGTTTTAGTCTGTATAGATGTTTAGGTTCATACACAATAATAATAGCCTCCTATCTTCATCCTGCAGATGGCTAGCTATCCATCTATTCCCAAAGCTTGAATCACTCAATCCCAATCAATGCTTCAACTAACATGATAATCGCTAGTTAGTAACGAAAATTATCTTAGAAAGGAAAACATTCAAATTAATCATGGATTTTGCAGTGGCAAAGGAACAGCACTCATTTGTAACCTAAAAAATGACAAAGTTTTAGTGAGCTCTAGAGTGCAAATATCCTCCATTCCAGTATTAATTTGAATTCTGCACCCTCTACAGAAATTCGTGATATCTGTGAATAGGGCAAGCAGCGAGGTGGTTAGCAACCAGACTGAACAATCTACACAGACAACAAAGCAGGAAATAAAACACAGGAAATATAAATGACTGCACAGAAAGCAAACTAAGGATTCCGATTTTCTACAAATGAAGGGAGACTCTTAATAGAAAAACACAAAAACTATTTGTTTTTTAAAAAATCTCTAATGTTTGTTTTCTTCTGATAGAATGATACTCCACACTGGTAAACTTATTTTTTCACAGTCACAGTGTTGGTCAGCAGTAACTGTGACTTACTATGCCATTAAAAATTCAAACGCTCATATTCCTAATTGAACAATGTTTAAGTTTTTCACCGGTGTTTACGATAATACTTGGTAATTAATTTAAGTTCATGTCATGACAGTGATGTCTGTGCAGATTCCATCAGGGAAGACTACAACAGCAAGCCTTGTGGAGCAACAAAATATCACTGGATTTCAGCTAAAACATTGGCATCTACCCCACAATATGGAAAATTGCCAAGTTACATCCTATTCACAAAATGCAGGACAAATACAACCCATCCAATTAATGCCCCAACAGTCCAATCTCAATTCATCATGGAAGGTGTCATCGACAGTATTATAAAGCAGCACATACTCACCAGCAACCTGCTCACTGATGCTTGGTTTGGGTTCTGCCAGTAACACTCATCTCCTGACCTCATTATACCCTTGGTCCAAACATGGACAAAAGAGCTGAATTCCAGAGATGAAGTGAGAGTGGCTGCCCTTGTCATCACAACCGCATTTGACAAACTGTGGCATGAAGAAACCCTAACAAAATTGAAGTCAATGGGAATTAGAGAGAAAGCTCTGCTGGCTAGAGTCTTGACACAAAGGGAGATGGTTGTGGTGGTTGGAGGTCAATCATCTCAACCCCAAGATATCACCTCAGAAGTTCATCAGGGCAGTGTCCTGTATTCAACCGTCTGCAGCTGCTTCATCAATGAACTTCACTCTTCCATAAGGTCAGAAGAGGAGATATTTGCTGATGATTGTACGGTGTTCAGTACCATCCATAACTCCTCAGATACTGAAGCCCACATGCAGAAAGGCCTGGACAACATTCATGCTTGGGATGATTTGTGCCACACAATGGCTATTTCTAATAAGAGAGAACCTAACCATCTCCCCCTCACATTCAATGGCATTACCATTACTAAACACCCTACCATCAACAGCCTGGATATCACCATTTATCAGAAACAGAACTGGACCAGCCACATAAATACTGTGGTTACAAGGCCAGGTCAGAGGCTAGGAATCCTGCGGTGAGTAACTCACCTCCCGACTCCCCAAAGCCATCTACCATCTACAAGGCACAAGTTAGAAGTGACTTGCCTGAAGGAGTGCAAGTCCAACAATACTCAAAAGCTTGACACCATCCAGGATTAATCAGTCTGCTTGATTGGCACCCAATGCACCACCTTCAACATTCAGTCCCTCCACCACTGACACACAGTGGCAGCAATGTGTACCATCAACAAGATGCATTGTAACACCTCGCTAAACCTCCTTCGAAAGCACCTTTCAAACTAATAACTTATACCATCTAGAAGAACAAGGACAGCAGATACATGGGAATACCACCGCCACCTGCAAGAACCCCTCCAAGTCACACTCCATCCTGACATGGAACTATATCACCATTTCTTCACTGTTGCTGGGCTAAAATCCTGGAACTCCCTCCCTAACAACACTGTGGGTGCACCTACACCACGTGGACTGCAGTGATTTAGCTCACCAGCAGCCAATTCTCAAAGGAAATTAGGGATGGGCAATAAATGCTGGCTTTATCAGCGATGTCCACATCCCACGAGCGAATAAAAAAAAAGATATGTGCAGACATCAGAAGTTGCTGTCAGTTTTACCCAGCAATTCTGGCAAGGGCTGACCATTATTAATACAGCAAAATCCAGTCACTACATGTGCTCTTCGAGCTGCTTAATATATGTCAGTGTATACCAATGTAGGAATGGGAAGGGTTAAGAGATGTCATTCAGTAGTAGTTTATGTATACCACAGTATAATCATAGGTGGGAAGTTTTTACATTTCTAATAAAGAGCAAGTAAAGATTTTTATCTCACTAAATGATCTTTTTCTGTTACTTTACATGATATGAGGCCCAAGAAATGCAGGCAGGCACTGCTGTGTACACACTATCATAAAACAAAGTTCAGAGGTCTATTTGGACTTATTTAACTTTGCATTCTAATTGTACAGTAAATACTCCAGAGTTGGAGTCTGACATACTTCCACATTTACTCCATTATAAATTACACTTCTTAAAAATTATTAGTTGAAAAATTCCTCTACTGTTTTACTTGAAGCCAGCCTTTGTATACGTAACATTCTTAAATAGGCATTGCCACCATCACTTTGCTTCCGATTTCTTGTACTTGACATTTTTACAGCATTTACACTGGAGGTTCAGCTCATATTTAAAGTAATATATAAACAGTGTACTGATGTTTTATTGTATTTTATCATAAAATATGGACAGAACAGAAAGTGAAGAATATCATAGCAGCATTGTTAAAATACTTGAATTAATACAGCACTTATCAAATGAAACATTTCATAGTGCTTTTCAAAATGAATGGGAAGTGATTTTAGTTTCAGATCACAGTGAAACTTGCACAGGTATGTAGCAACTTGCTTGTAATTTCTACATCCCATTGTGCATATGCCCTCACCTGAAGCTGCTGTGGCATTTGCACCTAAATAATGGTGAGCACTCTGCTGATAGCTTTGCCATTATTTTGACAGCAAATTTTGGACCACAGTCTTTGGGCCCCAACAAACTCAACATACTCACAGCCAATTCCATTCCCCTGAATAGCTATGGTTAACAGGTTGAATTGTTCACAACCTCAATATTTATTTCAACCTTGAGCTGAGTTTCCAACACAACATCCTCTCCTTCGCAAACACTACATACCTCCACCTCTACAAGGAAACAAATATCCCTTTTTAACCTCAGCACATTTGCCACTGAAACCCTCTGTCAATCACTCCAAGGCTTTTCTAAATGGCCTCCTCTACCCCCCTCAGCTCATCCAAAGCTCCAAGCCAAGCCCTGCTCACCCATCACCACTTTAGTCGTTAAACCTCATTTACTGCTTGCTCCCGTGCCTTACATTTAAGATTTTCATCCCTGTGTAAAAGTATTTTGATTTCATCCCTCCCTATTACTGTGATGTTCTCCATCCCTACAGCTCTCCCAAATCTCTCTGATCTCAACCTTTTGTGTATCCACCCCCATCCCTTTACCCCATTATTGCTAGCATTCAACAACCTAGGGCCCACATACACGAACAGTCCATATAAATCTCTCTGCCTCATCATCAACCCCCACTATTGAAACCAACATTTGACCAAAAGTTGCCATTCCTTTGAATACCTTCCTCGCTCACTCAGCAGCATCCATTATTTTTCTTTGTGAAGCTCCTCCAAGCATTTTTTCTTAAGTCGCTGTATAAAGTGAAAGTTGTCATTACATTGCCAAAAGTTTTGTTGTATCAATTCAACTCTTCAATCTATTTGAAACTCTGAATTCTGACATGAAAGCTACACAAAGGAGAATTATTTCTTCTTGCTGGCAAGAATGAAACTCAGAAATAGTACATGTACAGCACAAAAGAATTAAGTAGATTGTACAAAAGGCAAATTTGTTCTAATAACAAAATCACAGTTCAATCTGGCCATTAAAATGAGTACTTATTATCTAAGAAATATAGCAAACAAGTTTGCATGCAAGGATAAAAACACTCAAGGATCCTCAAACATGCCTCTTCAATAACAAGAGGTCACACTATTAATTAAAAGCAGTTAACTCTGAAGCATATCCTCCTCTATAAGACACAGGTTGTTAAGGTCTGTTTATTGGCCTATAATGGAAGACATGCATACATAACCTACAGTGATTTTCCCCATTGGGTATCTCATGCCTGAGTGGCTGCACTGAATGACTATCTGCTGGACTGGAGAAGGCAAGCAATTGCAAGGTGCTATCCATTTGAATATGATTGCTCAATGTCAAAAATACTACTGCAATCAGGTCTGTAATATAAATAGCAGACCATACGAAGCTAGTGGTGAGACACGAAAAAATTAAACTATTTTGTTGAATTAAAGCTAAGTTTTGTTGCAAGTCATTTATTAACCAATGTTTGAAATTGAGAGACACTATATTTTGGGATCTGGTAGCATAATGGTTATGTTACATGAGTAACATTCAAAGGCTTGGATGAATAACTTGTCCACTTGTACAGACATCCCAATTCATTCATTGTTACTGGGTCAAAATCCTGGATTCCTTACCTATTCAAGCACCTTCATCATGTGGACTGCTGTAGTTCAAGAGATTGGCCCACCATTACCTTCTCACGGTAGCTAGAAATGGGAAATAAATGCTGACCTGGTCAGCAGTGCTCAAATTCAGAGAACAATTTTTTAAAAATATTTTGGAGCTAAAACCTGATACTTGGTTAATTTTGTTGTTTAGTTTAAACAATGATTTGATAAATATTTTAGTTCTTTAAGGTTCAGTTTAATTAATTTAGGTTCGAGAAATGATTTCAATATCATGATGAAAAAGCAGAATGTATATTTTTAGAGGGAATCTAGTAGCTAATGACGAAGCTGAAATATCCCTACTCAAAACTTTTGACAGCATTCTGCACGCAATGGTGTTCATTTGCACTCATTCGCGATGATCTGCATTCCAAAGCGATCTTTCAGTCATCATTTGATATCTAATAGTGATCAAGTGAAATCACTGATCTGAAATGAAATCACACAGCGCTCAAACCGCATCAGTTGTGAACATTTAGTTGCCTTCAAAGCGATCAGAAGCATTCAAATGACATCGTTGGTATTCAACTGACATCTGATGATGTTCAAGTGACATGGAATGAAGCTAAAACAGCATCACTAGCATTAGCAAAGGCATTCAACTGACACCTTAAGCAGGTTGTGGGAAACTGTTAGCGATCACAGTTAACAGACACCAGATTTTTCTAATTCCCCAGTGTGTAGATGGTTTAACATCAGCGTACAATCACAACATTAGTGTTTATTATGGGCGTGCAAACATGTCCGCTTCCCAATTTTCGGGTGAGTTCGCCCTGAAGAACGAAGTAAAGTGAAATCAGTATTGTAATGCAAAAGATACGTTGAATCAGGACAAATTAACAGATTTTAAAATTAATTGGGACACGTAGCCCAGGAGATATGGAGAGGACACTCCGGAAGCCCACCAGGCAAGAACAGCATGGGAATTATCCAAGTAGTTTAAACTTCTGATGGGCAACTGCCCTGTAACTGGAACACTCTGAAACTCCGATTTAAATCAGAGACTTCGGATGGTTCTGACTCTAAGCAGAATAATGACCCAAGAAAGGCTACAAGAATTAAAGCCACTTCTAACTCCTGGGTAACTATGATGCTGACGCTTCCCCAACCACACACACACACACACCTCCCCCGCCCCGCCAATTTGGACCCCCTGAACAAGCATCCACCACAACCCCTCGACTACACCCCGCTCCCTCCAACTAACCCCCACTCTCCCCAACTACTTCCCCCTGGTCAGCCAACTGTCCCAACCTCTCCTGACCCCCCCTCCTTACTCCCAATCCTTCCTGACCCCCAATATCCCCTGATCCCAACCCTCTCCTGACTCTCCTGATCCCCACCCTAACCCCGAGCTCTTCATGATCCCCAAGCTCTCTTGACACCCCCAAAACCTAACACCCCCTGATTCATCCTGTCCCCCAAGATTGTAGTAGCTTCCACCCCCTTTCTTTCCCCCATCCTAGAGAGCTCAGGTCACAGGGCTGGCAGGAACAGAAGTGACATTGAGGACGACTCTGTAACTTTGCAGCCAGCATGGGGCCAGTGATGGCAGTGGGAGAAAGGTAAGTGATCGGGTTGGAGAGTTTGGGAGGTTCGAGGTTTGAGTGGGAAGCCCGCAGTATGCGGTGGGAGGCCTGAGGAGGCAGAAGGCCTAAGGTTTGAGGAGGCAGGAAACTTGAGGTTTGAAGCGGAAGGAGGGAGGCCTGGGCTTTGAGGAAGGTGGGGGAGGACTGAAGTTTGAGGAGGGGGAGGATGAGGCCCAAGGTTTAAGGAGGGCATTGAGACCTGAGGTTTGGAGTTGGGGCTGGGTTGGGGGGGGGGGAGGGGGAGAGAGAGAGAGAGAGAGACCCAAGGCTTGGCAGGGTGTGGGGTAGTCCCAAAACTTGGCAGGAGGTGGCGGAGTGAGAGGTCAGAGGGCAGGCCCAAGACTTGGCACTGGGATACGGCACTCAGGTACATTTCTGGCAGGCCTAAGGGGGAGGGGAGGGACAGGGTCTGGGCCAGCCTGACAGTTGGGTGTTGCCGACTTCCAGCAGGGGAAGAGGGATCAGATAAGAATTGGAGGAGTAGGGGTGGGATTGGAGGGTGAGGAATGGGGGTGAACTGCAAGATTGTGGTTTTAATCCACTCATTGGGCAGTAGACCTTTTCCTTCAAAATTTTTTATTGACAATGTGTTTTTACCTTTTTCGATCTTGCTCCTTCAGGCATAAACCTTGCTGGGATGTCCAGCTTTCTTGGGCAGTAGCACGGCCTGGATGTTGGGCAAGATCCCACCCTTATTCTTCTGGGTGATAGAGGTAAACGGGTTTGGAAGATGCTGTCAAGGATCCTTGGTGAGTTGCTAGCTTTCTTATTTCATTTTATACTTTTACATTTATTCTGCTGCACTCCTATTTCTCAATGGTGCCAGTTTCTTTGTTGCTTACATTGTTGACTATCTCTTTACCATCCCCTGTCAGCGAAGCATCCCTTGTTTTCTCGCCAAAGTTGGTGACCCTGGCAGAGTTGGCACAGCAGAGGTGCCGGAGAATAATCAGAAGGAATGCGTAACATGCCAGCTGAAATGGAAGGGGTGAGGGAAGTTCCTGTGAAAAATTTTGCGAATAAGCAATAATATTTTATTTTTCCCATCATTACATGCAGAAAGTTGCATTGATATCCTCCTAATCACTTTGATGCCCAATGATCGCATTTGACGCATGTAATGCCTAATGATCACTTTCGAACATGAATGATCACTTTCACAAATTTAACAAGCTGTGGCAGCTTTTGAATGCTCTTAAGGACATTGATTACTCCTGGACTAGGAGGATAACGATGTTAATTGAGCGCTTAGTTGATGACAATGGGCACTGTTTTTGCGATCAAGACTCATTCCAAGTTACACCGTTTGATGTCAAATGATGTGCTGACTGTTTGGAGCGCAATTGAAAGCAGAATCGTCAAGATTTTCTGGTAGGGATGGTTAAGGTCAAATCAAGTGTTGTATAGAATTACCCATATAATAAGTATTGATCAGAGGCTAACGGTGCTAAAACTTAAACTGTATTGTTGATATATCATGTAGCAAAAGGAAAAAAACTGGAGCAAAGTCTACAATTATAATTTTAAAATAAACTGCAAAAAAACCTTGTCAAATTGGAGAATAAAATAGGTTGCCATGATTTAATTATACGGTTTCAATAAATCTAACACTAAATGCAAATTATATTTACCTTGAAAAGCATCTAACTGTCCATTTATCTCAACATGGATGTGGACTTTTCACATTGTTCTGAAGCCACTTATTCACAGACAGCACGCTTGCTCGGCACCTCGTAAAACATGAGACCCTTCCACATATATTCTTATTACTGACATGTGAAGCACATCTGTGTTATATGTAAACAAAACTGAAAAAAAAACTAAGCTCAAAACTTAATAACTTTAGTACTCTTGGCAAAAGCATCTGTTTACCTGTGTTTGCAAACTTAAGCCTTCAGTATTAAAACTCTTTCCAACAGCTGATGAAAAATAGTAACTTGGGAAAACAAGTGGTTGTCACAGAGAAATGCCTTTGTGTTAAGGCAGAGTTACAGGCAGTCTGACAGACGAGACCAGCCTGGATCATTAAATTCACTTTCAGTATCACTGGAAGATCTATTAAGCAACATAAATCAGTGAGGGGAACCTGGACAATGTGAGATTTGTCTCTTCTTATGAGCAGGTGAAACTTTGGTCTACATTATTCCATCATAGTTCAACAGAAAAATTGCAAATTCATCCACCTAACACAAAAAAATCCAAATGACAGATAAGCCTGGGGACTTGAACATCAGGTTTCTACTGAAATATCAAGTTCCCAAACAGCCCACCAAATTTCCCATGAATAGATTGATCAGTCTAAGCTTTCCATTATATTGATGACTGTGCCAATGCTGCTTTCTGGTGTCACTCTGTTCAAGAGAATTTCATTTATTGTGTTTCAGATTTTCACCCTGACTAGTCATGTGAAGTGCCTTGGGATATTTCACTATGATAAAGGTACTATATAAATGCAAGTTGTTGTTGGTCCATCTTCAACTCTTGGACCTCTCTCTTTATCTCTAGGGTGGGCTTGCAACTGACATCTATTACAAGCTTATCAACTTCCGAAACAAGGATATGAGCCAGAATTCCTGCAGTGAGTTGCAACTGGAGACAGGTGCTGCTGTGGCTGTGAAAGTGGGGTCTTAGCAAATATGTAATCAAAATCATGATAAAAGTACAATCAAGATGAACAGGGTAAGAGAGACATGGAGATCGAATTTTATAAAAACAACACTTCTTCAAAGCTGAACAGTTGAGAGTAATGCATTTAAAATGACACTGAGAAAATAGTTGGGATGAGAATTAAGGTGAACCTCTTAAGCATTTCTAGGCTAGCTCCCACAGTGTAATTTCATGGTTAATAAATACATTATGTCAACCAGTTACCAAAAATGATAAATTTGAGGCAAAATAATAGACTAGCTTTATTATACTAAAAAGTTTTGTTTACTTTTTTTGGATCTGTGAACAAGCTTAGGAAAAAATATCATCCAATAAAATTAGAAAGTGGTCTAAAAAAGAGTAGCAGCATTTCATTAATCTGAATCAACTACTGCAATGATTTATGTTGTCAGTTTATTGTCAAAGGGCTGCAGTGACGCATTCAAACATGAAGCTTGAAACTCTACAGCTGTAGAACTTCCAATTTGAAACCTTCACACTTCCTAATCTCATTAAAATTATTAATTTCCCCTCAAACAAATACCATTACAACCCCTCTCTTGTTGCTCTTCCTTTCACTCCTTTAAATTCTGGCATCTCATAATATAACATCATGGCTATGAAAGAAGGCAGACAGTTTGGTGTCACCCGATACTGAAAGAACTTAATGAATGGATTAAGGGAGTTATAAGGCATTTTGCTCTAACACCACCCCAGTCATTCAATCATGAAAGATGAATGCTTGATCAAGTTTTTGACTTTCTTCCAGGTTTATTTTTGTTTGCAACAAATAACTTGCAGAGAGTTTGTTCCTCTGGCTTCAAGGGCTGGGGAACATGCCAAATTAAGTTGTGTGAAGAACAGGTAAAATGATTTTGAATGTTAAAAAATTGTGTTTCAATAAACTTGAAAGAAAAACAGCATAAAATGTAAATACTTAAACAGTATTAAAGAAGCAAAGACATAGGCGGTTTAAAAGTCATAGTAAAACAATTATTGGAATTAACACCATCCCACTGTCATCAGAAAACTGGCAGGTGAGCAGAAGAGTTCACACATTGAAAAATCAAATGGAATTGGAAACAATCATACAATGTGGTGCCTGTACACAGAATGCAACAAGCAACAACTATGTGAATTTATATAGCACCTTTAACAAGGGAATGGCACAAGACTCGTCACAATTGGTTATAAGAAAATAGGTGAATGCACACAACTTAAACAACTGGTGAAATTGTACCTTCGCCAACATTTTTCAATTGTGTTAGAATTCAAACAAACAAATAATGAATACAACTAATAAGCAAAACAGGAACTTAAAAGGTTAAATGTTTTTTTAAGCAAAAAGACACATTTTTAAATCTTTTATATACTACTACACCATAAATCACAAACTAAAATGGATCTGCACAGGCACTGTGGGTCATCAGTAGCAGCAGCAGAATTGTATTCAACCACAATCTATAAACTCATGGCCCGAAATATCCCCCATTCTATCATTACCATCAAGCCAAAGGATCATCCTGCTTCAAGGAAGAGTGCAGGAGAGTATGCCAGGAGCAGCACTAGGCTGAACTAAAAATGAGGTGTCAACCTGGTGAAGCTACAACACAGGACTGCTTACATGCCAAACAGCTGGAGCAGGATGCGATAGTCAGAGCTAAACAATCCCACAACCAATGGGTCAGATCAAAGCTCTGCAGTCCTGCCACATCCAGTCATGAATGATATTGGACAATTAAACAACTAACAGGAGGAGCAGATTCCATAAATATCCCCTTCCTCAATATTGGGGGAACCCAGTATGTCAGTGTGAAAACAAGGCTGAAGCATTTCAAAAATCTTTTCAAGGGGCACTGGAACCTGCACTGGGTAAAGAGGGAGCTGTACCATCACGATGGCTTTCACCTGAACCATGCTGGGACCAAGGTCCTGGCAGTAGGGAGGACTTAAAACTAATAGTTGCGGGGAGGGTTTACATGAGGGCAGATTTGGAAAGTCAAAGAAAAAGGACAAGGCAATAGTGCAGGGTAATGATATGGATGATTGTAACCAGAGTGACAGGAAGGAACAGAGCATACAAACATAACAGTGCACCAGCAAATAAGTTCACAGTAGGCAAAAGATGTAAAAATACAGAATCAAAAGCTCTTTATCTGAATGCTTACAGCATTTGTAACAAGATGAATGAATTGATAACACAAATAGAAATAACTGAGTATGATATGATAGCCAATAGAGACAGTTGCAAGGTTATCAAGGCTGGGAACTAAGGATATTTGACATTTCAGAAGGGCAGGAGGAAAGGAAAAGGGGCTGGGGTGGCTCTGTTAATAAAGAATTAGATCAGTATAATAGTGAGGAATGATATTGGTTCAGAAAATCAGGATGTAGAATCAGTTTGAGTGGAGATAAGAAATAGCAGAGGAAAGGAGTTACTGGTGTGAGTAGTTTTATAGCACCCACCCCCCCCTCCCCCCTCCATCCCCCAATAGTAGCTACATAGTAGGACAGTGTAAGTGTCAAGAAATAATGGGGACTTGCAAGAAGGGTATTGCAATAATCGTGGGTAACTTTAAAAATTCACATCATTCGGACAAATCAAATTGGCAAAGGTGCTTTGGAAGATGAATTCATACTGTGCATTCAGGATAGTTTCTTAGAATAGGTTCTAGAACCTACCCGGGGCCAGGCCATTTGGACCTGATAACAGGTAATGAGACAGGGTCAATTAAAGTCCTCATAGTACAGGATCTTCTATGCAAGAGTGATTATAACATGATAGAATTTCACATTCAGTTTGACAGTGAGAAATGTGGGTCCACGACTAGCGTCTTGAACTTAAATAAAGGAATTGCAAGGGTATGAAAAGAAAGTTGGCTAAAGTGAGCTCAGTAAATAAGCTAAATGCTAAGATGGTAGAAAGTAATGGCAGACATTTAAGGAGATAATTCATAACTCAACAAAGATATATTCCACTGAGGAACAAAGACTTTACCAGAAGGATCACCATCGAGGTTAACTAAGGAAGGGTAGTATCGAATTCAAAGAAAAGGCATTCAATGCTGCAAAGATTAGTGGTAGGCCAGAAGATTGGGAAACTTAGAAACCAGCAAAGGATGACTAAAGAAAAAATTAAAACTAATATGAGGGAGAAATTGGAGTATGAGAGAAAACTGGCAAAAAATATAAAAACAGACAGTAAAAATTTCTACAAGTACAGAGTGTGAGAAATGGAATTAATAATAGAAATTGAGGAGAGGGACTTTGGAAAAAGTATTTTGTTTCTGTCTTCACAGTAGAAGACACAAAAAGCATCTCGAGAACAGTGGAAAATCAAGAGGCAAAAGGTAGGGAGGAATATAAAACAACCACCTTCGGGAGAGAGGCAAAGAGAGGTGGACTTACCGGAGTTACACAGCGGGGAGTGGATAAATACAACCCGAGGAGCGCAACCTAGAGCATTTACTTTCAGAAGAGAGGTAGAGAAAGGTGGGCCTGCGGGAGAGACACAGCCGGGGGATATTAGTAGCGTTCATCAGCATTGCTAAAATTTATTAAAAGTATTAAGTTTTAATAGTATTGGTAAAACTTTATTAGTATTGATAAGGTTTATTACCAGTAGTAAGGTTTATTAGCAGTAACAAGGTTATCAGTTAATAAATAGAGAAATGGCAATGCTGTTCCAACCTCCAGAGCGCACATCCTATATTATGTAGGAACTCCAGGATGCTTTCCATGTCTGGGATAACCATTTGTGCAGGAAGTGTTATCAGTTACAACAGCTTGAAATCCGGGTTTTAGCAGCTGACGTCACTGTGGTGCATCTGTGAGGTTGAGAGTTATATGGATAACACATTTAAAGATGTAGTCATCCCGCAGCTTAGTAGTACGCAGGGAGAGAGGGAATGGGTGACCACCAACGGTTAAAAGAAAACAGGCAGGTAGTGCAGGAGACCCCCCCTGAGCGCATCCCACTCTCCCACCAGTAGAGTGATGGTTCATCTGGGGAGTGCAGCCAGCAGCAAGTCCAAAAAATGACGGGTGGCTCAGCCATACAAATGGGTACAAGGAAGACGGCAAGAGCCAGAGTGATAAGACATTCGATGGTTAGGGGAATAGAGAGGCATTTCTGTGGCCGCAGATGTGAATTCAGGATGGTGTGTTGCCTCCCTGGTGCAAGAGTCAAGGATGTCACTGAGCGGCTGCAGAGCACCCTAAGGGGGGAGGGTGAACTGCCAGCAATCGTGGTCCACATTAGTACAAATGACATAGGTAGAAAGAGGGATGTGGTCCTGCAGTCAGAATTTAGGGAGCTAGGTAAAGAATTAGCAAGCAGAACCTCAAAATTAGTAATCTTTGGATTACTCCCAGTGCCACGCGCTAATGAGAATATAAATAGAGGGTTAGAGTAGATGAATGCATGGCTGGAGGGATATGGTGCAGAAGGAAGGCTTTAGATTCCTGGGGCACTGGGACTGCTTCTGGGGAGGTGGGACCTGTACAAGCTGGACGGCTTGCATCTCAATAGGGCCGGGACAAATATCCTTGCAGGGAGGTTTGCTAGTGCTGTTGGGCAGGGTTTAAACTAGTTTGGCAGGGGGATGGGAACCTGAGGGTGAATTCAGATGGGATAAAACCAGAAATGGAAATGGAAGGCAGAGGCTTAGTTAGAGTCTGGAAGGGAGAGGAAACAAAGGTAAGAAATTTTTTTTTTAAGTTTGGCATTGCTCAAAGGTATATACTTTAATGCAAGCAGTAAAGCAAATAAAGCAGATGAGTTCAGGGCTCAGATAGAAACATGGCAGTATGATGATATAGCTATTCTAGAAACAAGGAATGGCAGCTCAACATTCCTGGTTACAGGGCTTTCAGATGAGATAAGGGGGGGGGGATAAATAAAGGAGGGTGAGTGGCAATTTTAGTCAAAGAAACAACTACAGCCATGAGGACGGATGGTATGTTAGAAGGATCATCAAATGAGGCCGTATGGATTGAGCTAAGGAACAAAAAAGGGTAGGCACGCTACTGGGAGTGTACAATGGACCCCCAATCAGTCAGAGGAAGATAGAAAAGCAAATATGTAGGCAAATTTCTGAGAAGTACAAAAACAACGGGGCTGTAGTAGTAAGGGATTTTAAATACCCCAATATTAACTGGGATAGTTTTAGCGTGAAAGGAATAGTGAGAACAGAATTCTTAAGGTGCATTGAGGAGAATGTTTTTGGCCAATATGTGGCAAGTCCAACAAGAGAGGGTGCATTTCTGGACTTTCATTTATGGAAATGAAGCTGGGCAGGTGGAAGAGGTGGCAGTGGGACAGCACTTTGGTGGTAGTGATCATAATTCAGTTAACATAATTATGGAAAAGGACAAAGATAGAACAGGAGTTAAAGTTCTAAATTGGGCTAAGGCTAATTTTACTAAGGTGAGGAGTGATTTAGCAAAAGTGGACTAGAAACAGCTATTTGAAGGTAAATCAGTGTTAGAGCAGTGGGAGGAATTCAAAGGAGAAATTCAAGGGCTTCAGAGTAAACACATTCTCATAAAGAAAAAAGATGGGATGGCCATATCCAGAGCCCCCTGAATGTCAAGGAGCACACAGGGTAAGAAAAGGCAGAAAAGGAAAGCTTATGTCAGACACCGAGAACTCAATGCTACTGAAAAGCAAGAGGAGTACAGAAAGTACAGGGGTGAAATCAAAAAGGAAATCTGGAAAGCAAAGAGAGGGCATGAAAGAATATTAGCAAGTAAAATAAAGCAGAACCCAAAGATGTTTTATCAATACATTAAGAGTAAGAGTAAAAGGAAAGATTATGGCCCATAAAGGACCAAAAAGGTAACCTATGTGTAGAGACAGAAGATGTGGGTAAGGTTCTTAATGAATACTTAGCATCTGTCTTCACAAAAGAGGGGGACAAAGCAGGCATTGTAGTTAAAGAAGAGTGTGGAATATTGGATGTGATAAACATAGGGAGAGAGAAAGTGTTAAGGGGTTTAGTACTCTTGAAAATGGGTAAGTCACCAGGGCTGAATAAAATGTACCCAGGGAGGAAATAGCAGATGCTCTGACCATCATTTTCCAATCCTCACTGGTTGCAGGTGTGGTGGACTGCTAACATTGTACCTTTGTTTAAAAATGGAGTGAAGGATTGACCAAATAATTACAGGCCAGTCAGTCTAACCTCAGTAGTGGGAAAATTATTGGAATCAATTTAAAGAGACAGGATAAACTGTCACTTAGAAAGGCATGGAGTAATCAAGAACAGTCAGCATGGATTTGTTAAGGGAAGGCCATGTCTGACTAACTTGATTGAATTTTTTGAGGCAGTAACAAGGAGGATTAATGAGGGTAGTGCTGTTGATGCAGTCTACATGGATTTTAGCAAGGCTTTTAACAAGGTCCCACATGGCAGACTGGTTAAAAATATAAAAGCCCATGAGATCCAGAGGAATGTAGCAAGCTGAATACAAAATTGGCTCAGTGGCAGGGAAACAAACGATAATGGTTGATGGGTGTTTTTGTGACTGGAAGGCTGTTTCCAGTGGGGTTCCACAGGGCTGTGCTAGTTCCCCTGCTTTTAGTGGTATATACTATTGATTTGGGCTTAAATGTAAGGGACATGACCAAGAAATCTGCAGATGACACAAAAATTGGCCGCATGGTTGAGAGTGAGGAGGAAGGCTGTGAAGATATCAATGGTCTGGTCAGGTGGACAGAAAAGTGGCAACTGAAATTCAACCCAGAGAAATCTGAGGTGATGCATTTGGGAAGGTCAAACAAAGTAAAGGAATACACAACAAATGGAGGAAACAGAGGTGTAGAATAAGTGAGGGACCTTGGAGTGCATGTCCACAAACCCCTGACGATAGCAGGGCAGATGTATAAGGTGGTTAAGAAGGCATATGGAATACTTTCCTCTATTAGCACAGGATATAAGAGCAGGGAGATTATGCTGGAGCTATATAAAACAATAGTTAGGCCATATTTGAGTACTGCATGCACTCCTGGTCACCTCATTAGAGAAAGAATGTCATTGCACTGGAGAGGGTACAAAGGAGATTTATGACAATGTTGCCAGGACTGGAAAATTGCAGCAATGAGGAAAGATTGGATACGCTTAGGTTGTTATACTTGAAACAGAGGAGGCTGAGGGGAGATTGGATTGAGATGTACAAGGTTGTGAGGGGCCTGGATAGAGTGGATGGGAAGGACCTATTTCCCTTAGCAGAGAGGTCAGTGACTAGGGGGCATAGATTTAAAGTAATTGGTGAAAGGATTAGAGAGGAGATGCCTGAAAGGGTAGTAGGGGCAGAAACCTTCAACTCATTTAAAAGGTGTCTGCATCTGCACCTGAAGTCCCGTAACTTCCAGGGCTATGGAACAAGTGCTGGAAATGGGATTAGACTAGGTGGCTTGTTTTTCGGCCTGTGCAGACACGATGGGCAGAGTGGCTGCCTTCTGTGCTGTACACTTTTCTACATTTTCTGAATTTTTTAAACATCTGAAAGGGAGGGAGGAATGTGCAGGGATGTGGGGAGATGGTGGGGGAGTGGCAATATGTGAATTGCTCCTTAGGAGAGCCAGCATGGACATATTAGGCCAAATGGCATTCTTCTGTGCTGTTATGATTCACTATCACTGGAGAAAAAGTAATGGGAATTGTTATGATCTCCAGTTGAGGTTACCCCTGGGCAAGCCTGATCCCAAGGTGGAATCCAGCTTGATGGATCATAACTTTTATTTATTTGTTTAGGTACATGGAGAGGGGCTACTGAACAGAGTCACCAGAGTTAGCTAATGAACTTTTAACAAAAGAATAAAACATTTATTTAACAAGAAAATATGAACTATATTACATTACTCCTTCATCCATAAATAGACCTTTACAGGTATCTACAGATTTGTAAGAATAACACAAGTTACAAAAGCTATCTTATACTCTAATGTTCACAGTAAGTACAATCCATGTAAACCAACTGGTGACCTATGGTCAGATACACCACACTCAGAAACCAAGTGACAGATGCCACCACAGACAGATGCTATGGATCTCTCCTCAACTCCCTCCAGACGCTTGTTACACCGTGAGACAACCAATCTCACTGAACTCAGTCTTTCACATGAGGGTTTCCAATCTCCACTCTCCAGCAGATTGGAAAACTGTAAATGTAACCCCTCTGTTCAAAAGAAGGAGGGAGAAAATGAAAGCAGGAAACTATACAGCAGTTAGCCTAATATGTGTCGTTGGGAAAATGCTAGAATCCATTATTAAAAAGTTACTATCAGGGTATTTAGAAAATCATAATACAGTCAGGCAGAGTCATGATAGTTTTGTGAAAGGGAAATCGTGTTTGAAAAATTTATTAGAATCCTTTAAGGGTTTAACAAGCAAGATGGATAAAGGGAACTTGGAGAGATAGTGTATTTGGATTTCTAAAAGGTATTCAATAAGGTGCCACGTGAAAGGTTAATACACAAGATAAGAGTTTATAGTGTTGGGGGTGATATATTAACAGGGATAGAGGACTAGCTAACAGGAAACTGAGGCGGAATTTTCTGTGCCTGCTGGCGTCGGGCGTCATGGCAGTTGTGAGCGGACAATATGGTGGGAAGGCCAAAAATCAGTTTCACAAAGTCCCAAAACCAGTTTGCAATCGTCCGCTCCGCCTGTCAATGGCGGGCTGAGTTTCCCACTGCCACACGTTGGGAACTTCATTGTAATATATCTGCATATCATTATAAGCCCAGCTCGCCGAAATCATTCCCCCATGCTGGATCATCCCGGCACATCGGCATGTTTCACAACTGAACATAAGTGGCATGCACCTGGCGAGCTGCACTTCACTCAGAACTTTGAGGTTTGTTTGCTTATCTTGCTTCAGACAGCACTCACAATGCTCAGCGCCAGGCCTCACAGGCAACACCACATCACTTTTAGGGGGGCTCACAGGCATGTCTCTACTTACGACACCAGATGTAAGGCGGGGGTGGCTTTTCAATAGCTGCAGGGCTAGGACATTACTGGGGAAGGGGCTATCCCAGGGTGTTTGGGGGGACACATATTAATCTGTGCAAGTGGCCTCAAGAAGCTGAGGGCTGAGGAGGCAGACTCCAGAGGAGATGAAGCCAGATGGAGATGTGAGGGTGTGTGTGAGAGAGTGAGTGGTGATGTCCTTTGAACTGGCAACGAGTGAGATGCCAGTGAATGTGTGATGGGCTTGTGAGTGTGTGATCTCACAACTTTGCAATGATGAGGTGGTTGCCTTACCCTGGCAGCACGGATGAGATCATTCATCCTCTTTCTGCACTGGATGGCAAACCTCTTCTATGCAGCGTTGGCGCTGACCACCACTGCCACCGCCTCCCAAGCTGAAGTAGTGACACTGATGGGCCTCCTGAGACCAGAGCAGGGGTAGAGAACATCGCGGCAGGCTCCAACCATGTCCAGAAGGTGTCCCAGGGATGCATCATTGATTTGGGGGACTGCAGTTTTCTTGTCTTTCGGGGTCATGTCTTCTGTAGAGCAGTCCTGGGCTGGAAGCACTGAGGTGTGCGCATGGCTGCACTTTAAATATGGCGGCCAGTGTGAGGAAGCAGCGAGTTGACAGCATGATGGGTGAATCGGTGGCCGTCCGCCTGTGAAACAGCTCGTTTCCCGGGAATGCATAATTAATAGGATTGGGACAATACAGCGTGAAAACCCGCCATTGTGGCCAGCAAGTAAAATGTTCTTTTTCCCACCCGCTACTGCGCTTCATGCAAATCTGGGATGATTCCGCCCTGAGATTTGGGATAAATAGGACATTTTCAGGATGGGAAACTATAACTAGTCGAGTGCCAAAGGGATCAGTGCGGTTCCTCAACTATTTATGATCCATAATAATAACTTGGATGAAGGGGAAGACTGTGTTGTAGCCAAATTTGTTGACATTACAAAGGTAGATGGAAAAGAAAGTTGAGAAGAAGATACAAAGAGTCTGCAAAGGTATATAGACAGGTGAAGTGAGTGGGCAAACATTTGGTAGATGGAGTATAATGTGGGGAAATGTGAGGTTGTCCACTTTGGCAGGAAGAATAGAAAAGCAGAATATTATTCAAATGGAGAGAGACTGCAGAATACTGCAGTACAGAGCAGCCTGAGTGTCTGTGTACATGGGTCACAAAGTCAGCATGCAGGTACAGCAAGTAATTAAGGAGGCAAACTGAATGTTGGCCTTTACTGCAAGGGGGATGGAATATAAAAGTAAGGAAGCCTTGTTACAGCTGTACAAGGCATTGGTGAGACCACACCAGAGTACTGTGCATAGTTTTGGCCACCTTACTTAAGGAGGGGCATACTTGCTTTGGATGTAATTCAGTGAAGGTTCACTAGGCTGATCCCCGAGATGAGTCTTACGAGGAAAGGTTGAGCAGCTTGGAGCATATACTCATTGGGGTTTAGAAGAATAAAAGGTGACCTTATTGAAACATAGAAGATTCTGAGCGGCATTAACAGCTGAGGATGTTTCCCTTGCAGATAACTATGGTGGGTACAATTTCAAAATAACGGGTCTCCCATTCTCAGAGGGTCATTAGTCTTTGGAATCCTCTTCCCCAGTGGAGGCTGAGTCATTGAATATATTCAAGGCTGAGTTAGACAGATTTTTGATTGAAATGATAATCAAGGTTATGGGGGGGTGGGGGGCAGGCAGGAAAGTGTGGAGTTAAGGCCACAATCAGATCAGCCATAATCTTATTTAATGGCGGAACAGGCTTGAGGGGCCGAATGGCCTACCTCCTGCTCTTATTTCTTATGTTCTAATTTGGAACCAACTTCAGCCATAAAGTGTCGAGTAGATGATCCATCTCGGCATCTTTCTGAAGCCCCCAGCATCACAGATACCAGTCTTCAGCCAATTTGATTCATTCCACGTGATATCATGGATGGCTGAAGCCATTGGACACTGCAAAGGTGATGGGCCCTGACAACATCCCAGCTGCACTGCTGAAGGCTTGTGCTCCAGAACCAGTTGCACTCTAACCAAGCTGTTCTAGTACAGCCACAACACTGGCATCTACCCAACAATGTGGAAAATTGCCCAGGTATATTCTGTCCACAAAAAGGACAAATCCAATCCTGCTAATTACCACCCCATCGATTACTGATCCTCTCGATCATCGGCAAAATCTTGGAAGTTGTTGTCGACAGTGCTATCAAGTGGCACCTACGCAGCAATAACCTGCTCAATGATGCTCAGTTTGGGTTCCATCAGGGCCACTTAGCTGCTGACCTCATTACAGCCTTGGTTCAAACACTGGCAAAAAAGATGAACTCAAGAGGTGAGGCAAGAGTCACTGCCTTTGACATTAAGGCAGCATTTGACTGAGTGTGGTATCAAGGAGTCCTGGCAAAATTGAAATCAACTGAAGTGAATCAGGGGAAAATTCTCCACTGGTTGGAGTCATACCTAGCACAAAGAAAGATCTTTGTGGTGTTGGAGGCCAATTATCTCAGTTCCAGGACATTGCTGCAGGAGTTCCTCAGGTTGTTTCTTCGGCCCAACCATCTTCAACTCCTTCATTAATGACCTTCACTCCATCATAAGGTCAAATGGGGATGTTTACAACAATCCTCAAGAAGCAAGACACCATCCAGGACAAAGCAGTCCATTTGATCAGCACCCCTTCCATCACCTGTTGGAGCTGCACTCATCCAGCCAAGTGGAGAGTATTATATCACCCATTTCTACCTTTCTTCAGTTCTGAAGATGTCATATTCAACTCTGTTTCTCTCTCCATAGACGATGCCAGTTTATAAAAGTCTTTCTGTTTTTATTTCAGATGTCCAGCATCCACAGTATTTTGCATTTGTTTATGCATCCCATCACACTCCTGGCTTGTACCTTGCAGATGGTGGACAGGCTTTGGGGTGTCAGGAGGTGAGTTACTCGTTGCAGAGTTCTATGGGTGGAATTCTCCCATCCCACCCGCAGTGAGTTTTGTGGCGGGCGGGAGTGGAGATTTCAGTGGAGGAAAAAATTTGGAAACCCACTGTCGTAAAAACAGGTCACAATTCTCCTGACGGCATTTTCATGGGGGTTGGATATCCCAGCGGCTAGTAGCATGAACGTCATTTGCATTCATTAGCATGTCATGAATGTTCATTAAAACAGCTGCTCGTCAGAATCTAGCCACTCTTTCCAATCTTCCGTCACGTCAGCGGGAAATTACGTCAGTGTCAAACCCGTTTGGAAAGGGGTGGCGTGCACAAGTCGGACTTCAGTTCACTGGTAACTTCGAGGTGAGTGGAATATACCAGTCATAGCTCTGCAACAGTCTTGTTGCGATGAACACCACTCTGCTGGGGGCTGGGAGTTTGGACTGCTCCTTCTCTTTGCTTTCTTCTCTCTGCATAACTAATGAGGGTCCAAGCACAGAATCAGGCATGAGTTGCCGCCATTACGAACAGCAGGCTGGGCGCCGCCAAAACCACCCTCCAGTGCACTTAGTTCCATTTTGGGAAAATTCTGCCTCTAGTCTCTGACCTACTCTTGTATTGCTGATCCAGTCCAGTTTCTGGACAGTGGTAACCCCCAGGGTATTGATAATGCGGGATTCAGTGATGCTAATGCCATCACTCCCCCCAACACTGACACAATGGCAGCACTGTATACTATGTACAAGATGCACTGCAGCAACTCACCAATGCTCCTTTGACAGCACCTTCCAGACCCAGAGTCTCTACCACCTAGAAGGTCATCAGCAGCAGGTGCACGGGAACAACACGACCTGCAAGTTTCCCTCCAAGCCACACATCGTTCTGAACAACTATACTGCTGTTCTTCCAATGTCATTGGGTTAAAATCTTGGAATTCCCTTCCTAACAGCACTACAGGTGTATCTGCACCAGATGGATTGTAGTGGTTGAAGAACTTTCTCAAGGGCATTTAGGGGTGGACAACAAATGTTGGTCTTGCCAGCAACACCCAAAGCCCATGAAAGAATAAAAAAAGGAGCTATAAACCAAGCTTATGCAACCTGTCCTCATCACTTACATCTTTAAACACTGATATCAATCTGATTGCCCAAAATATATTCTGCTTTTAGAAGGAAATACATTCAGGTTTAGGATTAATTCTTTCTGATTCCCTAATGACAACTCATTCAACAAATGGAAGCAGATGCGATCATATACATTCACATTAACTTAGACTAAGAAACCCAGACAGTTTCTCTAAAAAAGTGTAGCTGGCCTCATTTGGTTTTTCTCCTCTCCTCCTGTGGAACATCTCCAACACAGTTTTGACATGTTTTCTGCACTATGTAAATACAGCATTAACTGCAGCAGCAATTGGTCAGGTAATGTGATATTGTAACAGAGCAACTGTAGCCTGGGTAGCATCTATTTGCCAAGATTACATTCTAATACTTATATTTTATGCAGGGCATTTTTTTTTTGCTTGCTATCTGCAACTGAGATCATTTCAAAATGTTTATCAACTGTTTCATATCTCCTAATGGCTTTAATCCAAAGAATGGCATTGCAAATGATCACCTCTGCATACTCTATTACTTGAATAAGGGTGACTTGTAGTGGAAAACATGCTACTGTAATCACATGTTTACAAACTACATACTTGAGAGACATTGGCATGTTGGGGCTGTTTTACAGTCTTGTGTAAAAGATGATTTCACTGTGTAATACTAACAAAAATGAAACAATTTTAAAGCTATCATTTAATGCCATATGAGCTTTTAGTATAAAGTCCAAGTTACACCATAAATTCCTGTTTCAAACAAACTGGCCAATTGTGATTTTAACTAGCACAGAGTGAAATACAGTTTTGTGCCATATTGTTCCTTCCTCTTTATAATTCCTTGGAGCTCCACCACCAATCTTGGTCAGGAGAGAAAGGAGAATTTTAACCGATGCTGCCAATTCAGCTCTTTGGCAGATTGACCAATATACAACCAGTGCAAATGAGAACTCCATTTCTCCACTGACTAAGATTGCTGAAATTAACTATTAATTGGGAAGCCTGAGCACTCTCTGATACAAACTGGCACCTCAGTTGGAAGCTGAATATTCTATCATTGTACCTACCTGACAAACTATTTATGATCTTTACATTAAAGATGCATGCAGAGCTTCAGCATATTTATATAAAACTTTTATATCAAAATTTCACCTGAGAAATTCTCATATGTCATACAAACATAGATGAATATACATTATTGAAGTGTTCTACATGTCCAATAGAACCAAATGCTGGCAGTTATCTATGTTCATGCATTTATTCTACTGTAAGGAAAATGACCTCCTAAGGTGCTTCTCTGCACTGATGACATAGTTGGAGGACTATCAGAGATAGTACTGACAGGTAAGTATGCGGAATAGGTTGAAAGGTAAGCTGACACCTGCCTGGGGTAAGCCAACAGTTTTAGGGTGTTCAAAGTAATCTCCCTGCCATATTGTTATTTTTCAAATGTACGGGGAATAAACTGTTTTGACTGCACTTTTGACAGAATTATGCATCTATTGAGGGATCCTTGCATATCTCAGCCACACAGAAACAAAGTAAATATTAAATTGTTTCATAGGAAATGCAAAGGACAGGAATGTATTTTTTCCACAGAACACACCCTTTTCTTGCTCATTTTTCGGTTTGATAGGAGTTTAATAATGACACATTTAAATTTTGCCTATTAAAACAAGCAGGGCAACTAAGTACAGTAGAAAGGTAAATTGGTTTTAAAACAATCATAGAAGTCCTCAAAAATATCCTGCATACAAAATGCAAATCTAATCAGTTAACTTCCTGCCCCAGATGAGACTGTGAATTAGTACTTCATAGAGGTGGAAAATGCAAGTATTATCCTACAAATGATAAGCATAGTAAATCAATCTGCATTTACATTTCAACCTCTACAGGAGAAGGTTTACCCCAATTTGTATTCCATGCCACGCACAAAATAAAAAAGTGACAGCTCACCAGCACCTTTTATGCTGTGCACATAAATGACAATTGAATGTACTTCAATGGATCTAGCAAAGCAAGAATTAACGTATTAGTTTATTTTCCTAAATGCTTTCTTGGCTATAGCAGATGATGCCTTTACAGCTAACACTTACAAGCAAGTATATTTTGCCTAAATAACATATGGAAAACATCCATCATACACAATTCAGAAGAACATTTTTTAAAAGCTTGCTCCATCCAATGGCTGACTGCTATTGAAACATCTTTTTTTAATATATAAGTTATTTACATATCACCTTTGATATGGAAAATGGCTCAAAACACTGTGCAGAGAAAGAAAATAAATAAATTAATAAATAAAAGGAACAGATGGTAAACCACTTTAGGATGGTTAGAAAATAGAACTGTGTGGATATGACAAGTGAAAGCCTTATCAATTAGGACAACAACCTGAAAAACCTCCTTTTTGTTGAAATTTCTAAATGACTTTAATTCCATTGTCCTTGAAGTAGTTTTATTACTGTATTCTATGACTAATGACAATCAAGGATTACAAATTTTTAATCAAAATAGATTTGTGGTGTCTATAACAATATATGCGAATATGACAACTTTGGGACATATATCCAGCTTAGAAATTGGATTGTTTCATAGATGCTGAAGTATGCTTTTATTCTTTGGTTTATTTATTACACGGGAAATGACGCCCCCCCACCATCATGCCTGCAGATTAACAGCAACTTCAAAATTTGATTAAAGATCTATCAAATTTGCTCTGTTCACAGCATTGCTCACACTAGTAATACCATAACAATGTATTAATTCTGCACTCATGTTTTAATACACCTGCTTCACAGGTAGGAGGAGTATGAGGGATACGAAGTTAAGGAAGAATGTAAATGAACTAAATAACCAGATCAGAAAGGTTCATCCCTGGTCTCTGCTAAGACATCCAATCTCCACAGGGATACGAGATGCTATTATTTCTTTTACCTACCTTGGAGGTTTGCTGCAGACTCCTACTGTTAAGCAAGTCTGTCACCTTGATAAACTATTTCACTTTTTGTTCCCCTACCTCCCCCCACCCCACTGAGGTATAATTTATATATTAAGATATAATTAATTTTCTCAATTCATATAATGCAACTAATTTTTAATTTACTCTTTCATGGGATGTAGTTTCACTGGCAAGGCCAACATTTGCTGCCCGTGCCTAATTGCCCTTGAACTAAATTGGCTTGCTACACCATTTCAGAGGACGGTTCAGGGTCAGTCACATGTAGGCCAGACCAAGTAAGTACAATAATGATAGGTTTTTATGACAATCAATGGTAGTTTCATGGTCACCATTACTAAGATTGGTTTTCAATTCCAGATTTATTAATTGAATTTTAAATTAAACCAGTTGTTGTGGTGGGATTTGAAATCATGGGCAGGATCTTCCGGTCGGCGCAGGGGGCGGGGCCCGCTCACCGACACGTAAAATGACACAGGGTGACATCGGGCAGAACTCCCGACGTCACCCTGCGTCATTTCAATTTTCAGGTTGGCGGGGGTACAGCCGAAACAGCAGTGCGCCCGCCAACCTGTTAGCGCCCAATTGAGGCCATTTAAAAACTAATTGGAAGTACTTAAAGGACCTGCCTGTCCGACCTTGAGGTTGGCGGGCAGGCCAGGAGCCCTGGCGGACTTCAGAAAAAGCATGAAATCTCAACCACGGGTGGGATGAGGTTTCATGTAGGTTTTTAAAAATTTACTAAAAGTTTAATTACAAGTGATGGACATGTCAGGGAAATTGTATTTTTCTTTATTGCACATTTTTGAATCTGGCGCCGATCTCCCTGAGGCAGCACTTAACTTCAGGGAGATGAGTGCGCTTTTTCACTCTTGGTTTAGGGACCACGACCACCCCCCCCCTCTGCATAACGCTTCCTTGTGGATGTCACTACGGGTGGGCCTTAATTGGCCCACCCACGTAAAGTGGCGGCCGATTGGAGGCACGCCCGCAAGCGCCCACTCCTGAACCTCCCCCATCAACGGGGCGGGGGGGAGGAATTCTTCCCCATGTCACCAGTGCATTAACCTAATCCTCGGGATTATAGTTCAGTGTCATTACCAGTACACTACCAACTTCCCCCAGGTTTTAAAGTGATAAACAGATCACGTGATTAAAAGGAATTGTGGGGCTATAAAAATAAAGTTTACAGTAATTTTATTCAATATGTGGCCTACTTTACAATCTTTCATATGTAACCATTCATTAGGCTGGATAATGAATAATAATATTTCAGGCTACTTGCAACATTTTATCTTTTTAAGTTCTATTCATGTACTCATAGAGCAGATTGAATTGAGCTCAATCTGTATCTTTCCAAAGCTCCAGCAAAACACTCATATACTGAAGGGAGCAACAAGGTATTGGAGGTGTTGGCAGGCTTAAAAGTGGACAAATCTCCAGGTCCGGATGATTTGTATCCCAGACTGCTGAGGGGGGCAAGGGAGGAGATCGCAGGGGCTCTGACCCAAATTTTTAGTTCCTCTCTGGCCACGGGGGAGGTGCCAAGAGACTGGAGAACAGCTAATGTGGTTCCGCTATTTAAGAAGGGTTATAGAGATAAGCCAGGGAACTACAGGCCAGTGAGTCTCACGTCAGTGGTAGGGAAACTATTGGAGAAAATTCTGAAGGAGAGAATCTATCTCCACTTGGAGAGGCAAGGTTTGATCAGGGATAGTCAGCATGGTTTTGTCAGAGGGAGGTCATGCCTAACAAATTTGATCGAATTTTTTGAGGAGGTGACCAGGTGTGTAGATGAGAGTAGTGCAGTTGATGTTGTTTATATGGATTTCAGCAAAGCCTTTGACAAGGTCCCACGTGGGAGACTTATAAAGAAGGCAAATACACATGGTACACAGGGTAATTTGATAAGGTGGATTCAAAATTGGCTTAGTTGGAGGAGGCAGAGGGTGATGACAGAAGGATGCTTTAGTGACTGGAAGCCCGTGTCCAGTGGCGTACCACAGGGATCTGTGCTGGGTCCCCTATTATTCATCATTTATGTAAACGACATAGATGACTATGTGGGGGGTAGGATTAGTAAGTTTGCGGATGACACAAAGATTGGCCGGGTGGTTAACAGTAAGGTTGAGTGTCTTGGGCTACAGAAAGATATAGACGGGATGGTCAAATGGGCAGATAAGTGGCAGATGGAATTTAACGCTGAAAAGTGTGAGGTGATACACTTTGGAAGAAGTAATCTGACAAGCAAGTATTCAATGAATGGCATGACACTAGGAAGTTCTGAGGAAAAAAAGGGACCTTGGCGTGTGTGTCCATAGATCTCTGAAGGCAGAGGGACGTGTTAGTGGGGTGGTGAAAAAGGCATATGGGGCACTTGCCTTTATCAATCGAGGCATAGATTTAAAAAGTAGGGAGGTCATGTTGGAGTTGTATAGAATCTTGGTGAGGCCACAGATGGAGTACTTGTGCAGTTCTGGTCATCACATTATAGGAAGGATGTGATTGCACTGGAGGGAGTGCAGATGAAATTCACCAGGATGTTGCCTGGGATGAAACATTTAAGTTATGAAGGGAGGTTGGATAGACTAGGGTTGTTTTCGTTGGAGCAGGGAAGACTGAGGGGCGACCTGATCGAGGTGTACAAGATTATGAGGAGCATGGACAGGGTGGATAGGGAGCAGCTGTTCCCCTTAGTTGAAGGGTCAGTCACGAGGGGACACAAGTTCAAGGTGAGGGGCAAGAGGTTTAGGGGGGATGTGAGGAAAAACTTTTTCACCCACAGGGTGGTGACTGTCTGGAATGCGCTGCCTGGGAGGGTGGTGGAGGCGGGTTGCCTCACATCCTTTAAAAAGTACCTGAATGAGCACTTGGCACGTCATAACATTCAAGGCTATGGGCCAAGTGCTGGTAAATGGGATTAGGTAGGTAGGTCAGGTGTTTCTCACGTGTCGGTGCAGACTCGATGGGCCGAAGGGCCTCTTCTGCACTGTGTGATTCTGTGATATTAGTTGCATTTACAAAATATATACTTTAATTTGAACCTTGTAAGCTATGTATTTTTAAAATTTTATTTTGAAAAAGGATTGGTAAAATTTACCCCTCAAAACGCATGAAAATAATCATAATAAAGTAAAATTCAGAACTGGAGTTACAAAAATGCTTAGTTCATCAAAACTTAGAAGATTAACTGCTTTACTTTCTTCAGGTCAATAGGAGGAATCGTGGCTGCCTTGTATAAAACTGAAAACAGATAAGGGATAGATCAAGTCTAAAAATCAAATTTATTTAGGAATGTGAGTTTTATAAATATTCAATGCTTCAGTACTCCAAGCTTCACACAGCTCGAACTGTCATGATCGTTGCTGTTGTTCTTTTGGGCATGACGCAGGTGTTATAAGCACAAATGTCCTATTGTGTAATAAAAATCTCTATTTGTCTATGTAGAAACGGGTTGCAAATGATCGGTTTAAAGCTGCAACATAGGAAGTGATCAAATAAAGTGATGGCATCAACAAGTCAGTTCAAAAATCTGAGCTTTGAATTATTTATATAATATAGCATATGAAAACTCTACGTATTGCTTAAAGAATGACGTGCAGAGCGCCACACTTCAACTGTCTATGATGATATCCTTTAAATATTTGATATGAAATATGAAACATAATTTGATAACAAATGCAGAATGTTGGACCAGAGGAATTACTTGTACCCATGCATTATCTAACGATACAAAGAGATCATGTACTGCACGCCCTAACTGTGACCATTACTTAACAGGAAATTCTCAGCATGGTCAGACAAATGTCAGACCAATACGTGACACAACATTAGTTGAAGGTCAGGTAATCATGATTAGAAATAACAATGGTAATTTAATATTTCACAGCAATGATTATTGTTCTTCCTTTTTTTGGATTTGTTGATGGGATGTGGGTGCCCTTGTTCAGAAGGCATTTTAAGAGTCAATCACATAGTGTAATGCTGTTTCACAATGATTATTTTTCTCATAAAGCTTACTCTCCCTTTCAGAATTTCAACATGTTTGTAACAAAGCATTAGTAAGCACACCAGCAATAATTTTATCAAATCAAATTTCCAATATTTAAACCTGATGTTGCTGAAGCCTGTAATAATTCATTCTGGCAGTCTTACAACTCTAGAGGAAAGAAACTAGTAATATACAGGCACGACATGAGTCTTGTGCATCCTTCACTCCTTTGTCTCACCATCAGAAGCCATGTCTTCAGTTGCCTAGGCTGTGGATTTCTCTCTAAACCTCTCCATCTCCCTCTTTAACAACCTCCTAAAAACCCACCCTATCTGACCATGATTTTGGTCACCCATCCTAATATTCCCTTTTTTGGTTCAGTGTCCATTTTTTTTAATTATAGCTCTGTGAGGTGTCTTGGGGCATTTTCTACATTAAAAGTACTATAGAAATGCAAGGATCAGTAGCAATGTAGTAACTGTAAACACATTTTGACAATTGAAGTAATAGAATAGTTGAGCTCCACAGATTGGCAATTGAACAGGACATCAACACCTCAGTGTTAGCTATGTTAGACTGCTGGTTGTTTAAGGCTGCCATTATACTACAAACATTGGTCTTAAGCTGGTATTTGTACAGTGCAAGCCAGACCTGTGTGCAAATAAGCCAACCTGTCCAAATAATGCAATGTCAACCCACTTACATAGTTTGGTAATAGTTCATGGCATACTGTGAGCTCCAGCACTCTTAATATTGGGCAACAGTAGTCAGCTGGTTGCTTGTTATGCACCCAACAATATTCCATTTCCACAAGATGAAAAACAATTGGTGGATGGGGCGATTGTAGTCGGGGCGGAGCCGGTTTGAAGGGCCAAATGGCTTCCTCGTGCTCCTGTAGCTTACATAGCACTGTCCAAATTTTTACCATCCTTTTATATTTGTTGTCCCATCACTGCCCTTTCCAAACATGTGCTGAGTGACAGGAGAGCTCAGATAGGGGAGAGCTCTGAGGGTTGGAGTGTGGCAAATTTGACACCCTTATACAAGAAAAGCTGTAATGACATTCCTGGTAACTACAGGTGGGAGAGTTTAACTTTAATGGTGTGTATTATTTAGAAACAATAATCAGGGGGAAAAAAAATCAACAGCACTTGGAGAGGTTTGAGTTAATTAAGGAGAGCCAGTACGGATTTGTAAAAGGCAGATCATGCTTGACTAATCTCAGTGAATTTTTTGATGAAGTAACAAGAGAAGGTTGAAGAAGGGAATGCAACGGATCTTGTCTACATGGATTTTAAGAATGCCTTTGACAAAGTACCACATAAAAGGCTGATTAACAAAATTGAAGCTCATGGAATATGGGTTGGTGTCAACTTGGATAAAAGATTGGCTTAAGGACAGAGAATAGCGAGTCATGGTAAATGTTTTTTTCAGACTGGAGGATGGTAGCCAGTGTTGTTCCCCAAGGGTCAGTGCTATGGCCACTTTTTTTTTGATACAGATAAATTACTTGGATATTGGAATATAAAGTAAAATTTCAAAATTTATCAACAATTGCAAATTTGGAGGTGTGGTTGACAGTGAGCATGATACCAATCAACTGCAACAGTACATAGATAGGCTAGCAGAATGGGCAGAGGAGTGGGAGGTGATGCACTTTGGGAGAAGGAATAGGGAGAGACTAGATTGGCTAAATGGCACAGTTCTAAAAAGTGTGCAAGGACAGAGTGAGCTAGGGATTCATGTGCATAGATCTTTGCAGGTTGTGGGACATATTGAAAGAGTAGTCAGCAAAGCATATTTGATCTTAGGTTCATAAATAGAGGTATTGAATACAAAAGCAGGGAGGTTATGTTGATCCTGTATAAAGCTCCGATTAGGCCACAACTAGAATATTGAATCCAGTTCTGCTCACCACATTTTAGGAAGGATTTGAGGGCCCTTACGAGTCTATCAAGCTTCTGTGCACTGGTGAGACCTGGGCAACATGTGCTAAGCAAGAGAAAACGCTGAACAGTTTCCACCTTCGCTGTCTCAGACGTATCCTTGGCATCTCTTGGCTAAACAAGGTAACCAACTCAGAGGTCCCGGAGTGCGCTAAGTTCATCTGCATACACTTATTGCTAAGCCAACAACATCTGTGCTGGCTCAACCACATTCTTTGGATGGATGATGGCTGTATACCCAAAGACCTTCTGTATCAGTGAACTGGCCACTAGTTCATGACCACCTGGGCATCCATACCTCTGTTCCAAGGTTACTTGCAATCAAGATATGAAGGTCGCGGACAGAAATGAAAAGTTCAGCTGGCCAAGAAGGAGGCCCATGGAAACAGAGGCCAGTGAATCGTGCACCTTTTCAGCCCAGTGTCTTCCTCTGCAGCAAATGCAATAGAGAGCCACACCAGAGTGGGACTCCTCAGTCACACCAAGCGATGCTTAACACAGAGTTGACCACCACATGCAAATCATCATCTAACGTGACAGAAAGTTGCCACCAAAAAGGGTCCTTGAGAAAGTACAATGGAGATTTACCAGAATGGATCAAGGGATGAGAGATTTTAGCTACAAAATTAGGATGAAAAAAGCTGGGGTTCTCCCCTTGGGGCAAAGGAGATTGAGCGAAAATTTGATAGAGGTGTACAAGATTATGATAGGTTTAGATAACATAGACAACAAAAAACTTTTCCTATTTGTTGATGGTATAAAGACTAAGGGATATAGGATTGTGTGAGGAAGCTTCTTATGCAGCGAGCGGTAATGACTTGGAACTCTCTGCCTACAAGACTGTTGGCAGTAGAGACAATAAATGATTTCAAAGGGAAACAGGGTGGGCACTTGAGTGAAATAATCTTACAGGACTACGGGGGTAGAGCAGGGATATAGAACCGATTGGATTTCTCAACAGAGGGCCAGCATGGGCTTGATGGACCAAATAGCTTCCTTCTTTGCCGTAACGCATTGTGCAGCAGCTACCGAACATGTATTAAAGTCAGGAGTCTTGAGAGTCTGAAATCTAGTCATATTATCCCTTATTGTCGACCTCTGTTCCATAGCGCTGACATTGCTCATCCAAGCACAAATAAATAAGTTCACCATGAAAAAATAAAATATACAGTACCATATATTTTACATGAGCATGAGGACAGACGTCTTTGTTAGAGATGCTACTTTCAGATATATTAAACCAAGGCCCTCTCAGGTTGCCATAAAAGATCCTGTAGCACCTGTCGAAGAACAGCAGGTGTTCTCTTAGTGTTCTGCCCAACACATACACCTCAACCATACAAGTAAAAACAGTTTGCTGTTCGTGGGGCCTTGCAAATTGGTTGCCATTTTGCCTATAAATCAACACTGACGATAGCTCAAAACGAATTCATTGTCTGCAAAGTGCTTTGGGATATCCTGAGGATGTAGAGTTCAAGCTCTTCTTCAAAAGGATACTTACCTAGAAAACTGAAACCTCAAAATATGCTCCCACCCTCCTCCTTTTCTAAGACATTAGTTGAAAAATCTAATAACTTTTCACTTAATCTCCATTCCAAACAGACCTTATTATTTTCCACAACGGAATGGTACACATATCAAAAACATATCATTTTACAGTGTGTAAAGCAGATTTCCTTCACAGAGGGAATCCTAGGCTCTCTCAAGAGAGAACGCTAAACATAGTCACTTATTCTCAACAAGGCAGAAATACATTATAAGATCTGGCATTGTTCAGAAGAATAGAATTATTCACATAGTCTGACCTGCCTTTTTCCTGTTGTAGGCTTTTCATTTCTTTTTTTGAAAAAGCAATACCAGACTGTACTTTAGACAGGTAATGTTAACGAGCCCTTAAGGACTTGGTGGAGTCAAAAGAACAAAAGTATTTTTTTTGCTGGCAAGTTTAGTTGGCATATCAACTATCATTTATCTGTTCAATAATCACTTCCAAAGGGAACATGATAAATACTTGAAGGGGAGAAAATTGCAGGCCTATAGGAAAAGAGTAGGGAAAGGGGACTAATTGGATAGTTCTTTCAAAGAACCAGCACAGACATGTTGGTTGGAATGGCCTCCTCCTTCCATTATGATTCCATTCTTTAAAATTCCTATCGACATCAGAAATGCTGTGGAATAGCGGTAACATAAGGCCACAAAAATGGATACCGGAATCTCAAACTTCAGAAAAAAAATACAACTATAAGTTGAAAAGAGAACTGTTAATTCTTCATGTTCGTGGGGAAAATGATTCAGATCATTATAAAGTAAATACATCTAGCAGACACAATGTAACAAATATAAGCCAACATAGTTTTCTATTAAGGGAATATACTGAACATTTAAAAGGCTTCCATTTTTTGCTATGCTGAATGCATCAGCTTCATAGTCCTCTCCACGCAAAATGGCACAATTTTGTAGGACCATGGTACGATCTCATTTTTTGCACTATTCTATACTAAGGCAAGAACAGCTTTGCTCATGCATGTTCCACTTAAGATGGCTGCATTGAGACTACAATCCTTTATACTAAACTTGGAGCTAATTTCATACCTCTTAGAACCTCTGAAAACTATGTTTTAGCATAGAAATAGGTCATTCAATTCATGGTGGAGAAATTGAGAACAAACCCCATTATCTCACTATCACTGCATAACCCTCTATGTTCCAATTAAAATGTTGATCCACTTTTCCCTCTAAAGATGCAATGCTCTGCCTCAATCACTTCCTATGACAAAGCAGATGAACTGAGGCAAGGGCTGAGTGGGCAATGCTCCAAAAATGGAAGCAGGCAGTCTTTGTAAAGGAGGTTATGGGCCTGGAAGCTCACTTTGTGGTCAGATAGAATATCTAGGCTGCAAACAGTCTGGCTCAACCTGAAATAGTGGCTGGCAAGGGGATGGAATATGTGGCAATGGTACAGAGTTTGCATGGAATGTAGATAGCAACTTTGGGCTTCCCAATATTTAATTGGAGAAAATTGTGGCTCATCCAGGACCAGATACAGAGGCAGTGGAGTGGAGAGTGTGATGGTGGAAAGGTAGAGCTAGCAGATGTGAAATCTGACCCCATGTATTTAAATAATGATGCCAAGGAGCAGCAAGCGGAGGAGGAAAAAGAATGGGCCAAGGTTTGATCTTTGCTGGACTGTGGAGGCAATGGTGCAAGGGCAGGAGGAGAAGCAGTTGCTGGAGAGCTTCCATTGAAATTGGATAGCTAAAGAATGTAAGCAAGTGAGAGATAGACAATGGAAGAGTGGCAATGGGAGGAGGATGCTATGGTCCATTGCATCAAAGTCAAAGGTTACAGAGAGGTCAAGAAGGACAAGGCGGGATGGTGCACCATGATTACAGTCACAGAGGATGCCATTTTGTCTTTGGTTAGGACTGCTTCAGTGATGTGGCAGCGTCAGGTAGCTGATCGAGAATTTCAAACATGATGTTGTAGGAAAGATGGGGTCTGATATGCTAGATGACAAAATGCAGGGGAATTGAAAGGAAGGTTGGAGATGGGATTATAGTTTGTCAGGATAGAGGGACAAGGGTAGGCTTTTTGAAGAGGGAAGGATGACTAAGGTTTTGAAAGGAAGAGAGACAGAATCTGAAGAAAAGGAAGAATTCACCATGTCAATTACCATTCAGACCAGGAAGTTAGTTGTTCAGTACTTTAGTAAGAATGGGGTCAAATGCATAGGAAATGGGTCTCATAGCAAAACAGACTCAGATAGGCCATGAGGGGAGATAGGAGAGAATCCAAAGGATAACACGGGTTCAGGGCTAAGGCAGGAGGAAGCCTTGGGGATGTTTATCTTGGTGGACAAGGGAAAGGAGGAATTCAGCAGAGACATTTGAATAGATGGTCTCAATCTTAGAGACAAAGAAGTCCATAAGTTCTTCGCACTTCTTCAAAGATAGTGGGAGAGGGACTTAGGAAGATGGGTACAATGGAGAAAAAATGTAAGATTATCAATGATATCAAATGACCCTGAAGCAGTGAGCAGCTTTGGCAGAAGAGAGCAAGGCTAAATAATGCATGGTATAATCTAACAAGATCTAGTGATGAATGGCCAATGGAACAGTGTGTCAGATGCACTCAAGTTTCCACTTAATTAGAGATTCAGTCCACCTAATTTTCATGATTTCTCTTATCAGATTAATATCATTACAAAACACTTTAATTTTCACAAAATATTATATCATCTAGATCCAGAACTGCTTCCTTCTACATTGCACTGGAAACACACTGATCAAGAAAGCTCTTTTGTACATATTTCAAATATTCAGGGAAGATAGGGAAGGAAAAAAAGAAGACACTGGCAGTATCAATCACAAAACCTATTACAGCATTAGCGAGGGATGAAACAGTTGAAAGGCCAAAGACAGAATCTATTTGGTTAGAATTAAGGAACAGTAGAGAATCTACTACATTATCAGGTGCATACTACATGCTACAAATAGTAGCAAAGAGAGGAGAAAATTTGTAGGAAAATTACGAGAGCTAATAAGGCATTTTAAATATACTAATATAGACTGGAATAGCAACAGTGTAAAGGATAAAGAAACGGGGGAATTCTTGACATGTGTACAAGGGAATTTTCTTGATCAGTGTTTCCAGCACAAGTGGAGCATATTTCAGTAGGGGAGCATTTGGGGAACAGTGATAATAATATCAGGTTTAGAATAGTCATGAAAAGGGACAAGAATCAATCAAGCAGAATAAATACTTCACAGGGAAAGGTCAAATTTCAAAGACTTAAAAAGACATCTAGAATCAAAAATTGGTGGCAAAACAGTAATTGACCAATAGAATGCCTTCGAAGAGGAGGTTTGGGTATAGGATAGATGCATTTCCACAAGAGGCAAAGGAAGTGCATCCAACGCAAGAACTCTGGGTGACAAAAGATAACGATTAAAATGACATCCATAAAGGAGGTTTATGACAAATGTAAGGTTAATAATACTGTAGAGATCCAAGCTGATGTAGAAAGTATAGAAGGGACCCAAAAAGATGGATTAAGAGGGGCAAAAACAAAGTATGAGAACAGATTAGTGGCCACTACAAAAGGAAAAAGTCTTTTATAAACTTATAAGTTAAACATTGTCGTAAGAGAAGGGATGGGACAGGTATTGGGCCGAAAAGGAGACATCCTAGTGGTGACAGAGACATGACTTAGGTACTAAATGAGTACTATGCATCTGACTTCAGTACAGAAGGACATGTTACCAATGTTGCAGTAAAGGAGGAGGTAGTCAAAGAATCATAAAATGGTTACACGCACTGGTAACAATATTGGATAAGATAAAGGACTGGATAAAAAAGGAGGTATTTTAAAGTTTGGCAGTCCTCAAAGTAGAAAAGTCACCCAATTCAGATGGACTGCATCCTAGGTTATCGAGGGAACTACAGGCAGAAATTGTGGAGGCTTTGGTCATGATTTTCCAGTTCTCCTTAGATATCAGGGTGCTGCCAGAGGAATGGAGGAATGCAAATGTTGTCCCCCGCTTTTTTAAACTGGGATGTAAGGATAAACCTATCAACAACGAAAAATGCCAGTCAGTCTAATGTCAGTGGTGGAAAACATTTGATAGACATTAACTTAGGACAAAATAATAGGCATTTGGAAAAGTATGGGCTGACAAATGAAAGACTGCAATGCCCAGGAAACTGGCTCACCCCCACCTTCTCAAGGGCAATTAAGGATGGGCAATAAATGCTGGCCTTTCCAGTGATACCCACATCCTATAAATAAATAAATACAGAAGTGTTGAAAATTCTCATTAGAATAGTTGCTCTGATGTCAGCTTGAACCTTCCACCCAGCCTTTACAACCAGCTTTAATTTTGGCATTAGCTAATCAGAGAATTTGGTCTTTAAGGGTTTTAATTCTTTGTCCAACTGACAAGGACATAATAAAAAGTCTACATGTGTATCTAATGTATCAATAAAAAACATTCTGTCTGCTAAGTTATGACAGACCCATCAGCAAAGAAATGCTTGGCAAAATCAGCCTGTCAGTCTGCTTTATTTTGAGGTTTTTTTCCTCTCTCCATGCTTCCTCTATCCATTTTATACTTTATTCTGCCCCTTCACGATATCAGAACATATTGTGTCCTTTCAGTCCTGCAACTGTAGGAGGGTAATCAGAGAAAAGGTGAAAACCACAAAAGCAGGAAATGGATTAAAAATTTTGGATAGTAAATATCCTCAGTGATAATTTCCTTCAAGTGCTCACAAGGGGAGACATGAGTAATATGCCATCACCAAAAAGAGGAGGTACTTAATGGGAAGATATTATTTATAGATCACAATACTTACTGTTAAGTAAATCTAAGTCCCAGATGTTAATAGCATATCATTTGTGTTTAATTGTATGTAGATTGTGGACATTAACTGGGATTCACTTGTGCTCCTATAAATATCAACAGATTGAAACTGTGGTGGTTGGATTAGGAAGTGCATGTTTGTAATATGTACCTCTTTAAATAAATGCCTATAATAGTTTGCAAAGATTGGCTTCAATTTTATCCTGCATTACCTGACTTTCTGGAACAGAACATGGTTATCTAAAGGCAAAGTTGGAAACTAAGTAAATTTTTTAGATGGAAAATTAAAATCTTAAGGGCCATTATGGAAAATGGTAGAAAGCAAGTATAAATTGTCAGTGTATGATGCTCTTGGGAGTTTGAGCCATTTGTTCAGTGGAAGAATGAAGTGGATACGTAGACACGGATTACCTACCTACCAAGGAGAAAAAAGGCACGGCTTTGGTTTTATCGCTTCTACAAGGAGTGAAATCAGAAGCAAAGTATGTTGTGAGATGGATGTCCATCAGTTGGATATTGAAGAAAATTTGGACCAGTTGAAATCTACAAGAAAGATGAACTACTAATTGCCTATGAGACATGGTTAAAACTTGATAAATTACAGAGAACAGATGGTCATTCTATAGAAGAATATGTCATGGACTTTAACAGATTAAGATTGATGCGATTGACTTTGGGGATCCCTGGATTGGTACGAGTGCTTAAATTCATGCTAAGGTGTTTCATATGGACAGGCAACTGGTTCTAACTGGTGTTTTGTTCTCAGGGAAGAGACACCATTGGATCTGCTGCCTGAAAAAAAAATCCTTGGAAAAGCTGAATGAAATGACTGTTTCATTGAACAAATGAGACCTTTTGCGGTGACACAATACCAGATTTTGAAATAGGCCATATGGCAGTTGCAGGCATCAATAGAATGGAAGGATTGAATATAGGCAAAATAGCGATGAAAGCACTTTTAGCAGATCATGATATTACAGCAAAACACAGAATTGGAAAAATAATAATGGAGAAATGAATCCCAGGAATGCCTGAGGAACAGGCAATAGATGCTTCAACTGTGATTCAAAGTATCATTTTGCAGTGAACGTCCCAAAGCAAAGAGGCAGAGTTCTCAAAATGACATATGACAAAGATAATTCTGAGGAAGAGAATGATGAATCCTAACAAGTTATAATGATCATAAGGAGTTATGGTCGTGTGATGAATGTGTTAGTCACAGACTCCTTTAACTATGCAGTGCTAGGTAGTACTTGTACTCCAAGGGTATATGGGACAGATTGATTAAAATATTTTCTTTATTCACTAAATAATGATATACATGCAAGGTTAAGGAATATAAAAGTTTTATTTGCTTTAGGTTTGATGATGACAACACATTGAAGTCATTAAAGAGAAGTGTACTTCCATCTAAAACAGTCTGCAGTGAGCCTTTTTATTAGCACTAGTCTCTAGTGAATTCTGTAAAATGTATCGAAGGATGCCGTCACATCCTACTTTAGGTTTTCCACTGACATGTGCCTTTAATGAGGTAGTTGCCATGGGTCTATAGGTATGGGAAAAAGAACAAAATATGTTAATCCTACATTTTATAATCTGGCGAACAGGTTTAGTCTTTCTATATAAACACATATTAAGGACAAAAGGGTTTTTATAGATGAAATAAAGAAGAAATGGATAGAGACAAGATTTGGGAAACCAGCAAAGTTTCCGACTGATAATGGAGGGGGATTTACTAATGATGGGTTTGGAGACGTCTGAAAGTAAGAACATCATTGGTCATGAATACTGTAACTGAAAGTCAATTAGTTACATTTGATCTGCACATTTGAATGCTTAAAATGTGGGGAGACAGGCTTTCATGGTGCACATGCCAATTTTCAGAGTAGCACTCAGGTGACAAATATTACAGAAGGGTCTAAAAATGAATGGAGGGATGCAACAATTGCGAGACATGCAAAAAAAAGCCACAGTTTAAATATTGGTTGAATGTACAGGATGGTGGCCAAGAAGCGAGGTTCATGGATAAGACAGAATGGGATGAAAGAGCCGAAAGTAAGAAAATGCAGTGCAAGTACAGATATTGAGTCCAGAAGTGATTCTAGTGCTAGAAAACCATCACAAACTGAGAAAGAATCTCTGATAGTGAAAGAAAGAGATCTTCCAGTAGTAGTACAGACAGTAAAAAAAGTGCAAGTAGAGGTAGTAGTTTGGATAGATTACACAATGAAATAAAGGCCACAGAACAGTTGCATAACAGAACAAAACGCAGGAGTCCTCGTGACCATGAAGGCTTGGTGGTTGCCAATAAGTTTGAGGATAAACTAATGAGAGGCAACACATGAACAGTTAGATAGTTGGATAGCGTTTGAGGTTTATTCTGAGGTACCGGATAAGGGGAACAAGTTTTGTCACATGGCTGGATTTGTACTGAAGAAGTCCTTGCCGATGGGGCTTACAAGACTAAAGCGAGGCTAGTAGCTAGGGCTTTTGTAAAGTGACTAAGTGATATAGGTGTTAGAATGGATCCTCCCACAGCTGAAAAATAAGCTTAAAAATCTTTTGTGCTCTTTTGGCCACATAGTCATGGGAACGTCGATCAATCAACATAAAAGGCACATTTCTGCAGGGTGATACTTTTCAGAGAGAAGTGCTTCTGAACCTACCCAAAGAGGCAGCAGATGCAGCAGGATAACTATGAAAACTAAATTAATTCATCTATGGCCCAAATTATTCTTCCAGGGTGTGGTATTTTTCAGTGAGATCTGTTTTGCTGAAAATAGGTTGCGATCATTTAAAAGCAGATCCCTCTATGTTTTATTGGCATTATAAAGCAAAACTTTTCGGGCATGATACATGTTGATAACTTCTAATGGGTTGGTACTGTGGAATTTGAGAAATGTCTTAGTAAGATTAGATAAAATTGGGAGTCAGGCTTGTGGGGCTTTTAAATATATTGGTTTAGATTATTGGTCTGGAATAACTTTAAATCAACATAGAAAAGATTGTTAAAGTACTGGGCTGCTGAAACATTGGCTTTTGTAGAGATCGTGGATGAGATTCTATCCGACAAATATTTTAAGTGAGGTTCTGTGCAACAGCATACTGAAGGTATTGTACCCATTGCATACTATATAAACAATCGGTCCCTACGGGATAATTACAATCTGTGAAAAGTGTCATTGAGGGAAGGTTCTGGGTTGATTTACTGGCTTGAAACAAATGCTGGAGAGAAAGGAAATCTCTAAAATTAAATGGGTGGATACAAGTCATCAATGTGCAAGCTTTTCTTTTCGTAAAAGAATAATGTAATTGTTAAGGGTGCAAGAGGAGGAGCGTCTCACAATGCAATGTTTTGTACAGAATATGGAGCTGTTTGATTTAATTTGTTTTGAATTTTTGGGTTGCACATACAAAGTCTAATTTTTATATAGAGCAACAGAAGGGAATCTGTTAATTGTATATTGATTCCGGTTAATTGTAGGTAGTGGTGGGCATTAACTGGGGGTTTATTTGTGCTCCTATAGGTAGACAGGCTGAAACTGTGGTGGTTGGGTTAGAAGCTATATGTTTGTAATGTTTCCTCTATAAATAAGTGCCTATGAAAAAGTGTAAATATCGGCGCCAGTACTATCCTCCACCACCTGGCTTTCTGGAAGAGCACATTAGACAAGCTAAAAATATATAAATCAACAAGGGCAGATAATCTACAACGATCCGACAACCATTATAACAGAGTCAATTGGCACGGGACAGGTTCCAGTAAAGGGTGGTAAAACAGAAGCAGGCAACTGCAGATGAGTCAGTCATTTTTATTCCTGTGAAATAATGGCAATTATCAGATGCAAAAATTTGAGGGTCATCTGTGCAATAATAAACCTGTAAAGAAAAATAAAGATGGTTTCAGAAGATGAAGATCCAACCTACTGAACCTCCATGACTTCTTTGAGGAAGTGGCAGCATAGGTGGACTGTAGAAAGCCTTATGATGTAGTCTATCTGACCTTCCAAATGCATTTGACAAAAATCATACAACAGGCTACTGGTTGTGCTCAATTCAGGCAAACCTCAGGAATGGATTAGAAATCGATTAGAAAAGAAGTACTCATTTTAGAAGCTATGTCATGTTGAATTGGGCAGTTGGCTTGGGATACCTTTGGGGTTCACATTGGGACCACGACTGTTTATAATTGAAATAATTTATCTGGATTTAGAAACTCGAGGCAAACTAGTTGAACTGCAAATTGATAGTAAACAAGATTGGGCAGAAAATCTGGAATGAGTTGGATTATGAGATTTAATTTCACACCATGTTCTTGTAAAAGACTGAGAAATCTTAGCAGACTCATGACTAGATATGTCTAATGAATGCAGAGCCACAAAGCCAATGCCCATTGAACTATGTAGCAGAAATGTTTGGTTTTAAATCAAAGTACAACGTGGAGAAACTGTACTGTGTTTTGGTCATACCTAGAATACTGTAAGTACTGAAGGTATCACAGTTAAAGGCCATGAAGCTGAGCTATCACATATTATTATATTGCTATTTGTGGGACACAAATTAGCTGCTGTTTTCTTCTAATTCTCTCAAGGGATGAGCGTGCTGCTGGCAAGGCCAGCATTTTTGCCCATCCCTAATTGCCCTCAAGAAGGTGGTGGTGAGCCACCTTCATGAACTGCTGCAGTCCATCCGATGTAGGTACACCCAACTTGCTGTTAGGAAGGGACTGCCTGGATTTTGACCCAGTGACAGTGAAGGAATGGTGATATAGTTCCAAGTCAGGATGGTATGTGACTTCGGGGTATATTTGCAGGTGGTGGTGTTCCAGTATGGCTAATGCCCTTGTTCTTCCTGTGAGTTTGGAAGGTGCTATTGAAGGAGCCTTGGGGAGTTGCTGCAGTGCATCTTGTAGATGGTACACACTGCTGCCAAAGCGTATTGGTGGTGGAGGGAGTGAATCTTTAAGGTAGCGGATAGGGTGCTGATCAAGCAGGCTGCTTTGTCCTGGATGGTGCAAAGCTTCTTTACTGTTGTTCAAGCTGCACTCATCCAGGCAAGTGGAGAGTATTCAATCACACTTCTGCCTTGTGCCTTGCAGATGATGAACAAGCTTTGGAAGTAAGGAACTGAAATACTTGCTGCAGAATTCTCAACAACTGACCTGTTCTTGTAGCCACAGGATTTATATTGCTGGTCCAGCTAAGCTTCTGATCAATGGTAGCCCCCAGGATGTTGATAGTGGAGGATTCAGTAATGGGAAATGCCATTGAATGTCAAGGGGAGATGGTTAGATTCTATCTTGTTCCAACAAGATGGTCATTGCTTGGCACTGTGTGGTGCAAATGTTACTTGCTGCTTGTCAGCCCAAGCATACTGTTGTCCAGGTTTTGCTGCATATGGACATGGACTGTTTCAGTATTTGAGGAGTCATAAATGGCACTAAACACTGTGCAATCATCAGCAAACACTTCCACTTTTGACCTTATGATGGAGGAAAAGTCATTGATGAAGCAGCTGAAGATGGTTGGGCCCAAGGCAGTGCCCTGGTGCACTTTTACAGCAATGTCCTCATCCTGAAATGAATGGCCTCCAAAAACCATAACCATCTTCCTTCATGCTAAGTATGACTCCAAACAGTGGAGACTTTTTCCCCCAATTGCCATTGCCTTCAACTTTGCTAGGGCTCCATGATGTCAGTCTTGGTTAAATGCTGCCTTTATGTCAAGGGCAGTCACTCTCACCTCCCCTATTCAGTTCAGCTCTTTTGTCCACGTTTGGACCAAGGCTTTAAGGAGGTCAGTAGATAAGTGAGCCTGACACAACCCAAAATGAGCATCGGTGAGCAGGTCATTGCTGTGCAAAGGCTGCTTGATAGCATTGTCAATGACACATTCTATCACTTTGCTGACGATCAAGAGTAGGCTGATGGAATAGTAACTGGCCAGATTGGATTTGCCTGAACTTTACAGGCAGGACATACCTGGACAATTTTCCACATTGTCAGGTAGATGCCAATGTTGTAGCTGTACTCAGTTTCCACTCTACCAGCCTCCATATTCAAACAATCATCCTCCATCATTTTCACTACTTCAAGCATGATTCCACCACTAAAAACATCTTCCCTTTCCCAACCCTCTTTCAGCATTGGGACCATTCCCTCCGAAATAGCTGGTCCACTGCTCAAGTACCCTCAACATCCCCACGCCCCCAACTTCCCATGGCACTGGCCCATGCAAGCACAGAAGATGCAACACCTGAAGCTTTTACCTCCTCCCATCTCACCATCCAAGGCCCCTAACTCTCCTTTCAACAATTTAATAGTACTTCTTTCAATTGATTATACCATATTTGCTGCTCACAATGCAGTTTCCTCTACATTGGGAAAACCAATTGCAGATTGGGTGACCATCTAGTAGAACACTGCCATTCTGTTCATAAACTTGACCCCGAGCTTCTGGTTGCCTGCCATTTTAATTTCTGCCCCATTCCCTCTCTGGCCTGCTGTTCCAAGCCTCCTACTGTTCCAGGCCTCCTACTGTTCCAATGATTCTCAATACAAGTTCGAGGAACAGGAACTCATCTTTGAATTAGATTCTTTGCAGCCTCCCAAACTCTTTATAGTCTCCCAAACTCAGCATTGAGTTCAACAGCTTCAGGTCGTAACTTTTGCACCTTTGTTTTGGAAAGCAGTTGCTGGCCATGATTCTACTCTTCCCATTTGCACCTCCTCTAGGCCCATCTTTTGGTTTGTTACTTGTCCAATTACCATCTCCTCTCGCCTTGCACCATCATCCCTTTTTCCACTTAAATTCTTCTGCCTTCCACCTCATCAGTTATTCCCTTTTATTCTTCCTCCCCCAGCCTTTTCCCTACTTACAACCTGTTATATCTCTAACTTTTTCCAGTTCTGACCAAAGGTCATCAATCTGAAATTGTAACTCTGCTTCTCTCTCTGCAGATGCTGCCAGACTTGCTGAGTATTTCCAATTTTATTTTAAAAGCAGGGTCTTTTTCAACTGGAAAATCACTGGTGATGAGGCAACATGATCAAAATGTTTTAAGTTATGTAAAAATGGGGATGGGGAAATAGAAGCAGAAGCTACTAGTTTCCAATCATTGAGCAATCACAAAAAGAGGGATGGTGAACATAAAATTGAATATTAGGCAGGAGAAACTTCCTTACACAGACAGTTGTGATATTGTGAAATTCACTTCCATAGTGAATGAGACTGAAACTATGTTCAGATTATATAGATGGATGAGGGAAAAGGTGTTGAAGGAATATAGAAATAGGGTGAGTCATTGTGAGTGGAACCAATCAATCACTTTGGCAGAAACTAGTTGGGCCAAGTGGTCTGTTTACATATTTAACTTCTATGGAAGTGATTGCAAAGCTATCTTGCTGCAATGTGCAAACTGACAGGATAAATTGTTCCCAAGTAACAGCATTTTGAGGAATTCTTCATTTTATAAATTGTGGAAAAATCCAGCTTTAACAATTATATACTGAACCAGTTTTTTTTAAGGAATGCACTCCTTGTTTTGGCATTCTGCCTCAGTACAAGACCATAAACCATTTTAGTGCCAGCTAATTGGATATCTGAAACTTAGCTCATTGAAATAAAATTCGTAGTATTTAGTCTTTTTTCAGGCAACCTAATAATGGGTCAACAACTAAACATTGTCAAGTTAAATAAAAGCATTAACATAAGGAGTACAATAATGATTTTGCCAGTTTACAAAATTAATTCGCTTAACATCTAAATAAACGGAGTGTTAAATGTCATTAACAGTCCACATCAATACACATTGTTTTTTTAAACTTCTTGTATAGCTTATTTTCTGGCAGTCCCTTTTGCTGCCAACAATATAATCTCAGTACTTGTGAACTGAACCTGTATGCCATAAAGTTCCATGTTGTTGGGCCAGAATTTATTGTAAAAATAACAGTGAGGCAAACAGTGTACATCTTTATATGCAAATCAGACAGTAGCTTCAGGCAAGCATAAATGCGCAGGTAAATGCAAAAATCTGGTAGTTTTTGCTGGAGAAGCATGGTCCTTATGTAAACTGCAAGGAAGTGGCATTTCATGGCCTGGCTCCGTGTTCAAATATATTAACGGACTGATGTTCCTGTACTTAAGTCACAGATACAGACTAAACTGCCACAGAAAATTAGGGTTTGTTCATTTCAGTCTAAGAATGCTTATTTAAGCCTTATGTCTGAAAAACTGTCAAACAACCTCCCTAACACTGGAAATTAATGTTTTCAAGGGTGCAGTCTCATAACTTAGGATTTTATTTCTTGATTATTTTAAAGGGGAAGGTAGCAAAAAAAGTTAATTAAGGAACCTATTAAGGCCTCTCTCCCACCCCAATGGGAATTTTCCAGTCATTAGGTGGGTTCCTTGCAGTGGCTGAAACATGGCCAGCGAAAGCAGATGGTTTCCCAATGGCAGTCCACGGGGCCAGCACTCCAGTGGACTTTTTAAACTAGAGCCACTGCAGGCGTTCCCCCTACAAGAGGATTGCCTGGTAACCAAAGGCCTCTTTCTATTATGCAGTATTTTAGTATTTAGAGGGCACCCCAAGATGGAGGTATCCTCCTCTCTCTTTCTTACCAACATTTGCCAGCAGCTCCCACCTTGGATAGTGAGGCTACTGATGTAGAATTGCTGGAGCACCTCCTATTGGCCCTTCAGCCCCAGGAGCCCACCTGTTGTTCTTACTTGGAAGGCGAGCATGTCCTCTGGCCATTAATTGGCCTGGCACTGAAAATAATCACATTGGGGGTTTACTTCCGACACAGTGCAGGGTCAGGTTCTCTCGATGTGGGTTCCTGGCATCAAGAGAAAAATCTAGCCACAGATGTCTTGTAAAGGGCACCATATCGCTTGGATCTCAAATTTACAGCAACTGCCAGTGCCAAAGATCACTGAGTTCACATAAAAGCAAGGGCAAGTCTAACAAATTTTGCCAGCTCCAGAAAATTTTGGTTCAGTATCTTTACTTGCCCTTCAACCAGGTCACTGCTTTGATTTAATTTGAGGTTATTCTCTCACACTTCCTGATGCATATAGCAAGAAAAATAAATCAGAAACTATATGTTATACATTCTTTGAAATGCCAACTAACTGCCAGTGAATATTTCTCTGGATTATCTTCTTCAGGAATCACTTCAACCTTAATTTCATAGTGCACACAGTTGAAACTGCAAATTTGACTTGAAGTCTGGAAACTGGTAAGTCATTATCTGACAAACAATGTACTTCTCCTCATTTTATAAAGTTATGTATAAGCTAAATAAAGAGCGCAAGATAAGCAATAGTTATCATGTGTTTTAAATAATAAGTTTTACATACTGAAGAAATATCCCTTACCAAAACCAATAATCTTTTCATTGAGATATTTTCAAGCTCCTACCAGAGATCAGCACTGAAATATGACATATCTCATTTAATCTCAGCTTCCAGAGAACCCTTCTCCCACTATTTGATTGCACACAGTATTCATAACAAGATGGATGGATTGATAGCACAAATAGAAATAAATAGGTATGATCTGATAGCTATTACATAGACGTGGTTGCAGAGTAACCAAGTGATCAAGCTAAATATTCAAGAGATCAAGCTAAATATTCAAGAATATTTGGCATTTTGGAAGGGTAGGAAGAAAGGAAAAGGAAGTGGGTAGCTCCATTAATAAGAGATGAGTTTAGTACAGTAGTGAGAAATGATCTTAGCTCAGATCATTAAAATGTAGAATCAGTTTGGATGGAGAAAAGAATTGGCAAAGGAAAGAAGTCACTGGTGGAAGTGGTTTTTGGTCTCCTAACAGTACTACACTGTAGAACAGAGTATAAATCAAGAAATAATGGGTGCTTGTAAGCAAAGAACTGCAATAATCATAGGCAATTATAATCTTCAAACAGATTGGACAAATCAAATTGGCAAAGGTAGCTTTGAGGATCACTTCAGAGTGCATTTGGAATAGCTTCTTAGAGCAATACCTTTTGTTACCAACGAGGGAACAGGTTATTTTATATGTGATAATGTGTAATGAGACAGGATTAATGATGTTAGAGTAAAGGATCCTCTAAGCAATAGTGATCATAACATGCTTCAGCTTGAGGGTGAGAAACCAAGGTGTGAAATTTAGAAGAAAGTTATTCATCACTTCTACCCGCATACAAAGCCCACGCAATTCACATTGCCACGAGGATGGACTTAGAGGGAAACAGGCCTTCGAAAGCCTTTGTCATATCGGGTTACAGGGTTTTCTTACCACCGAACTGCACAGATCTAAAGAGATCTGCAAGAATGAGAGGGAGGGGGAGAGGGAGGGGGGGAGGGGAGGGGGAGAGGGAGGGGGGAGAGGGAGGGGGGAGAGGGAGGGGGGAGAGGGAGGGGGGGGAGAGGGGAGGGGGGAGGGGGGGAGAGGGGAGGGGGGGGAGAGGGGAGGGGGGAGGGGGGGAGAGGGGAGGGGGGAGGGGGGGAGAGGGGAGGGGGGAGGGGGGGAGAGGGGAGGGGGGAGGGGGGGAGAGGGGAGGGGGGAGGGGGGGAGAGGGGAGGGGGGAGGGGGAGAGGGAGGGGGGGAGGGGGAGAGGGAGGGGGGGAGGGGGAGAGGGGGAGGGGGAGGGGGAGGGGGGAGGGGGAGGGGGGAGAGGGAGGGGGGAGAGGGAGGGGGGAGGGGGAGAGGGAGGGGGGAGGGGGAGAGGGAGGGGGGAGGGGGAGAGGGAGGGGGGAGGGGGAGAGGGAGGGGGGAGGGGGAGAGGGAGGGGGGAGGGGGAGAGGGAGGGGGGAGGGGGAGAGGGAGGGGGGAGGGGGAGAGGGAGGGGGGAGGGGGAGAGGGAGGGGGGAGAGGGAGGGGGGAGAGGGAGGGGGGGGAGGGAGGGGGGGGAGGGAGGGGGGGGAGGGAGGAGGGAGAGGAGGGGGGAGTGAGAGGGAGGGGGGGGAGGGAGAGGGATGGGGGGGAGAGAGAGAGGGAGGGGGCGGGAGAGAGAGAAGGGGGGGGAGAGAGAGAGGTGGGGGGGAGAGAGAGAGGGGGGGAGAGAGGGGGGGGAGAGAGTGGGGGGGGGGGAGAGAGAGAGAGGGAGGGGGGGGGAGAGAGAGAGGGAGGGGGGGGGAGAGAGAGAGGGAGGGTGGGGAGAGAGAGAGGGAGGGGGGGGAGAGAGAGAGGGAGGGGGGGGGGGGAGAGAGAGAGGGAGGGGGGGGAGAGAGAGGGAGGGAGGGGGGGGAGAGAGAGAGGGAGGGGGGGGAGAGAGAGAGGGAGGGGGGGGAGAGAGAGAGGGAGGGGGGGGAGAGAGAGAGGGAGGGGGGGGAGAGAGAGAGGAGGGGGGGGGGGGGAGAGAGAGAGGGGGGGGGGAGAGAGAGAGGGGGGGTGGAGAGAGAGAGGGGGGGGGGAGAGAGAGAGGGAGGGGGGGAGAGAGAGAGGGAGGGGGGGAGAGAGAGAGGGGGGGGGGGAGAGAGATGGGGGGATAGGGAGAGGGAGGGGGATAGGGAGAGGGAGGGGGGATAGGGGAGAGGGAGGGGGGGATAGGGAGAGGGAGGGGGTATAGGGAGAGGGAGGCGGGAGAGAGAGAGAGAGGGAGACGAGAGAGAGAGGGGGGGAGAGAGAGAGGGGGGAGAGAGAGAGAAGAGGGGGAGAGAGAGAGAGGGAAGGGGGAGAGAGAGAGAGGGAAGGGGGAGAGAGAGAGAGGAGGGGAGAGAGAGAGAGAGGGAGGGGGAGAGAGAGAGAGGGAGGGGGAGAGAGAGAGAGGGAGGGGGAGAGAGAGAGAGGGAGGGGGAGAGGGAGAGAGAGGGGAGGGAGGGGGCAGAGGGGGGAGGGAGGGAGCAGAGGGGGGAGGGAGAGAGGGGGGAGGGACGGGGCAGAGGGGGGAGGGAGGGGGCAGAGGGGGGAGGGAGGGGGCAGAGGGGGGAGGGAGAGAGGGGGGAGGGACGGGGCAGAGGGGGGAGGGAGGGGGCAGAGGGGGGAGGGAGTGGGCAGAGGGGGGAGAGAAGGGGCAGAGGGGGAGGGAGGGGGCAGAGTGGGAGGGAGAGTGGGGGACGGAGAGAGAGAGAGAGAGAGAGACAGCGAGACAGACGGAGAGAGAGAGAGAGGCGGCGAGACAGACGGAGAGAGAGAGAGAGGCGGCGAGACAGACGTAGAGGGAGAGGCAGGCGGACGGACGGAGAGAGAGGCAGGCGGACGGACGGAGAGAGAGAAGCAGGCGGACGGAGAGAGAGAGGCAGGCGGACGGACGGAGAGAGAGAGGCAGGCAGACAGGCGGAGAGGGAGGCAGACTGGCGGAGAGGGAGGCAGACAGGCGGAGAGGGAGGCAGACAGGCGGAGAGGGAGGCAGACAGGCGGAGAGGGAGGCAGACAGGCGGAGAGGGAGGCAGACAGGCGGAGAGGGAGGCAGACAGGCGGAGAGGGAGGCAGACAGGCGGCGAGGGAGGCAGACAGGCGGCGAGGGAGGCAGACAGGCGGCGAGGGAGGCAGACAGGCGGCGAGAGAGGCAGACAGACGGCGAGAGAGGCAGACAGACGGCGAGGGAGGCAGACAGACGGCGAGGGAGGCAGACAGACGCCGAGAGAGGCAGACAGACGCCGAGAGAGGCAGACAGACGCCGAGAGAGGCAGACAGACGCCGAGAGAGGCAGACAGACGCCGAGAGAGGCAGACAGACGCCGAGAGAGGCAGACAGACGCCGAGAGAGGCAGACAGACGGCGAGAGAGGCAGACAGACGGCGAGAGAGGCAGACAGACGGCGAGAGAGGCAGACAGACGGCGAGAGAGGCAGACAGACGGGGAGAGAGGCAGACAGACGGGGAGAGAGGCAGACAGACGGGGAGAGAGGCAGACAGGCGGTGGGCCGGGGGAAGGAGGGCACGGCGGGACGCAGGAGGGAGGGCAGAGCTCCTGCAAGGCGGGAAGGATGGGCTAAAGGCTAAGGAGATGGAGGGGGAAGGAGTAAGGGGACAGGGAAATTAGGGGGGGTGGGGAAATTAGAGGGGTGGAGAAATTGGCTCCAATTATCAAGATGTTGCTGAGAGGGACATTGGGATGCCTGATTCTTGCACTGAGATGGGGTAGGATCACTGTTCAGCCAGGGGAATTAGGGTTTCTTAGTAGAAAATTCTGCACTATTTTTGAATACTAATTTTCCCAACGTTTCTTATAAGTGTCTTGCTCATTGCGGAATAGAAGATAGATTTTGTAACAGAATTTAAATTTCTAAAAGAAAAGATAATTTTCCCCCTGATTGTTTTGTGTAGTCATATTTTATAAGTATTTCTCGAGAGATTTTTGGTGTGTCTGGTGTATTCAAATTTATGCTTTTTAAAAACGGAAGAAATCAATGTCCTTGAAAATAACCTAATTTACTAAGAAGGTATATTAACTTATCTGCTCACTTAATTCCTTCAAAAAGAAATTCAGATCATACAAAACTTTCTCTTTTCAAGTTGTTATTTGTAAAAGGGGATCAAAAGGAAAATCCGTGAAACTTCTTTCACCTCCTCTAGCTTGTAATATCACCCTAAAAAGGAACACTGACTACAAAACCTGAATCGATGAGATGTAATACATTTTAGTCATCAAATCCCAATAGAAATCATTCCAGGGCAGCTGGGACACACAGAGGTCCCCACAGCAACAAGCAACTTATTCTCTGTGGCCTGAGAACCACACAGCCACTTTCTCCATTCTATGCTTCCAGATGACAGGAACATGATAAACAGCCAAGACATAGTAACATCAATGAGCTTCCATGACAAAGACGCTTTGTGATTGACAGAAGGAGCTGCTGGGAGGGTCCCCTCTTTCCTTCCTCTAGGGATGGCTCTGAACAGAGATGTCTGAAATTTCAGACATTAAAAGCTTCTCCTATTACCATCTGCTCACCTAGCAGGTGAACACCTTCCTGGTTCGCGAGATTGCAGTCACAGAACTGAAATCAAACACCCAGGGAAAGCAGAAAATGGCAAGCAAATACTTTTAATTCTGTTGTGCTGCTGTAATTTATGCAGTACTCGTCCAAAGGCTAAGCACTTTCCTCTCAATCTGCCTCAACAATCAGCTCTTACTGCATGAGAAGCAATCATCTGTTAGGCAGCAGATATGAATCATCGCTACAAGCAGAGGGCATCTTTCAATTAGCACCAGGTGCTTCTCGATATTTTGCCATCTACCATATGTCTGCAAAAGATCGAGGGCAAAATCAAAACGCATCACCTTACTCTTACTATTGTATGTTATTGTGCTGTCAAAGAGAAGCAATGTTTATTTTCTTTTAAATGCATCAATTGTTTTTGGAAAAATGCAATAAAATTACTGCGAGGAAAGAAGCTCTCTCAGCACATTCAACTTTCAGGTTTAAACAAAAAGTACAAATCAGTGCACTGTCATTTTTCTCATGTACAGATCCTCCTTTTAAAAAAATTCTGAATAGAGTGGACCTGCATAAAGCTTTTTAAAATTTTCCTTTAGCTTTTCTTCAACTAATTTGGAAAACATCTGAGCATAACAAATTAAAGAATAATATTCCAGCAGTTTAGCTGATTGAACAGTGTTCAAGCATTCTAGGAAGCTAGGTACACTGCACAAGCTCAGACTGGACAGTAACATTTAGTTCACAATTCTGAGCAAAAATATTAAGTGTAAAGCCCAGGTTTTTGAGAGTTGAGAGCAAAGATTTAAACTAAGCATTAGAAGTACAAAGGACAAATCAGTGCAGAAATGTACATGTTACTCTGAAATATGTGATTTCCTAAAATGTTTAGATTGAGCATTAGAAATTTTGCTTAATTAGGAAAAATGATCGACTAAGGTAGACAACTTTCTTTCCATAAATCATCAGGTCACTTGCAGAGAAAAAATAATAGTGGCCCAAATTATGGTGTGACAAGGATATGTCACATACATGTGATAAAAGTCTCACATACTGTGGTGTTAGAGGAAAATGCAACAGGTAAGTGTGGACATCTTACGTGTATTTCACAAGCCATTATTTTGTAACAGGCATACCATATATTTTATGACCAAACAAAACAAACAGTTAACAGGATTTATCAAAGGATTGAGAGGTAAATCTAATTTTCTAGAGCCATTTGGACATCTATATTGTTGTAAGGCAAAGGATAAAAGAACATGATTACAATTTCTGACGTGAAAACAAGACACAACACAAGCATAAAACTAGAGTATGTCAGGTTTATCCATGGTCAGCATGCCAAATCAGGAAAGTCTGATTGACAACCAGGCACTTTGACATATCTAACCTGAAGTCAGGACAATCATCCATGACAAATTTCAAATCACAGGGACTAAATTGTCTGAGAGGAAGCCACATTAATTAACATTCCATGAGGTAATCTATCTGCATTTTATTTTCTGATTCAGTGTCAATTTTTGTCTCATTCCACTTCTGTAAAGTGCCTTGCGCCATTTTCCATGTTAAAGGCACTCTACAAAGACCAGTTATTGTTGTTAAATGCTTTGGCCATCATAATGTTCACCTCAGCTAGATGTTATCCTGAGAATGACATCCTGTGGTTCAGGTGAAAATGAGACTTTTTTTTAATTGCAGGTGCTAGAAATCTGAAACATAGGAAACTTTAAGAAACAAAGCAGAATAGACAACATCCGTGTAAAGAAAAGATGTTGATTTTTCTGATGGATCCACATGTGAAACATCAACTTGTTCGTCCTCTCCACTAATCAGCAAGTGAACGGTTTTGACGTGGGCATTGAAAATAGGTCCTGTCCTGAATTATTTATATATCACATTCTGTTCGTAGGGCCTTGTTGCACGCAAACTAGTTGCCACATTTCTTATATTACAGTGACTACAATTCAAATACCCAAAGCACTTTGGGGCTCCGAGGTCATGAACAGCATTATATGAATGCTAATTCTTTCTTTTACCAGATAATGTGCCCTGCATCAGAATGCAAAAATATCTTCAGGTTAAAAGTATTGCTCACTAATCAATTCTGTTGATGCACCAGGTGGGTTCATCCACAGTTCACATGCCCCGAATCATTTTTAAGCAAGGCCCTCAGCCATACAAAAGCATCTATTGCTATCAGTCGAGGATGTGGTGACTGGAATATTCTTAAAATTTAGAGAACAATATACTCAAATGCTGGCATCAGAAGCTAAGAGCACAGGCCTGATCTATGCCAAGCAGCCAAAATAACAATGACTTGAAGGAAAATCACTGGTACAGTAGGGTCAACAGTATTTCAGACAATAAAGGTGACAAGCACCCAACAGACCAAGATGATGGAAGTAACAATAAGTCTGCGAAGGACAGACTACAAATTACCTGAGGACAAGGCAACTTTTACTTAGAGTAAAGGAAGTCAAGACAATCACAAAAATTGGCCGGGATTTCCAATCACCCATGGGGGTGGGAAGGGATGGGGGTCACTTTGAAAATGGTGCTCCTGAATGGCGTCAGGGTTCTGATGCCACCGGGATGCGCTGGTATTTTCAAAGAGAGACAGGGTTGCGTAGGGGGTGTCAAGAACCTCCCCACCCCTCAATTGACAGCCTGCTAATTTTCTTGAGGAGCTTTTTAACAGGCCAAAAGGCTATTTTCGAATCACAGATCACTGAACCTGACCAGCCTGGTACATGTTAGTGCACAGCTATTGGGACGAACACAGGGAGCACGTGTGTAATTTTTTTGGACGATAGAAAACTTTTACGACTAGGGGTTTGTGTGAGAGATTGGGTGCAGTATCTTTCATGTGGCTGTTGTCCACTTCTCTGCACAATGAGGCTGCTAGCCTGCCGATGTTCAGCCTCCTCTTTTCTGCAAGGCAGTGGCAGGTCTCATCATAGCTGCTTTTTGTCTTTGCTGCTCACACTCTGCAGGCAGCTCCCACCTCCTGGTAACGGTGGGTACCGAGCTCGGCTTCTGGCATTTACATTTAAAGATAATGTCGCATGAGAGAAGTAGATACAGCATTATGTTGAGGTCCCAACATTATCCCAGTGTTGGGTTCCCAACCCCAGACTGAAAATCAAGCCGATTATATCTTTAAGAATGAAGCTCCACTACTGATATATGGCAAGTAATTGCTGAAAGGCTGTTTGACTGATTAAAATACCTCATAAGCCAGTTGTTTAAATAGATGTGAAAAAGTGGCATGCTTCCAATGCCCAGCAATGATGAATAGGTATTTCATGAATATCATGGAACCAAGAGAAGGGTAAATTGGACCATTTTATACAGGCAGCTGAGACCTGAAAATTGAATGAGAGATACCACCACCAAATAGCAATGTTGGAGGTCTATTGTGACTAGCCTAGAAGCAAGCAAGCACAGAGATTGCAGCTCGTCACTGAGACAGAGCAGCTTAAGATGGAGTGAGAGTTTGGGAATTTGGTGAGTGAGGGAACTCAGTGCAATGAAGAAGGAGGTACTGTTCTGACCTTTTGCATAAAAGGCATGGGCTGAGATAAGGAACCAGAGAACAGCAGCGGCACATGGGAGCTCAAGCCTGGAAATATTAATTAGGTAAGGAGCAGGTAGGTAAGTGGTTGGTGAGTTTTAAGCTTTTTCTCTTGAAACGAGGGCCAACAGTTTAAACTGTACTGGGGAGATCTAAGTATTGCATTAAATTTATAGCTTAACTCGATAAACTACTAGATATAATTACAGATAATCATTGACTGATATTTCCTAACTTAATTAGTTAAATAAAACACAATAGGGCAGGTGGTGTGTTGAAGCTGCAACATGTGAGAGCTGGTGGACACCAGTGTGATGCACAGCAGCCACATCTGCAGTAAGTGTCTGCAGCTTGAGGAATTTCAACTCGGAGTTGATGAGCTGGAGTCTGAGCTTTGGCCACTGTGATGCATCAAGGAGAGGGAAGGCTACCGGGACACTTTATTCCAGGGAGCAGTCACACCCATTAGACTAGGATCTTCTGATTTGGTCCATGGTCAGAAACAGGAGGGTGTAACTGTGAGTGAGGCAGGTATGGGGATCGAGCAGATAGAAGCAGGGAGCCTCAGCCCTTAGAATTGTCCAACAGGTTCAAGGTTCTTACAGCTTGTATGGACGAGAGAGGGGTCTGCAGGGTGGATGAGCGAACTGACGATGGCACCATTTTAGGAGGGAGCCATTCAGGTGGGGGGAGTAAATAGGAATTTACTTATAGGAGGGGACAGTATAGTCAGTGGAATAGGCACGGTTCTCTGTAGCTGAGAAGAGGGATAAATGGGTCATTTTTGTCGGCAAACTGTAAGTAGTTCAGTGCCACAGGGATCAGTGCTGGGGAATCAATTATTTACAATCTATATCAATTACTTAGATGAAGGGACCGAATGTACGATAGCTAAATTTGCTGATGACACAAAGATAAGTAGGAAAGTAAGTTGTCAAGAAGAGAAAGAGAGACTACAAAGGGGTTTAGATAGGTTAAGTGAGTGGGCAAAAATTTGGCAGATATTGAATAATGTGGGTAAATGTGAACTTGCCCACTCTGGCAGGAAGAATATAAAATTTAAATGGAGAGAGACTGCAGAACTCTAGGGTACAGAGGGATCTGGGTGTCCAGGTACATGAATCACAAAAGGTTATTATGCAGGTACAGCAAGTGATTAGGAAGGCAAATGGAATGTTAGTGTCTATTTGCAAGGAGAATCGAGTATAAAAGTAGGGAAGCATTGCTACAGCTGGGCAGGGCCTTAATGAGACCGCATCTGGAATACTGTGCACAATTTTGGTCTCCTTCCTTAAGAAAGGATATAACTGCATTAGAAGCAGTTCAGAGAAGCTTCAGTCGACTGATTCCTTGTAGGGTAGTCTAGAACTAGGAGACACTGCTTAAAAATTAGGGGCCTCTCATTTAAGACTGAGATGAGAGAATTTTTTTCTGTCAGAGGGTAACCTCCAGGATGTTGCTAGTGGGAGATTCAGTGATGGTAATGCCATTAAGTGTAATGGGGGGATGGTTAGATTCTCTCTTGCTGCTGACGGTCATTGCCTGGCACTTGCATGATGCAAATGTTACTTGCCACTTAACAACACCAGCCTGAATGCCGTCCAGGTCTTGCTACAGATGAACACGCACTGCTTCAGTATCTGAGGAGTCGCGAATGATGCTAAACATTGTGCAAACATCAGCAAACATCCCCACATCTGAACTTAAGGAAGGTAATTGATGAAGCAGCTGAAGATGGTTGGGCCTAGGGCACTACCCTGAGGAACTCCTGCGGTGATGTCTTGGCACTGAAATGACTGACCTCCAACAACCACAACCATCTTCCTTTGTATAAGGTATGACTCACCCAGTGGAGGGTTATCCCTCTGATTCCCATTGACTCCAGTTTTGCTAGGGCTCCTTGATGCCACACTCAGTCAAATGCTGCCTTGCTGTCATGGGCAGTCACTCTCACCTCACCTTTTGAGTTCAGGTCCTCTGTCCATATTTGGACCAAAGCTATAATGAGGTCAGGAGCTGAGTGGCCCTGGCAAAACCCAAACTGAGCATCAGTAAGCAGATTATTGCTGTGTAAGTGCAGCATGACAGCACTGTCAACAACCCCTTCTGTCACTTTACTGATGATCGAGAGTAGACTGGGTTGGATTTGTCCTGCTTTTTGTGTACAGGACATACCTAGGCAATTTCCAACATTGCTGGGTAGAAGCCAGTGTTGTGGCCGTCCTGGAACAGCTTGCCTAGGAAAGCGGCTAGTTCTGGAGCACAAGTCTTCAGTATTATTGTCATAATATTGTCAGGGCCCTTAGCATTTGCAGCATCCAATGCCTTCAGCCGTTTCTTGATATCACTTGGAGTGAATTGTTATTGAAATTACAAAAAAAATCACTAAAAGTAGCAGAACAGGTTAATAAGGCCATTAAAAAGAAAACAAAGCATTCTACCCAGATGGATAGAATTTTTTAAAAACACAGAAGTTACATTGAACTTGTGTGGAACCTTAGGCCACACATGGTGTGTACAGTTCTGGTCTCCATATACGGTCTGATAGATGTTAAAAATCAGAGTTTCAGTCTCATGTATAAACCACTAACATTAGCCTTCTGTCAACATACTGCAGGAATAATATGGAGTTGGCGTCAAAATCCTAATTGTGTTTTTTGGAACACTGAAGTAACATTACATAAGAAAGACACACATGCTCTCTCCTAACCCCAGTCTCCATATCTCTCCTTCACCCCAGACTCACCCATCTCCCTCACCCTGAGTGTAGTTATTCCTTTTCTCTTCCCTGATGCCAGCCTCTCTATCCCTGGCCCCAGCCCAACCCATATGTACCTGCAACTCTTGGCCAATCTATTTGTCGGCGTTCTTCGATCTAGTAGGATGATGGTTATAAATGGATCTCCACAAATCATAAGACTTAATGCACACAGCCATCGCACAACATATCTTTAGTCAGAACAGGTTGATGAAAGAAACATGGCTTATTAAATAATTCGCCAGCCCCCATGCTTTTTTGAAGGCAAAAGATTTTGTGCCAGGTCAAGATTTTGTTTGAAAGAGCAGGAAATCACAGGAGAGATGTGATTAAATGAACCACACAAAAGGCAGACCCATTCATAGACTTCACATCTAATTTAAAATAGAAGCATTTTTCACAATAAATTTCAGTGATTAATTTATTTGCGATGATGACTAGAGAATGTATCAGTACTTCCAACAGGGTTTTCTTTATTTAATAAGTGGTACAAGTTAATATTATTTGTTGGTGTCAAAGTTGATTTTTTTTTCATCTCTTTATTGTAATCAGCGACAGAAATATGAGCAATGGCAACACAGTGGCTGGCAAGTGTCAGGATACAGCTCTGCTCACATGCACCTGAGCAGTAGCTGGAGCTGATTTTTTTTTTTAAAATGCCCCAACAAGATCCTCACTCGCCTGGGGAAATCCAGCAGTCCAGGACTTCCTAACCAGAATCAGATTTTTCCTCCTTTTAATATTGGTATAAAAAACACAGGACACACTGCTGCTTTTCCCACTCTTCCTACTTACTGCCATAGAATCCAAGCCAACAGTGCTCCTGACAGAAAATCTGAGTTTGCACTGTAAAAGATACTCTTGCCTGCTTTTTACGACTGAGACTCAGATTTACAGTTGGCAGCGTGATGGCCTTGATTCTCTGCTGGCAGTAGGAACAGGAGTGGCAGCCTCTTCTACTTTGTACTTTTCTGCTTCATTATCAGTCTAAATTTGCTCCCTGGTGGCTTTATTTGAAAATCAGCCTCCAATGTTATGCCTGTGATCTGGTGACTACCTTTGTGGCAGTTTATACGCCGCAAGAGAGCCAAAGTGGCATGTAATAGTCAGAAAATTTGGAACTTCCCTTAAAATAGCAGTTTGATTCCATAACATATGATATAATATTCTGTCCTTTCAGCGTCATTCAGAAGAACATAAGACTGTAAGAAATAGCAGCAAGAGCAGGTCATCCATCCCTTCGAACCTGCTCCAGTATTCAATAAGATCATGGCTGATCTTCAGCTTCAATTCCACTTTTCCGCCATCTCCTTCGATTTCCCCAATGGCAAACTAAATTGCTTGCTGCACGAAAGATATGACCATGCCAATTTACAGTTCAATTTAAATTCTCAAGTTGAGTGGACAATTGCCTACAATTGAGCATTATGAATGAGGACCAAAAACTGCAGGTGTAAAATGCAAGTGGTTGCCAACTATGTAACTCTAATGTGCTTTGGCTCTGTGGGAGACAAGTTTGCAGCCACAATCTTCACAAAAGATCTTCGCTATGCTCAGGTGTACCATTATGTAAGTTGCAAGAAAGAGGGAGTGAAGAATCAGATGCACTCCTGCATATCTCCTAGCAATTAGCAGAATAGTAACACACCTACAAGTCTGGAGCCACTCTAGGTATCAACCACACTGGCCAGATTGGACAACATTTTGACAAGATCACTGGCATCCAAAGTCATGACCATTTCTGAGTCCCAACCCTGATGAAATGCAAAATGAGACCCACCCCCCATCAGCATTTCGCAGGAGATGGCCAATGAGTAGGCCACTTTCGCAATAACAGGATGTGGCAGATAGAAGTGGCATATAATAGGGTGCCCATTCTTCAAAGTGGATGCAGCCAGAGTGTGCCAGCCTTGAGGGAATAAGTTTTCAGAGCATTGACATAGCAGTTTCTCCTGGCAGTGTAACCTCCCAGTGAAGCGACGCCTCCCTGGAGGTCATGCTAGAGGCGATGAAGAGTCAGGAGGTACAATTTATTTTAATTGCCAGAGGGCAACAGAAGGAGGCTTGCCAGGAAACAAATGAGGTATATGATTGGTGGTTACCAGAGAGGTCAGCATCGACAATGAAGTTCACAGGAAACGCTTCAATTCTGGGAATGCAAGTAATGTGTAAAGCCAAAAGTGTCAACCATGAGGGTCTTAAAGGGACTGCACATCTCTGAGCAGGAGGGCTTCAAGGCAGCTAGTATAAAGAAATACAGAGGAGATTGTGCCCAATGCCAAGCCTCATCCGAGGGAAGGGATCAAAACTACGTAGGTTTGGGAGGATGGTCATGTAAGCCCAGGGACAGTGCACTGCCAAGAATCATCACATCAGAATGTGCATCATGATGGTCAAATGGGAAGGTTAACTGTAGCTGAACACTTCACCCTAACACTGCAGAAGAAAAGATCACAAAACGACCTCAAGAGGATTCAATCGGGGGCGGAATGGCCAAACTGGCAATATTGACACCCATGGAGGAGGAGGCCCTTGGCATTGGAAGGGTGGCTGCTGTACAGCTAGTCAGCGATGGCAAGATTGGTATGCAGCAGAGTGGGAGTGAAAATTTATTAAATGATCCATGAATGCGCCTTGGAGCAGCTTTAAATTGAATCCAGTAGATGCCTCTTGGATGTACTGCACACATCAGGTGAAACAGCTGCTGAAATGAAGGAGGGTGAATAGCTGATGTTTTCTCTCTTACACAGGGGCTGATACCAGAGAATCACCTGCATCCAGTTGTGGAGGCCGTGGCTACCTCAGAGGATAACTTGCACTTTAAGGATCCACCCTCACAGTCAAGTGCACCCTCCATCACCACAGGTACATACACCTTGGTGGAGCATCAGGTGACTTCATATTGGGTGGCACAAGCTGAGAATTACATCACCTGTGAGAAGTGGGTCAAGAAGGCAGAGGACACTATGGGAAGTCTGCATTGGAGGACAGAGAACAGTTCTGGCCACGCTCACTTGACAAGAGATAGGGTGCTTCAAGGGCCATGTACAAAGCAGGTGCTGGTGGAAAAGCAATGGGGAATGCGCGGCCATCCATCAAGAGTTTCCTGAGGTAGTACAGTAGCTTGCACTGTAAATGAAGGAGTCCATTCATGGCATGAGCACCAATACGTCTCAGGCATATGAGCTTATTAACTCCTCCACTGAAAGAGCGGTCACATGGAGAGTCATACGCAGCCGACCACCGGATTGATGTAGCAGCAAGGAGCTGGCGTGAATAGGCCGTACGATGCATTCTGTAGCATTGACCCGTGCACTGCAGTGATAGCACAAGATGTTCTCCTGCAAATGGTCGATGCGGACACGCAGATAGGTCTAAAAGAAATGCAGCAGGAAGGGCCAATAGCGATGGTGCCACTACTCAAGGAACCCCATCCTCTGAAGCCAACCCCTCCACCCCTCTGACTGAGAGACACGGTAAGTCTCACCTCCCATGACTGAGGCTGTCCCTGTACAAATACTGCTGGCGCAGCCTACTGCAGTGCTAAAATGGCACACAGGCATCTCAGCGGCTGGGGCACACTCTCTAGCTTTCATGTCTGCTTCACCCACAGAGGGAGCAACACGTAGGAGTTCTCACAGCAGCAAAAAAGCGATGGGAGCACCATACTGGGTCTCACCTGACTGCAGGTTGTAAACCTTTTGTTCAATGCATAGACTTTAATGTGATTAAAAGGACTGTGGGTGAAAACTAACTTGTCTCATGTTTTTTGTTCTGAAAATTGCAACCTTGTCATTAGGCTGGTGTGTGAGGTTTGAGAGGGTTCCGAGACAATGTGCATTCTCAAGAAACATGCGCATGAATACTAAACCCCATGAAAAGTTTATCCATCTTTGGATTCTGGATAGGCACCGCTATTTAAAAACTGGTTGGTTGGATTAGCTGCTTCCACTGGAGGATCAGCTGTGCTCATGGGAAGCATTCCTGGATCAGGGTGTCTCAGGCTTTCTTGCTATCCTGGTCAGTATGCTGCTGCTGAAGTCCGAACTCTGGGTTACCTTGCTGCACCTCCAGGTGGTTCACATCAAAATCCTCATCTTCTGATGAGGCAGCGCCTTCTTCCCCATGGACCTCCTCTAATTCCACTCCTCTCCGAATAGCCATGTTGTGCAGTGTGCAGCAGACCACAGCAATGCAGGAAACAATGAAGGGTCGCATTTGGTGGGGGTTGGGGGGGCTTGGGGGCGGTGGCAGGGGGAAGGTCCCCCAGCATGTCAAGGCATTGAAACTGCATCTTCAGGATGGCCTGCTCAATGGTGGGCCTTTTACTGAAATGGCAGTAGCTGTATCACTCCTGTGCCTCAGTTGTGGTATTTTGCACAGGGCCAGCTGCCATCTTATTATCAGGTACGCCATGCCCGCCAGGAGCCATCCAAAGAGGCTGCATGGTCGATGAACAACTGCAGCACCTGAGGCTGCCTCAGGATGAAAGAACCATGACAGCTGCTAGAAAACTTCGCACATACCTGAAGGAACAGCCTATGATGCTCGTGCAACAGCTGTTGCATGTTGAATGTTGAACGAGGGAAGCCCTTCCTGTTGATGAAAACACCAGGCTGAGACAACAGGACTTTGAAGCCACATGGGTGCAATCAATCATGACCCGCAGCTGAGGGGGTCCTGGCATTGAGACAAGCTCCATGACCTTCTGTGCCTGACTGGCTGCATCTCTGGTGAAGACGATGAAGTCAGATGCCCTCACAAAAAGTGCACCCACTACCTGAGAAACGAAACTGTGGGCTGCCAATTTCAAGACCCCACATAGGTTAGCTGCCGATCCCTGAAATGAGCCCGAAGCTAGAAAGTTCAAGATCACTGTTAGTTTGACAGTTACTGATATAGGATGCCCCATGTGCCTTTTGGCATAAAGGTTATTTCCAGGAGTGAGCAGAACTGCCTCAATAGGCGCAGCTGTCAGTGGCACTGCTGCTCAGACATGCTCAGGATCTAGTACGCTCAATTCCACAGGTATCGTCCTCGCCCATTGTCCAGCACCTCTGCATCCATGTGCATGGGTGACTGCCTTTGTTGCTGGGGCTACTTCTTCTTCCCACTGCTCCAGCCCACCTCCAAGTAGGTGGTCCCCATACTGAGATGCAGCTTCAGCCACTGGAACCTCAGCTGCCAAATTTCCCTTGCACCTTGAAGAATGAGTCATTCTCCAAGACCCAGCATCTCAGTCGACACTCTCAATCCTAGACAAGAGAAACAGAAAATGCTGGAAAAACTCAGCTAGTCTAGCAGCATCTGTGGAGAGAGAAACAGATCCAACGCCTCACATCCACATGACCCTTCCCCAGATTTCCAGCATCTACAGTATTTTGCTTTTCTCTCAAACCTAGAATTCTGCTTATACCATGGCAAGTCGGTGGCTATGTGTGAGCTTCTATGTGTTCATTCCCCCTTTTATACAGATGATTTAATGTCTGCCCCTTTAGACAAGGTGGCTGTGCAGCCACTTCGTTTGCTTGGACAAGGTGCTGACACAGCATGGGGCCCACATGCCTCTGAGAAAACTGAAATACCATCTCAGTTGACATCTCAAGTGCCTGCTTAATCCGCCAACTGTCTGCCCGCTGCTACCAGGCAGGTTGAGGTCTTCTGAGGAGTCGTGAGACAGTAAGCAACATGTCAGGAAACCAGCACCCCATGCTGGAGCTCAAATGTTTGATGGCTTGCTCACTTTCTAACCTGCCCCCACGGCAAAATCCAGCCCAAGGCCACTGGACTACAGAAAATATCTATGGACGACTCGGCCTTAAAAAAAACCTTGATATTTTGCTTTTCATCCTGTAATGTGTACAGGAAGTATTGAAAAAGTGGGATTTGTTCAGGGCAGACAACCCATTATTGAATAGGGTTCTCAAAACAACTTTATTACACATTTTATTTTTTGCAAAAAAGCTACATCTACTTTAAAAACATCTCTTAGCATGTCACAGTGGACTAGAGGCAGTCTAATAATTAACAGTGGAGCAGCAGGGGGAGCTGGAAGACAAATTGTAAAAACATCAAATATTGTGTATGTCTCAAAACCTGTGGATTCAACATTTCCATTGGGAGACCAGCATTCTCTTGTTAAATGTTTTACATAATAAAATGGCAAATATAATTGATGATAAAATATAAAATGTAAGATCTAATTCTAGAATCTCTATAAACATCTCTTTTTAATGTCTGCCCATGTCTGATCTTTTTGACTGGTTTAATACTTGCAATCATTACCTATAATTTCTGTGATCAAACCAATTATAATTCTCAACAACTTATATTTAAAAAGCACCTTTAACTTAATAAAACATTCGAATGTCACAGGAATATTATAAAGTATGGCATCGAGCTAGATAAGGAGATGTTAGATCAGATGACCAAAAGCTTGGTCAAAGAGGCAAGTTTTAAAAAGTATCTTAAATGTTGTTGAAAAAAGAGACATGTTGAAGTTTTTCATCTTGTACTCATCAGGACACTTCGCAAGAATACCAATACAAGGGGTAAAGAACAATTTATATTGTATGAGAAGAGATTGCTGATTGGTTGGCAAGTGGACTCTGATTGGTAGAGGTGTTGCCATGGAGAATGCATCAATTGATGGTGACTGACAGTTAACTGCCAATCATTGTTTGAAATTTAAACCAGGCAGCTTGACCCTGATTGGTTTGCGGTTTTCCCCTTGTATTGGTATCCTTGTGAAGTGTCCTGATGATTGCAAGACAAAAAGTTTCGACATGTCTCTTTTTTCAGCAATACTCAAAGTTCTGTACTATCAAATGACTAAGTGTCTTAAAGGAGGAAAGCGAGGCGGAGAAGTGTAGGGAGGGAATTCCAGAGCTTGTGGCCTATGCAGCTGAAGGCATGGCCAACAACAGTGGAGCAGTTCTGAATGGGCGTGTACAAGAGGTCAGAATTAGAGGAATGCAGGTATCTTGGAGGGTTGTGGTGTTGGAAGAGATTAGAGATAGGATGGGGCAAAGCCATGGAGGTATTTGAAAACAAGGATGAGAATTTTAAAATCAAGGCGTTGCTAGACCAGAAGTGGATACAAGTCAGTAAGCACAGGGATTATAGAGGAAGAGGACTTGCTGCAACAGGGGTGGCAGAGTTTTAGGTGACATCAAGTTTGCAGAGGATAAAATGTGGGAGACCAGCCAGGAGTCAATTGAAATAGTCGCATCTAGAGGTAACAAATGCCTGGATAAAGGTTTCAGCAGCGGATGAGCTGAGATGGGGCAAAGTTGAGTAGTGTCACAGAGGTGGAAATAGGCAGTCTTAGAGATGGCCTGAATATGAGATCGGAAGTTCATCTCAGGATCAACTGTGACACCAAGTTTGAGAAAAGACTGGCTTAATCTCGGCGTTGCCAGGGAGAGGGATGGAGTCAGTCAATAAGGAACAAAGTTTGGAGTGGGGACCAGAAACAATAGTTTCAGTCTTCCCAATATTTAATTAGAGGATATTTTTGCTCATCCAGTACTGGATGTCAGATAAGCAGTCTGATAACTCAGCAACAGTGGAGGGGTCAAGAGAGGTGGCGGTGATGTAGAGCTGGAAGTCATCAGCGTGTATGTGAAACTAACTGTGGATGATGTCACCAAAGGGCAGCATATAGATCAGAAATAGGAGGGGTCCCAGGATAGGTCCTTGGGGGAACACCAGAAGTAACAATGTGAAAACAGGAACAGGAGCCATTGCAAGTGATTCTCTGGTTACGATTATATAGATAAGAATGGAACCACATGAAAGCAGTTCCACACAGCTGGAGGACAGCAGAGACGCATTGAGGGGAGGATAGTGTGGTCAATCATGTAAAAGGCTGCAGATAGGTCGAGAAGGATGAGGATGGAAAGTTTACCTTTGTCACAGTCACATATGATGTAATTTGTGTCTTTGATGAGAGCCATTTTGCTTTGTGGCAGGGATGGAAACCTAATTGGAGGGATTCAAACATGGAGCTCCAGGAAAGGTGGGAACAGATTTGGGAGGTGACAACACGTTCAAAGGCTTTGGAGAGGAAAGGGAGGTTGGAGATGGGACAGTAGTTTGCAAGGATGGAGGGGTCAAATGTTTTTTTGAGGCGTGGTGATTGCAGCGGATTTAAAGGAGAAAGGGACAACACCTTACAATATTGGCTAACATGGGGCCTGGAGGGGAAGTTGGGTGATCAGCAGTTTAGTGGGAATAGGATCAAGGGAACAGACAAAATGAACAGAGAAGGGGCATGAGGGGAGATAGGAGAGAAACTAGAGAAAGATGAGTTCAGGGCTTAAGCAGGCGGACTAGTGGAAGGAAGGGAGGGACAGACATGGCAGAGGCAGCAAGTCGGATTGTCTCAATTTTAGTGATAAAGAAGTCCCTGAGCTCCTTGCACTTGTTGAAAGGGAGAGGGGGTTTAAAAAGATGGTCTGCTATTGAGAATATAAGCCAAGGGTTATCTTTGCACTCCAGGATTATCCTGCAACAGTGAGCTGTTTTATCAGATGAGACTAAGACCTGATAGTGTTTCAAGTGCTCCAGCCAGATCTGGCGGTGGATGGCTAAGCCAGTTGTGCACCATATCCTTTCAATTCTGCACCCCTTGGAAATAAGGGCTATACCAGGGGATTGACCAGGGTGAGACGCAGTAATGGTTTTGTTAGGGACTAGGACATCAAAAGGTGGAGGTGAGGGTGAGGTTGAGTAAATCAGTAGCTAATTTCTCCCAAAAATATTCTCTGCAACACAGCTGTTATGAGAATTTCAAAATGCTGGATACTATTAAACAAGGTTATAATAATATTCAATACCACTAATTTATCATTAGCTCTAAATTACTAAATGGCACACTGGAATGGATTGATGACCCTAGCCTGAGTGGTGTACGTCACTATCCTAAATTATGTATGTTCAACAACCAACTTTCTTCCTTCAGTAAATTTTATAACAGTACACATTATGTAGCCATGTACCACTTAGAGTTGCTCCCTTCCCAATTCCAGGAGAATTCTGAATGCATCCTTCCTGCTGTCCATACTCTGCCCATTACAGAACAATAACAAAAAATGGCACAGGAAATTGACTAGCATTCCTTTAATTTACTAGTTATAATAGTGAATTTCCTGTGGCTTTCATCATGAATAAGCCAAGATCTGGAGTGTGGTTCTGGATGTGATATTAATGCAATCCTGCTACACTCTACTGTCAGATTAGCTCATTGAGTCAAATATTGTAGGTTCCAGCCCCACTCCAAGACTTCATCATATAGTCTAGGCTGAGGCACCAATGCACTACATCACAAGTCTGACTTAAGGTAGAAAATAACAGCAGTGAGTTCCCAATGCCCAAGTTTAAATCATCGATAATTACTTGACAGTCTTAGACCCAGAAGCAGTAACAGTTAAAAAAGAATTGTAACTACTTTAAAATGTTTTGGGTAATCTGTAATTGTTTTTCAAAATGTTTGAAAATAAATTTTAAGAGTTTATGTCAATTGTAAAAGGGATCAATTATAATTTTTGGATAATAAGGAACACTGGTCCATGTGGCCTGGCGACCCTTGACCTGGGAGCAGGACCAACAGGAAAGAAATTAAAATACCAAGTCAATGTGGCAGACAGAAGAACAGAGAGAGCAAAAGAAGAGAGGAGCTGAGAATTGAGGAGGTTTTGCGAGAGCCACTTAAAGCTCACCGGTTCTTCTTAATACCAGCCTGTATCTCTTAAAGGGTTGGAGTATTCTGGCTACAGTAGGTGCTAAAACTTGTTGCAAGAGAGAATGTGAGCAAGAACAACACTGAATTTTGATGCAACAGGGGAGAGAGTGTGTCCAAGGTTATCTTATACTGCTCTGGACACCTTTGGAGGGTGGGGACTGGAGCGGTGAAAGGTTCTCTATCCAAAGGCCCACGAGGCCCATAGACAAACTGTGCAAAGGCAGCGAGTTGTGAATTTCAGTTTTGACACACCTTCCTTGGAGTCACAAGGTTCCAGGTTCAGGTCCCTCATCAGGTCTTAAGCACAAAAATCAAGACTGACATTCCAGTGCAGTACTGAGGGAATGTAGCACTGTCAGAGATGCTGTCTTTCAGATGAGGTGTTAAACAAAGGTCCTATCTGCCTGTTCAGCTGGATATAAAAGGTTCCATGGCACTATTTCGAAGATGAGAAGGGGAGTTATGCTCAGTGTCCTGGACAATACTTATCCCTCAATCGACATCACGAAAACAGATTATATGGTCATTACCACATTGCTACTTCTGGGAGTTTGCTGTGTGCAAACTGGCTGTTATGTTTGCTACATGACAACAGTAACTACAGTTCAGAAGTATTTTATGGACTGGAAAGTACTTTTGAGACATCTGTTGGGCAAGAAACGCATTATATAAACACAAATCTGTTTTCTTTTTATATAGCTGTGCTTATCAATACCAGGGGTCTAGGCCAGAGGCCCTGGATGCAGTGCCACAAGAAGATCAACATTCAAAGTCAATGAATTCATCTTCAAATACTATATCCCAACTGTACTACTAACCTCACACATTGCTCAAGAACGACACCCTATCACTCAGCTAACAACAATCTCTAATCAATCATGATTGATACATAACATTTAGTTTCACCTCACGCTCACACACTGAGCATTGCTACCTATGAATTAGAAACAGGAGTAGGCCATTCAGCCCCTCAAACGTTCTTCACCATTCAATAAGATCATGGCTGATCTCATTGTGGCCTCAACTCCACATTCCACCTACTCCCTAAATTTTTGACTCCCTTGTTAGCCAAGAATCTATCTACCTCTGCCTTAAAAATATTCATTGACCCTACTTCCACATTCTCTGGGCAAGAAAGTTCCAAAGATTTGCAACCCTCTGAAAGAAAAAAATTCTTCTGATCTCCATCTTAAATGGGAGACACCTTATTTTCAAACTGTGTGCCCTAGTTCTAGTCTCTCCCACAAAGGAAATCATCCTTTCAGCATCCACCCGGTCAAGTTCCCTCAGGATCTTACAAGTTTCAATAAGATCATCTCTCATTCTTCTAAACTCCAATGGATACAGGCATAACCTGTCCAACCTTTCCCTATTAGATAACCCCCCCATTTCAGTTATCAGTCATGTGAGCCTTGTTTAAACTGCTTCTAATGTATTTATATCCTTTCTTAAATAAGGAGGCCAAAGCTGTACACAGTACTCCAGACGTGGTCTCACCAACTGTACAACTGTAGCAAAAGATCCCTACATTTTTATCCCATTCCTCTCGCAATAAATGACAATATTCCATTTGCCTTCCTATCATTTGCTGTACCTGTTTACTGACTTTTCCTGATTCATGTACCAGGACACCCTGATCCCTCTGTACTTGAGTTCAGCAACCTCCCCCCATTTAGAAAATATGCTGCTTTTCCATTCTTCCTGCCAAAGTGAACAAGTTCACATTTTCCCACATTATACTCCATCTGCAAATTTTTCTCCACTCACTTAACCTATGTCTCCTTGCAGAATCCTTGTGTCCTCTTCACAACTTGCTTTTCTACCTATTTTTGTGTCATCAGCAAATTTAGCAGTCATACATTTGGTCCCTTCATCCAAGTTATTGATATAAATTGTAAATATTTGAGGCCCCAGCACTGATCCCTGTGGCATTCCACTTGTCACATCTTGCCAACCTGAAAATTACCCATTTATACTTACTCTCTGTTTCCTGTTAGCTGGCCAATCCTCTATCCATGCTAATATGTTACCCTGTGTACCATGAGGTCCTATTCTGCATAATAACCTTGTCAAATGCCTTCTGGAAATCTAAGTACAGCACATCCACAAGTTCCCCTTTATCCACATTGTTTGTTACTTCCTCCAAGAACTCCAATACATTAGTCAAACATGATTTCCCTTTCACAAAACCATGTTGATTCTGCTCGATTGCATTGAGATTTTCTAAGTGCCCCGCTATAACCTGCTTAATAATAGATTCCAACAATTTTCCTATGACAGATGTTAAGCTAACTGACCTGTAGTTTCCTGCTTGCTGTCTCCCTCCTGTCTTGAATAGAGGACTCTCATTCACTATTTCCTAATCTGATAGGACCTTTGCAGAATATAGGGAAATTTGGAAAATTAAAATCAATGCATCTACTATCTCAGCAGCCACTTCTTTTAAGACCCTAGGATAAAGTCCATCAGGACTTGGGGACTTATCAACTTTTAGTTCTAGTAATTTCCTTAGCACCCTTTCCCTGGCGATTGTAATTAATTTCTTCCTCTCTTTCACCTCCTGATTCACAATTATTTCTGGGATGTTATTTGTATCCTCAATAGTTAAGACAGACGCAAAATATCTGTTCAATTCATCAGCCATTTCCTTATTTTCCATTATTAATTCCCATTCTCACTCTCTAGAGGGCCAACACTCACTTTACTTACTCTTATCCTTTTTAAATACCTGCAAAAACACTGTTTTTATATTTCCAGCTAGCTTTCTCTCATACTCTCAATTTCTCCCTCCTTATTAATCTTTTAGTCATCCTTTGCTGTTCCTTATATTCTGACCAATCTTCTGACTTGCCACTCATCTTTACGGAATTATACGCATTTGCTTTCAGTTTGATATTATCTTTAACTTCTTTAGTTAGCTACTGGTGTCTTTCCCTTAGGGTCTTTCTTTCTCACAGGAATGTACCTTTTTTGAGTATTCTGAAATACCTCCTTAAATGTCTGCCACAGCATCTCTACTGATCTATCCCTTAACCTAATTTCCCAGTTCACTTTAGCCAGTTCTGTCTTCATGCCCTCATAATTGCCCTTATTTAAGTTTAAAACACTGGTCTTACATCCACTCCTCTCTCCCTCAAACTGAATGTAAAATTCAATCATATGATGATCAATGGTATCTAAGGATGCCTTCACTATGAGGTCATTAATTAATCCTGTCTCACTGCACATTATCAGACTTAGAGTAGCCTGCTCTCTGGTTGGTGCTAAACCGTGCTGCTCTAACAAACTGTCCTGGAAACACTATGGGCTTTTCCACACCCACCCGCCGCCGGGATCTTCCGGTCCACCGCAAGTCAATGGACTTCTGGCTGGGGTGCCATCTTGCCCACAGTGGGTCCCACCCATGACGGGGCCGGAAAATCCCGACCTATGACTCATCATCCAGGATACCTTTGTCAACCTAATTTGTCCATTCTATATGTAGATTAAAATCACCTAATATTTGATTATCGTTGTACCTTTCTCACAAGCCCCCATTATTTCTTCCCATATACCCTGTCCTACAGTGTGGTTACTGTTAGGGGGCCTATAAACCACTCCCCTAAGTGACTTCTTACTTTTACTATTTCTCATCCCTACCCAAACCAATTCTATATCTTGATCTCCAGAACTAAGGTCATCTCTCTCTAATGTACCGATGTCATCCTTAATTAACAGAACTACCCCTCCATGCTTTCCTAACTTCCTGTCCTTCCTACATGTCATGTACCCTTGAATATTTAGGTCCCAGTCTTCGTCAGCCCTGTCTCTGTAATGGTTATCAGATCAAACATATTTATTTCTATTTCTGCTGTCAATTCATCTGTTTTGTCACAAATGCTACATGCGTTCAGATAGAGCTTTTAGTTCTGTCCTTTTGCTATTTTTGTAATCTTTAGCCTTATCTGCTGGTGCACTCTTAGGTTTGTACTCTTCCTGTCACACTCTGGTCATCATTTCCCTTATTCCTACCTTGCTCCCTTGCCTTGTCTTCTCTGTTTAATTTATCAAATATCCCCAAACTTGATCCCTTGCCCCCATTATTTAGTTTAAAGCCCTCTCTACCGCCCTAGTTATACGACTCGCCAGAACACTCATCCCAGCACTATTCAGGTGAAGGCAGTTCCAATGGTACAGCTCCCAATTTTCCCAGTACTGGTGCCATGAATCAAAATCCATTTCTCCCACACCAATCTTTGAGCCATGCATTTAACTCTCTTATCTATTTATACTACACCAATTTGCTTGTGGCTAAGGTTGTAATCAAGATATTATTATCTTCGAGGTTCTGCTTTTTAATTTAGCCCCTAGCTGCTCGTACTGCCTCAGCAGAACCTTTCCCAGTTCTACCTATGTCATTACTATCTATGTGGACCATAACCACGGAATCCTCATCCTCTCACTGCAAGCTCCTCTCCAGCCCAGAGGAGATGTCTCGAACCCTGGCACGTGGCAGGCAACACAGCATCTGGACTCTTGCTCTCGGCTGCAGAGAACCATGACTATCCCCCTGACTATACTGTCCCCAACTACCACTACATTTCTATTAACTAACCCTGCTTGATTGGCTTCCTGTTCCATGGTGCCATGGTCAGTTTGCTCATTCACCCTGCAGCCACCACTTTCATCCATACAGGCTGCAAGAACCTCAAACCTGTTGGACAATTGCAAAGGCTGAGGCTCCTCCACTTCTACTTTCTGGGTCCCATACTTGCCTCAATTGCAGTCACACCTCCTGTACCTGACCCTGGACCAAATCAGAAGACCCTATCTAAGGGGTGTGACTGCCTCCTGGTACAAAGTTTCCAGGTAACTTTTCCCCTCCCTGACACATCACAGTGTCTGTAGCTCGGCCTCCAGGTCATTAACTCTGAGCCAAAGCTCCTAAAGCCACAGACACTTAGGGCAGACATGTTTGCCCTGGGTCACCAATAACCAGGAGCTCCCACATTCTGTAATCACAACACATCACCTGCCCTGCCATCTTTACTGTTTTTAATTAATGTAGTTTTAATTAATTTATAATTAATAAGCACTGCTACTCCCAATAACATTTACTACTGCTAATAAACCTTTTTAAAACTAATAAAACCTTACAATTGTTAATAAAACGCACAAGTTTTGAAATTAACTTGATTTCTCTCAGAAACCAGCTGCTCTGCCCTGGAGCTACAGACTGGACTAGTTTGGATAGCTCTTCTAGGTGGTGGTTACTGCCTCTGGGTCCTCTTTTCGTCCACTCTTCTTCTGCTGTAAGCTTCAGAACCACATCTCAAAGCTTGCACACACTGCAGCTATTTAACTATGACAGCCACACCAGGCAAACACATTGCATCACACTGACTGACATATTTCCCTCTCTCTTGCAGGACATGATGGCACATAACTAGAGGAAGTAACATCTAACTGGCGGGGGCAAGGCACGGCTACATGTACTCACCCCCCTGGAGATGGTGCTCACCATCATTGCAGAGGCCACTGCAAGTGGTGGGGCTTAAACCATTGAAGATGAGGGTGTGCTCATATGTACAATTTTCCTTCTCACTTCTCCTTCATCTCAATGTTTTGATTTACAAGCTGCAGATGGAAGCATGCCAAATCTTGCTTCCCCCACCCAATGTCCCCTCACCATAACCCTACTCTTCTGACCTTTCAGATACCCAAAAAAAACTTCGCCAGGCAGCGATGGAGAGCAAGAAGTAGAAGAACAGCAAAACAGTGATGAAGGAACACAGTCATTCACTATCACACTTTTAGCCACCAGCTAGATAACAACACTGTGCTTTCATTAGAGTGTAGCTTACAGATGGGATCTGCACATGGTGACACACTGGGCACAGGTGAATTTCAGCCAGCATAGGGGGTAAGAATAGCACATTCACCAGAGGGCAAGGTCATACACAAGTTCTGCTATCGAGGACTCAGTTGAGGATTTTAATGGTAAAGCCTACAGATGAAAGCTGATGGGTATACACACTGAAATGCTTGACAGACCCACCAAAAATCTGTGGTCAATGTCAAGAAGCATGGAGAAGACCTGTACCAACTTGGCAAAAGGTTTTACACAAACTTTGAAGTCCATCCTCTTAATTGTGGAAGTGGTGGCCAACGCCATGAAAACAGTTGTGGACCCACCAATGTTGAGTGTTGGATGGCCCATGTTTCAGCTTCTATTGCAGTACAAGTAAATGACATCCAATGTATAATATAGAAGTGGAAGATCACAGTGAAGTCATGGAAGCTCAACTTGCTGCACGCAGGCTCAGACTGCTGCCATCATAACTGTGGATACCAGTGTTCAAGTAGCCAAGCAATCTGTCCTCCAACATTTTGCTAGGATTGCTAAGGTTTGAAAGGTGTTGTGCAAGGACGCTTCATGAGTTGCTGCAGTGCATCTTGTAGATAGTACACACTGCTACTACTGTGTGCTGGTCGTGGAGGGAGTAAATGTTCAAGGTGGTGCATGAGGTGACCACCAAGCAGAATTTTTAAAATTTGTTCATTCACGGGATGAGCGCGTTGCTGGCTAGGCCAGCAATCATTGCCCATCCCTAATTGCCCTTGAGAAGATAGTGGTGAGACTGCTTTGTTTTGCATGGCGTCGAGTTTCTTGAATGCTTGTGAGATGTACTCATCCAGGTAAGCGGAGAGTATTCCATCATCTTGTACATAGTGGACAGACTTTGAAGAGTCAGGATGTGAGTTACTTGCTGCAGCCTGCTATTTATATTTATATTTTATATTTATATGGCTAGTCCAGTTAAGTTTCTGGCCAATAGTATTCCCCAAGACGTTGATATGGTGATTCAGTGATGGTAATGTCATTGAACATCAAAGGAAGATGGTTAGATTTCTCTCTTGTTGGAGATGGTCATCACCTGACACTTGTGTGGTACCGTTACATGCCACTTATCAGCCCCAGCCTGAATTTTGTCCAGGTATTGCTGCATGGTGGCATGGGCTGCTTCAATATCTGAGGTGTACTGCATGGTACTGAACATCTTGTAATCATCAGTGAACACTTCTGACGTTATGATGGAGGAAAGGTTATGAATGAAACAGCTGAAGATGGTTGGGCCTTGAATACTGCCCTGAGGAATTCTTGCAACAATGTCCACGGACTGAGATTATTGACCTCCAACAACTACAACCGTCTTCCTTTGTGCCAGGTATGACTCCAACCAGTGAAGAGTTTTCCCCCGATTCCCATTGACTTCAGATTTGCTGGGGCACCTTGGTGCCACACCCAGTTAAATGCTGTCTTGATGTCATCTATATGGCTTGATTTGATTTATATATTTGATTTGGAATGTTTGTTTGTGGTGGCCTTTACATTAGCATTGTGGCTAAGAGAACGCAGTTATGGTCAGTAACAGAGGAAAAGTAAGGTATGGGACTGTCAGTGAATGGAGAATTGGGTTGCTTTCAATGGTACCACAGCCAAATCAGCCCATCTCAGGAAGCCAGGCCAGAAAAGAGCAGTGTTGGTTCCTCCCACCCCACTCTTCCTCAATTGGTCACTTTATATCTGCAGGCGAGTGTCCTCATGATAGTGAGGTTGTGCAGCATTCAGCTGATTACCACAATGCCCGATCACTGCTGCCAGATACCCGGCATTAAACTGCATGATATGCTGCATATGGTCACTCACGAGATGGACACTGAGGGAGTGGAATCCCTTCTGTTTGCAGTACATCTCAGAGTTGATATACAGCACCTGCAAAGTGGTGTGCGTGTAGTCAGTAGGGAGGTGTACAATGCTTGCAAAGTTGCATGCTCACTCTGCCTGCGTCTCTCTGGCAAAAGAAAATAAAAACATTCAGCTCTCTTGAAACACAGAGCATCAATGACCTCCCTTATGCAACTGTGAAGGGTGAACTGTAAGATTTTGCAAACATTGCCTGCTCCAGCCTGGAAGGATCCAGACACATAAAAGGTTGTCACCATAGACACCTTCACAGCCACTGGCAATGCAGTCCCATAGGATTTAAGATTGCAGTTGTGGCTGCAGCAGGTGGCAGATTGCTGACTGTGCTTCTCCCCCTCCCTCTTCAGCCAACTTGTCCTGCTCTGCTCATGCTCCCAGTCAGGCTACATCCAAGCAAACTGTTGTGCCAATGTCTGGGAGCAAGTAGTGTGTGCACAATCCTTGAACTTAGGACAAAGCCCTTCATCATGTGCCACACTACTACTTATGGACTTTAGCAGCTTTAAAGAACTCTGGAAATCAACAAACATTTCTATGATCACAGAAACAGCCAGCAACTAACCTGAAAGTAGTTGATGATCCTTTTAAATACAGCTGGTGGGGGTCTCCTCCCTGCTGCTGAACGTGTGTTCAGCCTGCGCATTTAAGAGAGGGCATAATCTGGAGTGTTGAGCTCCAAGATAGCAGTGCCAGTGTCAAATCAGCATTACATGCCAACTGAAGATCTGTCTACTTCTATCACACACTGATGCCCTCAAAGTGACAGTCAGTATGGCTAGTACCAAAAGTGTGTCCCCATGCTGCAAATGCCATATTGGAGGCATAACAGTACCCATAGCACTGAATAAAACAGGTGTTAACAGCCAAAATTCACAGCCTAAGAGTTCGCCATGATTTGCCCAGTTTATCCTTCTCTGCCTTCTTGAATAAAGTTGTTACTTTATTCTTCCATTCTCAGAATCTCGGATTGGTGTTCATTTCGTTTTACTAGGTCTTCAGTGGTAAATTTGAATTATGCACTTTGTTATCCTTCTTTCATCCTTTGCAAAACTGCATCTTTTTCTCAGTAACTGACTTTTTAAACTTTTATTCATTTCCCCCTTCTCCTGCCTTATTTCTCTCAAGTGGATTTACATTACTTGATGATGCTAATAGAACACAATCCAACTTCCAAATCCCACTCCTGGACTGAAGTACAAAAATCAAGGCAAACATTCCAGTGCAGTACTAAAGGAGCACTGTATGTTTGACAGTTCGGATGGGCTGTTAAAATCGAGGCCCCATTTACCTCCTCGGGTAATGTAAAGGAGACCATGGCACTATTTTGAAAGAGAGCAGGGGGGTTATCCTCCACGTCCTGGCCAATATTTATCCCTCAAACAACATCATAAACAAACAGATGGTCTGGTAATTAGCACATTGCTGTTTGTGGGAGTTTGCTGTGCACATATTGACTGTCGCATTTCCTACATTATAAAAGTATTTAAGCTGTAAAACGTTGTGAGACGTGGGGTCATGAAAAGCACAATATAAATGCAGGTTTTTCATTCTTTATTTTTAAATGGAGGACAATTCAAGCACGCCTGATTGAATAACTGAAGGACTCTGGCTGCAATATCAGAGAGGTCGTTTCAAGGAATCTGTGATTATTTCAGCCAATCAAAACTGATGCCCTAATGGCCAGAGGGCTACATTGCCTCTGTGGCCATAATTTCAGGTGCAATGCTTTTGAATGGTGTGATGCTACAGATGCATGCTGGTCACAAAATTACTTTTTTTTAAGATATAAGTACATGATCAACAAGAATGGTTGACACAATATATCAATATAAAAACAAAGCAGGGAGCAAGCAAACATTTTTATAGAGAATGCTCATTATTGATCAAAGACCATCATATCCTGTTTTATAATCTCACTGCTCTGGCAAAAGAATTTTAATTTCAACTCGCATTTACAACTTATTAATTGTAACCATGCTACTATAAATTTATTCAATAGCCAGCTTACACTGTGCTGTTCAAAATTTTAAATTCATGAATCATGTCAGCACATCCTCACACCAATGGGAAACCAATCAGCTATGAAGTGGCTCCCCTCAGCATAAAGTTCTGGTTTTGACCCACTATTACATGAGACATGTAATGCCAAATAAAGACATTACTTTGCAAAATAAGTTTTTAATCTAGCACTGACACATGGTTAGCACACTATTTTGATCTGATTAATCTGTGGTTTAAGATTGGACGAGCTGCTATATATTATAGAGTACGGAAGGTAATGTTACGACGTGACTGCGTCACCTAATAAATGAGTTTGTGAGAATGTAAAGAACATATCTTTTTATTTCCGTTGAGCTATGGATTAAAATTACAATGGCTGTAGCTTGAAAGACATGTCCACTGGAACAGTGTGAGGGATATATACAATGTTGCTGTCCCGGAACAGAGTATGCCATGATAGACAGGATGGTGCCGAGGAGGAGTCTGGTCTAATAGGGAACTGCCTGCCAACAATGCTTTGATTGGCTCCTGACCAGGGGACCAGGGTTTGTGTGAGAGCAGTGCAGCAGAATAGCTCCTAGCCTGAAAGGAAAAAGACCTAAAACCTCTATCGTGTGTGTGTAAGATTCCAGTAATTCCACAATAATAGCTAGCTAGCTTTTTCTCCTCATATCTCTATAACCTGTTCTCTCTCTGAGAACCCCTGTCAAGAGGCTAAGGGGAAAATCACCATTAGAGACATTGAAAGGCAAGTGATCAACCAGTGAAATAAAGACTGAAAGTGTTGGGAAGACCACCTCGTGCCATCAACCAAGAACTGAAAGGAATTTGGAAGACATTGATCAAAATCAACCCATTGAATCCTGTACTCCAGAATTGGTGCTATTGAACTGCTTTATCCCACCTTAAAATCCATGTTTTTGTATCTCTTATGTGTCTTGTTATGTGTGTGTAGAGATTTAAGAACGGGTCGAGTTCAGGTTATAGAGTTACAAGTTAGCAGTTCATATTTCTTTCTTTTGCCACTGGTTAAAGACAATTTGTTCAATAAACAGTTATTTACTTATTAAGTTTATAAACCTGGTGCTTGTATTCTGTTAGCCTAAATTAAACAATTAGGTGGGTTGATCAAACTTCTTCACATTTGTCACAGCTCGGGGGAGCAGTGGGGCTTGATATTGCAGCGCACTATCCCCAGTGAGTCGTGACAAGAATGAAAAAGGAGCCTCTGAAAATCAAAAAATAGCCCTGAAAATGTAAAAATTATTTTGACCCCTGCACTAGTATTATTACCTTTATCCAAACCCTCAGTGACAACCCTGTGCGCTGTATGGCTGTGTCTGGTCAGTCAATTACTTTAAGTAATAGAAACAGCAGCAGCAACCTTGTATTTGCCTATTGCCAGCTCCTGAATCTAACCTCTGCTTTCTTCAGCCTGCCTGCACTGCGCCGATGGGAGATGTGAGCTCGGGTGGCTCTGTGTCCTTTATCTGGTTTCTATCAGTTTCAGTGACACCGAAGTTTTTCCAGTTTCACTAGAAATCTGGAGTTTCAATTTCCCTTTCAGTTAGGGTCTAACTCAAAAAATACAAGCTTTGAAACCAGGGTCAGCGCCCCCAGCAGTACACTCAACAAGTCACCTGTTCAGACACCAGCTTCGCACATGCTCCTGCACTGGTCCTGCAAACTATGAATTCCATCACACTTTTAGTTCCTGTTGTCTTATTTTATCCACTTTGTATCACTTTTTCATCATAAACTCTTATATACAATTTAAATTAAACTGTCAATACAAACTTGCCACACTGTAATTACATCTCATCAATAGTGCTTTCAAACTTCAGTTTTACATTCCTGCTCCTCAGCTGGTTGTGAGAGGGAAATGCTCCAACCCATTCTCCTTCCCAAAACACTACAAGTATCGCCATTTAAAAATAAATAGAAATATTTTATAAAAAATAAGGACAGCAATAATGACTTCAAAAGGGAGCCCAAAGTGCAATGGTCCATTAAATCTTCCATCACCCAATCTTGCTTTAGCTAAAGATTAGAATTATGCAATGCCGCGTTAGATTGACCAGGATAGTTACACAACACTACAGCTCTATTAAATTGGTTTGATTTGCTCTGTTTCATGTCCATAGTAGCATTTATAAGTTGACTGCAAGTAACCAGAGGTTTAATAGAGAAACGCTTTTGATTCCTGTGGTGTCAGGTGTCTAATTTCTAGTTCCTGACAAATTAACTCACCTCAGCTGAGGCAACAAGTGAATTGGAAGTTGGATTGCATAGAGACAGACAAAATTAGCCAAGGCTCCTATTCCTTATTACTTTACTGAAACTCCAACCAGAAAATAGTTATCAAATGATAACCATTTCACAGGTCTAGGCTCAGCTGTGATGCCTCCCACGTTGAAGCAGCCTACCAAAAATTACAACTGAAGGTCAGACATTCAGAATGGTCACTTGGATAAAGTACAGGGGAACACCAAGATAAAAGCAAAAAACTGCGGATGCTGGAAATCCAAAACAAAAATAAAAATACCTGGAAAAACTCAGCAGGTCCAGAGAGGAACACAGTTAATGTTTCGAGTCCGTATGACTCTTCAACAGAACTAAGTAAAAATAGAAAAGAGGTGAAATATAAGCTGGTTTAAGGAGGGGTGGGGGGGGGGAAAGAGAAGTAGAGCTGGATAGAGGGCCAGTGATAGGTGGAGATTGCCAAAAGATGTCATAGACAAAAGGACAAAGAGGTGTTGAAGGTGGTGATATTATCTAAGGAATGTGCTAATTAAGGGTAGAAAGCAGGACAAGCAAGGTACAGATAGCCCTAGTGGGGGTGGGGTGGGGTGAAGGGATCGAAATAGGCTAAAAGGTAGAGATAAAACAATGGATGGAAATACATTTAAAAATAATGGAAATAGGGGGGAGAAAAATCTATATAAATTATTGGGAAAAAAAAAGGGGGGGGGGTTCGGAAAGGGGGTGGGGATAGAGGACAGAGTTCTTGATCCAAAATTGTTGAACTCAATATTCAGTCCAGAAGGCTGTAAAGTGCCTAGTCGGAAGATGAGGTGCTGTTCCTCCAGTTTGCGTTGAGCTTCACTAGAACAATGCAGCTGGCCAAGATGGACATGTGGGCATGAGAGCAGGGTGGAGTGTTGAAATGGCAAGCGACGAGGAGGTCTGGGTAATGCTTGCGGACAGACCGAAGGTGGTCTGCAAAGCGGTCACCCAGTCACATCCAGGAACACCTTTGGTCTGTCCGCAAGCATGACCCAGACCTCCCTGTCGCTTGCCATTTCAACACTCCACCCTGCTCTCATGCCCACATGTCCGTCCTTGGCCTGCTGCAATGTTCCAGTGAAGCTCAATGCAAACTGGAGGAACAGCACCTCATCTTCCGACTAGGCACTTTACAGCCTTCCGGACTGAATATAGAGTTCAACAACTTTAGATCATGAACTCTCTCCTCCATCCCCACCCCCTTTCCGATTCCCCCCCTTTTTTTCCAATAATTTATATAGATTTTTCTTTTCCCACCTATTTCCATTATTTTTAAATGTATTTCCATTCTTTGTTTTATCTCTACCTTTTAGCCTATTTCGATCCCTTCCCTTCACCCAATGCCACTAGGGCTACCTGTACCTTGCTTGCCCTGCTTTCTACCCTTAATGTCAGCTATTAGCACATTTCTTAGCTAATATCACCACCGTCAACACCTCTTTGTCCTTTTGTCTATGACATCTTTTGGCAATCTCCACCTATCACTGGCCCTCTATCCAGCTCTACTTGTCCCACCCACACCCCCCCACCCCACCTTCTTAAACTAGCTTATATTTCACCTCTCTTCTATTTTTCCTTAGTTCTGTTGAAGAGTCATACGGACTCGAAACGTTAACTGTATTCCTCTCCGCAGATGCTGTCAGACCTGCTGAGTTTTTCCAGGTATTTTTATTTTTGTTTTGGATTTCCAGCATCCGCAGTTTTTTGCTTTTATTTAATTAAGCTGTCATCCAGCTTTGATGATGTTTCCACATAGACTAGAAATAATAGAAATTTATTAGCTTGTCTTGGCAATCAATAAACACGTCACACTCATTCTTTTGGCACGCGGCTAATCCTGGGTGCTCAGCAGTACGTCTAGTAGGACTTTCTTTGGACACAGTTGTGTCTTTCTTCCATAAAACAGAGTTAGCAACAGGTTGCATCGTTATTTTAAAATGTCCAAGTGGCCACATCAAGAAAACTGATGCAACTCGAGAAAATTCACAAAGACCATTAATTTGACTGAAGGAAGGAATGTTAATAAACTTTTGGAGTTTCAGCAAAGTGTGGAGTGGCACAGAAATCCCAGGAAAATATGGCAAAACGTAAATAATGGCATGACACACATGTGCCAGCATTCCTTGTAATTTCTAATCTAGATTAATGGCGTACATCAGAGATGTACACTGATTTCCTGGGAACTTCAGGTCATTGTTTCCTCTGGTTGCCAAAATTGTGATGGCAGCAAAACTTGTGTGGAATTTTCTACCACAAACTATCACAGAAGCACAGTCCATACATTATTTTTATAGGGGAATTAAATAGTTGAAAACAGGACGATTAAATAGGTAAGGTGATCGTGCAGGAGAGGAATTAGACTACATGGCTCGCATGGAGAATAGCTCTTGTGGAAATTTACGTAGCATGAGTAGTGCAGCAACACTTGCAGGCACAAAATGTGTGTGTGTAGAGTAGTTATTTAATTGAACCTGGCTCCATAAATTGAAAGCAAAGATCAATTTTTTTGAATATTTATTTTAAATTGGATTAATTTCAACAATGTTTATCATCCCTATTTACCTACAAAACATCTTACATGGTAATATAAAAATATCACTCCAAAATAAAACAAAATTGAGTTACAAATATCTTAAATGAAGCACAAAGATATAAAGTTTTTTAAAATGTTTCCGAAAGAGTTACAGAAGATTTTATAAACTGCAAGTATATAACAAATCCAATTTAGAATTAAGTCAGTTTTACATTTTGTGTTACTCATAGACTAAAAAAGCCAAGCTACTTTTCCTGCCTTAATATCCAGCTACTGGTTTCAACCAAATTACACACATGCATGGGGCAAAAATCCACACTAACTGTTTGACCTTTAAATAGAAAACAAATAAACCATATTAACTGATTTACAAACCTCAGAGGATAAGTTAATTGAATTGTTACTATGAACATGAAACAGAGCAAAACAAACCAATTCAATCGAGCTGCAGTATTGTGTAACTTGCTGGTTAAGTACTGGAATATTTACTTTGGGTGCAGAAGAAAATTAACGGTTTTATTCTTAATTTAAATTTTTTTTACCTGATTTCTTTTCTTCGTTAGTGTCGCAATAATGTTCTTTGCAGTTTGAAATGAAGGAAACCCTCTTTCAAAACAATTAATCCTATTTTGCACTCAGCCCAGGGTATAATTCAAAAAATACAGAACAGCCCAGGGTTGATTATCATCCTTCCAAAATAAAAAGAAGCGGCCCTGGTCTCTACCATTTCACTCCTCTCTCTGCTTACCACCCTTGTAACATTCCATTCAGTAGCCTGATCCTAAATAAACAATGATAGCCTAAATAAGCCCAGCGTTTCAGTAGATCATGGGGAGGAAAATTATCTTTTACAATTCCCCTGCAATCACATGAGATCACTGCAGATAATGTCAAAAAAATTCAGCTGACAGATTTCCCTTGCCCACAACACATGTAGAGTGACAGAAGCAGCCCAGGTCTCTACCATTTCACTCCTCTCTTTGCTTACTACCTTTTCACAGAGCCAGTAGCTGGAAGATGACAGTGAAGGTCCAGAATTCTCCCAAACGGGGGCCATGGCCTTTCAACAGTCTCAGCAACAACTTATATCTATATATCATTTTTAATGTGATAAAATATCTCAAACAGCTTCACAGGAATCTTATAAAGTATAATTAGACACTGAGTCACAAAAGGCAATATTAAGGCAAAGGTCAAAAGCTTGGTGAAAGAGGTAGATTTTAAAGGAGCGTCCTAAAGGAAGAAAGAGAGGCGGAGAGGGTTAGGGAGGAAATTCCAGAGCTTAAGGCCCAAATAGCTGAAAGCACAGTGAATAACAACAATAGCAAAGCAATTAAAATCAGGGATGCTCAAGAAGTCAGAATTAGAGGAGCACAAATATCTCGGCAGGTTGTGGAACTGGAGGGGATTATATTAATTGGGAGGGGCATGCCCATGTGGGAAATTGAAAACAGGATGAGAATTTTAAAATCCAGGCATTGCTTGGCTGGGAGCTAATGTAGGCCAGAGAGCACAAGGGTGATTGGTGAATAGGACTCGATGGCCTTCTCTCCCTCCAGTTAGGCCCAGATATTTCAGTTTGAAAAACCTCGACTGAAGCTTTTAAGTAATTTTGGGGGCATTTCTTCTTTTTAAGTCCATTGTCACCTCTTCTGGTACCAGAGTTTTCTCACTCACATTGACAGGCTCTTTCTTGACAATGAAAACTCAACAAGGATCCAACCATCCACATATGCTCCTACTGACGAAATTCAGGGGGCTGGGGCTGTACAAAGGTGGGGCACAAATCTCAACCACCAGAAAGTGGACCTAAAGAGAATTCTTCTAGCCAAAATTATTTCTTAAACTGCGACTCAGATGTCCCTACTGCTTAAGCTGTGGAGATGCCCTGAAAATGTATTTCATACTGAAATGATATTTGAGCATCACAGTGGTAAGAGTGTTCTCTGCCAATATATTAAGAAATTTTAAAAAGAAATTGAGAGTACAATTACATTATTATTAATACCTTCAGAAATCTGAAACCTTACACTGTAATCCTTGAAAATCTATTGCATAGAAAGGTTGTAGGGTATGTGTTACCTAAAAACGTAGCCAATGAAAATCAGATAATTATGCAGCCCCCAGGAAAACTGCAAATCATGGAGATTTTGCAGTTTCTGACCCAAATCTCTTTTCTTCTGCTCTGATAATTAAGACAAATTTGAAAGACTTTCCTCGCAATTCCTTTCCCCAGCAAAGCAATGACCCAAGGAAATAAAGGACTCATTATAGAACAGTTAATTCGGTCCCATTCCTAACACAGCACTAAAATAATCTTCAACTAATCGATAGTCTTAGAAATAGTTACTATCAAAAATCTTAGAATGTAAGTTTCCTGTACAGTAGAAATACTTACTGTCGTCACTATACGGTTTAATTGATCGCTCATTCAAAACAGTTTAATTGCAACAATTCTTTCTCCAAGTCTTATGTATCATGACATTGCTTCATTTGAGCTGACAAGGAGCAGGGAGGAGGGGAGGGAGTGGGACAGTAAAAAGAATGAGAGGATAGCAAAAAGGAGATCGAGAAAGAGGTGGAAAAAGGTTAGGATTGTCAACCCTGCCAGGTTACCTGGAAGTTTCCTGGAATGGGACATGAATATCTCAGGCTCTAAATCCTCTCTGCTCTATGTTCCCTCAGCTACCACCTCAGAGAAGACCCCATACCACAAAAAACTGGCCCATGCTTAGTGTTGTACAGAAACAACATTGGCTTAAGAAGAAGTCTGGGAGTGGCAAGAGAAAGGGGTAGAGTGGGGAGAGTTGTGGAGTCCAGTTGGGAGAAGGTGAACAGGGTCTAGGCACTATAGAATTGAGGTTTAACATAGGAGTGGTGGGGGGGCTAACTGGAGCACACCAGAGGACTGACGGTCAGGAGATAGTGGTTGCAAGGTCAGGTGGGGCTCGGAGAAAGATACTGGTGAATAGGGTAGGGCCCAGAATATCCTGCAGAGCTGGGCACTGCAAGAGCATCAGTGTGCTGAGTAGCATCGCCGTTGAGAGGAGTAGCCATTATAGGATTGATTGAAACCTGAGAACTTTACTGTAGGAAAATAATGAAAGATGGTTTTCACTGGCGGATGATTGGGAACAAGCGATTCTTACTAGAAATTCTTACTGGAAAAACTAAGGGGGAAGGGTGAAGTCAGGTTTTTGAACAGAGGATTATTTAATCAAGAGATACTTCACCACAAGTTGCAGAGACTCAAGGATCATTTAAAAAAGTACCAGCACTGAGGCCCAAATGGCTGCCACGTGTGTGTAAGCTTTCTCACCCGACGAAAACGCTCCTTTATTGAGTCTGAGCCCAGGAAGTAATAATGAAAAGCAGAATAATGTGGATACTGAAAAATTGAAATAAAAACAGAAAATTCTGGAAATACTCAGCAAGTCAGTTAACATCTTTGGAGAGACAAACAGAGTTAATGTTTCAGGTTGATGACTTTTCATCAGAACTGGGAAAGGTTCGCGATCTTAAACATTAACTCTGTTTCTCTCTCCACAAATGTTGCCTGACCTGTTGAGTATTTCCAGCATTTCCCGCTTTTAGTATAAGTGAAATGTGGGTGCTATGTTGAGTTAAGGATGATGTGTCTGCAAGGAGTGGCTACTACCCTTTGTGTGATCTCTTGGATTGCTTCAGGCCAGTTGGTGCCGGCCAATTTTGAAGTGTGAATTCCAAGTATCGGCTAGCTCTCAGTTTAGAATTGCCATCTTCACATAGAAACAGAGTTAAGATGATAGGATGAGAGTTGGGATATGTTAATAGCAGTATCAACTGGAAAGCGTGACTATATCTTGTGCAGTACAGGGAGATTCTGGCTATAGTTTCAGGATAAATATCAGCGGGTTGCAAGATTACTACCAGTCACAGGTAGGGTTACAGCTATTATTGTCCATTAGATATGGACTGATTTATTATTATGTTGTTGGTTATGAGGAAAATCTGTATGTTTCCAGTAATACCATTAGTTCTTACTGCAATTTCAATTAGTAATTATTAGTTACCAGTGAAATCAAAGTTCATCCCACCTCTGGGTTTATGCCCCATGTGATTCCCTTCCGCCCTTTCAATTTTCCCACATTCCATTTCCTCAAGGACAAAGCTGAAATGACAGGAGAACGGGCATGGAGGAAGAGGAGAGGGTTGAGATGGAAACAGAGATGGAGTGGAATCAGAAGAAAAATGTGGAACAGGAGTAAAACGGCTAGTTTTGGTATGGTGAGGTGTGCTAGATGCAGACTGTAAGATTGGGAGATGGTGGCGTAGTACTAACGTCACTGGACCAACAATTCAGAGGCCCAGGCTAATGCTCTAGGGAACGGCTTCAAATCCCAACATGGCAGCTGGTGGAATTTAAATTCAATTAATAAATTGGGAATTGAAAATCTCAATAATGGTGACCGTGACATCTCTCATACCCATACTTTCAGAGTTCCGACGAAGTCATATTGGACTTGTAACGTTAATTCTGATTCTCCCTCCTCAGATGCTGCCAGACCTGAGTTTTTGCAGCGCTTTGTTTTTATTTCAGATCTCTAGCATCTGCAGTATTTTGCTTTTATTTAACTTATTGTTAATAACCCTGATCCCCCAACCCCTCCAATTTAAAACTCTCATCCTTGTGTTTAAATCCCTCGCTACAGCATTTCTGTCTATTTCCAGTCTCATCCAGCTCCGCCAAACTCTCCATTCCACCACTCCAATTGTTTATCCCTTCGCCAATAGACACCATTTTCAGGAATTAAGACATTTCTGGAATCACACCTATTTGACAAAGCCTTGAGCCACCCCAAGTAATAGCTCCTTCTTTTACTCAGTGTCCAATTATTTATTATGGTTCTGTGAAGTACCATGGCATATTTTTCTGAGTTAAAGACAGTATAATAGTACAAGTTACTGGCCCAGCATTATATAGACTTTGAAAATAATGGGCAGCATAACATTAGCTGTTCTCAACAATACTTACACGAATAAAACATTTCTCAGGCATCCTAAAAAGTAGGGCCTATTAGTCACAGGAAATCTCACTGAAAATGGTGGATATGGGAAGTGTCATTATGGCTGTTGTGTGCCAAACTCTAAGTAGTTCTTTTACAAGCACTTCTAGCATCATGTCACTATATGAAGTATTATAACTTAAATAAATATAACTACCAAAAGATTGAGGACGTTTCCAAAACCATGTAGTCATGTTAATGACAAAACATTTTGAGCATGCGCACAGTTATGATCATAACACCACAGAAAAGGAAGTACTCTGATTGCAAAGGATCTCAAATTGTAATTATGAGTGTGCTGTACAGATAGCTCAGTACAGCTGACTTAAACTGTTACGGAACAGTTAGGAATTTGCACTCATCGCAATAGCCCTCTGTGACTATCGAGTCCCACATGAGCACAGAACAATCAGTGCAAACAGTTTATCTTGACTAGCTGGTGCATTGATGCAGTTAAATTCTAGCAGTAAGCATAGCTTCCACAGGACTGTGGGGAATGGAAAAAAGCAGGTCATGTTCTTTTCAGATCACAACTTAAAGTTAGATTCACTTTTTGCAAGTTTTGATTCATTTGCTTGTGATCAGAAATCTTAACTTAGCTTCAAGCGCAATCAGCACAAAACAGTCCATCAATATTCATTTAATGGTGAAAAAATTAGATCTTTTCATTGGTGAGCAAAAATTGGAGATGAGGAGAATCTGTACACTTTGATCCCTTTCAAACTAGGTAAGAACCAATGGATATGAAAGTCAAGCTATCTCAATTCTTAATGGTCTCCATTCGTTCGCACATTCACAAAAGGGAACGTAATTAAAAGAAACAAAATATCGCTATACAAATACTCCGGTTGGGAATGAGAAGCAATTGAATTGATTAAATAACAAGATCTCATTGAACTGACTGCACCTGCAACTTCATAAAATGTATTTTTAGGGCTAAAAATTCAAAGTGCCAGAATGGTGAAAATGTAGGAATGAATATGAAAAGGCTGGTAAATAAAAACAAGATTCAATGACTTCTTGGGATAGGTAAAAGCAACAAAAATAGTTTTAAAATCACAATGTAATATCAAACACAATGAAACATCAAACTTGTAATGATGGATGCATTTGAGCCAGTGGAAATGGGCCCAATCAAATTTAGAATGTCTTTCCTAGGAAACAGATTTTAAATTCAACCCCATTTTATAATTCCAAATGGGATTTGAATTAATCCATAATCCACTATAAATGTATAATCTTCAGAAAGCTACATTTAACAACTCAGAATCAATACCAAAGGAACCAACAGCCACAAATCGTACCCTCTGTCAGGCTGAGTGACCCTTCCAAAAAGTGCCTTTGGATTAGGAACTGAGTATAAAATAAGGAGGAATAAACGATGCATTTAAAAGGGGAAGCAGTCCTTGAGACAAGAATGCTAATACTGAAGGAAATGGGGTAGTAGCTTTGTTTATGCAGGGACTAGCATTCAAATCAGAAATTAACTGCTGCGCATACATTAATTCTTTAAATGTTTAATTGGGTGTTGGGTGAACACAAGTCCTGAGAGCAAAACCTTTTCCAGATTTAAATCTGGGTTCCTAAGGTCCAGTATGGTGCTCTCTGTTGTAGCACTACAAACCACAAAGGCACAGATGCTGATCACACCCAGACAGGAGTTGGGAGATAATACAAAAGGCCTCGGTTAACCTGAGCTAAGGAGGGGGTTGGGGAAAACAGCTATGCTTCATACTCCTACCTGATGTCCAGTGACCACCTGCTGCAAATTATGCTCAAGTGCATACATGATGCTCGAGTGCATATATGATGAAGACAAGATTAAGATCAGCTGGGAAGTCTTCCACGGTTAAATAGCTGACCGATACTCTCTTCCACACTGAAAATATGCAGAATTTCCATTTGGGCAAACTGCAGTAAACTAGCAGCAATTGTGGAATTGGACCCCAGTGAAAATTAAGGGAGGGAAGCAAAAGAAAAGTCACCCTGATCTCTTTGAAACCAAGCACTTTGATCACGTAGCAGGACAATCTAACCAAAACAACCAGAATGCCCTCAAGTATACAAATACCTGGAAAAACTCAGCAGGTCTGGCAGCATCGGCGGAGAAGAGCAAAGTTGATGTTTCGAGTCCTCATGACCCTTCAACAGAACTAAGTAGAAATAGGAAAGGGGTGAAATATAAGCTGGTTTAAGAGAGGGGGGTGGGATTGTTGGGACAAGCAAGCAGTGATAGGAGGAGATAACCAAAAGATGTCACAGACAAAAGAGCAAAGAGGTGTTGAAGGTGGTGATATTATCTAAAAGAATGTGCTAATTAAGAGTGGAGAGCAGGACAACCAAGGTAGCTCTAGTGGGGGTGGGGTGAAATAAACCATGGGTGGAATACATTTTAAAAAATGGAAATAGGTGGGAAAAGAAAAATCTATATAAATTATTGGAAAAATCAAAATGAAGGGGGAAGAAACGGAAAGGGGGTGGGGATGGAGGAGGGAGTTCAAGATCTAAAGTTGTTGAACTCAATATTCAGTCCAGAAGGCTGTAAAGTGCCTAGTTGGAAGATGAGGTGCTGTTCCTCCAGTTTGCGTTGAGCTTCACTGGAACAATGCAGCAAGCTAAGGACAGACATGTGGGCAAGAGAGCAGGGTGGAGTGTTAAAATGGCAAGCGACAGGGAGGTCTGGGTCATGCTTGCGGACAGACCGAAGGTGTTCTGCAAAGCGGTCACCCAGACTGCGTTTGGTCTCTCCAATGTAGAGGAAACCGCATTGGGAGCAACGAATGCAGTAGACTAAGTTGGGGGAAATGCGAGTGAAATGGTGCTTAACTTGAAAGGAGTGTTTGGGCCCTTGGACGGTAAGGAGAGAGGAAGTGAAGGGGCAGGTGTTGCATATTTTGCGTTTGCATGGGGTGGTGCCGTAGGTGGGGGTTGAGGAGTAGGGGGTGATGGAGGAGTGGACCAGGGTGTCACAGAGGGAACGATCCCTACGGAATGCCACCGGGGGGGCGTGAAGGGAAGATGTGTTTGGTGGTGGCATCATGCTGGAGTTGGCAGAAATGGCGGAGGATGATCCTTTGAATGCGGAGGCTGGTGGGGTGATAAGTGAGGACAAGGGGGACCCTATCATGTTTCTGGGAGGGAGGAGAAGGCGTGAGGGCGGATGTGCGGGAGATGGGCCGGACACGGTTGAGGGCCCTGTCAACTACCGTGGGTGGAAATCCTCGGTTAAGGAAGAAGGAGGACATGCCAGAGGAACTGTTTTTGAAGGAAGCATCATCAGAACACATGCGACGGAGGCAAAGGAACTGAGAGAATGGGATGGAGTCCTTACAGGAAGCGGGGTGTGAGGAGCTGTAGTCGAGGTATCTGTGGGAGTCGGTAGGCTTGTAATGGATATTGGTGGACAGTCTATCACCAGAAATTGAGACAGAGAGGTCAAGGAAGGGAAGGGAAGTGTCAGAGATGGACCATGTGAAAATGATGGAGGGGTGTAGATTGGAAGCAAAATTAATAAATTTTTCCAGGTCCCGACGAGAGCATGAAGCAGCACCGAAGTAATCATCGATGTACCGGAGAAAGAGTTGTGGGAGGGGGCCGGAGTAGGACTGGAACAAGGAATGTTCCACATACCCCATAAAGAGACAGGCATAGCTGGGGCCCATGCGGGTACCCATAGCCACACCTTTTATTTGGATGAAGTGAGAAGAGTTAAAGAAGAAATTGTTCAGTGTGAGAACAAGTTCAGTCAGACGGAGGAGAGTAGTTGTGGATGGGGATTGTTTGGGCCTCTGTTCGAGGAAGAAGCTGAGAGCCCTCAGACCATCCTGGTGGGGGATGGAGGTGTAGAGGGATTGGACGTCCATGGTGAAGAGGAAGCGGTCGGGGCCTGGGAACTGCAAATTGTTGATGTGATGTAAGGTGTCAGAGGAATCACGGATGTAGGTGGGAAGGGACTGGACAAGGGGAGAGAGAAGGGAGTCAATATAGCGAGAAATGAGTTCCGTGGAGAAGGAACAGGCTGACACGATCGGTCTGCCGGGACAGTCCTGTTTGTGGATTTTGGGTAGGAGGTAGAAGCGGGCCATCCGAGGTTGGGTGACTATCAGGTTGGAAGCTGTGGAAGGAAGATCTCCAGAGGAGTTGAGGTCAGTGCCAGTCCTGGAAACAATGGCTTGATGTTCAGTGGTGGGGTCATGGTCCAGGGAGAAGTAGGAGGAAGTGTCTGCGAGTTGACGCTCAGCCTCCACAAGGTAGAGGTCAGTGCGCCAGACAACAACAGCACCACCCTTGTCAGTGGGTTTGATGACAATGTTAGGCTTGGACCTGAGAGAACGGAGTGCAGTAAGTTCAGAGAGAGACAGGTTAGAATGGGTGAGAGGAGCAGAGAAATTGAGACGACTAATGTCACGCCGACAGTTCTCAATGAAAAGATCAAGAGAAGGTAAGAATCCAGAGGGAGGGGTCCAGGTGGAGGGAGAATATTGGATGTGGGTAAAAGGATCCATTGAACGGGGAGAGGACTCCTGCCCAAAGAAGTGAGCACGGAGACGAAGGCAGCGAAAGAAGAGTTCAGCATCGTGCCGAGCCCGAAATTCATTGAGATGAGGGCGTAAGGGTATGAAATTAAGTCCGTTGCTGAGCACTGAACGTTCAGCGTCGGAGAGGGGAAGTTCAGGGGGTATAGTAAATACACGGCCGGGGCTGGGATTGGAAGATGGGGTGGGGACGGAGGGACAAGCGGGGGTGGAGGGTCCTGGATGGGTGTTGGTGTCGTTGAATTGTTTGGAGCTTGCGTTCCTTAGCAGTTGAGAGAAAGAGAAAAAGTTTCTTGTTGAGGCGTCGGATGAGACGAAGAATAAAATGAAACTGGGGGCACGTGCAGCTTTGAGAAAGGGTGCGGCGGTGCTGCTGGAGGGAGAGGTCGAGTGCGTTCACATGGCGACGCATGGCACTGAGTGTGGATCTCAGAATGCGACGGGAACAGCAGTCCGAGAAACGTTTTATGTCCCGGATATACCTGTAATCCTGGGTGGGTTTGAAACATGAGGGTTGGAATTTCAGTTGAAATCCACGTGGGGTAAGCCGGAGATGGAGACAGTCAATGAGAAAGGAAATATGGCTGTGAAAGCGGGTTTTAGTAAACACCTTGTCAAACACCAGGAGAGAAATGGAAAGCAATGAAAGTGAACAAGGCAAAAGAGAGATTCGAAAATCCTGACGGAGAGGAGTCAAAACTTCTTCAAGGTAGGCATTTCTTGAAGAGAAGTGGCAGTCAATTAAACACAGAGATAAAAACAAAAAACTGTGGATGCTGGAAATCCAAAACAAAAACAGAAATACCTGGAAAAACTCAGGTCTGGCAGCATCGGCGGAGAAGAGCAAAGTTGACGTTTCGAGTCCTCATGACCCTTTAACAGAACTAAGTAGAAATAGGAAAGGGGTGAAATGTAAGCTGATTTAGTTGGGGGGCGGGGGGCTGTTGAGACAAGCAAGCAGGCCAAACGCAGACTGGGTGACCGCTTTGCAGAACACCTGCGGTCTGTCTGCAAGCATGACCCAGACCTCCCTGTCGCTTGCCATTTTAACACTCCACCCTGCTCTCTTGCCCACATGTCTGTCCTTGGCTTGCTGCATTGTTCCAGTGAAGCTCAACGCAAACTGGAGGAACAACACCTCATCTTCCGACTAGGCACTTTACAGCCTTCTGGACTGAATATTGAGTTCAACAACTTTAGATCTTGAACTCCCTCCTCCATCCCCACCCCCTTTCCGTTTCTTCCCCCTCCCTTTTGTTTTTTCCAATAATTTATATAGATTTTTCTTTTCCCACCTATTTCCATTATTTTTAAATGTATTCCACCCATGGTTTATTTCACCCCACCCCCACTAGAGCTACCTTGGTTGTCCTGCTCTCCACTCTTAATTAGCACATTCTTTTAGATAATATCACCACCTTCAACACCTCTTTGCTCTTTTGTCTGTGACATCTTTTGGTTATCTCCTCCTATCACTGCTTGCTTGTCCCAACAACTCCCCCCCACCCCCACCCCCACCCGCTCTCTTAAACCAGCTTATATTTCACCCCTTTCCTATTTCTACTTAGTTCTGTTGAAGGGTCATGAGGACTCGAAACGTCAACTTTGCTCTTCTCCGCCGATGCTGCCAGACCTGCTGAGTTTTTCCAGGTATTTCTGTTTTTGTTTTGGATTTCCAGCATCCGCAGTTTTTTGTTTTTATGCCCTCAAGTATATGCTGTTTTTGGGTTATCTAAATAGCATTTTAAGGATAATTTGTTGAATGCACACTGGTACAGCTAAATTACCTGTCCACATCCCTCAGTTCAATGTGTGGTATGAGCACACTGCCCAAACTGCAACAAAAATATGATCCACGTTCTCCCATGCAGCCCCAAAAAAATTTGAAACTTGACGCCACACATCTGTACGCTGTACACAACGTACATGCATATGCCTCTACAGATGGATGTGTTATACTCTGTTATACAAAAGGAGTCAATCTTAGTTGAATATGCATGATGCGTGATGAAGGAGAAATGTATAAACAACAGACATGGATCCAACTATAGGTTTTCATGGTGTTTGTTTTCACTACTATCTGATAACGGGCTTAATTTTCCAATTTCTGTTTATTTTGCCTTTATGTTCAATGTGCAAAAATGTATTAAAAAAATACTCCTTCCTCTCAAACCCCAATTTCAGCCTTTACCCCCTCTGCTGAAGATACAACTCCACAGGTAGCAACTGCCTTTTATTACCTCGCCCAAGCTGGAATTCAATCCATGTAAACCTACGCAAACACTTAGCCTTTCTACTTTCCTCAGTTGGCAGCTACCCATGTACACGATCAGCAGGGGACACCAGATGCTGATTAGTAGTGTGCGTTATTCCCATTTCAAAACATATTGATAATTTTAACAAACTTGATCAGTTAACTCAGCATGGACTATTAACTGAGCTTGTGAGGTTAAGAGTTTTAGTACATTTACTAGGGGCAGACCAACTCTGCAACCTTGAATGCAGAAGCAAATATGAAGATTATTTAGGTTAAAAACATGTTTTTTAGTTAAAATGTGAAATAATTTGTGGCAAAATGGCTGAAAAAGTGGTTCATATTCACCAAGACATAAAGTGAAAGATTCCTCTATTACACCTAAGCTTCCTCAGTAACAAATTTAGGCAGAATCAGGCCCACCGTATATAACTAGCAATTAAAATTTTATTTCAAAAGCACAGGCAATAACCATGTAGCTCCAGAGTCCGTAAATGAGCCCCTACTTTCATACATATGGAAATAGTGTAACTTTGCTCAACAATTCCATTACACACCATCCCCCCATACCCCCCACATAACTTTTTTTCTAATTTGGAAAGCATTTGCTGACTTGAAATTATAAAGACGCCTCTCCTCTTTGGACAATGTAGTTCCTTTTTAGGATAGGAGGTCCGTATGCTAGTGGTGAAAATATTTGTGAAGAGCAAGAAGACGATCACTGTTGTTTGGATGTCGAGAAGGTTGGAAGAAAATTCAGCCTGCTGGTTCATAGAGTTTTTCCCTTCCTCCATTTTCCTGCCAATTTTCTTTCCTCATATTCTCTTTTCCTAAGGGCATTGACTCATTATTGCAATATGTTTAATGGCAATCATAAACCTTTCCTCCATATGAGTGTCTGGACAGTGAACGTTCATTACATAAAACCAGGGAGTGGGGGAGGCTGCTGGTGAGGCATCAGAGCACCTAATATCCACAGACATGTGGTTCCAACATTAGATAGGAACCATGTCTGGGAATCCAAGTCAATTTTCCACTTCTTAACCTGGGGTGTTGAGGTCAATTATAATACCTTTACTGATATCCTGCACAGACTGGAGATTGAACTTGTGGTTTTTTCTGGTCTGTGTGGTTTAGCTACTCACTGGCTACACCAGGTGAGTTAGAGAGATAATGCACAAATTTCTTATATCTGACATTGATTCCAAATGAAATCTTCAAGGCCAAATTTAAAAGGAAATGTGTGTTAATTTACCAACTTCACCACAAGCAGGAACAACTTTGCTAGGCTACCTCCCATCAGCACAACTCTACTGCAGCTGCTCTAGCAATTAACCAACAATAACAAGGAAACAGTTTTATCTGCTTCCCTTGCATCACTGTACATCCGACAGCAGGGAAAAAAACTCACATCTGCTCTGCCAAGTAATATAAGGGTGAAAAAAAATAAGTTGAGATGAAAAATGTCATCAAAAATAACAGTAAGTGAATGTCAAACATTTGATTAACTGTTTGCAAGGGCTATAACTTGGAATGCTCATGACTTTGATCTATAAGTTATGATTAACTTGATAAATTTGGACTTATGAAATATATTACCTAAGTTCTCTTCATATCATATGCTACCACTACCCTAATAAGAGCTTTGTATTAATTTGTTTTAAACTATTATTTTATTCATTCACTTTACTTACCAAAATGTATATCATAACACACAATTAAATTTCAACTAGAATACACATTGGTCTTGTTAAAAGATAAAGCTTGTATTTATATGGCATTTTTCACATCCTTGACATGTCCAAAGGTGTCCCTTACCCAACTCATTTTGATGTGTAGCCACTGGTTATGTAGGTGGCAATCTGCACACAGCAAGGTCTCATAAGCAGTAAGAGATGAATGAAATGTTGTCTAGGATACTGGGAGCACTTTCTGCTTGTATCACGGGATCTTTTACAACTATCTAAACAGGCAAACGGGGTCTCAGTGTAACATTAATTGATTAGGTCACAATTACTTCATTTTATACTACTAAGTATCTCTCACAAGTTATATTATGGACTAATTTAAGGGTGCATCTGCAACTAATTTGTATTTCAACACCATTGGGAGAATGGTTAACATGCAGAACTGTCTGCTTTTATCAGTTAAGGTAGTCCACAAAACAATTGTCCCTTTTAAAGTCTCAAAAAAGTACTGATCACAAAGTTAATCAAGAGCAAATTAATATGTGAAGCTAGTAAATTAATCAAGAATCTGTTGACTCATAAATGTGCAATTATATTGGCATTAATGGTTTGCTGCATAAAAACACCCTAATATTAAACATCCTACCACATTCTTAAATAAAAACAGAAAATGCTGGAAAAACTCAGCAGATCTGGCAGCATCTGTGGTGAGAGAAACAGAGTTAAAGTTTCGAGTCCATATGACTCTTCTTCAGAGCGCACATTCTTACATTGCTTCTAATGAAAATCTATTTGGGATATTGAAGTTTGATGAAAAGCTTCCTTATTTTAATTTATTGCTGGAGCAACAAACTAGAGAAAAAGCAAATTAACAAACAGCATCGTATTGTAGGCACAAGCAATAAAATCATCAAAAAATATTTTATTACTACATTCAATAAGGAAACTGGTTCTTTATGGACTATCTAACAAGATTGTTAGAATTTCAACCTCCAAATGGAAAAAGCATGGATCATTTTTCACTTGCTTGTGCTTAATAATTTCATAGAAAACTGATGCCATGAAGACTAGACTATGCAAAATGTGTAATTTTGCTAAGGTGCAAGATAATTTAATAATTATTCTCTCATTTCTGGGTCCACAGGCCCAGGCTCACTCATGCAACCAGGTGAATTGCTCAAGGTAGCTAACAACCTAATTGTTAAGGTTCACATCCCAGAAATTGAGATTGCATCATATGAAAAATTAAAGTTATAAATGTTAAGAATATTACTTATACAGGACAGCCTGAATAAATTAAGGACACTCATTTTCCTGTTAGTTTTCACAAGTACACAACGACCCAGCCCTATCTCACTACCACCTCTCTCAACTGGTCCACTATTGCTAAATCATCAGATTGCTCGTCCAACATCCAGTGCTGGATGAGCAGAAATGTCCTCCAATTAAACATTGGGAAGAAGCCATTATCTTCAGTCCCCACGACAAACTCCATTTATTAACAGCGGACTCCATTCCTCTCCCAGTCAATGGTCTGAAGCTGAACTAGACTGTTTGAAATCTTGATGTCAATATTTGACTCAAATGAGCTTCTAACCACATATCTGCGCCATCAGTAAGACCGCTTATTTCCATCTCCATAATATCGCCAACTCTGCCCCACCTTAACTAATCTGCTGCTAAAACCTTCATCAATGCCTTTGTTACCTCTAGACTTGTCTATTCCAACAGACTCCTGGCCAGCCTCTGACATTCTTCATTAGGAATTTGCCCTAATTATTGCCTTTCTGGCAATAATATTGCCACTGGTTCAGTGTCAAATTTTGCTTTATATTGCTCCAATGAAGTGCCTTGGGACATTTCATTACATTAAAGGCAAAGTTGCCTTTGTTTGTATTTTGCTTCATGGGAGATGTTGGCAGAGTCCTCATTACATTATAGAATTCTATCTGCATTGGCGGGGGGGGGGGGGGGGGGTGGGAAAGAGAGGCGCGAATGCTCTTCAATTGGTATAGGCAATGATAAATTTAAACTTCCCTATTGAAATGCTATAGCAAAACATTAGTATTATGAGCGAATTAGAATATAAGAATGATAAAACCATATTCCAAGTATTAGGAAATAGAGATAGTTTAACAAAGTTATATTTGTATTTGCTGGTGTTGGGAATGAGTTTTAGTTTTAATGTTTAAGTTTGATTTGTATTTCTGTATGTGTGTGTTAAGAGAGGTCAAACTGAGTTTTAGTTTCACTTTAAAAAGTGCCTGCATTTCCAATGAGCGTTTTATGACTGTGGCAGCTAAGTTAAACAAACCAGAATAGAGAAACTGGGCTGTTGCCTAACAACAGGGATCCAAAGAGGCAGGTCTCTCCCACAGGCACACACACAAAAACTAAAGAAACAGCAGTCTTAAGTTCAGGTTTGAAGACAGTTACCAGGCAGAAGCAGCCTAGAAGGGGCAGATAGCCAGTTCCAAGCTAAAATTGGTTGAAAGTAGCTGCCAGAGAGACACTGGAGCAAAAGGGACAGATAGCCAGTGCCAAGCTAAAGAAGAAAGTCCCCAAGAATCCAGGGGAGTGGAACAGGAGAAAGTCGTTGGAGCAGAGAAGACTGAAGGGCGACCTGATCGAGGTGTACAAGATTATGAGGGGCATGGACAGGGTGGATAGGGAGCAGCTGTTCCCCTTAGTTGAAGGGTCAGTCACAAGGAGACATAAGTTCAAGGTGAGGGGCAGGAGGTTTTGGGGGGATGTGAGGAAAAACTTTTTTACCCAGAGGGTGGTGACGGTATGGAATGCACTGCCTGGGAGGGTGGTGGAGGCGGGTTGCCTCACATCCTTTATAAAGTACCTGGATGAGCACTTGGCACGTCATAACATTCAAGGCTATGGGGCAAGTGCTGGTAAATGGGATTAGGTAGGTAGGTCAGGTGTTTCTCACATGTCGGTGCAGACTCGATGGGCCGAAGGGCCTCTTCTGCTCTGTGCTTCTGTGACTTTCTATTCAAAAGAAGGACAGGAACCTGGAAAAGGTCCTGTTAATGAAGTTAAGAGTGAGGGGCAGAGAGAAAGGCTCCAAGCTTCAGGTTTAAAGAGACAAAAGCTACAGAAAGCAGATTTAAAGCGAGGACAGCTTGCAAGAGGCAAGAAAGTCCAAAAAGACGGCTGAAGGTCTGTAACTCTTTGCTATGGGCATGTGAAGCAGTGGTGTACTGTTGACAGCTGGGTCAGTGAGGGAGAGTGCATGGAGCACAGCTTGAATGCATATGGTGACCCAGGGCAGAAGAACATCGGAAGAAGAGTTTGAAACCCTGGAAGTGAGCCCTTGCGGAAGGCGTCTGAGAGAAAGTGTCCGTTTGGGAGAAGATTCCAAGGCGAGTTCTTGGAAAGTGGAGATTGGAAACCCTCGTGTGAAAGATGGAGTGCAGTGAGACCGGTTGACCCACGGTGTGACAAGCGTCCGGGGGGAGTTGTGGAGAGATCCATAGCAGTTGGTTGAGGTGGCATCTGCCACTTGGCTTCAGAGTGTAGTATGCCTGACTACAGGTTGCCAATTGGTAACTTGAGCTATCCTTACAAATCTGTATATATCTGTAAAGTATTAGTTGTGGGTGAAGGAGTACTGTAATATAGTTAATCTTTTCTTGTTGAATAAATGTTTTATTCTTTTGTTAAAAGTTCATCAGCTGACTCCTGTGACTCTGTTCAGTAGCTACTCTCCACATACCTAAACAAACAAATAAAAACTAGGATCTATCAGGCTGGGTTCCACCCTGGGATCAGGCTTGTCCTGTGGTAACCTCAGCTGGGGATCATAACACAAGGGTCCCAAGAACTACAGGTGCCCTTTTTCTCTCCAAACTTCTCTCTTGAAGACACTGATTCTTACCAATGCTAGGCACCCTCAGGTATCTTGGCCAGGTGTTGGTGGGGTTTGTGGAACATCACTGTTGAGCCTGAATCTGCCTTCACCTAAGAGATATGCTTCCAGAATTAATCTAGAGTTGAAACCCTGGTTTGATAAACTCTCCTGAGCTTTGGAGTACTGAGGCTAATTTTAGATTTCTTATCACAACCCTTCAAGTATCAGTAAGCTCAGCATAGACTGGAAACTGAGGCCAAAACCTGATGGCTTGTGTGGCTCCACAGCATAATGGCTTTGTGAATTGAACCCTTGGAGAATCTGCAGGCTTTCTTCAAATTTTCTGTAGATTAAGATTTATAACATCTCCTGAATAAAACAGTCTGATAACCATTCAAAATAGCTACCATCATTATTCTCGTATTATTTTAGTAACAATTAAGCAATTTCCAACTTCCTTTGCAGAATTAATCATTGCCTTTCCTGAAAGAATTTACTAATGAATGGCTACAAAAGGGCAATGAAGAACAAAGATCCTTAAATCTAAAGGAATAAGACAGGTATTATGTTCACATATTTAAAAACGAGTAACATTCATTCCAGATCCAAGAAATTTGTTTGTCAAATTTTACAAGTGATGGTAGTCACAATATGGATCTATTCACCTTCTGAAAAGACGCAACAGAATTGAATACGTGCATAGCACAAAGACATTTTCAACATTATTGTTATAAAAGAGAAAGCAGTGCCACTTATGTTTTCCATTGATTTGGCTGCTTTTTATTTATACCTTGCATTTTAATTACAACTGTTCATGAGAGTATTCAATATTTAGGTCAAATGAACTGAGACAAAACTTTGTGGGCCTGTACAATAGAGAAGCAGGATTAATCACCATGGTAACTTGCACTATGTTTTCTGCTCACACATCTTCACTGGCTCACTACAGGTAAGTAAGTTTTTTTTTTATTCCCATCTCACCACACAAACCTTTAGTACTTAATGAGTTTTCCCAAAAAAGCATTTAATTATTTCTCGACTCTGTTGATCTTTGGTATATTTATCAAAGCTGAGTATTATCTAATCAGGGTAATTATTGCGTACAGCACATAGACAGCAGTAATCATATGATTGTTCATTACTACTTCTATTAAACAATACAGAAATGATTAGCAATTATCTAAACCTGTCAGCACTGCATCTTTACATTTGAACATAAACTGTCAATGTTCTTTGTGGTTTACCAATGAACCATGACTTGTGCTTCACTGTGCCTTGTCTTGTATGTACATCAGGAGTTTTGTTCAGAAGAAAAATGGGCTGACCTGTGGTGCCATTCTAACTGGTTGGCTCAACCCAAGTCTTTGGCAAATGTATTCAAACTCACTTCTCTGACCTAGGGGGCTCGAAGGAGTGACAAGGCTTCAAAGCTTTGTCTGGAACTCTCTAGGGCTGCAATAAAATTTGAACAAATCTCCCAATAAGTTGAAGCATAGGATCAATGAGCCATAAGGCTACAAAGAACAGTAAAGACTGTAATTAAAGAAAACTGAGATATACAGACACCACACACTTACCTGAAGAAGAACATGTACAGGGCAGCTGTGAAGCAAAACAACAGGACCTGTACAAAACCAAACAGATAAGTTATTCTGACTGTAAAGATACATCATCCACTTCCTCTCTCCCCCAAAAATACAGTTCACTTATGCGCAATAAAAATCTGAAATGGTAAGTTTATCAAGTTGTACTTCAAAAAATAGCAGATCTAGCTGAACATCCTTTTTGATTAAAAATCAGTACAGCATTTCTAGGAAATTCATTTGAACAGATGTTTATTGGTTAAAATAACTCATTTTAAATCTCAGTAATTCATGTTTCATACAGACAAAAAAAGTACTTGGCAGTGCTGCTAATCCACTTTTGAAAAACAACTCATAACCAATAACTCTAAATCTCATGTGACCAGTGCATACTGTACACTCAATGATCGGATAAGTGACTTACTTGACAATCTTCTCATAAAAATTCTGCAACATTGGGACTCAAATATTTTCATGGTGACCAAATTGTATTTAAAAGCCTTCAAGAATCAATAGATAACACAAGATTCAAACCACATGCAAAACTAAACTATTATTTTGGTTAATATATTGTTGTTAAGTCATTCATTTTATAAATAAGTTACTTTGCACTTTCTCATGCCTTGGAGTAAATAGATGGGCCTGTACAGTACTGAGCAATTTATACCAGGAAGAAGCCAGTTTGAGGCTTGGTCTTTTCTCAGTTAGTTATCAGAAACTGTTGGCTTCAGCACTCCCTGAGTTATACAGGGGGACCATTAAATGAAGCCAAGATGCCCAACTAAGAGATGTGTGTAACACATGTAGGCATTCCTTTTGGGTTATTCTCCAGCACTCACCTGCTGCTGACTAGTGGGTGATTTGGGGAGAGATTATCTATCCTCTTACTCATTTGCAATGCAAGTAGCCCAGAACGCTAAGGGGAGAAATTAAAGAAAAAAAATCAAACTAATGGCAAGGAAAAATAGATCAAACCTGATTAGGTTTTTAGCCTTCACAAATTTAAGTAACATTTGTGCACCACATTCAAAATATATCAAGATTAGCGGAGGGTTTTCCTTCAAGTGTAATATAAAGAAATACAGCTCCAGATTGTGTTATTTTAATCAGCATGTTTCTGCACCTTACTGTAAATTATAAGACCATAAGGCTTAGGAGCAGAAGTAGGCCATTTGGCCCATCGAGTCTGCTCCTCCATTCAATGAAATCATGGCTGATCTGATAATCCTCAACTCCACTTTCCTGCCTTTTCCCCATACCCCTTAATTCCCTTACTGATTAAAAATCTGTCTATCACAGCCTTGAATATACTTAACAACCCAGCCTCTATAGCCCTCTGCGGTAAGGAATTCCACAGATTCACTAGTCTCTGAGAGAAGAAATTCCTCCTTATCTCTGTCTTAATTGGGCGACCCCTTACTCTGAGATTATGCCCTCTGGTCCTAGACTCTCCCACAAGGGGAAACAACCTCTCAGCATCTACCCTGTCAAGCCCCCTAAGAATCTTATATGTTTCAATAAGGTTGCCTCTCATTCTTCTAAACTCCAATTAGTACAGGCCCAATTTACTCAACCTCTCCTCATAAGAAAATCCCTCCATCCCCAGGATCAACCTAGTGAACCTTCTCTGGACTGCCTCCAATGCCAGTATATCTTTCCTTAGATAAGGGGACCAGAACTGTTCAAAGTGTTCTAGGTGTGGTCTAATGAGTGCCTTGTATAGTTTTAGCAAGACTTCCCTATTTTTATACTCCATTCCCTTTGAAATAAAGGCCAACATTCCATTTGCCTTACCTATTACCTTGTGAACTTGTATGCTAGCTTTTTGTGATTCATGCACGAGGACCCCCAAATCCCTCTGTGCTGCAGCTTTCCTCAGTCTTTCTCCATTTAAGTAATATTCAGCTCCTTTATTCTTCCTGCCAAAGTGCATTACCTCATATTTTCCCATATTATATTCCATCTGCCACGTTTTTGCCCACTCACTTAACCTGTCTATATCCCTCTGTAGACTCTTTGTGTCATCCTCATCACTTGCCTTCCCACCTATTTTTATGTCATCCGCAAACTTGGCGATAGTACACTCATTTCCCTCATCCAAATCATTAATATACATTGTAAATAACTGCAGCCCCAGCACTGATCCCTGTCGCACTCCACTGGTTGCCATCTTGAAAATACGCTCCCCCCCCACCCCGTATCCCAACTCTCTGTCTTCTATTAGTTAGCCAATCCTCTATCCATGCTAACATACTACCCCCAACACCATGAGCTCATATCTTATTAAGTAGCCTTATGTGCGGTACCTTATTGAACGCCTTTTAGAAATCCAAATATATTACATTTACTGGTTCCCCTTTATCTATCCTGCTTGCTGCCTCCTCAAAGAATTCTAATAAATTTGTCAGGCATGATTTCCCCTTCATGAAGCCATGATGACTCTGCTTGATTATATTATGCATTTCTAAATGATCTGCTATTACATCCTTTATAATTAACATTTTCCCAATAACAGATGTTAAGCTAACTGGCCTATAGTTGCCTGTTTTTTGTCTCCCTCCCTTTTTGAATAAGGGTGCTACATTGGCAGTTTTCCAATCCTCTGAGACAGTTCCAGAATCTAAGGATTCTTGGAAGATTACAATCAGTGTATCCACTATCTCTGCAGCTATCTTCTTTAATATTCTAGGATGCAACCCATCAGGTCCAGGTGACTTATCGGCCTTTAGCCCCATTAGTTTCCCAAGCACTTCTTCTCTTATGATAGTTATTGTATTTATTTCCTCCCCCCACTCTTTGCCCCATGATTATTTAGTAATTTTGGTATGCTATTAGTGTCTTCTACTGTGAAGACTTAACGGGAACAGTCAGTAACAAAAGTTAAGTAAAACACAGTACCAACAGTGGAATGTGTACTGTTAATATTTTGTTTGGTAATAGCAGGTAAGACTTTAAACTGTGTCTATGCCTATCCTTTCAGATAGACGCAAAAGATCCCATGGCACTATTCAGTGAAGAATGGGGGAGTTCTCTTAGTGTCCTGACTAACATTCGTTGCTCAATGAACATCCCAAAAAAAAAATTTATATTTATTTATTGGTTATTTATCTTACTTGTTGTATGTTTTGTAAGACCCGACCATGTAAAGAAACATGGTATTCAATTTGTACAAGTGATTACACTTCAAAAAATATACTTCATTCATAGTTCTAAAGAAGAGTCACAGAATCACACAGTGCAGAAGAGGCCCTTCGGCCCACCATGTCTGCACCGACACGTGAGGAACACCTGATCTACCTACCTAATCCCATTTACCAGCGCTTGGCCCATTGCCTTGAATGTTATGATGTGCCAAGTGCTCATCCAGGTACTTTTTAAAGGATGTGAGGCAACCCACCTCCACCACCCTCCCAGGCAGTGCATTCCAGACCGTCACCACCCTCTGGGTAAAAAAGTTTTTCTTCACATCCCCCCAAACCTCCTGCCCCTCACCTTGAACTTGTGCCCCCTCGTGACTGACCCTTCAACTAAGGGGAACAGCTGCTCCCTATCCACTCTGTCCATGCCCCTCATAATCTTGTACACATCGATCAGGTCACCCCAGTCTTCTCTGCTCCAATGAAAACAACCCAAGTCTACCCAACCTCTCTTCATAACTTAAATGTTTCATCCCAGGCAACATCCTGGTGAATCTCCTCTGCACCCTCTCCAGTGCAATCACATCCTTCCTATAATGTGGCGACCAGAACTGCACAAGTACTCCAGCTGTGGCTTCACCAAGATTCTATACAACTCCAACATGACCTCCCTACTTTTGTAATCAATGTCTCAATTGATAAAGGCAAGTGTCCCATATGCCTTTCATACAGACTCGAAATGTTAACTGTCTTTCTCTCCACAGATGCTGTCAGACCTGCTGAGTTTTTCCAGCTATTTTTCTTTTTGTTTCAGATTTTCAGCATCCGCAGTATTCTGCTTTTATACTTCATTCATTGATGTGCTTTGGAACACCCTGCAGTCATGAAAGACAATCTAAAATGAAAGTTCTTCATTTATGGAGAAATTATAATGGAATGGTACCAAGTAGATAGCTCTTTAAGAGAACCAATGCAGTTGCAACAGGCTTAGTAGCTTGCTCCTGTGCTGTAAAGTTCCATGTTTCTACAGACACACATTTATTTCTTTAATAATGCTGGTATCAGAGTCAAATGACAATACTTTCCAACCCCCAACACAATAATGAATTCTAAATTCCCAGTTAACACAACTAAAAAGATCTTTATTCAATAATCTTTTTGTGTAATTTTTAAAAATAAGTAGATAACCCATACTTCAAACAAGACTGAGATAGTGTATGCAGCACCACTTCAAATGAGAAGCAGGTTACTGTTAGCTTTACTAATGTCTTTCTCCTTCATTCAATTGTCTATTTATTCTCCTCAACAAACACTAGGATAATACTCTATTTTGAATCCTACAAGGATGGAAATAGATCTGAAGATCCATATGGTAGCCTGACATGGTGAACTATCAGTCTAAACAGCCCTATGTAATAACGATCGGTGAAACAATCTCTGTCCCCTTGATTATCAGCTGTATAATAATGGAGATTAAAGTGTATGATTTACTATTGCAAAAAAAAATAATTAGCAGCCATAGCCAGATGCATTTCAGAATCACTCAGTTAACACCGGCCGATTTATCTTTTAAAGATATTAGAGGTTCCAATTCCACCAAGTGGGAAAAGCAATTATGCATTCTTAGCCATCCATTTTGTGACAGAATTACTTGCATTTTTTGTCCAATGAAAAATTGTTACGCTTCCACAAGTCTGTTATTTGGTTAATGTCAAAACAGTAAGCTCTAATACTGTCTTGGCAGAATGATTATTGTTACATTAGAAATTTTAAATCACAATATCACACTGACTCAGAAAGTTGATATTGTTATTACAGGTTTGCTTGGCTTCACGCCAAGCAAAGCCCTAACTTACACAAATTTGAAGATGAGAAGACGCTCCAATGATCTATCGCATAAAGAAAAATATCTCAGAACACTTTACAGGACAGAAAGCAAATGGACATCAAGCAGCCATACAGAAAGATAGAAAGGAGGAGGAAAAGGCAAAACTGAAGAGAAATGTTTTCTTTGGCAGTGATTGGAAAAGAGCTCTAGAGGGAAGTATGTAATGTCTGATAAAGTAGAAGGGGTGGAGAATAGGAAGTAATCCAGTTTTAAAGGAGCAAAGAGTGCATGTGGGGAAAACAACCATGGAAGCTAACTCAGATAGTGACCTGCAGTATTTTAATAAAGAGGATGAGCATTACAAAATCAACGTGCTGGGAAACAATGAAGTCAAAGGATAGTTTGATTGGAGTGTGAACCTTGCAGAAGATCAGTGTCGATGAGCCATTAAACTATATTAATGCAAGTTCCTTCTTTCTTTTTTCCTTCCTATGTGGAGAAGGTTTAGAGCTGAGATTGTTCTCTTTAGAGCAGAGAGAATTTAAGGGGAGGTTAATAGAAGTGTTGAAAATTGTGAAGGGTTTTGAAAGAGTAAATAAGGAGAAACTGTTTCCACTGGCCGCAGGATCATAACCAGAGGCAAGAACCAGACGACATAATTGGCAGAAAAACCAGGGGCAGATGAGTTTTTTTTTAAACACAGCAAGTTGTTACAATCTAGAACAAACTCTTTGAAAGAATGGTGGAAGCAGATTCAATTGTAACTTTCACAAGGGAATTGGATATATACTTGAAAAGGAAAAAAAATTAAGGCAAAGGAGAAACAGCAGGGGAATGGGACAAATTGGAAAGCTCTTTCAAAGAGGCAGCACTAACGTATTGGGCAAACGGCCTCCTTCTATGCTGTGTGATTCTGTGATATGCCAAGCTTTTGGTGGCTTTAAGAAGGGGAAAACTGTTATTACAAAAATCAAAGATAATAGAGAGTGGAACTGACTGTACCTCATAACTGGAAAGACTGATTTCCTGGTATGAAGACTGGCTAAACCGAAGGAACATCAATGTCTAATTTGCACATATCAGGATAGGGTTTGTTAGGTAGCATTGGATTTTCCAGTGCAATTCATCCAAAATGAGCCAAACTAATGGAAAAGATCATGGAATTGTACACCAATGAAGCTAATAAATGGTTCCATATAGTTTTTTTCAAGTTACTTTAAGTTATTTAAAATCACAGGTGGAAGACCAAACAGCAACCAAAATGCTTATTTTTTGTGATAATTGCATTTTCAGCTGTTAATAAAACTGCACTAGGTTACTACTCAAAGGATATTTTTTAATATACTCAAAATATATTTTTTAACGCAAGGGCAGAAAAGCAATGATGTTCTAAAACGCTGTCCAATTACACTGGTTAATGGAAGATTTTACATTTGGTGATATGCAATATGAATTTGAGCAGAAACTTCAGCAAAAAATCCAAATGAGAAAGCTAGAGCAATTTTGAGTGCAGTTTGCACTCAATTGTCAATTTGTGCCCAAAGCTCACTTTTAACTAGCACCAATTTGCATTTACTTCAAGACTCTGACAATTATTTATGTGCCAGGGGAACTCTGAGCCACCAGGTCTACACTTTGCAGGTAAGGGTCAGAAACACAACACTGTTGTCAACAGATAGATAACCTTAGTTCTGATGAAGAGTCATACGGACTCAAAATGTTAACTGTATTCCTCTCCGCAGATGCTGTCAGACCTGCTGAGTTTTTCCAGTTATTTTTGTTTTTGTTTGTGATAGATATCCTTTCATTGGTTTAAGACTGTATCATCACCCTCCCTGACCCACCCCCACCTCCACCAATTGCCCCACCAGCCCTCCCCGCCACCCCCCACCCCTCCCCACTTTAGACAGGGGTAGGTCATGCAAAGTACAGATTATCAGCAAAGCATAAATTCAATTGCTGCAACTTCCCGTGACATTTACAAATAGTGGTATGGCAGATGGCCTGAATACTTAAATGAATTGAATATTCCTCAGGTGGGACTCTGAAACCTGACAACTCAAATCAGTTGCATACAAGCATTAAACAAGTACAACAAACAGAAATGCTGAATGCTTATTTGAGGGGATTATGTTGCATGGAACTGAAATTTGAGCTGTGGATGTTTAACTTTGTGAAAAAATCCAGCTGTACAAAAGATGCATTTTCCTGTACAAATAAAGGCAACACAGACAAAATAAATTCCTTCAAATCAATTCACAATTATTAGATCACCATATATTTCACACCAAATTAATTTCATTAGCTGCACTAAGTTGGCAACAAAGCAGCTGACAGGCCTGAATCTAATAAAACTTCAGGCTAAAAGGCTGCAAGTTTGATCATGCTGTTTAGTTGCCTGGGTCTTACCGGCAGTGCATTAAGTAACCAAATAGAAGTTGGAAACCTCCTTAAATTGGGTTAGAAAGAGAGAATAAAAGGAGAACAAACACAAACTTGCTGCTGTTTCACAATAACTAAAAAATTGCATTGGCTGGTTGTCCACTTAAAATATCCAGCCCAGCAAGTACCACAGATGTCATTGTATAAATTGACCCTTTGAAGCCTCGTAAAATTCTTCCAAAAACTGAGGTCGACTTAGGCGTTGAGAATAAAAGTGAACCGCCGGCATGTGTGTGGTGGTCACCATCTTTGTTGTTCACCACACAGGGTCTGCTCTGTTTGAGTGTGTCTTAAATTCCCACACATCTTCACAACATAGCCCATATCGCTTACTTGATCCCTTGCACCCGGTTATGTAGCACTGGGAAGTAAAACATCCATCTGTCAGGTGAAAACTTGAAGCTGACTACTAATGCGTGTATAGCAAATCGTGGCTGACGGGTGGAGTCAACTTATATGCCTGATATATGCAAAAACATGATATTTGGGAACAAAAAAATGGGGTCGACTTATACACTGCAATCTATAGTATATAGCCTGGAACTCAATAGGCCAAAAACAATCATCAAAGCACAGCAACACAATTCATTCTTCCCTGACCTTCCCCACTGCCCCTTCAACCTGATCTTTACAGCAGGCTACAGCCAACAAACCACCTCCCCCTCTGTATTTAGATTTCCAAAAGGTATTCGATAGGGTCCCTAATCAAAGGTTACTACACAATATAAGAGCTCATGGGGTAGCTGGTAACATATTAGTATGACTTAGGGTTGGTTAGCTAACAGGAAACAGAAGGTAGGGATAAATGGGTCATTTTCAGGTTTGCAAGCTGTAACTAGTGTTGGGGCCTCAAATATTTACAATCTGTATCAATGACTTGGAAGAAGGAACCAAATGTATGGTAGCTAAATTTGCTGATGCTACCAAGGTAGGTGGGAAAATAAGTTGTCAAGAGGACATAAAGAGTTTACAAAGAGATTTAGAAAGGTTAAGTGAGTGGGCAAAAATTTGACAGATGGAGTATAATGTGAACTTGTCCACTTTGGCAGGAAGAATAGAAAAGCAGTATATTATTTAAACTGAGATAGACTGCAGAACTCTAAGGTACAGAGAGATCTAGGTATCCTGGTACATGAATCTCAAAAAGTTAGTAAGCAGCTACAGCAAGTGATTAAGAAGGTCAATGGAATGATGGTGTTTATTTGCAAGGAGGGATCAGTATAAAGTTAGGGAGGTGTTGCTATAGCTGTACAGGGCCTTAGTGAGACCGAATCGGGAATATTGTGTAGTTTTGGTCTCCTTAGAAAGGATATAACTGCATTAGTAGTTTAGAGATGGTTCACTTGATGAAGGGGTCAGTTTATGAAGAAAGGTTAAGCAGGTCGGCCCTTTACCCACTGGTGTTTAGAAGAATGAGAGATGATATTATTGAAACATATAAGATCCTGAGGAGACTTGACTGTGTGGATGCTTCCCCTTGTGGAGGAGTGCAGAATTAAGGGACACAGCTTAAAAATTAGGGGTCTTCAATTTGAGATTGAGATGAAGAGAATTTTTTTTTTCCCTGAGGATTTAGTTTTTGGAATTCTCTTCCCAGAGGCTGGTGGGTTATTGAATTTGTGCAAGGCTGAGTTAGATAGATTTTTGATGGACAAGGGAGGCGAAGGTTAAGGGGGCAGACAGATAGGTAGAGTTGAGGCCACAATCAGATCAGCCATGATCTTATCGAATGGTGAAGCAGGCTCAAATGCCAAGTGGCCTATTCCTGCTCCAAATTCTTGTGTTCCTGTGTTCTCAACATACAATAACTTGCATTTACATAGTGCCTTTCATGTCAAAAGATGTCCCAAGGTACTCAATGCATATCCTGATCCTACAATTACCTTAGAAACACAACATACCATGGCCCAAATATCTCTTTCTCATTGTCCTCTCCCCATACTAGGCAACAAAGGGGATTGTGAAACTGAGGAACTAAAAGAAATTAGTATTATGCAGTATTGTAAAGAGGCAGTGCTTGAAAGGTTAACTGGTTTGAAGGCTGATAAAACCCCTGGATCAGATGAGCTTCATCCCAGAGTACTGAAAGAGGGAGCTAGAGAGATAGTGAATGCATTGGTGGTTATCTTTTAAAATTTTATAGATTCTGAAAAAGTTCCTGAGGGCTGCAAAGTAGCAAATGTAACCTCACTATTTAAGTAGTGAGGAAGAGGGAGAATGGAGAACTATAGACCTGTTAGTCTGATGTTAATATTAGGGAAAATGCGCATCTATTATAAAGGATGTGATAACTAGACATTTAGAAAAGAATGGTAAAATTGGGCAGAGTCAACATGGGTTTATGAAAGGGAAATAATATTTGACAAACTTGGAGTTTTTTTTAGGGTGTTACTTGTAGCATAGATAAAGGAGAACCAGTGGATGTGATGTATTTGGACTTTCAGAAGGCTTTTGATAAGGTCCCACACAGGAGGTTAGTAAATAAAATTAGAGCGCATGGGATTGGGGGAAAATATACTCTTATGGATTGAGAATTGGTTAACAGAGACAGAAAGCAGAGAGTAGATTCTCAAAATGGCAGGCTGTTACTAGTGGGGTACTGCAAGGATCAGTGCCACGGCCACAGCTGTTCACATTCTATATAAATGATTTCAATGTGGGGACTAATTGTAATATTTGCAAATTTGCTGATGACACCAAACTGGGTGCGAAAGCAAGTTGTGAGGAGGATGCAAGGAGGCTTCAAATAGGTTAAGTGAATGGGCTAGAACATGGCACATGGAATATAATGTGAATAAGTGTGAAGTTACTCACTTTGACAGAAAAAACAAAATGGCAAAGCATTTCTTAAATGATGAGAGGTTGGGAAGTACGGATGTCCAATGGGACCTGGGTGTCTTTGTTTATGAGCCACTAAAAGCTAGCATGCAGGTGCAGCAAGTAATTGAGAAGACAAATGGTACATTGGCCTTCATCGCAAGGGGATTTGAGTACAAGAGTAGGAAAGTCTTGCTGCAGTTATATAGAGCCTTGGTGAGACCTCAGCTGGAGTACTGTGCACAGTTTTGATGATCTTATCTAAGGAAGCAAATTATTGCCTCAAAGAGTGTGCAATGGAGGTTCACCAGGTTAATCCCTGGGAGGGCGGGATTTTCGTATGAGAAGAGATTGAGGAGACCAGGTCTGTATGCCCTAGAATTCTGAAGAATGAGGGGTGACCTCATTGAAACTTACAAAATTCTTACAGAGCATGACAGGCTGGATGTAGATGTGGTGAACCTAAAACCAGGGGACATAGGCTCAGGGTAAGGAGTAGGCCATTTAAGATTGAGATAAGGAGGAATTTCTTCACTCAGAGGGTGGTGAATCTTTGGAATTCTCTACCCCAGAGGGCTGTGGAAGCTCAATCATTGATCATGTTCGAGACAGAAATCGATAGATTTCTGGAGACTAATGACATCAAGGGATATGGAGGTAGTACAGGAAAGTGGCATTGAAATAGATGATCAACCATGATCTAACTGAATGGTGGAGCAGGCTCAATGGGCCAAATGGCCAACTCCTGTTCCTATGTTCCTACTTCCACATGCCTTTCCTCTTCCTGACACAATTTTTGTCTTGGAACACTTCACAACATGATAATGCAATTAAAAATCCAAGTATTTCTTCCTTACTGTAAAATAGTGAATGAATTTAATTTGTTCTGACAAAAAATTAACCTGAAACATTAACTCTGTTTTTCTCTCAACAGATGCTGCCTCGCATGCTGAGATTTCCAGCATTTTCTATTTTTATTTCAGATTTCCACCATCCACAATATTTTGTTTTATATTTTGTTTCAAGCCTCGCACACTTTTATCTTAAGTGTGCCTGCCTAAGAAAACTCGGAGTTGGGCATTGAGGCCAACTGTCAATCCTGTCCTGCCATTCTGCCTAAGATCATTTCAAAAGATCAAACATAGGACCTTCCTCATCTGTGACTCACCAACACACTAGCAGTGCGTTTTCTATTTTTCTAACAGAAGAGCTGCCTTAGATCCAGATCAATCATTGTACTTTATAATGTCTGTTTTTGCAATTCAAGTGATTCATTATTCCTCACCACCCTGCTAAAAAAAGTTTATTCAAAGCACTCCCCAATTTTATGTAAAAAAAAGGTATACTTATGAAGATTGTAAATTTTTGGAAAGCAATTATTTTGCTACAACTTCAGGCTGATCTGAAAACCAATTCAGAGTCAAATCATCAGTTGGGGTCTGGCTGTAAAGCAGCTCTTAGACCAGTGAATTTGGCCTCAACTATTTATCATCGAGCCACACCAGGGCGCAGAATCACAGTTAGCAGAGGATAATGTCACAAGCAAGTAGAAGGTTAATCCAAGTAATGGCAATGAAGCATTCCCTCAGTGGTATACCAGAATATGAGATTTGATTACGTACTCAAGTGACGCTCAAATTGAAAGCCTTCTGACTTAGATGCAAAACACCTAAAAATGTCCAATAATTAATCACTGCTTCCTGTTTTTAATTTATAAATTACGACTTTCCTTACTGTACTGCTCACAAGTATTGCTTCATTTATCACTCTCTGATTGCAGTAAGAGACAGCAATAAAGTTAAGCTCATGTGTACCAAACTTTAATGCACATTTCCTTAATGACAGCTTAGGAAAGGAACTATTTGCAGACTAGATTTCACAGATATTGAAGACATTCACAGTTTTTATAATAACTCAGTGACAAATTAGTGGGTAGGTTGCGAATGATGTAGTGAGACATTTGCATTAAGAAAGTGCCAGATTCTGTAGACAGTTCATACTAAAATAATTTCTGCAGGGTAGTCATGAAAGTGCCAGAATTAGCCTTAGCTTCTCCAAGTTGGCATGGTCAGAGAAAGATGGCAACAATTGAAGCTTCTGCTTTTAATCAGTATAAAGACACCGGTGTTAGAAGTGAACATGTGTGGTTGCTGAGTGATAGGCCCACAATTAAATATAACATAAATATTCAATGTCTAGGTTCACATATACAGAATAGCCACTCAGGAGAGGTGCCAGAGGTACATCGGCACCCAAAGAACCATAGTTCATGATAATTTGCTATCTTCAGAACAAGGGAAACAAAAGAAGAGTGGAAAAGGGAAGAAACAAACCCATTTGTCCAACTGCTCCAGGCTCAAACGTAACATTATTTCTTCCCAACAATACTGGCAGACAGTGAGCTGCTTCCAACCGTCTCAGTGTTTCTCCACGCCATCCAGAAATTCTCAAGAATAAGTCAGGGAGGTTCACTTTTTTAACCCTCTCTGGAGAAAAATGTCTGGATTCTGCTTTACAACTTCTTCAAACTGCACTCGTGAAATCAGGAAACCCTACGTGTGATTATTTAAAAGTAACAATCTCAATGAACAAGTCCATGTTACAAATGGAAAGTATGTGTTTTATATAGATACTGTTTTAAAAACACTTAATCTTCTAAAGAATGAGTCAAGATGGTTAAAATTATCAATGTGGAATCTCTTCAGTTAAATTTTAACCATGGGTAATCAATCTTCTTGTATAGCCCAGTTCTTGCATTTTCTAATATACAAATGCTTTAGTGGTCTCACAGATTCACTTAGATTCATATAACAGGCTATTGGATATTGTCTTCTTAAAGTGAAGAACATCACAATAATTCACAGAAATCCACTCTAGGAAAGTGAGCAACCCCTCAAGTCTTGAGCTTAAGAAGTTTTAGCAAGAAATGGCATGGTATTCTGTTTCAATATGCATATATCCATGATGAAGTTTAAAAACTTTTGCTTTCTGAACCTCAGTATTAGGGAAAGCATTTCTTTATTGGCATTAACTTCTAATTCTATCAAATGGAAATATAGTTCAGGTTAACTGTTTATACAGTTCCCAACTATGGGAACAGCAGGAAGGATGAAGGGTAAGACCACGAGATGAGACTTACCTGCCAACCTATGGTTAATTTGGAAGCAAGACCCTTAGAATTTAAGCAGTGAAACATTTTTTCTTACAATGTGTCACTCTTTAGTAGTTTAGTTCAAAATTCATCATTGTGCCAAGCTATACCACCCTCAGTTTCCTACAATTGCATCATTGTGACTGCATCAAACTATCTGTCAAACTTAACCTTTAGACTGAAGTGGAGGATACTCTTCAACAGGCTTTTAAAAAATAAGTTGGTGATTCCTTCTCTATCCAATTTTCTCTCCCCTCCTCTGCTGGACACTGGGCACTGACAGCAGGAGCCCTCCAGCACCTTGCCCATTTGCACATTCTTCATGCATAAATGTCAGAATGCTAATCAATCCTGGAAGTCATCACTGCCAAGCCTAATTCCGTTCTCATACAATATTGCTCGAAGGTGATTCGGCATGAAAAGTGCCTTATTAAAAAGTATGTTATTTATTTTATTTAACGTAAATTTCTTTTAAAAATGTCATGGTGCAGGGGTTCAACAAATGATAGCCCTGCATTCAACTTCTGCAAAGGAATGGGACGAGGGTTCAGGTTTGGGGAACCAAACCATTCTCTTTCTATTTTTTTGGGAGTGGAATTTTGATGATTATCAAGGCAAGAATGGTCAATGCTGAGGAATGGAGAATTTTCCCACCGTTTGCCTCCACTGTCAGTTGTAACAGTTCAGGTTTTCTGACAATACTTTGTTTTTTTGCTCACACAATGGAAAAAGGTGATTTGCATAAAATGACAATTTTAAACACTCTATAAATGGAATTCCCACCATGTGCCCTACCTCTTTCTAAATGCAGAAATTACCACACTGTCAGAAAAAAGCATACAGGCTAAAAATGTTAGGTTTATATACAAGTTGAAAAATACACAAAGATAGTGGGAAACAACAATATGCTGAGGGCACAATACTTCAAAACGATAATAGAATCAATCCATAAGGAGTTAAAGTACCCTTTTTACAACATTTTTTTAAACCAGTTTGATAAGCAACAGAACATTTCGATTAAGTTTGCATATGTTTTTATGATGGAAATATTGTAGGTGGATGATGTGATTTTCCAGTCCATCCTTGGAGTTCAGATATCCAGCCAGAAAAAAAGACATGAGCTGGTCTCCTGTACATAAACAGTGCCTAAGGTTTCTGAAATCAGGGTTTGATCATCTCTGATTGAAGAAACAATGGTATAATAAAAGCAAAAGTTCTGAAGTTCCAGTTCCGAAGAAGAGTCATATTAGACTTGAAATGTTAACTCTGTTTCTCTCTCCACAGATGCTGCCAGGCCTGCTGACTTTTTCCAGCACTTTGTTTTTTCCCTAAAGAAACAGTGGTGTCAGAATTGGAGGGGATGTTGATTAGATGTTACTACATCATCCAGGTCACACATACCCTTTTGATACTTCATAACTTAACGATCGCCTAAAACTGCATCCCAATTAATGTCCTGAACCTGCACTCTGTTGCGGGTCCAATGGACTCCAGGTTTCCAGTTTGACACTGGGAACAACAACTTTAAGTTTAGCTGAAAGCTATATCATAAATGTATAAGGCACAAAAATTTCCCAATTTCATCAAACCAGCTAAAGATAATTTTCAAACAATGCAACTCAAAAGTCAAAATCGCAAGAACAGCTCCTAGATCATCAGCACAATTGTATCAAGTTCTCACATCAACTATCCTTGGGGCCTGCGTGAGATTGCTCATTTGTTTCAAATTATGAGCTGTTTATACTGTGGGCCCATGCTCATGACTAAACTGTTGAACTTTGTTCAAACTCATTCATGTAGAACCCTTGCAGTCAGAAAAGGCAAGAGATTTTATCCCACCAGTCTCTGCTGGATTTAAATGCAGGTGAGAGTATTTCTTCCTACTGTCCCCAACAGTCACTGGAAGTACAACTTTCACGCAGATCTGATCTATACAAATCACCAGGAACCTCAAGTACAAGAAATCACATTGTTCTAAAAATAAACTGGCAGTGCTTGACTGTACATTTCATTGTTCAGAAGCTATTACTGGATCCTGTCATGCTGTAAAGCAACAATTCTAAGCTTCAGGCTTTCCAGAGGTCCCTCCTGGTCAGTGGTCCTACTACATCAGCAAAGACTAATAATGAAGCTTAAGTAAAAACAGAAAATGCTGGAAATACTCAGCAGGTCAGGCAGCATCTGTAGAGAGAGAAACAGAGTTAACATTTGAGGTCAATTACCTTTCGTCAGAACTGGGAAAAGTTAGAAATGTGTAGGTTTTGAGCAAGGGGTGGGTGCGACCACTAATGTCTCTCGATAAGAGCAGGGTAATTTTTCCAGAAAAATGCAGCAAGCGGAGAATAACTACATAATACAAATTATGTCCGTAAAATCAATGGTCAATTACCATTATGGTCTCCAAGAGTAACTGACAGGAGAATTACTCAATCATCTCTATTCTTCTGGGAATATTGGTGCTACCAGATGCATCTCCAAATTTCAGTCTCCGTACAAACTGCCCTCTTCTTTCTTCCTTCTGCTAAGTGTTGAGGGCCTATTGTGGTATGGCTCTACAAGTACCAATCATCTCCAGCATCTTGCACAAATAGCCATTGGGCAGAATTTTCTCCCGTCGGTAGGGGTGTGTGGGGGCGGGCGGGAGTGAGCGTGAACCCGATCGGTGCCCCCGATCGGGTGCACACCGCCATTTTACGTGGGCGGGCCAATTAAGACCCGCCCAGCGTGACGCACACCCAGAAGCACTGTGCGCTCCCTGTGCGGGCAGGGGGGATTACCTGAGTCAGGGCCTGCGCTCTTTCACGTGCATGCACATGAAAAAGAGCAGAAATCTACCTGAGACATGGCGGTGCCTCAGGGAGATTAGTTTTTAAGTTATGAAAAGTTTAATAAAGGAAAAAAAAATTTTAAGGACACGTCCCCTCATGTGAAACTGTCACATGAGCTGGGACATGTCCATTAATTTTTTCAAACATTTTTATTTAAATAATAAACCCTTCATGAAACCTCACCTCGCCCGTGGATGAGGTTTCATGAAAAACACGAAGGTCACCTGGGCTCTTCGCCTGCCCGCCAACCTTAAGGTTGGACGGGCAGCATTCTTAACAGCTTTAATTATTTTGTTAATGCCTTAATAGGCCTGTGACAGTTCGGCGGGCGCCCAGTTGACGAGGCTATGCGCCCGCCGAACTGACAATCTAAATGACGCGCGGTAACGTTGGGACGCCCGCCCAGCATCACCTCGCATCATTTTATGCATTGGCGAGCGGGGCCCAGCCCCCCCTCGCCGACCGGTAAATTCTTCCCATTATTTATGTCTGAACTTCAGCAACCAATGTCAGTAAGCTATTGGACAGCAGTAGACATCACAGCTGAGCCCAATCCTATCCTTACATGAAGTCTACACTCAAGTGCTTGAGCACAACTCTGGGAGAATTTCCCCTCCCTAATCCAAGCGTGCTAAAGCCAGTTGTGGCACCTCTATCTCTCTGCCCTCTGGTGGAGATCAAGTAACAACACCAGCCCCTGGCCAAATCGGGGAGCTTCCAGGTCTGTATGGCTCAGTTAAACTATTAGGAAAGCAGTACTTGCTGCTAAATGAATTAGGAATTTACTATTCTATCAATAACTGGTCCCATTGTAGAGTGAACAAATGATAGGGTGAATTATGTGGTGCATACCAATTTCAGATTATCTGTTAGCTGATACAGAAATGGAAGATGCAAGGTTTACCAATTGTTCCATGTCGTTGCCTAATCAAGGAAAGTTGGCCTCTGCATCTGTATGCAGTTTGCTCACCAACACCCAAAATGTTAATGTTGATGAAAGCCTCATGGGACACACAGCTCCCCTGTTGGCATTAATGAAGTTAGAGAACAAATGTTAAAATGGTCTTTTCCCCTGTGCTCCAATACAGTGCCAATAGTTATTCTGTAGCCAGACCAAAATCAGGCTGCATCTTTGAGAAGGTCTCAAATCACTCACTAAAATACAGAGCATTTAGTGATTTTACCTAGTTATGCCACACACTTCATCCTGACTGGAAACTGAAACTGCTCAACATCAGTGCAAAAGTGCGTAGTATTGCCATTTCACCGCATGAATCTGAAATAACGATAAATATATTTCACAGCTGACAACGTCCGCCTCGTTTGGGAAATCCTAACTGAACAGTTGACATAGCGATAGTTCAATACAATGAAGATTCAGCATTTTCTCTCTTTCAGAATTAATATCAAGTAATTTGTTATATGACAATGGGTCACTATTTAGAGATGAGCACTGAAGCAAAAAAGATCGATACTTATAGATCATTGGAGTATATATATTTTGAGGTCAATTTTGTAAACTGCACATTTATGGTTCACATAGTTTTACATAGGTTTTTTGGAAACATCTAAGCAAATTATCAGCACTCTAACTTAGAGAAACTTCATAAACTCCAAACTTAAAAATGCAATTGATGAATGGCATGCATATCAATACTTAGTAGAAATCTGCTGTCTTTACTGGGTCATGACTGAGTTTACTTATCTATGCACAATAGTCTTTGAGCAGCACAGTCCTGTTTTGACATATTATGCTTCAAAGATTGACCTGGATGCAGTTATGACATCATACCACAATCTTCAATAATTGGGCCTTATATCAGTTGGAAATAGAAACATGGAGTTTTAAGCACATTATGAGGCATTTGGCTTTTATTGCTTTTACTAAATTTAGGCATTTCTTGGGTTGATTTTATATGGTCTGAATTTTCTGCTATTCTCACATTTTAATCCAACTAAATAATAACCTTTATGGTCAGTCTTCAGCTAACCAAAACCATAATAAGATGTTAGAAAATGATTGGCGGGAGCCCAAAGGAAGAATAAGGTCAGGAAAACATTTAAAGTTGATTTTCCAATTAATGTGATAAGGCAACAAAATTCAACTCCAATCATAAACACAGGATGCAGGAAAATGACAAAGAAAAAGAAACATAAACACTTCAGATCCTGTGGTCTTAAGTTGCTTATATTTATATAAAAAGTATATCAACTGTTTCTTTAGTGTTATACAGAAAATATGGCCACCTCTATTTCTTCCAATGGAAACATACATGATCGGAAAAGTTTTATGCAACCTATCTGCTTTTTAGTTGGACCACTCTCTTAAAAAGGTTCTTCCAACTGTGCATGCACTAGTATACTGTGTATACATGAATACCTCAGTTCAGCTGTTCACCATTAATGGCCCAGTTTCAGTATTGGAATGAAAGTCTATGCATAGAAACAAACATATTTCTACACACTGCCTTGGAAAAGCATTGGAAATGTTCATCCAACACTAGCCAAGTTGTCAAAACATTTTGTTCAACACACACTTATTTTTTGAAACAAAAAGAGACACCAGAGTAATGCTGACTTTAGGCAACAGAATATAAGGTGCAATCAGCTGCCATTTCTACATCTCTCACGATTTTCTGCCTGCGTTTTTCCAATTAATTTTCGAGGGTAAGCCTACTGGACTGTTCCTTCAAATGTTCTGCAGATGCCTATTAGCATGCTTTTATGCAAGTAACCCCACCATGCACATCTATTGGCCTAAGGCATTAATCAGTACAGGTAAAAGAAATGACTTATAAGTGAAATGCTGTTAGTGAATTTCATTACATGTGCAAATGTGATCAGTGCTACACAAAATCTAAATGATAAATCATTATGCTGCGTTTGTTATCTCTGGAGTTGACTATTGCAACGCAGTCCTGAACGGCCTCCCACATCCTACTCTCTGGAAACTTGAGGTTATCCATCTGCTGGCCATGTCCCTACTCCCACCAAGTCCTGTTCACCCATCACCACCCCTGTGCTTGCTGACCTACATTGATTCCAGTTGAGCAATGTCACCATGTTAAAATCTCATCCCTTGATGGCTTGACCCCTCATAATGTGGGAAAATGTGAGGAAGAAAAGAATAGCAGGAAGAATAGAAAAGCAGAATATTATTTAAATGGAGAGAAACAGCAGAATGCTGCAGTACAGAGGGAGTTGGGTGACCTTGTACATGAATCACTAAAAGTTAGCATTCGGTTACAGCAAGTAACCAGGAAGGCAATTGGAATGCTGGCTTGTGTTGCAAGTGGGATGGAGTATAAAAGTAAAGAAGTCTTGCTATAACTGTACACGGCATTGGTGAGACTGCACCTAAAGTACTGTGTACTTAGTTAAGGAGGGATAAACCTGCCTTGAAAGCAGTTCAGAAAAGGTTCACTAAATTGATTTCCTGGGATGAAGGGGTTATCTTATGAGGTTGGACCTATTGGAATTTAGAAGAACAAGAGGTGATCTTATTGAAACATATAGGATTCTAGGAGGGCTGGACAGGGTAGATGCTGAGTAATCCCTTGTAAGGAATCTAGAATTAGGGACACAGTTTCAAAATATGAGGTCTCCTAGTTAAGATTGGGATGAGGTGGAATTTCTTCTCTGAGGGGGTCATTAGTCTTTGCAATTCTCTTCCACAGAGAACAGAGGAGGCTGGGTCATTGAGCATATTCAAGGCTGAGTTAGACAGGTCTTTAATGTACAAGGAAGTCAAGGGTTATGGGTGGCAGGCAAGAAAGTGGAGTTAAGACCACAATCAGATCAGCCATGATATTATTGAAGAGGCTTGTTGGGCCACTCCTGCTCCTATTTTTTATGATCTTATACAACTGAGGGGCTCGCTAGGCCACTTTAGAGAGCATTAAGAGTAAACCACTTTGGTGTTGGATTGGGGTCACACATAGGACAACAGGTTCCCTTTGAGTAAATCAGTTGCAGTTTTATACCGTTCTAATAACTTCATAGTCACTTTACTGATCTCAGCATTTTAGTTCCAGATTTTTTTTAAACTGCCTCAGATGGTGGGATTATTAGTCCAGTAACATAACTATTGACTACAGATTCAAGTAATTGACAAAAGAAGCAATGGCAACCTGAGGAAAAAATTTTTATGCAGTGAGTAGTTAGGATCTGGAATGCACTGCCTGAGAGTGTGCTGGAGGCAGATTCAATAATGGCATTGAAAAGGGTATTGGATCAACATCTGAAAGGAAAAATTTGCAAAGCTACAGGAAAAAAGGAAAGTTACATTAGGTGAATTGCTCTTGCAGGGGGCCAGCACGAACAAGATGGTCTGAATTGCCTCCTTCTGTGCTGTAACCATTCTATAATTCTATCTTTGTAATCTCCTCCAGTTCCACAACACTCCAAGATATAAGCGCTCCTCTAATTCTGCCCTCTTGAGCATTCCCAATTTTAATTAGTCCACTATTGCTGGTCCTGCCTCCAGTTTTCAAGGCCCTAACCTTGGAATTCCCATCCTATACCTCTCCGCCTAATTTTCATCCTTCAAGACACTCTTTAAAGACTTCCTCTTTAATCAAGCCTTTGGTCATCCACCCTAACATCTCCTATATGGCTCAGTGTCAAATTTTGCATTATAAGACTCCTCTGATGTGCTTTGCTATGTTCATGGCACTATATAAATACAAGTTGTTCTTGCTGTTATATGCTATTATAGAAAATGAAGGAAAATATCTTTGTATTCATATTGAACTAAGAATATAGGTGTAGGGAAGCACAGTGGTAGTATTCCTGAACTAGTTGTCCAGAGGCCTGGAATAATGCTCCAGGGGTATGAGTTCAAATCTAACCAAGGCAACTGGTGGAATTTAAAAGCTGCAGAACATTTAGTAAGCTTAAGCATTGCAAATAACACAGGAAACAACAAAGGCACATGCAGCCCAGTCAACTCTGCACAGTCCTCCTCACCAACATCTGGGGACTTGCTAAAATTGGGAAAGCTGTCCCACAGACCAGTCAAGCAAGAGCCAAACCTCTCCCCCTCAAATGGTGAATCAATGCTCCTCCATGCTGAACACCACTTCAAAGAAGTATTGAGGTTAGCAAGGAAACAGAATGTACTCTCGGTCAGCAATGTCAATCTCCATTACCAAGAGTGGTTTTGTAGCTAGTGGCTGAACTGGCCGAGTCTCGAAGGTCATATCCACCAGATTGGGCCTGCGGCAGGTGGTGAGAGAACCAACAGGCAGGAAAAGCATACTTGGCATCATCCTCACCAACTATCTGTCACAGGTGCACCTGCCCATGACAGTAATGGTAGGGGTGACCACCACACAGTCCATGTGGAGACAAAACCTTGTCTTCACACTGAGAACACCCTCCATCATATTGTGTGGCACTAGCGCCATGCTAAATAAGATAGATTCAGGACAGATCTAGCAAGTCAAAACTGGGCATCCATTACACGCTGGGCCTTCAGCAGCAGCAAAATTGTATTCAGCCACAATCCGTAACCTCATGAACTGGCATATCCCTCACCCTGCCATTATCAAGCCAGGAGGCCAACACTGGTTCAATGAGTATAGGGAGCATGCCTGGAGCAGCAGCAGGCATACTTAAAAATAAGGTGCCAACCTGGGGAAGCTACAACACAGGACTACATGCTTGCTAAACAGTGGAGGCAGCATGTTATACAGCAAGCTAAGTGATCCCACAACTAATGGATCAGATCAAAGCTTTGCAGTCCTGCTGCATCCAGTCATAAGTGGTGGTGGACAATTAAACAACTAACTGAAGGAGGAATCTTCACAAAAATCTCCATCCCCAATGATGGGCGAGCCCAGCACATTACTGTGAAAAACAAGGTTGAAGTGTTTGCAGCCACCTTCAGCAAGAAATGTCGAGTGAATGAGCCATCTTGGCCTCATGAGGTCCCCAGCATCAAAGATGCCATCCTTCACACAAACCTTTTCACTCCACCAGGAAACAGCTGAAGGCACTAGATGTTGCAAAGGCTATGGGCAATATATTCCAGCAATAGTCCTTAAGGACTTGTGCTCCAGAAATAGCTGGGTCCAAAGCCAAGCTGTTCCAGTTCAGCTGTAAACACCGGCATCTATCCAATAATGTAGAAAATTCCCCAAGTGTCCACAAAAGCAGGACAATTCTAATTGAGTCAATTACCACCCCATAAGTCTACTCTCAATCATAAACAAATTGATGGAAGGTGTCATTGAAAGTGCTACCAAGAGGCATTTCCTCAGCAAAAACCTGCTCACAGAATTCCAGACTATGCTGTTCAGCCAGGCCCACAGGGATTTAACTGAAACAAGCCTGAAGTCAATGGTCCCTGATGTTGATGGCATCTTAAACCATGTCCTTCCAGGGCATCAATGTCCTCAAGGGCCGCACCTCTCTGGAGGGCCATGCTCAAGTAGCCACCCCAATTGTGCTTGGCAGCCTCACCCCTCCTCTTATGCCCTCTGCAATTACCAGCAGGGTGACAACCCCTGCACTGTCAATGTATCAGTAATTACATTATCAAAGTCCAATAACAATCTTTTTGCTTACTGGCAATTACGCTGTATAGTAATTACATTGTTAAGACATTTGCATTGTTAAAACAGGTGATGAGCATTGGCTCACCTATAAATGACAACTGTAACACTCCAGGGTGGAAGGGACTGGGACAGTCTGTCACTCTGCAGAGCTGTCTTACAAATAAACCTGCTTGAGATAGAAGATTAGCTTTGGACTCATTCTTCAATGATAAGCACTTATTGAAATTAACATGCACTACCCGAGCGCTTACTGCCACCTGCAAAGAGTCGACGGCACCTGTCTCCCAATGGGTGTGGTCCACTCTGCAATGTTCACTTTAAAGGAACTCAGATAATACCCTGGAGCAGCCATGACTGGCTTTCCGTTGCGTGTCTGCCTCCATGCACCTGGTCCCTAGACTGCCCCAGTATGCAGTCCGTGGAACTCACAACATACCCTTTGAGCTCTCATGAGCTCTTTAATCATTTAAATCGGCCACCGTCCCCACATACTGGTGAAACTGGCCGGTGCTGGGAAACTGACTGATGGCAGCATTTCCTCCGGGCTCCGTTCCCGTCCCTGGCGGGACCTGAAATTTCAGCCCACTATGTCTGAGAGAGAATTACAATTTGGGTATAAATCTCAAGTATTGTCAGCACTATGTTTTTATACCAGGTTGTCCGATGAGCAGTTGTTTGTTTTTATTTTTCTAGCAAATTTGAGTTTTGTAACCTATTAGTATCTTGCAAATTTCCACATCATATCTTTCACTGATTTGCAATGATCATCATTATCATGTGTGCTCTGTCAAAAGGCAGGTCTTGGTTCATTGTCCTGTGTGTGTCTCTCTGAATATTTTCCAATAACATCCTGCAATTGGATTGCAGGGATAATCTCTATTTAATGGCCTGGATTTTTCCATATTAATGGCAACAAAGCTGTCAGCATTCACTCTTGTTACACTGGTGAGGGCCAGCAACTTCAGGACTGTACACTATAATGAGGAGTTTCCAAGTTTGCTGCGGGCCATTTTGCACTGCTCCTGACAGTTCGCTCCTTACCTCACCGACGCCAAAATTAACAGGGAAAGATTGGTACTGGTGAGAATATGGGCTAATTGCCTACTTATAACCAAGTTTCCTTGCCAATACATTTTAGGGCTGAAGTTCCCAGGCAAAAATGATCAGATAATCTGTTTTTTGATATTGATTGAGGATAAATATTGGCCAGGGCACCAGGGATAATTCCCCTGCTCTTTTTTGAAATAAATTAATTTTCCTAAAACAAGCATGTCCACACATCTTACCCAGAGGCCTTAATCTCCAGAAACTAAATTTAAGATCAAACAAAAACACTACTGAGTAGCTTTAAAACTCACTATGACTGAACAGTCACAAGGAAAAAAAATAAAATAAAATTTGATAAGATAATCTTTTACACCCACTTGACATTGCAGTACCCACTTAGTATTGTACTGGGGTGACAGTTTTAAATTTTCTGCTTAAGCCCTGCAATGGGATTTGAACCCACAACCTTCCAAGGCAGAAGTAATAGTGCCAATAACTGAATCAGAGTTGACACTCGGCAGTAGCATCAACTGTAGTGTCCTCGTGGCATCTCTGCAAATGTTAATTCATTCATAGATTCACTAAAACAGCCACGTGAAATCAGTGGAGAATATAATCGGGCAGGGTGTTACAATAGGCGACCTATTCAATCCTGTCGGTTTCTAGAAAGATCAGGTTAAAATTTCCCCAGTGTATATTTCGCCAGCAATTTACAAACCCGTTTATGAACAAAATTAGCTAATTCACTTTACTGCTACTTTAAGATGGCAATCACTGTCTCAATTCCCTCTGCACATGTTCAGTTAAATTACTATGTGGCGTCTAAACTCCGGAGGAGAAACTACACTAGACAACTAAAATGCAAATGACACCTTCATTAGTAAATTACAGGCATTCACATGTTTGACACTAAACTTACCAGCACAGTAAAGTTGCAACTAGTGCCATCAAAGTGCAATAGGCTGTATAGAAACAGAACCTAGTATTTAAAACAACACCCCAAGCCTGGTTTTTAAATCCTCCATATGTCGAGGACCCATTTGGTAACTAGTACAACTTTGCTATCTCTAGCAGCTTCCGGCTGTTTAGAGCAACTCTTACATAGGTTGACCTCACATAGGGTTGTCAACTCTTGTTGAACATATTCCTGCAGGTTTGATCACATGACATTTAGCCACGTAATGTCTGTTCACATACTTGACCATAATTGTAATTGTTATTCTGATGGTTGGGTTTCCTGTAGTCGAGTCTCTTTGCCCATGGTTTTTGTGTTAGCAGTTGTCACATTAGGAAATTTAGAGAACCAGAAGGCTGCTTATCAGCAGGTGAAGAAAGTGCAAAGGTGCAAACCACAGGCATGAAACTCCAAAGTAATGAAGTTCAGAAAAAAACTAAGTTGAGTGGGAGATCCAGAAACAATGCTTGCTTGCAGCACAGGGAGGATACAAGCAGGGGTAAGTTTGTGCTAATGTATCTGGAATTAGGAAGAAACAGAGACATTGACATCAACATAACAAGTTTTGATGCAATCAGGAGACAAGTAAAGACGTAATGGAGAATGGAAGGTCAGAGGTCAGCTAGAGACCTTTTTGTTGCATCCATTCTTGGAATGCATCAAAGGTGTTGCATCTGTGGAGTCCAGAACTGTCAAGGGAAAAATAGTGTTTTTTTAATGAAAGAGGGTGAGTTCCTGGGCAGTGGGTAGTTTCAGCAGTGCAAACAATGCAAGTGAGGTAAAAGCAGCTGTTCATGAGTTTTGGACTCTTTACAGTTTATATCACTACTCAAAGAGAGTGCTGGAGAAAATGTCACTCCCTGGTTTTTAGGCTGAGATGTTTTGATTACGTTTTAACAGTGGGTAGCGTTTTCCCCACATTCAATTGAACTTCCTCTCCATCACTGAAGTGCTTTCTAATACCAAAAACAGCAAGGCGACAACACCACTGAAACTGCTCTATTATGTGCGGTCGCTGCACATGCACTTCGGGTTCACTACTGGAGCAGTTGTGGAAAGTCAGACAGTAGCAGAAAATAACTAACTGCAGCAATCGCCAGGTGAGCATGATTTTTTTTCTCCTAGATTGCTCACAGTAATAATTGGGCGATCAATCCCCAATTCCGGGAGACAACTAAAAGAATCCGAGAAGGTTAGCAAATCTAGCCTGTCTCATTTCAATGATGGCCATCAAGTAATTCATAGAAATGAAAATCACAGGGTTAGTTTAACTATACTGATTTTTAAAAAGGCAACAAAGAGACTGATCATGAATGTCCAAAACTGAGGCTAATTGTACATGTACAAACTTGAACAGTATCTTCATGTTTATGGATTTACAAGTGGGACTATTTTTACCCAGCCACAGGTGACTCTTCTCAACTTGCAGGCGTAAACAGCTTTTTTTTTAAATACCCCAACTGACTGCTTTCAAATATTTACTCTCAAATGGACATTAGGTAACATGCCACCAGCATCTAACTTCTTCAATAATTATAAAGATTGTGAAATACTGGCACATTACCCAATATTTGGGGTCCTCTAAAGATAAACTGATTAAATCGCAGCACTGGGTCCTGATACCTCCTTATATTTTTAACTGCAGTCAGCTGAATCCCCTTAAGCAATATGATATTTTACAGTGTACATTTATTAGAATTCTGTCTTAGGATTCAACTTAGAAATAATAAAGGAAAGGCAAGAATCTAAATAAAATCCTCAAACAAGAAAACTATTTAGTTTCACTTGTTTTGAGTAGTTTATAATATTTTGACCATTTTCAATCTTTGCAATTCCGGTTGTTTTTAATTTGTAACATCTGCAACATGCATACCCAATTTCACAGTTCATTTCTGATTATTAGTGACTCCATGGTATTACATTCATCATCCTAGTTCACAGCAAGTTACATTTGGCCACCCTGACCTCCACCCTTAACCCTAAGGGCATTCGCACATGATGCTTCACATGAATCACTTGAACTAGTACTTGTTTTGTTGCAGTGGTTTTTTATAAATCTCTATTTTTAGGCAAGCAAAGATTCTTGTCTGGCAAATGTATTTTAGCCATATTGATATCTTAGTGATCTATTGCTCTTGTTCTAAAAAAACTAACAAAGACGTTATGCCTCTTTTAAAAGCACTCATAAATGATAACACATAATAACACTCCACCTATAAATGAAAAGGGATCAGTGATTTTTTAAGCAGATTTATATGAATGGTGATTACATTTTTAAAACCAAATCAACTCCACTTATCTACCAGCCTGACAATGTAACCTGCCATTACAAATATAAGCAATGTTTTCACTATTTTCTATAGTAAGTTGATGTATATAGAACAGTGCATGTAGGATGTGCTGAGGAATCACCATATTTTTTAAAATAGAAACTTAATTTGGAAATTACAGCAAGTTACTATGTAAAGGAAAACATTTTTCTCCCAAGAAGTACTTCGAGCAATTCAAGGGGTTATTTAACAAACCACGAAAGCAATATGTTTGCATACAAGTTTCCAATTATAAATGTTGCAAAGCTTAGCTAAGATGTTCCTATTATAAATATTGACAGTTACATTGATAGTTTCCAATACAAATCCTAACAAATAACATTACAGGAAGTAGGATTTGTGCACAGGAAGTATACACCATAGGCAAGATTTCTGATAATGTACAGATAGATCTGTAAAAAAAAAATCCACGATAAGGCCTGAATGTAGCTTAGTCCTGAAGAAGTTATTCAGAAACTATTACTTGTCAAAACTGATTTAGAAGTTTTTAAAAATGCATCTGCACTTTTCACCCAATGGATGAGATCAAATTTGAGCCACAATTTTCATTCCATTTACAAGCTGGGCACTGAGGTCATTTGGCCCCTCGAGCATGTAATGCCATGTAATGAGATTATGGCTGATTTGTGACCTAGCTCCATATACCCACTTTTGCCCCATATCCCTTAATTTCATCAGTCAACAAAAATCAATCTTAGATTTAAATTTAACAATTGATCTAACATCAACTGCCATTTGTGAAGGAGTTCCAAACTTCTACCACCTTTTGTGTGTAAAAGTGTTTGTTAGTTTCACTCCTGAAAAGTCTGGCTTTAACTTTTAGACTATGCTCCTGGTCTTAGACTCCCCAACCAGCGGGAATAGCTGGCTTATCTGTATCTACCTTATCTGTTCCCCATAATATCTTGAAAACCTTGAGCAAATCACCCCTTAACCTTCTAAATTCTAAGGAATATAACATTCGTTTGTGTAGTCTCTCATAATTTACCCCCTGGAGTACAGATATCATTTTGGTAAATCTATGCTGCACTCCTTCCAAGGACAATACATCTTTTCTAAATACTCTCAGTACTCCAGGAGTGATCTAACCTGGATTTAATATAGCCTTAGCATGACTTCTACCCCTTTGCATTCTTGATCACGAAACATAAAGGCCAAGGTTCCATTAGCCATTTTGATTATTTTCTATATCTGTTCATGACATGTTAATGATCTATGTAACTGGGCCCGCTAGTCTCTTTGGACCCACAATATTTCTAGCTTTTTATCATTTAGAAAGTACTCTCTTCTATTCTTTTTAGGTCCAATATGGAAGACTTTATATTTGTCAACACTGAAATCCATTTGCCACAGTTTAGCCCATTCATTTACTCTATCAATATTTGTCAATACACTTCTGAAACCATTCGTGACCTTCCAGCAGTCTTCATTCACTATTTTGCCAAAAGCAAATTCTCACTCAATCTATAAAATGAATTAATGACAAGGGTATATAAATGTATCTTTTCCTTGCATCTAATCTTATAAAAGCACCAATGGAAGTCAAAAAATGTGCATGTTTTTATTTTGAGAAATCGCACGTGGCACAGAAGCCCTCTACATTTTTCTTTACCGTCGTTTTTGAGGTGATAATTTTTTCCTTTAAAAAATTAACGTTTTAACTTTTTTTTTAAGATGGGAAATACCCATCCCCCATCATTTTGTTTGCTGCAGGAACAGTTAGGATAGCAATAACAACAGAAAATGCTGGAAAAATTCAACAGTTCTGTCAGCATCCGTGGAGAGAGAAACAGAGTTAATGTTTTGAGTTCGATATGACTATTCTTCAAAACTGAAGAGAGGCAGGAATGTGATCGGTTTTAAGTTGTTGAAAAGTGGGGAGGGTCAGGTGGAGCAAAAAGGGAAGGTCAGAGATAGATTAGAGGGTGAGAGAGATTAGATTACAAAGATGTCATGGAACTAAAGGCAAAGAGAGTGGGAATGGTAGTAGTAAAGGAACAAAGCTTTGGTCCAAAGTAGGTGTTAATAGCAGAATAAAGGTCAGCTCTGCCTGAAAGCAAAACATAAGAACAAGATACAGGTTGGCACTAGGGGAAATAAAAGGTTGGGGCCTTGATTGCGGACTGAACAGAGGTATTCGGCAAAGCAGTATAGATAACCCAACACTATGCTTTCAAATATTTTCTCTCAAAATAGACATTAGATATTGTGCCATCAGCATCTAACTGCTTCATCTCGAGCATCCACAGTATTTTTGCTTTTAGTTAGGATAGCTAGTTCATTACATTCACCATTGTATTGCATGCGACCCTCAAACTGGAAGCAGATATGTAGACTGTAACTAGTATCACCTTAGCTCCACACATACAAGAGTATGTATCCTGGTGCTATTGCCCCAATTCACTTAGGTTTGTATTTTAATATAAATCCTAGTATTATTCAACTGTCAACAACCAATCATCAATGGCAAATTAGGAAGCACAGCTCCCAAAGGGATTTAAAAAAAAGAATTAAACCACTTGCTCCCATGTATGGAGAAATCCAGGTTAAAACAATGCCTTTTTCCACTACCAGGAAAAAACATTGCTTTCCCTCAGTGCAATTAATTATTAGGTTAACATTCCTACAGCTACTTGTGTCCTGCAGCTGTGCTATAAAACTTCCCAGAAAATACTGCCTTGTAAACAAAATACCAAAATAATCCCCAAAATTCTGGAAAGTTTTACATGTATAAAACATAACAATCCACATTCTCAGAATGCTTTGCTTGAAGGAGATATAATGGTAAATTAAAGTAAGAACTTGCATTTATATAGTGCCTTTCACAGACTCAGGACATTCCAAAATGCTTCACAGCCAATTAAGTACTTTTTGAAGTATGCTCACTCTTGTAATATAGGAAAGTGGGACGAACAATTTGCACACAGCAAGATACAACACACAGCAATAACATCAAAGACCAATTAGACTGTTTTAATTGTGTTGGTTGAGGGATAAATGTTGACCAGGACACCAGGAAAACTAGCTTTATCTTCTTCAATTAGTGCTATAAGATCTGTCACGTCCACCTGAGAGGGCAGAAAGGACCCTGAATTTAAATCTTACCTGAAGGATTAATCCTGTGACTCAGAAGCAAGTGAACTATCACTGAGCAAAGGTGAATTCCAGCACCAGTATTCAAAAAGCAAAGCAGCAAGGTAGATAACATAAAATACAGTGAAACGCATTTCAGACTGCTTAACTTTCGTTCATAAATTAGTGAAAAGTTGTAATTTAAAAATCTATAAACTACAAAAATCCTTGGCCTTTAAAAAGTGTAGATGCCACAATGACATTTATAAATTATGGACCAGAACTTTACTTTGATAGGGCACGCGCCCAACCCGAATGCATGTGAAATTGCGCAAAATGACGTCAGGTGTGCGTCCCGACGTCATCGCGCACGTGAAAAATATTGAGGTCGACGCACATGGGAGCCAGAGCCACGCCTGCTGACAATTAAAGGGCCAATTAAGGCCATAAAAGCCCTATTGTCCGCAGTTTTACGTTGTCAGTGCGATTTCACACTCGTTGCATGAGCAAAACGGGCAGGCGGGCAGCCAGTTTTTAACGAAACCTCATCCAAGGGCGGGGTGAAATATAATAAAAAAAGATATCTGGGGACTGATGCTTTTTGAGTTCTGCCGTCAGGTACTTGAATGTGCTGCATAGACACAGTTTGGTGCACTTTTTTCTTGTCATTTAATGTGTACATGTCGGCAGCTCCGCAGCAGCTGTCTGCCTTCAGGGAGATCACAAGCAGCACCCACCGGCACCCTCACTTTTGTCGACGCCTACTCTCATCTCGCCCCCCTTTTGGCAGCGCTGAGGCTCTCTCAGCGCACGTTTCACACTGGTTGGCCATTATTTGGCCAGCCAGTGTGAAATTGCATTCGGGGGCTGATCGCGGGCGGAAGTGCATTTCGCATCTGCTTCCAGGCCCGCTGACTTGGCACACACGCCAAGTGCAAAATTCAGGCCGTGATATAAGTAACTATTTAGTCTCTCCTACTTAGTTACTACATTAACAGGATTCTATTTTCTAGTTAGATACTTTAGCGTCAGCCGTGGTTCAATTAGAAGCACTCTTGCCTCTGAGTTACAAGGTTGTGTGTTCAAATCTCGCTTCAAGACTTGAACGCAATGATCTAGGCTGACACTCCAGTGCAGTACTGATGAAGTGCTGTACTGTCAAAGGTGCTGCCATCTCTTTCTCCACTAGATGTAAAAGATCCCATGACACTATTTTGAAGAGGAGTATGTGAGTTTATCCCCAGTTTCCTAGCCTATATTTATCGCTCAATCAATATCAGAAAAACAGATTATCTGGCCATTGTGGCAAAAAAAACAGAATGCAGCTGAGGAAATTGAGTGCAGACTTGGAGTTTGGTGAAAGGCGGAATTTTAAGTGTTAATTTTGTTCTTAAATTTTGCTCTTAAAATCTAATCTAGTCTGTAATTAGCAGTAACTGGTAAGTACTGTTTAAGCAGGCTAAATACTTTTTTTCTTGCAGCTGAGACAGGGTAAACTCACTCTTTGCTGTGAGAGCTGAGTAATTAATTAGCTAACTGGCTGAATCTGGTTACTCTAGCCCCAGTTCAGTTGGGTATGAATACAGGCCTCTTTAGTGCAGCTGAGGAAACTGAGTACAGACTTAGAGTTTGGTGAGAGGGGGAGTTCAGTAAGGAGGGGGGAGGTGTTTGTTTCCTTTTTCTTTTCTTCTCACCCAATGGGAATTGGTGCTTGCTCTACTGCAGGGAAAGGAGCTAACTGTTTTGTGAGTATCTGGTGAGTGGCTTAGGTCTATACTATTCCGAAGGTTCAAAAGAGTATACAAATATGTGGTAAAGTTAATAGAATATACAAAAAAGCAACATAAATAAGTGAATAATATAACTAAGTAACTATTTAAAACACATTGAGGACGGCAGACAGATGAGGCATCAAGGTTGCAACATGTAGGAGCTCCTGGGTAACATTGTGATCCAGGGCAAATACATCAGCAGTAAGTGTTTGTGGCTCGAGGATTTTCAGCTGAGAGTAATTCAGCTGGAGGTTGAGCTGCAGACTCTGCGATACATCAGGGAGGGGGGAAATTTACCTGGGGATGCTTTGTACCAGGAGGCAGCCACACCACTTAGAATAGGGTCTTCTGATTTGGTCAGTGGTCAGGAACAGGAAGGTGTGACTGTGAGTGAGGCAGGTAAGGGGACCCAGGAATGCAGGAGTGTGAGCCTCTGCAATTATCCAATAGGTTTGAGGTTCTCTCACCTTGTGTGGATGAGAGCAGGGCTGCAGGGTGGATGAGCAAACTGACCATGGCACCGTGGTACAGGAAGCCAATATATTGGGGGGAACAAAAAGGAATGTCGTGGTGGGAGCGGACAGTATAGTGAGGGAGATTGACACTGTTCTCTGCAGCAAATATCGAGACTCCAGGCGTCTGTGTTGCCTGCCCGGTGTCAGGGTTCGGGACATCTGCTCAGGGCTGGAGAGGAACTTGCAGTGGGAGGGGGAGGATCCGGTTGTCATGGTCCATGTAAGTACCAACGACATAGGTAGAACTAGGAAAGAGATTCTGCATTGGGAGTATGAGGTGCTAGGTACTAAATTGAAAAGCAGAACCTCAAAGGTTATAATCTCTGGATTATTACCTGAGCCATGTGAAAATGGGCATAATTGGTACATAAAATTAGAGAGATGAACACGTGGCTCAAAGACTGGTGTGGGAGAAGTGAGTTCCAGTTTGTGGGGCACTGGCACCAATATTGGGAAAAGAGGGGGCTGTACCATCGGGACGGTCTACACCTGAGCCATGCTGGGACCAGTGTTCTTGCAGACCACATAACTAGGGAAGCAGAGAGGGTTTTAAACTAAATAGTGGGGCAAGGGATCAAATGTAGAAAGATGTGATACATCAAAGAGTGGAGACAAGGTAAGAGAGGTGGAGTAATATGGGAAATTAGGGTCAGAGAATGGCAGGAGGGGACAGAGAGAAAAAACCTAAGAATGCACCAAGAATCAAAGCAAGATGTCACAAAGATACAAAAAGACAAACTAAAGGCCTTGTATCTGAATGTGCATAGCATTCCTAACAAAGTAAACAAATTGATAGCGCACGATAAAGTAAATAAATATGATCTGATAACCATTATGGCGATGTGGCTGCAGGATGACAAGGATTGGGTCCTGAATACTGACAGGTATGTGACCTTCAAGAAGAATAGGAAGCTAGGTAACGGTGGAGGAATAGCACTGTAATCAAGGATGGTATTTGTACAATAGTTAGGGATGACCTTGGTTCAGGAGATCAGGATGTAGAATCGGTTTGGGTGGAGGTGAGGAAGAGTAGGGGAAAGAAGTCACTAGTGGGAGTGGTTTACAGACTCCCTAACAGTAACCACGATGGAGGACAAAGTATACAAGATGATATATTGGTTGCTTGTGATAAAGTGACAGCAATAATCATGGGTGACTTTAATCTATGTATAAACTGGAAAATAAGATTAGCAGTAATAGCCTGGATGAGAATTTCATGGAATGCTTTCAAAATAGTATTTTAGAACAGCACATTCTGCAACAGATCAGAGGGCAGGTTATATTAGACTTGGTATTGTGTAATATGACAGGATTAATTAATGACCTCAGAGTGAAGGCACCTTAGGTAGCAGCGACTACAATATGGTTAAATTTTACATCCAGTTTGAAAGGGGAAGAGTGGGTCTAAGATTAGTATTTTAAACTTAAATAAGGGCAACTATGTGGGTATGAAAGCTGAGCTAGCTGAATTTAACTGGGGAACTAGGCTAGGGGATAGACCAATAGAGAAGCAGTGGCAGGCATGTAAGGGGATTTTTCAGAATACTCAGAATAAGTATATTCCTACTATAAAGAAAATTTCTAAAGGGAGGACCCACCATCTGTGGTTAGGGAAAGCATCAAACTTAAGGAAAAAGCATATAACTGCACAAAGATGAGTGGCTGGTCAGAGGATTAGTCAGAATATAAAGAACAGCAGAGAATGACTAAAAGGTTAATTAGGAGAAAGAAATTAGAGTATGAGAGGAAGCTAGCTAGAAATGTAAAAACGGATAGCAAGAATTTATACAGGTATTTAAACAGGAAAAGAGTAGGTAACGTGATTGTTGGCCCTCTAGAGAATGAGAATAGGGAGTTAATTGTAGATAATAAGGAAATGGCAGATGAAATGAACAAATATTTTGCTTCTGTCTTCACTATAGAGAATATAAAAACATTCCAATAATAGCTTAAACAGGAGGTGGAGGGCAGAGGGGAACTTGGTGAAATTACAATCACTAGGGAAACGGTACTGAGCAAGCTGATGGAGCTGCAGGTTGACAAGTCTCTAGGTCCAAATGGACTTCATCCTAGGGTCTTAAAAGAGGTGGCTAATGAGGTAGTAGATGCGTTGGTATTAATTTTCTAAAATTCCCTAGATTCTGGAAAGGTTCCATCAGACTAGAAAGTAGCAAATATAACCCCTCTATTCAAGAAGGGAGGGAGGCAGAAAACAGGAAACAATATGCCAGTTAGCTTGACGTCTGTCGTGGGGAAGGTGTTAGAACTGATCATTAAAGAAGTTATAGCTGAGCACTTAGAAAAACGCAAGGTAATCGGGAAGAGTCAGTCAGCATGATTTTGTGAAAGGGAAATCATGTTTAACCAATTTAGTAGAGTTCTTTGAAGGAGTAATGTGCTCTGGATAAAGGGGAGGCTGCAGTCATACTGTACCTGGATTCTCAGAATGCATTTGATAAGGTGCCACATCAAAGGTTATTGCAGAAAATAAAAGCTCATGGTGTAGGAGTTAACATATTAGCCTGGATAGAGGATTGGTTGGCGGGAAGAAGACAGAGAGTATGCATAAATGGGTCTTCATCTGATCAACAGGATGTGACGGGAGTCCTGCAGGGGTCTGTGCTGGGGTCTCAGCTTTTTACAATTTGCATCAACATCTTAGATGAGGGGAGTGAAGACATGGTAGCTAAGTTTGCAGATGACACAAAGATAGGTAAGAAAATGTGTTGTGAAGAAGACATTAGGAGTTTGCAGACGAATATAGATAAGTTGAATGAGTGGGCAAAAGTCTGGCAAATGCAGTATAATGTGGGAAAAGGTGAAGTTGTTCACTTTGGCAGGGAGAATAAAAAAGCAAAGTGTTACTTAAACGGAGAACAACTGCAGAATTCCGAGGTGCAGAGGGATCTACGTGTCTTCGTGCATGATTCATAAAAACTTAATATACCGGTACAGCATGTAATCAAGAAAGCTAATGGAATGCTATCTTTTATTATGAGAGGAATTGAACATAAAAGTAAGGATGTTATGCTTCGGTTATACAGGGCATTGGTGAGACCACATCTCGAATGCTGTGTGCAGTTTTGGTCTACTTATTTAAAGAAGGATGTAAATACCTTGGGGGCGGTTCAGAGGAGGTTTACCAGATTGATACCTGGAATGAATGGGTTGTCTTATAAGGATATGTTGGACAGGCTGGAGTTTAGAAGAGTGAGGGGTGACTTCATTGAAGTATATAAGATCCTGAATGGTCTTGACAAGATGGACATGGAAAGGATGTTCCCTCTTGTGGTTGAGTCCAGAACTAGGGGGCATTATTTTAAAATTAGGGGTCGCCCTTATAGGGTGAGATGGGGAGAAATTTTTTTCTCAGAGGGTTGTACAACTTTGGAACTCTGCTTCAGAAGGCAGTGGATGCAGGGGTCACTGAATATTTTAAAGGCAGAATTAAGATAGACTCTTGTTAGGCAAGGGAATCAAAGGTTATCGTGAGTAGATGGTAATGTAGAACTCAAAACACAAACAGATCAGCCATGATCTTATTGAATGGTGGAGCAGGCTCGAGGGGCTGAATGGCTTACTTCTGCTCCTATTTCGTATATTCGTATTATCACAATGCTGCTTGTGGGAGCTTGCAGTGTACAAATTACTTTGTTTCTTCTCCTACATTACAACAGACACTGCACTTCAAAAAGTACTTAATTAGCTATAAAACACTTTGGGTCATCCTGTGATTATGAAAGGTGCTGCATAAATGCAAATCTTTATTTCTGAAACTGGGAACAAAGTGTTTAAAAGTGAAAGAATCCATGTGTACTAATCAACCAGTTACGTGATTCATCTGTAGAAAATATTTGTCAATTCACTTGAGCAAATGATGCCATGATTATACCAGTGGGTTCCTGACAGACTAAGAAAAATGGATTCAGTGTATGAATGGAAGCAGTTTTGCAAAAATTCCACTCTGATAATTAAGTGAAGTTCTTTGTCTTTTGTCGACAGGCAGGAAGCACTAAATAACCCAGCAGTTTGTGCACAATTACATTCTGGCCTGTTTCCTGTAAGTTTACTGAATGTCTTCCTGTAAATTTTTGCTTAGTCCCAAAACTCTCATCCCTTGAGCCATGTAAAAAGTGTACTACTGGAGGCACACATTTAGGAAGCACTTCATGTCGTCCAACCATTAAAGAAAGCTTTTTTAAAGAAAAAATGATTCCCCAACACCTTAACAAACAAAAGATTCCTTCAGTGAGGTACCTCACACTATGGTTGTGTTTCCAGGTGAATTCCTTAATCCACAAAATTCCCTTTTAACCCCACTGCTTTTTCCACAGAGCTCCCCTGTGCAATACAATGCTTAAGCAAACATTCTTAGCAGCCGCTTATCATTTTTAGCTTATATATAGATCACTGTGGGAAGAAATAGTGGTCATACAGAGGGCCAAATATCACATATTCAATAGTTCTTCAGGCCTTAGCATCAAAATAGTCGTATGCCTCTGGTTCTGCCATCAACTCGTATGCAAATTCAGAACTAGCAAAAGCTGCCAACGACTTCAAAACAAGCTGGCAACTTTGACACTGAATATAAACTCATAATGTGTGAAAACAAATACTCAAATAGGCTTCATACCCTAAACTACAAGTACACCCAACATTCCTTCACTTGTATTCAGCAGGAAAGGAAAATAATTTAAATACATGAAACCCCAAAGGGGGAACATTAACATTGAAGGCATGTAATTGGTAGTGTATCTCTATGAGACCCTGGAGTATATTCCTTGGAGAAATTTTACATTAAAGTAATGGATTCAGACTAATGTTAAACAGGAGTTGGCCATTTTGCCCTTCAAGCCTGTTTTGCCATTCAGTGAGATCATGGCTGATCTGCGATTTAACTCCTCTTTTAACCCATATCTCTTAATACTTTTGGTTAACAAAAATCTATCAATCTCAGATGCAAAATTAACAATGGAACTAGCATCAACAGCCATTTGAGGATGAGTGTTCCAAACCCTGTGCATGTAAAAGTGTTTCATCATTTCACTTCAGAAAGGTCTGGCTTTAATTTATAGATTATGCCCCATAGTCCCCCAACCAACAAAAATAGCTTCCATCAACGTTATCTGCTCCCCTTAATATCATGGAAACTTTGATCAAATCACCCCTTGACCTCATAAATTCCAGGGGATACAACCCTTGTTTGTGTAATCTCTCCTTGCAGTTTAATTCTTGGAGTCCAGATATCATTCTGGTAAACCTACACTGCACTCCCTCCAAGGCCAATGCCTCTTTCTTGAGGTGGGGAACACTTGCACATTTCACATTTGGTACAATTTTTAATCATTAAAAAAAAAAGTAAAAACTGAATTTTCAACAAATCAGTTAGACCATCACCTCCCATATCGAACAATCACTCCCCAGTTCAGGGGCCCATTGTACCTTGTAATTCTCCTCACCCTATTGCAGAGACCCTCTCTCCAGGTTCAGACTGCGTTGTATTCCCTCTCCCTTCACATCCCTAGTTCATGCAAATACTGTCCTTTCCTGCTATTTCTACTTTCTCTCTTCTTCCCCCAAAGTGCCACGTCCAACTTCTTACCCCTTCATTGCCTTCTATTGCAGCTGATGCTACTTGAAATGATACTGGTCGTTCCATATTGTAGACCAGAATGATCATTCTCACAAGAATTTCAATCTACAGTATGCAGTGAGGAGAATGACTTCAAATAGCAGGGCGCTGCTAGAAGTGTTATGGGGAAAGGAGTGCACTCTGTGATGTGTCATGTATGATCTGATCCAATATTCCTTTAAACTTCACATGACAAGTCCAAAATTCCTTTCAGCTATTTTGTGATAAGTTCAATACAATTTTTTATCTTACATGACATGGTACGCTGAACAATCATTGAAAATACAAAACATATCAATCATCTCAGTCCCAGGACATCACTGCAGGAGTTCCTTAGCTTAGTGTCCTAGGCCCAACCATCTTCAGTTGTTTCAACAGTGACCTTCCTTCCATCATAAGGTCAGAAGTGGGAATGTTTGCTGATGATTGCACAATGTTCTTCACCATTTGCAAATCCTCAGATACTGAAACAGTTCATGGCCATATGCAACAAGACCTGGACAACATTCAGGCTTGGGCTGATAAGTGGCAAGTAAGATTTGTGCCACACAAGTGCCAGGCAATTACCATCTCCAACAAGAGAGAATCTAACCCTCTCTCCTTGACATTAGGGGTTACCATTGACCAGAAACTGAACTAAACCTGCCATATAAATACTGTGACTAAAGAGCAGGTCAGATGCTGGGAATTCTGTAGCAAAGAACATAAGAACGTAAGAACATAAGAACTAGGAGCAGGAGTTGGCAATTCAGCCCCTCGCGCCTGCCCCGTCATTCAATACGATCATGGCTGATCTCATTTTGGCCTCAACTCCAATTCCCCGCCCTCTCCCCACAACCTTTCAACCCATTACTAATTAAAAATCTGTCGATCTCCGGCATCCACTGCACTCTGAGGTAGTGAATTCCACAGATTCATAACCCTTTGAGAAAAGTAATTCCTCCTCATCTCTGATTTAAATCTACCGCCCCTTAGCCTAAAATTATGGCCTCTTGTTCTAGAATGCCCCACAAGGGGAAACATCCGCTCCACGTCTACTTTGTCAATCCCCTTCAGCATCTTATATACCTCAATTAGATCTCCTCTCATCCTTCTAAACTCTAGCGAGTATAGGCCTAAATTGCTCAATCTCTCCTCATAAGACAAGCCACGCATTTCTGGAATCAATCCAGTGAACCTCCTCTGAACCACCTCCAATGCAACTACATCCTTCCTCAAGTAAGGGGGCCAAAACTGTGCACAGTACTCCAGGTGCAGTTTCATCAATGCCTTGTACCGTTGCAACAACACTTCCCTATTTTTATACTCAATTCCTTCAGCAGTAAATGCCAAAATTCCATTTGCCTTCCTTATTACCTGCTGTACCTGCATACTAGCTTTCAGCAATTCATGCACGAGGACACCCAGATCCCTCTGCACCAAAGCATTCTGAAGTTTCTCTCCATTTAAATAATAAGTCGTCTTTTTATTCTTCCGACCAAAATGGATAACCTCACACTTATCCACGTTAAACGCCATCTGCCAAATTTTGGCCCATCGACCTAACCTGTCCATATCCATTTGTAAATTTATTTTTTATTCATTGCAACTTACTTTCCCACCTATTTTGGTGTCATCTGCAAATTTAGCTATAGTACCTTCTACCCCTGAATCCAAGTCATTAATATAGATTGTAAGGGGTAAATTGGGGCCTAAGTACCGAACCCTGTGGCACCCCACTAGTTAGTTTGCCATCCAGAAAAAGACCCATTTATCCTGACTCTCTGCTTTTTGTTGGTTAGCCAATCCTCTATCCAAGCTAATATATTACCCCTAACTCCGTGTGATCTTATCTTGTGTATTAATCTTTTGTGTGGCACCTTATCAAAGGCCTTCTGGAAGTCCAGATATACTACATCTACAGGATCCCCATTATCTACTTTGCTTGTAACATCTTCAAAGAACTCATCTCCTGACAAACCAAAGCCTGTCCACCATCTACAAGGCACAACTCAGGATTGTGATGGAATATTTTCCACGCCTGGATGAGTGCAACTCCAATAACACCCAAAAAGCTTGACACCATTCAGGACAAAGCAGCCCACTTGATTGGTACCCCATCCACCACCTTAAACGTTCACTCCCTCCACCACAAGCGCACAGTGGCAGCAGTGTGCACCATCTACAAGGTGCACTGCAGCAACTCACCAAAGCTCCTTTGACAGCACCTTCCTCTACCACCTAGAAAGACAAGGGTAGCAGATGCATGGGAACACCACCACCTGCAAGCTCCCTTCCAAGCCACACACCGTCCTGACTTGGAACTATATTGGCTTTCCTCCACTATCGCCGTGTCAAAATCACTTCCTAACAGCACTGTGGGTGCACAACCAGTACATGGACTGCAGTGGTTCAGGGAGGTGGCAACAATTCCTTAAGGGCAATTAGGGATGGGCAATAAACGCTGGCCTTGCCAGCGACGCCCACTTCCTGTGAAAGAATAAAAACAGCAATAATGATAAATGTAAAAATAATCTATAAATGCAAACAATGCACTTGGTGAACTAAATATCCTTAAAGATGAAGGCTGATCAGCACCTTATTCAACTGCAACCCATTCTCTCACATGCAGTACACGCATTTAAATAATACGTGTGGAATCGGTGCCACTGAAATCAGATTTGTTTCTGAAATTTGACACCGATTCAGTGATTACACTTGAAAAGTACTTCAATAGTTTTAAACACTTTGGGATATCCTGTGGTCAAAAATGGAACCATACAAATACAAGCTCTCTTCACACATTTGTATAAATTTTCAGCAGACTGCTATGCTGAATTGCTCACTTACCCATTACTTCTGTACATCACATTTTTAAATAGCACACTGCAGTTGATTTGCTCAAATTATTGTGTTTCTGGTGGGATTTTAAATTTAAAACTTGAATATGGCAGAAAAAGAGAAAACATAGTTCAACATGGACTGTTACACTGAGAGCAGTGTCACTATTCCATATATTGTTACATTATCTCAGCTGGTAGTACACAGCTACAGGATCAGAAATTTGTGGGTTTGATCCCACACCAGGATATCCCAATACTAAGGGAATGCTGCAGTTATGAGTTCTTGTCTATCCTTTTCAATGAATGTTAAAAATTCCACAGCACTATTCAAAGAAAAGGGAGTGCTCCCGGTGATCTGGCCAATATTCCTCTCTTAAATATTACCACCAGAAACAGACTAAATGACTTATCAAGTTATCACTCTTTCTGGGACGTTTCTTACACAGAATGAACCTTCACAGGTTTGCCTACAAAACAACAGCTGCATTCAGAATGTAATTCATTATGTGAAATGTTTGGACATTTGAATTTACCCTCAACTCATCTTGCACTTCAATAGTTTGGTCTACATGAACTAAAAATGTAATTCCACATCCCTCCACCTCCTATTTTGTTCTATTAGCCATCCCATCTTGTAAGGAATAATTCATGCTGGTATACAATTTAAGGCACTGGCAGACTTTGAATGCTCTCACCCAAGAGAGCATTCTTCACACAGATACAGTAACTGCCAGCAACTGGGAGAGAGTCACGAAAGCCAACGTCAATCCTATTGGTCACGAACAGAATGTATTTGCTCTCTTACTGCCAGTAATCAGTAATATCCACAATAATTTATCGGGAAAGAGGTGTGTCTTATCTTACCCTTGGAGTGTGTATTCCAATTAAATAATTAAACAGCAAGCTTTTTGGAATTTAAAATAAAGAAGGTTATTTATTAATTGCATTATTATTAATGCAAGGTCACACACCCGGTCTCACACACGCACGCACATATACACAAAGACTGGATACAGGGAAAGATAGTGCACTTCTACAGGTTACAGCTAATTCAGTCTCTGATTTATGACTTCCGGTCTCCCACATGGCAGGCCTGTGGTTTCTTGAATCGGTTCGATAATTTAAAGTTGAAGTGACCGTCTTGTAAAGCAAAGGGTTCACAGTTGGTTGCAAGGTTTCTTGCAGCTGCATTTTAGGAGGTTGGTTTTCACGTGAACTTTGAAACTGGAACAGGCTGAGTACTCCTGGCTACTTGATGACTTGCAGTTAGTTTCAGAGTTAAGTTCTCAGGTTGGCTGACGATTGATGGTTCTGTTGGATCTGCTAGGTCCTGCGGTAATAAGGAAGCACTCCCTGAAACCAGCATTGATCACATGACTGTTGGGTTAACACTTCTCAGGCCCACCCAGTCTAGTTCAGATGGGAAAGGCCATCGTGATACAACAGGAAGTTGATGGCTGCCAGAGAGATTCAACGTTCCCTTTTGTTCAGTATGAAATACGAAGGCAGGCATTCTGGAAACTCAGTAGTCTTTAGGTGTTGGCCTATCCTTGAACAATGAGATATGCGAATTCCACAAATTTACCTACTTCCATATTTAATTAAGTATTCGCCAGAAACTTGATACTGTCTGTAGTCCAAATGACAAAAGTCACATGATTTGCATCAGCAAATCAAGGGCAATTCTTGATGGGCATTAAATGCTGGCCTAGCCAGCAACCCCCATATCCCATGAATGAATAAAAAAGAAAGCTTGTGTCCAATTTTTAAAAAGTATTGGCTGAAAGTTCACATGCCTGTACTGAGCATGACACGCCACACCTCACGGGAAAAAAAATGGAATTTTTATTACTTTTTTTTGCACGGCTTTCCTACGAAGCAAGAGAAATGGTACACATAAATTCCGTACACAATCTGACATTCATACAGGAATCTATCATTGCTACAGTTTTCCCTATCTGTTGCATTCCCTTGCCAACTTATACTCTGGGTTGCGTGTCAGCGATGACATTCTTCTTTCCAGCAATGTGGGTAATCTTTAGATTGAAAGGCTGTAAGAGTAATGTCCATCGGAACAATCTGCTGTTGGTGACTTTAAACTTTTCTAGGAGCTTTAAAGGGTTATGGTCCATGTATATTAGGGTCTCTTGGTGCCCATTGCTAACACGGACCTCAAAAAGCTGGAGACCAAATAAAAGGGCTGTTTCTTTCTTAATTGTAGATTGCTACTTTTGTGTTTATTTAGCTTTTTTGAGAAGTAACCAATCGAGCTTTTAATTCAAGAGCTATCTTCCTGGAGTAGGACTGTTCCTACCCCTATAATCATTTCCATCGACAGCTATTCCAAAAGATTTACTGAAGTTTGAGGCAGCTGTTATGGGTCCGTTTGTCAGGATATCTTTTAATTTCTCAAAAGCTTTTTGGCATGCCTATCCATTAGAATTTAGAAGAATGAGAGGTGATCTAATTGAAACATACAATATCCTGAGGGGATTTGACAGGGTAGATGCTGAAAGGATATTTCCCCTTTTGGGGGAGCCTACATCTTTGGGACACAGTTTAAAAATTAGGTGTCTCCCATTTAAGACTGAGATGTGACTTTTTTCTCTTTTTCGTCTGTGGAATTCTCTTCACCAGAGAGCAGTGGAGGCTGGGTCACTGAATATATTCAAGGCTGAGTTAGATAGACTTTTCACTGACAAAAGAGTTGAGGGTTTTGGGGGAAGTCAGGGAAGTGGGGTTGAGGCCACAGTTAGATCAGCCATGATATTATCGAATGGCAGAGCAGGCTTGAAGAGCTGAATGGCCTACTCCTGCTCCTAGTTCTTATGTTCTTGTGTTCTTGTATTCTCACTACTTTGGTGGTTTTCTTTAGTAAATCGATTAGTGGGACAGCTGGGGTGCTAAAGTTTGGGAAAAGCTTTCAGGGAGATCCACACATTCCCAGAAATCGCAGCATTTCTCTCTTCTTTTTGGGTCTGGAAAAATTGACCAGGGCACATGTTTTCACTTCCATGGGTAACACTCAACCCTGTCCCACCATGTGCTCTAGGTAAGTTACCTTTGCCTTAGCAAACTCACTCTTAGCTAAGTTCACTACAAGGTTAGCCTTCAGAAGAACCTAAAACATTGTATCCAGGTGGTCTAAATGATCCTTCCAGGTATCACTGTAGATTAACAGGCCATCCACATATGCTGCACAGTTGGTTAATCCAGCTTCTACCTGGTTTGTTGACTTCTGAAAGGTTGCTGGGGGAATTCTTTAAGACTGAGACGCATGACCTTACACTGTGTAGGCCATCTGGGCAAGGCCAAGATTTCTCTTGTTCTCGGGGTCATGGGGACTTGCCAGTACCCTTTCAAAAGGTCAATTCACTGACATAGGCAGAGTGACCCACCTTATCTATACAATCCTTGATGTGATGGTTTGGACATGAATCAGTTCAGGTCACTGCATTTACCTTCCAATGGTCAACACAGAGCTGCTTTGATCCATCTGGCTTTGGGACTAGTACAATGAGTGATCTCCATCTCTGACTGGGCTCGATTGTATTCTTGCCTAGCATGTATTTGATATCTTGTCTGACCTGCGCAGGGTTGTCGGGGCTCAGTCAGTAGGGATTTTGCTTTAGAGGGGAGGTATTCCCTACATCCACATAGTGGTCTGTCATTGGGGTATGTCCCCGCTGGTCCATACAAATTTCTTTAATAAGTTCCTTTAACGTGGTGGCTATATCCTTCTGCTGCTCTTTTGTTAGATAAATTAATAGGGCATTTAGATTTTCCAGAATTTCTGAGTCTGCCAGACTAACATTCAGGGGTTCGACCTGAGAGTCCTCCAGTCCCTCCTCCTCATCTGCCTCTCCCCAACTGTTCTTTGATATCTCTACCCTCTGGCAAACAGTGGTTGACTAGGCTTTCAGCTGTGATATTTCTTTAACATATTAAGGTGACATAACTGGAGGTTCTTTCTCCAGTCAGGGGCATGGATCGAATAATTTACCTCAGTGATCCTGTTGGCCACCTGGTATGAACCACTAAATTTGGCCCTGAAAAGATCACTTGGCAGCGGCAGCAGGGCCTGCTCTCCGAGCTGGAGAGTTCAGATCTCAGCGTGCCTTCTGCCTGCCTTTTCATGATTTTCTGGAAAGCTTATAAATGTTCCTTGGCCACAGCACAGGCATTAAAGAGTTGTTGTCAGAATGTGGATACAGACTCCAGCATTGAGATGTCTTCCCTGGACTCCAGGAATTTTTCTTTTACCAATTTCAGAGGCCTCACACAATGTCCATGAATCAATTTAAGCGGACTGGAGTCTATGGACTTTCTGAGGCTTCCCAATGTTCGCTATAAGGGACTACCCAAGATGTTATTCGAATTATTAGGGTATTCTAGGCAACAGGTCCGAATCATGGTTTCCAGGGTCTGGCGATACCACTCTAATGCCCCTGGGCTTCAGGGTGGTAGGCCAACAACTTCAGCTGAGTTATACCCAGTCTGTGTACAACCTCCTTAAACGCACGAGACATGAAATTTGTCTCCTGGTCTAATTGGATCTCTTTTGGCAGGGCATACTGGGTAAAGAGCTGGATCAGTCCCTTGATCACAGCTTTGGCTGTGATCTTGTTGAGGGGAATGGCCTCGGAGAATTGGGTGACCAGGTCCATTTTGTTTTATTCGTTCACGGGAATGAGCTTCGCTGGCTGGGCCAACATTTATTGCCCATCCCTAATTGCCCTTGAGAAGGTGGTTCTGAGCTGCCTTCTTGAACCGCTGCAGTCCATGTGGTGCAGGTACACCCACAGTGCTGTTGGGAAAAGAGTTCCAGGATTTTGGCCCAGTGACAGTGAAAGAACGGCGCTATATTTCCAAGTCAAGGATGGTGAGAGACTTGGCGGGGAACTTCCAAGCAATGGTGTTCCCATCTTTCTGCTATCCTTGTCCTTCTAGATGGTAGTGGTCGTGGGTTTGGAAGGTGCTGTCTAAGGAGCCATGGTGAATTCCTGCAGTGCATCTTGTAGGTGGTACACACTGCTGCTACTGTGCTTCGGTGGTGGAGAGAGTGAATGTTTGTGGATGGGATGCCAATCAAGTAGGCTGCTTTGTCCTGGATGGTGTCAAGCCTCTTGAGTGTTGTAGGAGCTGCACTCATCCAGGCAAGTGGAGGTTATTACATCACATTCCTGACTTGTGCCTTTGAGATGGTGGACAGGCTTTGGAGAGTCAGGAGGTGAGTTACTCATCGCACGATTCCTAGCCTCTGATCTGCTCTTTTAGCCACAGTCTTCATTTGGCTAGCCCAGTTCAGTTTCTGGTCAATGGTAACCCCCAGGATGTTGATAGTGGTGGGTTCAGTGATGGTTAAGCCATTGAACGTCAAGGGGCAATGATTAGATTCTCTTCTGTTAGAGATGGTCATTGCCTGGTATTTGTGTGGCACGAATGTTACTTGCCACTTGTCAGCCCAAACCTGGATATTGTCCAGGTCTTGCTGCATTTGCATATGGACTGCTTCAGTATCTGAGGAGTCACAAATGGTGCTGAACATTGTGCCACCATTAACAAACATCCCCACTTCTGACCTTATGATGGAAGGAAGGGCATTGATGAAGCAGCTGAAGATGGTTGGGCCGAGGACACTACCCCAAGGAACTCCTGCAGTATGTCCCAGAACTGAGATGACTGACTTCCAACAACCACAACCATCTTCCTTTGTGCTAGGAATGACTCCAACCAGTGGAAAGTTTTCCCCTTCGTTCCCATTGACTCCAGTTTTGCTAGGGCTCCTTGATGCCGCACTCGGCCAAATGCGGCCTTGATGTCAAGGGCAGTCACTCTCTCCTCACCTCTGGAGTTCAGCTCTTTTGTCCATGTTTGAACCAAGGCTGTAATGAGGCAAGGAGCTGAGCAGTCATGGCGGAAGCCAAACTGGGCATCACTGAGCAGGTTATTGCTAAGCAAATGCCACTTGAGAGCATTGATGATGACCCCTTCCATCACTTTACTGCTGACGGAGAGTAGACTGATGGGGTGGTAATTGGCCGAGTTGGATTGTACTGCTTTTTGTGTATTGGACATACCTGGGTGATTTTCTACATAGCCGGGTAGATGCCAGTGTTGTAACTGTACTGGAACAGCTTGGCTAGGGACGTGGCAAGTTCTGGAGCACAAGTTTTCAGTACTATTGCCGGAACATTGTCAGGGCTCATAGCCTTTGCACTATCTAGTGCCTTCAGCCGCTTCTTGATATCACGTGGAGTGAATTGAATTGTCTGAAGACTGGCACCTGTGATGCTGGGGACCTCCGGCGGAGGCTGAGATGGATCATCCACCTGGCACTTCTGGCTGAAGATTGTAGCAAATGTTTCAGCCTTATCTTTTGCACTGATGTGCTGTGCTGTGCTTCCCCCATCATTGAGGATGGGGATATTTGTGGAGCCTCCTCCTCCTCCAGTGAGTTGTTTAATTGTCCACCACCATTCACGACTGTATGTGGCAGGACTGCAGAGCTTAGATCTGATTCATTGGTTGTGGGATCACTTAGCTGTCTATCACTTGCTGCTAAAGCTGTTTGGCACGCAAGCAGTCCAGTGTTGCAGCTTCACCAGGTTGACACCTCATTTTTAGGTATGCCTGGTGCTACTCCTGGCATGTCCTCCTGCACTATTCATTGAACCAGGGTTGATCCCTTGGCTTCATGGTAATGGTAAAGTGGGGGATATGCCAGGCCATGAGGTTACAGATTGTGTTCGAGTACAATTCTGCTGCTGCTGATGGCCCACAGTGCCTCATGAATGCCCAGTCTTGAGTTGCTAGATCTGTTCAAAATCTATCCCAAGATGGTAGCGCCAAACAACATGATGGAGGGTATCCTCAATGTGAAGGCAGGACTTCATCTCCACAACAACTGTCCGGTGGTCACTCCTACTGATACTGTCATGGACAGATGCATCTGCAGCAGGCAGTTGATTAGGATGAGGTCAAGTATGTTTTTTTCCCTCATTAGTTCCCTCACTACCTGCCGCAGACCCAGTCTAGCAGCTATGTCCTTTAGGACTCGGCCAGCTCGGTCAGTAGTGGTGCTACCGAGCTAGCCTTGGTGATGGACTTTGAAGATCCCCACCCAGAATACATTCTGCACCCTCGCCACCCTCATTGCTTCCTCCAAGTGGTGTTCAACAAGGAGGGGCATTGATTCATCAGAGGGCAGTACGTGGTAATCAGCAGGAGGTTTCCTTGCCCATGTTTGACCTGATGCCATGAGACTTCATGGGGTCCGGAGTCAATGTTGAGGACTCCCAGCGCAACTCCCTTCCGACTGTATATCAATGTGCCGCCACCTCTGCTGGGTCTGTCCTGCTGGTGGGACAGGATATACCCAGGGATTGTGATGGTGTTGTCTGGGACATTATCTGTAAAATATGATTCTGTGAGGATGACTATGTCAGGCTTGACCAGTATGTGAGAGAGCACACCCAATTTTGGCATTAGCCCCCATATGTTAGTAAGGAGGGCTTTGCAGGGTCGACATGGTTGTGTTTGCCGTTGTTGTTTCCGGTGCCTAGGTCAATGCCAGGTGATCTGTCCGGTTTCATTCCTTTTTTGTGACTTTGTAGCGGTTTGATACAACTGAGTGGCTTGCTAGGCCATTTCAGAAGGCATTTAAGAGTCACCCACATTGCTGTGGTTCTGGAGTCACATGTAGGCCAGACCAGTTAAGGATGGCAGATTTCCTTCCCTAAAGGACATTAGTGTTTCAGTGAACCAGGTGGGTTTTTACAACAATCGACAATGGTTTCATGGTCATCATTAGACTTTTAATTCCAGGTTTTTATTGAATTCAAATTCAAATTGCTGCGGTGGGATTCGAACCCGGATCCCCAGGGAATTACGCTGGGTCTCTGCATTATTAATCCAGCAACAATACCACTACTCCATCGCCTCACCTCTGATCAGGAGGTACTGATAGCTTGTCCCGGTTTTGGGTAGTAGCCCTACACAGTGTATCAGGATTCGGTTAAAGGGTTCACCAAATGCCAGAATAGATTTGAGAGAGGCGGGTTGAATTACAGCCTGGGGTTTTCCTGCAACCTGACAAATGTAGCAGGTTGTGCAGTATGTGGCCACATCAGACCGGAGGTCTGGCCAGAAAAAGTGCCTTCTTATGCAGGCTAAAGTTTTGTAGGTACCAACATGTCCAGCCATGTTGTTGGTTCATAAGATTTCCTTACAACATTCTGAGAGCACTGTAACCTGATGGAACACCATCCATTCCTCGTCTGTAGGTCTCCCAGAGGGTCTCCACCTCTGCATTCCTATTCCATCTTGTATGTAATAGCACTCGGCGACCTGGGCAGCCTCTGCCTTAAGAGTAGGCAGTCTGTGCTATGCGCTTTAATTCAGGATCTGTCTCTTGTGCCTTAATTAAGGAGGCTCGGCTAAGCACCTCCTCTCCTTCAGACAGATTTCCAGAGGTTTCAGCTAGCCAAACCTCTGGCTCATCCAGCTGGGTTGCTGGCTCCTTCAGGTTTAAATTTGCCTGTCTGACTTGGGACCAGGTCACTTTGCAATCTGGGAATATCCTTGGAAATTCCTCCTGTAGCTGCTCAATTACCCTCTTCTCATGTGGCTGGTCTAGGATTATGGGGGATACTACAACCTTACTGCCAACAAAATCATTCCCAAGCAAGAAATCTATCCCTGCCAGCGGCAGTTCAGGCACAATTCCTACAGTGACCCAAGACTAGGTCACCCTGTAGATGCACCTGATGGAGGGGATTGGACATTCTCCAACTCCTCCTCCAAATCCCTTGATTAGCACCTTGGCCTTCATGGAGGCATCTGGGAAACAAGTCTTTCCCTGGCATTAAGGGTCGAGTGACCCCTGTATCCTTGAGAGGTACAATGGACTTGCTTGTTTCCTTAGAGGGATACGGGGCACCATTCCTTGAAGGACAAAACTCCAGTCGTTCTCAGGAATTTGTCAGGTTCTGCCACGCATAGGAAGATATTACTAGAGGGACTAATTTCTGCAGTTAGGGTCACTGCTTGATCTGCTACGCCACTCACAGTGGCATCCTCCTCGCGACTAATCTTGTCAATTCTTATAAGACCCAAAAGTTTCCCCTTGAGCTCCAATGGGTATGTTTCATGTGTCCTATTTTACTACAGTGGAAACACACGGGTCTACGTGTGTCATTTCATCTCCCTGTGCACTCTCTTCGGGTTTGGGGAGGTCTCCTCACTATTTTCTTTTCTGCAGCTACCCCACCTTCTATCGTATTCCCCCCACTTCTCTTTTCCAAATTTCTGGGAGTTAGTAGGGAAGCGTCTGCCCGTGTTCCCAGGCTTATGGATGACAACATTGTTATCAGCAAGGGTAGCACATTCCTGGCTGTTAAATCCTCTGTTTTTCCACATCAGTTTTGACGCTGGGTGGGCAGTTTTTAAATTCCTCCAACAAAATTGGAGGAATCTCTTAATCCAACGTAGGTATGGTCAATTTTTAGGGTTCACAGCCACTGTTCAAATACTAACTGTTCAATGCTCTTGAATTCGAGGAAAGATTAAATGGGCTTTTTACAAGAGTTCTAGAATTGTTGACAGAAGCCCGGTGCAAGTTCATAGGCACTTAGGATAGCAACCTTTGTCTGTTCATAACTTGCAGAGCCATCTGCAGGCAGCACTGAGTACACCTCGCAGGTTTGTCCTACTAGCTAACCCTACATTAGGAGAGTTCAAGACTCTATCAGCCACTTTAACTGATCTGCCAGATTCTCAAAGTCTGTGAAGAAGGTTTCCACATCCTTTTCTTCAAACTTCAGCACTAGTCAGAAATCAAAACTTGTTTCTGAGTTGGGGGGTAGTTGAATTCCCGCAGTGCCTCCACTAGGTAAAGACAAGTTACCCCTAACTGCTTCAATCTGCCTTAGTTCCCTATCCTTTCTCCAGCTTCTTCGGCTGGAATTCTTTCTCTCTCTCTTTCTCCCCTGCCTGAAACTCTACCTTTAACCTCCGTTCTTCTAGGGGAATTTTGGCTGAGATAATCTGGTCTGTTTCAGGTTCTATATCTTCTGCCTATTCTAAATCTGGGTAAGGCCAAGATGCTCAACCAGCATCTTTAATAACTTAAGCTTTCATGCTTTAAAAAGTACATTAAGTTCTACCTGCATATTTATGGATTTTAGATGTTCCATGGTTAGGGATGCTACGTTATCTCAAGTCCTCCTGTTGCATGAATGCATTTACGTCAGTCAGCCACCTTGCTTTCTATTGTTAGTACTCACAAAGATTACTGCTGTGATCCCTTTTGTTTGTTGTTTCAATAATTTTGGCTATGTCACTTTTCACTTCTACTTCCAATTTTCCTTTTAAGTCAGATTTGGTTGGTTTGCTCCAATGGGTTTTAGTCCCAGATGCAGCCCCCAATTCTGTCATGAACCAGAATGTATCTGCTCTTCTACTGCCCGTAATCAGTAATATCCACAATACTTTGTAGGGAAAGAGGTGTCTTTTCTTACCTTTGGAGTAGGTATTCCACTTAAATAATTCAACAGCAAGCTTTTTGGAGTTTAAAATAAAGAAGATTATTTATTCTCACACACTTACCCCGAATTAACGCAACAGCACACAAATCGTCACACACACACACACACACACACACACACACACACACACACGAAAATTAGACACAGATAAAGATGGTGCACTTTTACAGATTACAGTTAATTCGATCTCTGATTTGCGATTTCCAGTCTCCCAAGTGGCAAGCCTATGGTTTCTTGATTGGGTTCATTGATTTGAAGTTGTAACGAGGGTCTTGTAAAATGAAAGGTTCACAGCCGGTTAAGAGGTAGTCGAATATCCGGGAGGTTGGTTCCCAGGTGAACTTTGAAATTGGAACAGGTTAAGTAATTTGGCTGTTTGATGACTTGCAGTCAGTTTCACAGTCTAGTTCTCAGGCTGGCTGATGACTGATGGTACTGATGGAACTGCTGGGTCCTGGGTTAATAAGGGTGCAGTCCCAGAAACCAGCTTTGATCACATGACCGCTACGTTAACACTTCTGAGGCCCACCCAGTCCAGTTTGCTTGGGCGAGACCATCGTGATACAATGGGAAGTTGATAGTAGCCATTGAGATTCAATCTTCCCTTTTATCCAGTATGAAACATGAAGGCAGGCAGTCTGGAAACGCCATAGTCTTTAGGTGTTGGCCCATCCTTGAACAATGAAATGTGCGAATTCCACAAATAGCCGTGAGGTACCCTCACCCATGACCATATTTAATTGAGTATTCTCCAGAGACTTGGTACTGTCTGCAGTCTAAATGCCAGAAGTCACATGATTTTCAGCAGCCATCTTAACAGCTTGTCTGTGTCCAATTCTTAAATGTATTGACTGATAGTTGATAATATGACATGCCTGTAGTGGGCATGCCACTATATGTAAGGCATTTATGAACATCCACCTTCCAAACATAGTCAATGGGCAGTAATCAGCAAAGATTCACAGCTATTGTTCCCCTTTCTAGCTCAGAGATGTTTGAAGCCAATTATAGCATCTCCACTGCAACCCCAGCTGAGTCTGGCTTCGTAAAGCAGACCTGGAACTTCCTGATATATTTGGCGCAGTACCAACATGCTATGCATTTATCCATCAGGGAGATCATAATATGTTTCAGACAACGTACAGAGCAGAAGAAATTATTCACTAATGCTAGACAGTCCGATCAATCAAATGCACCACATTTAAAAATATAATACAATGAATAGTCAGAATCAATCAAAATGAAGTAATTTTCACATATTATAAATCTCTCTACGAAACGTCTGTGCATGCTCAGTGAAAGATTCTGTATTCCCTGCACTCAGTACAGTAGATGTGGGGAATATCGCATGTACGCAAGTGTGAAAAATAATCTACAGAGGAACAGGCCTAGCAGGAAAGCCAAAGTGACATATTCTGCTAAAATACTTTACAATTCTAACTTTTTGTATTAAAATCCTTCATACTCTTAGTATTATGGAGTGAAGTGATGTATAAATACCAGGTGATAATGATTAATGTACAGCAGTAGGTATCACATTCAAGTTCTAGGGCTGCTCTTCAATGCGATCTAGGAAAATTATCACAGAAGAGTTTTCACCCAAAAGCATTGCTTTCTTAAAAGAGAAAAGGGAGGGGGGGGGGGGGGGGGAAACTGGGAAGTGGAGTCAGCGGTGGGGCGGGGGCCAGAGAGGCAACGCGGGGGGGCCAGAGAAGTGGCCGGGGAGGGGGGAGAGAGAGGTGGGGCGAGGGGGGAGAGAGAGGCGGGGCGAGGGAGGAGAGAGGCGGCACGAGGGAGGAGAGGCGGCGCAAGGGGGGAGAGGTAGCAATGGAGGAAAGAGTTAGGAAATGTGGAAGTGGTGGTGAGGGAGAAGAAGGTGGTGAGTGTGAAAGAGATATGGTGGAGGAAAAGAGATGAGGAGGAAGTAAAAAAGTGGTGGTGGAAGGGGGCGGGGGGGATGGTCCCTCTGTCTCTGCACTCTTTCCAACTGTGCCAATAAATCTATACTACCTCTCCCAATCTTTTTGTCAAAATAGATCACCTCACAAATGAAACATACTAACACTGTTAAACACTGTTGAACAACTACAATTCCTTCTCTTCCTTTATTCTACTACTCCACCTGGCACTACCCCTTGGAACTTCAGTGGAGAGGGAGGTTAGTCATATCACCATTCTCTTGACCTATGTCCTCTGGGTTTTGGAGCTTAGGAGGGCCCTGCCAAAGGCTATTCATCTGCTTCTGTGCAGGGGCAGATGCAGCCACATGGGGTTCTGACTGAGGGAAGAACAAGGGATCAGAAGTGGAAGTGCTTTGAGCAGAGTCCCCACTTCCTTGTCCCTTTTCTCCTTCTTCCCTCTCATGGGTCACCCACTGTACCCTGCTAGCCAAGAGCTGGAGAGCATTTTGCTGCACTTCAGTGAAGCACTGAATGGCCAAGGCAACATTTTCCTCAATCCTTGATAAGGATGAAATCTGAATGTACAGATCATTAGTAAGGGTCAGTGTGCACTTGGTGGACTGCCGCGTTTCATGCTTGATGCAGGTGGCCATAGACATAAACATCACCTCAAGTCTGAGGCACCATAGTGCTCATACTAGGGATGGACTCCGCCAATCTCTCTCCAAAGGTGCAAAGAGCGCACCTCTTTCACACTCACCACTTCCTTCCCGCTTACCATCCTTTTTCCTGCTCATCACCCTTTTCCCTCTTCCACCTCTTCCCCTTTGCCACCTCATTCCTCCATTGCTACCTTTCACCCTCACCACCTTTTTCCCTCTTTCCCCCTCCCTTGCTATATTTCACCCTATTCACCTCTTTCCCCCCTCACTACCTCAAAGGTGGATAGAAGCTCTCATATTTTCTGCTGCTGCGCCAAAATTGCCATCTTTGTTGATGGTCCCCAAGGCTCCGCATCTAGTCCAGCTGATCAGAGCTTTGAGAATCCTATGCCCTGCAATTGCTGAGCATGCCTTCACCACCTATTGCTCACTTGTGACATGTGAGGCACTATATGACAGCACAATTGCCTGTCTTGGCATTCCCACCAAGGTGTGTGTTTCTGAGCTGGTGGAAGGTATACATGAGTCCTGTGATGGTGCGTCCTCAGAGTGAGGGACTGTTAGGAAATAGAGATAGTTGAAGTAAGTTATATTTGTATTTGTGGGTGTTAGGAATGAGTTTTAGCTTTAAAGTTTAAGTTTAATTTGTACTTCTGTATCTGTGTGTTAAGAAAGGTCAAATGGAGTTTTAGTTTCACTTTAAAAGGCTGCTTGCATTTCTAATGAAAATACCCCAATACAAAATCGTACATTATGTAGACCACTAAACTACCATAATATTCATTTTGTCCCCATTTGTACCTCCAGTGGAAATTATTTTGGATAAAAAGACCTTTTCTGGCACTGAAAGTGAAAGATCTTTCGTGAAGTGCATTTCTAGAGAGACACCAGAGTCTATTATTAATGAACATTGCTTCCAGAAAGTAGGAGAAGATATTTAAGTGATAGCTTGATTTTATCACTCTTCTTCATTTTGCCACCGGATTCTAACCATGAAGGAAGTTTGCAGTATTACCAACACTAATAGATAACCCATAATATCTGCACCTATTTTAGCTGGAGTTACTTTGATAGGCAATGTAATTGCAGTTTTGACTCATCCTCCAATTTTCATTCACAACAGCAATGTGGACAGCACTGAGGAATTTGAGCAAAGTTTTTGAAAAATGGGAAGGTGAAACAAGATTTCAGCTCCCTGCCATGATTATCTTATGTTCTGAACATAAGAAAATTATGCAGATCATGTTTAATGAAATACTGAATCTTGCATTTCTGAATAAAGCGATTATCATCATAAGAAATCAGTGACAAAGGTGAAGACTATTCACACATAACGAAGCTCAGCAGTGAGACCCACTTATGCCTGATGAGGGGCTTAGCCTGGGCTGTAGTTATTTTGTTTGCATCTTAAGTGAATCACAGCTCCTCAGAGCTTGAAGACTAGACATGTTGATTGTGACTACAACAGGGGCAACATTTTGCACCTATGAAGTAGCTTTCTGACTCAGCAAGTTTAAAGAGGCTGAACTTTGTGAAATGTGGGATAGCAAGCAGGGCAGCAGGAGACTGATGGTATTGAATCAAGACAGATGCAGCAGGGTAGACTAGGCCAAGAAAAGCAAAAATGTGCAGTTTTCTTTAAAGAACAGGATTCAACTTTAACACAAGAGGCTTACATATTTTATCATCGAGGGAGAGTCTGGATTTTATTTACAACGGTCTGGAGATTCAGCTTAAGTGGCTTTGTTTTTTCGTTATATGCAGTCCACTCAATATTTGGATCGTGTGGATCAGCCTCCCTACTCCAAAAGTTTGGGCACTACTCCCGTAGCTACAATAGTCATGGACTGATTTGCTACATGACAAAAAAATTGTTGGTGTGATTAATAAACCTTTTAAACCAATTGCAAAGTGGGATTTTGAGAGACAGTAACATACCAAATTCTTAAGAAAGAATAGCACTTGCATCTACCATCATGGACACAGTGACGTTGATGGATGGTCAAAAGCAGGAATGTAATGAGGGTGAAAATGACCTTTATGTTTGCCTGCTGGGCAGATGTTGCAGTTTGTATGTAGAGACAAGTAGGTCAGAGGTGTCCACACAGGGAACAGCTGGATACAAAGGTGGACTAGAAATTGGATTTTCATGGCAATTCACAGCAAATTATATTATTTTAATGGAAAAGGCATGCCAGATAATTGAACTCCTGCGCATTGCTGTAACTCTTGGAAGTAAGTTAATGATTGACTTGCTGCTTTTCAATAAAATTCAAAACGTAGCATTGTAATAGATTGCTATCAGGAAGTTACAAGGCAATTAAGTTGATTTCAGATGATGTCACAAACTGCACTTGTAACTGAATGATTCACAACATCTGCAGCCTGTGATTTATGCACAGTAACTATTTTTAACTCATCCAATGCCACTGAAATACATTCCTTACTATGTTTGAACTTCATATTTTCACCTATGAGATCAAAGTTACCATACACTGTTGAGACAAGATCCCACAATGGTAACATTTAAAATGCTCACTGAAGAGAATTTGGGCAACTTAAGTACAGTTTCATGTTGGAATAAGTTTCCAAAGTGTAATGGGCAGACAAGTGTCAGACGAAATTTAATGCAGACAAATGTGAAATGATCCATTTTGGTATGAAGGACAAGAAGAGGCAATTTAAAATAAGCAATTTCTCTACATTCCGAAGGGGTGCAGAAACAAAGAGAGCTGGGTTGTACGTGCACAAAACATTGAAGGTAGCAAGGAGGTTGGGAAAATTGTTCAAAAGACATATAGAATCCTGTGTTTTGTAAATAGAGGCATAGATTACAAAAGCAACAAAGTTATGATGTCTCAACTGGAGGATTGTGTCCAATTCTGGGCACCACACTTTTGGAAGGATGTGAAGGCTTTAGAGAGGATGCAGAATAGTTTTATAAGAACGGTTCCAGGGATGAGCAACTTCAGTTACATAGATAATTTGAAGAATCTGATGGTGTTCTCCTTAAAGAAGAGACGGTTAAGAGATCTGATAGAAATGCCCAACGTCATGGGTAGGATTTTCCAGTCCCACCCGTCGGCAGGATTGTCCGGTCCTGCTGAAAAGTCAATTAACTTTTGACTGGGCTGCCGAATCTCCCAGGGCAGGTCCCACCACGATGGGACTGAAAAATCCCAGCCCATGAGGGGTCAAGACAGTCTAGGTAGAGAGAAACCGTTCCCACTGTCTTAAGGGTTGAGAAACAGATGCCACTGATATCAAAGTGAATGGCAAAAGAACCAACAGTGAAATGAGGAAAACCTTTTTACACAGTGAGTGATTATGATCTGGAACACAATGTAGTAGTGGAATCGTATTTCACTGCAATCTCATGGCTTGGCACATGCCTCATTCAGGAGACTATCCTCGTTTCAATGAGGAATATAAAACAGCATATGAGAAAAGCACCACGTGAGCTAAAAATGAGGTGCTAACCTGGTGAAGCTGCAACACAGGCCTAATGCATGTTAAACAGCTGAAGCAGCATGAAAGAGCCTGAGCTAAGCAATTCCAAAGCCAGTAGATCAGATCAAAGCTTTGGAATCCTGTCAAATTCTGTCGTGAATAACGGTGGGCAATTAAACAGGAGTAGTAGAACAGCCCCGTCCCTTAATGACAGCAGAGTTAAGCACATGAGCGCAAAAGATGTGGCTGAAAGGTTTGCAAACATCTTCAGCCAGGTCTACTCCCGAGATCCTCACCATCTCAGACATCAGTCTTCAATCAATTTAATTCATTCTATGTGATATCAAGAAATGGTTGGGCACATGGATGCAGCAAAGGCCATGGGACCGGACAACATCCCATGCGAAGCGCTGAAGATTTATGGATTAGTTCATAATCCAGAACTAGCTGCGCCTCTAGCCAAGCTGTTTCAATGCAGCTACATCATCAACATATACCAAAAAAGTAGAAAGTTGCCAAGGTATGTCCTATCTAGAAAAGGCAGAAGTCCAATCGAGCCAATTAGAACCTCATCAGTCTACTCTGGATCAACACTAGTGATGAAAGCAGTCATTGACAGTGTTATCAAGCAGCATTTGTTAACCAATAATCTGCTCATGGATGCTCAGTTTGGTTTCCACCAGGACCGCTTGGCTCAAGACTACATTGCAGCCTTGGTCCAAACACGGTCAAAACAGCTGAATTCCATAGGTGAGATGGGGATGACTGGGAGCAACTGCCCTTGGCATCAAGGCAGCATGTGACCAAGCATGGCATCAAGGAGCCCTAGTAAAATTGAAATCAATGGGAATCAGGGGAAATATCTCCACTGCCTATTGTCATATTAGTACAGTTGTGTCAGCTCTAGCTCAGAATCAGAAGGTTGTGAATTGAAGCCCACATCTCCAGGATTTGAGCACAAAAATCTAGGCTGACACTCCAGTGCTGAGGGAGTGTTGCACTGTCAGTGGTGCTGCCTTTCAGATGAGATGTTAAACTGAGGTCTTGTTTGCCCTCTCAAATGTATGTAAAAGATCCCATGGCACTATTTTGAAGAGCGAGGGAGTTATTCCCACCAGCCCAATATTTATCCCCCAATCAACATCACAAAAACAAATGATCTGGTTGTTATCACATTGCTGTTTGTGGGAGCTTGTTATGCGTATATTGGCTGCAGCGTTTCCTTCATTATAAAGTGACCACACTTCAAAAATATCTAATTTGCTGTGAAGCACTCTGGGACATCCTGAGGTTAAGAAAGGCACTCTTTCAATGCAAGTCTTTCCTTATATATTCTCTTTCTTTCAAAGAAGATGTTTGAGATTGTTGGACACCAATCATCTCAGGTCCAGGACATCAATGTAGGAGTTCCACAAGACAGTATCATTGGGCCAATCTTCAGATGCTTCACCAATGACCTTCCCTACATCGTAAGATCAAAAATGAGGATATTCACTGAAGATTGCAGAGGGTTCTCTTCCATTCGCAACTCTTCAGATAATGAGGCATCCCATGCCTACATGCAGCAAGACCTGGACAATATTAAGGCTTGGAATGATAAGTGACAAGTAACATTTATGGTATACAAATGCCAGGCAACAGCCATTTCAAACAAGGGAGAGTCTAACCAATGCCCCTTGACATTCAATGGCATTACCATTGTATCACCATCAATATCCTGGGGGTCATCATTGGCCATAAACTTAACTGGACCAGCTAGGTAAATACTTAGGCTATAAGAGCAGGTCAGAGGCCAAAGTTTTGCAGTGAGTAACACTTCCTGATTACTCAAAGCCTGTCCACCATCTATAAGGCACAAGATAGTAGTGTGATGGAATACTCTCAATTTGCCTGGATGAATGCCATTCAAAACAAAACAGCCCACTTGATTGACACCTTAAACATTCATCCCCTCCACCGCACAGTGGCAGCAATGTGTACCATATACAAAATACACAGCAACAACCTGCCACAGCTTCTTTGATAGCACCTTCCAAACCTGCAATCTCCACCATCTAGAAGGACAAAGGCTGCAGGTGCATGGGAACACCACCACCTGCAAGATCCCCTCCAAATAACAAGCATCCTTTCATGGTAGCTGGGGTAAAATCCTAGGATACCCTATCTAACATAGGAGTACCTTCGCCACATGGACGACAGCAAATCACGTCAGCAGCTCACAACCCCTTCTCAAGGGCAATTAGGGGTAGGCAATAAATGCTGGTCTTGCTAGCAATGCCTACATGCTGGGAGTGAATGAAAGGAAGCTAGAGCCTGTTCCATGCCAACATGACTAACTTCTTACGCAGCATCACCCCCAACTGCCCAAGTGCCAGCCACATGACCACCTGGAAGATGCAAAAATAGGTCACAAAAAATTCTCTGCCATTTAGGGCAACCTCTTAGAAATTCCTCTCTGACTTCAAAGATTATTAAACAAGTTCCAGGAGGCCATGGCATCTGAGATACACATTCACCTGTATCTACCTACCTTTGTATGATTCAAGTACAGCCAATAATGTCAAAGCAAAGCAAAGTTCGTTACAGCCAAGGTTGGGTAATGAAATTCATTTCACTGGAATCAACAGCATGTGTAAAATTAATACAGTTTCTTTTTTGGTACCAAGATAAATGCAATTGTAACAACTATTTTAAGAAGCTGGTTTAAATGGTAAATGATGTACATCGAAAGCAAATACAAATTGTCCATCATGCAGGTTTATATACTATATAGGTGAAGGTCACAATGACTTTGTTGTTTGCAAGGGAGTCGATGGTATGTTAACCCTTACCCAGCTGAACAAACAAGAGCTCCATACGGCTAGCATGCAAAAACAACAGTCTAGCTTTAAAGAATAACAAGATTTAATTTGACCACGGTAAAAAGTTCTTCATCTAGTTTATATTGTGCAAGTTTGCTGAAACAGAATTTGAAGAGATTAGCATAAGGTGGGTGCTTGAAAGAATCCTCATGCAATGATTAGCTTAGCATGTTGTTAATTTTGCATTCAGTGATACACTACAGTGCAATTGTGAACCTAATTACATTATGATCTGGTTAGGGATAAGTAACATTTTGTTTAAAGTAGGCAAAGTTTGAAATGCCAGTTACCCACTAGAAGAATAAAGTCACAAGAATTCACAATTTTAAACAAACAAAATAAACTTTACTGTACAAAGTCAGAAAATTAAAACAATTCACAATATCTAGCTTATACTCTAACATACAGAATTAACATACGGTAAATATGAATTAACAGTCAAACTGTGGTCGAACACACTGCATATTAAATGGCAGGTATGACCATGACAGATTTCTCAGCAACCCACCCACATGACAGTGACCACTGTGAGTCACAAAATCTTGTTAAAACTCTGTCTCCCTCACAAGGGATTTCAACTCCTCACTTGCGAAGATCTAGCCTCTGAATTTCCTCAAAAGCTGCTCTGCCTCAACGACTGCTCACCTCCCAGTGTTTCAATCTCCTGTTAAAACTGTGTTTCACAGGATTCACAAAGCTGCACTCCCACCTCTAATTACCAGCACACTTCTAACTCTTTCGCAGACCTCTAGTTTCACTAAGCTGGCACTGTCCCTGGGTTTCTCCGAACTCTAGACTCACAGCTGCATCAAGCTATAACTGGCTCTCAGGGAGCTGCAAACCACACGAGGTCCAAACTGCAACTAACCACCCCTCCTAGCAAACACACAGATATATTGAAACCAGAGAACATTCTTAAGCTCCATCCATCTCCATGACAACATAGCCTTTCAGAGTTCACTGAATGCTTTTAAACTAATTTAGCTCTAAATCACAAAAGAAAACATGTCTCTGGACTGCACTTTTTGCAAGCAGTGTAGACATCACGTATTCCAATTCTCCAGCTAAGTAGGGCCACCTGCTGTAGTATGGCTCTTACCTTTCCAGCTGTCAACCCCTTAAGTTAACATGGCCCCAACCTTTTAAGTGTAATAGACTTCAACCTGCTTTAGTTGTATTTATCCCATTCTCTACATTTAAACTTTAATCTTCCTAGAACTAAAAATTACCTCTAAAGTATTAGCACGAACCGTGATCTAGATATTTATCACAATGAAAAAACCCTTTTAGTTTGGATAAGTTCATCACCACTGAGTACAGAAGCACAGGTTTGAAAAGTCAAAGAGGCTGCTTTATACTGGGTGGTGTTGAGTTTCTTGTGTTTTGTTGGAGCTGTACTCATCCAGCCAACTGGAGAGTATTCCATTACATTCCTGACCTGTGCCTTGAAAGTGGTCGTCTGGCCTAGAGTCAGAGCCAGGAGCTGAGTAATTCACCACAGACCTGCTCTTGTAGTCATGATAGCTGATTCAGTTAAGTTTCTGGTCAATGGTAAGCCACAGATATTGATGGTGGGAAGTTCAGCAATGGTAATGCTGTTGAATGGCAAGGGGAGGTGGTTACATTCTGTTTTGTTGGAAATGGCCTGCCACTTGTGTCACACAAATGTTACTTGCCAATTTATTACCCCAAGTCTGAATGTTATCCAGTCTTGCTGTATGGACTGCTTCACCATCTGAGGAGTTGTCCTTGGTTTGGAACACTTATCAGCAAACATCGCCACTTCTGACCTTCTGAAGGTCATTGATGAAGTAGCTCAACAGAGTTGATACTCAACACCAACCTGAAATATTCACTTTCAAATTGAGTAGTCATCACACACCTGTAAGAATTGCATCACTGCTTTCTTTGTATTTCCAGCAAAGACTTATTTCACTTAAGTGGAAAGCATATTAAGTACCAAAACCTGTAGTAGTTGCAACTATCTTTTGCAAAGAAATTGTGCTTATTTTTTCCCTAATAAGGCTTAGCAATCTGGATTTTCCTCCTTGAGGTTCCAAATAACACAACAAACCTGCTAATAATAATAAAATTAAGTTGGAGCATGAGAATAGAATTGCTCCTGCTGGGCAGAAAGGCAGTTCAACAAGGGCACTTCTGGCTGGCATAGTGGAACATCTAGCCCCATCCTGTCCAGTTCTTGGTTACCAACTAATTAGACAATTCTACAAGAGCTACAAAGCTGATCCCTAGTGTAAGAGGTCCGTGTTGTAAAGAAAGAATAGAGTTCGGACTTTTCAGCCTTTAAAGAAGATTGAGAAGTGAACTAGGAGTAAATATGGAACATTATTTCAACTAAATTGTGGGAACACAATAAGGAGCTTCAGGTTCAAACTAGTAAAAGGTGAATTTAGGACTCATATCATGAAAATTTTCTCAGTATTGAATAATATAATGCCTAAATAATGGAAGCAAAAGTCCTTGTAGTCATTTAAGAAAATAGATACTGCATTTGGGACAGGGACATGTAAGATCTCTATGGATTGATGAAAGAAGATGGGCCAAATAAATCTTGAGGTCTGTCACAAAGATAATTAGTTCAAATTCACCTACAAGATTTTTTACATCTATAGTCGCTATGAAAACCATATAGGGTAGAAATGTCAAGGCTCCGCTGCCAGCATGGAGTGTCAGCCCAAAATCAGAATTACTATACTGAACCTTAATTTCCTACCTGTGTGTGAAGCTCCATGGATATGATGGTGGAAATTCATCAATCAGTCCAGGTTGAGATTGGAATCAAACACAAAATAGTTTATTTTTTCAGAGTAGTCCACTGGACAGTAACAAATCAGTACTGCATTGGTGTTCCAAGCCAGAGTTCATTCCTGCATTCACCAGTATTAACTGATTACTCTGAATAAGCCAATCTCATTGACCTGGATGGAGAGGGTAAATCTGGCATACAAACAAATTTTAAAGATAAGGGTCAGCAGTTCCCATTCATTGGCATCAGTCTGGATATTCTGGAGAATGCACTGTCAAAAATAGTAAATGTTGTAACTGATAAGTAAAGCAGTACCTGAAAGTCTGAGACACCTTTCCCTCCTATGATTCTCATTGCTGAAGTCTTTGAGCTGGATTTTCAATTGCCGATGGGGTGAGGATTGGGTGCAGACACAATATAAAAATTATGTACCTAGAAGGTGGCTTTATATCCCAACGTCTCCAGGATGCACTCCAATTTTCAAAGGGAGAATGGGAGGGGGAAGCGTGGAACCCGCTCACCTCCAGTTAATAGCCCATTAAGCTCCTTCAGGAGCTTGTTAAGAGGCTGGGAGGGCAGGAATGCAATTTCAATTGTGAAATCAATGAACTGAACATTCTGGTGCACGTTAGTGCACACCTGTCAGGTTCAAAGCAGGAGAAGAGAAAGTTTTTTTATGCAGTGAAAAGTATCAGGCCCTGGGACATCTTGCGCCGGGTCAGACACATGACTTCTCATTTGGGTGTATGGCCACTTTTGTGAGAGTTTTGCTGCTAGCCTTCCAAAATTCTGCCTGCTCCCTTCAACAAAGCAGCAGAAGGCCCCATTATTGCTGCTATCTACCTTTTCTGCTTACGCGCTGTAGGCAGCTCCCATCTCTTGGCTATGCTTGGTGCCGCTAATTGGCTGCCAAGCTTGCCTCCAACCCAATTAGGACATGTACATTTCAAAATGGCTTCGCACAAGCGAAGTAATTGTATCCCAGGCTCCAGAGCCAGAAATTATCCGAGTCGCACTTTGAAAATCCAGCCCTTTATCTTTCTAGAAGATGAAGGATATTTAATATGTAGAATTTAGGAGAGAACATTTTAGAGATAATCATGATAGAACAAAATTAATACATGAAGTCATGCTGAAATGAATAGAAGAACCTACGATATAGAAAACTGCATCTCTAATGATTCCGCGATGAATGTTAGTTGTCCCATTATAAACGGCATGATAAATCAATTCTCAGCCATTTTTCAAAATTCTAATACGTCTTTACATATCAAGACGACTTGAAAGGTGTATAGGAATGGAATCAAAGACCATACTTGTTGAAATTTATATGACATCTGACCTAATTTTATTACTAACAACAGCAAGTATAACTTGCATTATTAATGAGCCCTATTCTCATTTCTGTTGGGAAATACTTACAGAAGGAATAGCCTCTCTTTTAAAATATTTGTGACATTGTGTCATTAGATATTGGTCATTATGTGACCATTTTCAATCCTCCAGTGGAGTCACTCCACTGGTAGCATCAGTTTGCTCTGCCCAGTCCATTCCAATCTACTTCAGAGGTGTATGCAAGATATTTCTCTGCAGAATCAAGAATGCCCTACAATGTATGTAATCTGCTCTTTGTTTTAGGATTGTTATAATTAAGAAAGGAGCATATAGACAACTATGGTATAAAATTGGTACTGTAAATTTTGCAGATGAAGCAATATCAGAAAAGATTTTGATTCAAGATTCTGTGTTGAATGGTTATAAGCAGAGTGACCAGGTCAATATAATGCTACAAAGTATGAATGAATAGGAAGTAACGTGGTGAATGTGAATTCTATGTTAGGATGAATTAAGTGAAAAATAACACGCATTCACATAATGCTTTAAAAAATAATTTGTTGAATGTGGTAAAGTGTTTATTGCCAAGAGAGAATCTAACCATCGCCCCTTAACATTCAATGGCATCACCATCACTGAATCCCCCACTATCAACATCCTGAGGGCTTACCATTGACCAGAAACTGAACTAGACTAGCCATATAAATACTGTGGCTACAAGAGCAGGTCAGAGGCTAGGAACCCTGCTGCGAGTAACTCACCTCCTGACATCCCAAAGCCTGTCCACTATCTACAAGGCACAAGTCAGGAGTGTGATGGAATACTCTGTGCTTGCCTGGATGAGTGCAGATCCAACAACACTCAAGAAGCTTGATACCATCCAGGACAAAGCAGCCCACTTGATTGGCACCCCTTCCACAAACATTCACCACCAACGAACAGTGGCAGCAGTGTGTACCATCTACAAGATGCACTGCAAAAACTCACCAAGGTTCCTTAAGCAGCACCTTCCAAACCCACAACCACTACCATCTAGATGGACAAGGGCAGCAGATACATGGGAACACCACCACCCAGAAGCTCTTCTCCAAGCCACTCACCATCCTGACTTGGAAATATATCGCCTTTCCTTCACTGTCGCTGGGTCAAAATCCTGGAACTCCCTCCCTAGCAGCATTGTGAATGTACCTACACCACATGGACTGCAGCAGTTCAAGTAGGCAGCTCACCACCACCTTCTCAAGGGGCACTCAGTGATGGGCACTCAATGCTGGCCTAGCCAGCGATGTCCACATCCCGTAAATGAATAAAATAAAGGTTGGTAAATAGCCATCTGAAAAAATATGGAAAGTTGTATTGCCAACAAATGTAACCAAGTTAAAAGCAAAAAAACTGCGGATGCTGAAAATCCAAAACAAAAATAAAAATACCTGGAAAAACTCAGCAGGTCTGACAGCATCTGCGGAGAGGAATACAGTTAACGTTTCGAGTCCGTATGACTCTTCAACAGAACTCAGTTGAGCTTCTGTTGAAGAGTCATACGGACTCGAAATGTTAAATGTAACCAAGTTAATGTTTTACATTAATTTGAATACTATAAATGCTGCAATCGTGTTTGCAGACTTGCTATCAATGCATTCCACTAATACAAAATCATAGACTGCTATTCTCACAGCTTTTACAACAGGCAACTGAAAATATTTTCATGAACTGTATCTTGTACTTAGAGCTGGCTGTATTCTCAATGACCAACATCCAATTTTTAAACAGCTACTATATTTTAACTGAACCACCCTGAGCTTCTTGACACGTAGGAGTAATATGGAAATCATATAGATAATTTAGAACCAAGTGTTTCATTTTGTTTTAAGATGTTTCATTTCATTTAACTAAGATTATTTCCACTAATGTTTGCCTCAACTAAACTTCATATCTTTCACTACAAATGAGAGTCCAAGTAGTACATTTATTATACTTGAGATCCAGCAACAGTTAAAATAGGCATTATATTTCCCCTGTTGCCACATCATCAGTTACTCTTTCACTGTGCAACTCCTGAGGGGCTGAGTTAGCATTTGTTGCTTCTGCAGTGTGAAAAAAACAACAAAGTGCTATAACTTGCTCAGACTACGAATCATGGAATACAAAAATTACAAGCATTACAAAATTGCGACATTGAATACATTGATTTTTTTAAAACATTGAAGTAGAATCTACAACTTGAGTGCCTTATCCCAGAGCTGAGAAATTCATAAGTTATGTAAAACTGCCCTTGCAACCTCATTACAACTAATAACCTGCAAACTCTGCAGAGTACCCAAAACAAAAGGAAACAATGAAAACCTTCAGGTGGAGGGGGAAAAAGAACATGGAATTAACTGGATTAATTAATTTCAAATGTGGTTTGCAACCCTGATCCACGTAAGTACAGTATATATAGCATTCTCCACAGAAAGATAAAACCAATACAAACGACATGCCAGTAACCTCAGTACTGTAGGAGGTAAGGTTTTAGAAAAAAATAATCAAGGAAAAAATTTACATTCACTTGAAGGGGTCTGAGTTAATTAAGGAGATCCAGCTTGGTCTTGTAAAAGGCAGACTGTGCTTCACTAATCTAACGGAATTTTTTGATGGAGTAACTGAGAACATGATGAAGGGAATTCAGTGGAAGTTGTTTATATGGGTTTCAAGAAAGCATTTGACAAAGTACCACATAAAAGGTTGGTTAACAAAATTGAGGGTAATGGAATAGGAGGGTCAGTGTCACAGAATCACAGAATTGTTACTGTGCAGAAGGCGGCCATTCGGCCCATTGTGTCTTAACCAGTTCTCCAAGTGAGCATTATGACTCAATGGCACTCTCCTGTCCTTTCCCCTACCCTTGCACATTATTTCTATTCAAATAATCATCCTCATGAATGCTTCGAATGAATCTGCCTCCACCACACTTCCAAGCAGTGCATTCCAGACTCGAACCTCTCACTGTGTGAAAAAGTATTTTCTCACATCACATTTGCTTCTTTTGCAAATCACTTTAAATCTGTGCCCTCTCGTTCTCAATTCTTTTACGAGCGGGAACAGTTTCTCCCTATCCATTTTATCCAGCCCCCTCATGGTTTTGAACACCTCTCTCAAATCTTCTCTTAGCTTCTCCACTCCAAGGAGAACAGTCCCAACCTCTCCAAGCTATCTTCATAACTGAAATTTCTCATCTCATTCTTGTAAACGTCTTCTGCACTCCCTCCAATGCATTCACATCCATCCTATAGTATGGTGTCCAGAAACGTGCACAATGTTCCAACTGAGGTCGAACTAGTGTCTTATATAAGCTTAGCATAACCTCCCTGCTCTTGTACTCTATGCCCCTATTAATAAAGCCCAGGATACTGTATGCTTTAATAACTGCACTCTCCACCTGACCTGCCACCTTCAATGATCTATGCATATGTACACCCAGGTCCCCCTGCACCTCCTTAAGAATTGTACCCCTGATTATACATTGTCTCTCCATGTTCTTCCTATCAAAATGCATCACCTCATACTTCTCTGCATTGAACTTCATCTGCCACCTTTCTGTCCACTGCACCAACTTGTCCATGTCTTTTTGAAGTTCTATATTGTCCTCCTCACAGTTTGCAATGCTTCCAAGTTCTGTATCATCCACAAACTTTGAAATAGTTTCCTGCACACCAAGATCTAGATCATTAATATATACCAGGAAAAACAAGAGTCCCAATACCAACCCTGGGGAACGCCACTATAAGCCTTCCTCCAGCCTGCAAAATATCCATTGACCATTACCCCCTGTTTCCTATTACTCAGCTAATTTTGTATCCATGTTACTTCTGTCCCTTTTATTCCATGAGCTATAACTTTTCCCATAAGTCTGTTGCGAATGCCTTTTGAAAGTCCATGCACACCACATTAACTGCATTACCATCATCAACCCTGTTACCTCTTCAATAAACTCCAACACAATTTCCCCTTTAGAAATCTATGCTAGCTCTTCCTAATCAACCCACATTTTTCCATGTGACTACGAATTCTATCCCGAATAATTGTTTTTAGAAGCCTCTCCAGCACTGAAGTTAAACTTGGGTAAAAACAAGTGGCAGATGGACAGATGGAAATTAACACAGAGGCAGGCGAGGTGATGCATTTTGCCAGAAGGGATAGGAAGAGGCAATATAGACTTAATGGCACAGTTCTGAAGTGTATGCATAGATCTTTGAAGGTGTCAAGACATATTGAGAGATCAGTTAGCAATAAACTTGAGCTTCATAAATGGAGTACATAAGCAGGGAAGTTATGCTGACACTTTGTAAGGCTCTGTTTAGGCCTCAACTAGAGTACTGAATCCAGTTCTGGTCACCACACTTTCAGAAGGATCTGAAGGTCCTTGAGAAGGTGCAAAGGAGATTTACCCAAATGGTTCCAGGGATGATGGAATTTAGCTACAAGATTAGGTTGGAGAAGCTGGGGTTGTTCTCCCTGGAGCAAAGGTGGTTGAGGGGAGATGTACAAGATTATGACAGATTTAGATAAAGTAGACAAAGTAAAGCTGTTCCATTAGTTGATGGTACAAGGACTAGGAGGCAAAGGTTTCAAGATTTGGGAGAGAGATGAAGAGAGATAGTAAGGAAGAAGTTTTTTTTAAACAGCAAGTGGTAGTGGTCAGGTACACACTAAGTATGAAGAGGATGCAGAAGCAGAGGTGATCACCTCTGTTTTGAAAGAAAATTGGTGGGTACTTGAGGGAAATAGACTTGCAGGGCTATGGGGATAGAGTAAAGGAACAGGACTGACTGGATTGCTCAACAGAGAACCAGCATGGACTCAATAGGTTGAATGGCCTCGAGTCAGAATGACTCTATAACAAATCAAGCACAAACCAAAAGCATCTAATTAATTCCTACTAAGACCCTACTGAATGCACAGAAAATAGCAAGCAGCAATAATGAAGCCCCACAATGAAGCAAGTACAAATGTTTATTTTTAACCATAATGGTAGTGATCCACATGTACATCCACAACTAAACAAGTGTAAGAAGAGGTATGCATTGTTTGCAAATACATGCATTTTTATCCCTCTAGGGTGGTCTAACCCCTATTGCTTTTCTCACCATCAGTCCTGGCTCCAGCTCATATCTGACACTGTTGCTTTATTCTGGGAGTGATTCCTTACATTACAACAGTGACTGTGCTTCAAAAGTAACACAGTGGCTATTAAGCAATTTGGGACATCTTCCTGATCTCAAGGGCGTTTCTTGCTGCATTTGGAAGTTCTTGCTGCATTTGGGAGTTTGTGCATTTAACATGGGTAATAAAATCCATCCCAACAGAAATGCAACTGTGTCAGGTTGGAGTTGGAGACAGGACCGGTATAGTCAAGAGAACTGCCTCTCTGTGAACCAGGACAGAAGGTGTTAGAGGAGATGAGTGTTCCCCTGAACTTGGGGGCAGAAAATTGGGAAAGATGCCTCTGAATGGCAGGGATTGAACAGTTCACTGTGATCTAGAGGGAAAGGTGCCTTTGTAAACTACAGAAGAATGCCCCACCAGGGAAGTGGAGGAAGGAAGAGTGCCTCAATGAACTGTGAGAGTAGAAGGGAACAGCAAGTATCTTACCAACTGCGGAACAAGGTTGCTATGTGAATGAGAAAGGAGTGTCTCTGTGAATATGGAGGTGATACAAAAGACAAGTTGCCTTTGTGAACTAAAGGAAAGAGTGCCTGATGTATTACTTGAAGGCTTTTAGATTTGGGCAACTAAATTATAAAGCCAAGGATCCAAAAACAAAATGAATTATCACCTGTAAGGGCAAGGATTAATGAACTGCAGCCAACATGGATGTGTGTCTAACTAACGCGATTGACTTTTTGAATGAAGGGAAAGGGTCGAAGAGGATAGTGCAGTTGATGTTGTGTGTATAGACCTTTCAGAGCATGTTCAATCAAGTACCACATGATAGGCTTCATTTTTACTTACAAGCCTATGAGATTAAAAAGGAAGTAGCAGCATGAATGTGAAATTGACAGAGACAGAAAGCACGAATATCAATGAACTTTTGTTTTTCAGATTGGTGGGGAGTATAAAGTGGTGCTCCCCAGGGGTTGGTATTAGGACTGCTGCTCTTTTTATATATCTTAATGACCTGGGCACAGGGGGCATAATTTCAAAGTTTGCGAAAGACACAAATTTTGGAAATGTAGTAATGCATTTTGGAAGGAAAAAAGAGGAGAGGCAGTATAAACTAAATAATAAAATTTTAAAGGGACTTCAAGAACAGAAAGACACAAATTGTTGAAGCTGCTGGGACAAGCTGAGAAAGCTATTTAAAAAAAACATATAGAACCTTTTGCTTTGTAAATATGGGCATAGAGTACAAAAGCAAAAAAGTCATGGTAAGCCTTTATAAATCACTGGTTTGGCTCCAGCAGGTGTATTATGTCCAGCTCTAAGCATCACACATCAGAAAGGATTTCAATGCCTTTGAGAGCGTGAAGGAGAGATTTACCAGAGGGTACCTGGGGATGGGATAACTCTGTTTTGTGGGGACACTAGAGAAGCTCACATTGTATTCCTTACAGAAAAAAAGATTAAAGGGAGATTCAATAGAAGTGTTCAAAAATTATGAGGGGTTTCATAGAGTAGATAGGGAGAAACTGTTTTCATTGGAAGAGGGTCAGTTGGAACCATACATTCAACCTAATTATCGGCACAAAGCCAAGAGGAGGTGAGAATTCTTTTTTACTCTGTGAATCGTTATGATCTGGATTGCATTGCCCCAAGGGTGGGGTAAGCAGATTCAATAGAAATTTTTAAAGGGAAATTGAAAAGGAAAAAGTTGCAGGGCAGTGGGACAGGAGTGAGAGAGTGGGACTAAAAAGTAGCTTTCAGAGAGTTGGCAAAGGCATGATGGGACAAATTATCTCTTTCTGTGCTATATGATTCTGTAATTTTATGATAAATAGGAATTGGAAACCTGGGAGAATGGAAAGTTGCAGCAGCAATTGGAAGGCTGAGGTAGAGAAACTTGAAACTGAACATGTAATCAGGGGCTCTGAGACTAAGTAATTAATCTCAGATCCAGCAGTTTGAGGTCCTTCATTGTTGTTGGTTTATGCATTTTCTAAACTTCCTTAAATCTCAAAAATAATTCAGAAGCAAGAGATGTTTAACATATAATGAAAACATAGGCAAGTGACTAAAAAGAAATCCATTCTATTGCTTTCTTTTCTAATCATGAACATAGGAACAAGGAAACCACAAGTTCATGAACATAATAGCAAACAGCATTGGTTAAATCACTTGCCTGAAATAAAGCTCTGAGAATTCATCTCCAGTTTGTTTGGAAATATTTTAGAAAAAGGAAAGAAACTTAAATCCATACAGGATGATGAGATTCTCAGTAATATGCAGGTAACATGCTGGGAAATTCTGCAAAATATGTTTTAACTCTCTCCAAATTTTGTTGTCATAAAAACATCATTCAACGCCAAGCTTTTGATGCAGGCTGAGACTTTAAAGTAAAAGTTTTAATAAAGGTTTGCAAAATCAATTCAATTTTTTTCTCTAAAACTTTGTTTTGGATATTTGTGAGGGAAATACAGATGAGATTTTGTTTCATAAAACATTGAATGGTTCATCAACAAACAGTGACAGACAACTATTAAATATATTTTCCCATTAAAAAGTGTTTATATAGTTTTCTATTATAAATAATGACATGAAAACTGTGGTTGGGGACATGAAGAGCACACAATGCAAAATACTATTTATAGATCATCCACTCAGAGAATTCGAAAAATAAAAATTTCCAATTCAGTTTGTTCTTGGTTCCTTGCCTTTAAATTTAGTTTCCCTAATCTAAAAACCTTCAAGTAATACATTCGGCATTCTTTACTTCTGTTCACAAAGGCACTTGTCTTTTGTGTCTCCCTACATTCATAGAGACACTCCTTTCTCTCACATTCACATGGAACATTTGCCACAGAGGGTGCTTTCATAACGTCGCCAAACAGGTTGATTATTAACCTGTCATTCCTTCCAATACTCCTAGGGTACACAGAAAGAGTGGGAGTGTCTCCCGGTCAGCCAGAACCTGCAGAAGGCAACGGCAAACCACTACACAACACCTTGCCAGCATAACCATGGACCAACACAGGGAAGTCTGTGGTCACCAACACCCTCTTAGAGCATGGTACCTGATGCATGTGAGTGTGTGCATGTGAGAGTGACAGAAAGAGAGAGAGAGAGAGAGAGAGTGTGAGTGAGTGAGTGAGTGAGTGAGTGAGTGAGTGAGTGAGTGAGTGAGTGAGTGAGTGAGTGAGTGAGTGAGTGAGTGAGTGAGTGAGTGAGAGTGAGTGAGTGAGTGAGTGAGTGAGTGAGTGAGTGAGTGTGAGTGAGTGAGTGAGTGAGTGAGTGAGTGAGTGAGTGAGTGTGAGTGAGTGAGTGAGTGAGTGAGTGTGAGTGAGTGAGTGAGTGAGTGAGTGAGTGAGTGAGTGAGTGAGTGAGTGAGTGAGTGAGTGAGTGAGTGAGTGAGTGAGTGAGTGAGTGAGTGAGTGAGAGAGAGGAGGGTAGGGGAGAGAGGAAGGGGCAGGAAATAAAAAAGGGCATGTATTTGCAAACCGAGCATACCTCTTTTCACACTTGTGAATTTATGGATGTACATGTGGACTACTGCTATTATCATTAAATATAAGCACATGTACTTGCTTCATTGTGGGGCTTTTTAATATCTGGTATAAAATGAGAGTTTTAGTTCTGGAACAAAAGATGATTCAGGATCTTCATTATTCCTGCTTTTATTTTCCGTGCATTCAATAGGGCCTTAGTAAGAATTAATTCGATACTCTTGTTTTTTGTTTGCTTTGTCATAGGGTCAGTCTGACACAGGAGGCCATTCAGCCTACTGAGTCCATGGAATCCAATTAGTTCCACCAGCATTGTGAACTCCTGAAGCTGATTTTTGTCCCTCTTAATGACATGTATGAAGCCTTTCAAACCAGGAACCAAGTTGAGAACCAAGCCACTTGCACGTGTTGTGTTTTTCTATATATTTGTTGTTAATCACATTTTGCCAGTACTTAAGATTAAAGCACGCTCAGCTACTTTAACTTAACATTAAACTCTTTTACACAAGGCCTAGGTATGAACTGCCATTTCAGTTAACCCATTGGCATGTGAATAGTCCAGACCATTAAATGAACCTGACAATCTCAATTTATTACATTTTATAGTCCCCAATTTCTGACTTAAGCATACTCTTAAAATATATCATCTTTACTTGCTCATTCATTCTTCCTTTATGATTTAATTTCCATTGTTTTCCAAAACCTACATACTAACATGCATTCTGCTAAGTTGAAGGTTTGAAGGTGAACAAAAGATAATTATAGTAAGGTCAAATTAAATTCTTTAGCCACTTATCCATTGCCGAATTGTAAAATGTTAAAAATGCGTTCATGCAGAACATGCTTCATCGTAGCAGTTTATTACAAATGTTCTCAAAAGGAGCAGAATATTGCAAAGAGCCAACTGTTAGAAAACTACTTTAAAATTTACCTTCAAAAAGTTTACAATGACACAACCGAATTCTAGTCAGTGAACTTGCATTGAACCAGAAAGTAGAGTGCGTAAATTTAAGATTACCTGAAGAAGCAAGGGAAAAGTTATTGTTTTTGAACAAGGGCAGTTACAACATGGAATGCAAAAAGGGATAAAGTGAAGAAAGTAGAGTCCATTCAACTTTTTCAAATATTTAGCTACTTCCTTTCAGAAAGAAAAATATAAAAGAGTATGGAGAAAAAGCATGGGAAATTGGCATAAATTTCTTACAGCCACCATAAATGGGCCAACAGGTCTTCTGCTCTAAAATACTATGGGCGGAATTTTCTGGCTGACGGGGGCGGGGGGGGGCGTGGGTGGGGGCGGTGTGCAGAGCAGGTCCACGCCACCATTTTACACGGGCGAGCCAATGAGGCCCGCTCAGCGTGAATCGCGGCTCCCAAGGCCAGCGGGAGTGGGCAGGCGCTGGCGGGTCTGCAAAGGCCACCAGGCCGGGTCCAATAGCAACCCGACGGCCTGTTTTAAAAAGTTGCTGTAGCCTTTCCAAGGCTGCGAATCATGGCCAGTGGAAGCGCTCCCCAGAGCACTGCTGATGATCAGGCCAGGCAGGAGGGTAGGTCAGGGGGGCACTGTGCCTTTCATTTTTCCAATGATTGCCTTGCTGCCCTCCTCGAGGAGGTGGCAGCATGGTGGGACGTCCTGGTACCCCAGGACGGGAGGAGGAAGCCCCCCCCACACCCCCACATGACCAAACATGCCTGGGAGGAAGTGGCGAAGGTCGTGAGCTCCCGCGACGTGGTGCAGCACACCTGGATCCAGTGTCGCAAGCGCTTCAATGACTTGTTGCGTTCAGGAAGGGTGAGTACGACGTTGGCATTTGTCACTTAACCCAGCAGGTAGGCTTTCCCCCCTGGTGCCCCCACCCCCAAATCCGAGTGCAGTGGCTGCATTAAATCATTAACTGCATGTGTCCTTCGCTGGGTGGGCCAGCAGATATTGCCCAGGCCGAGGTCACCCTGAGAGGGTGGTGAAGAGATGGGTTCTGCCCCCGCAGCAAGTGGTACACTGAGACCCACATTACTGTTTTGGGGGCAACCTGGAGGAGCTGTACCCAGGCGCAGTGCTGGAACTCCAGGACATGTCAAAGTCAGGGTGATGACATGCTGGGAGGGGAGCTTCAAGGTGGCGTGGCACCGATCGATCTGCTGTCCTCTGCGCTCCATGTGCTTGCGCCTCCTTGCTATGGAAGGTTAGACTGTGTGGTGCCAAATGTGATGTAGGCAGCATTTGGCCTGGGGGGTTGGGGGGACAGGCCTAGCATCTTTGTTTGTTTGTGAGTGTTCGGCAGCAGCGGGGTGAGAAGACACTGGAGCCCTGATATGTCCCACTCTGGTTGGGGAGGGCCATCCGCGAAGAGAGTCCAGGTACAATTAACACTAATCAATGCTCTTCTCTCCTTTTCAGGAGAAGAATGCACATAATGCCGCTGAGTGGGTGAGGACTGGCGGAGGGCCGGCACAGTTAGCGATTCTCAGCCACTTCGAGCAGGAGGCCCTAGATTTGGAGAGGCGCATGTGCCCAGGTCCACCGGTATCGGTGAGGCTGGGGTGCCACGGGCAGGTATGTTTGCCCAGCAGTGAGGTCACCGTTGTTCTTCCAGCAGCCAAAGCAGTGCTGGATGTTCAGTGATTGAAGTTTGCAACATGGCTTGACCATTGCTTATGGAAGGATGAGCACATAATGATCTGGGGGACAGGGATACACATTGACATTGTCTCCACGTTAACTGATCCAATGTCCTTGTTCTTCCTTTCAACATTAACGGAGCAGGGCCGGGAGAAGGAGCAGCAGAGGCCCCCTCTCACACCTGAGGGCCCTGAAGTCTCACCGGCATCACACCATCTCTGCCAGCGTAGATACTAGCACCTCGGTGGGAATTAGAACATCGGCTAGTGTCCCAGGGCACAGCGGTGAGGGCACTTCACAGTCGCTGGAGGAGCTGGCAGAGACAGCAGTCGGAGGACTGCAAGGGACCAGGCACATGCTCAGTCGGTGCCTGATGATGTGCCTCTAGAGTTGTTGGCTATGCTTGGCTTGGTGTCTGTGGTGGAGGAGTCCATGTGGACTATCGCTGAAGCAATAAGCCTCATGTCCGAGTGCCATGCGTCCTCCATGGAAAGAGTGGAGGCTCTCGTGGAGAGGCTCCTCCAGGAGACCCATCAGGGCTTCCTGGGGATGCGCTCGGACCAGCAAGCCCCCACATCGGCATTGATCTCAGCTGATCAGTGCCAGTGTGCGAGATGGTCTGGGCACCAAGTTTCCCAGCTCGGTGTCCATCCATCCACAGTGAGCAGGGAGGTCCGAGGTGACCTCGCGTCAGCGCAGCAGCTGCCTGTCGTCTCTGCGGGCTCCTCTCAGGGCGCTTCAGATGAGGACGGCAGCTCCTCCGCCCCTCTGCCAGTGACTGTTGCATCCGATCAAGCTGCAACGACTGGGGAGATGCCAGCTGTGGAACTGGCAGCTCCCTCCCAGGTGAGGCCAGCACAGGCTCCACAGGCCGACCGCCAAGGTCACTGAGGCCAACAGGACAGCAGAGTCAGCAGGCTGTCTCAGATGCCACTCCCAGCGAGGGGTCAGCACCAAGACATAGCATCTGAAAACGTAAACAGAAGGCACCTGAGGCACACCATGGGTTTATCACTGGTGCTTTTGTGCTGGCCCACAATGAGGTCTTTATGAGTTGGTGTGATTTTTAACACCTTTTTCATTTTCTTTCATTAAGTTTCTTTGGTTGCAACATTAAATTCAGACATGTCACCATGGCTGAGGTTGCCCTCTTTTGTTTTGCAGGTGGATAGTTTCCAATAATGTAATGAGTGATTTGTGGGACTTTCAGCTTTATTAACAAGGACCTTAGTTAATGTTCCTATCCAGGCAGATTTTGCACTTAGGTCTTAAGTATGGAGCATATAGCCCAGACTTGTCCTGGAGATCCATATGTGGTGTACTAGCTGAAGGGTCATTGGATTAAAGCCTCCCGGGTGTCCCCGGGTCAGCATCTACCCCCTCAGCATTTCCCTATGCGTGCTCATCCTCGAACTCATTGCTGGACTCATCATGAGCATCCGCAGCCAATGTGTCTACGTGTTCATCATCCCCTCTTTCTGGCGCAAGATTGTGGAGAGCGCAGCATGCAACCACTATCAGCGAAACACGATCTGGGGGGTAGTGGAGTGCGTTCCGAGTGGTCCAAGCATCGGAAGCACATCTTGAGAAGACCAATGGCTCTCTCCAACACAGCCTTTGTGGAGGCGTAGCTCCTATTGTACCGCTGCTCAGCTTCTGTTCTTGGATGGCAGAGAGGCTTCATGAGCCACCTTCTGAGGGGATAGCCCTTGTCACCCAGCAGCCAACCATCCAGCTGAGCCGGAGCACTGAACAGCCCCGGCACCTGGGAGTGTCTGAGGATGTAGGTATCGTGGGAGCTGCCTGGGTACCTTGTACAGACTTGCAGAATTAGCATCCTGTGATCACACACTATCTGCACGTTCATGGAGTGGAAGCCCTTCCTGTTGACAAAGGCACCGGGCTCACCTGCTGGAGCCTTGATGGGCACGTGTGCAGACTATTACCCCTGGAGGGGGAGGGGAAGCCAGCAATGGCCGCGAAGCCTCTGGCTCGCTGTGTCTGGCTTGCCTGGTCCCAACAGTAGAGGATGAAGGTCAATGCACGCCTGAACAGAGCATCTGTAACCTGCTTGACACAAGTGTGGACAGCTGATTGGGAGGCTTAGCAATGATCACCCAACGAGCCCTGGAAAGAGCCAGAGGCATAGAAGTTGAGGGCAGCTGTGACCTTGAGAGCCACTGGCATGGGGTGCCCACCCACACAGTTCGCAGAGATCTCACAGCCAATCATCTGACAGATATAGTTGACTGTCTCCCTTGAGAGATGGAGCCTCCTTTGGCAATGCACCTCAGGCATATTGAGGTAGCTGCTTCGCCGCCTTTATGCCTTGGCAGCAGGATAGTGGTGTCTTCTGCGGCCCCTTCTGCCTTGGACTACCTCTTGGCCCTGCACCCCTTGTGCCTATGCCTGACCTCCAATAAGGTGGCTTCCTTGGAGGCTGAATGTGCATCCTGGCCTCCTCCCCCTACCTCCACAGAGGAGGTGCCTCCAGTGGAGAGTTCAGCTCCCATACCCAGGCTCAGGGAAGGCTTTCTGAAACATGCAGGCCCAAAAAGATTCCTCACTGCAGAGTGCTGACCTGAAGCTTGAGAGTCCAGACCAAGCAGCAGGTACGCGTTTTGAAGTATTACAGATCATACAGGCAAGTATCAGTAACTTTGAGACATCAATATTTGACAGAGCACACTCGCGACCCCACTGAGCCCTCTTATCCCACCCGTGGATGAGGTTTATACAAATGTGTCCTACCCGCCTGCCCTTTGCACCTGTGCGCCGACCCAAAGATTGCACGGGCGCCGAAAAATCGCCGTCAATTCGCACCTCAAGTGGCCCATTAATTAATGGTGGGCACGCATCAGAGAGCACCACGCACCTGCCCAACAAAATATCGCCATGGCGCGCAGTGATGTCAGGACGCTCGGCTGGCGTCACCGCGCATCAACGGGAAAATTCTGCCCTATGGGCCGGATTTTCAATGTGGGGGAAGAAGCCCAACACTCAGATGAATTCAATGTCCTAACCCCGTGCCTTAGCTGCATTACTCCCGTGACATGATGCCAGAAGGCAAATAGCCTAATTGGCCAGGAGGAAAGCTCGATGCCCAATTAGAGACACTGAGCGCCTCCAGGAGGAAGGAGCTACCTGCCCAACGCCAGCAGCAAAGGCAGCTAACAGCTATGTTGGGGGCTGGCGCTGCCTTGTCAATTGCTGATTGCCCCAACAGGTTTGATATAAAAATAACTACAAAGAAATTTACTTGGGCCACGTGGTGAACCCAATAGCCGTACACTTAATGTGCACAAGACTGTTTGGGCTTGCCAATAGAAAATTCAAAAACTTCAATCCCAAACATCACTTAATAAGCTCCATAAGGAGCTTAAAGGGTAGTTAATTGGCAGAGGCCACGTTTTCCGCTCCCTCCCGCTTACCAGACCTATGAAAATTCATAACTGTTCCGGAGGTGTTATATCCCAAGTTGAACTCCGCAATTTTGAATTCCTGCCCGCACTGGGTCCCAACCCTACGGCTCTTTGAAAATCTGGCCCTATGAGTCAATGGTGAATGGATGCATCAAGGGAATGAAGCCAAAGCATTATACTCTAAGGCCCTTTAATAATTTGTGTCAGTTGAGCATATATTCCAGTGGCTGAATAAGTGGATGTGTCCCACAGCAGAAGCAACTCCAATTGAAAACTGATAACCGTGATATTGTCAATGAAAATAACGAAATGAAGGACATGTTGAACAATTACTTTGCATCAGTATTTATAGCAGAAGAGGTCAGCCTGCCAGACATCCCGGGGAAATTAATGTTGAATCAGAGACAGGGACACAGCAAAATTCACTTAAGTAAAATAACAGTAATAAAGAAAATAATAGCAATACAGAGTGATAAATTCCAAGCACCAGGTGGTTTCCATCCTGAGGTTTTGCAGGAAGTAAGCAAGAACAATATAGGTGCCCTAACGATAATGTTCCAAAATTCCCTTAATTTGGAAATTGTTCTTTAGATTGGAAATTGTGCATGTCACACTGTTATTTACAGCAAGGTGAGAGGGGAAACTAGGGAATTATCCACCAGTTAGCCTAACATCTGTTGTCAGGAAATTATCAAACTTTATAAGGAAGAATAGAATGACTAAACAGCTGGACCATTTTCAGCTGATCAGAGAGATCCAAAAGGTAGATCAAGCCTGGAGGACTTAATTAAACCTTTTGAAGAGATGAATGAAGTAATGCACATAGGCATTTGATAAAGTTCCTCATAAGACAAGATCAAATAAAGCTGAACCTCATGGAATTAGAGGCAAATTATTAGCCTAGTTATGAAATATGCAGAGTGGCAGGAGAGAAACAGTATGGATAATGGCCAGATATTCTAATTGGCAGGACATGACTAGTGGTGTCTCACAAGGATCTGTGTTGTGGCCTCAACAATAAGCCATGTTTATTAAGGACTTAGATGATGGAATAGAAAGCCACTTATCCAAGTTTGCCAAAAAGTTCAGAGATCAGCAATATTGTGAACTGTACAGATGGAAGCATAAAATTACAAAGGGATACTAACAGATTAAATGAATACTAAAAACTGCGGATTTCAATGTAGGTAAACGTGAGGTCGTCCACTTTGGACCTACAAAGCATAGAACAGGGTACTTCCTAAATGGGAAAAGCTAAAACTAGTGGAGGTCCAAAGAGACCTTAGGGAATCAAGATTCATAAATCATCAAAATGTGTTGAAAAGGTAGATAAATTAAAAAGGTTAATGGAATGAAGGCTCTTATATCTAGAGGACTAGAATACAAGGGGTAGAAGTTATGCTGCAGCTATACAAAACCCTTGTTAGTTGGCATCTGGAGTGCAGTGAGCAGGTCTAGGAACCACACCTTAGGAAGGATATCTTAGCCTTAAAGGGAGTGCAGTGTACATTTACCAGAATTCTACCTGGACTCCAAGGGTTAAATTACGATGAGGCATTACACAAATTAGGGCTGCATTCCCCGGAACCTAGAAGGTTAAAAGGGTGATTTGGTCAAAGTTTTCAAGATATTACGGGAAACAGATGTAGTAAAAGAGAAACTAACTCAACTGGTTGGGGATCTAGCACAAGGGGCCATAGTCCAAAAATTAGAGCTAGACCACAAGAGCAATATTAGGAAATGCTACTACACAAAAAGGGAGGTAGAAGTTTGAAATTCTCATTCGCAGACAACAATTGATGAGAGATCAATTATTAATTTTAAATCTGAGATTGATAGATTTTTGCTAACCAAAAGGTGTAAAGGGATATGGGACAAAGGCAGGTATGTAGAGTTGGGTCCCAGATCAGACATGATCTCATTGAATGGTGAAACACACAATAATTAAACCACAGCAAATTTCAAAATGCTAGGTTTACGACACCACCCATGTTGTATTTACCAAATATTGCCTTAAAATATAATAACTTACAATGTTTTTCTGTCTGTTTGAATGTTTTAACCCAAAAATGAACAAATTCCTGTTATCTTTACCTATTCTGATAATAGCTTCCTGGCTTTTGGTGCTGTCAATCTTCAATATTTTTTGAATTGTTTTACAGGAGAGGAAGAAGTGGCTTATAAACAGCAAATTGCAGCATACCCTGTGAATGATCATTTTTGTTGTCAATTATAAACCAAGATTTTGAGGGTTATAGTGAACAAACGAATGGGAGAGAGTTACATATATAACAAAGAAACAAGCCATTTGAATCAACCAAACTATCTAGATGTTTACTTGCCACACGAGCAGTTGTCTTATTCCTGTGTTCAGCCCGTTGCCATATCAATTTCTCTTTCCAATCAGCCAACTATCTAACTTAATGGATATTTTGAAGGTGTAGCCTTGTTGAGTCTCTTCAGCTGACTGACTGGTTGTAGGAGGAATCCCAAGGCACAAGCTTTTGATGGAAACCATTGTTACAGATGCCTCATACTGCTAAATAAATCCTGTAAATTTTGTATTCACTTGAAGTCTTTATTGTACAGCCAGCCTTATTTCCTCTTCAAGTTAATAGCTAAGACCATTATGAAAAAGGACTTGAGCAATTTGATGGCTTCCTCAGGAGGTTGGAACGCCTGACCCCCAACAGAGGGAAGTCCGAACTCTAGCACCGAATAAATTTCCCCCATGCAGCAGGGAACTGCCATTCCCCCTGCTAACTGTGCATCTGATGTGCCAGCATGAATGAGAGAATGCCTGTAAACTTCTGCACTTCCTATTCTCCCTTCCCTAAGACCATGTTAAAAGAATGAAATGAAATGGAATTAATTTCATTTTTCTCCATCTTATATATATATCTATCTATGTCAACCTGACTAGTTCACCTCTATGTGCCTTCTCCCAATTTGAAAGTCCTCAATTCTGGAAGGTTGGATCACCCTGCAACAGTTTCAGCCTGCTAGTCTCTGAAGGAATATGCCACTGTTCTTTTGATTCTGGACTCACGTGAAACCCTAACTCTTATTTTTACTGTGGTCTTTCCCTGTACCCTTTTCTTTCCCTTATCCCTTTTTTATTGTATGAGTGCAACAAGGGGTGTATATTGCAAAACCGCTTTCCTGCGTTTTGTGTGTGTGCAAAATAAACTAACCCTCTTATTTTACCTTATCTCAATTTTGCTGTGCAATTATTAATAGAGGATTGGATCACTCCAAACTGAAGGGTTGGGGAAAACACACCACCACTTATACAGGGGGAAACCAAAAATCCAAAACACCTTTCTGTTTACTGACGGGCAGAGAGAGGAGAAATCAAGGGGGGGAGGGACGAGTGGTCGGGGTGGAAGGTCAAGTGGTCGGGGTGGAAGGTCGAGTGGTCGGGGTGGAAGGTCGAGTGGTCGGGGTGGAGAGTCGATTGTAGGCGGAGGAAGTCAAGTAGTAGGGAGGGGGGAGTCCAGTGGTCGGGGGGAGGGGGATATCGCATGGTCGGGGGTAGTCAAGTGTTTGGGAGTGAGTCAAACTGACGGGTGGAGATGGCAAATGGCCGCGGAGGGAGGTCAAGTGGTTCAGCAGGGAGTCGAGTGGTCAAGGGAAAGTCCAGAGGTCGGGGGAGATCGAGTTGTCGGAGGAGAGTCGAGTGGTCGGGGGGAGGGTCGAATGGGCAGAGTGGTGAGCCAAGTGGTGAGGTGGGGGCGGGCGGGGGGAGTCAAACACGAGGGGGGGTGGTGGAGTCAAATACTTGGGAGGGGGAGTCGAGCAGTCGAGGGGGGTCAAGGGGGAACTCAACTGGTCGTGGGGGGGAGTCGAGTGGTCAAGGTGGGCCCTGTTCCTCTATCCCCCATTGCCAGCAGCTTACTGCTTTAAAACATAGTGTACTCTTATTTCATTTGCAAGCATAAACAGTTATGCAAAAAGAAAATATCAATTTTTCAAAATGAACATACCTCAAAAAGCTCAAAGTTCATTGTTCACATAAGTTTCAAGTTTTTATACAATTAAACCATTTAAGCCACAGAAGTAGTTCCCAGCTTACTAAGAAAAAACTCAACTAATTTTAAATTATCATGATTGCCCTGGACGGCAACTAATCAGGAGGGACCCACATTCGTCTACCAGCTAGTTTTAGAATCACATGCAAAGAAAAACTGGAAGCCTTTTCAACTTTGCCATTGGAGAAAATTCAATCCACTCTTGATTTTCATTCGGCTTTCTAAATGTCAGCAAAGGAAATTGCGGGTACTATTGAACTATTTGAGAGGCAAAAATTGAGCAGTTCATAATTAAAAAGAAGGAATTGCTGTTTTAAGTGTAGAAACCCTGAAGCAAAACTGAGAGAATTCAATTTCCAGTATACTTCGAAAGTCTTAACAAAAAATTTCACAATTTTTCATATCATAAGATTACCTTTGACTCGTTAATATAAATGTGAGTATCTCTGCCTGTCACACTGGAGACCAGGGATCAATTCTCCAATGGGGAGTTTACATTTTAAATGCCTTGGAACGTTATACTACGTTGAAGGCACTATATAAATGCACGTTGCTGTTGTTGAACCAAGAAAGAAAAGGAAGATTTTTGATTTGCAGTTACCAGTTAGCCAGAAGATTTTACAATGGGGCCTCATCAAACAGGTTACAATCTAGTTAATCAGATTAACTTTGTTATCAATGATACCAAATAATTTGAGCTAGCTTTCAGTGAAGGCAGCTGACTAGGGCAATTATATAGACAGTTTCCCAGTGCCCCCAGCACATTTTGGGTGATGCAATGCTACTCTCCCACTGCCTATTACACACTTACACCCATTCCTACACACAGACTACCTCTTACTATTTGCATTCATCTGTTTGCATGTCCTGACCATCCTATGCACATCTTTCTTTCAAACACATTGTCTCTCTCTGTATTTATTTATGTTCCTCTCTGCATTCATGTGTCTCTCCCTCTCACGCACACACACACACATTTCTCTGTCTGTCTCCCTCTCTGTCTATCCCTTTTCTCTCTCATCTGCTGATCAGGTTTGTAGCCAGACTCAGGGCTCTGACCTTGCTGTCATGCTAGATCTGAACCCATGACCCTAACAGTATTGGCCTATTTAAGGGAGCTGCTGAACATGTACAGGCTGGCCAAAGAGCAGGTGCCGGACAGGGCTGCAGAAAAGAGTCTCCTGTGGCCACATAGTGAGAAGGGACTCATCTTGGGCCAATTCTAGGGAAGATTTAACACTCCAATGCTTCAGACAGACTAATCAAAATAAACCAATGGGATTTAGATAGATAGATATTTATTTATAATATCTTACTTTTGAGTAAGCACCCACCAACTTTTCACTTCTCTTAAGAATGTATTCTAAGCTTGTAAAATTTAACTTGAAGCTTATCTTGTCATAATTTTGCTGCCCAATTTTGACCTACGGGGGATAAACAATCCAGTTAGTTCTTTCACACATTGTTAGTTATTATTCGATTTATAAAACAGTTTTGGGGGGATTTTTATGTTTTCTTTCCATTCCTAATAACTTCACACAATATTATTTGTTTTCTTTCATAGAAACACTGTTGCTTTACCATGAACTACAATGTACGTTAATTTGTCTATTCAAAGATTAAACTGTACCACAGGATATGCATTTCAGTTTGATATATAGCTCTGAACTGTAAGACCTATCTTGTATAGAATGCAACTAACAAGGCTCTACCCCAGGGGTCTAATATACAAGAAATTATTCAAAAAAGACTAGAAACTTGGACAGAAGACTAGAAATTGGAGATGCCTCACAACCCATGTGAACAGAACTTTTGAACCCTTGGCAATAATAACATCTTTGTAATTTGAAGGCAAGGGAAAATTGTATGGCTGGTATCACATCACTATTTTCTACATAATGTGCCTGTGAGTGATTATGCCTGGCATGCCCGTAGGCTGAAATCATAGGAAGCAACTGCGTCCAAATGACACTAATTGTAATGAAACTGGAAGATCAGAGTTTTAAATCTCATTTAGGCCTTTCACCCCTTCTTTCATACACTGTTCAAGTAATGTACTTTATGAACTCTATCTCTTATGTCTTTGACATTTTCTCAGGCTCTCTGTTTTGTTTCTCTGTAAGCTTTAATCTAGTAAAGTGCACAGCACAGTGACTGTTAAGAGGAAATAAAGGCCATGAGCATATAACAGTTCCTTGCAGAAATAAATTTAAAAGAATTAAAAATTATAGAAGTGCAGAACTTGAGTATTGCTGAAAAAAAGAGACATGTCGAAGAAGTAAATGAAATTAACAATGGGAAATACAAAAATATTAGCTTTTCTGACAAACAGTTTACAAACTGAAAGTGAAAATCATTTGCTTTTAAAGTCACAAGTGCTTGCAGAATATTCTTATAACTAAACTGATTGACAAGCATCATATTATGAACATCAGGTTCATTAATAACTTAGTAATAACCACTACTTACTTAGCAAGGAATATTTTTTTTTCAAACTTAGTGTAATTACTTTTACAAATTTAAACTGTTATGAACGGAGAACCAGGGTTACATTCCCATATTAACATATATAAACACTATAAAATTGGATTGAAATATTTTGCTTTATTCCAAAGATTCCATGAGAATTTAAGTTATTCTCTAAAGTTTAGTACATTTCATCTACATAACACCACTAAAAACAGATGACAACTTTGAAGGGTATTATGCATAGTTTTAAAAACTGAAAGGACAGTAAGTTCTCGGAGTCAATTCCACTAATAATATAATCATACCCCACCTTATTTCTTTCATCATTCAAAACAAATTACATCTCATTTATATAATATCCCCCTTACTTCCTCTTGTATCATGTACCTTTAGAGGCTATGTAGAATGCTGATGAGTTAGAGGGGCCCCTTCCATTCCATTCATCCTTAATTTAAGAATGGTACACAATGATATAATATAGGCCATTCAGTCCTTCAAGCCTGCTCCACCATTCAATTAGATCATAGTTGATCTGTCCCTCAGCTCCATTCACTTGTCTTCATTCCATACTTAACCTTACTTAACAAAAAGCCACTGATTTCAGTCTTGAAAATTGCAATTGATCCAACATCTGCCTTTTATGGGAGAGAGTTCCAGATTTCCACTACCCTGTGTGTGTTTAGGCAATTACCATTTAGAGGAAATTGTAATATTAAGATGATTACTTCAGGTAATTACTGTGATTTATTATAAAATTGCAGAAAGAAAGTCCATTATGGTTTCCAGTTTATCGAATAATGGAAGGCCGTCCAGACGGCAAACGTGTGTCACTGGTAGTACACAATTTAATTTTATAATTTGGTTAAATGTCATAGTAATTCACTATCAGGCCACGAACTTATAAAAGAACATGAGAGCCAGCAATTGAGTAGTTTTAAATAAAGCTACAGAAAGTATCTTTTCCAAGGAATCTTCCCTTTCGGCTCTCTAAATAACTTCCATCACGTTACCTTAAACATTGGCCTTTGTGGTGGGTTTCAAAAGTTCAACTTTATTTTTTTTTAAAACAAATTATACCTGAAAGGTACTTACGTCTGCCAATTAACTAGCCACAATATACAGATGGTCCAAGCTGATCAACATTCTGACACCTGTGGATTAACCTCTTATTCATCCTATAACACTGCAAATAATACTGGCTGTTTGAACTGTGGCGAGCACAACAACTCAGTGCATGTCTGCTTAAATGCATTGAGTGCAATTTATTGGTTGTGCATATTTTCTATACAAATTCATATCCTATGGAATCACAGAATAAACTTTTGCTGTCTGAGTTGCTTTTTCTAAAATGCCCCCTCCCTTTCATTCTTCTCCTCTTTCTATTTGTTATATTTTATTCTGTTTTGAGTGACATGCCAACCCTAAAATTCTGACATCATTCTGCACACATCAGTGTTCATTTGCACTCATTTGCAATGATCTGCCTTCTTAAGTGATCTTTCAGTCATCATTTGACATCCAATAGCTCACCTCCTGACTCCCCAAAGCCTGTCCATCGTTGACAAGGCACAAGTCAGGAGTCTGATGGAATACTCCCCACTTGCCTGGATGAGTGCAGCTCCCGCAACACCCAAGAAGCTTGACACCGTCCAGGACAAAGCAGCCCACTTGATTGGCACCACATCCACAAACATTCACTCCCTCCACCACTGACGCACAGTAGCAGCAGTGTGTATCATCTACAAAATACATTGCAGGAATTCACCAAGGCTCCTTCGACAGCATCTTCCAAGCCCACCACCAATACCATCTAGAAGGACAAGGGCAGCAGATAGATGGGAACATCACCACCTGGAAGTTCCCCTCCAAGTCACTCACCATCCTGACTTGGGAATATATTGCCATTCCTTCACTGTTGCTGGGTTAAAATCCTGGAATTCCCTTCCTAACAGCACTGTGGGTGTACCTACACAACATGGACTGCAGCAGCTCAAGAAGGCAGCTCACCAGCACCTTCTCAAGGGCAACTAGGCATGGGCAATAAATGCTGGCCCAGCCAACGAAGCCTAGATCCCTAGATTTCATTAGAATAATCAAAAAAATAGCAATCAAGTGACTGCACTGACCCACAATGAAATCACAAAGTGCTCAAACCACATCAGTTGCAAACATTTATTTGTCTTCAAAGCAATCAGAAGCATTCAATTGACATCACTGGTGTTCAAATGAAATGGAATGAAGCTGAAACAACATCACTAGCATCAGCAAAGGCATTCATTTGACACGTTAAAGCTGGTTGTGGGGAACTGTTGGTGATCACAGCTAACAGACATTTTTTCTAAGTCCCCATGTGTAGATGGTTTAACATCAGTGTACAATCACAACATCAGTCATTGTTATGGGTGTGCAAACATGTCCACCTCCCAATTTTCGGGTGATTTCGTCCTGAAGGGTGAAGTAAAGAGAAATCAGAATCGTAATACAAAAGGTATGTTGAATCAGGACACATTAATAAATTTGAAAATTAATTGGGACGTGTACCCCAGAAGATGTACTGGGGCTCACCCTGAAGTCTGCCAAGCAAGGAGTGCGTGGGAACTGCCTGTTAAGTTCAAACTTCCAATGGGCAAATACCCTGCACCTGCAACCCCCCCGAAACTCTGATTTAAATCAGAGACTTCGGATGGTTCCAACTTTCTTGGCAGAATAGCTGCCCAGCAAAAGTTAGAAGGATTAAAACCACTTCTAACTCCTGGCTAACTCTGGTACTGAACCCCCGAACCCCCCCTCAGCACCCCTGGCTACCTCCCCACCGACCAGCCCCCTCAACAACTCCTGGCTGAGCACCTGGCTGCACCCCCTCACCATCCTCGACTAACCCCCACTGATTCCTGACCTCTCTAAAAATTTGTTATCACAATACGTTTTTACCTTTTTTGGATCTTGCCCCTTCAGGCATAAACTTTGTTGGGATGTCCGGTTTTCTTGGCAGTAGCATGGCCTGGGTGTTGGGCAGGACCCCACTATGGTGACTACTCCCAGCAGCAACTCAGCATTGTGGATGGCGAGTTGCAAGTGGTGAAGTATGGCGCAGGTCTTTTTGTCGTCCCAAGCCACGTTGCCTGCCAGCTACAGGATCACTGCAGTCAGGTACTTGAGAACGGGGGCAAAATAAATGGGGGCTGTTAGGCAGGGAGTTCCAGGTTTTTGACCTAGTGACTGTGAAGGAACGGCAATATAGTTCCAAGTCACAATGGCGTGTTGCTTGGAAGAGAACTTTCACGTGCTGGTGTTCACATGCATCTACTGCCCTTGTCCTTCTAGGTGGTAGACATCATGGGTTTGGAAGGTGCTGTTGAGGAGCCTTGCTGAGTTGCTAGTTTTCTTCTTTCATTATATACTTTTAAATTTAATTCCACTGCACTCTTATTTCTCAGTGGTGTCACATTTACTTTATTACTTACCTTGTTGACGATCTCATACCTGCCCACCATCCCTACCCCGGCAAAGCGTTCCTTGTTTTATCCCCCAGAGTTTGTGACCCTGGCAGAATCAGCACAGCAGAGGTGCCGTAGAATGATCAGACGGAATGGGTAACATGTCAGCTGAAATGGAAGGAGTGAGGGAAGTTCTTGGGAAAACTTTTGAAAATAAGCAGTAAGATTTTGCCCATCATAAAATGTAGAAAGCTGTACTGATATCCTCCTGATCATATTGATGTGTAATGATTGCATTTGATGCCCATAATGCCTAATGATTGCTTTCAAATGCTAATGATCACTTCCACAAATTTAACAAGTTGCGATGGTTTTTGAACACTTTTAAGAGCATTGATGACTCCTGGAGTAGGAGGATCAGAATGTCAATTGAGTGCTTAGTTGATGACAATGAGCACCATTTTTCCAATCAAGACTCATTCCAATTTGGCGTCAAATGATGCACTGACTGTTTAGAGTGCAATTAAACACAGAATCACTGTCAAAATCTTCTGGCAGTGAGATAGTAGGTATGACGAACCTTACCCCTCCCCTCCTCTCCTCCCCCAACATTGCCCCTGTTCTTTTCCCCACCTTGCCCCCTTTTTTCTATTCCTGGGTCTTTCCCTTGCACATTTCTCCTCCTCCAACTTTGCCCCAACTCTTATCTCCCCTGAGCCTTGCCCCATTTCTTCTCTCCTCCCCCAATATGACCCTCACTGCTCACTTTCTCCCAACATTTGCTGTTCATCTGCTGTCCCATCTCATTCACACTCCCTCAATGACACTCTTCCACACCCTTGATGCCTTCATTCTTGATCCCTCTTCTGATGTGCTCTTTCTTGCTCCCGCTTTTATCTCTCTTGCTTTCCTATCTCTTTCCCCACTTCCCCCTCTCTTGTTCATATTGCTCCTGCCCTCACCTCCCAACCCTTAAGCCTTTTATTCCAAACTCCTCCTCCCTTGCTTCTGCTCCCAAACCTGTTCTCTATTTCTTCTGCTGCCTACCCTGCTCAGTCCTATCCCTACACCCGGTGTGCCTGTCTCAATCTGTCCTTCATAGCTTTTAGAAATTAGAATCTGCGGTAAACGCAATTAGCATTGAACGTTTTGAATAATCAAGCATAATCCACTTTGTGAAGTCTATGGAATAAAACTTCCTGAAAACTTGCACCAAAAAACAGCATTTGTACTGTGCTGTGCCAATCATCAGTGTTAAAAAAAGGGAAAGTTCTAATATAAATGGCTTACCCCGGTTTAAAATTATGCCCAACTCAGCTAGTCCCATGACCCTGCTCTCTCCCACTAGCCTTGCAAATATTTTCCTCTTCTGGTGCCTATCCTTTTGAAATCCATGACTGAGTCTGCCTCCACCATCCTCTCAGGCACTGCATTGCAAGAGATGCTGTTCTTCTGTTTCTCATTGAACATGCATTAAATTTTTCTAGTTGCACATGGCTCACAACATGTCCCACCAATACAAGCCATCGAAGGCCTGTATGGATTTCAGCAAACAATAAAGGAAAATCCATCAGCTAGAAATGAGAGCTGCAAGCAAATGGCTGCATAAGCACATTCTTGCACAAGTGCAGTTTTTAAAACATTGCTACCAATATTCTGGAATGTAGCCCACACTTAAAACAGCACTGTAATTTTCTTAAAATTTATTCATAGGATGTGGGTGTCGCTGGCTAGGCCAGCATTTATTGCCCATCCCTAATTGCCCTTGTTCAGAGGGCAGTTAAGAGTCAACAACAGGGCTGTAGGTCTGGAGTCACATGGAGGCCAGACTAGGTAAGGACAGCAGATTTCCTTTCCTAAAGGACATTAGTGAACCAGGTGGGTTTTTACAACAATTGGCAATGGTTTCATGGTCATTATCAGACTTTTAATTCTAGATATTTTATTGAATTCAAATTTCACTATCTGCCATGGTGGAATTCGAACCCAGGTCCCCGGAGCATTACCCTCGGTCAGGGTATGATTCAATCCCAACCCCAATAAAAAGGTTTAACATTAATATTATGGCTGTGTGCAAGTTGGCACAACTGAATTTATGATAAGCATTTGAAACAAGTGTTGTAGATGACAGCACAGTTGCACCATGACAAACAGAAAATGCAGAATAATGAGGAACAGCTGAATAAGCAATTTCTTTCCCAAGAAAAGACATCATGACTTTAGAATGAAAAAGTTACTCAAAGTGGACTCCAGAATCATAATTCCAGGAGTTAAATGCTCCTGGGAAGAACTGAATATTCGCTTGTCAGACAAATATTTGCATCAGTCAAGCAGATATAAAGAGACATGTTATTCAATTTGTTCCAAGATTTCTCATAATTGAAAAGTTTGAAGTGAAACATTCTTCCTCAGCCCCTCCTTTGCAGGCAACATATTACAAGGTGTAGTCAATGTAATTAAAAGGAAAACAAACTGGCCAAGGCAAATATATAGATTATAGAAAAATGAAACTAAGTTGATTAAAAAGTGAACTTCTTTGTATCTGTATAAATAAAACTGCATGGTTATGGGGAATATTAAAATGCTTTACAATAACTTAAATTTCCAAAACACAAGTTTAGAGTCTCAAACAAGAATCATCTCTGACACTCATCTAAAAAAATTATTTTTTAAAAAATGTACCTAAAATGGCTGTTTCAGGCCTTAACAGTTGTTGAGGCAAGAGTACACTGGAAGCCCAGATGGTACTGAAGGACACAGACAAAAGAAAGTTGTGAGTAAAGCCTAGCAGCCCATACATCTGGTTTCCTAGAATCGACTTCAGCCTTAATTCATCTCAATTCAAATATAAAGTAGCAAAGTGAGAAAAGCAATGTAGGACAAAGTGAAGACTGGATAAAGAAAAATGGTATATTCATTCACATTTGCAAGAGAGTTTGGAAGAGTACTAGAATAAGATTAGATAATTAGAATGTGATTTAAGTCTGGTTTTATTCAGCGTTTAAACTGCAGCTCCTCTTCCAACAAAAAAAATTTGTCGACCCAACTGATGTACAGTATGAACAACACTAAATAATAGTATGCTTCACATCAAACATACTGGTTCAACAAGATCACAAAATGTGATCTTTGGAAGTTTCTTCACATGCTGCATTTCTAATCATCACATTTCACTAACAGCAACTAACATCGTTCATCACGTTTGCAGAAAATATCAAGCATCTTTGCTTCAGTTTCCAATCTAATCTGAGGGTGTTCGATTGTTTATCATCTGTGTTACATCAGGCTTCCTTCTGACCACTTTATCAACTGAAATTTACTCAAATTTCACAATGAACTAAAAGATTTTTCTTTCACCTTACAATAACCATAAAAGAACAGTAACTGCAGTTTTAATGATGAGAGAAAAGGCAAAATGTGGCAGGCAAAATAGCTTTTTTTTAATTAATTCACGGGATGTGGGCTTCGCTGGCTGGGCCAGTATTTACTGCCCATCCCTAGTTGACCTTGAGAAGGTGCTGGTGAGCTGCCTTCTTGAACCGCTGCATTCATGTGGTGTAGGTAAACCCACAGTGCTGTTAGGAAGGGAGTTCCAGGGTTTTGGCCCAGCAACAGTGAAGGAACGTCGATATATTTCCCAGTCAGGATGGTGAGTGACTTGGAGGGGAACTTCCAGGTGGTGGTGTTTCCATCTATCTGCTGCCCTTGTCCTTCTAGACGTTAGTGGTTGTGTGTTTGGAATGTGCTGTCGAAGGAGCCTTGGTGAATTCCTGCAGCGCATCTTGCAGATGGTACACACTGCTGCCGCTCTATGTTAGTGGTGGAGGGAGTGAATGTTTGTCGATGTGGTGCCAATCAAGCGGGCTGTTTTGTCCTGGAAGGTGTCAAGCTTCTTGGGTGTTGCGGGAGCTGCACTCATCCAGCAAAGTGGGGAGTATTCCATCACACTCCTGGCTTCTGCCTTGCAGATGATGGACAGGCTTTGGGGAGTCAGGAGGTGAGTTACTTGTCTCACCATTCCTAGCCTCTGACCTTCTCTCGTAGCCACAGTATCTATATGGTTAGACCAGTTCAGTTTCCGGTCAATGATAGCCCCCTGGATGTTGATAGTGGGGGATTCAGTGATGTGATGCCATTGAATGTCGAGGGGCAATGGTTGGATTCTCTCTTGTTGGAGATGGTCATGGCCTGACACTTGAGGCGCGAATGTTGCTAGCCACTTGTCAGCCCAAGCCTGGATATTGTCCAGGTCTTGCTGCATTTGGACATGGACTGCTTCAGTATCTGAGGAGTCGTGAATGGTGCTGAACATTGTGCAATCATCAGCAAACCTCCCCACTTCGAACCTTATGATGGAAGGAAGGTAATGAAGCAGCTGAGGACACTAGCCTGGGAACTCCTGGAGCTGAGATGACTGACCTCCAACAACCACAACCATCTTCCTTTGTGCTAGGTATGACTCCAACCAGCGGAGAGCTTTCCCCCCCCAATTCCCATTGACTCCAGTTTTGCTAGGGCTCCTTGATGCCACACTCAGTAAAATACAGCCTTGATGTAAAGAGCAGTCACTCTCACCTCACCTCAGGAGTTCAGCTCTTTTGCCCATGTTTGAACCAAGGCTGAGACAGCCAAGCCTTCAAGTTGATTTGTCCAGTCCTTAAACAGATACAAGAGAACTGGTGATTGTCTGGTGATGTAAACAGGCCACTTTCCAGATCATTTAAATGTTTGAATTTTTTTTATGCATTCATGGGATGTGGGCATTGCTGGCTAGGCCAGCATTTATTGTCCATCCCTAACTGTCCTTGAGAAAATGGTTGTGAGCTGTCTTCTTGAACCCACTGCAGTCCATGTGGAGTAGGCACACCCACAATGCTGTTAGGGAGGGAGTGTGACCCATGATTTTGACATCGTGACAGAGAAGGACAGCAATATATTTCCAAGTCAGGATGGTGAGTGGTTTGGAGGGGAACTTCCGGGTGGTGGTGTTCCCATGTGTCTGCTCCCAATGTCCTTCTAGATGGTAGCAGTCGTGTGTTTGGAAGGTGCTGTCTAAGGAGCCTTGGTGAGATCATGGAGTGGATCTTGTAGATGGTACAAACTGCTTCCATTGTGTGTCAGTGGTGGAGGGAGTGAATGATGGTGGATGGGGTGCCAGTCAAGCGGGCTACTTTGTCCTGGATGGTGTCCAGCTTCAAGTGTTGTTGGAGCTGCATTCATCCAGGCAAGTGGAGGGTATTCCATCACACTCCTGCTTTGTGCCTTCGAAATGGTGTTCAGGCTTTGAGGGGTCAGGAGGTGAGTCACTTGCTGCAGGATTCCTAGCCTCTGACCTACCTGCTCTTGTAGACACAGTATTATATGGCTAGTCCAGTTCAGTTTCTGGGCAATAGTAACCCCCAGGATGTTGATGGTGGGGCATTCAGCGATGGTAATGCCATTGAATATCAAGGGGTGATTCTCCCTTGTTGGAGATGGTCATTCCCTGGCATTTGTGTGACGCGAATGTTACTTGCCACTTCTCAGCCCAGCCTGGATATTGTCTTGGTCTTGCTGCATTGGGACAAGGACTGCTTCAGTATCTGAGGAGTTGCGAATGGTGCTGAATATTGTGTAATCATTAACAAACATCCCCACTTCTGACCTTAAGATGGAAGGAAAGTCATTGATGAAGCAGTTGAAGATGGTTGGGCCGAGACACTATCCTGAGGAACTCCTGCAGTGATGTCTTGGAACTGAGATGATGTACGTCGAATCACAAACGTCCTCCTTTGTGCTAGGTATGACTCCAACCAGTGGAGAGTTTTCTCCCTGATTCTCATTGACTCCAGTTTTGTTAGGGCTCCTTGATGCCACACTCTGTCAAATGCGGACTTGATGTCAAGGACACTCACTCTCATCTCACCGGTTCAGCTCTTTTGTCCATGTTTGAACCAAAACTGTAATGAAGTCAGGAGCTGAGTGGCCCTGGCGGAACCCAAACTGAGCGTCAGTGAGCAAGTTAATGCTAACCAAGTATTGATAACAATGTTGATGGCACCTTCCATCACTTTACTGACAATGGAAAGTAGGCTGATGGGGCGGTAATTGGTTCGGTTGGATTTGTCCTGCTTTTTGTGTACAGGACATACCTGGGCAATTTTCCACATTGCTGGGTAGATGCCAGTGTTGTAGCCGTACAGGGACAGCTTGGCTAGGGGTGCGGCAAGTTCTGAAGCACAAGTCTTCTGTACTATTGCTGCAATATTGTCAGGACTCATAGCCTTTGCAGTATCCTGTGCCTTCAGCGTATCTTGATATCATGTGGAGTGAATCAAATTGGTTGAAAACTGGTATCTGTGATGCTGGGGACCACCTGAGAAGGCCGAGATGGATCATCAAGTCGGCACTTCTGGCTGAAGATTGTTGCGAGTGCTTCAGCCTTATCTCTTGTACTGATGTGCTGGGCACCCCCATCGCTGAGGATGGAGATATTTGTG